>NC_142924.1:21930000-24867383 GCF_054131065.1 Drosophila arizonae | reverse complement strand
AGGCATAGGCATATCTTAATGTCTTCATATTTTCTTCTTTCTTTGTATTCTAGATTTCAAGTTTCTATGGGCATTTAAAAAAATAATAATATTTTTTTTTTAATCTACGTATAAAATTATAAACAAAGTAATTCAATATATCATAATATATACTAAAACTTTGGCTGTTTTAAAAAAAAAAATTATCTATCAGCATTGAAATTTAATTATTTAAATCAACAGAGATGCAATTATCCAATCGAGACCCATAACTTTGCAGGCCATAAATAAGTTATGCCACACAGACACACACACATATGCATATGTATACAGATATATATACACTATAATCCCCTGCACATTCTTATCGCATCAGCCAAAAACATTTTCAATTTCAATAGGCTAACGAGTTGTTTTTTTTTTATATATACATATATTTCTATCAGCCAAAGAGCAAAGCGTGTAAAAATTGTGCGCCAAAAAGGGCTAAAATGAAAATGGAAATTGCCAAAAAGCGGTCAAAAGAGCAGGAGCAGCAGCCACAACAACAGCATCAGCTACAGCAAGGAAATAAGCCATTCACACTTTCGACTATGTGTGTCGGTGTGTATGTGTGTGTGTGTGAATTCTAATTCAAAGGCCAAACAGCAGCCACAATAGCAACACATCGCCCCGTCCAAGGCAACCCAATCAAAAATGGCAACTGGTTGGCAGGTGCAGGCAGGAGTTGGTGCTGGTGGAGGGGCTAAACCGGAGGACGATGTGCAAAATGTTCTTAATTCTCAATTCATATGCAAATTTATTTTATCGCCAGCTCTGCTGCTGTTGCTCCTGCTACTCCTGCTACTGCTCCTACTGCTGCTGCTGCTGCCTGCAACAACAATGAAGGATTGTGGCTGCCAGCCTGACTGACTCACTGGGCAAAGTGGAAATCATCCATTCACACACTTGCACACCCTCACCAACACACACACACACACACGCATTTGTGCATGGGGCTTGACTTTTGTGGTTCAGTTTGGCTTGACTGTGGGGAATGCAGTCTATGGGGACTGCTTCCATAGAAGTGGGGGCTGGTGGGGCTGCCAGCTCGTTATTGCTTGTAACTGTGCCGTTTTCTGGCTCTGCTAATGCGTGGCCTTTCAGCTTTGTAATTGATCGCACACATTAAAAATTGCATAGCCATTGAAAAAGTGCCTAAACGGTAACATTTTATGTGGGCAAACAATAATTGCATAGAGAAACCCTCATTTTCGCTTCTCCACTTTCGTTTCTGCTTCCTGCTTCCTTCTCGCTCTTTGCTTCGTGCTTTTGGCGTTTATTGGCTTACTTAGTTAGTTATGGTGGGCATTGTCAGTGGCATTCGGCCCGTCGCTTAGTTGTCGCCATCATCAACACTTGGCCATAATTAAAAGCTCACGCAACATTTGCTGCCACATCTTGGCTTGTCACTAATTGCTGGCCCAGACTTCTTTCATGGTGCAAATAACGATTATGGCCAGAATCCGGCTTCTGCCTGGCTAGTTGACTGGCTGGCTGGCTGGCTGGCTGGCTGGCTGGCTGGCTGGCTGGCTGTCGGACTACCTAGCTAGACACTTATTCGAGCACAAAGGCTGGCATTGCCAAGTGCCAATTAGCAAGCAAAATAGATTGTAAATTTTAATGACATACACGGCCCGTACAAGTGGACAGCGCTCAGCCTTTACTTTGCTGTACTTTAGTTTTGCTTCACTCGTCTTTTTTTGCCAACTCTCTCTGACTCTCTTGCTGGCCACTTTGAAAAGAAAACTCCTTTGGCAGCGCCTTGCAAGAAGTCAAAGGCGTTGACCGCTTGCTGCATCATTGAATATAGAATACACTAACAGAGTGTATCTATGTCCGCAGTGGGGCTAGCCTTATGCATCTGTCTCTGTGTTTGAGGCTTTATGTGTCTGTTTGTGTCCACTTCAATTAGAAAGACTTTCACCCATTGCAAAAAGAGGCTAAAAGACTTGAAAAACACTTCCGGTTTCTTTTTTTTCTTGCTTCTATTTCTTTACTTTTCTTTTTTTTCGTTACTCATACTTTACTTTACTTTTGTATGCGCCTTGGTAAACGTTTGCAATTACTTTGAAATTGCGCAGACGTGCGGACCCCGTCAGAGGCAGAGCTCGAAAAAAGCTGTCTACCTTCGGCATGACGACACAAGCAGCGGCCATTGTAGCACAACATGACTTCCGCTTCCGCTTCGTGGGTATCCCTGTGTGAGTGTGCATATATATGTGTGTGTGTGTGTGACTGCAAAGTGAAATCTATTCAAAGCCTTATACGAGCTACTCCTTGATTGCCTTTTTTCGTCATCGACTTCAGCGCCTTCAGCAGCCCCATTTTGTACCCATTTGCCTTCTCGTTCTCAATCCCATCATTCCAATTGCTGACCAATCGCTTGGCCAGCCGAGTCACCATGTCCTGAGTTACAAAAACTCGAAACCTTTTCTAGGGTCTCACTCGGCCCATACGCTTTGTCAACATTCATATCGATCTCTTTGGCGATGCCCAAAACTTTCATTTTACAATATTGTCCAAGATATTTCCATCAAGTAAGTCAGTTTAAAATAATTTTATTTTCAAGAAAAATAATGAGTCATAACTTATGAGTCGTTGGAGGCTTACCCGATTATAGTACACTAACTTTTCTGAGTTTTCTTAGTAGACCGAAGGACAGGCTTAGGTTGAACCAGCCCATTGCTTTGATAAAGAATATGAAGAGTTTATATACTTTATGTGAATATATACACCGACACGGCTCCTTCCAAAACCATTAAACTCTTCCCATTAAAATGGGTGAGCCATAAAAATTAAAAAAATACCATCTTTGCTTTATTTTTTTTACACCCATATTTATTTGTCTTAAGCTAGTTATTCCTTCAATATCAATAAATGTAAGGCTAATAAATATAAAATAATCCATTAGTGGCTTAGTGTTTAAGGAACACAATTCACTAGTTCTATACGTGAAACGTATGAAAATGAAGCTATCAATCGGACGCAACCAACTGCATAATTTTCGTTCATGTTCAAGAAATTAATGTAACATAATTAATCCCCTTATAAAGTAGGTCGATAGCAATACCCCTCTGCCTAGAGTTGATCCAATTTATAATGTAAAGTAGTTAAAGCTTTGGAATTCATATTTGGAGTGGCATACTCAAGGTTTCCATACTTTTATATCGAGCGCAATATTTGGACAAAACCAACATACTCCGTTTGGTTTGTGAGCGGGTATAAATGTCACAACTGTTAGCCGGAAGTAAAACACATGCAATTATGTATGCTTATTGTGGTGCATCCTGCAGGAAAGCCTCAAACAAGACCCAAACTCTGTATTGGGCTCATTAGAAAAGTTGTCTGGTCATAGAGGCAGAACCCAGCATTGACCATAAAATAAATTGAAGTTGCAACAAAAACACAAAACTTTGCCCCAAAACGAACACAGAGCAGAACAGAACAGAAAAACACAAATGCAGCGTGACACAGAGCAGGACAGCTGAAATGGGTTGCCGGAACAGCATGTATGCTCCTGCTACACTGGACATATGTCAATGCGAGGGGCGCCAACCGATTCCACAGGGTAAAGGCGAGGCGATAAGAACAACCAACCAACGGCGATAGTGTCACAAAACAAATACGTTGCCTAAAAGCCGCAAAACCAACAAAAGCAACAAACTGCACACGACACGGCAGCACATACAACAACAACAACAACAACAACAACAACATCAACATGTGACCACTAATGTTAACCCGCACACAAATAAATAGGCAGCGCAGCAGATAAAGAAAGAGACCAATCGAGATGGCGAGGGTTAAAGTATGATGCGGTTTAAAAATTTACATCTACAATTCAGCTTTAACTCTCATATTTTACACAGTTTGCTTTAAATTTTCAAATTCAAGAATTGGAATTAGCGAGTCGGAATAACGAGTTATCAAGATGAACCGACGAGTAAGTAGAGGCGAGCGACGATTAATCAGGCATCCAATTCTATAGTCTTTGGCGAAGTAAGAAGCGTATTTTAGGCCTATGGGCCATACCCAGATTGCTGTATCTCCATCGCCATCGTTTCCACGTTAGAGAACACCAAAATTTTTTATAACCAGAAGTTCAACATTCCCTTCCTCTACAGATCGATGTACAAATTGTTCCATAACTGTCTGTCGAGCTAAGCATTTAAGATAATGGATATGTATTCTTTTTACAAACATTGGTTTTGTGCGAGGCCCGCTATGCGACCACAGAAAGGTATCCACTGCATTGATGCGAGACACTTGGAACAGTGGGAATGAATGTATACTCGTTGAAATACTATTTAATCATAGTTGTTATTTCCCTCAATAACATCACTGTTGATCTGCCCCATCTGATCTGACTACAACGATTTTCGTAGTTATCTTATTAAATCATCATAGACAACTTATATTAACTCTAATTTCTAATAGATAAATCATAAAGTCAGTGATACGCTCTCAATGTCGTTAACTACGCTTTCTTCGCTCTCAACTCTCGAGTTACTTACGCAACCGCTTTAATGTCATCGCCATCCTTAAAGCTCTGATTAATAATAACTGGTTACATAAAAGCTCTGCAGAGCATAAGTCAGAAATGAAATGGAGGCCAATAACTTTACTTTAAGCCTTTCACAGAGTTTCTCCCTTAAATTATCGAGTTATCTGTTTAAATAGCTAAAATAACGAGTGAAGCTGGCGAGTGACGAGCGACGAGTGACGAGAGCTCAGCACTTTAATGTCATTGCCTATTTTGAGGCGCACACAATTTTTGAAGTGCTACGTAAATATTTTCTAATAAATTTTGCGCTCCCATTGGGGGACGACCGGCAGCCCTGCTAAGATTTCATTACGTCGCACTCGAGGGCTTCTGAGCTTGGCTCGCTCTCGGGTAAAGCAGAGTGGAACTCCGCCCACGTAATGAAAATTCTTGCTACGTAATTAGCAATGCAGCTGAGCAGGAGGCGAGGCCTTGAGTATTTAAGTGTGTTTTTAATACGCATCAACTGACAGCCGGATGCTGGACTGCAGAGATGTCGGAGCTGGCACTCCATTCACACTTGACGTATGCAAATGTGCATTTGAAATGGATTTATATAGCAGTAGTACGTGGCCAGCCATTAGTCGCAATGGGCCTTGAGATGTAATTAAAGCGAATGCAGTAGCAGCCGTAATGATTGCAATAGTTAATAGGCCCCAAATATGTCAGAGTGTGCAGCACTGCGGCTGTCCAGGAGCAGCTGCGACACTTGCCAACAGTTCAACTCATTGTCTGCATTCAAATTATTTACACATTATCTGCAGAAGGCAGCCAAAAGGATGGCACTGTCTCCCTAAGGACACACACAGAGACAGACAAAAAGAGTGAGAGAGAGAGAGAGAGAGAGAGAGAGTGGGAAGTAATACTCATAGAAAGACAGGGCATTGTTATTTTAATAGTTTAAGTAACCATAATATGTTGAGTACTTTTTAATAAACTTGAAACATAAGCAAATGTTTTGTTTGCGCGCGAGCTTGGGAGGACTCGGGGGCCCTGGGGGCTCTGTGCACCGGCAGTTAGAAAGCAAAGAAACTACAACTACAACACGAAGCGCCAAGATTTATGCAAACCAAAATGTTGCCAAAAATTACAATTTAATGGAGTAGACACTGAGCTCCTTGGTCTATTCCGTGTTGTATATGCGGCACATAATGAGCAGCGGCCAAGTTGGAGCCAAACTTGCAGCCCCAACACAAAGACAACAAATGAAAGGGATCGGAGAGGCGGCAGAGCGGGAGAGCGGGAGAGGGGACTGAGCGGTTGCAACAGTAGTCGTCGAGTGGCCAACTCGCAGTGTAAGCAAAAGTAACTTCTCTAATTTGGTAGGAAATATGAAGCCATTAAAGCTGCAGCAGACATGGCGAATGGCAACATCTTGACTGCGCCACAGAGTCACACTCACACTCACGCACACACACTTACACAGACACAGCCACGAGCACGCATACACAGAACTTCGGGCCATGTGGCACCCAGCAAAAGTTGTCCTCTAGAGAGTGTGAAAATAAATTCCGAATAAGGTGGAGATGCCAACTGCTTTGCATGTTTCGCCTCGTTTCCAACGTCAGTCCGGCCGAAACGCTAGAAACATCTGTTGCATTTTTTCCATTGCTACCCTTTCAAATTAGCTGTGATAGGGTATGCTAAGCCAAAGGAGCACATGTCACTTTCTCACTGTGATCACCATACTTTCAGATTATTCAAATCCATCCCAAAAATATTTTGGAAACATTTTTATTGTTTTTTAAAGCAATCCGTCCTAACTAGTAAAACAATTACAATTGATCAATTCAGCTTCATATAAAATTATTGCATTTATACAATTAAAAAACTTATTACATACTCAACTGAGAACTAAATCAATTGATTCTAATATATTTACATTCTATTTGGATACTCAAACAAAAGAAATCGTCGAAGCACAACGCGGATTTTCAAAAATGATTCTTAAACAACTCAATAAATATTCTATATAAATTAATAGAACCCCTTTCTATATTGTGCTCCTATGACTCTTTAGACGATTTTAACGAGGCTCATTAAACTACGGCATTTTGTATAACTACAGGGCATCTAGTAGACTGGCAACTACGACCATTCATGTCTACAGAAATTACTTCAGCACACACACATTACACAGACAAAATAAAAATAGGAACAACCAGAATACTCTGCACATACATATATTTAATTGCCAACTTTCAAGTGACATCCAGCGAGAAAAATGACCATTGCTAAGGCTGGATGCCCGTCCGGAAGTGAGCAAGTCCGTATCCGACTGCCATCACATACACTGGCCATGGACTGCACTTAATCACTGCTACGAGCAGCTGTGCAGCTCGAGCTCGAGCTCGCCCTGTGCCTTGTGGTTAGAGTTGAGAGTGGCTCCGTTTTTTACAACGTTATTTTATAGAAATTTATCGCTTTGCAAAAATAAGACACCTGCATGGTTCATTTCAATTTTCCATACACATTTCAATTTGATATCTCACAGCAGTTGAAATGATTTATACTAAATAGAATAGAATATACTCTAATTAATAAATAATCGTTCGAAATGCATCGCTTTCTTGTATAATCAACATAAATTTCTATAGACTACAACAAGAGTTGGCTAAGGGGACTGTGAATATCTGTAAATGAATTTGTTCTTGGCGGCAATAAATACACAATAAATACAATAAATGCGTTATTAGAGCGAATGGAAATTCTTTGATATTCTGAAAATATAAAATATTTGATTAGTATTATTATTACGTATGTATATCAAATAAAATAAATTTGCATTTGGTATTTCGGTCTATAGATAAGGCACAGCATTTTAAAACATTTTACATTTTAGTGTTTTAAAACATTCATTTTAATCCATTAACACATTAATATTTAAAATAAATATTAAATCGATTTGACATGAGTTATCTAGCGGAAATGCCGGAAAATGTATTTTCCGATTTGCCAAGCCCCTAGTCAGCATCTTGCAAATACCTTGACAATTTTATAGAGAAAGGTACTCAAAAGTATATATTCAAAATTTCTAGTCTACAGCTTCATTTACTGCTAAATTATTTCAGAGGGACATTTCACAAAACGAATATGCTCCATTCAGTTACGTGAATGAGTATTAAAATATTCAAATAAATCAAAGCCAAGTTCCTCTTCAGTTATCAAATGATGTAGTCTATGTCCAGTCAAAAAGAATTGGTTAAAAATACCATATGAATTTTGAACGAGTATTATGCAGCCGGTACAATTTGTTAAAGGAGCATATTTTTTATCAGATCACATACTTACTTTACACACCTTATGCAGAGTACATTTCGCACCTGTGCTAAACTCCCCGCCAGGTGCAGCAGCTGTTCATTTCCAATTGGATTTTAAACAAGAAAAGTCCTGTTCACCACAATGACGGCTGAATGAAATTAAGTTTATTTTAATTTTCGTTGATTAATTGCATTGTCAGGCGGGATGAAATGTCGCTCAGGAGCGCGAACGTGGCGCCCCGATGGAAACCGCACGCCAAGTGTTAAATGTCAGCTATATGTATGTAAATATGTATATATAAGCGATTTTTAACACAATTTGGACAGCATGTGCCATTTAATTGTAAATTAAAATAATGCCAAATATACATATTTACGCAAATATCATTTTAATTGTACTGAGAGTCCAGATCTGGCCAAAAAGAAATGCAAGAGCGAGTGCCACTGCCACTGCCACTGCCAGTGCGAATGCTCGACTTTTGGCATCTGAACAGGGGCCAGTGTGGCAACTGTTCGGGCAAATTGCTTTTAAAGCACCGCGTAAATTCCAATTGAAATTCTGGAGGCGTCGCGCCAATAATGTCGTACATTAAGTTGACTTTTGTTTTGTTATTTGGTATACAGATATTTATATATGTAGATACACCTTTTTTGGCCACAAAACAAGTTGTTATATTGTGGATGTGGCCGTGGCTGTGGCTCGGGCTGTGACTCGGCCTGGGGCTGAGCCTCGGGCTGGGTCTAGGCTATCTAGTGCATTGGATATTCTCTCTAATGGTCTTGGGTGTTCTAAATGCGGGTATTAAATGATACGTAAAAAGCTAACTGCCTCACAAGTGGACACCGTTTTGCATAAATTCCCAACAAATGGCGATAGCGAAAATAAACAGGTGTTCAACAGGATATTAAATTTTGTGTTGTCGTCTTCGACCAAAACTAGTGCGTAGAACTCTCTTAACTATGGCCATTACCATGCCAATCACAAGCATTTGTTTTTTCTACTCAAAAAAAAAAAAAAAAAAAAAAATTCCAAAGAATTAGCATAAAAAGCTGGCAATTAGGCATGCCTAAGATAAATAGAAATTCCCATTTATAAAATAAATTCGACAGCAAAAACTCTTTGGCTCGACTCGATTATGCCACTTGAAATTTACTGGAGTACAGTTCCCGAATTTGAAATGCACATCGATCCCCATTGATTAACAGGCTTATTTTACTCATTAAAATTAATTTATATATACATTTTTGTATTCAAATTTCTACTCTGATAAGCAAAGTTTTAAATATATAAAAATCGTAAATATTTCAAACTAACAAAAAATTTTAAAATTATTAATAATTAAAAAACCCACTAAACTAGCTCGGCTAATTAATTTTTATACCAAATATACACTGACATTATTTATTATCTATATCTGGCTTGCTTGTGTCAATCCTGCGCCTCTTCAATGAACTGAATTGAAAGAAGCTGACTTTCAATTCGCCGCTTCTACACCTTAATTTGAATTCAATTTACCTGCCAACTTCTACGGAGATCAAGTATACATTAAGTCCATCATTATGCCACCTTAATGTGCGTCCAATATATCCAACAGCCCCATTCAAATGCCAAATGGATCTTCGATCTTCTACCTGCCATGCACCTTTATCTGCCAGGCAGCACCTGGCCAGCACATTTTTGCGAAACTTCCTGAACTGATTGGTTATTCAAGACTTTACAGCTTTCTAATTTCGAATTTTGTTTTATTGCGGCATGCCTAGAATATTCCCCATGTTTAACATATTCCATCAATAAGACCTTTTAATTTATGCATTTATGGATAACTGCACATAGAATAAATTCATTACATGCATGCCAAATTAGTTACGTTTCGAATTACAAATGTCCAAACACATCTTATGATATCTGCGATCTTTTAATATAGCATAGTACATAGTACATAGTACATAGTACATAGTACATAGTAAATAGTACATAGTACATAGTACATAGTACATAGTACATAGTACATAGTACATAGTACATAGTACATAGTACATAGTACATAGTACATAGTACATAGTACATAGTACATAGTACATAGTACATAGTACATAGTACATAGTACATAGTACATAGTACATAGTACATAGTACATAGTACATAGTACATAGTACATAGTACATAGTACATAGTACATAGTACATAGTACATAGTACATAGTACATAGTACATAGTACATAGTACATAGTACATAGTACATAGTACATAGTACATAGTACATAGTACATTGAAAAATCGTACCTAATTGATTATCAAAAGATTTAACTAATATTATTAATATTATTATTAGGTACATAGTACATCTTATTCCTACTCTGAATTAAAAAGTTTAAAATGTATTAAATGATTCTCCTTTAATTATTCACAATAGAAAGTAAATACGTGATCCCCAGAGCCCCTAAGTATCCAAATAGTAGTATGTAGACTTGAGCGTATTTAGTAATATATTTTCCACGAATACAATTTTTTCGCTTATGAGTCCTTGGGACAGACCCACTTATGGCTAGAATAGTCTGGCTCATGCGAGTTAAATTACGGCATTGCGCATGATTAATGCATCCGAAAACTGAGTCTAGCAAAAAATGTGCTGAAGGAGGCCTTCGGCAGAAGACAACAGCCGTTAAGAGCTGTGCCAGGTCTCCCGTCAGAAACGGCTCAATTAATGATGGAATGCACGTCGTGATATCGAAGTGAGGGTAAGTGCAATAATTGACTTTTAAAAGGAAGCAGCTGGCGCCCGGAGGAGGCATGGAGCGTGGCACATAGGACTGATATACAGAGCTGACTGTAACTGAAGCGAATTTTTCAGCCTGCCTGATGAATCATAGAGTTCCATAGTTCCATGCAGGCTTCCTCTTCCGTTATGGTCTCGAGTGCGGCGGACCATCCCGCAGCTTATTAATGCGCTGCGTGTCTTTGGGCTTTAATTGAATTCTCTAAGCGGCTCTCTTTTATCAGCGTATCAACGGCGATAAAGCGCACACGCACCCATAAACCTCGATTTCTTGTGCACGGCTCTACGAAATGACCTTAAAATTAAATTGGCGATTTTTATGGTTACGTCCAACATGTGTGCTTGATATTTGCGTACCTAATTGAGTTAGGATCAATTGAAAATACTTAATGTCTGTGCCTATGTCTGTGCTATGATCGCATGGCCCACAGGTAGGACAGCCAAGCTATCCGTCTGTCCGTCTGTCCGCCCGTTCGTTCGTTCACATTATCATAGGAGAACCGGTCTCCAGCCATACAATTCGATAATCCAAATTCAGCTGAGGCTACCCAATGATCCATCGGGCGGTTCGCACGTTCGGACAACTCGCATCGACTCGGCTCAACTCGATTCCAGCGAGAACACAGTCCGCATATTAAGCAGGGGCGCTGAGGCTCTACATTGGGTATATCCGAGTTTTAGCAACAGCTCATTATGCTCGTTTTGTAGTATTTTTGCGAATCTGGTTTCGTATATAAATCTAACGCGTTCCGCTGAGCTATCATCACTTCTTTGGTGGAAACTTAAGTGTCAAGTTTAGCTCCTGCTGTGATCAGTGCGCGTCTACAATCAAAACCCGTTCAACATCCCCAATTTCGACATATATCAAAGGACTTTTAACACCCGAATTCCCAAACATCAGTCTCAGCATGAAGTTCAGTGTTGCGTTTGCTTTGTTGGTGATCGTCGGCTTTGTGGCCAGCGGCGATGCCTTGCCAGCCAGGAAAAGTGAGTTACCGAAAGTGGAAGAGCTGCAAAGGACAGCGCTTAGAAACGTTTGAAAATAACAGAAACTTGCCTGGGTTCTCTCGATGATAATGGAATAATTGGTTCCTTAATATCGATTAGCATAGACTCCTGCTAAAGTTCCTAAAGTTTCAACATCTTCAAATCATTCTATTTGATACCTTGAAACTATCTATAGAGACCTTAAACTAAATGTATTTCCTTATAGATTAAATCCCTAGTGAAATGCAGCATGTTTAGATTTTAGAAACATTTTCTTATTCGTATTTCGTTTAGCCATTTCATAATGCTCTCGCCACATCGTCTCGTTCCATAAACCCATCCATCAAAAATTCATCCGCTTGCTCTCTTTGTACACTTTCGCTTCCACTGAAGATCGACAATACATCATTCCAGGAATGGTCTACTACCAGCAGCCAGCCGCCGCCGAATGGTACGGATCAGCTCCCCAGCAGAGGATTATGTACATGCAGTATGTGCAGCCAGGCCGCACGCATGCGCGTTCCACTCAGGCTGCCAGTGCCCTTGTGGCTGGCGAAACCGTCGCCACCGGCACCTATCTGAAGGGTAAGCAGGCCATCCCTAGCCCTAACATCCCTTTCCCGACTAACCCGAGCTTTCCCCGTTTGTCTAACAAAGATTGCAATCACGCAGAATCCGATGTGGCAGTCAGCGCCGATGGAATCAGCGCAGAGAGTGCCCAGGCTGATGATGTCCTAAGCGCTGCCGGCGCCAATGGCGCCAGCTCCGTGGCCGAAGCCTATCCCGATGAGGCACCTGTGGTCCAGATCGCCATTGATAGCAGCGACAGCAACGACAACAACGACAACAACGTCAGCAGCGTGAGCAGCGACAGCAGTGAGAAGAGCGACAGCGTCGATGCCGAAGCCCAGCCGGCTGTGGCTGAAAGCGACGATGCCGCCAAGGTGCCCCGTGACTTCAACTTTGCCGCCGAGGAAGCTGCCCCAGCCGTTGAGCAGCCCGCGCCCGAGCCAGCTGTCGCCCAGGTTAACGCTGACGATGATGTGCTGCCCGCTCCAGCTCCAATTGCGCCCGTTGCGCCCGTCGTGCCCGCCAATCGTTATCTGCCCGCCAAGAAGAAGGTGATCGTCGAGCTGGACCAGTCTGCCGAGGATGTTGAGGAAGCCCAGGTGGCCGCCTTCGAGGATGAGGAGGTCGAGAACGCTGTTGCCGATGACGTCGACGAAGATGAGGAGGAGCTGGCCGCTCCCGTGCCCGTGCCCGTCAAGCCTGTGGCCAAGTATCCCGCCCGCGTGCCCAACGCTCGTCGCCCCGTTGCCAAGAAGCCCGTCCCAGTTGCCGACAAGCCAGCGAAGAAGCCCACCGCTCCTCTGCCCGCCGGCACCTTCTTCCCAATTAACTTCGGTGGCACCAGCGGAGGCGCCATTGCCATTGCCAACTCCTTCAGCACCGGCGAGGGCGGCTCAGCCACCTCGCATGCCATCGCCTACGGCTCACCTGATGCCGTTCGCGCTCGCGTCCGCCCCAATCCCAGCAAGCGTCGTCACTAATCTGCTGCTGCCATAACTGCCCACATGCTCCATGACTGACGCTCAGCCCCACTGCGACGCCACTTGAATTCTTACCACCAATTCTTGCTAATGCATCGCCTGGTGCAACGATCTTTAACTTGAGTCCGCGCCGAGTCTGTAATCAAAGAACTTTTTAACTATTAGCCAAATTGTAAACCTTCTGAGCGCATTTCAATAAAACTTCTTTCTGTTAATACAACAATGCTACAGTTTTGATTAGCTAGCGGAAAGACATTTTCGCCACAGGCAATGCATTTCCAATTTATTTCAAATATTACCTTCTTTCTCTTCTTTTCTATGTATGTATAAAACGAAAATCAAACCTAATTTGGAACCAATTTAAAGGTTAATAAACGATAAATGCTCCATATAAAAATAAGAAAATAATGAACAAAATTTCATAAAAAACAGCAGCTATCATTTCGACTTATGAGCTAATGCTTGTTCCACAATTTCGATATAATGGGTTTAATTAACTTTGCTTATAATTCGGCGGATAATGCACTAAATCTGCGATGCATGCATCTGTAATATGGATTTTGAAGACACTACGTTTAACATCAAGGTTTGCTTCTTCTGCTGACAAGAACCTTTGAACTGATCAACGCCACTCAGCTGTTGACTTGGAATTATTTATAACTTTTAGGTCTATTACTAAGTTGGAGTGATTTATATATAAAAACGTATTGATTAACTCCGAATGGTAATGGCGCTGTCGCTCTATCAGTAACCATATTTGTCTTGCAGTGACGACATGACATCGTTGGCCAAGTTGCTCAGTCGGCCGGCCACCTTGTGCACGCCCTGACGCACGCTCTCCTTCACATCGTCCAGATCCGGTGCATTAAAATTCACGCCAGTCGAATAGCCACCACTGCCTGTAAATGACAAAGTATTTGTATTTAAAAGGGACCATATTTCTGAATTTCTAACATCACTTACCACGATTGCTACCGCCTGGGGTACCATCCCCGAAGTAGTCGGAGGAAGATATTGCACGCGATCCCTGGAAACGATTTAGATTGGCGCTGATGTCTGCCGCGGATTGTTCATTCGCAAAGTACTGATCGGAGCCAAAGCCCTTGGAGTTGCCGAACTTTTGCTGTGCAATGACAGGGTCATTGGGGTTAATGCCTTTGCTTTTGCTCTTGCTGGAAGCTGCTGCAGTGCTCCGTGGATTGGGCTTGTCGTAATCACTGCTGGCCGCAAACATGGACGTGATGTTGCTATGCGTTGTTCCAATAGGTTCAATTGTCTCGTAGCCCAAGGCATCCAACTCGAATTTGTCCAATTTGCTGGCGCTATTGGAGCTCTCCTTCTTATCGCCACCGCCGCCGTACAAATTAAGCGAATGATCATTAAAGAAATTATCATTCTCCAGGGCAGCCAGCTTGCTTTGGGAGCTGACTTTGGGGGCAGCTGACTGCTGAATGGTTTCCATGTCGCTTAAAGCGGAGTGGGCCACGTCAGAGCCCCTCAAGTTAAAGCCCATGCCCAGCCGCTCCATTTGCTTGGCCTTGGCGGGATCGATGCTCTTTAGCTTAGCTTCCTCTCGTGTCTTTTGAAGCGACAAATCTTGATATGCCAACCGCATGCTAGCTACAGTTTCCAGCTCCTCCTCTGCGGTTTGTGGCTTCTCATTGGATCCGGCTGAAGCTGCTGCCGTTTTACTCTCATTGGCAGCATTGGCGCGCGCCTCAATGTCCGCAAAGTTCGTGGTTACCTTCGTTGCACCCAGCCCTCCGACCTTGCGCGCGCCCAGCTAAAAGTCAAGACCCAGATCGTAAGTGATCTGATTTCGATTTGCTATCCCAATTTACTTACTGCTCCCTTTTTCGGCTGTATCTTGCGCACGCCAATGGACGAGGGAACCGCTGCAGGAGCGACGACCGCATTGAGTAGATCGACGCTGGGCTCGCCAGTTGAAACGGTAGGACCAGCAGCAGGCTTGGCGTCCAACTGCAAGCAATAATAGCAAGGATTAGTAATCTTCTAGGATTGCTCATAAGCAATCAGTACTTAGAAATCAACTTTAACATTAACTTCAAATGTAGCAAGGAACGCATGTGACTTTGTTGGCTTTACCTTCACGTTGCTGGCCGCGTTGCTAACGTTATTGTTCTCCAAGTGCGCATTGGCGTTGTTGTTATTGCATTGGGCAAAGAAGTCCTCCTCCTCCTGGTCCTCCCTGCCGGCCTCGTTGCCCTCGTTCTTATCCGCTGCAGGGTCCAAGTGTAGCTGTACGTGTGTTTATGTGAATGTGCGGGAACAGAGAACAAAATACATACAAGTAAAGCGCAAGCGAGAGCAAACCAAGTGTTAGTCGGATTCAGTGTTTAAAAAAGTCAAGCTCAAAGAGTAAACAAAGTAAATAAAGCAAAAAGGCGAACGAAAAGAGGGCAACGAGCTGCTTACCTTGGTGCCGTGCACCTTCATCGCCTGCTGAGCAAGTGCCGCCAGCTTGTCCCGGTAGAGCTGGGCCGCCCTCGAGTTGTATTTAATTTGGGCGTCACTGCTGGTGCAGTTGTGGGCGCGGAAAAATTGAGCAGCGTTCGCATTGCCACCCAGCTGCATTTGCCGCAGTTGCAACCACGTCCAGTTGGTGTCCAGGTTGGTGCTCCGCACAAAGGTCAAGTGCACGCCGAGATTGCGATGCACAGCGGAGCAGTCGATGCATATGAAAATGCCGTACGTGACAGAGGACCATGTAGGTGCCTTCGTGGCACAATCGAAGCATGACTGTATGGAAAACAAAAGCGATGAAATATTAAAATCAATGTCTGAACATTACACTGAAACCAAATCCTACCTTATTAGCTGGTAGCGCCCGCAGGCGACTGAATACGGCCTCGATTTCCTGTTTCGTGGGTCCCACTGCATTGTTTGACATGGTATTATTCGTGGCTACGCTGCACCAATTTACCTTATTACTTTATTATGGATTGTAAATTGTTTTCGTGGCTGGCTTCGCCTGTGCCTGCGCCTGATGTTTTATTGCTCTGCAATTACAGTCAGCAGTTATGCTTTTTGGCAGTTAAAGCTGAACGTGGATTAGTTGTTGTACGAAGCTTACAGAAAACTCTTGAAATTTAGATCAAGTGCATTTAAAAACTTTTTTATTTTTGTTTTTGGCCTAGTGTTCAGAATTTTGACGTGTGTTTTTCATTCCAGTCTCTTCCACGTTCACGTTAGAGATGAGCACTTCACACTTACACTTACAGAGTCACAAGTTGCAAATCACGATTGAGTGATAATCTTTTTTAACAGT
The DNA here is from genome assembly GCF_054131065.1 of Drosophila arizonae. Taxonomy (NCBI): domain Eukaryota; kingdom Metazoa; phylum Arthropoda; class Insecta; order Diptera; family Drosophilidae; genus Drosophila; species Drosophila arizonae. The sequence goes on along the minus strand of NC_142924.1, from coordinate 24,850,956 downwards.
CGCCGCGAGTAAGTAAGTTGCGCAAATATCAGCACACATCACCCATATCTATAAATTAATAAATTAATACAATTTCAAATTCAGCTCATCTCAAAATTATTAACATATAATTCATTTTCAGTATTAATCTTAGGATATTATAATTAATGCACAAAAGTATTAACACTTAAAACAATTATTAAGTTCTCATCACTGCAATTTGCACACCTCGCTCAATTTTCAATCGTTTGAAATATCTAAGATTGTCATATATTCGATATACATCATTATCGATAGATAAGAACTATTATATTCTGTTACTCATTTGACACTGCTATACATTTTTTTTTCCTTAAATACTTTAATTTATATATAAATAAACAAATACAAATTGTTTCCAACAGCAGCTGTCGAATCCTCATACCTACCATATCTATTGCTAAAGTCCCTATACTTAAACTGGGTTTATAGACGAAGAAATTGTCGCTTTATGGAGGAACTAAGTGTCCCGGCATGCTGACTTCAAATACAGAACACCTGAGTTATGTTAAGGAACAGCTGATTTGTTATGAGCTATTAAATGTTGGAAGTTTCTTAATCTAGCCAGTTATTGTCTAGCCAAATTTGTTAATTGAATCCGTGCTTTTGTATTAAACGCCATAAATCAACTTACTTTCTACCTTTGTAAGAGCTTAAAAATGGTGGTAAAAACTGTCAATAATAGTTAAAATTCTTGGGTGACCACAGCTATACATATGTAATTCGTAACCTACAAAATGTTTTGTTTACTTTTGCGCCAAACGCGTAATTTCCGTAAATTAGTTTTTAAGCAAGTTTTAAATTCACACGTTTATACAGTCAGCAATGCATTGCATACAACAAGACGTAAGTGGTTCGTCTCAGCATTGATAACAGCTGCTATTGGTAATAGTTTGAGCAGATTATGAAATTATATTTGTCTCGATTTGCTTGCAGTGCTACGACACGGCGAATATGAATGGAAAGATCCCAAGTCGCCGGACGAAATGTAAGTAATTGGCAACGGGAATGCTTGTATTTATGTTGCAGTAATATTTTGCCTGCTGTAGCGTCAACATAACATACGTTGACAAGGACGGCAAACGCACCAAGGTTCAGGGAAAGGTGGGCGACAACGTTCTCTATCTGGCGCACCGGCACGGCATTGAGATGGAGGGCGCCTGTGAGGCGTCTCTAGCCTGCACAACGTGCCATGTGTATGTGAAAAACGACTATCTCGAAAAGCTGAACGAGGCAGACGAAAAGGAAGATGACCTGCTGGACATGGCGCCCTTTCTGCGAGAGAACTCCCGCCTCGGCTGTCAAATAGTACTCGAAAAGAGCATGGAGGGCATGGAACTGGAGCTGCCCAAGGCAACACGTAATTTCTACGTGGATGGGCACAAGCCGAAACCACATTAGTCGAACGTTGTTTATTATCGTTATCGTATGTCGAGAGAGTCAAATAAAAGAGTATTTTGAGTAGCTTTCTCGTCCCCAATTTGTATATATTTCGTTAAGTTTGTAAACAATGGATTCTTCTTCGAGTTTTGTTTCATCTGGCAAATTAAACTAAAAATTTTGTAAGTTGAGCCTATATAATTACATTTTCTAATCGGTGATTCCCATGGAGGAAAGCAGAACAAGAATAGAATAGATGAAAGAGAACAATTTGAGTGGGGAAATGTGTAGACATAAAAATGGTAGGAAACAATATTGTAATAATTATGTTACAATTAAAATTATATGCGTAATAGTCTAAATGTGTATAGCGACAAACTAAAAATCATTACAACAAAGACACGGCAATGCAGAGTGATTGCGACAGTGTGTGTGAATGATGCTCGTTGGGTTAACTGTGCGTTCAGTTCGAAGAGGGACTGCTGGAGGCGGAGCGTGAATGCACGCTGCCACGCTCCTGGTCACTGCGCTCCTCATCGCGGTCGAGACTCTTCTCATCCTTGTCCAGATCACGCTCTGGTTCGCGCTTGCTCTGCTTCTCGGGCGCGGCAGCGACAATCTCTTCTTTGGGAGACAAATTCTCACGTTTCACTGCTTCCTTTTCAGCCTTGGCGCCGCCGCCGCCGCCGCCGCTCTTCTTGTTGGTGTTCTTCTTCATGACGGCTATTTCTTTCAAAAGGCTAGCTACTTTGCGATTCAAGTTATCTACTTTCATGTCATGCAGTCGCTCGACCTCTTTCAGTCTGTTGCGCATCTCGTTTTCCTTCTCGAAGTTCTTGCCCTTCAGCTCTGTCAGCTGAAAATTGTAGATAAATTCGGCAATTAAAAAGCTGAAATCAAGTATTTTAATGATGATCGTCACTCACCTGCTTGTCCTTCTCGAGCAGTTCTTTGTCCTTTTGATTCAAGCGCTTCTCCAGACTGGCGATGCGCTCCTTTAGATATGTAATGGCCACCACGTGATCCGATGAGTTTGTGTCTACTGTGATCGCAGCTGGTGCGGCGATTGTACCATTGCCGCCATTGCCGCGCGATATCTTGTCGGGCAGATCCAGGCCTGCGCCGCTGACTGATGTCACACCACTGGAATTCACGTTGCCAGCTCCTTTGGAAATGTCGCCGCCGCGTGTTGCCTTCTTGGCAGATGCGTGGCTCTCTCTGTGCGCCGTCGATGAGGACTTCTCGTGTGGCCGCTTTTTGGACATGGATATTCGTCCCTCTTGCTGGGCCTTCAACAGAGCGCGTTTGTAGGCGCAGGTACATAGCCAGCAGAGGACTTTGCCATTGACCTGCAATGAGGCAAACAATTGCACGTTTTTTAATATTAAACACAATTATGCTAACTTAAATATTTAGCCCTACACACTCCTATGAACGCAATACAATATCACTAGGCTCTCATGACTGCCACACGACAGGTGCATCTAGTTGTATCTGTACAATGGAACATGCTTAGTAGAGCAACATACATCGAGTCGACTTAAAATTAAAATTTTTTCTTTCAATTTGTGTTTAACAAGGTAAGACTAAAATATAAGCAATCCTTGATGTTGGCTCTGCTGAGCTCTGTTTTTCTCGCTGACCTTTTTGTTCTCGTCGCGCCTGTCAAAGGCTGATCGCAGCTTGCACTCGTCGCACTGTGTCGGGGGTCCGTACTTTGCCTCGTAGCTGGCGCATCTATTTGCAGTTTGCAGTTTGCAGTTAGTTTGATATTTGGTTTGGTTAAAGTGTATATCATTTTGTTTGGCACACACACGTGGAGCAGAAAAGAGAAGAGAGAAAAATGTTTTGCGTTCATAAGAGACGTTTTCGTTTCTAATTTGTTCGATTTGCTACTTGAAGACAAAATATAGACTCTAAGGCAGGGCAAACGCGCATTAGTTAATGTACTTTGAAGGCACAATTAGTTGGGTAGAAGTGGGCGATATATATCAATATAAACATGTTTTATACTGAATGTATATTCATACTCTTCGTAACGTGGGTTGTATGTGATTATCAACTTGAATTTGATACGAGCATTTGCATTCTATATATTGTGCATTCAAATTACAGCGGCTGCCACGTTGCTCGTGAAAATACTTCATTTTTTACTCTTTTATTTGAGACTAGGCATCAGCTTACTACATGCAATTTAATGTCAACATACCTCATGCATTTGGAGCTGCCAAAGGCAGCGACGATTTTGCAGCACTCGCAGGCACTGGGCTTGCCGTATTTATTCAGATAGTGTTCGCATTTTTTACAGGCACTCTGTGATTTGCTGTAAAAACAAACAAAAACAAATAGCAGAGACATGCAGCATGGGTGAATCGATTCTACTTACGAGGCGGAGGGGAATTCCGAGCGGCAGTAAGTACATTTAACGACTGAGGTAGAACCACGGCATACCTGCGAAAATTTAAGGATCATCGTAAATTACATGAATTGCAAGTAGTGGGGCGACGAGTCGATTTCGTTTGCAAATAATGTCAGCTTGTAGCAGGAGCCGGACACACTACAGCCTTTCTAACTTCGAATTTTATCTGTCACAGGTGTCGCCGCCATCGCTGCTGATGCCGATGATACAGGGTCAAAGCAAGCGCAGCAAGCAGTTCTGCTTCCTCTTGCTGTTCATTTTCACTTTTAATGCGCAGCAAGAATTTTCGCAAGCAAGCAAGCGTCATTTTTATTTTGTTAGTGCCAAAAACAATGGCCCACGTACACATGCTATGCTTTTGCCACAATGCGTACACACACATTCGAAAAGCTGTTTGTTTGTTGCAATTTGCCTTTAAAAATTTTAACTTGATATTTTTTGATGTTCACCTTGCATAGCTGCTGGCCCGAGGATAATTCTTCGTATGGGTGCCGCGAAAAGCATTTGGAGCATGCGAATAATACTTTTGAACTCATTTTTATATTTGTGTTTTATTTTTCTTTGTGCTAGTTTTTCTTTCTTTTTGTACAAATTATTTTTAATATGCGCTTAAGAAAACGACGCAAACAGTGTCACCACAAAGATAAAATGAAAATAAATGCTCGCTTCATGAGCATCAAAGTGACAACACTCGCGCAAAATATATCTATCGATGATCAATTTATCGAATGCAAAGCAACCCTCTAAATACAGCTCAATTCAACTCGGAAAGAGAGAAAGACGCCTCAAAGCAAAATTCAAACAAATCAAAAAAACGTCCAATTCAGGCTGTACCAAATCAAAAATTAAATACAAATACAAAGAGAAACAATAAGCAAAAAGTGTAACCGAATAGTTTAAAACATGCCTGAACCAACAAATATTAAAGTAATAGTGCGAGTGCGCCCATACAATCAGCGGGAAAAGGAACAGAATCAAAGATGCATAATAAAAGTGATGGACGGATCTTCATTGTTGTTCGACCCAGATGAGGAGGACGATGAATTCTTTTACCAAGGTGCCAAGCAGCAGTACAGAGACATCTCAAAGCGCACAAACAAAAAACTAACCATGGAATTCGATCGTGTCTATGATACGGATCACACAAACGAAAACTTGTTCCAGGAGTGTACAGCGCCGCTGGTCGATGCAGTGCTCGATGGGTAAGTGTAGAAGTGCACCTGCATCTGAACTTTGAATTTGAATGGCAACATGTGTACATCGCAGGTACAATTGCTCGGTGTTTGTCTATGGCGCGACGGGTGCGGGAAAGACGTTCACAATGTTGGGCTGTGAGAACTGCCCTGGGCTCACGTTCCTAACCATGCGCGATCTCTTTGAAAAAATACAGAGTCAAAACGCTACTCGCAAATTCGACGTAGGCGTCAGCTATCTGGAAGTGTATAACGAGCAGGTTATGAACCTGCTCACAAAAACAGGTCCCTTAAAACTGCGCGAGGACGCAAATGGCGTGGTCGTAAGTGGATTAGTACTGAAGCCCATTTACAGCGCAGAGGAGCTGCTGCACATGCTCACTATAGGAAACGCAAACCGCACCCAACATCCGACAGATGCCAACGCAGAGAGTTCGCGGTCGCACGCCATTTTTCAGGTTCACATACGCATCACGGAATTAAATACTGGCACCAAGCGCAGTGTGAAGCTTTCCATGATTGACTTGGCAGGCAGTGAACGAGCTGCTAGCACCAAGGGCCTTGGTATGCGTTTCAAGGAGGGCGCCAGTATCAACAAGAGCCTCTTGGCGCTGGGAAATTGCATCAATAAGCTGGCCGATGGGCTGAAGCACATACCCTATCGGGACTCAAACTTGACTAGGATCCTAAAGGACTCCCTCGGCGGCAATTGCCGTACTCTGATGATAGCTAATGTGTCCATGAGTTCGCTCACCTATGAAGACACCTACAACACCCTAAAGTACGCCAGTCGCGCCAAGAAGATACGTTCCGTGCTGCGCCAGAACGTGCTCAAATCGAATCTGCCCAAGGAGTTCTATGTGAAGAAGGTCACCGAGCTGATGGCCGAGCAGGAACGTTTGCTGCAGCACAATAAAGGTCTGGAGGCCAAAGTGGCACAGCTGGAGCGCTCCGCCAGCAGCAGTAGCAGTTTCGGAGGATTCGACATGCAGGAGCTCAAGCCTTGGTACAGCCGCATCGATGCTGTATACACTTCTGTGATCAAGCTGCAGCAGTGCGTCATTGGCCTCAGAAGCAAGATTCAGACCCTCAGCTATCGACAAACACTGAAGAAGGACTTTGAGCAGCTGAGGAAAGCTGTGACGCAGGATCAACGGCTGATACAAGAGGTGCGTATTATTAAAGATCGACTACAATTCTCATGGCTTATCTTCTACTATTTAACGCTTAAGACTCGCTGTATTTCTGATAAGCTTAGCTTACGTTTCAATAGGCAGTAACATTTGTAGTGTGGGCTCAATAATATTCTAGTTAAATCCAATATCAGTCTAGGGGCATCAGGTCTCCCCAGTTAACTCCTTCTGCTTGCTGACGAGCAGCTTGTCCGCCTCTGCAATGTATTTGTCCGCAATGGCCGTGACCTGGGCTTGGGCCGCAAACACGTCGTCTTTGGCAACGTCTGTTTGCTTCTTGAGCTTGCGGATTTGTGCGTTCTGTATGTCCCGTATGGCGTCGCGGTACTTGATGAACAACGCTTTCGCATTCTTGGACAGCAGCTCGCGATGCTCCTTGGTCACCTTGGGTATGGGTATGAAGAGAGTGGTGCCGTCTTGCTGCGGATTCAGATTCATGCCGCTCTTCTCAATGGCGCGCAGCACGTCTGGTATGGTCTGTGGGAACGCAATCATGTTGACTATTATAGTCTTTGGATTCTTGCGCGATATCTGGGCCAGCTCCTGCAGCTCGTGCTCGGCGCCGTCTACTTTGATGCGTAGCGTGTCGATGGCGCCGCTCGTGGAGCGCAGTGACAGATTCTTAATGAAATCCTCCTTCATTTGCAGGACAGACTTTTCCATCTGGGCATTCAGGCTATCCAGGTTGATCAGTTCACGCAGCTGTTGCTCATTTATCTCAACCTTGGCAGGTTTACCCTTGCCGCCCTTTTCCTTCTTCCTGTCCTTGCCTTTTGCATAACTGCGCGCCTGCTGCAGCCCCAACACAGATGCCGCGCCGTTTCCTGCTAACGGCTGGATCTGCTGCCGCTGTTGCTGCAGATGTGTAAAAGCGCCTGTTGCCTGACGAATCGGTGTTAACCTAACGGTTAACGCCCGTAAATGCAGTCCCGTCTTGGCGAGCATTTTTTATTATTTACAATATTGCGATTTGCACATTAAATACCATGCAAAGCTGCCAACTTGCTTAAAGCTCAATTCACTCCGCTGGCGGTGCTGCCAACGTAATTTAAAAAAGCAATGTATGCTGGTAAAAAATGCTGGTCTGTCTTGTTTTCTAATTTCTAACGCTTTAGATAAATGTCCCATAGTTCGATTTGAAATTGATTTTCTTATATTAATTATTTACTATATACAATTTTTTGTACCAATTATTAAGAGAGTTGATTAATCTTAGTTTTTTCCTATTTATTTTATGTTATGGTCATTATAATTAGTATATATGTACATATGTATTTGTTTATTTTTTTAAAACTAATTTATGGTCGGTTAACATTGAGAGCGTATTTAAATAATTGTTAAATTTTTATTTATTTTGAATTATTTTTTCAATTATTGAGCAACCTTTTTATTTATTTTTATTATAATTATATTTTATTTATATTATTTTGCAGGACTTTAAATTATTCACAGACTACATGACGGCACTAAACGCTAGAAATCAAAAATATACTGATGAGCTGCCTCATTGGCGCAGCAAACTCGAGATGGCTTGCTTAAATCTGAAAAGGCTGAAGGTCGAGGTGAAGGAGTCGAAATATCACCAAATCTTGAGCATTTACCTAAGCAACAAAGATCTGGAGGTGCAACTCTCCAAGCAGCAGATAAACTGCAGTCATTTAACCAGTATTAACAATGAACAAGCCGAAAATGCGAGCCTTCTACGCAAATCCATATCCATGATGTGCGATGTCCTGCATCAGCTGTACAACCGTTTGGAGGAGACACAGAAACTGACGCCAGAAATACAAGGTGTATACGAACGACTTGAGCGAAGGATGCATTTCACAGCATCCGAAACAGAGTTGTCGGCGCACGACTTGGAGCTTGATGCGCTTCTCGCCGAGCAGCAGCAGGAGAATGAGTCACCATCAGCAATGACCAACAGCGCCAAGAAGCGCAGTCGCGACCGGCGCTACACGCACACGCTAACCAATAGCGAGTTTGTTCTTCACCTGGGCGTGGACAGCTTTGAAGATACGGACTCCGACACGGACAGTGGAGAGGACGGGCAGCAGGCCTTTAAGAAGCCACGCAATCTAGACGTCACTCAAGTCATTTCCGGCAACATGAACTCCCGCAAGGCTTTGACGGCGACTGTCACCAAGTCTCGACCCTTGGTCAACCAACGCATGGTGTCGGATTTGCTGTCGGATCAAAATGTCTGCGGATCTGCAGACAGGGACAAAGTGAAACAAGGTTAGCTTCGGATCCAAGTGAAAATAGGGCTGCAATCTTATCCTACCCTTCTGCTCCTTCTTTCAGCTCTGCTCAAGTCTAACAAGTTTACAACTCAAGGATTGCAGCGCACATGCGCGGCTGCGATACAGAAAGAGAATTTAAAGTTCCCATCGAACTGCGTGCGGAAAAGTCCGCGTGCGCTGATTGCAAAGAGTGAGTCAGAAATCCAAAAATAGATCTAGAATTTGACTTAATAAATATTCTCTATTATGTTTGATACAGCTCTCGCCGGCTCCTCGACGACGGCGCGCAAACCCATTTCTCGTCTGGCCGGCACCATTGGCTCGGGCGTCAAGGAGGCGCCGGTGGTAAGAATAAATCGGGCTGCCTCGTTTCGCGTAAAGAAATAATTGATCTTAATTGCACTGTGTTAAGCGTTTATTTTCAATTTCGGTTTCTTTACGCAAGTTCAACGATTTTAATTTACTGCTTTTAGTTCTGTAAAAACCCTAAATAATCACTATAATATATATTATGTAAATTTAAATCAATTTTTTTATAAGCTGTACGTAAACCTGTGAGAAAGGCTTCAAGTTTAGAAATACAATGTCGATTCCTTGTCCCCACCTAAATTGTGTCTATCGCTCCGGTAAATATCGCCTGCGTGCCATGGGCCAACTCGGTAAGATGGACCCAGACCTAGTAATCCCAGCAGCATGCAGAGAAGAGCGCCTAGATTAAGACCCAGCAGCATGAGACCCGGTCCAATTGGCGCCGCGAGTGCTCCGCCCGTACTAGAGCCTAGCCAATTACTTGGCTGACCGCCAAAGCCGGCATAGGCCAAGCGCCGCCAAGGCTGCTGCTCACTGGCAGCTACATCAGTTGGAGCAGGTCCCATGTCTTGATCCTTTCGCTTGCTCTCGGCCAACAGAGTGTAGCGTGGTGAATAGGCTTTGTCCGTTGCATCGTGTGCATTGCTGGCGCAGGCCACGGCGCAGCAGACTGCAAGGAGAATGAGCAACTGCATGACGTCAACTGTTTGACTACTTGAGAGCCATATCTAGTATTTATAGTGGAGCACGAGCACTGCTCGTGTCGTAGTTCAGTGATTCTTTTGAGATGTCACCAGAGTAAACAAACGTGGCATCTATCAAGTATGCACAATAAAAAACTTGTTGAGTCGGCTGTAAGGGCATTATTATTCTGGTATGTATATTTGGATTAGATAAGTATTGTTCATTGTATTGTCCGTTTGGTTGAGTGCGCACTGTGCTGCTCTAGTTGAGGCGTTGGGCTTTGAGCACCACCTTCGGGTGTTCGATCTCTGATTTGCTTTGAATGAGTTTTAGCTCTCGCTCCCAGGCCTGAACAGATCCACTGGACCGTTGCCTGGGCATCTGCTCGACTGTGCGCCTGATCACGGCCTGCAGGGTGGCAATGGTCTTTTCGAACGCTTCGGTGACATCGCCGCTGGCATGGCTGTGAGCCAGAAAGAGCGAGGCAAAGAGATCACCGGTGCCAGTGAAAAACAGATCCTTGTCGCCTTGCTTGGGTATATCGATAGCCAGCCGTGGCCCATTTATCTGGCTCAGGAAGGCGCGCAGAATGCCCGGCTGACCCAAGTCGCTACTGGAGATGACAACCGTCTTTATTTTGCGCTCATGGAACCAATCCATCGCCTCCCACACAGCCGCCTCGCTGCGAACCTCCTTGCCAGTGAGCAGCTCGACTTCGTACTGGTTGGGCGTCACGATGTCAGCCAAGGGAATGATCTCATCCCGATACACGGGCAGCAGCTCTTTGGGCACGTACATGCTGCCATTGTCGCCCATGACGGGATCACATACATAGATCAGATCGGGATTTGCTATGCGGATCCTTCGAAGAATCTCTCCAACTTGACGCAGAAACAAGGGATTGCCAATGTAGCCCGTCAGTAAATGGGAATAGTGACCCAGCAACTTATTCTCCTCCAGACCCTCGAATATGTTCGCTACACAGCAAGCAAATTGTTGAAATAAGACTGCATTATTAATGTTTGTAAACAACTACTGACCCAATTCTTTTTCAGTGGATATTGGACCCTTGAAGCAATTATAGCCCGTGTGATTCGAGAACTGAACGGAATTCAGCGGATCTACATCGAAGCCGAGAAGCTAAAGTAGGCAAAATGAATATGCAAATATACTATAGATTTAACAGTGTATGCGTCACCCACCTGGAGGGGAAAGGTAGCCACCTTATTGCCCACATAGCCGTGCACTACGTGACTTTGAATGGAGAGCACCCGTTTGACACCTGTCGTAGTCATTTTGTGATTGTGAGACTTTTACTCTGTAAGAACTCAAATATCAGTGCAATAACGGCGCTACTATAACCGGCTAGTCGTCTAATAAGCAACTAAACCAAACTGATTTATTTGCTTGCTCACAGAGTCGCGAGATACAAGCGACTGTTGCTTGGCTTATCATCAGGCAGCAGCATTAATGCGTTGATAAGTGATAGACTGTAATGGCCAATGAGGAATATGCGATGCGATAGCAGTAAAACAATACTACCAAGCTCTTTGGTGTTTATATTTGTCTCATATTACTAAACGGTTGGGAAGCATTTGACCTTGGGCTACAATCAAACTGTTAATTGCATATATGTATATTTGCCCATTCCCCACTCTTGTTTCCTATATACTCTCTCATTACACCTCGTATGTACTTGGTATCGATACCAAAACAGCTGATGTGTTGGCTATTGTGGTGAATGTCGGCTCGCAGTCGCATGGTTTACGTAAACTTTATTTCTTAAGTTTTCTATAAAAACTGGCAATTGGCTGGTTCTTATTATATTGAAAAAACTTAAAATAACCATGGCAACTAATTTAGTGCGATTGCTCGAGAGTAGCCTACGAAGCAACAATGCCGGCGTAGCTCAACGCACTCTGCGGGTATTCAGCAGCCAGCAGCAGCAATCGGAGCATTCGGTGGAAGACGATGAGGGTAAGCCGAATAAATGGTAAACAATCATATGAATGAACTTACTTGTGCTTGCAGAATTCCGGGTGCTCAATCTACGTACTGTCAAACAACAGGCACGCAGGCGGGTAATAAAGAAGGAGGTGGTACCGCCTCCGCGGACAACGCATATGCCTGTAGATCAAGATTGGACAGCTGTCTGGTCGGGCCCCCGTTCTTTTCACCCTGCCAGCGTGCCGCTGCCTTTGCGCCAAGGCTACACGGAGCGAGGAGCAGCTGCTCCCTCAAAATACGCGAATGCGGAGCTAATGAAAATACCAAATTTCTTGCATTTGACGCCACCGGCCATTCGGCAGCAATGCGAGGCAATTAAAAAGTTTTGTACCCCGTGGCCGAAGGGCCTAGAATCAGAAGCCACCTGGAAGGCTGTCTTTCCCGTAGAAGTCGTCACTACGGACTATTGCCACAGTCTGCCGACAATACGGCATCCTGAGGCTCGTCGTGTCACAATTACGCTGAAACTATCGGACTTAAAGTTCGATGCTCATGCTAAGGACAAATTTCTACGTCTCGTGGGCGATCGGTACAACCAAGAGACTGGAGTACTAACGTTTGTCGCTGATCGCTGTCCGACGCGCAAACAGAATTACGACTACGCTTTGTACTTGCTGACGGCATGTTACCACGAGTCATTCATTACGGAGCCATGGGAAGCTAGCAAGTCAGAGGCCGACATGGAGGTCTATCTCTTTGAACGGAATAAGGCAAAGCTTTCGGCTGAAGCAATTCTCAATTGGAATGCAACTGGAGAAAAGCAAGCACCCAGTGCTACCTATGCTGACAGCGTGGAGAAGCTGATAAACGAGGGCGAAAATGAGTACAACATAGCCAAATATAAGGAGGAAGTGCTGAAAATGTTGAAAATAGCTAATTAGTAAGCACCAAACCACAATTATTAAATTACTGTAGCAAGGTGTACCACGCTTTACAAGAATAAACAAAATAGTAATCGAAAACATTTAGTATAGTTGATTGTTGATTGTTGTTGCCGGTGAATCGCGATTCGCGAGCATGCGGCAGCTGATTTGGGTGGCAGCGCGTCGTGGTGAATAGCAAAAGAACAGCTCGCATTCAAGAAGCAGCAGCAATTGTTGGTGCAAATAGAAGAAGACATACATATTTAGTGGACGTGGAAGGAATCTGTTGTATAAATTGGTAGCCAACTTGAACTTGGGCTTTTTAATAAAAAATCAACAATCAGTGGCATTCTCCCAATGGCGAAAGTTGACAGGTAACAGAAAAACTTATCATTTGACAAACAACAAAAAACAAAGCAAAACAAACGGAAAAAGTAAACAAAATTCTCTTGTTAAATTCATTCAAACGTTGGGCAATTTGGTGCATTTTATCTACGTGCCTTCAATTACTTTCACTTTAAAATAACGGAAGTGGCCTGCCATTTGGAACTTATCTTAACTAAGCAACTATTTTCGACTGTCAGTCAAAAATGTCAACGTTGTCGTTGTCGTTGTCGACGTCGCGACGACGCGTCGTTGTTGCCGCTTATCAGTGAAATGTTTTGTTTGCTTTTGCTTTTTGTGTAATTGTCTCGCATCATAGTAGAACCCACCCACACACACACACATGAGTGCATGAGCGTCGGGCATATTTCGAGAACCTCGAGCGGTGCCGTCTTCTCAGTTCTCTATAACATTCGCAGTGAACAGAAGTAGGCTGAATAAAAGATTCTGTAAGTCTAGTAGGGTTTTTAACTATGCCTATATGATGTGCATTGTGTATGTGGAGTAGTAGTGCTAGAACTTCAAGTAATTGTAGTAGTGGCATTAATAATAGTGTTACAGAAGCAGTAGGAGATTCAATTAGTTACAGTAATAGTAGTAATATTGAATTAGTTGTAGCATTTGAAATAGTAGCAGAACTACTAGTCTTAAGGAGGAACTAGAAGCAGGAGAATTTAAGGTAGGCGTAAAAGTGGAACATTCTAATAGTATTAGTTGTACTAGAAATATACTACTCCTAATATAAGTAATATTTGATGTGCCTCACGTTATTGGGTTTGCATCAGAGACCTTCACAGATGTGTTCTTGACATGTTATGAAGTAGAGCTTGGGCTAGAAGGCCAGTCCCATGGCTCATAGTCGCTGTCGAAGCATAAAAACTGTATATACATTTATGATAAACCGCGTAGAACGTTAAAGCTAATGAAAATTCCGTGTTTTAATAAACCTGTTTCGAATGAGCTAAATTTGTGCTAAAATTCGGCTTTCTTGTGCTGTTCTGCAGACAAAAATAAACCAATATTTATTTTTATCTATTCCACACTGTGCTCATATTTCGTATGTATGTATGTAGCATTTTATTCTACGTGTTCTTTCGTTGCTCTAATCTTTCAGCTGGTAGTCAAAACCGAGCGTGCGGAACCAACAAAAACAACAGCTGAGCTAACACACAGAACATTCTTCAGTTCGCCTTGCCCATGAGTTTCCGTGTTAGCATCAGTTCCAGCAGTGGATCGCAGGCAGCGTAGCCAGCCACGTATCCATCCGTAGTGAAGGAAAAAACATAATCTTCTAGCAGAATGCGTCGGCCGAATATCAAATGGATTATCAAGTCGTCGTTTTTGGCGTTGCTCTCGCTGATGCTCTTCCTGCTCATCACGAGCTGGATTTCGTCTACGCCGTACACGAATAAGCCGATACATCATGGCATCCAACCGGAGCCCTTGAAGCCAGGAGCAAGGGTCGCCGAGGAACGTCTGGAAGCAGCGAGAGATGTCCAATTGCCTGAGCCAAATCATAAAAAGAAAATCATTGAGCCGAAGGACGAATTAGTGGCGGAGCTTGAAAAGGGGGACGATGCAGAGGATGAGGCAGACCAGTCCAATCTCGAGGAAGTCGATGCAAAGCACAAAGCAAAAGAAAACGGCGACCTTCAGGTGGCAGCACCCGACGACAATCTGATCAAGAGAGACTGGCATGATTACACGGCAATAGAGCGTGACAGAAAGCGCGTTGGCATCGGCGAGCAGGGCGTGGCGGCGAAGCTGGAAGACGAGAGTCAGCGGGAATATGAGAGGACCCTCTCGCTCGAGAACGGCTTCAACGCGCTGCTCTCCGACTCCATATCTGTGAATCGCTCCGTTCCTGACATACGGCATAAGGAGTGGGTACCAATTCAGTGTTTGATTCACCTTTTGCTCTCGTTTCTAACTCGCCCTTCTCTTCGCTAACAGCTGCCGCAAGAAGTTGTATCTCAGCAAGCTTCCTACGGTGTCCGTAATCATCATCTTTTACAATGAATATATGTCTGTGCTCATGCGGTCCGTGCACAGTCTAATCAACCGATCGCCACCGGAGCTGCTCAAGGAGATCATCCTCGTGGACGACTTCAGCGACCGTGACTATCTCTTCAAGCCGCTGGAGGATTACATTGCCCAGCATTTTACCAAAGTGCGCATCGTGCGGCTGCCACGACGGACGGGCTTGATCGGTGCGCGCTCTGCGGGTGCCCGGAACGCCACTGCCGAAGTGCTCATATTCCTGGACTCGCACGTCGAGGCCAACTACAATTGGCTTCCACCATTGCTGGAGCCAATTGCTCAAAACAAGCGCACCGCCGTCTGCCCCTTCATTGACGTGATTGACCACAGTAATTTTAACTACCGAGCCCAAGATGAAGGCGCGCGTGGCGCCTTCGACTGGGACTTTTTCTACAAACGTCTGCCGCTGCTCCCCGAGGATCTGAAACATCCAGCGGAGCCGTTCAAGAGTCCTGTCATGGCGGGCGGCCTCTTTGCCATTTCCGCCGAGTTCTTCTGGGAGCTGGGGGGCTACGATGAGGGACTGGACATTTGGGGCGGTGAGCAGTACGAGCTGAGCTTCAAAATCTGGATGTGTGGTGGGCAGATGTACGATGCGCCCTGCTCCCGAATAGGCCACATATATCGCGGCCCACGCAATCACGTGTCGAATCCACGCGGAGGCGACTATTTGCACAAAGTGAGTAATTGAATAACTCTTATCAGCTACCAGTTGCAGTCTATAAGATATGATGTTCCATAAATAGAACTACAAGCGCGTGGCCGAGGTCTGGATGGACGAATACAAGCAGTACTTGTACAACGGCGCAGATGGCATCTACGAGCGTATAGACGCAGGTGATCTAACGGCACAAAAGGCCATACGGACGAAGCTCAAGTGCAAATCGTTCAAGTGGTTCATGGAGAATGTGGCCTTTGACTTGATAAAGAACTATCCGCCCATCGACCCGCCCGACTACGCCAGTGGCGCCATCCAGAATGTGGGCGACCCCACGTTGTGCGTGGATACGCTTAGCAAGCCACGCCACAATCGGGTAGGCATATACTCGTGCGCCCGAAATCTGGTGAAGCCACAGCGCACGCAGTACTGGTCGCTCAGCTGGAAGCGGGACTTGCGGCTGCACCGCAAGAAGGACTGCCTCGACGTCCAGATATGGGATGCCAACGCGCCCGTTTGGCTGTGGGACTGCCACGGGCAGCAAGGCAATCAGTACTGGTACTACGACTACCGCACCAAGCTGATCAAGCACGGCAAAGAGGGCAAGCGGTGCATGGAGCTCCTGCCGGACACAGAGGAGCTAGTAGTCAACGCTTGCAATGAGAAGAACCGCTTAATGCAGTGGAACTTCGGGTTCGTCAACAAAACCGCACTGGACAACTACGACGTAGACTTAGAGCTGAAGCTCGACATGTTTTAAGACGCGCTCGAGCCACTTGCCATGTACTTAATAATGAAATTGTAAAGTCTAATTTTGATTGTGGTGTAGTTGTGTGTACATAAGTATTCGCATAGGCCTATCTATATACATATTCTAGATCGTAAGCAGGATTGCCCCAAGTTGTCTTCGCACATTCCATTGTCAGTTGCTAGTTAACATACATACATACATATGTAGATACATACAATGCAATAAATGTGACTATAAATTAAACGTCGGCAACGATTTGTGTTTAACTTTGTTTGTCGTTTTATTTAATATTAATATCTGTTTGCTTTTCAATACGCGTACTTTTAAATAAATATAATTTTTTGTTTCATTTCGTATTCTTTATATAAGTTTTTATTTGTTTTGCTTTTTTTTTTTTTCTTTCTTTCTCTTTTTCTCGTATGCTCTTATTCATTTGCATATTTATTTATCGTTTTACAATATGTATCATCATCATCGTTATCATCATGATTAGCTCCCATCTCAATATCTTCATCTTACATACTTTTTGTTTAGATCTTTTACGTGCATTGGGTTTCTAGTGTTTCATTCTGTTGACATTTCATTAAAATTAATATACGCCAATATTTCGAGTATATATTTTATAAACATATATATATATATATATATATAGTATATATGTATGTGTGTGTGTATCTTTCATTTCCCATAAATAACAAAAAGTAAAAAACAAACACTTTGTAAACTCGTTTATAAATTAATAATGGCAAAATGTTGGATTTCCTTTTATTTTGAAAATTATATAAAAAGCATTTACAAACTATAATAGTTGTTGGCTTGCATAATCATTTAATCAATTATCAATTATCATAATTTATATTTATATTTATAAACATTTAAATATTTATCAAAACATGTTTTTTCTTGTTGCTCAAAAGTCTTCTTCGCTGCCTTACATTTACATACATACGTTTTACATTTATGATTCTCTCTGTTTCGTCTTCATAATTTCAAATTATAAGCATAAGTATACATATATTTATATAATATATTAATAACCATTTCTTGTGCAAAATAATTTCTTCTTCATCTTCTTCTTCTTGTTTTTGTTTAGACTAATTTGATTTGAAATTCAGTTGCGCTGCCATTTGCTTTCCTTCTTTTGCTTTTTGTTTTTATTTTTGGATGGATGTAAATTAATTAATTGAGTTAGCTTTTTACAACAATTCATGCGTGAAATGAATAAGCAAATATATTTTGTCCTTTAGTTAATTATAGTTGTTGTTGTGTACTTAATACTTGCTTGGTTTCGAGTCTTTTTTTTTTTTTTTGGATTTTAGTTTTCTTTTCGAATTTGCTTTAACATTTACAGCATATTATAATTGAAACAAAATTATGCCTTTTGGGCGCGCATATGTAAATAATAGAACTTAATTTCTTTTTCTTTATTTCATACGTGTATGTCTGGTATATTTGTTTTTTTTTTTTTTTTTTGTTTTTTTTTTAAATATTTGTTTTTGTTTTGTTTTGTTTTGTTGTAGCTTAAACTTAATTTATGAATAAGGTTTAAAAAATGTCTTCATTCTTTACGCGCTGCTCCCGTCTTTGCTTTATTATCTTTCTTCTCCCTTTCTTCCATTCATTCTTCACGTTATGCTTATTTATGTGCTTTTTTACGTATGCTTAACTTAAAATGCTGCCCACCCCAGCCCCCTCTCTATTTCTCCTTACGCTCTTCATGTGCTCACTTCTCCGCCTGACGCACACTTACTACATACATACATATATGTTTGTATGTAAATTTGCTCTTGCTTCCTTTCTCTTTTGCTTTGTAGTTCGCCTTTGTAACGCTCGTTCTGTGTGACTGCGCGTGTGTGTGTGTTGGTGTTTGCTTGTGAATGTAGTGCTTGCAGTTAACGGTAACTTAAACGTCGCAAATGCAGCTCTCTTGCGTGCAGAGCGCAGAGAGTGCGGACGATCGAAAGAGAGTCGCGCACCAAGAGAGCTGCATTTGCTGGCTGCCAATTTGAATTCGCTTGGCGCTGCAAAGTATGCAACAGCGCCAAAAGAGAGTCAAATTGGACGAATGCTAGAAGCTAAATGGAAAATATATTTTATTTCGGTGTAGTAAAAATTGTTAGCAACTATTTATAAGTGTTTTTGTTTTGTATTTTGTTTAGTTGTTTGCGAAATTGTTTACGTTGTTTCTAGTTTGCTTTAAAAATTGGTTTATTTGTACTTTTGGCAATGATCTTTTACGAGTATCCCTCCACTAATGTGTGTTTTTATTTATTAATTCTTTTGTTTTTGTTTTGCTTGATTTGTATTTGTATTTCGTCATTGTTTTGCTCATAATAGAAGCTCAAGCAAACATTACTTTAGCAATTTAGTTTATTAGGTTTTTGTTGTTGTTTCTTTTAGTTCATCAGTTTCCGTTTTCTAGTGTTTGTTTTGTAGTTTGCTTTGTTTGATTCTTAACAGAAGGAGAGAACAAAATGTAAAAAATAAATCATTTAACAGAAATTGCCAACAATATAGCTGCGCTAAAAACATAGTTTTTCTTCATTCTTCTTCTTTTTCTTCTTCGTTTCCTATATGTATGTATGTATATGTATATGAATATGAATCTAACTGCATTTTCATCCAGTTCGTGAACTAGGCTTGTGTGAGAGTGTATGTATGTATATGTGAGTGTGTTGCTGTTGTTGTTGTTGTTGCTGTTATTGTTGTGGAGCTTTGGTAGTGTATTACTGCATGCTGACCGGGTATATCCAACTGCAACTGCGTTGCCTGCTGCCCCAAACCTAATCTCAATCCCACAGCCCCAACCCCAACCCCCTCGTATGGCACACGGTATCAGGACGCGTTTACAAAAATAATTATTATGAGAATATCTTTCAGTCGTTTGTCAAACAACTACCAGTAGTAGTAGGCGCCTATCCCCATCTGGCGGTGGTAGGCGCTCAGGCTTGCTGCAACGGTTGCGGCGCCGGAGGAGGCGGCACGGCTCCTGGAGTCGTTGCCTGCTGCGCTGTGGGGCCATTGGCATTGCTGTTGCTGTTGCTGTTGCTGGTGCCATTGGTGGCGCTGCCATTCGTGGACGATGTTGGACTGCTATTGCCCTCCTGGTAGGGCCCCGTAACTACGCATGGGTGCATAGGGAACAGGGTCGTCCACGACGTTGTTGTTAGTGTTGGTGCGTGGAGGGCAACTTTCTCGTTTTTTGGCTGCTCGCTATTGTTGTTGTTGTTGTTGCTGCTGTTGTTGTTGTTCGACTGTGTCTTCTTGCTGGCCTCGCTCTTCTTCTTCTTGCTGCCACTGGCCCCATTCTTAATCGCGCCACCACTCCCACTGTTCTCCTTCTTGATGGTGGGCAGGGTCGGGGTTGCAGTCGCCGCCAGCTGCTCGTCAGGCATATCCTCGTCCTCGTCGTCCTCGCCGGCTGCCTTCTTCAGCAGACGCTCGCGCTCCTCTTTGGCTTTGTTGTCGAGGTCCGTGTTGATCTTCTTCACGCGCATCTTCTCCTCCCACTCGTCGATGCCGTGCCTGGCACGATTCAAGTTGCGGTGCTGGTAGAAGATCAGGGTCATGCGCGTCGGGTGGTGGCGATCCGGTCGCCGCACGGCTGTCGTCGCATGCATCTCGTGCTTGGCGCACTCGATCAGCACGCTGCCGTGATTCAGCGCAATGGCCACGCCGCCCATCTGCGGATCCTGGAACGCCTCAATGTTCTCATTGATCTCGGCCACCTCGCCAATCGGCTCGATCTTGGTCGAGTTGGTGCTGGCTGGCGCCACAGTTGTTGCCGTCGTGTTGCCGCCAGCGCCAGCCGCGTTGCTGTTGGCATCGTTGCTGTTGCTGTTGCTGCTGTTGCTATTGTTGCTGTTGTTGCCAAGCGGCGGCACCTCAACAGCACTTGCTGCAGTGGGCTCCACGGGCAGCTGGCCATTGCTCAAGTCGGGCAAAATAGTTTGAGGCGGTGTTGCTGGCAACTGTTGCTGCTGCTGTTGCTGTTGCTGTTGCAGCTGCTGTTGCTGCGGCTGCTGCAGCTGCTGTTGCTGTTGTTGTTGCTGCTGCTGTTGCTGCTGCGGCACAGCGGTTGGCACCGTTGGCTTGACCAGCGTGGCTCCGGATGGCACCGGGCCGTGCGTGGCCAGTAGTGTCCCACCAGCCCCTCCAGCCCCCGGGCCGTAGCCCCCAGAGCCCTGGTGATGGCCGTAGACATTCCAGTTGGGCGAGGGCGGTGGCGGCGTGGGCGGCGGCGTCTGCTGCGGATACATGCCGTACGGCGAGTACGCCTGGTGGTGGTAGCCGTAGTTGTAGTTCATGTTCTGGTAGGCGTCGTACGCGGAGTAGGCGGAGTGCGGCGGCGGCGGAGGCGGGTACATCTGATAGTTGTTCGGGTACTGCGAGTACTGGTAGTCGCTGGGCGGCGGCTTTGGCTTAACGAAGCCCTCTGGCGTGTGCGGATGGTGGTGGTGGTGGTGGTGGAGTGGTGCTAGATTAGTCATGGGTTGCATGGCTGTCAAAGCGGTTAACTTACTCTCGACCAGTGAGTGGTTGACCAGCGTCGTCGAGTCGGGGTTCTCCTCGCTGACGCGGCCCTTAAGCTCACCACCAGCAACAGCGCCGGCCACATCGACACCGCTCTGCTGTTGTTGTTGCTGTTGTTGCTGCTGCTGTTGCTGTTGTTGTTGCTGCTGTTGCTGTTGTTTTTGTTGATGCTGTTGCTGCTGTAGTTGTTGCTGCTGCTGATGTTGCTGCTGTTGCAGCTGCTGCTGCTGCTGCTGGTGTTGCTGTGTGCCCAGTGCTGGCGTTGCCAGATTGTTGTAGCTGGACGTGTAGCCATTGCTAGCGTCGTGCTGCGTGGGCGTGGGCGTCACCGTGGCGGGCGTGACGGGTGGCATAGCTGTGCCTGTTGCGGCTGGAGAAACGGTTGTTGCCGAGGCCGCTGTCGCTGCAGCTGCAGAAGCTCCCGCTGCTGCTGTTGGTGGCGTCACAGTGTGCGCGTGCTGCGCCATCGGCGCAGTGGGCGTGGTCGGCGTGAGGGCCGCACTGCCAGCGGCCATGCCCATGGCGTGGGCCGGCCAGTTGCCGTAGTAGTTGCGCGAGTCGATGTAGGAGCCCGTCTGGTAGTCGTAGGAGTAGGGCGAGTCCAGCACGGTGCTCGAGATCTGGTTGGACTGTAGCTGGGCGTCCGTGAACGTGTCTATCATCGTGGCCATGTTCATGAGGCTCGAGTTCGAGCTCATCAGCTGGTTGGGCTGCCCGCCCGGCGGACCTGCCCCAACTCCTGCTGCCGAGCTGTTGTTGCTGGCGTTCGGATTGCCGGCGTGCTGATTGACGGGCGGCGTGCTGAATGCGCTGCCCGCCGGACTGGGGTTGTTTGTGACGGGCGTCTGGCAGCGTGGCGAGGGCGTCGTTGGCGGCGCCGAGCCCGGCGTGGATGCACTGGAGCTCGACTTGGCCTTGGACTTTGATTTGTTGTTGTTGTTGCTGTTGCTGGCATTGTTGCCGGCGCTGCTGCCATTGCTGGCGCCGTTCTCCTTCTTGATGTGAGCAGAGGCCAGGCCGGGCGGACTGCTCTGCTGGGACGACGCTTGCTGGGCCTGCGATTGGGCGCCGTTGCTGGAGCTCTGACTGCTGCCGTCGGCGGCGGCGTCGTGGTCGCCATCCGGCGTCGCGGCTTCGTCCTCCTTGCGCTTCTTGCCGTGCCGGCGACAAGGTATCAGCGGCGTGGAGCGCACGCGTACTTCGCAGGGAAATCTACGAGTGGGAGAAGGAGACGGATTAATGCTAGTCACCAACAGTCCGAGCTGCAGTTGGTAGCTCAAAACTCAACACTACACTCACTTGTCCAGCATTTGCACAGCCCCGGTGCGATGCTTATCACGCTGCCCCTCGACGCTCTCGAACTCGTCGGTGCCGTCCATCGTGTAGAGCGGCAGGACGTGGAACTGCTCGTCGTCGGGCAGGTGGGTATCGCGGTTGCTGGGCTTGAGCAGGGCCACGTGAACGGTGCAGCCGTCCTGCATGTTGTGCAGGTCGCGGTGCGAGTGGGCGCAGAAGTCCAGGCAGGCGGTTACCCCCGAGAAGGGCTTGCCCGGCTCGAGGCCGAGCCGGCAGTCGGATGCCTCATGCTCGTACTTGGTCTGATTGTCGTAGGAGCGCGGACACACCTGCTTGAACACTGGCGCCAGCAGCGTGGCAATCAGATTCATGTGGTCCTCGATGGCCGCCTCCTCGCTCTTCACCGACAGCCGGAACTTGCGCACGGTCTTCGAGCGGGCGTACTTGCAGCCATTGTAGTACATGGACCAGCTGCAGCCAAAGCTGTACGAGGCGCCTGATGACTCCGGATCCAGCCCTGCAATAGCTCAATAAGTAACGCATAACAGTGGGCTGGCGGCAGGTGCGCTTACCTTGGCAGGCACAGGTGCGATTCTCATTAGTCGCGCAACGGCGCGTCGTGGGTAGCCCGAACTTGTTGAGCTTGGGTATGAGGTTCACATAGGCTTCGTCCGCCTCCTTGCGCGGCATCCCATCCCAGGCCACCATGCATACGACAATATAGGCGGCAATGCACCTGAAACGGGACTCACGTTGCACTCACACTGCTTCATGGCTATGGATGTGGCTGGCTTACCTGTGACCGGGACGCTTCTTGACAACCACAAGTATCTTCTCCTCGGGATCGGCGCGCCTGATCACCCACTTGGCCACCGGGCAGCCCTGAGTGGTCTTGCCCTCCTTGCCCGTGTAGACGATCTTCTCGATGCGCAGCTGACGACCCGTCAGATGGCACCGTTCCTCGAACTCCCGACGCAGCTCCATCAGCGTAGATGCAGTGCCTATGATGGACGAAACAACGATTAGGTCAAATTCAAAGGCTTCCCATTATACTTCAAGGAGCCACCTGCTCCACTTCAACTAGTCTTAGCCCTAGTTACTCCCCAGTTCCATTAGATTCTTTTACTTACCCAAATGCGTATAGTAAGTGCCCGGCTCGGGTGGATTCTTGTCGGACTGGAAGCACTCGCATTCGGGTATTTCGGTTTTGTTGCCCTTCTCGAGGCGATCCGTCGTATCGAACATGGGATTGATCTTCTCGTGCTTCACAATTATCTCAGGTATCTCCTCCTGCTTTTGCTTCTTCGTCTTGGCCTTGACGCCATTGTGCGCCTCGGCCAACTCATCCTCGTCCAGGAGCTCCTCCTTGGGCTGAATGCCCAGGCCCAGGCACGTGCCGCCCTTAAGGTGCTCCTCTGTGGGTGGCCGGGTGCCGCCTTGACGACAGCAGGAGAAGCCATTGTTCAGCGGCTTACCCTCACCCAGATACGGATAGCCATGGCCGTGGCCGTGACCATGGCCCAGCATGCCCATGTCGTCCAGCTTGGAGTCCAGCATGCCGTGGTGGCTGAGGTGGGGCGGAGGCGGTGGTGCTCCATGGCCCAGCGCATAGCGATGAGCCGGAATGGGGTACGCGTGCGCTGGTATGTCCTGCTCGTAGTTGGTGGGCAGTGGTATGATGCTGTTCGTGTCCGGCTTCCGGTCCAGCTCCAGCATGCTGTTGCCGTGCCCGTGACCGTGGCCGTGGGGCGCGTGGTGCACAGAGTTCGATGGCAGCTTACCACGGCTCCCGTACGCCGCTGCTGCCTGATAGCCGGGCACAAAGCTCTGCTGAAAGTTCTGCTGGAAGCTGCCGGCTCCTGCGCTGTAGTACGGCGAGTTGTGGTGGTAGCCGGCATACTCCTGCTGGTGCTGCTGCACCGGCTGGCCCTGTCCGTCGTTCTGGCAGAAGTCGGCATACTGAATGAAGTTCTGGTAGTTGCGCTCGTAGCCCTCCATCTTGTTGGGCTGCCCGCCTGGCGGCGGAGGGGGCAACAGGCCCGGCTCCGTTTTGATATACTGGCCGTGGTACTCCTGCCCGCTGCCCGGCGGTGGCGGATAGTGTGCGCCCAGGGCCTTGAGGCCTCCGCCACCCGGATCGTTCGCATTGCGATCCCTTTCAATCTCAGCAGCCGCTGCTTCTGCGGCAGCGGCAGCGGCGCGGCTCGCCTTGCTGCGATTCCGCGACTTCTTGGGCTGAGGCTGCACCGGCGGCTGTATGGGCATGGAAGGTGGCTGGGGCGGCTGCTCCGCATGGCTGATGGTCATGTGCTGTCCTGGCTGGTGTTGCTGCAGCTGCAGCTGCAACTGATGGTCTGTGCCGGCGTAGCCGCTGCCCACGCTGGGCTTCTTAAATGAGTTGGCGTGGTGCGGCTTCCAGATCTGATCGCCACCACCTCCGATGGGCTCGGCACCGCCCAGCGGGGGTGCGATGCTGCTCGAGCCGTTGGCGCTCAGCGCCGTGTCGGGCCGGAGATGGTGGCTATACGATAAAAAATGACCGGGTTGCTGTTGCTGTTGCTGCTGCTGCTGCTGCGCGGCAGTTGCGCCAGCTGTCTGGCCTTGCAGCTGAATGTCGGGCGGGGCATCCTTGGAATCACTCTTGCGCATGATCATCGACTTGATGCGCGTATTCAGATGCAAGCGTTCGCCCTGACCCTGCGCCGGGTAGCCATCGTTCGTCAGCTGCTGCTGCTGTGCAGAGGGCGGCTGTTGCTGTTGCTGCTGCTGCTGCTGATTGCTCCAGTTCCAGTCCTGCATGGGCGGCGAGGCAAGATGTGGATGTGTCTGCTGCTGCTGCTGGGGCTGCACGCTGCTGCCGTACGGCTGAAGTCCGTTGCCGTTCGGTGATTGCGGCACTTGACTGGGCGACTGGGAGACAAGGCGTGGCTGCTGCTGTTGCTGTTGTTGCTGCTGTTGCTGCTGCTGTTGTTGCTGCTGCTGCTGCTGCTGCTGCTGTATGAGGCTGCGTGTGGGGGATGGCGGCACCGTTTGGGGCTGCTGCTGCATGGGAGAGCTGGCTGGCTGGGAAACCACCGCATTACCAGGCCCAGTGGCTGTGGGCGTGGCTGCACCGCTGGGCGTTGCTGTTGTCGTCTGTTGTTGTTGTTGTTGTGGCTGTTGTTGTTGCTGAGAACCGCTGAAATCGCCTGGATACCCGTTACAGTTGAGTGAGCGCGGCGGCACGCTGCTCACCCGCGGATATCCAGGCGTGTCGTTTCCCGACATGCTCTTGCTCAGATCGCCGCCCAGATGCTGTTGCTGCTGCTGCTGTTGCTGCTGCAGGCCAACTGCTGGTGGCGCCGGCGCCGTAGACACCTGCCCGGCATAGCTAACACCGCCCGGCGGAAAGCCCGCCGCGACGCTCTGCAGACCCACCTGGTTGATGGGCGCACTCGAGAGCTGCTGGCTTTGGAAATCGTAGCGCTGCACGGGCGCACCGTACGGGGAGCGGCCGTAGTTGGGATCGAAGCCGAGACCCGTCTGCACGTAGCCATTTGATGGATAGGCGTAGGACTGTGTCTGGAAATCCAAGGAGTTGAGTGATGTGATGGCTGGAGTATTCTGTGGTATTTGCTGTATGAACTGGTTCTGCCACCCCTGTGACGGGTCCGCCTGCCATGTGGGATAGAAGGCCATGGGTGCCTGCGGGATGAACAATTTGTGCATGGATTATATGTGAGTAAAGACTACTTTATAATATTGTTCAGTTAGGAATAGTACAAAAACACATACAC
Organism: Drosophila arizonae; assembly: GCF_054131065.1. Classification (NCBI taxonomy): domain Eukaryota; kingdom Metazoa; phylum Arthropoda; class Insecta; order Diptera; family Drosophilidae; genus Drosophila; species Drosophila arizonae. Next base: position 24,825,209 of record NC_142924.1, on the reverse strand, counting down.
ACAGAAATGTTTTTATGTATATCTAAAAGTTATTGGATTACTTATTCAGCTAACAATTCTCCCCAGTCTTTTTTCAAGACGAGAATTGAGATTAATCCATGTAGGTAAATTCTTTCCCATGTGGATACAGAACTACCCCTTAGATATTTTCGTGTTCTTAGTCTGACTGTGTTTTGATTGATCCCATATTCAAGTAATATTTCTTTCTAGTCTATTTTCAAGACAAGCTTTCGAAATCGATTTGAAATACAATCTATATCTACAGAATTTCGATATTGGATAATTATTTAGATATATATAGCACAACTGGAGCAATAATATATGTATGTACATAATATTATGTATATACATTATAAATAAATATTTTTATCAAATTAAGAAGATGCTGGATTGCCTATTCAGTGAAGAAATTTCTCAAGTCCTACAAGTCTTAATGCTTAACATTTTCGTATTTAGTTAGTTATTCATTGTCCCTCCTAGTAATATGGAACATATCCACGCTCTATTTCCCATGTCCTACCCTTTTCACCCCCATATTTTCGCACGAAACAAACAACACCAGAAATGTAACCCTGCCTAGTTACATATTTAGTTACAAACTATTAGGCAAACCTGATTATGATATAGCTCGAAATATGTAGTTAGCAACCAACCAACCCACTTTGGGCCCTTAGGAGGCCCTTCTCTCCCTCTCTGTCGCTCTCACTCTCGCTCTCGCTTTCTCCCTCTCTTACCAACCCTTCACATAGGCCATCATCAGGAGTTGCCTGTTAAAAATTGCTTTTCTGTTTCCGTTGTTTTTATTTGTTCCTGTTGCTGCGGGGCGTAAATCAAATAAGCCGCACCCCAATTAGGCGGCATATTAATTGGCCCGGCTTCAAAAACAAATAAACGCACAGAAATAATATCTAAACAAAGCAACAACAACAACAACAACATCAGCAATAACAACTATAACATGCCAAATATTTATGGCATTCAACTCCGGCCTGCGCTTGGAATTAGACTACAGCATTCGGGTGTCGGAATTATGAAAGTGAAAGTCGTGAGCATACAGAGGTACACAAACTGACAGCAGCCACTGTCAGATACACAATAAAATCGAATAAATATATATAGCTGTACATGTATATGTATATATTTATTAAAATATGAAATATTCAAATTTTTATTTTATTTTACTTTATTTTTGTGCTGGGCCAAGTTTTATAGTCCATTTGGCTTTGGGGTTGTGTTTGTAATTTATGTTGTGAAAATAGACTGTATCTGTATGTGTGTGTGAGCGTATGTGTGTGTGTGTGGAAATGTGCACCTGGTGATGACAGCTGCTCTTGTTGTTGCTGTGTGGTTTGCGTTTTATTTTTGAAAGCATTTAGCAATCATTGATAAAAATCGAAAAATTGTTTATGAATGAACACATGTGTGTATGTGTGCCTGTCTGTGTGTGTCTGTCTGTGTCTGTCTGTGGGTGTGTGTGCGTAGCTTGCTTTTGCGTCCGTCCCTCTGCACAGCATTTATTTGCTTTCGATTCGTGTGCACAGCTGCAGCTGATTGGACGTGTGTGACGTATACGCAATGTTGGCCAGCGGCGCTATTGAGTTTTAATTTATGTTATTTGCCATTGTTGTTTTTAATTCATTTCATTTTGCAGCAGATGAACTGATTGAAGGTCAATGCTCGTTGCTGTTGCCGTTGCTGTTGTTGTTGTTTTAATTGGAAGTTCCGATTGCAAACAGAAAATATAGTTTGAAACTGTTCGATGAATGTTCGGTGTACTCACCATGGGTTGCTGCGGTTGATCCTTCATGGTTTGTATTTGTGCGGTTATTTGATGTTGCTGCTGGTGCAAATGTTGCTGCTGTTGCTGCTGTGCGTGCTGCTGCTGGTGATGCTGCGATTGATGCTGCTGCTGCTGCAAGTGTTGCTGCTGATGGAAATGCTGCTGCGGCTCCGGCTGCTGCTGATAGTGCTGCGACTGCTGCTGATGTTGCTGTTGAAGCTGCTGCTGCGGCTGCGGCTGTTGCTGGTGCGACAACAATTGCTGCTGCAGTTGCTGCTGCTGATACTGTTGCTGCTGCTGCAAGCTGCCGGCGGCTGCAACTGTTGCTGTTGTGGTATTTGGCGATTGCTGCGGCAACAATGTTGCTGTTGCTGGCGCTGGACTTAGACGCGGCGATGTTGCTGATGCGGCTGCAATGCCAACGGCGGATGCATTCAGTTTATTTGCTTTGGTGGAGGTTTTGCGGGCGCGTGACTGCAAATAAAATAAAAAGTTGACAAATTGTTAAAACACATTCAGATATCTGAGCAGAGGCAGCAATAAACAGTTGTTGCTTTCGTTGCCCGTGTCGCAGCTTTATGGGCGGCTGACCTTCGCAACGGCAGAGTTTGTGCCTCGAGTTTTATCACTGTTTGCCCAGCGGCAATGCGTTCTACTCGAAGCCCTAATTATGCAATTGCAATCGCAGTCTGTATTGCTCCGAGCTGTTCTACTTAGTGCTGCAATTAGTTGAATAATTTGATTTCATTTCTATAATTAAGGAAATTTGTTGTTAGACGCGCAAATATTTTAATTGCCGCACGTTCAGCTGCAGTCTACCCCCTCTCTCTCGCTCTCCCTCTCCCTCTCCTTCTCCCTCTCCCTCTCTCACACTCGCTCTTGGTATAATTTATGCTTGCAGCGGACACATAATTTCGACTTGTTTCTTTTTTTCGAGTCTGCACGCCGGCAACATGTAAAATTTATGTGGCCAGCGATTTATGTGCAATTTATTTGTGCAGCCGAATACATAAAAAAAAACGAGCATGGCAAAAATGCAGCAGCAACAACAACAATGAGAAATAACAGCTGCGGTTGCCATTTATTGTTGTTGTTGTTGCTGCTGCTGCTGCTGCTGCTGCTGCAGTTGCTACTTGGTCTAAAATATGTTGCGCGCACCATTAAAGGCTCTGGCAATTTATGTTTATAAAAGACTTTTGTCGCTGCTCCTGAGCTATTTGTATTTGATAGCTGCAGTTGCGATTCTTACTCAGCGACGATGCTTACTTCTTTAATCGAATACCAAATATTTGAGATATTCTCGAAAAGAGTTTAAGGCTAAGAAACTTCTGGAATATTAATTCAATTTACACTGGCTCATACAGTAAATTGAAATAGTTAAGGAATAGGAGAGGATAGGATACGATAGGATAGAATAGTTAGTTAACTAGGATAGGATAGGCTAGGATAGGATAGGTTAGGATAGTTAATATATAAATTGTAATTTAACTATATACTAACTATCCTCTCCTATCCTATCCTCAGGATAGTTAATATATATTATCCTGTACTACCCTAAACTCTTTCATTTCTCTTTTGGATATAACTAAGTCTGCTGAGTGTGTTTATGTATAGAAGAAACATTCATCTCTTCCATAAATTATCTAACATAATTACTATTCAATATAATTTTAAATTAAGAACGTATAGATTCTTTTCTTTTTTATAAATTGATAACGATTTATCAGAAATTATTTAAAAATCAACATAAAATGTGTTGGCATTTTATTCTAAATGCTTTCATAAATAAATAAATACGCATTATAGTATATGTGCATGTATTTAATCTAATAATCTACTTATATATATTTTAATATATAAATCGTTACTAATTGTCATCAAGAACCTCTTCAGTTTCTAAATTCGACTCATTCAATCGATTAATCAATTTCGCTCGAGTTTCAATTTATATGCTTGGCCAATACGCTGGCTGAGACTGATAATACTTTCGCTCCAAGTGGACGTCTTTATCAAATCGCAATGTAATTGGTCTAATTGGAAGAATTTAATTCTTGAATTGGAGTCGAAATGCTTTTGGCTTTTTAACTGCATAGTTATGTGTGCACAGATTGTCTAGTGATACGGATTGGCCAATTAAAGAGGCTTACTTCTCGAATTTGCGCAGACAACAATAAATAAATGTTGCACAAACAGACAAACAGACAAAGAGACAAACAGAAAGTCTGCATAGAACAACAAACCAAATCGTTTGTGCAAATTGCCAGCAAAAATATGATTTATATTTTCCACATGTGTAAAATATTTTCCCAGCGTGTCTCTGTGTGTGTGCGTGTCTTGGCCAGCATAATGCAATGCAAACAAACCCAACTACAACAAGGAGCCGTCCAATTGGCATTCAAATGCCTCTCGGCCTCAGCTGGTGACAAAGCAACGAAATAATTTGTGCAAACAGAGTTTGGAGCCATTTATGTATGTATGTATGTATGTGTGCATATTTACCCAAACGGAGTGGAGCTCAGCTGGGGAGGCCCTCTCTGCGAATGCTTTCTAAAAATATTTGCATGTCGCAGGTGCCAGAAAAAAGGCATAAATAAATTACATTTAAATAAATTTGCACGCAATTGAAAATCGGAAAAATTGGCAATTATTTGTGCAAAGATTTTCTTATGATAATATTCCCAAAAAAAGGCACACACAGACAGACATGTATATATGTATATATCTATTGCTATGGCAATAATCAAGGTACATATTTTTTGTCTCGTTGCACAGTGTTTGCATAGGCCATGGCTAACAACAACAGCAACAACACGAACTACAATTGCAATGACAAACGGGCTTTAGTTATTTATGCATACGTGTATAAAACACACAAAATGGAAAACTCCATTTAGGCAACATCGAATGGTAAATACCCTAATTGATAGAAATGTTGCCCAACTCAAATTTGAATCGGAGGGAGAGAGGCAGAGGCTAATTTTGAGGTATAGAAAGCGAAGAAACTCTGAGGCAAAGTTGCGCAAATAATTTAATTAGATATAATATCAATATACATAAATGATAAATGGGTAATCTCTAATTGAACTCACGAAATGATTTATTCAAAAATAGATAAGAAAATATGAAGAATGAGAGGAGGACAGCAAACCCAGTCTGCAAAGTGAGTTTGCTGTTTAGTATGTATTCGGAACAGATTTCTATTCAATTAGGGTTTATATTCAGCTCGCATATTTAAGCATTTTGAGACGCATAAAATTGTTAGCATTGAATGATTTATGATTCCCCGAACTCATTTTGCTGACTTGGCAATGCTTAAATAAAGATAAATAAATAATTTAATTATTTTGTTTACGAAATATTTATGTAGACTAAATTGAATATGATTCATTTCACTGGATGTCAGCAATTTAAGAGCTCTTGATCTTTAAAGCTTAATAATATCTTTTTCTTCACTGGAAGTACTCATCTAGATGAGGCCTAGTCTTTAGTGATTGCAGTTATTTATGCAATTCAACATTAGTTAGAGTATTCAAAACTGCATTCGCCCCGCTTTGTACGCAGTTCATAAAAGTTAATTAAATGTTTATGAGCGTCGTTTGTTTGCTTCGCAGCGTTTTTATTTCAATATCGTGTTTTTCTCTCAACTATTTATCATTGTTCTGCTTGTTCTTCTCTTCTGTTTTTATATTTATTTTTTACTATGTCAATGCAGTTTTATTTATTTGCGGGTAGAGTAAACATCTATAAGGAGGCAAATAGATAGACGCAGATAGAGATTAGTGGCCTCTTATCTTTGGGCGCAGCATAAACTGCAACATGCAACGAACTAAACGTGGCGGCCTTCAAGAAAGAGAGAGAGCAAGGTATAGATAGATAGAAAGAGATAGAGCTTCTACTTCTCGCTGTGTGCGTCGACAAAAGTTGGTTTCAGTTCTTACAGAAAATAAAATTGCGCGCAAAGCAAACAGCAATTAGTTGTGCCTGTGCGTGTGTGTTTGGATGTGTGTGTATGTGTGGGTGGGTGTAAATAAGTTTATTACTATTTACATTGAACTGCCCGCTGTACTGATAACAGGCAACAAGCCACGAAATAACATCAAATAATAAAAATAAAAAATAAAAAAGTAAAATGAAAGGTAATGAAAAGTATTTTTTCTTCGACTCGACATAAGATAGATCAAGCTAACGGTTTACATAGATAAATGTATTTAAGCATACATATAACCGTAATTTAGAACATTATATTATACATAGTATAATAGTATACATAGTATTATATGTATTATATATATTATAGTGAGATACGGATAATGCTATAAAGTGGCCTTTATAAAGATTTAAGAGATTCAGCTATCAGTATACCAAACGGTTTATTAGTTTACTGCAAATGCTTTAAAGATGTCATTAAAATATAGCTCTAAGGGCTTAAACGTTGCCAAATAGATTTCAAACCTAACTGAACTGTTAAAGAAGATATTGGATTCATACCGGAATATACTTTTATAATTAGATATGTTATGTCATACAATTAACGTACTATAATTATTCCATTTAATTTCAATAACTCAACTAGAAAAATCTTGAGAATTTGCATGGCAACAACAACAACAACAACAAGATAGGTCGATCGTTGCCTTCCCTTTCTCTCTCTCGCTCTCTCACACACACACACTTTCTGCTGTCTTTCTCTGATATTGATAAGAGCGAGGACGGAGCACAATTATAACTAACACCTCGAGCTCATACATGTGTGTGTGTGTGTGTGTACCCTGCCATAAATTACACATATACCAGGGTATGCCATATAAATTATTTACATGTCCCCGATGTCAAAGTCTGCTGATAAGTTTGCCGGGGGAAGGAAACAACAATAAATGAATAAAAATAAAGAAAACAAGGTAAAAAAAAAACACACACACACACATATATATGCGGCGAAATGTAAATAAAATATAAATAAATCAAATATTAGTTATCATGTTTTCTCCTCTGCTGCGATATCTATATTCCTCTTTATCTAGGTCTGTCAGTACAGTGGACACCAAGAACCTAGAAATTGAGCGCGATATTGCTCGACAAATCAAATATACCAATGTTGCTCTATATAAATATATATATTTATATATATTTATCTTTTTGAATCGATCTGATGTCTACTCTCTCTATATGTCTTTCTTAGTAGTCTTTCTTTCTATAGGAAAATGTTTGTTGTTGCTTCATTAGCTGCGTTTATTCCTTCTATTCTATTATCCATTCAATAATAATATTGGTTTAAGTGAGTCAGCACTTAGTGCAGGAGCTGCGATTAAAACAGCATCCAATGCATATCCTTTGGCATATCCTTGTAAATGCAACTGCAGCAGATACACACACACACACACACACACACACACACACACATACACACACATACAGATATACCTTTTCAGATTTGCTTTAATGGTATATGCAATTTCTATGATTGTGCTGGAGTTGCCCTTTCTTTCATTCTTTCTCTTCCCTTAACTTGGCTACCAGAGCTCCGTCGCTGTCTCCCTCTCTGTCTTTGACTCCCTCTCCCTCTCCGTCTCTGGCTCTGGCTCCCAGCCGGAGGCAGCTCAAATATTTAACTTGTATTTCGTATTCATGCTAATTTTGCATTTTCCACAATTTTTTCGCCCACAATGCCACGCCGCCTTGCACAAAATGCTGTGTGTGTGTATATGTATATATGTGGGTGTCTGTGTGTGTGTGCATTATTATCCTGCAGGCACTGTGTGTCAGGCATTCAGAGCAGCCACTGTTCGCTTCAATTTCTTGCTGTGGATGGACACTCGTAGCTATCTAACACACACACACATACACATAGTTGAAATTTATGTGTGTGTGTGTGTGTGTGTGGCGTGTGTGAGGGTGGGGCTGGCAGTGGGGGTGTAATTGTACGTGCCGAGCGTGCGCCGTTGATCTAGCTAAAGTTTCCTTTTTATCCTTTTGCTGAGCTTGATTCTCAGTCTGTTAGCATGTGTTGACGTTTATCTCTCTGTGTGTATATATGTGCGTGTATGTGTGTGTGTCTCTCTATGTGTGTGTGTGTGTATTTTATTCAATTTAGCTTTCAATTAGGCTGCAATTGTTCGTTTGCTCGCTGCGCTGCCTTGCATTCTTAAACAGCTCGAGTCCCCACAGCTCCGGCTCCTGCCAGACTTTCATCTAAATGTGCAGTCAAATTTTCGTATGAAGCCAAATGAGCAAGAAATGCCATCCGGAAAAAGCAGCGAGTGCTAATTCAATTTGCTGCTGCCATTTGAATGTGCCAGCATAATACCCTATGATTCTGCTCCGACCGGACGATGCACTTGACCATTGAGTTAAGAACTGACACAAAATAGTTGCAATTGAAGACAATCATTGCGATTTGATTAAATTGAATTAGAATTATAGTTGTACTCAAATTGAAATTATAGGGTATACACATTTAAAAAATGTAATGAACGTGAGTTTCGTGCTCTTGAAGTTGAGATTTTAATTTCATTCATTCATTACAGGGTATGTCCGTTGAGATACGTCATTTAGTGATTCTAATTACATAATACGCTATAATTTGCATCTGTAGCATTTCAGCTAGTTGATTATATTACTTAATTATCATAGTCGCAATATGGGGCATACTTGAAACACCTGCACTCGATTGCCTCGTTGTAGAATTATTCAATTACAATGCCGATTGCAGGGTATGTATAATTGGCTAATTGATAATGCAGTTGTGTATTGAACACTCGTATTTCAAGTGCAGGGTACTTGGTACCAACATATACCCGATCAAATGGGCTGTGCATTGATTTGAAACACAATCATTTGATTCTCTACACAATCGTGTTTAATTACGTAATTTAATTGCAATTACAGGGTATTGTTCGACTTCCTCAATTGTAAATTCGCTGTCATTTTTAACTGAATCATGCCATCCTTTCATCCATTCATCCTTTCATCCAGACATCGCTCAGCGCCATTTCCGCTGCTCACTCACATCATTATTTTGATTGAATATTTGCGATAAATTAAATTGGAAAAAGGCAGCGGCAGCAGCAGCAGCAGCAGCAATGAAAATATTTGCTGACTGCATTACTGTAGTCTGGATAGGCAGGCGGAGGGGGGTGGATGTGATGTGATGGGTCAGCATTGCGTTGCATTGGCTGGACTCCGAATTATAATGCGTCTAGTAATCAATAGTGCAAATATTTGCAAATCAGCTGCGCTTTTTACCACTCGGCCAAATGCATTTCGTTGCATAAATGTTTTGCGAGCTGCTCTGCCTCCCCTCGCAGTGGCAGTGCCCACCTACGGCTCGGTGGTTGGTTTGGGAAGATCCCATTGCCGATATCATGTTATATAATTTGGAAGTGTTGCCTTTTATTTTGGGCTGTCACGAGACAGCGACAAACTAGTTTTCGACTGTGGCATACCCTGTTAATGCTGTCCTAGATGGGGCATATACCTGCAGTCTGAGTGTTTTATACATATTTGCTTGCACTACAGATTCGAGTTATCATAATCTCTTCATCTGCTTGACTATCTCCCCCTCTCTCTCTTTCTCTCACTCTCTCTTCTGGTTTGCCGTTTGTCTCTAGGGTATTTACTATTCTAGTATCTAATAGCAGTTGCCTTTGTTTGGTATTTGGTTTCCTTTCGTTGTTCGTGTGCTTTCCAGCTGTTGTTATTGTTGCTGTTATTTTTTCTCTCTCTTTTTAATTATTGCCATTAATTTTGGCATGTTGAAGTCGTTAAGAAATTCCTTTGCCAATTTTTTCTGCACTCTTTTTGTTGTTTTCTTATTTTTTGCACGCCAAGCGCTGCTCTGATGTGTCTTTTGTTCGCTGACAAGCTCCCTCTATCTCTCTCTCTCTTTTGCTCACTCACGCTCGGCACTCTCTTATATTGCTAGAATTGAGTTTCAAGTAATTCTCTTCTAATCACCTTCCAAGCGCGCTTCTATGTGTGCATGTGTGTGTGTGCCTTTGAATTGATGTCAAGTCATTTGTCAAATGCGAGCGACTGCAAAATGCGAAAGAGGCATAAAGCATAAATGCAATTACATAGAATAAGCGAGAACGAGACGGACAGACAGAAGTCAAGGTTATGCATGTGTGTGCGAGTGTGTGTGCTTAATTAATGCGCCACTAATTGAGGCATAAATAAAGTAATTATGCGTCAATTGGTCTGCGCTGTAAATGAAAATGAAAAATACAATAATCAGAGGAAAAAGTAAATAAAATATATTAAGTCGAGCAGTGCGCATAATAAATAAATACAATTTGAACTGTCTCGTTCAGCTGGAAAGCCGCCTTAATGGCCAGCCACGGCATCGACTGCCATTCCCTGGTATCCTCCACACAGTTTCAGCCCCAGCCTGAGCCTCTTCCTCAGTGCACTCGGAGCTGCTGGCGTCGTGACAAAAGTTAATTACAAAGTTGCAGCGCGGAAACTGAAACTGCACAGCGAACACGAACATGGCCAAATGGCAAATGGGGGTTAACGGGCTTAGAGGCAGGCGGAGGCACACGAGGAGCAGCAGGAGGAGCAGCGGCGAGGGACCACATGACAGTTGCAGACGAGACTGTTTGCTGCACTTCGTCACAGACAATTAGACATTGTTGCATTTGGCGATTGGTAGACAAACATTTGCGAGAGTCGCTCGAACGGCAACAAGTGAATGGAGCGATAGAAAGTTGCACTCATCAAGAACGCGAGGCAGCCACTTCACTTGCCAATTCTAATGAGGCAGGCTTGTTAAGGCACACACACACACACACATAGACATATGAGCAATAAGATGAGATTCAACAGTGGGCTTGCATCAGCTGTGATAATTAAACTGATATATGTACATATATATAAAGTATATATTGTAGTTAATATGATATCTAAATGGCAACTGATGTTGGGCGAGTTCGAGGCTTGATTAGCGGCTTAAAGGCGTCGTCTTCCAATCGTTTGCCAGCAGCTGCAAAGTATAAACAATTATGCTAAAATGCAATATTTACGGCCTGTGGGCCATTATGCTAATCACATTGCCTTCGCTTGCAACTGTGCTGGTAAATGTAGCTGCAACTGTGTCTGTGTGCATCTGCATCTGCGATAAAGTCTGGCAAAAGCTTCTCTTAATGTATGTGTGTGTGTGTGTGTGTGCATTGTTGATTGTATTTGCATTTGCATACAAATTGCATTGTAAAAGAAGAAGCAGCAACTGCAACAGCAACAACAATAACAACAACAACTGCAATCATTGTTGCTGCCAGCAAAATTTAATGAAACGTGTTTGTTGTCTTTTATTATTATTATGTAGATTGTATTATTTATATTGTATATGTGTATGTTGCTTATTGTGTACTACTTTTCATAATTAACATTTTAATTGTTAAGTGCCCCACTTAGTGCAGCGCTGCAATTTCTGTGTCAAATTCACATGATTCGATGCCACTGTGTCGTGTTGCAATTGCAATTGCAATTGTTGTTGCTGCTGCTAGTTGCTAGTGGCTGTTGTTGTTGCTGTTGCTAGTTAGTTATCCTTTTAGCTGCACGCGATGATTTAATGCCTTGTGCCACTTCATTTCAGCTCGCTACCATATTTAAATTATTATTATGCCAAGCGGCAGCAAGCAACAACAACAACAACAGCGACAACTACTACTACAAAAAAGACAACAACAACATGCAACAACAGACGGCAACAGCAACAACAACATGCAACAGAAAATAATTAAAAACTTGTCTTAAATTGCCATAAATTCATGTCAAAGAACGTGGTCCAAATTGCCATACATATTTTTGTACATTTGCGTGTAAGTCGACACGGGTTACCTCGACTATCTCAGGCAGGTTGTAACAATAACAAAATATATGAAATACTAAAATGTGTTTAAGTAACAAAGCAGGTCATCTGTGGAGCAGTTAGAGTTACCATATTTTAATAAATTTTTTAGAGCAAGAAGATATTACATATGTATGAAAATCTGTCTCTCTCTCCATAAAAATTTGATCACTCAAAATATGGTGACTCTAATTATAGCAATTTAATATTTTACTCTAGATAGTCATCTTTTACATATCTATGTAGAGCACAAATAAAATACTGTGGAAAACAAATCCGCACGAAAATTCACTCCAAATATGGTCACTCTAAGTGCAAGTATATGCCAAGGTGGATTTTTTAAGCAATCAAGCATATCTTGTATGCACAAAATTTTAACTTACATATCTTTAAATATATCCTCAAAGAATAATCGTCCTAGTTGCGGAGCAGCTACTCATTATATTACATTAAATACATATATAAATATTTCACCCATCATAGCCTATTGCACATTCTAATAAAAACATTTTTCTATCGACTTTCTTCAAAATATTCTTTGCCTCAGTTATGTAATTCTCCATAAAGCATATTCACGATAGTTTAAGATAAGTTAACATTTTCTACAGAAAAATGGTCATCCTAATTTCATAAAAGATAGGGTATTTGCTTTGCTGTTAACTTGATTTATAGTCCGTTGTTTATGGCTATTATTTTTATTACAATCTCCTTGTGGCCATTATTATACTGACTCGTTTTTTGCTTCTTTTTTATTTTGTAAGTTTCTTTTATAGATTTTTTCAGCTTTTGTTTTCTTCTGCTGAGCTGCGTATCTGCTTTATTTATTTATTATTATTATTATTATTATTTTTTGCTGGTGTGCTATAAGTGCATTAACCAGTTTCTGGTTTGCGCATATTCGAGATTCTGGCCGAGTGGAAATTGTTTGGTCGACTTTCCCGCTTTGATTTCAGATCAGATTGTTAATTGCTGCATATTAAGGCGGCTGACTTTTTGCACTCAGTGTGGAAATTGTGACTCATCGCTGAGCAGGAAAATGTCTAAACCCGTTTATAGGCGGAAATTCCAAGCACAATTTTGCATTATTTCTCTTTTTTTCTCTCGTTTAGGTTTTCGAAATTTATTTTCTCTGCTTATTTTTAAATATTTATTTTCATCAATTTATGCAAATAAATGCGCATAGCTTAAGCAGAAAAGGTTAGCAAAAAATAGAAGAAGAAGAAATAAAACGAATTGAGTAAAGTAAACAAAATGTTATGAAATATACATATATATATTGTGATTGAAGAGTTGTGAATCATCTGAACTACAAAAGCATGCGTGTGTGTGTGTGTGTGTGTGTGTGTGTGAACTATTCCCATTTGCATTATCTTTTCGTTTCATGGAAAAGCGATTAAATTGCGGCTTAGTCACTCCATTTGTACATTTTGTGGATCTATAAACAGTAGAGCTCATAGAGTTGGTCCAATTAAATTGATGAGCACGTTAATTAAGTCATTCATCAGGCCAATGAATTGTACAGTTTACAGTTTTAAATAAGTAAATTAGGGCCTCAGGGGAAATTTCATTGGAAATGACAGAGTATTTTATAATGGAAATTATAGATTATGTAAGAGGCAGGAAGAATCGTGAATTCAAATAGAACATATTATATACTTTCCAGATAAACTATTTATACATGAATACATATTCATATGTCGCAGAGTTCATTTGGTCTACTCGTAATTTTTATGAGCTATTAGTCTTTCATGATTTATATCTATGCTGCTATAATCATAGAATCCATCTTTTTATCTGCCAGGTATTTAATGTCTTTCAGAAATTTGAATTTAAATGATTTGTAAATTGATTCATTTGTCGCTCGATCAATTCAATAATTGATTGGCAAGAAACACGTATATGTATATATATTCACACGTAAATATATATGAATTTTGTGTGTTAATTTTGCACACCTGTACACTAATAAAAGAACTACCGCCCGCTCACCTGCGACCTGCGACCACCTGTCTGTGCCTATCAAGCTGTTAAAAAGCCGCCAGACTTTTGCTTGGCAACGCAAAACGTTTTGCTTTTGCACAAACAGCCACAACAACAACAACAACAACAACAACGGCAAACACCAATCAACAAGGCAACAAAAAAGTTGTTTATAAAAACCAAAATGATTTTTTTCTTCCACTTTTTGGCGCGCTCGAAATTGTAGAGAAACGACAACAACAACAAGAACAACAAGTAAGAAAGCTCCAGTCGAGACTGCTCGACTAGGAGATACCCTGAACCCTCTAATCTGATATTCTAATCATTCTGCACTTCTTATGCACACATACATACACATGCATCCCCACGCACGCATAAGCCTGCGCTCTGCTAACTGCGCAGTAAGCAGCGACTGCGCTTGGGCTGCGCTGCAATGTGGGCAATATTATGAGAATTTATTTGTCGAATAATTTCTTTTGTAGACATACGATCTTCATGAAACTTTCAGTGTGTAATCATATGGTGAATATGTGTGTACATTCCAAAGCACAAGTCTCTAGTACTTGAAATGCGTTTTTTACAAATTGGGGGAAAAGGGGGCGTGGTATCCAAAATCTGTAAATGACAAAATCTTTGTATCCATTAACTTCATATACAACGCAAATTTGAAGTCTCCAGGTTTAATAGTATTCTAATGAGGCTGAAAAAACAAAATCAATTTTTCGATTATTCTCGATAAAAAAGTTATCGGGCGATTTATCGAAAAAATAATGCAAACTCGTACTGCGTATGGTACTCACGAGTATGCATGCCAAATTTCAGCTCTCTAGCTCTTATAACTTCTGAGATCGACGCACTCATACGGACGGACGGACGGACGGACGGACGGACGGACGGACGGACGGACGGACGGACGGACGGACGGGCGGACGGACGGACGGACAGACGGACAGGGCTATATCAACTCAGCTCGTCGCGCTGATCAAGAATATATATACTTTGTGGGGTCTGCCACGCCTCCTTCTGCCCGTTACATACTTTTTCACAAAACCATTATACCCTGATTTCCCATTTTCAATGGGTTCAGGGTATAAAAACGGCAGAGAATTTACACAAATATAAAAAACAAATGTAGATTGCCGGCATATAAAAAAGAGCAGCAGCACGTGAGTGCGACAGCAGCAACAACAACAACAACAATGCTATCGATAACCAGAAGGGTGGGGCCGGGGGGTGTCAAATGTTGTGTCAGGCAAGTAAATAAAATAAATACAACTTTAACCGTGTTGATGAATGAGCAGGCATTGTTGTTGTTGGTGTTGTTGTCGCTGTTGACGTTTGCGTTGCTGTTGCTGTTGCTGTTGCCGTTGACGTGTGTTGTCAAGTGCATAACAACAGCAACAGCAACAGCAACACTCAAATGACTCAATTTACAATTGTAAAAAATGCGAGACGCGTTGCTGTTGTGCCCAGTTGTTGTTGTTGTTGTTGTTATGCGTTGTTGTTGCTGCTGCTGTTGCCTCGTTTGTAATAGTGCAAAATGTCAACGACGGCAACAACGTCACTACAAAATTTTTAATGTGAATGTAAGGCACACATGTGTGTACATATATGTGTGTATGCGTATCTGTGTGTGTGTAGCTTAAAGTTATAGTGTTATAGTGTGTGTGTGTGATTGCTTAGCGTTTGTTGAACTCGCCTTGTGGCATGAGGTTAATTGACCTCGTGCTTAATGCAAAAATAAATATAAGTTTTTTTTTTTTTTTTTTTTTTTTTACAGCAGCAGCAGCAGCAACAACATCAAATGAAAAAGGGTTGCTGTTGTTGTTGTTGTTGTTGTTGCTGCTGTGTAGTTGGATGTAGTAAAATCAAGCAGAGAGTAAAGCAAACACCGAGGTAAAAAATGAAAACATGTTTAAAGTGTTTTCATTATTCGAGTTCTTGGCGCTCAGCTGGCACTACATATATATTTACATATATATATAGCATATATATCCCTCTATATAATATTTTAACTGCTTGCTGCGCCCTGCCAATCAAATGTCAAGAAATCATATATATATATATCCACTTTATATACATCATCATCATTCGCTCAATCACTATGCAAATGGCTTCATTATGGGCTTCAACTGCCGCACCTGCCACACCCAGATCAGCTGCGAGTTAATAAGCATATTCTCGATTATTTGCTTGTGCTCAATTCTCAATTCCCATTTCTTTGTTTTATTTTTGTTTTTTTTTTTTTTTCGTTTTCTGCCTCTGCCTCTGCCTCTTATTTTGATTTTGTTTGTTTTAAGCTTTAAATTATTTTCTACACATAATTAGAAAATAATGTTGCCTACTTTTGGTTCATTGAACTGCGCATAATGTGGCTCCAGCTGCCACGCCCTCAAGTATGTACTTCGCGCTATCGCCAAGCGGAACTTTGGATTATGGAACGGTAAAACAAGTTTTAAATTGGTTCCGTTTAAATTATACACATGTGAGCAAGTATTTAGTTTCTTATGTAAATTCTCCAAAACGAACTAGCTCTAAATCTTCATTAGTTCTCGTTTGCTTTGGGCAATTTTCGCAAAGGAACGGAAGTACTTAAGTTTCATACGTTGCCTGACATGTTTAGTGCACATAAATGATTCTTAGAGGCAATTACATTTATCTCATCTCTATGTCTTAATTGTAGAGTTGTGAAACTCTAAAAGTATAATATTAAACTAGTTTAGAACAAATTTGGTCATTAACCAACACTGACAGATAAGCATCTATTTTTAGCTCTATCTATACTTCATTATAACAGTTCGCGAATATCAAATTTCGAAATTTCTGCTATTTCTGTTTGGAATTTTATAGTTTATAATGAAAGCACTCACAATCCAATTTGAATCATCTCATCTGTTTCTTAGCACCCAATTGACCTAGAGCCAGTCTATTAACGGCTTGCTAAAACATGTGTTAGGCATTTTCTCTTTTAGCAAATTGCTTAGATAATCGCCTGGCCATGAATATACCTACTCAAATTTCATATCATGTCGGTTCGATAATGTGCCAATTAAATTATAATTTATGAGATGTTGTCAGTGCAAGTGCTCGTTAAATGGAATATTATATCGAATATTCGAGTGCTGGAATGGTAATATATTATGCTATATATCTAGGAATGTAATTATGCATAAAATAACGCTGGATCACGATTTGAGTCACATTTCTGTTCATCTATTCTACCTGTTGTGCATATTTGATTCGCTTTCCAACATTTCAATTTTAAGGTTATTGCCTCATCGAGAAGAAGAAGTAAAAGAAGAAGGAGGAGTAGCTGGCGAAGGGGGAGGGGGAGATGAAGTGGCAGACATTTGTCGATTCGCCAAAAATTAATTGTGCGTAGTTTTAATTAAAAATAATCATTCGAGTCGTTGCCTGTTAAGCAAAGCGACTCTAATTAAACACAATTAAAATGCTGTTTCCCTCTTTTCACTCGCTTTCCCACACGCTTTTCCGCTCTCTGTGAAAACACAAATGCAAATGAGCCAGCATAAAGTAATATAAAGTCAAGTAAAATAAAGTTAAGTATAAATAAGTAAAAAGTTCACTGAACCGCAAAGTTCGCTGTACGAATTTTTGCAAAAGACAAATACAACAACAACAACAGCAACAATGACAAAGTGAACTTTGGCATAAGAACAGACGTATATATAGAATGTTAAGAGATCTTGAGACAAAGAACATTTGAACAAGTGGTTCTTTGGAACAAGTGCCGTCAGATCTTATATCTGAAGAAAAGTTGTAGTAGTTGTTGTTGTTGTATAGTAATCCTATAGTTAAATATTGATTGACGATTCTCAAACAAGTCTTGAAGTAAATTAAGAAGTAAATTGTGAAGAAATAGTGATAGTGACTCTCCCCTGTTCTCCTCCTCTTCGTTGAGAATTCGTAAAAGTCAGGAAACTTGAAAGCTTGTAATGTTTCATCAGCTGGTATTTAGATAGCATAAGATAGTATCTCATTGCCATACACATAGTACAGATGTATTTGTATTTATCTTACAGATTGAAAGGAATTTGAAAGCCATGTTCTGTTATTGCTCAAGCAAAGAGAGTCTTAAGAGCATGGCCGTAGCCAAGGCTGCCCCAATCAGTCGCCAACATGACAGCACACTCATCTTAATGGCTTATCCCATATATTACAGCCGAAAAGCCAGCCAAATTGCGCGCTGCATGTGCTGCTGCATATTACGTGCGGCGTACTACTACACAGACACAGAGATCTGATGCGAGTCCGAGCCTGGCTTGGGTTATATCCCACGTCATTAAGTTACTTAATTACTGTATTTAATTTCCGAGAGTTTCAGTTTTTTGCCTCATTATCTGCCTCACAGCGAAACGAAACGAAACGAACTCGCCTCGCCGCGTGTGAGTAGGAAAGGGAAAGAGAGGAGAGCGGAAAGAGCGACGACAGCGAAGGCGTTGTGTTCATTGGCCAGGGGTAACGGGCAACGGGTTACGGCAACGCCGACGTCAACGACGAATTCGCCCGATTCGCCGGGCCATGTGAGTTGAAGCGTGTTAAAAATGTAAACGCATGAATCACACGGTCATTCGCCAGCGAATTTCAGTTTCGGTTTCGCTTTATTTATTTACAAACTCTTTTATTGTCTTCGCTGCGGCTGCGGCTGCGGCTGTGTCTGTGCACAAATTTGTGTTTTGCGGAAATGTTTTGTAAGCTGAAATACATTTGTATATTTATGTTGTTTCATTAATTGGCGCGCGAGAGAGATAAAGAGAGAGAGAGAGAAAGAGAAAGATCTTAAATGCAATATCCATTCAATCGAATCTGATAGGACATCAAAATTGAGACAGAGTAGTCATTAACGTTATTTCCAACTGGGTTACATGCACGCTTAACCAGGCCAAATGTGACTTACCTGCAACGGGAAAGAAAAAGAGAGAGAGAGAAGAGTAATCATTAGTCAAGTGGAAAACAGCATTTAAATCAATATAGAGACAGAAAGCTAAGAGCTAAATAGCCCAATTAAATATCAGAGGGAAGGCAACTCAATTCCCTTGGTTGCAATCATCGCCTCGCACCGCCCCAACGCCCCCCGCCCCCACCAACAACTCGTAATTATATCAATTGATTGCAATTTATAGTGCTGCAAGCAGGTAGATGGGCAAGGGCAAATGCAAAGGCAGAGGCAGCCAGCCACACATACATACACATCATGTGTGTATGTATGCTTGTGTGTGTGTGTGTGTGTGCAGGGCAGCCGTTTAGTTGTTATCCTTGAAATAGTACAATGCCTGGCTGGAGGCTGTGCGGCTGCGCCGCTGAAGACGCTGGCAAGCACCACAAGGTAAACACTCAGATGCGCGATAAAAATCGTGTAGAAGGAAAATTAAAGAAGACAAAGAGAGAGAAGCGAGAAGCGAGAAAAAAACACTAAATTTATCGTACAAACAGGCTCGTACTGCAGAGCAGGCAAAGGCAAAGGCAAATGCAAAGGCAACAGCAATGGCAAAAGCAAAGGCAAAGGCAAAAGGGAAGAAGACAAACTGCTTTCAGATTCCAATTATTTTCTTCTCCACTCTGCTCTGTTCTTGTTCTTGCCTGTGCATATGCATGTGTGTGTCTGTGTGTGTGCGCGTTGGCTTTGTGCGGTTCTTTGTTCTGCTGAACTGGAAGATGTGCCTACTCCTCGACAGCCTACAACAACAACAAAACTCGATTAACTCGACATTAATTTTAATTCGACAGCATTTTTTTTCTTTTTCTCTACTTATTGTTGTTTTTATTTTTTCGTTTCGCTTTTATTTCAGTTGGCTCTGTGGAATGAAATTTTGTGTTTGTTGCCTGAATTGAATTTTGCTCGTCTGTTTTATGTTTTATTCCCTTTGCCATGGCTGTGTTTCTGTTTATTTTATTTCTCTTGTTTAACTTTAACCCCATTATTTTAACTGATGTTTGCTTCTCGCTTTGCGCTGATTTTCATTTTAATTCCTGTTCCCATTCCAGTTCCAGTTCCCATTCCCATTCCTTACTCTCCATTCCTGCTGCAGCTCTTCCCTTGCTGAGTTTCGTTTAGTTTTTTCTTTTTATATAATTTATGCGCTACCCGGCTAATGTTAATTAAATGTTGTTTGCTTCTTCTTTTTTTTAAATTCAATTTTAGCTTAAGGTTTTCCTTATTTTTATTGCACTGCTTGCAATGGATTCAATTTCCGTTATTGGAAATATCCATTCACACACACAGACAGACAGATCCGTATATGTTTATAAGGCGCCATAAAACTGTTCTCAGTCTTTAACGACCTCCCATAAATCATATGTGGGCATTTTACATATCATAAATGTACAAATACGGGAATACTATCAATACTAAGAATTAATGGAAATTGGTAGCCCTTGGAAACAGAGTTCTAATTAACTGAAACCAATCAGAGATACAGAGAGGAAGATAGAGTGAGACGGGAGTCTGGGGAATTCCTTTTGATTCCCTCTTTAATTAAGAACTATACATACATTACAATTTCAATTTTTAGATATTCTTTACTTGCACTTAAAAGAAACCTTCCATAGAAATCGTGGCAAGGTCTTTGAAGCTATCAATAAACATATATGATATCACACATTATATGTCATATCTGGCCCCTTATCGCGGTTTCCAAAAATAGCTATAAAAACACGTGAGTCTGTTAGCTGTTATCAAAAAACTGGGCCAACTAATGTACTTAGTAAACAAGTAGAATGAAAAAGAATAAGAGGAAGAGGAATATAGTCTCAAGGTTCGCATTTAATTACAGCTTAAACGCTGAATCTCATACTTTGTTTGAGTTGAAGCTAAAGGGGTCGATGAGAGGAGGGAGGCGATGCTCGGGGGGTCGCGGGTCATTTAATTAATGCCCATTCCCTTGTGTCATGCGGAAGTCGCCAATTACCAGGAGATTCAGTTCTCTCTTGCCCCACTGTAGTTCTTGTTGCTATCCTCCTTTTTGCCAACGAGTTTTCGAGCAATTAAAATTTAGAGCCATTGTTTATGGGCAAAATAAACGATTTCATTTAATTAGATTTACTTTTATGCGATTCCACTTGGAACACAGTTACTCACACGGCTAAGTGGAGCTTATTTACGCATTAACTAAAAACTGGAGAGCCGAGAGCGTGCAGAGATGGGGGCCCATAAATGCGAAATGCGAAATGCAAAGAGTCTGCAACGGGGAAACAGCAACAGCAACAGCAACGGCAACGGCATTGGCATTGGCATAGAGCGCTTTTACGACTATAAATAACGATAATACCTATAATTGCCGACAATTCATTATTATGGTAAGATAATTTGATATAAATGGACTTTACGTGACCCCAACACCGCACGGCACTGCAAAGTGCCAACAACATCTGAGACAGCAACAGCAACAGCAACAGCATCAGCTACAGCCTCGACTAAGTCGATGAAGATGCTGTCGTCTCTTGGCGGCAGTCGTAAAAGATTTTTGCCCCGCCCCAGTGAGCTGCCCCTCCCCGTGGATGCTGCACTTCAGGCAAGGCGAGGCGTTGGCCATGGACACTTTTTATAGCCACATTTGTTCAGATTGCGTTGCAGAAAAAATCAATTTGTTGCCACCATCTTATACGATTTTTCATTTCATTTCATTTCATTTTCATTCCCATTTCCATTTTCCCTTCAGTATGCATAAATGAATGTTTGGCACTTTGATTGAGTTGCTTCGTGGGAAGAATTTGCTGATTAAAACAAAGAGAAAAGCAATTTATTCAAGTCGCAGTAACTTCAATTGGCGACGAACTGGCAGACTGAGAAGTTCCTTAGATTTGAAGAGTCTCAAAATAATCCAAGTTGGGAATGAATTTAATGCTTCCTATAGCATGAAATGAACTCCAATTTATATATTTAGCATCTGCAATAAACTGTAAAGTTTCCAAGACAATGCGGAAAAGCTATAATTGAGAGATCTATAAAACAGACTTAAAGTTGGGATAGGGTTTCAGTAAAACATAAAAGACAACTTTGATTAAAATAGTTGGGGACAAAGTTCTTTTAAAGAATCTAATCTCTGAAACTAATTCAATACTAAATCCATGATTTACAGCTCTCTAAATTTCGAAAGTGTATAAATAATACAAATCAAAATTTAATAGACTTTCTAAGATTAGATATTAAATCTTTGTTAATGATTCACATTTCAATCTGAACTTAAAGTCTGATCTAGGGAATAGCTTTTCCAATTTTAGTTTGTTTTAAAAATATCAGAAAAATTATTAAGTCTGTTACTTATATTATCTATATGCCTCTAACATTTCTTATTTAATATGCTTTTCTGCTCTGGTGCATAGTTTTCCCCATTTTCTCTATAATTTCATTTATATATTTCTGCCTTTCCAATGTTATTTCCTGCCTAGGCGCTGCCAATCAAGCGATGACTCGAACTTTTCCTATGCATTTGCTCCATTTAGTCTTGGGGTAAGTAGTTGCCCATTCTCCCTCTCTCTCTCTCTCTCTCACTCTCTATCTCCCCCTCTGGGCTGGCACTCTGTCAAGTGCTGGAATATATGTACATATGTAAGTTTATAATACAAATGCTGGCACTTTAAGGTTTAATTAAAGTTTGCGCTTTTATTTCCCATTTCCTGGGCTGCTCGCCACAGAAGTGCATGAGAAAAGCGGGAGAAAGAAGGGAGTCGATGAAATTGAATTATACATAAAATACGAAAATAAAACTTGAAATGAATTAAATCTTTATTGTTCGAACATCTCTATTGGCAGCTGAAGCGCGCCGTGCGGAAGTGTCATACGAGCAAACGAATAAACGAATATCTGAATATTTATGAATGTGAATGCCCAAAAGAAAAAATTAAAAATCAAAAATTATATGATAATTGGGTTTATTTGCTGTTTTGTCTTGTCGTTTCGAAATTTAAATACAAATAGGACCACAAATCAAATATGCAAAACTGACTAATCAAACTGCTTGAAAGTTTCTTTCGATACCCTGGAAATTATGAGAAGGATAAGTTAAGGTATGATCTGTTATTGTGTAGAACGAAGAAAAACTAAAGGTGAGTATGGAGGGTATTAGAATAAAATGAGTTTGCCAAAGACTCCTACTCCTATATAAATATTTATATATAATTTAAATTGAAATTTGCATATTTAATAGAATCATCTGAGCAGAAGCCCAGCAACTCTTAGAGAGAGTGTATACTCTATGAATGGGACTTCTACAGGGTATTTGGTTGTCTATGTCATTTTTATCTCTTCGCTTTTCTTGTTCATTTCTTGGTCACATTTCAGCACTCGAATTTAATTAAAACAAATGAAGTAAACAACCACTCGAAAGTTTGTTTGTTTTTGTATGTTGCAATTGCAGTTGCAATTGTCACAGATTGTTGCTATTTTATTTACGTGACACGCCCACACATACACACACGCAGAGCAGGCGTTGATTGCAATTTTAATGTAATTTCGTCACATTTATATTTATATTACTTTTCTGCTAACATTTCTATAAATAATTGTTTTTTATTTAGTTGTTTTTTTACTTTTTACTTATTTCAAAATAAATTGCATTGGCAAAAAATGCAGCGACAACAAGAAATGTGTCAATTAAATTTGAAGCCTGACAGCAGCTTGATATCAACGGCGAGTGTGTGTGGCCATATGTGGCATTCGTATCTGTATCTGCGTCTATGCCTGTATTTGTATCTGTATCTGTATTTGTGTCTATGGCTGGAGCAGTGTGCTAGCAATTTGCATTTCTTTTCGTCTCTAATTTGCTAGCAATATTTGCGCAAAAATAAAATTAAACTGCAGTTTAAACAAAGCAAAAATTAAAAGCAAATATTAGCGAGCACATAGAGCGAGATAGACTGAGTGTTAGAGTGAGCCAGAGCAGCCGAGCAGCAGGCACATTTACATATGCAAACATGACATAAAATGCCCGCTCCCTTCCCATACACACACACACACACACACACACACACACATACTTATATATAAGAATATAAATATAAGAACATATATATATAAATGTATGTATATATGTATATATGCATCTAGCCCGACTCAAATCTTGTGGGCCCCATGCCGACAGAGTCTTTGGCTTCGCCTTTGCCACTCTGCTGGAATTTTAATAAACGAATGTCAATATTTGCACAACATAAAGCAGAAAATACAACGTAGCTGAAGCTGCAAACTACAAGATACATTTATGTATAGATACAGATACACACACACATGCCTATGTGTATATGTGTTCAAGTACGGACAGCGGCAGATTAGAGCTGAATAGAACCGAGTCAGATTTTCGTAGCTCCCGCTGTTTGCATTATTTTTGTCAATTTTTGCGATTGCCGCAACAGCAGCAGCGGCAACAACAACAACAGCAACAATAACACGATAATGACAGTCGACTCAGACGAGCAGCGATAATTTGATTTGCTTTACATCAAGCACAATTGCAGCCAATCAAAGAATTAAAGCTCGATTCGTTGCGAGGAAGCTTCAAGTTGAAATTGCAAAAATTATTATATAATTGCAATTTACACCAGCTGACCCATCTGGCAGCCCTACAAGGTTGCCTATTGTTTCTGTTTTTATTTCAATTTTCGTTTAGTTGACAATGATAATCATTTTATTTGGTTCAAGCAGATTTATTGACATCATTTTTTCAATGTCATATCTCTCAAATGGCCGCTTGTCAAAAGATATGGGGCTGCCAGATGGGTTCGTTGAATATGAACAGTCCTGTATATAATATTTTCTATTTTATTGTTTATTGTTTATTATATATTGAACTTTATTGAACTTGATGTTGCCATATCGCAAACATATGGCAACGCTGGCAGTGTTAATTAAAGGTAAGTGCAAGCATCAACAAGGAAGCATCCTGTTTATGCCTAACAAACATAAGCTTCGCATGCTGGCGTTGCCATACGGATGTCAGTGGCAGATAAACTGTACAGCTGAATGTAAAGCTGGGTATCAGCTAACAACCAGATAAACAGATACAAACACACACACACACACGTACGCAGACTTCGCATCCACGAAAGCGGATAATCTTGCGTAGCTATCGTTTTTAAGCACTACAACAAGGCTTGCGGCATGTAACTAAAACTCAACAACAACAACAGCAACAACAACAGAGAAGTGGCAACACTCAAAGCCTGGGCTAAGGAAACACTTAACAATAATTTTAGCATTTGCCAGCGAGCTGCTGCTGTTCTTTGCTTCTCTCTCTCCACGTTTTTCTCTTTTATCTATTTGACATATTGACGTTGAGCGCTAAAAGTGCATTAGAGTAGCTGTTGGCTTCAGATACTCGCCCAGCCGCGTCGCGAGGTCACTGACTCAGGTGTGCTGCTGCGTTGGTTGCATCGAACACCTGACACCTGACACCTGACCTGGTTCATAGCCACTGGCGGCTGCAATGACAAATTGTCGCTATCTGGCGGCATATGACAAGCAGATACAAATGTATCTCAACTTTGGAGATTTCTGTTATGCAGTTGACTTCGGCTCAGCTCATTTGGTTTACCTGTTGTTGATGTAGTTGCTGTTGTTGTTGCTGCTGTTGCATTTGCATATGTAGTTAGTTGCCTTTGCACGCTTTTCGGTTTTTAGCACAGTCATGAAGCCCATTTCTCACATTGAGCTGAGAGCTGAAGGAAGGGAGGGGAGGCGGAGGCGGAGGCAGCTGAGACGGAGACAAGCTGTCAGTTTGGCTTTGCGCCGTTGACTAGACCAAAGCAGACCAGACAGGATATGAAAAAGTGTCGGTGTATAATGGTAAGACCAACAACAACGAACACTGGGAACAACAACAACAGCAACAGCAACAACAACTATTTACCAAGTGCACTGCGAAGAAAGAAAAGGCAACAACAAAATAAATACAAAGTGCAAATAAAGACGGCAAATGCACTTAAACTGAAGTGAACTCCACATGCAGAAATGCACGCGAAGGGAGTTGGGGTGGGGCCATGGGCAGAGGAGTTGGCTGGCTGGCAAATAGGTATTGCCTAGAAAAAGGCTTAAAAAGCTCATAGAACCTGACAGCGAAATTAAGTTGTTTAACCAGAGGGCACGCTGACTTTGAGTTAGCTCATAAACATGGAATACCAAATACCAAATACCAAAAAAATCCTATTGGTTTAGCCCTGACAAATGGGAAAGGTATTCCAATGATGATGTCATGGCTGTGACTTACTGTTGAAGCACTAGGAAGAAAAACGGCTCAACAAGAAGAAGAGCTCTTATCAGACCTTAACCTCACAGACAAACACCCACCTGCAATAGGGATTGATAAAGAAACAAGTTGAGTTTATATTAAAAAGAAAGTTACTAGTTACTAGTTCCGATGGAATGGAGTGACACAGAATTGTGGAGCATTCGAATCATAACTCTTCAGTCTATCGTCTCTATATCACGCCCAACTACAATTACCGATCGCGCAATTAATAAGCTTGAAGTAGTCATTGAGATTACTCGTAATATATAAAAAATTGTTAATTTAATTTGATCGCGCGACACTCATATGTCTGTCGCCATAATAGTTCTACAGAATTTCTTTATCACTTCGAAAAATTCACCAGTTATCTGCAATCTGTAATCTGCAATGTGACCAAGAGTTAAGTTCGCACGTGTCCGATAACTGACTGAGCAAACATAGAGTTTGCATGACACAGCAGAGAGCTTAGTCTAATCAGCATGCGAATACGCGTGAATATCAAAAGATATGTGTGGCAAGTGGAAACAACTTTCCCAGCCTGGCTCAAGTGAAATGAGTTGCCCTTTAACCGAACCGCATGGGCTACCAGACCGACTGAAGACTCGGCATTCGGCAAATAGCGCAGGCATTGTAATAAATTTTAAATAATTACCTATTATGGCTTTACTTGCAAGTCGTTAAAGGCCCGGCCATTTAGCTGCATAACTTTGTGGAAGCGAGGGTCACACGAAAACTTGTCGACTTTGACTGTGAGCAAGGCTGATATTTTGAGATCATAAAACATGTTGATAACTGAGAATCTGTTCATTATACATTACAATTTATGTATACATCATTTGTACCCCTACACCATATGTATCGGTAATTGGCTTGGAGGCAAACTCTCTCATGCAATTCTCTTTGCAAAGGCAAAGGTGGAAGTAGTTCTCTTGCAGAGCTTGTTTTTAATATACTATTATTATCTTAAGCATTGTTTAATTGACTAGATCTCTAAATAGAAATACTTTATTGAATAGGCTCGATCACGTCTGCCTCTGTCTATTTCATACACTTTATACTTTATACTTAATACTTTGTATTGCTATTATTATATTATGCTGTTGTTTACTTTAAGAACGACCCTCGCTTATATAAAAATATATATAAATACATATTTATGCTGCTATAGTGCAAGAGGTTATATACTCGCATTTACATTTAATGGGCTAGTGAAGCAGAAGTTGCCTGAAATCGTTGTAATTTACGATGATGTCCTAGATTACATGAAAATTGTTTTCTTTCGATTATCTGTAACAGTGTGTGTGGTGTGTGTGTACGTGTGTGTGTGCTGTTAGCATAGGTAATTTAAATGCAACTGCCACGATCTCTTTTCTTTCCATAGGTTAAATTAAATGTAAATATAATAAACGTGGCGCATAAATCCATGCGTGACAGTTTTTGTGCGGGCCTCAGTGCTTGAAAGTCGGCCCCGGTGTCCCAGCTCTGGCCCCCACTCCGTCCCGGGCCCACGACAAACTGGTTGTGACAACTTTCTATAGCCCCAAACACACACACACACACATGCAGAGTGCAATGCACATGCAGCTAGATACATAGTTAGATAGCCAAGATACATTGGGGGCTGCTTCCTTGAGCATTGTGTAAAACAACAACAGCAGCAAATAAATAATACGGAAATTGCAAAAAAAAAAAAGAAAAAAAATGAAGCCTAAATATTTGTAATCTAAAATATGCCAACCTGGTTCCATTAAAAAAATGGCAACAACAAAAAAGTTTCTTGTGTTCCTAGTTTATTTTATTTATTTTTTTTCAGCTTCGCTATGCGACCAAATGACAGGTCTCAAGTATTTCCAGTTGATTTAATGCGCTCATACACTAAGTAGGTTGCCTGTGCATGTGTGTGTGTGTGAGGTAGAATATGTGTGAACGTGTGGGTGGCTTAATCTAGTTGAAGTATGCTAGCACAGTTTCCGTTCAGCAGTTAGTTTGAGTAGTCCTTGATGAACAAAGTGAGCGAAATCGAGTTGCAAAAAGTCGTACGTATATAGAAATGAACTGAAATAGACTGATTCAATCGTCGGGCTCATTAAAATAGACTAAAGTGCTCATAGATTTGTGAACACGTTCAGTAGCTCATAAATATTTCTCACTTTTCCTTTATAATTTGTATGAATTTGAGCTTGTGAATCTTGTGAATCATATTTGATCCACTTGTCCAGTTGTCGATCATTAGCAACCGTTCTCAGCTACTGCTTCATTATATAGTTCACTATTCATTCATTCAATAGTGAACTATATCAGTTGTTATTAATATTATGAAATGAACTAAAGTACGGATTCATTGATTGGTGGACAAGTTCAATTGCTCATAAATGATACTTATTCAATGTGAATTCCATGAACTATGTGGATTCAAATTTAGGTTAAACTTTTCTTGAAACTCTTTGATTTTCAATTAACTACTCGCTCTGTTGATCTTTGCACCTATCGATCCATAGCAGCTCAATATCCCATACAATACAAATCGCTTATTTCGCTGAACTACCAAAATGATAAGACGTAATTTACGATAAAACGTAAGGAAAACCAAACTGAACTCGAACTATTTAAACCGGCTATATAAGAAATACTGAATACAATTTAAGTATATCTATAACACAACTGGATGCAGAGCTAAAGAAACAAGCCGTTAACAGCTTCTGTATGTATGATAGTGCTATTTGTTCATTAGATTGATTTATTAGAAAAGCTTGTTTCAGCTGCAACTCGAGAGACGTTTGTATGCATATAAATGGAATACAAACTATGCAATTAGTGCGGGCATTGCGGAAATTTATGCTGCCACTTGCAACATGTTGACGCACTTGGCTGTAAAATTAGCCACGCTCTAAAAATGCAAAAAGACTGCAACAGAAGCAGCCAGCGAGACGGCGACGCGAAAATATAAAAAGCTTGAAACGAACAAATTAAATACGATAAGAAAAAAAAAGAAAATAAAATAAACAAAAAGTAAAACAAAACAAACAACGAAAAGTGCTCTAGATTGGGAGTTCCCGACTAGGAGATACCCTGTGCTATGTCTTTTTTAATCCATATTATATTAATATAACTCAAATATATATCTCAAGTCATTTTGCCCAAGAGCAAAAGTATGAAGCATAGCAAATCTGAGTATATCTTAGCCGATTCTATAGTCCGAATTTTATGACTCTACCTTCAGCTCCATAAAAGGTATATCTGGAACTGGATATTGTTCTAAATCGATTCAATGGATGTGCTAAATATTAATGCTGAATTGAGTTCAACTTGGTCCAGAATTTAATTTGTGGATTCAGCCATTCCATATACCCTGTTTACCCATTTTCAGGGTATGAAAACATTTTTGCTACAAGAAATGGGAAACTGCATTCGCTTGCCAAGATTTAATGAAATAAATAAATATTTACAGGCGAAATTAATGTAAATGCATTATTTTAGACACATTGTCAAGACGAAGAATTTGTTGTTGCTTTTGCTGTTGTTGTTGTTCCTATGTAAATATCTAAAATTGAATTTTTTATTTAGAGCGCAGATAAATGAAAATTGTAAGTAAATGTTCGCTCAAGCAGCTTAAATACCCGAACTCGCAACGCAGGCAAAGGGTATGCTCGACTTGCACTTGGTTGAAATCGAATCGAAATAAGTAGCAAAAGATTATTATAATATATACTATAATATATTTTAGTGATATTAAATTTAATTATAAATAAACATACATATTTTAGCTTATGTCTTTAAGATTTTGAGACTATTTTTGCACACATAAAATAGATATATTCCCTTTATCTATGCAGAATCTGGATATCTGTATACCTAGAATAGATTATATAGATAGATGTATATCGTTGCAGCATACTTTTGGGCACTTCCAAGGCTTAGATATATTCACCCCCGCTATATCATATTTATCACATATATGATAGCATTTGGTGCGGGTATAAACCAGTTGAGCATTATTTGTTTCCTAGTCAGCTTTTCAAGTACTATTAGATCTGGCCAGGGCCAGCTGGGGGCTGGCAGGAGGTGGAGGGGAGGTTGGGCCTTTCGACGGGGTTGCGAATGTATTTATATGCTAATTACATTTGCCGTGGCCTCGCCTCTGCCTCGGTGTGGAGGGAACTAAGTGAAATTAATCACATACGAAATGCAAGCACATAAATTGCCAGCCAGCTGATAGAAACTAGTTACAGAGTTCTAGAGAATACTGCACATATACATACACACATATCTGCATATGGAGAGACTATGCAGTCTATACTGTGTGCATGTCGAGTGAGCAGTTAAATCTTAAGTGGGCCTTAAACCGATGTCAATTTGTTCTCAGCTTGTTTGCATGCATTTTCACATTTTATGTTTCACAATTAGCGCAAAGTTTTCCTCTTCTATTTTTTTTCCTTTTTGTATGTGTATATTTTTCGCAGGCAGTAAAAGTGCTTGACTAATATATGTTTTATTGCATGCAACTTTTTGCAGTAACATGCTAACAACAGACAACAACAACAACAGCAACACCAACTAACAACAAATTCAATGCAGCTGCATTGCAAGCAAACTTGATAGAAAATTTTACTCGCAGTTGTGCAAACACTTCAATTGTTGTTGTTGTTGTTGTTTGTTGTTATGTCTTCCTATATCTATCTCTGCTAGCTATATATGTAGATATGCACATGACATATATATAAAAATATATGTTTATGTGTATTTTTTATATACATAAAAGTCAGCATTATTCGTTTTTCTTTTCGGTTTCTTTTTTTCTTTAATGATCTGCACGAAGTAAAATTTTAATTTATGTTTAAACTTAATTTAATGCCGGAAAATGCATAAATTGTTAAGCTTGTTATTTTGTATACCCTGCAGGCAATGAATTGGCTATGAGATGGTATTACGGTAATAAATACATTTATGTAACGGAAAGATAATCTTTGATCTAATATCTTAAAATTTAAGATTAAGATCATTCATAATCTGACAATTTTAAATTTCTGAAGATTTCAACCTGAAGGTAGAGATCTACATTTATGTAAATAAATGTAAATGTGGAAGGCCACACGATTCGGAGAGGTATGCTGGAGCTTATAGCTGGAGTATGTATAGAGTGAGTGCTAGTCGTATACAGCCGTCTAGAGCAGTCTTCATTTGCTTCTTCGATAGTTTGGCAATTTTCGCTGTCTTTTTGTGCAATGAAAATGATAAAATATATAAAATAATAATAATAAAAAAAATATCTGCACGGCGCAGCGCAAATGTCAAGCATTCAATTTTGTTGTTGTTGTTGTTGTTGCTGTTGACTTTCATTGCAAATAGCTGTCAGCTTTTGTTGTTGTTGTAGCTGTTGTATGTATATCGTTTAAATAATGTGTACTTAAAAATTGTTTGCCTTATTATAGCCATGGCTTTTTCGTAATTTCAAATGGCATTTTTTGGTAAAAATTATTTTTATTATTTGCATTTGCAGTTAACACTTAACACGAAAATTTGTAGTTGGACTTCAGCAAGATATTCAATTACGTAGCTGCCTTCCCTCGCCTCTCTCCCTCTCTTTCTCCGTCCCGCTCTCTCTTTCTCTCCCTCTGCTGATTGCTTGGCTGCATGCAAGTTGTTGCATAAGCTGCTCTAAAGTGGTTAGCCATTGCCGAAACAATTTATGCAGCAATTCGTGAATGTAATAAAGTAATTAAGCCCAAATATGTAAGCCAAGCCGGCAAATGGCTTCGCAAATGGAGGAATGAAACACAGCCTCCTATAGCCAGACCGAATATCAATTTATTTGCATTGCATTCCGGCCACAGCATCGCTCAAGGCTAAAATACACACACACACACATACATACACACGGTGATATACAGAGGTGCGTGTGTGTGTGTGTGTGACAGTCGAGATATGTGAGAAACTGTTAGCAGCAGCTGCACATAGACAAGAGCTAGAGTAGAGATTAATGAGGGTTAGCGAACCCTAAAGGGTTGATAAGGAATTTCGATTAAAGCGAGTATCGAGCATTGGGGGAACCTGGAATAACAATGCAGCACAGGCAGGGCCAACAGCTAAGGACGGCTCTCTCCGACTGAAGAAAGATGAGCACAAAAAGAGAGCTTGACACATGAGCATTACGGACTAAAAGCATACCCGGCATATTTGTAGGAAGAAGCTGAAGGCAAGTGCGATATATAGAAATATATTGTAGATAAATGAAATGTAAATGAGATATAAGCAAGGAACAGAGACAGAAAAAACAATTTAAGCATGCTGAAGAAATCAAATATTGTAAATTCTATTGATTTTTGTCAAGATTTGTTTTTTCTTTTGTCACATCTGATCTGGCTTGGATTACAGGGTATTTGTACATACTGAAAAAATTCCTATTACAGTAGAGATCACTGGGAAGTAAAGCAACATCTGATTAGATCTCAATATAACGAATCGTTGCTTATAGCCTATTCTATCCCAGTAGAGCTAATCTACAGGGTGTATAAAATTAGTAGATACACATGCTTTAGCATCGATGAGAAATGTGCAGATAATTGCAGTTTGTTTATGCTCTTGTTCTTTGTTTTTTAATCATAATTGTTGTTGCCGCTGCGCAGAATGCGAAAAGTTTAATTTATATGCGTAAGTTTTG
The DNA here is from genome assembly GCF_054131065.1 of Drosophila arizonae. NCBI lineage: Eukaryota > Metazoa > Arthropoda > Insecta > Diptera > Drosophilidae > Drosophila > Drosophila arizonae. The sequence continues at coordinate 24,792,705 of NC_142924.1, read as the reverse complement.
CATGAATTTATAAGCTAAACTTTTGCTATGGGCCAAAGATGCAAGCTCCAAACCAACAACAACAGCAACAACTTATTGGGGATAGGTGGAGTGGAGTGGGGGCTGCCAACTTTTAATGTTGCATCAAAAAATTTATGACAGTTTGGCCAAAGTTTGGCTAAAAAATTACAAAAAGAAAAAAATGAGAGAGCGAGCTAAGAAATGCAAGGAAATATTGCAGGAAAAGAAAAGAAAAGAAAAAAACGAGAAGCAACTAAGAAAAAGCAGATGAAGATGAGAAAGAGCAAGAACATTGCCGGCACATGAGCATTTGTAGGCGTTGGGCGTGGCGGCCGTATTGCACATAAAGCACATGACGAATATATAGCAAAGTTTTATGAATTGAATTGCATAAATCAAGCAAAAAACTTGAGCCAGAGCAGAGCATGAGATGAAGTAGGGCAGGAGCGGATGGGCGGGGGAGGGCAGGTGTGTGCCACGAAGGAGCAGAGGCAGAGAAATTTGATGTCCAAGGTAGTGGCAGCCAGAGCCAGGGCTCGAGTCTGGGCTAACACGGAAATGCTGGGCAAAATAATGGATACTGTATACTTGATATGGTAATTTATTATGTTTTTATTGCCTTTTGTTGTGCGAGCCGTAAAGCAAATGCGGCCAGAGTTGCCGGACTGTCGGAGTGTCTGACTGGGGGACTGGCGGACTGGCAGTCTGCTTGGTTGGTTGGCTGGTTGACTGGGCTGGCAGCCCTTGCTGGTCATTAATCTTTGTTATGGCACACACACACTCACACTCACACTCACACACACAAACACACACGTGCATAGACAAATGGCTGCGTTATCCTTTTGCATTTCGGCGTAACTTGAGTCGCGGCTGCACGCATAATTTTCAATGTGTGCGTGCGTGTGCGTGTGCGTGTGTGTGCGCATGTGTGTGTGGTACAAATTTAATTGCGCAGATAAATTTGCGCAATGCTAATAAATTAATATTTATGTGCGTGCAATCCCTTAACTTACCCCTTCTTTATGCTCTCAATGTGTGTGTGCAATTGCATTTGCTTCTGCTGTTGCCGTTGCATTAATTTTTTTCTTTTTGGGTTTTTGTTGGCGTTCGGCCACGAATTTAATGCATCTTCAAAATGCATACACACGTCAATATGTATGTATGTCTATATACAGAAAGAGCACATGTTTACGTACATACGTATAAATATATACACATATAGAAATGAACAAATGTACATATGTACATATGTACATACATACATACATACATACATATGTGTACTACATTGTACAAGTGTTGTTGTTATTGCCGTTGCCTCTTGTGCGCTGTATTTTATCTCTTGGCTTTGTTGTTGCTGCGTTTTATGTCGTGCCATTTCAGCGAAGCTCGCAACAAAGCATAATAAAACTAATTGTCTGCGCTTCGCTCTCGCACACACAGCGCACAAACACACTCGCACACATGGACACAGAGGCAGCGCGGCTGAGTGACTGTGTGAGTGTGAGTGTGACTGAGTGAAAAAGAGAGCGGGCGAGCGTCCACATGTTTGCCATTCTGTTTCTGTTTCCTTGGGGCCGGCCAAACTATGCGACGGCAACTACAACAAAGTCAGCGACGCGTTGCCATAAAAATTCGCAAAAATTTAACACGCCGCATTTCGTTTATTTCAATTTGTGTTCTCTTTTCGGCTTTCTTCTGAGCGTTTCAGTTCTTGTTTCAGTTCTAGTTTCTGCTGCTGCTTTGCTGCTTCCCCCACTGCACCTACTTCCACCCGCCCGCTGCCCAGAAATTGCAATGTGTCGCGCTTGAGCAACGAAATTTATGCGACCCGCCATTTTGCCATTTTGCCATTTGCATTAGGCGGCCCAGCAAATTGTTCCCTGCTCTCGCCCTGCCATCCATCATTCACTCTCTTTACGCGCTCTCTATCTCTTATAAGCAAGAGCGCACTGTCTGCAATGGCCGACTGCAGCTGTTGTTGCTGTTGTTGTTATTGCTGCTACTTAATTATTTATTGAATTTGCTGGCATGTTCCTTTTAGCAGCTGGAAAGCTTTCAAAGTGAACAAAATGTAAACTGATCGCTGTTAGCGCGCGCTCTTATATTGCGTAGAAGACACGCAGAAAGCACATTTCCTGCTTTATGCTTTGCATTACATATTATAAGACAGAGTGGAATTTTTGTTCACGAGCTGTGAAATTAACATACAAATTTACTTAAAGCATTGCGCTTAACTTTCTTTGATTGACGTCAACTTGAATTTTCTAACGGCATTGTTTACCAAATTTCATAAGATGATAATTGCTAACTATTTTCCAGCGCATCGCGTTAGTTGAGTATTTGATTCGGAGACAGGTTTTCAGCATATGGAATGACGAACCGTCCAACCTGCTCCAGCCTCAAGAAATGCCAATAAGTGAATAAATGAGAGAGTACCTAAAACCAGTTTTCATTTATTCTTCTTCCTCTTCCTCTGCGTCGTTCCCTTCCTCATGCTGAATACAATGAATTCTTAGCAAAAACCTAATTTTATGCTCTATTGCAATTGTATTATTTTTTATTACACATTCGCGAGTATTACTAATACGCCCCATTGGCCTCATGCGATTTTCGCACGCTCATTAAAGACTCTCGCAGTACAGATTTTATACATGTATGTGTATTAATATATGTATATAATTCATTGAAATTTACCATGCGCTAATTTCTCGACTTAATGAATTCATTAGGAGCTCAAAAGAAAAATGAATTAATGTAAAAAACTGCACGCAAATGAATTATTAATTGGAGATCTAGGACGTAACTCCATTACTATGTATAAGTACACATCACAAATATATATTTTTTTTATATATAAATGTTCTCCCGGATGTCGAGAGCTGTGCGATTTTTGCAAGTGTAATTTTCTATTTTAAGTCTTTTTTTTTTTTTTTTGTTTCATCCTCGATTCGAAACAAATTGAAATTCGTGCTAAACTCAATCAAATATTGTTGAGCGGTTTCTTTTCTCATGTCTCTTTTATATTTGTATACAATTTTATTGATTATATTGACATGAGTAATTGAAGTTTGAATGCGATTGGAATGACAGTCAGAATGTGAATACTGAGTGGGTTAGTCAGCAATTGTCTTCCCTCTCTCTCCCTCTCTCCATCTCTCGCCGTCTCGCTTCCTCCTCTCTCTTTCACACTCTCCATCGATCTCTCGCTCATGCTCTTTAAGCTCTGTATCAATTTCGTTCGCCTGATCGCTAAGTAAACTCTAGATCAAGATCCATTGTCACGACCTCAAAAGTTCATGTGAATGTTGAAGTTGAAACTCGAATTCAAATTGCTTCGAGTTTCAAGTGCTTTAATTGCTAAAAATATATATTTTCATAGCTGATACCAATTGTTGATATTGTTGTCTTTCTAAATAATAAAGTGCACCATTTGCTCACGTGTTTATTTTCTTCTAGTTATTTTTGGAGTTCATGTTTTTTTTTCGTGCAATTATCTTATCATTAATGTTTAACATAAAGATAGAGCTTGATCGATACGATGGGTTTTTCTATTTTTATTTTTTGGAAACTTTGCTCTAGTCAAATTCAATCCTATAAAAACTATATATGCATATATAATTACATAAGTTGTCAAAATTTAATTGAAAGCTCAAAGTTTCATTAACTTTAACCCAATATTTTTAATCTATTATTTTATTTGATGTGCTTCCAAACAAATGCATATCACATATTTCTGTACGGAAGATAATATATATGTGTATATACGAATTTTCTCTAAGCTACGATTTAGATAAGTGGAAAGCACTTTAGAAATCTATTATAAAACAGCTCTATATACATTCATATATATATTTTGTGAAGCACTTCTCATATCTTTGCTGAATCTCCTTCAACTGCTTGTCTTTTATCCACTTTATATTGCTCAGTGCTCCACCTATCAATCAAAAATTCGTTCCATAAGCTCATTTGATATATGTAGAGAACAAAAAATGATTTTGTTGCTTTGGAAACATTATTCCAGATTTCTCGTTCAATGATTGATGCGTTTGAGTTTAAATTTGAATTTGAATTCGAATGTGAATTGAATTGAATTGAATTCGGTAGGTAATAGGATCCACTTACTTTTTTTTATTACTTTTGTGGATTAAAGTTGCCTTTTTCGATTCGGGGGAGCGAGGACTATATGGGGTCTACTTCAGTCAATTCTTGATTTGATTTTGTTTCTCGATTTGTTGTATTTCAGTTTTGCGTCTGTTAATTTGTTATTATTAGTTGCTGTTGTTGGTGTTGTTGTTATTTTAGAAATAGATTGCACGGAATTTTAAGTATTACTTAGTTGCCTTTTTTACTACTAGAATATTTATATATATTTTAATTGGGCTTTGTTTTGTTTCGATTCGCTTCGTTTCTGCTTCGCTTTGCTTTACTTTTCGCGCAACACTTTAAACAATTAAATTGTTATTTAATTTATTTACACATTTATTGCTACAGTTATTTGTTGCTATTGTCAGACACTGTTGCAGCACCTCTTGTTGTTGTTGCTCATTTGTTGCACTTTTCATTTCAATTTGAATTCTATTTTCAATTAAATTTTTTGCTGAGCGCGCGCAAATTTTGTTGCTGCTTGATCATTTGCTCGACTATCAACTATCTATCTATCTCTTTCGCTCTTACACTCTTCTTCTCTTTCTTTCAATCTCTACACACTTCACATATATATGTATATATATACATATGTATATATAATATGAGCTGATAACGAAATCACATTTTTCAATTGGCAACTGCCCCAAATTTCGTTAGTTATTTGTGTTGTTTGTTATCTATTAGCTGTTGTTGTTGTTGTTGTTGTTGCTATTGTTGTCGATGATGTTGTTGTTGTTGTTGTTGTATGTGTGTGAGTCACATTGGCAGCATTGCTGCCACTGCTGCTTCTTCTGTTGTTGTTGTTGCTGCTGCTGTTGCAGCAACGGAAATAAACAATCAATTTTAGTTAAAGAATGTATGCACGCACTTAGCGACATTAGCACACACACACACAGGCTCAAGCACAATCACACGCACACACACAGAGGCGCACACACACAACAGGCGCACAGGCACAGATAGAAGCACGCACGATTGAATTAAGCACGCGACTTTCGCATGCAAAGATTTTGATTTGGATTTTGTGACGCGTGTTTGAGAATTCTCAACAATGTGTGTGTGTGTGTTTCACCACTACCAATGCACACGACGAAGCAGGAGGCAGAGGCGGAGACTGAGGCCGAGACTGAGGCCAAAAACTCAAAACTCAACCGTTGGGCAACCGTTGAGTAGTCGGAAAGCGCGCTTGCCGTTGCCGACGTTTCACCGTTACGTCCTCGAGGAATCGCGTTTACAGAATGAATCTGAATCTGAACGTGTGGAGTGTAAGGCAGCGTAAAAGATACAGATACACCAATACACAAACACAGATACGTACGGCAACGACGGCGGCGACGACGACGACGGCAACGGCAACGGCGACGACAACGACAGCGACAGCGACAGCGACAAGCAGCAGCAGCAATTGGCGTTGCCTTTGCTTGCTTGTGTGAGTGAGAGTGTGAGTGAGTGAGTGTTTGTTTGCGTGCGTGTGTGTGTGTGTGTGTTTTGGCTGTGGAGCCGCTGTTGCCACGAGAGCGCATGCGAGCGCCCAGAGAGCCAAAGACGAAGAAGCAAGCGCAAAAGGCAACAACAAAAAACGTGTTTGCCGCCATTACGAGTCACTATGTGTGCGTCCGTGTGTGTGTCTCTCTCTCTCAGAGAGCGAATGGGAGAGCGTAAGCGAGAGAGCGTATGCTAAAATCAACAACACTAACACCGGCTGCGACGACTGCGGCAGCGACGTCGACGTCGGCGCAGCTCTTCGTTATTGCTGTGTGCGTGCATGTGTGAGAGTTGCTACGAAAAAAGGTAGTAAAAAATAACTGCGGTAAACCGAAAAAGGCACAAAAAATTGAAAACGAAAACGCAGCAGCAGCAGCTACGACCACAACAACGCAAAGACAAAAAACTCAACGCCAACAAAGGCTCAGCCGGAGACGGCGACGACGTCGGCGGCGAAGTTAGTGTTTACCGACTGGAAGGAAGAGAGGATAGACGGGCACCGCTCTATCCCACTTCCCCCTATCCCAGATATGCACCTAAAATGCTTTGCAGTCAAATGCGCCGCGTTTAGTTCTTTGGCATTTTTGTGCGTTGCGGGCGTTCTTTTCCATGCGTTTCTCTTCACTCTTACACCATTTTCAAAAAATACTCTGATAGTGAAATGCTGGAAATAGCATTTGTCACGTCAGATTTGCAGATCATTTCAGATAGAACTTTGAGCTACTTACAAAGCGGGCGACATGAAAACTAGACTGGCAGCCAAACGAGTTGCGGTAACTTACCTGCAATTAATAAGAAGAAGAAAATGCAAGTTAGTTAGAAATTCCAATCAGAGTATGTATTTGCTTGTATTATTTCTTAATTATAGGATTAATTATGATTTATGAATTTTAATTATAGGACCCTGTCATTAATTTTAATTAGAATGATTTGATGAATAATTAAACATTTCTTTATTTAATATGAACTATAACAGCCAATTGCTGGTACGCTCAACTTGTCCGTTCGTTTGCTTACTGAATACTAACATAAGTTTATCGACTTAACCGATAATTGATCTCGATGCGGCTCTTCATTCGCCGATAATAATGAAAGCTACAAATTATGCTAAAAAATGACAAAAATGATAAATGTGCAAAAAAATGACAAATGGTTTCTCAACATCCCGGCCCCCCCTGAAACTCCGTTTCAGAATGTGGTAGGGCTGCTATCTTCGTGATGGGTCGTATAATCTCTCCAGAAACGACCTTGAGTTTAACTGCCCGTACTAATCCATCCTCTCCTGGGTACACTTCGATTACGCGTCCTAAGTTCCATGTTGCTGGAGGCGTATGCGAATCCTTGATGAGCACAATGTCTCCAAGGGAAATGTTAGGCATCTTGGTAGACCATTTTGGTCGTTGCTGCAATGCTGTTAAGTATTCCTGCTGCCAACGTTTCCAAAATCCTTGAAGCATTGCCTGAGTATGTTGCCAATATCCCAAGCGATTGGTTGGTACCTCTGCGTAGCTCCCATCTGGAACTGCAGTGTACGTCCGTCCGATCAAAAAATGTGCTGGTGACAAGAATCCAATTTCTGTGTCCGAAGTTGCGCATAATGGACGGGAGTTCACGACTGCTTCTATTTGTGTAAGCAGAGTGCGCATCTGTTCAAATGTAATCACTGTATTTCCGATCACTCGTCGCAAGTGTAGCTTCACGGAACGTACAGCAGATTCCCATTTTCCACCCCAATGTGGAGTATATGGTGGGATGAAATTCCACTTGATGCTTTGCTCCGCCAATTTCCTCGCTACCACTTCATTATGCTCGCGTGAAGTATGTAGTTGTGACATCTCATTTAATGTGCGCTTAGCACCGACGAAGTTACGTCCATTGTCGCTGTACACTTCGGCAGGCTTCCCACGGCGGGCCATAAAACGTCTGAGGGCTGCCAGAAAGGTGTCTGTGCTTAGGTCAGTTGCCAATTCTAGATGAAGTGCTGATGTCACCATGCATACAAAGAGACAAATGTAGCCCTTCTCTTTACGTGGGTTGCGTCCCTTGTGTACCTTTAGCAAGATAGGTCCAGCATAATCGACTCCAGTGTGTTCGAATGTAAAGGCCTGCCGCACGCGAGTGGCAGGTAAGTTAGCCATGAGCTGTTGTGTAGTATGATGACGCTGCTTGAAACAGTTTAGACATCCATGCGTGATTCGTCGGATGAGGTTTCTGGATCCAAGTATCCAGTACTTCTGACGAATTATAGCAAACATTGCCGAAACTCCAGGATGAAGGTTGAACTGATGCTCATGCTTCAGTAACAGCTCAACTAGTCGATGATGGTTCGGTAGTACAATTGGGTGTTTGGCATCTCTAGATAGGTAAGAGTTTTCTAAGCGTCCTCCAACTCGAATAAGTCCATCCTGGTCAACAAATGGAGCTAGCTTGCTCAACTTGGAACGGTGCTGCAGCGGTTGCTTCTTCAACAAGCGCTGCCGATCAACATCAAATGCGTTTTGTGCTTGCCCTAGACAAAACTTTCGTGCTGCGTCAATTTCATGGAATGTCAAGGCTGCTGAATGAAGTGAGTTTCTTGATCGGACGCGATGTACAAAGCGCCGGACGTATGCAATGATTCGAATCAGTCGCAGCCATGATGATACTCTAGTAAGTAAAGCATCAAAGGGGGACGATGCCATGTCCTCCGTTGCCGTCAGAATATTGGCCTTGAATTCCGCTTCTGCTGCTGGCGGCACGATGGAACAGCAGAATTTTGATCGTCGAAGCATCTCCAAACACTCCTGGGAATCATGTAGCCAGGACGGTCCCTTCCACCATAAGTCAAATTTAAGAAGGTCACCGGCGAGCATTCCTCGGGATGCACAATCTGCAGGATTTTCCTTGGTACTCACATGCCTCCAAGCGTCCCGTGGGATTGTCTCGAGTATTTCTGCCGTACGATTGGCTACGAACATCTTCAATTTACAGGGTTGATTTGACAGCCAGGACAATACGATTGTAGAATCGCACCATGCATATACCTTCACTTCCTTCTTGCCCAAACTAGCTTGAATTGACTTAACAAGTCTAGTCAGGAGTAGAGCTCCACACAGTTCGAGGCGTGGCAGCGTTGCTAGTTTTAAAGGTGCGATGCGAGTCTTAGCAGCAACAAGATATACTCCTATAGAGCCGTCACTATACTCAACTCTGCTGTAGACGACTGCAGAGTAAGCCTTAAGCGAAGCGTCTGAGAATGCATGTAACTCGATGTGATCCATGTGACTGTCTATGAAGCGAGGTATCTTTAGTTGTTGTAGCGACGAAATGTCCTTGCGATACATCTGCCAAGAGTGCGCCTGTTTCATCGGAAGTTCAGAGTCCCAATCCAAATCAAGCAACCAGAGTTCTTGCAGTAGAATCTTGAATTGGACTACCACTGGTGCCAAAATGCCCAGCGGATCAAAAATGTGTGCTACATCGGATAGCACTTGTCGCTTTGTACAGCTTGCAGTTTCCGATAATACGATGTTGTATGCAAGGTTGTCTTCTCCAGGATCCCAATGTAGTCCTAATACCTTTGATGTTGCTGTTGACATGTTGACTCTATCACCTTGCGCGGTGCATAGTCGTGTGCTATTTGAGATCCATTTTCCCAATTCCAATTGCGCACGTGACATGAGTGCAACCAGCTCAGTTTGAATGTCAATAAGTTCTTCCTCTGTCATGGCTCCTGTTAATACATCGTCCACATAGAAATCCTCCAGTAATATATTAGCTGCTCTAGGAAACTCATGCTCGTGGTCCTTGGCAAGTTGTTCTAACACCCGGACTGCGAGGAATGGCGCAGACGCAGTCCCGTATGTAACTGTGCAGAGTTTGAAGTGTTTCAATGGTGCTGATGGATGTTCTCTCCATAATATTCGTTGAAAGTCCTGATGTTTAGGTGCAACCAAAATTTGTCTAAACATCTTCACAATATCAGCCGAAAATACAAACTTGTGCATTCGAAACCTCATGCATACGTTAAACAGGTTGCGTTGTATACATGGACCAATATGAAGCGCATCGTTTAGAGACCGACCATCTTGGTCTTGAAATGAGCCATCAAATACCACACGCAGCTTTGCACCTAGCACCGGATGGTGCGGCATGTAGAAAACCTTCTTCGAAGTGGCGTCTTCTTCTGCATCTACCTCCTTCATGTGATCCAGTTGTATGTACTCCCTCATGAATTGCACATACTTCGATCGTAAAGCTGCATCCCTCATTAAACGACGCTCAACCGCCAAGAAGCGAGACTTGGCTCCATGATAGGTGTCTGCAAACTCTGGGTTTCCTTGCTTGAATGGTAGCTCGACGATGTATCTCCCTTCGGCATTACGGGAGTGCGTTTGGATGAAATGAGTCTCCACTAACTCATCTTCTTTATTGGCAGACGTGCACGATGGAAGTTCTTCCAGTTCCCAAAACCGTTGCAACAGTGTGTTGATGTCCATGGTAGCTAGGAGTGACGTAGTTGTAGTTGTACACGCTCCTGCCACTGATGTGATGATCCATCCAAATATTGAATCAATAGCAATTGTCTTCCCCTGGAGATTACACAACTTATCTCCAGTAAGAACCGTCCAAATGTGATCGTTGCCAAGCAAAATGTCGATTGAAGCGTTGGTATTAAATGCGGCGTCTGCGAGGGTATGGCCGCTAAACATAGAGAGGTCTGCTGCATTTATAGTTTCTCTCATCAGTGTCGAAGTAATGTTTCCAAGCACGTGTGCCTTGACCACAAGAGATGCATCTGACACTCGCGACTTGATGTGTAGTGAACAGAGCCCTCTTGTTGTTTCTGCCTTGATTGATGAGATTCCAGATATAGAGATGCGAGAGTGTGAACGGGCCAGACCCAATGTCTGGATACACCGTTCCGAAACGTAGGACAACTCCGAGCCACAGTCCAATAATATGCGGCAAACAACGTCTTGTCCTCGAGAATTGCGCACATACACCTGTGCCGTTGGCAATGTACTTCTCATATTTGCACCCTTGCCACCTTTTGAAGTATTAACGGCGTTCGTCAGTGCTACTACTGTGCTAGCACCTGATGCCTCATTTGAATCATCCTGCTGATGTTGCTGTGGGTCACCTTTGTCCTTAGTGTTACGTTGGTCGAAGTGCAAGAGTGAGTGATGTCGGCGCTTGCAATGCTTACAAGATGACTTCGATGTGCAAGCGCTCACTCCATGGCCAAGTCTCAAACAATTAAAGCACATGTGCTTGGATTTTGCAAAGGCATATCGCTGCTGAATAGATAAATCCAAAAATTGTGTACATGCCATCAATGCGTGTTCTTTGTTGCACTTTGCACAGCGCTCTGAAGTGGCGAGTAGCGCATGTGCGTTCCTGGTACCTCTGTCCTGTCTAGGCTTGCTGCTTGTCGTAGTTGCAGATTGACTGAGCTCCAGTCGATCACAACGTGCATCCAGGAACTTGAGCAACTGCGTTATCGTAGGATTCGCTATATCTTGACTCCTTTCATACCATTCACGACGTGTGGTGTCATCAACCTTTGCAATGAGCAAGTAAATCAGCCAACAATCCCGATCCGTTTGTCCAGAGGCGTCTAATGCCCGAATTACGGTACCAGCTTCGTTTGTTAGCGATCGAAGCGATGCTGGGTTTTGATCCGCAACCTTGGGCAGTCCAGTAAATGTATCCAACAACACGTTTACCAAATAGCGAGGCTTCTCGTACCGATCAACTAATGAATTCCAAGCTATTTCATAGTTGGCATCGGCTAAGGGCAGATGCTGAATAAGTTTCGCAGCTTCTCCTTTTAAACAAGATTTTAAGTGATGATACTTCTGGATATTCGTCAACGTTGTCTTGCTGTGAACGGCACTGTCGAATAGACCCTTAAATGCGTGCCATTCCTTATAATCTCCATCAAATGGTGTGATATGAATCCGTGGCAGTTCCCAATCCTTTACAGATGGTCCTGCGCCATGCTGTGAGCCTGACGGTGACTCGTTATCCACATGCTGTGGTAGCAGTCGTTGCATTAAGGCCTCCATAGTCTCCATTTGCATCTGCTGCATTTGTTGCATTTGCATCTGAGACTGTTGCTGTAATTGTTGTATTTGTATATGAGACTGTTGCTGTATTTGTTGTAAAATGCCTTGGATGGGCGAATTATCTACTTCCCCAAGCACATTAGATGTGGTATTGGCTTCTTCCAGTTTGTGGGGTTTGTACTCTGCGTGCAGTGTCTTAAGAAGAGCACAAGCTCGTTCAAAGCGCTCCTCATATACATTGTTGTCACTTGATGGATCCACATATCCCTGCACATCTTCATATTTATAAAGTTCGTCACCAAGGTTGACAAACTGCTTCCAAACTTGAACCAGCGTGTCCAATTTTGTATCAATATCGTAGAAGGTGCAGCCCTCAGGTGGATGCTCCGCATATCCAGAAATACGGGTAATTGTTGCCTTCAATCTACCTCTGGCTCCCAGTAAAGTACGTAGATTTTCCATTGTAGCGTGCTGCGTTGCCAGCAGTCAATCCAAGTTGTCCAAAATAGCCAGGTATAAAATTAATGTAATGAAATTGCTGCGTCTCTAGCAGCCGAACAAACCATTAAAACAAATCACCGCAATTTTCCAATAGTGCGTACTGCGTATTACGTATGATGCCAAATATCGATACGTAATTCCAAGAATTTGCAATTGCTGCGTCTTCAGCAGCAAAAAACACGACAAGACAAAACACGTCACTTTTCCAATAGTGCGCACTGCGTATTACGTATGATGCCAAATATCGATACGTAATTCCAAGAATTTGCAATTGCTGCGTCTCCAGCAGCAAAAACACGACAAGACAAAACACGTCACTTTTCCAATAGTGCGTGCTGTTTCCAACAACTCCAAGTGAGCATTCAGTAGCAATGCCCAACGGCTCCGGCTCGAAGGACCAAATTTATGATGAATAATTAAACATTTCTTTATTTAATATGAACTATAACAGCCAATTGCTGGTACGCTCAACTTGTCCGTTCGTTTGCTTACTGAATACTAACATAAGTTTATCGACTTAACCGATAATTGATCTCGATGCGGCTCTTCATTCGCCGATAATAATGAAAGCTACAAATTATGCTAAAAAATGACAAAAATGATAAATGTGCAAAAAAATGACAAATGGTTTCTCAACATGATTTTTTGTAGAAATTTCAGTCATTGGAATCGTAAATTCCCATAACTATATTTGATTTCCAATTGGACACTAAATGGTTCCAATTTGTTCTTATTTTAGTGATTCCATAGCCAAATGAATTGATGTAATCCAATTTAATTGATTGGACGGATTTAAGATGGGCCCAGTCTAGTATTTCCAATTGGATCGCCAAACTGACGCATTGCTGGATTGATGTGAGATTAATGACTGACTTCAACAGCTGCATTTATTGGACGTCTCGAAAGATTTTCATTCTTGTCACAACAGGCTATCTATGCATGTGTGCGTGTACGTGTGTGTTGTGTGTCTGTTTTTGTTTTTACTATTTTCTCTTGCTACGCAACTCATTTGCAAAACTTCAGCCGGCAATATTTCATGCCACCCATTAAGCGAGTCCCGTCAGCCCCGCCCCTGCCCGCAACTAGTCAACCAACCAATTTCCGCCCCCTCACACACACACACACACACACACACAGACGCACGCACATGCACGTGGGAGAGTTTCGCACACAGCGTGGAGAGGTGGAAAAAGTGGCTTCATTACAATTTTCAATTTTGTTTTATTATATTCTTTGCTTTGCTTTTGTTTGTGTGTGCGTATGTGTGCGTGTGTGCCTGTGTGTGTGCGAGTTTCTGCTTATTTCCTTTGCAACGTTATTTTTATTATTATTATTATTTTGCAAAGTTGCTTTGCCATTTCCTTTTGTTTTTTTTTTTTTCTTTTTGCCATTTACCATTTAGAGCGAACGTCAAAAACAAAAAGCAAAGCAAAAGCAATTGAAAGAGGAAGACGAAGAGAAGGCAAAATGCTTTTATAATTTTCATGAAACTCAGAGCAGAAGCAGAAGAAGACCAAGTAGTGGCAGCAGCATCGACGACGGCTGGCAAAATCATCAGCGTGCGGCGCAGCTGTTGTCTAGTTATTTATTTTGCTTTTATTTTTTACCATTTGTTTATTTTTTGCGCAAATTCGCTTTGTTGTCTTTTGCTACTGCAGCTGCAACCATCATAAGTTTAATTCTTGTAGTTTCCATTTTAGCAGCGTTGTTCTAAGCACCTCTGCCCCTTCCACCAGCCGCCAACGACAAGTCTTCAGCTAGCAACACCCACCATCGACCTCTTTTCAGATCTGGAGCTGGAGATGCGAATACCAGCAGCGGGAGCAAAGAGGAATGAACAATGAATGCAAAGAGTGCGAGGAGTGCAAGGGGGGCAATCGCAGTCTCTGTCGCTGTCGCAGCCGCAGCCGCAGCATATGCCGGCTTCTTCTGCTTCTTGCTCTTCTTCGGCGACAATCGTCAACAAAACTGCAACAGCAATGGCAATAGCACCAATACACTCTCAGATGCTGAGCAGAGCGCGCGCTCTCCTCGTATAAAGTAGCAGTCAATAAAAGCAGCGAGCAGAGCTATAGCAGCAACAGCAACAACAACGAGAGCAGCAGCGAAGCCTTGGGGTCATTATTCTCTTGGTCTTGGAGGCGCTCGCTGCTGCCGCGCATTGACGTCGCTGTCGCCGTTGTTGTTGTTACTGTTGTTGCCGCTGCTGCAGCATAGCCTTGGTGGTTGCTGCGCTCACGCACACACACACGTATTGGGGAGACAGCGCTGCATATGTGTGTGTGTGCGCTTATGCATGCGTGTGTGTGCGCCTCTCCAAACAATGTAATAAAATTCAATTATTCTCATGTGCGTCTTGCACTTTGTTTCGTCTGTTGTTGCGCGCATTTCGCGAACAGCCGCCACAAAATGCCAAAAGGCGGAAAGTACAGGCGGCGAAGGCATTGGAAATGCAAATGCAAATGCAAAGACGAAATGGAAATGGAATCGCTTGAGAAGAGAGCACACTACGCCAGGGCAGGGCGGGGGAGCATATCTATACAAAATATTTCCCTCAGCCGCCGACGCAAATGCACACACACACATACACGCATACATATGTGTCTGTAAATACATGTGAGCTCACTCACACACTCGTGAACTTTCTTGGCTGCCTTCGCTGTCGCCGCAGTCGTCGCTGCACTTTGGCGTTGGCGTTCTTTCTGCGTTTTGCCTTTTGGCTCTTTTCCTTCTCACATGCCTCAGCAGCGACGACAACAGCAACGGCGGCAGCAGCAGCGCTTCTCATTTCTTTGTTGTCTCGTCTGTTGTTGTTTCTGCTGCTGCGGCTCATTTTGCATAAGCTGCCTGCAATATTTGTGCAGTTCGCTTTAACGAAATTTCTTTTGGGACGTTTTCTTATTCAGCTGCTGCTTCTTTAACTAATGCGTCTCTTGCGGTTGCCAATTTTGCTATTTTTACTAATTTTGTGTGCTGCTTGTTGTTGTTAATTTGGTATTTGGGGGCTGCGCTTGCATATGTCTGCCCACATCCAACTTCACACTGCAGCGCTCTCACCTCATCCACACTCACACACATGCGTTTGCTGTCTCTCACTCACTCTCTTTCCCTGTCTCTTTGCGACTGCTCTCTCTTGCGCTCTGCGCAGGCGCTGCATTGATTGTTTGTGTAATGTAAAAACGTTGTAAGCTCACCCTTCAACCCGTTTGTTGTTGTTTCGCTGCCGTTGTCAGAAGTGATTCTGGCTGCTGTCTTTGGGCAGCCGTATCTGTTTCAAGGCTCTAATCAAAGCTGGCCAAAGTTGACATTTGACTGCTGACACCCCTCACAGCATTTATCATGACTCTTAAACCGACAGTTTTATGCACCGCAGAAATGCTTGCCAAACTGCAAAGCAGAGCGAAGAACAAATAAGGAAAACAAAAGCAAATAACGCACTCGCTGTCGACGCCGCAGTCGCTGTCGCTGTAGTCGTGTCGTCGTCGACGTTGACGTTGGCTTTGGCTGAGGCTGAGGCTGAAGCAGAGGCGTCCATTGCCTGCAGCGTATTTTGTAAATTACGTTTCCGGCAATAAATTTGCATACCTCTGGCATCTTTCTAAATTGCTATCGTTTGTTAAAGGCGCCACCCGAAAGTCTCTCTGCAGATAGCACACTGAAAGCACCACCAACCCCCTACGCCCATGCACCACCCCGTCCAGCCGCAGCAGCAGCAGCAGCAGCAGAGGCAGCGGCAGCTTAGCCACCCCGAAAGCAACGTGGGCGGGGAACACCTTCTAATCTCCTTCACCCCCCAGCCTGAACCTGCGCGGCCGCACCTTCTTCAAATTCCTCTTGTTTCGCCTCTTCCTCAACTTCTCACTTTGCTGCTGCTCATGCTGCTCCTGCTGCAGGGCTGGGGGTAGTTTTGTAGCGGCACCTTCTTCAATACCCATTCAATTGTCTGGCAATTAAAAGTTGCGTTGCCAACTGCCTTTGGAAAAGACTTTCACTGCTGGCTGCCTGAAGTTGGCGCTCCAGCCAGATTCACCTAACAAAAACGGGCCGCAAAAAACGGAGCTGCAAAAAATACAACAAATATTGCGCCTGGCTGCAGGACTGCTGTTGCTGTACAACAGGTTGTTGCATTGCGACTACGACTGCGAAGTACGTGACGTTAAAAATAGTTGCACTTGTTGTTGTTGTTGTTGTTGTTGCTTTGAACTTGCATTACACGTATCCCACAGAGAGGGAGCGAGGGAAAGCGCAGGGGGCGGGGAGCTAACGGGTGGCTGACAGCTACCAGAATCCAACGTTTATATAGGTCGACAAACTTTTGTGGCATGCTCCTTGTTGTTGCTGTTGCATAAAAATTCAAATTACGCGGCGCGTGCAGAGCAAAAAAAAAAAAAAAAACTCGACGAAAAAAACGAATTGAAACTGAAAATAAAAGTGCAAATGTCGTGAAATGGCGCACACGGACTGCGGCAACTGGCCAACGCCAGAGGATTCGTGCTCGCACTGCCCGGCGAGCTGCATCCTAGTGGCATGCAACACTCAATTAGAGATGGCCAATCAAAGTCACGAGCCGTACACCAGGCACTGCTCGCCAGGCAGATATCAGGCACGCGATAGGCAAAGTCCAGAGAAAGTTTTCGAGAGGATGCACAGGAAGACAGATAGATAGGGGGAGAGAGGCGGAGACAGAGAGGGAGAGAGTTATTAGCTCTATTACTAATAAGTATATTAAGGAAAATGCCCACTCTCTTTTTTTTTAGAGTAATGTTCTCTATCGGGGATGCTCTCAACGCTGAACTCATAAAATTCTCAAGTGGTTATAGTAGAGCCTGACCCTAACGGCGTTGCCAGATGTGTGCCCTGATGATGTAGTAAAGCTTAAATACTCGCTGTATTCATGGTAGATGAATAGTATATAATATTAAATATTTATGCATATATAGTATTTATATTTAATAGATTGTACGTACACATTATATTCTATAATATTCATTTCATATTTGAAAGTCAAATATATTTACTTTTTGCATTAATTTATTTATATATATTCATATTTGAATTTATACGGTATTTAAAATTGAATATTTTAATTTTTGAATTACCTTAATGAAATGAATAAAAATCTATGTGTATATGAATGTACGTTAATAAATATTGATTTTTGTGTTGACTCAATATTAATATTTAAAAATAATAATAATAATTGATTTGGTTTAGTAAATTATACCAATAATTTTTTAAGTTTAAAAATGTTAAATTAATAAATCAAAATGAATATTTAATATAATATTTATATTTTATACATTCAAAATTTATGTGTATTATTTATATCTAGAAAAATCAAATCGTTTTTCCTTTAGTTTAGGTCACGTTCGGGGCACGTTGTACGTGGAATGAACAGTGCGTGGACATCTCTAGGGACAGGCCTTTCGAGTGCTGTTAGTTTTGGTTTTCTATATTTTTTGTTTTGCTGCGTCGCACGAGGCGTATGAGTAATGTGTGCAAAAAACGCAAAATGCAGCGAGCAGAGCGTGTGCAGAGGGTGAGCCTATGTGTATGTGTGTGCGTGTGTGTATGAGGGTGTATTTGAATGTCCCTGTGTGTGTGTGTGTGTGAGTTCATTCATTGACGCCGGTGCCACGCTGCACGCGAAATCAATCGGCAGGTGCTTTGTTTTGTAAATTCAACGGCCAACGGCGACGGCAACGGCAATGGCGACGGCGACGATGACGACAGCGACGGAGGCGCCGGCAACTGGTTGGCAATTTTTGTTTGTGGATAGTTTTGACCTCGTTTTATGGGTTTTTGTGGCAGTTGCTGCTGCTGCTGCTGCTGCGGCTGTTGATGTAGTTGTTATTGTTGTTGTTGTTGGTGTTGTTGCATGCGTAATGACGCCGACGTCGTGGAACAGCTGACATTTGTTGATGCCCGGCACGGGCCGTAAAGCAAAACAAAAAAGCGTAAAAAAGTGGCAAACGGAAACCGAAACGGTTTAAGCCCCCACTCCATGGCCCACTCCCCCTTGGGTGCTCTCCGAGAGGCAGTCTCTTTGGCTCCCTAGCCTAGAAAGTATGCACGCAAAAATGGCGTTTGGATTTTGTGTTTCGTTTTTGTTTTGCTGTTCCAGCTGTTGTTGTTGTTGTTGTTGCTGAACTGTTGCCCAGGCAACGTGTCAGACGTTGACTTTGCCGCGCTGCCCACTTGGGGGAAGCCCTGCAAATAAAATGTAATGCGAGCACGGACCAACGTGTGCCAACAGCAACAGCAGCAACATCAGCAACAGCAGTAGCAACAGCAGCAGCAGCAGCAGCAGCAGTTGCTGCTAGCGTGTGCCATGCATTCATTCATAAAAATGTGAGTCGCGCTTGCTGCCCCACCATTTGCCAGCGTAATACGACTTTCAAGTTCATAATGTCAACCTTCAGACACTCACACACGCACACACACATACACAACCTTGTCTGGCAGCAACAAGGGAAAGCGTGATACAGTTTTGCTAGTCAGAGGAAAGCTTGGAGCCTTTGCTGCTGCTCCTGCTGCTGCTGCTGCTGCTGTGGCACACACCAGGAAGCGCAGCTGGCAGTCAAGCTCCAGACAGTGGCACAGACACAGATATCTAGACCCAGACCCAGACCCGGGCCGGAGCCAAGCCGACGCCCCAGCAGACGCAGTGGGTAGTCAGCGAGCTGGCAATTCCTTTGTGCCAGCCTTTTAGCAACGTTTTACTTTCGCACGCGCCGCTCGGCGTGCTCCGAGTGCTGAGTTCTCGGTGCTGAGTGCTTTCCCCATTCACTGTTAACAGTTTGTCCTCACTCGTACACTGGCCGAAATCACCGTGTCACATCCGAGAGATAGATAGAGATACAGGCAGAGGATGAGACAAGAGTGAGCAAAGCAAGTAGTCGATAATTCTTGATATTCATATGAATGAGGATCAATATTTATTGACTATAGTCATAATTATTTAATCGGTCATTAAAATCAGTCCATCGTTTGGTTACTTCAGTCAGTTATCCACTTATTTAGTTAAGCACTACTTCAATCCTAGTCAATCATTCAATTAGTATTTTATTCAGCTTCTCAGTCTGCCAGTCAATCAATCACTTAATCAATTATTCAGTCAGCCAGTAAGCCAATCAGTCAGTCACTAAATCTGTCTTTATAATCAGCCCAATAGCTATTTGCTATTAATCAACTAGTCCTTCAATCCTATTCAATCGTTTATTCAGCTGGTTAAAAGTTAACTCCGCAATCAGTGGATCAGTCAGTCAGATATCCACTTATTTAGTCAATCAGTCCATCAGTCAGCGGTCAATCAAATAGTCAGCCAATTTGCCAGTCAATCAGTGGCTTAATCTGTCAATCAGTCTGTCAACTCGTCAATCACTCAATCAGTAGTAGCTTCTGAAGCAATTCTATATTTATACAACTCCATATTTCCCACATAGGGTAATTAAAGAACAGTTTAAAGTTTCGCTCAGTGTATTTAAGATTCTGCTGCTCTGCTCCGTTTCATGCTAAAGTTTCACTTGATGTACGCGCGGCGGCCCAAAGTTCTGCAACAATTCTTTCGCCTTCGGGTCGAATGTTTTTTTTTTTGTTGTCAGCTTTTTTTTGCTTTTTCTTTTTTGCCTGCCACCTTTCATTTTGTGTGTTACGCAATTTCTTGGATTCCCTGCCCCGCCTCCCCCGCCAGCTCACCGACTAGGTGACGAAGTGCAGCAGTTGCCTGCCTCGAAAAGGAAAAGGAAGCAGCTGGCGGCTCTGACACCTATTCTAATTGCCCATCTCAAGTTTCAGCTGTTGTTGGCGAAAGTTTCAGTCCGTAATTGACTGCAACAATTGCTGTTTATGACGATGATGATGACGACGATGATGATGCGATGGACGATGATGAGGAAGGTTGTGCCGTGATGAGCCATTGGCATCTTGATTAGAGCGAGGGACACGCAACGCACACTGGTTCATTGACATTGGAAGTTAGGGCTAAAAATAGCAGCGACGAATGTTGAAAGCCGCCGCCTCTGGCACACAGAAGTCATGTGGCCCAAAGGGCCTGTGACGCGCCCAGGACAACGCGCCAGGACATGCGAGTCACAGGCCCAGCCCGAGCCACAGAAAAACAGCAACAGCAACAACAACAACAACAAAAATCGATATGCCTCAGACGTGGCTCGCGTCGCTTCGTTCGCTTTTTGGGCGGGTGGGCAGGGCCGGGTGGGGAGTGAGGCAGTCGCACGTTCGCCAAGGGTAGCAAAATGTTGTGCGAACGCGCACACAGCAACAGCAACAGCAACAACAACAATGACACACACACATACAGAGTCACACTCACAGACACATACACACACACACGTGCTCATTGCCTCTCTTGCATTTACTTTCATCGGCTTGTGCGTTATGTGCGCTGCCTTCTGCTTGGGGCTGGGCATTACTTCCGCTTTCTGCAGTCGCCGCCTTCTCGCAGCGAGTTTGCGCTCAATTTTTGCTACTTTTGCTTTGTGCTTGATATTCTTTTTCCTGATTTTGCGCTTTTGTTGCGCCATTCTGACAGCGGGCCACGGCGATGGCGTTGCGTTCTCGGCTCCAACGACATCGAGCTTCGTCGTCGTCGACTTGTCGTCCTTCGTCCTTCGTCCCTCGTCCGTCGTCCTGCTCAGCTTCTTCGTTGTCAGTTTTGGGCAATTTTCGCACGAATCGCTGCGCTCTGTCCTGTGCGGCACTTCCGTTTTGTCAGCAATTTGCAGACGCCATTGATTTTCATGGCGCGCAATAATTATTACATTTACTCCCAACACCACCACCCCCACCACCTCCTCCTGTTGTCCCTCCCCCATTCAGCCCCTTCTGTCGATCAGCTCCTGGCCAGCGCCTTTGCGTATGCTGTGAAATTTTGTTTTGCGCTCAATTTTCCTTCGATTTCTGTTGTTGTTTTTTATCAATTGCTGCTGCTGCTGTTGTTTTTGTTGTTGTTGTTGTGGTTGTTGTTGCTGGTGTGGCAGCGCCCCTTTTTGGCCTTTTATTTCGCTTCGCTTCGCTTTGCTTCCTTCCTTCCTGTTCCGGCTCTGTGGCTGTGGCTCTATGGACCCATGCCCTATGGACGTCCTGGACGCGTCTTGCACGTCCTTCGCATTCCTGCGGCTTAAATTGCTCTTATTGTATATGTATACATGTGTGTACGGCTGTGTGCGTGTGCGTGTGTGTGTGTGTGTAGCTCGGCTTTGCCATCGTCATTGGCAAGGGTGGGTTTGCTGTCCTCTCCATCCACATCGCTGTCTCCGTCGCCGCCTCCGTCTCCGTCTGCGTCTTGGTCGTCTCATTCTGCGACTCGCTGGCGTATACGTTATTTTATTACATCAAATGTTTTACAGGCACTTGGGCTCGCTCTCGTTCACTCGCTCTCGCTCCCTCTCTCTCACTCTCTCTCGTTCTCATTCTGACTGTCTCTCTTACTCCCTTTTTCTCTGTCTATCACTCACCCTCTCTCGCTCTATTGCTCTGTCTCTGACAACGTCGGCGGCGGCTACGCTGCGGTTGACGCTGACGTCGCCGCCGTCGCCGCTGTCGCCGTAGTCGCCGTAGTCGGCGTCGCTGTTGTCTGCTTCTTCCTGTTCTTAATTGAAATTTGCGGCTGCATCAATATTTGCTTTTTTCTTGTGTTTTCCACGTTATTAAAAATCCTTGTGCAAGTTTTTGCTCTTGCGTTTTTGTTTTGCTCGCTCGCTCGCTCGCTCGCTCGCTCCACAACGCCAACTCCCCTCTCTCTCTCTCTTTCTCTCTCTCGCGCGCGCTCTCTTTCTCTTTCAGACTCTATTGTTGTGCTTTTAAATTTCTTCTAATTACGCAATTTATTTTGATGCTTTTTTATGGCGCCAACTCAAGACTTGAAAAACTTTAAACCTAACGAGCATTCGGTAAATGTTAATCAAGTTAATTATCTCGAAATTCATAAAGTGGATAACACTAACTAACACGCTAAACTGTTAAACTTTTAGTTCTTGGCAGTTTTCAGTAGCAAAGTTTTTATATAAATGAATGATTATTCTGCTTCTAGTGCTTAGATTTTGATACTCCGTAATTAGCCATATTATTTGTATTACTGTGGAGCAATAAAATGTTGCCTAGCAAAGGCATAAATATAACAGCTGCTATAGAGTTTTTACCTTATGTAAAGCAGTTTACAGCTGGAGCTCTTAACAGCATTTAGCTAACAGTTAAACGGATTTGTGATATGGCATCAACTCGATTAGTTATTGATTTTCTCTCGAGTAGACAATCGAATGAGCGACCCTCGAGTCTTATTTGCTGGAGTTTTGTGTCTGCTGGAATTATGCCTAATTGAAAATGCATTTTATAGCAGTTCGCAGCTCGTTTAACTGCTGCTGCCAGAGGCATGTCCCGGCCATGCCAGGGCCAATAGCTAGACAGTAGCCTCTCTCGCTCTCCCTCTCTCTGTCTATCTCTCTCTCTCTCTCTCTGCTTCTACGTCCTCTTCTACAGCAGCTCCTCGCTCCGCGCGCCTGTCTGGCACTCGCCGAAGGCTGAAGACTGAGACTGAAGGCCACGTTCGCTTCAACTTCCACGTCATATGAGAAGTTGCTGCTGCTGCTGCTGCTGCTGTTGGTGCATTTCGTATGCGGAATTTGCAGCAGAGATGCATTAATCAATCATTCATTAAATCAATCAATCAATTTATGTATTCCTTGCGAATCGGCTGCGTTTTTTGCTAGCCATTCTGCACTGCAATCGCTTTTTGCTAGAGCAATTTTGATTGATTGCCATTAATAACTCATTTTTCGGAATTTATTTGCTTAGCTCGAGCCGATGCGAGTCGAGTCGAGCCGCAGTCTTAGCCCTAGTTAGCGATGAGTGGGCAGTTTGTTTGGCCGAACTCAAACTTTAGACTGCAGCTTAGAGCTGATGTTGCTCATATTTTGATTAATTGCCTGCAAACTTTGGGTAGCTAATTAGTTACATGTGATAACTGGGAGCATTCACTTCTTGAATTAGGTGTTTGACTAGCATTGTGAACTGGTTTGCTGTTAAATAACATAGAGTTAGCCTATGCAACCATGTAATATCACGATTGTACCTGATCATAAGACACTGTATGTATAGAATATATAAAATATATTTAACTCCCATTAACTAGAATAGCAAATCGAAAAACTAACAGTGATATATTACGTCAGTTGGTTCATATTAGCACTAGAATTGGTGAATTTTCAAGATAATAATAAAAGACCAAGAGGTTCGTACGCAAAAAGTAGACTTTTCTGAAGAAATACCCATACGCATCTTCGGTAAACCTCCTGTATTATTAACAATAATTTGGTCAAGACAGTTTAAGACAGCTTATCAAATCATGTGTCCAAATGTTATACAATTTAACATCGATAATCTTTTCCATAATTTACTCTAGAATCTACCAATTTCCTTCTCTTTTTTTGGGCTGAAAGTAGCGTAGCCTTTTTCCAACTGTCATTTTTGCATTTTAATCTGAGTATAAACTGGAAATATTTCTACTTTTAACAGAAAAAGCTTCGCTTTGTATAGTTTAGGTTTAGGTAGATCTAATACTTTAACAAACACAACATTGCGTGAATGTTAACAAGATTAACATGATTTGATGTAAAGTTTTACTCTGTGAAGAGTCTGTCAGTTATAGATTAACTAACAGAAGCTTAACATTCTTTACGGTTGTCATGTTATTAGCATGTGTCGAATTGCATGAAGCTTAGTTTAGCCCTTAAAATGCCAGTTCTGCTAATATATTAGAAATACAAGAGGTTCTAATAATATAAAATCCTTTTGTTGCACCTTAAAGAAAATGTCTGCTTTGTTGCCTAATAGGATCTATAGCAATCAGGTTCATTATGCGTGTGTGCATGTGCATGTGTGTATGTGTGTGTGTGTGTGTCTTTGCTTGTGTGTGCATAACAATACACAATACGAATAATGCAATTTATGAGCTGCAATTCTTGTGCATGCCACACACACACCAACCCCCTTCCACCTGCCCCACCCTCAACTGTTGTTGTTGTTGTCAATATAACGAATTTTGCAAGTTATTTGCATATTTGTGAGGACATTATTGTATGCTCGATGCGATGCGATGTCGTCTCTCGTCTCTGGTCTCTGGTCTGTCGCTCTAACTAGCTATCGGTCCGGGTGGGTCGCTGTGGCAAGGATGCGCCGCATATCCTGCGGCGCCTGCCTCGCTGTCCGCATGTCCCAGGCATGTAATAAAATGCATTACGAGTAGCATGCAACATGCGCAATTCATGTGGCAATATGTTCAATTTAATAAGCCAACCGCCAAAAAATCACTCAGAATAACAGGCACAGATCTTACTTACGTATGTATGTGTGCGGCTGCACAGTGGTACGAAACTTACCTGCAAAGAGGAAATGGAAATGGAAATTGCGATTAGTGATTAGTGAAAAAATACGCTTTGGGACTTGAAACTAATTTTGCTTATCTTTGGCTTAGATTAAAACGCAGCTGAATCGCATTTGTCCAGCATTGGCAAAGACGGGGGAGGGGCAGAGGCGGGAGTAGCTGCACGCTACTGGAGCGACAGGTAGTTTAATTTATGTGTTGCTTGCCTGTTGTGTTGTGTTTCTCTTTTTCTCTTCTTTTCATTTTTTTGCCCATTTGCTTTTTGCTGTTGCTGCCATTATGCTGCGTCGTTTTAATGGTCTCCAACAACAATAGCAGCAGCAGCAACAGCAACAGCAGCAACAACAACAGAGTCACGAGTTGGCCAGCCAACAATGGCGTTCGCAACAAGGATAAAAGGCATATAAATAAATATATAAAAATTGCAAAGAGCAGCAGGCAAAATACAAATACAAACAACATCAAAATAAAACCAGAAATATTGTCTGTGAAGTTGCTGCCCCCAATCGCTGTTGTTGCAGCAGCAGCAGCAGCAGCAACCTCAGCATGAAACAAGTAAAAGTGTTTGCTCGACTAGGGGATACCCTGTATAATGTTTACTTAGTATTAGTATGAGCAGGGAATGACAAACAGAGAGCACTCAAAATATGAGTATCATTTTGCTCGATATTCGATTTTTATGATATCGATTATTATAGGAAAGTCGAATAAATAACTAGAAAATGCGTTAATCGTTATCCTGCGTAGAATATACAATTTGTAGTGTTTTTTAAATTTTGTTTTAAATTTATATAGGATACTTTATACTAGTCCTTCTCTACTAAAACAGAATCATATAGAAAATGAAATTAAATTTGTATGAAAGTAATATAAGTACGAGAAAAACCCCCATTGATATCAATTATTATATAGTGCAAGATTGAAGTCTTGAGTAGAGACTCGCAATGCCTTAACGATCTACAGACAGTTCGATCTCGATTAAATCTGTTCCCTCTATCAAAGATTTATATAATATGTATTATGACACGCCTCCTTCATTCTGTTACAAATATTTCGCCCATTACATATTCCCATTTTTCGACCGTTTTCAGCGGGTCTAGGGTATCAAAAACGCGGCAGTTTTTTGTTTTGTTCTCTTTTTCGTTTCTGCAGGCCCGCCTCCACGCTCCGCTCCAACCAAAAAAGGCGGTTTCACCCCAACCCACATAAAAAAAAAAAAAAAAAAAAAAACGTGACCGAGCATTTTTCAATGTCAAAAGGAAAATGTTGCTCTGCAGAAAATGTTATGCGCTGCTTCGTCGTTTTATTGCGCCGCTTTTAATTTTGAGCGCTAGTTGGGCTAGTGGAACATACACATACATATATATTGTGAGGTGTAACTAAAACACATAACAAAATTGCAGCAGCAGCAGCGACAACGACAACAATAACAACAGTTCCAAATTGTTCATGTGTAAGAAAATGTTATTGTTATTTTTTCCATTTTCTTTCTCACTTTTCTTTTTTTTTAAGTTTTTGGCAACGCGAATCGTAAAGAATTTACGCTACATAAAATTTAATAATTTCATTTTTTTATGGATGCGCATATGCGATACACACACTTACACACATAGCTTATGCGACTGTGTGTGTGTGTCTGTGTGCTGATAGGGGCTGCTCATGTGGGGTGGCATGTGCTGGAGTTGAATTATAGCATACTTTTAGGCGCGTGCCGTGGCGTCGCATTTGTTCAGTTTTTATGGGTTACATAACGAGCGAAAATACACAGCAACTGTGTGTATATGTGTGTGTATGTAGGAGAGAGAGAGAGAGAGAGAGAGAGAGAGAAAGCCAGAGGCATCTGGAACAAGTGAGTGCGATTTAGGTGCCAGCAGCTGCTTGGAAAGCTAAAATATGACAAATTATTTGGGCTAAAAATGAAAATAGCTGATAAAATTGAAAAAAAAAGGAAATGTATATATGTATACCTATGTGTGTATATATATAAATAATACACAAACATAATGAGTTTCTGGTACAGTGAGCACCCAAAAATAACTGATACAAAAGTCTACTGAACTTGATTCAAAAGCAGATCTGACCGAGTATTCTTGCCACAGATTTGAAGATGAAAATGTAAATTCAAATCAGCTCGAAAACGATTCCGTTTGAGCTTTCAATGTGCATTACTGAAAGTTAGTTAGGTATTTAGACCTTTTAGAAGACTTTGAAGGACTTTGGATATTATAAAATATCAGATTGATTCAAAATAACTTTTTGTTCGTCTTTGTTATATGGAAAATGAACGAACGAATTTATTTCCAATTCCAAAATAGTTCAACTTGAGCAGGTTAGCAATGGCTTTCTTGAACAGCTTAGGAATAAAATGACATTCACCTACATATATAAAAGTATTACCAAAATGTAATTCAACAATCTTTATTAAATTTCTCTCTCTCTCCAGTATTTCATTTGTTCTTTTTCTACATAAATCAAGGGCTGTAAGTACTTACGTCCAAGTAGCGCAGCTGTTAGTGACTCTGAGGGGGCTTTATGCAATTTTGGATGCTCATCATTTTGCTTTTATCTGAGCGTGTTGCTTTTTGCGTTAATATTTCACTAATGGCATTGGCTGACAAAATTGCATTACGCTCAAGTTGACTCATTTTAATTGAATTTTAACTTCAGTTGGAAATTGAATTACGAGGCCATGGCAAAGACAGAGACGGCGCTACAGTGTGCAGGGCGAAATCAGGCAGCGAGTTACAATGTGTGTATTTTTCGCCCTCTCTCTCTCCCTCTCCCATTCTCTATGTGTGTGTGTGTTGCGAGGTCCAATAGAGCGCGCGGCGAAATGTCGCTCTGCTTGGAGCGCAAATTCATGGCGCCATGCGAAAATTGCATTAAGTCATCTGACATATTTTGAGATAATGAAATGTGGCCAGTGTTCGACGACAAAAAATTGCATTAAACTCGTAATGGGCAGCGTTCCAAAAGTGCGCCAAATGCCAATTGCCAAATGCCCGATGCCCGATGCCAGATGCCAAATGCCAGATGCAGTCCTGCAGGCCAAACTCAGCGTGGCCAAAATTCACTTTCGCTGTGGCAGCAGCCAAAACAAAACAGCCACAACTTGTCCCACACAAACACACACACAGACACACACACATATATATATATATATATATATATATATATACACGCACACACTCACACATGAAATTCATTATTTTGCACTTAATTAAAAACACGCACGGACATATAAAAAAAATAAAAATAAATAAAACTGTATCACAGCCAGCCTCTGCTCCCCCTCTGCCACCCTCGTCTGCTTCGTCTGCCTCGTCGGCCCTTTTTTGCTGCACTGCTGCTGTATCCATAAAAAACGCGCTCTGGTCAACTGGAAAAACAACGCGCCGAGTTGTATTTGGAGCTGGAGAGTCACAGTTGGAATCGCGTTGCCAGCCATCGTTAGTTGTCTGATATCAGCTCTCTCTCTCTCTCTCTCTCTCTCACTTGCTCTCTCTCCCCCTCTAGTTGCTGCATCTGTTTTTGTTTTTGCAGCCGCGTCGCAATTTTTTGCTGTTTGATTTTGGACTTTGGCAAAATCCTTTCGCTTTCATGCATTTAAATGTTTGCACTGGCAAAGGCCGCCGGGCTACGCCCAGACTGGGCCCTAGAGTACGGCCAGGGGGAGGCGATTGATGTTGCTGTTGTAGCAGCCATGTGGCAGACAGTTTGGCCAAGAGCCATTGGTTGCTGGCGCGAAATGGCCAACTGAATTTGCATGTGACGGGCTTTTTAGGCTGCGGACTGTTGAACACTTGCGCCAAAAGCTGTCCGCGGCGAACAGGAAATGGAGGCAAGGCACAGCCAGTGATACACACACACACACTCACAGACATATACACATACGCAGCCTGATAGCGAGACAAATTGAAGATTGAACGTTGCCACAAAGTAAGGTCCACAAAGAGGGCATCGAAAAATCGACTCAAGTTGGGCTCTTCTAAAAAAATACATATATATGTATGTGTGTGTGTGTGGGTTATATGTGTTTGTGTGCATACATTTTAATTGCCTGTCTTGCATATCTGCATTCGTTTTCACATCTCAGAAACATTTAAGACAAAAAACTAATTTTTCCATTTGGATCCAGGTTCGGCTTTTTTTTTCGTTTTTTTTTTTTGCCGGTTGACAGATCGCCGCGAATATGTAGGTAGGAGAGCAGAGCGCGAAAGTTTGCCCACTATTTTATTTATTTGCTGGACGAAATGCAAAAGGAAGCGCACAATAAATACAGCAACAGAAACAACAAAAACTGCAACAACAACAAGCAACAAAACAAAAAAGGAGATGAAGAAAGGCAGCCATAAACTACAAATCATGCCAGCGCAAAGACAACAACAATCCAATGAACAACAGGCGAAGGCGGAGAGAAGACGGCTAAAAAAATCAAACAAAATAAAAAAAAAAAAAAAACCTGAGAAACTAAATGCATAAAAAAATGTCTAAAAATTCAACATAACCTCGAATGATTTATGGCCGCCAGCGAATATTTAAAAGGTATGAGGCGAAGTCCGCGACGGCGACGGCGACGGCGACGAAGGCAAAGGCGAAGGCGACTGCGGCGATGGCAACAACAAAGAAATCAGCGAAAAAGCATAAGGAGCAAAGGAGAGAAAAAGCGCTGTGCAGCGGCAGCAGCAGAAACATAACGAAATAAAAAACAACAACAACAAAGAAAAAAGCATTGGCTGAGTTTTGGATTGGAGTACTGCAACATAAATTCTGCAAGCGGGTGTGATAGACTATGAGTTTGCAATGAAAATTTACTTTTTTAAGAAAATAATTTCAAATAATTGTATAAATCAAGTCTAGTCAAGGTAGTAGAAAAAAATATTTTATTCAGTTGTTAAAGTGTTTTATAGAGCATCATATTGTCTATCAAATCGAAACAGAATATATTTATGTAGATAGAGCGTAACTACAGCTGCAAACAATTTTACAGCTCTTATAATGTTAATTTACATGGGCTTTTATATAAATTGCATCTTCTTTCATTTTACTGCTCCTTTACTCTTATACTGTTAAATTAGATGTGCTTTAGCATAAATTGCATCATCTTTAATGTTAGTTAACATGAGATTAGTATTACGATTCTACTCCTATTAAGTTCTCTACCTCTGACTAGGTTAGTTTCATTTCCATTTTATTTTTTATGGCGATTAAGTATACTCCCCTCTTCTTTACGCACATATAACAATTAGCAGTGGATATCGTATAGGGTATACGCAAAGGTAAATCAAAGTTATGGGCAAAGCTCTCGCGCTGGCGGCTGTTGTTGCTGCATCTTTCGTTGCGCGTTGCACGTTGCACGTTGCACATTGGCTGGCTTAAGTGCATTTTACAACCGGGCAACACAAAAAGGACATAAATGCTTAAAAAGGGCAGCCAACAACAGCAACAATAGCAACAACAAAGGCCAACTGAGAAAAATGTGCGAAAAATTGAAAAACGAACGCAAAGGGAAATGAGCAAAAAAGAAGTTGAATAAAATTTACGACGAAAAGGCGTTAAGCTCGATGTTGTTGTTGTTGTTGTTGCTGCTGCTGCTGCCAGACGTTGTGTAAAGACAATGGACACATAAATTGCATTTTCACTTTTAATATTTGCGTTGCGTCCTTTTAATGAACATTTTGCTGGAATGGTTTTTGCAGCCGTTGATGCTGCATTGCCAGCGTTAATAGCAACATTTAATTATTGCCAGCCAGTCAGAGAACTTGATCAGCAAATAAAAATAAGAATATACATATGTATACATGTATATTTGTATGTGTTTAAGTAGCTGGAAATTGAAAGCTAAGCTACAATTGACAAGTGTAATGATATCAGGTAAGGACCATTAGTTCGCTTATTCAGTTAATCCCGAGTTCACTTATTTACAACTTGACTAGATCAATTATCTACTAGTACGTTATTGTCTAGTTAACCAGCATAATAGCTTATCACTAATAGTTCATTTTATGACTAGTAAACCAGATCAATTAACCAGGATATTCACTAGTTCATATGCTCACTAGTTTAGTTATTCACCAGTTTAGATATGAACTACTTCTGCTGTTCACAGTTCTCTACTAGTTCATTTATGAACTGGCTAGCTAGTTCAGTTATGCAAGTTCAGTTCAAGCACTAGCTCATCTGCTCACTGCTTCAGCTATTACCTAGCTGACTAGCTCGGCATTTCATTCGTTCATTTCTGACTAGCTCACTAGCGTAATTGATGACTAGTCCATCTGTTTACTAGCTCAGATACTCGTTAGTTCAGACATTCACTAGTTCAGCTGCTCGCTAGTTCAGCTAATTAGATCGGTTCTCTCAGTATTCGTTAGTTCAGACATTAATTAGCTCAGCTGTTCACTATTCCAGTTAAGTTAGTTAAGTTTATTCTTGGACTAGCTGACTTGCTAAGCAGTTATTAGATAGTTGTGTGTTCAATTTTGAACTAGTTCAGTTATTCAGAGAGAGTATATGGGAGTATATGAGAAAATGAGCATTCATATTAAACTTCTCCATGTTGAATATTTATAAGGAATCCCTACTGAGGACAGCAGCTGATAGATGTATTTAGTAAGTAAAACATTGATATGAACTCCGCTCTCAATGCCAACTAAAGGGAATCACTCTCCTGGGGACTTCCTCTAGGTTGGCAAGCTCTGCGCCCAGTGTCATTTGGCCTGATTGGAATGCGAGAAGCTGAGAGGTAATGAAGCATGTCTGGAACGGCGAATCAAACGCTTAAATCGCCCAAGCCAAAGGCGAAACCAAAGCCAGAGCGGAGATCCTATGCTCGGCCGCCTGCAACTGCAGCAAGGAGCAGGCGAACGACTGCTCCCGGGGTCAGAATATTTCATGAGCCACAACCCTTTTGCCACTATTCGGTTCGCTATAAATTTTTTCTTTAATTTTTTTCATTTTTATCTGCTTCTCTTTTTCTATTTTCTTCATTCTTGTTATTGTTCTTGTTGTTGCTGTTGTTGTTGTTGCTTTTAATATGCATGCAATTGTGTGTGGCTAAAAATATGTTTAAATCGCGCCCAGAGCAGAGCCAGAGACAGAGACAGAGACAGCGTCGCAGAAAAACCAGTTTTTCGGGCTGCTGTTGTTGTTGCTGTTGTTGCTCTTTATATTTCTTATGGCCAGCATAGCATGGCCAGGCCAAGTCGGACCAGAGTCAAGGCGAATCGCGGCTGTAAAAGGCAGCGCAAAATGCAGCTGCAGGTCTAGCTAACTCGTTATTGTTATTGTTGTATTTGTTGTTGGTGGTGCTGCGCGCACTTTTGGCCGTGACCTTTCGGCAGAGCGGCGCATGAATCGCAAAAGTCAAACGCTGCTCGCCTGCGCTCAGCACTCTCAGTGGCCATTAAGAGATGCATAAATATTAATTAAATTATATGCAAAATGTGCTGCATACTTTGCGGGCAAATTACGACGGCACAAACAAACGCTAAATGGCCAACACACACACCCACACACACACACACATACACAGAGACAAAGAGCAATTTGTGTCGAGGTAATAAGTTATTAAATGCATGTAGGGCACACAGAGACAGAGACAGAGACAGACAACGAGAAAGAGAAAGAGAAAGAGAAAAAGACAGCAACATTGTGTAGAAGAAGAAACAACAGCAAATTGTTGCTAATAACATTAAAAATGTTTATCTTTTGCAGCGCTGGCGCAAAAATCTACACAAAAAGCCAAATGCTGAGGGCAAAAGTGTATTACGTAAAAGACTCGCAGTGCCTCGGCCTGGCGCGCGTAAAAGAGAGGGAGAGAGAGTGCGAGAGAGAGTAAGCACACCGAAAAAAGCAGGCAAATTGAATTTTCCCTGAGCAAAATTAAATTTTCCAAGGAAATTGAATTTTTTGATTAGTTTGCTTTTTGCATCTCACTCACTCACACACACATAAAGACACACACACACAAACTCGCCAAACCATATATATTTATATATATATATATGTATATGTGTGTGTATACAAAGAAGAAGCAGCAGCAGCAGCGGGAGCAGCACATAATTTAAAAGTAAAATGAAATTAAAAATAAAAAAAATAAACACACACAATTTTCTTCTTCTTCTTGTTTTTGGATTCTCTGTTTGTCTTGTTTTAGCTACATCATTTGCTAAATGTCATGCATATTTATTTAGTTTCGAAAACTCAATTCAATTTCAAATTAAACGCACAAGAAACAGAACATTTCTAATCTCCTCTCCTTCCACTCCTCCTGCTCCTCCTTCACCTACACCTCTTCTTCCTCCTGCTCAGCCAAAAATAAATCAAAGTCTGCGCCTATAAAAAGGGGTTTTCGAAAAACTGCAGGGTGCCTGCTGAACCGCAATTTAATGGCGTCACGCCCCCCGCTTCGTTTGCAGCGGCCCTCGACGGCTGGCCCCACTGGACCCATCCACCTCCCCCGCCCTCTCGCTCTCCCACGATATGATAGCCGACTGAACTCAAGTCTTGCATGCATCTCCATTTCAATTCAATTCAATTCAATTCTTCTTCTCTCGCTTTTCTCTCTCTCTCTGTCTCTTTCTCGCTCTCTTCATTTTTACACATTTTGTGTTTCGGCTTCGAAGTATTTTTAATTTTCTGGCTTTTGCACTTTTGCAGCGTCTTTTTTACCGGCCATAAAACTAATAAAAATAAAAACCAAAATAAAACTCAAGCAATGCGCCCAGAACGAAAACGAAAATGAAAATGAAAACGTGTACGAAATTTGCGATTTTAATTAAATGATATGAAAATTGCAAGGAGCACCAACAGCGAGCAACAAGAAGAAGACAATGAAAATAAAACAAAAAATATATATAAGCATGAAAAAGTGAAGACAAAATTCATTTTGTATGCGAACTATTTATGCTCTATAAATTTAATAACAATAAGAATTATTCATGGAATGAAATGATGTACAATTTCACTAAAAGTGAAACTTGGGTGGAAATATATAGTAGAGTACCCTAGGCCTATTACCACGTACACTTATGTATATTTCTGGGAAACCTTTTTGTGGGAATTGTTAGTCAGAATTGTTAAGAAGAGTCAGAGCCCAAAATGTATTAGTAATAGCCTATATATGGAAGGCTGCTTATATTAGATATAAAGTTGAGATTTTACACTAAACTAGTTTTGTTCAATGTAAAATTCAACGATTCAACGATCCACTTAGATTGACGCTTTCAACGGGGTATGTCATTAGGGGATCTGATGTATCTATTAAAAGATATAGAATTATCTGATGGATCCCTCGAATATGGACAGCCCTGTATAAAGGCTTGACAATAAGATTGATTATTTAGTTCCAGGTAATGTAAAAAAGACACGGATTATGAAGAAAGACAAAGAATGAGAGATGGAAAAGAATGAGAATGAGAGATATAGAGAATATCTACAAAGTTGTTAAATATTATTATATCTAGATAATTATTGAACTATGTGTCTTATGTTGTCTATATTCATCATTCTCTCTCCCTCCTCTATCTAACTTTTTTCTCTCTCTTCATCTCCCTCTCTTTTCCTCTATTTTACACTATATTACAAACTTGATGAAATAGTGCATGGATCGTTACAAAAGCACAGGATATAGTGTGGCCAAAGGAAGCGCTATGTAAGTGTGTGTGTGTGTGTGTGAGTTTCAGCTGGGCG
Source organism: Drosophila arizonae (assembly GCF_054131065.1). NCBI lineage: Eukaryota > Metazoa > Arthropoda > Insecta > Diptera > Drosophilidae > Drosophila > Drosophila arizonae. The sequence goes on along the minus strand of NC_142924.1, from coordinate 24,758,430 downwards.
TGGGCATGGCTCTCTCTGCGTGTGTGTGTGTGTGTGGGCGTGGGTGTGGCACAACGTTCGCTGTAGCTGAGTTGTGTGGCAGGCGAGCGCAATTATCATCGAGTCTGTTTATATCTCTTAGCATTTTCGTATGCGACATTTGAACTACGGGCCAATTGATCAATGTGGATGCCACAAGTACGTTGCAACGGAATGGCAGTGCCATTGAATTATGTGCCGCCCATATTGAAGCGCACGAAATAATATTAAATGAAAAGCCAGCGAAAATATAAATGAAAAAAAAAAAAAAGAAAATAATAATAAAAAAAAAAAAAAAACAAACGAAATGTGCGGCAATATTAAAAATGTTGCCAACAAGCCCCCACAGAGTGTGTGTGTGTGTGTAAGTTTGTGTCTGTGTAAAAGGAAGCTGGCGAAAATAATAATATAAAATGGCGGGTTGTTGTTGTTGTTGTTGCTGCTGCTGTTGCTGCTGCGAAAGTGGCCATTTTGTTTTGCAATATATTTTGTTTTTGTTTCTGTTTGTGCTTTTATGGCTTTAGTTTGCTTGCAAGGCAGACGCTGACCAAACAGCCACACCTACACACAGACACACACACACACACACACACACACACATACAGACACGTTGTCCCATTTTAATGGCACATTAAAAGCAGCTTGTGTACTTTGTTATTGTTGTTGTTGTTTCGTCCTGAGCAGCCCGATCGCAAAGAGTTGGCCTTTGTTTGGTTAACAGCCCGCCCAGCCGCAGTTGCCACATAATGTGGCACTGCTCACTGAACTTTCAAATTAAAAGCGAAAACTGAGCAGCCAGATGCTGCATGCATGTTGCATGTACGCTTTAATGCAGCTCGCTGCGTATAAGAACGGACTCTTTATTAAGATATTCAAAAACTTCGACTTTGGCCAGGCTAACGGACAAACATATACATAAATAATTAATAAAAATCTTCGGCTCGGTTGCAAGGAGCTTCTCTGCAGTTGCAGCATTTGCATTTGCATAATCTCATTTGACATCATCCGCTTCCGGTCTCCTGCTGCCATGCCCATCATATTTTCAGCACTTCCGCCCTGGCATTTCGGCAGTTGGGCCGCAGCAATAATTACACCAAAAATTTGTTTTGGCCCCGAGTTCAGAGCAGCAACAATTGCAGCAATTGCAGCAACTATGCCACGTTTTTATCAACGAGCATTATTTACTCGTATTCTCATTTCTCTCCCTTACTCTCTTCCACTCTTCCACTCTTTCTCCCTCTCTCTCTCGCCCTGAATGCAGTTGGTATTTTCTTTTTTTTTTTTTTTTGGTGTTCTTGTTGTTGATTTTGTTGCTGCTGCAGCTGTAAACTTTATGCATTAATTTTACATTTTGCTGCCACACCCACCGCCCAACGTCCACTGTGCGTGTGTGTGTGTGTGTGTGTCTGTTTGCATTAACTCGCCACATGCAAAATTTACGTTTATTTATTATAGCTCTGCCGGCAGCCATGCCCCCTTTTGCCCCCTTTTGCCAAAAAATGTGTAGCAAACATTTGAATTCGCATGCACACATACTCACACACAGACACACGCACACTTCTACATATATTTATGCACTTGCATATATGGCAAAAGTTATGTAATTATCAAAGTTTTAATGCTGCTGGCTGCGAGATCTGTGGCAACGCCCATGCCCCATGCCCCATGCCACATGCCCCGTGCCCCCTCACGCCCACGCCCACGCCTATTGCCCATTGAGCAAACTACATTGAAATATATACATATACACCAATATAAGCACACATTTGGTATCCCCTATGTGTGTGTGTGTGTATGTGTATGTCTATGTGTGTGTTTTCAAAGTATGTTTTGCTGGCAAGTTGATGATTCGATCGGCAGTTCGTTCTAGTAACTTGACGTTATTTCAAGCATTCCTGGACCCTATTCATACAGTGGCTCCTCAAATTATGCACACTCAGCTTCCGTTTAGACTCTAATTTATCTTTTATTTACTATTTAGAGTAGCTGATATTGTGTAAGAATATATAGTCTAATATTAAAGTCTAAGAATTGAAACGTCGATAGGCGCTATATAATGGAATAAACTAATAGTTTTAATAGATAATATATATTTTGTATTTTTGCATCTTTGATCTAGATCTACATGGGAATTCACAAACTGCATTTTAAACAAATTCGTGCCAAATGACTGCAATAGTAATTGGGTAATTGAGGTTAGGTTATCCTCAAGTCGGTTCTGTTCGCCTCTAATTAGTTTTTAGTTTATTCTAACATTTTAACAAGTATTTTGCAGTCGCCCAGGGCAACATTTCTCGTTCAATTTTCAGTTACTTTTATATGACATAAAACAGGGAACAAGCTAATAAGCAAACTTGTATAATAAGTCAACAAGCACACCCGCACACACACACACCCACACAATGGAGCTCTGTGTTGGCCATGGCCGGCAGTCAACAGTGGGTGACATAAATATTTGCAGCACTTCTTGTGTTTGGCATTTGGCAGCGACTAATTTGATGTTTGGCCAGCAAAAGTACACACATGCCACACTCGGCATGCCGCATGCCACATGTCACATGCCACCAGGAGTCGTGCAGCAGTTTAGTTTGCTTATTGTTGTTAACTTTGCCGTTGTCGCCAGCCACGTCTGCCGGCCAGTTATAAAATCTAAAATGCATTAATTTTGCGCAAATTGCATTGCAAATCGCGTGCAGTTGGAAATTTGTTAATTAACACATATTGAGCGAGGTGGCAGCACTGGTCTACCACAAAAAAAGATATGTATATATATGCAAACCACCTGGCAGCTTTGGCCTAACTGCAGTTGATTCTTCTTCTTCTTCTTCTTCTTCTTGAAATATGCCTAATTTGCATAAAATTCTAATTTAACAGTTTTTACTTTAGCAATTCTTCTTCTTATGCTGCTGCTTGTTGTTGGCAGCAATAGCATTAGTTGCTCTGTCTCTGTCGCACGCGCTGCTGCTCAGCCACGTTTTATGATGCAATTTATTTTATTTTCGCTTTTGTATTTCTAGCAATTTCTTGTTATTTTACTTGAGAGAGCGAATAAGACAGGCAAAGACAGAGGGAGAGAGAGAGAGTGAGAGAGTGAGAGTGGGAGAGGGCAGCAGGGCAAGAGAAACAAATTTCCATTATTTATTTTTGTTTTCTTTCTCCTTTCACGGCTGCCATTTTGTTGCTGTTTGTGTGTTGTTGTTGTTGTTGTTGTTGTTGGTTTTACTCATGGCTGCTTCGATTATTTCGCCTGCTGCTTCCTCTTCTTATTGCTTTGCTTTTGTTTGCTTTGCTGCCAACTTTGTCGATTGTTGTTATTTTTCTACTCATTGTTGTTGCTACTGTTGATGCTTGTACTGTTGTTGTTGCTGCTGCCTCGTATCTGTGGCAACACATTATTTATATTTATATGTTTATTTTATAGTTTATTCATGCAAATTACTATAAAAATTGCCTTTATTTTTACATTTTTTGCCCGCTTCGTTTGCCTTTAAAGCAATCGAAATGCGCCAGCTACACAAGGGGGTGAGGGGCAGGGTGAGTAGGGACGGGGCGGGGCTCGGCTTGGTCGCGTGGTTTGTGCACCTCAGCTGTGGCACGTAAGAAAATCAATATGCCGCCTCGACGGTTTCTTTCGTTGTATTTCCTTCATTTTTACTTCTTGTATACCCTGTTTTTTTTGCTGCTTCCTTCTTCTTCTTCTTCCTCTTCTTGTGCTGTGTGTTTTAATTTCTTATACGCGAGCGTTCGTATGAATTATTTATAAACCTGCCTCGAAGTCGGCCCCCAAAAAGCATAAGCAACAATTTTTATGGCCGCTCGTTTAAAAACAAAATATCTGCATTTTTTATTGATATTATTTTTTATTATTAGCTGCTGGAATTTCTGGCGCAAAGAGTTTCCAGTTTTTGCTATTTGTGTTTTCTTCTGCTTTTTGCAAACAGTTTTCTTTAATGTTTTTTAGCTCGGCTCAAAATAATCAAGAGAATAAAACGGAGATGAAGAAGAAGAATGTTGAAATCCAAAAAATGTTGCAGGCATTTTAAGCGCGTACTCATAGAGAGAGAGAGAGATAGCGAGAGAGAGGGAAAGTAGGAGAGGCAAACACTCTCGCACACACAAAATATGCAAAATATTCAAATTTTCAAGCGAATTGGAATTTTAAGCAAATGAAATGTGTTTAGAGTGAGTTGTAGTAGGGCGGTTTTTGAAAGTTTTTTTTTTTTTTTTTTTGTATTTTGAATTTTATTTGCGCCAGCCAAAGGGTTGCTCGGAGCACTTCTCGGGGGTCCGGGCTATACTTGGGGTCACACTAATGGGCATTGTGTTGGCTGGCTGGGGTAGCTGCTTAGTTGCCAGGCGACCTGGCGCGCTTGTTTATCGAGGGGCACGGCCCACTGCATTATCAATGAGGGCTCTAGGCAAATATTCACTCAGCGAGCATGTGGAGAGGCCAGAGAGCTGGCTCATACACAGACATATGCACAATGAAATGTAGGTGTGCGCTGTATGCATAATGGATCCAATTAAATTGAGCTTGGCAACTATTGAAAGTTATTTCCAAGCATTTCACGTAATAACCAAGCTGACTAAGCTGCCATTTTCTTTAACAAGTTGATTGAGACGTGGAGGACCTGAAGTTGGGGCTGAGCTCGCCCCATGCTGAGGTCGAGGCTCGCTGCCTTGGCAAATGACAGTTGCGAGCAGTTAGGAACTTTCGGAATAGCATTCGATTGCACATTAAATTTCTCGAGCACACAATCAGCATAATCTATGGTTGAAATACAAATGACTTTCCAAACGGACACTAAATATGCTCTTCTTTAAGACAATTTATCGATCGATTATATGCCAGTAAACGTAAAAGTGTAAAAGTAAAAGGAAAAGAAACGAGAGCTATCTGAGGGAGCTTGAGGAAACCTCAATGAAAGATGAAGACGTTCATTAAAATTTTTTGTTAAGCTCGTGTGAGTTTAGTTTGAGTATTATGAATCTGAAACTCTAGAGAATAAGAAGTTTATCGATAGTAGTTCAGTCGAACCCTAATATCTTTCTTGGCCCTGCCAGAGGTAGAAGGAAATGATATTAAGCATTTGGAAACATGTAGAAATGATATGGGTTTTGTTATTATTATGAGGGAGATGTATTTGTAGAAGATGATATAGGAAATGAATGGCTAATACCCTTAACTTATTATAAGTGAAGGCGGATATCGAAATTAAATATCGATATTTACTTATATTTAAAATATAGTTTAATTATATTTAGAGATTGGAAGAACTTTTTATTTATATTGATGAACTTTCTTGCTGAATATTGTAGAAAACACGGCTATGTAATATATTTGGCCTGAGAAATTAGCGGAAGATGCCTCAGTCTAGCCTAATTTATATAATTTAATTATATGGCATGGTATGGTACAACAGATATATGTATGTATATCTATGTACAGCTGTGTTCCCAAAAATAGCAATGCGCTTGGGCTTTGACTTCAAAGTTGATAAATCATATTAAAAAGACTATAATTAAATATAGTATATTTAGAATTTATATTTGTATATAACAAAATTAACAATATTTGGGTATGGTACAATAGATATGCATGCATATATACACACATTTATTATATATTTTGTTTATGTATGCACATGTATTTAAATATTTCTGCATCTTTTCATATATGTGTATCTGAGCTTACAAAGTCTCAGTCAATGGCCTGTGGGAAGGAGTGCAATGCAAATGTGCGGAAAATGCAGGAAAGCAAATAACGACAACGACAACAGCAAACAGCATATACTACTAGTATAATGACAACAATAACAGCAACAACAACAACAGCAGCATTAAATATTAAAAACGCTCAAAATTCATTTAATACAGGTTTCTGGTTTTGCGTTTGCCTCCAGTGCACGACAAAATCAACACAAGCACACGCATGTATGCACACACACACACACACACACTAGTGGGCGGCAACCAATACATGAACAATGTGCACATTACCGTCGCGTAAAATGTAAAGGAAGAAAACTACGAATATTTTTCGTATGCACGCCCAATTTAAAATTAATTGCCAGACACAGAAGAACAGCAACGACGATAATCACGATGACGATGATGATCGTGATAATGATGATGATGATGATGGGAGGAGTGGAGACGTGGCTGAGGATGTGCACGAGCACGAGGATTGGGGCGTGCCAGAGCGAACTGTTGCAGCAGGGCGTGCCCACAAATTGCGTTGCTATAGACATGCATAAATATATATATATATACACATAACATATATACACACATATATATGTATAAGATGTGTATTCACTGGCTGTGCACCGGAGTATGCATGCAGAAAATTAAAATTAATAATTTATAAAATAAAGCAGAAGTCGTGGCAAAAAAAATGAGTAAGGAAATAAATATGCGAAGAGTTTTAAGCAAATATAAATTCATTAAATGAAAATCCCTTTTTCGCTCGAACAAAAATACACAAACAAAAACAAAAGGAAACGCATTAAAAACTGATATTTCATAATTGAGCTGCTTTCATGTTGCTGCTCGGCTGCGAGGGCGCCGGCAATTATGCGACAGCTGCCCGACGCCCAAATTGGCCAAGCAAATTGTAGGGCTGGCGCGTTTGCAACAAGCAATGGGCGTGGCACGCTTTAGCAGCACGCAAGCCCCGACTCTGAGGCATCGCATCGCATCGCATCGCATTGAATACAATGTCTGTCCGCATAAAGATGCAATTAGCACACCCTTTCCCATTAATAGGACGATAGCCCTTAGAGCATAGCATAAAACAAATGTGTTTATCCTTTCTGATGATATCATAATAACTTCTTTAGACATAGGATAAGATAGATAGGTAGAAGATTATTTAAATGAAATATAAGAGGAAGACATAAGAAAGAGGATAACTCCAGGATGTCCAGATATTATATTTCACGAATTCTAAGACGTTGCTGAAATCTCGATAACATCCCAATATATCGAGCATCAATAAACGAAAAAGTTGCACCACTTACTAACTCTTTGAAATTGCCGCTATTGACATTTAAGAACTCTAAATAAAATGTACTGTGTATCGCTTATTTTAAAGTTATCGATATCTCAAATTTAAAATAAATTAGTGCTTTGATAAAGGCTAACTTTAGCTTTCGAGATGGCCATCACAAAATGGAGTAGCCTCAGATTTTTTTCTCTTTTTTTCTGATCAAGTATATACTGTTTTTAGCACATATATAAATGTATAGATCTCTTTATGTGTACGGTTATCTATAAGTACAGTTGTCGTATTTAACTAACAAATCGATCGAAAAAGCTAATTAGATAGATTTTCAAGCAAGACTCCCACCCACTTTAAGAGCAGCTTTTCGATTTTCTAAGCCCCCCTTAAGCACTTTTTAGTTTCGATCACGATAACGATCTGAGTATTAGCTCGGCTCTACGTTAATTGTCCTGATTTAATCGTTTGATTCTTGTGTGACTATGCTGCCTATATGTCTGTCTTTGTCTCACATCGCATTGGGATACTGTTAATAAGGCTGTCTTTGTCTCACATCTCACTTGGACGAGGCAAATAGATTTCTTGGCAAGTTTTGCTCTCTTATGATGTTGCTTGATTGCTTGCTTATGTTGCTGTTGTTGCTCTTACTGATGTTGTTTACGTTGCCTGGCATAAAACAATCAGGCAAGCAGCAGCAACAACAACAACAACAACAAAGTGACTGTTGCACTTTTTGCTGTCTTTGCTTCTTACGAAGTTTTGTTGTTGGCTGCAGCTGTTATTTGCTGGCAAAGTTAGTTTTGTGGGCCCAGCCCAGCACAGCCCAGGCAATAATAATAACTGCAATAATAATAATAACAACAGCAAACAAGAAAAGCAACAACAGCAACAACAGCAACAACAACAGGAACGAAGCACACAACACACAACGTCGAACTTTAATTGCATAATTATGTGCAGTTTGCAATTTATCATTTTCATTTTTCCATGTTGTCGTTTTTTGTTTCGTTTCGTTCCGTTTCGTATCGTATCGTTCCCTTTTCGCCTCGTTTTGCTTTTGTTTTTGCCTGCTGTAATTTATGTGCTCGCTGCTGCTGTCGTTGCTGCCTCTGCCTCAGCCGCTACCACTGCCTCTGCCTCTGACTCTGCTGCTGCTGCTTCTTCTTCTTACATTTTTTGTCGCTTTTGTTTTGCCTGGAAGCAGAGGAACTGGCAGCGGCATGAAATTTAATGCAGCGCAAATATTGTGCATATATTTCTTGTTGCTTTGTTTGCACACTTTTTTCATTGCCGTTCTCGCTTTTCTGTTGTCTTTCGCCCCTTTGTTGTGTGTGTGGGAGGGAGAGAGGGCGAAGAGCACTGCGCCTGGTTTATTAATTATAATTTATGTTTGATTCCTTTCGTGCTTATCGCAACGCCTCAAAACGCCGAATGTGCATTTCAAGTGCAGCCGCTGCCGCCTCAATTGTGGGCGTGGGAATTCGTATTGGCAATCAAGCAATTAGTGAGTGCCATCAAATGGGCATTAGGCAGCGACAGCGGCAGCGGCAGCCCACAGGATGGCAAAGCAGAGACAGACGAGGCGAGAGTGAGAGTGAGACGGCTGCTAATAGCGACAGCAACAGCGAATATCCATTCCAGACAGACATCCATATATGCACATACATATATAAATATACATACGTATGTATGGCGAGGAGATATAGACAACAACAAGCTCGTGCATCTGCAATGTGACAAAGTTCGTGGCATGTCTATGACCGTTTTGGCATTTTGGCCTGGGGGCGTGGCAGGGGACTGGTGCTTGAATCTAAGAGCTGCAGCAGACGGTTGGGGGCTGGGGCGATGCCGGCAGCGAAATTGGCGACCAGACGATGTTGTTGTGACGTTGCATTAAGCAGCAGAATCAGCAGCAGCAAAAACATCTTTCGCCCTGCGAGACAGAGACAGAAACAGAGACAGAGACAGAGGCAGAGGACAAGGAATGCGACGAAGGCGCAGAAAATATTGAAAAACAAAGAAAATTAGTTGCAGAGCATACTCTGTGCATGTGTGTGTCTGTCTATCTGTGTGCAGAAAGTTGACTGCCAAAGAAAACAACAGACAGCAGACAAAATACAGCGAACAACAGACAACGCGTCGTATGAGCAATGCCAGTGCAATGGCGCCGTTTCATGTTTTAAGGGTTGAACTAATCACAGACAATGTACACACACACACACACACACACACATATACGATGGCATACACATATATGTGTCTTTGTGTGTGTCTAAGTTAGTTATGTTTGTAGCTGCGCACACGGACAATGGCTTAGAACGGCTCTCCAGGGAGAGCGGGGGTAGCGAGAGGGAGAGAGAGCTGCGGGGTGGCTCAATGTTGATTGTCGAGCCTCGCAATGAGTCCAATTGCCAATTGGCAAAATGCGTGAGAGTCGGCAACAAACTAATCCTCAGCAGAAAAGTATGCTATGCCAAATTGCGCCTCGGCTTAAAGTCGGCCGAATTAAAGCCCTGACGAATTTGGCTCTGCTGCAAAATTGATCAAAACAAGAAACAAAAAAAGAAAACGTAATAAAAATAGCTGAACGCAAACGGAAACAACCCCCGTGAGCGCACTTAATGCCAAAATTAAAGCAACTCCAGAGCCGCCCACCAAAAGCGACACACAGCCACACACACGCACACTTGGGCTGTATATACATATGTGTATATTCATGTATAATATGAGTGTGTGTATGTGTGTGTGTGCATGTTTATATAAGGCATTATAGACGCGCATTTCGTATGCGGCAGTGTGAGCTGGCAATTGAAAAGCTTTTCTGCTGCCATCGTCGTCGCTGTCAGCGTCGGCGTCGACGTCGCCGTCATCGCTTTTTCTTGCTTACTTTTTGTCCCAGCGACCCAGCTAAGGGTGGGAAGTTTCAGAAGTATTGCCAATACGAAGAGATACATCCAAATCAATGTGCTAATTATTCTTATGATATATAGCTATAAATATCTTAACACATAAACACACATATGTATTATTATTATATGTATGATATTCACAAAATATTATTGGAGCTCATTAAAATATTATTAGGAAAAAATGATGTCTTTTAGTAAATTTGAAATGAGAAAATAATAAAATTGAATATGAAAAAGAGTATATTATTATGCTTAATGCTCCTCTGTTTCATAGCGAGTATACTTTATTTATATTTTACAACAGCAAGAGAGAGTATCAAAGCACAAAGAATAAGAGCAAAGCATTAAGGTCTTAAAGAATTTCCAGACTTGTATAAAAATTTCAAAAAAAAAAAAAAACTATTATAGTTTTTATGTTTACTTTATCATTTATTTATACAAAAATTTCATTTAGATATTGAGATTTATCCGATCTCTCAAGCGACCCTCGCCTGATGTGCCATACAGACAACGGAGCATACACATACATACTTGCATACGTACGTGTGTGTGTGTGCCATGCACATTTATCAAGTGTGTGTGTGTGTACATATGTATGTATGTATGTATATAGTCAAAGCTGAAGTTGCTGCTATGTGTGAGCAACAACAACAGCTGAGCTATTTACGTGTGTGTGTGTGTGTATTGGGTGGCGTGGGGTTGTCATTGGGGGTTGTTGCTGGCACGAATGGGGCCGTGTGGAGCTGTGACGCGTAAGACAAGCCAGATAGATAAATAAGGAGTGAGAGAAAGACAGAGACAGAGCGAGAGAGAGACATGGTAAATGAGAGAGAGAGAGAGTGACGAACAGAGAAAGAGAAGGTGTGAGCGACAGAGAGAGGGGGTGGAGAGAGTGAGCAGTAAATAAAAAAACAAGTACACAAGAAATTAACGAGCAAACGATTTTTATGGCAGCATTTTGTGCCTTAAAGCGCTTAATGCGCTTTATGGCTATGTGTGTGCGCGAGTATGAGAGTGTGTGTGTGTGAAGTGTTTCATCTGGCAGTAAGTGTGAGTGCTTGTGTGTGTGTGTGTTAGTTGAAAAATGTTTTAAAAATGACATGCTTCGAAAGTTTAAGCAATTTATGTTCATTTTAAATTGAATTTCAAATTTATTGCAGCAATTTTGTCTGCCTTGCTGTGTGTGTGTGTGTGTGTGTAAGACACAGGAAACGGAAGTGCTTGGCTTTTGTATAACGATATGTTTCTCTCTGTGTATGTGTGTGTGTGCGTGTGCTGTAAATTGTAAAACTCATTGTTTGCTCCTGCTGCAAGAAAATTAATTGTTCGAAAAAAAAGTAGCGAACGCAAATCTCTTGGCCTTAAATTGAATTTAAATGCCAAACACAGGAAAATTGATTTAAATTCAGGAAAGCACAACTTAAAAAAAAAAAAAATAAGGCGAAACGAGCAACATCAATAGCAGGCTCAACTTTGAACAACCTTTGGGCCAGGTCAATCAACTTTTGGCAAGGAGACGGGCACTGTGGGCGAGTGGAAAACCTTTCAGAGCTTTTCCACTTGAGCCGCAAAAGAAGACGTTGGGATTCCCTCAGACAGCTGGCAGACTTGTCTGCAAGCGGACAACAAGGACCAAAATACCAAAATACGAATAAAAAGGACATGCAAACAGCGCTGCGGGCACAGGTCCTTGACTCAGCAGCAACAGTTGATAGCGCAGCAGGCGAAAGTCGCAACAAAAAAAAAAAACAAGTAAGAAAGCTCTAGTCGAGACTGCTCGACTAGGAGATACCCTGAACCCTCTAAGCTGATATTCTAATCATTCTGCACTTCTTTTATGCACACATACATACACATGCATCCACACGCACGCATAAGCCTGCGCTCTGCTAACTGCGCAGTAAGCAGCGACTGCGCTTGGGCTGCGCTGCAGTGTGGGCAATATTATGGGAATTTATTAGTTAAATAATATCTGTTGTAGTGAGACTATCTCAATGAAACTTTCAGAACATGATCATATAGCTAAAATGTATGTACATTCCAAAGCACAAGTCTCTAGTACTTGAAATACGTTTTTTACAAATTTGGGGCGAAGGGGGCGTGGTATCCAAAATCTGTAAATTACAAAATCTGCATGTCCATTAACTTTATATACAACGCAAATTTGAAGTCTCAAGGTCTAAAAGTATTCAAATTAGGCCGAAAAAACAATGTCGATTTTTCGATTATTCTCGATAAAAAAGTTATCGGATGAGTTATCGAAAAAATATGATAAACTTGTACTGCCTATGATATACACGAGTATGCATGCCAAATTTCAGCTCTCTAGCTCTTATATCTTCTGAGATCCTTTTGCTCATACGGACGGACGGACGGACGGACGGACGGACGGACGGACAGACGGACAGGGCTATATCAACTCAGGTCGTCGTCCTGATCAAGAATATATATACTTTATGGGGTCTGCGATGATTCCTTCTGCCTGTTACATACTTTTCACAAAACCATTATACCCTGATTTCCCATTTTCAATGGGTTCAGGGTATAAAAAAAAAAAAAAAAAACACACACACACACACCAAACAAGGGACGCTGACTCTGACAAAAGGTTGACGACACTGGCCAGCCCAAAAAGGATAAAAAGCAACAAAAAATGTAGATGTATATATATGTGTGTATGTGTATGTGTGTGTGTGGCAACAAATTTCGGGAAATGAAAGTCAGAGGCCGACTTTGCCTTGGCTTCTGCCTTTGCCAATAGCCCAAGGATATTTGAGCGGCAGCGGCAAATCGTTTGCCTTTCTATATATCCCGTAGCCCATCTGCCGCCGTCGCTCCGCCTCTCCTCCGACTGTCAAAAGGGTCAAGTGCGTGCGCGTGGCAGGCAAGGGTTAATGCCGTCCCGGACATAATGAAGCGCAATGACCTTTTTTCCCAGCTGCTACTCATTATTAGATGACGCGCTCGGCTTTTTTCGCTTTTTCCTCTTTTTTTTGCCGTTGTTGTTGTCTGACCTTGGCCCACTGAGCCGCGGGCACAGACCTTGAACTTGGCTTTTGTTCCCGCAGAGCCTTGACATTGAAATGGATCCCATGGCAAATTGTTTCGCTGCTGTTGCTGCTTCTGTTGTTGTTGTTGTTGTTGTTGTCGGCGCTGCCGCGCTTTTTGGCTTGGTCAGATTTCAATTCAATTGGCAGCAGGCAGCAGGCAGCAGACAGCGCGGCCGCCTGAGGGCCGCTTTGACGTGGCCCAAACACACAGAGAACACCAAAAGCCAACCAGCCAAGAGTCGACAGCTGTTGCTGCCAGTTGCCAGTTGCCAGTTGGCAGTTGCGTGGCCTTAGCAGCGCTTTCATTGTTCCGGCTTAAGTGCCATGGATCGCACACACATACACATGCATACATATAGCTGCAGCTATATGCCCCGCCCTGTCCCTTGCCGGGCCGCTCGCTCATAAAAATAAACCGCAACAAGCTGCCAACTGGCAGTAGGGAACTCCTCACGTGCTGCGTGTGCCAAAAGTCTGCCTTCTGGCTGGCCCCTGGTCTCTCGTCTCTCGTCTCTCGACTCGATTACGTTTCGGTTTGGGACATCACAAGTGGTGCCAAGTGCTGCTGGGGACGGACAAACAGTTGGACGACAAATTGTCTGCCTGTTGCCTGTTGGCTTGCTCTGGTCTGGCTGAGTCTGGCCCGGGTCTGGTCTGGCCTGGTCGGGTCTAGTGTCTGGCGACTGGGTCTGCTGTTTTTTACGAGCCGCATGTAAGCTCTTTGGATATCATAGCCATGGCATCGCCGTCGCAGTTGCACGTAGGAGTCGCCTGTCGTCTGCTACAGCTACAGCTACAGCTGCTGCTGCTGCTGCTGCTGCCTCCGTTTGGTAGCCGCAATCACAGCCACAGCCACAGTCCCTGTCACGGTTGGTGGTGCCTCGCGGTGGCTACTGAGGTAGCCGCCGTGGCGCCGACATGTTCAGCATGTTGCCCATTTATGTGCCGCTGCCGTTTTTTCATTCCATTTCTGTTTCTTTTTTTTCTTTCTGTTTTCGTTTTTTACTTCTGCTTTGTGCGCTTTTTGTGTGTGTTTTGACTGATGGCCAAGGTGTGGCCAAGTCGCGGACATGGCTTGACACTGTGCTCTGCGGCAGCCCGTTGAGTGGCTTTTGAGCGGCGCCTAATTAGACGTTAAGTGCAGCGTGCGGCCTGCATTCAAGTGGAGCCTGCCATGGCCACCCTGGGGGGCACTGCCTCTGCCCCACACTGCTCCCTGTCCAAACATTGTGACAGCTGATCGCATCGCCCAGCCACACGTATGTGAGCGTGTGTGTGTGTGTGTGTACGTTGGCTAATTGCCGCCAACGTCGCGTCGCTGCCAACGCTTCAAATGTGGCACGCTGCATTTTGCATTTTGCAGTTTGCACTTTGCATTTTGCGTGTGTGAATACAAGCAGCAAAAGAAAAAAGAAAAAAAAAAAACACGTACGAATTCTGTTATTTTCAATGGGCGCCAGCCAGCCTTGGGGGCGTGGGTGTTGCCTTAAATGCTCAGCATGCCAGCGCAAAAATGCTGCAGCTTACACTGTGCAACAAAACCAAGGAAATGCAATTGCAAGCAATTGAAGTTTAATTTGAATGAAATGTGTTTGTGAAGCATAAGGTAATACATATATTATATTTTAAAATATTTGATTAGGATAAACTTTTATATTGCAGGGGATAAGAATATATGGATAAGGACAATTTGGTAGATGAAATAGAATATTAAATAAAATATTAAATATTTCATATTCTTCTTATGTAGATAAGTACAAGCCATATTACTGGTAATTAATTAGTAAATGTGTCATGGGTTCCATTGACTATTCTCTGCTACACAAGGTCAATTCGCTAAATGCGACTAAATTTCATTTAAATGAATTGTTTGGATAGGTACGATAGATAGACTTGTTATAGAATGGAAATCAATTAATCATACGGTATTAATGTTTGTTGAGGTAGATACATTAAACTATACATTATTGTGAGAAATATTGAAATATTGTGGACAAATTGAGAATCGGCGTGCCAATTAGAGCTCGACCAAGCTCTTGTTGGGCAGTGTAGGTCAACGATAGCAGCGGACTGTGTCCATTAGGGACAGCCTGCATACATATGCAGATTGCATGACACGACGGGCAACAAGTGGCGGACAGGCTGCCACAAGCGACATTGACTGCGGCAGTGGCTGTGGCTGTGGCTGTGGCAATAGCCATGGCCATGGCCATGTACCGAGAACAGGATTGGCAACGGGATTGGGCCAACAAAGGCCGACACGGACATGAACAATGGCTGCACCGCAGCGCTTGCCAAAAATGCTTGCAAACATGAATGCGAGTAGCTCGTTGCGCGTTGCCCGTTGCGCGTTGCACGTTGCACGTTGTAGGTTGTTCGCTGGAGTTGGAGTTGGAGCCAAATGGAGAAGTGACGCTTCTGGCGTTGTCCTTGGTGAGTCCCGCATGGCCATTTCATGTTTTTTGCCTCCCCAGTTACCTTTTTGCAGGCGATAAAGGTCACGGGATGGCAACGCCAATGCAATGCGACCTGAATTTTCGGCGACGCGGTGGCAGGCGACATTGGCAGCTGTTGTTGGTCACTGGGACAGGCAGCGACAACGATGCGAAACTTCACTTTCACCCAGTCAGCCAGTCAGCCAGTGAGGCAGCCAGTAAGGCAGCCAGGCAACAAAAGGCTGCGGCAACAACAACGCCAACACGGACAAACTTTGCAACTGTTGCCGGAAAGACAGCAGCAACAGTTGCAGCAGCGGCACACAAAATGCCAACGGGCTGGCTGGCAACTGGCAATAGACTAGAACGAGAACAAGAGCGAAAGCGAGACCCAAGCCGAGAAGGAGACCCAAGTGCGAAACTGAGGGAAAGACCATGCGGAGAGCAAGTCGAAGCCAAGTCGGGGACCAAGTGCTGGGGACTAATTCAAAGGCAAACCGCAGCCAAACTTAAAGAAGCTGCCGCCGCGCCAGTTGCCACTTGCCACTTGCCGCTTGCCGCTTCCCACTTGCCAGTTGCCAGTTCAATGTCAAGCGGCGCAGCGTTAGGAGGCACGCAGTCAGTGGAGGGCAGAGGGGCAGAAGCAGTGAGACTTGTTGCTCACTTTAGCCATTTTATGGAGCAACGTGATTTGGCTACGACTAAGGATGTGGCATGCCGCATGCCGCATGCCGCATGCTGCCAGTTGCCATCGTTGCCATCGTTGCCTGTCTGCGTTTTTATGGGCTTGCCAAGGAATGTCAAGTTGTTGGCTGACTCTGTCTGTGCGCTCGCCGGGTAGTATAACTGTCTCTCAGTGTGTCTGTGTCTGTGTGTGTGTGTGTGTGTGGCCATGACGACATAATCAACGCTTCATTGACGGGACACCCGGGATGCGAATGTGGACATGAAGACAGCTGTTGCCGCTGCCGCTTTACAAGACAAATCGCCAGATTAAAGCAGCGCCGACAATGGGGTGTGGCATGCCACACAAGGACAACACACCACAGGATGTGACGACGATGAAGTCGGCGAATGACTCTCAAGTTTGGTTAACTTTTTACGACCATCATGCGGAGGAGGAGGCGGAGATTGAGGCAGCGCAGTCCGATGGGAAACGTTGTGGCAAAAAGGCTCGAGTTGCACACTGAGAGCATTAAACTGGAAGTTGATTCAATCGAATCCTTCAGCTCAATGCTTGTTCATAAATATGTATGTATCTATGTCCATAGCAACACGTGGCCCAGGAAGCTATTTCCCAGATAAATCTAGCTCATACATGAACAGATAGATAAGAGGTCTACGTTTTACATTTTCTTGTGATCTTTAATATCTGTTCTGCATAAAGAAAGATATGCATGTCTTGCTAATTCAATATATGTGTTTTATGCATGGGAAAGACTGACAGGTAATGAAACATAGAAAGAACCAGAGAAATTGATTATCTATTATTTGTAAAATTTAAGTATTGTTTTGAGATAAGTGTATATATTATTTTTTGTATAATTTTATTTTGTAAGTTTCATCTTTTTATATATGTATCTATTTAGTGAATATACATATAGTATTTTTTATATATTTCATTTGATTTTTATTTTTTTTTTATATTCAGTCTAATTTTTTGTTTAGGTTTTAAAAAATTATATTGTTGATGAATATAAATTAATAAATCACTACCATGATAATTTTATTGCAATATTCAGCAATGCCCGAAATGTAGTCATGGCATAAAAGAGAAAACAGAGAATCGCTGCGGGCTGTGACGTTGCCAGGAAGTGTGTGAATGACTATTAAATTAGACAACTTTTTACGACCACGACCTTGAAAGGGAGCAGGAACAGGAAAGCCGGCAGCTCGACGACCTGCCAGTTGCGTGTCAGAGCCTTGGCTAAGGTCAAAGCCAGAGCCAAAGTCAAAGTCAAAGCCAAAGCCAATGTCAGCCTCTGACGCTGTTTAGCTGGAAGCGAGTGCCCAACGGTCCGCCGATTCCCCAGTCGCAGACAGAGCCAGACCCTCCTCTACGACAAACAATGAAAGAACCAGAGTAAGTAGCTAGACCGACCGGGTCTGGGCCTGGGAATGGGTCTGGGTCTGGGCATGGGACTGGGACTCGCTGTCTGTGTCTGCTGCTGCCGTCTGTGCCGCTGACTCTGTTTGGGTCTTGCTACGTGCGGCATGTTGCGACTTTAGCAGCGGCGTCGGCGGCAGCCTTTGGGAGCGTAACTTTGTCTGCCCTTTTGCGTTTTTATTATATTTTTTTGCGCCCTCTGTGGGCTTTGAGGCTGGTGCCAGAGCGAACGGTTGACCCCAACGCTTGCCACTGACTCTGCGAGTTTGCTACGTGCAACGCGTGGTGGATGGATTATGCTGCTGCTTAATGGAGGGGACCAACAGACCAACGGACCAACAGACCAACAGACCGAAAGCCTGTTGCCCATTTGCCTGCGCAAACAATGCGGATGCCCCGGCGTGATGACGTGGAAAATGTTGCCGCATGCCGCGACAGCCACTTAAAGTGGGTCTGCAGACTGAGTCAGCGTTTGGGTCTGGGTCTGAGACTGGGTCTGGGTCTGGCTGGGACTGGGACTGGGACTGGGACTTCGTCTGTTTAACCGCAGACAAACTGTCTACCGCGTGACTTAATTAGCCTGCCTGACTGTGCATTGTGTGATTGTGACGAAGGCTTGGCGCAATAAAACCCAAGCCGAAGCCGAGGCCGAAGCCGAAGGCGTTTAGCGGCAGCGAAACAGATAGATGGATGGATGCACTTACCCCAGTTGTTGGTGTTCCATTGCCAGCGGCTACTGCGGTGGCATTGACGACGACGGCATTGGCGCCAGTCGCCTTGCCCTTGCCGCGTCCGCGCTTCGCATCGGCACGAACGGGTTGGCCGTCGGCACCGTAAACGATCTGAAAATTGAATAAATGGCAGAGAAAAGTTTTTGTGAGTGACTTGATTAACTCGTAGAAATAATGAGGAGCGTTAAGTGCTAATTTGTTCTCAGTTGAGCAGCCGAACAGGCTGTTCTGAAACGAACACTGTTAATTAATCACTTATGTTTACTTTTCATTTAATTACAACAATGCTAGCTAACATAATTAAGCAATTAGATAAGAAAAGTTGTAATTCTATTAAACAGCTTATGAATCTGCATGTGAGTCACGTATTTTCTTTGTCTATTTTAGTATAAGGTTAAAAAATACGTTTAATTTTGATTGCTCTCTATTTTGTTATACAGTTTAAAAATACGTTAAGTAGTCGACCTTTATACTCAATGTGTTTTGAAATTTATTCCGTTGAAATAAGTATACCAACTGAAATAGTCAAGACACAAACCAGTTGCGTTAACAGTAAACTGAACCGAACACTGCTTGAAAAGAGCTGCTTGGCTGTTCATTTAGTTTTTGTCATTCTGCTAAAGCAGTGAACAAAACTTGAGTCTATCTCGGCCGGGCGTTAACCAGGGCTGCGTAATAAGCAGTGCACGGAAAGCAGTTTATGTGAGAAGTTATGTGGTACACTCGCGACTCGCGCGCGTTTTTTTCGAACTGCTTGTCAGTGTAACGCGATTCTGTTTAGTATAAAAAGTTTTCTTTTGCTAACTAAACAATAAAATAGATTAAATTACGAAAAAGACGACTATTTTAAAACTTAAAATAAAAAATAATTAATTAAAAGTGTCATTGACCTATTATTTCATTAATAAGACACCCTTAAGAAAACTCTAGTTTCAAGTGAAAATTATCCCCACTGTAAGATGAGCCTCTGATAATTCCAATAGACATGAGAAATGCTTCACATATTTTATTCCGCGACTTATGGCAGTCATATACTTATAAAACCTCACTCAGCATCTATTTCCGGCGAAAAGTCATAAATATAATTCTTCGAGCCTCAGACGCGGCTGTGTCTTAGAGTGCTTCAGCGCACTGGAGCCATTAAACAAAGTGCTGGGAACACACATAACTGTGAACGGTAAGCGGAAAATTGAAAATCCAAATGGAAATCTAGTGCTCGCCTCCACACACGCACGCAGTCGCAGACTCACATAGAAACACGCGTGCGCATCCATCTTATGTGCGCAGGCGCGGCGCAACATCCGAAAATAGACGCAGCAGACGGACGCGACATATGGACCCAGACGAGCGCCAACTGCTGGAGTGCAAGGCAGAGTGGAGGGGAGCTGCAGATGGGGATGCGGATGGCGATATGTGCGAGTATGGGGAACATGCTGCAGCAGGCAGCAATGTTTTGTCGAAATGGAAATGGACGCGGATGCTTCGCAGGAGTGCTGCTGGAATGCCCTTGTCGCTATGCCTGCTCTGAGTGACAGACGGCTGCGCCTTAACGGTAAATAAGCAACGCCTGGCAGATGCAGATGCAGATGTAGATGGGGCAAGCTGCCGTAAGATGCCGTAAGAAGCCGAAGACTGTGCTGTTGGCACGCGCAGGCGCGCACACATCGCAGCCCAGGCAGAGGGCGCACATGTTGCTGCCACATCAACATGAGCAGCCTCGTCAGGGGCTGTGCATATCTTGGGCAGTCGCATCTACATCCACATCCACTTTTAGCAGCAGTTGTCATTTCGGAAGCAATTATTTTAATGCAAGCTGCGAGCGTGCCATGCTCCCAGTCTCAGTCTCATTCTCAGTCCCAGACGCAGACGCAGACGCAGACGCAGTCGCAGTTGCAGTTGCAGCCCCATGAAGTGACAGCAGCAATGACGACAAAGACGACATCTTGTTGATGTCACATAGACTTGGATTTTGGTGAGCATTACACTCGCACACACACACACACACTTACACTCGCATGTAAATGGGCCTGAGGGGCTGTTGATCTAAATTTAGTTTGGCTAAGAGTTACTGAGGTGATTCGCTGACTTTTTTCTGGAAATTGATATTGTGCAGCATTTCCAGTGTACAGTTGGCACCAAAACACGCCAGCTAAAAGTGGAGCATGCAGAAGTGGAGACTCAGAGCTGCAGAGTTGCATTCATATTGATCTCTGGAACAGATAGACATTTGAAGTAAATTTCCTCCTAACTACATTTCTGTGATACACTTTTAAGCGAATTATTAAAGGAAATTCAATTAGAGCCGATTCGATAACAACCTATTAAGACTGAGCTTAGTTATATATGTAATTAGATAAATATAAAATCGTCCTAGCAATCTAATAATAAATAAATCATAATATTAAATGTTCATCAACGACACAGTAGAGACAATAGTGTTTTAGGTTCTTTACGAAGTTAATGCTACTTACATATATATATATAAAAAAAAAAACGATAACATATGTATTGTCTCGACACTGATGAAACACAGCGAGGATAAAACATATGTATAAGCTATGTACTTAGCTAACCGTTAAATAAATATTCTATTTGTTATTCATATTTGTTTATGTGGTCTCTCTTTTTATAGCCTTGAGTGGTAAGAATTGCACAAGCTTATCCTATCCTATTGTCATCGCAGACATAATGCTAATACACACGTACACTCATACACACACTTATACACGAACTTATACATAATCAACTTAGCCGAAGTCGTTGCTTAGCACCGACGACTCGCGAGGCCGACGACCTACAAAGGCTGCGTGAAATTGAGCCAAAAATAGGCAAACACACACACACACAAAAGAAGCTCACACACACACGGACAACAACAATGGGCAATCAGCAGTCAGCAGCTGCTTCCTGCTCCTGTTCATTCAGCTTCCTTTTCGTTCGAGTTGCTCTCACATCCTGGGTCCTGCGTCTTGGGTCCAGGCGCTGACAGTTTATGAGCAGCAGACGAAACTGAATCAATTTTGAAATCAATTTTTTGTCGTTTTCAGTTTTTGTTTAAGTTTTTTCCATCTTTATTAGCGCCAGCAGATGAAAACGCATGTTGGCTTAATTGCTGTTATTAGTTAGTTTTTTCATATCAACACACACACACACATACATGGTTGTTCTTCTTATTTTTTATTGAGGCCAACAAAGAAGTCTCGACAGCAGCTGCGACACAATAATGAGACGCAATTTAGGCTCAAAAGCCCCGAGGGCGACAAAACCCTGCAACAGGTAGCCAAGTTAAACCGCAAAGGCCACACGCACACACACAGCAACAGAACGGCACAAGCACGCAGACAGACATATATACGCACACACATACAGAAAAGCATTAAGGAACCTGACCTAGGCCAAGTGGATTTCGGGTAGGTGCCGTCAAGAGCGCGCACAAAGCAAAAAAAAAAAAAAAAAACAGGAGAAATAACAGAAATGCGCACAAAAAGTGGAGCTGAGTAGCCCTATCAAAGGCCCGCACATGCAGACGGTAGACTGTTGCGCCTTTTATGACACATTTGTCGCCCTCTCCCCTGCTGCTACCCCACACTGCCCTCCCCCTTACCAACGCATGCTGGCAGCAGCAGCAGCAGCAGTTGACTTCGTCGTCATCATAATGAGCAAATGGGCGCCCCATAAAAAGTTGCTTTTAGGCAGAGCCCAATGTGCGTGTCTCTCTGTCTATATCTCTGTTTGCGTTTGTGTGTGTGTGTGAGGCTTTTGGCAACCCTTCGCTTGATGTACTGCAAACCCAACTTCAGCTCTGCTTCTCCCTGCTCACGGCTGCTCGCTTTAGGTGCTGCCGCTCATCGAACCCTTCGAGTGGCTTTGGCTTTGACTACCTTCAGGTCGTTCAACTGCCTAGGCAAACGTTTGAGCCTTTTAATTGATAGCCTTGACCTGGTGCTGGCCCTGCTTCTGCTGCTGCTGCAGTTGCTAGGTAAATGTGCCCAAATTATTAATTACTTCCAGGGAAATGCCTGCGCTTCAACAGAGAGCAACAACCCCTTTCTGTTTTGGGGAGCTATCAAGGCTAGGCACAGCATGCAAAGCAGCAACAGCAGCCAGAGGTTTAGGACAACAACATTGTCCTGCCCCGGCTCCTGCCCCATCAGCAATAGCACCAGCAGCAATTTCAAGGCTAAGCGCACCTTCCGCCCTGAACCAGACAGAGAAGGAAAGGGAGAGGAAGAGAGTGGGTGGGTGAGGTGGGGATTACAGCTGTAACAGGCACATGCAGCGCTAATCTTTGTTTATTTTGATTATCACTTTCGTGGCGACACTGATGCCCGCCATGTCCTTGAAGGTTATGACTGCGGCTTGCGTGACCGAAGAGCTGAGGAGCTGAGGAGCTGGGGAGCTGAACAGCTGAAGAGCTGGCTAAATGACTAACTGCCTGCCGTCTGGCATTAGGTGTTGAATTATGCGGCACGGCTGGAGCTGCCGGTGAATCACACGGATTTGTTTTCTGCTGGCTCTTATATATCTCTATATATATGTATATATGTGTGTGCGCATTTTCTATATCTCTGTTGATGTGTGCGTGTATATAGTATATATTCCTCTCTGATTGTGGCTGTGCGTCTTTTATTTCGGGGGTTGACTTTTGTGCCAATGGGGGTGGGTTTTTTTCGTTTTTCGTTTCATTTTTGCAGTGTAATTGAAGCCAACCCTGCAGTCGTATGTTTGTATATATACAAATACAAATCCATACATATATGCGTGTATTTGTGTGCATACACATATTCGTAGGTACATACAGACAGCCTTTCGGCGAGGGAGTTGGCAAATGCGTCATCGTCAATTTGCTACACGCAATTTAGATGCGAAATTTTCAATGTCACTGCGAGGCGCATTTTGGGGCGCGAAGCTGGCGAGGTGGCAAAGCCGCCACTTGCCATAACTACCTTACTCAATCTGTCTCGCTTCCGCTCAATCACTCTCGCTCTCGCCCTCGCCATCGCCCCCTCCCACTCTGCCTGTGGCTGTGCGCGTCGAGGGCCCCCTTGAGATGTAACCATTTTGATATGTGCTAAAAAGCTCACTTCAAAATTTGTATCAAGGTCAAGTTCAAGCGCCGATGCGGGTGTGCACGGCAGGGGAGGAGGAGGCGGGAAATTTTATTGTTTTGTTGAGGTAGCGGCGGCCAATGAAAATGTGTTGGCTAAATGAAAAGGGTTACAACAAAACATTTTACAGCTGCATTGTGACACAATTAAAAAGCCAACAAGGGGCGAATACGGAGAACTGAGGGAAGGGCGGACAACTGAAAGCAGACGTAAACTAGGCTAATATATACCTATACATCTCATTGCTAGACTTGATTGGAAGAGCCTACTTAAAATACAGAATTTCTAATATCTTTTGCTATATGGATTATTTGCAAACCGTAATCCATGTTTAATGTGAACGACAAAGCCTTGTCGACTCATTAAGCCTGCCAAAATACTGGCAGATGTGCACTTCCTGCCCAGGCATATCTCCGAGGCTGCAGGCGTACTCTTTCTCAAATAGGATTTCGTTTTCCTTCCGCAGAACAACTAATTAGTTAGATTCATATATGTAATACATACATATACATATATATAGTATATGTGCGGGCACTGCGGTTAACATGCTGGAGCAAGCGATTGCTGCTAATAAAAGTGCATTAGCCAAGGGCCGGTTGTTGCAGAGGATGTGCGTCAAGGATGTGCCAAGTTGAGAAATGAATTAATTTCAAATTCCATTCCGTAGATTTAATTGAGTTGAAATCAAATTAAAAGCAATTTATTTTCAACCCTCATTGCGAATTTTTTTCGCTTTCTTCTTTGCAGCGACAGCCCACACATACACTCATCGTGCACACACACACACACACACACATATATATATATATATATGTATATATAAACACTATCCTTCTATGCTGCGTGTTCTTCTACGGTTTTCAGTTCTCAGTTTTTCCAGTTTTTCTAAAAGTGCGTGCTACGCAGCATTCACAGCAAAGCAAAAAATATGTATAGATGTATATGTATAGATACATGTATATATGTATATAGAAAATAAAAATAAGGAAAGAAGTAAAGTAAAATGAAATAAAACCGAGTTTGGACGCGTTTTTGGGGTTGCAAATTATTTCAATGCCTGCATTTCGCTGCGAGCTGCGAGGAAAATCGATAAAAATGTGCCGCATCGGAGATGAGACCCGCACTTCTTTCTAAACACACACATGCATGCATACACATATGGTTAATCTGCAGCATTTGTTGCATTGGCAGCTCAGCCATTTTGTGGGCGTGGCAGTGGAAGGAGGCGCCGCGCGAGTTGGCGGCTGTGACGTTGCATTAATTTTTAATTTGTCGCGTGATATCCAAAAATGATTTATGCATTTGGCATTCGCTGAGCTTGTGCACAAATTAAAAAGTCATTGCAATTGCATATTAAATAACAACACCAACACAAACAAAAAAAAAAACAACAACAACAACCCGTCAACAATTCAAATTATGCAGCTGAATGCCAAACTTTTCGCATTCGGGCAAAATAAGAAATGCAAATAATATTGCACGAGTTGACACAGCCAGCTACAAATTGCATTTGATAGAGCGAAACGGTGCCACGCCCAGCCACCACAACGCCCAATCGTATGCATTAAAAATGCGCCAAATGCTGACCAAAAAAATACAAGTAGAAGCAAAATGAGAGGGAAAGAGGAAAATCCCATCAGCAACAGCAGCAGCAGAAGCAGCAGCAAAAGCAGCGCAGGAGCAGCAGCAGCAAGTGGAGCACTGAAAACTCTCGCTTTGAGGCTACGTAAATTTTGTTTAATTTGGCAGCAGCTCGAAAAGTTGCTGCGCAGCTCAAATGCAGTCGCAGCAGCAATCGCAATCGCGTTTGCAATTGCAGAAGCTGCTGAAGATACTCATTTAAAAGAGCTGAGTCCTCCGGGCGGTAGTTGCGCACTTTCATGGAGTATATGCTACGGCCTGTTATTTACATTGGACTCTGCTCAAGTATCAATTTGAAAATGTGCTCACGATCTGCTTTAGCAATATGAAAAGAATATAATAGAATGGATATAATTTGCAATAATTATAATTATTAAATATCTATTTTTTTTTAACTCTTTATTTCCTTTAATTTAAATTCTCTACTTTTGTAAGCGATAAATCTGTCAAATCTGTCTGTTGATATTCAGTCAAAATAGACGTTATTATGAGTAGCATCTCCCCATACAATTGTGATTTAAAAAACTTGGCTGTAATTTTAGATGCCGAATTGTATTTCTATGGCTGTTGCCTAATCGAATCAGAGTCGGTGATAGAGTATCTGTTAGTCGTGGCTTAAGTTGAAGTTCCATTTACTTCTGTTATTGTTGTTGCTCCAGCAGCTGCAGTTGCTGCAGCAATTGCTGCTGGCTCAGTAAAAGTGGCTTTTGTACGTACAATGACCTAGCAACACATAAAAAATGCAAAAAGTGGCAACAGCGGCGACTGAGGTGGAGCAGAAGCTAAGGCAGTGGCAGCAACTGTGCGAGTCGCGCGCTTAAATATGCAAAGGACGCTCACGATGGGGAGTATGCGACGGTGCCACGCTGCCAGGATGCTGCCATGCTGCCATGCTGCCACACTGCCACTGTGGCAAAGGATGCCAGCATGCTAAAGATGTTTCTCCCATTGCCAGCCCCAAAGGCGAAAGTTTCTCAACAGCAGCAGCAGCAGCAGCAACAGCAGCAGCAGCACTGAGGCAACGGCAACAACTCAATCGAGAGCAACAAGGATGGGATGCTATGTGCAAGGATTCTGGCGTAACTTCAATAATAGTCAAGTGCAGTGAAGCGTTCTCTCAGCTGCAAGCTGCACTGCTCCTTGCCAACTTCTGCCGCTGCTGCTGCTGCTGATGCTGCCCTCGATGCCTTACCAAAAATCAAAGCTGGGCTCCCCTTGGCAGCAGTTCTCCGTTTTATTTGCACTCGTTGCTTTGGCATTTTTATTTTTTGACGCGGCGCTGGCAACATCTTTTGGCCAGCACACTTTGCGCAGCAGCGTGTGTGTTTGTGTAAATTTTGCATTTACCCTTGGCAAGGACTTTTGCCAAAGTGCGGAAAGCCAAAGCCAACGCAGCAGTAGCAGCAACAACAACAGCAATAGCAGCAGCAGTAGCAGCGAAAGCAAAAAGTTTTATTTGCACAGTTTTCTTTTTCTTAAACTTTTGTTGTTCGCCTTGGCTCGCCCCTCGTCAGGTCCCTCGCAGCATAAAATGCTTGCTTGCAATTTGTACAAGCAAGTTTACATACAATATATACACATATATATATATATATATACTTGAAAATGCTATATATACTGCGGCTATGTGTGTGTGTAATGTACTGATACATAAGCAAGTGGCAAAGGCGTCAGCTAAAAAGTGTAGCATACTTTTGAGCACAGCGCAGAATATCTCCCCACGTCAAACGCAAAATGGAAAATTTTTATAATTAACAACGACAAAGTGGCTCGACAGGGGGGGGGGGGGGGGCAGTGGGAAGGGGGCAACGGGCAACAACATGAAAGTCAGCATCAGTTTATCAAAGGCGACAATCGCCCAAGCAGCTGCCAAGTTGTTTAAGGGGGCCTCGCAAGAAATAGAAATGCAGCTTGAGAATGCGACCAAGTGTGTGTGTGTGCGTGTCTGTGTGTAGGACAAGTGCATTGAGAAGGGAACGGACAAGTATATACCACACATTTTATATATGGACATATACGGACAATTTAGGGTGCCGATGTCACTAGCATTCGAAAGGTCGGCGGCCTGCAATGCAAATATTTGCGTCAACTACTCGCAGGCAGCGACAATAAGACGCAGAAAACGGAGAAGAACGAACGGAGCAGCAGAAGAAGGGCAATGCAATGCAATGCAGCGAATGCGTCATCCTGCTGCTGCTGCTCGAGTGGCCAAAGGCAAATGCAGCTGAAAAAAGTAGCCGACTGAGGGAAGCCATTGCAGTGGCCCCGCTGGGCACTCGCTGGCGTATACGCAATGTGCGTAAGCTGCGGCTTCAAAGAACTGCGGCAGGTGGCGTGACTGTGTGTGTGTGTGTGTGGGTGGGTGGGGGTGTGGGTGTATGATATGCGTATGTGTTTGTATGTTTAAGTGTGTTGCCTTATTTGCACATGTTTCCGTTCGAGCTAACAGCCTTTTTTCCTGCTCCTGCCTCCTGCCTCCTGCTACTGCTGCTGGTGTTGCTGTTGTGCGTGCCGAGCTTTGCATCATTTTGTTTTCTGCATTTTAAGAGTGCGTGAACGAATTTCCGAGTGTGCCTATGCCTGTGTGTGTGTGTGTGCGTGCATATTTATGCGTATTTGTTTGCATAGCTGATGATGGTGCCAGCAGCAACAGCAACAGCAACAACATCAGTTTTACTTTATGCGTGCGTGTGCGTTGCCCCTTGGCTGTTGCTGTTGTTGTTGCTGCTGTTGTTGCTGCCTCCCCGGATTCATAGCTCGCTGTATTCTTGCGCGTGCAATTAGAGAACTTGCAGCAGCGGCAAAGCTGCAACTTTGGGCTTGTAAATGCAGCAAGCGCTAAATTGTTTGCTGGCACGTGTGTGCAACTGTGTGTGTGAGTGTGTGGGCGTGTGTGAATGCGTGCTAAGTGCAAAGTTCTGCTGCAGCGTTTTTATATAATAGAACAACAGCAAGAACAACAACTAGCGCCAGCTACGTGACGTGAAATTTTTTAGCGCATTTTATGTGCAGGTTACTGTTGTTGTTGCTGTTGCTGCTGTTGTTGGTTTCCAGCTGCCTTTTTGAAAACATTTCTTTATAATTTTTTTTTTTCTTTTTTTTTTTTTTTTGCTTTCTTTGGTTTTTGTGCCCGTGCTCTTTACTCTAAACCACCCCCACACAGCATCAGCAGCAGCAGTAGCAGCAGCCGCGCCCGTTAAGGGATGTTTATGCACGCCAGGACTTTCGTACTTTAGTAAATGACTTGACTTGTTTGACTGTGTTGCCCGGCACCCAAGCCCGCGTCAAGCCAAGGACTGAAGCAGGAAACAACTTTTAGTTGGACTCAAGTCAAAATGAAAATGCCAAGTGAAAAAAAAAATAAAAATAAATAAAAAATCCAGAAGAAAATCAACAAAATGAAATTGATTTTTCTCTCGTTTGGCAAACGCGTGAAATGTATTGGAAGAGAACTGCAAGCTAATTCCCAACTTTTGCTCCAATTGAAATTCTGAGAAATGCCCCGCAACTCTTTCGCTGGCAGAGATATGTGCGCATCGAATTTATTGTTTCAATTATGTTTTCAATTTGCGCCGACAAACAAAAGCCGCGATATGCAAAAAAATAACAGCAACAACCAAAAAGGCTCTCAGCTATAAATAAAAGTAAAATAGGGAAAACAACAGTGAATTTTGTATTTCTGTTTGCTTGTTGTCAGGTTCATGCGCAGCATTCAATATAGCGAGACTCGTCCTGTACCCCATATCCTTGCAGCACACCCCACCCCCGACCCATGCTCCATACCCAGCCCCAATCCCAATCCTGTCCTCACGCAAGTTATTGAAAGTAAACATGAGAAAATATATTGTATGTACTGGCAGGAAACACAAAAAATTGTATTCCAAACTCAGCGCGTAATGCATGCGAAATTGTCTCAAATAATATTTAAAGAAAATTAAATTGAATTTGCGGCAGTGCGAGGGCTGACAGCAACAAGAATTTACAGTCAATTGAGTTTATAAATACCCTATAGAATCGAGATTTGTATATTGGCATATGTCCGCCCCTTTGCCTGAAAGTGGAGGTGGGCGCGAGCCTCAGTTTCTGTGAATATCTGAGATGAGCTTAAGCTACAGTAGAAATAATAGGGGAGTTCAATACCAAGCCTATATTGAGTAAGCTTGAGAGAAGCTAAAAACGAGAATCAGCAGGGATAGTGATATGGCAATATTAGAGGTATTCCTCGAATGGGCTAATCCAAGCTTACGCAGGAACATGTTTTAACACGTCATTAAACTACATTAAAAGGCAAATATAACTTAAGTCTAAATTTAATTTGAATCTATGAATAGATGATGAGAAGTGTGTTTTTAAAAGGTGAGAGAAAACAATGCTCTACAATGTTATCCAAGTTCTCATTTACGCCTTAACATAGAGTATTATTAATAGACTTAATGGACTTTTCGAACAGTAAGTCGAATATACCCCACCGCATATACATATTTGTTGCAGGGTATGATAACAACAGTGTAACAACATCGCAAACGCAATGATAATATAAAAATAATCAAAAATCGATTCAAAGTGCGGCTTTTGTTTTTGTACAATATGCCGAAAAAAAAGAAAGAGAGGAATCTTCTTGTTTCTGTTCTTCTTCTTGTTATTGTTGTCAAAATGCAATCAAAAGATATGGCAAATTGTTGCTGTTGTTGCTTGAGAGGCCCTTTGTGAGTAAACTTTTACTTCATCTTCATCTTCATCTTCCTTTTGCATCTTATTTTTATACTTTTCCTCTTATTTTGGGCGGGCTCTAACAATTTTTTGGAAATTGAAATTTCCATTCTGATTTGACTGACTGGGCGCTTAAACGGATTTACCAAGTGTGTGTATGTATGTGTGTGCTCCTGTGTGTGGGTGCGTGTGTCTGTGTTCGTGTGTAGAGTTAAGCTGTGTATTTAGTTATGGTTGCAATTAGGCGCCCGCAATGTAACCTGTAACCTGCTGACCCTCTAAGCTAACAGCTAGAGCACCCATCACTTGTGTATATGTTTATATATGTATTAAGCTATGTGCAGCCCCTTTACTGTTTAGCTGACAAACGCTTCGTTTCTGGTGCTGGGGTGCGAGTTTTGTTGCCGCATTGCTAGAGACCGGAGGGTCGCACTCGCTACGAATCGGTCAAGCTGAAAAATACGCTGCAATTGCACCTTGCAAACACCCACACACACACACACACACAGACCGACAGGTATAATCATACAAGAAGAAAACCCAACAAGTACAAATGATGTAATTAAGCATGTTCGACCCGAGAGATGCCCAGCAATATTTTCGAAAACCAAATTCGATGCACAAAATGGGATAAGAAATTAGTGAAAGTCAATCTTTGAGCTTCAAAACAGACAGATATAAATGATGTATTCCATAGTTGAACAAGAATAAATCTATTTATTGAAGTTCAGTACCTTTTCTAGAATCCTTTATCTACTGCATTACCGCACTCTTTCTAGAAATCTCTATTTATGGCAATCTCTATCTCTATTTATTTCATTACCTACATCATAGAGTCCGTTCTCCCTATTTATATAGAAATGGTTCATTTAGTGCATCTTCGAGCACATTCTAGAATTCTTACTTCATTCTAGAGTTCCCTTCTAAAACCTTTAATTTTCTGCATCTTTGAGCTCTTTCTAGACTAATCTGCTACAGGACTTCGCACTATTATACGCCGACAGCATATGGCTATAGCTGGCCATAGCTGTTCTATATGGTAGTTTTACAGGGTATTTAAGCCAGTTGCCCTGACCATTTCGGCCATGCATCGTTGATATTTAAATTGAGCCAACGGGCAGTAAAATGCGCCGCTTGCAGGGCGAAATGCACTTCAAAAATAGAAATGCAAAAAAAGGGTTAAAAGTGCCAATGTGTGTGTATGTGTGTGTGTTTATGTATCCTGTATCCTTGAAATGCAACGCATGGTCGCAAGCGTAAAAATATTTTCGCTCATTTTTTTCGTGCTAGTCCCTGCGTCTCTCTCTCTCTCTCTCTCTCTCTCTCTCTCTAGAGTTTCCTCTGTCTCTTCCTCTATTGCTTCGTTGCCTTGGCAACCTTGTTTTCCTTTTTATACAGTATAGTAAATATATCCAGCTTTCTGCTGCTTGCTTTTGTTGTTGTTTATTAATAAACAATAACAAGAATGCTTAATTGCATATCTATTTACTGCCAGCTGCTCTCGCTGCTTGTTAACCTCATTTGCAGCCTTCCACCTTACCCCTGGGTGTTCGTTACCGCAATTCGTGCCGGGAGCTCCGCCTCACCCGCCCTCGCTGTCGCACTCACCCGGAGCGACTCCTCTAATTTTTTTGTCTCTGGCTGTTTCCTTGCAGTTTGTCTCATTAAAATGAGCAAATGCGAAAATCATTTGCGCTGCAATTTTTTACAGCAAGTGCAAATGCAGTGGCGCATTCTCAGCTCGTTAGTGTGCAAGAGTGTGTATGTGCGTGAGTGTGTGATCAGACAATGCGGCACTTTTGTCCTTAACTAGTTGCAAGGATATGGCGCAGCGTCTTGGCCACTAAGCTTAGCCTTGCCGTTTGCCGTTCGCCGTTTACCGTTTGGCATGCAAATGCCACGTTAAGTATACGCAGCGTAGTTGCTGTCGCAAATTATGTAACATTCATTTGCATTCAGTGCTCTTTTATTTTTTTTTAACTTTTAATCAATGCTGATGTTCTCGTTGCGTTGTTCTTGTTGTTGTTGTTGAGCTGTGTGTTGTGGCTGCTGTTGTCGCATTCAATGTGCGCTTAACAAGGATGTGAAAATTTATTTATTAAAATTTAACAACGCATTATAATCAGCGCAGATTTATATAAATGTGACTATGTGTGTGTGTGTGTTTGCAGACACAACTACAGTTTCGACTAGTGGCACGAATGCCGCTCATCAACAACCACCAGCAGCAACAGCAACAGCAGCAACAGCCCATCAACAACCATCGTCCACACATGCAGCCGTCGAGGCAGCAAATCATTTTCATGAATACAACAACAGCAACAACTACAACAGCTACCCAAAAAGCATTCAATTGCACAGACAGACAACACACACTCAGTCACACACACACACAAACACAGGCACAACATAGAATTGCACCACCACAAATAAAAACGGTTTATTATTTAATTTATGCGCCTGATAAAAAACTGCTGGTAAAAAAAAAAAAAAAAAGAATTGAGCGAGACCGTCACATAGACAGACGAGAGATCCATCAGACACATAGACACATTCGCTGCCAACAAATACATGGATACATTGGCTGCAGAACAATGAAGAACTCAAAAGAGTTGTTTGCATAATATGCTACATCTATAGGGGCATATTCTGGGCAAGCCTCAGAGCAAATGCTCAAGGTCAAATAGCTGTAGAAATTATACAAAATATAGCCCATGGGCGTGGTCGACTGCATAATGCTTGCTCACGGGTAAAAAGCAAGAATGCAGATATTTTCTGATGCCCCTCGAGTTCATAAATATATTTAATAAGATATAATAAATGTATATATCCTGATATTATTTTTGAAATGCAGCACACCCTCAGAGCTATTTATGTTTATAAAATAGTTTTTAAAAACTTACTCTAGGATTGATCCGAGACTTCACCTGAGAAGAGTATAGTAGTAGTCTACTATAGGTCTAGCCTCGATCGGGTTGCAACCAATACCTCCCGCAGCCGAAATATTCAAATATTAATAACTAATACAATAAATAATACATAACATAAAGTTCCGGCTCAAATTGATATATGAATTTTATCAATAAACAAATGGTATCAAAATGTAAGCTAAGTTAGGAAACTTGATAAATTTGATATCAAGTCCGAGCTCAAGAAAGAAAACAAAAAGGAACGACGAAATTTTCTACAAAACCCAAAAAATTAGAACAGACTTTAGTTTTCGTTCCTCTAGGCAATCTATAAATTGTTGATCTTATCATATCAGTTTATTGACACTTACATTTATGTATAACATATCTATAAAGCGTAATATAAAATTCTTGGAATAATCTACTCGATTTTCTTATCTAAGAGATAAAAACTTGATTATGGAATATTTCTGAAAATCCAATGCAAATGTGGTTTTTGTGCGTGTTTATAAATATAATTAAATGGAATTTGTCAAATAAATAAATTGTGTATACGTACGGGCTTTGCTTTGGGTTCCTGCAATAAAATAGAAGAACGTATTTAAATTAAAATCAGTTTGTCATAAAAAAGCGAATTTGCAATTAAAATAAAATGAAACGGAAAATAGAGAATAAAATACCAGCTTAAATGTGTTTTTATAAAATAAACGTTTTCATATTACATCAGAGGGGATTTAGATTAAAAAAACACTCTAATTGCCGGCAGGCTTATAGCTAACATACATACATATACACACATACACATACATACACAGGCGAATATGACGATGGATGTGCTTCCTCTTTCTACAACTCCTCATTCAGGATATTAGTTATTTAATACCTTATGTTTTTGATATATTAAGTAATATTCTTTCTATATAAAAAAAATATTCTCTGTATAATAATAATATATTTATAAAACTTTTGTAACTTATGTATTCAGTTTGAAAACCTATTTATTTCCCAAATTTTTCTAGATTACACTCAATCATTAACATATTAAAACCAACTTATTTATTTATCATAGACTTGCATTAACATATTATATCCCAAACTGCCAAGTTAAAGTTATAATAATATAATATATATGCTGTCCAAAAACAATATCATTAGCTGCAAATTTTATAAATGTACAAAATGAGAGAGAATTACAGAGAGAGTGAGACTGTATAGGATATTATGAAGTTGTGCATAATCCGCTTAAAAGTCGTTCGCCCCCACAGCTCAAAGCAAAGTATAATAGTTTTGTCTATCACAAATATATGTATGTATTTATATTCATGTGTATATATACTTGTAGGAAACGTATTTACTCATAAGCGTGCGTGGATCAAATATGAATATATCAACGGTGAATGACAGAGTGAGAGAGAGAGAGAGAGAGCGGGAGAGAGAGTGAAGTAAGTGCATCAGAAATACGGCACGTCTGTTTTAAATCCTAGAGCAGGACGAAGGCTCAGGCTGAGGCTCAGGCAAAGAAAAACAGGAAAAATATAAAAGCGAACAATGCGAGCAGATGTGCAGGGAAGCGAGAAACAAATGCAGATGTTTGTCTCTATGCGTACGGCTGAGTGTGCTAGTGTGTGTGTATGTGTGTGTTCGGCAGATGAATATGCATTTGGAGCAGCGCAAAGGAAATAAAACAAAAATTCAATCGGATTTGTGGCAGAGCCTGCAACTGGACACAGTTTGTCTTTCCATTTAGTGCAATGAACTCTCTATCCATGCCTCGAGCAGTATTTCTTTTCTCTCTCTCTCTCTCTCTCCTCTCTCTCTCTCTCTCTCTCTCTCTTTGTACATTGTAGTACCAAATTGACTGATTGAAGCAGCATTGTACCAAAGACAAGCATAGCACCTGGCCATAAGCGCCAATTATAGCTGTAAAAATTGCTAAAAAATCTAAGAAACAAAAAATAAAACTCTGCATCATGGCAAGAGAAAGGTATGAGAAGAAGGTATGAGAAGAGAGAGAGAGAGAGAGAGAGAGAGAGAGGAAGGTAGGGAGGGAATGTGTGTGTGCTGGTGCAACTGGATATGCCAGGCCACGACATTATATCAGATTGCACAATACAAAATGCAAACACACGCACACACACACACATGCACATGCTTGACAGCGACGATAATTAAGTTCACAAGCTCATTATCAACATCGTGTTGTCCATATACGCTATCCTGCTGCACAGGACCCGGCTAAGCCAACGAGCCAAAATGCGAGCTGTGCCTGCGAGTGAGTGTGGATGTGTGCCACAGGCCTGAGGCGACAATAAGGACGAGAAGGAGCATGGGGACGAGGACGAGGACGATGACGAGTGCTGAGAGTATGTCAGAAACGATGTGTGCTCAAGTAGGAGCATTGCACTCCCCGTGATAAGTGCGAGCTACTTGCTGCTGGCAGCTCGAATTTGGTATGCATGAAGTGAAACCTTTAAGTTGTCATGGGTGGCTTAGAGGGCTAGGGTTAGTTCGCTCAGTGGAGTGCATTTGGCTTGATGAAGTTGCCGCTGCCAGTTGCCAGTTGCCAGTTGCCAGTTACCGTTGCAAGTTGCCGTTGCCCGTTATAGCTAGTTGGCAGTGTGGCAGGCGGCCACAAAAGTGAAATTGAAAAAGTCTTAGCAAGGACAATACCGGGAATAGGTATGGCGGGACACTGCCAAGTCAATCACTCATACCCGCACAGACTCAAAGGTTGCCTTTGGCCGCCATTTGGGGGGAGGGTTGGGCGGCGAGTTTCGTTGGGCCAGACGGCTTTTAATATTTGCTCTTCTTCTTGTCGTTGATTTGCCTTATTTGCCAGTCGTTTGACGAAAGAGACGATGGAAATAAAATGCGAAATGAAAAAAGCATTTTAATGAGAAAATTCCTAAGAAAAACTGCATATTTAAGGCGCTGGCGAGCTGAAAGGGACACCGAGGCGAGCTGCGACAGGAAGCGGCCTCAGCTCTCAGATTTGGGCGCGCAGAGCGGAGTGTGCGGGCGGGCCCAATTCAAATAGCCAAGTTAATGACTTGTGCTGGGGGCATTTTATATTTTTATTTTTATTTTATTCTCAGACCTGATTTGTGAAAGTAAAAGCAAATGAAGACGCGGCTCCGACTCCGTGCAGAGTGTGACCAGCTGCCCAGTCGGGCAGAAACCAAACCCCGAAAACCTGCAAACCTGAAAAACTCGCAGAAACTGACAGCAGCAAAAACAGCGTATTGAATTACAAGAGCTGCACAAATACCACAGAAATACATACGAAGTGCATTGATCCGCATTCGATTCGTGGCAGCAACTAAAAACAACAACAACAACAAGAACAACAAAATCAAGAACCAGCCAATCGTAATCACAACAGTATGCCGAAATATTGGCAACCAGCCGTACTCGCTGAAGAGCACAGAGCTTCCGCAAAAGAGAAGAAAGAAAACGACATTATTGTATTAATTTTACATATGTAGGTGTGTGTGAGTGTGAGTGTGAGTGTGCTCACTTTGACACTGTGAAACAACAGAGTGAAGACCAGCGACGAAGAATATACAGCGTAAACAGTTACTAAGTAGCTAGTGAAATTTTAGAGTATAATATAACATAAACTAATATATTCTATAGGAATAGAATAATAGCAGACTGCGTCATATAGCTGCTGTAATTTCACATACATACATATGTATGTATGTACATGGCAACATGAAATTGCAAATTAAACTTTTTGTCGTACAGTGTCTTGGGCATTGCCTTTCCAGTGGCTGCCCAAACGACGAGCACATGGGACTTTTCGCATGTATGTATGTATGTGTGTATGTTTGTGTAGCGGGATGCATGTGTCGAACGGCAACAACAATAATGATGATGATAAAGGAGAGGAAGATATAAAATAAAGCGCCAATTGTGTGCCAAGCGCGGAAGGAAGAGCTGCCAACAACCGTGGCTGCTCGTCTACAATTTATGTATGGATGTGTATGTGTACATGTGTGTGTGTGCTGGGCATATTGACATGTCACAGCGACTGCAAAATTTACAACTTTATCTATGTGTGTCGTCATTGGAAGCAGTGGCAGCGAGAGCGACAACGACAGCAGCATGGGCAGGGACAGAGCCGGCAAGAGACAGCGGAGCTTCGATCGGCTGCGTCTCTTTGCGTGCCATTTTCTTGTTTGACAACCTTTTGTGACGCTGACGTAGACGCAAGCGCAGCGCAGCGCTGTCCGCGTTCTCCTGTCAACCTCCTTCTTAATTGTGTGACCAGTCGCGCGCTGTCTCCACTCTCCTAACTATCTTGTTTGCTATCTCCCTCGCGCCTATGCCGGCTGGAACTATGCACGCGTTCGTTTCTTTTTCGGTTTCCTGTTTGCTGCTTCTGCAAGCAGCGCTGTGCGCGCTGCTGCCGCTGTTGCTGTTGCTGTTGCTTTCGCTGCCGGCGTTGATCGTAGCAGCGAGACAAAACGTTGCGCTCAACCGCTTATTTATTTATGTCTGTCGGTCTGTCTGACTCTCTGTTTGTGCATGTGTGTGAGTAGCGTTTGTATGTGTAGGTTGTGAACATCTGCTCCTGCAGGCGGCAGCGGCTGCGAACGACGCGACGTTTGCTTTTCTTTTGTTGTAGCTGTTATTGCTGCTGCTGTTGTTGTTTCTGTTGCCTCGTTTCGTTATTATCGTTTTATTGTTGTTTTATTCCATACGGCATATTCGCACTGCGTTTGTTGTTGTTGTTGCTATTCTTACTTATCTCTTTTGTTGTTGTTACTTCCACTTCTACTCTTAAATTTGAGGCGTACGAAGCGCGTCCAAATGGAAGCGGACATGACCTTAATTTATACCTTACTGCTAATACTTTTAGGAAAGAGGACGAGAGAGAGAGAGGGAGAGAGAGAGAGAGAGAGAGAGAGAGAGAGTGCAATAGAGAGCAAGATCCATTTTAATTTCGACGTAACAGCTGACTTCCATTTGAAATGCTAACTTGGTATATGGAATATTCGAAATGAGAAATTCTTGAGTACCTTTAAAGTCCTCTTAAGATATCCTTAGCTCTGCTCGGCCAATGAACTTGTCAGCCAGCAAAGAAGACATCACATAACCACAGCCACTTGAGAGTCCAAAATGGACCGGCCTGGCCGCAGTTTCAGCTGCAGATTCATTTACGTGTGTATGAGTGTGCGTGTGCATGTGTGTGAGCGTAACCTGATTTTATTTAAGGATATGCGCAGCCTGCGGCAAGGCTCTTAAGTGATTTCGAAACGCAATGTAAACTGAATGGAATACGAAGCAAAACTCCTCCTCTCGGCTGCCTCGGTAGCTCTGAGGCAGTGAGGCTGCGAGCTTAAGGATACGCGAATGCTCCAAATGCACTCAAGTGCACGTACGCAAGTACTTAAGCAGAGGCACACACAAATGCATACACACACACACACACACGCAAACGTGCTTGTAGGTTACTAGTTGAAATGTGGCCATGCACAGGGCGAGGCGAATGCGAATGTGAGGTTGGCGGCGAATTCAGAGGCAAAGATGAAGACGAAGGCAGTTGCATGTGCTAAAGCAAAGGCGAATTCGTTGGCGGGCCGAAGGCAGTTGCATGCTTTGAAATGGGGGAGAGGCAAAGAGGGAATGGGCACATTAATTTGCACTGGCTCCAGCTGGAACATCTGTTCCATCTGCGCTGACATAAATCTCGAGTGACTGACCGCTGGAGCGCAAGACCGCGCGAACTCTCGTGGCCGCGAGCGGCGAAAAGGAAACCAGTTTGCACTGGCAGCGATTTAGCTGCGCTACAGTGGAGCCCCAAATTAGTGATGGCGAAAACAATT
Organism: Drosophila arizonae; assembly: GCF_054131065.1. Classification (NCBI taxonomy): domain Eukaryota; kingdom Metazoa; phylum Arthropoda; class Insecta; order Diptera; family Drosophilidae; genus Drosophila; species Drosophila arizonae. Next base: position 24,719,978 of record NC_142924.1, on the reverse strand, counting down.
ATTAATCGATTATTTAAGCTACGGGAATATTAATTTCAATTAATCGACGAAAAATAATCGATGAATAATTAATCAAATGATTTTTATTTTGATTTTTTGAGTTTTATTAAGAATTAGAAATGTGGCGGTCAATCTGTTCCACTTTTCTGTAATTAAATCGCCGATAGAAGCAAAATAATCGTTTGTTACATATCAGATGATTAATCGTGAATTCACTACCACGAATTCCTTAAATATTCCTTAAACATAAGCAAAATACTCGGTGGGAAGGAAACCGGCTTGCCATAGTGGCACTGATTTACCCCACTGTGCCTTGTGTAGGCCTTGTCATTGGCCAAGTTGTGGCCGCGGCAAGCAGATGCAGCAATTTCATTGAGTAACTTTTTTGAATGGATGCGAACGGCTCTGCGTAAGCCGGGGCCTAGCTCGAATCCGAGCCTGGGAAAATCTTAAAAACTGAATGGCCAACTGGCCAGAATGGCCAGCTGGCTAACTGTTTGTGTATGTGTCTGTGCACTTACCTTCTTCTCGGTGAGCTTCTCGCAGCGGCGCTGCTTGCAGATCTGGTGGCTCTTGTCGTTGCGGCAGGGGGCGCACTCGCCGCAGTTATCCTTGCGCTGGCAGCCGACGCACTCGCCGCAGCGCTTGCGCTTCTTCTTCGACTGCAAAACAGAGGCGGAAGAAGAGAAGGAGTTGTTGTTGGTGGAGTGGTTGGCGTTGGGGGGTTGTTGTTGATGTTGTTGGTGGTAGTGTAAGGTTATGGTTGTGGGTGGGTGTTCCTATTATTCGCAGCGTTTGCCAATTATTGCTCCCGCTAACGCGCCCTCCACTGGAACTTACCTGCTTGTCGCATCCACTGGCGTTCGCATCGTTGCTGTCGCCCATGCCCAGGGCGCTCAGCGGACTCTTGAAGTTGGCCGTGCTGCTGACGGCGTCCACCTGTCCGGGATTGCCGCCGCTGGGGTCCACGTCCATGCCGCTGGCCTCGCTCTCGGCGCTGGACTCGAGCGAGTTGGGCCGCTGTTTCCGCCGCTCCTTCTTTCGCGCGTCCAGCCGAGCTATCGGCGACTGCAGCAGCTTCTCCACCTTGATGGGCGCCGTCGTCGTCGTCGGCGTCGGCGTCAGCGGCTGCGTGGTGTGCGGCGTATGGCTGCCGCTGCTGCTGGCCGCGTGCGGGAAGCTGTTGCTGTTGTTCCCGTCATACGACGTGGGCGTGTGCATGCCCACAGCCACGCCCACGCCCAGGCCAGGATGGCCATGCAGCTGGTGTGCGCCACTGTTGCTGTTGAGATCAAAGTCCTCCTTCTTGAGCAGCATGCTGCCCGTTAGCATGTCATAGTCCGCGCCAGCCGACGGAGCCATCGACTCCTTCTTGATCAGCGGCGGCAGGCCCGGCGTCAGGGGCTGGTACAGCTGCAAGTCGCCGAATGCAGCCGTGGCTGCCGGCATCAGCGGATAGGCGCCCGCTCCGGTCGCCCGATGGTGCGAGTGCATGTGATGAAATGCGTTCGGCGGCGGCGGCGGAGCGCCCAGCGGCGTGAAGCTGCCCGAGGGCGGAGTGATGCTCGTCTGCATGCCCGGCAGCTGCGTCAGCGGCGAGCCGACGCTCATCATGCCCGGCGAGCTGACCGAGATGCTCGCCGGCGACATGGCCACCGTTTGCAGCGAGCCGAGTCCTGCTGCAGTAGCGCCGGGCCCAGCTCCTGCGGCGGCCGCTGCTGCTGCTGCAGCGGCTCCAATCGGCAGCGGCATGGGCGTGCCGTCGGGCATGAGCTGATCATTGTAGCCATGGAATTGACTCTGGAATGAGGGCAGCTTTGAGAAGGGCTCAAAGCCGCTCTTTGGCTGCGACTGCGCCTGCGACTGCGACTGCGACTGCGGCTGCGGCTGAAACTGTGGGTGTGGCTGGCTCTGGGGCGGCTGATTGTCCTTGGACTCCATTTCCCAGGGACGTGTGTAGCTGCCGTTAGAGTTGGAGTTCGAGTTGGAGTTGGCGTTGGCGTTGGCGTTGGTGCCGTTGCCGTTGCCGTTGGGGCCTACTGCTGCTGCTGCGGCAGCGGCGGCGGCGGCGGAGGCAGCAGCAACGGTATCACTGTTGTGTGTGCCATGAACGCGCTGGCCATGGGCGTGGCCGTGGCTGTGGCTGTGGCTGTGGCCATTGTTAACACTGGCAGCAGTGCCATTCGCATTGCCGCTGCTGCCCAGGGGTGTTGCAACATTGGTGTTGCTGCTGTTGTTGTTCTCGCTGTTGCTGTTGCTGCTGTTGTTGTTGTTGGTGTTGCTGGTGTTGTTGGCAGGCGCCGTTGGCTGCTGCCGTGCATAATAGTCCCAGTGCTGAGACTGTTGTTCCGCAAGCGATTGCTGCTGCTGGTAATGTTGTTGCTGTAGTTGTTGCTGCTGCTGTTGCTGCTGCTGCTGTTGCTGCTGCTGCTGTTGCTGCTGCTGCTGCTGCTGCTGCTGTTGCTGCTGCTGGTGTTGCTGATGTTGCTGTTGGTGCTGTTGGTGCTGCAAGTGCTGCTGCTGGTAGTGATGATGATACGGCGTCGTATAGTGCTGGCTGAGGCTGTTCAGCTGATTGAGATGCGTGTTGTGCAGGTCGGCAGCTGCCGAAGCAACAGTTGCTGATATTGGAGGCAGGGTGTTGCTGCTGGCGTTGCTGCCGGTGCTGCTGCTGCTCGCTGCAGTTGACGGATCGACGGGGCCGCCTGTGCTGCTCTGTGCGATTATTGTGGACGCCATTTAAGTCCGCACAATCGCATGGCTGCGCAGTCCAGATCAAACTGCGCGGGGGAGGGGAACGGGCTCAGATGTCAAATGTCGAAGTATATATCTACGTGCATATATATTAGTATATGTATATTTATATAGTTTGTACACACTGGTTGGCAGAGTTAGATAATTCGTAATTCGTTTTGAAATCTTTACGTTTTGTACACGCTCACTGCTCTTGAGGTAGTTTTTCGTTCGATTTGTTGGTTGCTTAAAAGTTGATTTAATTTTCTGGGTTTTTCATAAATTGATACTTTGAACTTTGAACTCGCGTAGCTCGCGTGCTTTGTGCATATTGTATTTTTCTTTGTTTTGTTTGTAAAATTTGTATTTGAATATTATTCTTACAGTTGATATATAAATATAATTATTTGTTTGTTGTATTCATAATTTATTTGTTGTATACGTGCTACTACTATTTACTTGTTATTCCAAAATTTGTAAGTTGAAAAATTCAAAATTTTATTTGATTTGTACTTTAATTTGTCGTGTTGAAAGATATTGTTATTGTTGTTGTTGTTGTAAACGGCAGCCATGCGAAATGAAGTTTGTTAAATATTCGCTAATTGTTGCTTAATTAAATTAAATTATATTTGTTGTAGTTGCGGTTACTGTTGCTGTTGTGGTTTTTGTTGTTGTTGTTGTGCTGGGTCTCAGACTTGCGACTTGTTTGAAAATTTGTTATTTTGTAAAAATTTGTAATTTGTAAGTTGTAAATTTGTATTTTGTATGCGTTGTTTGATTTATTCATTAATTCATTATTGGCATATATATGTATACGTATATATATGTATGTATATATAATTTGATTAGCTTGTTGATATTATGTGATATTTTGTAAAATTGATGCTTATGAATTTTGTACTCTGGTTTTTGCATTAAAATTTGATTTGCGTTTATTTCTTGTTAATATGTTTACATATATAAAAAATAGTTGCAGCTTTTATCGAAAATGATTTTTGTTTTGTTTGTTTGTTTTTTTTTTCTTGCTTTGCTATATAATATTACTTAATATATTAGGCTTACAATTTAAAAATCTTTGTCTTCCGTTTGTTTGTTTGTTTGTTGGGTTACCTTACGAATTAATTAAACATTATCGCTTTATTTGTTATTCAATTTAGTTAAGCTATTATTCATCTTTGTTTGTATAAACTTAATACATTTTTATATTAGTTGATTTTCTGTCGTTTTTATGAATTTTTGGTTAGCATTCGAGTTGAAATTTGTTTGATTATTAGCCAAAGAGAAATTTTGCTTTTAATTTCTTATACCAAAATTTTGTTGTTGTTGTTTAAATCCTTTGGTTCAAAATCTGTAAAATAAGAAAATTCATTAGACATATTTCAATTTAAAATAACAATTTTTTAATTTTAGCTGACAGCTAAATAAATAAATCTTTATTAAATATAAGCATGAAAATATTCAAAGTGTTACAGGAACTTTTCACTGAACTTTCTTGAAGCTTCGTAGATAAGCATTACTCATTTTAATATTAACAACAAATGTTGGACATAAAATGCAAACGCTTCGACTGTATTGAAATGCAATGTGTTTATGATAAAAGCTTTAACTTTTAGACCTGTTTCCTTATAATATTCAAACATAAATGGAGGTAAGCTTTACCCAACTATCAAAGCCAAGACTTAATTGCGACATTAGCATAGCTTTTTAACAGCATATGCAACTGTAAATGCAAGCTGTAAAACTTAACAGACATGCACAAATGTTGAGTTCATGTTAACTACAAAAGTTGTGAGTTTATCTATTTTGTTTTTACTTCATCTTCAGAATAATAGGACAATATCATGGAATAGATCTATGTGTATAGCGATTTAACAGATTTGCATTAACAGCAGCATAGCAGAATATTTGGTATATGAAAACGGCATAACCAAATGTTGTCTGCTAATTGTATGCGTTTATCCTAGCTCAGCTCAGCTGTCGCTATAGTGGCTTACGAAGGCAACTGTATTTGCTTGCCACTCTAGCCAGTCCTTTTATTTTATTTCATTTTTGCTGCTATTATCGTTATTCTTTGCTTCTCTCAGCTCTCTGCTCACTCACTTAAAACATCTACAAACTTCAACACATAATTATGGTCTTTGACTATATAATGAGCGTTGGCCAAGTCCAACTTCACGCTGGCAGGAAGCAGCAAGAGGCACAAAAAACAAAAAAAGAAACGAAAAAAAAAAAAAAATGTAAAGGACACTCACTTCTGGCTTTTTATTGCCGTTGGCTGCTGTTGCCGTTGCTGTTGCTGTTGCTTGTAAGTTATGCTTTGGCTTTGTAAGACCTGACACACACTCACACACATACATGCATACACATACACACACTTGCTGCGTTTTTTTTTTTCAGTTGTCATTTTCTTGCTTTTTTCGCCATTTTTTTAACCTCGCAGTTACTCGCATTTATTGCTGCTTATGTTGTTGTTGTTGTTGTGTTTGTCTCTTTTGTATTTTGTATTTTGTTCTCATAAAAAAACGGCACAGGTGTACATTTTTTGCGCGTCCTTTGCCGTTGCCTTTTGACTTTTTGCGTTTTGTTACCTTTTTTTTTTGGTTTTTCAACTTGCCAACATTTCGTTGCGCTTCACAAAGTTCAATGGGCCTACTGTGTGTGTGTGAATGTGCGTGTGTGTGTGGGCCTACACTCTGTAGCAAGCTGTTGGCCACTTGAGGTGTTGAAGTGTCTACGAATTTGCCCTTGGCCAGTTAAGACAATCTACTCAGATATAGAAACTTCTATCAATGAATGATAAATTATTGTCGTCTTAAAAAAACTCTTGAATTTCCAGATATTTATTGAACTGATATTCTTTAAAGGCTGATAGAATAGAATTACCAATTCCGGAGTAATACATAAATACATTCCTGAGTAGCATCAATAGACTGCTGATAGGATGAGATATGTTATCAATCTCTTTCTCTTAAGCTATATTATGAATGGAGATAAGTGATTCCAGTAACTCGAACAACTGAATACCATCCATATTACATACCATCTTATTACAGAATACGTATATATCATGGTATAAAACAATCCAAACGCAATGTTTTAAATCATTCACTTTTATAGAATTACTCCCTAGCTTCAATGATTTCCATGCTGTCTACTCTGATTTCTACTCTGTCAACATTAATCTATTTCTATCCTATATAGATTCTGAACTTATGGCTTTCTAGCTATTTTCTCCTATTAAAAACTTTTCACATTTTGTATATATATATTCCATATTTTCAATTTCAATTTTGGCCATATTTGTTCACATGTTTCTCGTGTTGATTAGCTGAAGCTGCCATTAACTTTTTTCCAGCCTGTCGGGTGTTGTTGCCGCGCAGAACAATTAAAGCCTGATTATGCTGTCGCTTACAATTTGCGTGTCGCAATTTCAATGGCAGCAACGGCAACAGCAACTACAACAGCAACTCGCATTAGTGGCAAGGAAGAGGCAGCTTTGAATGATCGGCAAAAGGCCAACGGCCAATGGGCAGCAGAACCTGCCGCAGCGTCGGCGATCAGCGAATGCAAGGAAACTGAAGCAGAAACAAAAACACAGAGAAGAGCAGAAGAGAGAACAAAAAATTGATGTTGCAGCTGCCACAATTTGCTGCACTTTCCGTTTTATGCGACTGCGTTTCGCGATTCCACTTTGGCAGCAGCAGACCATCCTGCCGCAGTTGCCTCTCGCATATTTACATTGTTCGCTGCAAGTTGCATGTGGCAAGCTGAAAGCTGTAAGAGTTACGAGTTACGACTACTGCGATAAAGATCCCGATTTTGAAAATTAGGCCAACGCGAAATGCATGTGTATGCGGCATGTGCAACTCCAGCTCCAAGTGCAACTGCAACAGCAACTGCAACATGTGCACAATTAGCGCTTCCTCTGGCTGACGCTCTTACTGCCATATTGCTGATAAATCAAGCCGACGCTCCACTTTTGTTGTTGCTATTCAAATCGTATTTCAAGTCTACCTGAAGCCCCAATTTCCGCTCTGTGACATAATACCAAATCGAAGGAATTATGATTGATAAACCTATATATACATATATATATATATATATATATATATATATATATATATATATATATATATATATATATATATATATATATATATATATATATATATATATATATATTGATTTTTATCTTATCTATAGGCTGATAAGCAAAGGAACTCGTGTCTGGAAATTTGTGGCAGCTTTTGAGCTGGGATATATTGCAGATATAAGCTAAGTAAACACGGATGTATTAGTGTGTCTGTGTGTGTGTGTATGTATGCGAGGCTTACAACAAACGAAACCATGAACAATGCGCGCAATTCACTACAATATCTGACTCTTTCTCTCCCACTCCCTCTCTCTCTCTCTCACTCTCATTCTCATTGTATGCCTGTATGAGGCTCTGGCTGGCTCACAGTTTGTAACATTTAGCAAATGTTTTGCGAATTAAACTCGCAGCACACAGATGTACACTCATACATATATGCGAGCATGCATACATACATATGTATGTGTGTATATGTGCACATGCGAACAATGCGTCATTTGAAAATACTGAATGCAGAAGGGCACAAATGGCCAGAGCTGAAATAATTTAAGCAATGAATGTAGGTGACTCTCAGCTGCATTGCATTCGCAGCATAAACTGGGCTACACACATACACACACACAAGCACACAGGCACACGCACACCTGCATGCACATGTCCATGCACGTTGCATGTGCAAAATAGACCAAATGCTATAAGAGAACTCAGCCGTGACGAGGGCGAGGGCGAGAGCGAGGGCGAGCAGCAGCCTGCCTCATGTTGTAGCAACTGCTGCGTGCTGCCTGCCGCCTGCTGCTTGCTGCTTGCTACTTGCTGCCTGCTACCTGACTTTCATTTGTCGAGGCAAGTCAAGGAATGGCACAACAAGTGCAGCAGCAACTGGCAGTTTGCCAAACTCCTGTTCCGTTTGCTCCTGCTGCTCCTGCTGGCTACACAGTTACCAGTTGAATGGCAGCCAGCTCGAATGCCCCTCTTTCTCTCTCTCGCGCTCTCTCTTCACCTCTCCCTCACCCCCTATCATTCATCTCTCTATCTCCACCAGCTCTCTGTCTGTCTATCAAGCTGACGCGCTGCCAGCAGCATTTCAACTGAATCAGCTAACAGGCTCCAGTTACGGCTCCATCTACAGCTGATGTTGCGCATACGCCCCATGTTGCCCCAATGTAAAATATTTGAATATGTTATCTGACGTTTTCGGCGCTTGTTCTCAACTTTTGTTCACTTATGAAATTTGTTCAAAATTGTTTGCGCACTAAAATATTTATTAAAATAAGCATGCAATAAGCACTTGAACATGCGCATCTGCCACACCCTCTCCGATTTCACGTTACATGCGCCTTGCAACATAATTAAGCCAACTTTTACCAATATGCCAGGCTTCATTCTGCTGGCGTCTGCATTATTGCATTATATTCACATATTTATATACATATATCTCTTATTTTCAAGCAGCGCCCAGGGTAGGGATTAGTTAACATGTTGCTCGTTGAAATATTTAATTTAACTTCAGCTTGAGAATGTTTTACTCTATGCAGTAATTTCGTTTTATTTTTTTTAGACAATTTTTAATGAAATCGTTTCCACATATGAAATATAATGATCTGCTTTTAACAGAACTCTATTAAATTACTATACCTATGAAGTTTAAGCCATGATATTGTTTTATTATTTCACATTTACAAATTTATGATTCTATGTAAAGTAAATGTAAGTGTACAGAAATTAATTGAAGAAGCAAAGTAGATAAAACTCACACAATTTGTAGTTAACATGAGCAGAACATTTGTGTAAGTCTGTTAACTTTTGCTGCTTGCATTTACATTTGCATATGCTGTTAACGGTTAATGTTTCGGTGCTTATAGCGTCACGAATCGCTCTAAGCCATAACTAATTGAGAATTCTATTGCTTAAAATTTGGAGAAGTAAGTAAGCAAAGGCATGTGAAGTCATTATGCACATATATACATGCATCATGGCTCAGCCATATTCTAATCCTAATATGTGCAAATTATTACTTATAGCATCCCTGAAGTTTAATCTATATATCCTTGCTCTCATTTAATTTTGAGCTGTGTTAATTAATTTGCATTTGAATAAAGGTTGAAATTAAGTACTTCATAAAACATTCTCTATTTGAATGTAAAGCATTATTATATATTTAATAACAAAAATATATGTAAGACCCAGTATCACCGGAAGTCGCTTTAACCATACATATTTGCTCATATATGGAAGTTTAACTAGGGACTGCAATATTCGTCGTAATAACCGTTTGAAAGCTAAAATCGGAGTCGTTACAACCGAGTTCTACTGTAGCTGCATATACAATATAACTACATATATTTCGATTTACCCATAGTAAACTTTCTTTCAAATATCTAACTTAAATTTTATACAAATTTACCTACAGTATAGATTTGCAATACAGTGCATAGATTTATTTAGAGTAAATACTCTTTAAAAATATATCAGAATTATTACATACACATATACATATAAGAAACTCATATTTTATGCACACAATTGAAAGTGTAAAAGTCTTGCTTATCATTTACTCCACTAATGGGTTAATTTGCCAGCCGATGTGTCACGTGTAAATTGAGTTATTCGTTGCCCAGACAGAGACAGCGAGAGAATGAGAGAAAGGAAGGGGGAGTGAGCGAGAGAGAGAGGGAGGTAGGGAGGGGGTAGGCGTGCAGGCCTGGCAGCTCAGTATGTTGAGTATGTTTGCAAAAATGCGATGAAATGAAACGTGCTGCGCGCCACAATGAAGCCATGCAAAGGAGCTAACCAAGTACAGACACACGCACACACACACGCACACACTTGCAAGCGGGTGTATGTAGATATGTGTGTGCAAATTTACGAGTGTGTCATTTAGCTCGCATACTTTGAAAGTCACGCACGTAACCGTTAAAGCTACCAGCAGCATGCGTGTGTGTGTGTGTGCGTGTGTATGGGCGGCATATTGTGTGTATTGCGAGTTGTTTGTTTTTCTCTAGGTCAAAGCCTTAATTTGCCTGCCGTATCCTTTGGCGCTGCCTTGGGCTACCTGTGCATGCTTCCATATTTTGTGTTTTCGTTTTCTTTTTTTTTTTTTTGGCCTGAACTTGTTTTATGAATGAAAACGAAAACGTAATATGTGAGTGCGTAACTGTGTGTGCACCCATATGTGTGGGCGTATGAGTGCGTGTGTGAGTGTGAGTTACTTGCTTTTCGCAGTAAGTCGTTTTTGTTGCGTGCTCGTGTTTATATTTAGCTGGCGTGTTAATTCATTGGGGGTCGCCATAAACTCATAAACTGCAACAGAAATAGATGCAACAATAACAACAGCAACAACAGCAGCAGCAGCAGCAAACAGCATTAACGCAGCCGCAACAGTCGCGTCCAGTTGGCGGCACATGTGCCTTCTCCATTCTGGTCAGACAAATTGCAGCTAAAGATACACAAACTGCAAGATACAAACAAAATGCGCTGCTTGAACTTGAACTTCGGTTTGTTGTTGTTGTTGCTGCTGCTGTTGTTGCTGTTGCTGTTGCTGCTCTGTTTCTTCAATTTGTATTACTTTATTATTTATTTTGCTTTGCTTGCGCCGTCAGCTTCTATGGCGCTTTAAATTCTCTTTATTGCCCATGTCAAGGCAGCTTCTGCGCCCAGAATGAGGCGTGGGCCGACTTTGACTTCAAGTTGTTGTTTGTGTTGTTGTTGTTGCTGCTGGTGTTCTTCTCTTTCTTGTGTGTTTCGCTTTCGCTTTTGCAGTTTGGCTTTTTACTGTGAGATTCTTATTTTATTCTTTCTTTCTTTCTTTTTTTGGCGCTTCTGTTTGGAGCGCGCCAAAAGAAACAGAAAGATGTATGAGCCTGTATGTGTTTCTGTGTGTGTGTGTGTGTTTGTCTTTAACTTTCAATGAGTGCTGCCTGCTGGGCTGCCTTGAAGTACGCACGTTACTGTTAGTTAGTTGCGAACAGCCGCGTCGAGTGTTGAATGTATCTGTATATGTATTTGTAGCCGTATTGGAGATTTTGTTGTTGCTTTTGTTCTTGTTGTTGCTGTTTGCCTGGCAGCCTGGCGGAGCGTATAACTCTTCAGTACTCGAGCTTGTAGCAGCTTTTTAATTTAACTTGACAAACGTCGGCGCATATGCGCCACAGATACAAATGTATCTAGCGGATTGTCGGCATCTCTGATGCTGCTGTTGCTGCTGTTGCTGCTGCTGCTGGCAGCAACAGCTTTGCCTTGTTCTTCAAATTTTGTATCTGTTTTGGCTGCTGCCGCGTGTTTATTGTCATTACTCATCTGGAAATGTTTTTTGTGTGTCAATTTTCGGGAGTTTCATGGTTTTTAAAATAAAATATAATCGAACTCTGCTGCCAGCCGTCGTGGTCTTATCGTTGTTGTTGTATGTGCCACTGCGGGCATCTTTATTAAATTTTATTTCATCATTTGCAAATGTTTCTGTTTATTTTGCTTACATTTGGCGAATGTTTTCAGCTTTAAAGCAGCGTCATCAATCCAAGTCGATCAATAAGTCCCAAAAAAATAAAAAAATAAAAAAAAGAATGGCCTGTTTACAGGCAAAGCTAAGAATAACACAGAAATTTGTGCGGCAAGTGCAGCGTCTTTTGTAATTCGATAAGTCTTTAAAAATAATATTTTCTTTATTCACGTACGTATCTGGCGGCCTATTGGCAATGGAATTGGTTTTCTTTAATAATTTGCATATGCGGGCAGGTAAGCTGCATGGAAAACAACGCGAAGTGGTAAATCGACGGCAAAATAACAGATAAGAGAGAATTAAATGATAAATTAGGATAGAGATAAATGCAGACAAAGCTATATGGAGATAATTGTAGTGGCTAAATCCTAAATCATCATCAATAATAAAGCTGAGAGTGAAGGTATATACAGAATAAATATGACATAGATGGAATGTTAAATGGACTGCTAAATATCTAAAGAAAAGTTGGAAGGAATTTAAAAGTGGATATAATCCATTGGCTTAGATTGAAATAAACACTTGATGATTGAATAAAAGTGAAAATCAACCGATTAACATAACATTTTAGTACAAAATAAATGTTAAGTACATAATGAAAATGCATAATGCTAAATATTGTTTATTTAAAAGATGCATACGGGTATAGGGAATCATCTTTACCTATGCTTATGTCTATTAAATGAACTAAATTTCTATGCACAGAATAATTGGATTTGTTATAAAAATAAAAGTAGACAACTAAAATTATTGGATTTTCGGCTATCTCTAGAATCTTCCCTAACAGCAGCAGTTTGAGTCTTATGACTTTAGATCTACGTTGTTAATACGAGTATTACAAATTGAACCCCTTTACTATTCCCTGATTAGCATTGCAATTCTCTAGAACATATTCACTTTAAGTAATTTGTAATTTGTTTAAAAATATAATTTTTACAAACCGTTGTTAATCCATTGCCGTTGGTTCGACCGTTGGTGCCACTGGGAAAATTGCGATCTTTATATTTAGAGTTGCTTTTTGTTTTGGTTTGTTTTTTAAGGATCTACTGAGCAACTGAATACCGTTATTAAGGAAAAGAACCCGCGAAATCGCGCACGAATCAAAACGAACCACGGAAATCGGGAACGAAATCGAAAATTTGTTTACAATACGAAAAAAACGCGAAAGATGCGAACGCGACGCGAAAAGTAAAATGTTAACGCAAAGAAACGATGCAAAGCTGCAGGTAAATTCAAATTGTTGTTAAACATTTGCCGTAGCTGTTGTTGTTGTTGTTGTTGATGTTGCACTATTCACGAGAGCAGCATTGTTGCAAGATTGTTGTTTTTAGAGCACTGTGGAAACTGGGTTTCCATTCCATTTGAACTGCAATCCTTGATCACTGACTGCCCAAAAGTTGTTTGTGGTGTGAAAAGGTAAATCATACGCGGAAATTAACAACAAAAGATATTAGCGCACTAACTGTAGCTATAGCTGTATCTGTATATGCAGCTGTAGCTGTAGCTGTAGCTGAAGCTGAAGCTGGCGACGGCAACGCTCCACTCACGACTTGCAGCTCGCAGCGGACAGCGGGCTGACACTGGCAACTCGCACTCGTTTCTGGCGCTCGAACGTAGCGACGGCGTCGGTGCAAAAGTTTTTGTATTTAGGAAACTTTTCACCCTTCGAAGGATACACAACAACTGATTGTGCCGTGCACAAGCGAACGGCAAACCAACCCCGACGACGCCAGCAGCCAGCAGCAGTCAGCAGCAGCGCAGGCAGCAGAGGCAACGGACGCAACCTGAACGCATCGGCTCGACGCCGGCACGAGCGAACACAACAACAACAGCGAACAGTAAATAAACGAACTCGGCTCGAACATCGCGCGAGCTGCAGCATGTTGCATGTGGTCCGAAAACAATTAATACGAACTTTAGTTGATGGAAATGAGTTTATTCAAATTGTTCTTATGACGCAGAAATAATGAAATTATATGCAATAAAAAAGAAGGAATAAAGAAAATAAAAATAAATATGTAATTTAAATTATTTATTGAAGTCAATAATCAAAATATTGTTTAAACATTTACTAAGTACTTATCTATGCCATATAAATGATTTTAGTTATTTTATTAACTAGAAATTCAAATTTATATTACACAATATGCAGATAAAAAATATTGTTATTTAGATGAAATATCAAAATAAAATATAGTCAAATATGCATTATCATTGATATTTGAAGGAGAGATTTACCGGATACAAAATATAAATATTGAAATAATAACAATTAATGAGAAAATGAAAAGGCGTAACAAACAAAATACGTTCTATTCCAAATTCAAATCAAAATTCCATTAATTTTTGTTGATTTATCTGGTTTTATGATATAAATTATGAGTTTGTTGCAGTTACTTATGTCGCTTGTAAATAGTTTGTAATGTTATTCATTTTCTTTGTAATGTATTTTGTATGTTATTTTGTTATTATCAAGTCTAATTAGCAAGTGGGTTCTTTGGATTTTGTTATGATGGAGCTACATATATTATCGTATTATATGATAATCTTATTAACTCCAAGGTCCAATTGAGTTCTTGATTCGCTTAGTGTTCGAGTTACTTATTTCATGCACTTTATATTAAAATATAAGTGGAATAAAAATCTCTATTTTGTAAAAAAATAAAATAAAAAGATAAAAAATTAACTTTGTAATAAATAATAAATATTTAATTAAAACATAATAATTATATTTATTTACCATTTATTAAAAACCAGTTTTTTTTTAGTAGTTGCCTTAAAAAATGTTCTCTACATAAATTTAAAAAAAATTACTATATTCTATATAATATAAAATTTATTCTTTATTGGCCAGCTGCTCAACTCGAGTCACCCTGTTGCCGTCACTAGTTGCGTAGTGTTGGATTGCAGCCTTCGATCGGCAACTCATACCAACGCTCAAGCTTGTTGCTTGCTGTCGCAGTTGTTGCTTGCTGTCTGGTGTCCTGGTTCAAACAAGTCCTGCACAAACACACACACATGCACATATATACACACGCACATGCAGAGCTATACATAAACAGCTGCATTTGCTCTATGCTGGCAAACACGCACACAGCCATAAAGACACATAAACACGAACATGCGGCGTTTGAAGTAGGTTTTGTTGTTGTTGTTGTTGTTGTTGTTGTTGTTGTTGTTGCTGTTGTTGCTGTTGCTGTTGCTGTTGCTGTTGCTGTTGCTGTTGCTGTTGCTGCCGCTGCCGCAACGTCCTCTGTACAGTTGTTGTTCCAATTAAAAAATTTTTTCCCTAGTTTCGCGCGTACAATGCGAACTTGCAATCTATGAGCCATGCAACAGCAGCAACAGCAACAGCAACAGCAGCAGCGACGGCAGCAGCGGCTAGAGCGACGAGCGAATACTTTCTGGTTTTATTTCGCTGTGCTCGTTTCTGTGTGAAGCCTGGACCTTGTGGGCGTAACATCATGTGTGTGTGTGTGTGTGAGTTCTATATCCTTGCTGGCATTGCACTGGCTGTTGTGGGATTTTTGGTACAATTTGCCTTCTTATTTCACTTTTTTGCCAGCAGCTTTTCTAAAGAGCTGCGAGGGACAGAAAGAGACAGTGATAGCGAGAGAGAAGGAGGGTGGGTGGGCAATAGTGGGAGGAGGGTGGAGAGGGGAGAGAGCGGAGCGTCACGGTTCCTAGCTGTGCCACTGTTTCTCATCCTCATCCTGTTCCTGTTCTATATGTCAGTTGATTTCATTTCACTTTTTTTCGCCAAACTATTAGTTGAGCTCTTGCAAATGTGTTTGTGTGTATGTCTATATGGGTGTGTGTGTGTGTGCGTGTAATTTCTGCTGCCAGTGCTTTTTCGGCCATGCAGTCTGCAGTTGTTGCTGTTGGTAGAAGCCTTTTGACGGCAGCGAAATGTGAATACGCGCCGGGCATAAGGATTTAGCTTTGGCGCTGCACAAAAAGGCAAGCAAAACCTTGACAGTTGCATTGTGGCATGGAAATTGGGAACAGGCAAATGTCGGTGGGAGGGCGGTAGGTCGTTGGGAACCTTTGCTTATTTGCATTGCGTAATGGAAAATCATCGTGGTACGCAACCCTTATCCTAATGCTTATCCTGGCCGAGGAACACTGACCTGTCCTACACACCGAAAATCACACAAGGTAAACACAGAAGGCATACACACAGCGAGAGAGAGAAGGAAAGAGAAAGAGAGAGAGAGAGAGTAAGAGTTACGTACGCTGGCTAAGAAACTGCTCGTTGAGTTACATCTGCACAAACAGAAGACGCAGCCGTCGTCGTAGGTAAGGGGCGTGCAACTGCAACGTCTGCTGCTGCTGCTGCTGCTGGCGTCGTATTGGTCTGTGGCATTGCCTTTGACTTTGCCACTTTGCCGTTTGATTGCGCGGCAGCGGTGAGCGAAACTTTGGCCGGGCTGCAAGAAGTTGTGCGTGCCACAAAGTTACTTAAGCGATTCGAATGTACATATGTCTGTGTGAGTGTATGTGTGTGTATGTGTGTGTGCGTGTCCTTTGTCAGGCAACAAAGGACATTCACATTGCAGCAGCAGCAGCAGTAGCAGCAACGCAAACAACAACTACGATAAAGTATCTGACAGTTGCAGCTACGTGTTTGAAAAATGAAAGAAATGCGCGCGCGTTTCGCAAAAATGCAAAATAAAGAGGAAGCACAGCAGGCGACAGCTTTAAAGTTCGCAAGGTCGAACATTGAATACCTTTTATCAGAAAACAACAAAAAATTGAACTTGATCTAACTTTTAGCTGTATTATAGTTAAAGTCTAGCAGCTGAAGACTCTTGCTTACATTGCCATAGCCCTACTTTATTTATTCAAGCTTCGAATAGCGAATGGGCTCGTTTTAGTGAGGGTATAAACAGCAGGCGATGGCAACAACTTTACCGCAAGCAGCAAGACACAGCAGCAAAAGTTCTGACAGTGTTGCCGTGCCTGATAACTGTAGCTGAAGCTGAAGCTGAAACTGAAGTGGAAGTTGGAGTTGAAGTTGAATGCACGCGAGTCATGCCCTGGCATCGCCATCAAGGACCCATCCGGTGTGTGTGTGTGTCCTGCGAAAAGAAGTAGCCGAGGAGATAGCGAGGAGAGAGAGAGAGAGAGTGGGAAAGGGAGAGAGAGCGCGAGATCTTTCAGCTATGAAAGTGCGGCAAATGCGCGTAATACGAGCAACACAAGCCAAATGCATTAACAGCAAACAGCCAACAGCAACAGCAACAGCAGCACATACATATATATATTTATATATACACACAAGTATATTCTCATATATATTTTTTATTTGTTCCATTACAGCCCTGCTGCTGCTATTGTTGTTGTTGTCGTTGTTGTTGCTGCAGTTGTTGTTGCTGTCGTACGAGTTTTGAGTTTTCCGAAATCATGAAAGGAGCAGATGTTAAATTTTTATACACAACGCAGCGGCTGCCTTCGCTGCCCGCGTCGACTGCGCAGTTGCTGTCGCTGCTGCTGTTGCTGCATTATTACCCGCTGCTGCTGTGGTTGTTGTTGTTGCTGTTGCTGCTTCTGCTTCCTTTGCTCTGTGAGCTCGTTTCGAGGCAGCCGCAGCACTTTTTGCTTTGCCACAAAACTTCAGCTGCTCCGCGTTGGACTTGGACTTGGCTCTAGACTACAACAGAGCGCGGAGAGCGAAGAGCAGAGAGCAGAACTTCTGCAGCTTATGTTGTTCAGCACTCAGAGTTTTGGCTTAGATTTACTTGATGTTCTAGCAGTTGTTGGTATATTTGTGTTGAGCAGATTTCTCAAATATCTTTCAACGTTTCAGTTTAATTGTCGCAATTGCTGGCTTCGTCGCATCCCTTCTGCCCGTTCAGCCATTACCTGATTTGTCAATGTCCTGTCGTCCTTATACCCGACCTTTACCTGGCTGGGCACGACGCTCCGCTGCGTATTGGAACAATAGTTTTTCATTTCGTGATGCTAATCATTGCTAAAACTCACTGCGCACGCACACACAGACACATACACGAACATCATCTCATTTCAAATTAACCCTCATGCACACACACATACACATACACACACATACTTTCACACTACCACACATATTTATGAAGGCAACGCACAGTGGGTGGGTATGTCCGACTGCATTGTGCCCAGAACAGGTAAGCGAATTCGAATCTATCGAGGCTATTGCACCTTGTGTCCACATTGTGCTGCCATCAAACCCCATTGCGAAACTATAGGGTATATATAGTTATATGTGACAATAATATTACAATATAGATGGTTTACATTTAATTGGTATCGCTTTCTTTATGTTTATTAAGCAATTTACTTGAATTGCATATTCTTTTAATTTCTAATTTATGTCATGTTTTGATGTCATTGCATAGAAAAGTTACATACTTACACACATACTTAAAGCAAACTTAGCCTGCTCACGCTGTAGATAGTCGCATGTTATTCTGTCTGTTAGATACATTTTTACATAATATTTTATATACTAAAAAATCATATTAAATTAAGCTGTACAGTTATATATTGATATCTGTATTTATTCTTGCATTGTTAGTTGATAGATATAGTTCAATGAAATCCGGTTACTAAGAGTTCCAAGGGACCGTCGTTATAACGATAGACGCTATAACCATATAAGTTTACTCATATAAGCGGAGTCGGTTATAACGACGGATTCTACTGTATTTCAGTTATTTTATTAGACTCAAGCTCATTTATTTGTTGTTAAGTATACACGTTAAATATATACATATTTAAAGTGAACTATACTGTCATTATTACATTACGAAATTTTACTCACGACCAAGCCAATTGAGTTGCTGACATTGGACTCATTTGATGTGCTAGCTATTTTCCATAGATCTTTAGACTTCGAGTGCGTACGGGATGGCTTTAAGTAAAAAATACACAGATACTTCTGCCGCCGTCCGCTTTCACCCAGTCCCCGCTCTCCAGCCCTTTTCCATCCTGACAGGCATCAATCGATGCATGTTGCCAGCTCTTCCACTGCTCTTCCGACTGCAGTAGGAATGAGCCAACGATAGGGATTGGGATTGCGATTCCGTTTTGCGCGTGACACCTGATGATATTTTACGATTATTGTTTTTGGATTTATGAAATGTAATTCCAATTGCAGCAGGTGTTCTCATTTAGTTATTGTTGTGTTTATCTTTGTTGTTGTAGCTGTTCTTGTTGCTGTTGCACACATTTTGTTATTTTGCAATCATTATTAAATTGCTGCAGACCGAAAATTCCATTAAATGGAAAACCGCATAACGAAATTGCTGCATGCCCAAGGCTCAATCAACTAATGGTTGATTAGAACTCGGGCTCCATGTAGTTTATTCAACGATATGAGACACTCAAAAAATAACTGTTATGCTAACATATATAATAGAAAGACAAATTTATTAAGTGTTGTGAAAATATAAATTGAAATATCTCTACAAATAAAATAGATTAGGTCAGAAATTGCGAATGGCAAATTCCAATATTTATGAGAATAAATTGTGACTTTGTAGGTTTCACCTTACCCTATTCATTGTTATTATTTATGAAAAAATAATTGAAATAAGCGCAGTTTTTATTAGTACTTTAAAATTT
Source organism: Drosophila arizonae (assembly GCF_054131065.1). Lineage (NCBI taxonomy): Eukaryota > Metazoa > Arthropoda > Insecta > Diptera > Drosophilidae > Drosophila > Drosophila arizonae. The sequence continues at coordinate 24,701,049 of NC_142924.1, read as the reverse complement.
TTATTCTTATTGAGTTTTGTTATATAAGGATAACTTTTTTCTTAGTTTTTATATACAAACCATTTATGTAGATCATCCGAGTCATACAAGATTTTCATTTTGAAAATGTTTTTAATTATTTTGTTTGTTTATTGAAAATTAATTCCATTAGTTTGCCTTTGCTTTGATTTTACTAATTTTTTGTTTTTAAATTAAATGTAAAACTACACTAAATGCATGTGTGTGTGCTTGGGCGTGTGTGTGGGTGTGCATATGACATTGTGCATGTGTGTGTGCTTGTTTAAAATTTAATTATCAATTATTTGCTGCAAAAATCGTGTTCATATCGAATTTCAATACTCGATACAGTGAATGGCTACTCGGATGTGTGAATAGGACTCGCTCTGTCGCTCTCTCTGTCGCTGTTGTTGCTATCTCTGTCGTCGTTGTGCGTCTGGCTCCTGCTACGTAGTACGTACGTGGCTGCCTAATTGGCGGCTATAGTGCAGACACAGCAACTGGGAAACCAGAACGTGTCCGTGTAGAGATTTTGGCCGTTGCCCTGAAGCGCTATTAAACGTTTTTGTACAAACTTCTGCTCGCACCTGGAATTGTAGCCATTGGGCAGATCGCACAGGTTCGAGCATGTGTTTGAGCTGAAAGAGATAGATAGATTGAGGGAGAAGGGAATTATATAACAGCGGAAACAGCGCCAAATGCCAAACAGACAAAAAATAAACAACTTTACGAAATTTAGCTGCGAGCTGCACCCATAAATATGCCCAAGAAGGCGAAGAATAACATAAAGTGAAGAGGAAGAGGAAGGGGAAGGGGAAGAGGCGGTAGCGCCGGCTGCAAAGTTGAAAGTTTAACGAACTTGTTAAAACGGGAATCGTGCGTAATTGATAAAGAGTTGAGCTAAGGCTAAAGCAACGGTACTTAGAGACTGTGTCCCTGCCAGCTGTTGCTGCTGCTGCTCCTGCTGCGCCTGTTGCTGCATCGTCCGACGATTTACGTTCAGCTACATATTTGGTTAAGCAAATTGTGTGCTAAGTGCTGCTCTCACATGTGGGAAAGGGTCAGGGAACGGGGCGGGGTGTGAGCATAGGGCATGCGAGTGCGTGCATCTAGGCGACAAATGACAAACAGGGGCAGTTGCTCTCACACATTCGCTCATCCTGCGTCCCCTCAGCTGGTCTCTTTGCACTGGCTGCAGCTACTCGAATTGTTCCTCATCCGAGGTCTCTCGTCACCCTATATTTACCTCTGTTTGCGCTTTTTTCCGAAGGTTTTCGAGTAGCGCACGCATAAAACAGAGGCAGTTGCCCCTGGTCGAGGGGGACACGAATAACGAGGAACGAGGAACGAGGAATGAGCAACGAGAACACCGACCGCTGGTTGGTTAATCTTGGCATTTTTTCGGGGTGTTATAATTCGTTTAGCTGCAATTATGACACAAAACCCAAACGTAACCGTGCACATACCCATGCTCGTGGGTTACTTGCTGCTGCACTTCTGCCCACGTGCCCAAGCATAGGCTTCCCCTAACAACCAGTCCGGTCTGGCCAAACGAAAAGGGGAACACTTATTGATATGGAACGCTGTCCTGCTGTGTGTTTGTGTCTAGCCCGGAGCGAGAGGGGCCCTAAGCACTGATTGCAAGTGTTGAGTGGGTTTTTTTAATTCATTAATTGAAAGCAACAGTACAAGTCAATAGGCGTAAACATTATATAAACGATTAATCTCAGATCACACGGTAGTTACCCTTACGTATGTCTACTATATATTTATATAAAATAACTAATTAACGTGTTTGATCAAAATGTATTTTAGACAAGTAAGTAAGCTCTAGTTGACAACTTGACACCGAACCCTCGAAAAATGTAATATGTCAATATCAAAATATATAAAATAAAAATATATAAATATAGAAGTATATAAATATATCCATATATAATATTTACTCTATTGAATATCATTTTATAAAAGTGACTGCTTGTTTACAATTTGGAATAGCTCGGCACATTTGCCTGAGATTCGTGAAAGCCCATATGACAAATATTGGGACAATAACTTTGATAATATACTTGATATAAATTTGTAGCTAATGCACAAAATGGGAAAAGTTACAGATTGTTGGAAAGAAACAAACAAACTACGCGTGCAAAACGACAAGGCTCTAACTCTTCAAGAATACTACGGAATACAGAAAGGCGGACTGAGCTTGTCTCCGTGAACTGGAATATACACTTGAATATATACTTGAAGGGATCTGACAAGTCTGCTGCTGTCTGCTACATATATTTAAGTAAATCATTTTATGTTCTGAATTCCGATTTTCAATACTGCCAGTTTTAAACAACTATTGGACGCAAGTAGACCTTAACCAAGCAGTGCACAATCAATGTAAAGTAGTTCTAAAATGGTGAACTGCTTGCGGTTCAAAAAGCAGTTCTTACATTTAGCATAAACACAAACCACAAACGCATTGGGAAAAGATACGAAAATACGCATGTAAAGACGACACCTAATTCGATCTGTTTAGCAATTGATTGAACTTTGCTATATTAGAGTTAATGTGCGATTAGGTACTTACGCACAAAGCTCCGCCTTGACCATCTGACGTGCGGTGTTCTCCTCGTTGACGACAAACATCCAATTGCCCCGGGAATTGAGAGCAGCTTGCGGTGTTATGAACTGCGATGTCGTTTCGCAAAGTGTGGAACGCGACGGACTTTGTCGTTTGATTCGCGATTTTTCATTATTTTTTGTATTGCTGTTGTTGTCGCTGACGCCCACAATATCTAAGAGATCCATGTTGAGCGATACATCACGCATGCTGCGTTTATGCTGCTCCTCCCGCTCCTCCTGCTGATCCTGCTTCCGCTCTACCTCCTGCTGTTCGCTCGCCTCCTTTGCCATTTTCACGGCCTGCTCCTTAAGCTGCTGCATCTCTGATTGCTCTGCCTGAATGGCCTTCTGCTTAACACTCAAGTCGCGCACGATACGCTTCAACCAGAGCGTCGCATTGTAGGGCGTCTTGCCATTGCTGTAGTACAAATGCCTCGTTCCAGTGCCGGATCCAGACTGTCCGCCGTGTTGCTGACCGCCCGTGCGAAAGCCCCCACGATTGGCCGACGAGGTGTACAGTAGGTACCTGCAGTGGAAAAGAGAGTTAGGATCGTTTGGGGAGCTGCAGCAGCTACTCACGTGGGCGCATCTGTTGTGGGGTTGGATGCGAAGAGAGAATTGCCTGCACCGCGCTGTGGCACACCGCCAAAGGGCGTCTGATAGCTGTAGCCGTTGAAATCTTGCCCGTTAGCAAACTCGCGCTGCGGAAAGATGGACTTCGGATCGTAGAACACGGGCGTGTCCGACCAGGCAACGGCCGAGAATTCCTCCCAGGTCTCGTCGACCAGCAAAGAGGCCGCCTCGTAGCCCCACTTGCGTACGAGACTCTTAATGAGATATCTGCAAAGGCGAGACACAATGAGAGTGAAGCTGAAGTTGTTACCCGAGTGATGTAAGAGATTGTTTCGAGTAGATTTCGCCGTGATGCCCCCTCCCATCCCATTCCATTCCATCCCTTGACATGGGAATGGGCTGCGAAAGTGGAATACCTTGCCACTTGTCGACATCGCCCAATTGGCTTGCGCAACAAGCTGACGAGCAGACAGCGGGAGTTGCGGACAGACAAACACCCGAAAGCGTGCCACGCCCCTACTCACTGCTGTTAAATCATAATTAATATTGCAGCCAGACAATGGGTTAGGCTAAATAGTATTATTCACTTATATTCACGTCGACTGCACCGCATGCGTGTCACGTGCCACAATATGTGTCACATGAAAAGGTGAAAACGGGCTGTGGCTTTTCCCCACTCGAAGTGTTTTTCTGTTTTCGTTGTTATTATTTTTCAGAATTATGCAACATCCGAATTCCGTAGGCCTCATAAAATGACTACTTAATTGCTGAGACGGCGCCAAATGGCGGCCTCACTCGGGGTCTGTCTTATCATTGTCATTGTCATTAGCATTAACATTACTATTATCATTATTAGTATCAATATCATTGCGTGCAGGGGCAGCAACTCACTCACATTTTATTCAAATCGAAGAAATTATCTAAAAATAGCCAAACAAATGGAAGAGCAGGCAGAAATTCAAATCAACTAACAATCCATATAAATGAGCATATGAAATAAAAATTTGAGTCCAAACCTAACGAAGTTCAAACACTCTTAATTGCCATAGACCATGTTGGCTTTTAGTATGCTCTTTTCTGTATTGTAAACAAAATGCTTATTAGATTTATAATTATATATATATGTATTTTTTTCTTTTCTGTAAAATTAATTTCTTTTATCGTTTTTTTTTTCAATAAAAAAAATGAGATCATTTAAGGACGAGTATTTCGAAAAGATTCGGCTTAAATATTATTAAATATATAAATTATTCATAATTAGCAACTCTCTAAATGAGATCTATTAAAACTGTAAACATTTTCTTTAGAAGTTTTAGAAAAGCGAATCAATTACCTTTCTTAAAGGGATATATGTTATAGATATTTTAAGAATATTAATAATGATAATAACAATAGGTATCATAAATTGTTGATGATGTTGATTCCAAAATTGTGTTTTATTTTGCGCAAAATCTTTTCTTTTTCAAGAACTGTACTGCATGAATGACTATGAAACTCTCATATTTCAATTAGTTTCTTGAGGCTGACAAATCATGTTATGTAATTAGAACAGCAGATAACTATATAAATATGGAAAAATATTTGTCAGCTGTTAGGACTTAATCGAAACACATATAGAAAAATAAATTCCTTGCTGATAATCAACTACTGTAAAGTAGTTTGAAATGGAAACTTGGATTCTGTTGCCGATCAGTCATATCGCATAGCCATGATACCTCACACACTATACTATTATATACATGCTTAATTATTCAAAGAGGCATTCATAAATATTCGAGAAGCACGCGGCGCGTCGTCACAGACAAAGTGTCTTGAACTGTCAATTCAAGTTTATTGGGTCAAGGAGCTCCGCCAGCTGGTCGAGTCGAGCAGCAACAGCCACAGGCTAGAAACAGATCCACCAGAGAGAGAGAGGGGGAGAAGACAGCAGCCAGAGCATCTTCGAGTTTGCGTTGTCGTCGCGGAACTATCAACTAGCAGCTAGCAACTGTCGGCTAACAGGTCTCTAGGTATACGTCTATAAGTGTATATGGGTTTATGGGTATATGAGTTTATTGGTATACGGGCATATGGGCATACGAGTATTCAGAGTAGATACGCGTGTGGTATATGCAAAAACGAGTTTCTGGTTTCTGTGCGAGATCGTTTGAATTCGATTTGAAGCGGGCAGTGAGTGTGTGTGTGTTGGGCAAACATTTGTTTGAAATGCATTTGCATGTGATTTTGTTTGCTGGCAACCGATTCTGTGTGACTTTGAAGAGCGGACATCAAGCGTGTTATTTATGTGGGCCATTTGGCTCGCTCAACTTACGTGGGATAGTTATCGACGTGCTCGCAGTAGGTTTTGCCGGGCCTGGCGCAGCTGTAGCAGAGAAGAAACAGAATTAATTGAATAATTTATATTTACTAAGATATACAGATAGAGTGAGTGAACTTACTTGGGTGTCTGTCCCGGCGGCGCTGGCAGGAATTGGCAAGGCGGCGCGCCGTATAGGCCGCATGAGGGGGGCGTGCTGATCGCTGCTGAGATACAAGCTAATATCTGAAAGAGGCGTGTGGCTCAGACCGGGTGCCGGCGACTGTGAATGAATGCATTGTGAATACTCACCACATGGGATAGGAGAATACCCCCATAACTACTAGAAGTGCGGAGACCGAGACGGAGACTGATACGTTTAATACTCTTTGTCATTGTCAATTCATTCGTCGTTGGGCTTTGCGTCGGCGATTTGCATTTGTATTTGCGATTCCGTTGCCTAAGATACACAAAGAGTTGATTTCAATTGAGTCGAATGTGTTTGGGCAGCGACGTGATGCGTGATGTCAGTTTTGCCCGATGAGCTGAAAGTGCCCAAAGAGTGTCCGCAATGATCGCTAGAGAAATTGCAATAAATCACCTAATTATGCATGTACGATTCGATTATGCCGAATAAACATAAATAGTTTTGTGTTTTATTGATAGAAGCTGCGGATTTATGTGATGTCATTTTATATAATTAAAAAAATTTGATATTAAATATATATATCGAATATCAAATACATTCTTCCGTAAATACATAAATTATGGGAAACTCCAATATCAATTAGTATAATTGAAAGATCTTAGATTTTAAGCTATCCAGGGACCCGATTCAAGTAAACTTGGAACTTGAATTATTTTCAAATTATATAACATATTTAATATTTTAATTAGTTCACATAGATCATTAAGATATTGTTTTTATAATATTCTAATAATTGCAGCTTACGGAATCGTTTAAAATTGTGCCCTTTATAAAGTCCACTGGCTAATTTCCTCAGAACTTCAACTGACCAATGAAGAGATAATAAGAACACAATCCTAGACTACGCCACAGAGAAAGGCTTGTAAGAGTCAAGAGCACTCTCACCGGATCGTTTACATCAATGTTCAGTTCAATAATTAAACATCTAAGAGGCTGCAGTTGAGACGTCTGAACCCTTGACAGATCTGATATTCTCATCATCCAACGATTATCTTATGCATACACAATAAACAATACAAGTACGCAAAGGCAAACGCTCTGCTCCCTAAGTAAGCTCCCTATTTTTTTAAACAAACTCGATCTGCGAACTGCCAGTTCATCCTATCCGTCTGGTTAGATTCTTATAAGGAATTTATAAGAGATAGAGACTATATGGTATTTATAGGTCCCAGTATAGTACACCTATAAAAACCATACAGTCTCTATCTTTTATAAGTTCGGAGATCGAAGCGGATGGATGGAATGGACGGACAGGGCTAAATCGACGCAGTTTATCTACCTTATACGGTTTTATTTAAGATATTTATATATGTGTATATACTTCACTACTATTATTAGTACCCAGCAACTGGCAAACAAAAATTATGCTATATGAAGACCAGTAGAAAATTTACAAAGTGAGAAAGAAATAATTTTTTTTTATAATATTTGATGGGTCATATCGGAATATAACTTCCCTTCAACATTGTTTTGCAAACAAAGTCGAATAGTTTCCACACATTTTACTTGTCCAAATAGTCAGGCACTTAACAATTTGCTCAAGCGCTAATTACGTTCAAGCTGACATGTGGACTGTGGTGGGAGATGGAGGGGGTAGGGGTGGTAGGCCTAAGCCTAAGGTTCAGTTGAGTTCAAGCCGAAGTTGAGGCAAGCAACCCACAAAGCAATAAGCACTAAGTAAATTGCGAAAAATTGCTAAAAGTGAAAGCGATGTCGAAACGTTGCGACCCGAGCCGCGGGCCACCTGTGGCCTCTCAGCCCAAGACTCCGTTTGATCAAGTGCCAGCGCATTAGACAATGCCAACAGCCACGCCCACCATTAGCGATTGCAATTGTAATTGATGTTGGCTGCTCGACACCTAATCGACGTGGGCGTTGCAATCAGAATCATAATTGACGGCCTCCTGTCGGCTAATCTCAATAGTTATAAATTGATCTAGATGCCGAAACTATACGATAATTAACAATTATGGATGAAATTTAATGACATTTGAATGATAATGCGAAAATCTTTAACTAAATGGGGCCTCAATGTTATTTCAAGCATTCATTATGGAGCTCAACTTGAGTGCGCCCGTATCAACTATTCATACCAAATTAATTTTCCAATCGCAGTCAAATCGTTCTGTAGATAGGTGTTAATTATAGATGCGATAGTAGTTTAAACAAACGTAAAAAATCCAGTTCATAGTCGAAAGCACTTCATTACTTGATTAATACTTCTCTTTATCAATCAACTTTCAAGATTCGCTTTGAAGACTCCAGTATCTCAGGAACTAAGCGGGAGTTGACTTTGGAATGTAAATTCGGATTAACTTAAGCTGAAAAATATGTGGTGAATATATATGGTTCTATGCTCATTGCGGACATATCAAATCGGGTAAAGCTTGATGTACAGATTTAAAGTTATAAGCTAAAAATTTAACACTAAATTTATTTGCAAAAATATACTATGCATTGGAGGCGTGGCAAATCCGAGAATAGATCTTGTAATGCCAACTACAACGTTATTATCTTGAAAGTATGTACTCTTTGTCGAATTTAGATACAATAATTATTATTCCAAACTTCGTCTTGTTACATGTCTGCCTGCACCGGCTTTTTGAAAGCTTTATACATATAGCATATATCTTGAAATATTATCTAAGTTGTAAATAGTATTTAAGTTTAATCTCAACTTGGTGGGACGACTTTCAAACAATAATTGCTTTATTATTATGCAGAGTGATACAAAAAATATCTGTATACTTCCTTCATCTGGGAAAAGTTAAAAAAAAAAAAAAAACGAATATTCTGAAGTTTTCTATCGTGCTATTTCTACACGATAGCAAACTTCGGAATATTCGTTTTTTTCCGAAATTTCGTAAGACCGACTTCATAATACTATTAAATATATTTCAAGCTTGTTTCGGATTTGCAAAGGCTTTATAATATACAATATACAATATAGACCACATATAGTTGATAATTTTGCCTTAACGAAAGCTGTATCCAATTTATTTATATTTGACGATTTTATTTTTTACATTATAATGAACTTAACTTCAAATATACCTATATTACAATTTAACTAACGTTAACTATTTATAGGTTGAATCTGAATTCCGGTGAATCTGATTTATTTTTAAAACATTAGATATCTGTAATTAAATTATTATTATGAATTTTGGGCATTTTCCCACTAGGGGTTGCATGTTAAGGAAAACAAAATAATCAATTACAGATCTGATCAGAGCACGTTATGGAACAACAAAATAGCAACAGTAATATTAATAGCCATAAAACGAATAAAACGAAAAATGTAACTCACAATTTGAGGTATAGAAACAACCGTTACTAAATCAACGGCTACCGCAAATAAAATGATAATCATAATGTGTATAAATTCATAAAAGCTGAAAAGCTGTTCAAATCGAGAGCAAAGCACACACAATACAACACAATCGAACAGCATTTGAATGCCATAAACCGGATTCGTGACCAGCGTATCTCCCAGTACCTGGTGTCATACATAGTTTCATTAAAACATACACACACACGCACACACTAACACTCTGCTCTACAATTAGAATTAGACAAGAAAATTAATTGGAATTAAGTCGTGTCATTGCGTTTCAATGGAATGTGTTCAATAGAACTGGTTCTCGAACAGTGGGCACCTGCCGTGCAGCCGTGCTAGGATTTCCGGGATCGGCTGTCACTTTCGATTTCATAAATCAATCAACATTGGCACACACACACACACGCATACACACACAAAAGCCTAGAGTCAGACATCACAACAAAAGCCCATAAAACTCAATGCGCAAATGAGCTTGGCAGCAGCGGCATTTGGGCTCTTTGCCATTTAGGCCATTTAGCAACATTGTCGCCATCATCGGCAACTGCTAATGGAGCTGGCTCGACGCTTCACTCTCCCGCGCTCCGCTCTCCGCTCTGCAGTCTCCAGTCTCAGGTCTAGAGTCTTTGCATTAGTACATAGTTACGCCCACGTTTATGGTATTTCCCCATGTTGCGCAGGCGCCGCGCAACACGGCCAATTCGTCAGCTCATAAATCATAAAAACAGTTTTCGTTTGTTATTTTTCTGGCTGCTGTTCAAAATGGTTTATGGCTTATTGGGCATTTGGCCATTTGCACGACATTAACTCACATGGCCAAAATGCATTCAAATGACCGAGAAAACATTTTCGCTGACAATTAGCCGATTGCGAATCGCTCAATTGTCAAAGTCGTTCAGCTTTGTTGCAATGTGTTTGAAATTGCTTTCAATAAATTTATTATTGCTAACTAATTAAAATAAAATATTTGGCCAGTTTACGATTCAGTTAATTGATCTCTATTATATGTATGTCTGTATATATGCAGAATCGAATACAATTAATATTTATTGATTAGTTTCTTTCAACTTGAGTCTAGGCATCGGTTGACAACTCTATCAAGAATCTGTATATTCGCCTTAAAAAACATTGTTTCAAAAATTTGAATTTGTCAATATACAGCAAATCGAGGAAGCTATTGAACAAAAGACAGAGTTCCTCTGTGCATGATAAAAGACTTAGTTTAATTTGAATTTCAATTCAAAGTTTTTTTTTATGGTTTTCAAGATTCACACATTGAAAAGCAGCCAAAGCAGAGACTAAAGCCGCACAGATTGACTGAGTCAGTGATGCCAGCTTAGGTAGAAGATATTTTGCATCTGCATTAGAAGTAAGAAGCAACAAATATTAAATGAATGGGCTATATTTAAAATAAAGAAATTTTTGGAATAGTCTTACAATATATTTCTTTTATTTTATTTTTATGAAAGGATTCGGAAGGTATTATATATAATCTGAACGTAATGGGATATCAGGATTTGAATAGAGCACAAACAAATACAAGCATAGCTACAGCATATTCGCTCAACAGACCTATATACCTAGCCTAATTCATTCGCTAAACTGTGAGTTAGTCAAACAAATCAAAAAATGCTCTCAATAAAAACCACATAAAACTCAGGAAAAAAACACACGCGATTAATTGCTGACGTCTTTATGCCCTTGTAGAGGGAAATCTGAAGCTCTGCTTGTCTCTTTTGTCAATCTGAAGATCTTTTGATGACGAACATCACTCAATTTTTGACATAGTCAAATCAGTGCAACCGTATTTTGGGTGCATTTACGACATATTTGGGTTTGAGTCCAGTCCCACGCCCACAGCTCGCTCCGTCGTGATTTTGAAATTCAACTTAATTTGTTTTGCTTTCACCCATCAATTTAGATCTTAATAAAACTGATTTAGCTTCATTTGACACTAATTTGGCAGCGTTTCAGCGGAGGTGCTACCCGAGTAGTTGGGAGAGACAATGGAGTGATATAGAGACCACATACTAAGTAGCAAATACCAAATACCGAAAACCAAATACCGAATACCGAATATCAGATACCAATACTAAAAGATCGCTTCATTATAATTTTTTAAGCATATATTTTATACTTGAGTATAACTGAGAAATTAAGCACGACTTTTCAAGGCTGTTGATAGTTTTTTTTTTTTTTTTTTTTTTTTTTTTTTTTTTTTTTTTTTAATTTTTTGGGGTTTTTTGTTATTGTTTTTGTATTTGTTACTCTTGGTTGATTTTTTTCGGTTTCATTGACTCCATTTTATTTAATTTGCGTTGATCTTATTTCGTTTTTGTTTTTATTTTCATTCAACTTTTGAAGCAAGTGCTCCAAACTTTCCATAACACATAAGCTCAATCAATAAATCAGTTTATTTTTGTTGTGTTCTATCTTAGACGAGTTTTTATACAGTTTTTGGATTATTCTGGCGGCAAGCAGAAGGCAAACTGAACCTACATACATGAATACATATGCACAAAAGACAAAAACGAAAACAAAAAATCATTCATTAATTACTCACCTTTGCTTATTTATAAATAAAAATGAATTCAATACTTGCGCTCATCAAAACAAAACTTATTATGGAGCTTTAATTAATCAGACTGGGTTTATCAAATCGAATCGACTTTTCACATAAACAATTTTCAAATTCGCACTGCACTCGAGCGATTTAGATCGCTGCTTGAAATCGAATTGAGCTCTTGCGTTTTTGTTGTTTTCTCTCCTGGTATTTGTTGTTCTTTCGATTTTGATTGTGGCTTTATTTAGTGTTGCGGCAAACAACTCAACGATGTTGTTCAATATGCGACTAATTACAAAAACTTTGCACGTTCGAGCGTAGAAAGGCAGACGCCAGTCAAAGATATCAATTTTGTTTTGTATTTTAATGTTTTGATTAAATTTCAGCTTCAATTTCGAATTCAGTTTAAACTCGATTTCAATTTCAATTTTAATTTCGGCTTCAGTTTCGGTTTCCGTATCTCGCGGCCAGCCCAATCGTGGCTGCAGCTCGTTGCCAACTGAGCGCGCGCACCAAACTTGGCTTCAACTGCCGACCAGAGCTGAGCCCAACAGTGAGTCTATGACGCCGGCAGCGCTAGCAACCACAGTGCCTAAAGTGAGAGAGTGTGAGAGAGAGAGAGAGAGAGAGAGAAGGCGAATACGAGTGAAAGAGAGGTCTTTGCTGTAGGCGCATATACGGATCAACTCTGACTGATCGATCGCTCAACCTCTGAACTTTTTGACCAAGTGATGCATAGTGTGTCATAGTCTTGAGCATTTGGCCAAGTTGGCCAGTTAAGCTCAGCTCCAGCTCCAGCTGAGATATAGACCGGAAGTTCATTAGCTGCCCAGCCAGTCATTCAAACAATAAACTGACTTTATTTTATTTATTGTCAATTTTTATTATTTGTTTTACATTGTCGCGAATATGCGAAACTGTAATAAAGTGAATTTATTTAAATTGTAAATTTACCATTATTGTTGTTTTTGTTTTTGTATTCATTTTGTTTTATTCTTCTTTTTTTTTTTCTTTTTTTTGCTGACTGCCTTTGTTGTTGGCTGGCCATAGACACAATTCATTGTTAGCTGTTGCTTTTGATTTTTATGGCCAATGAAGGTTATTTTGGCTTTTATCTCCTTTATACATGTCTCTCTGTGTGTGCGTGTGTGTGTTGTTTGTTCATTGGTTGTTTGTTGTTTTCTGGCTTTTTGGCAAATAGATCTATGAATTCAAACATCGGTTTGTCAAGTCGGGCCCAAGCCTTCTTCTCTATAGCAACGCAAAAGGCGTTATTGTGGGAGGCCCCAACAAAGCTACAGTTAGTGAATATCGCTCAGCAAACCATTTAAATCAATACCTTCTTTCTTACATAAAAAGTATGCTTATTGATTTCTGCTATTGACTTCAAATACTCTCTCTCCTTCTTCCTCTCCCTTAGTTTTAAATTGTAATTATAATATAATATACAAAAAAATATTTGTATATATTTATAGTTAACTAATCCATTGAAAATTTAAATTATAAATTTAATAATATTTGCATTCAAGTTTAAAGTATTTTCAAATTGCATATTAAAGTATCTAGTCTACTCGAATTACCGAATTACTTTTAGCATATTGAATTCCTATTCCTATAAATATTCCTGTGGCAGTTTTGTTTAAACTTTAAGAACTTTAATTAGGTAACTTGTTAATATATTTGCACATTATTTTACAGTTATATACAATTTGGCTTTGTTGCTCCAACTTTCACAAGACTCGATAGAGCAATGAACGTTGACCTAGGCTGTGTGTGCGACTACGGCTGTATCGAGAAATACGGAAAAACCCTGGCAGTTGGATGGCTCACGCGATCTTCGCTCGGCTATTTGGTGCTTTTTATCGAAAATGGTTTTTAATGCGTTTTTAAGTCAAATTAGTGACTTCATCAGCTCAGGGCTTGTCTTTCTTCTTGGCTGAATGCTCAGTCGGCGCAGCTGCCCGGTATCACTTAAGCTGCCCATTAATCAAAAGCCCTGCGCCATGTATCGATGTATCGGGACCGCTTGCCAGAGACGTAACTTATTGCCCGGTCCCCTCCTCCTCCTCCTGCCAACGAGCAGGGCTCGGTTTCAATTACGAAATTGTTAATTAGATGTTGCCTGATTTGCCGAGATGGCTAACTGACTTGCTGGCCTATTGCGTGGTCGTCGCAGTCGTCATAGTCGTCGGCGGTGTCGGAGGTGGCGGCGTCGTTGGTTAATGAAAACATCAACTTGTTGCTCTTGGTGTCTGTCGATAGTGTTCGATATGCGTCCAATTTGCTGCCACTGTAGTCACTGAGGCAGTGCCTATCGACATTGATCTATCAAGTGTTTCTTTAACGTTGCGCTAACAATCATTTATTTTATGTTTTATTTTCAAGCCCCCGGCGAACTGCCAGCAGCAAACAGCAGAGAAACCGCGCGAAAAACGCGTGTAAATCGTGCGCGGTTTGTTGTTCGTATAGAGTGAGCGAAATAGCTACATATTTGCCTTTTCGGTTGTGTTATCTGCTGCGAGCAGCTGTGCATGACAAAAGCTAATTGCTTTGTAACGCACGCAGCACGTTTGATTTCGAAATTGCTTTGTGACGTACAAAATAAGAATTTTGAAAATAAAAAATTATTTAATAAGAATTTGAAATAAATCATAAGCATTTAATTAGAAAAATATATATGCTAATAGTACAGAAAATAAAAAAATATTGAAGATGAAAAATTATTTAATAGGTGCTTTAAATAAGAGTAGTTTACAAATATATTTATATAACTATTATCTAGATTGAACATTTTATAACTATTATTAAAATTTAATACTTATTATTTTTATTATATTGATAGTTGTCTTAATCTTAATCTATACATATTATTTATATGTACATATTATACTTATTACAGTAGAATTCGGTTATAGCGACGCTCAAGGGACCGTCGCTATATCCGGAAATCGCTATAACCATATGAATCTGCTTATACAAGTATACCTGGGGGCCCGAATTTTCGTCGCAGTAACCGTACGGACGCTATAAGCGGAGTCGGAAAAACCGAATTCTACTGTATTTTAAAAAATAGTTGTAATCGTAATAGTCAGTTAGCTTGAAAATTTTTATTTCTGCTAGTTTTCCGTTCATATTTACTGGATATATTTATATAATAAGAACATTATAAATTAAAAAAAAAAAAATAAATAAATAAATAAACTTAGTAACTGCCAGAATAGAAAACAATACCTAACTGACCATGAAATGGTTTAAAAGATGGGTAGAATTGAAGTGTTGCTTGTTGGCCTCAAAGGCAATATGTTGTCAATTGGTAATTTATATTCATTGCCGCAAAAAGCAGAAAAGTTCTCTAGCTGACAAAATCCAAATACACAAATAGATCCACCCGTTAAATAAGCGATAAAGCAAAATAAAAACAAGAACGAAAAAAAAATAGAACAGCAAATCCATATGTTTTAAATTTATGCATAATGAACTGTCACGTGCCCTAACTAAGTGACCATAAATAATAAAGTCCAAAGGAAATGTCCAAATGAAGATAGAAAGAGAAAAACTCTTAACAACTGATAGCAGTGCGAAAACAACAGCGAGGAGTACGAGAGCGAGGGCGAGAGAGGCAGAGAGATATAGAAAATGCCGCAAGTTGACAATGAATGAAAACGTTCGCAAAAATAACAGGAAAATGAAGAAAAAGTTAACCAACCAACAGAAGGAAAACAGCGAAAATTAACGCGTTCTATGGGTCTGGGTCGCTTGTGCTTTATCACCCACCACCAACAACAACAACAACAGAAGCAAAAATTATGCCAGCGAGCGATAAAGAGAGAGCGAGTGAGAGAGAGAGAGAGAGAGAGAGGCAGCGAGAGAGAAAGAGGCAGAGAGGAGCGCGGTAAAGAATGCGAGAGACATGAAATGAGCGCGAGCGAGCGAGGCGAGTGAAAAAGTTTTCCCATTGTGAAAAACTTGACATGGTCGCCATTGCCAACGCCATCATCAGTTCAGTGGAGTAACGGCCACAGCTGAATACGGACGTGTTGTGACGTGACGCGTTGAGTCGTCGAGTCGTCGAATCGTTGAGTCAGTCGCCTTCAGTGTACCGAAAGTTTTCGACTTTGGTCTGTCCGAGTGCGCCCAAGGGCTGACAACAACACAAACTGTACACAAAAAGAACAAGAGGAGCACGACGAGGAAGAAGAAGAAGGAGGAGGCAGAAGCAAAGCAAATACAAGAAATTCAACTAAACGAATACAAAGCGAGTGTGAAAAGCGTGTGTACAAAATAAAAAATTGAAATCAAAGTATGCCCAGTGCATTAATGTGAACGCGTCGGTAGTGCTTACCTTGAAAACCGAATCGTAGCGGTCCCCGATGCCATTTCCGATGCGTTGCGATACGATTCGATGCGTGTAAGTGCAAGTAAAAGTGCTGCGACAAATTGTGGCAGAAACCAAGCGAAATGCTGAGCAAATTCATGAAATATGTTCGACAAATGCAAAAAGCCAAGAATCAAACGAAAAAAATACGCACAAACAAATAACAGAAATTAAGCTGAAAAGCGTCAAATAAATCAAGTGACACTACACGCAAAGAAAGAAAACCACAAAATGCCTTAAGTATTCGCACACACACATAAACAGACACAGCTGCAAAATGGCTGTGTGGCAAATTCCTAGTGACGCGTTTAAAGCGCAGAAAATAGCGGCCGCCACACAGCAGCCAAAGTCAATCCATTGATTTTTCTTCAGCTGGGCTGGAGGGGCAACTGCCTTTTGGCCAGCCAAAAGGACACTATGATCCTGAAGTGTCTAATCCTAGCTGGCACATGGGGCTCCACACATTCAAATGTCCGCACATTAATAATGCCCACCGCATTTACAGTCCACTCTACTCCGTCTCCCTCTCCTTTGGTCGCTCCTTTACCCTCTCCATCCACTTACAACAGATAAATGGCACAAAAATCGAAAACTAGGCAAACAACACAACAAATTGCCAAACAGCAGCAGTAACAACAACACGAACAACAACAACTAGTGAGCCCAGCAGAGAATCTGGTCCACAGGGCTGGGCTTTTGATTGACAACATTCGTAGGGGTTGTGGGCGTGGGGGACGGGGTTTGGCGTCAGTTTGGGGAAGAAAAAAGAAAAAAAAAAACACGGGCCAGACGCAGACGCGGCGTCGCAATAATCATAAAAGCGTTGAGCAGCAGGCGGAAGGATGAGTGCCGAGGGATCCGAGTGGGGTCTGAGTGGGGTGTGCGGGGTGGATGGGCTCTGGATTCATAAATTCATGAGTATGCGTCAAACAAACTGGGCGCGGCGTCGTCTGCTAGCCCTTGAAACTTATTATTAATGCAGCAGCTGTAATTAGCTAGCAGTCAGTTGTTGGCAATTAGCCGTTAGTAGCTGTGGCTAGGGCCAACTTGCAGTTGCATTAATTATTCGGCAGGCGACTTTAACTAAAGGCCGCATCGGCAGCCCCAAAGGGTACGCCAATTAGGCGCATAAACTGTTTACAGAATGATAGACACACACAGATAAACAAAGAGAGAAAAAGTGAGCGAGAGAGAGAATGTGTGTGTGTGAGAAAACAAGGTGAAGACATATAGTCACGTTTTTACTTGACTAAGGTCAAAAGTTTCAACTTCCTACATACACCCCGCCTCATCTCGATTCACCTCCCCTCCCCCCACCTTGCCTAGCCTTGCCTCAGCTCATTCCCCACGGCCTGAACTTGATGTTGTCGCGGCTGTCGTCGCCGCTGCTGACGAGGCCTCCGGCAGCTATTTATAACAATTTTTTGTGCGCCCGCACAAATAGCATAAGCACGGCCAATAAATGTTTAAAAACTTTTAGTATAGACGACAAAAAAACACAAAAAAAAACCGCAGGAAATCAACGAAAAATATTCTCGAAACGCAAGATTCGCAGCTAAAAGACAACTTTGCAATTGTCTGCGAGCATTAAGTGGCTAAAAGTCGGCAACCAAAGTTGGTATCAAAACTAATTGAACACATGCAGAAGTCTCTGTGTTGTGTGGGCGTGTGTGTGTGTGTGTGTAACAGTGAACCAAACAGCGACTGTGGTATGCAGACACACAGCAAAGAGCGCAGGACACGCACAGTCCGCATTTAACAGAGAGCGTTGGAGGGGAGGGGGAGAGGCAAATAGAGAGAGCGGGCGAGACACAGAGAGAGCGCGCGTGAATTAGAGAGACTTGTAGAGACTTCCAGGCAACAACAAACACCTTGAGAGTGCTTCCAAAATAACACATTCCGCATGGTACGTGCCTCGGCCGTGCTGGTTCGTTCTCGCACAAAGGATTGTACGCAGGCATTGGAAGGGAAGCCTCTCGTTTCGGCTTTGCTTTCCTTTTCCCTTTGGTGTTGTTCGGTTCTCGTTTTCGGGCTTTCGCTTCTTGATGTGAAGTTTCGCCTTGGCTGGCTCAGTTCGTGGCTAAACTTTGGAGCGTGTTGTGCTGGAAATTGTTGCAAGCGGATAGAGCCCCGCCAGCGTTGGCATGTGAATGCAAATTGAAACTTAATAATTAAACAATCTGCATAAGAAACAACACAAATATATCAATTTGGCAACTGAGCCGTGAGTGTCGAGTGTCGAGCCAAAGTTGACTCAGTAGAACAAGAAAAGAAGAAGACGAGACGACACGAAATAGCAAAGCAACTGAATAATTGTGCGAGTGAATATGCTTTTGAAGTAAGGCGTGTACCCAGAACAACATTACAGCCAACACACTCACACACACACACACGCACGCACACACACACAGACTCACGCACACAATCGTATGTGCGTACAGGAAGAGGGTAGGCAAGCAAAGCGTAGACAGATAGGCGAACAACAGTGCAGACAAACGGACGACGCAAACGTGAGGACAAATATAACGAAATAACCGAGCTGCGACTTCTGTAAATTTCATAGAAGCCCGTGGCCAGCACGGCGTATACGCATTATCATAAATGACAACCGAATAAGTTTTTATTTGCCTCTGACCCCGCATTTGTTTGTGTCTGCTGCCATTTCTCCTGTGTGCTCGTATTTTCCGCTGGTTAATAGATCTAGAAAAAAAGTAAATATTGTTGTTGTTGTTTGTTGGGGCATTGTGTGCAATTGTGTCTCTGTGTGTGTGTGTGTGCAATAACTGAGCCAAGTGGAGCATATATATTATATATGTATATTCTTTAAAATATGTATGTTGCCTCCCAGAAAACGCGTGTGGCTGTGACAAATTTGGTGGCCATTCGAAGCGGAAAATGTAAGCCACCGCAGCTTGAGCGGAAAAGGCCTCTCAGTGCGTAGGCTCCGAAGTGAGCAAAGCGGAAAGCGAGCGACGACGTTTCTAACTCTAAAAACTCTCTCTCTCTCTCTCTCGCTGTGTAACTACTACAACTATATAAAAGGTCTATATAACTAAAGTCTATATAAATATACCTGCAATCTAAGCACTCAGCTCTACACTCAGCTCTAACTGTGCGTGTACTTCTAGCGAGGTAAGTAAACCGGGGCTAACTGACTCCACACCATCTAGTTGACTTGCAAATTCTAAACTCACATCTGCATATTCGAATATGATTATTAATTTTTAGTGCGCCTCGGGGCGTACTCACTATGAAATTATGTTAATTCAATCGATATTTCGACTAATTTAGGCAGCTTTGCATATTGCTGCGCCCGCCTCCTGCCAGCCACCAGCTGCGGTCGAGTGCCCCCCAGTTATGAGTCAATTAGCGTTCTAATTTGACATGCTACTTTACGTACTTTACCAACTTCACTTCACTCCGCTCAACTCGACTCGTTGAGGCAGTAAAATTTCTTCTGCGTTCGTTTATCGATAACAAAACAAGCTGCGCAAACACGTTTCCGAGTTGTCAAATAGCATTAGGGCTGTTCTGGTTTGATATATACATATATATAGCTTCAGATATTTATGTATAGAGATATTTATATACATAAATATTTTGAACGCTTGATAAGTCAAGTGATAAGCAGCAGGGTGTGTTGTCTTAATTTATGAGTTTTGACAACTTGTGAGTGAGTAAGCGGGCGTCGATTCCATCAAAGCCCAATGTCTCAGCCAGCTCACAGGTGATAAAAGAGCACACAAACAGTGCTCCACGAGTGTCGTCAAGTGGGGGACGGCAGGAGTGCAGGTCTTTTAATGGCTTTGCCAATTCCATTGTCAGCAGGGACGGACAAAGATGTTTTAAGAAATTTACAGCAGAAAAAGTGAAAAAAAAAATTATAGTCGGGCTGCCCAGCTAAGAGATACCCAGGGTTTTGAAACATACCCAAAGATTGTTTTGATATTAACGGAATTTATTGAAATTGTCTGCATGCGAGCATATATATTCTTTTGAGTAATTGTCGCCTTATAACAAGTCAACTGATATTTACCTTAATGAATTTAGGAAAATTGAATGCTGCAATCCAATATAAAGTCAAAATAAAAGTTGCATAACTTAGACAACATTTTATAGCAATAGTTAACTATATAATCTAATAGCTTACTTTAGTGGCTGATTTTGATCGATATCAGTGGATATCGATTATTGGGCTTTGTATATAGCATATATAATATTGGGAGTGTTTTATAGTCAAGTCCCTGACTATTACAGATTCTCAGATCGATGGGCTCACACATAAGAGCAAACGAAAAGGGCTAATCAAATCAATTCGACACCCTGATCGATAATAGCCTCTTTCTGTCTGTTGCATATATGTAACATCTATTATTTAATAGTGAGTTTATTATGTTTAAAATAGCAATAATCTTAATATTATACCTAATAGCTAAACATCTTTTTGCCTTTTACACTATCAAAGTTGGTCTAAGACTGTGTTTTTCTTGAACTTGAGTTGCCATCCTGTCGCGATTGTCTAACTAGGGTGCCTAACCAAGTTACTCATGCAACTTTACATATATTATAAACCAATATACCCCGATTTCGCATTGCCAACGTATTCAGGGTATAAACAGGAACGCTCCCTCCAAATACATAATCTAGTTGCGTGAATTGTGTAGATTCAGTGTAGAGATTCAATGCCTGCTACACAAATGCTTTGGGAATGAACAAAATCTCAGCTTGAAGAAATACTTTGCAAAGTTTTACATTTACCGTTAGCATTAACTTGTCCAGAACTAGTTATTCGTCTCTTGCGACAGGTGCTAACTCAGCTCTCAGGATTGACACATTAGAGTAATGAGCCAATGCGAAAAGTTGGGATTATTTTGTAAACTCGGCGAGTGTGCGGATATTTGTTAAGCGTCACGCGACATTTAGCACTAAAACTTTTGCCATTGGCTGATGGTCGCGCCATTTGCCTGACTTTCCTATAATATGTGTCTGTATTGTGTATAGAGTTTATATATATTTAAAGAAACGCTTAGTTGGCCCATTAAAGTAGTTAACTCGTAATGGGGTCAGCGTAAAGTTGATGCCATTTACGCCAGGTCAATTGACATACTATGACAGGCCTCGTCGTGGTTCCTCCACCGTCTTCAGTGCATTAGCCATCCCGGATGTCCTTTGCCTGATGACGCGCATACGTTGGCAGCTTTATCTGCAGCGCGGCTCCCTCTGCCTGCAGCTCGAGTCAGCGAAGCGCATTTCCATTCATTTTTTGAAGGCATAATCAATATTTGGCAATGCGCCGAGTGTGCATATGACAAACAGTCAGCGCGCCTAGAAGCTACACGATATGCCACATACACATATGTATGTAGGTATGTGTGTGTGTGTGCCTGTCAGAGCATACAGGCTATTGAGTTATATGTTCACTCGTTTCCGCATCTGAGTGCACTCTCAATGATTTGCAACAAAATGTTGAACGTCTTCTTGTTTCGCCTACTCCTTGCTCATGCAGCTCCTCCTTGGCAGTCGCCCATGGTATACCCTAGTAATTACAGTCGAAGTAAACATCGTATAATGAAATTGTTATAAACAAAATAAATTTGAATGGGTATGGGCTATATATAGTCTTTCGGGTAGGTATAGCCTCGTTTCCAAGCCAAAACTCTCTTGCATTCTACATATATTCCAATATCACGATCCACAATATGAGCTCCAACTGGGTTAATTGAACCGCTGCCTAGTTAGTCCCCAACCTCTCCCCCAATCCGTTCGTATGTTATATGACAATTCTCAGACGTTTTCCTCAAGGTTGTCGTATCTGGAGCTGTAGTCGGCTTAGTATCTTTGCCATCGACTTTGTACTACTTATTTATTGTTCACTTTCATGTTTTGCGCCTTCTGCTTCTGCTTCTGCTTCTCCTTCTAAATTTCCTCTTTTCTTTTTATGTTATGTACAAACGTCAGCGATAAAAATCAATGGCAACGACTCCGAGCAACTACCGAGTTGCGTTTCGTATTTGATTGGTTTGAGCAAATTTTCGGTTTTTGGCACACATGCCACGTGCTCGTGCCGCGTGGGAGTTCCATGCCCAAGTCCTTGCTAGACATGAGCAGGCCGCCTCCTGCACTCGCCATTCTGCACTCTGCATTCTGCTGGCTGCAGGTGCACATGCCGCACAGACGGAGCCCAAAAATATGCACGACACATGTACGTGGGCGTTGCCGGGGCTGGCTTAAAGCGCGGACAGGCGAGCTGGATGAGTGGGCGAGGCTGGCAGGCAGAAGCCGTCAAAACTTTCGTGCCGTGTGCCCCTTTAGCGCTTGTTTGTCGCCGGCAGGTCACGAAATGGCTGCCAAGAAGGGGCTGCGCGCCACAAATTTCTCTTTCAATTGGGCAATTGGAGCGGCAAACCCGTCGCCCCACCTCGTCGTCCATTCGTTTCAGCTTGCGTCTTGGATGTGCCCTGTCACAGACTTCTGGAGCCGCTCTTATTGTCCTTCAGCCTCGCCTCTCTCTGCCAGCCCTCTGCCAGCCCTCTGCCAGCCCTCTGCCAGCCCTCTGCCAGCCCTCTGCCAACTTATGTATTATGAATACCCATCCAGCTTTAAATTCACTCATTTATGCATACTCACATATGCGCACCTCCCACTGAGCGTGCGAGCATTGAGATTTGAATGAATTGAGTGTCAATTGCTCACGCCTCGGTCCAAAGCGTGGCCCATACGCAATGTAATTTATCTTTCGCCTCATTATGGCAGAGCGAGCGAGGGCAAAAAATTAATTATCTGCTTATCTATTGCTGTGCGCGTCACGGCCTAGGCGTTCCGTCTCCTCTCCGGCTGTGTGTATCCGAGCTCCGTTGATTTGGCCACTTTGACGGAAGCAGTCCGTAAGTGGCAGCCGTTTATCCTAAATGCCAGCCAGCAAATTGTGTGTGGCAACAACAGCAGCAACGCCAGCAGCTACTTGCACAAATTCCTCTACTCGCTCACGAGAGTGCGGCTGACTGTAACTGTAGTACTGCTGCAAGAGCGCCACTTAAAACGCAAAATGAAAAATGCAAAATGCAGAACGCGCAGGCCAAAATTTAAACACATTGGCCTCCACACTAGAAAGTTGACAAGCTGCAACCTCAACATTCTGGTAAAGGATGGGCGCAGAGTGGGCGTGGTTGACGGTTAGTTAAAGAGCTAAAATGAAAATAAAACTTGAGCGTCATAATTAACAGACATGACGAAACTCTATGGGATCCTTGAAAGCGAGCAGAAATTTATGCTTCAGGGATTCGAGCGAGTTTAAGTCTCTTGAATAATTTACTTTACGCTCAAGGTAAACGAGCCAAAAGTCAGATCAGTCTTACTATATCAAATCATTTATCGTCCTAACAAAACTTATGTGAGAGTTATTTTCATAATAATAAACCGTTAGTTATATGTTTTTATATTTATTTTTATATAAATAATTACTTTTTAAATATATTACTCTCCTGATGACTCACAGGGTATAAATCATTGTATTTTAGTTAATAATTTATAATTAAAATAATAATAAAATAATATTTGTTTATAATATATACAATATATATATTTTGTATTATTATAACAATAAATGTTACTAGTACATTTTATTTTTCTATTATTTTAACAATAATGTTGAATAATTTCTAAATTCTTAAATTGATTCTATTTGACTGTGATTTATTCTGCTGATGATGATATCTTCAGCAAATATTTGTATTTTTTTCGAAGATGCGTAAGATAGGAGATCAACACTGAGAAAAGCAAATATCCAGTAAGTGTCAATATGTATAAAACGATATTTCAAGCCTATAGCAATAGACGTCTTTAAATAATCCTCTCAATATTTGATCTTATTTTTGTTTTGATAACTAACTAACGGTAATTATCGATTATTGTGGAACACACAATTTAAGTAATTTTGAAAAAAGGGAATACTTTAAGATAAACTATTCCAAAAAAATCCTTAGACACTTTTTACTCCCACGACAGAGAATACCAAAATATCTGTTTTTGATTCAATTTAGTTGTTTATTAGTTTTTTTCGCAATCAACTCCGCACGTCCAAAGATTCTTGCATATTATATTAGAGCTTGTAGACCTGTGCAGTAAATAGCGCACTTAATTGTCGTGCTTCTGTAGAAATAACCCTGCTCGACTCAGCTCAAGCCCTCATCAGCATCAGCAGTGACCCCTCAGCTCGGCCAACTGCAAAGCATTTGCGGTTGCTCTGCGCTCCATTCTGCGAGGCAGCGCTAATTGCTGGCAGCTTCAAGGCTGCTGCAGCCGCCATTAGCGTCATCAGCATTAGGTGGAATAGCGATAAGGGAACTTCATAATTAAGACTGTGATAATTTCAATTATCTAAGCAACTCTGTGGCAAGCAATTCACCACTCGCCACTAGCAACTCGGAACCGTCTCTGCATTCTCTCAACTCTCAGCTGGCATCTCTCACAACAGGCTGGCATAATTCTTTTTAATGGCGTTGAAATTCAATTAGGAAAACCCCTTCATGTCATTGCTGCAAATTATGTGAGAAGACTGTTCAAGCGTTCGCTGAAGGCGTGGCAGATGGGCAGATGGGCAGATGCGTATGTTTGTGATATCTTAATAAAGTTAAAAGCGCTGGCGCTTTTGTTGAACTTGTTACTGTCAGTTGCACACGAGCATAAAATGGGCGGGGCCACTGGGAGTGGGACAGCTTGTCGCAAAGTTTTGCCAGCTTCGTGAGTACCAGGCGCAAACAGGAGGCAGGCACATCCTTTGCCCCGTGGTGCGAGGCATGTCGTGCTGGCTCAGATCAAAGCTTCTAAGGAAATTGAAAAATAAATTTTTTGCACGCGGTGAATAAAATGTAAAACGAGCAAAACACTAAATACAAAATACAAAACGTGCCAGACGATAGACGATAGACGACAGACGAGAGGTGAGAGGCGAGAGACGAGTTCAGAGCCCAAACGATTCGCGTCAGCTTTTAAGTTTCGTGTTAAAACAGTGCCTGAGATCCGCTGCCTTCTCACTGCTCTCCCCTCCCTCTTCGCACCTCTGACTGGGCTGCTGACTGGTCGGGCTCAGTAATGGCCACCGGGGCTTTATGTCAGTGGCTTTATCTGGCTCTGTCCTTTGTTGCCCCATTTGGCTGCAAGCAGCGGACGGCGCCACGTTGCAAGCGAAGCATGTGGCACTTGTTTATTTATGCCACAGCTGCTGCTGCGCCCGCGAGGATGTGCATAAAATCGGCTATAGGTGGACTTGACTATGAAAACCAAAGGAATCCCGAGCAGCTTCTGTGCAGAGAGAGAGAGAGGGAGAGAGAGAGAGAGAGAGAGAGAGAAAGAAAGAAAGAAAGAGTGAGAGAGAGAGAGAGATAATGAGAGAGAGAGCGTGCTGCAAGCATAAAGCGAGATCTATAGCTAACCACATGCAGTAAAACATGGCTAAAAGCTTTCAAGGCATTTCTCTGCTCCGTTGGCAGTGTCGTTCACTTTATTATTAATGCATTCCACTGTACTATAGTCTAGCTCCGTGACCAAGGCTTGACTGTACCTCCTTCTGGTAGGAGACACGTAGGCAACATATGGCTACATTTTACGTGAAATACTAAAAGGAACAGAGCCACAGGCTGCCTGCATATAGTTAGGCGGGAGTGTCAGTATGCGTATGTGTGTGTGTTGCACTAAGAACAACATGTACTTGGGCGGATGTACGCCAACACTATATACATTTATATTGAAAATATTTACCTGAGAGCTGACAGCACTCGCAGCAGGAGACGGAGTCGGAAGTGAGCTGCTCCTCCTGCCCAGTGGATGGCCTGCTGGGCTCTGTGTCGTTAGTCGGCCAAAAGAAAGGAGCTACATCTTCTTACGAGAATGGCTCTTCAAATAATTAATAATACCTGACCGTTCTCACAATAGTCCTCCGATTTGTATAAGCGAATAGCCAATTCCCATTGGCTTAAGCCATCTCTTTCATGACTCATAGTTAAGTTATAAATTCAAAGTAAGGTACAAAGTTTTCATTTTTAGCTTCAAAATGAATCGTTGCCTCATTTCCAAATATAACTTATATTACAAAATGAAATTCAATTGAAATGCTTTGATATTCAAATGGTAAAAGTTGAGCGATTCATTCATAAAAAAAATAATAATAAGAACAAAAATCAGCATAAAGATCCCTTTAGCAGCACTCAAAAATCACAAACAAATCAATAAAATTGCAAAGTTTATTTGATGCATAAATATACAAATCAATTTTTATGTGCGCTGCCTCTCAGAAGCGCGCAGTACTGCCATAAGGCATCTGCCTGACAGCACTTGTCATAAAAATTATGAAATTATGTTCCCTGGGCATGTGAAAGGCCTGAACAACAGCAATAGGCAAGAGCATCAAGTCGCGACTCTGACCTGACTATGAGATACCCCTCACTTCGAGTGTTTGCTGAGGATAAATACAAATATTATAGGATTCAATGCTTGGTTTCAAGCAGATTTGAAGAAACACTTTAAGTTATCTTCATGAATGTTGCAATAATAATATAATTCAATAATATTACACTAATGATCTTTTAAGAGTATTGTTTGCTATACTATTTTTAATTTTTTTTTTTTTTTTTTTTTTTTTTTTTTTTTTTGGACTATATTTTTTTTTTATATTGCTGTTATTCTTTTCATTATTTAAAATAAAATATCTAAAGCCATATATTTTTTGGTGTACTGCAATTAAATTAATATTCACATCTAATATAATGTGATATTTTATATTTGCAGTCTTTTAAATTTAGATATTCCATTTCAATCCTTTTATAATTCAACATTTTATGAAGGCTGCGCTGAAATTCTCTTGTCGAGTCATTTCAATGATGAAAAACTTCCGCTTCGCCTTACCATATTTCTTGGGTTTCTTTCTTTTCTCGATTATTTGTTTGTTTCGCATTTGTGAAAGATAAATAAAATAGATAAATCGCTTTGCACATTCATATAGTTGAGTTGTGTTTGTGCATGTATTTATTTTATTTATCTATTACTATTATTATTTACTCACTGCCTTTACCGTCACTCAGGCTTACTTTTCTAGAAATACTAAGAGCTTAAATTTGCGATTTTCATTTAACTTTAACTTTTTCAATGCAAGTAAAATTTGATTTTTTTTAACATTCAATATTAGATCTTTCAGATGCCTTTGAGATTTCAAACAGATAATCCGAAACTAAATATTTGTCGTGCTGTGTAATCAAATATTTTAAGCTCATTGGGAGTAAATTCTCTATGCCGTAACTGTTTGAATGAACATTTCGTAATCAGGCTTAGCAATTTCATAAATGCTTTGTGTGCCTGATTTGCAGTTATCTGCGTACGTGTGTGTGTGTGTTTCTAAGGCAACGTATTTGCTCAAGCGAGCATACGAATATGTGCAAAGCCTTGCTCTGTGTGTGTGTTATATAGAAATCGTAATAGTTGTTGTTGTTGCCATAAGCACTCTTGAAGCGTTAAGCATTGGCTGTATAATCGCACTCATCACATCACATCAACATCATCATTATCATCAACTTAGCACCGTGATGTATGTGGTTTCCTCAATTTTTTGGTCTAGTGTGGAGCACTTTACGCTCAAGTAGAGATTATCGCAAATTTGTTTACTCAACTCGAATAGAGTGAGAGCTAGAGAGGGAGAGGGAGAGAATGAGAGTGCAGCTGCTCGTGTGTGTGTGTATGTGTGCAAACACATTTTGCGTCGATTTTTCAATTCCTTTTTGGCGACTGCCTCTGACAGGCGACATCAGCAAACAAACACAGTGGCTGGGGCAGTGGCAGGGGCAGTGGCAGGGACAGTGTAAGGGGCGTGGCCTCGTGTGGGCCCCACGTAAACCGTAGACCTAAGTCGATCTACGGCCCGTGCTGCTGGTTGACATAATTTCCATGCAATTGATTGACAATTGCGGCATTTTGTGGCACATTTGCAAACAGGCGACCCGCCGGGCGATGTATCGATTAGCCCCTGGCAGGACACGGCGCTGCGAGCGATGTCGCGCTGTTGACATGGCCGGCTGGACAGCCCCCAGTGGGTGGCCGTAAGTGTAATTGAATTGAGCCACAAAAGCGTCTGTAATTTGTTGCATGCAGCGTCTAACAGACGATAGTTATATGCATCGAGTGTATTTGCATACGCACACGCCTCTCCCACATCGACACTCGCAATGCCATTATAATTTGCGCCTGCAAGTAGGCAGCACTCAGGCGCGTCTCTGGGGACTCTGCTGCTGCATGACTGCGACAAGCAGCTGCTGCTCAGCTCGGGCCCAATCACGTTCAGCCCAGCTCTGCTCAGCTCAGCTCAGCTCGGCAATTTGAGAAGATTATCTAGTTACGCTGGGCGGGGACCATGTCAAAGGGTGCAGCCAAGCAAAAGGCGAAAAACAATTAAGAGTGTGCGAGTGTGTGCGAGTGTGTGCGTGTGTTTGTGTGAGTGTGTGCAAGGGTGCCATGTGTGTGGCATGCATGAATGGATCCGTTGTCGTCCGCCTGCAGGCTGGCAGCCTGGCAGGCTGACTGCAGCTTGACTGCCTATTGTTCTAGCCACGTTTAGAGCGCGCTGCAGCTGCACTGTAGTGCACTGTAGCGGCAACATCTTGACATTCGCAATGACACAAGTCATTGTGCTTGCCAGCCCATTCTCATTCACGTTCGTGCCGCGCCTCTGTTCCCCTCATTGAGCTGCACAAAGCTGACGCTAAATTGTGGAGCTTGTGCCGTCATGAGAAGGAAGTTCGGCAGGCGAGGGGCGAGGGGCGAGGGGCGAGGGGCGAGGGGCGAGGGGCGAGGTGCGAGAGGCGACTATTTATATGAGTATCTGCATCTGACAGAAACAGCCCGAGATACTTCAAATTAAGAAACACTCCACACACTCAGCCCCAACGAGATCTAACAGCAGCACTTTCCGCATGTAAATAACAAACGCACTCAGATCCCAAAATGGAAAACTGAAATTTCTTGCCGCGCAATTTGTGTTTGTAAACAAAATAATAAAACACTGCATTACTGAGTTCGCTTCTCTCTTTAGAAAATTCTTCTGTTTTAAGCAAATAAAAGCAATTTTTAATCGAACAACTCTCAGGAATTCGACATTAAGTGCATCCATTTGTCAAAGCAGGTGCACTGAATGCGAGTTATATATATAGGGTAATTCTACTTTTTAAATGTTGGATATTCAGATCTTATTATATTCAGATTATATTATATATACTTTATATAATACATATATAAATATATTGAAGATCCAGTCAAAGACTCCGAGTCAATATACCAACGATTTGAATCTAAATTTTTATCTGAATTTACTTATTTTGTTGATTACAAAAGTTGGGCAGAAAGTCTAACTAATTAAGTAATTTGATTATGCCATTTAAATGCTTAATAGTATTTTTGTAGATTTTGTAGCATGCATAAAAGACACATATATCGGAAGACGTATTAAAGAATTTCTGAAAAGTATTTATGATCGACCATAAAATACTTGCATTAAAAAACAATTAAGAAAGCTTTTCACTCCCTCGTCTATAACAAATAAATGGAATTTTCAGCCGACGCACAGACAGGAAATGGATGCTCCGATATGTTTTGTATCCAATAATAAACGCATTGAGCTGCCGGAGCTGTATCAACAAAAGCCGCTTTGCAGGTGCATACGGCAGAGGCAGTTGGCTAAGTCCTAGCAGCTGTGCCAGCAATTTATGCAATTAATTTATTTTAGGCATTTATTAAATAAATATATGGACATGCAGCGTTCTTTGAATTCAAAACAAACAATATATTGTTAACAGGCGAGTGGAAGATGCCTATATACATATCTAATTGTATATATATAAGCATATGTATATGCTGGCAGGTCTGATTTGCTCTGGTCTGCTGCTGGGACTGTGCTAGGTACTCGAACGAATCCATTTATTCATTTATCAGGTGGTTTTCCCAAACGCCTTAAAATAGAACTTGTTTTCAATGAGAGCTAAAGAGCGGTATAAAGAGAGCGACAGAGAGAGTGAGTTTGAGAGAGAACGAGATGACGTGCAAGGCTGCGAGTGCTAGGCGGGTATGTGGGCCAACTGAAATAGCCGGCAACTGCGGCTGCACTGCAGCATGGATCGACTCCTATCTTTCTCTCTCTCTCTCTCTCTCTCTCTCTCTCTCTCTACCTCTCCCCCGCACTCTCGCGATGCGACTGTGTGCGCGTTGCGTGTGAATTTTATTTTAAA
Source organism: Drosophila arizonae (assembly GCF_054131065.1). Lineage (NCBI taxonomy): Eukaryota > Metazoa > Arthropoda > Insecta > Diptera > Drosophilidae > Drosophila > Drosophila arizonae. The sequence continues at coordinate 24,670,823 of NC_142924.1, read as the reverse complement.
TTTAGCAAAATTCAAGAAGCGCTGCACACAAAAATAACCTCTTACTCATGTGGGTTGTGTGCGTTGCCTTCGTTTCTGTTTTTAATTATTTTACAACAATCATCTATTAATACGCTCAAGATTTATAATTCCTCGCGCGATATGCTTAGCATATTTGTGGCGCTGCTCGCACGGCGACCTGTGCGCCTCATGTGTCAACGCGGCGAATGCGTAATATTCGTCTTGTTTGTTTATCGGGCTACTCTTGGGCCATTCCATGATTGTTATTGTTTTCGCTGTGTGGCAGGCGCCAACAACACTTGAGTATAAACAACCATGGCTTTCACATAGAATTTGTTTACAAACATGAGCTCTCTCTCATTGCGAGTGTGTGTGTGTGTGTGTGTGTGTGTGTGTGTGTGTGTGTACGCCATTGTTACTTTCCATAGCGCAATGAAAGTTGTTTATGGCCAACATATGTTCAGGTCGATTGAAAATTTGCGAGCAAACAATATTCGCCTTTCACTAGCCCGTTGCACCGATGCCCACGTATATTTTCAGATAAAAATTTAATTTCACCGTTTGCCAAGTGGCAAGAGCTCATTTTCACGTTTTCACAATATCCCAGCAACAATAAATGGCAGCCAACAGCATCTAAGTGCACGAAGCCCACTCTCGGTGCTTGGTGGTTGCATTTGCCCCGGCAATGCCGTCATCAATTCAAAAACTGCGCCTTCCGCCTACCCGCCAAAGGAAGCCACAGCAACAGCAGCAGCAGCAGTAGCAGCAGCAGTGGCATCACCAACTGATAAGGCCCAAGCCGTGGTCGGACATGCCCCAACGAGGAAAGTTTTGTGCCATTAACATTGTGGCTGCTACGGCAGCATTTACCGCAGTTCCCATGGATGCCAACCAACCGCCGCAGAAGGTCATTATGTTTATTAGTTGCACTTATTTTAAGACTGCGCCAGCACCAGCGCCTCCTTCGGCTCCTCCTCCTCCTCCTACACAGCCATCGGCATCGCCTACGCCCACATCCCCATAGCAATTTGCACTTGCTGCACGAATGCGAATTTATTTCCGTTTTGATTGTGTCATGTTGGTAATTTTAGCGCACGCTGCGTATACGCAACGCCCGCACTAGTGCAAACGCAGTGTCTGCAGGCGCGCTGCATTTCGCGCTGGCTGCCTTAAGAGCAACCCAAATGCAGCAGATAAATTAGTTTTATGAGGCTTTATTAGTAATGTTGCGGCTGGCCATTGTTGTTGCTTAGGCCGGCTGGCGTTCGAGCTAGATTTCTGGGTCGTAAATTATGTCAGTGCAAGTGCAGCTCAAGAGCGAAGAAGCTTACGGGTCTCTTTCCAGCTGACACCTGCCTGTGGTTTTAGGCATTGTTGTGGCTTTATTGATTTCTGATTTACAACCGCAAAGTGTTACATAAATGTGACGCCTCTCTCAGCGAATGTGGCACAGCAATGTTCAGTCGAAATTCAAATGAAATAATTAATTACGCGAACTATAAAATATAGTTATATCATAGCTCAATTGAAAATACGTAAATATTCATGTATAAATAAATTATATAAATAAATGAGAAGTCAAATTAGATGCTACTAGAACAACTTGATGGGATGAAAATATAATTATATATTTTATTTGATTAATTTTTTTAAATTGGAAATATCAGTAGATATATTTAACAGTTCAGGAAAAAAATAAAACAAATGTATATATTACAAAACTTAATTAAAAAGTCAACTTAATAGAGCCGCTGCGTTTTCCTTAAAAAATAAACTATAAGATAATATTTTTAAACCTATGTATAACTGCTACTGGGCTAACTTATTTGAGTAAAAAGTAAGTTTTAAAAATGGTCAAATATAAATTTGATTAAGAATTCAACCTAAATTTTAATCATATTCAGGTTACATAGAACTGCTCGTGGTATAACTTCCCTTAATATTAATAGTACACAAAATGAATTTTAAATTAATTGTTCATTATTGCTTATAGCAAGTTCCTTTAACTAGTGAGTGCAGCTTTAAAGTTGCACCTGTTCAGGTAGTGTAAATAAAGAAAGTTTTCTGCACATCACATGCAAAATATTCATGCTGTAACTCTCCCTTCCGCTGACAGCGTAAAGCCCATGTTAACTAAAAGGGCTTAATTATGTATTGCACATTGTTCCGAGCACGTTAACAAACTGTGCACACAGCGCAGCTATCGAGCGTTTCATGCCTTTGCATAAATTTGCGGATTGAGGTTGTGTGTCATAGCCCCTTGACTCCGCTCACCCCTTCCTCGGCCCTACTCTGTGGATCGCACTCGGGCCTCTTGCATGCCCATGGATAAAGGCCGAAGGCAAATGGCGAACGACCGCAAACACACAAACATAAACAAATGTGTGTAAAGCAAAAAGGCAGCAGTCGGGTGTAACTGACTACCCGATGCTCTACACTTAACACTTGCATGGCAAGGAAATTTACTCATCATGGCTGTGGATAGCATACGCATCGTACTATGAACTCACTCATCTTAAAGTTAAGCCCTTCATGCTTGAGGTCATCGCAATATACCCTCGCTGGCGCTCTGTAATGAGTATTTAAATAAAACAATACCAAAAAGCAAAGTTCGATGCATGCGCTGAGGACGAGGCTGGGAATGTGGATAGGCCTGGGACCCGTTACAGGCCAATAAAAAGTGGCTGTAAAAATGGCATTTATGGCTTCAACTACACTAATTTATTGCCCGTTTGCCGGGTAATGCGCAATTAAAACTGCCAAGTGTATTCAATTAATTTCAAAAGTCATGACAATGCATATGCAAAGGCTGTATGCGATTGGCCCTGTGAGTAAAATTTAAAATGTCGTCAACTCTCTCAAGACTGCAACGAAAACCCATAATTGAATTTAATTCTTGCGATTTACAGATTTAATTAAAGTCATTTGCTCTTGACGCTTTCTGTGCTCGTAATCCTTTTAAATCTCAGCTGTGGCAGTAAACAATAACTCCGAGTATTCACTGCCATAACAATTATTATTCGCAAGCCAACTATGAGCATTGAATAATAATGGAATAAACATTACCCTTGTATTGATCTGAGCTTACTAATTATGACATTGGACCTGAGATTCAATTGAATTGAAAGCTATAATAATTTTTGTTATACATATGGAAGATATAATGTGAATGACAAATATGATGCAAAGCATTGCCTCTTATATGATTCTTGAGCAATTTTGTGCTCTGCCCTTATATGGCTAATCAGAAGAGAGAATGTTGAATTTGAATATGAAGTAGAAAATTGGAAATCAGGGTATAATCGTTTATTTTAATGTATGTAGCTGCAAGAAGGAGGCGTGGCCCACAGCATGTATTGTATATACCTAATCAGAGCGAGCTGAGTTGTTTTTAAAAATCGATAACTACTCCCGTTTTTTCTGATCTCGATTAAAACTCATATCCCGCATCCTAAAGCTATATCTTTAAAGCTAGAGTCTCCAAATGTATGTTCATTTTATAGAGTCCCGTTTTTTTAATATCCTCGACTGGAGCTTTCTTATTTTTTTTATATATAATTTTTATAAAAATTTATTTGAACAACTTTCAAATAAATAGTAGGAAAAGAATAACAACTAAAAAGAAAGTTGTTTTAAATTAATTAGTTGATTCAAAGAGTTACTAATTGGAACATTACCAAACACACATTTTCGGATAAATCGCAGCTCTTTTAAATTTGGTGAAACATTAAAAATCAACAAATTTAATATGCTACGAACATTATATATTTGCTTTTAAGTTGTATGTTTTCGTATCAGCTGCTGGCCTGTGATAAAGGCCGACAGCAGCGCTTGGCCATAAACAATTGTTGATGCTCGTTGAAAGCCAATTAAATTCATGCGCTGAAATGCACGCGCACTTCAAAAAGATCCGGCGAGGGCGGCGGGGGTGTATGCTTGGGCGTGGGTGTGGCAAGACAGAAAAAGACACGCACACACACAGAGAGAGAGAAACACATATAAGATATGTCAGCTGGTCCATAAAGCATTTCTGCCTACACGGACGCAGCCGTTAATGTACCAAGCCGAGCCAAAAAAAAAAGCAAGAGAAATGTAAAAATAAAACAGAATTTGGTTCATTACTGAAAGGCCACCTTGACGTTGTTGCTTGAACTCATGCCAGAGAACTATTGAAGGGTGTTGCGAAGGTCTGCGAATAACAGCCAGCGACACATTTCAGCTGTGGCCAGCACCTTTACCTTTTGATTACATCTCTGCGTACGAAAGCCACTTCTCAGCTCTCTCATTAGGGAGAAGTGCGCACTTTTCCATGTTGTTGGTGTTGCTGTTGCTGCTTTTATTGTTTATTTTGAATCGCCGACATAAGTATAAACAATTTGTGCTAGCATCGAATTATACGAGTATGCAATTAGTTTATGTAGCCATCATTTGGGCTCGAACGACCTTGAAATGGCTTCTCCCCCACCCCAGGGTGCGTGAGGGAAATCGTAAATGTAATTGGACAAATGGATAAATGAAAAAATGGTCAAATGGAAGTCGTACTTTGAGTGTCTCTTGTGCGTCGTTGTCTAGGACAGTATTTTGTTGTTAGTCATAAACTGACCCATATAGAGCAATCGATATTAACAGTGAGTGTGTTTTTCTTCTTTTCCCCTGTCGCCTTTCCATTTTTATCAATGCCTCGAAACTATACAGTTTTCCACGAACACAACACGTAAAGCGATTTCAGCTCTGTGCACATTTACTACAATGTGGCTTTCGAATACATAATAATTTCACAAAACTTTTGCCTTTTCACACGTAGCCAGCACAACAAATCCCAAATCTGTATATATAGTTTGTATACTCGCATATAGGATTTATACCGTAATATTGTTGCTTTTCAGCTTTGATTGATTAGCAGCAACAACAAAAATAAAAGAAAAACTGACGAGAGTGCGAATTGATTGATCTATGATTCATTTTATTCACTGCTCAATTATTGGGGATTATAAAATCGAATATAATAAGTCGAAATAGACTCTTTCAGTGTGACCAAGTCTATTAAGTCTCTCATAGCTGCTAAGCACAGCATTGCCACTAAGTTGTATGCCAAACAATTGCCAGATCAAGAATTTATTTATTTACAGGGTATCTTGCAGTGTACATAGATAATCTCAAATGCATTTTTCACATTAGTTTAAAATATTTCTAAAAGATTTCGGCAAATTTTCATTAAATTTTCACTGGCATGTGACTACATATGTCTTCCGTGAGCTCTCCCCTGCCTCACCGCCCTTGGCTGAAAAACGCAGTCGCGTTAATTTGAAGGCACTTCAAAACTAGCAACAAAATCTATTGTCATCACACCGAAGCTCCAATACACTTGCTAGCAAATGTGTATCAACGTTAATACATTAATAGTAAATATGTGTACATGCTTATATTAAATAGTTGTACGATTTAGTTTAGCTTGCGTGCTATGGGAAAGGGTATACAGCACATATATAGACTATATTTTTAAGGTCTGAATCATGATACACTTTGTTAGGGTATACGAATGTTCTTGGGATGTGAAAGAGAACGAAGGGGACATAAATGTTTGCGCATTTATGTTGTCAGTGGACTTGTCAGAAAAGAAAATCAAGAAAAAGAAATGAGACAAACAGCAGTTGGTAATGAACAAATTAAGAAAATTTTGGTCTTCACTTTGGCAATTGGCCCAGTAAATTTTGTTGTCGATATTGTTGTTACATGTCACAGGAACTGGAAAACGAACAGAGTGTGAAAAGCATGGGTAGAGACATGTAGACACGTGTAAGCTGGGAAAATTAGGTGTGTCATGAGCAGCAGCAGTTTACAATAGTCGAAAACTATATATGCCAATATTTAAATATACCCATAAACTATTCCATGCATATTATATTACGGAATACATCATTGATTTTTATTTGAAACTCATGTGCAAATAATACGACTTCGAAGAAATGTTCATATTTCATTTTTCTTACACAATCTACGAATGATTTCGTCATTCTCACTGGCGTCATTGGTTGAGCCTAGCCCGAAAATCAATTAAAAGCAATTTTAATAGAAACCAAAGTGTTAAATCAACAAAAAGCGCAAACCGACAACGAATTAAAGTAATAAAAAAATAGAAGAAAAATCATTACAAAGAAATTTCCCATTTGACTGGGGTCAGCATTAATATTGTTATTGTTATTGTTATTGTTGATGTTGTTGTTGTTATTGGCGTTTGCTCCCCAAGCTGTTCGGCTTGTTGCCAAAAATAGCAATAGATATTAGATTTTTCGGCCGAAGCGGAACACGGTGCGCCGAGACGAATGAGGAAATGGGAATGGGAATGGGAATTGGAATGAGAATGAGAATTCGAATTCAATAAAAGCCATTGAGTTGTATCATTCACAATGCTTCAGCTGTCGTTGTAGCTGTAGATATTATTATTGCTGTTGGCCAAATTAATAACAGATAACAAAGGCGAAGTATCTGGGCCGATACTGAAATAATAGAATGGAAGCCACAAAGACAAGGCAAGCTGACGTCCTCAGAATCAAAGCAGCAATTAACACAACAAGCGAATTTAAAAACAAAGCGAATCATAAAAACCATAATAACAATTGAGCTGGATGACAATACTGGCAATGAGATCTGTTTGCCTAATTAATCCAGCCAACAGGCTATTCATGGCTCAAAGGCTGTGACCGTGTTTGCCAGCCCAACGAAAAGCAATCAGCTCTTGGCCATAACAATGAAAGATTGCAGTGCATGCCGCACGCCGCATGCTACATGGTACATGGTACATGGCACGACCTTCGGCCAGCTTTAATTTGAAGTTATGTGCGTGCTGATGTAACCAGAAACTGGACAGAACCCAGGCACCAAAATGCGCCCAACCGAACTTCAATGCACACCTGCAGGGTATGGGTGAAGCCAAACGAAACCAGGGCTAGGCTGAGCGCAGCGACTGACTGACTGGCTGACTGGTACAAGGGCATCAAATAGTGACAATGAGTGGAAGCCTCTCGCACTGCGCACTGTAAATCTGTGGTGGAAGGCGCAACATAGTCAAAATCCTTGTAATGGCCCGCCGCACAGCAGAAACTGCGGCAATAGAGATGACAAATCGTATAAGGCCCGTTTTTATGTTACTCACAAAATAAACTGTATACATATACTAAAATATATACAGTAATTGTCCATATTCTGGCACCGCTTTATCCTTTGACAAAGACTTCTACTCGTATTTATAGAGTACTCCTGGCAAGAAAGTCCTGGCAAGAGGTTTGCTCTATACGATGGTACGATATTTCACGACACGCTGCCATAGCTGATGCGTACGCAGGGCACTCAGTCTCATGCTGTGCAGAGGAGGAAGCTGGCTTCGGTGTTTCAGCAGCATCAGCTGGTGGTGGCCTCAGCAGTGCACCACCTTCACAACACCACAATACGAGCTTGGTGCAGGCGTACCGCTGTGCGGCAGTGGAACGAACCGTGCAACATGCCACACAAACAAAACGTACAAATTGACAACAAACACAAGAAGCAACAACACCAACAGCAACAGCAACGGCAACAACTGCACAGAAACAGGCGCGCTGTATTCTGTATCATATTTTCATTCAGTATCCAGCAAGAAAAAGGAAAAAAAGCTTCCCTTGCGCACGAAGCGGCTGCGATGTTCGTTAAACTGGCAAAGTAGGTCGTCCGTTGTCGTACAACTTCTAACAACCTCATTACGAGGTGTACGTATCGCAAGTGATGACGTCATTGGTTGAGCTTTGCGCTTTGCCTGCTCGTTCGTGCCACCAGAGCTGCGCAGCGCCAGCGTCCTCCTCTTGACTGATGTGGCCCCACGCACACTTCCGGCTTTGAGGCTGGCTGTCTGGTCCTTCAAATGCCAAGTAGCTGACCTCAAAATGCCAAAAAAGATTTGGCATTTATCAATTGCTTATCAGAGCCATTAGATCGACAGGTTTTCGCACAAATCAACTACAGGCCCCAAAAAGGTGCTCGTCCTGGAAGCCCCTGCGCACGCTGAGAGCGAGAGAGCCAACGACACAGAGAGAGAGAGAGAGTGGAAGCGCACGAGAGAAAGAGAGCGCGTATTACTCTCAGCCACTCGGCGCCGGCGTCGGCGTCGTTTTCAGTGTCAATGTGTTTACTGGAAAAACTCGACCAAACGAAGTCAGAACAACAACAAAATCAACAAAAACTATGAAGGAAATTGCATTAGGCAATAGAATTGAGAGAGCTTTCTGGAGTAGCGAGAGGGAGCTGCGTGCTCGAGCGTAGGGCAGCAGGCAGGAGAGAGGAGACAGGAGGCGGCGTATGCGTACCGCACTACGAATTATTATTATTATTCACTTTTATAGCTGCTCATATCTGTACGTTGAATTCATTTAGTTCTGTTGGCAAGGCAAACGTATCTACTTTCGAAATTCCATAGTCAGTCACATTGCTTGATTATGAGTATCTATTTTGTAAATGACTGGGTGTTTATGTGTGTGTGTGGAGTGGTATACAACGAAATAGCTGAAGGACTCTAGTAGCCAATGGCTTACTCTATAAGCTTTCTAATCTCTAAATAGAAATAAAACCAAATCTGCTCTAATCGCTTACAATTTTATGAAACGAATTTAATTTTCGTTCGAGTCTAACTAAACTGGAAACTCCTGTTATAGTCTTCATTCATTTACGTGCCTTAGCTATTTGCAAATCACTCCCATTTCATTTACATGCAAATTAGCATTACACCCACGCAGCTCTCATTATAATATTCAATAGAGTATTCCTCTTTAATTATTCGAATAATTTTTGTGTTTATTTCGTATACGAAACAATAGCGAGCTGTTTATTGTAGATTTGGTAATAATATGTGGAATAGCGCATTTAGATATTTATCGACGAATTTCCAGCTTGTTTACATTATACGAAATATAAACAAAATATGACATAATAAATTATTATATTTGAAAATTCGTTTTGCATACTCATTTAAAGCAAACAACTGTATTAGCTCATTTGCTTTCCATTCGATTCAGCTGGCTAAGGATCTGCGCCAAGGTCCTTGGTGCGCTGAAAAACCAACCTCATACAAATGACGAAGGTATCCTCATGGCAGTTAGTCATCCGTTTTTGGGCTCTTGTCCCTCTTCATTATTGTTATGAATTTCAATTTGTTGTCTCAAGGCCGCTGCAGGAAATTAAAGCCCCTTAATATGCGCAACACTTTTTACGCCTCCGCCTGCCTCCTACCACCTGCCTTCTGGCGCATACAGCTACATCCGCATGTGTGTGTGCGTGAGTATGCGTGTGTGAGTGTATGGATTTTGTGTACACTTTCCTGTGCCGTAGACGCTGCGTATACGTGATACGTATTTTAAACAAAATGGGATTTTAGTTTGATTTGGTTTTCAATTTCCTACTGCCTTATGGCACGCAATAAGCTTCAAACACATTTATTTTATTCAAAATGTGTGTAAAAGTATTCAACATGGAAGTGCCCGACTCGCAGATACCTTAAGCAAAAAATGCTAAACTTTTCATATCATATCTATCCATAATTGGATAATTTTAATAATAATTCATAATAAATATACTAGTGATGATAATCATAATATTATTATTATTAATATAAATAATATTCTAGTTAAACGAATAATTCAAATCTACAGCATGAAATCCTTCATCAATAAAACGATAAAGGCATCAGTTTTGATTTCCGGTGTCCTTCGCTATATTTGAGTAGAATAAAGACAAAGACTGGCTCAGTTCAGTTTTGCCGAGCTCTGGGGACACACGCACAAGGAAATCGCTCAACCATTTCCGAATCAGAGTGCCAAGCCATATCCCGCCTCCCAGCCCAGGGTAGGCAATCTTTTGCAATTGTTTCAAGTAGTTTTATTGCTGGCCAAGTGCCAAAAGGCCCGCATCCCCGCCTGACCGCAGCGAATAATTCAGCTCGAAAGTAAAACAAAAACACCAAACAGACTGAATGGACAGGCGTAGAAATAGATAGACATATGCGTAGAGAGTGAGAGAGTTTTCGCTGTTGTTGGGATGACGTCACAGCTGGAAGATCACAACGAAGACGTCTTCGTTGGATGGGCAGATTATTTGTATCTGTTGGGTAAACAAATTGGCTGCGTGCGCTCATCGATTTTTATGAGTTCAAAGATTTACTTCGTGCCGCATTCCTGCACACTGCCAGCAACAAATTCCGGCGAATATTTTTGCAAATATATACTCAAACGTATTTGTATTCGTATTCATATTCGCATTCGCATGCCAGATATCGGAGAAAATTAATGGCGTAATTTGTTGGTCGCACAGCAGCAAAAAGGCAAAACGGTGCAAAAAATATGGAATACGAAATAGGTGAAAACAAATTGGAATGCTAAGAGAATACGAATTCGAATCCGAATCTGATTCCGATTCCACAATTCCCATAGAAACTGAAAAATACCCTTGCTTCGACTTATACACAGCAATGAAAAGGATAAATATGAATGGAACTTCAGACATATATTGTTGAGCTTGGGTGATATGAGGTATATGGCTAGGCTATGGAGCTTTAGATATATGCATTCACTAAGGCCGATTTGCTTGTCTTCTGATGTGAGCTATAAGATTTCCACCATGTGAGATCCTTGTGATCTCAAGAACCTTTTACATCAGCTATAGTCGCCAACATAACATAAAGTAAATCCTCATATTTCTGCATGCATTGGGATCATTCAGCTGTGATTATAGGGTATAAAAGCCAATGGCGTATTTATTCAAATGCTTAAAGTGCGCTTGACGCAGCTAATTGCCAATAAAGTTTTCGGTTCGATTATAATATTTCCGATTAAACGAGATGCTGTTGCAAAAATATGGTTTATTTACATGAATTTTTGCAAGCCATATGCGCCTGCTAAGCACGGGGCAACCAACAACAACAAAACTGGAGCAATAATAACTAGCTTAACTTCGCGACTTTAATTGAGAGCAGGCACGCGAATAATCTAAACGGCCTTTGGCCTTTGGCTCTTGGCTTTCGGTTGGTAGCAAAGCAAAATATTTGTTGGGAACTATTTTTAGTTCGCCAATTAATCTTTGAGCTGTTTTTATTTATTTAATATATATATATGTTTATATTTATATTATTTTTTTTCGATAGATGGGGAGGCAGAACCAGCGGATGTTAGGAATTTTAAGTGATTTGCTGCCGCTGGGTCAGGTCATTATTTATTTTGATTTCATATCGAACGGGCCGCAATAGAAACGCAGATAAATAAATAAGTCCACATTTTACATTAATAGATGCGGCTGGCCCAAAAATAAATGCCTCGGCTGAGCTTACATATGTTTCTCGCGAGGGGGAGGAGAGACTGCCTCATGCTGATGGCCATTTATCATCATCAGAGGCTGGCAGCTGAAACATTTTATGCGACATCAAATGTATGAGGTGTTTCACACAGCGCGGACAGGAAGAGGGAGAGTGGGAACGAGATCGATGCAAGGCCATTTGATTAATGTACTTAAGGGACATTTAGCAGTATGTAGCCAGTGGATAAATAAATAAAACAAAAAGCAAATAATTCGGAGTAACAAAAGCCAATTCAGCTGCATTATTAATATTGTATTCAACACAATGTATCTTCATGCGATGTGTACCTATTGAGCTGTCTGTGTGTGTTGGACGGGTATGTGTGTGTGTGTGTGTGTGCTGGGTGTGGCTGTGTATGCGTGTGTAATACTTATTATACCATACACGCATAGCAAACAGGTTGGCACACCACAAAACCCAGACGGATAGACAGACAGGCAGATAGACAGAGACACCGAGACATCGAGACATCGAGGGAGCAATGGCCATAATCGAAAATCAATAAGCCGTATATGAATTATGGCTAACAACTAACGGTTAATGTGAAACAACAACAACATTCAATAACAACTAGCAACGGCCAATGGCCTGCCAAGACACGTCGATTATGAATAGTTCATTAGATTCATTCGAAAACTGCGCCGTTGTTAAGGACAACAAAATGTCGGGTCGCCACGCTACGCGGAATGTCGCATGAGCCAAGGCGCCTTTCATTTCATTTTGACCACAACATGAAGTCGTTCCACTGCAGTGCACTGCAAGCAACAAGCGTTAGTACAATTTGTGCCCCAAGCGAAACAAGAAAAAAGGGTTAATGACACCATTGAAAATATTTTTGAGCAGTTTAAAATATTTCATAAAGAATTTGTGAGAAATTGAAGGGTATAAACTATTTAGTGCAAATCGTGCCCTTTTTTCTATATTTGTATTAGTATGATGTAAATGTAAAATATTGAAAATATATATTAACTTAATTTCTTTTTAAGCTGCTTAAGGGATAATAAAGTTGTTATTTCATTAAAATGCAAACAATATATGTATATGAATAAATAGGAAAGCAAATACTGTGAAACTGTGAAACTGTGAAACTTAACTTTCCGAAAGCTCTCAACACTCTAGATAACATATATTGTTTTGCGAACCTTCGGTTAAGTTTCATTTATTCTTCCAAAGAGCGATACTTCTCTCAGGCAGGCGCTATTTAAGCACAAAAAAATACATTTTTATTTTTATTTATTAGTTAGACTCCGTTTGGAAGAGCACAACATGTTTTTATTGATTCTACCAACAAAAGCTTAATGTTAAATCATAGTTAGTCAATAAGTTTGTCCACATTTCGTTTAAATCTAAAAAATGTGTACTGTAATATAAATTAAATATGGACAGTTGTTAGATTATATGAAAATATAAAAGCTATTTGCCTTCAGACTACTCACATACTAATATGATATGTCATTCACAGAAGTATTAGCTATATTATGCTTAGACCGAAGCACATGCAAGTTTCACATAAATGTTTAATTTCAATTAAACTGTTTCAAGCATGTCGCCTGTCTGTCATATTTCCCATATTAACTGTAACCGCAAATTGTTTTTGCCACTTAAATAACTTTGAGATTCTTAAGTCCTATTACAAGTACAGCTATGTCCTGTTATATATGTATAGCTATATATACTAGATGAGTAGCTTATTAATGGGGCTTTTAGTCTTGTTCTCGCCTCTGCTATGCACTCAGCTAAGCGTCGTCTATGGCAGCGATTGTGGTTCAGAGGGATGACGCCATGGCGCGGACACGCGGCAGGGGAGTCGTAAAGCCGCTGAAGCCGCTGAGTAACTCAATAAAAGGCTGAACACGCAGAGGAGCCTTGTCAAATATGATACAGTTGTCGAGTGCAACAATTGCGTAGCCCAAGACACCTAGAGACCGAAAGCGTAGCAAGCGAGAGAAAGCTGGCATTTAGCAGACACCATAAATACGCCCACATTCCTCACACACACACGCACACACTTACACTCACGATCCCAGTCACGCCCACACCGACACGAGTCTAGAAAGTGCGCCCATTAGCCAAGGCCAAGTTGGGCCCAAGTTGGTCAAGATGCTTGCATGCCAATGGCCAATAAGTCGGGCTCGCACGCAAAAACCAAAACAAAAGCCAAATTAAAAGTGGAGTTGCTTGCTTCAATTTTCTTTTCTTTTCATTTTGTGAAAATGGAAAGTGTGCAAAAACGTTCAAAGTACGTACGAGTGTGTGTGTGCGTGTGTGTGTGTGACTTTCTAAATTTGTTTGAGTTTCGCTCGTGGCCGCTAACTAAATTAGAGCAGCCAAGGGTCAGCGCCAGCTAGTGTAAAAATGGCGACGGCAGCGTCGGCGTCGGCGTCGGCAGCGGATGTGGACTGAGACCGGAAATGGCTCGGTGCTGTAAGGGGCTAGTTGAGTTGGGCGTGTGCTGAAGGCAAACAAGGCACATGACCAACAGCACCGGCTTAAGTGTTGAGGTTAGTGCTGACGCATTTGCAGCCAACACCAAGACAATAGCAGCAGCAACAACAACAACACTTTAATATATAAATGCACTTGACTCGAAATATTTGTTTGCCGCACGGACCAAGCAGCATAACAACAAAATGGCGCCCATAAATTTCGTCAACGTCGACAATAGCGGCCCTTAAAAGTCAGCAATAAATGTTTTCCATTCGCCGAACAAAGCTGACACGCTTTTCCATGCCATTCCAACTGCAGCACATTTGCATTTGTTATTGTTGTTGTTTTTGTTGCAATTGCTGTTGCTATTGTTGTTGTTGCTGTTGCTGTTGCTGTTGCTGTTGTTGCTATTGTTTTTATTGCAGCAGGCAATCGGGGCCCCATCAGTTATGCGAGCTCTAAGTGGAATTTTGGCACTTGAGCCATTTACAATTTCCCATTCTGTGCACTTGAATTGATGCGTTTTCCCAGCTTATAAATGGAACTGTAAGGAGGCGAGTCCTTCAAATTAGATTAGAGTAGCTCTAATATACGAGAGAGGCTTCCGTGTAAGAAATTTACTCTTTAACTAAAAGCAAATATTATATATTTTTGAAATGCATATCAAATAAGATAAGAGTTTCTGATCAATAGATTGGAAAATGTATCTCAATCGATATTTTTACTTTTATTTGTATGCGACATTTTATTTTTAATAAATTTACTGCATGCACAAGGATGATGATGTCCATAAGCTCGACCGTTTCAATATGAGAGCTATGGTCGCATACTGTAACTCAAACATTATTTGAGTTTTGCATTTAGAGCCTTACCCTTAATGTGCCAAAATCATGCGTCTACTCCATCTATATTTATCTCTAAAGACGTGTTGTTAAAGACTCTTCTATTTCATCTATTGGCTAATTACCTCTGTTCGTATGGATGCCAGCATGGGCATGCATGAGTGTGCTTCTCCATTTTCAATTAGTGTCCAAGTCAAAGAAATCATTAATCACAACCTCGGCCCGCTCGCAGCAACTTTCAGCCATGTCATCCAGCATTGGCTAAGCGTTAAATGGCTAGTAGGCTAATTTTTAATAGCTATCCATGTTGTTGCTCTTGCTTATATATTACGCAGCACGGCTCCATTAGGGATGTGTTCAAGAAATGACCCTGACCGTAACCTGAGACACTCTACACACACACGCACACACACACAAGTGCACAGCTGAAGGCTCCCTCGGGGCGTTATCAAACTATTTATGGCCAATTAAGTATTCATTTTGTAACTGTGCATACGTGTAGGCAAATTATGTCTAAGATTTATTGGGTACAGTCTGATGGCTCTCTCAGTCTCTCTCTTTCTCTCCGTGTGTGTGTGTGTGTGCTGTCATAAATTCTGACGCCATTCTCTCACATTTTACGACAAGAACCGGGCTGCCAAATGAAATTACATAACGTGCAGCGAACGAGGCCCCGTCTCGCATTATTGCAGCACGGAATTAATTGCAATTTAACTTTTAGTCTGGTGTCAGACGTCAAGGCAATTCAACAGGTTTCAAGGTGTTGTTGCCCACTTGACGCACGCACACACACACACACACACAGACGCAAACGTGTTGCATATGGCAGAACGATGGAGTACTTTACGCTTTGCATGCAACTTATTTTCATTTCGCGCCACAAATAATTGCATAAAGTTGAGTGCAGAGCACGCGACTCGAAGAGCAATCTAAATACAAAAACGCCAACAATGTTGTCAAAAATCGCGCTCGCTTTGCCATTGCCATTTGTAAAAAGCGACCCTCTCTAATAAATAGTAATTTAACCGGACTAAATTCAAGCAAAACCGTATAATTTGCCATACTAGCCAGCATATAAACATATGTCCATATATACAGTCCTTCGTATGTTGTATACAACAATAATTTCAGCCTTGCACGCCAGATCC
Source organism: Drosophila arizonae (assembly GCF_054131065.1). Lineage (NCBI taxonomy): Eukaryota > Metazoa > Arthropoda > Insecta > Diptera > Drosophilidae > Drosophila > Drosophila arizonae. Next base: position 24,655,035 of record NC_142924.1, on the reverse strand, counting down.
AAGTGAAATACTCAGAAATGTGACGGGCGCTTTGGGCATCACTGAATAAAACACTCAGCGCTCAGGACATGCGATTTCTTATATGGAGCAATCAAATACCCTAAAATTTTATAGCACCGGAATTACACATAATGCCAAATATAAACGGAAACGGAAATGAGTTGCTGGAATTAAAAAGAGATTTACAGACATAGGCAAACTTATGCGAAGCAGTGATTGAAATCGAATCCAAGTCCAGGCTACTATAGTATATGTCCATATGCTACTATAGTATATGTCAGTCGGCAACAGATGCATATTTTATAACAATAATAACTAATTGCAACTCACTTTGCGCCACAATTAAACCGCCAGTGGTAGTAAAATAATCGATTATTGTTTATCATATGATTAATCGTAATATCATTAATAATGCTCAATAATCTGCGTGTTATCTGAGACCAAGTCATCCCGTAGTTGCAGCGACAGTGCAGTGGCTAACAAAAATGTAACCTGAGTCTAGACAACACCCAAACTTGGAAAATGTACTCTTCCAGTGGCTGGAAATAGATTCTCGTGTTTGGTATATAAGATTAGTAATTTAAGCAAATAAATATAAGATTAGTAATTTAAACAATCTTGGATGCGTCAAATGTGGACTATTTGATTTAGCTATCTATCAATAATTATTATGTGTCGAACTAATTCTCCTTGAATTGCATTTCTTATCTGTAATACTCTACATCAATGAATATTGAGACGATTTATTTAAGCTGTACGTTTATTTATTGTATGCAAACATATATTTAAAGTCAGCAAGAAATAAATAAGACTAAGAGAATCAGAAAAGAAATAAATCAAATTATTTGATTTTACCAAAAAATATTTAGGATCCTTGAAAATGACTATGGAAATGTTGAACGTTTTCATATTTATATACACACATATTATATAAATATAACAAAATTATATAATCCAGTACTTAGAGTTCTTGTACAAAATGCTTACACATTTCAAAAAATATCAAAAATAGTCTAATTAATATAAGTGTTTCCTTGCAAACTTAATAAACAACAACTGCAGCCCACACATTGTCCAAATATAAATAGCTATTCCATTAATAAAGGAAAGGCAGCCAAGGCTATTGCGGCATGGCTTTTATCTAGGACTGTGTGCAGTTTAATTAACATTTTATGGCCAATAGGTAGGGTGCATAATTTGCAAAAACGCAGCCCTGCGCTTATTACAATGCATTTCCGGTTGACATAAAAATTCAAATTTGATTGCAATGCGGCAGAAATTGCGATTTAGGCAAAGGCCAAGCACAAACGCAATTTGAAACATTCGCATTTGCCCAGGCCGAAATGGGCAGCGCATATTTTTCAACCATCACGTATTTCCTGCAGTTATATATATTTGTTGTATATGTGTGAGTGTGTGCGTGTGTGCGTGGTATGCGCCATGGCGAATGTTGATCCATCAAAGGCGGGTAGCATTCACGACTGCTTGGCGGCATTTAAATGCAGAATTTGTGCGCAGCCTTCGGCTCTTGCAAATTAACTGTAATAAATGGGCGACCAAATCGCTGAAATAGAATTAAAATGGTTTTGCCTTTATTTATCAAATCGAATTGTCTTACGCAAACACATGTATAAGTTTCCATGTCCATTGGATCGTATATATGATATATCCCCATACACCCAAAGAGCTACGCAGCATTTGCACTGACAATTACAGACCCGTATCATTTCATAGATTGTTGTCATAGCTGTTATCGTATTAAATAAATTCCTAGCTGTCCGTAATTGTGTTACAATGCTAGCCAGCGGAGCTGCAGCCCCAATAAGTATGCTTTATAAAACCCGTTGCTTCATAAATACCATGCACCCATAGAAAATGGGATTTCTGGTCATATTGGCAAATTGTATGTAAGAGGCAGAACGAGGTGCGACAGAACTCAAAAAGTATAAATAATCTTTATCAGTGCGAGAAGCTGAGCTAAAATAGCCAACTCCGTCTATTGCTCTATCCGTCGGTCCAGCGATTTCGTATATCAGCTTTTCGAAGAGTTGAGGGTATCTCCTAGTCGGGCAGTCTAAACTAGAGATACAATAGTTCTTATCATAGCTTATCTTATCAGCTGTCAATAAATATTGTTGAATAAATGTATGGGCGTGGCATTGCTGTGGCTCGGGCATATTCGACATTAGATATTTGATCAGCTTTCCAGCCAGCTCATAACTGTATTATAATTTATTTGCTAACCACACTTTATCTCTCTTGCAGCTATATCCCGTTAAACAACAACACACTGCTTATTAGAGCCCCACAAAATGCTGCCAATCTTCGCCTGAGTCAGTCGAAGTTCGAATCAAAGCCCAATTTAGCCCAAAACCTAGAAATAAACTGTGATCATAGCCTAAACACGCAACAATAACACCTAGAGAAACAACAACAAGAACAACAAGAACAACGACCAGCAACCGGCATAAACAAACACAACAACGCCACACACACAAAGACATGAAGGACAGCTGCCAGGAAGTGAGACAGAGACCCAGCCAGAAGCTGTCGGATGCCAAGCGAACAGTGTGCCAGAGCCAGAGCCAGAGTCCCAGCCAGCTAGAGACCGTAACTGCTGCCCAATTGCTGAATTTATAGATCTCCAGATATATCAGATAACAGTAAATTGAAATCAATTGCGCACAAGCAGCAGCAGCAGCAGCATCAGCAACAGCAGCAGCCGTAGGAAAACCCATATAGCCAACGGACTAGGGAAAAGAGAAACGACGCCGGAACGACAGAGGTGGCTGTAATGACAACAATTGACGCGATGTAGCGGTAAGTAGCAGGAGCGGGGTCAATTGCATACATACATCTGCTAACGGTAATTTGTGGCATTTGCCATCTGCAGCAGACTTATGGTCGGCGAACGCGACAGAGACCGTGAGGCGGTACGCTGGGCAACGGGTGAAACAACACCGCTTCAAAACAATAATGGAGTGTTACAAATGGTCGGGCAATTGCATGGTGGACAGGCTGCTAGCCAACAACAGCAACAGCAACAGCAACAACAAAGTCAACAACAACAGTCAAAGCAACAGAAACTTCAACAGAAACAGCAACAACAACAACAGCAGCAGCAACAACAACATCCGGAACTGTTTTATCAGCAACACGAGGCAGCTGCGCGTGGACTGCAGCTTGCGGGAACAGCCGACGGCGGCGATAATCAGCCCTATTACGATACAAGCGGTAATGTCGATTGGGAGAGAGCGATGGGAACCGGTGGAGCTAGTTCATATGGTTGCGTCGGTGGAGCTGTCACAGCAGCTGGCGGCGGTGCTTATAACAGTGGGCCAACTGTTGCCGGCGGCGCTGTTGTCGCCAACAATCGGCACTTGGATTATGCTGATGGCATCGGCATTGCTGGCCCATCCGCCGCACCAGCAGCAGCGCACGCAGCAGCTGCTGCTCTCGGCCTGGGAGCTGCTGGTGGAGGCGGGAACGTTGCAGCGGGGCCGGTCGCAGGCGCCGGGGGGGCTGTCGGTAGCAGCACCGGGGCCATTGGCAAGGAAGTTCGTTACGCTCCATTCCCAGTTACATCACCAACGCATTCAAATCCCACAACTTCCCAGCAGACTCTTGCGCAGCAGCAGCAGCACCAGCAGCAAATGGCACTTGGTGGTGGGGCAGGCGGCGGCGGAGGTGGTGGTAGTGGAGCCGGCAGCGGCATTGCTGGTGGCAGCATTGGTGGCCCCGCTAGCAGCAGCCTCGGCGGCGGTGTGGGCGGCCTGGGCGGTGTTGGCGTCGGCGTCGGCGTTGTTATGCTACCGCCAGGTGGCGGCTCGCATGCCGGCATCAGCCATAGCAATACAACCGGCGCCCTGCAGCGGACACATTCCAGATCCATGTCCTCCATACCGCCACCGGAGCCGTTCATGATAGCGCAGTCGAAGCAGATGAACAGCCGCGTCTCCATCAATGTGGGCGGAGTCAAGCACGAGGTGCTGTGGCGCACATTGGAGCGCCTGCCCCACACGCGGCTGGGCAGGCTAAGGGAGTGCACCACCCACGAGGCCATCATAGAGCTGTGCGATGATTACTCGCTGGTCGACAACGAGTACTTCTTCGATCGTCATCCGAAGAGCTTCAGCTCCATTTTGAATTTCTATCGCACCGGGAAACTGCACATTGTGGATGAGATGTGCGTGCTTGCGTTTAGTGATGATCTGGAGTACTGGGGCGTGGACGAACTGTATCTGGAGTCGTGTTGCCAGCACAAGTACCATCAGCGCAAGGAGAACGTGCACGAGGAGATGCGCAAGGAGGCCGAGTCGCTCCGGCAGCGGGACGAGGAGGAGTTCGGCGAAGGTAAATGCGCGGAGTACCAAAAGTATCTCTGGGAGCTGCTTGAAAAGCCCAACACCAGCTTCGCGGCTCGGGTAAGTCCAATCAGTTACCAGCTGAATCATCTACCCTATCCGTACTGTGTTTACTTACCTAACATCATATACTCTATATGCTATATATATAAACGTAACCGTATTCATTATCCGTTATCCGTATGTGTCAATGTCAACTGTCCAGCGTAAGCGAAAAAAAAGCATTAATAAATAAGAAATCAATCAACATATATCTATTTATACTTTCCTCTTTTCTGTAATTCTGATCTTGAGTTATGTGGAATTTGGTTTGTGTTCCATTCGATTTTCGTTTTGTCTGTGCGACTTTTTAGTTCCGTATGAATCCGAATATTATTTTTACACTATTCAATTGCATTTAGTGCGGCATTTACAGCACTCTGTAAATACAAAATTCACTGCCAAGCGCATCGAAAATAGTGTAAAAATAAGATGAGCCCCCGCTGTACCATATAACGCCTCAATATATGTATGAATCTATTCACAACCACTCTAATATATACATATATTTATACAGTTATGTATATAAATATGCTGAAAAGTTACGCCGTTTGCGTTTGCCTTGCGTTAAAAGAAGCTTGCACTAAACTAACTGAAACAAGTTTATAGCCCTCATATATTTCATACAAATATTCGAACATGTCAGATTTCAATTCTTCGATAGGCATGCCTATCGATTTATCTATACATATATATATAGCTGTATTGCTTAATTTGCTGTTTAACTTCAAGCTAAGCTAGCCGCTTTGCTGCTCCTCCTCCTCCTGCTGCCGCCGTGTAAATAAGTCTGGCAACCTGCTGTGCGAGATGAAAGCCAAGCTTTGGCCCTATTTCAGTGTTGTGACTGTGACTGTATATACAATATATACCTTAATATACACACAGCTATGTATATATATGCAACAATATATATATACATACATTTATGTTTATCAATCAATATATACGCCTTCTTATGTCAAGTAACTCAGCTCATAAGTTCGCTCAGTGTATTCGATTGCTTTTGTGTTGTGCCCAAATACAGCGTCACATTCAAGGGCAGCAGACAAAGTACAAAGGACCTGCAGGGCCTGCTCGCACAGGACTTTCACTCAGTTTAGGTTCCTTCCAACTAACTTACATATCTCTAAAAGTTTGGCATCTGACATCGAGGGGAGTGCCGCTCCTTGCGTTATATTCGTAATATCATTTTGCGTTACACTTAACCTTTGATTGCCCCCACCTATAGTGTTCTTATAGTAAACACAGATTTGGTTTGATTATTGTTTTGTTTCGTAATCCGACTTAAGTATCTATCTGTCACTAACCATGCGACGCCGTGACACCGACACCCCGTCTGTCGCTAGAATCGATCAACCTCATCTACATCATTTTAATTATTAGCAACCGCACATCAAGTGCAATCAATGGAAAAGTCAACCAAATTTATTTACTAATCGTTTTCTAATCTAACCGTTTTTTATCACACACAGTATATATGAACAACTACATATATTTATAAATTTATACAAACTTTATACTCTCTCTATATATATATATATATATTACATAATTTAATCTCTTAATTGTTGATGATGATGGTGAAGTAATCTCTCTCTATTTATCTCCAATCTTACTCCTAAACAAAAAACAACCCTTGTAACAATGTTTGGGAATGGGCAATAAGCGATATGACCAGGCGGCAGGTGTGCTGTAGAAATCCTCGAAAATATTGTAAAGAGAAAGACCTCTGGGGAGAAGCGGCTAAAGTCGTGTTGTAATACATTTCCATTTTCCATAGAGGTTAGATCAAAGGCCCGACTATTAATGTGTAGCTTTGGCCTGGCAGCTCAGCTCAGCAACTCTTCAAGCGTCCCTCGATGACGCTTCGCATCGGCTGTGCTCTCAGACGCCACGCCCCGCCCCGCCCGCTCTTGTACCATAACTGACCCTGATCATAACCCACCCACACCCATCTATAAATATATCTCAGCACTCACACAGTTTGGCTTCAGCTTGTAAATAACAGCCGATTATTTGCCAATATCTCAAGTTCTGTTAGCTTTAGCTTAAGGCAATGGCCGAAAATGGAAATAATTACAACATATTTGGGCGCATCTCCAATAATTTTTCATTCGATTTTAATTTCCTTTTCATTTATATTATGTATTTTTTCGTTAAAACTAACTGAACAAATTTGCAGGTGCAATAAGCATTTTGTATTGGCTACGCATAACAAGAATATTTATTATTTTCCCCAATTTGAAAAGCTTTTGAAAATACAAAAGAAGAGCTGGTGAATATAAAATCGTTTTATTATTGCATATTTTAAATTTCAATTTCAATTTATTACAATTTATTGGCCCTCTGAAAATATGCAAGCGAAGTTTAACATTATTAGCCAATACAATTTCGTTGCAAAGAATTAGGCGAAAATAACAATTAACACAATTTTTGGTTTGTCATTTTACAAAGGTAATGAAAAATTTCCAGAGCTCTTTGCCAGTTGTTCTCTTAAAATTTTTATTTTGTTTTTTCTTCAACTACTAACGAAGTCAGAAGAGAAAAATAAACAACGTTTTTATTTCTGTATGTTTTTAGTTCTTTTCTAATACCTCGCCTAAACACATCCTTTTTTATACGAACAAGATAAATATGAGAACCAAAACAAAAGACAGTAAAAAGTAAAAAGTATACAGTAAAGAGTAAAGAGTAGTATTTCGAAATACTCCAAGCTACTCTCAGTTGTTACCTACGTTGAAAGAGTTTAGTCCAGTTTAACCCATTGGTGAACGATTTACCAAACTGTTGGCAACGAAAACGCGCTCACACGACCAACATTTGGCATTAATACTAAATGAATTACCAACAAATACCAATATACAACAATCTTACACACACACATATATATGTATTATATATATTTAATTTGTACCAAATTGAACTCGATGTTTTGATATTGTGTATTTCCTTTTGATTTACCTTTTGTGTTCCTTTTGGCGGCACGATATATATATACTAGCCCATCTGTCGTATATATAATCGTGCTCGTATTCGATACTCGTATTTGATGTCTTGTTATCTATTGCATACAGAAAATTTTCTTAACTCTTTGTTGTGTTTTAACGTATCTTATCTTTGATATTGACTGTTGTAACCCATTGGTCTATTGGCTTCGTAAACTACTACTACTAAGTACCTCCAATCGAATCAACTCAAAAACTTGAAACACACACAAACAGACACACACATTTACACACACACGAATACAATTAACGAGAACCTAAATAAAATTGAAGTATAAATAGATATGCAAATAGATATAAAACCCGATGCTATGTCATTCAGTCAGAACTATGAGAGTAGTTTTCACTTTTCATTCCTTTTTGGTTTTTTAGATTATAGATGAAAAACGTATATATGTGTATTGCATAGATAACCCAAACTTGAAATATTAACCCACCAAATTTGCTGCATTTGAATGCCTAGTATAGAATGACGTAGTCGGCCATACTGAATTCTATAGCCAGTTTGTATCGAATTTTGTTTGTTTTTTAGTGAGTCGAACAAAGTATGCGAACCAACTCGTGCACCCCTCGAAACCCACAACAAATACTAGAATACCAGTATTGAAATACAAAACCTCCAAAACAAAACAAAACGAAAAACCCGAATAATCAACCACAAAATAGCTGACAAGAAACACACCCAACCGCAAACCCGATGGAACCAATCGCAACATCCTGGTCAAATATTTAGTCAGCTAGTTTTGTAGTGCAAGACGATGCGTTACTTTGGCCCTTGCTCATTTTTGTATTACGATTCACAATCTTGCACCTGCACACAAACACAAAGACACACACGACAACACACACACACCAACTTTCAACATACACACAAACAATTTCAAGTTTATGCCAACGTGGCGTATGCGCACTTTTCAATAAGAACCCACAAATTGAATGTGTTTTCATTTGATCATCCCAAGTTGAATAACTTTTATATGTGTATATAAATTTTCTTGTATAGCAAATAGTGGTATATATTTCATATATGAAATGTCTTGCATATATTCTTACGATATTTATGTATGTATATATTATTTCTTTGTCCCCAACTTCTTGCCGCATGTCTTTATTCAATTTTCGATACATTTATCGATTAGTTTATCATTTTATCTCCGACTACCTGGTTTTTTGTTGCCACATTTTCCCAGTTTACCTTTGTGTTGTATTTTCTTCTTTTTGTATCATAAACTCGCCCTGTTTTGTAATTCAAGTGGATTAACCAAAGACTACAGGGAAGTTAATTCAAATTTACGCCTGTATCATAATATATAAATGTGCTTAATTTTTTTTTTTTTTTTTTTTAAATCGCTTTTCATTCAAACCATTTGTATTTGCTTTCAATGGATTGTAGACTGTTTTTGATTTTCCTTAAAGTAAGGCAAAGCTTTTGTGAATCTATTCAATGCTCACCTTTTGAGCATGGGCTGTGCTTCTAGTTGTTTGCTTTTTGTTTAGTGAAAATCCAATCTTCATTAACCTCTCACCACATACTTAGTCCAGTGTATAGCAAATTAGCCGTAATGCGTCTCCAAGCTGCGCTCAACTTTAGTATGCGTAACGCAATATCATTTTTACTTTCAACTCCCTCAAAAGAAACCCCCTCAATCATGACTGAGCAGCAGTGGTAGCAGTTCCAAAATTCGCACAACCCGAACACGTACAATCAGCTTATTGTTTTCAACATCTCCAATGCATTCTATTCAATCGACAAAAAATATAATTAAACAGAAGATATAAAACGTGAATTGAGCTCAAAGTATAAATCATGCATTCCAAATCATATCAAGTAGAAAGTTGTACCCAGTACTTCCCGCGCTCATGACCCACATGACCCCCGCCCCGCCTAAGTAAAAGCCTTATTTCAAATTTGATTAACTTTCCCGAAGTTTGATAGTCGATCGATCCACACTTAAATTGCAATCGATTGTGGCCACAGTGTATATAAGTACCCAAAACAATGATAACAGGTACCCGTCTATCTCTCTCTTTTTCACTCTCTCTCTCTCTCTCTTTGTCTTCTCTCTATGCCCAACTTTGACTCTCTTAGATTTAGAATAAGTATATTTTGTATCTTTGTACTATTTCTCCCACTCAACTCTATCGAACGCTTGAAAGTTGCTAAATGAAAGCACGATTTTTGTTCTCTATTTTACTTTGACTTCATTCTCTGTTATGATATCTCTCTATCTCTGTATTTCTGAATATCTTTTCTTACACTTTGATTTTGTTTTCATAATTTGTTTGGTTACTTTACTCTAATGATTTCCCTCTACTCGTACCCTAAGTATGAATCTCTTAATACATTGATATATATCTATATCTCTAACTATTAACTATAGCATATCATTTACATTTAACAAAACCAAACTCAATCTTAAATATCTAGCCTTATTCCCAGCCAAGAGCCACGAAGCCCCTACCCCAAAAATCTAATAAAAACAGAACAAGAAACTGAAACCGACTCGAGCCATGCAAAATTATATTCATTTACTTGTAATACCCGCCATGAGGCTGAAGTAAAGAGAAATGCGTGGTTGCGTACAGTGGCCTACTATGGTAGATCTGGACACAAACTAATTTGTGCCACACATACACATGACGACTCACACACACATATGCCCATACACACACAATCACATATATATACATGAGTGTAAACGCGATATATATAAGTATATATTTGTATATATTTATACATATATTTTCGCACTCATGCAGCCTTGTTTGTCGTTTTGAGACAAGAGACAGGCCACATCTTAAATAAACCATAAAAGCAATTTTCCCAATCGCTTTAAAAGGTTTTCCAATGTTTAATGTTGTGTCCGGTGCACTAACGCCTTTACCCTCGGCTGCCTTTTGTTGTCAAGTCAACTGTCAGTGCATATACCGACACAAGCACACACATACACACATTCACGCACACACGTGCATTTATACACGTATTCAACTTTAGGATTCCTCTAACCTTAGCTCTGTCTATCTTTTTCTTTCTGTCTCTCTTTCTCTCTCTTCCTCTCTCGCCACTCTTTCTTTCTCATTCTCATTGTCTCCCTCTATCCCCATGATCTGCTCTTGGTGGCATTGGTATTCAAAATGCACTTGTTACTGTCAAAACAATTTGGCATTTGGCCACTTCAATATGCAGACCCCGACCTCCCATTAGACCTTTAAAACCAAAAATCAAAAACCGATAAACAAAAACAATTTACAATTTGCAGTTCTTAGTAAATTGCATCAATTATTTAGAAAAAATCTTTATAAGTTTCCTATTGTCATGCATTCATTTATAGATGACATCGAAATAATTGCAAATTTCACTTTTGACCAGAAGTATATTAGAAACGTATTCTTGGCTTGGATAACTGCAATTATTTGATGGCTTGACTTATAATTTGATTTGTTTCGATTCGTTTACAATTAGTATAAGTATTCGTAATTTCTAGCTCGAAAAGTTATTATGCATTCAATATTTTTGTAAAGTGCTAGTACGTACGTTTCATTTGACCTACTATAGCTCCATTATACATAATATGTGTATTCGTAATTTCCGATTTGCTCAGTTTACACTTGTCGTTATCTACAACTCCGATTCCAAAAACAGAAAACAAAACAATATAATTACAATAATAATAACAATCAGAACACAGACAGCGAAACGAACAGCAACACAATGTAGAACAAAGCGTTTCGTCCATACATTATTATGAGAAATTGATTATACAAATGTCGACTGCAGACCCGATGGTAGCGTCTCTTATTTATTGTACCGTTGGCAAAATCCCCAACAGCCCCTCTTTGTCAACCCCAAGTAGTGCCAATCAGAAAGCGCCAAAGGTCTCTGTCTCCATGCGTAGCTAGTAATTGCGTAAATGTCCTACACTCTTGTGCGACGTCATGTCCTTCGTACAATACACAGCTACAACTATACACACTCACACAGACACACACAGAGTCACAGACACCTAGAGAAACTAGCTCACACCCAAGACACTATCCAATCAAACGACCTGCACTCACCCACAGATAACCAAAGCCACCAGCCACGCCCACAATCACAGCCACTTGAAAGACACATTTAGAGACGTTAGTCAACGTGTATAACTAGTCCCCGAAATACATACAACAAATATTACTAACCCCCTGAATTGAAGAGTTTGAGTTTGAGTTATTTTACTTTTATGTCGATATGTATATATCTATGTCGATATATATATATCTTAATTTTATTTAGTTTTTTTTTTTAATTTTTAGTTTATTGTTCAGTTTGTATGATAAGGAAGAAGGATTACAAATGATATACTTCACATATAGTACAGCAGCCTTTGAATAGTACCAGCCAAAGAGAAATACGTTGACCCAACATAAGACCCAACAATGCGTGTACCCATCTAATGATATAGGCAGTCAGGCATCTAGCATGAGGCTTCTGTCAGTTATACAACGATCAACAACATCTTTGAAACGGTTCTCAGATCGAACTCCCAATTCCCCTTCCCGAATACAGAAAAACTAAACGTTTTGCGCTCAGCTAACCAATGTTTGCTTCAAACTGATTTATAACATCGAAAACTATCCCCAACAAAATTTAACCAATGAAAATTGTATATACGATATACAATATACGGTCCCACAAAACCGAAATAAATATGAAAAATTAAGTGGAAGCAAGCGCTAATTGTTGTAACTCTGTGTGTTTGATTAATTAAAAAAAAAAGAAACATTTATAATCGTTGTGATGTTGTTGTTGATGATCGTCTCGACAAAGTTTCGATTGTTCTTTACCGTTCACAGGTTATCGCAGTGATATCCATACTATTCATAGTCCTGTCTACCATAGCCCTGACGTTGAACACCCTACCACAACTACAACACATTGACAATGGTACACCACAGGATAATCCGCAATTGGCAATGGTTGAGGCCGTGTGTATCACGTGGTTTACCCTAGAGTACATACTTAGGTTTAGCGCCTCACCGGACAAGTGGAAGTTCTTTAAGGGCGGCCTTAACATAATCGATCTATTGGCAATACTCCCATACTTTGTTTCGTTATTTTTATTGGAAACGAATAAGAATGCAACGGACCAGTTCCAGGATGTGCGCCGGGTGGTGCAAGTATTCCGCATCATGCGCATCCTGCGAATCCTTAAGCTGGCCCGTCACTCAACGGGCCTGCAGTCGTTAGGCTTTACGCTGCGTAACTCATATAAGGAACTCGGTCTACTAATGCTGTTCCTGGCCATGGGCGTTCTCATATTTTCTTCGCTGGCATATTTTGCCGAAAAGGATGAAAAGGATACAAAATTCGTTTCAATACCGGAAACATTTTGGTGGGCGGGTATTACAATGACAACTGTTGGCTACGGGGACATCTATCCCACAACTGCACTGGGAAAGGTTATTGGTACTGTGTGTTGCATATGCGGTGTTCTGGTAATCGCTTTGCCTATTCCCATCATCGTTAACAATTTTGCTGAATTTTATAAGAATCAGATGCGGCGCGAGAAGGCCCTCAAGCGTCGCGAGGCACTCGACCGTGCCAAGCGCGAGGGCAGCATTGTCTCCTTCCATCATATCAATCTGAAAGATGCGTTCGCCAAATCAATGGATCTCATCGATGTGATTGTCGACACAGGTAAGTCGAGCAGATAGCTCTCGGTCTATCTGCCTGTCTCTCTCGTTCTCTCTCTCTCTCTCGCTCTCTCTCTATGTATCTTTCTCTCTGTAAACATTTGCCTGCTTAATCTACAACTTGTATCTTTGTAGATGTATGCTTCGCTTTGCTCTTTCCGCTTTTAAGTTCTCTGCTCTATCTTAACTCAGTCTTCTCGCCATTTACCTTTATTATTTGTGTATGTATGAATTCATTATTTATTATTTTTATTTTTTTAGATGCTTCCATTCCAGTTGCATGTTTTTTGTCAGCTTCTCATATTTATTTCGATTTCAATTTAATTTTCAACTGTCAAACGAAGGCGTGTAAATAGTCGATTTAATAAATTGTTAATATAGTCTGCCGTAAGATGATAGAAATTTTCGGGCAATTCAATAAACTCATTGTTAATCTAAGTAAGCTTTATGGTATTTGAAAACAATTGTTAACTTGTTAAGCAAATTGAATTACTTTTAAGTTTCTGTAGCCCTTAGGCCTTTGCCTTTAATTGACACCTGCTCAACAATGCAGCCGCGTTAAGCCCAAGCGGACGCTGAATGCCGTCGGCTTTAAAGACAACACAACTAAGCCCCAAAACATACACACACACACACACAGTTGCATTGCCACAATGGTCAATTAGACAAATGCTTTTGTACTTAGCGCGCTTAGACAAGAAATTAGTGGGGATTTTACTTGTATAAAGCTCCAAAGCGCACTTACCCCACACACAGAGAAAAACACACTCTCACGAACACTCACACACACACATACACACACGCCTGTAAGTTGGCAATTTACTATTTCTTTATTGTGGATACGCCTAATATTTACGTCCAACTCCGCCCTCGTATCTAATTTTAGGCAAGCAAACAAATGTTGTGCATCCGAAAGGTAAAAGACAAAGCACCCCCAATATAGGCAGGCAAACCCTTGACGTACAAAGCGCTCCAGGTGACTAACATTGCGTATACGTAGCGTATAGCAAGCAATCAATCCAGCAATTAATCACCCAACATAATCCAACTCAACTACTTACAAGTTGTAGTCCTTGAAACTTACCTCTAGCGCTTACGTAAGACTTAGCCAATGCCAATTGCCAATTCAGTTAAAAAAGAACACAAGCTTTAGCAATTATAATCCAATAAATAACTTCTCTTTTAGAATCACTCTTATACATATATCAATTCTGTATATCTATACTAACAATCCTTGTATATACAACCGCAATGCACAGGTATTTATCTATAATCAAAAATACTCAAGGTAATCTTCAGACATTCACTTAGATTGTAAATATACTCGGGCTTACTATTGGACATCGATTTTGAATAATATTTTTTAGAGAATCCTTTAGTTGGGAATCTGAATCTGAAACTCAATCCGAATACTACTCAAACAATATTTTCAGAGATATCAAATGTATGTTATTTACCAAAACCCCCTTAAAGATATATTATTGCATATGCTCAACAATTGGTTGCATTGTTAATTTAAGTTTGCATTGAACGTAAAATTTGCTTTGATTATCAATTCGTTTTGTGCCGCTGAAACCAAATTGTTTATAAGTTCGTTTGTTCGCCCAAACGATTGAAATCATTACAAAGCTAAGCTTGATTTTCATAGTTACATAAACTATTATTATCACAATATACATAGCAAATTTGAATGTTCGATATAGAGTTGTAAATTTCGAATTTTATTACAGTATATACAAAAAAAAAAAAAAAAAAAAAAAACAACAAAAAGAAAAATAAATTTGAATTACAAATTTTTAAGTACATTTTAGAAAATTTTCAAGTGCTGATTACATAAATCATATATACATGCATATTATGTACTCATCCTCTTAGACGATCGTAGTTCTTAGCTAAAGCAAGTCAAACCTTCGGATAGAGTTATTTAACAATATTGAAAACAAAGTTAACTACAACAACAAACAATTTGTGTATCCATCAACCAAAAAGAACAAAAACAACACACACACAATTTCAAAATCCAAAATAAGTCTATCCGTAAAACTGAATCTGAAGAACCAACTAAGCTTCAATTTATACCTTCAACTCGTTCTTTTCTCTGCTCTTCTTTTTCTACTTTTTCACACAATGTTAACTTGAACAAATTTACAAAAACTATAAAAATTAAAACAAATCCCAACGCGTTCGATGTCACCAACCAAAAAACACAAATATATTGCCACATTCATACACACACTCACACCCACACACACACACATCCACACACACGCACTTTGGTCGCTACTAAAACAAACCCGTTTCTAACCATTAAACCAACTTTCTTACCTGAATCGGGACTCGAACCACGCCTACAGGCGAGAAAAACACCCTGATTGAGCCGCCCCCGTTGCCATCATTCGGCACACCTCGTCGTCGCGCACTCTCTGCTCGCATCCAGGAGCTGAACCGCAGCCTGCTGGAGGAGCGCGACGCCCAGCAGCAAAACAGCTCGAGTGACAACGAGGACAGTCGCTAGACAGTCGCGCAGTTGCCGAAGCGTGCAACCACAGCAACAACAACCGATACCCAATAATACCAGAGCAGAGAAGCGCTGAGCTGAGCAGACCAGATCCAAGAGCTCCAAGCCCCAAATACACTAAACCTAGCTAATACTAGTTGAAGAGTATCGTAAATGCTAACATTTTATTGTAAATGTAAATTAGACAATGCAACTTGTTATCTACCAACTAAAAACACATTCCACATTGAAAAAAAAAAAAAAAAAAAACAGAAATACACTCACACACACACACACACATATACAACATAGCCTTAGGTAAAAGCAACAACTGTAAACGAATTGTTATTGTAAATGTGTATGCAGGCAACCAAGTACTTCCTACAAGCTACTCCAGTTAAAAAGAAAAGCAACCCAAATACCAAAACCAATTATGAGTAACCAATATCCAGTATCCAGTATCCAGTATCCAGTTCACTGTTCATAGTTAGTGCTAGATTATAGAGATTGGCTTCCAGTTTTCCATTTGCTGCTTTAAGGCGAAGAAAGCCCCAACCAATATGAATTACTTGATGTACTTCCGTTAAGGCGAGGCTATTGAAATTAAATGTTGTGATTATATGTAACTGCTTCTAGGCGTCATGAATACTCATATATACACACACACACACACACACTGAATACAAAAATATACATTTCAACTCATACACACATACGCCGCTGCTTGAAAACTAAATATCTCTCAAATTGCGCATACGCAACGTTGGCCCAGATGCTGCGTTGCGTTTGCGCAATGTTCTCTGTCAACTGTAAGCTGTATTGAAAGTTTTGCTAATTGCCGTAATGCGTTTATTTTAACCGTTTAACTAAATGCCATCAGCACTTGAAAATATTATTTAAATGTCTTACGAAAACCAAAAATATATAAGAAAACTCAAGGTGTTGAACACTTCTCATTCGATGTAGCATCTGCTCAAATTTGCTGATGTGCCTTTCCATTTGACTTACTTTGCAGCTTGTTCATGTATTTTGTTTGAGCCACACAATTTTTCCTTTGACTCGACATACTTACAATCTAAGCAAAACTTTCAAGAGCCCCAAAAAGCAAAACATTTACTATGTGCTTCCACGGGGTCGCAGCGGCTCTGTGTGTGTATGTGGCTATCAGAAGGGAGTGTGGGACCAACAGCACCTGTTCCCATTCCAACTGCTAACAACACGCCAAACGCGTTACAACAAATGTTCAAAACAATCCGCGTATGCACAATTTTAATTTAGTCTATATACTAAGTAGCTATAAACTAGGCTTACACTACACACATATTTAGTGAATCCGAACTTCCCAAATATTTGTTGAGCACAATAGTCAAAAGTGATGAGCAAACATATATAAGGACTTGAAAAAATCGAAGCTTTTATACCCTTTCGGGCCATCGAAATATGAATATATTGAAAAATGAAAATTTAATTTAAAAAATTGCCCACAGCGGCGTAAAATGAGAATCCCTCCAAAATTCAAAGCGGCTAAAGAATAATAATGAAAATGAAATTAATGTTGCAGTACTCAGATCGTTGGCCATGGCCAGAAATGATCTGGCCACGTTTTTGCAAGAGTCAGCCTTATTTATGAAATTAGTTATTATAGGCATTACAGAGTCTAAGCTTTTCTAATTTAGTGAGCTCGTCACGCCCACGCGTGGCCATCAAAATTGTATGTAGCTAAACATATACATATACATCAAAATATATATAGCATATATATATTCAATATATTTATAAACGAATACTTAGCAAATGATGGCAGAATGTTCCTAAAAATGCATAAGCCGAATTCAGCAGAAATAGCAAAAAAAAAAAAAACTAAAAACAAAAACGAAATATATATTAAACGATTGCCTTATTTAAACGCAAAACGCGCTTAGTTTGCAGCAATAAATTGTTTTTTTGAAACAGAAAACACTCGATGTATACTCATAAGACTATTTAACCATAGTTGCAGTTGCACTTGCAGTTGCAGTTGCATTGCTAAGAACGAGAAAAAGCAAGTAATTTTTGTTAAGTGTTGAACAATTGTAGATCTAAGCTAAAACGCGTCGAGTAGCTAAATGAAGTTATACAAAAATAATATATAAAACCCATTAAAGAAATATAAAACCAAAAACTATTTCTATGTAAGTGTTCTTCTTCTCTTGTTTTCTATATTATTTCATTTAAGTTTGTCTAATAATTTGCGTTGCAATTCAAAAGTATTTCAATTAGATAACTGTTGTTCAAATATTTCTATCATATAAAATCGAATTGGAATCCAATTATACCTATAAAAAAAAAAAATATATATATATATATATATAATGATTCTAGCGGGAAAAACCTTTTACGTGCCTTTTACTTCCAATCTCGTTTTTATTTTTATTACTTTTGTCCTGTGTATGTGTGTACCATTCTTAAGTTGTATATTTATATATATATAATAAAAGTATATATATATGAATATATCTGTACGATCTCGATGCGTCAGAGATTAAAGTTATGTAACACTGCATGCCTCCTCTCTCAACTTTATCAACTATATATTTACATACATCTACTCGTGTAGAAATGCTCTAACTACGCTCCTAATGCCCAAGCCAAGTGTCTATCAAATAAACAATAACAACATCCAAAATATAAATCGTATTTATTCCAAGTTCTTGTGGCTGTACTTTAACATTTTGTGTATTTTGTAAAAATGTCAACTTTTGTGTGTCTGTGTGAGCTAGCAATAAAACCAAAACCTAATACGCTGTATTTCATTTAACAACACAATTTATAACACAACTCTACTTATCGAATTGCATTTCTACAATGTTTACAGTTATGTTGAATGCTTGACAAATACTATCAGCTCTAAGATCTGTTAATCGATCAATCCATATTTTTGCTTTTACTGTGTACCTTTGTCAAGCTTTGAACTCCAACTTATGTCTATTAACCATTGCCCCATTTAAAAGCCAAAAGGTAATCAATGCAACTGTCGCTCAATTAATATAAGCTTCTTGTGCAGGAAAGGCTTGAACTACCTACCAATCAAGCCGATTCACATTGATCTATTATTAATTAACAAAAATCAACAAAGAGTACACAAAACTCCTTTCTTTTCTTTTCAACACCATATGCTCTGACTGGGCATACTTTTACTGATTTTATTGTCTTCTCTTGAGTTGAGCCTTTAAGTTGTACTTACTTTCGTTTATTGCCCTTAGGGCGGAGCCATGAGATTGCGCAAAAGAACCATGAATTGTGACTTTGTTTAGCAATTCAGCAGTCGTATAACTCGTGTAACAATCAACCCTCATATGCGAACTTGCAAAGTATGAGTCAGTCGTTGCTCTCGTACATTTGTTTTGCCGATTTTGTTGGAGCAATTCATCGAAATTTCAATTTAATTTTTAAATTTAAAGTATAGCATACTCTCATCCTATTCATATAATCAGACATTCAAGGAACGACAAACCGCTTAAATACTTGCTATGAATAAAAATCTCTGAAACATATATTAATAATTACCTTACTGAGGTACAAAAGAAAATACTTTCTACTGAGCATTTGCTTTTTATTAGATACTATGAAGGTGCTTTCCGTTCTATATACATTGCGCCACTCTCTAGCTCACTTGTACTTGTTACAGTCTCACTATTCAAGTAAATGTTGTTTCTAAACACACACTCACACACACACACACATTAACTCACTCACCCACGCATCAAGTACATACTAATCAACTACAATTTGTATCAATATACATCTAGTTAGTCACATCTGTTAATACAGTCGTACATATTGACTTACCCACATAATCGCATTATCCTCGTACCGTACCCCCAGTTGTTGGCCGTTCAATGTTGTTTTTAAATGTAACTAACTACTAACTACAACTACTACTACCACTACTACTTGTTATCGTCAAAGTTATTGATCGTCGTCATTAAAGAGTCAACGTCGTCGTCGTTGTTTGAAGAACCATAGCATAAACCAATAGCCATAGCCATAGCATACAACATAATCAATCGTATTAATCGAACATTCATAAATTGCATATCTCTTTCTTTTATTCCTTTTATGCGTTTAATTTGAATTTCGTCTCATTTACGCTCTCTCAACAACAATAAACAAAACAAACAAACGAAACCCAAAAATCATAAATGAAACCACAACAACAACAAATTCCTAATATGCGGCTAAACAAATGCGAATTGACAATATTAAATGAATAATATAATGTCTCTTGAAAATTGCTACAAAATGCATTCATGGCTTTTTACGCGTGCTATCAACGATAACAACAACAACATAAACTAAACAACCTAAACAATAATAAAAACAACACTAACGTGTCGCGATAACTCCACACACTTACACCCCACACACACACCCATACACACCCTTACACACACACACACACACACACACTCGCAATGCAGAAAAGCGCGAAAGTCACACAAGATCGCTAAAAAATTGGCACCGTTTAACACACGCGCTACGCCGATCGCCCACAGGACACAATCTCTCCCAGGCGGATGTCGATGGCAATAGCACAGAGGGCGAGTCGACCAGCGGCCGCAATCCGGCGACCACGGGAATGGGCTGCTATAAGAACTACGACCACGTAGCCAATCTGCGAAACTCGAGCATGCATCAAGTAAGTTCCATCCACAGGGCCAACTAGCTAATACCCTGCATTTCATTCAGTAATCAATTCTAACAAATTCTCTGCCAAAAGGTAATTTACACAATATCAATCTTTAATTTCATTAATAATCCAATTGCCGATCTGAATATTACTGACCTAGAATTACTAACAACATTAAGCTGATCTAGATTTTATAAATGTAATTGAGATATATTTCCGAATACAATGATAACACCTCATTCTCTATTAAGTATTTTATATATTATTATATACTTATATTATTTACTTTATTTATACATATAAAGAAATTATTTTCGTCGACTGTTCACTTCGAAATATCGAAGAAAACGAGCAAAAAACCTTTGCAGATTTATTTGTTCGTACTAATATATTTTAAGCTAACAATTAACTAATTCAATCATTTAATAAATTGAATAAGCCATGATCCATACTGATATAATAATATGCCTTTTAGCTATAACAAGTGAAGAGAATAAAATTGGGAGAACTACCAGTTCCCAATAACTAACATCAAATCAAATATTGTTCCTGATTGATCGGAGCTTATTAACTTTCATTGCCACTTTTATGCAGCGTCGTGGTTCCAGCTCTGAGAAGGATGCAGTGCCGCCCTACAGCTTCGACAATCCGAACGCCAGGCAGACCTCGATGATGGCCATGGAGAGCTACAAGCGAGAGCAGCAAGCAAAACTCCTCGCCCAGCAGCAGCAGCAGCAGCAACAGCAGAAGCTGCCTCCTGCTGCACAGATGCCAGCTGGCGGGGTTGCCAACAACTTGGCCATGGTTGCTGCCTCGAGTGCTGCCACAGCTGTAGCTACCTCCGGGAGTGCTGGGCAGGAGAACGGCGAGGCAGGAGCAGCAGCTGCCTCCGCCAAAGGAGAGGATGACATGAGCCTGGCGTCGAACCAGAAGGGATTGCCCATACAGATGATGATAACGCCCGGGGTAAGTGTTGGTGTCGGGTCGGGGTGTATTGTCTACCGATTAAGTGTGTAGTCCAAGCCACGTGCTCGTATATCTTAAATATCTTAATGTTTTCAAAGTTCTTAAACCGTAACTATGTATTAGTAAATGTGAGGCCGTTGACTGGAGCTAAACTATTTTCAACTATTGTAAACAATACACTTTCCATATATTTTATATCTATCGCCATTTGGTTCCCACAGTCTCAAACTACTTTTTGGGGCGGAGCACCCCGTTCCTAAATGAACCTTAGTTCCTCTTCAGTTGTATTGAATCCGCTAAAATAATTTCGGTCATTTTCTCTTTTTTATTTTTTTTTTTTTTTTTTTTTTTTTTTTTTTGTTTATTTACTCTCATACGATCATACAAGAAATACTAAAATAAAATACCTACTAAACTTACCCACATGCGAGAGCTAGCTAATTATAAAAAGAAATCAAGTTCGATAACAACAACAACACATTTCAACTTTTAGATTTTACGGGGACGCAGTAAGGAGGTACATTCAAAGTATACACAAAGAACTCAAACTACTCTACTCTAATGCATACTACTTGCCACTGCTACTCTTTACTATCTATATAGAATCTTTAATTCTATTTAATTTATCAAAAAGAAATTGAAAAAATTAATCATTTTCACCAAATTGATTTTCAGAGGCTGAACATACTGCTGCATTTTTTTCTTCTTGCTTTTTTACTCTCCTATAAGAAAAACTACGACTGAAAATATACAATTCGATCTTTCAATATTTGCATTTTGCGAATGTCTTCAAGTTCTCAATAAGAACGCATTTCAGCTGCTAGTGTGCTTAAGAGAATTATCTATATTTTTTTATTTATATTTTAGCTATCAAGTTTTTGATTCCGTATTGTTTTCAACTTTTAGATTATACTCTATGCATATCCTTAGCCGATAGCCAGAGCGTGATCAATGAAAAACTTTAGACATAGAGCTGGCTCGATAGTCTTTAGCCGCTATGCTCTTATCAAGATTTGTAGTATAGGGTATAGCTGCCTATTGAATATGTTGATCATATATTTATATACTCATGTAAATACCTATGTATATTATAACTGGATGTTTTTTCTTTAGTTCGTTAGGCTTGATCTAAAACTTGTTAAAATTTCTTGAACAGATATATATGTGTACATATGGCCAATGAATCAAACGGATTTTTATTTTATTTGTATGTCTATATATAAACTTAAAATTTCCATAGGTGCCCACATTCCTATTCCTGCATTCCTATTTTCGCCTTATCTATCTGTACGCATTCGCTGCAGCTGCTTTTAATAATATGCATTCAATCAACTCATCATCTTCCCAACATAACCCACAAACAGAATAGAAACACACACGGATATGTAATTGCAGGAAATATATCTTAACTGGAAGATTCATACAAAATATAACTATAGAGATGGACAACTGTTCAAAGAGGTGTGCTTTAACTATGTATAGCGAGTGCCTTGGGCAAGCTCCTTGTTTTCGCCCTCCCCACGAATACCAGCTCCGACTCTAGTGCCAATGTCAGTGCCAGTCCCCTGAGCCATAGCCATGCCCATCCCTAGGCCAGTGTTAGGCCCCTGCGTTGCTGCGTTCAACGGAGGCAGCGTGATAATCATGGGCACTGGCGTGGGCCGATCGAAGTGCTGCAGCGGCTGCCGCAGCTTGTCAAGCAGTGCGTGCAAGTCGACCGTTAGCTTCGGCTGCACAATGCCCTCGGCCGCCTGCAGGCCG
Organism: Drosophila arizonae; assembly: GCF_054131065.1. NCBI lineage: Eukaryota > Metazoa > Arthropoda > Insecta > Diptera > Drosophilidae > Drosophila > Drosophila arizonae. The sequence goes on along the minus strand of NC_142924.1, from coordinate 24,632,061 downwards.
ACCACTTGCGAGGAGAGCGCATCCACGTCCTGCCGAGCTGCGAACAGCAACTGATCGTGGGCAGCCAACTGCAGCTGGGCGATCTGCGCACGGATCGCAGCTGCTGCCACCTCCTGCTGGGCATTGTGCAGGGTCGCCGTAATGGTGCGCACATGATTGGCAGAGTCTTCGAGCTGCGATTGCGCCGAGCTGGCCACCGCCTGCGCCTTGTGTATCTCAGTTGCCTCCAGCTGGACGCGCGCCTGCGCCACATACAGATGCTGCACCAGCTTGCGCAGCTCCTTGCCGCGCTGCTCAGAATCGTCTGGCTCATATGGCGCCTGCTGCTGTGGCTCTGGATACTGTTGCTGCGGCGGATATTGTTGCTGTGGCGCATACGGATAATGCTGCTGCTGCAAAATGTTGCAATTGGGATTGCTTGGACTAGGCGTGGGCGGACTCTGGGCGGACGGATTTAGTGTCAGGCAGGTTGTCGGATTGGACGCACCAACGGGTGCGCAGGTAGTTTCCGGGCTGGGCTGGGGCACTGAGTCGCACGAGATGCCCTCCTGAAGCGCTGTGGAGCATTGCAATGTGAATGGAATGAGCTTCAGGTTAGCTGTGATACGAATACCCACTCTCGTCCTCAGCAGCGTCCCAGTTCTTGCTGTTGTACTGGCTCAGGCGCTTCAGCTTCAGGTCATCCACATTGGAGTCGACATGTCCGTAGCCCCGCCTGAGGCGCGTTGCAGCGCGTTTTCCAAACATTTTGGGATGCTGGCGAGCGTGGCCTGATCGTAGGATGGTAAACAGTGCAACTAGAAGAAGAGAGAGGCGAGAGACATTACGCATCCTCAGATGGAGCCAAAGAGGTTACCAATCCAAAGCAGGCTGCTTAAGCGCATTTAGAGCACATTTAGAGCAGTTCATTTAGCTTGTTTAGGAGCAAACAGTTTCAAATTCGACTCTGACAGCCGACTCACACTCGACTGTCAGCTGTCACCTTGCCCTACCTAGTTCAGACATATCTAGCAATATATACTCCCCACACTCAGCTGTCATCTCACAGTCTCGCGAAGCGCCTCAATTCATTTACGCTGCAGACGCACAAGATTCGCTTCTCAGGGATCTTGATATTGACGGGCATGCGCATGAGAGTTTTGTTCCATTTAATCTTAACCTAATATTTATAATGTAAATATGTATACAATAAATGTTAACTATGCCATTTTTATGTTATGCGTATGTAGCATGTTGTGTGAGCATTTATTTAATTTTTTGTATTTCGATTTATGCATTTACATTTTGCCAAAACCCTGAACCCTATTTATAGGAAGTCGCCGAGCTGCGCCGCCAGGTGGCGCTCGAGAACCTGCAAAACCAGCGAATGGACAATCTGGAGCAGGATGTGCCAGTGGAATTCGAATGCTGCTTCTGCACAACCAAGGTAAAATCGACAAGCAAGACAATCGATTTATCTACCCCCGAACACCTAATCACAGTTGAAAGACCACACAATACCTATTGCACCTGCACTACCACTAAGTAACTCTAAACCTCTGCTTTTTGTGTATGTCGCATGCCTTTCACACTCACACTCACACTCACACTCAACTCTGAACACCTGAGACTACTTTAGCTGCACTTGCACTTGTTTGATGTCCTGTTCTAACTCTGTTTTATTTTCAACTAACAACTTAACCTATGACAACACGCCACATCATCTGAATAAAGTCTCGAACAAGATAGGTTCTAAATCAGTACACCCACTATTGGAGCTCATAGTTAACTAGATCGCGCTTGGCATAGGTCCCGCACTGGGCATTGCAATCAAGCTCGTAATCGTGCATCGAGTATTTTTGATCCCGAGTAGCTATCCGCAGTTGGTATTCCGTATTCCAATTGAATTGAAGAGGATTGTGTGAATATTGCAGGATCGCATTTGCGTCTTTCACGACAGGGAGTATAGCATCAAGAGGCTGGCGCGTCCACCTCCCTCGCCCAAAAACTATCTGGCACTCAAGCGCATGATCGAGGAGGGCACTATCGATATCTATTATCTGTGATCGATTCGGTTTCGATTGCAATTTCGATTCCTGAATGTGGTATGATAACGTTAACACCCGCACCCCGTCCCCGTCCCCCTCTGTTCCAGTGTCCAAGTGAAGATCGTGTTTTGTGTTTATTGTTTCTTTTCCACATTATTATTTTAAAATTGAATCGATTAATTTTTGGTGTGTGTACAGCAAGCAGAGCACGGCGGTAAAATATGGCATTTTATGTTGACTTTGTTTCTTTTTTCATTTCTTTTACTTAAAGGGTTTGCCAGGATGTCAAGGCGAGTGTATACCTTTGCGTGCGAATAGCGTTTAGAAACTATTGAACTATTGAATTAGAGCTTGACTAATTGATGTCAATCATAGCGACGAACACACAGACACTCACACACACAAACACGTCTTACAAATTTTACTCAACGAAAAGCAAAAAACAAAATGAAACATAATATTAAAGATACAAGCAAACAAACATGAAAGGAGTTAATTAGCTTTTACTTTAAACACAAGCCTAAACTTAATCTATTGAATATTATAAAAGCTATAAACGTGCGAGAAGAGCAAGCTAATGAAAGACATAGCAAATTCTAAGAATTTAATTAAATTAATTTTACTCCACACCCACACCCACACACACACACCCACACATCCACACCCACACACCCACACAAATGAAAACGAAAACCGAAAGCAGCATGTGTTATTATCTATTATCTACTATCTATTATCTATTATCTAAATACATATATGGTGTACATTATCTATTCGAGTGTTTAAGCTTAAGGCAATGAGATGAGTTTTAAACAAATTCTTTTTTACACACTAAGCACATATTTATTAGACCTAGTATTAATAACATCGTTTGTTAGTAGCAAAAGAATAACAAAAATATTGCAAAATGGAAAACACGGAAATACTATATATATTAAACTGATTTAATTAATTATTTGAAACATTGTTATGCAACAAGAAAACGAAACCAAAAGCAAAACCAAACCAAAACCGAAAAACTGCAATAAATAAATACAATTGATAATCGATTTCAATATTTAACCAGCACTATATTCAATTGGCACCTGATTCTGTTTGTATTGCTCGATTAGTAAAGTTTCAAAACGACTTTTGATTTCACTTAGAGCCATTTTTATTTTCCCTTATGAATATTTGAGAGCTGGATGAGCACAGTTGTGCTTGCGAAGTTCGGGTAAGTAAGAAGAGATATCTGATATCTTCTTTTTTCTTTATAATTATTATGATTTTAATTTTAATTTCCTTATTTATTTCGGAACTACGTTTAATACAAACTAAATTCGAAACTCAGCGCTGCACGTTTGACTTAACTCGATGCATCCTAGTTGCATGTTGAATGCTCTTGAGAAACAACAAAGCAACAAGCCTTTCAGCAATACTCAAGTGCACCACTATTTACTCATTAACAACCGCAAGCAAGGTACTGGGCGTGGCCGCGTCTTGACCTAGTGTTATTTGCATTATTTGTCATGGAATGTCCACTCACTCTTTGCCTTGCAGGACTTTAAGGAGTACACCGATGCGGAGGGCGTCATCTCGCTTCCAACTTCCGACTTCCACAAGCCCATCTGCCAGGAGCTGCGCCAGGCTGCAGCCAATCGCCACGCCAATCAATTCGGCCTGCTGGCGCCCGCCGCTGCTGCCACACTGCCTCTGGTCCCGGCGTACACCAGCGCCAGCGCCATGATGCCCATCATTTCGCAGTCATCGTCGACGTCGTCTTCGTATGGCACGACCACGTCCACGACCATTGCTCTGCCGCTGGAGGGGACGCAGCGCTTTGGAGCGCCCATTGCGAGCAATTTCAATCACAACTACAACAACAACTTCAACACGACGACTGTGGGCGCTGGGGGCGTGGCGAACGGCCTGCTGCTGTTCGGCAACGGCAACTACGGTGCCAGCGGCAGCAACGGCAACGGCAACGGCAATGGCAACGGCAACAACAACAACAACAATGCTGACCTGGCCAGCGTGGACAGCTCGGACACATACGCCAGCTGCCAGACACATCCATTCCTCTCGCAGGGTGATCTCACGGCCGACTTCAATGACGAGGCCTGTGCGCTGGACATCGATATGGACAATCTGTACATAAATCCGCTCGAGAAGGAGTCCTGCCGGGGCACCCACATCAGTAGCTCCACGGGCTTCATTGTAGGCCTGCCGCCCACCATGTCCTCCTCCGGCCTGTCCATGCGCGCCCAAGTGAAGAAGAGCGCCTCGGGCGACACGGCGCTGCGGAACCTGGCGGCGGGTGGCATCAGTCCGATGGGCGATGTCTACCAGAGCTTCGATGTGCAGGAGCGTGGCAGCCGTGTCAGCTTGAACGAGAACTCAGTGCCAAAGCATCGCAAGACGCGATTCCAGCAGAGCTTCACGGCAATGCGACCCAGCCCGCAGGCCAGCAGCACCAAGCCGCGTGCCCGGTTCGAGGACACTAAGCTGTACGACGACAACGTGCGCCTAGACGGAGGAGGCGTCTCGGGTCCATCCTCATCCAGCGGCAGCTCCGCCGCGGGTGCCGCTGGCAGCAAGAAGAAGCGGTCGGCGTTTATGCCGGCCAAGAGCCTAGCCACTGCCACCAAACTGATCAATCAGCGTTTGTTCGGCATACAAAATGCGGGCGCCAAAGGTGAGCATTGGGGTGAGAGGGATTTTGGGAACCTGCCTAATGGTATTTGGGATTTCCTTCAGCCAAATTTGAGAGCAAGCATTCCTCATCGATAGACTCGATCGACGCGTCGCCGAACCTGGAGCACCACCGGCGCTCCAAGTCGATATTGAAAAACAAGTCTGATATCTCACGCGTGCTGTCCGATCCTGAGAGTGAGCGTCTATTGGCGGACAATATGTCTGGGTCGGGCGTGTCAGATAACGGCACCGTCATGGTGAGTAGAGTAGCGCTGTGTGCAGTAACTATATCAATTCATCGACCACTCAATTACAGGGCGAATCTGGCAGCGACTACTCACCGAATAAATTACCTCATTCAGTTTTAGCTAAGTCTATATCCCCACCACCCCTTAGGCACCGCAGCCTAATGAATCAACGGTCCGGACCAGCGACGTTGCAATCGAAACCAACCAAATTCCAGACTCCCCGGTACCCCGAGGAGCAGGCACTGCGGCAGGTCAAGCCCGTACTCTCGCGGTCCTCAGCCGCAGCATCGGCTTCCAGCGATGGGCGCTACGATTCGAGTCAGACGAGGGATAGCAGTCTGGGTAGGTTCACGTTCCTATTGTAATTGGCAATCACTCTCACTGAGTACGTCGCTGAGTAATCCAGTAATTTGGCTGTGAATACCTGTGAAAAAAAACCAAAAACAATTCTGTTCTATTCCCTCTATCGCTCTATCATCATCGCGCCGTGCCGCTCGCTCCATAGTAACCGTCTTCGACGCTGCATTCTGACCAGCCCGAAATACCCACACTAAACCCACTCACAGACACAGTTATACAAAAACACTGAAGGATCTCCCCACATGAACTCAGGCAAGACGAGCTAATTAACTAGTTACAACAGTCTCACAAGATGTCACTGCAACGGATCCTCTCGAAGCTAATTAAACGTTTCAGCACCTTTATCTGTACCCACCTCGTACACCTCGGTCAGAGACCGACCAGGTCTCAAGCAGCTCCGCACCAACTCCGTAACCTACACACACACACACACACATGCGAATATTGTAGCTAACTTTATTGACATTCACGTGATGCTGTAGCATTTGGCCTCCAGATAAAACTTTAAATCACACACATACACACGCAGCTTTCTGTACAGCATTTACTGTAGCACCTATGTATTATGTATCCACTTATGCGATTCGGTAGTAACACTCTTTTCTCTGCCCCCAATCCATAGATTCCGAGACGACTTTCACATCACCCGCTCGGCAGCCACAGGCACAGGAGGCGCCCACCAAGCCGCAGGACAAAACCACCGGCGTCGGAGAGCCGGAAGCGGACATGGAAGGAGCGGGCGAGGGCGAAGGCGAGGCCAACGACGAGCAGCGAGCGCTGCTGCAGCTACAAAATGCAGATGAGCCGGCCAGGAGTGAAGAAGGCGAGGGCAGCGGTGGGGCTACGTAGCAATTAGTCAACACTCACACGAAAAGCGCTTAGTAGTTATTGTACTATATAAACCAAAAACAAAAACAAAAAAACCTATGGAAAAAAATACAAAATACAAAGAAAAACTCAAAGTGATAGCAAAGTTAGCGAAAATGGAATGTGAATTATATAAAAGCAATGAACAGTATCCTAGTCTAATTTGAAATGCAGAGAGGAATAGCGTTGAAATTGAATATTTTTACAAAACTCAAGCTGAAACTAAAACTTTAACTATGTATGAGATCCCGTAAATACACTGAATACCATAAAATACTAAAAAAAAAAATACTTAAAGTAAAATTAAAAAAAAAAAAAAAAGAATCACAAACCTGCAAACTGTTGCGATGCCGCGCATGCCGTACAAAATTTAGTAAATACTTATCTATCTATATATGAAAAAGAAGCCCCAATATTTAATGCCTACAATAAACATACCAAAGCCCAAATGATACTAAAAATACTAAACCAAAGTACATTTTACATGTAAATAGAATCCTAAGCTAAAACTAATCTATTGTAAAGGCAACATTTATTTACAGCTTACAGCATATTTAATAATATATTGACGAAATCACCAGAAAAGCCTAAAGTAAACCGTCGAGTAAAATACTAAAAAAAAAAACCTAAACCTAAAGCAGAGAGCATATTTCATATTTTAAATGCAATTTATATATATAATATATATCTATATATGTAAATAGATGTGTGCGTATATAAGTATGTATATGTGTATATGTATATTTATATATTCATGTATATATCTATACACATATGTATATATATTTATATATACATACATAATAATATTTATACACCCATTGCCAACTACATACATACATATAATTCGTGGCATATTTACATCTAACAACTAACATACAATAAGGCCTATTTTTTCTCAAAGCACGCCACAAAAGACATAAGACATACATATATCTATATATGTATATAATAACATTGCAGACCCATATACACCATATACATACATACATGCTAGATAAATTGATAGAGAATTCGAAAAAAAAAAACAAAACAAAACAAAACAAAAAACAAAGTAGTTAAAATCGTTACGTCAAATGTTCGTTTATATAGAATTGAATGTGTGTTGTCAGGGTAGGGCTTGTTGTTAGTGCTTTGTTTTCCCCCGAAACTAAAACCCTTGGATTGTTAATAATTGATTAGAAACTTAAGATGAATATGCGAATAGATTTCCATATGGGGTCAGCAGTTTTTCATTTTAGCTTTGTATTTGTTTACATCCGTTTGATAATTATCATTAATGCACTCATCTATGCCTGCCTGATTGAGAGGTCCATTCTCTTAAGCGCTCTTTCATCTCGTATAATATTTCCAAATATAATAGAAGACTCGAGATTCGAGAGACACATTTTCTGTGCCGGCTAACAGAGAATTCGCTGTTATAGTTTCTTTTCATGTATTCCTGATATGGAAAAAAGTTAAAATACTTAGATGATCATCTAACTGCCGGCTTGACTGAGTCTTCAATGTATAGTCTGTTTGTAATGGGTATGTCCTTATCGATTATTTTTGACCCCTTTTATGCTGGAAACATTGGAAAAATATTCGCGTAGTATGTTTATTTGTGCTTTGCGCCATCTAGAGATATGACGGCTAACGCAGTATAGCTATGAGATGTACGTAATCGATTGATAGGTTTGTTTTGCTGTTGTTGTAAACATTAAACATGAAATGACATTTGAAAAAGGTTTTCCTTATTTACCTAGATATTTAGTTGTTTTTGTATTTTCTTGTTTTTCAATTTTTTTTTTTTTTTTTTTTTTTTTAATTTTTGCTGTTGGGATATTGCATAGTGATATTTAAAATAGCTTAAAATTTAAAATGTGTGTGCGTCCCGTGTGTTAGTTCAAAGTTAAACAAGTACTTCAAAAGTTACAAAAAATATTCGTAATGTCATATAAGTCGTACTTAAGTATTTAGTCGTGTCTCTTGGTTCCATATATAAGTACTTAGGATTAAAATTGAGCAAACGGTTTTCCTGCGATTTTGTTTCGGTTTTCCCCTACTCTATACTTTTATGAATAAGCAATATATTTAAAATATGAGCGATATTTTAGAGTTTTTAGGTTTGATTTTGATTTTAGAAAACAATTTCCCAATTAACCCCATGAAAATGTTTAGTCAATTATCCACGTATCAAATAATTGTGTGTTTCCATGTGAGCCCCTCTTCTAAGTTGTGTCCAAACTGAGAAATTAAAAAAAAAAAAAGGAAAAAATACATTCCAAATTGTGTGTATTGATACTGTTAATTGATGTATGAGGATTGTATGATATGATTGTGGAGTGTGAACGAGCAGAGCCTTCAAATTGACGGTCAAATTTATTGAATACGCATTTGATAATATTCTGTGGGCAAATCAGCAGGCGCGAGGTCGGCAGTCTAATAAATAAATATAAAAATTCAAATAATTATAATGAGAAAGTATTATTGCAAGCAAATTTGTATGCTAAACCAATAAATTCAAGCATTTATTAAATATTTAAAAACTACTCAGATACAGATATTAACATGTAATGAACCACTGGCCATTGTCAAAACTAAATTCAAGAACAAAAAAACAAAAATGAAAAAAAAATATATAAAAAATTAAAAGTAAAATCAAATAAATTTAATTACATTTAATAAGCTTTTGAACTAACAAGGAACTGAATAGTCACAGCCCCGATGTATCCAACATCTATTTGTTAGGTTCAATTGGTTGTCAGACATATAAAAGTCGTTTCACGAGTCTTAGGAACCTCACGAAGAATATACAAATGCCTGCAGAGAGCGATTAATTGGATAATGCTAAATCAAATGCAAATTTAGCCCCTTAGAAACATATCAGTAAAGGAATACGAACTCACTCACTCACACACACACATGTACACCCACACACCTCACTTACATACACATACAATGTAAATTCACAAGGAAATTTTATTATGAGAAGCCTAAAATCTCAACGTCCGCTTTTTCAATTTAAGACCCTAAGCGATAGTGAAAACTTAAGAGAAGTAAAAAAAACCTAATTAAAGTAAAGCCAAAAAAATTCAATTTAAGGAATATGCTTATATGATTAAAAAGAAACCAAAATGAAATCAGATGAAATGAATTATAGCTAAATGCTTAAAGTTTTCGACTGTTTTACACAATTTCTGGTGAGCTCTGGCCACATTCCAGTTAATTTGTAATTTCTAATTTGTAATTTTTGAAACAAAGCAAAGAAAATGAAACTTTTGTAAATATTTATTTCACGCAAACACTCAAAATCGCTCCGTTTCGCATCATAGTTTTTATTTACAACCAAATATGCAAACAACAAAATATAAATATACATACATATATTGACAACAAAATGGCACTGCAATTTTTTATACAAGAAATCGTTTCGGTTTAAAAATTGTTACTATTTTTCTAAATTATTTTTTAAGCGCTACAGCATTAACATTAAAATTGATAGGCTGCGATTGCAACTGTAACTGCAATTGAAATTCAAATTGCAAGCGAACAACAATGTCAAAATGTTATTATGTAATATTAATTATTATATTTAAATTATTAGTACGCGGTATGTACATTTTAAAGTAGTCTGTCAGCGACGATTGAAGATCAGCGAAACTGAATACCATTAACAACATAAAACAAAACAAAAAGAAAAAAAAAGAAAATAAAATAAACAAAAAATAAAATAAAAGCTAAATCGTTGAACAAAAAAATCAAATTTATTAAAACATATTACAAATTATATTGAGCGAAATATCATGGAAATATATAAATCATTGCGCAAAATTTAAACAAATCCTTTTTTTTATACCCTGAACCCATTTTCAATGGGAAATCTGGGTATAATAGTTTTGTTGCGATGTATGTAACAGGCAGAAGGAGGCGTGGCAGACCCCACAAAGTATATATCTTCTTGATCAGGGTGACAAGCTGAGTCGATTTGGCCCTGTCCGTCTGGCTGTCCATCCGTCCATCAGAAGATATAAGAGCTAGAGACTTCAAATTTTCTAAAAATTTCCGTATTTACAGCGCGGATATCGAGTTTATCATTCAAAATCGATAACTCGTCCCGAAACACGCGAAAAATTATTTAAATAGCTATTGCTCCAAGGGTTCAGGGGATCTCGTAGTCAAGCAGTCTCGACTAGAGCTTTCTTACTTGTTTCTTATAGAGTGCTAAAGCAGAGCTTTACAAGTTTCATACGAGAAAAACCCTTAAAATTTCCCAGCACGATTGTTGGAAAGCTTTTACAAGCTTCTAAGTGCTCTCAGGTTGCTGCAAAATATATTTGAAAAAATTTTTAGCCGGTACAACAACCATTTTATAGTACTGTGACGACGTTTATAGCTGAAAAAGATAGAAATCAATTTCAAGCAAGCTAAGTACATACATATATGCTATTAATTGCTATTTCTAATTTATATAAAATATGCTATAAATATATGCATACCATAAAGTGTCATTATATGCCTATATTGGTTTTTGTACTAACTAAACTGTTTCCGAAATGTAATTGACACTTGCAGGCGAAGCAATAGAAGTAATATTAGATTCTACATGTATTTGGTATGCAAATTTATTATTTCATATATCTCGACAAAACTTTCCGCTTAGAAGAATTTTTATCACTACTACATCAATAATTCTTCAATGCGTGTCAACATATTTTACTGTTAAGTAGTATCTGAAATCAGAATTCCTAATGGCCTAAAATTTTATTTATTTTATTTCAGGTAAATTGTGACTTAAGGTGCGAAACGAGTCTGTAAGCCCAAGCCTGGTGCTCAAATAATCAATGTAACTCAGATATTTATTTGAATTTTACATAAATTACGAGTATTTAGATAAAAATATTGAATTGGAGTATAATTAATGCCAACTTAAGTCCTAAGACTCCTTTATTGAATTCCCAATTCGAAGCGCCTTAGTCTTACATAAATCTAATAATTGCTTGAATGCCCAAGCTATTGCCTTAATAATTAATTGCAGGGCGACATGTAATGGGGCGTAACACTTCCACATTCATTATTTCAGCTGTGTGTGTGTAGTGCTGCATAATTAATCAAATTTTTTGCCACGCCCCCTTAATAGGTTTATAAATGCCCAGCTCAAGCAGTTGGCTGGCAATTAGTCAAGATGTACTCGGAGCTGGAAGTGAAAGCGCTGGAGCGGCGCAACTATCATCGGATTAGGGAGATGATACGCGTCACCTACACGATGGGCTACAACATCATGAAGCCAGGACCTTGGGACAACCTCCTTAAGTTGTATGCCACCAAATCAGCATCCACCTAACCTGAACTGACAGAGAATGTCCTCTTTCGTGTGTCCGCAGCTGGAGCTTGATGCTAATACTGTTCACGCTCCTCTCCTACTACGGCCACTGGCAGCTGTTCGTGCACTACATGCAGGACATTCCGCGCATTTCCGAGGTTGCCTAGAGCACAGACAGCATAGACGTAGCAAACTAATATCTCCTTAACGGCACATACAAATTGTTTTTCATTTTTTCAGTCCATTAGCACAATTTTCCAGTCCCTGATGTCCATTATGAAGATGATTTACTATCTGATGGCGCCTCGCAGATTCTACGCGCTGCTTCGCCTCGTCTGTCGTCACGAGCTGCTGCAAAAGTGCGAGCTGTTTGCAGCTGTCTCTGGTCTGGTTAACCCGACTCTAATCTGATGAGCCTGGCCATGAGCAACGTATCCATCTTTCACTCTTGCAGATCTGCCTGTGGCACAGCCGCTGAAGCAGCGTGTGGCCAACACCATGGATCAGTGCTGGATCAGCACGCGCCGGCAATTGATGTTCTATCTGTTTTGCTGCATTGGCATCCTGCTGAATTACTTTGTCAATTCGCTGGTCGTCAACATCTATCACGCCCTCACCGAGCCCGACAACAACTACGAAGTGGCGCTGCGTAAGTGCAGTCGAACTGTATACACATACATATTATGGTTAGTTAATGGAGTCAGATTCCTATACAGCTTTGCCTTCGCTCTACCCCGACTGGATGGACAAGGGCATGACCTTTCCCTACTACCATCTGCCTCTGCTCCTCGAGAGCTGCAACCTCTACATCTGCGGCATGGGTAGGTGCTGTCGCCTGTGAGAAGAGCTGAACTCGAGTATTTCTTTGCAACAGGTGCCGTTAGCTTCGACGTGCTCTTTATCGTCTTCTGCACGCATGGCGTGGGCCTGATGCACTCCCTCAGCCATATGATTGAGTACGCCACCTCGCCGCTAATTCCCCGAGAGCGACGAGTCCAATATCTGCGCCATTGCATCTATCAATACCAGCGAGTCGAGGCGTGTGTAGAAAACACTAGAAGACGCTCTATTACGCACATTTATTTCTTTCTAATCTCTTTTTCCATCTCTTTCTGGCAGCTTTGCACTGGAGCTGAACAACACCTTTAGGCAAATCATTATTATCCAGTTCATACTCAGCCTCTTCTGCTGGGGTCTGGTGCTTTTCCAAATCAGCATTGGCATTGTGAGTCCCACTCTCCCATACCCGGTTCCCCCCAAAATATATCCCCTGCTAGCTTTGGCACAGAGTATCGCGCCGTCGGTCCTGCCCGACTGACTGTCAACCTTCCTTGTCTACTTTTTAATTTGTAACCATCTGTTTGCTTTTTGTTCGAGCTCAGGCCACCAGCCTGACAATAGCGCTGCGCATGCTGATGTATCTGGCGGCCGGTGGCTATCAAATCGTCATCTACTGCTACAATGGGCAGCGCTTCACAACGGCTGTAGGTCCTGCATCCTTTTTCATTTGATTTCTTTTGATGGGCCAACTGCTTTGTTTTTGTACCCTTTTTATCGCAGAGCGAGCGCATTCCAATGGCTTTCTACGAGTGTACGTGGTACGAGGAATCCAGGGAATTTCGGCAGCTCATCAGAATGATGATAATGCGCACGAATCAGAGCTTCAGCCTGGACGTATCCTGGTTCACCAAAATGTCGCTGCCCACCCTGATGTCGGTGAGTGCTCCCTGCCCCCGATGCCCGCCTCCCACTGCGGCTCTTACATGGCTGATAATTGCAGATGATACGCGCCAGCGGGCAATACACGGTGCTATTGCAGAACCTGATGCAGAAGAAATAAAGAGACGGCTTCGAAACTCCTTTCGCCCATGCTAAGCACGCGCTGCTGTTTACCCATATAGCAACACTCTATCGACAGTCAATCAATATATGTTGTAGCTCGGGGCGTGCCATTTGTTTTCATGGGCGGTACGGATAGGCACTGCTTGGCTGATAATTCATTTAGCACATTAAAGTAATGAAATTGCTGGCTGATAACGACATGGGCAAACGCTGCCACAGACTGGCTCCACTGATAACACGCCCCACCCTTCACCCCCTACCCATCGCCCTTCGCCCTTCACCCGCCATCCATCGACCACTGTCACAGTCCGACACTTTGCCAATCAATTTTATTTGTTTATTCAGCCGGGACAGCAGCCGCCGAGGCGGCACATGAAGACGTTCTGGACTACTCGGATGGGCTAACACTTTATGCTTTAAGCTGGCGCTTTCATTGCGCCCGATAATTGCTGCAATGCCTCCATTGCTGGGCCTGGGGGCGTGGCGCTCCCGGGTCTGAGTTGGCTTTAGCCTCCCCGAGAGTTTTCTTGTAATATTTTTAATGCATATTTGCTGTTAGTTGGCGCAGTTTTCTTTGCCTTTGTGCGGCTGCTGTTTTCTCTCTCCACGTTCCACTCTAATGCTTTTCTTATTTTTTGTTGTTCTCTCTTTTTGTCTCAATCTTTTTTATTCTCGCGGAGAACATCTTTTCCGAGCCTGTCAGATTATTGAGGCGAATGAATATTTTACAGCCTTTTGTAACTGTGTCCTTGCTCAAATGTACCAATGCCTGTGTCTGTGTGTGTGAGTGTGTTACACTTTCACAGCCTGATTTGAGAATTTATTATTATGATTATGTTTTCTGCATTTTTGCGCTGCACAACAATAGCCATGCCTTGTATTATTCATCCACTCGCTGTCGCTTTTGTTGCCAGCGAAAGAGTGAGCAAATTAGCATATCAAGCAAATAATACATATAATACATATATAATTTGCGAGCTAGAACCACGCCAATTATTGAAAGCAATACAAAAGACATGTGTCGAACGCTTTAACGTTTTCGTGCTTTAAAAGACTTTTAAGGTATAGTAAGAGTATAATAGTTAATATTTTAAACAAACTTTATTTAAATCAAAATAAATTTCATTAATTCCTATGCAGAGCTATTCATATTCGGAGGACCCTTTTAGGCTGTCCATATTCAACAGACACTTGATCTTGATGTTGCCGATAATAATAATTTTATTTAGTTCAAGTAGATTTGTGGACAGCACTCTTTGAATATTTCTCTGAAATGGCCGCCTTTAGCCTGTACGGGTTGCCAGATATAACTGACTGCATAAATACTCATATAATACGTGAGAATAGAGCTTAGTTTTTCACTAAATATTTATTTAAGAGCCATTCCAGCTAGGTATTCTCGAGAGAGAGAGCTCTTGAATATAAATGTAAATCAAGTGTGCACAAAGCAAACACATTTTACATCGTGTAATTTTATAAATATTAAATAAATGAGGCGGACAGCTGACAAGGGCCGACGGCACATGGCGTCACAGGTTTGGGTAATTTTTTAAATTTGTTTTAATTTGGAAACATTCGTTTGATAGGCTCAGCGCCCTGAGGCGCGTTAAATACATTGTTTAGCATATTCATGGGCAACGCACATGCTCTCAGAGCTCAGCCCCACTCATCAGATAATGATATTAAATTGAAAATAACATAAATAATTCAGCAATGTTCATTACACAAACATCAGCCCGCATCATTTGTTATTTGCGGCTTTAACACTTCAACGAGCACAACGAATGCAGCAGCATAATGGGATAATGGACAGATCGGGTGTGAACGGCTTAATTTGCAGCACTGCAGTGCACTGGTGGGGTAGCCGCAAACCATGCGCATTCAATCGAATAAAATAACATACTATAGGTGAATGATTGGTCAGTGGCCATTGACGTACTTCAGGCTTAATTACAAGCAAATTTGATTTGCATTTTCGCATGTTGCGAGTGACTTAAGTACGTATGTTTATGTGTATTTAGCTCTGCCTCGCGTGTGTGTGCCTCAGTCAATCTCTTGTGTATCGCTCACGTTCCGGAAATGGCAAACATATTGTGTGTACTCGTGTTTGGCTCATTTCGAAGGTTCGCCCAACGGAATTCCAAGTAGCCCAGAGTTAAAGTTTTATTAACAAAATTTGCTTAGGTTTTCTGTGCTCTGTGTGTGTGTGTGTGTGTGTGTGTGTGTGTGTGTGTGTGTAGCCTGCAGACATCCTGACATTTGATGCGTAATCAGTGGCAAATTCGTTCATGTCCATCTACTTATACAATGCGAGGCAAAGCATAAATACACGAGCGCACGTTGCGTATACGCAATGTTGGCAAATCCGACTGCGTGTCGCATTAGAAGACCCTTTGAGCAGCACAGCATGCTGCTCTTTTTTTCTTATGCTGCCATCTTTTTAGCCAGATTGTCTCGGCCATAATGGCACTAATATATTTCTAGCTGCCTTTGATCAAACTCAAAGATGTGTGTGAGTGAGGGGCTGTGCGCTTGAATGTGTGTGTGAGCCAACCTTTTGACTTTATGCCGAGTGACCACTGTGCTGAGTGTCCCACAGGACTTTTGATATTTAATTTGTTGGCCCTAGCTTCTGGCTTATTTCTGAACTTAATGAAGTAGGTTTCGCAAACACATAGCCAGCCTAGTGGCAAGTTTTTTATTAAATTTATGAAAGACAACCTTCGAGGGGGCTATTCGAAAGGAGAACTTCTCGGAGCTGCGCAACAAACCACAAAATTGCAATTAAAAGCGCCCTAAACTGAGTGCCTGAGCCCTTGACAATTGCCCGACCATTAAGACACATTTCCTGCCAAAGATCTGCTCAAAAACAAACAAACTAGCAACTAGCCAATGTCTGTGTATGGAGCGACGAGTTGAGCGTAATTGCTATAAATATGAATAGCAAAAAACGGCTAGAGACGTAGCCAGCAGCTGGCCAGCCGAGTGGCAAAGCAATGGCAACAATGGCCGAAAAGGAAGTGTACTGGAGATAGATGGCATGCGATGGCATTGTTATATGTATTGTTAGCTGCATTCACACTCAATTAAATGAATGAATGCTTGTGCTGAATAAACAGCAAACTGCGCAGTGAGTGTCTGTGTGAATGAAGAGAAATACAAATTCGCCAAGAATTGCTTGGCTTAATGTGTAAATGAGTGCCACACGGCCAACTATAGCAAGCAGAAATACCCTAGCCAAGTTAATTAACGGGCTGTCCTACTTCGTAAAAGGATCGAATTCATAGAGGCTAAAAAGTTGTTGGGAAAACATTGTGGAATTACCAATCATTCCCGATATCTAACCTATCGAGCATTCCATATGATATACTCTATATATGTATATATAAGTATTAAACTTGATACCTGTGCTCAGAGTATATGTCATGACACAATATTAAGATTAAATTTAAGATATATAAATAAAAGATATATAATAAAAGATATTCATTCAATTACACATATATAACACATTCATCATAACAATATTCTGATTCTGGTAATTATCTCAATTGGTTTCAAGCTCCATCTGTCTCGAAATGTGTTCGTCTGTCTTAAGATGACGTAAGTATGCACTGTGCAGGTAAAGCCAGTAAAACCATCTCGTTGATATACAGCAAGGATCTCCAAGTATGCTATAGAACCGATGTTCACTCTCTCAATAAGTATACTGTGATTCACATTAATATCTTTGCTTTCTAGTATTCAACTTAAAACCTTTATACAATATAAATTAGTAATTGAAAATAAAAAAGTATAAATAATAATGTTTAGAAGAAGGAAGGAAGAAGAAAATTTATATCCAAATATAGTAATTACGATTATTAACAAGAATTATACAAAATATTTGGGTTTTCTTTAACAACTGAGCGAATTCGAATTTCATTGAAAAACAATTCATATTTATGTAGCATGGTAACTGTATATATATATATATATATATATATATATATATATATATATATATATCTATATATATAAAAGAAAGTTGTGTAAAAGTGAAGACTGCTTATAACTTGATTTGGGCTGAACCAATTTTCATGGTTTTTGATTTGTTGGATTTGTCTCCGCAACGAGTTTAGTATAGGGTCTTAAAAATACTGAAAAAATTTGCCGAATACTTGAAAAACGCGGTTTTTTCCCCAAATGTTCAAATTTTTTTTATACCCAGTAGGCTTGGTAACAGTGACAGTTTTGACAATAGTGTAGAAGTAAATAAACAAATGTAGTCAGTCAGTCTACGGTCTCCTGACCTCGAGCAGACCTGACTATTCAAAAAAAAAAAAAAAAAAAAAAAAAAAAAAAAAAAAAAAAAAAAAATTTCAAATCAAAAGGAAAAATATTTCAAATCAAAAATCTGCAAAAAATCAAAAGATTAAAACCTGACTGTTCAAAAAATAAATAAAAAATTAAAAATTCGAAATTAAAAAAAAAAAGGTAATTATTAAAAAGTGTATTTTTGGCTTTTTATATTTTCGGACTTTTAAACTTTATAAATATTTCAAATCAAAAATCTGCAAAAATTAAAAAAAAAAATCAAAAGATTAAAACCTAACAATCAAAAATAAATAAAAAATTCAAAATTCAAAATTCGAAATTAAAAAAAAAAAAGTTAATTATTAAAAATTGTATTTTTGGACTTTTACAAAAGCTAAATATCTCGAAAGTTCAGGTATTTGTTTGTCTCAAACATAAATTTGTGTAAATTATTTATATTTATATTTCTCGATTGTTTTATATGGTTTTGTGCGAGGGCAGTATTACTATTAATAAAAATGCCGCGTCCTAGAAGATCTAATCTTTCCCGGCGGACCCATAATGCAATTAGGCAACGGAATAGCGCGAGTCAATTATCTGACGAAGAGCGAGAAATCGCCCGAGAAAGGCTCCGCGTTAGTACCCAGCAAAGAAGAGCCTTAATTCGTGCTTCTCAAAGAGAGGCAGCCCGTGAAATGGCAATAATTCAAAAAAAAATCAATAGATTAAAACCTGACTGTTCAAAAAATAATTAAAAAATTCAAAATTCGAAATTAAAAAAAAAAAAAGTTAATTATTAAAAAGTGTATTTTTGGCTTTTTATATTTTTGGACTTTTAAACATTCTAAATATTTCAAATCAAAAATCTGAAAAAATTAAAAAAAAAATCAAAAGATTAAAACCTGACTAATCAAAAATAAATAAAAAATTTAAAATTCGAAATTTAAAAAAAAAAGTTAATTATTAAAAAGTGTATTTTTGGCTTTTTATATTTTTGGACTTTTACAAAAGCTAAATATCTCGAAAGTTCAGGTATTTGTTTGTCTCAAACATAAATTTGTGTAAATTATTTATATTTATATTTCTCGATTGATTTATATGGTTTTGTGCGAGGGCAGTATTACTATTAATAAAAATGCCGCGTCCTAGAAGATCTAATCTTTCCCGGCGGACCCATAATGCAATTAGGCAACGGAATAGCGCGAGTCAATTATCTGACGAAGAGCGAGAAATCGCCCGAGAAAGGCTCCGCGTTAGTACCCAGCAAAGAAGGGCCTTAATTCGTGCTTCTCAAAGAGAGGCAGCCCGTGAAATGGCAATAATTCAAAAAAAAAATCAATAGATTAAAACCTGACTGTTCAAAAAATAATTAAAAAATTCAAAATTCGAAATTTAAAAAAAAAAAAGTTAATTATTAAAAAGTGTATTTTTGGCTTTTTATATTTTTGGACTTTTAAACTTTATAAATATTTCAAATCAAAAATCTGAAAAAATTAAAAAAAGCTAAATATCTCGAAAGTTCAGGTATTTGTTTGTCTCAAACATAAATTTGTGTAAATTATTTATATTTATATTTCTCGATTGTTTTATATGGTTTTGTGCGAGGGCAGTATTACTATTAATAAAAATGCCGCGTCCTAGAAGATCTAATCTTTCCCGGCGGACCCATAATGCAATTAGGCAACGGAATAGCGAATAGTGAAATGGCAATAAGAAATGGTTCAAGGATTGATTTGAATCGAGCAGCGTTTCGATATGATTGCACCATTGATTACAGCTTGAATCGTTTAGTTTGCATTGGTCCAATGGACGTTGTTTGCTAGCATTGTGGCGCATTGAAGTTTGCTGGTGAAACGCCCGGTTTGTGCTGCCTTAGTGGTTAAGTGACATTGCCATTAGCGGTCACCATAGCCATTGCGTTCCCTGCTTTATGGCGAAACACTAGAATCACGACATTTTCTAGCGAACACTCAAAAATACAATGCCTGTTTCCAAATGACATAATTTGGGGCGGAAAATATTGGAGACGGATATTTAAGGTAATTTACGTTAAAAATTTTATTTTCTATGACTGCCAAAAAAAAATTTTGAATAATGTAGTTTGTTAGATTTCTGTAAATAGTGTTTGTAAATATAACTATAACTATGGCTTTGAATTTAAAGATTCAAGGCCAGATTTGCCATCGCATTGGATCATTGCAACCTATTGAAGATGCACAGCAAAAATTCTTGCAAATATACTTCATGGGCAATATGGAAGAACAACTTGACCGGCGTCAAGAAATGAACACAGCTATGAAAAGAGCAATTCTCCATGATTTGCATGCTTAGAAATTTAAACCAACCAAAACTGTGCAATGGAACGCGTTTGGTGATAAGAAAACTGATGAGCAATGTGATTCACGCGTTGATACTCAAAGGAAAATTTAAAGATGAGGAAGTTCTTATTCCTAGGATTCCGATGAGCTCAACAGATATGCCTTTTGAATTTAAACGAATTCAATTCCCGCTTCGTCTTGCCTTCGCCATGACGATCAACAAGTCACAGGGCCAATCTTTGACTATTTGTGGCCTCAATCTAGAAAATGCGTGTTTTTCTCATGGTCAATTGTACGTGGCATGCTCACGTGTTGGCAAACGATCCGCATTATTTGTTCTTGCACCCGACCAAAAAACGAAGAATGTCGTTTACAACAAGGTGCTTGAATGAAAATCCGATTAATAAATTTATCAGTGTATCCCAGCCTGAACAACATAGCTTTCAACAATTTTTTACCTAGAAATAATATAGAGGGCAATGCAACGTTTGCCGGGCCAGCTAGTATATATATAAATAAATATATATATAAATAATAAATACATATAAGTACATTATCGATAAATATTATTATTAAGACGCATTAATGATACAAAAGACGTTTAACATGTGAGACTAGATACGGCACGACCGCAGTAATACTATAGTAAGAAGTATCTTCATAGTAACTCTTCAATCTAAGCCCTTTGCAAAGCTCTGCCTGGGCTCACTGCAGCTGTTTCCCCTTAGATGGCTGAAAGTATTTAAGCCATTCGTTGTACTCAGCTAGCCAGAGGCAATGCGTTGCGGGGCATAAAAACTTGTTTTCGCACTTGCCTGAACAACAAGTAAAATTAAATTTGCTGCACTTTAATCTTCGGGCGCCACTGTGGCGTTTGCCGGCTCATCCTTTTGCCAGGACGTTGCCAGCATTTCATTTTAGCCAAGACGCGACGGTTCGTATGCGAGTTTCTTGCAATTCACATTCCTTTTTTCTGCTCTATTTTTCTTGTTCTTTTTCTTTTTTAATTTTGCTCAACTTACTCATGCGAAATGGCACTTTATGCCCTTAGTTGTATATATAGATGTGTGTGTGTGTGGGTGTGTCTGTGTGTTTTTGAAGTGTAACTATGGCTGGCTGCGTACAGTTTGAGTTCCTTGGGAATTAGCACTAAGCTGCAAAAATCGTGCAAGTCTCTCCGCATCCGCTGCCTTTCGCCGCGAAACTTTAAGTGCAAATGAGCAGCAAAGTAAGGCGAAGAGTGAAGTAACTGTAAGACGGACAGGAGCAAGAATGAGGAGCAAAAACTAGAACGTACATCACAATTGTCCCCTTAAGCTGACTTCAACAAGAAGTTAATGCAAATACAACTTCGTGCGGCGACTCAGTGTCTGTCCGATGAATGTAACCGTCTGAATGACTCTCAATTATTCATGCAAAGGAAACTGTACTGAGCTGAGCTTAAAGGTCTTATTAACATATCTGCTTAAATATTTATATAACTGTGGAACAGTTAACTTACATAAAAACAAATTGTTTGTTTGAAATAATTGTGCACTATGTGAGAATATGCAGTGCCTAAGCTATGCCGATAATTGTCTCCTTGGGATTCCTTCTGTGCATCATCACATCATCCTCGCTCATTTGGACTCGTTGAAACTTAGAATTCCACTTAACAGCAGTTGATTTCAGTAAGAAGTTGGAATAATTTTTATGAAGACGAAATTAGACTTCAACAATATTTTATTCGACAAAGTACTTTAATAACATATGAAGTTAATTTTGATCAAAAAGAGAGCGATAAATGTTTTTCGTATTTGTAAATAAGATGAGCATTATTCATAGAATGTCTATTTATGGTAGTCAAAGGATTTAAGATCCATTCGAATTCTTGTCAGTACTTATCATGTAATCTTAATTCGACTCATTTGACACTCTATTTTTGGGTAGGGCATCTGTTCATGCTTACATCCGTCTCATCATTGGCAAAACAAAAGCTCATGCGGCGTTACAGACTTATCCCGGTCGTGTGGTAAGCCACAACCTCCTCGATGCGCCCACAAGAAGGAGCCACCATCAATTGGCCACATGTCCAACCCATTTCATCCAATTAAAAGCTCTCTGCGGTCGATTCTGTCGTCGTTTGTGGCCAACCACTGCATGGCACAGCCAGAATAGAATGCTCATACTGCAGAGTATTCGGGTGTCTGCTTAGCACAAAGCCCCTGCATTGCAGGTATTGAACCGCAGCCACAGCTGCGAAGAGGAATATGATGACGATTCAGCCAGTCAGTGTTGTCGAATAACAAAGCAAAGCGCTGGCAATGCAATGGGAATGCGATTACACGCCAAACTAGAACGACACGCATGAACACCAACTAAGTTGAATTTAAATAATTGTCATTTACTTATCGATCCATTTGGCGTGCTTTACAACTATGCACACACACACACGCACAGTCTTGCCATGCCGTGGAATCGAATATCTTCGCTCAACTGCCAACTGCCAACTACTAACTGCCATTTGCCATTTGCCATTTGCCAGCTTCCAACTGCCAACTGTCAGGCAATTCAATTTGCATTCCTCATATCGTAGCTGCATTTCAATCTCAGCCATCACCCGCAGACTCACTTTAAATAAGAGAAAATTCCAAACCATCTGCTCTGCAGCAGGTAAATATGCAAATAAATGCATTACAAAGGCAATCACGTCTGCCCGAAATACTCTGGACTCTCACTGCACTGGCCAAAGGCACCGGACTGCGCCCCAGCATACGTAATTCCCAGAAAATCCCTAAGATTCGCTTTTTATACATGTATTTTATATAAACTCTGTTGCCTCTTTCTGCTCAAATATTAAACTGTTTTTTTTTTTTTTTTTTTTTTTTTTTTTTTAATTGTGGTGACTAAAATTGAATTCAACTTGACAAACATATAACTCGGTAAATAGAGTATATTGTAGAGTCGATACACAAATCGAAATCATCCATATTATTAAATTCACTTTGTCAACTTGTTCCGGTTGAAGTGCATCCATCTGTCTGCTTTTGAACAGCATATACGGAAATTATGTTGTATATGAAGTGCTACTCGGCTTGCACCAAGGAACCTCACAAAAAAGTGTGAGTGGATGAATACTTTTTCCTTATTTGTGAAATTGATTGACATATGTACATAGTTATGCGAGGATATCATGCCCATAGAACAAGAATTACCACCTTGGTAGTCTTATATCTAGAATATGTAAATAAAAACTTAAACAGCTTTTAATTCTAAATTTGATCAGATTCATTTCAAATTTCCAATTTGCAACTCGCAAAGGACCGACTACTAAATCCTGTAAGCGTCAAAGTTGCGATGCGAGAATCCCTAAAACAAAACACGCAGCGGGCTTCTACTTTCGATGGGTTTTTGTCGTCAATCACATACTTTCGACTGGTATTTTCAATTTGGCCCGAAACAAAGAGGAAAGAAAAATTCGCAAAAATAATTCAATAAACCGCATTTTTGCATGCGCATAAAACGGCTACAATAATTTTAATGAGAAACCAACAAACGGGCAACTCTGCCCAATGAGTGCGACACAATGGCAATGGTAATGGGATCCGCAATGCCAATAGCAATGGCAATGGCTGAGGCTCAGGCTGGTAGAGCAAACAAGCATCCTTGTTTGGCGTTGCTGTTGAAAATATATATTTTGTATACATCATATATAGGATTGAGTATATTTCATGATTTATTTGGCCGTACATTTCGATCTCATTACAATTGCCGTGTAACAGGCAATTTAAGGGTCATTACTGGCGTCCTCTAGTAGGGCTTGGCCAGCAGCAGCAGCCGACGCTCTCTTGATTAATGGCGGAGAGCACGGCATATGTGCGAAAGTGTTGCCTATTTTCGGCGGCGGGCCGCGCACTTCAGTTCTTAATTGCTGGCCATAAAGCTGGCCAGAGAACTCGCGAGCACGCAATCCTCAAGTAAAAATAGAATACAAATAAAAATAAAAGCAAAAATAACAAGTAAGAACGTTGCAGTCGGGCGATACCGATTGCAGAAGACTCATTCACAGCCCAAACGCTGTCAACCAGAGTATATAGTGCAATTTTCAAGTCTAGTGCGCAACAAAAAACAGGGCATGATCCCATTTAAAATGGGAAAATCATCGATAGCTATTGCTATGATCATTGCATAATTGCATTCAAATTACATGCATATGTATATAATTTATACAATTTTGACTTTTAATAATATACATGTATTTATATCCATATATTGGATACCGGCTTCAAGCTAGCAGCAGATCAGCGCGATTTTACTATACATGTGCACACACTCATCGTCTATTCTATGCGTACAGACAGAAGCGCGCCTTTTCTCACATTCTTAGAATTTCGATTGATTTCTGGACTTTCTAGCCGTTACTGTAGTTTTGTCTGATGACGCTCTCTTATTAAGCTATTCTATTTTAGTAGCTGAGTGCTCGAGCAAAGCAATGGCGCGGGTGCTAAGGGCGACGCAAGTAACGTTAGAGTAGGGAGGTTCGAACCTCTACTATGTTTTTTTTTTTTTTTTTCATACATTTTTCGTTTTTTATAAAATAGATATTTTATTGGGAAGGTGCGAGCTTGACTGAATGGCACTTAATACTTTTCATTTTCTTAGTCGAATAATTTTATAAGTTTAAATTTGATTCTTCTTAAATAGCCCTCAAATACATATATGCAAATACATACATATGTATATATGTAAGTCTGCACGCATAGCATCAAGCATTCCAGCCTTATACACGCGCTCATTTGTATGTGTGTATGTATGCACACATAAATGCGTACTCTAGCATATTCTAAGAATCTCGTTGCGATTGATTTGTCTTTGCATTGTTTTTGAATTTCCAGCCACCACTCTGGCTTTTCTTTGCTATGTGGCGTCATAACAATAATGTGATTTCGTTTTAACTTCTATTGATCGAAACGACGCGGTGGTGCTGTAGGCTGAAGCGCCGACGACCATTATTTTAGCTATTTTGACAAACATGCTGTTTGGGTTGGGTGCGAGTTCAAATCCCGCGGAAAACACTTTTTTGTAAATTGCAAATTTTTGTTATTTTAGCTTCTTTTAAATTTTTTTAAATTCATAAAAATGTTTCCTTTTGTATTATGAATATCTATTAAGCTTATTTATATGTACAAATGCATAAATAGATGGCTGACGCATATAAATGTCGCGATACGGGCACTGTAAATGCCGATTGCCACGCCCCTAGTGGCCGTCGACTCCTCAATTTTAGCCAGTTCTTAGAACGAGTAACCGGTTACCTAAATGCAAAATTTGAATTCTTACGCTCAAAAAATGTGAAAATTACAGGGTATTTTTCGATATGCCACGCCCCTAAAGAGGCATAAAAATTATTTTTGGGACATCGATAGAGGAGGCTACCAGTAACTTAACTATCCAAATTTGAAGCTTCTAGCTCTTAAATTGTAGGAGATATAAACTTTTGCGGTTTGCCACGCCCCCTATGGGCGGACATATATCTACCATAGCTCGTTGGACTTGGGTGATCAACCCGCGTATATATACCAAATTTCAGATCTCTAGCATCAATAGTGCCTAAAATATAGCAGAATTCGAAAAATCACTATATCTTCAGGTCCGATTTGCCACGCCCCTAAGGGACGTAGATATATAATTTTTTCACCCATCTTCATAGAATTAAAACATTAGCTTACGTGCAAAATTTCAGCATTCTAGGTTTATAACTTTAGGAGATACAGTTTTGTCCGATTTGCCACGCCCCTAATGGGCGGAGATATATCCGCCATAGCTTGTGATCTTGGGTGGTTGGCGCGGACCTACATACCAAATTTCAGCTTTCTAGCTCTTCAACAAACATGATTTCTGGTATATCGGAAAATGCATTTTCCGATTTGCCACGCCCCTAGTGGGCGGATCGGGAAAATTTTAACACTTTATAAATCGGAGATATACACGAGTATGTGTTCCAAATTTCAAGTCTCTAGCTTCAATAGCGCCGAAATAGATTGCGTTCATACGGACAGACGGACAGACGGACAGACGGACAGACGGACGGACAGCAAGACGGACATTGCACAAAACCAATATACTCATTTCACTTTCGTGAATGAGTCTAAAAATAAAGAAAGGAAAACGACTGAAATCGGGCCAAAGTCAAAGCAAACATTTCAATTTGCTTTCGGGCTGCCCCGTCTGCCAGAATCTCGAGTAATTACGAGGCATGTGCCTGGCCGAACAGCACAGCAGCTTTAGAGCTCTTTGAGTCGTGAAAAATTGAATTTATAACAAGCAAAAGTTGCATGTCCTTTGCTCCTTTCATCTCTTCCACTCATCCCACTCGCTCGCATGAACGGCGTATTCATCTGCGCGTTGACTTTATAGCAATTTAATGCGTCTCGTGTTGTTGTTGTTGCCTCCGTGATAAATGATATTGTGTTTTCCACGCTCAGGCAATCTACCATGGCTGAAGCGAGCACAAAACACAGCACGCGGTAATTTGTCTGGCCTTCATCAAATGATTCGGCGCTCATGACTCCGCCTCTTTCACACGTTGCCCAAAATCAAAATCACACACACAAGCACAAGTATCCACACAGGCACACACTCGCACACAGAGCAAAACAATTTGTAATGTAATTTGTTGAAATATGTATAAGCCAAATTTTAATGGCTAAGCCAAATATCTAATTTTTCATTTAAATCAAATTCAATTCAATTTGTTAAGCGGAAACGTGGATATGCACAAGGTTTTCGGAATCGTTCACAAAATGAAAATAAATACATTCAGGCTGAATTCTCTGCTTATTATGAGCATGGAGAATTGGTCTAAAGCTTGGGAAAATGGTAAAATATATATGGCTAACACCATTGTTTATATATATTCAACTGTAGATGGTTATTGTATGTGGATGATATAATGACATATAATGACAAGGGACTGATTATTAAAATTAATTAAATTATTAAATAATTAGTTATGTATAGACTGATTTATTTAAAATGAGTTAATATCTGTACGTTCATTAAACAAACGAATATAGTAATTGTTAATTAAGACTTAGTCAAAACGGAAAATATTAGTATAAATCATTTTCTATTGCCTATAATTGATTCATCTGCGGGTACCGATTAATTAGGATATAACTCATTCCTTGGAATGCTTGAAATGCTAGTAAAACGAATATATATATTTTTATTAATTACTATTAATGAATACATATATATTATATTATAACAATATACAAATGTTGAGAGAATAATAAAAACAAATATGCGAGTTTCAGTTAAGATGCACATTAAATAAAAGAATTGAATATAGCTTATAATAATCAAAATAAAATATAGGTTTACTTTTACTTAATTGTCAAGTAATTAGAATCCCCATTTTCACTTTAATATTTTTAATAACCTTTTCCAACATCGATTGCATATAGCTAGCTGAAGTCGACTGATCGGACTTTAAGAAATTTACAAATATTAAGTGACTTAAATTGAAAGTTTCCATTTGGCCATAATAAAAGGTATTAACGATTAGCGTTAAATACATTTTTCTGAAATACCTTTTTCTCTGCGAAGGAAAATTCCAATTAAAGTTTGGTAATTCCACATTATCTTTGTTGCTTTAAGTATCGATTGTGGAATGTCGCTGAACTCTGACATTCTTATCATGTAATGGATGCTGGACGACTCACATCATGCACATATTTCGGTCGCATATTAATTATGTTTTTGTCTGCTGACCATAAATTAATAACAAAGTAAACAACGGTGTCTGTGTGTGTGGGATTCTCTCAGTGGACATCAAATTAATGAGTTTGCTGAGCTTTATTAACTGACCTATGAAGCATTGCCATTTCGAATTATCGAAATTAAGAGATGCAGACGGAATATTAAGTTAAATGAACATTAGCTGTTGGCAGGCAGTGTAGGCCTGCGGCTGGCCTGGTTGGCTGGCTCTTCTTATTTGTCATGCACGCCCCGAACATGAAATTAAATCCAAATTGACTT
This sequence comes from Drosophila arizonae, assembly GCF_054131065.1. NCBI lineage: Eukaryota > Metazoa > Arthropoda > Insecta > Diptera > Drosophilidae > Drosophila > Drosophila arizonae. The sequence goes on along the minus strand of NC_142924.1, from coordinate 24,604,106 downwards.
TCGAATGCCTGCGGTGCAAATTGTAACAGCAACAACAACATCCACAAAGAAAGCTCACATCAGGACATGCCCACAGCCCGCAGCGCTCGGCCCGCAGCCCATGGCTCAAGGTCCTCAGTGGCTGGCAGTTTTCTTAAGCTTTGAATATATTTAATTTCTTTTTGTCGTCGTCTTTATTTAGCTTTTTAATCTCGTTGAGGTGCACTGAGGCATGTTCATCTCCATTCTCTGCTTCCTGTCAACTCCCCAGTTGACAATGATGCTGCTCCACACACATATGCAAATTGCAAATTGTTGCTCGCGCTGGAGCTGCGTCACCTTTGTTATTTTGATGCCAGCTTTTATGCTGACGCATATATGTAAATCATTGAATAGCAAAACACTTGCTTTTATAATGCACTAAAGCGTAAGCCCAAATGTATAAATCGTGTTTTTCGGACTCACCTGATCGACCCTTAGCTAAAGCGCCTTGCTGTCGCCGCTTTCCATTTCCTTGCGCTGCTCAATAGCCCGTCAAGAGCAGCTGAAATCGTCTTTATTTATTTCGCACCATTCAACAAACACAAACTAACAATTGGCTGACAGTCGTCCCCGCTCTGTGCCTTGTCCGAGATCCAATTCAGAATCCCCTGACAGTTTGACCTTTTGCATGCGCTCGTTCGCATTCCTTTCGAGCAGACAAATGGTCGCGTCATTCCGCGTCCCACCTCAACCCAAATAACCGAAGCTTCTGTTGTCCGCTTTCTGCACTCACCTTAAAAAAAAAAAAAAAAAACGTTGATTTCGCATTCATAAATATTTCTGTAACATTTTCCTTGAATTAATTTCTCGTCTCCATCTGTCGGCCACTATCTCTCTCTCTCTCTCTCTCTCTCTCTCTCTCTCTCTTTCTCTCTCTCTCTCTCTCTCTCTCTCTCTCTCTGTCCCAATTTTCTCTCGTCTCTAATTTAATATAGAATTGAGGGCTAAGTAAATTAAATTTATATATATATATATATATACATACATATACATGTACATATACATAACAAATTAGAAGGCTACGACTAGACCATTCCTCTGCTAGACTATGAGATCCCCTGAACCCTTCAATTGACTAGTATTTCAATAATACTTCGATTTGTCAGCTTGCACAAGAATCAACATATGCACGCATACTCACGCATGAGACTGCAATCAGTGATGCCAGTTTAGCCCATTTCCGGATCTACCTAGATCTGCCCTATTTGAAAATGGTCTGTTGGCCTATTGATAATAAATTCTTGAAAAAAGAGGAAGACTATGAGGAAGTCCCAGTCCGTAAGAGGAGAGACTGTGTCCTATGCCTTCGAATAATTATTTTATTAATGAACATAAGCTAAATAGCTTATCAACTTTTATAATATATGTATATATATATTCTTGAACAACGGAATGATTTAACTATACGTGTTTCTTTGCCTACATATATGTAGTATTTGTTTGTATGTTTGTCTGTATATGTGTCTGTCAAACTGTCCATCTCACGTTGTGTCTCTCCGTCTGTCTGCCTAAGAAAAGCAAGCAATAACCACAAAGGATCATCAGTATACAATACATACATATATGCAGCAGTATTCACTTGGTATTCATAAACGAAGCTAGAAGCTGGTAAAACGAAGCTAGAAGGCTTATAGCAGCAGAGATAGTTTCCATTGGTCACTTCAAATTCCACTGAAACGACGCCTACCTGGCACCGGGCCTAACATTTGACGCGACTCAGGTTCGCCCTATATAAAGGGCTGGAGCTGCAGCATTTCTTCAGTCTTCAGTCAGGCCTGGTGCGAGGGAGTCGTGCAGCGCAGTGAAATAAGGTGGGTGATCGTTCAGCAAAGCATCAAAGGGGAAATACTCAGGAGAAATACTAAGAAGAAAAGCCTTAACGAAATACTTAGGGGAAATTAATATTATAACAAAACGGAAGATTCCAACAAGTACACCAAAATACTCTGGCTCCCAAGATGTAGGATACAAGATTTTATAACTTATTTTCAATAACCAAGAAACGGGACTATTTATCAATTTTAAGATATTCACGAGCATGCCCACAACTTTGAGTCTCTAGCAGGTATATCTTCAGAGATCAACGCATTCACACGAACATACAGACGGAACGAAGAGACGCCAGGGCGAAATTGATCAGCACGTCGCCTTAATTAAGAATATGTCTACTTGACCTTCTTTTGATCTTACATACAATAAGCAAATCCTCGATATACCATTTTCAATGGGTCCACGGTATAAAGAAATATATAAATAATTATAATAAGTTTAAAAATGTTTAAGAATTAATTATGTTCATAAGGAAATCACGCGGCAAAAATTAAAATTGTCGTTATTCAATTTTATTAATCATCAGAATAAATTTCGAGTTTTTCTTTTTCGTGCATGACATTAATTAATACAAAATAAAATTTACAGCTTGTGGCATTTATTGGAATTAATTATTAAAATTGAAATTCATAAAATTTTATTTGCCATCTGACGAATATATTGAATTATATCATTTAACGAGGAATCACACAATCATTGGCTGAATAAATCATATTAGCGCAAATGTAGATTAAATTTTCCATTTAAGGGTTTGCCTCATTGCTTGCCAAGTAACCTTACGAGATAATTTAAACATTTAAAGTCCCCATGGCTGAATTTAACCGCTAAACTTCAGCCGCTTTATTCTTCATGACCCTCGACGTTTATCGCATAATTTTGCCTCGTTTTTTCTCACCCAAGACAGCTTTAGCTGAAGCTGGATCCTCGTTACACTCATCGCTTTGCCCTTCTGTTGGCTTGTTAAATATTAACGCAATTTCACTTTGGCCAATTACACTGCAACCCATCCGCGTCCACACTCGCAATCGCATTCGTATTCGCATCCGCATCCGCATTTCCTTCCATATTCACACTTGGATTCTGCGTTCGCAATTTTATGCAAATATTAATATAACTGTGCAAGTCAAGCCACTAGTGGCCAACCAAGCCGTTTCTCGAAACGCATTGCTCTTACATTTCAGGAATCGAGGGAAAAGTTTTTATGGTAAATATTTTATATTTGTTTTCGAAATCGATGAGCAAAGGTTGCTCGTTAAATTCGCCAAAAGCATACAATTTGCATGCAAATTCAAATATCTTATTCGTCTCTAATTTTTGTGTGCCCATTTATTTATTTAGCGCACCTGAGGTCGGTCGTCCCTTTGCAACGGTCAAGTCAATAATCCAAGCAGACTTGTTTGACAGCGACCAAGTCGACAAGCCCAACAGCAACAACAGTAAGCTCCGCCCGTCTGTTCAAATGCAAACATGAACCGCTATTTGCGCACGGGTTCACCGTGCGAAAGGTGAAAGTCCGAAAAAGAATTTGCAAGCCAATACAAACAATGAATCGATAAAAAAACAAATTTGCTTTCGTTTAGAATTACCTTAAAATGCAATTGATGTTGTACTTAGAATTAAATTCAATTTCAAATATCAACTGAATTTTCTATTTGAACGACTTCGATTAATTGCGCCCACATGCGATATATCGATAAGACATTACGATAGCGATCAGCTGTGATCTAGTCAAATACCAAAAAATACCTAAATCTACCAAACAGATGTGTTCCGCAGTTTGTTGTTGTTTCTGCGCTTTGTTTTCGTCAACTAGTGGACTTCGCCCTTGCATCGCGCTTTGTTTTCAATTACCGGCTTCAATAGAAAAGAATGTTTCGATTAAAAGTAAATACAAGTCATTTTGCCGCCGCTGCGGCTGCGACGCGGCATGCCACAACAACCACGACGCACGGCACTCATTACCAATACTTGCAAAACTCAAAGTTGCCAACGCTCTACTTTCAACGCTCTCTGCCCCGGTTGCCAATACCGCTGCTGGAAAAGACCTGTGAACGCTTTCTGGCCTCCGTGCAGCCCATACTCACTCCTGATGAGCACCGAGAGACGCAACAAGTGGTCGAAGAGTTTCGCCAAGGCATCGGCATGGAGCTGCATGCGAAGCTGAAGCAGCGCGATGCAGCCAACAAGCACACCAGTTACATCTCGCAGCCCTGGTTCGATATGTACCTCTCCGATCGAGCCCCGCTGCCGCTCAACTACAATCCGCTGCTTGTTATGCGTGGCGACCCGCGACCTGAGTACCAGCCACAGGTGACGCGAGCCACGAATCTAATAATTAGCTCACTTCGCTTCTGGCGATCGCTACAAGCCAATAATCTGGAGCCTGAGGTTTATCATATGAATCCGAAGAAGACCGACACGGACAATTATCGTCGCTGGATGGCCGTGGCGCCCAAGGCCTTTGCCACGTACGCTTCGTATGCCTTCAAGGCCTTTCCCCTGGACATGAGCCAATACAGCCGTCTGTTTGGCACCAGCCGCATTCCAAAGCTGGGCAAGGATGAGCTGGTGCAATCGCCGGAATCCAAGCACATTCTTGTCATGCGACGCGGAAACATGTATGCCATGAATGTACTCGACACCAGCGGCTACATTGAGAGCCCCAGCGTAATACTGGGTCGCCTAAAGAGCATTCTTGAAACGGATTCGCAACGCGAGCCAGCCAAAGTGCCGTTGGGTGTGCTCACCACCTCGCAACGCGATGAGTGGGCTCAGACGCGAGAACATCTAATAAGCAATCCCAAGAACGCTGATCTCTTGCAGCGTGAGGTGGATGCGGCACTGTTCTGCCTTTGTCTGGACTCTGAAGAAGATGGCCTCTTTAACGAGGCTGACCCTGTGCCCATGCTAAAGCACCAGCTGGCGGGCAAGGCAACGAATCGGTAAGTAGTTATCTTACACTGCCGGATACAGTTTTAATACCCATTCCTCCTCATATTCCAGCTGGTTTGACAAATCCATATCTCTGCTGATCAGCGCCGACGGCGTCACTGCCCTAAATTTTGAGCACTCTTGGGGCGATGGCGTCGCTGTGCTGCGCTACTTCAACGAGATCTACAGAGACATGCTGAAGCAGCCATTCGTGTCGGAGGCCACTCCCCATACGCCAGCTCATGGCGATAGTATGAATGTCCGTCCGCTGAACTTTGAAATCGACGACCGAACTAAAGCAGCAGTGGAAGCCGCTTATGCCAAAAATGCCACCATCGTTGATAGCCTGGACATGAACTATCTGCAATACAGGCAGCTCAACAAAGGCACCTGCAAGCAACATGGCCTGAGTCCGGATTCCATCATACAGCTCTCTTTTCAGCTGGCCTATCGGCAGGCATTTGATCGCTATGTGGGCACCTACGAGTCCTGCAGCACTTCAGCGTTTCGGCATGGCCGAACCGAGACAATGCGGCCTTGCACAATGGCGACCAAAGGCTTCTGCGAGGCAGTGCTGCAGCCAGCACAAAAGCAGCTCAGCGCCGGGGAACTGCGCGCCATGATTGATAGGTGCAGCCGCGTGCACGGCCAGCTTACCAAGGAAGCCGCAATGGGTCAGGGCTTTGATCGCCATTTGTTTGCTCTAAGGCACACGGCACAGCTGGAGGGGCTGCCGCAACCGGCGCTATTCGAGACTGAAGCCTACAAACGCATCAACTATAATATAATAAGCACCTCCACGCTGGGCACCGACACTGTGGTCGCCGGCTCCTTCGGCCCCGTAGTCAAGGATGGCTTCGGCGTAGGGTTCGTAAATTCTCACGTTTCTTTCGTTCAGTCTATCTTTAACTGTTTTTCCATTTTTGCAGCTACTCCATTCAAAACGATTTTGCAGGCGCTATTGTGACCTCATATAAGAATCAGGCTGATGGCAAGAAGTTTATTGAAAGCCTGGAATCGGCATTTGATCAAATATGCGCTATAATTGAGCGCAGCAGCAGAGCTGTAAAAGTGGAGCAAAGGAACTAAATGCTCACAATGGGAGATAAGTGTCCCCAGAAAGTGAAAATTAAGATGTCAAGATTTGAAGGGTTGGTCAAAAAGGGTTTAATTTATTACGAAGGTGTTTGATTTGCAATACCTTATTCCAAGCTATGCAATTTTATTGGTAAAACCAAAAAACATATAGCTTTGCATTTGGGTTTAAATTTCTTTTATGTAAATAGAATAATTTAATTTATTTTGGTCGGAGTTCTATAAATAAACCCGTTTTCTATTCTCAGTCAGATATTCGCTTTAATTAGAGCGTTTGTCGTAGATATTTAGTATGCAAAACTTTCCCGCCTACAATTTCCCATTCTTGTTTCATCAGCACCTTCGTTTGCTATGCAAAAGCACAAAGTGGGCGGGGTCGCTGATTGGGGCTCTGACGAAAGCAGAGAACCCAAAACTTGTGACGACTGTCAAGTTGCCATCTGATTTGTACCCATTCCGAGGCCATTCCACACGCCAGGCCGTGTTTCCCGACAAAGTTTATCAAAATATTGCTGTTGGCAACCGCAATGAACCCGACTCCCGTCACGCCGACAACTCCAGCCCTGGGGCCAGGCCCCGCGCCACCTTTGCTACCATGTCGCTGTCGTTAAATGCGCTGACATTATCAGTTGATTTATCGCCAATTTTGTTGCCAACTGCCTTTCAAGCAAACGCATATAAATATGCCGCGGAAAATACATAAACAAAATTTGCTCATGGGGTATCACGATGGGCAACAATTTTTATGCCGCCACTGTGGCTGGGTCCAAAGACTCATGGAAGGGGAGCGACGGGTAATTCTCTAGCCGAGCAACCTACTTTGAAGGCGTAGTTAAAATTAATTAACTCGCTTAACTGTTGACTGCCTTTGCTTTTTCTTACACTCTTCTCTCAGCTGCTAGACGAGTATATGCATTTCTCTTGGTAAGCTACTCCAGTGTTATCCATGTAATATTAATGAAAATATTCATATTATTCCTTCTATCCCTAAATATGCTGGGCATTCTTCAGTGAATATGTTGCCACTGAAATACTTTTACATTTTTATTTACCATATAAAATTCGGATTACACTGTTATCATATAATGCTTAATGTACAGATATATTAGATACATGTATTCTCGTCCGATGTGTATAAATTGTAAGGTTTTTAGTCTGAATATTTTTAACAGGCTATAGCTAACTAGTAAACCAAATCTGTTTAACTATACAAATGCGAGAATTTCTATTTATTTATCGGACAACTAGTGCTCCGTATAACTATATCTATCACATTATCTGACATCAATATCACATCATCAAGGGTATTCATAAAATTGCTTTGCAAACTCGTTTTTCTAGAAAGTCATTAATTATTTTTTTAATAATATTAAAATATATTAAAGGTCATCTAATCTCAATTATCACAGGGTATTAGCTATCATCATACAAATTTCTGCATTTCTTTTGTGTGTTAATTTTACTTGTAATTTTGAGTTGATGTATGACAAGAGTATTTCATGGTCTTTTTTTCCCGAACTTTAATGAGATACATTTAAAATATAGCAGCTGCTGGCAGGGGAAATGAAACTGGCTGCAACTCATTAAAAGGACACTTCCTGTGTATATGTGTGTGTGTTTGTGTGTGTGGCAACAATTAAAAACGCATTAAAGTGGCAAGGCTTCAGCATCAGCTGGGCCAAGTAGCTGAGCTGAAGAGCTTCGACACACACACACATATATGTATATATGATTATACGAGTGTGTGTATTATAAATGTGCGGCCGCACATTGGATTTTATATAACGCATTAAATTATTCAAAATGGGTGCGAACTCTGCGAATGGCTGTCCAGGCCAAGACAAGCTGGCGCCATAGTTCTGCCACGAGTTGAGCGGCCGCAGGCAGTTCATAACGCATACGACATGTGGTACATAGTCGCAAGGCGTAACGTGCTCGGCTTCGCTGATGAGTTGAGTTGAGTTGAACTGAGTCGCGTGTGAAGAAGATAGATTTATGTTGTTGCCAGCTGATCTGGCAGCCTCTCATACCCTATAATCAATAGCTGTGGCCATAATTGAATATTAATTTCCAATTTTATACACAACAGCGCGCACAGCTCGCTTGTGCGTCTCATTAGCTACGGCAGGAGCGGCGACTCCTTAAAATCTGTGGCTGCTACGCAAAACTTTTTGCCCTTGCCACGGCTGATTTATGTTTTTGGCATTTCCCCTGTGTGTGTGGTGGGGTGTGGGAGGCGTGTTTTGTTTGGCAATTTAAACACTTGACGCCTAAACTCACTCCTCAATTGGTGCCTGCAAACGCCACAGATTCCTGCTAGCAGTGGCGAGCGGACCGCAGCAACCGCAAACCACATTTCCATGGCCCTTTACATCCATGTTTTTATATTCGTTAATTAATTTAGTAGAGCATATTGGTATTATAGAAAGCCTGTCTTGGTGTCCACATATCTATAATGAGTCTGTATGACATTTCATATTAGCGTTACAGACTGTCTTTCATAAAATATGTATATTCTATACTATAAACTATATTCTATACTCTGTTTGAGGTAGATTCTCTATTTCCAAATGAATGAAAAAAAGCAATAAGCATAACTGCTTCAGGCATCTTGATCAATTTCACACCAGCATTTGTTAAATTATGCATTCTCATTACTGCATTCGTTAAATTATGCATTCTCATTACTGCGGACCTCCTACCTAGATAATCCTATAGATCATTAGTTACTATGTAACCCACAGCAAAAGCAGCTCAACACGATACAACTCTCTTTTTAAATAAATTTCCTGAGCGAGTATTATGCAGTCGGTCGAGCTTACAAATCCGATTTAATTTTGCTTTCTTAGCTTGACGCTGCTAGATTTTGGTGAATCTCGAATCAGCGACAAGTTGTGCGCTCGAGGCATCAGCCAATTAATATGAAAATCAGTCAAGTCATTTATTCGACCACATAAATTAAATGGCTATTTCCCCCGGTCCCCGCCCCCACAATTAATTGCCTGGACATGGGCCACACGTGGCAAGTAAACTTCGGCCCACACTGAGTGCAGCTGCCGAGGCCAGACGCTCATCTACAAATTATGTTAATTACACTCACCAAATTGTTATTGCACACCACACACATGCCTAGCATAACTTAGTTTACCTAGTTGCATGGCAACAAGTTTTGGGAGGAAACTTTAGTTTAGCTGTACTTCGAGGGATCATGAGGCGTTGCAGGGAAATCATTGCATACTTTTGAGCGCACGTTGGCCGGATATTAAATAATACAAAATTCATAATCAAATCAGAGACTTCTTGAGACCAATTAAGTAATCAAAGTAATAATTAAGTAAAATAATAAGTAAATGATAAATAATTATACATTTTTTATTCAATTAATTCTCTATAATAGTAAAAAATTCCTCTTTGCCTTTAAATGGAAATAAAACATTTGCTGACAGGGAAAATATCTCTTTTGGTGTGAATTTATTAAATGATCATTTCCAAGAAAATAGCAATTATCCTCCTTAACTTTATACTCTTGAGGTAAATACTTGGAGTCAAGGCCTTAGACCAGATGCCATATTAACATATTGCAGACGTTGCGTCGCTACGGAAAAGTGGAAATTGTTTAAAGCACAAATGACACGCGTGCCTCGCGGCCAGGTGCTGGCAGGCATGTCCTTATACAATTAGCATTAAATTTATGAGCCATTCAAGGCAAATGTGTGTACTTAACACCCCGAAAACAGCTCTCGCATTTTAGTTAATTGATATGGCCGGAAGCTGGCAAAACAATGCCAAAAAGAAGACAGTCGGCACACAGAAATACAATGTATATGCCATTTATGGCAGCGCGTATATATAAAAACAAGTATGTTGTGTTCGGACATGATTGACTGCATAATACTCATTCACGGTCCACCATGGGTGGATTCGCTTAAAAATCAATATAATTTTCAAGGATTTATTAAATGACAATTCCGAATTTATGTCAAGAAATATATATTAAATATTTTACGTACACTATACATTTCATTTTAAATATCCTATATAGTTTATATTATTTATGTTATGTTCTGTACATTTTATACATTATGTATAGTAAATATATTCGACATACATCTTAGATAAGATCTGCCATGCGAAAACGATCCACTTCTTCAATCACCAATTTTCTAGCATTGCGAAAAACGAATATACCCTTCTCACTTCGTAATCGGGCATTAAAAGCTGAATAAATATTTAAGCAGAGCGCTTAAAGTAATTGTGTTCATTTGATTTTAGCCATTAAAGAGATAGAGAGAGTGAGAGAGAAACAGAGAGAGAGGGAGAATGAGAGCGAGACTCTGCCAAGGAATTGTCATACGCAGGCAATCAACCGAAATCACATTTGACCTAGCTCAAGCGAGCGTTAATTGTATCTAATTATTTATAAGATTGAGTAACGCAGCGGAAATAAGAGAAACGTAGACATCGAGACAAACGCCGAGTTGCTGCAGACGACAAGAAAAGAATATATTCTAAGAAATAAACAAAGGAAAATAATATCCAGCTACAAATTGAATAGAGATTTTCGTTAAATATTTGCCGATTTATTGCGATGTCGTCCAATACGTTTATATTTTCTTGGCAAAACGCCAGCAGAAGCATTGTTGATATTTTACAGCCAAAGAGCCCAAAAATAAGATGACGTCGATTGGGCGACTGCAAATTGACCTGCAATATAATTATCTATTTATATATATAAGATATAGCTAAGTAGAAAGTTATATTAAAGCTTGATAAAATTATTTAAGAGGCTTTTTGAGAGACATATTTTAAGAGCGATGTCATAAAATCTACTTGAACCAAATAAGATGATTATTATCGGTAAATCATTAATATTGTGTGTGTGTGTGTGTTTTTTTTTTTTGTTTTTTTTTTTTTTTCAATTAAAAAAAAACAAAACAAAAGCAAAGCAATAATCTGGCTTCGTCGAATATGGACAGCCCGTCTTTGGTAAATTTAGTCTCACCTTAGCTATAAGTCGTACATACTCTTTCTCAGTTTAAGGAGAGGGGTATATTAAACGAAATAAAGCAAATTAAATTGACAACTCGCCAGCCAGGAAATGTTGCGTCAACATGAAAAAATGCTGCGGAGACATGTGCGTTGACGCGACCAAAACATGCTGCGCAGCAACAAAGGCTGCCACAAAACTAAAATGTATCCAGATACATGTTGACAGCCACTCAATGTTGCCAAGACACTTGTTGTGTGCGTCATGTAGCAATGAGTCGCGTATTCATTTCTTATTTGCCGCAAGCTTCATTAACATGTCTGCTCTGCATGTGAGTTCGAGTGTGTGTGTGTGTTCGCACGTGTATGTGTGTGGCATTGTTAAATCGCCAGAGTGTGGGCATGACAATGCGCTTTGTATCTTGTGTCGTGACCTATCTGCGCAATGGGGGATGTGGGGAGCGAAGGAGCACAAGAATGGGGAGCACAGGGACGATTAACTCAGTGCAGCTCGCAGGACGAAGGCAATTAACTCGAGCCCCAATAAGCGGCAGAGAGTTAACTGTGCTGTATCTATTGTGCGTGTTGCACATGTCGTATACGTGTTTCGAGTTTTCCTTGCATATGTATATGCTCATTCCCAGCATTTAGAAACACACACGTCCCATTCCTGACTTATCATCCGCCGTTTGCCATTTTCATTTGGGTGTTACGCACGCGAGCGGAAGGGAAATAAACTGACAGAGCCTGCCACAAGGATGTGAAGGATGCTTGGGGTCTACTCGCATTCAAATTCACTTAATGCTCACTTTTGGGTCGGTATGGGTATGGCCGTGGTTGTGGGTGTGGGTGTGGGTGTGGGTGTGAGTGCTGGAGTTAATTCAATTTACAGCTGATGTGCCAGTTGGCCGCCACTTTGATTGCCTTGTAACGTAACACAAATTATAAGCTGCCCCCTTATCGCCGACGCCTTTAGATGTATAATTTATGCATAAAATTTGCATTTACCAAGCGAGCTTTTCATATGATCTGTGTCAGGTTTAAAGCTCTGCGCCCCATCGACCCTGACTGTACCCCGCACAGCAGCAGCGCGTTCCAGTCGAAGGCTACGAACTGGCGCCACAAAGTTTCCTCGTTCACTCCATTCAAATTGCGTGGTGTCATTCTCCAAGCGGAGCCTAAAAAGAACTCTCTGGCAAATAACAAATAGCATGCAAGAGTAATGTCGAAGCTCTGAAGAATTTCCACGAACTTGTCCATGCAGAATGCATGATGTTGTAACCGCAATTTATAATACCCAGCATCAGCAGAAATGCCCGTCAAAGGAGTACTCATAAATGGATACAGGTGTCTATATACATATATGCAGAAACGTGCATAATATGTATGCACAAATGTTTATTTTATATGTATACATATATGTCGGAGAATGACTGTAGATATCGATTGGTAATATCGATAGCTATATGCTGTGAGTGGCAATCAGGATTACTAAACTGTCCGATTGCTGAGTGTAGTCCGTGTCACGTAGTGTTATGAGGTGGCAACATATAGTATGGCCAGATTGTTAAGAGATGTCTCGGGGAGATGACTTGCATTTTGAAGATATGAACACACGTACACGGAATTCACGTAGCTCCGGCGTTAATAAGAAATAGTTAACTACGAACATGATAACGAAGACCCGACATATACATATTCCCAGAAGATACATTTAAGCATTCATTAATTATTTGAGTGTAACAATGAAAGCAATTTGGTATGAATAATAAAGAAAGACACTGTCAACTGTAAATGTCTGCAAAAATCGTCTTAAATAGATCGATTACTACGCCAACGAAAAGCAAGCGAAAATATTTCTAGTGTCTCTAAACTTATACACATGTTTAATGTGTTAATATTTAAATAATTTTATGTAATTTCAATGAAAAAACACCAACAATGCGATGACACTTTCAAGTCAAAGGACCCAGTTGCTAGTGCTCAAATTTATTTTAAAAGTTATAAAATTGGATAAATAACATTGCCACTTGCACAACTCAGAATTTCACATGTTTTCTTTTAAATATAAAGTTTAAATAAAAATAAAATCTACACTCTACAAAATAGGCATCCTAATAATATTTATAGTTTTTCATATCAAAAGTTTTGTGTTCCGAATTCATATCCATATCGTATTTATAAAATAAATAAAAATTTATATTTTATGACCCTTTACGTCCTTTAGTCCATCAATCAATGATTGAATCCTATAGGATGACAACATGCTATACCAGCCTCTGATATAGATTTCATTTATAATATTTTTTGCTTATTCAATTTTTTATTTTATGAGAAGCTCTGCTGAACCTTAGACCAGAATACAGGGTACTAAATATTCCAGCACAAAATGGAGAGCAAGCTATTATGTATTCTGCCATTTACAGCTCGCGGCGAAATGTATACAGTTTTTTCTCGTTTTGAATGCTTCTTTTTTTTTTTTTTTTTTTTTTTTTTTGTTCTTGCTCTTTGCCTATCAGGATATACATAGTTTCATTTATCTTCTTATGTCCTTAGCAACGAGAGAGCGAGCAATATGGAACTTCAAAGCGACATTTGATTTATGGACAGTGTGGCTCTGTGGATATTGGCACAGCGGTCGGTGGGGCAACAACAGTTGCCTCGAGCAGAAGTTATGATGACTTGAGGCATTCCACACCCGTGCCAGCAACGTAAATTCCCATTTAGAGCGTTGACTGTTTGCGACAAAGGAGCTTGGGTTGGTCCAGGGCGTGCTGCAAATAAAATGAGCCTCGTACGCTTACGAGTTTTACGAGAAAAAGCAGAAGAGAAAATCTAAGTTGCAGACGTCGCAGATAAGCAGAGACAACAAAGAAACGAGTACGATCGACTGCCTAATACTCGTTCAGAGTGCAGCAAAATTTATCATTCACAATTATATATTTGACAAATATATTTTTATAATTTCTATATAATTTTGGATAGGTCTAAAGATACTGTCATACCACAGACAGACGACAGTCGATCAAGCAATCTGCTCTTTTGATTTTGGCAATGAGCATAAATACATTGACCTCTTTTTGTGCCAGACATGGGGTGTACGAATTTTGCGAGTGTTGCAATAATTTTCATTGGCTAGCCGAGAAACAAAAGGGAATGGGGCAACCTTTTTCGCAGTTGGCCGGAGCCTTTGTTGGCCAAACGTGCGAAAGTAATTGCCAAGGCAGAGTCAAGTCAGCGTCGAACTTGAGTGGAACTGGGTCAAGCGTTCTGTATTCCAGGGATGTAATTACATTTACTGTTTGACTGAGGGTTTCAGTTACTTGTTTCGTCCGCGACAAACAGACGTCTTAGATTTCGCGCTGTCAGCTTTATGTCGATTCATCATACTTCCGCTTGGCATCACCGCCTGCTTTGATCAGCCGTCGCCCGTCGTTCTTCAATAGAATACAGTATGCAGCATAAATGTAATTTAGTCCCAGCTGCAGTTGCAGCAGAGGGGAACAAAAAGCGGAGAATCTGCAATTCACACTGTCATAGTTTTATAACAGCTGCCGAGGCTTGGGAGCTCAATGACGCACACAAATGACTCAAGCTCCGCTAGTTCGGCTTACGTAAACTTAAAGCGTAAGGGCTTTAGTATGTCGACCTTCAGGCTGTGTACGCGTGTGAGTGTGTGCGTGTGTGTGTGGTCCTGTTTAAGATAGCTGTGGTAGCGTCAACGACCACGTCACTGTTCCGTATGCTGACCAAAGTTCTATCCAAGAATGATTCCCGAAAGCTAAAGAAAAACTTGTCAGCACGCAATATGTAAAAGCCCTTTGCTACGCAGTGTTTCTCTGTGTGTATATGTGTGTCTGTATATGTTTGCTTGTTTGTGTATCTGATTATGAAGTACCCATTTTATAAGACAAGCGCTTAATACTGACAACTTTTGCCATTGTTAGCGGTTGATAGCATCTAAATTGATGCATTCAATATAAATTGCGTATACGCAATGTGTCCAGCACAGAAGCGAAACGTTAAAATAAGACAAACGCGCTTCAGCAAAATAAATCTTCTAGGCAAGTCATTTAACTTTCCAGCAGCTAAGTTAATGAATTTCATTTAATTTAAAGGCAAAGCTAATTAATGTAGTCAAATGAAATTCAAAGCAGCTAACAAAAAGAGCTAAAACCCTTTAACTTTCCTCTATTTATAGCATAAAAAACGGTTTACAATTAGCATATATTCAAATGTGCCAGTAGCAGTTGCCCCAATAACAAATATTTGCTCCCAAGACAAAAGAAAAACCGAAATAAAAATAACCAAACATTTTCTGAATGGGCGTAACACAATGCAGACTTTAATAAATCAACACACGTCACGTTTAGCCCCCGGGAGTTATGCTAAACTCCTGGATACTTCCATCAAAGGAAAAATGAATTCGTGAAAGTAAATTAAAGCTGATTTAACTTTTGGTTTGCACCAATCAATTTCTTAAGACATTGTAGTTTAATATTATAACGTAATACATAATATGTACTTACATATATTATATAAACAAAAGTGCCAAAAACCAAAAATAAATATTTGATTCTACATGTACAATCTTGATTTAACTTGTACGTGTCAAAGCCCAAGTCTTAGCCAATAAGAAAAAAATCTCTCTGCTTTGGTAGAGTATATCCAAGCTTTAATGAAATGCTAGTAGGCTGCTACAGTATGGAAGAGTCAGCTTCCTTTCTGATTTAGATTATACATAGATACACAGTATATACTATATGGCTTATCATTTCATGGTAAGAAGACGATGTTGAATATAATCCATACTGCGCGACTGCAAGCAATGTGGGAAGTCTGCATATAATGCCAGAGCTTGTCTATCATTTGCCAACGAATAGAATAAATTTGACTCAACATGGCGCAATCGCCCATAGCCCACGGCCCACGGCCCACGGCCCTTGGTCCTCGGCTTACTGGCTAGGCATTGAGCTGTGCACAGTTGGAATTTAAATAGGTAATTAAGGGGCACCGGGAACTGGCCGAACAGCAGAGCCAACAGCCTCAAATGGCGGTCGGTCGCCATGTTATGCATATTTAAATTGGTATTATTTTTTTGTATTTGTATACTTATATTTGACGCAACTGACCAAGGACGTGGCAATAATATGCGACGTGGTATTAGCAGCTCACGCACGCTGTGTGACACAGAAAAAATAAAGCATAATGAAAATGCGAATTAAATAAAGGAAAATTACGTATATTCGTATACATTGCGTGCAAATCATGGTCGCGATTAAGTGAAAATGAAGCAAGATTAATTATACTACATGGGGGTGGCATAGCTTGCCCCATGCCACGCTAATACTAACAAAGGGCCACAAATGTCATATTTTACGAGTGGGTTTCGGGGTTATTGTTGCAGACGAGCATGCGAAAGGAAATGTATATAAAAAAAAAATAAATAAAAAAAAAAAAATTAAAAGAAATATGAAGGAGTGGAAAGGGGGAAAAGAGCAAAGTGGCCCCAGCAAGCAATGAAATTTCATTGCAGCCACTTTACAGTCAGACCGACCCACTGGTGGCCACAAAATTTAATTATCTGCTACTGCTCACCACCCACCACCTGCCCCAACCCACGACTGATGGCAATTAGAGGGGCCAAGATAAATAACAAGAAGAATGCAGACAAGTTGCAAAGTTGAACTTGCAAATTACATTACATTCCCAAACAGCAACAAAGTGCTTAAGCTCTTAAATGTCGAGCAGCTGGCAGACCCACATACAATGCCATGAATAAATATGCCAACCCTGGCCAATTTGCAATAATTTCCTGACAACGTGCATTACATCACAAATTCAAATTAGTCTCACAGCATTAATATCAATAGGCCACATGCCTAATTAGTATAAAATATTAATATATTCTGTGAAATGTGTTACAGATTTCCTATTATTTGATTCTATTTAATGGATTTTATTTAAGCATTAACCCAAATTTTAATTATACCCAGCAGTACAAATAAACAAACTGAACTCTTAACGCTTGATAAATAGGTAAATGCAATATATAGCATAAATGCATATGTATGTTTATATTAACATTAAATTTTAAATTAATTGAAACATATGATTTCGATGGCAAAAACGTATATATTCAGAATTCTTTTTATCACATTTCAGCATCATAAATCAAATTACTAATGCATTAGTAAAAGTAATTTTTATTTCATTATCCAGATGTGAGCTCCCCACACTCGAAATGGAGTGAACTCAGAATGTCTGTTTAGTAAAACATTATTTTAGCGCTCAATTTTATATGCTTCTGGGTAATAAAAGTCAGCACGTCTGTGGTTTCTGGTAGCTTACTCTTGGCTGGAAGTCTCTCATATGCCTAAGGAAACAAATTATATTTCAAATATGCATATGCCAACATATATTTATTTTCAATAAAATAAGTGTAATTATGAATGCTAGGATGTCTAACCGAAACACCCTCACATTTAATGGGTTTAATAATTGGCTTAAATGTCAGAGGGAATGAGAATTTGAGACATGATGGCCTACGTCTATTTATTAATTGATTAATAACATTATTTACAATATTCTTGACTGGAAACTAATTTATATACAAATACACCTACTATTCAAAAAATATGCGTGAGTAAATATTTCACATATAAGATTTATTTATGACTTGATTTTACAATTTTGATATTTAATTTTCTTTTTGATGTAATTTTTCGATCACATTTATTGTAAGTAGGAAAATACAGAGAAAAAATATTAATAAAAATAAATTTAATTTTTAAGCCTGTGTTTTTATTGCATGCGAAACAACCAAGCGAATTAACTCAATTTGTGCATTATCAAATATTCGAAAAAACACTAAATATTTTACAATCTTTATGGCCACCCACACAGCTTTGGCTTAAGGGCTGAGGTCATAAAACTCTCGACAGCAACAAAAACAACTACAACAAGAGCAATAACAGCGGTGTGTCAATAAAAGTGTCAATCAAATCAATGGGCAACCAACACTAAACCATTTTTCCCACACAAACACACTCTCACGCACGTTGTGTTTGTGTGTGAAATATGCGCCTGCTGCTGCATAGTTGTCTGAGCAACCGCCATTTTCTGTCAACAGCAATAAAAAGAAGTTAAGTGTTAGGCAGAGATTTTTAGAATATTAAATGCTCTTACATATGCCCTTAAATTGATATTTTAAATAGTATTTTAAATAAAATAGTATTTTAATTTATGTTAACTATCTAATATTTTACTTTATTTTAATCTCATTTATTAATATTTTTTAAAGATTAATAGTCTTCTAATTTGTATAAACTATTTAATATTCTATTTTGCTTCAATTTCATTTTTATGTTACTTTAATATTTAAATTTCTTATTTTAATGTTTATTTCTTCTTCCTCCCATTTGGATTTGTTATTCACATATTTTGATGTTCTTTAGATGTATACGTCCTTTGAGTAGATATTTGTGAATCATTGCTTTATCCCATAGTTTGGAAAAGGGTATTTTATGAAGAAGAGCTAGTCACACATGTGGTACATCCTTTTTTGGGATACATTACCTAATTTTATATCTATTTCTCACTTTCTTTCTGATTTTGCTTGGCACTTGTGTGCTAAGGGTTTAAGTTCAGTTTTCGGTTTCGACTTCAAGGTCATCGCCTTAACAACGGCTTGGGGTCTCTATGTGACTTTTTATGCTCAGTGGACAGCGCCCGCGCACATTTGGCGTGCGTCATTGGGAAAGCAACAACAGTAGCAGCAGGAGCAGCAGGAGGAGCATCAGCATTAGCGTCAGCCAAATGGAGCTGAACAAATTCATCTGGCATCTGTTAGGCATCAAACATTTAGCGTCGGATCAATGTTGGCCAGGCAAGGCAAGGCAAGGAAATTTGCAAAATTTGAAATACTTTCATTTGTCAAACTTCGACTTGGCCAGAGAAGACAGCATCAGAGAGTATGCAAATAAATCAGCTGTCGGTTGCCAGGATTATTAATGGTATATATCACAGAGCATTTAGCCGATTTAGTCTGGCTGAAAGTCAATTCCTTTGTGCAAACAGGTGTTGGTCGTACAAGGTACATCCAAAATGTAAATATGGAGCTCTGCTGTGCAAATTAAGCAGCCATTCCAAAATCCAATACCCAATATTCCACGCATACTATCTAAAATTCACAAAAATTTATTGACGGACGTGCCTCGATTACCAAGCAAACATAAAAATCAGTCGAGCGCGACACCGCCGAGCCCCACTCCCATCACCACAGTTGACCCCCTATCAAGCATGTGAAGAGTCAAAAGTTGCTCTTTGCCAAATTGAATTATGCAGTGATGCTTTTTTAAAGACACATGATACAAATTTAAGCTGAAACGTGCAGCTGAGTCCACAGAGACACAGATTTGTTCAGGGACTCTTGCATCTTTAGCATTTACCCAGCACTCTCGGCTGCTCGCTCGGCCACTCTTGGGCACAGCGGAAACGAGAAGTTGTAACTAAATCCTGTTGCAATCACAAGCAAACAACAGACATACTTGACAAGTGGACTTAAATGCAGGCTGTCAGCCAGCTTGCAGCATCTGTTACATGAAGCAGAGACTTTGCTTCAATTTAGTAGAGAACAATAAGCTGACTGGATGCCTGGTTGATTGCAGCTCAAATCACAGCACAAACTCTGCTAAGTGCAATTCCAAATTGTTTTCTTTTCCCGTGTACAAATAATTGATGAGAGAGCATTTAATTAACACAAACTTGAGCTAATTAGTATAAACTTTTCTATAAGCTTAAGTGACAATTTTTAATACTTATTGCAAATGCCCAGATAAACGTCGAACTAAGCTCTCCTGGCGCCTCTCCTTCAGGACATCAAAGACAGCTATGAATGCCTTGGAGTATCGAAGCATTCACCATAAATAAGTAAAAGCTAATACTGGGTGCCCAGCTTTAATCACCCCAAGAGCTGGAAATCAAACACAGACAATCCCCTTCCTAAGCCCTGCAGATACAAATGCCAGACACCAGCTTTAATTGCGCATTAATGTTTATTGCGGAGCGGAAGTGGCGCCATTCTCCCGCTCCCCGATTTCCCCCACATTTGCTTAGCTATGCCAACAAATCCGCTCGCAGTCTGTCCGTGTCGAGCAGCGCTTGAAATACTCTTTGCCGGAGGAATGGTAAATATGTCACATTCTTAAGCTGCACAATAAACAATGGAGAAATTCCTGGTATGGTCATCCCTCTCTTAGCTGTGTACTTGACTTGATTTCAGAGTAAATCAGGTTTAAATCCCAAACGGATATTGTAGCAAATGAACACAGGCTGATAAATGATAAAAGCTGAATATCATAAATTCCAGGTGAAAGAATTACACGAAATTATTTATAAATACATTTTAAGCCGGAAATGAATAAAATTTTAATTATCCACTGAAAATATTATATTAAAAGCAACCGGAAAAAATGCTGCACACCTGATATGCTTCACACCTGTTGTCTAAATTCACTTTTAAAAAATGATGCATACTTTTCAGGAATTCATTACCAACGATGCAAAAAAAAAAAAAAAAAAGGCTTCATGTATTAAATATTTTTCTTCTGAAAGAATTTTTATTTCATTTGACCCTAAAACATTTCCGTTTTATTTATTATTTAATGTGTGTAACGTTTTAATTTATATTTAATATTAGTTTTATATAAGCGGAAATAGGATTGTGATTTAATTTACAAATTTATTGTTTTTTGCGTAATTTTTGGTAATGTTTTTATGCTCAGCTTATACAATATTACATTTAAAGTTATTCAATAAATAAATATTAAACAAAAATCTGTATTTTTCTAGAATAAATGCTTAATAAGCCTATTATTAATGTTTTGCAATTATCATAATGTTCTAATATAACTCTTAAGCATATTCACATTTGAGCGTTCTCCGAATTCGATTATATTTTTTCGTACATCTCTGTGAGTAGAGTATTAAAGAAGCGATAAAAACATAAGACATTTTTGGGGGACTTTTATCCATTTGGTTTCATTAATTCTGTTGGTTCGTGCTTTCGGTCTCTGAATTTGTTTTGTATTTCCTGGTCTGCTAAGCTCAAATACTTCCGCCTGCTTGCGCGCCATTGTGGCACAGAATTTATGGTGTAGTTGGCTGGCAGTTTCCGCCGCATTTTCCACATGCTTGCCGCAGGATAGGAGAGTGCCTTAAGCTCAACGCCATTTCGCTGGATAGATTAATTGGGTTATGCTGCGACAACCTTTTGACCTTTCGTTTGCCGCCCCTCAACAGCGGCAAGGCGTGCTATGGGCTCAGTCCACGGGCTATTGATGAGGATTAGCGTTCGTCTGCCCAGTCGAGTCTGCTGCCCATTGATAGGGTGTTGATGTGTTTAGACAGCGGTTGGGCAAACTGTCCGCCACATTTGCCCGAGATAGCAGGCGTTCTGTTTTTCAGCTTGTCGGCCGGCTGAGAGGCAACAAATATTGACGTTTCAGTCAGTTTTTGTTTTGAAAATCTAAAAAAAAATACAAAAATTATAAGTGGACTTTTTAAAAGCATATAATGGAGGCTAAAGGCAACACAGTGGTAGGTTCAAACATCGAACACTTAGCTCGGGCTTACCCTAACCTTTTTTCAAGGAGAGGAGTGTCCTGTCGCGCATTAACATGTTTAACCAGCATGTGGAGGAGCACAAAAACTGGCAGCGCATCAATCCCTTCTCCCACTACAATGTGCGAGATGTACCCAAGCGCAGCATTCAAAAGGACCTGTACGGCACCCCACCCGCCGGCAGCCTCTCTGAGCGGCGGGCAGTGCAGGCGCAGATCCTATCCCTACAAGAGATCCTCCAGCTATGCGAGCTGATCAACGAAAATGGCGAGCGACAGTCGGCGGATGATGCCGCAGAAGTTAGCCTCATGTTCGGCGTGCTCTTTGAGGTGGGTAGCTCTGGTAAAGGTTCCTCCGTCAGCTCACCTGCCCGCTTTACAGATGTACAACCACATCTCTGACAAACTACTTGGCACGCTGCTCTGCGCCCGCAAGCACAAATACATTGACTTCGAGGGCGAGACACTATTTCAGGGTCGCGACGATAAGAAAGGCGTGCGTCTTTTGCGGCCTTTTGAGGAGCTAAGGGATGGCATTTTGAATAAAATCGAGAGCCTACGTTGCATTCTAGCTGAGCAGCCCGTGGAGCCTGTGGAGCCTGTGGAGCCTGTTGAGCCTGTAGAGCCTGTAGAGCCTACGGAGCCTGTTGAGGCTGTGGAGGAACCGTAGCTATGTAACAGGATGCCTTATTCTTGTAGGTGGCACGTGGCACGTGGCACGTGGCACGTGGCACGAGGCACTTGCCTGTCATACAATCGCTGACCCGTGTCATTGGTGGCACACACCGCACACCTTACTCCAGACACCACACTCCTCGGGGCACGTGCGCCACTCTCCAAGCCTTTAAAAGTTAATTAAATTAACATTTCGGCTGCCTGAAGACCACTCAGTCCCAGGCATCCCAAGGCGATACCCGACCTGACTGTCCGCCCCGAGCCAAATGGAGCCCTGCTGTGATCTGCGAAATACACCTGCCTCTCAAATTGTCACCTCGGATACACAGCTAATGTATCGAGAACACACATTTTAGCCAACATTTATATGCAAATAAATATCTTTGAAAAGCCCTCGTCTAATGTGACTCCGGCTGGAAATGAGTTCAAAGCAGCGCCATGCGGCATTTAGCATGTGGCTAGGTTACCAATATATTGATATATGTACCCTGCGTACAGCGATACATATACATATCTATTTGTATTTTCACCTTAGAGGCTTTCAGTTCTATTCCCGCGTGGCACAGTGGCAATGTTTTCGGATTTTATTGGCGTTCAATTACAACTCCATTAGCTCCTTATCGCAACAAGCGTGTTGAATCAATACATATTCATGGTCGTCTGGCTTGGAGGTTGCTAAGCAAGCATTTACATCAATCTCAATAAATATTTGAAAAACAGTCAAGTGGTACATTTGAATAATAAATCCACATATTTAAATAGTTATTTCATTACTATTACCATATCACAGATCTTATGGTGAGTATGTAAGAGACATGGAAAGACATTCCAATGTTCGTTAGATTGGCGATATTATGGATCTATTTGGTCACCCTAATTCACTATACAGGCGCTTAGCTACTAAGGATAAAAAATAGTTGACTCAAAAGGTAACATACATTAAATCGCCCTACAAAGCCCCCATATTTAACTCTTCCCTATATCTGATAGATATTGTTAAAAATAAAAGTTATCGATAACTGTAATAATTCTATGATTTGCAATTTCTCTTAAATGTAAAGATTGATTAAAGCTTAAAATAAATTAAATTCAAATAAAAAAGAACTTTTTAAATGAATTTAATATATATATAAATATTTAAATACATATATAAATATATTATAGGTATATGAAATGGTTTTTACTTTTAAAACAATTTAATTGTAGTATGATGACTCTTAAATGCTGCATAATCAACTCTGTATGTAGATGTTTAGATCCCAGACTAAAAAAGAGATGACTCAAAATGGGTGAGCCATTCTTATTTTAATACTTTGCCATTCTTTATAGATATTGTTAGAATTAAAAGTTATTGTTATGAGTTTTGATGATTTGCATTATTCCTTAAATGTAAAATTTTATTAAAGCTTAATATTCATGAAGTTTGATGAAGTATATGCAATAATATATATCTATAAAATGTGATCTTTGATCTGATATTTCTGAAACACAAAGACCTTTCACAACTTCTAAATTTATTTTAATTACTTTCATTTTATTTTGATTATACAAAAGTTGTTTTTTATACGCTTTTTAAATTCTTATTCCTTCAAATTTATCGCTTTCAAGGAATCGTTTTATGTTGTATTTCCTCTTTACGACTTGAAGAGATTTTAGCAAAGAAACTTTATCAAAGCGCTTTAAGGGCAGATATACCTAGCTCAATTACTTTAATTGTATCATACGATCACTATATTTTCGTTGATACTCAAGGAATTCTCTAGTACTCGATAAAGTTTTTTCTTCACTCAACAGTAAAGTAAACGTCAGGATTATGTTCAGCTTGTTATTAGTCTCTCCCGTAGAAATACTATTTGATACACATTCAAGCTAATGTGTTCATCAAGTTTTAAGTGCCTCAGGTGGTATTTGTATTTGCTGTGTTTGTGGTGTATATAACCAGAGCAAAGCTCAAGTGCAGCAGGGTATTTTCTTTTTCTTTTGATATATTTTTAATGTGTAATTAGGGTTTATTATTTTTAGGGAGAGCCACCGTTCGCTACCTTGCCACTTGTCACCCACTGCCACCCACCCACGGCCACTGAGCACCACCGACTACTGCCTCAGCTCGAGCTGGGCGTGAGTGAGCGACTAATGTACCGTTGATTTGATTTAACGACAAATTGCTTCTGGTGGAATACGGCTGTGAAGTAGAGCCGCCTGGCATATTGTCTCGTAATTCGTGTGGCCCACGCGATTGCTTCCACATTTAAGGAGCTACATTTGACACACTGGGCGGCATGGGTCTGGGTCTGGGTGCTCCCCCGATGACATTGAAATTGGGCATGCCTAATTCAGCATGGAACATGCGTAATTTATGTGTATTGCGGAATCCTGTGCTCTTTTCAAAAATTTGCTTGTCAGTGTGTCAGGCTTTTCTTTCTGTCTGACAAGCAGCGAGACATACGCATCTCTGGCTTGATTTCGTTCATTTATGTGTGGGCGCGGGGGGAACAGCATCCAAAATAAACATGTTTCCGTTTTAGCAATGGATTTTTGTTCTATGCAAATGCCAGGATACGGATCGTTGCGCACAACTTCCGTGCCCCATTTATCCGGCAGCCAACTACAACGGAAGGCCGCAGCCAATGCCAATGCTAAAGCAAAGCGCATAAAATATCCCAACACATTGCCTGTGTGTATGTGCGTGTGTATCTCTGTGTGTGTGTGCGTGTGTGGGTGGGTGGTTAAACACTGCAGGCGCTGATTGCTCAACTCGAAAATGGTCAAGGTCCGTTTTTTGTGGGAGGGCCATGAGGGTTTCGATTGATCCCTTGGCAAGGCGATTAAACTCAGAGCTAGCTTGGCCTAAGGTAAGCAACACAAGTGAACACCATATGTCAATTGAGTTCCTGCCTGTGCCTGTGCCTGTGTGCGTGTGTGTCTGTAGTTAAATATGATGCCGTCAACATATGAACTTGAGTCTGGCCCAGCTCAGACTTCTGCATATTTTAGCTATTTCTATTCCCAAGTATTGAGTTTGCTTTTTGGCAACGCTTCAATGAGCTTATTGACTTTCAGTTTCTGTTTGTCTGCTCGAAGTAACGTCAAACGCAGATTGGACAGAGCATATACTAAATTAAATAAAAGCCAAAATATTGATTTTGGAAATTGTTCCAAGACAAACATTAAATCCATATCAAAGAGATTCACATATTTTCAATATTGCATATTGTTTGCCACTGGCTTTTCTTATCGGAAATCGCAAATAATAAGCCCAAGTCCCATTTTGATTGCTTACCTTTCGTCGGTTATCTTTTCTTGTATACCTTTTGTGTCTTTAAGAATATTGCTTGCCTTTCTGTGGGGCTTCCGCAACTTAAGTCCAGCCACGATGTCGGCGTCGGCCTTGCCTGTTGGCTTAAATTTCCGTCAAAACTGGTTGCTAATTTATGAGCACTTTGTGGGGTGGTTAGCTAGAGGCCGTAAGATGAGCACGCAGTGTATATCGCGCGCTTCCGCTTCCCGTTTCCCATTTCCGGCAATATTTTTCGAGCTGCTGTCAGTGGGCGATGTTGTGCTTTTGTGTACGTCTCAAAGGATTTGGCAACTACAAGGTGGTAAGCCGTTTCTGATGAGCCCGCAAAGGTCAAGCCCGTGGACAGGGCGACACATTAACAATGTCATAAACAGAGACTAGGCGAAACCTTCGGGCCAACGCAATCATAAAATAGTCATTTAACAATTGATAAGCCATGCCATTCCACGTAGCTGTCACACACAATAATAGCCTGCCAAATGACGAAGATTCAACAAGAATTCTCAGTACCGAGCACCGTTCTAGGGCCGAGACGCCGTCGCAGCTGTCAAAATATGCCAAGGCATTATGAATCTGTGCGCAAGCAATAAGCAAACAACTTATATTTATGGAAATATTTTGGATGTGATAAAAACACCACAAAGAACATAAAAAACTAAATTTGCAAAAATAACACGCCAAGCAGAAAAACTTTGCAGACGACGCCAAAGGACAATTCTCGAAAGCATTATCTCTCAATTTTATACTACAATTCTATTATTTATAACCCGTACTATGGCCCAGTTGCTAAAAGTACAGCTGAATGTAGACGTACTAGGCTCAGGAATGGAGCAACTGGCCAAGCAGAAAGGTCACTGCGTCTAACCCTGAGCCATGCCGCCAGCTGCTGACAGTGATAAAGCACTTGGCAATGAAGCAACAAAGTGCACACAAGCGAAGCTGAGCGGAAACAACAATAACACAATCCCTTCAATAGAAACTTCAACTCGGAGCACTTCTCTTTAACATCAGAATGAGTATATTGTAGTACATTAAGAGAGCACAAAGCGGACTGAGAGCAATGTGGTCTTTTGACTTTAATTCCCGTTTTAACGACTTTGGTTATTCAATTTATTTGCATATTTGACTGCCTCTTATTTGCTATTGACGGGCTTATAACACAAAATTTGAAATAATTCATTTTAATTAAATTGAAAACTGCTGTCACCAATTACTAATTTACTAATAGACTAATTAACGAATTACATCAAGATTTTTTGCCAATTTTCGAATATAAAGTAAATAATTTAAACTCTTTAAGCATTACAAGATGACTTGTAACATGAGCTGATTTAAAGACATTATATTCACTCTGCATCAATTAAGTTGTCTCTATATGTGAGTTGTAATTTTACTCAAAAGTCTAATATGGACTGCAGCTAACTTGTTATTGGTATTTGCAGGAAATCAAATAATATAAAATTATGACCAGACCATTTCAGACCATTTCAAATTTTACTCAAAAGAGTTATTTTTCGGAAGAACCAAAAACTAAGCTGACTTAGCCATGTCCATCTCAGTGGCAAACACGCAATATATACCTTAAGCCTCTTTACAGCATGCGCACATTAAATGTTTCTTCTATCCATTTTAACTCGATTTAAATTGAACCTCACCTTATAAATGAAATCTTGTCACGCAATCTTGCAGTACGTTTCGTTTGACACTAGTGCAATATATATTTTAATTTAATGTGATTATTGAGGACTTCGCTTCGATTAGGTGGAGTCAAAGCGCAATTGCAAATATGGCCAATGTGTAAAAGAGCTTGAGCTCTTACGATATTTCAGACATTTACCATCGCGTGACGAGACTACATGAGAATAGTCGCCAAACGCGTTAATAATTTGTATACCTTTGACACAGTAATGCGCTCAAATACATATGTTGTGGCTGCTTATATTGTGGTTTAAGGTTTGCAAAGATGCAAGCAATTCAGACAAGCTGAAAACAGAGCTCTTCAGTCTGGAATTCCTGCTTATTACAATCAAATTGTATTCACAAATTTAAGGTATCTCGCCCCAGCTGGACTGACTTTTCTAACAAACTCTAGCAACGCAACAACAAACTTAGTCACAGTAAGTAAAGCATTTGGAAGTTTCTTCAGTGCTTCTATGGAAACAACATAGACAAACGCGTTATCCATCATTCCTCCCCTACTTACTGTTATGACACTTTTCAGAGAGATAACTTTCGTATTCATTGTATTGCGATTTGTTATGCCAATGCAGCTTGACTCCTACCCAAAGTCGTCTTTGACTGTAGCACGTCTGGAAGCATCAGCAGAATGCTGATATTCTGCGGCTCGCAGTAATGTGATGCAGCACAATAAGAAGAAATGGATGTAAAAAATAAAATAAATATTCGATTTACTTGGCTGCGTGACAAACTGCAAGCAGCTGGCTTTCAGGATATATTGTAACTCTCGGCATCTGCATTTTGTCGTCAGTCAATTTTCGTGTTCAGTTTTTAGACAAGCAGCCTCAGTTGACAGCCCGCAGCTGGGAGCTGGCAGCAGCTGCAGCACTGCCAGAGCTGACAGCTTGGTGGCCACTTGTGCCCGTGGGACAGATATTTCAGGGTATCAAACTGCGACCGGGACCCGTTCGTAAATCTTGCCGCCAGCCAGGGTCAAAGCCACTGAATGTGTATTAAGTTTTGGTCAGTGGTCAGCTTGCCAATAAATTCAATGCCCGTGGGTGGCAGCTGCGTGTCTCGGCATGCTGCTGCTGTACTGTGTAATTGCGTGAAATAACAGATTCTATTGCAGGACTCTTCGCCCCGTGGTCCGTCTGCTAAATCAAGAGGAAAAAGTCTGAATAATTCTATTTAAGTTTTCTAGAAGCACGGAAGTTTCAGTTTCAACCAGCCACACTTGGGAAACTTCTAACTGCTTGCCAATCAAAATTAAAACTTTAATTAAATTAGTTGCCAGCATTTGACAATGACTCGGCAACTGAGTCCACTATAAATGCAATGCACAACTCGCACGTCATTCGGCTGATTGTCATTCAGCTTTTTACAGCGCGCAGATGCTCGAAAAGCCTCAAAAAATACAAGAAGCAAAACAAAACTGAGAATAAAACAATAAAAGCAGAGCTGACAAACCATAAAAACGAATACAGTAGTAGCAGCCCGACAGGCGGCCAACCAGGCGCCAATCGACCCGCCCCGGCATTCAAGACACGAGTGCGAGTGTAATAAAATTAGATTTAAAGAAAAAATATGTAGTTTTTTTTTTTTTTTTTGTTTTTTTGTTTTTTTTTCTTATATTTGTACATGCTGGCAGAGAAATGTATTATTCTGGCACTAATAGGCGCTGCGATGGAAAGATAACTGCAAAACAGTTTCTAGCTGAAAATTCTGAAAGTGTCAATAAAAAACAGTTTCAATGAATCATAGTTTGCATAACGTGAATCAATGCGATTATTTCAATTTAATTAAACTTTGCAGATCATTAAATCTTATACAAAGTAGACGCTAAATAAATAGAAATAATTTTATCCTTTTCATTCAGAATATAGAATCATGAATTAAAACTTTTTTCTATAGTAAAACTACTATTGTTTGATTATTTGAAAGGTCACTTCATAAAGAATCCCAAACGATAAGGAGATATACATATGAAAATCCAGCCCTGGTATCTAGAAATTTCTTAAGAAATGTTTGTACCTATGTTTACACAGGATAGTTACTACAAAGTTTATTCAGTCTTCCTACTTCTTTATGTATCAAAGTCAAAACAAAAAAACAAAAAAACAAAGGAAAATCCAAGCCAAGCCACTCCATTGAAGTAAGACTCCAAATTTAATAATAAAATGCGACAATAGAATGCAAAAATGTATTGAACTTATTTTTGCTTAGGCAAGCTAATTGATGTTTTTCTCAGACTTCCAGCAGCTGTAAGAATCCATAAAAGGTAACAAAGTCTGGGATTTGCACTGTGGCCAAAATCGATTGAAAGTAAATCAAAAAGTGAGTTAGAAAGCTAAAGGTGGGGTGTAAATGCATGAACAGCATGTAAAGAAACTCGTTGCTCAGCAGTTAATTATCATATTATATTAGGTTGAAGGGAATATTGAAATTTGTCAAATTTTCTAAAGCCTAAGAAGCTGAAAACTTTTGCAGATAATTTGTTAAGTGCTTCATCAATATGTCAATAAGTACCTCCTACTTGTAAGAGAATGGTGAAGCTCAAAAGTTTCGGTTGGCACGCTCTTAAGAACTTCAAGATTAAAAGAAAACAATAAACAAGAAATAAGCACACGGCCCAGCAAGCAGCTGAATCTGCAATCGATTTTGCCGACTTGGCACGTTTTCAGTGGGCGTGGCGAGTGCCCTTCTGACTTAATGTGGAAATGAAGGCTTTGTGGATTCATGGTCAGCCTAACTATAATTGAGTGAAAGATGTAGACCTTATCGTTTCTGCGCGTCATATTGTAGACTCTAAGTTTTCTAAGTTAAGATTAAGTGAATTCGTAATGCAAGGGGTAGTAGTTCATTACTCTGCTTTAAATATTTACATTTCTAATATCAAATCTCTAAGTTCTTCATAATCGGGTGTAATAGTCACAAATTTAGCTTTCAATGAGTGAACCTAACAACGAGCAAGTATGCAATAAACATTAAATTAATTTCCTCGTTTAGAGGAAACACCGTAAAGTCAATTTCACTTTAACGGACGTTGTTGTTGTTGTTCTCGTGAATGAATAATTGTGCATTGCCGGCAACAAAACCAAGGGAGAGCGTTTACTTTGGGGGTTGCGGAAGACCCAATGCCCAAGCAAACATTTGACGTAGAGTAGCAGACTGTAGCCATGACGTAACTGTCCTTAGATATATATTCGTTAGAAGAAAATCAAGTATTTATACCCTGAACCCATTTTCAATGGGAAATCAGGGTATAATGGTTTTGTTGAAATGTATGTAACAGGCAGAAGGAGGCGTGGCAGACCCCACAAAGTATATATATTCTTGATCAGGGTGACGAGCTGAGTTGATTTGGCCCTGTCCGTCTGTCCGTCTGTCCGTCCGTCCGTCTGTCCGTCTGTCCGTCTGTCCGTCTGTCCGTCTGTCCGTATGTTTGAACGCGTCGATTTCCGAAGATATAAGAGCTAGAGACTTCAAATTTTTTGTAAAATGTTCGTAATTACAGCGCGGATATCGAGTTTATCATTAAAAATCGATAACTCATCCCAATATTTTTTTATCGATAAAAAACCTTATCGAAAACCAGTTATAAAATTATATCTTCTACACCTTTATTGCTAGAGTCTCCAAATTTTTAATGTATACTTACATGCAATTTACACAATTTCGGTTTTTGTTAAAATTTACCCCCACCCTTAAATTCACCCCCTCACCCTCACTTTTGTAAAAAGCGTATTTCAAATACTAGAGACTTGTGCTTTGGCAATTACATGCATATCCATGTTATAATCATAATCTGAAAGTTTCATGAAGATCGTACGTCCATAAAAAAAGTTATTAAACAATTAAGTTCTCATAGTAAGCGCACACTGCAGCCCATGCGTGTTTATGCGTGGGTGCTTGTGTGTGTATGTGTTTGTGTATGTGTGTGTATGTGTTTGTGTATGTGTGTGTGTATGTGAGTGTGTGTATGCGTTTATGTCTGTATGCGTGTGTGTGTATGTATGCCTGTGTGTGCGTACGTGTTTGTGAAAGATGCGAAAAATTATTGAAATAGCTAACACTCCAAGGGTTCAGGGGATCTCGTAGTCGAGCAGTCTCGACTAGAGCTTTCTTACTTGTTTTATAATGCTGTCAAGCTCGGGGCATTTGTTGATTATTACTATTGACTGTATTATGTTGCTGTCTCAATAAATTTTCGTTTCTATCATCAGCAAACAATTATACGATTTATAGGCCATTAAAAATATATTACGTGGCTTTACTCTAATAACTCATTCAATTTAAAATCATAAAAGAGAAAATAATAATAATCGAAGACAGTAATTGCAATTTCACGGGTGCTTCATTTGGGAAACAGTTGTTCCTTACCTCATGAGTAACTCCAATCAACCGCATTATCCGCCGATTCATTATTTTACCATTTGCCAGGAATGATGACATCACGAATGAAATAAAACTGAACTAGGTCAGCTAAGCACTCATCTCATCGAAATCTACTTGCACAATCAGTTCTTTTGAGCATTCGTCATCCTTCCCCAACACCTGGTAAAAAACATTCTTGTCTTTTAATTTTCTTGCTCACATTATTTAGTGGTTTTACTGATATGGTATATGAAATAAATTAGTAACAATCTTAAAAAACGAGATAAAGAAATTTTAAAAAATACCTAGTTTAAACATTTACAGCGAGCTTTCAAAATAAATTCCCCAAATAATCCCTAAATTGCAGATGATACTTAACTCGATTTCTTCATCTGACGCAGCTGCAGACGACTACTCGGCGTCTAGCTCTGCTCGAATAGTTTAAAAATAAATGTTTAATGACAGCGCCCATTCACTGTGTGTACAAAGTAGACTGCACATGGCAATTGCTTATAAATAGTCGCAGTCGTAGTCATGCAGGCCGCAGTGGCCTTTTACTTTTACTGCGCAACAATGTTGCATCAACATTCAGACGCACAGAACGCGTACTATAGAAATACGCAAATGGTTTTTATGAATGAAACACACACGACTGGCTGAGCAGTGGCCGAGCCTGGCAACATGGCGCATGCGTAATGGCACTCTCAATGTGACTTTGGCGGCAGTCGGAAAAACTAGAGAAACTCGGCTGGCGGCGCAGTTGGCTGTCAGCGTTCAACGTGGTCGTGCCCAACGTGGACCTGCCTCAGGGGTGCCACTCGAGTGAATTCATATTCTTGGTACATCGCCCGGTGACGATGGGTGTTTAAAAATATCACTTGCATTCTGCTGAGCAAGATGACAACATACAGCCAGTGAAAGTGAGAAAGAGAGAGAGCGAAGAGAGATAGAGTGAGAGAGCGACGAGCTGTGTGTAAATCAGTGAAAGAGCGACAGTGCGAAAGAGAGATAGAGTGCTGATATTCTTGTTTATATTGAAGAGAAATACAAATTAATCAAGAAAAAAAATATACTCAATATTTCAAATCGTTTGCAGATGCAACCAAACAAGTCTTTAAAAAGTGCAGCCGTTAAATTCAAAATGTGAAAAGTGCATCAAGTACTGGCAAATATATTCATGTTGTGATGTCCACAAATTAGCAGCTGCTAGCGAAAATATATATGAAATCAAGTAAATCAAATACTTATAAAAAACAAAAAGTGGAAAAGAAAATGTCTGCGAGCATCACATAAATTTATAAATAAATAAAATTAATATATATATTATCAGAGA
Source organism: Drosophila arizonae (assembly GCF_054131065.1). Taxonomy (NCBI): domain Eukaryota; kingdom Metazoa; phylum Arthropoda; class Insecta; order Diptera; family Drosophilidae; genus Drosophila; species Drosophila arizonae. The sequence goes on along the minus strand of NC_142924.1, from coordinate 24,571,261 downwards.
GTGTGTGTGAGAGAGAAAGAGTGCGAGAACAAGCAGCAAATAATCATAAAAACCACACGAAATATTCAAAACGTGAAAACATATCAAGAAATTAGCCATCTCAAGCAAACGTAACCAGATTATGAGCACACGAAACCAAAATCTGAATGTCGTTGGTAACATGCCCTCATGTATGTATGGTCGGTGTAGGTAATTACCTATAAGAGATGCCAGCACTGATGCCCTGGCATTGATGCCTGTCATTTTTTATATAAAATATGCAAATGAGTCAACGCACCGTCGCCTGGGAATTCGAATCGCATCGCTTCAGTTGGCAAACAAAAAAATGCTGGAGCACACGGACCCGGAATACAGACAACTGATTCACACAAGCGGAGGCACAGTTTTCTGCATTGTAAATTAAATTCCCCAAGGTAACTTCATTAATCTTTAATAAAAAACGAGCCAGTCGGATGCACTCGACTGCTCAATACTTGTTTATAATTAAATAATAGTTTTCAGCAGGCAATAGGCTTCATAGGTATAAAAGTTAGTATATAGTTTACGTAAATTGTTTAATTTAAATACTTAAAAATTCAGCTTCAAATCCGTGAGTGAACTAAACATATGAAACTTCCTCTCACTCACCCTACCACCCAACACTTGAATATTCCGGTTTTCTTTTCATTCACGTTTCACTAGAAAATAAATTTTCTATAGCAAAAATTACCTGTTCAAAATTACCTTTTCTTAAAGCAGTGCCACTTAAGCTGAAACGAATTCTATGTAAACCTTGAATATCAACAAAAGACATCAATCAATATATTCTCATGTTTAGTTGTGTGAAGAAAGAAGTTTTTTGTAGCTAAAACTAAACCCATGATACTATTTGCATTATTAACATGTTTTTTTCCTACTAGCGCCCTTTATACGTTCGCTTAAAGCATTGCTGTTAATTTTTCGACTGGATTATTATTATATTATTATCAACTAATACTTTTCTTTAAAGCTTCTTCGCTATCAGTATAAACAGGCTGCTGAAAAAATATCAATTTCTTTAGTGCAATCGTTTTTTGCCAATCAATGAAACTGTAATTTGCTCCTTTAGCTAGTGTTTATTTAAAAACTTTCATAATGCAAGTAAGAAATTGTATTTGCTATTCATTTCATCAATTCCTTTTTGCTCTTTTATAATTTAACGTTTCATTAGGTGCCGGCAATTTTTACATTGACCTTCCCATCAGAAAACAAGTAAGAACGTTGCAGTCGGGCGTTACCGACTGCGGAATACTCATTCACATCCCATCAACAATTTAGTAGTTAAGTTTCGCTCTAATACTGTGGAATATACAGGTTTTTCAGACTTGTCACGCCTCTACTGGGCGTAGACACCTCATTTTTGGTCAGTTCTTAGAACGAGATAACGGTACCCTAACTGCAAAGTTTGAATGCTTACCCTAAAAAAATGTGAAAATTACAGGGTATTTTTCGATATGCCACGCCCCTAAAGAGGCGTAAAAATTATTTTTGGGGAATCGATAGAGGAGGCTACCAGTAACTCAACTATCCAAATTTGAAGCTTCTAGCTATTATACTTTAGGAGATATAAGCTTTTGCGGTTTGCCACGCCCCCTGTGGGCGGACATATATCCGACAAAACTTTTTGGTCTTGGGTGATCAGTCCGAGTATATATACAAAATTTGAGGTCTCTGCCATCAATAGTGTCCAAAATATAGGAGAATTTAAAAAATCACTATATCTTCAGGTCCGATTTGCCACGCCCCCAACGGGCGTAGACTTATAATTTATCTTCAGACTTTATAGAATCATACCATTAGCTGACGTGCAAAATTTCAGCATTCTAGGTTTACAACTTTAGGAGATACAGTTTTATCCGATTTGCCACGCCCCCAATGGGCGTAGATAAATCCGCCATAGCTTGTGATCTTGGGTGGTCAACGCGGACCTACATACCAAGTTTCAGCTTTCTAGCTCTTCAACAAACATGATTTCTGGTATATCGGAAAATGCATTTTCCGATTTGCCACGCCCCTAGTGGGCGGATCGGGAAAATTTTAACACTTTATAAATCGGAGATATACACGAGTATGTGTTCCAAATTTCAAGTCTCTAGCTTCAATAGCGCCGAAATAGATTGCGTTCATACGGACAGACGGACAGACGGACGGACGGACAGACGGACAGACGGACAGACGGACGGACAGCAAGACGGACATTGCACAAAACCAATATACTGATTCACTTTCGTGAATGAGTATAAAAATGAGATAATTCTCATAACATATTTTCAGCTTGTTTGTCATCTGAAACCCTTTTTTCCATCACATCAAAAATATTAATAATATTTTGTTCACATTTATCACAGATTTCTGAAGCTGTCGAGTGCTGTGAGAGAAATGTAATTTATATAACTTGATCCCCATGACAGTGACATATATGAAGGTTCAAGCTTTGATTTAAGATTAATTAAAATTTTTTGCCACATTGCATTTAATCCTAAAATCTTCAAAGCTGACAAAAAACAAATGTTTTTAAAATACAAAATGTGGAGAGAATATTTTATGAATTTAGCTTATTGCATTACACTGAATATATGTATATGTATGTGTATAAAGAATTTCATACCATTTAAGAATAAAGCTATGCTAACCTCACAGCGCAATAAAGTGATTAATATAATGAAATAAATTACTAAGATTCAATACTCATAATTTTGTTCACAATATAGTTTCGTATCCATTTGAGTTTTCAACTTCACCTGTTTTATTTTATCATAAATTATAATCTTGGATATTTGATTTTGAAGCAAATTGCAAATTTGATTTACCGACCGGCCTAAATATCTTTCCCCATATTTTCTGAATAAATAAACTAGAAGCAGTCGCATTAATTGCGTTAGCCCAAATACTATTTGCATATGCAAAGCACTTAATATTATTCAATCGAGAAAAGTGAAATGTAATCAAATACGAATAAATGTCTTAGGCTGGCGAAATTTTCGCAAATTGAAAATTAAGTAAACATAAACGTATGCACACGCACGTACACGTACTGCTGCCAGTCATTCGCACCCACTTGCAGGTGAAGAAACAAATATCTCCTTTGGAAATGTCTGAGGTGAGGGGAATGCTCAGCAGTCAATGAGGGCTGTGGGGGTCGCTGAGCCACAACCTTGATGCTGAGTGAGCGTGAGTGAGTGAGCTGCATTGCGATTTGTACGGGTGGGCACTTAATGTCGAGATGATTAAGTACACGCCGCATATCACGATGCAGCAGTCATTTACATAAAAGCCGGCAACATCATTTCAAAAATAACTGCGTCGCTATAATGGCTCTCGCAAAGCACATTCGCTGGGCTTCAGCCGACATGCACGGACTTGTACTTGTAGGCGGGCAGACAGAGCGCATAAAAGGATAATAGACGCACCCAGGCATAAATCAGCCGCTTTATGTGCCCTACGGTTGTTGGTGCTCTGTACTGTTATTCTGTCTGTCGTGCGTCTGTCGAGCACCTGCTCATTGAGCAATCAAATAGCTGCGCGAATTCACACAATTATCCCCACGAATGTGCGCTCCGATCCCTGATCCTTTGCATTCCGCGCATTGCAATGTCCTCATTAAAAGTGAAGCAAAGAAAGTATGTAAATTGAAGAATTACTTAAGCCAAACGCCACGCTCTTGCAAATTATAATGGCATTCGTTTTACAATTTGCTTCTATTTGCTTCGCCTTCGCTGAGAAAAAGCCTTGAAACTGTCAACTAAAAATATATCACAAGAATTTCTCTCTCTCTCCCTCACTCTCGCGAGTGTTGTTCTTCTTCTTTTGGAAAGCGAGTGCCGAGAAATATTATAATAATTATAATATCTGCTGTTTTCGTTTTGCGGTTCAGCATGCGTATACTCGATGCTCAGACTCGTGTCAGAGCATATCTCTTCGTACATTTTGTATGCTCTGCCACACGCTCCCAACAAACTATAAATTCTATACCTACCCATATACCATATATCCATACGCCCATATGCCATATACCTATACAGCGCATGCATTCATAAATTTCTCAACTATATTAGATACTGCCTCGACTGGCTGCCAGTCGACAACAATGCCTCCAAAATCGCTGATAAGTAAATTCTAAATGTGGCGCAGACACAATAGAATTAGCGGAGCCGATGTCCCCCAGCTAGTGGGGCTCGCATCATTTACAGCTGTCCAACGAGCCGTATAAATTAATATAGCTAAGCAGTTAATTAAACGAATTTAAGAAAAATTACCAAGAAAAGATAACGGCATAAAAATACGCGACCCACACACTGGCGACGATTGAAAGAACAATTTTATTTGAGTTTTGGCTCTCTTCTAATGAGATCTCAGTTCTGTTTGCTTATTGTTAACATTAAATAGTCAACAAAGTGTTTACTAAAATATTTTTAAATACCAACTATAATCAAAGGGAAAAGCAAATAATTAATTGATAATAAATATCAAACAATATTATATATACTTTTACAATTTGAATTTATAACAACTCATGCTGCTCTAATCTGGACTGGCTTTCGCCACGAGCAGATTTTCCAAATATTCCAGTTTCCCTTCTGTTTAGACCCAAAAATAAACGAAAACGCCCACGCAAATAAATATTTCGCTTTTTATTCCCGGACTAAATAGATTTTCTTGAAATTGTTAGTATGTTTATGAAGGTATAAAAACCAAATAAAAAACTTGCTGAATAGAAAACGCACTTAAAGCATTTAGCTAAAACTCTTCTGACTATTAATCTAAAAAATAGACTATAAGACTAGTCAATCTACATATATGAAGATAGATAGATGATATCAAGCTTTTATTTCGATCAAAGATGCTGCTTATTAAAATATATATAGTAGGGTTTATTCCTTATATCGATAATATATGGAACTAGACAGCTCTGAAAGTATATAAATGCAGCAAATTACTAAATATTCCGTTAAATACTCAAAAATAAATTTAAAATGAGCCATGCTTCACCTTTAGCATTTCTTTTTGCTTAAAACTGAACTTTTGCATTTATGCAGTGGGCAAGTTTTTGCCTTTGATTCATTATAATAAGTGCATGGAAAAAGTTGCATTTCTATAATTACAAATATAAAGCAAACGCCCGATGGAACCAAATAACCGCGATGTTGTTTACCAGTTGACACTGAGAACAAAAAGTGGCCAAAATATACATACATATATTATAGCAAATGCCAAAAGTTGCTCGCCCACACAAACAGAGAAGCACAAACAGACAAAAGAGCGCAAGAGAGAGAGAGAGAGAAAGAGAGAGAGAGAGAGTGAGATAAGCAGATAGTGTAAAAGAGTGAGAATAGACATAGGGCAAGAGCAGGTTGGGGCATTGGCACAGAAACGAAATGAAATGCAGACTGGCTGTCGCCTCGTTAGCCAGCCAGAACTATGCAATATAGTTTTTGGTCTCCGCTCTGCGAAACAGTAATGAAAATCCTTGCAGGACACGTTGCCAGTTGGAATGCCACATGCAAATATCTTGCTGAACAATTAAGCTCAGTGTCATTTTGGAAAAAATGAACATTAATTGGAACTGTTGTCGCTGGGGCTGCAAAAAGTCCCCCTACCCCTCTTCCTGGTTAACTAAGTCCATTCATGTGTGTGCCATGGGGTGAGTGTGAATCGCATATGTCTGATACCAGAATACATTGTAATGCGAACGAGGTCATTCATAAGCTTCTTCGCTCATTTACACAGAATTCCAGGGAAATTGGGTTTAATTGCTTTGACATTAGCAAGTAATTAGAAGTTGTAGATGGGTGGGTGAGCCCAATTAATTTATGAAATATCCAAATATCTCCTAATGTAGTTTAAAGTTGTGGTGAAATTAATATTAAATGAAATCGTTTAAAGTTTCTACGAAATGAAATTTCACTCCTTGTTTGAGTGCAGCATTCTGAGAACATAGTATAAATTTATTTTTGGGGAATTCTCTGTGTGTGCTAATACATTATTAATGAGCTGCCCAACAAGGTGAAAGCAGTTATGTGTCCCAGTGCATGTCTCTTCGCAATCAAAGTCGGGCTAATAAAGGCATGACTGCTTTGATAAATTGAGAATTCTCGAAATTACAAGGTTAATAACTTTTAAGTGCTTCTGAGAGAAATGTGCGAGTGTTGGATAATTAAATCTATATGTCTCATCTTCCATTTATAACGTACAGCAGACTCAAGTGTTGCGAATATTTTTTATTTTTTTATTTTTATTTATTTATTTTTTTTTTTTATCAAAAAACGAAAAGTAAAATCTGAACACCAAGTGTCAAGAAACAAAGAAACTAACCATGGCTGAGTCGAATTGGATAACTCTAACAAAAAAGCAACAGAGAGAAGCGAACAATCAAAATAATAATAAAAGTGAAGGGATCTCTGTCATGTCTCGCTACTGGACAGTGAAAAGTTGGGGCAATTGGCTAGTAAAGTGCCACATGGGTTGTGGTCCGTTAACGATGGCAAAGAAAATATGGAATTGGTGTCACGTGCACGTGGTCCAGCGAAAAGGGTTCCATTAAAACTAATTGGCATTCTAATTGCTGGACTCCCACTCCAGTGCGAGCCAACCGTAGCTGTAGCCGTTGCAACTGCCCACGCAGCAATCCAATTTGAGAATCTAATTGTTATAATCGCCTTTTGTGGACAAAAATGGAACTCGGCCGGAATAAAGCAGCGCTGATTCCCGTCGGTAAATGGGATGCTCAATAGCACCTGCTAGCCCTGAACTTCCCACCACCTAGCTAGCCACCTCCCACCTGTCACCTGGCAGTAGCCAGCAGCCACCTGCCATTTGCAACCTGCCAGCAGCAGATGCAAATCGTTGGGCATTTAACATGCCACGGGACAACAGTTTCAGTTACAGTTACAGCTACAGTTGCAGTTACTGCAGAAGCTCGACCACAGACGATTTACTGCAGCTGCTGAGAGATAACGAATGCCAAATGCAAAACACGCATACGTTGTGTTCTACAAGCCCCCTCGTTAGCATTGTAGTTGCACTGCGCTCTCGCCGCCACAGCTACAGCCACAGCCACAGCCACCACAACTACAAAAACAACATTTGCGTCAGTTGTTTTTCTTTTTTCTTTTTTTTTATGCCTATTTTGCCAGTAGCCACAAATCACGCCGCGAACTCTGCATTAAGCTAAGAGCTGCCATGTGTTAAATTGATTTGATTATACGATAGACGCGCGGACCGCCGAGAAGCCAATAAATAAACATAAATATAAATGTGTATACACCATCGATATCGACACAAATTTGTAGAGAGGGTATCATCAAGTTGTCTTATATGTAAGTCATGAAAATAGGCCTGGGGAAGTGGGGGGAAAGAGAGCCAAACATTCAATGTAAACAGCTTTAGCATTATTAACCGAAGACAGCCTTAAAAAAATGGGGAAATATAGACTAATTTTGATTAATAATTTAATTAATTTTGACTTAGATTAAAGACTTTTTTTATTAAGTGCGAGAAGTTCATTCTCCCCCTGGAGACTTTAAGAGACAGCAATCCACACATTTAATGTAAGCAGTTTTAGTATTGTTAACCGAAGACCATTTAGTTTTGTTTTATTAATGTTAATTTTAAAATATATATATATGTATTAAAATAACTAATTTGTATCAAGTGCAGCCCATCTGCGAGTCGTTCATTCTCCACAGTCGTAATTTTTATGTGTTTTATTATTATGTGCGCGTGCTTTGCTTGATTTGTTGGCCCAAATGCTGTGTTGACGGGCTGGCTGACAGGGTGCGAGGGGTCCACTTACACAGGTGAACGCGGGTGTCTGGTGGATATTATCCGGGCACTTTAATTTGATACATGTGTAAAAAGCTGGCGTAATAAAATTATATAGTTCATTGCGTATATTTCGCTGTTACATGTATTGTCTCAAGGATGTCTACAGCTACTACGAATTGATAAGAAAGGGTTAACCAATGGTATTCTTTTTATGAAGGCATAGATACATGAATTTGAATTAACATTATACATTAAAATGATTATGTGGAGCTCGGTAACATAATTTGTTGCCATATATATACTTCTTACGAAAAAAAACATGAGAAGTATGAGTATAACAATTTTGTTAATTTTGTATTTTATTTAACAATAAGTTTACTAAATAAAATCGAAAAATGCCTCTGGAATATGTGCATATACATACATTCGATCTGACATTTAATTTCATTTACTTTTCTCTATTAAAACTAATCGATAACCTGGATATTGAAGTAACTGAGATAGATTTCAGCCGTTTTTAGTGATACTCAAACATTAAAGTGAGCATTGTTAAAGGAAGTTCTTAAGGAAGTTTAAAATGAAAGAATGAAAGCTATTCTGTAAAAAGTGACTTGTCTAAAGAGTTGCTTAAATATAAGGAAGAGAGATTAGTAGTTCAACAAATAATCTTTCTTCCTCAGACTTAAGCAACAAATATCTGAATAACAAAAAGCTTTTAAAAAAGTTTAAAGCTGTTTGCCTGGCTAAGATTAGAACTTTGTGGTAGCTTGCTAAGCAAATTCAGGACAGTTAGAGCATCTGGCATCATTCAGATATATAGTGCTCACTCTTTGATTCTACGCATCAAAGTCTGTTGAAGTATTTTAGCTGCTAGGACCTATTAAAATATGTATATATAAAAAATTTAAGAAAATATTTATTATAATTACTATTATCATTGTTTTTATTATTATTATTATTCTTATTATTAGTTTGTTCTTATATTGATATTTATTAAATATTGCTTCGTTTTCAATATAAGAAAATGAAGTATCTTTTGCATTAAAACACCTTTCAATACTTTAAGTCCAATTTAATGTTGTTGTAAATATTGGATGCTTGAGGAAACCCAATCAATATATTTATAAATGAACTACTGGAACAAAGTTTGCTCTACTCTTAGTTGCTGCACCAATTGCTGGGCAAATAAGCAAAAGTCGAGCCAAAAAGTTTCTTCCTGAATTGAACGATACACAATCACCTGGCCAAACAAAAGCCTTGTACTAAAAGTCCTTCTATTTTTCATTTCCTCTCTTTCAGCTTAAAGTGTCAACGACAACGACAACAACAACAACAACAACAACAACAACAACAACAACAACGACAACTACTACTCCTGCTACTGCTACTGGGCTATTAAAAGCTCTGCGCTCTGTGTGAACCATAAACGGAAAGGCAAGCAAGGAGCTTTCTACGCAATCTCTCAGTCACCCTCACTCAATACCGCGTGTGTGTGTGTATGTGTGAGAGTGTGTGCGAGTGTTCAAGTAAGTGTGCACAGGTGTGAACACACAACAATAATAAGCAGAACAAACTATTACAGCGGTCAACGAATTTATGTTGCGGCCAGAGTTGTTGCTGGATAAAAGTTTAAATGCCAGGAACAGTTGCCAGCTAGCCGCAAATAGATCCCAAATAGAAAACTTTCGATGAGCGGCGCAACGGAGCGGCTGCTGCTGAGCCTGCAGCAGCCAGGGTCAGGTGTAATGCCCCCATCGGCATCCGGCGACTACGACTGGGCGCCCATCAGCGACGATCAGTTCCTGGCCAGTGCGACCGGCCAGCGCATTGAGGAGACAGCGCGCTATGATCTAACGGACTCCGTGGACGGCACTTTGGCCCCGGTGCTGTTCAATGCGAGCCAGCGATTGCTGAATGCCAGCTATGAGGCGCAGAACGAGAGCGCGGATCTAGCGTGGCTGCGCGAATGTGAGCTGGTTTACAATCCGCAGCTGGAGAATAATTGCATCGAGTTCTGGGTGTGCGGCGTCATACTCAACATTGTTGGCGTTCTGGGCATACTGGGCAATGTGATATCAATGATAATTCTGTCCCGTCCGCAGATGCGCTCCAGCATTAACTATCTGTTGACTGGTCTGGCGCGCTGTGACACGGTGCTAATTATTAGCTCCATGCTGCTGTTTGGCATACCCTCCATTTACCCCTACACGGGCCACTTCTTCGGCTACTACAACTTTGTGTACCCGTTCATATCGCCGGCGATGTTCCCCATCGGCATGATCGCCCAGACGGCTAGCATCTATATGACCTTCACCGTCACCCTGGAGCGCTATGTGGCCGTCTGCCATCCGCTGCGGGCGCGTGCCCTCTGCACCTATGGGCGTGCCAAGATCTACTTCATAGTGTGCGTCTGCTTTGCGCTCGCCTACAACATGCCTCGCTTTTGGGAAGTGCTGAATGTGAGCTACCAGCTGCCCAACACGACCATCGTGCTGCACTGCATCAGGCCCTCGGCGCTGAGGCGCAACCCGACCTACATAAATATATATATACACTGGTGCTACCTGATTGTGAATAACATAATTCCCTTTCTCACGCTGGCCATACTCAATTGCCTGATCTACATGCAGGTCAAGCGCGCGAATCGAGAGCGCCAGCGGCTTTCCCGCTCGGAGAAGCGTGAGATCGGTCTGGCTACGATGCTATTGTGCGTGGTGATTGTGTTCTTCATGCTCAATTTCCTGCCGCTGGTGCTGAACATCTCAGAGGCGTTCTATAGCGTCGTCGATCACAAGCTGACGAAAATCTCCAATCTGCTGATCACGATCAACAGCAGCGTCAACTTTCTCATTTACATCATATTCGGCGAGAAGTTCAAGCGTATTTTTTTACTCATTTTTTTCAAGCGACGCCTGAGTCGTGACCAGCCGGATCTTATACACTACGAGAGCTCAATTTCGAACAACGGCGACGGCACCATGAACCATCGCTCATCCGGCCGCTTCTCACGGCACGGCACGCAGCGGAGCACCACGACAACCTACCTGGTCACCACCGGAGGCAGCAGCTCACTGAACAGCGTTCGGCTCACCCAAGTCTCCGGGTCGCCCGGCCTCCTGCAAATCAAGCGGAATCGAGCACCGTCGCCCGGCCCAGTCGTCTACTATCCAGGTCCACGCGAAATGCAACGCTCCGTCTCCACCACGAACTCGACGACAAATAATAATACGGCCCTGGGCTACGACTGGACCGTGGATGGCAAGAAGCTGGGCCACGTCTCCTCGGGCTTCTGAGCTATCCATAGTAGTGTACATAATGTAGATGATAGTTTCCTAGTCACTTATGTAAATATATACATACTTCTCTCTATATATGTATATACGATATATACTTACTATATATAAACTAAGCGCGCCAAGCGTCGCGTTACTTTGTGATAAGCGTTATGTGTTGCTATGTCCTTCTCTATACTCCACTTAAAGACACCACAAAACACACAGTACAGCAAAAATTTGAAAGAAAACACTCACTCAACTCTGAATAGTTCACAAGTCACACAACATTTATTTCGGCAGTTCTCCAAATGAAAGACTGAGCTTAGATGAACATCTGTAGAGTAATATGAGCAGGATTAAATAGTTTGCGGCTCAATAGGTGTAAGAATAACAAGGCGGAGAGAAATCGACTACTTAATACTCCCTCACAGTCTTAATACTGATACTTCTATCTATGACAGATCCTGGAGGAATATGACCTATGACCTATTATATATATATATATATCTGTTTATAAAATAAAACTTTTCTGAATTTAAATGAAGTAAAATAATATGCTAATCAAAGAACATACATAAAACCTTAACTCAAGGATCATCAAGAATTTTAAATAAAACAAATTCATCCATACATGCAACCGCCCCAAATAGAGCAGTTTGGTTTTTAGACGCTGAGCTCCCAACTGTTAAGATACAGATACATAATTTTTGATTAATCACTCAGAGGGCTCACGTTCCAAAACTATGAAAAATATGCTATATTTGGATATACCAGGTCTTCAGTTAGCCGTAAATCAATTATAAATATTTTCTACCGCCAAAACTTCAGAAAGTTTAAATTTGTCCGACTTTACCCAATGAATATAGTGGGTGTTCATTTCTTAATAATAACAGTAATGCTCGTGCCAAATTTGTCACGCCCTCAACGAGTGTAAATATGTATGCACATCGAAATCTTTTATGTAGAGTGTTCCCATGAGTATATATCAAAATGATTTGCTTCATACGGAAAGGCGGGCAGAATGCAAATAAATAATATCATTTTCATTTTGTAAGCAATTATCACATACATACATATATACACATATATATACACCCCGCAACTGCAATATATATATAAAATTATATGTATAAAATTATAGTTTGAGTAGAGGCAAGCGTCCATGATCTAACTATTACGTCCTCGATATGTGATACTATCCCAAATCATTATGTCAAAATTTCTTGAAGCCGTCTGATAAACTTCAAAACATTTTTGAATTAAGAGTTCTCTTCAAACTTTCTGTATTAATTCATTGAGCTCAAGCGAACCAAATTTGAGAGCGTAATACAAATTTTTGCTGTACTTTAAGGAACCAAACTACACACATAATTAATCCTTTCATTTTGAATTTCTTTTTTATGACTTTCAGTTCAGTTCAATCAATTGAATTTATTTCAGTTTTGCAGTAAATTGAGTTGTGAACCTTTTTTATACACCCACGCTGTAGATTAATGCCCAAGTGGAAGACCATAAACCAGAGCTGACCCGGGCCTTTGGCCAGCGAAACTTTTATTTATTAGGACCAACTTTTTGCCTTTAATTAAATATACTTTCCAATGCATTTTTCAACGAACTTGATAAATGATTTTTTTTTTTTTTCTTTTTATTTTGTTTCTTTTTTTATTTTACATTTCGTTTGGGCTGAAATTATAGAAAACTTTTTCATTTTGTTATCGATAGCAGTTCATATATTTTTTTGGAGGGGGCTTTTGAGTCGACGTTGTAATATGTCAAGTTGTCGGAAAAGTTAACTCAAAGTTCGTCGGTAAATTCAATAACATTAATTCTTTATTACTTTTATCTCTGCCAATTTGCGAAAAGAAACTCAAAGTAGCTCAATTTAAGACGTACACTTAAACAAAACACACACACTTTGCTATGGTAAAAGACATTTTCAGGTGTTCATAAATAGAATTTATTCAACTAACCTCCCAACAGAAAAACAAAAACATCGTTGCTTTTGTATAAATATAATTAATTAACTGAATTTGTAAATATTTCCTATATGATAATTATATAGTCAATGCAAAGCATATATTATACATCAAATATGAAGAGATTGCAGTTTAAAAATTACAATTAAATGTAGCATTAGTTTAGTTTTAATTAAAAATCAATTTAAACTCAAGTTCAATATTTGCTCCTGAGATTCAATAAAGAAAAAAAAACTTCAATAATTGTGAGAACTCACACCCAAGACTTTTACTGAACCAGACACTTTTCATTTTCATTTTCATTTCGAGGAATCGCTAATATAATATGTCATCGTCGACGATTAATTCAATTGCAATTGTGAATGTGTATTTCTAATGGCCACTTAACATTCAATTTATAAGACCTGGGGCGTGGCCAAGAAGTGCCAGCCTCCATGAAACCGGAGCCTAAGCGGATTATGTGGGTGGCACTTAGCACAGAGCTTTGTGCATTTGGCTATGCTAAGCACGTGGCGAGAGCTCAGAGTTTATGTCGCCGACACGGCAGGACACAAGGGAAAATCCTTACAATAATCAGAAACGAAAATGCCATGATGAACGGTCAAATACCCTGCCTAGATAGATTAAGTAATTGAATAGCAAGCACTAGGCATTGCAGAAAGCAAAGCAAAATACCCTATAGCTAGTAGTATTTAGTATCTCAAAACTTATGTCGTCAAAGAAAAAAAAAAAAGCAATATCTATAGGACATAGAGAAATCGATATCCTAAGCATGGCTAACATGAAATACAGTGCTAAAAGTCAACAACATGAAGGAGGCTTTATTTAGCTAGTGAAATGTATCATTTCCACAGCTCTGCATCTCAGCTTATGCACTTCCTTCTTCTTCTAAAACTTACGCTCTCGTTCTTCAATATTTCTTCTTCTTCTGCTTAGGCAATTCACGATCATCGCACTCACGTCAACTATCGACAGCCTCATAGCTATCGATATGGTTAAGTATCAATGTGTATCATGAATATCTATTACAAAAAAATACTATTTTTATTATAAATAACTTTCTATGCGGATTATATAGTAAAAACAAGAATATAAGAATAACTGTGAACCCGCAAACACCCTACAGCGTGAATTACTATGTATATATAATCAGGTGAGTGTGAGTCGTGCCTCTGCTCCAGCAGGTGCTTTGAGCTAGGGGATAATCACGCCAATTGAAGTACGAGCTGTGCGCGGACCTAGGCCATGAGCAGCAGCAACAGCAGCAGCAGCAACAATCTGAATCAGAACAAATGCACAACTAATTAAAATCTGTCGATTTATGCGAACGAGCTTCCCTCCAACTACAGTTAAGCACTTTGGCACGTTTATGGATGCGCCCAGAAATGTGCTTTGAAAATTTGGCCACAGATTGAAAATGTTTGCCTCTGGCAGCAGCAACAAAGGCGGTTCGCTTTAGCTTTCGCTTTCGCGTTTGCTTTTGCTTTTGTGGAAATTTTGTTATGCCTGCCACAGTCGAGTGTGGCCTGGCTTTGTGATAAAGACAATAAATCAGCTTGGATAATGTCAACAGTGAGCTGAACGAGAGCCCACAAAGCACAAACACACAAAAAAAAAAAAAAAAAAAAAAAAAAAAAAAAAAAAAAAATAGCAGCCAGACAAACCCAAGAGTCGAGTTATTTTTAGTGCTGATGACTTTGAATTTTGCCAACGGATTCTAAACAGTTTGATGTGTTTTTAATGCTATGAGGATTATCGGGCTCTGCGTTAGGCAGATGATGATGAGTTCATGCCGCAATTGTTGTTGCTGTTGTCCTTGCTCTGTTGTTTGGCCAACAGCTTGGGGCTATGCTGGAACTGGTTTGGGTTTGTTTTGGGGGTTGGCTATACTCCAGCTATTGACAAACGATATCAACTTGCACTTTGTCACCAGCTTTGATGCTTCACGAATAGTGTTGACCCCGTCAGGGTGTTGTCAAATTAATTAACTGTCTTTGTCAGAGACGAACACATGGCATCTGCTGCACAGCTTCAAATTTAATTAATCTTGGACATTTGGCTTCGCCATGTTCAACTTGTAAGCGTCGCCAAGTTCTTTGACAACTCTTGTTTAGTTCTCAAAGCATTTTCACCGAAACTACGAAACCCACAAAACATTGCCGAGGCAAACTCGATTTCCTGCCTCCCAGGACTCTACTTTACGCCAACCACAATGGCTCGACTATCACCGACCGAGATCTTAACTACCCTGCGGCTGCTGTACAGCAGGATTCAAGTTTAAGTAGAGCTGCGTCTCTGGGCAATCCGCAGTTGCGCCCATACAATTAGCTTGTAATGCTCGCAATTACATTACAGCCCATTTCCATGGTTGCTTGGCGGTGTGTGGCATCTAGCGAACCAGAGCCGAAATATAAACAAGGTTAAGCTAACAATGACACAATTCTGTGCGTAGCACATGGCGCGTGGGTGCTAAGCAAAAAAACAACAAGCCCTAAAAAAACAGCTGAGTGTGCGGCATATGTGTTAAAATTATCCTACCGAAATAGCGGAAAAAACTAAAAAATTGTAACCGACAAGGCAATTCTCTACTCCCAGTAGTTGGTATCTGACTTGGAGTCGGTAACAATTTACTACAGCAGAGTTACATATCTAATATGCATACTCAGTCTCATAGCTAGTGGGCTCACACAGTCTCTAAAATTCACAGGGTATCAAGCAAACAAAAAAAGACAACCACCGAGTATACTAATCGCACGTGGCGTCTTTTGCGACAAGAGTGCTACAGCTTTTGCAGGCAATATTTTTTAATGCCGCTCACAGCTGTAGGCCACAGTGGGCACTGGTCATTGAAGGGCTTTATTTCTGTGCACGGCGATAAGCGCTTGAAAAACGCGCCGTCTGACCCGGGCAGAGAGGCAGACAAGTGGCGGCCTAAGTGGTCGGGTGTGAATGACGAGCAAGAGGTTACGGTAAAGCACCGCACCACCACACCATCGCACCAACCGTAGGCGACACAATGGCAGGCATGGCATGCCGTTGACAGTGTGTTGAGCTTTGCGGTGGGGCTCACTTCTGACTGCACTTGTTCCAAGTTTTGACAAGGATTCCACGGCCAGACAAACGCTGTGGCCAGCGAGACAAAGAAAACAAAAAGGGAAAAGTGAATGAATCTCAATTCTCCAGCTATCGGGGCTATTGGAAAAATATTGATTTATTGTCTGAATACTAATTTCACATATCAATGCAGGCCAACTGAAGCGAGAGACGAGCTTACAAAACACAACACACACATCACTCAATATTGATTCGTCTATAAATCGGTCTACGCTAAAGATACTCAATTATATCACAGAGTCTGGGCAAATATCCATCTGGCACTAAACGCATTTGCTTCTTTTGCCCTCTATCGCGTATCCTTTCCACTTTCTCCAATTCTGTGACACCCGATCCCACAAGAATTGACTGAAATCCATTGTAATTGGCAAATTTTATATCGGTTTCAAGTCTGTAAAGAAACAAAAGATTTATATTATATAAAATTTTTCTATTACATATAGATTAGAAGAGTTTGAAATATAATTATTTATACAAAGCAGGAATATTTTCTTATTTGTTTTTAAGCTACGTCGAGCTGGAGTAATTTATTAAAATCTTTTTTTTTTCCAAATAACGCAAATAATCTCGTATAAGACGTAACAGATTAGAATAAAAGCCCAGTGATATTTTTCTGGCTTCTTTTAAGCAAGGTCTCCTAACTAGGATACTCCTCAGACTTAATTAGATATGCTAAGTCAAGACGAACTATGTTAATTTATAAATTTATGGATCTCTTACTTACGTGTCGCCGATCATCAGCGTAGTTGCTGGATTGATAGCTCCGCTCTCGATGGGCTCTCGGACAATCCAGGGGTTTGGCTTGCCAAGAATGAGGGGCTTGCGTGAAGTTATCGTCTTAACTAATGCTATCATGGCAGCCGCGCCGGCTAGAACGCGATTATTGCCAATGGGATAGGCAGCATCCAGGCAGCAGCCGAGGAACAGAATTTGAGGATTTCTCAAATAGTGACAGGCTCTAATAACACTGCACATATTAAAGCTGTCATCGCGGCCCACAACAACGGCACCCACATCTTCGTCTACCTCCATCTCAAGGGCGAAATCCCGCATAGACTTTTCAATCTTCTCATTTCTGAATTGAAACGCACATATATTCACGTCTGCCAGCTCCTCGATAATGCCGACCCCTCCCACAACGAAAACCTTTTGCTGAAAGTTCTTGCTGCTCAGAAAGCTGGCAACGGACTTCCCCGAGTTAAGCACGTGATCTTTGTGCACATTAAAGCCGAAATCGCGAGCCTTTAGCCTAATCTTTTCGCTGCACAAGCACGAGTTGTTCGTCACTATAAACGTGTTGCGTCCAGTATCTTGAATTGCATTAAAGGCCTCGACGGAGCCGTCAATAGCTTTGTCAAAGTGCCACAGCACACCATCAGCATCGCAGATAATAGTCTCAAAGCCGTTCAGCCACTGGCGCACCCGTTGGATGGATAAGGTAGTAAGGTTGGTGCAGGTCTGCTTGAACATGTTTGATCTTAAAAATAAACCTACTACATTCAAAGGAAATAAAAATTTGAATTTTTGAAATAATTATCTGCGAGCACTCGATAGGTAACAAATAGGAGTGCTATCCGTTTTTGCAAGTGCACACAAAGAAGCAACACTATCACATTTACACCGTTAAACGAAAAATTTAACTTATGAAATAAAAACCAAAAATTGAAATTACTTTAAATAATACTTTAATAAAAAAGCTGAATAAAATCTTGCAAGTAAACACATGGGCTGAAATGTATTATTCGATAACTATTTCATTTCAATTTGGAATAAGTAAGAAAAGAAAATGATTTGATTTTTAATATCTAAATAATTCAATGAAAACTATCGTTGGTTGAATTAATCGAAGAGAAATTATCGAGTAGAGTCCTAAAAGCCCTGGGCTGTTAGTAGAGTTTATCAATTGTCAGTTTATTAACGGCTAACAGTTCTCTAGTATTTTTGCTGAAGTCAACGATTTTTAGATGGCAAAAACTTTAATAAGTCGGAAATACTGGGCAGGAAAAGATCGGGAATCTGTCGGTACATCATTGGATCCTTGGACTTCTGCGCTTTAGAGACATCGTCAAGGGTCGTGTTCCCAGAGCCCACCAGCAGAGTTTGAAAGCCGCAATTATAGCCGAACAGAATATCAGTGTACAAGCTACAAATAGAAGTTAAAATATTTAATTAGTTCAATCGAATGCCAAATAATCGGTGCAGTAGCTTACGTGTCGCCTACCATGAGGGTGCGCTCCGGTTTGATAATGCCCTCCCGCATCAGATGCAAGCACATGAGGGCATTGGGCTTGCCGCAGGTGAAGGGCGGACGATTGGCTATTGCCTGCACGGCGGAGACCATGCTGCCAGCGCCAGGGATGAAGAGGTCCGAGTTGACGGCAAGCGCTCGATCTTGGTTGGTGGCCAGGAAGATTACTTTTGGGTTGCGCAAATAGCAGCAGGCTTTCGTCAGCTTCACCACATCGAAATATTGATCGATGCCCACCGCCACAGCACCCACATCTGGATCCATGGGCATGTTTAACACTTGATCGCGCAAAGAAGCGCCTTCCAGGGGGCGTTCCTTGATGGGTATAGATTCAATGCCCACATCCTTCAACTCATCAACGATGCCCTGACCCCCGATGATGTACACCTTTCTCTTGAATCCACGCTCCTTTAGATAGTGGGCCAATGCCCACGCTGAGGAAATAATCTCATTCTTTTCCACGATAATGCCCAATCTCACGGCCTTGTCGAACAGTTGTTGCCGCGACCATGCCGAATGATTGGTGCAGATGAAAGCCCGTTTCCCCATTGCCCGCAAGGCATTGAATGTCTCCGGAGCTCCATCTACCGGATTGTCGAACCTCCAGAGAACACCGTCCGCATCAAAGATCATCGCGTCGAATGTTTTCATCCACTGCTGAATACTAAACTTGTTCAAGGCAAGCAGCTGACAGACACCCTTTCTGAACGGCATTATGCAATTTGTTCTGTAGTGACTTCGTGTAGTAAAATGGAACAATGAGCATTTCCTTTCAACGACTTGAATTTATTTGTGATTTGAATGGACAAAAAACCTGGGTTGCTATTTGTTGAATAACTGAAATGTACAATTCTACTAAATATATATTTAGGAACTTTTATTATTAAGTCAAGGAAATATGCTAATCACGAATCGAATTATATTATATGAGTTTAGATAGAGTCTGGTAGCCTATATATTACGAATCGCTTAAATGTGGGATTTTTAAGCTTAATTTTTATACCGAAATACATGTATCAATGGAACTTATAAAAGGTATACCACGCCTTCTTAGGCGGGACAGAGTTGATAGTTCCTTCATTCAGATTTTGAATAGGAATATGAATATGGAACATCTTCTTTCTCCTAATGAATGGACTTCCCACCCAAATTTACAAATACTAACGATTGTCCTAATGATGACGTGATAAATATATTCAATCTGGGTAATCTGCTAGAGATCGTATATATCAATGTGCTGCTTTCAATATATGTACATATGAATATATAAAAGAAGCGTCGAATATTACCTCTTGGCGATGTTCAGATTATCTCACATTCGAGAAATCCCCTAGAGTTTTCTCACTTAATTATAAATGGTTTTATACCACTACAGGGATCTGCATATTTATCCTCAGCGTGTTCTTGCAATTAAATATTGGTGCACCTAATATTGGATTACAATTCCCAAGTGGTTAATGTCAATGTAAATGTCACTCATTTTGCAAATGGCGGCTGCTTCGGCACTCTGAGCAGTCTAAAGTGAACCGAGTAGACATCTTTGACGCTGTCTTAGCATAAATGAAACTTTTCAGGCAATTTATCAGCGAGAAGTGGAGCTGAGTTGAATTTCGCAACTTGACTTTGCAGACTTTACAGAGCAGCTTAGTGGCTGTTCGCACAACTTGAAATTAGTTGACAATACTCACCGAGGAGTCAGCCAGGCAAGGTCATGGCTGACGCATTTAATTCACTAAACTTTGCGCATTTGTTACGAGCGTTTGGCCATTGCAGGCAGCGATGCGGTCGAGTTGCCCGCTGAGCAGCGGCACAACTTTTAATTGAGCGAAATGAAATGAAAATACTCGACATCCACTTGAAAGAAGAATGGCGAAATACCATGGACCAATTCTTCGGTGTTCTGTGTTCTGTCTAAATCGCCTTAGCGCCAGAGGCTGTCAGGTTCAGCCAGTCGCACCCGCGGCGCCAATTAAAATGGCATTTGACTTGGGTGTTGCTCCTGCCGGGCTCTCAACTTGGCCACTTCCCCGAGTTGACACTTGCATTGTGGCACCTTTGGGCTCTATTCGTGAAAACGTGTTTGCTTGCGGCTATTTGGCTATGGAATTCAAATAAATCTGCAGCAATTTAGCGGATTTTCGCCCCGAAATTGTGTCAAATCGCCAACGGCCATATCCCTTATAGACCTTGGCCTGAACTCGTTTATTGCGACATAAACGCGAATTAACGAGCCAAATTTGAAAGCCTTTGGAATAGCTAAGCTTTTGGCTAAATAAGCCTCAATTTTTATTTCAAGCATCAGCAAAGTGTGTTAT
The DNA here is from genome assembly GCF_054131065.1 of Drosophila arizonae. Classification (NCBI taxonomy): domain Eukaryota; kingdom Metazoa; phylum Arthropoda; class Insecta; order Diptera; family Drosophilidae; genus Drosophila; species Drosophila arizonae. The sequence continues at coordinate 24,550,551 of NC_142924.1, read as the reverse complement.
GAAAATGTTAATCAAAATTATGATTCAGACCCGAGATACGTAATTGAATCTAAGCCAATCTGGCAAAAGCAGCGAATCCATTCAGATGAAGAACGGCTCAAGCTAAAATCTAATTTATTTATCCTCTATATAAATAAAAGCAAGTTGTGTTAGTTTCTTAAATGTATTATAACTCTATGATTATTTTACATATATTTGTCGGAAATAGAAAGACCATAATTTCGCAATAAAAATGTAGTAATAATTGTTTCGCAATGAATGTCGATGCATCATTACGAAACAATTATTATTTCAACGAGCTCAAAAGAGCTCTACTTTGTTTATGACGTTCATTAGATTTCATATTTTGCTTGCATACAATGCTGAGATCGAGAATATATAATCTCTCCCGATAATGCCTGCCTCTCACAACGTCGTATGTCAATCAGGATTCGAAATTTTACAACTGATATTACGAGAGCAAAAAGGCAGCCCGTGAAGCGTTCCGCCCGGTCAATTGAAGGTGCCATGTTCACGAGTGGGAAAACCATCTGCCTTATTTGTTTACGCATCTGATATAAAAACAAGAAATGTGGTACATAAAAAACTTAGTCGCAGTCAGTATTATTACAACGCACGTCATGTTGGGCAGGTCTACTAAAATTGTATATAAATTGTTGGTTTTATGGAACATACACTTGTGAAAATTATATGGAACGAGCTTTAATTAAGAGCCAGTCGAGAGCTCGTATACATACTTCAACGCGCTTGAAAAAAGCGAAAGCCCAAAGGGCAGTTTCCACTATAGCCTTTGTTTAATTTTGATGTGATAGTGAATCATATTTCCGGTTGGGAATAAAAACTGTATCGCACAGTGCATAGCTCATAGCCAATCTGAACAAATATAAAATTTTACCACTCACATATGCAAAGATAGCTGTCGAGCGAATATAAAATCAAAACCGAAAATTGTGTTTTGTGTATAACAGGGCTTTACCGGCTCTAGAAAAGTAAGACAAGCAAATTGGATTTAATATGAGTTTGTAACATGAAAGCGAAATAAAATTTATTGATTTCCAGGTGTGTGCGCAGGACTGAACTCGAAGTAAATGCTAAAGCCAATATATGTGTGCAGCGAACTGTGAAGAGAACACTTTGTTAACAGGATTTTCAGCTAATTTCTTTAAACAAATCGCTTTTATTTTCCGTTAGCATGATTTCCAAGCACCCTTCTTATGAAAACAATTTAACGGAAATTCGATGGCAGAAACTTAACTGAAATACCCAAAGTTTGTGCAGCCTATGCTGGAGGAGCAGGCCATGACTGCGTTGTCACATCCAAAGCCTCGAGGACATGGGCCAAAAGGCAAAACTTTTTTATTAGGTTTAACAAGAGCAAGCTAATTTGCTTGGCACTTGTGCTAATGTTCGGTGTCTCTAATTAATACCTTGAAAACCTGGACGAAATATGACTTGATTTATATGTTAATTATAATTACTAATTACTGAATTGTAGCTCGACTGGGGGAAAAGTATAATTCTTGACAAGATACAGATGAAATTAAAGTTTTACGCAAAGCAATGGGCACTGGATCATCCTCCTGCCATTTGGCACCTGCCGGTTCTCTGACGTCAGCAAGAACAATGGCAGCAAGCTGAAATTATCAAACTGCCCCCCATTAATCATGCGCACAGATACCGTCACTGCTTCAGCTGCTCCGCACATCCACAAAGACACAAATCGGAGGGGCTCAAGTATGGATTGTTTGGAATGCCATTGGCTGTGATTGAGTTGTCCATTTGGCCAGTTTGGTTTGTGCCGATCGGATGTAGATGAGCTGTCTTGAGTGTTCGCCGTATGGCCTGATGGCGCTTATGGGGGATTGCGTTTTTTCCTGTTATGACACGCATAAAGAAGCATGTTTCCCAGTTTCCTTACCAGACAAACTACTTTCAGTATCATTTTTTTCACACATATCAAAAATATTTTCTATATACATACAACTAGACCGACTCAGCCAAGCTGATTCACTCGCATCAGTAAATTCATTAAAATACAAGTATAAACGTTTTCGTCGGGCGTTACCAACTTCATTTCTAAAACATTGCAAGATATAGATTTCACTGAATTTGCGTCATTCTTAATAAATCAATATAAGAAGTCGATAGTAATTTAAGTTTACTTAAATTTAATTTACGAACTATAAAAGACACATATCACGGGTTAGTGTATCGAATATTTCTGTTTGATCTTGGGCTGCTAGTCCGGGTGTATGATGCAAATTTAATTCTCTCTCAGATCCAGCCTATTTGAAATAGCCAGAAATTGAGGCAAACTATGCATAAGTTATAATCCTTAAGAGAGCTATAGAACAGAAGAAACTGCTGTCTATGTCATTTAATAATTTGTATAAATATTAATTAATATTCATATCAACATTTAGCATTATCAAGCTTATATATCATAGAACATCTTAACGTATCATGTTTATGTTCCCCACATATGTATGTCTGTCTGTGTATCTGTCTCTCTGTCTGTCTGCCTGTCTATCTCCCCGATCTGTCTCTATGAAAAGCGAGGGATGAAGACGAATTACTAAAGATCATTTCAGTTATCCAGAAGTATGCAGCAGTATTCGTTCGTTATTTGTATTTGAATAAAACGAAGCCAGAATGCATCAGAGAGTGTTCCCATTGGTCACGACTCAGGCTTTGGGTGTATGTCGTCCTACATAAAGGGCTGCAGCTGCAGCATTTCTTTAGTCTTCAGTCGAGCCTGGTGGAAGGCAGTCGGGCAGTGCAGTAAAGTGAAGTGAAGTGGGTGACTAAGCATTAAAGAATTGGAGGAAATACTTAAGAGAAATACTTTCAGCAAATACTTGGCGGAAATAAAATAAAAATCGAAAATTTATGAAACACAAAAGAAAGAGTAGGTATAGATTTTTAGAAACAAATTCGATCTGTGATTGGAAAATACGGAGACACTTAGGATGAGGAAGACTATAATTATTTTTTTTTTTTTTAACAACTGCACGAGGTCTACGAATTCACAATGTTCCGATCCCGAATGGTATATAGAGTTTTCTCGCTCTTACCCGGAACTACATTCAGCAGCACTTACCTTTTTCCATCTCTCACGACGTGAGCATTAGAGTGTTCATTCCAGAAGCTCTCACCCCGCACTAATACTACTCAAGCAGTAGGAGACAAACACAATAAAACAGGAATGCTATGCATCGCAAGAGCCTTTGTTCATGCTTAAAAGGCGTAAAAAAAGCCCAAGTAGAGAAAGCCTTTATGCCGAACCATGTGGGCTGCATAGAAGAAAAAACAACACAGCCATCGATTAAAAAGATGCAGTCCACACAACGTATACGTTATATCAAAGTACAGCTAAGCCTAAAAGGCTTACGTTTTGCAAAGCAGAAAAAAATGGGGACTATTGGAAGCTGAGCGAAAAATAGTAAAAATACCGATAGTAAACTGAAATTGAAACTCAAATGTTTGTGAAAGTTGGAGAAAAAATACTCCACTGAATGCATCCATGAGAGGAATTCTTGGAAAACCATAGACACACATACTTAGATATCTGGTTCATCAACGGATATAAATTATTTTGTTCTGGGTTTTCAAATTCAAGGAAAATTAATTAAAATTTGATTTCAAGTAAATATAATACTTAGTTATCAAAGGAAAAACCCTTCCCATAAACTACAGATATTAAGCTAGATACCCTACAAAAATATTAACTTTATTATAATTAAAAGTACTTAAAGTGTGTAACTAAAATAATAGTCTGGCGCAAAACTTTATGACACTCATTTACAGGGAATATTAAACATACATCTGACAACTGCTGAGCAGTCAAAATCAAATCAATTTGTTATAAATCAATATTCTTTCACTAACAGCTGAACGATTATATCTGAGAACTGTAATTGTTGGCTAGTCGATATCTAAATCTATGTCAGGGATCTAGCTTTTAAATTTTCCCTAAAATGTTAAGTATTAACGTAGTCGTATCGTATAATTAAAATGCGGCAGCCGCACGCAACGTCAATCAGTGTTATTTATAACGAAGTGAAAAGCAAACTTGAAGCCATAATTTCCGCTTATGGGCACTGGGTGCAGTCGGATCTGCTCCCAGGGATCTACGTTTCCCAACTCGAACGTATCTGTTTACCACATTTGTGCGCACATGTGCATTTGTTTTTTTATTTGCAGTTGCCATTGCCATTTGCATTCGTGTCCGGCGGCGACTGGACAAACGAAATGCCGGCTCGTATCATAAATCATTTTGGCCAAAACCCACAGCGATTGGACGCCAGACTGTGCATTGATTTAAGGCCATGCCAAATGGTATACCAAGGCCCGGTTGCATTGTTTTTTGCCCCAGCCAAAGCCTACGCTGTGAGTAGACCTCAAGCTACCCTCTCTAATCAACCGGTTGGCCACATGGCGTATACGCACCGTGTGTTGACCCAGTTAGTTAAGTTTAACCAAGGCCGCTGTTAATAGCAATTTAATAAAGCAAATTGTGCTCCTGTTGCGAAGTTTTCCTGTCTTTTACCAACATCCGCATTCGCATCCGCTTCCGCAACCGCATATCCCCAACCGTCTTCAATCAATTAACTTTGCCGCTTTTTATATGATTACTCGCTTGCCTCCGATACGATTACGCCCCGCCACGCGCAAATATAATTAATGATCAAGTGTCAACAAGAAACGTTAATAATCCTCAATATCTTATGTACTTATTATATGTATGTATATCTTTGTATGTATGTATGTGTGCATGTACATGAATATTGCTGTGTATTGAGTTTCATTTAGCCAATTCGTAATTGGCAGCGCGTGGCAAAACTTTTTGCCACGGCAACTGCTAACTAGGGCTATAGCTGGGTAAATAAAAGTACGAAACTAAAAGTAATCGGAACTAGCTTCAATGCAAATCGAGAAATATATGAAGCCCCGGCAAAGGTATTTAAAAATAACTACATTATTATATTAAGGATATTTAATAGTTGATTTGCTTATGTTAAGCATATTGTCTTTCAGGGTGACCATACTATATGAAACAAAACATTTGACTCGTTCATTTAAAACCAGTATCGATATATCGAAAATATCGATATAGCCATACAGGGTGTTTACTTTGCTTTAAAAAGAAAACACTTAACTAAATATATTTTTACAATAAGAGAAACCATTCCCTCGAACAGCAGAAATATAATCATTTATGTACTTAATCTTCTTACCAAACCAATTAATACAATTGCTTTACTTTAATTTTTAAGCCATTGGATATTAATACTTAAGTACAATTGACAATTGACATGAATTATCTTAATCTAGTCAACTTTTAAAGTTTTTGACAGAGCTTCACTCCGCTACTCAAACACAATGGCATTGTTACGCCAATGCTTTCTAAATATTTACGAAGCTACTAGCAGTGTCTTAGACCGAGTGCCATGTGATGCTCCTACTCGACTAAACTAAATGGCCAAGTACTTATGCCTCGCCCCTCCACCCGCAAGTGCACGCACTCCTCAGCTCCTCCCGCACTCCTCGACTCCTTGGACTCGTGGAGCAGCTAATTTGTTGATCATTTTTCCTGGCGGCGGGCGGGTGGAGGCTCGCAATGACGTCTTTATGGGCGAGGCACTACGGAGGCGGCTGCAACTATCGACAAAACTTTTTAGTGGTTTACCCCGGCAATTTATGCGCCCGGCTCATTTATCTTGTAATTAAAAAAGAGACCTACCCTTTAAATGCTGATTTATATTCAAGCAGTACAAGCTTCCCATCAGTACTTAATGCTACATATTTTATGGCGAAACGGTTTTTGTGCATAGTCCGCGATGCCCGCATGCCCTTAATAAATGTCAATGTGTCAGCCACTTTATTGTGTATGTGCGGTTCAGTCCACATGGTTGAAAGGCCTTGGTGTGTTTGTATATACGTATGTATGTATTTGTCTGCGTACTATATACGCATCTTAAATTTCAGCAAATTCATTTATTTGCTGCCCAATGTGGAGACTATAATCTCTTGGATCGGATTGTATTTCTATCTTCAATATTTATTTTCATATTCTGAATAAATGTCAACCAATATTTAATATGTATAGGAGTCATCTCTGAAAAAGCTCATAAACTGTGATGATAATGATCTCAATGCCGTTGATGATCATCGCAGAGTTAAGGGTATCTTTTAAGCGTGCACACCCTCCCTCCCAAAGGGGCTTCGCTCACTGACTTTATGGAAAAGCTGTCATTATATCATCCATAAAAAAGTCCTTGGGCTCTTAAGCAGTAAAAGCTGCTTAATTTTTAATTTTAGTTTCAGCTGCTGGAATCACTTCTGCTGCTTGAATCTCGCACTCCGGTGTCCGTTTAAAACGACAAAGACAAAAGCTGAGCAACATCATGTGGTCATTCGGTATTTCTAATGCAGATGCCATTTAATTGTGCCATAAATTAAAGACATTTCATTTCAACAAGGACTTTGCTGGCGAGACGAAAAAACTTTCACTTGGCGTAACATGTCATTGTGCCAACAATACATACACACCCGCACACATTTGCCCATATACATATGTATATACACATGGACATGTACACTCTTGTAATGTAATCGCCATATGCCAGGGGCTACAAGCCTTCGTTGTGCTCCATGTTGACTGAATCACATGTTAGCATAAAATCAATTCTTTGCTTACTTTCAAATCATTATGAGCGAAATTTATAAAATTTATGATTCATGCATATGATAATAAAAATCTGTGTTTTTTTTTTTTCAGTTTATATCAGCACATATATTTAACCATTGAAATAAATCCTAGTACTAATATAATACCATAAATTCGCTGAACATTTTCAATAACTTCCGGCAGTAAAATGTGTGCAGAGTATTAGGTTATTTGGCTTGCATTAATTGGCCCATGGAGTATTTAATTAAATTCTTTCTTTCAGGCCTCGAACAAATGAAGAATGCTGCGTTCAATTGGTAAAAACACTAAACACCAAAACTTTTACGAAAATCCTCTGACGGACGTAAACTTTCAGCATGCACCCCCTGGTCAGAGGAGCGGATAATTAAGAAAGTTTGCATTCATCTAGGAGCACAGGCAAAATCGAACTCACTTTAGCCAAATGCGCAACATTGGCGTTCCATTCCACTTGTACAGGCTGCAAATTAATTTGCATTTGGTTTCAATATATTCCAGTACATGTTGTCAGTGGTCAGTCCATATGCCATCGCGGTCAAGCCTGCAGGTCAATCATCTAACTTTGTATCCGACCAAATTGAAGTCCATAACAACTTTAATTCATTCTATAGAAAGCTAAATGAAGATTAAAGTTGTCAAGAAAAACTTACACGATTTATGTCCTATTGTATCTGTATCTGTACCTGTATCTGTATCTGTATCTGTATCTGTATCTGTATCTGTATCTGTATCTGTATCTGTATCTGTATCTGTATCTGTATCTGTATCTGTATTGTATCTGTATCTGTATCTGTATCTGTATCTGTATCTGTATCTGTATCTGTATCTGTATCTGTATCTGTATCTGTATCTGTATCTGTATCTGTATCTGTATCTGTATCTGTATCTGCAATTAATTAGACACAAAATCTATTCAACTCATTAATGAAGACAAACTTTTACTCACGACTCACTGCCAACAGTTCTAGAGAAATTAAATGACATCCACATTTTATAAACAGCTTACAAATTGAGTACTTTGGATTAAAATTTATTTTGATTGTCGACAATTGCGGCTGCTTAGAACTTAGCCCAGCTTAAATAGTTATCTGCTGAGGCTGGTGCGTCAGTGTAGAAAGGCAAACTTTTCAATTTGCATATTTGAAATGTTGCGGAACAGCAGGTGAAGGCAGGTGCTGCATCACGTGATGCTCATTTAATCAGGCCCCAACTGCACATAACGGCACAACAAGCACGCCCACGGTCTGACACTGACAAACTACATGCGCTTAAAATTAAAAGAAAAACTCGGCGATAATTTATACGCACGCCGAAGACTAAATACTCTTTCAGATGGAACACATCAGACATGACTAATATTAAAAATTGATCAATTTTTGTTTATTGATTCTATCGTATAAAGAAGAGACTTTTTATTATGTTGCTGTATACAAACTTGAATAATGTAATTAAATGTGTTCAACAAAAAATAAAAAATAAAATAACTGAATGCTATGTAATACCATTAAAACAACTCTCAAGATTTTACGTCATTATACCCAGAAGACTACTGATAACAGCCCTATTACATGCGGAATATAATAAATTAAATATATAAAGACTTATTGTAGTATACAAGTACATTTTCTTAATTTTTTATAGTTTATACACAATTCGTGTCTAAATAACGGTACTCGCCAAGAAGGGAAAATATAATATGAACATTAAGTAAACCAGCAGCAGGCAACTGCTGATGTCAAATGTCAGGGTCCCACAGTTCAGTTCAGGTTCGAGCCCAACAACCGCGCGATGCTCGAGACACAATAAAAAAAAAACAAAAACAAACAAACACATATGCACATACACACGGGAACATGGGCATAGAACTAATGAAAACTGCAGGCGCTGATATTTCAGCAGACAAGCGAACCTAAAACCCTGATGATGTGCCGTGACAAAGGGTTATTTGGAAGAACAAGTATGTTTGCCAGTGTGCGAAAAATAGATATACGTACATCAATATGTTTATGTATGCGCACACATGACTCCACGCTGCCAGCCAGATATTGACTGTTTGACTAACTGAGTAGCTGAGTAGCAGCCGACGGCGTTTACTTACGCTCAACGGGAATATTGTCCATTGACATTGACGACAACTCTGAACGCATCCGAAGCGAATTTTCTGGACGGGTAAAGGCAAGCGCAACTTAAAGGGGCAACTTTAATTGAGTTTCGAAACAGTTTTCAATTTAAAGCTTTAACAAGACTCTAAATGAAACAAATAAGAAGGTTCTATTCGGGAGTGCTCTCCCAACTAAGAGATATCCTATAATATGCTGCGAAGATTTGTTATTTTATTCATTTTACGATTCTTTTATTCCTATCAACCTCAACAATCATTCCATGCTCAATTAAACATTCACTTGGAAATGCCCGACTAACAGGTACCCTATACCTTGCAAAGTTCTGTTATTTGAATGCCTTGCTGGACCTGCTATTTAATTTTCTACAAACATATTTCGCTGTACTTGATCTCCAGTGTTAGCTATGTATACTATGGGGAATTAATTTTCGAATATTTTTTCCTCTAGATCATCATTGTAATGTTCGTATATGTATGTGTATTTTTCAAGTCAAATCTTATCTCTCAATATTCTCTAGTATTTCAAGAACCTATTATGAACATTTCAATGGAAGGGAAGGAAAGGATAGATATTCGAAATGTAAAATATAATAAATCTGTGGATTCATTACTTTAACCTTTGGTTGTTTACGAAATCGCTGAGTACGGACGAACATAACTAAGGCGACTTGGTTCTTTGGCTTGATTGAGAATATACTATACATAGGCTATGACGTCTGCCACCTCCCCCTCTGTATGTTACATACATTTCAACAAATCAATTATAGTAAGGAGCACATTAAAAATGTGGCTCCTACAAGCGCAAGCATTTTCTCTTCACGTTTATTGGCAAATGCTATTTATGGAGCTCTATTAATGGCGACGCAATTGGGAATTGTGAATGAATTAGTTTTCCTGTCAGCTATTACCCAAGTTTTGCATTTGTCACTTCAATTGGCTAAATTGATATCGGGTCGAGAGTCGGTTTCTTGGAAATATTATTTATCGTTTGACGATGAATTTAAAACTTAAGCGAAAAGCTAAACGTGAGCCCAAATTTTTGCTCAGCGTCAATATATATTTCTTTATCTTTTTATTGATTTTTTTTTTTTTTATACCCTGAACCCATTGAAAATGGGAAATCAGGGTATAATGGTTTTGTGAAAAGTATGTAACAGGCAGAAGGAATCATCGCAGACCCCATAAAGTATATATATTCTTGATCAGCACGACGAGCTGAGTCGATATAGCCCTGTCCGTCTGTCCGTCCGTCCGTCCGTCCGTCCGTATGAGCAAAAGAATCTCAGAAGATATAAGAGCTAGAGAGCTGAAATTTGGCATGCATACTCGTGTATACCATAGGCAGTACAAGTTTGCTTTATTTTTTCGATAACTCGTCCGATAACTTTTTTATCGAGAATAATCGAAAAATCGACTTGGTTTTTTCAGCATAATTTTAACACTTTTAGACCTGGAGACTTCATATTTGGGTTGTATATAAAGTTAGTGGATACAAAGATTTTGTAATTTGCAGATTTTGGATACCACGCCCCCTTCTCCCCCAATTTGTAAAAGTACTAGTACTAGTACTTTTCAAGTACTAGAGACTTGTGCTTTGGAATGTACACATATTTTAACCATATGATTACGCTCTGAAAGTTTCATTAAGATCGTATGTCTACAAAAGAAATTATTCAACAAATAAATTCTCATATTATTGCCCACATTGCAGCGCAGCCCAAGCGCAGTCGCTGCTAACTGCGCAGTCAGCAGAGCACGTGCTTATAAGTGCATGTGTATGTATGTGTGCATAAAAGAAGTCCAGACTGATTAGAATATCAGCTTGGAGGGTTCAGGGTATCTCCTAGTCGAGCAGTCTCGACTGGAGCCTTCTTACTTGTTTTTTGTTGCTATGTGCGCATAGATATAACACAATAGTTTGAAAGAATGTCACAGCATGAATTTGAGGGCATTTGCTAGTCGCTCAGTAGAATTAATTATTTCAAGCTAAATATGACAAAAATTGAACTTAACCGTTATCAAACCGGTCACAGAACGCTTTATCAAAATAAAAAAAAAACGAATGCCAATTATAATTACTGATATAAGTATGTATAAAAATATCTGCAAAGAGAACCCACGTCAAAAGATGTGATATTCGTGGGAGTTACTCACTGAATAAATGATGAGCTGTGAGAATTGGATTAAAAATACAACGGGGTCTGCCCAAAAATAAAATATCGAAAACTCAAATGCAATATCTATTTGAAAAGGTCAACAAATTGTCTGGAGTAGAATAAAAAGAAAATCGCCTTTCCATTATATTTGAAGCCATATTCAGCTGTCTGAAGCAACTCTTATCTACTCTTAACTAAATACTATTTACTTGTTATATCACGAAAGCATGTATTAAGGTCGCTCATACATTTATACACAATGTCATCTGATATCTATATGCTCAGTGAGCGAGTTTATCTTTGTCAAAGAGAACAATGCCAAATTATCCCATACTCTGCGGTTTTTAAGGCCAAATTCTGTCATTGATTTCCAGGCAGTCTCTGTAACATTTTCTTTTCAATTTCAATTACAATTGCTTTTATTTCAATTCATGTGCGATTTCTCTGTTATTTCATAGCAATTGTCTGGCTGCTGCTTGCTGCTGATGATGGCATTATATTGGGTTTTCCCCTCCATTTCCCCACTCTGCCCTTTATCCGCTTGCGAACTGCAGTTCGAATGTAAGATGCTCATATGACTGTGCATTGTTTTGCTTGATTCAATTTAGAGATTAAATCTCTGTTTAACTGAAGCTGGAGCCCGTGCTGCTGCTGCTGCACTTGGTACTGGCCAAGACTTAAACCTGAACTAGATCGAAAGAACTCTGGAGTTGGCCAATTGTCTGCCACTCTTTTCACAGGCGACTTGCTTGGGTTTGTCTTAAATTATAATAATTGATATTTGAATTAGAATTTTCGAATCTATCTTTGTAGAAGGTCAGCCAGGCCAGCAAAACAAGCTCACTAATGGAGGAGAGCATAGTGCTTAGCAATTCATCTTCTCTGTTCGCGCACAGCTCACTCGAGTTACTTATGCACGTATGGGTGTGCTTATGTACAGCTGTCGAATTCTTGGAGTTGTCATCGTCATTAAATGGCAATTAGTCTCGGCCAGCGAAAGTCGACAAACAAGCTGATTGGGGACCTATTTGTCCCTGACCAGGCATCATCAATAGTCAGCGCAAACTTTTAAGCGGAAACACGCGTCTGTCCCTGCCTCTCTCTCTATCAGCCACTCCTTCTCCCTCTCTATGGCAAACTTTCACTTTACTGACAGCGTGTATCCTGCGTCCTGTGACGCCCCACCTCCTATCCCTTGGTCTTATGGCTGGCGAGTGCTTTCAGGAAATGAGCAAAACTCAAATTGACTTAAGCGCATCTTTGGCGACCAGCACCGTCCATTAGCTACCACTAAGACGAACTCCAAGACTTTGCGGACAAATCATTGACACTGTCATTGTTCCTGCTTGTTTTTGTAGCTGCTGCCACTTTGGCCAACTCCCATTGAGTGGAAGGAAACGCCGCGCTTAAGTCAATCAGCTTAGTTGATTTCCTCTCACTACCCCTTCCCTAAGCTCCTGTGGCCTGTCAGGTCTTATGAAGCTTAAAGCACGCACCCGTATCTCCTTACCTCCCTGCCCCCTACAAACAATATTCTTTTTATGACTGAATTGCCAGCGGCTCTCGCCCACCCTCAACCTCCAGCTATGAATTTAGCAGCCTCATCGTTTACGTGAAGCTCAAATTTGCATATATAGCCCTATAAGAGCATCGCCTTATCGCGCGTCTATCGAAACACCCATTTTTGGCAACACAAACGAAATTGCTTTAAGCCGAATATGCTCGCACAGAAATTCAGTCAATAAGTCGACTGCATCTTTTTCAGGGAAACATGCATATGCATATAAGTAGGTATATATACATTTGGTCCTTGTTAAGGACTAACAAGTTAAAGTTTTTTAAAGGCAGTATACAGCTAGCATATACCCTTCATGTCAAGTGTATGTATGTAGATCATCCGATCTACTTTTACGCTTTCGTTTCAATATGTAAAGCTATCAATATAGTATTATATGTATTCTAAGGTTTTAATGTTAACTGTACATCGATTTATGTATGTGTGAGTATTATATAAATATAAATACATTTGGAGCTTTGCAAGGATTCTCGTCCCATAGATAATACTTACTTAATTCCGTAATAAATAAATAAACAAATTCTAATTCATATGAATTACAATCATTTTATATAGACTTATAGATGAAAAACATATTTCAATTATTTATCATATTGTATTATTATGATTCCTAAATGGGATCAATACTTGCCCATATTTGAAAGGATAATGGAAATGAATATGTCATTTTCAGCATGTTACATATGTATGTCCACAAACATAATACCTTCAGTTGCGCTTGCTCAGTGGATATAGGGTATAATAAAAGCTAATGTAGTTACCTTTTTCTGTTCGTTGAGCATTTCCGTTGCATTATGAACACTCTTAAAAAAAAAAAAAAAGAAATAGGAAAAGTGTAACTGCAAATGCATCTAGGGATGGCAGCGTGAGTGCATTGCACGCTCTTCAAGTAACAAAATTTTATTGAAACGGAATTGAAATCAAATTCAATGGCAAGTCAACCAAACTCTAAACGGTTTTGGGACGTGACGTGACGTGATTATGTTGAGAATGCGAATGCTCTAGTCGGGAGTAGTTGACAAGGAGATATGACACCTAAATATGTGAATCGATTAGTTCGATGAGGGCTCCGAATATTAATATATTACTGGTGGACGATTACTATTATGAGAACTGCTAACTATGAAGTTAAGGCTTAGCAAATATCGATTATTATCGACATGAATAACATTTTAGCCTTGACAAACGGACAGACAGACAAATATATCTGGGACTCTAGATTATCTAAAGTATATGTATGTACTTTACTCGGCATACTTCTTTAACGAGAGCCGTAACCCAACCAAATTATACAATTATACCAGCCAAATTGAATGAGCCAGCTGCTAAGAGTGTACAAAAACGATTGTCAATAGGCATACTTAGTAAGAGGGTTTATTATGGTTGTGTCTTTATCTTTGTGACTATACTCTATAATATACTGTAGCAAGTAATTTTAGAACAATTCTGCAATATTTACAAGAGTTCTTTAAATTAAACTTCAACTGGAACTGCAAGTGCTTACACAGCACACAGCATTTTCACACACTACGTGACCATTTACGGTGTTGGTAACGTGAGTTTATACTTACTTATTACGTTAAAGGGGTATATCAGTTAATATATATAACTGTAGACTGGGCAATTTGACGTAAAATCTCATTGAGTTACGAGATACACTGAAATCAAATAGCGGAGATCGAGGAGTGGAGAGTTACGGGTGTCAAGAACACCCAAACATCTACATATTCAGGGCAGATGGCAAATTCAACACAAAAATGTATAGAATAATATTTTTATCATCTATATTTTTCGAGACAGACTTTTGCAATCATATTATTTTACTGACTACATATGTATGCATTAGAAAGCCTGGCCATTGGTGCGTGTAAAATCGGATAATATTGATATTTAAATATATTCAGCCGCTTTTACCAATGGCAACGAGTATTATGCAGCTGACTGCTGCCGTCTGCTGGGCGCTAAGTTGTGATTGTTGTTCGTGTGGGGGCTCGTGTGGGATTGTGTCGGGGATTTGCCATTGAAGCTTGAATTTGGTGCTTACGCTAAACTGGCGCGTTAACAATTGCGTGAAGCCAACTTGGCTGCTGTCTTGTTGGCCGTGCAGTTTTTCCGTTGTTTCCGCCTTCAGATTCAGTTGCAGCAGCACGCTCGAAATGTCAGCTGTGCGTGGGCACCAAGGACAATGGCTGGGAAAGGTTATGGGCCACGATATTTTCATTTGACATTTTTGGCAATAGTTGGAACTTTTTCGTATGCTCAAATTTATGCAGCATTTCATTTCTCTACAGCGCAATTTGTCAGCCCGAAACCCGAACGATAAAACACAAATCGCTCGACTGGCATACCAAAATTATTTGGATAATGGAGCAGACCGAAAGAAAAAAAAATTGAAAAAGATGAGGATGGCCTAAAACGAGGGAGCCCAAAACAAACTAACATGGAAAACATATTCGGTTTGTTGTTATTTCTCAGTTCAGTTGATGACATGAGCAACAAAATCGTAAATTCGATCAAGGAAATTAGAAGGGAACACATTCAAAATGGAGGACGGCGCCAAGTAAAATCCAAGCAAAAAGAGTCCATGCACAGTGGTCAAAACTAATACAATAATTCTACATATGATGTTTTGTATCAACAATTGATGTTAAGATAGTATCAAATATTTAATAAGAAAGTGTCGATACCACCAAAAATATCGAATTTACTAATATGGTTAATTTAAAAGTTTAAAAATAAAGTTTTAACTGCTATTTGATTATTGTCTTTCAGATTAAACATATTAATATAATAATTTATTACTAGCTGAAAAATATGCTAAAAATTGACACAATCTTAGATCGATTCATACATTCCTATAGATATATCTAAATACTGTAACCTAAACATATACATATATAAAATATTTATTCAAAACACTATAAAATACATTTCCTTTGACCCGAAAACATTTGAGGAAAAACCCATCAAATATAAAAAATAATAAAGATTTTCATCAAGTCGACCACTGTGCGGCATTTCAGTAGCTTAAACTCGCACTATATATGCGCATGTAAACATATAAATACATATATACACATATATACATATATATATGTGTGCGTGTGTGTGTGCATTGGAATTTAATTCAGCTATGAAAGGGAAATTTCACACATTCGATTGAGTGTAACGATTGTACGGGGAGTATGTGCCTGATTTGAATGGGGCTTTGGTCTTTATCGAAATTGAAAAGAGAAAAAGAAGAAGCGAGAGAGAGAGGGAGATGATAACTTATCCAAACGTATTTGTAATTTGTCTCTTTTGTTTTTCTTTCGGTCTCCGTTTTCTTTGGTTTTGTTTCCATAAGGGACTCTCAGGAATCTGTGGCATTCAAAGCCATAAATTGATTAGCCTCAATTTATACATATGTGTGTACATATATCGACAAACGATACGTTACATATCGTATTTGTGTATTTATATATGTATACATATATGGCATTCACGTAGCCAGATAAATATATCAATATTGATCAAAAATTAATCATACGCAACGTACGACAATCGGCATGTGGGGCCGTCTAGACTAAAGTCGTTTCCCGCTTTGGCTCATTCCTTACATTTAATTTCAACCCACTTTAGGCAATTATAATTCATATTCTTTTTATAAATTTGCACAATTTCATTAACGCCGGGCCGAAAACTACGCTGCCATTAGATCTGAAACCATAGCAATTAAAACTTTATTTGTTAAAAGGCGCTGTCAAGGAAGAATACGCCGAGAGAGAGAGTTTCACACTCGGCTGCATAATTAGCAAGCGAAAACCTCGCGGACAACTTGGACACGCAGGCGGTCAGGGATAGTTTAACAAAAAATGTGACAAAAGGAAAATAAATTATGTTCCACGTTTCCTTTCTGCCTGAATTTGTGACTATTAGAAAGAGAAATGAAAATGTGACTAGTGGATATAAATAGATAGATATAATTGTCACATTATCACTATGAAATAATAATGGATGCCAAGATGCTTGTGATTATCAACACTATTTTCATTTATCTGGGTTATTATAAAAAAAAAAGAGAACAAATTTTAATTACTGTAAAGTCCGCCGCCATAATGATCAAAAATTATTAAAAATATAAAAATCATCATCATTAAAAAAGCTATAAAAATTTTAACATTTAACAAAAATTATTATCATTATACAGTAATTATGTAAATATTACTGAAAAGGCAACATAATTAGCTAATTGTTCTATAGGGTAGATTACAAACAGACCCTCTAAAATAAAAACCTTTGTTGATGATCATAAATATATTTCACTTTTGGTATATGTATACTCAATAAATATTTACGTATATCGTAATGGTGTCATTTATTAATAATTAATAATATTATTAATTACATTCAACTCAATTAAGAGGTAATTGCGTTAAATTTGGAAACATAATATTACATCACAATATTGTAGAAGTTTCAATATGGGGCTAAGAGCTTGTATACAGCTCTTACATATAATTTAATCCCAGTGAATTTGCATCTTAGCTCCAGGCTTATATTTTTTTATTGTGTTCTCTAATTCTCACTTGGCAAGAGAAACAAAGATAGCTGATGAACGTAGTCCAGGGTATCGGTAATTAAGAGCGAGTCGGTTACGGAGATAGAGTTCTTATGATGGACAGTGGAGAACGAGAAAATCGCTAAGAATGAAACTAGACGATATTACATGAGAACCATATTAAAACTTTGCTATACAAATATGTATATTTTTACAAATTTGATTATATTACAGTTCCAATAGCCTCTATAGCGAAAACGTCTCACATATTGCATAAAATAATGATTTTGAATTTAAGAACAAAGAATCGGATGCAAAGAGTTTCATTGTCGACTGCTTTTCTCTTATCATACTGCTCTTTCTTTTGCCTTTAGTTTTGCATTCTCCTTTCATGTTTTGCATAACACAGTAATTAAAGCCAGCAGGCGCAATAATCAGAAATGAATGAAAACTATTTAATTAAACTATCTCGGCAGTTAGCTTCTGGGCTAGCAAAGCAAAGCAAAAAGCACATTTGCATTCGCCTTGGCACGGTGAATACTAAATATAAAGGACGATGGACGTTAAATTTAACAACTTTGGTAACTACAAAATAGTTGTGTTTTACGTAGGCTCAACATAACATATATGTGTATACATATACGGAGCTTAGGTAAGTAGCAGACGTATACGTAATGACACACACCTGAAGCGAACGCATATTCACCTTTGGACGCACATGTTTGAACACCTACGAATGCCTTCAGATTTTATTGAGACATTATCAGGCAAAACAAATGGTAGACAATTTGCAGCTATGGAGCTGGCTTTTACGGTCGCCTACCACACAAAAAAGGGCGTCTCGCTATCGCCAAAGCGGGGGCGTGGCTGGGGATGGTCATAGTTTCGCCCGAAGCCTGTATACAATAAATTGCGATGGCCATGTATGTATGAGCGATAACCGTGCGTATACGCAATATATGCCCAACATTTCGTTGTTTCAGACAATCCGGCCATTTTTATGGCTCATAACCGGAGACATTGGCATGTGAATGACAGATATTTGGTTTTCGTCTGTCCCAATCCAAGTCATGGCCACGGCCATGACTACGGCCATGTCTATGTCTATAGCAAGATAAAATGCAGTCCCTTTTAATCGCCTCGCCTGGCCAATTAATTAAATACAAATTAAATAAAAATCAAAATATCCAATAACTTTGCCACACTAAAGCATATCTAGCCAGAATGTCTGAGACAACGGAAACAGAAAGCCAATAAATGTTTTCCGAAGACAAACAATGAATTTCGCTGTTAGAATTGTCAGTAAAAGCCATATAAGGTTGCTGGCATGAGCTTGACCGATTCAAAATATAAGTAAAGAAATATATAGTAAAGAAAGATGGCTTAGACTGTCACAAAAGAGCTGAAGTGACAAAATTAAAAGCACATTGGGATTCTGGGAAATTCTGAGCTGACGAATCTTATCCATACAATTACGCAAATTTGTTTAGCACAATTTACAAAACAAATTTTAAATCAGCCGCTTGCACTTATCGTTCGATGAGCAGAATCTATCGATAAAACCTAATGTTAGCTAACATAATCACTGAGCGAAAGAAAGAGTGACATTGTACAGCATATTTAATGTACGATCTCTTAAATTTTAACATGACAATAGCACATGCATATATGTATATGTCAAATGTATATACAAATAATGTGTTTCCTTTTTAATAAAACTAGTTAATACTAATTATACATATGCATAATTACTTATACTATATGGAAACCTAATTCATGCACTCCATTGTGTCTTTAGGATTCTCTTTGCTTTTTATGAACTGTGAATTCTCTTCGAGCTCGCCATTTAATCTTTTCAGCCTTCTCGCCTCCGATATGGCCTTGTAAACACGATTTTTAGCTTTCTGAAAAGCCAAGCGAGCGTCCTTCTTATAATCGTCAAATGTGTAGCCTTCCCTCTTCTGAGACTCTGCAACGAAATCAGATGATATCAGCATCTTAAGCTCATATACAAAATTACTTCATTTACCATATAACGCTGTGTTCAAATTTACATAATTGCTTAAGCCTGCTTTCGAGCTGTGTCCTCCATAATTCATTTCCATTAACAATTTCTGGTCTAATATCCGTCCAATATTCTTAACA
Source organism: Drosophila arizonae (assembly GCF_054131065.1). Lineage (NCBI taxonomy): Eukaryota > Metazoa > Arthropoda > Insecta > Diptera > Drosophilidae > Drosophila > Drosophila arizonae. Next base: position 24,531,303 of record NC_142924.1, on the reverse strand, counting down.
ATTCCACTAGGATTTAGAAGATTCTTAAAAAGCTCAGTCTGTAAAAGCAAACGAAATTAAAATTAAAATGTGAGCGTATTCTTATGTTACATTTGTTCTCTTTGAGCTACTTACATATTTCTCTCGATCATTTGCAATTTGCATATCAATAACTTCCAATGCTTCTTTGTGCTTAACAGGAAAATCATTTGGCTTCGTCACCGTCTTCATATTTTCACAGATTTTATCAACACGTGCCAATATCTTCGTATTTACATTAAGTAGAAAGTCCACTTTGCGTTCCAGGCTGCTCAAGCGGTCATTTAGATTATGGCATTGGTTTGATCCTCCGTCTAAGGGATATACTCGCTGCATTTTTTGCTGCTCCTCGACCAATTGTTGACTGTCAACCATTCCGAATATAACTTCCTCTTCAATGGGCATCATATCGGGACATATAACTTCATTCTTAACGGATATATTCATATCGATGTCGAGCGGATCATCAAATATATCAAATTGCTGTCTTGCCTTTTCTGCCGAACGGCGAGCATTCCGGCCACTCCCACTCATATTAAGAGTATCTAAGCTTCCTATGATATAGTTGATTGAATTTAAAATATATTCAATAGATAGAATACTCACCTACGATATAATTTGATTCGATAACGAAACCTCAGTTTATTTCACCAGTTTTTTGTTGTCCGCTTTCAGTCTGTTCAACTTATTTTTATTGGTAGAAAGCAAAAATTATTACATATATTATTTGTCAATAAGCATGACTTTTATTGACAACAGATGGTATGGCCGGAGCCAATTTGTTCCACTACGCCACATCGTACGTCTAACTATACAATGTGGATTTAAAATGGTGTATGCGTTTTTGGCATATATATGTACTGCATGTAGGATTATAAATAACTTTAATTTTTAATCGACTTGTTTAACTAATTAAAATTATTTGCGCGTATTTTGTTTTGCCTAGATTTAAACAGCTGTTGTCAGTCAGTCGATATATTGAGGCGGCTTATCGATAAGCGTGCATTTAGTATTTTCTCAGTAAGGTCACACTTGTGAAGATGTTGCCTGCACGTTTATATTCTTCCTGTCGTTTATTTTCAACAAATTTAACAAATAAAGCTGTGAGCAAAAATGCGGTTGGTGGAATTAGCCTGGTAGATAAAGTTGCCGTTACCAAAAATGGAAAAACAATTGTAGCCTGGCATCCAGATACTCCATTTCCCTACGAGCACACAAAACCACTGCCACAGTTCGTCGAAAAGCAAAGTTCTGATGTTATTAAGGAAACTGCATTGCAGACGGCAATGACTGCTTTTAAGAACAAGTTCCCCGAGGTTGCACGTCAGGAACTTATGAAGTTAACACACACTACAAAGCACCGTTGGTTCCCGCGGGCTCGCGACAGGAAGGCAAAAAAGACGCCTATGGACCGGCCTTACTTGTAAACGCTATGTTACATAAGCGCTTTGTATATGCAATAAGAGTATGAAAATGAATAAAAGTGGTGTTTATTAATAAGAATATTGAAATCAATGTATAAATAAAAAGAATACCCCTCCCTATGTCGACTTTCATCTTCTTATTTTGATACTATCAACTATAAATCAGATTGGGAACGAATATAATAAGAGCCAAAACAAAAACAGCTGTTTGCAATAATAACATTTCCAACATGAGTATTACAGCAACGTGGGTGATAACAGTAGCCCCAATATGTGCACTGTTAAAATCGTCATCGTCACAAATACATATGAAAGAACTGAAATCATATTTTACCGAGCAGCCTTCGAATTAGTTTTCAAATAATAGTACAAACAAATTATTTTAGTCTATTATATATTTTATATTAATAATAATTATTGGCGAATTATTTGAAGCATATACCCAACATTAGTGATCATCTAAGCCTCGGAAAAAGCTTTAATAGATGAACATAATATTGTTCGAATTGATTGAAGACCACTGTATTATTAACATTCTGCTGGCTTAACATTATGCGCTCATTTTCTGTGAACATACATCTCTCCTCTCATTTTCATTGTGTCTGTGACTTTCAAAGTGGATTGACGTGTTGCGGAAAGTTGAACCGAGAAATTTGAGAGCTAAGAAAGTTGTGAATAGGAAAATCACAAAAGTGCATTGGTTGTGTTGTTTGGGAGAGTGTTTGTGTGTGCATATATGCTAGAAAGAAAAAGAGAGAAAGACAAGTGCAAATCGCAAATAACTAATTTGTTCAATCAACAAAGTCAGACAAAGAAACATAGACTTGTGATTGCAGCATAAAGGCAATATGTCTACTGTGGAATCCTCTAGTTCGGCAGTTCAGCAGCCACCCTCGTCCACATTGCCAATGTTGGGCGATAATCAAGTGAGCACCATGCAAATGCAAATGCAGGCCTCTACTTCATCAGCGGGAGGAAGCGGTAGCATGTCGGTGGGCGTACCGTTAGATACGCAAGGTAGCGGCGAGCCACCAGCTAAGAAGCAGATGCTCGATCCGAACGCAGCCTCTTCATCGTCGGGCTCATTGTCAGGCGGTGGGGGCAGCGGTCCAGCTGGTGCTGGAACCGGAACACACGAGAAACTCGCCTATCGCATCTCGACTGCGCTGTGCTGTGCCGTGTGTTTGGATTTGCCCAAAACGGCCATGTATCAGGTGAGTTGATTGTGGCATGAAAACTCAAAAAAAAAAAAAAAAAAAATTAATTAATTAATTAATTAATTAATAAATACGTACATACACCAACGTATGTGCATTCAAATGCATTTGTGTATTTCCGAGTAAATGCATACATACAGCAGTGCTCTCTATGCGTATGCGTGTATTTGTGACATTTCTCTGTATACAAAACAAATCGAGCAAAAGCAATCGAAAACTCAGCTGTAAGTGGTCACTCCCACCTCACACACCGCCGCTGACCCGTTGAGCGCAGCGCACACAGCTGGGCTCGCCAGTTAGAGAGAGAGCGCAAGGCGAGCGCCACAAAGCAGAATGTAAGGGAACTTGAAGAAAAAGAACAGTGTATTTGTGTATTTGCTTGCCTATGATTAAATTACAAGAGCCCATTGCCATTGCCTTGAAAACGACAATGCCAGGCACTTGCACTATTTGGCCTCCAACCTTCTTCGTGCTGCTCACCCATTAACTGTTTTTTGTAAATATATATATACAGCGCACTCGCTCACACGCATTATGGTTACATAGCATGCAGTTCTCGCCATGCTGCTGCACATTTATTGCGTTTTAGGCGAGCAACGACCAAAGCAACCCTGCTCAATTTCAATGCTCACCCCACTGACCCCCACCTTAAAACTATTTGCGCAGTTACATTAACTGTAACACTCTTTTTAACAGCTGCACTACTGCCTTTTCCGCTGTTGCGTCATCGAATTTGTTGTATGCGTTCATTCTTTCTATAGATAAATCTATATGTATGCATATAAATTTGCATAAACTAATGTATAAACATACATTCATATGTATGTCTTTAGAAAATAGCAAAAAGTTTCTCATGGATGCGTTATTTTATTTAATTTATTGTGAAATGGAGCTGTTATGTGTTGTGTTCGTGGCCTATTTTTAGCTGCGTAGTCCGTGCGACCCCCGCTGCGGCGGCGCCATTGCCGACGTCTCGTTTCTCTAAACCCCGCCCGCATTCAAAAATAATGCTAACGAATGAACGTCAGTGTTTGTTTGCTATGTCGACATACATACATATGTACGTAGATACATACATATCTACACACACACATATAATTATGTATGTGCGTATGTATATTGTCATGCAAAAAGCTAATTGCCTGTTTGTCATTTCCTATTCTTTGCTGAATTCGCTTATACATACATCATTCATGAATGCAGTGGATCGTCAGATTTATTGTTGTTGAATTCGGCAACGATGTTATTAATTTAATAAATAATTGTGTCAATTTATTAACAATCAAAGCTTTACGTAACACGTACAATATGTTTGTAGTGACGTTATATACACATATATATTTGTATAAACAACTGAGTGTATATATAGCGTGTATATACATATGTATGCATGTATGTGTTTCTTAATTCTTGTTGTTTTCACCGTTTCTTTTCTAAGCCTTTTCGCCTTTTTTCAATAGTGCTACGTTGACTATCGCAGACTCTCTGGTTTATTTTCCTTCTCTCTCTTTTTCTCTTCACACACACACTGACACTCACAGACACCAGTCATAAATATAACTGCGTCATTGCTTTGGCCCACCAAATAATACATGAATGCATCATAGGTGTCTAATATATTGCTCTTTGTAATTATGTTATAATACAAGTATAATGAATACCAAGAGTTTGATATGAAATCGTTAAATCCAATGATGTTTACATACCTATGTATGTATGTACATAGAATTTTGTCGAAAGCACACACATTGAAAATTTTACACATACATTCACGCACACGCATGCATAGGCTCTTTTTCACTCTCGTTTATTTATATTCACGCTCTCTGTTATTGTTTTGCTTTTGCTGGCAGTTGGTGCTCTTCTCGGTGCTGTTATTGACATTCGTCTCATCCTGCTCGCACACACAGCGTACTTCGTAACATAGTCAGCTGTTTGTGAGCAAAGAAAAACATTTGGTAGTTGGTGAGAGAAAAAAAAACCTACGACGCATTTTCATCATCTTTATTTGACACCAATTGGCATGATTTTTTTTTATGTTTGAATTTGCGTTTTAATGTTGTTGCTGAGAGGAAGGGCAAATTATGAAAAAAAAAATGTGTTGGATGTGTGCAGATTGGTATTGTTGTTATTTGGAGTGACCCGTAATCTAAGTTAAACTTGTTTTTCCAGTTTCAGAGGCAATACCTAAAACCTGTAAATTCTATCAGTGTGCGTTTCCTTTTACCTGCGCTACAGTTGTTTTTGCTGTAGTTGTTGTTGATATTATCGTCTCCACCAGTCACTACTGTTCTCTGTTTTTTCGATGTTGACAATCGTCTCTACTTGGATACACACACACACACACACACACACACACACACACACACACACACACACACACGCAAATGCATGCAGACGTATCTACCAAAACATTATCAGCTGGGTTTTGTTGTGAGTTTATTTAAAATGGGAGCGACAAAAGTGAGCGAGTGAATGAATACACGCGAGCAGAGAGAGTGAGTGAGTGAGTGTGGCAGTTGAAGAGTTTTAATAATACAAATACAAAATTAATAAAACAATTTATACATATTTTGGGGTTTGCTTTAAACAATTGTCACAGCTGCCTATCGCTTACTCTATGTGTGTGTATGCCATAAATATAGCGTTTGCTACGACATAATGTTTTCTGCTTGAACAGCATTTGGAAGTTCATTCAACCTCAGAGAATGGGAATGCGAATGGAAATGGAAATAGGATTTGGGGTGCAGCGAAAATGCTATCCTGCTCGCACACTCGTCATCATAGGGAAACCTGACAAGAAAGTCAAAGATAAATAACGAACGTGCTCTTATCTCTCAAATAGAAAGATATATACAGGCAGTTGCAAGTATACATGCATATGTTTCTATATATATATATGTATATATATTTATATGTTGCATTGGGTATATCGCACATGTCACTCCGTAAATAGAATTTCCAAAAGATCGAACAAGTATGGAGCTTTTATCACGCTTCGAGATTGGTAATTGACGGATCGTCGCGTTTTCTCGCGTCTCATGGCCCGCATTCTTTGCAAATCCAATGAGAATTGTATAATGGAAACAGCCATCCGGGTCGTCAGATCTGACCTTTTCCAGTCATATATTTTTATTATCTCGCTCTCTCTTTCCGCTCTCTTTTCGACTGATCCCTGGCAATTGGATGGAACACTACCCCTATTCCTACAGTAATGATTTCGTATCATTCATTTCACACACATTTTTTTTTGTAGTCTCCAAAATTGGGAAAAAAATGAATGAAATAAAAATTATGTCTAGTATATATTTCCTTTTATTTTCATCACCATAGAGTCATGGACTTATGGAGTTTTTTTTACGCTCCAGCCTATGCTTAACCGTAGACCATTAACATCTCTTTCTCTATCTCTCTCTCCTCTATATTAACTATTTCTATCTCTCTAATGAATAATCTAGTTAAGTCAACTTAATATTTACATACAAAGATGAAACTGTTTACCAACTTAGCTAACTCTTGTAAGCACACACACACACACACTTTGCCACTAGTATTGTAATTAAATCTTACTGCTAAGTATTTAAAATACCTTTAGCCTATTTGAGATAAATCGTCAGTAACTGTAAACTGTTGATATATAATTGAAATGTACAAATAGAAAAATATGAAAAGAAAACAAAAAAATAAAAGTAATTTCAATAAATTTTGCATCGAGTGCAAATTGTTAAACTCAAAACTGAATACAAAATAAGCGTTTTTATTTCACAAAAAAAAAAAAAAAAAAAAAAAAAAAAAAAAAATTGAGAACCCCCCACAGGAACCACCCATTTAACTATCCATCAATCCAACCATCCAATCATTTCAAAAATGTCTCGCTCCTGCTAATATCAGCTAGTCCGATCCGGAATCCCTCTTCACCAAATTTCTAATATCCTCCCACATTTCACACCCTCCTCATCCATCTTCAATTTTTGCCAAATAGCGTATTTGACTAATAGCAAATTTTTCTTCTTTTTTCTTTAATTGCAGGTTAATTTTTATTCCACTTTTTTTAGTTCTACTACATACATCACACATACGTATATATTTATGCATATGTATGCAGATGTATAAATATATATACTTTTAAATCTTTTAACATATATATCCCTGACATGCGCCCGCACTAAAACCTCTCTGGTTTTCACTCTGCTCTCTTTATTTTAGTGCCAAATGGGTCACCTGATGTGCGCCGCCTGCTTCACCCACCTCCTGGCGGACGGACGGTATGAAACACAAAAGCGCAAATTAAACGACTTGAAAAATTATTTACTGTGATTTGACCAAACACTTAACCTTTCGACCTGCCCAAATTCCCCAATAATCTAAACCTTTCCCCCTTTCTGTCATATATTTCCTGCAGCCTACGAGATCAGATAGCCACGTGCCCGAACTGCCGTGTGGAAATATCAAAGAGCACCGCATCCCGTAATCTGGCTGTGGAAAAGGCAGCTTCCGAATTGCCTAGCGAATGTCAGGTAAGCAAGTATAGACAATCTCATATCCTGGTCTGGACTGACAATTTCCCTTTTCTAATTTTCAGTTTTGCAACAAAGAGTTTCCATACAAATCTCTGGAGCGTCATGAGCAGCACGAGTGTCAGGAGCGTCCCACAAAATGCAAATACCATCGTATTGGCTGCCAGTGGCGTGGACCCTATCACGAGAGTGTGTATCTATGCCAATATATAGAAATGTCTATGTATACCAATAATTCATAAACTTCTTAATCTCTTACAGCAACTGAACACGAACGCAACTGCTTGCATCCCCAAAAATCTGGCTATGAGGTGATGGCCGCCTTGGAGGCCCATGATGTCAAGATCAAAGAGGAAAAGAAAATGTTTAATACATTGATAGATCTGCTGAGCTACGAGAAAATCATATTTAACGGCAAGTGAAGCATCTATAATTCCATTATACTCTTTAATAACCATGGCAATACAGATCTACAGATGAAACCGTATCGCACAGATGAGTATGTGCACAAGCTGTTCTATGAAACGGCCCGTTTCTCAGCATTCAACCAGCAGTGGGTGGTGAAGGCGCGCATCAATAACAGCCAGCGAGATCCGCATCAGTCGAACGAGCGAACCATCACCTATCAGCTAATACTGAAGACGAAAACCAGCACACCAATGAGCATCCATTTCTTTGCACTCAAAGGTCCCTTCTCGGACATGAAGGTCTCCACGCAAATATATAAGCACGAGTTTACGGAAACGGTACCATAATATTTACATTGCAGGGGAATATCTATAAACATACAATTCATCCTCCATTCCAGAGCACTGAGAGTGATTATTACGTGCTACCCTTGCCTGATGGCAACGGCACGGGCTCCAGCGAATGCAATCGTATGCTGGCCAACAAAGGGATTAATTTCCGGTGCGTTAAGTATATGAGCACTTAAATCATATTTATCTCATAACTTTTCTTTACAGTTTACTGATGTTTCTGCTGAATAAGTAAAGCGATCGTTACATGCTAGTAGTACAGATTTTTCAACCTAGTTTAAGTTTGTTGTTTCTAACTCATAAATGTGCAAAAACTAGATATAGCCAAAATATATAAAAATATATATTTTCTATCTCTAAATGTACATGTACTTTCAAATAACTGAAAAAAAAAAAAATTTTTTTTAATTAAATGAAAAGCGAAAAATCATCTTACCCCTTAATACTAACAATGACGATAGAACTGTAACGCGTTAGGTTGTAACTGTGACCTAAGTTTAGATGAGTTTTAAGCTTTATATTGCTGGCAAAAAGAATAAGTAAATAATGTCCCACATATGCGATATATTTAATTGTAAGACAGATATAAATTAATGTAAATGAGACGTTTCCTGATTATGTTTAAATCCCATTCAACGGCATAAACACAGAGCCATATGCATAAATCTACTAATATATATATATATATATGTACATTATATAGATCAATATACAAAGAGGACACAGCTACTTTATATGTATACTACGTACGTGATTTATATGTATCGAGTACATCTGAAATGCCATTTGAAAACACTAATTCAACAATAATTTCAATAAATACAAAAACTATGTTAATCCATGATGGATAATTTGTGTGAAGTGTGACTCTAAAAAATATATAAAATATTTAATTGATCTCACTCGAATAAACAAATACAAAATCTTGCTGCTCTCAATGTGCAGTTTGAAATATGATATATATATAAAGCGCACATTTGGAGCTCGAGCCGTAAAAATAAAGCTTACATATAACATAAACATACATATATATCTATAGGAATCTGATCGAAGCAGATTTGAATTTCGTGCTAAATACACTGTAAGAAAACAACACCAAGCTATCTGAACCTAACAGAGTTTATAACGCTTTATGGCTATGATATATAATCTGTACTGTAAAGTCGAAAGCTAAAGAAGGAAACTAATTGCACTGCAGTTCTCCCAATTGCTTTATTTAAAAAGAAAAGTTTATATTTAAAACTCTCTTTAATTGCATTCTGTTGACATCCCCCTTAGTTTATAACGCTTACATTTACATTTATGTGTGTAATATTTATATGCATCGTTAAATGATAAAGATAAACATATATGTATGTATAAATATACATATATTAATATACACATATTAATGATATTTCTTAATAAATAAAATTAACGTGCAAAGGCAATATTATCATGTGTTCAATTTCTTGATACTCTATTCCATGTCCTCATCTTCCATCGCCTGATACCTGTTGCGCACATGATTCGCAACTATCTCACGGGGATTCTTTTTGAAGTTTTTGTCTTTTATTAGCTTTTCGAATGATCGGACTTTGTTTACATATTCGTTGCGTTTCTTCTTGATCTTCTTTTTGGCACTCAATGTCTCAGCTTCTTCCACTGTGATACCATCTTTTTTCTCTTTCTTTTGGGCTTTTACCAACTTGTACATCTCGCCTAGGGATGGCAGCGCATCTCGCAGGGGCTTTAAATCACCTACAACTTTGGTTTTTTCTCTAACTTTGCGTGCCTGCTCTTCCTTTAACTCCTTCTGTATTTCTCCGAAGCGTTTTAGCAATTTTGAGTGTTTTTCTGCTGATTTTTCTTTTTTTGTTATGGTCTTCTTTGGAGAGAGGGTCTTGTGTAGCAATTTATCCTGGCGATTTTCTTTATTTAGTTTCGCCTGTATTTGCTGAACCTTTTGCTTCGCCGCTCCTACAGCACTCTTTGCTTTCGCTCGTATATTTCTTTTAGTTTTTGCCATATCTTTTATTGTTTAATCAAAGAGTGCGGAGTTGAGCGTTTCTATTTTTTTGGGCTCACGTTTTATTTTGTTTTATGATATCGACATTTGATTTGCCCAACAGCTGATATATCGATGTTTTGTAACAATCGATGCTTAATACGATTATAAAAATCACGTCTATATCATAAATAATGTAGGCGAGTACTTAGCTGAGCTATAATTTAATAATGTAATAATTAAATAATAATCTGAGCTGTACATGATTAAGTTATCTTAAGACTTCGTTTTAATAAGGTTTGCTTTCTGTACATCATTCAGTGAACGTGGCGCAGTTACTTGAAAAGTTTTGTCCATCTCTAATATAAATGCAATATTGTTTGCTTGTAAACAGCTGTGATTGCGGTTAAGGTAAATACAAAGTTTTGCCGAAAATGGATTACGATTTTAAGATGAAAACCCAAATGGAGCGAACAAAGGTTGAAGATCTATTTAACTATGAGGGCTGTAAGGTGGGCCGTGGCACCTACGGTCATGTGTACAAGGCCAAGTGGAAGGAGACCAGGTAAGCAAAAGAAAGCTAGCAAAGTATTTTCATTCTGATTCCTGATTTCTGCAGCGATGGCAAGGAATACGCTCTTAAACAGATAGATGGCACAGGTCTCTCTATGTCCGCTTGCCGTGAGATTGCTCTGCTACGCGAGCTGAAACACCAGAATGTTATAACGCTTATTCGAGTCTTCTTGTCACACAATGACCGGAAGGTGTTTTTGCTGATTGACTATGCAGAGCATGATCTGTGGCATATCATCAAGTTCCATCGTGCAGCCAAGGCCACCAAGAAGCATGTGGTTGTGCCACGTGGCATGGTCAAGAGCCTTTTGTACCAGATTCTGGACGGCATTCATTACCTGCACAGCAATTGGGTTTTGCACCGTGATCTGAAGCCAGCGAACATTCTCGTAATGGGGGACGGCAACGAGCGTGGGCGTGTCAAAATTGCCGACATGGGCTTTGCACGACTCTTCAATGCTCCTCTGAAGCCACTGGCAGACCTGGATCCAGTGGTGGTTACCTTTTGGTATCGAGCGCCAGAGCTTCTGCTAGGTGCACGTCATTATACGAAAGCCATCGACATTTGGGCTATTGGATGTATTTTCGCAGAGTTGCTGACGTCGGAGCCTATCTTCCATTGTCGGCAGGAGGACATTAAGACAAGCAATCCGTACCATCATGATCAGCTGGACCGCATATTCAATGTAATGGGCTTTCCGCAGGACAAGGACTGGGAGGACATCAAAAAGATGCCAGAGCACCATACACTGATTAAGGACTTCAAGCGCTCCACCTATTCCGCCTGCTCCCTGGCCAAGTATATGGAGCGTCACAAGATTAAGCCCGACAGCAAAGCATTTCATCTACTGCAAAAGTTGCTGTTGATGGATCCCAACAAGCGCATAACATCTGAGCAGGCGATGCAGGACCCATATTTCCAGGAGGAGCCACTGCCAACGCAGGACGTCTTCGCCGGCTGCCCCATACCGTATCCCAAGCGTGAATTCCTCACCGATGACGACCAAGAGGACAAGTCGGACAACAAGCGCCAACAACAGCAGCAGCAGCAACAGCAGCAACAACAACAGCAGCAGCAACAGCAACAACAGCAGCAGCAACAGCAGCAGCAACAACAGCAACAGCAACAGCAAATGAATCCCAATGAGCCGAATGCCAAGCGCGTTCGGCTATCAGGCGCTGGCAACCAACAGGATTTCCATCATCAGCAACAGCAGCAGCAGCAGCAACAACAGCAACAAATGATCTTCAATCAACAACAAAACTTCCAGCAACGATTCAACTGAAATGCAAGTCTTAAGGAAGTCAAGTCAATATACAATTCGTGTTGGAAAGTAAGCTATTCCATTTGGCCCTTATATATTTACAATAATTTATAGATTTTTTATAACAACTTTAATGTAAGAAAACAATTCACACAAACAAATTAAATGTTCTTAAGCTTAACTATTTCAATAGTCTTTTTTGTGTCCTAGTACCAGCCGCTAAAGCGTTCAATGGCTCGACTCCATTTTTGCATGCGGTTGGCGATCGAATCGAACTGCTTTGGCTGTGGCTCGAAAATACGCTCCACATGGCGGAAGCGTTTGAGATCGTCGAGCGTGTGCCAAATGCCATGATTAACGCCTGCTAGAAAGGTGGCGCCCATTATGCTAGATTCGGAGCAGTCGGCGCGCTCCACGTGCAGACCGCTGGCATCGGCCAAGAACTGGCAAACAAAATCATTGCGCGAGACACCGCCGTCCACTCTGGAAAATAGTTAATGATTGAGGAACTCGAGTCGAATGCTGACGTCAGTGCCTTACTTAATGACTTTCAGTTTGTGTCCCGTTTCGTGCTCCGCAGTCTCAATCAGCTGCACCACACGAAACACGATGCTCTCCAGCAGCGCACGCACCAGGTGCGCTTTGGTTGTGGACGGTGTCATGCCAATGAAGCCACTGGCGGCGCGATAGTCATTCACAGGCGGCTGGATAGGCGTAACCGATATGAAATTAAATACATTGGACTCTATTTCTCTGTGTACTCACACCCAATCCGCTAAAAGCGGGCATAAAGTAAACATCGTTAGTGTCTGGCACTGATTCAGCTATGGCGGCGGTCTCAGCGGGCGATTCGAACAGTCCACAGGATTGGGCCCATGTCACCACCGTTCCAAAGTCGTGGGCAGCACCTTCGATGCAGTAGATCGTGTCGATCTGCTTACTAGCACGCTTCAGCTGCCAAGCTACCAGTGGATACATTCCGCTAATCACAGCCTTGCAATCTGGCCCGGTCACAAGGTTTAGGAACGCGCCTGTACCCATGGTGATCTTCACATTGCCTGTGGCGAAGCACTGCGAGCCCCACATGGCAGCCGTCTGATCACTGAGAGAGGCAGCAATGGGAATCTTAGTGTTGTTCCATTCCTGCCCAAATGCCGAAGGATGCACGTATCCGAAATCCCTGTAGCTATTCTCAACCACGCGAGGCAAAATGCTGGACTATAAGAATGGGAACTATTGAATGGAATCAAAAATAAATGCTCTCCACATACATCGATGCCGAACATCCAGCGCACAAGTGGCGACCAGCTGAGAGTAAAGGGATCGTACAGACCGGTGGCAGTGCTTGAGGTAATATCGGTTATATGTTCTACATCTGGATCAAGACCGTTGCCGGACCGCAGCTTGTACAGTATCCACGAATCGAGTAGCTCCAGGCGCGCCTTTTTTTCGTGCAGTGCCCGCTGCAGTTGCTTGTTGTGAGCAATCTCATAAAGCAGACGTGGCGTCACTTGGCCATTCATCAGCTTGAGCACACTGCCAGCTAAGAAACGCGCTTGTCTGGTCAGCAGGTACAGGGAGTAGGAGAATCCATTCATGAAGCGTAACAAGCAGCTGGAATTCCATTGCTGGACCAGCTCGTCCGCGCGTAAGTCCTTCCACGTGATGAAATTGTGATAGTATTCTTTGGTCCTGTGGTTCCACGTTAAGAATGTGCACCGCTGTGTAGATATTGTGAGGCAGCTGATATCCGCTGGTGTCAACTTTGCGTCTGCAGCAGATTAAAGATAAGCCATTGTATATGTGGGGGGACTACTAATCTCAAGTACTTACTGTGTATCGATTCTCTAATCACCTTGACTATCTTACGCCATAAGCCCTCGGGCTCTATCTCGAAATAGCCCGGCTGTGGATTTAATAGCTCAACCTACAAATATCATACAGTTAAATGGTTCTCAACTTTGCCCGCCGCCACTTAATTAACTCACTGCATCCGCTGCCGACCCCTTGACCGCGCAGTTCTCATCGAGCACGAAGCACCGCAAATACGTCGTCCCAACGTCCAATGCTGCGATATGAGCTTTCGTTTCTGTCATTTTGTAGCCGCCGTTGCCGCTGCTGCTGCTGCTGCTTCTCGGAGCACACTTCGTTATTTACTGAAGCTTAAAAGCCGATCGCTGGCAAACTAAATTTGCGTTGCTCTTTGCGCATAGTCGTTTCATTTTGCTGCCTATCCCCGTAATCAACTACTCTAGTTTCTGATAATAAACGTGACCAGTTGGTGTCAATCATGGTGACGAGTTAATGTGCAGGTGTCCAAGTTCCCACGCAGCAGGCGCTCATTCCATATAACCATGTGACGTCACACCTTAAGTCTATTGCTCTCAAATGCAAAACCTGTAACATTAGTGTACATTACTGTGTATAATTTGCATATCATAAATAGAAGTTGTCTTCATAAGCTATTTGATTAAAATTAAATCTATATCACTCGCCTACTTCGGATTAAACAGGACTTACTTCATTAAGATTTTTTTCTTTGATAAGAGAGTTGCCACATCTTTAGCATTACTTTCTGTAAGCAGACTGGCAGCATAGTGCAGTGCGCACAATTCATAAACATTCAAAATTGTTATCTTGATGGTATAGAGTAACAATAACAACATTTAATACGTTTTCTGTTTGTTGAGATAAGGAGTAGTAAATATAGAGCACTCTATCAACTTGTGGCCCACATGCATCCCAGTCAACAATCACATTCAATTCTTTTTTATAACTTTATTATACATATACATATATAGATATATAGACATATATCAATAATAATATTACTCATTTAAACAACGCTACACGACAAAGACATTCAGTTATAAACAATATATGCACGTAAAGAGTACGAACTATGTAAAAGCTTTCAGAAGCCTCGTGCTGCATAGATAGTAAATACAGTCATTTAGGTACTGGTTTCTAATAGGTACACGTTGTCTCGAGTTGCAGTATAATGTCAAAGGTGCCTCATTTAGAGATATGTATGCCTACAACTACTTATAACAATGCCCCCCATTTCTTTACATATCCGTCGGAAGTATATCCGGAATTAGATATTGACATAGATCCACCTCACTGTTAACAAACTTCACCTTCTTGGCGGTGTTGTCATCGAGCAGCATGCGAATGGCTGGCCATACGGTCGAGAAGATGCCAGGTGCATTTATGATTAGGCAAACGCCCAATCGCTCCGGATAGTGTTTGCCGAGCAGCCAGATAAGATTCTGCACCAGCTGATAGTCCATGCACGCTGTGCTGAACTCAGCCAGATCGAAGACAATGCACAGGCGGTCTGTGACCTCCTCGAAGCACTTTTTGCATGCCTCCTCCAAAATGTAGACAATGAATCGCGTCAACTCGTCAATGTCGCGCGCCGAAGAGCTATGATTTTTGGCTGGAATATAAATGACGGGACGGCCAACGCAATCCCGATGCCGCAAGACCCGTGCCTTGTTCTCCAAGTGGCTGCGGTCCATTTCGTTCAGTTTGGCCACGCCATATGATTCACGCCACTTGTTCGTCTTCAATATGGCCTATAAGGGTGGGTGGCGAAAGGTTAGCCATATGTGCATAATGTGTATAAAAGTCAATGTCAAGATGTAGGCGCGTGGGCGTGAAAATAACTCACTTGGAATGCGTCATCTGTAGTCTTAAAGGCGCGCAGATAACGCCGGAGTGAAAACTCATTCTGATATTGATTTGGGTCTGCGTCAGCTATGAGCTTCATTCGCTGCTTCAGGTCCTTCAGATCTTGCTCGTTAATTGGCGCCAGCTCCTCCGCTGACATATTGAGTCAATTATTTTATTAACGATGGCCTTGGCTGGCAGTAAATCTTAGTTCCTGTGGCAACTCAGTGTCTATTGTGAAATCTCACTTGCTATTCAACGTTCTATCCACCGCACCAACTAAATTGTTGTCCGGAAATTATTTTTTCACTTTTTCCTATTGCGTTTCAATTAAGCTATCGATAAGTTTTAATTTGACAGGGTTGCCTGAGCTTTAAAAAAAGCAGCTGTTACGTTTGAAATTATTATGAAGCGCTTACTTTTGCCACTACTGCTTTTGCTCAGCTCGTTATATTGTCCCACAGATGAAAACAGCTTTACGTACATACATAGATATATGTTTGTATTTATTTGTTTCTAACTGCAATCATTATAATAAATATTAACAAGAAGAGTTACAAAAACGTGTACCAGCATTTATATAAAAATCATACTCTTGTGCATGCATCCACCGAGACGCACGCAGCCAAATATAATAACAAATATTTACCTACACCTACTTATTCAAATGCAGAGATTCCCATTATTGATTAGTTATTGCTTGAATGTACGATCGTTGCTGGAAATACATATTCGTTTGTTCTTATTTTGGTATCATGACACGCGAAATGCCCGGCAGTATCTCTGCCTGAAGTGGACCAAATTCTATTTGTTCGCCATCGACGGTGATGATGCCGTGATTGTCGTACGGCTCCAAGCGGAATGCGCGTACCTGCAGCACCTTTATATACTGGTTGTTTTTCTCAGGCAGATGACTGCCCGTGCTCATGTTGTAGAGAAAGCTGAGCAAGTGTGGACGGCTGATGCCACCGCGAATCAAAACCAAAAATATTTTGCCATCGTTCAATTGGGCTTTGGGTGCAAAGTGGCAATCGATGCCCAGATGAGATTGGTAGATGGCGTGCATCATAATAAATTCGCCCTCCTCCACCAGCCAGCCCGCAGCCTCGGGCAATGGTTCATCAAGTCCCGGCAAGCTGCTACCTGGGCCAAAATTAGGATAGCCCTGCTCCAATTTTGTGCCCGTCGAAATCGACGGTTCAGTGAATTCGCTGTCATCCGCCACGCTGTGATAGATACTCTCTGATATGGAATAATAGCAGCTGCGGCGTGAGCCGCCCGACAGCCAGCTGTCGCAGCGCGAGCGGAATGATTGATTAATGGAAGTCTCCAGCGAAATGACATCCTCGAACTCTTGCGGCAGAAACTCCATGGAACGGTGATTGCTGGCATTAGACAGTTTATCGATATGCATTGTGCAGCTGCGGCTGGATTGCATCTTTCGCATCTGTTCCGACTGCAGCAGCGGCGTTTCCAGCGGTTCCTCTGCCTCATCGGCTAGCAAATAACTGATCTTACCATTATAGGTTCGCAAATTTGCCCATCGATAGAGTGTCCAGATGGTGAAGCGTTGGTAGCCAAACATCCGGATACACTCACTCTCAATGTCCACGTCCGAGATGAGGCCCCAGCCGATCGACAGGAACGAAAACATGACGCGGTTCTTAGCCTCCACACGCACCACGTCCATGGGCGAAGTGCGACCACTGATGGCTGTCAGAGCGGCACCTAGTACAGGATTACTGAAGTATGGTTCACTGCAAGCAGGAACAGAGATTATTAATTGTCTCAAACGGAAACACCTGCGGGTATCACCCACTCACTTGTAGCCATGCGCAATGGAGCGTGCCAGACCATTGCCAGAGCCGCAAGGAATAATGGCCAGGGCAAGGCTGTCCATCACTTGAGCCCAATCAGCGCGGCAGAGCAGTCCGTTGATTACCTCATGGAACAGTCCGTCGCCGCCAACGGCTAAAATAGTGCACCACTCGTCCAGGCGGCGAGTGCTCATAAATTCGATTGCATAGTTGGAATGCTTAGTTACAAACAAATCGTAGGGTACTTCGGCTTCGTTGAGAATCGGTGCGACACTCGTATTGAATACTTCGCGTGCATTGCCAGAGCCGGACTTAGGATTGAGGAGCACCAGGATTCGGCGACGCCGCGGCTCGCCCATACTCTCCACAAAGATGGGCTCCAGCGTTTGATGCAACTGCCAGCGCAAGGCGCGATACCAGCGATCAGCCTCTCGCATGTTATCCTCGAATGTATCAAAGGATCGAAACCGAAGCGTCAGCACTGTCCGCTCCCTGTGCAGGCTGCTGCGAAGGCTCTTCTTCTTCAGCACGTAGGCGAACAAGTACAAATAGGCGCTGCCGTCGCCTACGTCGGTCGCGTTCTCTTCCTTGCTGGCCATGCTACACTTGCTGGGCGTGCCCTTGCGACCGGAGCCCGCAGCTGGAGTGCCCGGATTGACGCAGGCGCAGCCTGCGAGATTTCGAGGCGACTTTTTCATGCGCATGCAGCGTGCTCCAATGATATCACATATTTTGACCTTTTGCTCTTTGATTATGACACCACTGGGAGATTCACGTTGCAGAGTGAATCCTGTGGCATCCAGACGCACACGAAATACGTGGCTGCCCTTGCGCTGGCTAGTGTAGAAAGTGTCAGAAACATTGTGAAGGTCATCGTCTGCCTTGTTCGGTGTGGAGATAGCGGAGTCAGTGCTCCTCTCCTGAGATTTATTCATGTTTGATAGAGATTCTCTTTAAGCAGCATTTTTTATTTACTTTAACTATTAAAACTGGGGTACTCCCAAATATGCAAGACATAAAGGTGCTATCGATAGCTATCGGTATACTGCACTAATTTTTCACAACATATTTTTGTTTTTAATTGTTTCATCACTAATAAAACACCTTTGAAAAAGTTTCTTTATATAGACACATATTTGCATTTATATAATCATTTAAAAGTGCAATTTAGATAGAAGGTATACGATTAGCCAGTTAATTACTTCAGTCAGTATATATATATTTAATTTTGGCTTAATTGTTTGCTGATATTTGTTCTTGGTAATCGATCAGCCACCACATGAAATTTAATCAACGATTTACACAATCGGTGTTGGTAAAGATTGCTAGAATTGTGCCTATCGTATCGCAATCGCACTTAACTATGCCTTTTTTGTCGCTTGCCTACACTTAGCTCAAGCATGCGGTAGTGAAGTGAATTAATTACACACTTTTCGGGTTGTCCAAACAAAATTCGAGGTAGTGCAGTGTGCTTTATGTAATTTGATGCAATTAGTTTTTGCAACACGACACACACTTCTACACACCTATAATGACTAACAGCCTAGAAATTGAGTGCTCTGCGCTGAAAGTAACGCGTCATAAAATCGAACGCGTTGGTTGCGCATATTTTAACGCACGCCGCCAAATTGGCGATGCGAACGGCGTCGAGCGCAGCGACTCTGATGAGAAATTGGCGGGCGCTGGCGAAGATGTCGACATAAGCTACCTCAAGTCCCTTGATCCCAAAGAATGGAAGGATCAGGATCATTACAGCGTTCTTGGCCTTGGAAAATTAAGGTGCGTTTATCTGTTAATGTGTGCAAACGTGTGTGGGTATGCGTTAGAGAAAGAGAAAGGGAGAGAATGCGTGTGTGTGTGAGCGTGTGCACGTGTATTAACTGTATTAACTTATTTTTCACACACATACACAGATACGAAGCAAGCGATGATGACATTCGGAAGGCCTACAGACGAATGGTGCTGCTGCATCATCCGGACAAGCGGAAAGCCAAAGGAGAGGAGGTGATTACGGATGACGACTACTTCACATGCATAACAAAGGCCTACGAAATACTTGGTTGGTAGTCGATATATCTTAATAAATAATTATGTATTAGATTTTGCAGCTGTTACAATTGAAGAAAGTATCGAGGATAAATAATAGTATCGAAGAATAGCATATGCATAGACACTTGGTGGATAGTGATATATCCAAATGACTAATTATAGTCTAGTTTACATAGTGTGTATTCTTGATGATTCGGTATATTTAAATACGTAATTGTAGCTTAAATTTGTTGTACAGCTGTTCAAATAAGCCAGATATATAATAGTGTAGAAGCAGAATAGAATATGTGCATATGAGTGGGAGATGTATGTAAGGTAGGAGATATATGTAAATAAATACTTGTGGTTTATATATTTTCAAATATGTAAGATAATAACAGTAAAAAAAAGAATATATCCTGGTGATTCGATATATCTAAAAGCAGATATATCTTAGCAAGTGTAGCGTAGAAAATATGTATACATATATATGGATGGATATTCGATATATTTAAACAAACAATTATAATTGCTTTAGCTATGTACGCGAGAAGGTAAAAATATTTTAAATAAATTATAAAGCACATAGTGGCTATGTGTGAAATATGCATATAAATATTTTATACAGAATATCATCTAGTATATACAATAGAGTCCGGTTATAACGATTCCGCTTAAAGGGGCGGCACGGCGAAAATTGTGGTCCCCAGACAACTTATATGGTTATATCGGTTTCCGGGCACAATGACGGTCTCTTCAGCGTCACTATATCTGGACTCTACTGTGTATTGTAAAGAAAACTTTTAGGGTATTTAAATGTCGTATTAATGTTACGTCACTTATTGTATTTGCTTGCTAATGTCTTATATCAATGCTAAATGTAGAGAGAGAGAGAAGTCTCACGTGAGTTGTTTTGACAATATTAATATAGATTTAAATATAAATACACATAAGTATAATTATATTAATTTGACTAATTAATACATTGAAATTTTTCTATTGCAGGCACTCCAAAAACACGCCGTAGCTACGACTCAGTGGATCCCGAATTTGACGACGGTTTTCCCTCACAATCGGATATCGATAACAACTACTTTGAATCGTTTAATAAGTATTTTAATTTGAATGCGCGTTGGAGCGAAAAGCCGAATGTGCCTCCATTTGGCGACGTGGATGCCAAGCGAGAGGATGTCGAACGGTTTTACAATTTCTGGTACGACTTCAAGTCATGGCGCGAGTTCAGCTACCTGGACGAGGAGGACAAGGAGAAGGGTCAGGATCGGGACGAGCGTCGCTGGATCGAGAAGGAGAACAAGACGGCGCGCATCAAGCGCAAAAAAGAAGAGATGACTCGTATTCGCGCCTTGGTCGACTTGGCTTACAACAACGACAAGCGAATCCAGAGATTGAAGCAAGAGGAAAAGGATCGCAAGGCGGCAGCCAAGCGAGCCAAAATGGATGCTGCGCAGGCCCAAAAGGCCGAGCAGGAGCGGGCGATACGTGAAGCGGCGCTCGCCAAAGAGAAGGCGGAGAAGGCCGAGCAGAAGCGTATCGAACAGATTCGTATTGAGCGTGAACAGCAGAAGAAGGTGCTCAAAAAGGAGCGCAAGACTCTGCGCGACAAGGTCAAGGATTGTAAGTACTATGCCAAAAATGACAAGGATCAGCTGAAGCACATGGAGGGCACAGAGAAGATATGCGAAACCTTCAACTTGGCGGAGCTACAGGCGTTGAACAAGGCCATGGAGACCAAGGGTAGGGAGTCGTTCATTGCGGCGCTGCACACCGCCGAGCAGAAGATCGCCGCCGAACTGGAGGAGCTCAACATAGCGCATCAGAAGAAGCAAGTGAACAATACGCCTAAGACGGGCGTTAAGGAGGTGAAAAAGAGCGAACTCTGGAGCAATGAGAACGTGCAGCTGTTGATCAAAGCGGTTAATCTGTTTCCCGCTGGCACTGCCCAGCGCTGGGATGTGATTGCCACGTTCATCAATCAGCACTGCAGCGGAGGCTCCAGCCCGGTAACTGCGCGCGATGTGCTCAACAAGGCGAAGGCGCTGCAGAACAGCGATCACTCCAAAAGCTCTCTCAAGACCCAGGCCAATGAAGGGGCTTTCCAGAGCTTTGAGAAATCCAAGAAGGAGGTCCAGACAACGAACGATATTACGCTAGGTGAGTCGCCGGCAGAGAGTAAAGAGAACCACAAACAGAATGGAGGCGTCAGTCAGAACAATCAGAAACAGCAGCAGCAGCGGCAGCAGCAACAGCAACAACAGGTACAGCAGCAGTCGGAGTCGAAGCAGAATGGAAGCGCTGTAGGGGCTCCAGCCAGCACGCCGGCAACCACTCCGACTACGAATGGCATCGCATCGAAGACATGGACAAAGGAAGAGCAGGCTTTGCTGGAGCAGGCCATCAAAACGTATCCGACAACAACACCGGATCGCTGGGATTGCATTGCGGCCTGCATACCCAATCGCAGTAAAAAGGATTGCTTGCGCCGTGTCAAGGAGCTTGTCGAACTCGTCAACTCGAAGAAGGAGGCTCAGGCGGCTGTCAAATGAGTTGAGCCACGTGCGTTGCCTTACGCGTTCTCCTCTGCCCTAGCTGCTGTGTCCAATATACATATTATTTAAATAAATAAACTTAAAACAGTTTTGAACGTTTAGCGAAAAGTTACATTCAGATGATTTTATGCTTTTCAAATCTATCGGAATTGCCGATTTTTTCTTGATGACTTATCGAAAAGTAAAATAAATGCAATATTATCGGAATATTTGGTATATGCTTCAATAGAATAGGTGTACAATTTCAGCTGATCTTTTACCTGAACTTTGAAATTTTTGAAAATTTTACATTCAAATGATTTTATGCATTTAAAAGCAATCAAAATTGCCAACTGATCGCTTATCGCTTATCGAAACATTTGGTATATACTATTTGTATTAAGAAAACGGATGTATATGTGGTCTTGCTGATCCTGTATATTGCAACGGAAATGCTTTTTAACAATAATACATTTTTATTGACAAAACACATGTGTCGTGTGAAAAAGCTACACCTGTCGACAGTGAAAAAAGCCGAAACTATCGATAGGGAGAGGGGAATTAAATTAATAATACTAACTATAGACCGACCGAACGATCCGGCTCGATTCTGGCCGTCGTTATGTATGATTTCTGCTGTGGGAATCCATCGTTCCGCGTCCTTTCTAAAATTTCGGTCTTATGTCTGCTCTGCTACACGCCTTCCGCCGCTCAGTTTTAAGTCGAATGCCTGCGGATTGGCCAGCGGGTCCAGGTCAGCAAAGAGATCCAACCAGGGATTGTTAGAGCTGTTATTGCTCTGCTTGGCGTTCGTTTTGGTTGAGGCAGCTGCTGCAGCGGGACAGACGCTGCTGGGCGTGGGCGTGGGCGTGGGCGGCTGCTGCTGACTAAACATGCGAGCCCAGAATTTGTTATTGTTGCTTGTGTCCAACAAGGGAGCCTCCAGCAGTGCCGGCGCCTCGATAAGTGGACTCTCTTCCAACTGCCTGGACAATTCAATGAGCAATGATTCGTTGTCACCACACGTAGTTTCGGGCGCAGCTGAGGCCGTAGACGTGGGCGTGGTCATGGGCGTTTCGTCTGTGGGCGGCTGCGACTCAGACTTTGGCTTGTCCTGGTATTCGTCCTGTAAAAAAAAAACAAAATACAATTCATATTGCCGAATATATCTTATTATATTAACATTGTACCGCAAAGAATAACGATTGGTCTTTGTCGACAGCTTCGATCGGAACTGCTTCCGGTGCGTCGGCGCCTTCGTTCTGGGACAGTTCCTTGAGCACACAGAAGTCGTATTTTGGCTTGACCACCAGCGCATTCGAAATGGTCTGAAAAGTGGATGCGGCCTTCTGGGCAAAGTTTTTCAGCTCGGCCAAGTAGGCAACCAAGGCGTGGGAATACATATTGCAGCGGGCGGCGGCCAGAAGATCAATCTGAAATGAGTTCTCAGTCAAATGGAGGAACTATCAGGTGGATCTATATGATATGGGCTACTTTTTGTATGGAGTCCATGGAGTAGCTGTCAAAGTTGTGCTTGGCAGCCCTCACATGAGCTTGGGCTGTGCGAAACTTATCTAGGCCCTTGCCAGTGTCGGGATCCATGTCCTGGCTGGCCGTGTGCTTCATCCAGGACAAGGCGGCACGGTATTCGGTGCGTTCCTTTTCCATGGTCTGTAGAGTCAGTTCAGTGTCCTTGACGGCACGGCAGCGATATACATCCACCTCATGTTGCAGTCGCAGTAGAGGAACGCGTACGCACATCCTTTGCTGCCCAGCAAAGGACATGGCCTTGCCCGTGTTTGTGATGCTGCTGCCCGTCGTCTTGCTACGTTTGCCAGCCTCTTTCAGAAAGCGCCCGAACACGCACTCCTCCTGCGACAATATGCACAGTCTTTCCTGGTATTGGTCAATGATTTTGCACAGCTCCAAGCTGGTGTCACTTATCGATTTGAAGACCTCGATTTTGGCGTCCAGCTCAGCGTCGGAGGATATTATGTGCTTGTCCTCTTTGCTGCCCAACTTGCGCTGCACAACCTTTTTGGTTATCCAGTATTGGTGTTGCACTTCCGACTTCAACATATTTTCGTATCAATTTCACTGATAGCTGAAAAAAAACTTGTGCTACAAAAAGATAAAGCTCACAGCAAACGGAACGTTATGCGCAAACGCAAAATTCTGTTAAGATAGCGTTGCCACACTGTGCAAATTAACGGGACTCGTTAAAGTTATTTGAACTATGTATATATAAAAGTTGACGGCAAATCATTCGCTATTCATGCAGTGTTTAAAATTACAAGATCATACTGAAGAATGACAAATGTATCGTATATTCGTTTCTAAATGTTATTTTGATATTTTTCGACTATATTTGTTTTCAAATAAGCTTTCAAAAACAACATAGTGGCAGTCTGGCAACGGTGAACTTAAACGCTAAAAAATACCACGTCACGTAAATAACTTTAACATCGCCTTTTCGAGTTAAACAGTGGAGTTAACAGACGTATACGAGCTGCAGCTTCGTAACTGTAACTGAGTCTTTCAAAGAGAACACGACAAGCGCTCGCCTTGCATTTTGTTGTTGCTTTCGTTTGGCGCTGCATTTAACCGTGAGCCGCACACATTTTGCATAGAACGCGCTGCGGTTCGTACCGTGTCTCTATCTTGACATTATTTTTACGTACACCAATATTTGTGCAAGTGTTTTTTTACATGTTCGCGGCGCGCGCGCCTCGTAGTGTTCCTCTGTATGTGTGCGTGTGCGTGTGAGCCAGGGCTAAAGTTCGACTTGAACTGCAATTGCAGTTGCAATTGAAAGCGACATATATCTGTCCTCATATTGCTAATTCGCCAGACAGGTAAGCTAAAGCTGCAACTAGTTACAGTTACTTTCAGCTAGCTTGTTGGGATGGATGCTGTTGCGCGCGCACTCACACACACGCACTGCAGAAGAAAGTGAACAAGTGTGTGCGAATGCTTCTGTCACTGCCGCTGCCGTTGCTCTTACCGCTGCCTGTCCACTAAAACGGGTTGAAGTTGCGGCTTTGCCACCTGCAGAAAATGACAGCGTCTGGCATCTTCACTTATTATGTGTGGGTGTGCGTAAGTGTTAAGTCAATGATTGTGTGTGTGTGTGCGTGTGTGTGTGTGAGCCCTGCTCAAATTGATTGTTTGCTTTATTATGAAGATTATGTCTGTCCGCCTGTTAACACCAACAGCGCGTGACCCGCCGCCTTGGAACACTTGAGTTTTTAAACTGATTGCAGCAACAATTAGATTCGGCTCTGCGCGCACACAAAAAAATAAAAAAAAGCCACAGCAACAACAATCAGAATCGGAATTAAAACGAAAAGGTCATCCACGGGCACTTGCTGGCCTCAGGTCTCAGTTAAAGCTTAATGGGCGCAGCGCGAGGCCTTTTACATGCCAAAAAAAAAGAAAAAAAACTGAAAGAAAAATAAAAACCAACCCAATAAGAAAAGATCTCAGACCCTCGCTCGTTATAGCCCCGTTATTGCTGTTGGTTTTTCCAGCTTCAAAGCCGCGCTCCGGCTTGCGCCTTGGGCCGGCGTCGCTGCGCAGTCGCATTTAACAATTGTTATTGAAACGAGCAACAACAACTACAGATTTCACTGCACTTGATGCTGACACACTTGTTGTGGCTACCACCGCTGTAGTTGTTGTTTTTGTTGTTGCTGCTGCAAGTGAAGCTGTTGTCAACGCCTGGTCACATTAATCAAAAGTGTTTCGATTGCATTCGATAGCAGCTGCTAGCGCGCATTATCGATAACAAAGCTCTGTTCCGTTTTTTGCTCTTTCCCTGTCGCACTCATTTTCCATATGAATAAAATCTCATGCATGCAGCAGCAACAACAACAATGTCAAGCAATCTCGGTTTGGCTTTACATTTTTCTCACAGGCCGCATTAAATATTAAAAAAAAAAAAAAAAAAAAAAAATAAGAAAACTTTTTACAAATAACTGCGCATACATAATTTTTGCCACCGTTGTTGCTATTGTCGTTGTTGTTGTAGTTCTTGTTGTTGGCCGTATCAAGTTACTTTTGGTTGTTGCTCTGCTCTCATTTGCATGCAGAGTTTGTGCATAGTTGTTGTTGTTGTCGTTTTTCTACTGATTATTTTTTGTGTCGCCGCACGGCGTTGCTGCAACTAAATTGGCCTTAATTGGCTGCCTTTTTGCTGCCAATTTTTTTGTTTGTTGCCGCTGTTATCGGTCGTTGCCGGCCGGCCACTTGTGGCATGCAGCGCAAGCGGCGGCAGCAACAACTGCGGCTTATATTTGTTGTTCGATTTCACGTTTTCGTTTTTACTTTTATTGGCTGGGCTTATTTGATTTAATTAGGCGGCAGCAGCAACAGCAGCCGCAGCGGGTTTCATTATTGTTTGCAAATTGTGGGAAAAATCAGTGAGCCAAAGAGAAAAAAACGCATTTCGAGAATTTATAGCGCCTAGCTGGCTGGCTGGCTGCATTTTATAGCCGGTTGCATAATTCAACTAAGTCGCTGCCGAAACTGAGCGCAAAAACAAGCCAATAAATCAAATTGCCATTCTCAGGCTTGCGGCAACTGCTGCAACGGCTGCTGCAAGTGCAACACAACTAGCTCAACTGCGGGATACTCTATAATAAGGCAAATTGTCAGAAGTTGTTCTGATAACTGCAACGCTTGGGTTCGCCCTGCCTATTGCCTATTGCCTCATACCCCATGCTCCCCTTTATGCTAATGCTTTACAGGGTATTGCCACAGCATTTACAATAAGCGGCCCGTATTCAGAGCATGTCAATGCAGCTATCTCAAACTACTTACAGACATGTGCACTTATGTGGGCTATGGTAATGTTACCCAGCACACCTACCCCCCTTTGCCTACCCCTCCCACTCGCACTCGCACACACATACGAATGCAGCATTTACCGTTTGGCAAGGTCTGTCGAGGCAGACCAGCTGGGGCTCCGGCTTAGATTCTTGCCCACCCATTGCACAATCTCAATCTACATCTCTGTGTGTGTGCTCTGTCAATAGGCCAGTGCCTCGGTTATTGAGTCGTCTAGGAAGGTTTGTTAACTGTCATGCCCACGTGACGAGGCCAAGTGTCCAACTGGCCAAGTGGCCAAGTGTCCAAGTGTTCAAGTGGCAATTCACATTTTTATAACCACTATTCTCGGTTTTTATTTTGCATTGTCTCTGGCGCTGATTAAATTTCAATTTGCGCTGCTGCCTCGAGTGGCAGCCGTGAAGCGGAAGCTGCTGCTGTATATCAATGCGTGTTAATGAGCTGGGCAACTGATTTGACCCAATTGGCAGCCCACCGCTCGCAACACTCGCCAACACATGCACCACCCGATTGACCCACAAAAAAAAAAAAAAAAAAAAAAAAAACTGAAGCCTTGCCACTGGCTGCTGGCTGCTGGCTGCTAGCTGCTGGACAGGCCCCTCTGTCTGCCCACTCCTCAGACTTAAATATAGCTATCAGCTTTAAGTGGCTGCCAGCGCCTGGCAAATTTATTGAATCTCATTGGGAGCAGCTTTCTATACTTTCTCAGTGCTCTCGAGCCGATGCGGAAGATGGAAGTGAAAAGTGCACCAAGCAAATCAAAAACCGATGCAAATCTATCGCGCTCCACTCTGCCACTGCCACTCTGCTGCTCCGCTCTTTTGCTCCACTATGATCTGGCCTGGCCTGCGCGAACATTTCAAAGGCATCTCACGGATGCGACGCGCTGCGGCTTTGCGGCCGCACAAATATTTACATGCGTTCAATATTGAGTTATACGCGATAGATTTATAGAGACATTAAAGATGTGGCCGAGGAAAAACGGAGGAAAAGTGCGTGGCTGGCGTTTTAATTAACCCATAAGCTCAACTGGCCAATTGCTTTTGACTCTGTCGGATTGCAGCCATGTTGCATGGGGGTTTCTGTTGCACATTTGCGCCATGACTTTCACTTTCAGTACAGCGAGGCATACAGGAGCCACACACACACACAGCACACACATGCATAGTCTGGGTTAATGAGGATGCCACATTGCTGCAGAGTTCGTGCCGCTTGATTATCTTGCTCTCGCTCGCTTGGCGTTGCACATTCGTCTTGCAACAAGAAGCAGAAAAAAATGAAACAAAAAACTGTGGCAGCCGCTTTCATGTAATTTATTTGTTTATTGTCTTGCCGGCCTACACCCACACCAGCAGCCGTTGTTACACTTGCACTTGCGAACGCTTTTTACCTAGCTACTTATCTACTTCTTACCTGTCCACCCGCCGCAGCCGCCACCGCCGTTGCCGCCGCCCAGCGCCCACCTTGCGGCTCGTTAGTTGAAGATGAACAAGTTTGTGTTTTTCATTTTATTTTGTATTTTTTTCTTTCGTTTTATCTTCTTCTTTTGCTCTTTTATTGCTTTGGCCAGGAAGCGAGCGATTTTTCATTGTTGTTGTTGCTGTTAGCGTCCCACTATTCTTTCGCCCGCACATGCGAGCCGCCTAATTAGCTGAGGGCTGTTGGGGCGACTGAAGAGCTCTGCCAGTCTGTCTGTCTGTCTGTCTCTATGCTGCCTTTTGCTAGTATTTGGCATCGTTTCGCTCGCTCGCTACGCTTGTTTCGCTTTCGTTCTCACAACAGTAAACGAATTTCCCAAGTTTTTCACATCCACATGAGCTCATTCGGAACTGTTTCCTGTGATTCACACACACACACACACACACTCACATGCATTTGCACAGCCTCAGCAGTGACTCCTATTTGCTGCTGCTCCTGTTGTGCACAAAGAGCTCTCGAGCTTAGCTCAGCGCATTTCCAGGAAATAACATTTCCTCTCAGTAGCCAATTGGCTTAAATTTGCTAAGATTCGTGAGTAACCAAGTTTAAAAATTCCCCTAACGAACGACCTTAATTAGATTTTAGAAAATGTTTACTAATAACTGCAAATTATTAACTATGGTTGTAAAAGAATATTAAGCTATAACTTATAATTTAATTACTTTAAAAATTGAGATCTATAAATATAAATATAAATATAAATATAAATATAAATATAAATATAAATATAAATATAAATATAAATATAAATATAAATATAAATATAAATATAAATATAAATATAAATATAAATATAAATATAAATATAAATATAAATATAAATATAAATATAAATATAAATATAAATATAAATATAAATATAAATATAAATATAAATATAAATATAAACAAATATAAAATATAAATACATACAGATTATTACATGATTCTATTAGTTGATGGACTTACTTTTGCAGTGTATCTCATCTGCAACTTGTCTAACTCATCTTTCTTTCTGTTATTGTTTGTATATGGCTGTAAGAGCTGGTTGAGTCATATGAAAGACTTGGCCAGAACACTTTTGAGCGTTGTCGTCATCATCATCATCATTGCAGAAAACTTGATTTTCACGTGTCTATGTGTGCATATGTGTGTGTGTGCATGCAACTTTGTTGCAAGTTTAGCTTGACTGCGTTCTGTTTTGTTTTGCTCTTGGTTTATTGTTGTTATTTGGGCCCGGGTTAGTTGGTGCTTTGAACGTTTCTCACATGATTAAGCCAGATTGCTTACAGCTTGTTGGCTCAGCATCAGCATCAGCATCGGCATCGGCATCGGCATCTGCTGTAAGCTTGTTACACTGTTCTTCTTCTTCTTCTTCTGTTGCCATCAATTGTTTGCCTATTTATAGCGCATTCGCATCTTGGACTTTGACTCCCCCTTTGGTTAAGAACCATGTGCCCATGACGCAGCGCCTTTTGGCTGGCAGCGATTGCTGCTACGATTTAACAAACACGCAGACAGATGCACTCGAGCGGCTGTTGGCTAGATTCAAGCATTGTTTAATGCCAAAGTGGACTAGCTAGGAGATGCAGCTCGTGCCCGCATATATAGGCATACGTATATGAATATACGTATGTAATGTATGTATGTATATGTTGCCTACGGAGTATGACGAAATGTTCGAGGCACTTGAGTTTTGGTTTTTAGCTGCGCGTTGGATTCTTGTGCCATGTGGTCTCAATTGCCAAATGCAAATATCAACAATGAAACAAATTTTCATTATTTGCCTGACAAAATGTTGCGCCAATTGGGCAAACAATGCGCCAAGCAGATGCCTCGGCTCGATCGGATGTTACCTTGATGTACGTACGTATGTTTTGTGTTATTATGTATTCTTGGGCAGGCGCCCCGTTGTGCAATTGGCTATATGTTGATGAATGGTTGACCTAGTCGAGTGTTTGTTTGCTGCCTTTGGCATTCTGATGTCTCTTTGATTCAATTTATGCTAATTGCTAATTGCATAATAATTCAATTGAACCAACTGCAGTCTTAGTTACCGACTAGTCAGCCACATTTCCGCATTGTTAAGCAGTTGCTGCTTAAAAATGCTCCACAACTACTAATGCTGCTGCTGCTGCTGTTGTGCTGCTGCTGCTGATGTTGCTGCATCTGCATTCAATTCAATTACACAATTTCTGTTGGCTCTTTGGTAATGCAAATTTGGCTGCGCTCGCTGCTGCATTCGCTCTTTAATTAAAGCCACAAAAGACTGTTTGCTGGCTGCGGCGATTTGTTCATTAAAAATACTTTATAACTGGCTAGCCAGCCACATGGTTCTTCTCTCTGAGGCTGTCTGTATGTCTGGCTGTCTGTTTGTCTGTGTGTCTGTCTATGCATCCAGACCACTGGGCGTATGCTGTATAAGCAATGTGTGTTGATTACTCATACGCCCCATTCGCAAAGGTCGTAGCATAAGTATTCTCACTTTTGTAAGCAGTTTGCTATACAATTTATGTGATGCGACAATGGATTCATAATAAAATTTAGAAAAATGAATTATTATATATAGATAAGGAAATATAATGTTTGATAAAATTAATAAATCCGCAGAATTTTCAGCAACAAACTTAGTTGTATTTCTGCAGCCAAGTTGTGGATTCAATAAACTTTTGTTATTTCAAATTGATAACAAAATTAAGTTTTTAATATAATGCAGTATTGTGATTAAGCAGTTTCAAGGAATTTTGTAAAATATGCGTCTTTTAATAGAGTAAAGAAGATTAATTGACTCAAATATATAAGCCAGGTAATGACAAAATAAATAAATTTGTAAAGGTAAAACTCGTCCTAGAGCCATTTAGCAAGGGAAGTATAGCCTATATCATATCCTTGCCATAGCAACAATCAGTTCGCTTTCTTTGTTTAGGTAGCTTGCACAAAAAACTTTTTTTTTTCATATAGTCAAGGGCATAAATGTTTCGGTTTAGACTTACTTCGCTTACAGCTCCAACAACTGAAAACAAAAAAATAAACAATAACAAGAATAGTTGTTAATTTTCACTTTGTCAGCTCGAAAAGGCGGAGCAGCAAAAGCCAAACGAAAAACCAATTTCAACCATTTCATTTTCAAGTTCATGGCTAGAAGCAAACGAGCAACTACAACAGCAACATCTACAACAACAACAACAGCAACAACGGTGGCGCGTCGATAGCTGCAATTTTTGAATTAGCCAAATTACTATTATTTAGCACAGCGCACACACACAGATATAACTTATAAATGTAAATGTAGATATATCATACACACAGACACAGACACACACACATTTTAGATACACTCGAAATTTTGTTAGCCTTGTTTGTCTGGCCTCGAGAGCTGTGTAGACCCTTGGCCAGGGTCTGGCTTTTACGTGCTGAATGATTTAATGTCCTTTTTGGCAGCCGCGTCACACCTATCCCCCATCCCCTACGACCGAGGGTAGCAGCCCCTGACACCCCATTGCCACAGCCATTGCAGTTGAATGTTTTTGTCTAGACTGCGGCAAATGAACTTTTTTTCCGCTCAAAAAGTGAGTTTTGTTTAGTTTTGTGTCGTTGGCTTTTAGGAAGTTGGTGGGACTTGGAACTTGGAACACGCCACTCCCTTGGCGGGGTCACTGAAGGACCTTCATACGTCCATTTCCGCTCCGGCGTTTCAATTTATCGCGCCGCGACATTTTGCACTTTAGTTTCGCGTGTTTTGGCTGTCGGCTTTGGCTCTCGACTTTTGTTTTCCTTTTTGCATGCAGCATATTTTTAGCCAAAATGATAAAAAATTTTAATTTCATTTTGAAAGCGGATTTTCGCTTCGCGATTCGCCATCCGCCAATCGCAGTTGTGTGCTGACTTTTCCTTTGTGTGGGCGTACACGGGGCTGCAGGGTGAATCGCTTCAGGGTTCACAAGAGTTTTGTTTCTTAGATACCCTGGATTGCACATCTGAATATCTAAAATAGAAATATTGAATGAGTGGGGGACACAGATGTTTGCATTAATACAAATATATTATTGTATTTGATAGATGGAGAATCTTCTCAATGATATAAAGAATTAGATGTTCATATATCGATGTAGTAAATGTCATTCTCCTTTTTATATTTCATATAATTAAGATAACCTTTAATTTGTATTGAATAATTTATAGATCTATCATTTTATTTGTATATGCACTTAAATGAATATATATTCAATTCATATATTCAACTCGGAATGTTTGTTTCATACATCAAATAAATGCAAAAACGAAATGAATCTGGTTCACCTAGAATGTTACATTAAATTTAGATAATTTAAAATAAAAATTTGTATAAAATCGGCAATGCGATGCACAATTGTGATTATTGCTATATATTTGAAATTACATCTCATATAAACCAAAATTTGCTGTATTAATCTCTATGTTTTTGGCTAGGTTTTCCACATGCAAAGCAATTCGCTTAAAGACCAGGGATTAGATTCGTTTTATAGGATGTCTGATAGTTGGGCATACCCGTCATTAAAATCCATAACTGTTGTTGTTATTTAGCCCGCATTGCTTTTTGATATTTGCGTGCCTGAAACTGAACTTCAAAGCCAGCGATGCGCATAAGACCGATAAGGTTGCAAAAACTAAAAACCAAAAGCCAAAGACTGGGGCAAGGGTTGCATTGCATAAGCACATCAATCGTTGGACCAGACAGCCAGCCTGCTAGAAAGAGTTAGCCAAATAGAGGGGCCCGGTCCAGGGCCAGGGCCAGGGGGTATTTGCCGCAGGCCATATATCATGCAGAGTATTGGCCACTGGGGCTGCAGCTAGATAGCTGGAGCTGGAGTTGAAGCGCAGCCTAGACACTGTGTGTCTGAGCCGCTCATAACAACGGGCAATTAAAGTTCATGAATTGACAAGAAATTCACAATAAAATCAGCCACAATTATGGGCAAGAAAAAAAAAAAAAAACAAAGTACAAAAAAAGAAATGAAAACAAAACTAACAAAAATAGACAATCGAGCCACACGACAAGGTGGGTGAGGCATTACTTGGATTGAATCGGACGCACTTGGCTCGGATTTCACATTCTCCGAAAGAAATGCTGGCAAATCTCAGGCCCCGATTGGCCGGTCAGCGAGAGCCAAGAAACCCAAACATTATTTATGAGTTTTGAAGGTAATCCAAGCGACAACAAAAATACAACTAAAAATTGCGCACAAGTTGTGATTAAGGTCAGCTCGGCTGCTTGACCCGATTCGTATTGCTGAACAGCCGCAACAACAACAATTACAGAAAAAATACAACAACAATATGGACAGCTGAATTCGCTATTTAATTACAAACGGAAACAAATTAATTTGGAACAATTGAAATGAACCACATTATTGGGCTTGCCATTCAAGCCCAAATATAAAAGACCAAAAGTCGAGTCTAAAAATAAATCCGTGCATAATGAACATCATTATCATGATGATGATGATAATGGTCATAGTGTTGATCAGCATAATCTCGGCTCCAACAAAAACAGCCGCAATGCCAGCCCATGACTTGGACTTCAACTTCGACTTCAGCTCTTGGCTTGCTGTAGTCTGCTTGAAATGCTGTTGCTGACTTTGGGTAAACAACAATCGTTGCAATGCAACATGCTGCTATTTTTGCCAAATTGTTCAGTTCAGTTGGCATAGCTGTCCGAAATGGGCAATAAACGTAACGAATGTGGAGCAGCCACAAGAGCTCCCCAGTTCCATGAATGAAAGCAAATATTTACATTAATCAACTTTTCAAAATCAGTGCGAGTTTTTAGGTGCTGTCAAGCTCTATAGCCGAGAGGACTTCGAGCACATAGAACATATATGTATGTTTATATGTACGTATCATGCTCACAGGTATATATTGTTTCTTATAAAAATATCATAATGCTAATGATATTAATCATTTAAGTGATTCCAATAAAAGAGATTATTTAATATTATTATTATCTACACAAGCCTCTAAAGAAGAAATAGATTTATGAAATATATTAAATGATCTCTATAAAAGAAATATCTCCGATATTCTCGATATTTTTAGTTCGATATTGTGGACTGAGTGAAAAAGTTCTTCAATAACTGCAACGAAGAAGCTATAGCTGCTCTTCAGTTGCTTTCGCTCTGCCGTCTATAGCTGGGGGCTATTTCCGCTGCCCCTTCCACTCCTCCCTCGTGCCATCTCTCTCGCTCTCGAGTAGCTTATGAAAAAATATTGATTTGCATTTTCAATGCCGCAGCATCGGCAATGCGAGAAATTGCCAAGCACCAAAAGACAAGCAATAAAAGTTATAAATATTGAATAGGTCTTCGCTCAACTCAGTCCCACAGTTCCCTCAGTGCCCAAGCCCACCCAAAACAAAAGGAAAACAAACGCTTTGGGGGCCTACCTTGTGCATCGCTCCACGCCCACACGATGCTGGCGCTTTCATCAAAATGCACATAAATTTCAACAACTGCCTAGGCGAAGTGAGACGTTTGTAGCGCCAATGTCCATGTGGGTGGCCAGCCATTGGAACTGGACCCAGAGCATCTCTCCCTCTCTCACTGTCTCTCTCTCTCTCGCGTTGTTCATTTGCATCTTTTGATTTTATGTGCTGCCGTTGCTGTTGCCGTTGGATGCGATTTCTAAAAAAAAAGAAAACATTTGCATTTAATTGGACAGGCTGCAGTTGTAGAGGCCGATAGAGGGCGTGTTAAGGATTGGGGGGACTGGGCGTTGACAAGTTTCGTTTGTTCTAGTTTGGAGCGCCCCCTGGCGAGCAAAACACGGTGTTGGGCATCAATCAGCGACATCTTTGAAATGCTCGTTGTTGTTGTTGTTGGTTTGTGAGGCAGCGGCAAACGACGACAAGATGACGTTTTCAGAAATTAAAAGACCGATGAGTGAAAGTGAATTTTCGTAGGTGTTGTTGTTGTTGCTGCTGCTGCTGGTGCTGGTGCTGGTGCTGCTGATGTTGTTGTTGTTGCTCTAGCATTGCAGTTGTTGTCATTTCTTTTGCCTAGTTGTAATGTGTAATGTTTGCAACGCTAACAACAACAACAACAACAACAACCACAGCCACAACAAACATCGACAGTGTGGCAGCATCGTTGTCTTCGTCTTCGCCTTCGTTCGCGTCTTTTGATTGTCTTGCGATAGTCAATTGAGTTTTCATTTGTCAGTCAGTCAAAGCCAAACGTAAAAACGACCCAGCGTCTGTCAATGACACAGAAAGAGAGTTTCAAGCATGATATGTGGCTTGTTATTGCTGCTGTTGCTGTTGTTGTTGTTATTGTTGGTTTCTGTTGTTTTGTGTGTACTTTGCTTGTTGGCCACTTTTTTACTTAGTTGCACTGATTAGACTTTTGTTGATATATCTCTCTCGCTGCGTTTTCACTTTCGTTCACTTTCGGTTAACGAGCTCAGATTTCCATTGACTTATCTATGGGCACGTGCCTGGTAGTATGCCCAGCCCCCATTCAAACTGCCCATCGCCATCGCCATCGCCAAAAGGCCGCTAAAGATTCGCCAGATCACGTTAACCGGAAATAACTCGGCGCCAATCAATGAGCCAGCAGCTGCAACAGAATCTTTCGACGCAATCTGCCGCTGAGTCAACTCTGTGACCCCAGATTGACCCGAGTTTGACCTGCTGTTTTTGAAATGTCCTTCAGATCGTAAACTTTTTAGCCGCTTGAACTTTAAGCTCACCTCAAAATGCACATACACACCTTTAAATGCGAGCACGTCGTGTGTGTGCTGCGCTAATTATGGCCACAATCTTTTAATTATGATAAATACGCACGAATGCGACCCCAAAAACAGTTTTTTTTTTTCATGCCTCTCATTTTCAGTTTCAGTCTCATTATAAACAATTCTCGTCCACTAATTACAACGTGGAAGAACAAATAAAGTAATACGAAAAAAACTAAAACTAAACAAGAAAACTGAAAAGCATCAACAAATGTAACTGGGTCAAGTCGCCATCAAGTCGACGTTAAACTCACAAAAAATACATATACATGTATCTGTATATGTACGTAGAGAAAAATTGTGGAAAACTCGAGATTTGTATCTGCGGTTTTTTCGGTTTTTATATATTTTTTTGTAGAGCGCTTAGAGGTTGCTCAGCTCACGAGCGGCTCTTCCACAAAGCACAAATTGAAATAAAGCTCAATTTAGTGCACGACAAGTGTTTGCTGTGTGGTTGTTGTTTTTGCTTTCGCGGCGTGTGCGGGAATACCCCTGATGAGGCTTGCAACACGTCCTTGCGAATGAAAGTTTTGCATACGTCTAGACAGATTAACCTTTCGTCGACTCCCGGCTGCATGGCAACTTTCCACGAAAATACGAAAATTTGAAAGGTGACAATTGTCGATTTGATCAAATAAAAGCAGCCTCGGTGCCACTTGAAGCTCGTCCGGCAGTCAATAAAATTATTTTTGCGAAAGTTGTCGCATAATATGGCAAAAGTGTTTGCTTTATTATTTTTCAGTTAGTTTCTTTTACTATTAGATTGTTTTGGCTTTTGCTGCTGCTCCACTGCTCCGCTCCGCTCAGTCGTTGCCACATTTCACAGCCATAATTCAACTAATTAAATGCACATGAAAAATTCAGCACTTCAAATGGCAAACCGGACAACCGGACAGCCGGTCAATTTGAAATGCCAGACGTAGCCAAAGCCAAAACCTAACTATACTCTCAAATGAAACGCACTGAGAAATATTTCAAATTCGAATTGTACATGAAATCTGTTAATTTGAACCAAGTGAAAGAGACTCGTCGAAATGGCTGATGCGACGGCTCATATTGGGCTCCATGGGAAACATCCAAATTTAGCCGTAGCTAATCGAAATGATTTATACGAATTACGGATTATAGATGTTGATGCATTTTACAGCCAAGTAATTAGGTGAAATTATGAGCATGTGAGGTTTACTACAAAATCGTCAACTTAACGGTCTATCATTATAATCATCTTCATTTATACGATATATTATATAGTATACAAACTATATTGGGTAATAATTTCACAATTTATCTGTAAAAGAATTTTCTTCTAGCTAGGATTACGAGAATAATGAATTTATTTAAAGTTTTTGATATTGTTCAGAAATTTCTGTGTTGAGCCTTTTGGTAATTATTGAAGCTGCGACATATATAAATATTTATTATTGTCTATTAAATTAAAATTATTAAAATTAAATTTGTATCCGAATTTGAAAAACTTCTTTAAGCTTGAGGTTTAGACTGTTTGTTTAATTATGGTTAGATATTTTGTCTGAAGAAGATTCTCATACAAAATAAAATGTTCTGATTTAACAAATAACGATTCTAAATATTATTAAATAATAGTATGATGTACAACTCTTTATGAAATGCCCCATGATCAAATCGTTATTAAGAGAGCGACAGAGTCGAACCTGTTAAATTTGAACTATTCAGATTCAGTTAATCAGAATAATAAGCTTGAACATGTTCCAATTGTCGTACCATGAATGATTTTGATTATCCAATTGTATATGATTAATACATTCTTTGCGGAAGCTGAAGCGGATCTTGTACGATCCACCTAAGGCGTATTACTTTAATAATTGTTTATTTTTGAGTTTTCTTGAAGGTAGCCACTGACCGACCTGAAAAGCCTTTCCAAATCAATTAGCGTTGACCCCAAGTGTTACCTCGAGCTCGCATTAATAGCGTAAGCCCATCGAGGCGAACCAAAACTATTTTCCGAATGCCCCGCCGGCAACTGCCTGGGTTTATTTTCTTCGTTGCTGTTGTTGTTGTCGTTGTTTCTTCTCTTTTATCAATTCAAACGATCGCCAACACGATATTGCCCTAGGTTGGGCTTTAATTTGTTTCGCAGTTGTTGTTGTTGTTGTTGTTACGGCTACTGTTCAGTCACACAACAATAACAACAACAAGAACAACCACTTGGGCACAACTTTCACTGAAAATTCAAGTTTAAATATTGTAAAAAGGACGCAATTTTCGATTTGTTTCGTTTATTTATTAATAAATTTCTGAATGTCATGCGTTGCATATGATTCGAATTTTTTTTATTTTGTTTCTTTTTTTTTTTGCGGCTTTTACCTTGAGAATTCCGCTTGGGATTGCATTCGTCCCGATATGGATATGGATTTTGTGCCATATCCATATCGAGACTAATTGCCAGCATGACTTCAATATTCTTCCCGGTTCGAAGTTGTTGTATTAATTGTACATTTGTTTGTTTGTTTTTTTTTTTTTTTTTTTTTTTTGTAATTTAGTTTTATTTTCATTATATTATGGCTGCTGCCACAATTTATCGCTTTATTATTACACGCAAATGGCAAAATTAGCAGCGGCAAAGCGACCAGCTGCAATTATAGATACCCTATCCCCATCGCGCCCCCTCTAGCCAGAGGCGTAGACTCCATAGACATCATAGACTGCAACGCCCCAGGGTAGACCTGTTTTACTTTTTTCTCTTTTATCCCATTCCACAACTTGGCCATAGAGTTGACCGAATCTTGGTGTTTTATTTTCATTTAATTACTGTTGTGGCTGTTGTTGTTGCTGCTGTTGGTGTTGCTGTTGCTGCTATGGCTGTTGCTGCTGCAGCAGCATTAATTGGCTTGTTTTGCTTAATAATGATTATTGGTTTTTATGGCTCTTTGATTATGCGATGATGCATCGAAAAAGTTGCCACGGATTAGCGCAAAGTCCGGCCCAGACAACGGGAAAGCCGCAGTCCGTTTGGTGGTGTTGAGCATTTTGTTGATGTTGATGGCCTGTCAGTCAGTTAGTTCGTCAAATGGACGGACGGGCGGGCGGGCAGACGGACGGACTGACTGACTGACTGACTGACTAACTGACAGGCAGCCACACAGTCAGAGTTTGTGGCCAGTTGGAAGTGCTGTCTTAATTATGCAATGGGCACAATTGAACACAATTTAAAAGCGCGCCAGTTGTGAAAAACAAACACAACAACCAACAACAACAATAACAGGGGAAGCAGGCAATAAAATCAATACCGCAACGATATTTGAATACACTTTAATCTAATTTTGTTTGTTTTTATTGCTTTATATTTTGTATATGCACTTCTTTACAATTTTATATTGATTTGAAGTTTGAACCATGCTGTGTAGCTAAATATGAACATATTTCTTTAAGGTATTTTTGAAGAGAATCTGTCGCCTCTTCCGGATTTAATTTTAAGCCGGATATTTTACACTACATACCTTAATTGATTGAAGCTGAAAATTGTTTGATTGAAGTGAATCAAAACTGAGTTGAGATAAATGGGTTAAGGCCCCAATGCGCCCTATTTGAACATTAAATACTACTATGTCGACCTATGCAATTATTAGTCTAACAACCGTTATTGATAAATGCCCATCATTCACCATACAGTATCATGCATTCATATAACCCTTTTGGGATAGAGTACAACATTAATTACTTATGCGCATATGCAAGTGGAGCTGTCTTCAACCTTTGCTGGCTGCACTTGATCAACTGAGTAGAGGAAAAAGCCTAAATGCAGTCAGCATCAGCGTTCAAGTGGACAGTTGGTAAGTTGGAGTAGCAAGTGGACAACAAATTATGATTACGATTATGCAATGGAAAAAGCAAGGCTAGAAAAACATGAAAAAGAGAGCAACGATAAAGTGGAGAATTGAACGAATGAAGCTCCTGTCAGCTCTTGACCCCATTGACGAGGCGTCTGCTCGTAAACTTCAGCAGAAATCCATAAATGTCCAAAGGCAGCCCGAGCAGACAAAAGACACAGAAACTGAAACTGAAATAGAAACAGAAACTGAAACTGACAATAAAGAAACAAACTCCGCCCGCTGCAAACGAAATTTAATGCGTCTCATTTTAATTGCTTGCAATTAAGCAGCAATTACATAAAAACAAAAGCCGCTGATTTAAATTAAATGATTACAGCAGCAGCAACAGCAGCTGGAGTCGTAGAAGAAAGAAGCGAACGCATCGCTGCACAAACTTATCGAAGGTTTTGTTTTAGTTTTCTTTTTCGTATTATGACGAGAAGAAAGCCAAGTTGATAGAGACAGAGAGGGAGCGAGTGGGCGCGGGAGCGGTGGAGCGGTGGAGCAGCAGAAGTTGCGATTAGATGCACGCGCTTTACAAAATGTTGAATAATTAGCAATAATTATAATAATTAAAAAAGCAAAGAAATGAAAACATGTGCGGGCGATTGCATCAGCAGGCGTCGATCGCATCGCTGCACCACTCAACCACTGCACCACTAACCAAACACCACTTAATTTATGTCACGACAAGCGCGGCCCGACGATTTACCAAATTCCGCACATAAATTCCAAATGGAATTTTACTAACTAAAATTATTTGGCCTGCATTTGTTTGGCGTCAACGGATTTTTGTTTTGTTGCTCTATCGCTGTTTTGCTTTGGCCAGGGATATTGCGTAATAATCTTCTGCCTCCCACCTTAAAGTCTTGTTCTGTGTCTCTTTGCGGCGCTGATTCAGTTTTTCATCTCACTTGCCACCAAATGTGGCATCTTTAACCCCGTGACAGACCAAAGTAGATTTATTTTTAAACATCATTCCGTAGTGTTTCACCAGCTTTTAATGCAGTTGATCGTATATACTCTTTTCTAAACTGGAAAGAATCAATATATA
This sequence comes from Drosophila arizonae, assembly GCF_054131065.1. NCBI lineage: Eukaryota > Metazoa > Arthropoda > Insecta > Diptera > Drosophilidae > Drosophila > Drosophila arizonae. The sequence goes on along the minus strand of NC_142924.1, from coordinate 24,490,503 downwards.
GTTATATTATATATATGTTTGTTATATATAAATATACAAAGTGTAAAACTGTTTTTATTTATAATTTAGGAATAATTAAAGAATTCTGCTATTTAATGTATGTAAGCACATTCGTTATAGCTGTGTATAAACCCAACTAATAAGATTACACAAATTTTCTTCAATGGCATTTATCGGGGCAGAAAAAATATATTTTCTGTCACGAATAGGGTATTTATGCCTCGTCATGTGCTCGATGGGCTTTCTCTTGTGCTTTTCTGTTGGTGCCACACACAAATCAAACGCTCAAATGCTTGCAACAAGATGCATGTGACATCTCTCGAAGGGTGGGGGTTCTCTATGTCTCTCTCATTCTTTCTCACTGTCTCACTCTTTCTCTAAAAAATAAACGAGTACTTGGCATGCGCTGACACGAAAATATTCTTTGTGGGCATCGTCAATAAATTTAGCTCATAACACCGTCTGACAGTAATGTGTCATCAGGAAAAATGTTTTCTAATGAACTGGGGGATCTCCGAGTTGTGGGTGTTGTGGTCTGGAAATGCTATTCATTCAGAAATAGTTTCAACTCGCTGATGAAGCTGTGCCCAGGCGCATTTCGTTCCAGACACGTTCACTGTTTGCATAGCTAAATGTCGCACAACAGAGACAACAGGTATTAAGACATAAAACATGAGGTGTAACTAAACTGAGACTGAAATTTATTCAAACAAATCGAATTTCTTTAAATAGGTAACAGAAGTATTATTTTAATTTAATTTCATAAGCATACATTTAAGTTGACATTTGGGTCATCTAAGGATGTTATATTATTGCATTCATTCATTCATTTTTCTAGACCTTACTGACTAACTTCTTGTATTGAGCTTCAATTAGTGAACTTAATTGAATTTCATATAGACACTTGATTCAGTTAAAAAAATCATAAAATCTTATAATACTGTGAATAGAGCTTGCCCCTTGAAGAATTTTCAGTGATAGTTCTATATATTGTTATATCTTGTATAAATTACTAATTAATTGTAACATCTGATCTATAAATACTCATGCATAAAGAACAGTTATGAAACGCAATAAATAAACGCATAGTAATAATCCTTTCCGAATGATAATGATGATGTTTCTATAAAAATCGTTAATTTAGACTAAACTCACATTAGTTAACCAACTAATTAGAATTTTTACGCACCTGCCGTAGAAAAGTTCATATTGGTTTTGATCTTTTGGTCTCGGCCTGGTCTGTTAATAAAACCGTCAATTGTTGACCTGCCAATCCATCATGCATAAACCAATTGAAAAAGCAAAAGTGTTTTTTGTTTTGTTTTGCTTGTTTCCCAAATCAGTTTTCCACATACACTATGCAAATGAGCCCATTGAATGCGTTCGACGTAATGCAGGGGGTCGGCCCCCCGTTTCGTGTCTAGTTAGGTTCGCTCGTGCGCATAATTTAAAATAATGATCGGCATATGAAACTTAATGCGTTTCGTCTGCACCTCGAGCGCTCTAGCTGACTGACCCGTCTGCGATCGGGCTTATCGATCATAGCCGACGGCGATGCGACGATGCTGCGATGTGGCATGCTGGGGCATGCTCATGATGTTGCCACATTTGATGTTCGTTTGGGGCCAAGTGCATAATTCACGCACGCAGCTCGCAACAGCAGGTGTCACTCTCACTTTCGAGGCGGCAAAATCTAATTTGCAGCACGTCCTACTCCCCAGCTAGCCTCTATGCATAACAATTAGCATTTCATGTTTGGGAGCTGAAGCTGAAGTTGAAGTTGAGGCTGTAGCTGTAGCTGTAGCTGTAGCTATGTGGACGCAAATTATCGCGTCGTGTGACGCCTGCAATCTATAGCCAATTTTTACTGTAACTTTGACTGCCAGCTACCAAATGTTGCTGCTTTTGTTTTTTATCAACGTATTTTTTTGTTTGTCACTTTCCTTTTAGCCATGCAAATTTCTCGCGACGACTATTAATTGGTAATGGTAAAAAATATAACCATAAAAATGGTCAACACGAGACCCGCGTCTCGCTGTTGTCTGTTGCTGCTACCACACTGTGTGCAACAGTTATCTGCAAGAGCTGCCCAAAGCTCTCGTCCTGAAAGAAATACAAAAAAAACAAAAACAAAATACTTTCTTTGCAAAGCGGCTACAGTTGCCAGTTGGAACTCTACTCCAGCTCCAGCTCTAGCTCCGGCTGGGAAGGAGTGAAGCCAAAGCCGGAGCTGCAGCCACAGCCACAGCCACAGCTAAAGACAGAGTCGCAGCTATAGTTCCAACCTATCAGAGATCGTCAACAGTTGGCACGTTTCGTTCATTGGCTTGGCGTGATTGGTGTTGCTGTTGATGTTGCTGTTGTTGTTATTGTTATTGTTGTTGACGTGTTGCAAATAGCAATATTCAAGTTTTTATTGTGCTTTATATTAGATTGCCATGGCCAATACGAAAAAAATATGTATGTATTTGTGTGTGCATGCATGTATGTGAATACATGTGTATTCTCGATGTTATTGAATGCGAATCAAAAGAGTTCCAAGAAATACAACCAAAGGCCAACAAGCGCGCGGCTGACATAAGAATGTGAAACCAACGGAAAATGTGGCCATAACGATCAGTTAATGCGCTTCACTGGCTGATTAATTGAAGATGAAGAACAATTTATTGAGGCCCTGTAGATATTTAATCTAATGAAGATATCGAATTGCAAGTGTTTAAAGATTTCGGAAGTTGTTATAGGCGTTAGGGGGAGTTAATGAATTGGTATCGATTAAGTATTTATGTTTCATTATATAACAGTATTTGTATTATTATAAAATCAAATTGTGTTTAAAGATTTTACTTTCTTTGTGGTATTTCTGCAATGGTTTTCCTCTAGTTAATATAAACATAAATTATCGTCTCAATCATATATTTCTCTCAGTGTGGAATTAGAAGTAAATATTTTGCGCAAAAGGTATTTTGGGTATTACTCTGTCTACCTCCTTTTCTAAGAACACTGTACAACATAACTTCTGTACATATACTCGTTCTTTCTCTCTGTGTTTCTTTCTCTTTCGCGCTGTTGCTTTTCGCTTATTCTCATTCTAATAAGCCCCCAATAAATCAACATTGATTTTAAGTTTGTTTCTTTTTTGCGCTTTTTGCCTTTGCTGACTCACGATCCAGTCTTAGTCTGAGACTCAGTCTCAGTTCCATTCTCATTCCCATTCCCAGTCTCAGTCTCAGTTTAAGTTTGACTTCCAGGTCCCGTCTTATTCTCATTCTCATTCTCATTCTTCGATGGGCGCTTCGCTTTGTGTATTTTCTACTTCTTTTGGCTTTTTTGCTGTGTGCTGCTCTTAAGCTTACAAATTCTGGAAAGGCGGCCATATAGGCCCAAAAAAGAAGAAGAAAAAAGTGGCTTGGGCACATATTTTAGCAAAGTGTTGGCCAGCACGCGAAGGAGTCGCCGACAGCCGGTTTTGGGCCACCGCCTGGCGCTGGCCGCATGAGGGGAATGCCTCTATGTATGCATGTGTGTGTCTGCACAGATGCAGGAGATTCTATTTGATTCTTGTTGTTCCGTGTAGGAACAGATTCCGGGTGCCCTGCGGCCCAGTCGCAGCTGTGCAATTGAAATCCAGATGCAAAATTTGTCATATGACTTACATTAGCGGCCGTTCGGGTTGCCTACACACAAATCTAGAGCTGGCCCTCTCAAGCAGCTAACTTTTGACTGCCTGCACCACTTGGCTGACATTACACGTTGGCCACCGATGCTGCAAATGTTTCGTGCATTGTTTTTGGTTTTTATGTTTTTTGGCAAACGGGCAACAGAATTGACATTTCCTTTTACAACATCCAACAAGCTGCACAAGCTGTGCAAAATAAAAACTATAAATCAGCAGCAGCAGCAACAGCCACTAACAAACAACAGCAACTACAACTGCTCCATGTGATTGTCACGCTTGAAGGACTCTTTCGCTCCGTGTCGAAAAAAAAAGATATAAAAAGCGAAAATGAATTTGTAGCTTTTCTTGTTGTTTGTTGTAGTTGTTAACAGTGCTTGTTGTTGTCGTTGCTGTTATTATTGTTGTTGTTGTTGTTGTAGCTTTTATGAAGTAGGTTACTATGTTTGTTGAGTAATTGAGTTTAGTTTTTCACACACGAGTGTGTGCCTGCTGCTGCTGCTGTTGTTGTTATTGTTGCAGTTGTAGGAAGCTGCTGCACATGCAACTTGGCAAGTTGGCAACTCGGCAACAGTTTTGCATGTCTTGAAACAAAACAACCGCTGCGCTGCGCTTGTCTCACAAATGTGCAAGCCAGCAATTGCTACAGAATGTCATAATGTAAGGCCCGGGAATAATTGAAGATCCCTTGTAATAGGATCGGCAAATAAAAAGACTTTCTGTTAGCTACCTAAACATCTGAGAAAAGCATTGGCATTCTCTGAGCTTACTAAACGTTTGAGCCCTAGATGCTTATGAAAAAATATATACATATATAATTTACAATAAGAAATTAAAGAAACAAATCATAATATTCAGCGGAACAGCTCCAAGGTGTATTCAAAATCTCAATACAATTTTATGTAACAAATCTTTATATATGTGTATGTATCTTTATATATGGGGTACTAGAACTAATCAGCCCAATTGTTATATTTGTGTAATGCTTAAAAAGTTAAATCAATCGCATATAAGAATACATTAAAATTTGTTATTTACATTTACACTGTGTATTACCAATTAAAGGTTTAGCTTTCAACCTATTCAGATAAGACTGAATATTAACAGAAATGATATTAAATACACATCTACGAATCGAACAAAATTTATTTCATTCGAAGAAGAGATACAACTTTCATTCAGTTTTGTTCAGTTTCGTGGCAGACTATCTACATATATGTACACACCTATCATAAATTGAAATATTAAATACATATCTAGAACCATATCTCTCTACTCAGCTATGTGACATTTAAGTATTGCTCTCTGGCTGCTTTGCCAGAGTTTCTACCATAAAGTTCCCATCTAGGTATAAGCAAGTTATAACAAGAGTACTGAGAAGTAAAGAATAAGTAGTCGAAAGCGAATTCAACTGATGATAGACTAGGCAGTTCATAAAAACACACTTTCCTAATTATCATTTAATTATTGTTTAGAAATAACAAAAAATTATCACCTTCAAACTTATCAGACATTTTTATGTTTTTAATTTAATTTAAATTTAATATGCCTTTAATATATTTCACAATATATGACTTCCAAACAAATATCTGACAAATTTATTTATATGTATTTTCATATATAATTGCTGGCATTCAGCAATTTTAGCGGACTCCAAACTTCACCTTTAGGGTATACAACGTCTTGTTAGTGTGCTCTAAGTTCACAATATTAACAACTTAGTTAGATGCTAACTTCGCTTGGCCCTGCTGAGTGCATCTGCGGAGAACAAGCATTAGCTAAATGGCTGTCCCTGTTTCAGTCCATGTTTAGCTACTCCTAACTTCCACTTCACTTCCTCCTTTTGCTGTGGCTGCTGCCTCCGCCACCGCCCTGTGGCGCCCCCGCAATCACGTTGCCTGCCGCACTCTGTGTCGGCTGTCTGTGTTGTGATCTAATTATTGTATTTGCTGTCCGCTTCTGCCAGTTGCCGAGCCAGCCGAGTTGCCTCCTACAGCTGCAGCAAACTTTAAGCTGCCACCCCTCCCAGCCCCTCCCGCGTGCCGCCTATCGAGTCGAGATGCCTGCTCGACTGGCCGACAGCCTCTGCTCATTTGGCTGGCAAGCCTGTTTAGAGATTCGTCGTGCCAGCTCCGTTGCCTACGTCTGTGAGCTGTTAGCTGTTTGCTGTCCTCCCCCCTCTGTCTCTCTCACTATTTCTGTCTCCCTCACACCGGCCCACATCACAACTCAGCTTTACTTTGCTCTGTGCTTCTCCTGTTTCTATTTTATCCACTTCACTCTTAGTTTGTGTTTCAATTTGGCGCATTTGCTTTGCTTAGTTTTGTGTTTAACTCGGACTAATTTGACTTTTTGGCGCGTCTCTTTGACTTTAGTTTTCAGCTGGCTTCTATTTGTCATTTGTATACTCTGTATAAAGAGTATATTCATTTTGTCACAAACTTTGGAATGCATAGAACATTTCACAGCACTGATATATTACTGATAGTAATACAGATTAATAATAGCTCAAAATTAAAGTATATAATGTTAAAATTGAAAAGAAAGAAACGTTTATTTGCATAGATAGAAATAAGTACTAGCAATATTCGTCGTAGGTAGTAATCGTAGTAGTAGTAATTTTAGTAGCATTAGTCATAGTAATAGCAGTAGTCCAAGAGCTCTCTCCTGCCTTAGAAGGTTTGGTCTACTAAACTTTATCAATTGCGTTGTGTAAACAATAAAAAATAAAATCAAATGCAGTATTAGTAATAGGTACAGTGAGAAAAGGAGTAACAGTAATAAAAGTAGTTGAATTATTAGTATTTGTATTAGTAGTATGTATGTATGTATGTAATGATAGAAATATCAGTAGAAGTTTCAGTAAAAGTAGGAGTAGAACTAGTAGTAGAAGGAGAAGTAATCGTGAAGATAGTAGTAGAAGTAGAAGTAGTAGTACAAGTAAATGTAGTAGTAAAAGTAGAAGGTTAATTAATTAATATTAGTATTAGTGGTGGAAGTATTAAAAGTAAAAATATTATAAAAAAGTAAAAAAAAACTATTAGTAGTAGAATTATTTAACAGTTGCTTTAACAATTGAGTAGATGACTGCAAATAATATGAGATTTAGTAGTATTAGGTAAGAATCAACAATTTAAATTATAGTTTAATACTACTGCATCAAGTGAGAGCATCTACTCTGCGGCCTGCTTAAGCAACAAATTTGGTCGTGTTTATTATGACATCATTGTTTTGGCAATGGTTAACTGTATACATAAGTTGGCATTAGCAAACTAAATAACTTTGAATCGCTTTGCGTTTTACTCAGAAATGCGAAATGCGAGCTGCGACAAAAGTCAATTAACATTTGTGAGCCCCCAATATGAGGGGCCTCATCTTTTTCGTGTGGCTGTATCTGGGAAATCTCTCGATCAATTGTTGTCTCGGTAAATCGGTGGTTTCTCCGCTTGGAGCAGACAACCCTATCGCATGTAGTTGCACGTCTTTTGGCGCCTGCCTCATTTTCATTAGGCCTTTAAGCGAATTAACGTGACTGACTTATAAAAGAAATATTAAAATCCATAAGGAAATTGTTGCTGGGCGAGCGAAGCTTCCTTTATGCCTGCCTGCCCGGGCATGCATCAATTTTCACTTTTCCAAGATATAAAAAGATACACGAGATACACACAGCAGATGTAAAAGATAGGTTTTTATTATTTTCCATTTTTTATGTAAGTGTGCAAGTGGCGTGGGTCGATCGTAAAATCCTTGTACGTGAGGTTTGCCTTGGAGGTCACGTGAACGAAAACAACAACATTAGCTCAGGACTGTGAGAAATGGAGTTGCAACTGAAAGCGCAACGGCAATATAGAAAGAAATAATCTTTATGTAAACACAAGTGAAACTTTTGACAATCATACTACACGAATATTAAATATTAATTATTAATTATTCGATTATTCGATTATGCATGCAATGCGATGCAATCGCTGGCGATCTTTGATCTCTTTTTTATTTTTCATTTTTCATGTCGTATTTCTTTCTGTTGTCTGTCTGCAGCACTCAGCTCAAATTGAAATTCGAGCTGAAAGTTTGTCGCATGCATTACGTTGATTACATCACAGCAGAGATGTGTGTGAGTGTGTGTGTGGTAGGTGAGTGGGGTGGGGTAGGGGGTGGCGTGCAGAGAAGTGAAAATAGGCTATGCAACTTCCACCAACTGTGATAGTCAGTCATTCAGTCAGTTCAGTTGGTCAAACATGTTGGCCTAAACAGCCTAAATATAGACACAGGCAGAGACATAGACATGGACATAGACAAATGCACAAACAGGACGAAGCACAAGGGGTGAGAGGCGGTGGGGCCAGCTGTGTCAGGGGTAGACAGCCAGTCAAATGGTCTTGTTAATTTCCATTTTTCTATGCAAATTTTAACTTCCTCGAAAATGTTGCACACTCCAAAACGGCAATAAACAAAGCGAAATGAAACGAAACGAGCATCACAAAAATTTGACTTGCCATAAAAATTGAAATCTGAAACAAGGTGAAAGGGGCTGGCTGCGACGCGGGGGTCAGCTTGATGAAGTGGGCGGCTGTTAGGCAACTGGCAAATGCACGAGGGGTATGGAAAATATGCCACAGACATATGACACACACACAGCATATCTATATATATATATATATATATATATATACACAGATAGAGCAGCAGTGAGACAGACCGCAAAAGTCAACGTGCAAAAATAACAAACAACTGTCAAATGTCTGACAAACGAGACAAGGAAAAGACAAAACTGCACACAGAGAAAACCAAACCAAAAGCCAAAACACAACACTGCAACATATGATAAATGGCAACGCTGAGAGGGAGGCACTTGCAATAGGCGGCCAAAATGAATTTGCTCATAGGCTAGAGAAGGACCAATGAAAAGGCGCTGCTCACATTGAATTAGCAGCAGCAACAGTGCAACTGACACACACTGTTTGATAACAACTTCCCGAAATTGTTGGACAGTGACAAAAAGGAAAAAAGAAGGAGACGAAAACTATGCGCCAAACAATTCATTGGAACAGATTACGCATACGACACGTGAGTCGCGTTTTGAACAATAAGCCAAAACGTTCGATGCTAAGACTGCTAGCACTGCGCACATCACCAATCTCTGACTGCAACAACAACAATAATAACAACGGCAACTGCTAATGCAACAACAACAACAACAACGTCAAATATGCAGACGGCAAAAAGAATGCTGAAATTGAAGACGCCACTAAAAATTACACAGCAAATACAAATACACTCACACACACAAACACACATATACATATATATAATCATTTGTTCGTTGTTGTTATCAACGGCTTTGTCACAGCTCCTGCGGTAGCTGCATTTATTGCTATGGTTGTTGCTATTGTTGATGTTGTCGCTGTCATATGTTTATATGCCCTCATAATACGGCCGGGGATTACGCAGCTGTCATGCAGTTTGTTTTTATATATTTCGTCAAGTTGGATAAGAGTCTGCAAAGCTATAGATTTATATTTTATTTATTCTGACGAATGAAGACAATAAATAAGAAGAGCGTCTATTTTTGAATAGAGAGAATTATTTGCCTTTGGGAATAAAATTATCGTATACGCCTGCTTTGGAATTGCTAAATTTATATATATAATTTAAGATTATTGGAGCTTGTAATTCCAGAACTTGATTCAAATACATATTGAAATGCAGAATAAAACTGTTTTGTTATATATATTGAGTGGCTCGCTGTGGATCCATCATTGTTCACAATTTAAAAGCAAACCAGTTTTAAATGAAATGTATGACTAGACAAACATATGTGTATATATTTTCATTGTAAATATTGTATTACTTAATAAGTCTTCTATCAGAATATAAGCAGTATTCGACTAGTTCCTAAAAATTTCAATAAACATCTTATTTAAAATTGATCAACACAAGAGAACAATCATAAATAAATAATAATTTAATTATAATGATAAATATTTTCTAACTTCGCATCTCTAGTTGCTGTAACGATTGCACATGTGATTTACATCCCATTCATATTAATTATAGTAGTATTAACTAATGCAAAAGAGTATTTGCACTCGAGCTGAGATGCATATTTAAAGTTTGTGATTTGTTGTTGTTGTTGTGATTGTTATTGCAACGTCTGCCGCAATGTCTCCGCTTTGCAGACGCCGCCGTCGTCTCGGCTGTGGCTGCCACACGCTTGGCAGAGCTGTTGCAGGAGCAATGCAATACGGCTGCGGCTGCACGGGTGTACGGGCGTACGGGAGTCCGGGTGTTCATGGGAGCATGGGGTCTAAGCATGAGCATGGCATGTCATTTCTTGGCTTCGCCAAACATCTTTGACATTCCTGATGTCTCTGGCGCTAGCGCTGGCTTTGGCTCTGGCTCTGGCTCTAGCATCTGCAAAGTCTCATTTTCTCTGGCTGTCGCTTTGTCTTTCTCCAGCTGCGATTGTGTTCCTCATTTTACTTTTGCTGCAGATATTTGTAATGAAGCATGTTTTGCATTTAATTTATGCGCGTAATTAGTTGAAAGTGAATGCCAGTTGCAAGTAGTTGCAGTTGCAACTGCAGCCGTTTGTTGCAGCTCTGGCTAGTAGAGTAATAGGTGCTGCATATTGCGTATACGCGCCGTGCCAGAGAATCAACGGCCGCTGCGTAGCAGCCTGTGGTCAATGCCAATAAATTACTTAAGCGCTTTAGCTTTTCTTTCGCTCTCTATCTTATTTTTTCGGGGGCGAACAAAGGCAGCTCATTATTTGTGAAAAACGCGGCTGTCAAAATTGAAAATAGGGAAAAGCTGAAGAAATAAACCAAAACAATGGCAGGCAGCAGGCAGCGAACAGTCAACAGTCAACAAAGCAACAAAGGCAACAGCAACAGCAGCAACAGCAACTTTGTCCATTAGCAAATGCCGCCGTTGAGTGGCAGCCGGGGAATGGAATGGATGCAGTCAGCGACGCCACCGCCGCATAATGAAAGCGAAAATTTAAATTTTTGATACAATTTGCAATTTTTTCCTACTTCATCATTCACATCACCAGCGGCAGCAACAGCAACAGCAACATCTACAGCGGCAGCAACAAGCAGCTCCAGCTCCAACTGACTGCAGTTGGCAGTCAACAATGAAAACAATTCATCATGTTGTTGTAGATTGGAGGAACCTTTTGGCAGCAGCGGCAGCAACGCTGTGGCAGCTACGTTGCCTTCAATTTATGCGGCGGCGCTTAAATCGATTGCTTTGCCACATTGCAACAATTGGCTAGCATGCAGCAACGAGGCTCTGCTGGATCGTGGGGCAACGAAAAAACAGCGAAAATAAAATCGGACGCCTGCGCCAATCGCTGCTGAACCGTAAAACTGAATTATGTAGCTAGTCCAACACAGAGCGTCGCAACGGCGTCGGTGGCGACGGGTGGCGAAAACTTTTGACGTTTTGCGGGTGGATAATGCCTGACGACTGACCACAACCAGACCACAACAGAGATTCAAAGCCAGTGCCATAGCGAGAGCGAGAGCCAGCTTCAATCCTGGTCCAGACTTGGCGGCCTGTCGACAATTGCCAGCGCCGCTTCATTAAGCGATTCATTCATGCAGCCGATCCAGTCGATCGTGTCGTTTTATTTGCCTCTTAAATTTCTGCGCTAACTAGATGTCGCAATTGAAAGTAAGCTGTCAATGTTACACCATCAGCAGTGGGCGGAGGGGGTGGCATCTCAACAGAGACAACACTCATTCTTGACCAATCGCCCAGACAATTATACACAAAAGCCAGCTTTTAGTCTTTGTGGCGGATTTGTATATTTATTTTAATAGAAATGGATGAAGAGTCATTTATGATATTCATTTGATTTTTATATAACAGGCAGAAGGAATCATCGCAGACCCCATAAAGTATATATATTCTTGATCAGGACGACGAGCTGAGTCGATATAGCCCTGTCCGTCTGTCCGTCCGTCCGTCCGTATGAGCAAAAGGATCTCAGAAGATATAAGAGCTAGAGAGCTGAAATTTGGCATGCATACTCGTGTATACCATAGGCAATACAAGTTTATCATATTTTTCGATAACTCATCCGATAACACTTTTATCGAGAATAATGGAAAAAGCGACAATGTTTTTTTAGTCTAATTTGAAAACTTTTCGACCTGAAGGCTTCAAATTTGCGTTGTATATTTTGGATACCACGCCCCCTTCGCCCCCAATTTGTAAAAAACGCATTTCAAGTACTAGAGACTTGTGCTTTGGAATGTACATTTTAACATTATGATTACGTTCTAAAAGTTTCATTAAACTCGTACGTCTACAAAAGAAATTATTCAACAAATAAATTCTCATAATATTGCCCACATTGCAGCGCAGCCCAAGCGCAGAGCGCGTGCTTATAACTGCATGTGTATGTATGTGTGCATAAAAGAAGTCCAAAATGATTAGAATATCAGCTTAGAGGGTTCAGGGTATCTCCTAGTCGAGCAGTCTCGACTGAAGCCTTCTTACTTGTTTATTTTAATTTCTTTACAGCAGAGGGCATTGCTTTATATTTATACTGCAATTTTATTATATATTCTACATTCATATCACAGTTACCTATTTGCCATTGTTTTCTTATGTATTTTGTTAACAATAAATGAGCGTGAAGAATTAATACAAACCATGCACAGAAACGGACCATGCAGAGCTAATTTGGATGTCAATGAATAAAAGATCAGGGACAGATTGTTTCGATACAATGAATATGTGATCAGGGGCAAATCTATACGATATACAAAATACTAATTCACTAGAAAGTTTTCTATTGGCTTAGGCAAATTAGCAAGGCCATAAAGTGGAGTTGGTTACTACATAATATATTTGAATGATCTCATGATTCGGACAGAACTTGAACTGCTAACTCATAATGCCATCATCTCTAAAATTTAGTAGGCATTTATTTTTAGCACCTCGAAGGTCAGTAAAGGACATTGTTCGCTTGATTTCCTCAATTGTTCAAGTTGAAAACTCTCGAAACTCGAATTCACATTCAAATTCAAGCGCAACTCGAAGTCATGTGCAAATTTAATTACTGACTCAGCGACCTGAGCATAAGTCAAGCCCGGGGCACTGGAAATCCAAGTCGACGGACAACAAATAAATGTTAACTTACACACTAGCATATCTCATAGATATACAGTATATATGCAAATCGCAATGGTGGACAGCTTATTATTAATAGTAATAATTGATGTAGATTTTTTAGCACCTTTTTTCGGCTGGTTTCCCCATTTATAACGTTTGTGATTTGTAAGACAAACAGAAACAGATAAACAAAAGCCAAAACGCCAGAAAGCCAAAATATTCACAGACCGCGCGGCACAGCTGGCGAATTCTCTTTCTCATGGAATGTGGCTGGCTGCCTGGCGGTTTGGCTGTTAGCCAGGTTAGCTCGGTTCAGTTTGGATTGGCTGGGTGTCTTTGGAGAAACGTGTTTTCTAACAAAAGCCGCCTCTTAATGGGTCGACAAATAAAAGTACAATAAATAAATAGTAAAAGGAAAATGCGTAAAGGGTCGGGGTACAGATCGGCTTTGGCCAACATCGACTTACACCGCACAACTACGACACTTGATCTGGCCAAAATGCCAACGCGCTGAGAATCGAAACGTGGGCGATGAGATCATCAGCATTTAATTGGCTGGCGACTTTGACTTAGCCTCTTACAACTGCACAGCCAGAGTAGAGTGTGGAGAGTGCGAGGGCCTCACTCTCTCTCGTTCTCTCACTCTTTCTCTCCCACTCTATCTCCGCCAGCTCCATTTACAGTCGTAGCACTCTTCTCTTTCTCTTTCTCTTCGCTTTGTCATTTCGCATCTCTTTCCCGCCGCGTGTCGTTTTATGTCCCTGGCGCGCGCATTGACCGAATTCGGAAGATGAATGTGCGACAAATGCCAGAGATAAACCAACCGCTGGCAGCGCGACACGAATCGAATAATCGTGTAAGATCTCCCGAGCTCGAGATCTGATAATTGTCTATGTAAATTTCTAATGCTGACGCACTGTTTTTCTATGCCATTTTTGATTGCGTTTCGTTCGTCTATGACAGCTTTTACATACATTAAGGAAAAGGCAATCGTTGATTGACATTCGTCGTACATGGCGTATGCGCAATTAAAGGCAATCTGCGTCTGGCATTTCCTAGCATGCAAATTGAATTTCTTTATATCTCCAAGTTCATTATAATACTTTAATAAACATATATAATATATATTTATATCTTATATATATTATGTACTGTATGCCTTAAAAACCAGCTGAAATCCATGTTTCAGGTTTTGCTCTTAATTAATCCATTTGTAGTCATTAGTATATCCGGTACAATCTTGACAGGAAATGGGCAGCAACCGTTGCTGGGAGAGTTTAGAAATCTTTTATGTCAAAACAGTTGCCAAAATTTTTTGGCGTACCGTTAAGGTTTATTGCTAATGATGATGATGCTAATAACAATAATATTAGGAGCAATTGTGGACGCCAAGACGTCGCACTTGTGATTATTTATAATACTTCTTCATAGACATAGACGTATATACTTTTTAGTTCGCCTAATTGATTTTATAATCAAGGTTTTAATGCCGCTTCTCGTTTTGATTGTGGTTGTCATTTCAGCAAGCAGCAAAAAGTCTCCAACCGGGCAGGCAAAACTTCAAAGCCGAGACTCTCCAAATGTGTGCGAAAAAACAAGCGAGCCGCCAATGCAAACGCCACTTGCGCAGCCGAAGCAGCTCGCGTCGCTGTCAGTTCGTTGGCGCTCGTGTTGTGCGACAACAGCAGCAACAGCAGCAACAACAGCAGCAGCAGCAGCAGCAGAGGCAACAGCCATCGTGAGAAGTAACAGCAACAGCAGCAGCAGCGGCAGCGGCAGCAACAGCAACAGCAGCAGAGCGATTGGCGCTCAGTTGGTTTCTGTCGCTGGGTACGAACGGTTCCCTCTCGCGCTGTGCTCGTCGTTTCTCAGCTGCGTCTCGTTTGCCTTTGCGTTCGTTGCTTTCGTTAGTTGGTGCGCGTGCGCCGCGTCGTTGCGTTTATTTGTTGTGTCGTCGCTTCAGCACAAAGGTTCATGCGAGTCAAAGTAAAAGCCATAAAGCAAAGAGCAACAAAGTCGAAAACAAAAGTGTGCGAAAACAAAAATGTAACAACAACAACAAAAGCAACCAAACAACCAATCGCCCGACAGTTTAATACGAGTTTCGTTCTTGCTTCTTCCTAAAGTTCTTCTCTTTTGTTTTTCGTTGACCATTAAAAGTGAAGTTTTGAACGCACAAATTAAAAAAAGTTGAAAAAGAAAAGAAAACAACAAGAATTAAAAATCAAACAACAACAATAACAACAACAACGTCAACAAGAAGCGACATTAACCGCCCCACGAATAAGCTGCAACTTGAACTTCACTCTCCGGTCTCTGGTCTCTGGTCTCCAGTCTCCGGCGTTTCGGCGCGTCTCGTGTTATTTTTAGACAAAAAATCGCAATCGCAACGCAATGGGCACCAAGTCGCCCGGTGGTCCGCAGCGCTGTCGCCTCATACTGCAGCGCTGCCTGGCCATCCAGCTGAGCAAGCCGGGCCACACGCCCGAGGACTTTTGGATGTACGACTCGGGATATATGATATTTCAGGTGAGTTGAACGAATGTTGCCACAGAAGAACTGCCACTAGCTAGCTGTGAATTGCGAACTGGTTTCTGGACACAACTGGTTGTCTGGTCCACAGGCAAAACCACTGTCCAGTGTCCAGTGTTCGTGCTCAGACGGCGCTTCAGTGGCCCAAAGTGCGTGAGGATGTTCGAGAATGAGAGATGGGGAGGCCTGGCTTGTAGCTTGAACGAGTGATTCACAAAAGAGATTCGCAAGTTTTCGCTTAAATTTCCCAAATGGTTAAAGCCCGCAGAAATGCGTATGAAGATCGCTGTAGCAGATAGTTAACATTAAAAGAGCGAGAGAAAGAGAGAGAACGAGAAAGAGTGAGAGCGAGAGAGAGTTCAACTTTAAAGGTTTCAATGACTTTTGCTTACAAAGCGATAAAGGAATATGCAAAAGATAAATATAAAGATTTAAATCGGATTACAGCTTAAAAATAGTCACTGTAGAAATCGGTTAAACGACTTTAGTCGAATTGTTGCTTAATATGTTTGTATGCGAGCTTCGGTTCAAGGTCGCTCTGTGCGTTGTTTTTTTCTTTTTTTATGCTTTGTGCGCACTTCCCATGACGACAAATGACTCGGAACGATGGAGCACAGGTTTTGCCATTTTCCTTTTCCATTTGCCAGTTGTCAGTTTGCACTTAAAATTACGGCAAATCTGTTGGCGTCATTCTGACTAGACAATCTGCAATAACAACAACTGCAACGTGCAACATGAAAAACAACAACAACCGCAACTTGCTTGAACATTGATATTTAGTGTAGATATATATGCAGATATATATATATATACATATATATATATAATAACTCCAGTAGACGCAGCTCGTGTCCTGTTTTTATAATCTTCGACTTTTATTGATGACTCTGAAAGAAGTTGGCAGCCAGTTGGTCCCTTTTTTATTGTGGCTCATGCTCCATAAAAAAGGCAGCTTATAAATTGCATCTTGCAACTTGCAGCAGATAAGCGCAATGGCAAATAAATCACTGGGGCTTCATATTCATGAAGTTCATTACGAGTCGCACCACTAACAGCAATCGAAATTGTGAATTTTCCGTTCGGCTTTGGCTTCCGACAATTTTCCACAGCGTTGGTTACGAATTTGAATTTTAAATTAGTTTTTGAATTCGTTTGTATTTTATTCTATTTTGTCGCTGTTGTTCTTGTTTTATTTTAGCCAGCTGTTCCGACAGATTTTTATTCAGTTTTTGGTGGCTGAGTTTTTATTGTTATGCTGTTCTTTTCATTGTTTATTGCAATTTGATTGCTGCATGACGTCATTGTCAAGTTCAAGTTTGAAGCGCTAATTTATGAAGCATTTAAATGAACCCAAAAATAATAATCAAAATATATAACACTAAGCAAACAGCAACTTAAGTTGAGACTATTATTAGACCGCACTTACCACAAATTACATAATTTATTTGTAATGCTAGCTAATTGCACACATTCAGGTAACAGACGCCTAAGAGTATATATTTTGATTTCATTTTATAATCGTGCACTCTTAAGTGTTAGAGTATATTGACTTTGTATAATATCCGTCTCTGTGTTTATCCGTATCTATCTACATTTATGTATAACTGTCAGCTTATATTACTAAGAGTAAATCGGAAAAAATTTTATCTCACAGTTTATATGCTGCAGTATTAGAAATTGAATAGATAAGCTACCCCATTAAAAGTAGACCAAATATTATCTACCCATACCTTTGATTGCCTCCACTGACATACCTCTAAACTATTTATATAGATTTGTGACAAAATTAGTTTAGTCTTGGACAGTAAACGAGTATCGGACAGTCTGTGCTGCCCAACTGGAACGTTCTTACTTGTTGCCACTACCTTGACGATCTTATGAGTAATAAAATGTCATATACGTTGTTATTTTTTGGATCTTTGCTTATAGCAAACTTTATACTTAATTAGCTAATTGTTGTTTTTCAAATTTCAAAGTAAATGTAAATTCTTTCAGTTGTCATAAGTAAGTTGACAAATATTCCCAACACTGTTTTATTAGTCATTGATTAAATTAAATGAACTTGGATAAATGTTTATTCAATTCCTGATGGGCTATGAATGATGTCTTACGGGAATACCATATTTATCTTAGTTTCCAATATTTCCTGAGATTAAGAAATTTCACTTCATGACAACGTCACATAGTTCTATTTTACGTATAGGACAACTAGCTTTCAAAATACATGGTAAATCAAAGATATAACTATGAGTAATAGAGATGAATGCAGTAAGCACAGAACTAGCCAAGTCATCTAATCATCTGGCCTTAATTGGCTAAAAACTCTAGCTGCACTTTCTAGCTAATTTTGAGAGCTTAAAGTGAATTACGTCAAATTAAAATTATTTTCGATGTTTATAAATAGATTTGATAATTGCTATAAATCATTTTTATATGCTTACTAGCTGGCCCGGCAAACGTTGCATTGCCCTCTATATTATTTCTAGGTAAAAAATTGTTGAAAGCTATGTTGTTCAGGCTGGGATACACTGATAAATTTATTAATCGGATTTTCATTCAAGCACCTTGTTGTAAACGACATTCTTCGTTTTTTGGTCGGGTGCAAGAACAAATAATGCGGATCGTTTGCCAACACGTGAGCATGCCACGTACAATTGACCATGAGAAAAACACGCATTTTCTAGATTGAGGCCACAAATAGTCAAAGATTGGCCCTGTGACTTGTTGATCGTCATGGCGAAGGCAAGACGAAGCGGGAATTGAATTCGTTTAAATTCAAAGGGCATATCTGTTGAGCTCATCGGAATCCTAGGAATAAGAACTTCCTCATCTTTAAATTTTCCTTTGAGTATCAACGCGTGAATCACATTGTTCATCAGTTTTCTTATCACCAAACGCGTTCCATTGCACAGTTTTGGTTGGTTTAAATTTCTAAGCATGCAAATCATGGAGAATTGCTCTTTTCATAGCTGTGTTCATTTCTTGACGCCGGTCAAGTTGTTCTTCCATATTGCCCATGAAGTATATTTGCAAGAATTTTTGCTGTGCATCTTCAATAGGTTGCAATGATCCAATGCGATGGCAAATCTGGCCTTGAATCTTTAAATTCAAAGCCATAGTTATAGTTATATTTACAAACACTATTTACAGAAATCTAACAAACTACATTATTCAAAATTTTTTTTTGGCAGTCATAGAAAATAAAATTTTTAACGTAAATTACCTTAAATATCCGTCTCCAATATTTTCCGCCCCAAATTATGTCATTTGGAAACAGGCATTGTATTTTTGAGTGTTCGCTAGAAAATGTCGTGATTCTAGTGTTTCGCCATAAAGCAGGGAACGCAATGGCTATGGTGACCGCTAATGGCAATGTCACTTTACCACTAAGGCAGCACAAACCGGGCGTTTCACCAGCAAACTTCAATGCGCCACAATGCTAGCAAACAACGTCCATTGGACCAATGCAAACTAAACGATTCAAGCTGTAATCAATGGTGCAATCATATCGAAACGCTGCTCGATTCAAATCAATCCTTGAACCATTTCTTATTGCCATTTCACGGGCTGCCTCTCTTTGAGAAGCACGAATTAAGGCCCTTCTTCCCTGGGTACTAACGCGGAGCCTTTCTCGGGCGATTTCTCGCTCTTCGTCAGATAATTGACTCGCGCTATTCCGTTGCCTAATTGCATTATGGGTCCGCCGGGAAAGATTAGATCTTCTAGGACGCGGCATTTTTGTTAATAATAATACTGCCCTCGCACAAAACCATATAAAACAATCGAGAAATATAAATATAAATAATTTACACAAATTTATGTTTGAGACAAACAAATACCTGAACTTTCGAGATATTTAGCTTTTGTAAAAGTCCAAAAATACAATTTTTAATAATTAACTTTTTTTTTTTAATTTCGAATTTTGAATTTTGAATTTTTTATTTATTTTTGATTGTTAGGTTTTAATCTTTTGATTTTTTTTTTTAATTTTTGCAGATTTTTGATTTGAAATATTTATAAAGTTTAAAAGTCCGAAAATATAAAAAGCCAAAAATACACTTTTTAATAATTACCTTTTTTTTTTTAATTTCGAATTTTTAATTTTTTATTTATTTTTTGAACAGTCAGGTTTTAATCTTTTGATTTTTTGCAGATTTTTGATTTGAAATATTTTTCCTTTTGATTTGAAATTTTTTTTTTTTTTTTTTTTTTTTTTTTTGAATAGTCAGGTCTGCTCGAGGTCAGGAGACCGTAGACTGACTGACTACATTTGTTTATTTACTTCTACACTATTGTCAAAACTGTCACTGTTACCAAGCCTACTGGGTATAAAAAAAATTTGAACATTTGGGGAAAAAACCGCGTTTTTCAAGTATTCGGCAAATTTTTTCAGTATTTTTAAGACCCTATACTAAACTCGTTGCGGAGACAAATCCAACAAATCAAAAACCATGAAAATTGGTTCAGCCCAAATCAAGTTATAAGCAGTCTTCACTTTTACACAACTTTCTTTTATATATATAGATATATATTTGTTAAAGCACAACAATTAGCCAACCTAAAGACATTTGAGTAATTATGTAGCATTTGCATATCTCAATAATTATTTTTTGAATTCGTATTTCATCTTCTTCTTGCCGAATATATTGCCGTTGGTTTTTTGATTGCTTATTAGGGTTCTTTCAAGTGTTGTGAAATTGACATTTAAGTGACTAATAAATGGTCGTGAGTTGGACAACAGAGGCACTTCAAAGAGGCAGCCGCCAACTTATCTTTTTCTTTTGGCTTACTTTACGTTGCTTTACTTTATATATACGATATATTTCGTTTTCTTTGCATTTTGCATGCCAAAACATTGTCGCATAAGTGATTCCCTTGAGTTTTCTGTTGCCGTTTTCATTTACATTTCCATACGTTGCACACGCACATACACACACATGCACAGGGAAGGAAACACACACACTCATTCACATGTGAAACGGGCTTCGTAGTCGGAGTGGGCATGTGTGCTAATTAATAATACGTGCCTCGGCACCGTTTTGTATGGTCTCTCATGTATTTCGTCGTCTGTCGAGATAAGAGCAAGAAGCGTGCCCTGAATATGAATCGGAAGTGGCCAGAAACGTTGTTAATATTTGGGGCCGAACCATAAACAAGGCCGAATTGGGGCAAGTCCAAAGAAATGCATCAAATTTATTGAAAATTTGTGAGAGAGCAGGAAGTAGTTCAATCTGAGTTCACGAGCTATGCGCACAGCAAACTGCTGAAACACTGAAGCACTCATGATAAAGTTCTTGGCTCGCATTTTAATGTCGTCTCATATTGTGGGCAAGTGCAATCAAGTGTGAATTGTGTTGGGCTGGGCCTCAATGGAGAATGGAGAGGGAGCTATAGCTTGAAAGGGACCAAGTCCAAGACAGAAGTCAATGTTGCGTAGATTTACTTAGACATATGTATATATTTATAAATGTCTACATATATTTGTATGTTAAGGGCGTTTGCCAGGGTCAGCCACTCTTAGGTATATGTATATATTTAATTTAAATTTTAAAAAGTTTGCTTCCGGTTAGAGAATGATGAGAAAATATGCGCAATATGTGTGACGAAATTTACGCGCTTGGGCAATACATTGAAAACTCATTAAAGATGACTCTACAAATGGATAAACTTGAGTTACACGCCTTTTAAATAAATAGTCTTTTATGACAGCCATAGACAACAAATTAGTGTTCCTATGATAAATAACTCTAAATTCACCAGTCAAAATTTCCAACAACTTTATGAAACTAACGTCTTAATATATTGTATGCATATGAAAATATAGCCAAGTTTTCTATCGATTGTGTTTTTATGAAACTTGCGCCCATATTTTACTTATTAAATAGTTAACTATTTATATATATCAGACATTTAATAGTCTTGTATTGATTATTTCTTTAAGAGACTGTATGGCATATATTTAGCTGTAATAAAATATATGCGTATTTATTTTTCTTTTAAAAAAACCACGCCCTGGCGAAATAAAATCTATGCTTTATGAGATACTAGAATAGAGCAGGATGATGTTTTTATAGAGACAGCTAATTGACTTTTTTATGAGCAAAAATGTATTGAGCGCAGCTTTTGCAAGGCAACATGCAATCTATGGAGGCGGTGCTCTGCGAGCAACCTGAATGATCTCTGCACCATTTGAGAGTCGTCGACGCATTTTGTTTTTATTTCATACAATTTTTCTTAATGTTTGCAACACGCAAATGACTTGAACTTAAACAACTTGTTTCGTATTCCATGGAATTGTTTTTTATATTTTTATGTGAATTAATATGCTTTATGATAGTTTGACTTTTACGGCCCGGCGAGAGAATGCCACGTTTGCTCGAATGCAAAATTGCGTCATAGAATCAGGAGATATATATAGCAGCACGACTCACCCAATGCCACAGCATGAAATTTGGCAATGAAAATGTTAATGGGAATACAAATAATTGAAAAGTGAAATGAAGCGGCGATTCAGCTAGAAACGGTCAGGCCGAATCTGAGCATAGGTTGTTCCTGTTTTAGTTCCAGTTGCGATCTTGATCTGGTCTGTGGCCAACGCGCCACCAATCACCAGCAGGGAGTCACAGAGACAGCTTGTTAAATAAAACCATTTCGAAGCGTTGCCGCCCCTCGCCGGGTGCCACGGCTCGACTGCGACGACTCCAAGTCGAACCAACTTTCCGGCCTGTAGCTGATCAAATACAATTTCATGTGCAATCAAAATGAAAATAAAGCAAAGACGAAGCGAGCCAAGCAAATTGATTTATCGGCACGCGGCAACTCGAATTGTTATAGGCTTTGATTGTTCTCCTCCCCCAAGCCCCCATCTGTATCTCTCACTCACTCTCTCTCTCTCTGCCTCTGCCTCTAGCTAATGCATGGAACTCCCCTCTTATAGCGCTGATTGAGTTAAATGAAATTTTTAACGATGGCGCAACTCTTAAACGTAAATTTATTTATTGTCACCCAACTCGAGTTAGAGTTGAATGCTTTTAATTGGTTAGCGTTGGCAAGCGCTTTATGGCCACAATTGATCTTAATTTCGATTTCATTTGCAATTGCGTTAAGAGCCTAATTTGATTGGAAAACAAACAAATCATCGCCGACAAACGAGAGCTGCGCCAGTTGTGTGTGTGGGCTGCGCACATTTTCTAATTGTGGATTATGCAAGCCAACTGATGAACCCCAAAGACGACGACGACGACGACGTCAACAAGGTCGTCTTGGATTACGTCCACAGCTTGTGTGTGTGGTGTGTGCTTTGTGGAGTGGCCAATGTCCGCCGGCCAAGTGGCAACGGCTTGAGTTCAAGTCACGCCGGCGACAATAATTGCGCCCCGCGGCAGTCGACTCTCGGTGCTCTGCACTCGGCACTCGGCATTCGGCACCCGGCACAAATCGCAGACATGTGCAATATATACATGTATATGTATGTATGCATATATGTATATTGAGAGCTAGCTGCTGTTGTTGTGTCTGCGAGCCGTTTGGCAACGGATATTAGACAAAATATTTTCCGCTGTGCCCTCGCAGTTTGGCAAAAGTTAATTAAACTATTTACCCAGTTCAAGCTTTTTGTTAAATTTCCTCTACAACTTTTGCCATAAGGAAGCTTTAAATTTCGAGCATTTAGATAGTTATATACATTATGTAAACAAAAACTTTGATAATTGCAATTTTAACAACATATTTAATTTGGGTTGACTAATAAAGAAAGATTAGGTCTAGAATTTAAAGTTTTTTATATATAATGACATTATTATATATGCATAAAATATATTATTAGCAACATATTTTAACCGGAACTTATAATAATTAAACTTCGCATACGATCTTTTTGCGAAAACTCTAGTCTTAAATTATTTTTATTTGAAACTTTAAGAGATTATGATTCTAACAGATAATGGGTTTATATAAGAAAATAAATTATAAATATTTATGAATGAATCTTCAATTCGTCTTATAATATTAAAGAGAGAAACTATAAATAATTTATGTCAAATTTAAGAGTGACTCTATTATGAAGTTTAACTCTAACTTTATTTAAAACTACATTTATCTCGCCTCTACAGTTTGCGTAAATATCGCAAATTAGTTAATTTGCCGCGGTTGACATTCAGGCCTTTGACTTGGAGTAAGAAACTTGTCGACTTAGCGAACAGCCGGTGGCTCTACCTGTTCTCAAGCTCGTTTGCCGTAGTTGTTGTTGTTGTTGTTATTGTAGCGACTTTAACTTTTTACTGCCTCAGTTTTCAGTTCTATTTAAAGCTCAGATTCGAAAAGACTTGCTGCCATAAGCTTAATTACTTTCGTATAAAGTGTTTACATTAGCTGTGTTTAGATATATACACATATGTGTACATACTGTTTACTGTCGCTTTCTCCATTTTCAACTATGAAATAACCTTGCAGGCAACAACTCATCATTAAATATATAGCTACATTCTACTTATCTAATATCTCAACCTGGAGCCTGGTATAAAATTAATATCCCAATTAGGTCGACAACTTAGCTAAACACTGGCAGCTCAATAATAATAGCAATAGTAATAACAATCCTAGTACTCATTCAACTATGAAGGCCACAATAAAAAGTACATCCAGTAATTTTTCTCATTTGCCGCAAATTGAGTAATTTAATTGATATTTTCAAGATATCACACATGACGAATGCTGGCAAGTGCCAGACTCAATAGCTGAATTGCTAGTTGGATTAAGTTTAGCTTGATTATCGCCTTTATATTAGTATATACAAACACAGGTATAGATATGTGTGTGTGTGTGCTTTAGCATTACATTCCAATTAGAATTTCTGACAGCGAGCCTCAACTATTCCCATTAAATGTTGACAACCGAAAATGGGAGACAGACCAGGAAAAGTTTAAACGGGCGCAATGTATATAATGTGGAAAATGAGTGTTGCTACTCATATTTAATGCCCTGCAAAGCATTGCATGATTGCCAGATTGATTGAATGACAGCCAGCACGGCGAAGAGCATGCTGAGAGAAATTGCGTGCTAAGTGCCCGACACATGGCTACGAATGCATAGCTATAGATACACATACAGATCCATATACTGCATTGTATGCAGCAGCTATTTAACCAACTGCTATGAATGACATTGCCCGCAGCCAATCCGGCCAGACATTTCAGCAAGTGCCAGCTGCGCATCAACGCCAAAATACAAAAGGCAGCAACAACTGCCAACTAACAAAAGCAACAACAATTACATTACAACAAGTATATTTAGTTGAGAATAGTTTACTATTTGATACCTTCACTACTACAGATAGGTTGCCTTATGCCGTCTATCAAATATCATAAATATGGGCCAACTGGACAGCTCAGGTAATATTTGTAAACAATTTCAGTCCAAGTTTCTTGGTATCTTACCTGTTAGATATATATAAATATATATACCTATACATATGGATATAGCTGATATAAATAAATGAATATGAGATATAATCCATACAAAATCAGTTTATTTCTAAGTTTAAATATAGAATATAGATTAAATGTAATAAGTGTATAAATTATATCTTTTTTAATTCCCTAAGTAATGTTTGAATATATTTTATATTTATATGCTTTAATTTTAGTAATGAAGTAGGATTTTATTACATTTAATCTTTTAAAAAATGAAATCGAATTACTTCTGAGTACATTCATTCTGCCGTATTAAATATATAAGAGCAGTTCACATTCCCATTCTCGGATAGGGTATACTAACGGCAGTCAACACAGCTGCAGAGACTCGGAAGCAAATCAAACTTAAAAGTAGCGAAAGAACCCAAGTAAACAGGTGCAACGCGGTGGCAGCTCCAACAGCTCATGGGGCAAGTCTGTCAAGGTGGAGAGCAGGCGGAGTAGTGGATGTCTGACTGGAATTGGAGCTGGCTGCGGATGGAGCAGACTGGAGCAGACTTCATTGTTCCCACAGTTTTTCGAACGTCGCGTCAACCTAATAGACTTTTCACGCTTCGGTTTTAAATTGAAGCGCTGATTTTCAGCAGCTGATATTTTTACATCGTATTTTGTTTTTTAGTTTCATTGAATGGCGCAGATTTATTTGCCAGAAGTTTTGCAATTCGGAAAGTTTGCAAACGACTGACAGGCCAGCAGCAGATAGGCAAGTGGAGCTTGCTGCCAAAAGGGTAGGACTACGAAGTAAGCTGCAGCTTAAAGAGCCGAGTCAAAATCAATGCGAATTGAATTGACTTCAGTTGGGCTTGCAGTTGGGCAGAGTCGAGTTGATATTTGTTATTAATTGCTGGTCGTCGGAGCCAAAGGATTGCCAAATATCACCTATATATATACATATATATGTGCACGCTTTTTATGTGTGCCAGTCCCAGAAAAGGCTTGTGCCAGCAGCTGCCATTGCAATTTGTTTTGGCAATATAAACATTGCTTAAGCCCTCGGCAAAAACTAATAAAACAAATCGCATGTGCAGGCCAAGACTAGATTTTGTGGATATCTCTGGTCAATGAACCCGACGGCACTCAGCAGTGGGTCCCAACCCTCCGGGTCGACCACAGCCAGTGCCCGAGGCATACGGCCGGCTTACCAAATCGAGTTGGCAGTTTAAGTGCAGTGCAAATTGCGGGGAATCTGTAAAGACGCCGCCCACTTCACCCCTGCCTTCCGCCGCCTTCAGCTGCCAGCCCTTCCCCCTGGCCAAGGGTTGTTCCATCTGCAGTGGGCGTTGCGCCCCTCTGGACTATGCAATTTGTGCGCTTATCAGCTGCCGCGCCGCATTGATTGGAATTGTGCTCGCATATTTATGCAGCCGCCGCTTCCGACAAGTGCTTAGTTTTATGGACTAAGCAGAACTTCGACCCGAGCACTGAGCACCGAGCACAATCCGCAACACAACGACAGCCATTGACCACGGCATGAAATGACCAGACAAACAAAAAAGATGAAGCCCTCAGATAGAACAGAGACTCGCAGCTCGTGGGATGGGACGCGTTCTTTAATTGTGTGAATGAGCACGAGGCAAGACAAATAGAAATTGCTGAGAAACTTACAAAATCGCATTAGTCACATGAATAATGATAGTTCTCAGAAACATATACATATGTATGTATGTATGTACACAGAAAACTAATGATGTTACTGTAAAGTGTAGCGAATAGTTAACATACTTATTTATTGATCAGATACCAGGGCTACCGAATCCCCAGGTAAAACCTCTGAGTTTGTGTAAGTTTATAATTGTTTTACTTGGTCATGTATGAGACGCTTATTACGATGATAAGAGCTCCCAGTTACTTTAACTTTTTCTGTATTTTCTCAGCTTAGAAAGATAATTACGCGAGGCTAAATGTTACAATGTGACCAGCCTTATATACTGTCAGTTCTTGACTTCAGTTTCCTGTCAAATGAGAAAAAATTCATGAATGCTTTTATGGGTTATAGACACGCTATACCTAGTTTTCATTTTTGTTAAGTTCCTTTACTTACATGAAATAACAACAGAAATAGTATTAGCCATAAATATAAACCAATTAACTCATATGCTTAGGACTATGAACGATTAAAATAATTAAAATAATCTGCCAAAAGTGAGCCAAAAAAGTTTGGGATTAGATACAGGAAAGTTTTGTGGGATATTTGATTTATTTCAAGTCAAGACCCGGTCAGATAGGTCTTGAGGATGGTCAAGAAAGGATGGTTATAACCGTTAGTTTAGCTGAAATGGCTTTTCAAACGACTTTTCTTTAATGTTTTCCCAGGCATCGTTGATTATTTTCCCTGCCTGTAAAAATAGAGAAACAAGCAATTTCTAATCACTGGAATCGACTTTACCATAGAGAAATAAAACGTTTTGTGACTTTTATCTTTCTTATTTTTGTCTTTTGTATTCCTTTGCTATTATTTCTGTTATAAGTGGCTGCCGACAGTTGGTTGTTGTTGGCGGTAAGGTCAAGCATTATTATACTTCATCATAACTCTATTAAGCGGCCGTCCTCAAATCTCGGAAGCGCTTGTCCGTCTGTCCCACTGCGTTGCACATTTGTTTGCAGATTGTTATTATCTTTAACAGCGGCATACCCACAGTGAAAGATTCAGCTGCACATGAGCTGCCAGCCGCGGCATCACCCTCACCAAAGCACTCGACTTGACTCGTCTCGTCTCGACTCGAGTCGAGTCGAGTAAACTCACCTCGGAGCTGCAGTCTGGTGATAGTTTTGTCTTTTTACAGCCACCGCACGTCGCGGACTTAAAATTTTTACTGAATTTTTTTTTTTTTTTTGGTGGGAGTATTAGTTGCTGGTTTTCCATAGCTTGGCATCAAGTAAAAGTCCAATGAAAGCGCCATCAAACGGCAGCCGCGGCACCAGCAGCAGCAGCAAAAGGCGATGAGAAAACGCCAAAGTCAGCTTTAAGTTAAAGTTTAAAGACTTTCATAGCAGACGCCAGCGGCGTGCACTTTTAATTCGATTATTAAAAGTTTCGCATTACTTCCGAAAGCCTAAAACACCAAAACTGAGCATTTCAAAGCGAAAATGAAACACGACAAAGACATAAACATTTTGGGATGGCATCAGCTGCAGCGACTACTACGCCTTCAGGTCTCGTGCTGATGTTGATGCTGATGCAGATGATGATGCTGCTGCTGATGAGGATGATGATGATGATGATGTTGATGTTGATGTTGATGTAGATGCCGACGATGATGGGGCAGAAATTAGTGAGCAGAGGCTCAGTCTCGGATTATGATTGCATAGATAATGCAGCTCGGACGTTGTCATCTGATGGCGGCGCGTGACAGCCAAAGACGCCCCCTTTGCTATGGGCTGGGCGATCTCCATATGTATGTGAGTGTGAATGTGTGTCTGGAGGGAGTCAAATGATTGCGCTGCCGACTGCATCAGGCAATGACGAGTTAATTTTTGCGCCAGCTCATGCATTAGCTGAGCGCCCCAAGCTGGATGCATGCAGTCGGTCTGCCAGCGACTCCATTGTGTAACACTCGATGCGCTGGTGGCGACATTAAAGCCAAGGAGTGACCACATCGAGAAATGGCATCGAAAAGGTCAAATCGCTGCGGCCACAAAATAAAACTGGGTGATGTTCATTAGCGTGAAACTATAAAAGCATCGACAATGGTAAACTCTGAGTGAAACCAAAGAGAAACTTCGACAAAACCTTTGACTGCACTTTAAACCAGCTATGCATTTCCTAGCCTATTCCCCAGCAGCTCCCCCGCATTGGCTTGGCATCGGCCTTTGGCACTGTGTGTTGCCTTCCATTCCATGCCCTGTCCTAGGCCTGTGACTTTTTGCTCGATCCCTGGCCATGTTTACATCAGAAACGTGCCTCAAGTGTTCCTGTCACCGCACAAATTGGACATTTATTTGTTGCTAGAGGCCAAAAGTTTGAAAAGTGTTGGGAATAGAAATAAAATTTGCAAAAAGCAAAACAGAGAAAAACGCAGATAAAAAGCAGAAAAAGAAATAAATGCAATGCTGCCATTTCTTTGGAATTATATGGGGCAGAACGTGTCGAGGATTTTTCATTTCATTCGTAGCGCCAACAACAACAACAGCAAAAACCACAATAACGATTGGTGCAATGATGCAGCGTCTTTGTGGCGCCTCCTCAACAAATATGTTGCATTCGCCGTTGCCGAGTGGTAGATGGTTGGCCGTCTTTTGTTGAGGGGCGTGCCGCGATCCGCTTAGCTAATTGACGGCTGCCAACTGGTTTGGTTTGGGCTATACTACGAACGCCCACAGATGGATAACGCTCAAGCAGTGCGCCAAGCCGACAGCCCATGCAGGCGGTTTAACTCAATTATGCCACTTGCTGCACTGCAATTTTTCAATTAGTGCGGCTGCCACATAAGCAGCTCAGGAATTGATTCTCTCCATTAAATCTTGTTGATCGTTGATTGCCGATATTTCCTGAACAAGTGGTTGAAATTTTCAGTGCATGCTCCACAAGCTTCTAGCAATTCTCCTGCTCAAACTTGTAGCTATGATATGAACTCCAATCACGATAATTGCTAAATAATAGTCAAGAAACCGTAAAAACCTAAAAATAAAAGCAGCTCGAAGGATTTAAGGATAACATACAGGGTGGGACAACAATAAACACCCGATTTATCTTTTATTTCTTGTATATGCCATCGATTGGAATTTATTCTATGAACTCGATAAAATGATATCGGCTCGTTTTATGCTGTTTCTATCGCGTCAGCGAAAATAAGAAGATATTTGGATCTAGATATCATGAGTAACTATTTATATACCAAATTTATTCATTTCTCATGGACTATTCATTAAATCTAAATAATAGATTATTTATCAATTGTATTTACCATGTTTAAGTGCTATCAAATATCTTACTTGATACCGTTTCAAATTGTTCCCTTCTCGTTTCTTTTTTCTGCTCTAGCCCTCCTGTTGAATTTGTCATTATAAAACAATTTCTATTTGGTGCTTTCAGAATTTCCTTGCCGCGAATGCGCAATGCTGGTGGAATGCTCCACTGACTGCCGCGACACGTGCGCTCAAATATGCCGGACATGTGGCACCGGGAATGCTACTGGTCACCGCTGAGCCATGCGCCCTGGAGGTGCTCCGAGGCGCCTTTGCACGCAGCGTGCTCAAGCCGCCGGCCACCTACATCATTAGCTCTGTGGGTAAGTTGAAATTGGAATTTAGTTGTCATGGCGTTCGACGTATGAATTATTTTAAGATTTTCTGTTGTCAAAATATACAAAAAAAAAAAAAAAAAAAAATCCCTATGCTGTGCCAGAATGAACGGTAAGGCCAGAAAGGATAGTGCGAGCTCGTCCGCCCATCGCGAAAAGTTGCTGAGAATCAAGAACGTGCTCTACTGGTGCCGGCAGCTGAATATGCTGCCCGAGGAGGTGCAGAAGCTGTCGCAGCAGCAGAAAAGCTGCCGCAGATTGTTGATTAAACAAGCGGAAGAGATGGAGGAGCGGCGTAAGGAGCAATTCAAGCGCTGGCAAAATATCAGCGAGCTGCGCTGGCTCATGTACGAGGAGCAGCGCAAATATAATGAGAAATGCGGTCAGCAAGCGGCGGACATTTCCATCTGGCAAATATTGTCCATGGCACAACACGAGTTGGAACAGGAACTAAACATATCAAAACTACTCGGCAGCTGTCCTCGTTTTCCGTCACCCATGTCTATTATGAATACATATCGTGCGTCGGGCGGTACGAATAATGTGCTCGAGCCCGTAGCATCTGTAATCATGGGATTGGGCTGCAATAGCTCATTAAACACGAGCCAAAGCAATGTCGGAAGACTATCGGGAGAGAATATGACGCCTATCGTAAGCCGACAATTGTCAGGAGATGGACGGACTCCAGTTACAAGCCAATCATTGCCAAGAGAGGAGCCAACTTCACTCGAAAGCGGGCAACTGTCGGAAGAGGAGCTGAGCCCATCTGAAAGCAGTCAATGGTCATCCGAGGAAGTGACTCCACATGCAAGCAGGGAGAGACTGACTCCACCTGAAGGCAGACAGTTGTCGGGAAAGGATTCTAGGCGACCCAGCCTTAAGCATCTGACAGCAGGCATACTGACGCGCATCGAAAGCGAGCTCTTTTCGGATAAGAAACCAAGCCGAGTCACAAGCCATCAATTGTCCAGAGAGGAGCTAAGGCGACTCGCAAGCGGACAATTAACACCTGTGACGGATCAACAATTACTAAGCCAGCCCAGTGGTGCAGATAGCAGTGGACAGAACACATTGGTCAACGAGCACCCCTCAGCCACAAGTGCAATCCAATTGTCCAGGACCTCAAAGCCTTTGGACTCTAGCGAAAGTGACGACGAGCAGACGAGCCGCCTTTTGACCACCGATGAGTTTGTCGGGATTCGCCGGGAATTACGGGAAATCCAGAGATCGACTCGTCGCTGCGACGAAATGATCGATATGCTATTTGCAGAATACCTAGCACCGATCACCCAAGCCAAGACTTCAGCAGAGTAAAGTTTAGTTGAGGTCCTTATTGTATTTACGGATCGGAAGATTCTAGGAGATCGTTTGAAATAGCTAGCGTGTGTGAAGAAACTGAATCCGAGCTTAAGCTGAATGCATTTCCCAAAAAATTTATATTTGAATTAATCGGTTGTAGTCGATATGAATATTTTGATTAAAAATTGAAAGTTGAAAGAAGTCGAACTGAAATATGATCTGCAACGCTTTGGTCTCAGCTCCCAGGTGGATAGTTAAACACAATTTCGTTTCTGCGCCTAAGAACTTGCCGTTGTGGCTCGTTAGCTGTCAATTAAGTGGACACCTGCACGCCTAATGCGACACTGTCAGCTAGCCAGCCAATTGCAGTCCCTCAGGTTCTCCTCCACCCGGCAATCGCCATTCGCCATTCGCCATTCGTTTGCCTTTTTCACACTCGCAATTCACGTTAAATGGCTGGCTTGAACCTTGTCGTGAACCATGGCTACCAACCAAATCGATGCCAAGCTCATGAATTGATAAATGGCCGGCGAGATCGAGTATCGACCGTCGGACATCGGCAGCGGCACAGACCAAGGCATAGGCATGGGCTTCGGCATCGGCATCACCATCAGCATCATCGATGGTCCACCGGCTACAACGTTTGGTTCATTGCCGGCCTTTGGCGAACTCGTTTGAAAATTAATAAGTTTCGATTTGGAAGCCCCAAGGAGGCGCCCAGTACAACGATGCCCGGCGGTTTATCTGTGTGAAATTCAATTGAGGAAATATATATATATATATACATATATAAATTGCACAAACAAGCTGAATGCCAAAGTTGCAAGTTGCAAGGAAACTAATGCTGCTGCTGAAGTTGTGGCAGCTAGCCAGTCTCTACCATGTTGTTAATTAACGCTTGCAATGGCGTAGAACCCATTAGCTCTTAATTACCATAAACATGACAATTCCATTCGTAAACAAGCAGCCAAGCAGTGCATTTGCAAGCAGTGCACGCACTGCACTTGCTTAGCAACAAGGTCGTTAGCCGTTAGCCGTTAGCAACTTGTGGCCAAGGGGGCTAAGCAACACTTTTGTTGCACTGCGATTGCCTATTGAATTAGAATGTAAAGTTGGGCAAGAAATTGCAATGTTTGCATATATGTATGTGTGTAGGTGTCTCCTGCTTAGCTATCAACTATGTATGTATAAATTATATATTTGACAGCAAAGCTACAAACAATAACAAATTGCATGCAAAACAATCAATCAACGGTAATTTCTCGCTCAATTAGACAGCAAACATGCCAAATAAAAGAAACAGAGAAACCAACTGAAACAGCAACAACAATAACAACAACAACAAAGCGAAAATAAAGTAACGAAATTAAATTCGATTTCGTGTTAAAGTGGCAAATGCAGAAAGGCGCTTGGTGGGGGGATGCACTGGTAGCCATTGAGAGGGGGGAGAGTCATCAGACATTTGCCAATTTGACAGTGGAATATCAAAATAGCAAGACAGACAAATGATCATTCATTGTTATTGTTGTTGTTAGTGTTATTTAGTTGCAAATGCAAAATAGCTGGAAAGCAAGAAAATGATGCAGCTATTGCTGAAGAGCCATTGAAATGGAAGAGGGGGCGATGAGCGATGGGTGGTGGGTGGTGGGGGCTGCAGTTAGCTGGTAGCTGCCTTCAGCTGTCGGTAACTATGATTGTGAATAGAAAGACAAACGTTAAGAGTCGAGCCGCAAATCAATTTCATCACGATTTCTCGTTGAGATGTTGCCCCGTTGAAAGTGAAATGTGGCCATGACAGTGGTTATAGTTGTAGCTCTTGTTGTTGTTGTTGTTGTTGTTGCTGTGCTGTTGATCGGTCGATAATCGCAACTTAATATTTGAGACATTAGCAAAACAAATCACTGCAAAATGGTAATAGCAAAATAAACGAGTGGCAAAGAAATGAAACCCAGTCGCATGCCGCTCACACATTTCTCACACAGATACTTCTAATGGCATTTCATTTGAGAATGCCGCACCGTTAACGGCTTCTCCCTGAGATTCAAGCCTGAGTCAATTTCACGCTGACAGGCCAAGTGCGAGAAGAGGTTAACAAACTCATCGTTAAAGAATTCGCCAAAGCGTAACCAGAGCAACCAAGTGCGCCAATATCAAGTCCACATCTTCAGCCCCCTGCTCCTGCTTCCTCCTGTTCCAGTTCCAACTCGTAAGTTCATATTAAACGCCAACTATCGTTCATCATTGTCTTTGGACCCATGGCAAGTTCATCATGCTCGCTTGAACAGCCAAAAGTGCGACAGTCAGAGTCACAGACCGACCAAGAGCCAGAGTTGGAATTGGAGTTGGAGTCAAAGACTGTGGCAGCTCCTCAGCGCCAAGCGTTGCCAAAGCGATTATTGTAATTTTATTGTTGTTCGCTGTTCTCGTTGTTCTCGTTGTTCTGGAAAGCCGCTTCCAGACTGTGACTATGACTTTTGCTATAACAACCCGCTGATTGCCGCTGCCTTTAATGAGGTCAACCCGTTTGAGTACGGGTTCGAGTTCGAGTTCGGGTTCGGGTTCGGTTTCGACTCTGGCTATGGGTCTTATAAGTGGTTCCGCTTCAGAGCTTCGCCATTCGACGGGAAAGTGTTCTCGCACGCCAAGAGAAGTTCGCTCGATCTCTTCCATTGTCTCCGCAAATTGCCAACATCCAAGCATTTCACACAATCAGCTTGGCTGACAGACCGCTAGACGGACAGGCGGGAGAGGACATGATCATAAATGCTCATCTAAGCCGAATGAAAAGCTTTTATGAAATTGCTCGCATTTGCTTTTTTGGCCCTATTGCACAAGAGGCCAAGACATAATAAAAAGGAGTTTCTTTTTTGTGGCTTTTCATTTCTGGGCAACGAATATCGACAGCCAGTTCCAGGTTCAGGTCCAGTGCCCCTACGCTACACAAAACTCATTGACCTTTAACACAGCCGGTGGCAGCGGCGGCAACGGCAACAGCGACGGCGACGACGACGGCGACGGCGCTTGGCAAGAGATTTCAGCCAAAAAGTGTCGCCAAAAAGTTTTGTTTATTTTCTTGGCCATCATTGTCGTCGTGTTGCTCCTTATTTGCCAGCCTCGCTGGGCTTTTATTGCGGCTGCTGTGGCTGGTGGTGGTGGTGGTGGTGGTGTTGTTGGTGTTTTTGTGTTGCAACCACGTAAATGTCAATTTGCATTTTGCTGTGCCTCCGTCGTGCTAAACTGAAGCGTTGCATAAACAGCAGCCAACATCAGCCCCTGTTGCAGTTGCAGTTCCAGTTGCAGTTGCCGCCGTCGCCTTGTTTTCAATTTGTAACTGGCCTGAAATATTTTTATTAACCGACGGAAACAATTAGCGTCGCCTTGCTACAAAAAAACATACACACACACACACACAAGATAAAACAAACCAAAACAATTTGGACAAAAAGTTGTGCATATAGAAAAATTGGTGGTATGCATATTGGCTGGACAGGCGTATCTTTTCTTTCCACTGCTGCGCTGCGTGGCCTTTTTCCCCTTTAACAAAAAGTGGAAATTGAAAATGCGCAAAAAATATTTCAGACACAAAATCGTGATTGTCGTTTGC
Source organism: Drosophila arizonae (assembly GCF_054131065.1). NCBI lineage: Eukaryota > Metazoa > Arthropoda > Insecta > Diptera > Drosophilidae > Drosophila > Drosophila arizonae. The sequence continues at coordinate 24,455,556 of NC_142924.1, read as the reverse complement.
CGCTAGACATTTTGTGACTGCAACTGCAACTGCATCTGTGAGTGCTCCGCCTACCGCAGTCGCCCCATATGCCGAGCTCCGCCAAGCGATGTGGCGGTAGGCCAAGCCAGATAAGATATCGATGCTGATTTGCACTAGCCGCGCCATAGAATTGCGTAGGCGGCAACACACTCAGAGGGGGGTCCATGGAGACTTAAGACTGGGCATTTCACAATGTCTTAAGTTTACTTGAAGCAAACAGAAACATTTGCAATTTGGTAAGATCTTTAGATCTTAAAGACTCTCTAGGTATTTAGATACTCATAAATAAGACTAGGAGTTGCGTTCGAATTGAAATCTTTGATATTGTAGATCAAAAATGTAAATTGAAATCTTTGATATTGAAGATCCAAAATAAGAAAATGCTAAATATAAACATAGATCGTGCCCAAATCAGTAGTCATTCGAGTAAGTAGAAGTTTGTCTATCTTTCGATCCATCCATTCCTCTGTATTCAGCTACTCTTGAATATAGATACAGAAAATTTATCATATGAGTATATGTAAGTGGATACCCTGATCTTAAAGAGGGTTAAGATTTCCAAATACGCGTACTAGGTAAATCCATATATACTATATTTGATACAAGCACATACAAATTCAATACATCCTTGAGTATGTTCATCCTACATCTTCTTGCACACTACTGTATTTGCTAAATAGTTTAGAATAGAAGATCTAAAAGGGAAAGAGAAAACTGAGATTACCTTGAAACGATAATCCCAAGTATTTCAAATCGGAAAGATAATTTAAAGGTAATTGCTCGTAATTAGATCTGTTAGCACAGTTGTCGGAAACAAAGTAAACAAACTTTTGATCGGAACTGTTGATTGATGTGCAATTAGTTCTTAAATGAAGACTCAATTTAACAAGAGAGATTAAACTAGTTCACTATAGTTCAAATGTAGACTTGGAGCCGTAAGGCAAGAATCATTCTATCGTATCCTATAATGTGATCGTATAATGGCAAGATATAATATACAGTGCCCCTCACTTGAATAAGTCTGATTTTTTGAAAATTCAAAATGTTATATCTCATCAACGAATGCTATAATTTGTTGTTTTATTTAAAAATCACTTATGACGATCGATAGTTTCAGGTCTTTGCATTAATTACATTTTTTTATTGATTTTCCCAAATCGGAGCATTTGTTGATGAGGTATAACAGCTTTAATTTACAATATATCATAAATTTGAAATGAACAAACATGTTAAAGATATTAATTCAGCTCTAAGCACGAGCACTCTTTCCGAATTTTCTTTCCGAGTTTTCGGTGAAAATTTGCTTACTTAATCCAGCAGCTGATAAATGGTTGCGAGGCGTTGTCTCTGGCACCTCCCCAGCTGCATTTGCCAGTTGCGATTGCCAGTTGCCGCTTTGCCACTTGTCGGCCAATGCAATTAAAATTAATAAATGAAAATCAATCGATGCCTCAATGGCAATTATCAATAGCAATTGTAATGCGGCATTTGTGATGCTCAATGGTTGATTTCAGGTTTTGCTGTTGTTATTGTTTGCTAAGTTTTTTGGCGATTTTGTGTTTATCGTTTAAGGAAGTGTTAATTTATTTGCTTCTCTCTTGCCATTGATTGCCATTGATTTTCCCCAGAGGGGCGAAAATATCGGAGAAAAACAAAAAAAATAATAAATTGCCACTGATAGCTGAAAATTATTGATTATTTCGAAATGGACAGCGTTTAAATGTTTATGGTGTCCGCAGTCGTCGTTGTTGATTCATCGTTGTTGTTGTTGCTGTTGTTGTTGTTGTTGCTGACTGAATCGCTGGCGGTTATGAGATCAAACAAAACAACGCGAAAATGTGCCAACAACACGATAGGTGCGCAGATTTCCTCTTTTATTTTAAAGTCTGTGCGATTCGGTTTCTTTTTATTTTCTTTTCTAGTAATAATGCAAAAAAAAAACTGCCAGCAACAACAATAACGGCGAGGGAGAGAAAAAATCATACATCAAGATTATTGTAACTCGCGGCAATTGCATCACAGTAATGGCCAACAACAACAACAACAACTCCAGAGTCTGCAAATCGCCTGGCGAAACAAAAACAAAAACAACAAGTAAGAACGTTGCAGTCGGGCGTTACCGACTGCGGAATACTCATTCACATCCCATCAACAATTTAGTAGTTAAGTTTCGTTCTAATACTGTAGAATATACAGGTTTTTCCGATTTGCCACGCCCCAACTGGGCGTAGACACCTCATTTTTGGTCAGTTTTTAGAAAGAGATAACGTTACCCTAACTGCAAAGTTTGAATGCTTACCCTAAAAAAATGTGAAAATTACAGGGTATTTTTCGATATGCCACGCCCCTAAAGAGGCGTAAAAATTATTTTTGGGGAATCGATAGAGGAGGCTACCAGTAACTCAACTATCCAAATTTGAAGCTTCTAGCTATTATACTTTAGGAGATATAAACTTTTGCGGTTTGCCACGCCCCCTGTGGGCGGACATATATCCGACAAAACTTTTTGGTCTTGGGTGATCAGTCCGAGTATATATACAAAATTTGAGGTCTCTGCCATCAATAGTGTCCAAAATATAGGAGAATTTAAAAAATCACTATATCTTCACGTCCGATTTGCCACGCCCCCAACGGGCGTAGACTTATAATTTATCTTCAGACTTTATAGAATCATACCATTAGCTGACGTGCAAAATTTCAGCATTCTAGGTTTACAACTTTAGGAGATACGGTTTTATCCGATTTGCCACGCCCCCAATGGGCGTAGATATATCCGCCATAGCTCGTGATCTTGGGTGGTCAACGCGGACCTACATACCAAGTTTCAGCTTTCTAGCTCTTCAACAAACATGATTTCTGGTATATCGGAAAATGCATTTTCCGATTTGCCACGCCCCTAGTGGGCGGATCGGGAAAATTTTAACACTTTATAAATCGGAGATATACACGAGTATGTGTTCCAAATTTCAAGTCTCTAGCTTCAATAGCGCCGAAATAGATTGCGTTCATACGGACAGACGGACAGACGGACAGACGGACGGACGGACAGACGGACAGACGGACGGACAGCAAGACGGACATTGCACAAAACCAATATACTGATTCACTTTCGTGAATGAGTATAAAAACAAAAAAATAAAATTGGAAATCGCAAGAAACATTTTACATTTGCATAAAAATGCATGGCACAAAGTACAAGCGCTAAAAATGTTTGCCGCATGTTGCGCAGCATGACGAGGGGTGGACAGCGTACAACAAGTGGATGAGGGGCAGCAGGAGGGGGGGGAGGTAGGCGGACGGGAGGTAGACCTGTGTAGTGGGAGGTAGACGAAACAACCTTCAAGCTACAAAACACTTGACTCCATTGCAGAGCTGCAGAGGCCGTGGCAGCGGCGGCAACGGCGGCGGCGTTGACGTCGCTTTGGTTTGATTGAACACAAGGATATGTGTCCGCCGGCTACAGACGCAGACAGAGCCAAAGCCAGAGCTGGCGAGCTGTTGCAGCTAAAGTCAGAGCAATAGCAACAACAATAACATAAACCAAAGTGCAGTCAAGTCAACAGCACCAACAACAGCAACAACTAAGCTGCAGTGCAACACTGACAGCAACGCAGATCACCAGCTACAGCAACAACAACAACAACAACAACAGCAACAATATCAACAATGCCAACGTCCACAATTTGAGGCAAAACGCAACACTTTCACTCTACTTAAGACGGATGAGGCGATTGAGGGAGGAGCAGCATCAGCAGCAGCGGGAGCAGGCTCAAGACAAGATCGCGTTGGTGGGAAAATGCAGCGATCGTTTTCCAGTATACCCCCAAAGAGCACCCCCCACGCCGCCTTGGCCCGCCCCCCTAACTCCTCTGGCTCTTTCTATCGATATTTATTATCATTTCGCGCGGCTTTCGTTGCCAACGTTTGCTGGCGCTGCACTGCGTCCACTGCGAAGGCACAGATAATCATTTGCATGAACACAAGTCCTCAATTGCTGCCCGATCAATCAAGCAATCAATTTGCGACGAAGCAACTCCAAAGAAAATTCAGTTTCCGAAAATCCTTTGCTAAAAACGAGCGCAACTTGGCCCTAACTGAAAGAGACTCCCATATGAATATTGCTGAGCAATAAAGGCGAGCTTGAGAGTGAAAACTAATAATAGTCAAGTATCTTTCATTGAAGCAAAGACTAGTCTCCATATTGAGTTATTTTCATTCCATTAATATATATTTTAAGCATATTGGCAGACGTCTTCATACCTCATATCATTTATTTACCATACACATTCCTTATCATGATCAACATCTGACTTTATTTAAGCATGTCCATCTGTCCGCTGCAAAGTAAAGACATATTTAAACCTTAAACCCATGAGAAATTAGAGTATAAGGGTTATGTGTAAATGTATGCAGAAGAAGGCGTGGCAGACCCCATAAAGTATATCCATATATTCTTCCTAAACAGAAAGATGTGGTGTACCTATCTATAAACATTGGAGGCGTAGGAAGTCGAGTAAAACTGAGAGAGCCGAAAATTTCACACTTCAGTTACTTTTAAGATCCTATAAAGATAGACGGAAATATTTGATGTCCATGCAAATCGGATTTGACTATATAGTATTAGAGTATTTGACTATACAGTATTAGAGACAAGTTCTGTTCTATTTTGAGCACTATTGATTTTGGAGCTTAAATTTTGAATAGATATAACGAGTATGTTTACGCAAATTGGTTACAACTGAAGATTCATTTTGATATAGGACTACTAGAGTATATATATTATAGACCGTTTTCTGAATTTCTTATAAAATCACAGCTTATATAAATATATAAAATATTGTTACGCAGTTGCTTGCTCTTTCCCGTTATATATGCTGTCTTACGACTATACCGTTTACTCTAGCAGTTTCTGCTCTACAGCCGCGACCGAGAATATTAGCCGACCTCTGACCTTCGAGGCCAAGGCACAAAAATATCTTCCTGACGGTCGCTGCCAACTTTAAATATTGTTATTTCCAAGAAGAGGATTACAACAACAATATGTTTGGTCCGCCAGCCAAATGCCCAAATTTGCCATGATTTATGAAATATGATAGACGATGTGTGTTTTTTGGGTTGTGTGTTTTGTGTGCAGCTCCAGTTTGGCTACTGCATCGGCAATTTATGGACAGGGCGTTGCTGCCAAATGAGCAGCAAAGCCAAATTTGCCAGCTGATAAGTCAAGGCAAATAAATTGCCAGTGAGGGAGCCAACGGCAGCCCCAACAATGGGGCGGTGCAAGCGAGCGAGCGAGTGGCGCCTCGCCATTCCAGTCACAGATTGAGATTGAGTGCAAATTATCCAATTGCAGTTCCACCTGGACGACTGGACGATTAAACGGCAAACAAATTTGGTCTCGTGTGCGATGTGAAAGTGCGAATGTGGCAGGTGTTTGTGCTGACGCGGGTGCACAGATGGTGGGGGAGGGGGCAGGCCAAGGAGTGAAGGCATACACGAGTTGCTTAGCGCATTTCACAGTCGCCCATCAAATGGCGCTAATTGTCCTTGACGATGGTGCCATCCCACATGGCATTTTATATTGCGTTTGCAGCGTCAAATTGCTGCCGGATAAGAAACAGCAACAGCAACAACGGCAACAGCAACAGCAACAACAGCAACAACGGACAACGGCAACAGCAGAAAGTGAAAACTTGAAAAATTATGTAACGGCCGCAAGGACGTTGTTGCCGCAAGGCTGAGATGGCGAAGGAGATGGAGCTGCAGATGGAGGCAGAGTTCGGCGACAGCAACAACGGAGGTCGTCACACACTTGGTCTGATTTTGTGGCACAACTAGCCTCCTTTCCCCCTCTCCCTCTCCCTCGCTCTCGCTCTCTTCCTCTCGTTCAGTCATGTTGTGAGTGCTCGCTTCGGGGGCGTTGCTGCTGATGTTGCTGTTGTTGTTGCAGCTGCTGCTGCTGCTGCATTTTAGAGGTTAAGCTGGCAAGTAGGAAGCATTGTGGCGGCGCCTCCACAAATTGCTGGCGACAATGCGGCAGCCAAGATTGAAGCACATGCGAGCTGTCCAATTTTTATTGTCGTCGTTGTCGTTGTTGTTGTTATTGTTATTGTTGTTATTGTTGCTTGCTGTTGTTGACTTTTATTCGCTGGGTGCGCATTTTAATTAAGTATACGACGCGTGAGCTCAGCGCATAATATAAAAATTATTTTCTGTATGCCATATTAGGCGATGCTTGCAACTGCCACAAGCGGCAACCTGTGTGGTTGTCTGCAGTTGTAGCGGCCGTGGGGCGCTCCTAGAGCGGCGTAACTAACATCTAGCGGGAAAAGACGTGAGCTGCAGCACAAGCGACAATTTAACAAGTGCGAGGTGTGATCAATAAACATATGAAGTTGAGAAAGAAGCGAAATTTAGAGAGTGCGATATAGACGCGAAAGCTTGGAGAGAGAGAGAGGTAAAAAGAGATGAAATGGTGGGAGAGAGAGGAAGAGGGGGGAGAGATAGAGGGAGAGAGAGAGGCATACAGAGAGAAAAGAGAGAGAGAGACAGGGAAGAGAGATAGAGAGAAAAGAGGGAAAATGAAAGCTGGTAAAAAACATGAACGAATTGTCCCTTAGATGAAATACTTTGGATTATCTAAGAAAAAAAGAGAGAACGAAGAGGGATGGAGAGAAAAGCAGAACTCGTAAAATAAAATTCCTTAATTAAAGCACTTTGAATCGTCTTGGGGAAAATTAAAATATACAGCAATTTGGGAGAAGAGCTATAGACGGAAAGGATTGCACAATATTCAAAATATTTTGAAGAGAGATGAGAAAAACGAAACAGCTAAACGGTAACAATGAGATAATAAAATTAACAAACAATGACAAAATTATAAATCAAAACACATATAGAAAAAGAATTTATAAATAAACAATATGAAGAAATTATTAATATAAATATGAATATGAATGAATGTAGATTAAGGCAACAGCAGCAAAGATAAATATTGCTCAATCAGAGATAAGAAGCTCAAGGAAAATATTACTGAAAATACTTTTGAAGAGAGAGAGCAAAAGCAAAAACAAAGGCAAAAGCAAAAGCAGAGGCTGGTTCATGGTCACAGCACAGCATCACCCAGCTGAAAAGTGGAGCAAACCACTTAGCCACACCACTCAGGCAGTCAGGCATTCAGTTGCACGAGGCGTGTGTGTGGCACTTCGTTTAATTACCTCAGCATTGAGACAGATGTAACATCAAATGCCAAAATGACATTTGGAGTCAAGGCTTTGACCATTCGCTGCTGCCCGGCCGCCCGAAAAGCCAAACTGTTTGTTTTTCTCTCTTTTTTATACTTTTATTTTTAATTTATTTTGTGCGCTGTGGCTGCAAAAATGCGAGCAAGTTTAGCTGACCAAATGCGGCTGAGTTGCCAGGCCTGTCATTAGCCTTAAAAGTAGCCCGGCTTATGGACGTTGGCAATGCTGACCGCCTCTCCTTGGCTCTCTGTTTGCAGGTGACATTGACGATTGCATTGTGACGCCGACGGTCCAGGGGCAGTTCACCCCGCTGCCCGAGGCGCTGTGCGATGTCATCATGGACTTGACCGCCGAGGGCCAGTCGGCGACCATCGAGCATGTGCGCAGCAAGCTGGGCGTGCGATTCCCCCACATGACCACGCCTGCCACAGAGGTCATCTACGACTCGCTGGCGCAGCTGATGCAGGAGCAGAAGATCTACCAGACGGCGAAGGGTTACTTCATCTTCACGCCAGAGTGAGTAGCATCTACATTTGGTTTCCATGCATTCTCTTTAAAGTTCTCTCTTTTCGTTTTATCAAATCCTCTGCAGACGCCGTCGCAGTCGGTCGCGTCCGCGCAGCAATCATCACCAGCTCAATGGCGGCCACAGCACCAATGGCAGCCTAGTCTACTCTCAGCTGACGGAGGAGGAGCACCAGCAGGACGTCGTTCCGCCGGAGGCACGCACTATGCTTATGTCTAACGCGGAGGCCCTGCACTCGCTGTACGGCGAAATATCCACGGAACGGGATGGTGACCTAACGCATCAATGCATTCAAACCAATCTGGCGGATGTTATCTGCGGAGGCAAGTCGACTGCCAAGTCAATTAGAGTTCTACCCCGAGATTATTGCATAAGATTGAGAAGACTGAATCAGAGAGGCAAATGTTGTTCATTTGGGATATAATTTCCCTGAATTGAAATGTCTTTAATATTGTATACTATTTGACTATTTATGCCCTAAATCCAAATGGGGAATCAATGTATTTTGCATGCAGAAGCAGACGTGGCAGACCCAATGAGGTATATATTCTTAATTAGGACAACAAGCTGAGTCTGCCCGCTTCCGTTCGTCTGGGTATGACGCGTCAATCCCTAAACCCATAAAAGCTAAACACATTTTTTTAAAATCCCTGTAATAGTACGTGCAGATTATTTCTTTACAAAAATTTTTATACTCATTCACGAAAGTGAATCAGTATATTGGTTTTGTGCAATGTCCGTCTTGCTGTCCGTCCGTCTGTCCGTCTGTCCGTCTGTCCGTCCGTCCGTCTGTCCGTATGAACGCAATCTATTTCGGCGCTATTGAAGCTAGAGACTTGAAATTTGGAACACATACTCGTGTATATCTCCGATTTATAAAGTGTTAAAATTTTCCCGATCCGCCCACTAGGGGCGTGGCAAATCGGAAAATGCATTTTCCGATATACCAGAAATCATGTTTGTTGAAGAGCTAGAAAGCTGAAACTTGGTATGTAGGTCCGCGTTGACCACCCAAGATCACGAGCTATGGCGGATATATCTACGCCCATTGGGGGCGTGGCAAATCGGATAAAACTGTATCTCCTAAAGTTATAAACCTATAATGCTGAAATTTTGCACGTCAGCTAATGGTATGATTCTATAAAGTCTGAAGATAAATTATAAGTCTACGCCCGTTGGGGGCGTGGCAAATCGGACCTGAAGATATAGTGATTTTTTAAATTCTCCTATATTTTGGACACTATTGATGGCAGAGACCTCAAATTTTGTATATATACTCGGACTGATCACCCAAGACCAAAAAGTTTTGTCGGATATATGTCCGCCCACAGGGGGCGTGGCAAACCGCAAAAGTTTATATCTCCTAAAGTAAAATAGCTAGAAGCTTCAAATTTGGATAGTTGAGTTACTGGTAGCCTCCTCTATCGATTCCCCAAAAATAATTTTTACGCCTCTTTAGGGGCGTGGCATATCGAAAAATACCCTGTAATTTTCACATTTTTTTAGGGTAAGCATTCAAACTTTGCAGTTAGGGTAACGTTATCTCTTTCTAAAAACTGACCAAAAATGAGGTGTCTGCGCCCAGTTGGGGCGTGGCAAATCGGAAAAACCTGTATATTCTACAGTATTAGAACGAAACTTAACTACTAAATTGTTGATGGGATGTGAATGAGTATTCCGCAGTCGGTAACGCCCGACTGCAACGTTCTTACTTGTTTTAATTTTGTTATCGGCCAAAAACCTTATCGAACTGATAGATAACGCTGGAGGAGTAAATGTTGATAAAGGAGTTGGAAAATGCAGGAAAGTGCTGAGGTCTAAAATTGCAATATTTGTATGCTAGATCAATCCACAGACTCTACATAAAAACGTAGACTGGATGGCGTACAGGGTACCTGCTAGTCAGGCTGGAGCTACAGCAAACTTTTTAAAGCTAATTCATTTGTAACAATTCATAAGCTAAAGTAAAATTATCTTTCTAAACAGGTAATCCCAATGATAAGATTATATATCCGCGTGCGGCCAAGCGACGCAGTGCATCATTTCCGACGCCGCGCAGCTTGGAACGCCGGCACAGTTTGCGGCTCTTTGGCTCATCTAAGCGCCTGCAACGCTGCGCCTCGACCCGCAGCCTGTCCAAAACCTATGCCCAGACGCTCAACACGACGGACAGTAGCAGCTCGGAATACCAAAGCACAGATTCGTCATCCCCCAGTAAGTAGCGGAGCAGCCACAACTGGAAAGGACATTCTTTATCTGAGAGATTCTATTCTTACGTTTGCAGAAAAAGGATCTTTGCTCTCACGGCTGTTCCGACGCAGCGGACGCGCCAAGCAGCGCCAGATTGAGACGTACTCGGCACAGTTTCCGCCCGCCGAGTGGTTCAACACGCGCGCCGTCCATCTGCATAGCGTGGGCACCCAAACCGCAGATCACGTAAGTTGGCATCACAATCAATCAACCTTTTAATTGTAAGTCTTTTCTCTTGCTGCAGGACATGCCCTCGGTTCATACGCTTTCCAATTCGACGTTCTACGACGGCTCCGAGCTGAGCCAGCGGTCGTCGACACTGCCGCGTCGCCATCGCCGCCACATGTCCAGCGAGTCGACGTTCCTGATATCCTCCAGGGACTGCTCACCCATACGCCGGCGGTCTCCCGTCTACTGCAGCAGTTCGCTACCTCGTTCCACTCAGTCCATCCCAGCCAGCAGCGGCGGCAGCGGAAGCGGCAATGCCGTCAATCACACCAAAATAAATCACTCCTCGGCGACGCTGTCGCGCCTGCACACAGCTACGCCAACGCCGTCGTCCATGCAGCAGAAAACAGCGCAGAAGTCGGTCATCGGCAAGCACATCTTCGAGAGCTCGCCGGCTCGCTCCTCGACGCTGAAGTCCGCCTCGTCGGGCAAGCGGCAGACGGATGGACTGATCGTGATGAATGGCAGCTCAGACAACAAGACGGCCTACCGCAGTCTGCAGAGCAGCGGGCCCTCCAGTCTGGAGTCCTGCAAGACGTCAATGCTTGCCAGCGGCCCATCCAGCATTGACAGCGGCAAGGTTTCATTCAGCCAGAAGACCAGCGGCCACTCTAGTCTGGACTCACAGTGCTCCACGAACACGGCTGTAGTGGCTCCGACCACAAACACAAATGGCAGCACGCGTTCCATACTGCTGCTCAATGGCTCGCCACGCGGCACGCCGCGCCATCAGGCGATGAGAGCGCGTGTGGCAGAAGCGCAGGCGCAGGCGCAGAGGCAACGGGCGAGCACGCCCAGCCGCATAATGGAGGAGCTAAGCTACCCCCCGAACTGCAGCGCCAATGGAGTGCCCAATTCGAACAGCAATAACTCCATCACGCTGCAGGTGACCACCAGCTCGAGTGGCGGCGGCCAGAGCATACCCAGCACTAAGATCTTTGTGCAGAACTCGCCGGTGAGGAGTGTGATCACGCTGGAGAATGGCAAAATGTTGGAGAACTCGAATGTGTTTATCATTAACAATGAGACCATGACGAATGAGAAGGGCGAGATCATCAAGAAGACGCTCTCCAAGCAGACGACAGCAGCAGCTGCACCCCCAGCTGCATCTGTGCCAATGGCCACATCCACGCCAGCTAGGCCCGAGTCGGTGCCCGAGCATCCGCTGAGCGAGACGGAGGCCAACTCGGAGACGTGCGACTCCATTTCGTTCATCAGCGAGAGCTCGCCGGAGAATACGGCCACTGAGACGCCCTCCTATGATGGCGGCAAATATGCCAAGAATACCAACAACGAGGGCACCATGAACAACAACCGCAAGCTGTGCCTGCAGCTGGCCAATGGCATCGCCTACAAGAACAACGTGCTCAAGAATGAATCGCAGCCGAATTCGCCGTGTGGGGAGCAGCTGCAGCAGCACCCACTGAAATTGGCTGCCTTGGCCAACCAGGACTTCGAAATAGCCGGGTCGGTGGGCAATTTGAATTTCTATGAGAAGCAGTCCAAGGACTTGGCGCCCTCGCAGAGCAACCGCAAGCTCATGAACAGCAGCAGTGATCTGAAGAACCTTTGCTACGAGTCTGTCTGCCAGCTGCAGAAGTGCACCATGAATGGCGATGAGCTGGCGCTCGCGCATCTGCTGCACAAGTCCAGCAATCCGCTGGGCAGCGAGCCGAATCTGGCGCTGAAGGATCATGCTAATGACAAGGCCATCGATAAGGAAGCCATGGACAGGCGGCTGAGCCTAACCAAGGAGTCTCTGGAGCAGCATGGCATCGGCAACGTTCTGGGAACGGGCAACGAGGAGCTCTATAATTTCCCCAGCCTCACGGATCTGTCCTTCAATTTTACGTCGCTGGCGGCGCGCAAAATACTCCAAGGAGTGAGCCTCAACAGCATCGACACGCTCGTGGAGCTGAATATGGCGGCGGCGGCGGCAGCTGCAGTGGCGGCCAGCAATGCCCAGGAAAAGCAACAGAATAACCAGACGACAACGGCGGCAGCGGCAACAACAGCCCCTACCGTGTGCACGGACTTTGGCATGGTCTAGCTGGAGCTATCAGAGGGAAAGATGTAGAGAGAGTAGTTCAGGCGCCTCCGGTCAACAGAGCAGCTCTGTTGGATTAGGAGCCCGCTTCATCTTAGCATAATCAAACGAAGCCTTAGACGAGCAGCAGCAAAAGCAAAATTGAATTGAATTTATAAAATCAATCTCTGTAATTTATTATCGATTATCGAATATGGGTTAATTGAAATGCTTTTGTTTCCGTTTCGTAGTAACAATTCTTTTCTCTTTCTAATTTCATTTTATTTCTGTCTGCACTCGTTTTTAGGTTTTACGAATTTTCTTATAAATCGGAAGCAATTTTTTATTTACAGTGCCAAAATATGTTTAGTTTAATTTTAATGTTTATACTTTGGACCCCAGCCACAACGAGCACCCCATAGCACTCGCGAATCATCCGAATGCATCTGACAGAGTTTGCAAGTGCAATTTATTATAAGTAGAGATCAACGCTCACCGCCCAGCCTTTTCGTTCCCCTACTTGATTGTAAAGTTTTTCCACTAGATTGGAATCCTCCCTAATTTTTAGTTTTTGTATATTTGTTTAAAGCAATAATCATTTAGACTAACATGCCTATAAAGCAACCCTATTCTACATATGATACGAACTCACATACACACACGTATACACACCCTTCTACATACACACATACCCATTATAGGAATCTACTACGAATATAGAATTTAGCACCTACAACAGAAATACAATAATTTTGTACAAGGCCTTAATTAGTAGAGTCAGCAATAATATAAATAAGTTGAAATCACTAATAAATATGAAATATACAAATTTATATAAATGAAATGGTTTTATTTATTATTTCAATTTAATATTATAATAACTTCATCAGGAGCATCGACTAAATGGATGCAGTCATAATGCCCTTAGGCAACAGATTCGACTATTTACTCTCGGAAATCTGAAGCTAGATATCTCAGTTGGGAGTCTGTATGTAAAATCTGGCCATTAATGTAACGTAAATCTTAAATGAAACACCTGAAATTTGGTATTATTTCTTTTCATTTATTTAAATTTTTAAGTCTTTTCTTTTTCACATATTTATATTTATATATTTTTATGTATATATATAAATATCCGGGTTGGTTTTTCATACACTTTTGCGATTTATTATTATATTATATATTATTATTTAATATTTTAGATTTTGGGTAGTTTTGGCTCTATAAATATGAATAATTATAGCTAATTGCTTTTAAGTTAATATTCATGTTATATACACACACACGCGGTATATATCTATATATGTATTTATATATATGTATATCGATTTACGATGGTTTTAAGTTACACGAACTTAATTATGGTATAAGAAAAAAGTAATATACAAAGCGCAACTTATCGTGGATTGTTTTAGTATTAAAATTACGTGTTTAAGTTTATCGTATAATGTTTTAGATAGAAAGGGGATTAGATACAAAAGAAAACACTAGTGCGCTAGCAAAAGGGATCTACTTGCTGAAAATGTATTTCAAAAATTGGTTTTTCTTCTGTTATTAGCTAACTGATCGTGTGCACGAGTCTGCGACGATCATAGAGGGTATTTGAAAAGATGATTAGTTAAGAGATAAATGTATATATATAAATTGTTGATAAATGTTGTTAAATATGTACAATTAGTTTTGAAAACTTACTTAAGTCGCATTTCAATCGCGTTAATAGACAAATATGCAGTTTATGTACAATAATATTAGCAGAGAACGAAGGAACATTAAGAATTCATATTGTAGCTGCTGTTTTGTTAGGTGTTAGGTGTTAAATGTTTGTGTGCTTAAAAATGGCTTTCGGTTCGATTCGGTTCGGTTCGTATCGGATCATACAAATTTCAATCTACGCGTATGCTTCAGATATATACATATACATATATTTATATATATATATATATATATATATATATATATATATATATATATATATATATATATATATATATATATATGTAGAATGCGTATCTATACATATGTATATATTTAAACTGAATATACAAATACTGCGCCATATTTAGACTTCTGTGGAGCGCGAGTCATCTGACCGCGATGCTTTGCGCTCTCGTCCTGGTATACGTCCCATTACCACAGGTCCTGGCTGTGTCTGCGACTGCGACTGCGCCTGTGCTTGCGCTTGTGCTTGAGCTTGTGCTTGGGCCTGTGCTTGCGCCTGTGCTTGCGCCTGTGCCTGTGCTTGAGCCTGAGCTTGAGCGTGCGCCTGCATCTGAGCCTGCGCCACCTGCTGCTGTTGAATCATTTGCTGCTGCTGCAGCATGTAAGCCGCCTGCGACTGCTGCACGAAGTTGGCGTGCGTGTAGGCCTGCATGCCAGGCGCGGCATAGACGTTGCTGGTGGTGGCCTGCAGGTTGAAGCGGATTTTCGAGGCCGCATTGGCCGCGTTGGCGGCAGCTGCGATGGCGGCCGCGTTCTCCCTCGACGCACTCGACGTGGTTGTCGACTGGAATGAGATGCTCATGCCGCTATCCAGGGAGCCGACGCTGCCACGCCGCTGGGGCTTCTCGTTGCCAACTGGAGGGGGATTAGACACAGATTAGCAACAAGTTAATTAGACAGAAAATCAACAAATGTCGCTTACATTGCTCATGCATGTCCAGCAGACTGTTGCTGAGGGCGCTCCGCTTCAGCTGATTGGAGTCCGTAGAGCTGGACGCCTGCTCGCCGGCCGCCTGAGTGCCGGGCTGATAGGGACACGGGCAGACCTCGACATCGGCCACGCCGCTGTCGCGGTTGTCCGTGTTGCCGGTGGCGCGATTGCGCGCCGACTTCTGCCGCTCGAGTTCGGCTTCAATGCGCAGCGCTTCCATTTCGTCCATTTCACTGATGGACTCCTTGAGATCCTCGGCGAACTTGCAGCGATCGTGCTCGTTGCGCGCATTGAAGGTGATCAGGATCTTGCCGTCCACCTTCTGGGAGAGCTGAATGCAGAACGGATAGTTCGGCAAGTCCAGCAGGCTGACCACGGCGCCGCAGAGCGGGAAGCTGTTGCGGAACGTGTACGTCACGGAGGTCTTCTTCTTGCTAAAGATTTTGGTAATGACCAGCAGATCGTTGAACAGGAACACCTCGCGCTGGTGCACGCCAGGTCGCTCCTTCTTGTTCACGTCGGGTATCTCGTACAGCCGACAGTAGCAGACGAGCCGTCGATGGGGCAGGGCCAGATTCGGCTTCTTGCCCACTATGGTGGCCTGGACCTTCATTACCTGGGTCACGTGGTCGCTGCCTGGCTTGAACTCATCCGACTTGACGCGCTCGAAGATGCCGACCAGCATGTCCCTGTCTATGTCGTGGCAGTCATCGATGCCGCGCAAGTTCTTGATGAAGTCCTCGACGCGCATGCGCCGCTCCGGCTTCAGATTGGGCGTATGCAGATCCGTGTTCAGCATGATGATGGCGAAAGCCAGCACAAAGATCTGCAAGGAGCAACACGAAGGCTAAGTAAAGAGGAGCGAGCACTCGCATATCCACATTTGACTTACCGTATCGGATGACCTCAGCCGCCCCACAATGTCCGGATTGCACTCGCAGTAGCGCTGCGAGAAGACCTCCATCAGCCGCTCAATCTTCTGCGCCTCGCCGGGCATGCGGAAGTAGGCCTGGAACTTGCGCAGCGCCACGTCCACCTGCCGCCCGGACAGGTCCAGCTCCATGGCGAAGCAGCTGAGCACCGCCATGTTGAACTGGTTCTGCAGATTGCCCAGATACTCGCCAATCATCTGCCGCGAGAGGCCCTTGCGCGTGATCAGGAAGCGGGCGACGCCCTGCGGCGTGTTCTCCAGGAATCCGCGCCGGATCAAGTACGTGATGCCCTTCTCCGGCTTCTTGTTGAACAGATTGAGCCCC
This sequence comes from Drosophila arizonae, assembly GCF_054131065.1. Taxonomy (NCBI): domain Eukaryota; kingdom Metazoa; phylum Arthropoda; class Insecta; order Diptera; family Drosophilidae; genus Drosophila; species Drosophila arizonae. Next base: position 24,439,358 of record NC_142924.1, on the reverse strand, counting down.
ACGCGGTACTGCCGCTTGCGTATCGTCTCCGACATCTTGTAGTTGGGAGGCACGCCCGCCGCGGCGGCCGCCGCCTGCAGCTGCTGCTGTTCGTGCTGCTGCTGCTCGTGCTGCTCGTACTGGGCGGCGCTGGTGTGCGAGGAGATGGCGTGGTCATCTGTGGGCGGCACGCCGCCCGGTGCGGTGGCCGCTGCCACCACCACCTGCAGTTGGCCGGCGGCGCCCACGGAGTCCGCCGAGTGCGTGGAGAACTGCTGCGAGCTGTTGAGCGCCGTGCCGCGCTTCCAGGTGTGCGGGGAGTTGCTGCGGTCGGAGCCCAGGTCGCTGTTGATGTTGCGCTCCGCCGAGGTGATGCTCGAGTCCGAGCCGGAGCTCTGCACGGACGTCAGGCTGCCGTTCTCGGCCGTCTTGCAGAGCCCGTTGGTGCGCAGCAGCGAGGGCGGCGGCGGCGTCTGCCGCTGCATCATCAGCAGCTGGCTCTGCTGCTGGGCCGTGATCGAGGACGTGCGCTTGGGCACCTCCGGCGGCACCTTCTTGCCGCTGCCGCTGCCCTGGCTGCCGCAGCTGGGCGTCGGCGTGGTGCTGCCGCCCTTGGGCCGCATGTAGATCTGCGCCGCCGAGTAGTAGGGCGTGTGCGGCGAGTGGCCGCTGGTGTTCACCCAGGAGGCATTCAGCGAGGTGTCCGCCGAGCTGGCGTAGCTGAGCTCGTGCGGCGACCCGTGGTAGCTGGTGTAGTACGCGGCTGTCGGCATCGCCTGCGCATTGTAGTAGTGCGGCTCGGCGGCGTGCAGCAGGTTGACGTGCGGATGCGAGGCCAGGCCGGACACGGAGGTTGTGGAGCTGCCAATGGACACGGGTGAGGCGCCTGCGTTGCAAAAGGAATGTCGGTTAGCGCTGTCTAATGGCTTTCCCAAGCAGTATACTAATTGACAACTGATTTGGCTCAAAACTCAAAGCGAGACTCAAACTCGAAATCGAACTCACCCGACTGACTGCGAGGAATGGGACTGCAGTCCAGCTGGCGCCGCTCGCGCATCGAGAGCGAGCGCGTTGGGGGCGTCCGCGAGAGTCCGGGCGAGGCGGCACCTGGCGGGCCCGCCATTATGGTCACACGTGGCTGATGCTGTCCCGTCTGTTGCTGCTGCTGCTGTTGTTGTTGCTGTTGTTGTTGCTGTTGTTGTTGCTGCTGCTGCTGCAGCTGCTCTAGCTGAGATTCTGTGGCACTGCCGTAGGCAGAGGATAAAGAGGCATTCGCGGAGGCGCTCTCCTCGGCCAGGGTCATGCTGGAGGCGGTGACCACCATGCGGCGACTGAGGCGCTTCTCGGCCTTGGCCATGGCCGTGATCGAGGCGAACTTCTTGACCATCATGTAGTGTCGGAAGGCGCGCTGAATGGTGACTGCCGCATTGCGGGCCCGCACGCCGCCGTACTTGCGCTCCAGCAGCTCGATCTGTTTGTCCAGCAGATCCTGCGATAGCTCGTACCTGCAGAGCAATTCCAATTCTCAATTAGTCAAGTCTAGCAATGGGCAAATAGACACTACGCTAAAACAGCACTTCGAGAATCTGCGCCAAGGCGTGTCGCTAGACTGGGAGCATTTGCGCACCACTGCCGCAAGTCGCAGCCATTTGATAAGATAGCGCAGTTTGTTTGAGACGCGCGCGCGCGTGTGTGTGTGTGTGTGTGTATCTTTGAAATACAGCGCGAGCTGTCGACCTGATTAAAATGTTGCCACGAGGAGCGAGCCAGGCCAAGGGAGCGACGGCGAATTTGCGTATTGCCGTAAAAACATAAAACAATTCCCCAAAATTTTCATTTCGATCTTGGCCGATAGCGGAGTCAGCTCCAAGTCATGCCACAGTTAGATCTGTTTAAAAGTCAGCCATTTCTCATTCAGAATTCTAGCATAAAATATAACCGAACCGAGACTTTAATAAACAAATGCCTAATGAACCTGAAACGGGATTTTAGGCGCGGCATAAAACCAATCTATTTCTATTTCATTTTTACATTTTGCCTAAAATGTATTTAGCAACGAGATTGTTATCAGTCAGTCAGTCAGTCTCTCTCTCTCTCTCTCTCCCTGTCTCACTATCTCTCTCTCCCTCTCCTTATCTTAAATATTTGCTAAAGAACCGTTATCATTTGAGCAATTATTTAGTCTAGATCGTTCTTTGAACCAAGAGCTTTTTATAAAAGCTCTATTGTGCCTACGGAAGCTCGAGATAAATTGATAAGAGACATTCAATAAAAATGACGTCAAAAGTCTAGAAAAGATTTTTAGATTTTTATAACCCGAACCCATTGAATATGGCGAGTGGGAGTAGAAAGTATACAGCAACGGACAAAAGAAGGCGTGGCAGACGCCAAATATTATACACATTGATTATATTCCCGATGAATGGATCTACCCACTTGCAGACTAACCCTATGTCACAATGGACTTGCGTCTCTCGTGTATCCTGCATAGAGCTAGTTTATTATCCCATTTTATTATTACTAATCAAACATTTTACTTTGGTTTCATTAAGTCATTTAAGATTTTCTGGGTAGATTATTGCATTAAAAACAGAAATTCAAAAATATGGCTGAATTTTGATAATTTGATAACTGATACAGAGTATTTGATACTGGAAAAAGTATTAAAGGAATTAGCAGAGAATATGCAATTGTAATCTAATCAAATAAATAATTGAAGCTGTTTTCAAATAAAGACAGACTTGCCGGCACTTATCTTTATATATTATCCTTATCGAGTATACACACAACTTAATTATAAGCATATTATTTATTGATTTGTTTGTATATCAATAATTAATATTCTTATTCTTCTTGTTTACCAACAGAAAATATTCTTATAGTTGTCCCATTTTCTTTAAATTTGAGAGATGTTAATTTTTTAAATTTCAAGAAAATGAATTTAAACATTTTCCTAACTAGACAAGAAAAGAAAAAGATATGTTTATATTGTATGTTATAATTCTTCTTCTTCTTCTAATAATTGTCATATTGTTCAGCAAAGACTATCCTACAAAAGTGATAAATGCCTCCATTGCTTTCATTTGAAATTTAATCAATATTTTGCCTTTATCGGAGATATCACCTATCACTCTTTGTTCCCTTATCAGTTGTAAAACAGCTGGAAAGTGTTTATTCGGCACTTCTTGACTCGCAACTGGGTCTGGGGTCTGGGGTCTTGGGGCCTGGGACCCTGGGGGCTACCGTCTCAAGTCAGAGTCAGCTGTCAGCTGCGTCGCTTTTGCAAACATTTACATACGCCCCATGTGCCCAGGTTGTTATCGTGCCTCAGGGCCTAATCTTGGATACCAGGTCTTTATCTCTTATCAAGCCACTTGGGCGCAGTGCAAAGTCCAAGCTCATTTGGTTAGCCAAGGTGTCCCCAGCGAGCCACTGCCCACCTGCTGGGCACCTCTGATAGCTGCTTCTTCTTCTTCTGCCTCACCCCGTATCTAGTTCTTATCGTTTATCAATTATTGAGTCACACTTACGCGGACTGGGCGCGCGTGCGCTTCAGCACATCCCCGCCATTCCGTATGGAGTTCTTCTTGTGCATGCTCTGCTGCTGTTGCTGCTGCTGCAGCACGATTGCGCCGGCTCCTCCTGCTCCGGTGCCCACGCCGCTGCCGGCGATGACGACGGCACCGCCGTGGTGGTGGTGGTGCCCATGGCCGTGCAGCAGGTGGTGGTTGTGGTGGTGGTAGTGTCCACTGCCAGGCGGTGCCGCTTGCACCTGCATGTAGTGCTGCTGCTGCTGGTGCTGCTGCTGCTGCTGTTGCTGATGGCACGTGGGATACTGCTGGATCTGGTAGATCATCTGCGGGTGCTGCGGCGCGGGATAGTTGATAGTCGTGGCGGAGTTGTGACCGCCGCCCGCCGCATAGTGGTTCTGTAGGTAGACATATCCACCGACGCCGTCGGTCGCTGTGCCGGAGCCGTGCGCTCCCACTGGCGCTCCGGCCAGATCGTATTGTGTGGAGCCACTGCGCTCGATGCTCTTCTGGGGAAAGCTGCAAGGATGCGCAAGGGAGAGGGTTGCGTAAGTACGGATTACAAGACTTTCGTTTGAGACTTATGTTAAATATAATGGATCGCTGCATACCTTTCGCCAATTATAAAACCAGAAATGCAAATTATCATCTTGACTAATTCTACGATCTTAAGTCTTGAATAGAAAACTACCCGGAGACACACACACAAGCACACACGCACAGATGTAAACCAAACACAGTTATAGGCGGTGAATATTCACATATAAAAACAATTTCAGTTGTATTAAATTATTTTAATTTTATTCAGATTCACATTCAAATTCAATTTCGTTTTTCGTGTTTCTTTTAATTTTGTTCAGGTATTTCTTTCGGTTAGACCGAGCGTAGGAAGCACCGCTCAAGCATTTCGATGAGCCGGATGATCACGTCGTCGTCCAGCAACGTTCGCGTTTCAACTAAACCGAGCGTCTGCCCAGAGCTCGGCAAGCTGCTCGAACCAACGACTCAGAAACGTGTTTCGCCTGAATGCCTCTGTGTGTGTGTATTTGTGTGTGTGTGTGTGTGTGGGTATCAGCTGCCTACGCATCCAAAAAATGCATCTGTTTTGCCTGTGCTTAGAAAACAATTGCTACCCTTGCGAAGCCATAGACAATACGAGCAGACAACAAAGGGAACATCCTAAGCGTAAAAGGATCCACGACACAAAGGCCCAGAAAATGAGAGGGAGATCTCAAAGGCCACAGAGTGAGGTGAGGGTGAAAGATTTGAAAACGAAATGCCATATGGCATATGAATCGGATCAGGATATCTTCGACTGGAGTAAAAGTTAAGGAAATGATTAGCTAACGATGACAAACACAAACGAACGAAAATTCCCCTCGACCCCTAGACTACTTATTAGAAAGTGTGAATTATTGGAAGAAATCTGGCGACAGATGACATGAATTTATTCGAGTTCCAAGTGAATTGAAAGAAATATTCAACAAGTACAAGCGGAAATTACAAAGTAATAATAAATTGACCTGCAGTTGAGGAGAGTCTTAGAATATTCGTGATTTATTACAATCATTGGAATATAGATATAGATATAGATATAGATATAGATATAGATATAGATATAGATATAGATATAGATATAGATATATATATAGATATAGATATGAATGTTATTATAGAAATCAAAGCTTCAACTCTTTTCCAATATCACATATTTATGAATTGTAATTCCAGAATAAATTATTATTTTACTTTTTAGTTTCATTCATTCTGGGATTTCTTTAAATTTAAATCAATCATATTTCATATATCATATAATTTCTGTATATCTTATATTTCATATGCTTATGTTCCACGTCCAACGATAGATTTATTCTACTATATTTGACTTTGATTTATTTCTAAAAATCTCAGAATGAAACTAACAGCAATAAACAATAAAATATATTGATTCTTTTCAATTAGACCGACTCAAAAAAAAAAAATTTTGTTTTTTTTTTTCAGCTCAGTTACAGTTGCAGTCGCTCAATAATTGAATCTTAAATCGATTTGCATTGCAGGGCTTAAATCATTGATTATGCCTTTCGTATAGCTGCGTCTGCTCACCGCTTCAAATCGGGGCCCAGTTGGTGGCCTAATAGGTTTCTTCTAGTGATCTAGCTGTGTTTTCTTTGGCTAAACCAAAACCTGAACGGAGAACAGCTGCAATTCGCACCCAGGCAGCAGGAACCGGTTGGCAGGATAACGAGAGGAGCAGGAACACGTACAATACGATTTGCTTCCCAAATGCACCTGGCGTTCATTTCGGATTGTCCTTAACGCAGGTCTTCCTACCTGCCTGACAACAACAACAACCACAACTTGTTGCTAGTGTTGCCAGGCAACAGCAACAGCAACTTGACGCGGTATCTGCCTCTCTCTCACTCAGGCCGTCTCTGTTGCATGGCTCGTCCACGATTTAAGTGCGCAGCTCAAGAGTCCTGCCTTGTAAATTGAGGCCAAGCGAGAAACATCTGCCACACGTCTTCCCTAATTGTTTGCCGTTGCACATGAGTCCAGCTGTTTGTTTGCCAGGGGCATAGCTGTCGCTGTCTTTTTAGCTGTAGCTGTAGCTATATCTGTATTTGTATCTGAGTGTTTGTATCTGTATCTGCTTGCGACGTCACAAACAAACCCTCGGCAGCGCTTTGCTCGCGAGCCAAAGTTTTTAATTTGTTGTTGGCCCCGGGGCCACTTCCTCTTGCCGCCGCACACACTTCCTCGCTGCCTGCTTTATATGCAACAAGTGTCGCCTCTGTCGGACGCTGTCGGCGACTCCGCCTGGCGTGAGCCGCAACGGCCGCGGCGGCCGCCTTTTGCCTTTCGCCTTTCGCTAAAGCGCAACCGTAATTGTTATTGATTTTACATTAGTGTTCTATTCAGAACTTATGCTTTATGGAGTGTGCCCTAGTCAAAACCAACAAACAGACAGATAGACAGACAGACAGGCGGACATATAGACAGACAGATGATAATCGGACAGACAGACAGCTGCTAGACGAACGCATCGGGTGGCATAACATGCATGTCACATTGCTTCACACTGAAGTGGGCGCCCATGGCAGCTCTATACATGATTTATCACAAATACATATATTAATAATAATAAATAATAAATTGTGGGGTCAAGTCGTGTGAAAAACAATTTGCACTTATCAGTGGGAATTTTATAAACATATTTGAGATTAGATTTGACTTTTAATCTTATCAAAAATGCGTCCGAAATAGAAATTGTTTTTATTTGCTTTGTTCTATGAATAAACCAAATTCTTATTTCACACAACATGTCAACAAAAGGTTAGCTAACAGAGCTCTGAAATTATCACAACATTACATTACCTCTACAGCCTAAAGGTATGCAATGTTATTATGCACGATAATTTAACTTCAGACAAACAGCCCTGTTAAAACTAACATGCAATGTAAATGCAATAACAGCTCTGGACTGCACTGTTGGAAACTGGTTCCACTGCACAGATTATTTTTGTTGGAATTGGAACATCAACAGATTTCAAAGCACTGTTAACAGCGCTGAGCTGCACTGTTGAATACAGGTTAAATGACAGAAGCAAAGTATGACTATTGATAGCATTGATGAAATGCAATGGAAATGAAACGACAGCACACTGTTAGACAAGCACCACTGGCACAATTACGATGCCACGATAAGACTAAACACATTGTAAAACAGTCATAAATACGCTTTAATAGAGCCGTAGACAGTTGATCCAATGAGTGCGATAAGTGATAAGCGGAATGCGCTTCCCTTTGCCCGCTGTGTATCCGGTGGCGCTTACCTGACGGCCGTCACATGGTGCGAGGTGTGCGTCTGGGTCTCCTTGTGCCGTGTGGAGAGACTGACAACGGTCACGTGTCGCGTGGCTGTGCGCACCACGCGACGCACTCGACTGCGGCCATCGCCCACAACGACGACTATCGGCGGCGGCTTCTTATCGCTGTCGTACTGCAGAAAGGACTCGCCACCGCTGTCATCGAGGGATGAGGCGGACGCGGGCACCGGCAGATGCCTGCGATTGTTATTGTTGTGGTGACTGTGCTTGCTGCTGCTGCTCGTCTTGGACATGATCGGAACGGGAACGGGAACGGAGCTTGCGACAATGACGTCGCATTCGACTCGAGACAATTGGAATGAAACACTTTACTGTTACAATATCGAGAGAGTGCTTAGCTCGGAACGGACGGGCGGGCGCGCGCGCGGTTGGGCGTGGCTGCACTTTCGCCTTCACTTTCCGTAGGTTTGTTTGTTCGCTTGACGTTTGCGGTTTTGTTTTGTATTGTTTGTGGATTTGCTTTCGTTCGTTTCATTCATTAGCAAATCGATTTCTTCTTTGTTGTTTTGCTTGTTGATTTGTGTTTAGCATTTATGTTGTATTATTGTTCTTGCTTTCGTTATATTTTATGTACGTATTTATATTTGATTGCATGTACGTTAATTTCTTTGCCTTTGTATCTTTGGTTTAGTTTGGAATATTTCGTTGCTACCCTCTCTCGCTACATTCCGCTGTAGTCGAGCGTTTAGATAACGTTGTACTTGTGTTGGCTCTAAGCGATAATATTAGTTAAATATATTTATTAAACTGACATTCCAAACACGCGTTCCTGTCTTTTGCGCATTGCGCACCTCGATTTCAAACCCAACGAGCACAAAGTTCGCTTAATGCGAACGCCCTTCAAAACGGCTGTATTAAAGCGGACTGAGACAGAGACAGCGCGTGAATTGATACACCCAATGCGAGAGAGAGATGGAGATACAAGTGACAATCACTAATGAAACAAGTGGGTTGCGTGACACTTGCAAAATGTTTGTTTGTTTTGTTTTTATTGTTGTCGTGCTTTTGTGACAGACTGCCAGAGAGAATCAGAGGAGAGAGAGAGAGAGAGAGAGAGAGAGAGAGAGAGAGAGAGAGAGAGAGACTATCAGATCACATTGTATCAGCTTTGTAGCTTTTTAGGTCAGCGATCGTTGATCACGAGTAAAAGTCGCATAGCTAGAAAATAAATGAAACTACCGCAGTGAGTGCCAAGTCAAAACAGAGGAGGAAAAAATAATATTCAAATTAAATGCGAATGCGAGTGCGAGTGCGAGTGCGAATGCGAATGATAGCACATTCATATGTCAGACACATGCCACATGCCACGGCCCAGCACAACAGTGGGATGTTGGTTAACAGTTTGACATCCGTCTGCAATGAAAAGCTTGTTGAGAAAGCTTTTTGGCACTGCTCCCACAGCGCCTTGGATCGCGGTGACCTGCTCTACTTTAATAAGTCCATAAATCATATGGAAATTTACGTGAGAGTTTTGTCAATGCACGCGACCAGGACAGACAGTGGGTGAGAGAGAGGCAGACACAATGGCGCATAGAAAGGGAAAAATATTCGTTCGTCTATCGGCAGACAAGATCAAGATCGTTATGTAAATTTGCTGTTGATATCAAATATGTATATATCTGCATATGTATGCATGGGCAATTGAACAAAGGGAAACGAAGAAGCGAATCCCCCACACTAACCACAGCCATAAATCTGTTGTCTGGTTGTTTTTTATGTTTTTGGCAAGTTCAAGAACCTTTGTTGAGTGTCTCGAGTGTTTTTGTTTTTGAAAGCGATCGCTGATGGCTTCATCGTCATCAACAGAAGTATCTGATTCGTTACAATTCTGGACAAATGTTGCTCACGGCGTCCCTAACGGCTGTCAGAGAGCGCCGATTGTTTCGTCATTTGTTGATACTCGGAAAGACACACTAATACAGTCATACACACACGATGTGACATGAAAAAGCTGTTTAGGCCAACGAATTTCGCTGTTTCGATAATCCAGCCTAGCCCACTGACAACCTCCTGCCCCCCCTATTGGCCCCTCTCCGTTGGCGGTATGTTAGCCTTGCCTTGGATTCCACAACAAGTCATGGCGCTATTGGCCAAAACAAGTCGCCTACAACACAACTGTTTTGACTGTTCTGAGTAGAGTTCTCGAGTCAAGTCAAGTCTACGCTGTGATCTGTGAGAATGCTGCCCCGAAAAACCCACTCGTAAAAGCCAAGCTTCTAAAAATGTTTTCTCATTTAACAACAATCGCAAAGTTGTTGTCGTTTTCTAACTTGATCTCGTTGTTGTTCTAAACATATTCTAAAAAAATAGTAAAAAAAAATCAACAACATTTATTGCAAGTCTCTCAATCTGCATTCAGTAAAGTCTGTGTAATTGGAATTTTGTTGAACGAGTTTAAGTTTAGCAGAAAATCGGCTTCGATTTTAGCATTTGGCGTTGGTTTTAATTTATGTTATGCTTAAAGCTCTGCTTGCATCCGCCACTGCGCACGACACAATGGTAACTAGTAGTTATTGTTGTTGTTGTTATAATTGTTGTAGATAGAGCTGCCTTTGTTTTACAGGTGTTCCACTGCACGAGCAACAGCATCAGCTGCAGCTGCAGCAGCAGCAGCAGCAGCAGCGACGACAATTGCAGTTGCAATCAGTTCCAAGTTGTTTTGTTGTATAATTATTAAATTTATAATTATTACACACACACAAACAAAAACCAACACACGTACACTCACGCACACAGAGCGAAAGGGAGAGAGAGAGAAAGGCAAAGTGCAGTTGGGTGCTGCTGAGTTGGGCTGCGCAGTAGCAGTTCACAATAGCAGCAGCAGCTAAAGCGCTGTGCGGTGATGTATTCACTTTGTATCATTAGTAACGGCGCACGTAATCCAACTCTCTTTCGCTTATTCACTCTCTCTCTTTATCTCTCTATTAGACGCAGTCCCTCCCTGTCTAGCAAATGGAATGCGTTTGCTTCTGCCTTTGCCTTTGCCTTTACGTTTCGACTGCAATTGGGAGGCTCAAAATGAGCGGAAGAGGAAGTGGAAACACAGTATGCAACAACGCTAACTGCACAACGCGACTGCGACGCAGCGTAATTGGTTAGACAGCGATTGTTACACAAGCTACGTACCAAGTAGCAGAGGCTCAGCAGAGACGCAGCGACGCAACGCAGCAGATCGCGCAACGGCAGCGCCTTGTATGCTTCGTGACAGAGCGAGACAGTTTTGAGCGCAGCAACCGTTAAATGTGACTTGAATTTTTTTTGCTTTCTCTGCGAATGCAGCTCCCAGCTGCAGCTGCGTGGAATCAGCTGTTAAGCTTTTACGCTCCTCAACTTAACGTTTTGCCGAAAAGTAAATGCCGTAATATAAAGCTTTAAGCTGCTGTCTGCATTACGCTGTGAGCTTGACAAAAGGACTTTTAGATAGATCGATTCGGTTGCTGAGCGACGCTTTATACTTATTACAATTGAGATCTTTTCTTCTTCTTTGAAGAGAGGGCTTCAGATTCTCTCGTGCACATATCTATTAGCAGTAGCTTAAGCTCTCAGCGATTGGCTACAGTTTCAATTAAAAATATGTAGCAGAAATTTCCAGTCGAGTCCACATACACACACCCCGTGAGCACACACACACACTCACACACACACACTGAACTGAAAGAGACCGACAGTGGGACGTTTTGGTCGTGTGTTTGCCGAAACGTAACGGGGCAGTGGCCGTGGCTTTTGCTTCTGCTGCTGCTGCTGCTGCTATTCCCGCTGTTGACGCCTGTTTTTTGTAGTTGTTGGCGGCACTATTGTTTTTGTGATACGCGCGCAGAGAAAGGCGATTTTCTCTTTAATTATATTTTATTTTTTACATTACAACAATTGTATGCAATGGCTGATTTTTTGTTATGTTTTGTTTTGTTTTTTTCATGGTTTCCGTTTGATTTTAGTTGGTGGTTTTTAGCTTTTCGTAGCTGCTGCTGCGGCGGCTGTAGTTGTTGTTGTTGTTATTGTTTTCTGTGGCAGGGGAACACGACGATGTCAAATTAATAAACCGGCCCTGGCATGAAGGCCGTCACAACAAACAAAATGCCAATTACAACAAAAGCAACTGCAACAAAAACAACAACATGTCAATGAAGACGCACGCGCTGTCAAGTCGTGAATTGTATGATTTGAACACTCACACACGCGCACAACATACATGTACCACATAGGCATGTGAGTGTGTTTTGCAATTTAGACTCTAAAATTTAATTTTCATTTTTTCATATTTTTTAACACTCACTCACACTCACACTCGCACAGGGTCACACACACGCAAGCCTTTGTTTGCAAATCAATTGGCGCGCTGCAAAATTTGTTATTCAATTTCCAAATTTCGTTGCTTGTTTCGCGTATGCAAAGTGGCAACAGAAACAACAATTAACGAATCCATATTCAAAAATCGAAAATAATAATGGATGCCCCAACAACAAAGTGTGAGCAGCGGACTCACTCCCCGAGTGAGCCAAGTTTATATATTAACAACAAAACGCACGATCGGGCGGGCAGCGACTGCGACGTCGACGTCGTCGTTGTCGTTGTCGTTGTCGTTTTGAACAGAAAAGCGCGCGCACGGTTTCTCTGTGGCCTGTGCTGCCTGCTGCGACGAAACTTTGAGAGAGACTGAAGTGGCCGACAGAGGCGCGCGAGCTTCCAAGCCGTAAATCGACGGCCCGTTTCCACGTCTATCGCTGTGTGCGAGAGCGTGAGTAAATGGTGAGTGAATGTGTGTGAACGTGAGTGTGTTTCTGCGTGTGTGAGTGTGTGTGTACGTGTGTTGTATTTGCCAATAGGCAAGTTTGTGTGCCAGTTATTGTTGCGGCTGCTGTTCTGGCTGTTCTAGCTGTTCTGGCTGTGTGCTAAGCTGTTCTTTTCAATTTGATCTACCGAAAACAATTGGCGGATCGTAAGCGAAACACTTGCAGAATAGCCAGCTAACACACATACGCGCACACTCTCCGCACACAATACACCTGCAACTCATTGACGTACTTGCTGTGACTGGAAGGCAGCACAGTGGGACAAAGACTAATTGTAATTGTAATTAAAAAAAAAAAAATACATACGAAACTCATGTGGGATTCTTTGATGCAATTAAGAACCCCTGAAAACATCTGCAGTACAGCAGCTTTTCAGTTTCCATTAAGAAGTTGCGCCAATTGAAATTGAAAGAAAGAGCCAAACCAGAAAATACGGAATACATGCGAATAGGCAGCCACACACCATCATGAAATCAAGGTGTAAATTTGTATGCAAACGACATCCACACACATACGCACACACTATACTGAAAGAAACTCACACTCGCAGCACAGTCACTGTCAAAAAGGCGATCACAATAGCCAAAAACAGCTGCTCACAACAACAACAATAACAGCAGCAACAGCAACTGCATTGAGAGAGCGGCAAGCGTACGAAATGAGCGAGTGAGTGCCAAAATAATAATAACGAGCTCAAGTAACAGACGCGAGGCATATGAGCGAGCAATAAGCTGCGCTTACGTTACGCTCAGGTGACTCACGACCTCACGTCTGGGTCTGGTCGTTGAAGGGCGGGTGCGGGCGGCGCTGAGCGGGGGCGCTGCAGTCCGCTCTCTCTCTCTCTCTCTCTCTCTCTCTCTCTCAGTGCTTATGCATTTGCTGTATATATGGGAACGAGTGTGAGTACATTATGGCCGCTGTAAACGCTAGCTGTGAGGCACTTTTGGTAGTTAGTCGCTTGCGGCGGGCTACTAACAAAATGGGCTTCGTAATGGCTGACTGGGTACGAGACTGAGCCAAGCGTTAAGCGTCATGATGAGTGTGCCTCAGCATATGGCTATACGGCATATGTGTATCTGTGTGTGAGTATGTGTGAGTGTATGTGAGTGTGTGAACAACAAACCATTTATATCCGGACCTGCGGCCTGTTTTGACTTTTCATTGAAACTCGCTTGTTGTTGTTGTTGTTGTCGGACATTGCTGTCACTGGCATCGTTAAAAACTAAAGTCATAAAAACCAAAACTTGTGCCCACTGTGCCTCACACACGCACATGGCATAAACATAACTCACAGTACGACTATCTGTCTACATATGCAAGTTTCTATGAGCTGGCCTGATGATGATATTAACGCATTAGGCACAAGGTACACAAAACCCATTTACCTTTTGCCTGACTTTGTCTCAGCTGTTATGAAACAATCAACAACAACCACCGACTATGATGACAAGCAACTACAATAAAAACAACAATAACTTCATGCAAGCGAGGGCAGATCGGTAATAAAGCAAATGCCAAATATAGAAAAACATTTGTGGTTCGATTTGGCTTAAACTAATTTCGTTAGGTGGCGCCCTAATCTTTTCACATTTATAAAGTAATTCCCATTAAAATTCCTATACAAAGCGGAATATATGTATTTTGAAAATTTTTTTATATTTTTATTTAAAAATGTATAATAAAATACTTAGTAGATAAGATTCGTTATTTTCCAAAAGCAAAAATTAGTGATACTTGATTAGCTGAGATATTTTTTAGTAATATTCCATTTTTCATTAATATAATAAATTTACTTAATTAATCTTTAAGGTTGTTATCGTTTTGAAATTCGATAAGATAATTTTCTTGCTTTGTTTAAGCACACAAATATTTCACATATAAATTTAAAAATTTATTTCATTATTTATAATTTATATGTATTTATAAAGTTACTTAATTTACTGTTTAGTTTGTTACCTATTGTAAGTATCACATCATCTTATTACATCCTTTAAATATTTTTAAAACATTTCTCATAACACATCATGATCAGCTATCAATTTTGGTTTCAGATTAAATTGAAGTTATCTAATCTGTAGTAAACCTACAATCAGCTAAAATTTTATTCTCTATGCCAATTTTCAGATACATATAACTTATCTTATCTTAACTCAATTCTCAATTGTCAGAACTGCTTAAGCGACCCATGGGAGCAGAAGCGCATATGAATCGCTTTGTATAAGCTCGTATGTGTTTTTATTAGTAAACATCGCGAATGTAGTTACTAACTATGCGATTACGATTACGCTGAACGAGCGCCAGACTTGTTAAGTTGCTGTTTGTTGACTTGACCTTAGGCTTCTGAGCCCAATTTGTGGATAAATATGTACATGTGCATGGTATGGTATGGTATCGTAAGGTAGCAGCCCTATGAGCGCTAGCAGCGGGGCCGAAAGACCTTCATATTTACCCAAAAAGCCAACAACGATTGCCGCCCATCTCTGTCTCTCTCTCTCTCTCTCTCTCTCTCTGTCTATCTGTGTCCGTCTCACTTTAGCCTTCGCCTCCCTTGCCATATTCGCTCGGATAGCACCTTCAACTTGCGTGTTGCACTGTGGCCATCGTCGATTGTATTCGGTCATGGCTGTCAGACTTGGCAGCTCGGCAACCACATGGAGGAGACCAGGCTGACGCTGACTTGGTGATTAGAAAGTGAACGCTGGGCGCGCTGAGACAATGGATGAGAGAAGCGGTTACAGTTAATGAAGCGTGCCTCCAATGACCGCCCCCTCGCCAACGGAGGCAGCGAAGGGCACGGGGTTGCTCAGCTTTCGTGGCACGACATTAATTGCAGTTGTCATTCGTTTTCATTTATTTTATGAGCAATATTTTAAACTCATTTCCTTAGTATAATATGCCATATTATGGCTTTGCACTCGACTCTGCCCGGAGACCTTTTTTATCTGTTGTTTTGGGTTTGGGTTTGAGTACACAAAGTCAAAGCTATTCATCTATATGTATTTATCTTAATGATCTATATGATAAAGTAAGAGCTAGAGGTACTTAGTGCAATTTAGAGAAATGAAATTACGCCCAATATCCTGTCATTGCCCTATATAATATATATTTATTCTCCACTCCGATTTGGCTCTTTAAATACTTCGCTTATTTCATAACAATATTATAAGACCTTTTCAGCTAGAGAGCACCAGCCATAGGTCTCAACATTTTGCCATCTCCAACCCAAGGTGAACAAAGATCACGAAAAAGTCGCTCGACGATCAGATTCACTCTCACTTGGCCGGCCATTTAATTAAATGTGTAACAAACAAACAGCATCCGATGATGATGAAGATGAAGATGAGCAACAATGACGAGCCACAGCCAGCCACGGCAGCAGTAGCAACTGCGCCAGCAGCAGCACAAATCACATCACTCAACATCCACAGCAACAGCAACAACAAATGGAAATGGGCAACGATGTTTCTTCTTTGTTTTTAATTTTTTTATACTCTGCAACAAATGTTTGGTGGTCAATATCATGAGTAGAGGTATAATCAACTTGTAGACATTTATGTAACATGCAGCCGACAGCCCCTAGAAGTTTTTTATCTAGAAATTATCTATCTATGTTATGATGTAATATGTTAGAGTTATTTATCTATATAATCTTATTTTCATATAAATTTGATTTCGACTTCCATAATAATCAGATAATTTTCCATTTAAGGCATAGGCTTCTTAAGTAAAATTGACGATTATTAATCTAATTTGGCAAATGATAATAATAAGAAAATATGTAATTGTATCTACAAAACTCAAGACAAATCCCAAAAGTCTTACAAATCTCGTACATTCCATTTCAGATTAATCCACGAGTATTTTATCCTCTCTACTGCAATCGCCATTTAGTCTAGGATATAGAGAGGTATGAAATCATCCCCCCTTAGACGACTTTTACTTGAATTTATTATTTCATTCTTGCCCAGAGCAATCGGCATTTAGTCTAGGATATACCTACGCCTAGCATACCCCACTAGACGACTCTTACTTATATAGTTATTTTTATCTCTTTCGCTGTTGAAAATTATGTTAGTGGGAAATTTTTAATTTTTTGTGGTTGCCAATGAAGTACACAGTGAAGCGCCGCCAAAACTTCACTTTCACTTGCACTTCACAGCAGAGCAGAGCAGAGCACAGCACAACAAAACACAACACTACACAGCAAACAAAAGCAAAAGACAAAAAGGCAAAAAGAAGACGCAAACAAAACATATTGCTTTATACTTCACTTGCTTCGGCTTGGCCATGAATGAAGCGCTCGCTGTTTGTTATTTGCGGCTTTTTGGCTGCCCACTGGCGTCGCCTTCATCAATCACACAACAACAGCAACAGCAATGGCAATAGCAACAACAATAATAATGAGGAGCGTGCGCCGGGGGCACAAGCGGCAACAACGTTGTTGGCTCATGTGGCACGATTGCTGCTGCGGCTGCTGCTGCTGCTGCTGCTGTTTGCATTTTGGGAAAGTGCGCCCACAAGGGTTCTATGCTCGTTAGGCTCTAAATCACGTAGCCAGACTCCAACGAGCACCTCCCGCCTCCATCTTCGCTCATTTGTTGCCCAGCAATTGGCTCTGTCTATCTGTGCGTCTGTCTGTCGGTTTGTCTGCTTTCTTTCATTGGAGTAAAATTCATGTTTACAAGCGATTAGCAGCCTATTATTTATTTATGTATGTTCCATGCAATTGAATCTCTCTCCCTCTCCACAGCAGCAACAGTTGCTTAGCCAGATCTGTGGCTGAGATTATCATCACCACCATCATCAGCAGCAGCAGCAGTAATTCAAGTGAGCCACAACAAATCGCCAGCTTTGCATAATCAGTGCCCAAATTGGACATCATTATGCGAAACTATTTTTACTTTTCTTTGTTGTTTTCTTTTATTTTTAATGTCTATTTTTGGCAACCTAACGCAGCTGGCCACAGAAGCTAATGAACTCTGGTGGCATGTAGACTCTGCTGTAAATTACAACCCTTGGCGCAGGCGTCCCTCGGTTTGATTCGCGAATGTTGCGAATACGACGATTTCGTCAGCTTCCAATTCAATGCAAATTACTGACAAAGCCCAACTACACGCTCTGCCGACAACAGCAACAGACAGACAGACGCAACAGCAATTGTCGCTATTGTGCAACCAAGACAAGCAACAACAAAAGCCGGTTAGGGCAGAACCTTAATGTGTAGGGTGCTCAACGGGGAACATGGCCTTTGCTGAAATTCATTAGAAGTCTTTAGATACTATAAAATGTTATCATAGTTGAATTTCATCAGAAGTCTTCAAAGTATAAAATATATATATTTAGAAAATCTTATCATACCAATAAGAGCCCAACGCATGTGTTTATAATAGATATTACTTGTATTACTATATTAATATCTTTAGATTTCTTGAAATACTATAAAATCTTATCATATCTATAAAAGCCTCAAGCATGTGTGAATGGTGTTTATAATAGATATAATTTATAGTAAAATATTTATATCTTCTCATCAGACATCAAGTACTATAAAATCTAAATGCCTTAAGCATATGTGAATTGTTGTTATAATAGATATCATTTGTATTTCCATATGTATGTCTTCAAAAGTATACAAAAAGTATCAAATCTAATGATATCATATAGAGCCTGAAGTATATGTGAATTCATTTTAGAATATATATCATTTATATTACTTTATGTACATGTATCCTCAAAAGTCTTCAACTACTATCAAATTCAATGATTCATTTAGTCTAGAGCAGAAAGTGCTCTGCAATTCTTGTTATCTGAATCTCTTTGCATCTACAATTGCATATGCTCTGATTGGAAGAGGATATGCATTTTACGCCTTCTGATTACGGGGCTCGGACAGGGCAGAGTACTTCTGGGTAAGTAATTTACTTAGCATATATGCAGAGCGCAGAGCTTCGGCTGACTAACTGGAACTCAAGAAATTTGGCTCACAACTAGGACGACAACAATAAAAACAACAACAACAATGACAAGAATGGCAACTGCAGCCAGAACTGGTAACTGGTCTGCCGGCAACCGGCAGCCAAAACTGTGGCAACACCTCCCTCTTTGCCACACAAACACAAACACAAACACACACACACACACACACACACATGACGTCAGCCGGTTGGCCACGCTTGCAACTCTTCCTAACTGGTTTATACATTAATTTAGATGCTTTCTTGATGCTCGAGTCAAGTTTTCGGTTGTATTCACATTTTGGAATTTATTTACACATTTTGCGTAGGCCTACAAACCCAGAAGCCTACTAAGGCGCCGGATACCCGCTCAGTCCGTCAGCGAGTCAGCCTGTTGGACTGGCAAAGAAATCAGCACCCGTTTTCCCATCGATGGAACCACTCAAAAAAGCTCTCAATTAGCGAGTCGCTTCGGGTATATGACACAAGGGGGGAAGGTTAGCAAGATCATGTGAGATTAATGAATCATCTGGTTCACTTGCTGGGCACACTTTTAACCTAAGATTTGTATCTCAGCAACACACGTAAATATGTATGTATGTGGACCATTAAAAGAAGAGAAACGAAGTTTTAATACTCTTTATAGACAATATAGCTTGAGAAGAAAGTCTTTAAAATTTCCACAAACGAATAAATTTAATGTGATTTTTTCTGAAATCGTTTCTATGTAGACAAAGCCATATCCATGTTAAGAATATTATCGGAATCTGAGACAAAATGGTAATTTCTATTCATCAATCAGCTACACGACGAACCTAAGGAACTAGAGTTAGCCGATTTTACGCATTTTAGGAATGAATAATTAAGCGTTACACATTAGTTTATGGGACTCTCAAAGCTGAACAATGAAGTATTACATATTTGGTGACAAAACCAATATATCCAGACTCCAATAAAAGCCGACAGTATTTAAATTGCCGGCTTTCGAATTCAACGCTCTAAACTAAGTTTTTAGCTGCATGAGACTAACTTAAAGAACAGTTAGCTATATTGATTCATAGACAATCACTTAAGCTATATTTCAGATAATTAACTCGTAACGAGCTACTATATATAGACGTTACAGTATACACACATATATAAATATAGATTTACTGTAGACATTCATTAGACTCGAGCTGTGCAAAACAGTTGTACGATTCATTTGTGAATAGATGAAGACTCAGTCACGATTATTAAGATGACAACCAATAAATAAGAAAACAGATATAACAAATAAACACATATCTATATAATACATACAAATACAGTATCTATACCTGTGTATGCAATAAAAAAAATCTAGTTTGCTTTTGTTTGAATTTATCAAGATGTTCAATAATTCAGGTTTTATTTTTATTTTTATGACACATCGTCACAGACCATGCAGTTCCTTATTAGTTTCGCTTTGGTTTTAGGATTAATGGCAATCAAAAATGCATTGCCAGTCGTTAAGAAGTTTACGAATTATTGCAATCAAAGTCACATGTGTGCTCATTTTGGGTATGAAAAAGCCAGAAATGCATTTATCGGGTGTGCGCGACTCGTATTCTACATTATTTATATATACATACTCAACCAACACAAAATTCATTCACTTTTCCGGTGATTTTTCATCTTGTATAAGTCGAAGGTTATCGAGTAATCTTTTCAAAATTTTCAGGGCATGAATATGACACCACAATATGTATACGAAATGCATGCATATAAGAAACACAACTTTCTGGCGAGTATTTCGTATCTGTCAATAATCTTGATACTTGAAGAACTTAAGTGTCTATCTTGTATGGGTTAATTTATAGAGAAAAGTAGACGGTTGCTGTACTGCTCTTGGCTGTTTAATTGGTTTGTGGGACTAGCCACGCCTCTTTCTGCTTGATATTTACATCTCAACAAAATCAAATCCATGACAAACCGTTTTCAGTGGATTTAAAGTAAATTAAAATCATTATTATAATTGTAAGTTTTAAGAAAAAATAACAGCCATGGCCACATTGTCAGAATAATAAAGTAAAAATGAAACCAACTCAATTATAATATTAAATTTTTTGCTACGCAAATTATTTAACAGAAATCAGCTAAAGTTGATAAGTAACTCTAATTGATTTAATTTCATTGCTCTTATTTTATATATATTTTATATATAGGAAGTGTAATATTACAATAATAAACATATCTAAATTATGCAAGTTATCATATATTTCGTTATACAAAGTAAACTCATATAAATAGGGCAACAAAGATTATTTTAATAACTGATATTGCTCAAAGCATCAAGTTTCTGATGTTTAGGTCGTGTTTAACAACAAATTTCGACGTCTTTTAAATAGCAATTTCTTAAGATGCACTGACTCGAATGAATCGAATGGTAGTCATGTACATATAATCACGTGTTTATCATGGAATTTTTTATGCGCGTGTCGCGGCGTGGGAGTCGTAATGCTCCAACCGCACATACCCACTTATGTATATCTCAATCTGTACATATATATAAAGCTATCGAAAAAATAAGCTGCACACACACACACACACATCTGCAGATATGTATGTAAATTCAGATACACTCTCTGTGTGTCATGTGATGTTGGCTGTATTGAAAATGTCAGAGTTCAAGGTTTTTTGTTACATTGTGTTTATGTAACTGTTAGCTGGCACATAAGAGCTTTACAAACAAACATATTGGTACATAAATTGATGAAAGCTTGAGCATATGTATATAGGTATGCTTGTATGTATGTATAGACATGTGTTTGCTTTGTGCCAAAAATAAACCATTTGCTACGCCTGAGTTCACTTTTAAGCCAAACGCAGATGACTTCAGATATGTCGAATATTAATTTTAAATATACAAAATAACTGATAAATATATCTCATAGATATCTCAATATGTAAATCAGTTTGCCAAGTGTTGCTTGCCATGGTGAATATTTGCTGCTTCGAGTTGAAATTGTGAACAGAGTGCCACTCGCGCTCCACACCTAATTCCATTGCATACTTTGGGGCTGTCAATGAAGTCGGCTAACCAAATCATACTCCGGCTGTCTGGCTAGCCACTCACTAATTGGAAGAGTGTTGCCTACTTTTGTGAGCTGTTGGTTTTCGAGTCCAATTCGAACTAGAGACAGACAGACAAGGTGCATTGTGTGGGCGATGCCGCCTTTTCGTTGCCGCGCCACAAGCCACGCGAAGAGCTGCGGTGCGTGGTGTGTGGCCTCTAGGAAGGGTGGGGCAGCGTGGGCGAACCACTGTGTGGGTAGCTAAACAAACGAGCTGGAAAGCAGAGGGGCAAGCACACGAAACAGTGGAGATATCATTGATTTTTGCTGCTTCTGCTGCTGCAGCTTCAATGAGCTGCGTATTGTGGGCGTTTATTGCGTCACAAGCGGCCTCGGCCAGAGCGAACCTTGAACTGCCGGCTGGGAGCTCAGCAGGAGCAGATGTCTTTGTGGGTGTGTGGGGTGGGAGTGTGTGTGTGTGTGTGTGTGGGCGGATGCCCCACAAGTGCAGCCAGGCAAACACAGAAAAGGATAATGCACAAAAAGGGTATGCATGTGTCAATAACTTACCAGTATATCTCATTGGAGGTAATCATATTGGTGGTCTTGTAGTACTGGGCGGCCGTATAGCTACTCATTGTGTAGATATATATATATAGATGTATGTATGTAGTATATATAAATATATGTGTGTAGCGGATACACGACTTGTGCTACTTAAGGCAGACAGAGGCCCTTTAGAGCTGCGGGCAGTGTCTAATGAAACGGAATTGTTGTTTTTGTTGTTGTTTTTGTTTTTGGTTTGGTTACTGCGGAACTAGGTTCTGATTTTAATGGACGGTTTACAACACTTTGGCACCAGCGAAATGATTATAATGTTAATAATGATGATAGAAAAAATCAATACGACAGCGGCAAGAGTTTTATTCGTGTATATTTGATGAACGGCGGGCCAATTTTGCAAAATACATATACATATATATGTATATATGCAGTTATAGACGATTAGTTATTGACATATACTACTATATAGTGGGTATATACAGATGTCCGGGAAATCAGGAATTAATAACGCCCAGTGGGCAGCAGTAGGCAACGACTACGAAGACGGCGAATTTGCCGGGGTTGGCTGCAGACAAACGAATACATACACAGGACCGCGGCGACGAAGGGGCGGGCGAGACGAACGAAATGCTTGCAAAAAAAGGAGAAAGAAAAAGAAAAACAAGAAAATAACACAACGGGAGAACCGAAACCGAAACCGAAAACGGGGCTAGCTACCCCACGCGAAAGGATACGCTTACGAAATTAATATGCACACTAACTAGGCTCTCGAGGCCCTAGACACTAGGCACTAGCACACACTAGAACTGGAGCGCAGTTGAGCTTACATGGATCTAAGTTTACATATATATAAGACTATCCATATATGTAATAGAAAATGTTGCTAGGCGGAAAAGCGTCTGCGAAAAACTAACGTCGGCTAACTGTATTGTGAGACTGACTGCTGAGCAGCGCGTTACTAAAGGCGTCGACAGAGCCAGAGCGGCGTCAACCGAACGAGAGAGAGGCAGCACAACGAACGACCCTCTTAACACAAAGAGAGAGACAGAGGGAGAGGGAGAGAGAGTCCAACCAGATGGGACAGATGCGAGCGCGGGTTGTTTTTATATGTGTGCGTCAGCCTGGTGGTTGCTTCGCTGAGGCCCTGACTTGCAACGTGCAACGTGCAACTGCAACTGGAATTGCAACTGCAATTGCATTGCAGAACAGCTGCGGCCAACGCTATATGGCCAATGGCCAACAACAAACGCAACTGCAACTGCAACTGCAGTTCATTGACAAACTCTCTCAGCTAATGGCGCAATCGCCAGCTAAATAGTTTGATGTTTTCATTAAAATCATTAAAACTGAATACGAGTCCCATTAACAACAATTGTCGAGCGCAGCTGAGAGTCTGATTATGTCTGTTGTTGTTGTTGTTGCTTGGGTTGGAGCAGCCTAAAGAGAGTGTGAGAGTCAGAGAGAATGGAAACGCGTATGATTAAGGGTGGCTGTGGATGCCGTCGCACAGAATACGTCAGGCATGAGCGAAACGAATCCGGAATGTTTTGGGCTGGCAGAAGGAAAACAGCTTTCAAGTACTAATGTGCCTCAAGATGCTGCACACACACACACACACACGCACGCACACAGACACACTCGCATCCAGAAGGACAAGACTTCTTGAGGGCAATTTATGGCCCACCCTTATTTGCCAAAAATTGGGGTGAACTGAGAGCGCAAAGTGCGCGAGAGCCAAGTCAGAGCTCAACTGAGAGAGATTGCGAATGGATAGCATTGCCAGTCTGAAATGTTGACAAATACACTTGGAGAAACCAGGTAAGAGTTAAAACTGGTGAAAATATTGGCTTGAAATGCTATTGACATTAAAATTTAAGTCAAGGCCATTTTAGAAATACTTATTAATTTTTTTTATAGGGAAAATTTTTAACTATTCTTATTTTATTAAATGATTTAATTTGAATGATATGAATCATTATAATAATAATAATACCAATTAAATAAAATAAATGAACAAAAAGAGCTATAAATGTATTGAATATCTAAACATATGGATTGAGTTCATTGAAGCTAAAACCATTAGGTTAAATAATCTTTTTATATATATGCACACATATAATATTATAAATACATATTTTTGTATTATGTGCTTATTGTTAAGTTTCACCCGGATTGCAAACAAAAATTAAACAATATAAAAAATCTATAACTTTTATAATATAATTTTCATTGTATCAAATTCGTATTTTGGACATTACAGAATAGTTCCATTAATTTCATCAAAAATGTTGAAGCAGAAACACAAGCAAAATCTGATAGTTGATTAAACTTTAATATTCAATTTTTTGAAAACAAACATCAAACAAGTTTTAGCTAACTTTCTTGCAAGCTTCTCAAAGTTTCTTTGAATATTATATGATAGCTCAGTCAACTCAGCGGGTATTTTGTGAGATTCTCGTTGGTCCATTTAATATTTAGTAGACATCATTCCCAGGCATCATTCAGCTGCAGTTTCTAGAGGGCAATGCGAGCCCCGGAAAAGTGACGAATTGAATTGAATTCTTTGAGAACTCCTTTCTCTGGGCTGTGCGTGCTCGAGTGTCTGCTCGCTGCTCGGGTTGGGGGTCTGTCTGCACTTTCTATGGCCCCGTTGCATGCATGCACCCGCAACACAACAACAACAGCAACAACCACTTGGCGAGGCTATCCCCAATGCGCGTTCCACATTGACTTTGCCTTCGACTTCAATTCTTGCGCGCGCTTTTCAAATAAACAGACAGCAATAAGTATTTAATAATCACGAACAACAATAACAATATCAACAACAACAACAAGTGAGCGTCGAGTAATTGCCAACAGCAAAATGCAGCTGTGAGACGACACTGCAACACCAGCAGCTCGCCCCTTGCCCCGTGCCTCTTGCCTACCCCCTTCAGCCTAAGAAACTACCTCGGCCACGTTTCTTTGTGCATTTTATTATGTGAACAAAAATAATAAATAATAAAAAAGAAGTTCAAACTCTGAATGCGCTTCTCATGGATTCATTTTTGTTCAAGACAAGTGGATAAGTTACCCAAGGCGAAGGGGAGAGGGAGGTGGGTCTGCAGTGTGGGAGCAACATGCACTGGATGCACGCCCCCTATTGAAATGGGTCAAACACATTAGCCGCACGACAACGCAACGAAGAGCGCATCCAAAATGCAACTTGCAGCCAACTTTGAACTAGATAAAAAGTTGAGCTGCGACTCGCTGCACCCCTGGCCAGCCCCCCCCCCCCCCCTCGCTCACGCTTGCCCCTCCTGTGCGGGAAAAGAAGACAAACAAACAAATAAACAAGGAAAAACAAACTCAAAGAACGCTCAAGTGTAAACAAAAGCGCAGCAGATCAACAGAAGGAAAACGCATCAGATTAAACAAAAATTGACCTGACTACGCAGATACCCTGTAGTCGTAAAAGTAATGAAACTCTGCAAGGTTGGATTGACGAAAAATGGCATTGCTTATATGTTAATTATTAATTATTAAAATTCATTAAGAATTCATTTCATATTATAATGTTCGTGGTTCTAAACAAAATTTCAAGATTACATATTACAAATTTTCATTACAATTCAATATATAGATAACAGCAAATAGTAATATATATAAAAGTAAAATTAGACATTTACTAAAGAAAACAGCATACCCCATTACTAACTAGAAAAATTACTGAGTAGGCAAACGAAATGCTCAACGCATCTCAAAGAAATCCCATCGAAATGAACTCGATATGGAAATGGAGGCAATCTGACAAAGAGACAACAACAAAGAGGAAGAAGACGACCAACTTGAAGTAGGCAAATGCCAGAGCTGAATTATGGATTATCAGCACAAAAGAAAATATCATTTCCATTTCCATTTTCGTAGAAAGATGACGACGAGCTATTCGCTAGCCGAGTGCCATAGAGACTAACCAAAAGGAAGCCTCGAGAATTCCTTATTCGAGCTGCCAGTTAATTAAGTAAGAGTAATAATCAAAACTGTTGCAGGCAGCAGGCAGCAGCAGCAGTTGCAGTTGCAGTTGCAGTTGCAGTCAGATCTGTCAGTCAAGTGTAGAAATTGTGGAAATGGAGCAGCTGCCGTCCCAGCGAATCCATCCTGGGCATGCTGTGCAATGCCTCTTTTGTCATCCGTGTAAAAGTCAGCAAACGCTAAAGAGCACACTACAACTGGGACCGCGACCGGGGTAGGGAGGGAGCAGCAGAAAGAGGTGGCAAGTGGGAGGCCGAGCAGCGGACTGCAACAACGCGGAGTGTACTTCATGTTACAGAACATGCTGAAGAACATGTTGGGGCGGAGTCGCCTTAAAACACGGTCTTTGACACATTATAAAATCGAAGGAAAAACACTTTATGAAATGTCAAATACCCTTTGCTAAATGATATTTATAAATTGTAGGCAATTTATTAACGTAATGAGGAATGTGTATAATATAATAATTAATATATACACTGAGATTAATGAATTCATTTAAATATTGATTTTAATTATATGTTTTAGATTTTAGAAGTTGGTACAGATACAACAAAAGCTTTAATCAATAGCAATTAATATAATATACTAATTAATATATACCGTGACATATTCAATACATCTATTAATTATATATAATAGCTATTTAGCTCAATAATACATGGATTTTTGAATACTATTTAGAAGTTGGTACAGATACAACAAAAGCTTTAACCAATAGCAATTAACCTTCAGCATATTAACAGTTTAGTTCTTTACATTTCGTTTTCTTATCAACAACAACAATATTTTCACGCTCGAATAACAAGTAGATAATAAAAAGTCAATAATAGACAAAGACTAATCAGAAATAAGATTAGTAAAGCAGGGCACAGACTAATCAGAACAAAAGACCTTTCAATAGCAATGAAAAGATTGGAAGAAATTAATAGATATAATTTAATCAGTTTAAACCGTTTTTTTAATTTAATGAAAAAATGAATAGATATAATAATCCGTTCGAATTTATTTTTACTTATTTAGGTGTCGACCTGGAGCTACTTAGTGTCAATATTTGCTGATCCAATATTTATTTTTATTACCGCAGCTGTATATAGGCATCATACATAAAGATATATAAATAGAAGAAGCAGTAATATTTCAAGCAATAAAATAATTTAAATTAAATTCATGAAAATAGATGATATATAATTCCAACATATCTATTAACATACTAAATATGCACATTTAACCCTAACTAAAATTAGAATACAATTTAGCCAACACTTGCAACTAGCCCATTTCGCAAAGCTTTTAAGCCCGCACAACGAGGCAGTGTAGCATGAGTGAAAGATGCACAAGAACACAGAAAGTGCTCATACGCCCGAGTGCTGTGCCACTGGGAATTATACATGCATACATACATATATACTCGCATGCAAACGCCTCCGCTTGAGCTCCACCCGCTCCTGTTCGGTCAGGGACCCTCCAATGGGAGCCGCTGCTGCTGAGGCTGCTACTGCTGTGCAGTCACTCAGCTGGAGCTTCAGCGGGGACGCTGGGCAGGTGGGGGGAGCAGCTCAGGACGATGACGTTTCGCATAGGCACAGGCATAGGAAAAGTGTGCTGAGATTTTGATGCATAATGCACAATGCGAGCCGAGAGATTGAGAGATGCTAAATGGGCACAACGCACACTCAAACTACAGTTGCAGGCGACGTTTCGGTTGCAACAGCGCGTCATCCCCAATGTGTCAAAGTGTGTGTGTGTTTGTGCGAGTGTTTTTGGGTGCGTTGCTGCTGCCGCTGCTGGCTGCCGTCTCTTTGTATGTGGTGGAATACTTTTACAGTTTGTTAAACTCTATTTTTAGAGCGTTTACGACGTGGCGGCCACAAGGAAAATTTGCTTTGCCTTGATGTTGTTTTTGTCGTACATGTGTATATATTTACATCTCTACTCATGTGTGCGTGTGTGTGAGTGTGTAGGTGGGGGCGCTTGTTGGCTTAGTTATCGAGTCTGTTAATACGACGAACACGAATCGAGACTTTAAAGCTAGTCAAAAATATTTGGGAATGAAGCTTGGAGCTCCAATTTGTCACGTCGAGTGGCAACAGCATCCAACAGCATCATCCATAGACCGTCACAGGTGAGACAGCAACAGCAGAAGCAGCGGCGGGGGTGCCGTGTTAATTGGGTGGCGTAATTAAAATGCAGAGAAAGGTAGAGAGCCACAGAAAGGGACAGAGCTAGCTGAGAGCGTTGGGAGTATTGCAGACGAGATGCTACGCAATTAAGTTAAACTGATTTTCATGAAAGTGCCAATGAGTGCTGCATGCAATAACTATAAAAAGAGTCCTATACATATATATACTGTATATATATAGATATAGCTATGTGTGTGTGTGTATATCACATGGGTGTGGGTGATGCCTGGCAAGCTGTTTGAATCGATACGAAACGAGAGTTTGTTTGCCTTCCCACGGCCACACGACGACGAACTCAATGATGACGTTAATGATAATAATCCTGATGACGCTGATGATATTAATGACATGGATGATTTCCAGCCACAAAACCGAGTCCACAGGTCTGTAACATAATCACAAGTCCGGCAGGCGCAGCAACTCTCTAAACAGCCACGCCGCAAAGAGAGTCATAATACGAGCGCAACTAAGTAGAAACAACATTTGCAACTGCAACAACACAGCCAAACAACAGCAATAGCAACAATAACTGAAGCAAAAACAGTAACAAGTAATCAAAACAACTAATTCCAGCTAACGAACTCTAAATGCACTTCACATCACCGACAGAGTATTGGTTTGCATAATTCGCATTTTGAGAATGAGAAAGCATAATTAGTGGAAGGCTTCGACGGGGATTGAGTTTGTGAAATATTGCATTTGACATTCTTTAAGAATATTGTAATCAATATTATAATTTAATCAATTATATCCCTATAATATTAATATTCGATATATGGAAATAATCTATATATATGTATGTATATATAACTAACTTGAAACTTTTCATAATAAACGTATATTTTATATTCAGGAATTGATATTCGAATTCTAAGCTTAAAGATGATCATCATTATTAATTTTTAATTTTATACTATACCTATTGATTTATACTTTGCAGTATTAACTTGTGTTCAGGTTACAAGATTTATATTATCATCGATATAGATCTAACTTTCAGCATTTCATCAAACTACAAAAATTCAAAATAATACCAAAATGCAAAAAACGTTTTTCGAAAATTTAAGATTTTTAAAAAATTTTATAACTCAATTTTGTCGATTAAAAAATAAAATATATATTTGTTTTTTATTTTTCATATTATATATATGTGTATTATTATTTGATATGTTACTATCATTATTATTTTATAGCACATATATAAATTATTATTTGATATGAGTTATATATAAAGAAAAGTTTGATAATAAACTTAATCGTTTTTATTCTATATTCACGTCTTTAACCTCTACCATATTTTCATTAATTTCTTCTCTCTTTTTCTACAACTGTATTATTAATATTATTTTACGATAATCATTTAAATTTAAAACTTAATTTTTGCAGCATTTTCTTGTGTTGCTCGCTCTTCTGCATCTGCATCTCTTTTAAGCAACTATTCTGTGTATCCCAAAAACTTGTTAGAGTATCTCAACAACTAGTTGCCAGCGTTGGGCAGCAGCTATACGTACAGAGCGACGGACAGACGGACGAGTGGACAGACGACTGGTGGTCAGCGGCGGTAAACGGGCTATATACCTGTACTATGACGACGTCGCTGACAATCGATTAATGGGCCACATAAATGGCTATCTTCTGGTTGGTTGGCCGATTCGTTAGTCGAGTTGTTGTTGTTGTTGTTACTAGTTGACCAAGTTGGCGCTCGTCGAAAAATTGAATTCGCTTTCAATTTGCATGTTTTTCGTTGTTCGTTTTTTTTCTGGTTTTACGTTTTACGTTTTCGCTTTTTAATTTTCGTATGAATGAAATAAGTATAATATAAACGAATTTCAATATATATATACATATATATAATAGATGTGTGTATATTTCTATATGTATATTCATATTTGTATTTATTGTGGGCGTCATTTGAATGCGTTCAACGGCGCCGCAGCGTCGACGCTTAATTTTTTTTTTTTTTTTTTTTTTGGAGTTGGCGCTGCTTGCCAATCACTTGGCGATTGCGCGCAATGGAAATGGAAGAGCTGAGGGGAGGGGGAAGGGGAACGCGTGCATTGACGTTGGCGAGTGGACAACGGCAACGACAAGTTGAGGCTGCAGCAGCAGCTGCTGGGAGCTAAGGTCAAGCCCCAGGCGCCTCGAGCGATGACTGATGAGCAACAGCAGCGACAAGGCGAACCTTGTTGTTGTTGCTGTTGACATTGTTGTTGTTGTCGCTGGTCGCGCATATGACATCAAAAAGCCCAAATATTGAAAGTGACAAGAAAACCTAAAAATATAAATCGCAAAGCATTTGTTGTTGATGCGCCTACACACAGACACAAATACACACATACACACACATGCACACGCACATAAGTGGACATTAAAATTTACGTGCTTTTAATTTTCGAAAAATTAAATTTGAATATGCGGGGGGATTGCTGGCTGGGGGTTGGAGGCTGCGCCCGCCGCGATGTCGCTGCACTCTTAAGACCGATAAAGTGTCGAACGGACGCGGGGAGTCAACACACATTCAACAGTGTGTGCGTGTGTGTATGTGTGTGTGTGCGTGTGGAAATTAAGCAACGACGCATTTTCTTGGCACCAGCTGCAGCAATTGGGGCGTGCTGCTGCGTGTGGGGCGAGCAGAGACAGCAAAAGAAACAGACAGAGAGGGGGAGGGAGTGGGGCATACATACTGTGCCTAGGGTCAGCAGAAGGAAGTACCAGACACTCGTCCAACAAATACGCATCAAGGGGAGGCATCGAATTTGGGTCAATGTACAACGCTCGGTTCGCAGAGACCACCGAAAAATCTTTTTCTCGTTCTGCTCTGCTCTGTTTTTATGAATATTTGAGCTTTTCATTTCAAATTTTCCATCGGAAAGAACGAAAAGAAAAGCAACAAAAAGTCAATAGATCTTATTAATTGCCGTTTTGAAACAAATTTTCGCTTGGCTTCCCCTCCGATGCGTCGTTAATTGATTGACGGCTTGGGTGGAGCCACGCGCACCACAACAAATGACCCCAAGAGCGAAAATAAAAAGTGCCTCAAAGTTAATGCTGCTGCCAAAGGCGAGAGTGCAACTGGAATTGCAAAAGCAACGGCAACAGCAACAGAGCGGAAGTGCCTGTCACTTGGCAGCCACGATCCAGAAGATCTCCAGCGATTCCCATACAACATACCGACATAGCTGAGATAAGACACACGAGACAGCACCACAAACAGAATTAGTCAAAGAAACAATATGTAGGTTTTCACATTTCAGATTAGACACTTTATCTTATCTGGAGACGAGTATAAAAACTAAGAGCAGCCCATAGAAAGAGATGATGATGCAAACATTGAACTATACTACCTCTAGATCTATAGAGCCACCAATTCAACTTTCGTTTTCTTTGCTCCAATGAAAGTTAAAGCTAAGAAATAACCATAATCAAATATACACAAGCGTCATTATGATTTCTAATAGAAACAAAATCAACGACATTTTTAACTCATTTTTTTAATGCTACTACACTACATCAGATTTTAGCTACTAAAGAAATATTGAATAAATACAGAGAAATAAAATAAAAAATAAATAAAAATAAAAATATAAACTTCAATATTTAGGCAGATTAATATTTTGTTATTAATATTTTATTATTATTATAGTTGATTATTATTTTGTTGCGTTTTAATTAATTAATTTTTATTTAATCTGTCTTTTAATCTTAATCTCTAAGTTTGTTTCTCAAGTAATTTTTAATTTATTTTAGTATTATATATAAATATACAATTTATTTTATTACTGTTTTTAAACTGTTGATTATTCTTTAAATTTTCTTACATGATGTCTATCAAAACTTTTGAGTCGTTCTATAAAGGGAGCATCGTTAGACATTTACATGTCTTTTAAAATTGGACTTATGCCCATAACAATGGGGCGTTTGTGTGATTTGTGCTGATTTAAATCTTTTTCACCTTATAAAATTTCTTACTTTCGGGTATAACCGACTGTGTAATACTTTATTACTATACATTTCAATAAAACTCCTCAGTCGTAAGTTGGCTGAATTTCAATTCTTCGCCAATCCATAAAGAACTTCACAATTAGCTCACCTCTCAAAATTTTACCGCTCTACCAATTCAACTTGACAATAGACTCCAGCAACCCAGTATACTCTTATTCCATAACGCGCACGAGTAGAAAAACAAAGCAAAGGCAAATCCCACATTGTGTTTTATTTCGTCTGCCCAAAATAAGGCCAGAGTAGACTCTTTGCCATTTTTGGGGTCACGCATAGAAAACTATGGAAAGCGGCAACACGGGCTGCTCCGATCGTGAAAATAGTCTAAAGGCTGCCATGTTATGGCCATGTTGGGCGCATAAGTTGAGCAACTGCCACGGCCGCCAGGCCATGAATTGACAATCCAATGCGGCACGAGTCGGAAGTTGGTAACAACGATAACGAGACACTTTTTTGTACATACTAACTGTAACAGTTACAGTTACAGTTGCAGTTCAATTTACATGGCCATCAATCATCGTCAAAGCCGCTCGAGCTCAACATGCCAAAAAAAAAACAAGTAAGAAAGCTCCAGTCGAGACAGCTCGACTAGGAGATACCCTGAACCCTCCAAGCTGATATTCTAATCATTCTGCACTTCTTTTATGCACACATACATACACATGCATCCACACGCACGCATAAGCCTGCGCTCTGCTAACTGCGCAGTAAGCAGCGACTGCGCTTGGGCTGCGCTGCAGTGTGGGCAATATTATGAGAATTTTTTGTTGAATAATTTCTTTTGTAGACATACGATCTTAATGAAACTTTTAGAGCGTAATCATGTGGTGAATATGTGTGTATATTCCAAAGCCCAAGTCTCTAGTATTTGAAATAAGCTTTTTACAAAAGTGAGGGTGAGGGGGTGAATTTAAGGGTGGGGGGTAAATTTTAACAAAAACCGAAACTGTATAAATTGCATATAAGCATACATTAAAAATTTGGAGACTCTAGCAATAAGGGTGTAGAAGATATAATTTTATAACTGGTTTTCGATAAGTTTTTTATCGATAAAAAAAGATCGGGATGAGTTATCGATTTTTAATGATAAACTTGATATGCGCGCTGTAATTACGGACACTTTAAAAAAAATTTGAAGTCTCTAGCTCTTATATCTTCTGAAATCGACGCGTTCATACATACGGACGGACGGACGGACGGACGGACGGACGGACGGACGGACGGACAGACAGACGGACAGGGCCAAATCAACTCAGCTCGTCGCCCTGATCAAGAATATATATACTTTGTGGGGTCTGCCACGCCTCCTTCTGCCTGTTACATACTTTTAACAAAACCATTATACCCTGATTTCCCATTTTCAATGGGTTCAGGGTATAAAAAAAGAAATAAAAATAATACCAAATTGATTACACTGTGTGTTTTGTGTAGTCCGAAAACTAATCCGTTAAGACTGAAGACTTAAGCTGGCGGTTGCCAAAGCGCTCTTTGCCATGTGAAATTCGCACATGAATAGCAATAACAACAGCAACAACAACAACAACAATTTTAACAACCCCAGACGCCAATGGCATTGTTTATCAAACATTTCAGAAATGATATAGCCAAGTGATTTTAATTATTATTCTTTGCTGCTCTGCTGCCGCCGCTCGCCACTCGCCGCTCGATGGATGATCTCATTTTTCAATTGAAAACTTTGGGCAGCTCATGTGAAAAGTTTTTGTTTATCGCATGCGTAATAAATACATATGCATATGTGTTTTATAATCTAGTCGAAACGGCTGAAGGGGTCCGTCTGTTTCTAGCCAGGGCTCCCACAGACTCCCCAGACTGCTGCTGCCGCTTAGCTCAGCGCGTCCCTCCCCCGCCACATGCCAGCCACGCACTGCATGTCCATTTAGCATAACTTCTAATTAAAAACAAAAAAACATTTGCAGCACGCATGTTACGAAATTAGGAGGCACTGTCCGCCCCTCCAGCTCGCAGCAACCACAAAATGTTGCATGCAAATGAAGAGAACACAGACACCACTTAAGCAAGAGATCTAGATATGGCGCACTCATAATACACTTTTATTGCATTCTAAATAGCCAAAAGGTTTCAAATGATAATTAAAGTAAATGACAGTGCTGAATAAGACATTTTACTTCCCGAATAACTGATGAAAATTATTATTAAAAGTTGCTTAATTAATAGGAAATATTAAAATATTCTTAAACAATAAAACTTGGCCATGCCACGCGGGGCTTATTTAATTCTGATTACATATTGAAACCCATTTTATATTAACAGCAATCGTATGTATGTATGCGAAAGCATTCAGTTACGTAAATATATCGTCATTGGCGTACGGTAAGAATATAAATGAAGGTGCTTCTAGATAAGTACTATAAGTACACTATAAATGAATACCTTTTAAACTTTACAGACATACGTAGAACAGTCTGATTTTATATATATTTTTATATATATACATATTCGTGCTCAATTTGAAGTTGATTTCCCCCATTTATGGACGCTCTTTGTATTTGCAGTGCAAAATTCTGATATACATATTTATTGTATTTAACAGCTCATTTTTTCCCGTTATTTGACACAGTTGTTTAACCTTAAGCTAAGCTTTGAGCTTTGCCTACTTAGCAGCCATTAAATAGTCAAAAAGCCCGCTATTTATCCCTTTATTCTGCGAACTATCGCTCATTCTCAATCTCTCCCACTATTCCTCCCCTCTGTCTGTCTGTCTGTCTGTCCCTCTGGCCAGTTGAAAAGGGGCGTATGAAATTAATAGACTCTCCAACTCGCTTAATTATCGCACTCAGCAGACATTTTAAAATGGGCAAATGTGTTTTTTCTTTCTTTTTCTGTTGCTGTCTCCTATTGCTTGTTGCTGTTGCTGTTGTTGTTGTTGTTGTTTCTGCTTTATGCAGCCATTTCCCTAGCAGACATAGCTCGAGTTGTCGTTGTAATTGTAATAGTGTGCGTGTGCCTCTGCTGCTGTTGTTGTTGTTATTGTTGCTGTTTGCTTTATTAGATGATGATAACTTGGCTAATGAGTTGTTGGACTGACAGCGGGACTGAGCGAAAAGCCAACGACATTGTGTTTTGAGTTGGCTGACCAAAAAGACCAACAGACAACAAGCAAACAGCAACAACAACAACTACTACAACAACAACGAGTTCATTTGAGCTGCCCGCGCATTTTCAACGTTTTCATCTTGAGAATTTATTATTTTTTGTTTTGCTTAACGCTTTTGTGAAGGTGAACAACGCAAAAATTTCAACAAGCGCCAAAAAAGAACCTTTTGTGAAGATCGACTCAAGCTTAAGGTTAAGCGGGTAGCTAGAAAAACAACAGTTAGAGAGCAGCGATAAGTGAACTGCGCTGAACCACTGAACCGCGCAGCAGCTGAAACACTTGCGCTTATTTGAATAGCCATAAACGGGCTCACAGCGGACCATTAACCTGAGCTATGGTAGTTAGTGGCTATAAATATATAATATATCTGTAAATGTATCTGCATCTGTAAATGTATCTATATCTGTATCTGTTTCTGTGTCTCTATCTCAATGACAATATGTGTCGTTTTATCGCTCGCGCACTTTGCGTGTTTGCATTAAGTGCGGGCAGTTTGTGATTTCATTTTGTTGCCTTCGTCACATACTGATGGGCGTGTACATTTAACTGTAAAATGTTAGGCCTATATTTAAATATTAATAGGAACTCCATTATTATCGTCTGATGGCTCAAGACCTCACCGGGAAAATGTATTTGTTTACCTTTGTTTAATTTTAAGAATTGTAACTTAAAGTAGCAGAACAATTGTTTAATATCAAATAACAAATAACATTTTATGAACATTTTATTTAAATGAAAACTAGTTAAAAGAAAACTAAAGCAACAATATTTTTTTTTTTTAATTTTAATCGAATCAATTTTGTGCCGTTATGAAACAGTAGATAAGAATATACTCAATTTATATTTATATATATTATTACATCATGCTAGTTATGCCCCCTGGCAACCTGTTATTTGGAAAATGACTTTTCTTAAGACATTAATCCCAAGTTTATGCATGACTTTTACTGTTCTGCAAATAATATTTATAGCTCATACCAATTTATGATCTTTTCGTAATTCGTAATTATTAGGTCAAGGCAATGTTAAGGCCTTATTGGCTTGGCCTCTCCTCAATTCTCAGCAATGGCTGTTACCCCAAACTTGATATTGAATTTCCGCTGTTGAATTCCAAGTTAGAAATTAAGTTATACATTTTGGACTACTTATCTATCGCCTATCGTTAGTTGTTGATACGCTTATCAGCAAGGCGAGTTCGAGAGATAAGGTGGGAATTACGCACAGACAGACACACACACACACACACATACACGGAGCAATACAAACAAATGGTGTAGCGAGTCCGATAAGCCTAAAAGGTAAGCTGAAAACATAACGAATCGACAAAAACAAAAATTCAACTGCGGTTGCGGTTGAGTCAGAGTTTCTTAGAGTTGCAAAAAGTTGAATAAGTGTGATCGCTGGTTCGATTGGTGCAATATTTTGGCCAGGACTGTGAGCGCACACAGGTAGCGAAGGTAGGAAGAAGTACTGAGAATTGCACATGAAATGGGGTTGCAAAAACCAGACAGAAGCAGAGCATTTTAAGCCCTGCAGCCTATTTGTGCAGCTGGGCAGGAGGACATGACACAGCGACGCTGACTCAGAGTCCCCTGCTCCTGCCGCTGCCCCCATCCGAGAGTCTTGAAGGAAACAAGTTAAGTTGCTCGTGGCACTACTCACCCTTCGTCCAGTTCGAGTGGCAAGCGCTTCAGCTCAGCCATATCCAGCTCGAGGCGCAGATTGGCCACCAGGCAGAGCAGGCGATCGCGCTCGATGCTCAGCTCCTTCACCTTCGATTGTAGCACTTTGTTCTCATGCAGCAAGTCCTCGACATTGAATTTGATTTGTGTGGGTGGGTTCACAGGACCGGAACAGAGCATGGAGCTGGCCATTAGCAGCGACTGCGTTGTCTGGTGCAGCAGCAGTTGCTGATTGCTCAGTTGCTGATCCTCCAGAGCGTCAGGCTCACTGCGCTTTGGGGACAAGGTTTTGTGCTCGGCCTCCGACATTGTTTTAGTTGTGTGGATGAAAACAAACGCGACTGCACTTCATGGACTCGAACAGAACATCGCGCCACGCAAACGCACTCGCGGCCAAGAGAGAAAGAGAGAATACGATCGGAACACAGTAAAAAAAAAAAAAAAAACGAAAAACAAAAACGACTTTGAATATTAAAAGGCGAGCGAAGGAATAACACGACGCAAAGCGACGCCGCCGCAGTGTGCTTCGATTTGAATTTCACTTAGTTTGCACTCGCGCTCTCCTCTTGGCGCACACTCACAGAACTAATGCTTTTCAATTTAGATTTAAATTATGTATTGTTGCACTTGTGGTGTCGTGTGCTGTTAAGACAACTCTTTAAATTTTTGATTTTCATAACATGCGCGAGCGACGTGCTACTTGTTCTTCGGACATCAAAACGAATACACGAATACGGCAGGCAGCATGACCAAAACACACTTTTAAAAAAATACAGATTCTTATACGAAATATACCAATTATAATACTGAATCTTCCCATTTAATCCACCAACTATGTTAGGTCTATCGTCAAACTGCCATCTCTAATTCTTGAAATTGGCGGTAAAGTTTGTCATTCAAATAATAAATGATTTTATTTTAGAAAAGAGGAGTATGTTCAAATAATTCACAATATGAGGATTGTTGTGAAGCTTTATTTCATTTTTATTTAATGTAATATTTTATATTGGGTTTTATAAGAATAAAGAATGTGTTAACCAAAAATATTTTGTACTCAAAATGGTAATGTTACATATTTACTATAAACTAGTTCCAACTAAGACCGCAAACTAAGCGTCTCAAAGGAACTAGTTTTGAAGGTGGATAAGTTCATTTAGACATTTTCTATAAATAACAACTATTTTCCTTTTTTAAAATTTTATTTTGAGCTGACGCTACGCTTCTGTAGAAAGGTGAGCTGCAGGAGGCGGCATCGTCATAGTGGTTTGCTGTTGGGATTCGCTTTTTCGCGTGGAGCGCTTGCGCACGCGCTTCGTCTCCTTAGCCCAATCCATTTCATTGTACGACTGCTCCGTGGCGCGCCAATGCAGCTCCTGTCGTTGAACTAGTTCTACATGCTTTTTCTCAAACTCCTTGTCCGGCGGGAGGAGAAGTTCCCAGCGCTTTGTGGAATTAACGCGTGCCACAGTGCTCAACACATCCAAGGTCTCAGCGGGGGGCAACTGGGTAGCGGTCATCACTTGATTACGATACAGGAACGGAGTACGCGAGAATCTGTAGAGCTAACCAGAGAAAAATATAAATATTCTGCAAAAAGTTTATACATTTATATTCCGTTGTGTAACCTACTATGTAATCCCGGGCACGTATCATTTGCTCTGCAGAGACTCCATTGGCATGTGATAGCATCTTTTCGGGATAGACCACCTCGGACTTGGGTACCCAGTTGCCGTGCAGCAGGATTCCCACTTGAGGTAACAGCGCCAGCACCTTGTCCGCGCTGACATGCGGATCGACGTACTCCGTGAGGATGTTCAGCACGTCAGAGAACGAGAGTATTTTGGCATCCTTAAGCAGCACGCGCAGCTGATCTAGCAGAGGTAAAGTCTTCAACATTGCCTTGTTGTAGACGGGCACCACATTGGCCGTGTCCACCTGTTGGACGTGCTCGTCGTGTGGCAGCAGTTTGCACAGATACTCGCTGGGCGGCAATGATAGCGACTGATTGGACTGATGGTTAGTGCTGTAGAGCTTCTGCCGTTCTAGCTCCGCTGTGGGAGTGTCCCGCGCATGCCAATAGCTTTCGCACCACGGCTCGTCCACGATTCGCTGAACGAATTTGTCGTAGCTGCCGCGCTGCTCCTTGGACTTTTTTGCGGCGGCGCCAGCGCCAGTGCCGCGTGCAAACTTGACCGTCACTTGCTGCGCCACCTCCTCATCATCCAGATCCTCCGACTGGGCCTTTTGCTCCGCCTTGCGACGCTTGTCCTCCTTATCGAAGTAGTTGAGCGAGGGCCGCAATTGCACAATACTAGCCAGTGGTGACAAGTGCATTTCCTTGTCTGTGTAAATGCCCACTACGTACTTTGAGATGTCTGTCAGGGATCGCGTGCTGGTAAACGCCTGCTTATCCATGATGCCACGCTTGAACGTGGGCCTCTCAGAGCCTTTATGTGTGGCATTGGCGAGGTTGCTCTTGCCATCGGCGGCTACTGCAAATTGTTCACCTTTGAAGCGATCAAAGTGCTTAGACTCAATGTTTAGACCGAAATCTACTTTGACTTCCTGTGTAAACGGCTTCACACAACAGTTGACGACGACGGCATTATCGTTATTTAGTAGCTCGGTTTTTGTGGGGTATTGAAATAGGTATAGGTTGTCCTGCAAATTCTTTGACAGAAATACTGGGATCTCCTCCACAATGGGATCATCCTCAACGTCCATTCCACTCAGGATTTAATACTTTCAATTGTTTTACTTTGTCTGCAGGGCACGAATCATGCGGCGTGGTTGGCAGAATGACCAAGTATTGATATCACGTAAATACTAGTCGCCATTAAAAATAAGCTCTCAATATACTAGTAAAATACTGCACCGTGCTTGCGATAGTCTTATCGATAGCTCTGTCTATAATACACATTCGATTGATTGATTACACAGCATTTGTATATTGCCCGCGCAATTGCAACACTTTAAGCATGTCCAATCAAGGTGTTCATCTACTTGCCTCTTTTAGGCATTAAAACCCAGACAATGTTACACTTCACATTTAATTGAATTAAATTGAAGCTGATTCAAATTTACAGTGCATATGTGACCTTTCTACTCTGACTAGTTGCTCCCATACGGCAGTCGGGTTTTTAACATGCTTAGCCCGTCAGCTAGCGAACATCATATCAATCCCACAATTCATTCAAAGATATAAATACATATATGTATGTATGTACGACAGCTGATGTGCAAATATTTTCCATTTCAATGAGTCGTACGTTGACGGTGGCGACGACGCTCTTATCAATTCAATTGAAATAATATTAACAATAGCTGGCTTTATAATCAACTCGGTTGCATCAACAGGGACTTGCGACTCGGACTGGAAGCACGCCCCTCGATGAGTAATCGCAGCTCAAATTTCCAGCTGCTATCTGCTTGGAAACAGCTTTATGGTTTTATATGCTCCATACATATAGCAGAGTACAGTAACCGCATTTTGTATGATCATAAAAACATAAAAAATAATTTATTTGCTTATTAATTTGTTTAATAAATATACAATATATAAAATTTCTGGTTAGTTTGCAAGGCATTTGCAAGGCCACTCAAAGTGTTTTCATGACAAAAAATAAAAAACACCCAAAAACTAGTACAAAACTCCGATTAGCTGGTCGACAAACGAATTATCTTTCCACACATTTTTTAACTACGCTGAAAAATACATACACTGATAACGAGGTACATTAACACACTTTTTGTTTAGTAGACACACCGAATACGCGGACTTGACTTGGACATGTCGGTAGAAAATTAAAATTGATTCCTATTTCAAGGCACAACAGGCACTCTGTTAAATAGATATTACATATTAGTCTAGGGGCATTAACGTTGGACAATAGCGCCCAATAGAAAGGCCAATCTATTGGGCAAATAACAGTTACACATACATATACGTACACACACATGTTAATTAATTAATTCAAATCGAATTCTTTTAAGCATGCAAAATTTGTGCTTGGCACTTGTAGGACGAGGATCATTCCGATCCATCTTATGACCAGCCGCCTGTCAGCTTGTGGAACATCTCCTCGTTAAGTGTCTGGTTACTTTCTTTGGAACGCATCGACATGAAGATGTAGCCGCCAATGAACTCGTGCACCACCTTGCAGTCGGCGGACAGGCAAGAGAAGACAACGTTCTCGTCGTGGAACTGAATCATCATGCACTTGATACCCCAGTTTACGTTCCAGGCTTTCATTGTGTTGTAGCGCCAGGTCATCAGATGATCGCCCGTATTCAAGTCCATGCGCATGATGCGGTTGTGCGCCACGCCCAGAAGCTCCTCCTTTTTGTGGCCATCGAATTTGATGACAAAGAGCGTGACGCCGAAATCGGGCAGCGATTGCCACGCCTGAATGTACTTCAGCTTAGCCTCCATCAGCTGCAGCTGGCGCACATTGGCGTGTGCTTCCAGAATTCGCTGCACGGCCTTGCCGGACAGCTTGCGCAGCATTTTGGGCGACAGATAATCATTGGCGTCCACTGCGCGCGGATTGATATTCAAAGGCGCCGCCTGTGCCTGCGGCTTCTGCATTTGGAGCAGCGAGCGTATGCTGTTTACCTCGCTCTCGTAGCTGCTGTCGGCCAGCGAACGTCCCTTGGCGGCCAGGCGACAGGCGGCCATCCATTTGGCATATTGCTCTTCGTTCTCACAGCGCACCCAGTATTCGGTGTTGGGGCTTTTAGGTCCCGCTGGGACCTCCAGCCGTATGCCAAACTTGCCCTGGGCTAAATGCACATCGGGCGTCACCTCGCAGCCACGCAGATTGATTGTGATGCTGGGGGCACCGCGACGCGTGTCCTCTTGTGACTTGTAGAGGTGCAGCTGCAGGTCGCGGTACGTGAAGAAGTAGCGCTTGTAGCCCCTCAGCGTGAACACCTGTGGCTTCAGGAAGCGCAAGTAGTCGGATAGTTCGGGGATTCGTGTTATGTTGCCAGCATCGCTGCCCGAGCTGGGGCCCTCCAGGGTGATTTGCAGCTCGTTCAGAGCCGAATCAATGTCGTCGTCGGCGTCGTT
The DNA here is from genome assembly GCF_054131065.1 of Drosophila arizonae. Taxonomy (NCBI): domain Eukaryota; kingdom Metazoa; phylum Arthropoda; class Insecta; order Diptera; family Drosophilidae; genus Drosophila; species Drosophila arizonae. Next base: position 24,397,537 of record NC_142924.1, on the reverse strand, counting down.
CTCTTGGCTGGACGACTCAATGCCGGAATCAGTGCCGTGCGGATGCAGATCTGTTTGATGATTGATCTGAAATTGCAGCGCGGCAAACATCAGTGTCTCCTCCTCGGTGCAGTCCAGCTCCTCGTTGAGTATCGACCATTTGGCCTGCTCGTACAGCTGGTTGATGCGCACCTGATCGTACTTTGGATTTAGATCAAAGAACGTATAGTACTTGAATCGCAGACAGAGCGTATCGAATTCGCGCACACCTTGCTCCATGATCGACAGCGAGGAGTCCAGCCAGCCGACATTCATGCGGGCCTTCTGCACCAACGACTTGGGCCGCACAAGGCGAGCGCGCACATCGGGACTGGGAGAGCGTGGGGAGACGGACAAATTCTCCTGCAATTCACCAAAGATGGAGCCCGAGTCATAGGCGACGTAGCCATTGTGGCTGTTGTTGTGCCACAAGGTGCCAGTGGGCGAGCTGATAGGTGTGCCTGGTGCAGTGGTCGCTCGCCGGGGCGTCGTTGCATACGGCGATGCTGGAGCGCACAAAAGATTTCCGTTTCCATGTGACCTGTCCAAGCTACCATTGCTTCCATTATAGGCATTTGTGATGGGCACAAATGAGTTGGTGTCTGGCGCAGGCTGCAGATAGGCGGTGCCATTGGCTTCCGCAACGGGTATCATCTTTTGCGGTAGCTTGGAGAAGTTCTTCTTTAAATGCTCTGGCTCAAGAGGCTTGCAAAATGAAAGCTCTTCCGGATAACGTATGTCCAGCTCCTTGCAGAGATTTACCACGGCGCCAAATGTTTTGATTGAGAAATTGACACGGCAATCCAGATAGCGAAGGTCAGGCATCTGGACACGCAGAGTCTTGTGCATGGGCGTGAAGTGTAGAAATGAATCGGATTGAACGCCAGCCTGGTCGAGGGTAGAGCGCGTGCGCGTTAGCCAGATGTTTTTGGCTGGCCACCAGAGCGCATGATCGGACCAATCCTTGGGCATTTCCGGATCGACCAGCTGCAGCATGACGCCGCCAATATGCTGGTCACCGCGTACACGCAACGTTTTCTCCACCTGCAGATCTGTGATGAATATCCGCAGGTTCCAGGTGTTCTCGCCCACATGAATCATCGTGCCACTGTTTTCCTATTTTGGGCGTATTGCCAACACACATATACGAGGCACAAGCACTAGCACTTGAGCGATTGGCCCACAAGCTAGAAATGAATACAAGCAAATCATTTAAATTTTTAAATTCGCTCTATCGATGACGTAATCTACATACATACGCTCTGTCTCTGCCTTCTATCCAATATGCGAGCTGCTTTTGCAATATACACATAAGCGAACGCGAATGGTTTGGCTGCTGGTGCCCTTATCTCGCCCAGATATTTGCTTTGGCTCGCACAGACAGCTACCAGCACTCGTTCTGTTACAGCTCCACTTCTAATGAAAGCTCTCACTACTCAACGGGGCTCAATCGTTGATGTTATGGTTGTCTTTGTTAGTTCCCTCGTCGCAATAAGCGCTCAAGGTTATCGTTAGCGTTCTTTCCGAGGAGGTGGAGACGTCGTTGTCGTCCCACGGCACAACAAATACTAATGAATGCTGCAAAATTCCACACACATACGAGCGACTGCGACTGTGACGGCGGCGGCTACGAGCGAATGTGAACAAAGCCAAAACGCCAGCAGCTCTAAGCGAGATAGAGAGAGAAATTAATTCATAAATAAATCAGCACGAAGTAGCGACGACGCGACGTGTTTTTGGTTGATTTCGCTTACAACTTGTTTCTGCTAATGTGTATGTTTTTCTTTGGCTTGTTTATTTGACTATATACAAATTATATTTGGCCATTCGTATTTGCCCAGCATCTACAATGCGACGTTTAATAGCGTAAATTTATTTTTAGAAGATTTTTCACGTTCGTCATCAGCCTTCGTCTGTTGCTAGAGTCGAGCAAGTACTTGTTATCGATTGTACATTTATTGATGATCATGACGATAGTATTGTTTACAGCAAATACGTTTACCGAAATTATTCATAAAATCTTAAAATCTTAAAATAATTCCCATATATTCTTTTTTTAATAATTTATGTACAAATCTTAAATATACATTGCCAACTCATATGTGCATCGATATATCGATAACATTCAACAACCCTGCGCAGACTTAGTTGCATAAATACATTTAACGAACTGACAGTAAGTTTTTCTACAGTAAGGTGTGAAATTATAATTTAAAAAATTCAAAGTTTATTACTGAATATAACTTTGAAGGAGTACATTTATACGGATGCTAAGGTCCATGGCAACGACTGCCATTGACACTGCACGCACACATGCCAACGTGCTCTGCCTTTCACACAGAATTCGTAAACAAACACAATGAAAGCTCCCGTTCAGCCCCAAAGCGCCAGTCGTTGCGGCGCTGTCTATTCGAGCGCACGTACTGCAGAAATTGTCTCTCAGCTAAACGCCGACTTGAGTGCGCGCCCGTACCCTATCTCGCTCACACATACGTTGATAGTCAATACGAATACCTGTAAACGAGCGCGCCATTGCATGGGCGTGTGTGTGTGTGCCAGTATTCGTGAACAGCCAGCTAGGAAAATTGTGCATGGAAAATCAGAAAAATCTTTCTTAAAACAACGTGAAAACGTAAGCCATGAATCAAAGATAGCGTATACAGTCCAATCAAATAATAAATCTCAAACGTAGCACAAACAACTGAAGCATCAGAAGTATATAGTGATTTTCTAATTTTTCGACTTCGTATTGTGTGTTTGACAGACGAAAAATCGATCCAAACGATGCGAATCAACACAAAATTATAAGTTTTTTCTGGAAATAGTAGTGCAAAATATCATATAAACATTATTTACATGAAAATTTATATATACATACGTGCATATGGTGTATATATGAACGAAACGGCTAATTTCATTAGTAAAAGTTGGAAAATAGTGAGCGGTAGGGAAAGAGAAAGAGAGGTAGAAACAGAGTGAACGACTGAAAAAGTGAATTACGTTAATAGTTTAAAAAAACGCGCAACAGCCGCTGCAATACGATAAAACAACAAAGACAACAACAACAGCAAACAACTATAGAAATAACAGCAGCAGCAACAGCAACAGCGCTTAGTCATCCGTGTGAGTTACGCCAGCGCAGTTCCAGCTCTTGGCAGCAAACGGTGCGGGCCTATAGAGTGTAGCGGCCCCAGGTTAAAGCGCTTGTGACTGACTGCTCGATGATAGCGATTGCATTGCACTACGCCTACGCGTACGCCACGCTGTTGATTCCAATAACAACAGTTATCGCAGTAACCTGTTGTACGCGTTTGTAGTTCACCTTTCGTTGTCAAACAAACAGAACAGCAAAACACACAAAAACAAAAACACGGCGAATCGGATTAAATACCAATACATGTACAGACAGTGCACAAACAATAATATACAAACATACTCGTATAACATAATAGACAACTAGAAAAAGTTTACACATTAAAATAGAGACCGGGACACACCTGTGCCGAAATAATAGTTACACATATACAAATACCTTGTTTCTATTTAGTGACCAAATATTGAGTTGAATTGTTAAAATGTCGCGCTTAACTGAGGAAATGGTGATTGCCCGTGCCAAGCAATCGGACCTGGGTCTTATTAAAAAACTCAATTGCTGGTAAGTTAAGTGAACTATTTGTTAACTATTTGTTATTGGCTTTGGAGTGAAAGCCCAGCCCAGTGATCTCTGTCGAGATCTCTGCCAGATCTCTGCCCACTTGCCGCTTTCACTACGCCAGTCGCATTCAGTCAGTCAGTCAGTCAGCCTGACTGACCCAAATCCCTCAATTGCCAGAAGCAGCAACCAGTTTAACCCAAGTTGTCCACTTGCCTGCCTACCCGGCTTTCTGGCTGCCTATCTATGCCAGAGCAGGGCGGCTGAAAACGTCTAAGAGCTTTGAAGCCTTTTCCTGCTCCAGCTAGGAAAGCACTTGAAGGATTTGCCTGCTGTGAGCAGCAGCCATTCGAAACAGTTATTTTGCAAGTGCATCTTAGAGTTTATTGGGTTGTCCGAGTGCTTAAATGTCAACATTATGTATATTTAAATATTAAAAGAAATTTACGAGCGACGGTAAATTTGTGATTTGCGACATTATTATTATTATTGTTTATTATATTTGTTATTATTATTTAAGACAGATATTTGTTTCTATATAAGACAGCATTAAATAAATTCGATTACGAACGAAATCATATTTAATTTAAAATACAAATTTTTTGAATGTAAGCGCAGTCGTTAAAATTACTTTTACATCTCAATATCCTTTGAATATTCGAATTGAAATTATCCATAGGGAAAATAAAATGATTTCCTATTTGTCAAATAATTATTTAAATAACATGAGCTAAATCAATTTCTTTGTTATGTTATGTAGTTAATATTGATTCAGTACTCAAACTTTGTTGTTGTTTAAAGTACCTTAGAGTATAGTTAACTAAATAACTTATGGAAAAAGATCACTCAGAACATAATAAACTACATGTTAAAAGGTTTTATATCTCTGTATCTTTAGTTTCAGGTGTTGAGTTGCTAACATAATTTCCTACTTTATTCTATTATATTGCATATATTACTATACTATAATAATATAACATATTATATTTGCACAGCAGTAATTAATAGTATGTTTTATATTCAACTACGTACATATACTATATATAAGTTAAACGCAATAAACTATAGATATAATAATATATTATATCTGGGAACAAATATCAAAAGATATTATTACTATCATATTATACCAATGTATATTACTGCTTTAAAAAACCATTCATCAATAATAATCCTTATTTTTTCCTTCTAAGCAACGCAATCTATAATCTTTCTATATTTTGTTTCTTGTCTTTTTAGGGGCAGTGATCTCACCGATGTCAATATAATCAAGCGAATGCACGGTGTTGAAGTTTTGGCGCTTAGGTGAGTCAAACGTATCTTAAATTGTATCCAATTCGACTCAGTTATAGATTAGAGGAGCGTTACGCTCATTTCCTGCACAGTGCCTTGATAGATTTTGAAATTCAATTAGACGCTTGCCATGTTAGTCAAATCTGCACATTGTGGGTGGAAAAGCTAGAATGAGAAAAGAGAAACAGAGAGAGAGAGAGAGAGAGAGAGAGAGAGAGAGAGAGAGAGAGAGAGAGAGAGAGAGAGAGAGAGAGAGAGAGAGAGAGAGAGAGAGAAAGCTAATCTGGGCATAAGTTTGTATCTGTCAGATACTTGTGCTCAAATGATGTCATTCGCACAGCGAGAGGCAACGGCATCATCAACAGCCGCAAGCAAGCGAAAAAAAAAAAACTTTGGCACGCTCAAGCGCGTAATTAATGCAGAAAGCAACAGCAACTACAACAATATGAAGCATAACAAAAGTCGTGGGAGCACCAAAATTGGCAACATCAACTTTAAGTCTGTGGGTCCAGCAAAGGCCCAACACATTCGCCCGGGCTATGTGCGTGGGGGCAAGGGCAACATTTGCTGCTACAAATAAATGTGAGATACGAGCTGCGAGCTACGAGATACAATAAGCTCTCACACAGATACCGCGGCACTTAACACAGATACTGGTGCTTGCATGTAGGTGATGATTATGCCAAGTATCTTGAAGTTTTCCTCTATTGCTTGCTGCTACCTTGTAGATTGCGGCCTTTTAAGGCAAACATCAATGTTTTTGATTGTCAAGGTCGTTTCGATCGATTTGCATGCCAAACTGACTGTCATATGGTCAACATATCGTTGCAAAACAGCAAACGCATATCTGAACTCTTATAATGTATTTATTAGCTGTGCATCGCCTTATAAGAACTTGGCCAAGCAAGGCTTTGTCATAAACTTGTGTCGAACAGATGGCGTTTTTGTTGGTCTGTAAGCAGGACGCAATGAGAGCGAAGCACATTTGTGGCATATATTGAATACCATCAGAGCTCTTTAAGCAATAAAAAGAACACACGTTAACGTTCCAGAATCTTTTGAAATACATTATAATATCCGTCGCCTTTATATCTCAATGAAAAATTATTCAATATTCATAGGTCTTTAAAAGCTTTTTGTAGTAACCTACTTTACCTTATCGAAGAACAGTTACCACACTCAATGGAGTACCGTACAGAAATGAGTCAATAGATACGGCAATACTTGGCGCACGCCATAAACCCGACCCTGGGTAATAAATATCAACAGCCCCATTTGTGTCTGAATGGGCTTTCGTTGCATTTAAGTAGTAAACCCTTTTGGTTTCATGTCGCTGAGCAAAGGCTTAACATATTTTCTGTTATGCCCACTTTGTTTGCCATTTGTGGAGTTGAAAGTTGTTGCAGATTATTGAGCTGGCCAAGGCGAGGGTCGTGGGTTGTTGGCAACTCGCCTCTGAATCCATAAATCAACTGTTTTGCCCCCACATGGGAATATGGTGCGAGCATTATTTGTTTGCCGGATTGCATGCTTAGATTTCTTTCTGCAAGAACAACACAGAAAGTTCCAGTCGAGTGTACCCGACTAAGAGATACCTTTAACCTCGTACTATCTGTGTTCTTAAACATATTGAATGTAATTGAGTGACTGTAGTTCGATTAGGGTTTAAATCGATAACACTGAAATAAAAAGAATGATCGATTATTATTGTGTTGACGCTTAAAAAACTAAGGCTAATTCCAAAATTAGCAAAGTAATACTAAAATTTTAGGGTATTTCTAATACAAAGCATTTCGTTAGGGCTTATGATTCATTAAAAAGGGGCTTATTTGAAACAAACATAATATATGCGCATGCTTTAAACTTACAAGCTTTAACATGTTTTGAGATTGACACGATTGTAGTTGACTAGATCAGCATACGCTGAGAACTTTATATGCTTTAGAGAAATACAGGCCTTCTCCCAGTGACACAAATGTCCTGATTTCCCATTTTAATTTGGTACAGGGTATAATAATGTGAACATAAAAATTTTGTATTGATTTGCATTGCGTGTTGTTGGCACTTGACTGGGCTCCGTTAATAGTTTGGCCCGCTCCACTTGAAATCCAAGTGGCAACCTTGGACGAAATTGATAACTCTCGCTAATGTGGCACTAACTATGCATATTAGCTCAGTATTTCGTATTGTGGTTTCCCTTTGGCCTATGGTGTGCCACTTTCCGAGTCTATTAATAGTTGGTTGAAATCGCAGAGACTCCAAAATATGTCTTGCCATGGCAATGCACCCGTGTGCCATTTACGATCCGCATAGGTATTGCATCTAAGTTTAGAAGCGTCTGCTGCAGTTTTATTTTTATATACATATACATTCTGGGTGCTGTAGCACCCATAGCTACCGAAGCCTCTGCAAAACATCAGACAACGAACATTCTTATCTTATCTGAAAAGAAAGATAGAAGAATCAGACCTCTACCGAATCGACAATTTCATAGTAATTAACATTGAAAGAGCTACGAGCTGCCAAAGCGTTAGCAATGAAAAACTACAAACTGACCTAGACGCCGACTACCTAGCCAAGAGAGATGATGACTGGAACGATATCGATGACGGAGGGGCGACGCTTCACGCTGTGCTGTGGCTCAATATAATGTGTTCTCTGAGTAGCCTACAGTTAGGTAGCATTAAGAATGTCTCGAAGAAAGTTGAATTTGTGGAGTTATTGACCTCGCGCAGCAACAGCTGCTGGGGTACCAAATCTTTTGTATCTTTTGTGTAGTCGCCGTCTTTGCATAACTTTCCTGTGATTCATGGCATTTAAGCGGAGCTTCCTTTGTCACTCGATATGGTACACTGAAACAAAAGAGGTCACATAAATAATATCAACGCTTAAATTGAGGAAATTTAAAAAGATATAAGGAGTTCAATAATCTTGAACTGTATATTACGGTGCTAGCGAGAAACCTTGAAGGCATAGTATATATTTATGTTACATATGACCAGTATCAGGAAAAATTTTCAAATATTTATGGACAGAATTTGATGTTAAACTACAGTATGTGTCGGGGTGTATGTGAAATTTATAAAGAAATCTAAGCTGAAATAAATTTTACTTCAATTTAGGGTATGACATAAATTATTAAAATTAAATATGTATTTATAAATATGTAATTGAAATTTAAAGTATAAATCCATCTATAGAAAACATACTATATATGTATTTATATTTTCTATTTTATGCGAAGAAGTAACCGTCTATATAGAAATATTCTCAATATTAAATTTATTGTAGCGTCAACAAAATATCCACCTTGGCACCCTTTGAAGACTGCACAAAACTACAGGAGCTGTATTTACGTAAAAACAATATACAAAATATCAATGAAATTGGTTATCTACAAAACTTACCAGCGCTCAAATATCTCTGGCTAGAGGAAAATCCATGCTGCGAGAGGGCTGGCCCCAAGTAAGAATTAATATGTTATTATATACGTCTTATATATGAATACTAAATCGATATCTTGTAGTTATCGCTCGATTGTGTTACGCGCCTTGCCCAACCTAAAGAAACTGGATAATGTGGAGGTGACTCCGGAGGAGCTTGAAGCAGCCATACGCAACACCGGTCCTCAGCAGGCCGACGATGACGTCTATGAGGATGCGTATGAGCCAAAACAGCAGCAGCACCCGCACCCCCAACAGCAGCCGCAACTGCAGCGCTCCTCGCCTCAGCAGATACAGCAACAACAACAACAACAGCAACAGCAACAGCAGCATCAACAGGGCTATCCACAGCAATCACCGCGACAGCAACAGTCATCTCCGCAGCAGCAGCCACCACAACTGTCGCACAGGGGCAGTGCGAGTCCCTTAAAAGAGGTAACTAACCTCTCTTTCTGTCTTGGTCTATCTATCTCTCAGTTCATTCACACACCCACGCCCGCTAATTAGGAATGTCATTGCTGCTCGTCATTTAACAAAGCACATTTTTCTATCCTAATTACTAACAAGCCGCCACAGTTAGCAAGCCCACTTGCCAATAACTCCGATGGAACGAATAACGGGGCGAATAATGTCAGCGATTTATATAGCAATCAATTGCAAAACTCAATGCCCCCAACACCCACAAAGGTAAATGAACGCAATGCGTTAGTTCAACCTGTTTATGACCTGTACTAATTGAGTGTCGTGGTTGGGAGGGAGGTGTTTAATAAACGGAGTGTTTAAGGGAATGACCGATAGTATTATTTATATTATAACGTTTATGGCCTAATAAGTTATGAGCTAGCAATACGACACCGTATGAATATAGTACTCACAATAACAGACTTGTAGAAAGAAAAAAAGAGTTTCATATGAACTTAGTCTATATAGTCTATTGAATAATTGAAAATTGATAATTATAAAAAAAACACATTAACATATTGACTATGTAAACTAAGTCCAATTTAAAGGATTTTGTAATATTCCGCTCCAAAATATGACACAACTAAACACAATATTCGGGGACTTGCTTCACAAGATGTACGAGAAATAATTGTATAACTGATAACGTTTTAATCGATTTAAATGGAAATAGTTATTGACTTTTAATTTGCGCGAGCCTTGCAGGGACTTTTAATTTCAAGTCTTTATAATTTATGCGTCATGACATCGATGCGAATACGCATACGGACGGATAGCCGGATAGAGCTAATTGTCCTAATCAGTATATCTTCTTCCTAAGGTCTGCTGCACCTCTTTCTGTCTGTTACATACTTAAAAAATAAAAAAATGTGCCTTAAGTTCTCATTTTCAGGGTGTTCAGGGTATAAAAGACGTAATAAAATATATACGTAAAAGTAACATTCAAAGGCTTTGCCTAAATTGGTTGAATATTATAGAAGAAACATGTCATTATATTAGCTATTAGCCAATTTAGGTAAGACCTCGATTTGTTGACTTGTTGTAGACTAATCTATCTATAAGAGCGAAAATAACCATTGTCTACTAAAATTGATATGTTTTCAGTCCGTGTGGAGAATTTAGTACTAATACTAACAAATATTTCGCATACCATATTCTTTGATATTTCCCAGGAACCCGCACACCCGCCATCGCCCAAATATAACACCATAACTAAAGAGCAACGCACTTCCTTTCATCAATATGATGTAAGATCCACATACTACCAAGCAGCCAAACAAATCAGCCAACCGTTTTAGCATTTATTTAATGAGAAATGATGAGCTTGTTGTTGCCGGGCCTAGTCAATGTAGAGTTAGTTGGATTTTCTTTTATTTGCATTTTGTATATATTTGGGCGTGGACACGTCACACTTGAAGCCCCACCCGACGCCTATCGCCCGCCTCTCATAGCCCTATTGGGCGGCGTGTTACGCGTGAACGAGTCACGCGATGTAGCAGTGGCATGGTTAAGGTTCCACAGCTAGTCGGCTAGTGGGACCCATTGTTAGGCGGGGGCTTGGGCTGGGCTGGGGTTTCTGGGTTAAGTCGTGGCACAACAGCAGCGTTTGACTTTGAGCGAACATCGCGCGTCGAGCAGCTGAGGGAAACTGAAACAGAGACGAGAAACATAATTACCGCAGAAGCAGCAAAACCAAAAGCTAACTGATAAAAATAGGTCATTATGTATTCAACAAGCAATGCTAGAAGAGCTGGAAATAAAAAGGGGTTTGGCCCCGTCCAGTAAATAGACCCTCGGCACATTTTCAGAGATCCAATGTTTTTGTAGCACTCGCAGTGCTTGGGAACAGCAACAAGCTCAGCATTTCGAGATCTAAAATGGTTTGGTATTGAAATGGCAGACAACACAACTAACGTCTTCTTTGTGCTCCTCTCCCATAAAATAATCTAAAAACAAACGCACCACGACACTAACCAACACAACGATTAGCATTCGCCGGGTTCTGATCAGGAGAGTCCGCATGTTGGCTACAGAGAGACGCGCCCAGCGCCCCTGCCGCCCAGCATGTCGACGCACTCGATGAAGGTAAAAATAGCTATTAAAAGACAGCTGAATGGTTAACAATTGATGAAGTTGGGGAGTTGAATGTTGTTAATGCTTTTTAATTATGGCATTCTTCTGCTTCTGACATAGGAATACTATCAGTCGGATAGGCCCAGCTATCCAGCGCACTATCGGCACAGTCAAACGGATTTGACGGAGTGGGAGGAGCATCAGCAGGCACCGCAGGTGCATCACAATCCCTATGGTAGCCAAATGCAGCTGCACTATCCACAGCGACGCAGCGCTGGTCCCGAAACGGCTGGAGAACGTTACGCTTACAGGAATGGAAGTGCGCGAGAGAATGGAGGCGAATGGGAGGATGATCGGTCGAGACCTAGGTAAGCAACCTGATAATCCAATCCGAGTCGTTCGGTTTTAATCAACACATTCTACGATTCAGGCGACCCGAAGGTCGCTACAGTGATACGGTTAGTACCGTTTCTGCCTCCGTACTGAATCATTTTGGGGGATGCCATCGACGGCCCGTCAATCGAGTGAGTAACTTCTTGTTATATTTCATTGAGATAGTCGAATAACACAAGATTATTCATTTGATTTCGCAGAACTCGAATCTACTATCCGCCACTTTGTGCCTGGTCAAGGAGCTGGATTACGGCAGTCTGGAGGTTTTGGAGCACGCCGTGCGCTGTCGCATTGACGAACTGGCAGGGGAATGATGAAAACGTGTGTCTAATCGCATGTCGATTAGCTAATATTCTTAAGGGTCTACAAGATCCGCAAAGGAAACCACGTCAGAGGGACAGTTGGTAATTTTTAATTTAAAGACCAGAAAAAAAGACACTCAGTAACACGACTCGAAATCTTTTAACTTATCAATTTAATGAATTACAAAAAATGTTTAAACAATACTTGCCAATTGTAACTGTAATAATTGTTAACTTTTATAAGCATCGATAAGCTGCAACTTTTCTAAATGAAATATATGATATGCGTGAGATATTTGACGCACGTAGAATATGCATATGATAATTAATACGAATTGTGTAAACTAACCCAAGAATTTATACGCTCTCAACGTTCTATATGTACAACTAATTTGATCGTTATTCTAGTGTATTTAAGTTCTTAAATTGTTTTTGTTTTATTTTACACTCGACATTGCAGTTGTGTTAATGAATTAGCAAAGTAAGAAAACAAAGCACAGAGATTGGGATAACTAATGTACTAGCCACACTAGCCTTATTTTGTACTTAACAAGAAAAACATGTAACGTCTAAGGCGTCCAGCACAACACAATACAAACAGCTTCCTTGTTTTTTATAAATTAGTTAAAATGCTTAACTCATGATAATTATGGGCCGGGCTTTTGAAGCTTGCCAAACCTTTGTTGTTGAATATTTGTACACAACAAATTAACACTAATTCTTATACAAACTCGTCCACTTTAAGTCTATTTTCTTTTATACAAATGCGTATGAAATTAATAAATAATTAATAATTAACAAGCAAAACTAAATTGAATTTGTTTCATTGAACTGTCTCCTTGATATTTTATAAGAAGCAGTTAAATATACATATAGCGTTTGGAATGAATTAATGCTTATACTGCTTGCTTTTCATGCCTCTTACAAGCAGTTTAATATTTTGAGGGGTGTGTGTCTGAGCTGAAATCCAGTTTTTTAGCTCAGCACAAAAACGATAAAGCAACGTAAAGCGACGTACGTACATACAATATATACAAAGCATTTTCAATACAACCTATTTAGACACCAACCACTTTGAGCATTATCTAGATGATCTAAATTATAAAGAATCGCAAAGTATGCTTTCATTGAATGGAAACAATGAGTTCGTTTCAATTCACTTCATATATTATAGTATATAAGATATTTATATACATTCCATAACTTATTCCCAATTACCGTTTTGCAAATAAAACACATACTTTTAGAGGGGCTTTACAACACATAACACATAATATATTTATATTTGACTTTTATGTAGGGGTGTTCAGTAGTACTCGGTTATATATTTATGTATTTGGTTTCTCTGGTAGGCTTTTTGTTACGGTTGTTTTACATTTGCTGGAGTCTTGCCTAGCCTATATAAGCTGATGCGTGTTACTGTTATTTAGTTATTTTAGTGCTGCTAAGTATTTGTTTTAGTAAGTTAAATTGTTATATCTGCTGTTGCTGATGTTACGCTCTGACAACAATTCTATGCCAATTACAAGAAACAAAACTTCGAATATTTCTTATTATTTTTTGTAATTGATGATGATGTTTGTTTGGTAAATGTATTATTTTTGTTATTATTGTTTTATTATTTTGAGTTAGCTTGTAACTCATTATGTGATTTCTTCGGCCGTTGTGTTCATGGCAGAAAAGCAACGCCTAATACATATACATATACATCAAAGTTAAGTACAATATTATGTACTTGAATATATTGAATATTTATAATGTTTTGTTTTTCTATATTAACTTGCTACACATTGATATATTGAAGCCGCAGTAAATCTTAAACAAATGTGCTCTGAAAAATTGTAATTTAATATTTTTTTTTTTCTAATTGTGCAATTACAAACATTTAGGAGGTGCCAGATTATAAATATAGAATTTCTAACGTTTATATAATATATATTTTTTGAATCAGTGTAGCCAATGTTTTTGAAAACTTTACACACTTAAAACATTCACTTTATTTAATATATATTTAATTATTGTCTGTCACAGCGTCGCGTTCGACACAACAACGTGTGCTAGCTTTTAAATATAAATAAATTATGGATGTTGATTAATTTTGGTAATCTATGCTTAAGCTCTTAAGAAACTAATCGCAAGAGATGTTGGTATCGCAATTGACGCATGTCTTCCAAAATGCTTGTTGTTGTTTGCTGAAATTGTCTTCTATTTCAAACAATGCGAAAAAATGTCTTCCAAACACTTTTTAGCATATACAATGTATATATTTATAGAATATTTGTATGATATATTTATAGAAATATATGTTTATATTTATATATGTTATGCACATCGAGATATTTGCAATAAATACACCTATTTGATTAATGTCTTCTTCATCATCTGCATCTGCATCGAAAAACGTGGGAACGCTTTCCTCAATAAATGAGTCTCTGATTTGCAATCGCAACTCATTTTGTATAGACCAATATATGTATATATATGTGTATATATGATATATATGTATGTATAAATATATATATATAAATATTTATTTATACATATATACATATATATATTTGTTTATATGTCTATACATATATATATATATTGGATTCATATGGGTTGTTCAATAACCAACACTAAACTCTTGGTTAACATTTGTAATTGTGACACGTAATTGATGCTGATATTGTTATATTTAGCCGAAATTATTATAATTATAAAGATGTAATCAACTTGTCCTTCTGCCTTTGTAAAATTGATATGCTGATTCCATTAATGAAATAAAATTTGTATTATAATAGATTTGCTTTCTTTTTTTTTTATGTGTAAATAATTGGTTTACGACGATATGTTGTGTATTTTTGATATTAATTGGTTGTGATTTCTACGTCTTTTTCGTTTCTCTTCTTCTGCTGTCGCCCTGATGACGAACAACTAATCCTTAGGTTTGTATTTGTGCAGGCATCGGCATCTGAACAGCTATATCGGAGCTATATAGACCCTGATAAAGATATAGATACCGCGCCGCACTGGAAGCCCTTTTGTGATTTGTTGCTGTTTCTCTCCTACAATCTGAGAACTTTAATTTTGAAGTGTTTTTTTCTATTATTATCATTATTATTATTAATGTTATTTAGCTTACTATGTTCCATAGTACATTAGTTTTGTTAATTGAAATTAATTACAAATTAATTGATTCGCATAGGGAATTGTTTTTCTTTGTTTTGTTTTTTGCTCGCGGCGGCCTTTTGCACCGCCCTTATAATTAGATTTATATAGATTTGCCATTCGTTTTCACTTTTTTTACAATTCAACTAAGAACAACAGTGAAGGTATATATAGAGACAACACTAGCATAAACACAAACGAACGACACCAAATCAAAGTGTATATTTTTTAGTGTACAACGAAAATAACAACAGAAATATTATATAGTTTTATATATAATTGGTTGTGATTTATGTACCTTCAGCCGAGCTGAGTTAGCTCAGATGAAAAAACGGCGATAAATCACAGTTGCACAAAGACCCGCCATCGCCAGTTTTGCAGAGAGTCTTGCACACTTCGTCCCAGTCCGGGGTGCCGTCGTCTTCAGTGATGGCCTTGGGCAGCATAGCAGCTCGCCGGACACCACTGGCCGCTGCACCTGCACCTGCACCGGAACCATGTGTAGTCACACTCTGCTCTGTTCTGGCCCCATCCAAAACATCCAGCAACTGGCAAGGACTGCAACCGTTGAGCGCGCGTTGCCGTTGATGACAAAAACTCCTGCACAGGCGAGCGCCATAAGCATCAACATCCTCAACTGTGGGGGATAGAAACAAGTTTAGTGGTTAATACAGCATTAAAATGTAAATATATTCCAACTTTGTATATCAAATTTAAAATTAGAAAAGTTTAAGACTTTTTAGAATATTTTTAAGTTATAATTATTACTAAATATATTTTGTTTGTTCATTACTATGAGATTATATGAAATAAACAGCAAATTTTTTTTATTATATATATTATTACTTAATATATATTTAATTAATTCTTTTTAGTAATTTTTTCATGAGCTAATTTGAAGTGATTCGATTCTAAAATATGCTAGTTATTCTCAAATAACTAAAAATTTTGATTATTTAAGCTCGATCTGTGTATATAACTTTAGCTTTAAAAGTTCATCGGCCTATGATTTCAACTCTACTTCCACTATTCTGTGATTATGCATATGAATTATGCATACAGACAGGCAACTGAATAAATTAAATCGGCTGATGATCCTGATTCTTTATCTATATTCTATATATCACTGACATATTCAAACTACAAATAAATTTTAATTTGTGTTTAAACTTTAAAGAACACATATACAAAATCGTATCGTTGTGAAGCCCTTGATTTCACTTCTTGTCGTTTTCTGCTACTCGATTGGGATATTTACAATTAAAATTAGATTTTCAATATAAAATAACTTTATACAAAAAATATTTATAGCTTTTTTACATTATGTAAAAAAGGAAACTATATTTAATTAATTTTGTATTTATAAGAAGATTCTAAATAAATTTCTTTGTACTTAAAAAAAAGATTGGTACAAATTAGAAAATATTTCAGTACGCTGTATTCATTTAAATATTTTATATTTTTAATAGATCTATAAATCGCACTGAAGTACTAAAGACAAATATTTTGCAAATACTTTTGCTCACCTGGTTGTGATCCCTGCAGTTGCGTGCCTTCAACCAAATCAAAATCTTTGTTCAGGATCGCGATCATCTTGACGCCAGACGTCGCGCATTGTTCCGCACATGGCGCAACGCCGAGGCCAGCTCTAAAAATTTCATTAAAAAACGTAAAAAAAAAAATTAAATGGTTAGCACTTGAAAATGAAATTGATATAGTAAGTATTTGGCTTATTTTGCAAACAGCTACACCATAAAGGTATTGCGGCTATCTGGAATTGATCGACACTCAAAATGTCACTGCATATCACTAACAAAATTTCACATATTTCACTCGTCAGCAAACGTCGAGTTCTATTGAAATAGATTTCACTAATTTGTCACACAGTCTGACAGCTTTTCTGCCTTGCGAGGATGATTATCGAATGTGACGAACACTGGATGTGAAGTAATATAGATAAGATTTCACTTGCACTGAACTGTTTGAGGTCTGGACTGGCTTGGTCTGGCCTAGTCTGGCCCGCTCTGGTCTAGCTGTAGGCGCAATTCGAATGCCAACTCTCGACTTACCCGCAGAGCTCTTTACACACCAAACTCCAATCCTGAACTACGCTAACGGACGTCAGAGCTGGCGACGGCCACGTCTGTCCGAGAGCTTCTTCAAGGTTTTGCTCTGCTGCTTGCAGCGCTTTCGTAGCATCCCCCAAAGCCTGCAGCAGTTGTGGGTGTTGTGACGTCACGGCGTGAGACTGCGCACAGCACACGACAGCAGCGACCAATAGCAGTCGAAACATGCTGGGGACTCAGGCTGAAAAGAGACAGCGCGAGAGCGAGACACAGCAAGCGTGAGCATCAAAGCATATAACGGGAAAATAGTCATGGCCGCGCTGCACGTCGTATACTTGATATAAGCCCTATGCGTTCGTATGTGTGGCAGATGGAGGTGCAGCTGTTGGCTGTTGGCTGCTTGAGTCCTGGCCGCCTGCACAATGGAAGCAATTGCGCTCGAAATGCAATTATCGCGCGCCTGAAACTAGGCAACAGCGCGCCGTTGCATGGATTCCATTGTAGGCGCCTCATTGCAATTGAAATTTAATGCGCTTGATTTGCCCGATTCAAAGCATTTCCATCCGCGCCTTTGTTATGCTATCGCCCAGGCCCAGATCTAGCTGCTGAAATATCCGGATGCCTAAATTATTGATTTTTTCCCAACAGTATCACGTGAGCTGCTAGCATTTGGCTGTAGTCCATGTTGTTGTTCGAAACTCCGCCTGGCACTCGCACAGGCCACATGCCCACAGTTCGAAGTTGCCAGTGCGAGCGGGCGCGTGAATATATAGAACAGACACCTCTGGGTTACACACCCACACACACACACAAGCACACTCACACGAATTTGGAATTCACTCCTTTTTGTTTTTAATTAACTTTTGCAGTTTTTCTTTGAGTCTGCCGATTTTTTTGATATTGGGACTTAAACGATTTAAATATTTTGGCCTATCTGGGTTATAAAGCCTATCTGCGCTACGTGCAAACACAGCCAGGTAAATATTCGCATCAGTTATATAAGTCGTGTTTTTTTTCTTTTGTCTACGGGTATGTTTCTGTGTAAGGGGGTAACTAGAACTTAGCATGGTTTATTGGATGTGCTAAATTTAATACGAACTCAACACAGCTGAAAATCCACTTTAAATAAATTGGACATGCAGCAAGATACACATACAATTCCAAACACTTAATATTCTTAGCCCAGGTAACAACATAATAGTTTTAAAATACAGTTTTTGTGTTTGTCTTCTTGCTCATCAAATTTATACCCAGCACGCAAAGTGGATAATAAAGATTTTTTAGAAACCTTACTTATCGAACATGTAGATTCACGGCAGATAAATGCCTTAGTTAGTCAATTGAAACCTAAAGTATCTGAAGCATGTATTGATAGATAAGAAAAAGAAAATTCATAAGTAGAAAGAAAACAAAATCATTGACTTAACAAATTTTCGCTTTCTTTAAAGGTCAAGAGTAAGAGTAAGACATAAGTTTGAAAAAAAATAAAAAAAAAACAAGTAAGAAAGCTCTAGTCGAGACTGCTCGACTACGAGATCCCCTGAACCCTTGGAGTGCTAGCTATTTCAATAATTTTTCGCTTTCAGCTTACACAAGAAACACACACACATACACAAACACATACCCACACAAGCACCCACGCATAAACACGCATGGGCTGCAGTGTGCGCT
This sequence comes from Drosophila arizonae, assembly GCF_054131065.1. Lineage (NCBI taxonomy): Eukaryota > Metazoa > Arthropoda > Insecta > Diptera > Drosophilidae > Drosophila > Drosophila arizonae. The sequence goes on along the minus strand of NC_142924.1, from coordinate 24,379,011 downwards.
TACTATGAGAACTTAATTGTTTAATAACTTTTTTTATGGACGTAGGATCTTCATGAAACTTTCAGATTATGATTATAACATGGATATGCATGTAATTGCCAAAGCACAAGTCTCTAGTATTTGAAATACGCGTTTTACAAAAGTGAGGGTGAGGGGGTGAATTTAGAGGTGGGGGGTAAATTTTAACAAAAACCGAAATTGTATAAATTGCATATAAGCATATATAAAAAATTTGGAGACTCTAGCAATAAAGGTGTAGAAGATATAATTTTATAACTGGTTTTCGATAAGGTTTTTTATCGATAAAAAAAGATCGGGATGAGTTATCGAATTTTAATGATAAACTCGATATCCGCGCTGTAATTACGAACATTTTACAAAAAATTTGAAGTCTCTAGCTCTTATATCTTCGGAAATCGACGCGTTCAAACATACGGACAGACGGACAGACGGACAGACGGACAGACAGACAGACGGACAGGGCCAAATCGACTCAGCTCGTCACCCTGATCAAGAATATATATACTTTGTGGGGTCTGCCACGCCTCCTTCTGCCTGTTACATACATTTCAACAAAACCATTATACCCTGATTTCCCATTTTCAATGGGTTCAGGGTATAATAAATAAAATAAAATAAAACAAAAAAAAAGCTAAAAAAAGTAGATTTTTGCATTGTGTTGTATGTGTTATGTATATGTTAAATTGAACAACGAAATAATATATGTATGTGTATATAATACATTTAAGCTTCCACATGTTTCTTTATTAAATTTAGCTGGTATTCCGTTCGATTCGTTTGTCATTAAAAATTTAGTCGTATATTTTCTTTTGTACTCACTTCTCACTCAATGAACATTCAAAATGAAATTATTATTACCGATTTATTCGTATTAAAATTTTTATTAATAAAAAGTTCACTTGCTATGCTCCGCGCGTTTCGAATCACAATTCATGTTTGGCATCCGTACGGAATACGCATAACTTATAAAAGGCCGGGTCGGCTAACTAACTAAAATGGGGGACAACAACAATCCGAATATCAGACTCGTAGCAGCGAAAGCTAATTGTTATTAATAATTATAAACATATATACAATCGTTATCAGCAACATACAGGTGAAATCGTTGGGTGTGGCCTGGAATGTTCCGTGTGTCAATTTTCGGTACATTTTTGTGGAGTTGACACTTTGGATCCATTGCCTTTGATCAGAGATAGGCTGAGGCAGGAGTACTTAATTATTATTGGCAGCATTTGCCTTTTGAGTACGCTTTTGCTTGATAAGGCCATTCGGACAGTCAGTTATTACAGTAGATAACAATTATTGGGAGAAAAATTAATAATAATAGGCGACGCAATACATCAAAATAAGTGCCTGGTGTTCACGGTTTATTTAGGTTTATAAAGCGAAAGTCATGGAAAACAAAATATAAACAAATTTATTGAGGCTTATCACAATTGGCAAAGCAGAAGGATCTGCAATGAAATGAAAGATAATAAAAATCATGATCAACTCGATTGACATTTATTGCTGATTGATTGATGGGCAGCTGTATTTTGCATTGCAGCTAGCTAGATCCTACGATATCTTGTGTGACTCCGTGACTGAGTCTTGTGTGACCATTAAGTAATCTTTTGATAAACTTTAAAAATATTAAAGCTAATTTTATGGTAAAATCAGTTTCTTAAAATTGGTGTGAAGGGCAGAATGTTATGTTATGTTAATCTCATAACTGACTTTATTTATTAGTGTGTTGGCCACTTACACACATAGGCATACTATATATACTATAAATTTTAATTTTGAAGTAACAAATTTAAAAACAATCAATAAAAACGGTAAATCTGATGTTTTGTAATTATTTTATTATTGTTAATAATTAAATTTTTATTTTTAATATTTTCGAACAAAATTTCATAATGTAATATAAATTAATGTAATGTAAAGTAATGAAAAATTCATATTTTTTATATTTTCGAAAAATTGATAGTTACACAATATAATATAATATTAATATTTTATAAAATAATATTAATATATTTTAAATCTAATATTTTAATACCAAATATTTGGCTATCATTAAAGTGGTTATAAACCTATTGCATATACTACTCCAAAAAAAGAAAATAATAATAAAATAAATAAGTAAATGAAGACAATCCTTTCATTCCCTATTATATATAAATGTATTATGTTACTGTCATTTCTTGAATTTCTTGCTGTTCCCTCAGTGTGTATTTATTTAACATTTAAGACACTTTAAAAACAAAAACAAAGAAATGTGTAAGTACTCGAGTACAAGGCAAGGTAAGGCTTTTAAGAGCTTAGCAAAGTTTTGTGGGACGAATGCTCTGATTGAAATGTCGCCTGCATGCTCGCAGATAAGAGAATTTAGTTGAGAAATGTTTTTTGTCGGCCTCTGTTTGCGTTGGCAACTTGGCTACTTGGTCAACAGTGCTGGCAGCTGCTTTGAGTCCTTTTACCTTGTATTCCACATTGTGCTGAGTTTGCATGCTCGAGAGAATGCCAAGTAACATTCAGCGTTACATAAGTTGCCCCCAGAAGTATGCTATGGAAAATCATTGAGATGCAAGTAATGCAATTGAACCGTGTGGGCGGGTCCCCTGTCGGTTCCCTTGTGAAATTTGTTTGTATGTGCATGTGCGCAAATTCGTGTAGGTGTTGGTGTTACCGTTTTGCAACTCTTGCTTTGACCTAAATTTCTGGGCGCCACGAAAAATCCATAACTACCCATAGGACAACACACATATGTGCTCAGACATAGTATATATGTACAATATAAGGCCAATGTTTTTTTTTTTCCTCTGATATAAAGCAATTCTATTAAAATAGCTGAATGTTTTTTCTTGGCTTTCATATGTTTGCACAAATTGCGCTTTTCTTTCGGCCAAATGGCAATAAAAAACTTTGGCATTGTAAATGTCAAAAACAGTTGGAAAATTAGTTTGTTAATTAGCTTTTCATTCTGCCACATCACATGGCAAAAACAGACAAAATGCCCGGAGTGCAAAAAATAGAATTTATCACAAACAACAACACCAGGCACTTAAAATGCTGAAAAAAAAAAGAAAGTAGTCTGGGGGCCAGCTGAAAAAAGAGTTGGGGATAAATCCTTGTTCTGCGAGGCGTGCACAGTGGCAACAGCTGCGTGGCTGCTCGTGTATGTATCTGTTGGATACGTAAAAAGGCTGCCGCCCATTAAAGTGGCTCCGCCCACAGAGTGTGCCAAGATGGATTCCGAGTGAAATGGTGACGTCATGACCTGCCTGCGCAGTTTGGCGCCCAAAAACTGGCGAAAATATATCTGCATATATACGACGTGCCCATACATAGGAGCTGGTCAGGTCTTTGCTGTTGTGAAGGTTATGTAACACACAGCTCGACGTATGCTATATAAAAGCGAGTGTATTTGTGTGTGTGTGTATGTATGTGTGGTGTGTGGGTGTTTAGGTAGGCAGCCATTTTGTGCGTGGCATCGCAAGCTTCGTAGGCAACCCAGGCGGATACTGCTGTTCATAGCTCCGCAGATCGTCAGCGAGTGTAGCTGCTTTTCGTAAGCATCCAAAACTCTCGAACGCAGCTCGTCACAGTTGGTCTTGTGGCTCCGTCCCGTTCGGTTCAGTTCAATCAAGTTCCCAGTTCCAAGTTTACGCGAGTGTTGTGCAGCCGAGTTTTGTAAGTTGTAGCTGTAGCACAATTTAGTAGTTGCACCTGCCACCAATTCAATCGCATTCTAGGTCATCTCGATAGCTAGCTAGCTAGAACTAGCTTAGTCAAGCGCTCATTTTGCACTCGCTCGATCGCAAACGTCATTTGTTGTTTGTTATTGTTCTTGTTGTTCCCCGCATCGCACATTTTCGCTCTTCATACGTAATTGCCAGTAAAGCAGCCAAAGTGAATTACTTAAAGCAATACATCGACGATATCCGCAGGATAATCGGTAAGATATCCTATACTACACGCACACGACAACAACAAAATAAAGAAAAGAAAATAAAATGTTTTCTTCTTTTGTAAACACACTACTCACTCTTTATCCGAGTGTCGGTTACATAAGTTAAGGTCCAGGTTTAAGGTTTTCCACATTGATTACAGCTGTCGCCTTGTCTGTATCCTGTACATAGTCTCTACAGAAACATACACACACACACACACACAGATGCCCACGCAGGAAATAACGTTAACACTCACTGCGCAATAGCAGATGCTGCTCAGCCTTATATTGTATATGCACATTCAGTCCAGGCCCAGACCGAGTCCTAGTCCCAGTCTCCTATCAAATCTGCGTACATGCATTGCTGGCCTTATATACAAGTATGTATATGAGACTGTGCCACCCACACTCACTCACCAATTTTGTCCTTCAGTTGTCCTTGTACACACACACACACACATTTGTCTATGTCCATTTTCATTTCTGTTTATTTACTTAGCCAATGCATTTTCACGCTGTTTTTCATGGCGTTAGTTATGTAATTGGAGGCATTTACATATTTATCACTCGGATATTGTGTAACACCTAGCTCCCTCATGCCCCTTTGCATACATATGTTTTCATCTCTATTCAGTGTTATATAATGCTACGAGCATTTGTTCATTAAACAGACAGCAGGCATTTGTATATAGATTTAACTTTAATGATCTCTCTATATTTTCTTCGATTTTTTTGCAGAGGAGAAAATGTCGCTCAATCCGAACGGGTATAAGCTCTCCGAAAGGACAGGCAAACTAACAGCATATGGTAAGTTTATATAAAATATAATGTATATACATATGTATATATAATATAATATTATATAATAATATGAGTTTTCAAAAAAACATTTGAATTATAAAACATATTAATTTATAATTAGTATGGTTGAATATTTCCATTATAAAACATTTCATGTACAAACATTTTATTCAGCGCATTGATAAGCAAATCAATAACCATTATAACTAACAGAAATAGAGGGTAAAACAAGCAACTGTAGTTGCATAGAAGATAATTATGGTTCCGGCATATTTATTCATCAATTTTTCTTTTATTTCATATGGAACGCATTTGACTGATTTTATTTCCCATAGATACAGTATTTATATATAGGGGACACTTTATTTTCAATCAATTTACATTATACAAAAGTGATGTGTTTTAATTTTTTTTTTTTTTTTTCAAGAGTACAGCACACATTATCCTTTTTTACTTAAACAAAATATTTTATACAAGGAAAATTGATTTGTTTTATATTCTCATAGATATAGTATTTAAAATAATACTATGAACATAATGTTTCTTGATGAAAATGTATACAAGAGCAGAGACTGCACATTATTTGCTTCCTAACAATAAATAATCCCTCTCTTTATCGATTAAACACCTTATCGAAAGTCTGTTATATAATAATATTCCTACATATTTAGAGCTGCAGTCTCAAAATTGTGAATTTAAATTAATATGTGTTTAGTATAGATTTTTGTTATTCAATAGTATAGGGGTATTGGATTGGATTGGTTGATGTAGCTTTGTTTTCCACATCCATATCAGATTTTTATATAGGTCAGATTCATAATACATAGTGTATGAAAATTCCATTAAATATGATCCCTTGTAGAAATATTACGTATGCCAGAAATGCTGCTGTAAGATATTAGTCATATGTATTAATCAGTTCTCATAGTTGTGAGTCCACTGAGATCTATTTGCTCAAGGAATAGCAAATGAGAGGTGTTAAACTGACACGAGCAAACAAAACGAGCAAAAAAGACGACCGCAAGGCCGTACTTGAGTAACAAACAGACTCTCGGCAAACACATTGGTCTGCTGTCGAGGACACTCACTGCCAGTTACAGTCCTTGCCAGGGACCTTGATAAATTGCTGCGTCGCTTGACTTCAGTGATGCGTGAAACTGGCGAATGCCTTGTAACAGATTTTCCCAACAGCAGACAAACAGACAAACAGAGAAACAGTCATATAAACAGACAGAGAGTGTGAGAGAGAGAGAGAGAGAAAGAAAGAGAGCGAGCGACGCACCAAAAGTCAAAGGCATCCAACCACCACCAAGTTGGATGCAGGCCCAGAATAAGGCACAGAAAGGTGCCTGCAGGACGCGTGCCAAAAATTGAAAGCACAACAAACATAAACCGTTTAGTCACAGGATATTACGTGCGCTTACATGTGAGAGCGGGACGGGACTAGCCAGCCAGACATACGCACGTAAATACACTAACATACATATGTATGTGCGCAAGAAGAATCGGGATCTGTTCCAGGGGTTCAGGGAGTGGGAGTCCTGGTCACGGCTGTGTCTGACATTAAGCGCACGCGGACAAGTTTTCGCTTATGTGGGCAGAGCACATTAAATTTTATTTAACTTTGCCGTTAACTTGAGGAATTTCGAAATTGCTACAATTTGTCTGCTGCGCTGGTGTCCTGGTGCTGCCAGGGTTGATCGGCGGCCTATTTGACTTGAAAATGGGCCGGCTTCATGAAATGGCAATTATGCGCAACGTTAACTTTCCAATTGAAAAAGACACTGACTCGAGTCCCTTACTCCGACAACACCAATTTCATTATAAGCGCAGGCAATTAATAGCACAAACCACAGTTAAGCATAGCCAAATGTCCACGGAGTTGGCCATCCCCAAATCTTAAACTTGGGCAGCATACGACTGTAAGCCATGAACACTTAAAACAAATAATTTTTATATGCAATATAATAAGAAAAGATTTTTAGGAAGTGTACTCGTAGAAAGGGAACAGCTTAAAAATATTTTGCATGAAATATATATGGTATTAGGCCTTTAATCTATATATATAAAAGAAAGTTGTGTAAAAGTGAAGACTGCTTATAACTTGATTTGGGCTGAACCAATTTTCATGGTTTTTGATTTGTTGGATTTGTCTCCGCAACGAGTTTAGTATAGGGTCTTAAAAATACTGAAAAAATTTGCCGAATACTTGAAAAACGCGGTTTTTTCCCCAAATGTTCAAATTTTTTTTATACCCAGTAGGCTTGGTAACAGTGACAGTTTTGACAATAGTGTAGAAGTAAATAAACAAATGTAGTCAGTCAGTCTACGGTCTCCTGACCTCGAGCAGACCTGACTATTCAAAAAAAAAAAAAAAAAAAAAAAAAAAAAAAAAAAAAAAAAAAAAAAAAAAATTTCAAATCAAAAGGAAAAATATTTCAAATCAAAAATCTGCAAAAAATCAAAAGATTAAAACCTGACTGTTCAAAAAATAAATAAAAAATTAAAAATTCGAAATTAAAAAAAAAAGGTAATTATTAAAAAGTGTATTTTTGGCTTTTTATATTTTCGGACTTTTAAACTTTATAAATATTTCAAATCAAAAATCTGCAAAAATTAAAAAAAAATCAAAAGATTAAAACCTAACAATCAAAAATAAATAAAAAATTCAAAATTCAAAATTCGAAATTAAAAAAAAAAAAGTTAATTATTAAAAATTGTATTTTTGGACTTTTACAAAAGCTAAATATCTCGAAAGTTCAGGTATTTGTTTGTCTCAAACATAAATTTGTGTAAATTATTTATATTTATATTTCTCGATTGTTTTATATGGTTTTGTGCGAGGGCAGTATTACTATTAATAAAAATGCCGCGTCCTAGAAAATCTAATCTTTCCCGGCGGACCCATAATGCAATTAGGCAACGGAATAGCGCAAGTCAATTATCTGACGAAGAGCGAGAAATCGCCCGAGAAAGGCTCCGCGTTAGTACCCAGCAAAGAAGGGCCTTAATTCGTGCTTCTCAAAGAGAGGCAGCCCGTGAAATGGCAATAAGAAATGGTTCAAGGATTGATTTGAATCGAGCAGCGTTTCGATATGATTGCACCATTGATTACAGCTTGAATCGTTTAGTTTGCATTGGTCCAATGGACGTTGTTTGCTAGCATTGTGGCGCATTGAAGTTTGCTGGTGAAACGCCCGGTTTGTGCTGCCTTAGTGGTAAAGTGACATTGCCATTAGCGGTCACCATAGCCATTGCGTTCCCTGCTTTATGGCGAACCACTAGAATCACGACATTTTCTAGCGAACACTCAAAAATACAATGCCTGTTTCCAAATGACATAATTTGGGGCGGAAAATATTGGAGACGGATATTTAAGGTAATTTACGTTAAAAATTTTATTTTCTATGACTGCCAAAAAAAAATTTTGAATAATGTAGTTTGTTAGATTTCTGTAAAAAGTGGTTGTAAATATAACTATAACTATGGCTTTGAATTTAAAGATTCAAGGCCAGATTTGCCATCGCATTGGATCATTGCAACCTATTGAAGATGCACAGCAAAAATTCTTGCAAATATACTTCATGGGCAATATGGAAGAACAACTTGACCAGCGTCAAGAAATGAACACAGCTATGAAAAGAGCAATTCTCCAAGATTTGCCTGCTTAGAAATTTAAACCAACCAAAACTGTGCAATGGAACGCGTTTGGTGATAAGAAAACTGATGAGCAATGTGATTCACGCGTCGATACTCAAAGGAAAATTTAAAGATGAGGAAGTTCTTATTCCTAGGATTCCGATGAGCTCAACAGATATGCCCTTTGAATTTAAACGAATTCAATTCCCGCTTCGTCTTGCCTTCGCCATGACGATCAACAAGTCACAGGGCCAATCTTTGACTATTTGTGGCCTCAATCTAGAAAATGCGTGTTTTTCTCATGGTCAATTGTACGTGGCATGCTCACGTGTTGGCAAACGATCCGCATTATTTGTTCTTGCACCCCAAGGTGCTTGAATGAAAATCCGATTAATAAATTTATCAGTGTATCCCAGCCTGAACAACATAGCTTTCAACAATTTTTTACCTAGAAATAATATAGAGGGCAATGCAACGTTTGCCGGGCCAGCTAGTAAATAGATATAGAACAAGTAAGACTGCTCTAGTCGAGACTGCTCGACTAGGGCAGATCCTGAACCCTTCCAGCTGATATTTTAATAATTGTGCATTTCTTTTGTACACACATACAAAACCATACATACATACAAATGCATCCACACCCACGCATAACCACGCGCTCTGCTAACTGGGCAATAATATGAGAATATACGTGTTGAAAAATTTCTCTTGTAGTAGGACTACCTTCATGAAAGTTTCAGAGCATGATCGTATGGTTTAAGTCTCTAGTGAAATACGGGCGTGACATCCAAAATTTGTAAATTACAGTCTTTGTATTCATCAAATACAAGTACATATATACACAGTAAATCGGAAGTCTCCAGGTCTAATAGTGTTTAAATTAGGCTGAAAAAAAAAAACAAAATCAATTAATCGATTATTCTCGATAATAAGATGTCGGACGAGTTATCGAAAAAATATGACAAACTTGTACTGCGTATGGTATACACGAGTATGCACTCAAAATGTCACCTCTCTAGCTCTCATAGCTTCTGAGATCGGCTTGCTCATACGTATATCAACTTAGCTCGTCGTCCTGAATATATATACTTTATGGGGTCTGCGATGCTTCCTTCAGGTTCAGGGTATAAAAATACTCAATATAAAAAAAAAAAAAAAAAAAAAAAAAAAAAAAAAAAAAACATTGTAAAGATTGTCACTTAAGGTTTGGCTAAAATCTCAGGTTGAACTGTTCATTTAAAAAGCGACTTTCGTTTTTTTGTAGCTTGTGAACCTCTTGTTTTTTTGTGATTATCTTGAAAACTAACATTTGCCTAAAATCAGATTTAGCACCAATTATTGAGCTAATCAAGAGCTAAAGGATTCACTATTCGTCAAAATAAAAAAATGTTTTGGCATTCGTTTTTTTTTTTAACTCTAAAACTTACGAATATCACATTCGCCACTAGAGAATTGCCCATATATTAAAACCTATTATAGCCCAGCTCGGTACAGTTAGAATGTCTGAACTCGAAAATAGAGATTCGACTGCTTGTTTGTTATTTCTTGTCAGATGTCAACAGTAGAAAAAGACTCAATTAACAATGTATACTTTGTATATACAATAAGAAATAAATCGCACCTCATACGAAATAATCCAGGGAGTTAGCAGACTCTACTTCTATATATGTATAAAGAATATAATGTTTATACTTTATAGCGAATAGGTGCAAGTTTTACACAGATGTTTCAATATTCAATAACATTTAATTTGATTTAAAATGTAAGTCAGGCGTTATAAACTCTTATATTATATTCTGCACAAGTATTAGATGTAAATGGGTAATCTGTTTTTTATGGCTCAGCCGTTTCAATTTCAAATAAAGCCCGCCCACAAATCATCATCAAAATAATAATCATAATTCGTAACGAAGCGCGGCGGCTAGATAAGGCAGAAAACCATTTTCGCTGTCAGCAGCAGCACACGCGCCACCTTTTTTTATGCATAACGATAAGAGATGAAGATAGAAGCTAGAAGAGAGACAGGGGGATATATCGGATGCCGAGGCTGTGCTTTAATTCCACTGACAATACGAATTTTTGCATCTTTTTATCCAGATCTCTTGCCCACGACAGTCACCGCTGGAGCAGAGACTCGTGAATTTCTGTTGAAAGTAATCGATGTGCTCTTGGACTTTGTCAAGGCAACTAATGATCGAAATGAGAAGGTGCTGGACTTTCATCATCCCGAGGATATGAAGCGTCTGCTCGACTTGGACGTGCCGGATCGGGCGCTGCCGCTGCAGCAGCTGATTGAGGACTGCGCCACGACGCTCAAGTATCAGGTGAAGACAGGTAAGTGGCATGGCGATAGCCATAGATGGAACTGAGTCGGACCTTCCCAGGGGTAGCTTATCATATGTTTACACAGTCAGCCACTCGGCGTTAATCAAATTTGTCTCTGCATAAATTTGCATGCGCTGCAAACAACAAGCATATGCTCCGCAGGGCGCGTGCCCGAAAAACTTGCGGTCGCATTAGGGCACAAAGTGTGCAGCCTTGTAGATAAGCACATTAGCTTCGAGGACGTCGCAACAGACAATGCCATTTTATGGCCCATTGAGCTGTGCTCGTCCCAGTTGTTTACACCTTTCAAAAACACTCGTCCGACCCCATTCAAAGTGGACTTAAATCTGAAAAACTGACTTGCCATCAATCATAAATCAGCCAAAAGGGTTCTAAATGCGGCTTTAGCAGCCAAAAGTCATTCGCACGTTTCGCTTTATGTTGGTTTTTATATACGATGCCCATTGAAATTGAAAAAAAAGGTATATTGATTTTGTTTGAAAAGTTTATTGATTGAGGTCGCAGCATTATGAATTAAAAATGTTTACTCCGACCTAGCCCTATTAGTTTAATCCGTCAAAGCTTGTCCATTTCATAAACTAGATTAGAGTTTTATTGGTGGAAATTTTAATTTTTAGACTTTGGAGTTTAATATTGTTTACAAATTTATTATATTGAATATCATATGAGGGAAATATATGACAAATCTCTGAGCGTTATATAGGTATGGATTTATTCGAAAATACAATCATATTTTCAATAGTAAAATAGAAACTATAAACCTAGCGTTTGCTACAGGGTATATACTAGTCCGGCGTTCTCAAAAGCTTATTTCTCTAGTTTTTCATTGAATGTGAATACTCGCCTGATTTCATTGAAAATTAATGCAAGGGGCGGACAACGGCGGCGGGCGCACGTGACCGCAATTCTGTTTGGAGTATCGATAATAAGCACCGTCCATCCCCGGATGCTGCGGCCTTGTCTAGGAAACTGCGTGAGCTTCCGTCCACCCCGCCCAGAGGCAAAAGAAGGAAATTACACCGGCTTGTTGGAACAGGAAGAGAAGCTGTCTCGGTTTTTGGCTTCTACTGTTCGCAAAATTGAATTAAAACTAGACTGAAATAACAATGTAATCAGGCAGAAGCTGCATAAGCAAAGTTTTGATTAGATTTGAAGAAGGGAATTACGAATAGATTGTGGCAAAATATTGGAATAATATAGAGATAGTTTGCAACAAAAATTGCCACACATGTTGTCTCTTCAATAAGGTAGATAAAGCAAATAATAAATATTGAAGGTTTTAAAATAATTATCATTGACATATTTTACCATATTGAATTAGAGTTATCTTTTATATTATTTTTGGTAGATTAAAAACGGAAATACAGACTGAATGTGTTTAAATTTCACATATTTTCGAATTTTTCATTGACAGAATTTCCCTTCTGGCTAAACTAGCATGATATAAATCCCATTTATGATCCATAATCTCACATAATGCACACCCCACCGAGGGGAAACATGATATGCCAGGCACGAGGGCCGGGAGGCTTTCTGTCTGTCTCTCGCATGTGGACGACTCTATATAAAGGGGAGCTTTAATCAAAATCCGTTGTTATTTTCTGACTCGCTGCATTCCTGATCCTTTGATGCGAATGAATGACTGACTGCCTGACGCTCTGCAAGGCAGTCCTAAGCTCGTGTCTAGGTCGAGGGTGATTCAAGTCCTGTGACTCGAAGAGTGCTCGTTCCTGCTAGCAACTGAGGCCACATTCGCAAATTGAAATGTTTGGATGCCGACGCTTTCATACACTGTCTGTGTATAAGTGTGTGTGTGTGTGGGAGAGTCTGGGCGGATGGATTTAGCCTTGTGGCGAATGGGATTTTAATCACACGACTTATGGCACTCAAGATGTGAACTGACAGACGCCCAGAGCGACGCACACGAAGGGTTTGCAGGACATTTAGCGAGGGGACTTTCGACAGCTTCCTGATGCTCCTGCTGTTTGTAATGAAAGCATTTTGTGATTTTTCGTGGGATTTCAGTGGAGTCGCAGCAAGTCGCAATTAGCTGCAATAAATGAACAATTTAAGACACACACACACAGACGTAAATTCCCTGTTTGACTAACAATGGACAAGCCTAGCGCTTTAAGATCTGGGCCCCATTGATTTTTCTGACCCCGAACAGACCGTCAACAATGTTTGTCGGCCTCGTCTGCCCTTGAACGCATGCACATCCGGCCTTGTATTGAACGCCAGTCAGCCGTGTTTGGTGCTCGGGTCGCCAGCCGGCTGTTGCTTTGTTTCAGCCGAAACATTTTTAATAAAACAAAAAATTGTAGCATGAAAGATGGCAACACAGCTGCCAGGCACATCTGCTGTCAGCTTAACCAGCTCCAGTTGACAGACAGCCATGGCGAAATACGAATAACAAAATACGAAAGGCGGTAGATTGCAGATGGAAGGCGGAATACGGAAGACGGAAGGCATTTTCAGCTACATTAAACAAGCAACTCAAATTTCTGCTCCACAGGCCATCCCCACTTTTTCAATCAGCTGTCGAACGGCTTGGATCTGATCTCCATGGCTGGCGAATGGTTGACCGCCACTGCCAATACGAACATGTTCACATATGAGATAGCCCCGGTGTTCATACTCATGGAGAACGTGGTGCTCACCAAAATGCGTGAGATCATCGGCTGGTCCGGCGGAGACTCAATTCTGGCGCCCGGCGGCTCCATTTCCAATTTGTATGCGTTCTTGGCCGCTCGCCACAAGATGTTCCCCAACTACAAGGAGCACGGCTCGGCTGGCTTGCCCGGCACCTTGGTCATGTTCACATCGGACCAATGCCATTATTCGATCAAGTCTTGCGCTGCTGTCTGCGGCCTCGGCACCGACCACTGCATCGTGGTGCCATCCGACGAGCACGGCAGGATGATCACCTCCGAGCTGGAGCGCCTAATACTGGAGCGCAAGGCCAAGGGTGACATTCCGTTCTTTGTCAACGCCACGGCTGGCACAACTGTGCTGGGTGCATTCGATGATATCAATACCATTGCCGATATCTGCCAGAAGTACAACTGCTGGATGCACGTCGATGTGAGTAGCCATTGAATCTCGTAGAGGCCTGCTAATGGAGCCTACATATATCTATTCCATATATCTTTTCCCCAGGCTGCTTGGGGCGGTGGATTGTTGATGTCGCGCAAGCATCGTCATCCCAGATTCACAGGAGTCGAGCGGTAAGTTCATTAATAAAACTGATTTCATCAACACTCACATTGGGAACTACAAAATATTAAAGGCAAAGATGAAGACGATTTAAAAGCAAAATAAGCCAAATGATATAATTAATATTGATATATATGTGATAAATAATGTGATAAATGTAAATAATTAATCAATTTTAAAAAATATATAAAACTAAAAAACTTTTCTGGGATATTAAGAGAGATATTAAAAAATATTCAGTTTCAGTTCAAAAATATCCTATAGAACTTAACTCTAACATTCTTCAATTAAAGCCTAAAAATATTATAAAGTTGTTTCTTGAGCAAATTGAAATATACTTTAAAGTACATCAAGGATGCTCCATTGTCTTTATGAAGTCTTTATGTGCCTGACAATAAGTTGACTCATTTATCATCTGCCCTCATATTCGTGCAGTCAAAACAAGAATTGAAATCTCTTGTTGTGCAAATTTAAATCTAAATGCTCCCAAATGGCCCGCATCGTTCAAAGTCCAAAGTGCTTACAGGGCGAGCCTTTAGCGACATGTGGTAAAAATCTCAATTTGCCATTTAGTGCTTCCATCAGGTGTTCAGAGCTTAACGGGATTACAAGGCCCAAAGCCGAGTGCATTTTCGTCTGCGTCAAAGACAAACAAATGAACAAAGTGGATATTCAACCCGCGCGTCCTTGCAACACTCACTCAATTGCCACCCTTCCGCCAGGCCGTGATGCAGGATGAATGGGTGTCGAGGTGGTTGGGGGGTTGGGTGACTGGGTGACTGGGTGGTGGGCATTACTTACACAACAATTACGCCAAACAATAACCGGAGGGCAGATGAGGCGGCTGCTTCCGTTAGATGGCTGAGCAAGGAATTTTTAATTTTAAAGTTAAAATCGGAGTCCGTAAGTGCACTTTACGTAACTCCCGCCCCTAGCAGCCGGAAGTGCCAGAGAGCTTAGGCAAATGCCACCGCCGCTGCAGCTGTCGTATTGACAGTTTTGCGGTCAAGGGAGAAGTGTCCCATAAACACTTTCAAATTGATGGGCCCCATCCATCAAGTGGGCATTCAAGTTCAATTCATTTGGCGCCCAAATCCTGGTTGGCATGCAAATTGCGGGCCCTAATTGAACGGCTCTCTATAAATTAATCATTAAAT
This sequence comes from Drosophila arizonae, assembly GCF_054131065.1. Classification (NCBI taxonomy): domain Eukaryota; kingdom Metazoa; phylum Arthropoda; class Insecta; order Diptera; family Drosophilidae; genus Drosophila; species Drosophila arizonae. Next base: position 24,363,897 of record NC_142924.1, on the reverse strand, counting down.
GCGCGTGTAGCTGACATCTTGTGGGCATTGGCAGCTAAGCCCGAGTTGATTAATGGCATTCGGTTCCAGCTGCTAGGAGATGCTCTTAAATCGGCTTAGCTTGCGGGAAATGGCTAAAACAATGCAAACTTTTCGCCCCAGCTTGGCGCTGCACAAGACACAAGAACAGTGTCATTGATAAAACTTGTGGCATGCGCCACATGCCGCCACTCAAGCTGAAGCACGCTCACAGTGGCACTCCATAAGCATCATGTTTATAGACACCCACCCACACGGAGCTGTAAATAGCTGCCCCTGGGGGATGTTTAGTGGCGTCTGTCGACCCTCAGGCTTTGGGGTTGCGCTCGCTTTGAATTCAATTAAAGCTCTGCGGCTTCAAATTGCCACAATTTATGGCACTTGCCAGCTAGGAAGCTTCTGTCCTTGTCGCCGTCCTTGTCCCGGCGGGGTGGCTGCGCGCGAGGGTTGGCACTGGATTCGCACAGACCGCATAGCGTGGGAGCTTAGTGTTAATTGTTTGTAATTTGTAATTGAATGTCATTTAATATATATTGTTGCCCGACCTGATTTGACTTTTGCAGCGCGGATTCTGTCACCTGGAATCCACACAAGCTCATGGGAGCCCTGCTCCAGTGCTCGACTATTCATTTCAAGGAAGATGTAAGTATTGAAACTGCTTTGAATTTATTCATCAGCGATATTATTGTTAGTAATACAATTTTTTTATTTTTATACCCTGAACCCATTTTCAATGGGAAATCAGGGTATAATGGTTTTGTTGAAATGTATGTAACAGGGAGAAGGAGGCGTGGCAGACCCCACAAAGTATATATATTCTTGATCAGGGTGACGAGCTGAGTTGATTTGGCCCTGTCCGTCTGTCTGTCCGTCTGTCCGTATGTATGAACGCGTCGATTTCAGAAGATATAAGAGCTAGAGACTTCAAATTTTTTTTAAAAATGTCCGTTATTACAGCGCGCATATGTGTATGTGTGTGTGTGTATGCGTTTGTGTGTGTATGCGTGTGTGTGTGTATGTGTGTCTGTATGCGTGTGTGTGTATGTGTGCCTGTGTGTGCGTACGTGCCTGTGTGTGTGTGTGTGTGCGTGTTTCTTGTGTAAGCTGAAAGACGCGAAAAATTATTGAAATATCTATTGCTCCAAGGGTTCAGGGGATCTCGTAGTCGAGCAGTCTCGACTAGAGCTTTCTTACTTGTTTTATTTTCAATTTATTTCACTCTTTTTTATAATTAATAATGTTGTGAATGGTATTTTTTTTGCAATGTTTGCAATGTTTGAAGAGTTTAGGCTAATACATAGTCCTTTTCTGCTAAGTTATTTATTTACATACATGACATATGGATATGCGATAACATTAGTTAGTAGTACAATGTATGTAATGTAATGTATTAAACGATGAACAAAATTATGAAAAAAGATATATATTCTCTAAGTTTAAACGGACCGATTACTTGTAGGAATAAAATATTTATTTTGGACATATTGTCAATTATGACAAATAAGCTAATTTCCTAATTTTTTATGGAATGCCAATAAAAATGGTTCACTTGGCAAATTAGGAACGCGAATGGGAAAAGGAATGCTCTCATTAAAAACAAGAAAGAAATTACTTTAAAATATTAATAACTTTTCTTTGGCTTTATATTTCAAATAAAGTACTTTACTCCAAAATATAGCGTTAGAATACTCAAAGAATGAGAAGAGTTTAACATGGAACACTGCAGCTCACTCGTGCTGAGTGCAGCCTAGATCGCTATTCTCATCCAGTGTAGTATTGTATAATATTTCATATAAAGTTTTTCATTCAGCTCACGACAGTCTATAGTTGAAATTAAACTTAAAAACATACATTACAAAATTTTATCAATACTTATGCTACTTTTCAAGATTCAGAGCAGAATTGTATGCCAGCGCTGCATGTTAATGGTGACCTGGTACTAGCCTTTCGTCAACTCTTGTCGGACCTCGATGATAGAAAATAAACTAATATTATAAGTAAATTTTACTGAATTAAGGTCAAAATTTGAAACAAGAGTTCTATTGAATAGACTCTTTGAACTACAAACTGTTATATAAATGGATTCTTCTTAGACTTTCAGACTTGACTTTGAAGTTTTAATTTCTTCATAATAACTATAACTAAAGCTTAAAATTCGGTTTTAATATTTTATTCGATTGACATGAATGACTACTGTCTCTCCCTTTTCACTCTTACATATTTCAAGTTTGCATATCCTTCGTTTTTCGTAAGCATTCTTCTGCATATCACAATGTTTGTTGTTTGCCCAAGGAATTCCAATTGTGTTGCGAACAATTCCTTGTTATTTTTCATGCCAAACAACAGACCGACAGTCAGTCAGCCCGACAGTCAGACATGGACGGAGGCTGTCGCAGTCTGAAAATTACAATGAACAAGCAAATGTTTGACAACCCTGCTGCCGCTGCTCCTGCTCCTGCTGCTGTTGCTGCTGCTGCTGCTGCTGCTGCTGCCGCCGCTGCTCTTGCTCCTGTTTAGTTTGGCTAGAGCCACCCCTCGATTGGGTTTCCTTTTTTATATTCCGTGCAATATGTTGGCATCGGTCACAGTTGCGTCTTTTGGCAGGCGGAATTTTAATTAAAATTTGAACTTGACTTATGAGCAAAAAAATAAGAGAGAAGGCGGAAAACCGATAACGAAAATCCATGTGTTTGCAGGGCCTGCTCATCAGCTGCAACCAAATGTCAGCAGAGTATCTGTTCATGACCGACAAGCAGTACGACATCAGCTACGACACTGGCGACAAGGTGATCCAGTGTGGACGCCACAACGATATTTTCAAGCTCTGGCTGCAGTGGCGCGCCAAGGGCACCGAGGGATTCGAGCAGCAGCAGGATCGCTTGATGGAACTGGTTCAGTATCAACTGAAGCGCATTAGGCAGCAGTCCGATCGTTTCCACTTGATTATGGAGCCCGAGTGCGTTAATGTCTCGTTCTGGTATGTGCCCAAGCGTTTGCGAGGTGTGCCTCATGACAGCAAGAAGGAAGTGGAGCTGGGCAAGGTAAGATGTCCATCTGTTTACCTAATTATTATAAACTAATTACCCACCTCTTCATTTGCTGCCTTTGCAGATCTGCCCCATTATCAAGGGACGTATGATGCAGAAGGGCACACTTATGGTTGGCTACCAGCCAGACGATCGACGACCAAACTTCTTCCGGTCGATCATCTCATCGGCTGCTGTGACCGAGCAGGACGTGGACTTCATGCTTGATGAGATACACCGATTGGGCGATGACTTGTAAGCGATTCTAGCTGAGAACCTATATTGTCTCCAAAAGATAAATCTAGCTACTGTTGTGTGGTCGATGCAACCAAGAAGTATCTTTAAGGTAAAAAGCATATCATAAGAACGCGATGAAAACAACGCTCAACTAATCAAAGTTATATGTTACTGTACATTGAATTATAAAGTGTTGCCGAATGTTATGTTTCTTTCGCTTTTCAGTTATTGAATTTTAAGCCCCAACACAGTGTTGGAAAACTATTAAATATGTACTCATAATATAATCAAAATGTTGCCAATTTTAATGTTATTTTATGTTTCACTTTCATGATGAAATTTAAAGAGTTTATTGCGACTGTTGCAGATATGAATTATATCAAGTTATTATATCGTAAAGAACTTTAAAAAAATATCTCTGTGTACATTTATAATACAATCCAAACACTACACAAAACCACCCGCCACACTCACCACCAAACCAGAAACAAACAAATCAATTTAAAAATCAAAGTTGGAACATTTGAAAGCAAATTATAAGCGAAACAAAATAAAACTTAAGAGCCTAAGTGTTGTAAAACGATATGATATCTTAACATATCATTAAAGAAAAAAAAAAAAAAAAAAAAAGCAAGACAAAAAAAATCAGTTATTGCTAAAAATATGTTGAATTCTAATTAACTCGTTTGCAATTCTCAAATTATATAGTTCTGTTGCAGCTATATAAAAAGTATATCTAGAGTTGATCTATGGCAAAGTTTATGCTCCAGGCAATTGTATGTACCTTTACACCATATATCAAAGAGACCTGCGCTTGTTAAATTGTACACTCTGAAAACAGTTCACACACGAAAGCTACAAGATCATTGGGGGAAGCTGAGTGGGCTTCAAGCACTACGTAAATCTGTAAGAATGGGATCTTGAGCCCAAATTAGTCCAAGTATCGAACTGTGCTATATACATAAATACGTATAAACGAATAATTTAGTTGAATCTTAGTTATTGATCGTGCTTATCATCGTATACAAACGTCTGATATATATATATTGGAGATATATTCGGTGTCAATTAAATGCAATTAAATAAACTGTTAAGAAAAGGTGTTGGAACATTATATATGAATTTGAATAAATATGAATTTTAATAAACTTAGGTTCGACTTTGTTAAATTTGGTTAGAAATGAGTTCCGAGAAAAATCAAAAAGAAAACACACGTACATAATCTTTACCCGTATAAATATATTCACAATTATATATAAAATATACATTTATGTAATTGTAGTTTAATGTGCTGTTTACTAAGTTAAATTGAAGTCAAATTACATACATACATATATATTATGTGTATACCAGATGAATTAAAAGCTAAATAGAAATTCCAAAGTCAAATCATATAATTTGTATTTCGTGTATAAATTGATGTATATGTATTTGAGAACTACAACAAAGACAACAATTATTCCAGCATCTTAAATATTAAATATATATTATGTATACATAAATTATAAATAAATGAGTAAATAAAAAACAAAAGTAACCAAAGAGCAAGAAAGAGAGTTTTTAATTGCCTCTCTGCACACGCCGCCGATTTGAGGGGCTTGTTCTGCTAAGAGCTGATGATAACCGGCCCAACCGGCTTAAGAGCGACCAGAGGGGCATTCCTACGATATATAAAGAATGTAAATTGGGAGCAGCTACTCAGTTGTCATCGTCACTCTGGCGTTAAGCACACTCTCCGTTGTGGCTGTCATTTTAATCAGTTTACTAAGCACACATCTCTACGGAAGTTCTAAATTCTTCAGTTATATAGTTGATACTCATCTCGACTTGGATAAAATGTCAGTCAGCTTCGTGCCAGTGCCAGCCGGCAGCGATTTTCCCTTGGAAAATTTACCATATGCTGTCTTCTCTACTAAGTCGAATGTAAGTAATTCAAATTGTAGGCAACTTAATTTAGAATTATTATTTAGAATATATAATACATATTCCTTATTTTCAGCTATTTTAAATATATGTGAAAAAACAATTGATATATCATATTTAATAACGAATGTCACATGGAATATTATGAAATAGTCAGTAAAGAAATTTCTCATGTGCTCGGTCTCTCAATTTAGAACAAAGACCGCTTTAGTGCATATCATTTGCATGTTAAATTATATCAAAACTAGTTTGTTTACGAAAACAACCTCTGATTTCCATAGTCATAACAGCTACTGCTATGTATAACACCTGCTTATCTTTGAATATCGTATCTGAATATCGTATAATTTCTTATGGCCGTATTCTTGTTGCTTTACAGCCCGTCCATCGGCTGTGCGTCGCAATTGGTGAGCATGTGCTGGATCTAAAAGCTGTGTCGCATTTGTTTGCATCCCCGCTGCAGGTATATACTTTGCACTGCTTGCTGAACTGCTTGACGAGTATGCTCTGTTTTCTATAGGCTGCTCTGCAGGCAGACACGCTGAACTTGTTGATGAGCTTGGGTCATGAGGCGTGGGAGGAAGTGAGGACTCAAACCCAGAAACTGTTGACCAAGGGTTCCGAAGTGGAGCAGAATGTGGACTTAAGGAGCGCGTAGGTTATCTATATACCTTCCATTCGATTCGAATTCCTAATTTATTTCCTGTTTATTGCTTGCGCTAGAGCTCTGATACCTCAGTCGGAGATTTCGCTGCATTTGCCAGCTCAGATTGGTGACTACACGGACTTCTACTCCTCCATTCATCATGCCACCAATGTGGGCATAATGTTCCGTGGTGCAGATAATGCTCTGATGCCCAATTGGCGTCATTTACCAGTGGGTTATCATGGACGCGCCAGCTCTGTTGTTGTGTCGGGCACACCCATTCGCCGACCCTTGGGACAGACGTTGCCCGACGGCGCTGACAAACCCATCTTTGGAGCATGCAAGCTTTTGGATTTTGAGCTGGAAATGGCATTTTTCATAGGCGGACCTGGCAACCCACTGGGCGAACCCATCAAGGTGGACGATGCCTGGCAGAATGTCTTTGGATTTACGTTAATGAACGATTGGAGTGCTCGTGATATACAGAAGTGGGAGTACGTGCCACTGGGCCCCTTTACGGCCAAGAATCTGGGCACCACCATATCTCCCTGGGTGGTGACGACGGCAGCGCTGAAGCCATTTTTGATCGATAACTTTCCACAGGAACCGGAAGTGCTGCCATACCTAAGACAGAGTATTCCATTTAACTTTGACATCAATCTGGAAGTTTCCTTAAAACGTAAGATCTATATGGTACTCAAATGATTTCGGTATGGTTAACCCGAATTTCTTAATTCATAGCTGCCAATGACAGCGAGTCGCTCATTAGCAAGTCCAACTTCAAGCACTTGTATTGGACACCGCTGCAGCAGATCGCTCACCACACGGTCACCGGCTGTAATTTGCGGCCAGGTGATTTAATGGCATCTGGAACGATAAGCGGCGAGACACCCGACTCGTACGGCTCGCTATTGGAGCTGTGCTGGCGTGGCACTAAAACCGTGAAGCTTCAAGGCGGCAAAACACGAAAATTCCTGCAGGACTACGATGAGGTCATCATTCGTGGGCACTGCGAGAAAGATGGCCTGCGCATTGGTTTTGGCAGTTGCGCTGGTCAAGTGCTGCCGGCTCCCCCAGTGGAACAATGAATTTGCATACATACATACATATGTAAATAAATATATATTTATTTATATATAAATAAAGAAATCTGTTTACCACTTGCAATCAACAAGTGACTAAAACTCTTTGCCTCTGGCCACTCTCTCTAATTCCCTCTGTGTTTCTCTCTTAAGTCGAGCGCTCTCTGAGAGCGCCAAGCGGTGTCTGCGCCTTTCCACGCTGCTTCGTAAATATGCGCATGCTGCCGGCGTCGTCGCCGTCGTCGACGGCACTGCTGGCGCCTAAGTCGCAGTCAGTCAGTCAGTCAGTTCTCAGTGAGCGACGGCGAAGGCAAAAGTAATTTGAAAGTGTCGCGCGCGCAGCAAACAAATTTATAATATTTAATAAAGAGGGGGAATTAAATCACAAACAAGTTAAATAAGATAATAATATGGCACACAAGCCATTGGCGCCGTACGCAATCTAAATGGCTGCACTTCTAGTTTTGTTTTAATAAAAGAATAATAAGATATTCGAATAAGCAAAACAAATCAAATTTGTGTTAACGCAGTGCGGGCATGTCTTGAAAAACCGTTAAAAGTGTAAGATGAACTACAAATTATTCAATAATTATTTGTTATCTGAAATATTGCTGTGTGCTTGACCAGTAAAGCCAGTTTATTTTTTTCCAACTTCATGTGAATATTTTTCTCAAATTTCGTGTGCGGCAACCACTCGCAATGACTGGAAAAATCAATTTTGAAGCAGGTCTGCGCACGCACTCACAAACACAAACACGCACGCACACTCACACACACACAGAACTCAAGCAGACGCATGCACGGGCACATAAACACACAGACAGACATGCGAACGTCTGAGCTTGGCGCCCACCCACCCTGGTGCACTCGAAACCAGACTCAGGACCCTTTAAAATACCGAACAATCCACTTCTCTGTCGTTTGCCTGCGCTATTGTTATTGTTGTTGTTGCTGTTGTGCTTGTGCTTGTGCTTGCTTGCATTGATTTTCTGCATACACACATTTCGTCCACAAATCTGCGGCAGATGCACAGAGAAGTACACACACACACACAGAGACATACATACATATGCACACATACCACACGCTCAGCATGCAAAAAGTTAATCAGCAGACTTCACATTCCCCCAACAGCCTCAACAACAACAACAACAACATTAGCGAGTAAAAAGATACGCAACAGCAAATGGCTATAAAAAAAAGTTTGCAATTAACTGGCGCCGTCGGCTGTCATGCTGGAACAGACGCTCGCCCTTGCTCCGACGGCGCCCCCCCTACTCAACCGTAGGGAACCTGTTTTGGCGCGCCAGTTGCGCTTCTCGTTTGCCTCTGCCCATGCATCGTGCGCATGTGTCCGGGAGAGGCCCGAGTGCCATGTCTAGACTGTGAAGTGGACTGCTCTGGCTCTCGCTCACGCTCTCTCTTGCTTTCGTTGTGCTGCTCGTGCTCATTGGACGCACGCGCCGGCTGCGGCGTCCACTCTCATTGACGATAACAGGCGAATACAAAGCATAAAGCAAAAAGCTGCACAATTAATTTCCATGTTTATATTTACTTGCTCCCTAGGACATTGAGATGACAGCGAGTGAGAATCGTGTATGGGGGGATTATACCTCTAGTGCAAAGAATTTACTTATATAATTTAGTGATGAACTAATAGTAGGTCAATTTGTCCTACCTAATCCAATATCCAGGAGGTGAAATTCCAAAATTGTTTAGATCACTTGCGCCATCGTGACACGATTCACTTCAAAGTGCTCATCTCTATTTGCTTTGGTTGATTCTTATCAGCAGAAAGTCATAAATTGAGGGACAATGCTTTCTGTTTCGTTCGTTAAGCTCTGACGGCGTCAATGATAGTCAATTGCTTCCATGTGCACACACACATACACATATGTACATACAAAAATATCAAAGAGTTGAGTGCATAAATTCATTGCAATGTGCACTATTATTTCTTTATTATAAATTACTAAACATAGTACATACATATTATAAATTGCTGTAAAGGCTCCGGTCCTATTTGTAAAGCAATTAACCCATTTTCCGCCACCGAGGTACATAGCTCATAAACGTAATTATACAATAATTTGAATGAGTGTGCGCTTCGATAAGGTGAGCCACACAGCAACGTGTATCAGTTCACGCAAAGTATCAAGACATTTTAATACAGTTCAGTCAAGCGCCTAATTAAAATCAAAAGTCAAAATTTCCAATTACCGTCACAGACGCCACTCCAAAGCAGAAAGCTTTTCACAGTATCTATATGTCTGTACGTCAGATTTGTACAGAGAGAAAAATAGTGTATTCACTTAAAAAATGTGAAAATCTTTAGCTTGCATTTGTCTTCTTAAATTTGAATTTGAATTAGTCTATGATGAAAATAATAAAGCAAAAATTCAGATCTATCTATATTATATGCTTAAGCAAATGCGATCTACCTATTGAGCTTTGCAGAGAAACTTAAAAGCAGATATGCTTAGTAGAGTTATATAGTGGAATCTATATTACCTCTTGTTAAAAATAAAAGCTAGAATATGTGCCAAGAATTTCTTTGTACTCGTTTGTATTCAGACTAATTATTGCGTACATACGATTTTTTGCTGAGTGTTTCTTATACCCTGAACCCAGGGGAAATGGGAAATCTGGGTTTAATGGTTTTGTTCAAATGTATGACACAGGCATATGTAGGCGTGGCTGATGTGGCAAAGTAAAGTATGTAAATTCTTGATCAGGAGAACCAGCTGAGTTGATCTCTGCATTTTGTTGCGATGTTAATTGATAATATCTTACTGAGTATTCTCCGCTTTAATTCTTCTAAACAAAATGATTAATAATATTCTCTTGGGAATAATTACATTTTTATAATGCGCAAATTCAATCAACTTTAACCAACACTGCGTCAGTCCCTTCAATTGCAACGATCTCATAAAACTCAAAAGCAAGGGAAATTCTAAATGGGTACTTGTGTATACCATATGCGGAAACGATTCATCATTTTCTTATTGTTGACGAAAATTCATAATTTGAGGTATTTTTTAAACGCAATATAAATACATTAGATTTACAACATTTACTGCATTGGAATGTCAGTTCTTCGCAGTATTAAGGGTATCTCCTAGTCCATCACTATTACGTTTTTATTTATTTATTTTTTTGCTTAGCGGAATGCGGCACCAAATGATTCCAAAGTACAATGATGTCGACAAAACGCCCCCCGTTGTAGCGCCAGCTCCATTTTCAGTAAAGTGGGTGGGTGACTGCCTGACTGACTGATTGACAGACAGAATGACAGACAGATATACTGATAAAGAAGCCAAGCGCCAAGCGCAACAACAAATACATACACACATACATACACACAAAATTGTTGTTCTTACTACAATTGCGGGTGATCAGCAACTGCGAGTGGTGCTGCTCCAGCCCGTGGATCGAGTCTCTTTGTAATTGGGTCTCGTCGTTATCGTCGTCAATAAATTGCAGCATTAGCTAAATTTACAGTGCGCCCACGGAATACAGAGTGAATTGGAGGCTGAAGCCAAACCCTACAAATGTTTTGGACTCCAATGGCAACTGGCCAGACTGGTCATTGCGTTACAGTTTGCTTATAGATATACGAGTGCATGAACGATCCGCAATTCATAACAAAAGAAAACAATCGGACATAATATAGAAATGAGTGTTTATACATATACTGACTGCATTAAATGCTTATTTCAGCACTATTTACTGCTGCTCAGCCAAAATGCCATAAACAATAAGCGTCTGGGAGTTGAGAGCTGATAAGATCAACAAAAGCGGCAAGCAAACGACACTTCAAACCAAAAACAAGCTAAAATTCGCATCATGACTGGGCAAGTGTGGAGTTTACGGTGCGGGACGCTCTTCATAATGCTTATGATTACTCTAACTTTGGCCTGTGAGTACATACAATTGATTCATTTTAAAGATACATGTATAAATATATATTGATTCGATGTCTTCAATATCTGCAGCGCCAGCGCCCAGTCGCCAGTATAGCTGCATGAGCTACAAGGAGAACGACAATTTACAGCACGACGACGACTATGAGCAGGAGAGCAGTGAAGGCATCAGTGTGGAGCAGCAGCAGCAGTACCTGGAGGCAGGCGCCCCGCCCACTGAGCCACACAAGCGCAGCTGCACCGAGGGCTACACGTTCTGTTTCACGCTGTGGAATCAGACCTCGAATGGGACGCGTTTCGTTAAGCAGGGTAAGTTTTAAATTGATAGGAAAGATTTAGTGGTATGAGATGAACTTCATTTTTAGGCTATCTTAGAATGAAATTTTGTTGTTTTTTTTTTTTATGATTTTGATTAATTTTTGGGTCATATTTCCCTTTTAAGCTGTTTTGTTTTATTTGGTTTTTCAACGTTGATTTACATGTTCTATTTATTAGAAAGTTATTGATTTTGAGTTGACATAAAATTAAATGTCACTTACAGTAAAGCTAGCCAATGTTTTATCTGGCTATACATATTCTATGGAATACCATGGTAGAAAATGAATTTTAAAATCAAAACCTTCACATTTTGGCTATTGCTTCAACAGATCTTAATTTTAAAGAAATTTTCGAAATATGGAGTTGATATTCAAAATATAACAAAGCTCAAAGTTATATAAAATATACCGAAAACTACATGCAATTGTTCAAACTCTAGCTCCAGAGACATATGAGATGTAATTTGTTACTGAATTTCGATACACGTATATTAAAGCAGAAATAGCTATAGATTTTTTAGAAACTCGATCCTAGTATCTAGCTCATAAAGGCAATAAGATCCACGCGCTCATATACACAGACTAACGGAAGAACGAACAGGCACACGGACAGAGAGACTCAGCTCATCCTCATCGTCATTATTAATATTTACATTTTATGTGGCCTCTCACGCCTCCTTTATCCTGTATCATTTTAACGAAGACCATATCCGGATGTAAAAACCTGAAGCAAATGTATTATAGCCTGCGTTTTTCTTTCTTTGTAGGCTGCTGGAAGGACAATACAGATCGCAATTCCATTTGCAGCCACTCGAAGTGCACCAGCTCGGCACCCACATCCCGCAATAACAGCCTCTACTACTGCTGCTGCTCCGGCGAGCTGTGCAATGCGCAAGTGGCTATCGTGGAGCCGGCGCCGCAAGAGCTGGCGAACAATGTGCAGCTGGTGCTGTACAATCGGGCCACGTCGCAGCAGCATAGCTCCTTTAGAGCCACCACGCTGCTCACCTGTGTGGGTCTGCTGACAGTCCTCGTAATCAGCATCCTGTTGGCCGTTCAATATTGTCGCGGCGTCAAGGAGAACAGCGAGCCGGAGGAATCGCCGCTGGCGCCATCCGGACCCGGCTACAGCTCCAATCTGCGGAATGTCGACAACATGAACCTGATCGGCATGCTGGGCAGTGGCAAATACGGCACTGTGATGAAGGGCGTGCTGCACGACCAGGAAGTGGCCGTCAAGATCTACCCCGAGGCGCACCACCAGTATTACGTGAATGAGAGGAACATTTACGCACTGCCACTGATGGACTGTCCGGCACTGCTCAGCTACTTTGGTAAGCCTGCAGCGAGTGGCATACATCAGCAGATTCATTGATTCAAGTGATTCATTGTTGTTTCCCACTTAGGCTACGACGAGCGCCGCACCATGGATGGCCGCATGGAGTACCAGCTGGTGTTATCGCTCGCACCACTGGGCTGCCTTCAGGATTGGCTGATTGCCAACAGCACGGACTTTGCCCAGTGCTGCGGCATGTTGCGCTCCATTACGCGCGGCCTGTCCCACTTGCACACCGAGCTGCGATTGGGCGAGCTGCACAAGCCCTGCGTGGCCCACCGCGATCTCAACTCGCGCAACATTCTGGTGCAGGCGGATCTCAGCTGCTGCATAGCGGACTTCGGATTCGCACTGAAGGTGTTCGGCTCGAAGTACGAGTACAAGGGCGAGGTGGCCATGGCCGAGACCAAGAGCATCAATGAGGTGGGCACACTGCGCTACATGGCCCCTGAGCTGCTCGAGGGTGCCGTCAACTTGCGAGACTGTGAGACATCGCTCAAGCAAATGGACGTTTACGCGCTGGGCCTGGTGCTGTGGGAGGTGGCAACACGTTGCTCGGACTTCTATGCCCCCGGGCAGGTGACGCCGCCGTACAAGGCGCCCTATGAGCAGGAAGTGGGTCCACATCCCACTTTCGACCAGATGCAAGCTCTAGTGGTGCGGCACAAGGCACGCCCACTGTTCCCGGCGGGCTGGGGCGGTGGTGCTGCTGCCAAGCTTGTGCGCGATACCTGCGAGGATTGCTGGGATCACGATGCAGATGCCAGGCTGACCTCGCTTTGCGCCGAGGAGCGCATGCAGGAGATGTCCAGCTTGCGTCCACGGCTCCAAACGCAGCCGGCCAGTCCGCTGCTTAACACCAACAACTTGGCCTCTCCCACGGCGACACTCGTTAGCACAATCAGCAACACGACAACGACAACGACTGCGGCTGCAGTGCATCAAGTCCAATCGCAGCTCTCGTCGGCCGATGGCGGACTGCTGCAGCCGCCGCCTAATCAGCAATTCCCCACAGAGAAGAATCACCTGAGCTACGCACAGCCTCAGTTGCAGCCGCACCTGCAGGGGCGCAATCCTTGCCAGGAGCGCAACCTGGCGCCTCAGTCACTGCGGACGCCACCTGTGCTCGTGGAGCGCAGCAAGAAGCACAGCTTTCAGCCCCAGCAGGAGCAGAGCCTGTCCTGTCTGGAGCACGACGTGAGTGTGGAAGAGCTCATTGCCAGCCGCCAGCAGAAGCAGAACTCAAGTCTGGGCCAGGGCTTTCCCAAGCAGCAAAACACAGACCAGAAGCTACGTGGATGGCATGGTGTGCGCGCCTTGATCCACAAGAAACTGTTTCGCAAGGAGCACGCCGAGGAGCTCTGCAGGCAGCTGCAGCTGGGTGAGGAGAAGTCGAATCTCGTGGCGGCTCTGAAGAGCATGGACAATGCGCAATTGGCCAGTGGCCTGAGGCGACCCAACAATCTGGACTTGAGTCCTCTGCAGCCCCTGGATAGAGCCAATCTGCTGCAGCTTCGCAGTGCGGAGCAGCGTACCGGCACACCTGCTCATATTGTGCCCCGTTCGCTGTCCACCAGCCTCATCAAGCACATTAACTGCAATGGGAACAGCAGCCAGAACCCGAATCAGAACCACAACCAAAATCACAACAACAACAACGAGAACGAGCTGCACACGCTGTCCGGCTCCCGGGCTCCAAAACGACGTCCCGGACACCTGCGCACAAACTCGCTCCTGGTGACCAGCAACAGCGGCAACCTGGCGACGCCAACAGAGCAGCAAATGCGCCGACAGCACAGCCTGGAGGTCTTCCGCGAGGTATTCAGTGGACGTGGCAGCAGTGAGCGACTGCGCGATCCCAGCGAGCGGGTCAAAACGCCCGGAGATGTGCCGCCCTCCGTGCGGAAGGCGCGCGCCTCGAAGACTCTGAGTCTATATGATGACCGCATGATGGACTCGTCGCTGTTAAATATACTCTAGCATGAGGAGGTTCTGCTGCTGGAGCTTTAAGACTATCATCGGCAGCAGAACTCCATATATAGTGAACTCATATCTTAAGTTTCATCAAGCACACATATTCAGCGATAGCCATACGGAGAGCTTACGGCTCTCGACCTGATACTTAAATCCGATATTGAGTAAAACCCACACACACACCCACACAGATATATCTAACATATATAATGTATTTTTCAAAAGCATAATCCACAAATTCTCGCTCATAGCAGATAGATCCAGAGAAATCTAGAAGTATATGTATTTTTCCACCAATCATCGTAGTGTTTAGTGCGGTAAACAACCAAAGTCCTTATAGGTTAGAACAGGATGCAACAGCATGGTACGGAGTAGAAGTATATAGAAGACTACAGCGCAGGTAAATCAGTATAGGCGACATATTTTTGACTTGAACTGGACGTTAAGCAGTCTGACTATAGTGAAACGATAGTGGTATAGAGGTTAAGTTCTCAATAGAATTGAGCTTACAGGGCGTAACTGTACCTCGGCTAGGTTTACAGTCGGTTTAGGATCAAGCAGAATGGGGCTTTCAGTGGGCCAACAGGTTAGGAAAAGTTTTTTAAAACTATATACACATGCATATATAACTAAAACAAAAACATTTAGACTTATTACACGATTATATATTAGCTGACGGCTGGGGCTGACACTGCGACAAAGAGTTTACTTAAAGGAGATGAAGACAAGTACGCAGCCCTGAGTCCAGAGCACACACACACTCGCCTATTTTTCCAAGTATTATACGAACCCATTCTGATGCATCTCTGACACCCTATAAAGAATTTCATGCGTATGCCTTTCTATTGTATTCAAACTTAGATTTCGGATTAGGTTTCCTTATCATTTACGTAGTACATGTAGACCAAAACACCCGCAGCCTTTTAATTACAAATAATATATATATAATTATATATTTAAACACTAGTCATATGATTTACATGAACTATAAATATGTTTAAGAAGCGTTTATTTAACTTCATTTATTAAGGCAAATAAACAATGAACCCAAGTGTACCAAGTGTCACTCACTTCACTTTGCATTGCAAATCACGCAGGTCGCCGTCTCAGCTCGATCAGCACCGGAGCATTGGGCTTGTTGATCAGCAGAGTTTCAATATCCAGCTCGACATCCGTTCGGCCGCGCCAGATGAGCTCATAGTTGCGCAGCAGCTGCGTGGGATGGAATTTGAATTTTAAATTTCTTCGCTATGGTATTGGAGATAGAGATAGAGATTACCCTCAAGAGCAAGACGTGCATATTCTGTTCGGCGAGGCGGCGAGCGATGCAGGCGCGCATGCCGTGTCCGAAAGGCAGGACCAGATATGGATTGAGAGCGCTGCGTTGCTGCAGCCAACGGTCGGGCTGGAAACTTAGAGGATCTGGAAAATGTTCAGGCTGGCGACACGCAATCATATTCTGGGTTACAACAGTGGTCTGCACAGGGGAAAGAGTTTAAGTATGTGTGTAGTTACTGGCATCCTCAGTTGTCTCCACTTACTCCCTTGGGCACAAAGTAGCCACTGAGCACTGTATCCTGGTTGAGGACACGGCCAAAGCCAATGGAAATGGGGTTTAGGCGCAGCGACTCCTTGAGCACTGCCCGCGTATATGTAATCTCCGTGCGCAACGCATCCGCGCTAAGCGACTCTTCAGGCTTGGGCAGCACTTTGACTGCCTCCGCGTGGAGACGCAACTGCACTTCAGGATGCCGTGCCACATGGTACAGCAGAAACGCGGAGGCATACGAGGTGGTGTCAATGCCAGCTAGCAATAAGTCAGCCGCCGTGCCCACAACATCAAGTCGGTCTAGCTGAGGGTTTTGCGCATAGCTGGCAATCAGAGAGGATCGAAATGAGCTTCCTTGCACACTTTGCTCCAGCAGCTCCAGGGCAACGCTTTCCATATACGCCTGAGCGCGCCGCAGCTTCCGGTAGCTGGGCGTTTCTATGAAGCGCCACAGCTGTAAGCCCTGGTCGGTGGGCAGGATGCAACTGTTTGTGGTCTCCGCGGCATGCATGAGCTGTGTGGAGCGGGAGGAGGCATGTTGCTCCTCGGGCGAAAATGATTGGATGCGTGCTCCAAAGGTCAACAGGCAGGTGACTAATGATGGCAACAAATGGAATGGAATGGAATTGATTATTGAAATCGACTATAGACAACTGTGCAATTCGCTCACGTTCCAAGTTCAGTCTGGTTAGCTTGAGTAGCATGTCGATGGCTGCACCAGCTTTAGCCGACTGTTCCAGAAAGGTTAAGAACTCTTGTGTCACTGCATCCACCTCACGCACGAAGTTGCGCACACTTCTCGGCGCACTCAGCTCCTTCTGCAGCTGGGAGCGAAGGCGCCACCAGTCGGGCCCGTTTGTGGGCAGCAGGCCCGTGGTCTTGTAGAGATGCGGTCGCTGCTTGCGGTACTGGGCCAGGGCCAGGTGGCTGCGTCGCTGCGGAAAGTCGCGCTCGTTGAGCAGTGTCGCAATGTCTTTGGGATCGTACAGCCAAACAATATCCTGACCCGGCACCATTGTCTCTCTTACAATAGATCCGTATTTCTCGTACTTATCCTGGCCAGCCTTGTGCAACTGCAGCCAGGAGTAGGCACCAATGCCAGGCATGTAGTTGTACAGATTACCCAGTCCAAACGGACCTCGTGGCCCCGGCATCGCCTCAAATGGTTTGGCGAACGTGCATTGCCGCGAGTTGCAGCAGATTTTCAATAACTTCGTCAGCATTCTGGTCCGCTTAGCTGCGTTCGTCGCCGATTTCCGAAAATAACTGAAACAGACTTTTACGATGGGTAAGCATTTAGGGTTTTCGTTTCTTGCGCCTTCTTTTGTTTCACTTGTCACTGAAAAGGTAACAGAATTCAATAATCTGCTCGCTTTAGAGTCGTGTTTACCTGTGATGCAGACTTCTACCATTCGTTTACCTGACGAGAGAGGTAGAGAGAGAGAGAAAGGGAGAGAGAGCGTGCATCAGCTGTGCTCTCAAGACTGTTTCAAAGTTTCCATTATTCGTAAAGAAGTGCTGTATACCTTTAGGTGCTATCTAATAAAACATTTCCATATGATCTATCCCTGTCCACTTGACAGAATACGCGCATTCATTCCCCAAACCTTCATGCGTACAATTTGCCTGTCCAGCCGAAGGGCCCAGTATAATATATATACATATATATATAGCCTGCAGCTTTACAAGTAAGAAACTGAATATTTTAATGCACGACTTACTAAGAATTGCAAATTACCTAAAATTATATAAAATCTACTCAGCTACATCTACAAAATAAATCTACATTAAAAACTATTGAGCTAGAGGGTAGATCAATTAAAATAAAAAATGTAATACAAATTCGTATATTCAGTAAAGCAAACACTATCTTAAGATTAGATAAGTATGGATAAAGGCTCTACAGGGATATTTCGCATTATAATTTGTCATTTTTTACCTCGAAAATGTATTACATAAAATCAGAGGCCCAATTGTTAAGAAAAAATATAAGGACATACAAAAATTTATATTTAATGTAATATAAAAAAATTAATAGAATTAATCACAATTGATGATTTATTAGCAATGAACTGCAAAAAATAATAAAGTTTAGACTAAGAAAAAACTTTTTTCACAAATCTGAATGAATGAAAATATTACAATCCCAACTTATATACATATAGTCCCGTTAAGAAAATTTAGTTTATACTGCTTTATAACAATTATTAATATTAATAATTTGAAAATAATAAATTATGTTTTGCATTATTTATATTTAAAATCACTTAATATGTAGTTTGTCTCGATGTTAAAGCACCTAAATTTTAATCTATAATTCAAAACTAATCTTCTTTAATGTCCTCCTGTGGCTTGGCTTTTACCTTTTTTTCTTTAATGCGTCTCACCTTCTTCTTCTTACTTATGCTTTGCCAGATCAGAAAGATGAAATTGCCAAAGAATAAGAGCATAAAAAGTAGAGGTATAATCAAAACTTCCATTGATTTTCTAATATGGTAAAACATTCCAGAAGACTTGGAGACCGACAAGTGCTTAAAGAGGTTCGGCTGGCTGACCAATTGCTCCGCATACCAAACGGCCACATCCAAAGGCTTCAGTTGGCGAGTGCGATAATTGAGCTGTGCCTGCTGCATTGATTCCAAATAGGAATCGTCTCGTATCAATTGCTTCAGAGCTGCGGAGAAGCTGTTTACTGCAAAGTCTCCGGGTGAAACTCGAACTCCCAAATGACGTTCCTCCAAGCGCTGGGCGTTCTGTGGTGCAAAGAAGTAAGGGTCTGAAATATATGTAAATGAATCTCAGCTTACATTGATCTGATCCATTAGCAGGGGCAACACAATAATTGGAACTGCATTGTAGACAGCTTCCTGGACACTGAAGCTATCTCCATGACTGAGAAAGGCTTTTACATTGGAGTGAGCTGAAATCGAAAACAAGAATTGAGACAGGATTCGAGTTGAAAGAGGCTCTCAGCTAACCCAAAATATTTTGCTGCATGTTTTCAACCACGTTGATGGCTCTCAGATTGTAAAAGTTTTCGGACAACTGAAGCTCCTTCACATTGTTCACATTCCAGAGGAAGCCGAACTGGCCGTACTCCCTGATCATAGCCTCAATCGCCTGGATGCCCAAGCCATACATCAGCTCAATATGGGGCAGATTTATGTAAATGATTCCCTCGGAAAAGCGATCTATAAAGTCCTGAGTGCTGAAGGGCAATGGCTCCGACTCGGAGAGAATGTGCAAGCCGCCCACCTCTATAACGTTCGGTGGCATGTTCTGCACATAGTCCAGAGCCGGATGCGTGTTGAGCAGCACTACCTGCACCTCGGGAGTGAAGTACCCGTTGCCCAGCATGCCGTTTAAGACGGGCTGGACCACAGACCATTGAATGCTGTCGGGAAAGGGAAGGATTGAGAATGGGTTATCTTTCCCTAGTCTGCAGTCATTTAGTTTCATAGTTACAATTGCTCAGCCAGGTACATGGCATGGTTCTGTAGCCGGTGCCAGTACTTCATTTCGAGTGGCAGTCGACTGGCGAAGTGCGGAATCGTTGCAGCACTGATGGTGTTCTCAGCTTCAACTAACTGAAGTAGGTCTGTCGTCAGCTTGCCACTGCTGAGGGCCATGACGGGCACAGATCGCAGCTGGGGCAGCCTCGATAGTAGACATTCAATGGAATAGGTGGCATCATAGATAATCAAGTCAAAATTGCCCTCCGGAATGTTGAAGTTCTTGAAGAAGAGTGTCTCAACCGTGAAGCGACAGGTGCCAAGCAGCGCCTCATACCAGATGAGCAGTTGCTTAATATCCCAATAGTTCTGGTAGTGACCCGTCGCGTCCACATAGTGCTTCCGAACCACGTCGTACTCGTTGCTCACCGGAACGCCGGTTATGCCCGGTATGTCTGCATCTATATGTGAGCCAATCACTGTCAGCTGGTGACCGCGCTCAGCGAGTGCCTGGAAGAAGGGCAGCACCCAGCCAGGATTATTGTGCGCCGGCGTGCCGACAATGCACAAAATCCGAGCAGCATTCGACTGCTGCCAGTTGCTGCAAGTCAGCAGCAGCAGCAGCGGTAAAAGAGCCCCGATAGATTTCATGTTACCAAACGAGTGCACCGCAACAACGCGACTGATTCACCAATGGTCCCGCCGGTTGAGATAAGATAACGATAATCAATACCAAACGATAAGAGTTTTGTTTTGTTTATTTTTTTTCTCTCTGGAGAGCAGTGTACGCTCAAAACAAATACGAAATGCTATATAGAGCGTATGTTCAGACTGAACATGACAAACTTGGCAAAGTTTGTTACGTTTAAATTTTGTTGATCTCTCTTACTATTTTCTAAATACTCAATATGTAGCGTATACATGTATATATAATTAATCAACCAATAATCAAAAGCTCTGAAACTGATTAACGATATTAACATGATTATTATTAGATAAAATTTTCCATAAAATAGAACAACGATCGGAGAAGCCCGTCTAAAAGAGTAAAAATTCTATTCTAATCTAAAGAGCAGCAGCCGGACCGTGTAAGAGTAGAATACACGGTCCGGCTGCTGCTCTTGGGCTACTCTTTAGACCTTTACTACGGCGTATTAATCGTAGAATAAATGTTGTAAAAAGCGATAAGCTCAACTCTGTAGTTGTCGCTGTTTTAGCTTACGAGATTGCAGTGCCAACTCGGACGAACAGACGAGCATCTTCCCGATCACTAGCAAATGTACTTTTTGGAGTCTTGCATGTATCTTTCTACCTGAACGCAAGTTTGACTTTTCTTATAGTAATGATAATAAAGATTTTCCCGATATGTCAGTTAGGGGCGTGGCAAATCGGAAAATGTATTTTCCAGCAAGTCAGAAAAATTGTTACTTGAACAGCTAGATAGCTGACTTGGGAATGTGTATTCGCGTTAGCGACAAGGTTTTAAAATCAGGACTCCATTGTTTCATATTTAGCGAGTGTTACTGTTATAATCGTTTAAAGGTATACATATATATAGATTTGTAAATGTACAATTTTGAGTATTTTTATATTGATATTTCTTCAAAAAAGTCTCCTTTTTGTTGCGTGCGTTTTTTGTAAGAAAAAAATATATCCATCTATTATATATTTATATTCAATATTCATCTATAAAATATTTGTAATTACTAATTATGCAGGTAACGACTTTACCGTGAATGAGTATTCTACAGTCGGTAGTGCTCGACTACAACGTTATCTTTTATTTTTCAACAGATTCAAAAGTTCAATAATATAAAGATGTATGCAATGAAACAAACAAGTAACTCAAAGCTGATTTGCTTAGATTGTGATGAGCAAAGAGAGAAATTGCTTTTACAAATAAAACTATTTCTTATCAGCTCTCAGTGGGTATCGCTATAAGAGCAGAAAACTCGCTTGGCAGCGGCTCAGTAGCCGTCAAGATGTATTCCGACAAATGTCTCGGCATTCGCGTCGTGGTTGTGATTCAGCTGCTTGGCTGGGCAGCTGGTGCGAATATATTGGCGTTGATGGGCATGACGTCCCACAGTCATCACATATGGCAAGTGGTTGGTGCGGCTATGGAGCATGGCTGGGAGACTAACGGAACATTCTCGATTGCAGGAATAGCGTATTGCTGTATGAGCTGGCTGAGCGGGGTCACAATTTGACCATACTGTCTGTGGACTTGCCACGGCCCGATGATAAGGTCCCAGCCAATGTCAGCTATATCCACCTGGAGCGTGCCTACGACTTTTACGTTGCGGGAGGCGCCGACAATTTTGATATTAACGCGCTTATTGGCATTGGCGACTATGTGACAATTCCGATTCATTATGATTACGGCCTGAAAACTGCCGAAAGCATAGCCGCATCGCAGGGCTTGCAGCAGCTGCTGAACTATCCGCCGGACTTTGAGTTTGATGTGATTATCAACGACTATACGCTGGGACCCTATCTGCTGGGTTTCGCGCACAGATTCCGCTACCCGCCCATTATTGGCATAACAGCCTTTCACAACGCGCCTATAACCCTGGACTTCATGTCGAATCACTACTTTCCCGCACTTGTACCCTACTTCTCGACTCTGTATAACGCGAGCATGAGCTTCTTTCAGCGTTTGGATAATACGCTTATATTTGCCGCGGACACAATGTGAGCATAAAATCAGTTTCATAGACGACTCAAGTAATTTATCAAGTGCTCCTAATTAGCTATCGCCGGTGGTTCTACAATCCCCAACTGGACGAAATAATGCGACCTGTTTTTGGGCCCGATATGCCGTCCCTTTCGGACTTGGCGAAGCTTACAAAGGTTTCACTGGTCAATTCCCACCCCGCCACCAACTATGTGGAGGCTTTGCCACCTAACGTTGTCGAGGTGGGTGGCATGCAGGGCAGGCCGGGGCAGCCCCTGCCCAAGGAACTAGATGAGTTTATGAGAAGAGGCAAGCGCGGAGCCATATTGTTTTCGTTGGGCACCAATATGCTGCCACAGAATGTGGACAGGGAGACTAAACTGAAAATTGTGGAGGCCTTCAGGCAATTGCCCGACTATAATTTCTTATGGAAGTTCGACAAGGAGTATTTGAGGGATGTGCAGATGCCGGACAATGTATTGGTGAAGGATTTTCTGCCTCAAACTGATGTCTTGGGTAAGTTCGATCTGGCAAGTGAGTTGAGATGTTGATCATGATAGTTTCCAGCTCATACATCTTTGGTGTTGTTCATCTCGCACTGTGGGGGATTAAGCACCCAGGAAGCGACCTGGCACGGTGTGCCCATTGTCGGGATTCCTTTATTCCTCGATCAGTATCGGGTAAGTTCATTTCGTATTTGGAAAGTGACTGCAGCAATATATTCTTCCGTAGAACCTCATCCAAACAATTTCCGCCGGAGCCGCTGTTCAGGTCAACTACTTGAATATGACCACTGTCCAGCTGGTTTCAGCCATTCGAGAGGTTGCCGAGAACAAGAAATACGCGCAGGCCATGAAGCTGCGCTCTCGACGCTTACGCGATAATCCTGTGCCACCCTTGGAGCTGGCCGTGTGGTGGGTGGAGTATCTGCTACGCCATCCCGACCCCGCTCACTTGCACTCGACAGCCAAGGAGCTGAACTACTTCCAGTCGCATTCCTTGGATGTGATCGCATTTCTGGCACTGATTCCCATGTTGCTCACATATGTGCTGCAGAGCCTATGTAGGAGGAGCAGGAGGACGCGAAGGCGAAGGCCCAGCAGGAGGCATCCCAAGCACGATTGAGTTACCAAACCTTTTTTGCATTATGAAATATTTTATTTACTTTTGTAAAACTAAATATTATACATGGAATGTTTGTTATTGCTATAATTTCTAGGCAACGGGTGCTCATTATTTCTAAAAAAAAAAATTCGAATTACAAAAACAAATAAGAAACACATATATATATATTTGTATAATTTTGGTTCTGAGATTTGCATAATGAACAGCTATTGGCAAAGAAATTACTCACTGATTCTAAATCTAGGTGCGCTTATATACGTGTGTGTTTGTGTGTGTGTGGGTGTAGTAGTGTTTAGTCTGTTTTGTGTTTATTTACGCGTTGTTAATATGGCAAGATTAATACATGAAACTATTTTCACTTACCGCACCGACAGCGAGTGCCCCTAATGAAGCTTTAGTCTAACTAACCCTAGGCGCGAATTGCACATTGGATTATTCATAAATTAAGTTAAATATATAAGTATTAAATTAATTAACACAGATATTCGTTTTGTTTGTTAAGTGGTTCGAGTTCTGGGCGCAGGGTTAAAGCGTGGTTATATACAGGTTAGCAGGCGATAGGTATTCACTACCTACAGTATCTAAAAATGCTTTCATTTAGTGAACACCCCTCATACGAAGCGCATTCCCTAACTTGAGGCTGTTCGGTTAGTTTTGGTGCTTAGTGAGGATACAGGGCACAGTTCGTGGATTATCGGATTATCGATTAATTGCTATGACGCACTTCACTCGTTCACCAGCTGCGCTGGGCCGGGATCGTCGTACGGCGCTCCATTAGCACCCACATACTGATTGTTGTTGCGGTGCACGAAGCCACGCCCGGGAGCTGCATTGTAGTAGACGACACGGCGTATGCCGAACGGATCCACATAGCCGTAGCTGCCCGCTCGCTTGCCATCCACCTGGGCCTCCTCGTGGTACTGCTTGGGCAGCACATAGCGGAACCCATTGCGAGTCACGCTGACCCCATCGTAGTCCGAGGCATCCAGATTGTTGCTGTGCAGCGGACGCAGTCGGCGGCGGTACGCCCGATCCGGCAACGGTGGCAGCAAAGGCGAATCCAATGCATTCACATCCAGCGGTAAATTGGACGTGTATAAGCCATACGAGCTGCGCAGGGGCGTGGCTGTAGGCGCGTAATGATAGCCGGCATCGCCTAGGGAGGGCGGCGCAACGAAGGGGGCGGGCGTTGAATAAGCAAACTGATCCTGCGCAGCAATGGGCGCGGGAGTCGTCGACACAATGCCAACGGCTGTTGGGCGTGGTCGCACTCTCCTGCGGTGCGCGCTCAGAGGCGGCAGCATGGACAGCTCTGGCGCCAAGAAAGCCGGCGAGGACACGGCAGGACGCGGCGTCGTTGAAGCAATCACGGCAGCAAAGCGACCCGGCGCAAAGCCATGATCCGCCTCCTCGTCGTACACGTTGATCGCATTGATCTCATCGATGGGCTCCGCGTTGGGCTGAATGTGCACATTGCCGCCCAAGAGATGATCGCGCGCTCTTGGCAGCTCGTCCGGATAGTGATCGAATCCTAGCTGCGTTTGCGGCTCTATCTTGGCTGCCTGCTCGGGCGGCAGATAGTTGAGTTTGCCCACGCCAGACTCCAGATTTGCAGTGGCCAAGTTTGGTGAGCTATACAATGCTGGCGGGGGCGTGGTAGTTGTGGTTGTGCTGCTATACCCATAGCCATGTTTGCGATAGCCGCCGGCTACGCTGTTGCCGCCCACATTCCCATCGACCAGAACGCCAGATTGAGCTGGCGCTGCTTTCGTGGACTTGATTGCCTCCTGTAAAGCACCGACATATATGAGCTGCTGAATGCTGATGCTATGCCACTCAATAGTTACCTCAATGCCTCTGTTTTGACCCACGAAAATTGTCTTGGATTTTAGTATGCGGTATCCCTCTTTGTCCGCGATGTAGTCCTTCTGCCGCAAAAAGCCGGCAGCGTCGATCCAGGCCTCTGTGCCTGCAAAATAGATTTGTGAATTCTCAAATTGTTGTCTACACTGTGATTTTTGGTGACTAAACCAAAAGCAGTTCAAGTGCTGCTTCATCTAAATGGATTTTTGATGAGCAAATATTGATTTAGCTAAGCAATAGCTAGTCGTTAATAACGGTTTCTCATTGTGGACTTACCGATGACTGTGCCGTCCTGCAGCCGTTTCTCCTTGCGGAACTGCCCGTTGTCGGTCTGAAAGCGGAAGTATCTCTCAGGTCCCTCATCCGTTTGAATGTGGTACTGACTTTGACTCGCGTCGCCCCACGAGGCGGCTGCCAGCGCTACCAATGCCAGCTGCAATGAGAAAATTGTCGACAAGGGGTCAGTAACATGCCTCATGCCACTTGCCACTTGCTACTTGCTACTTGCTACTTGGCACTAGTTATTTGCCAGTTGAGACCGGTGTTTTGACTAATGGCATATGGCATATGGCAATAGCCGTACATCCGCTGCTAATGGCAGCTAGAAATGCATGTGGATCTGGCCAAACATGGCCAACTGCAACAGATGTTGGATAAGTGCCGACAGGTAGCTGTTGCCTGTTGGCAGTTGGCAGTTGGCGTTGCTTAACTTGGCCGAAAACGTGCAGTCATCGATGCACTTCAAATTCAGAGTCAAGGTGACATGATGAGATGCAACCGCAGCGGTTGCACAATGCAGCGCAGCGCAGTGCAGCGCAGCAACAAGTTGCGAACGGAAATGTGGCATGTGAAAGTGTATGCTTAGCAATTGCAACGACGCGCTGCGAACCGGTTGGAGCGCACACGTTGCGTATACGCCATGTGGCTCAGAAATAATAATGAGCTGTAATTCAGGGACAAGGTTGACGCTGGCGCGATTGGCTCATTGAGATTCTTTTGCCAATTATTCTAATGCCGCCGCCACCCGCACGTAAACAGCTCGAACGCTTCAATTACCTAAGCATGCAGTCATAAACCACTCGCAACTGCCACTCGACGCGATGGGGGCAGCGACCGGGTGCGTCGCCACGGCGGCTACGTGGGCGTCCGCCACTGCGAATTGTGGTTTGTGTGCTTCAATTAAGCTAATGATTTCGTAGCTGACATTTTTATTATAATTTTGTGCTTGTTACCCGATTCGTGTTCACTGCTCGCATTCGCTTGTTGCTGTATTTATTTTGCTTTAATTAATTATTGGCTAAAAAATTATTCAGTTTTATTTTCAATGTGTCGCCTTATGACAGGCTTCGTTTTTGCTTTGTATTTACTCGTATTGTAGGCTGTAAATATGAATAAATCTTTAGAGCGAAAATAAAGTTCAAATCTGGAATCACTGAACTAAACTCGAACCGAGGCTGATATTTGTTTTCGCATTCTTTCACTAATTATTGGACTTTGTTCATAATTGCTTTGGCTTTGTGGCATAATTTATAAATATTTGTAATTAATTCACTTGAATCAGCGCTTTGATTAATTAGATTTATGACTAACAGCAGCCATCAATCATGATCGCAATTGCATCAGCTAGTCCCACAGCGAGTGAGATATATTAAACAAATATGAATATGTGCTTCCCTCCGAAATATTTGACCACTTTCTAAAGATCGAAAACAAAAGTCCCCATTCCCATACAATTACAATCAATTTAAGTATTTGCGCATAAGCGTCATAGTCAATCGACGGCGATTTACACAGCTAGAAATTTATTTCATTTGCTAACGCAACGTAATAAATTGTGCAAAAATTATTATGGCCATTTCCGTTATGGGGCTAAAGTCGGTGGAGTCGCTGTGGCTGCGGCTGTGACTGTGTATGTGTGTGTGTGTGATTGTGGCAACAACGAGAGTAAAAGTGGCAGCAGCCACAGACCAACCACTTCTGCAAACTGCGAGAGCAAAGATCTGGAAGAAATTTAGTCCAAATTGGCGGCGCAGTTACTCAACCGGTTGGCGTTGGAGTTGGCTCCAGCCACAGCCTGGCAGCATGTGTTTATGTTGTTATGGTTGTTGCCGGCTGCTTGCCGCCTGATGCTGGCGCTGGTTACGTGAGAATCACAAGAGTCAAGCGACTCCTTTTGGGCGCGAGCGCGCCTTAAAATGGGAAAAAGAAAAAAGAAAAACAAAAACAACAACCGAAAAATCAAAAGTGGAAAATCACGTTTTTCTTGGCGCGAGATTTAAGTGCCGCTTTTTGTTTACGTTATTGTTATGGCTGCAGGTCGAAATGGTAACAAAGCCCGTTAACTGTTGCGCAACAATTTTTGTTTTGTTTTTTTATTGTTATTATTTTTTTTGGCATTACTTACGCAGCATTCGCCCAATTGTCTGCATGACCCCAAAAATTCTCAAAGCTGCAATTGGCGAGAGTCACAGAGATCTGATCAACAATCTCTTTGAATCCGACTGCCCGCGGCCCTCGGGTGTTGCCTTGCCCCACAGTGACCTTCGCTGTCGTAGTTTCTTAATTAAAAATCGCTTCAATTATACTTGTGCGAGCGCTCCAAATATATTAGATTCAGAAACAAAAACGCGAATAAAACTATGATAAATGATCAGGGAATAAATGGCGCAGCTTGCGATTTCGTGTATGCCAGACAAATCTATTAAAGCAACGCTCTAATGAATGAAGCACACCCATCGCGATGACGGCGAGCCTTTCATATAGGCTAAGCGGCGTGTTAACCTTTCGCTACATATGGCCAGAAACGCACACACATCTCATCTATATGCTTATTTGTGCATGTAGCCAACCCACACAGTCGGCTGGAATCGACTGATAAACATATGTATAATCATGTTAATCACAATTTGTTGCCGCTTCCGTCTTGAAATATGCCAAAACACTGGCATCAAAGCCAAGCAAACGGGTAAGTGTAGCGCATGCAAAATAGCAAAAACAAAAAAAACAAGTAAGAACGTTGCAGTCGGGCGATACCGATTGCAGAAGACTCATTCACAGCCCAAACGCTGTCAACCAGAGTATATAGTGCAATTTTCAAGTCTAGTGCGCAACAAAAAACAGGGCATGATCCCATTTAAAATGGGAAAATCATCGATAGCTATTGCTATGATCATTGCATAATTGCATTCAAATTACATGCATATGTATATAATTTATACAATTTTGACTTTTAATAATATACATGTATATATATCCATATATTGGATACCGGCTTCAAGCTAGCAGCAGATCAGCGCGATTTTACTATACATGTGCACACACTCATCGTCTATTCTATGCGTACAGACAGAAGCGCGCCTTTTCTCACATTCTTAGAATTTCGATTGATTTCTGGACTTTCTAGCCGTTACTGTAGTTTTGTCTGATGACGCTCTCTTATTAAGCTATTCTATTTTAGCAGCTGAGTGCTCGAGCAAAGCAATGGCGCGGGTGCTAAGGGCGACGCAAGTAACGTTAGAGTAGGGAGGTTCGAACCTCTACTATGTTTTTTTTTTTTTTTTTCATACATTTTTCGTTTTTTATAAAATATATATTTTATTGGGAAGGTGCGAGCTTGACTGAATGGCACTTAATACTTTTCATTTTCTTAGTCGAATAATTTTATAAGTTTAAATTTGTTTCTTCTTAAATAGCCCTCAAATACATATATGCAAATACATACATATGTATATATGTAAGTCTGCACGCATAGCATCAAGCATTCCAGCCTTATACACGCGCTCATTTGTATGTGTGTATGTATGCACACATAAATGCGTACTCTAGCATATTCTAAGAATCTCGTTGCGATTGATTTGTCTTTGCATTGTTTTTGAATTTCCAGCCACCACTCTGGCTTTTCTTTGCTATGTGGCGTCATAACAATAATGTGATTTCGTTTTAACTTCTATTGATCGAAACGACGCGGTTGTGCTGTAGGCTGAAGCGCCGACGACCATTATTTTAGCTATTTTGACAAACATGCTGTTTGGGTTGGGTGCGAGTTCAAATCCCGCGGAAAACACTTTTTTGTAAATTGCAAATTTTTGTTATTTTAGCTTCTTTTAAATTTTTTTAAATTCATAAAAATGTTTCCTTTTGTATTATGAATATCTATTAAGCTTATTTATATGTACAAATGCATAAATAGATGGCTGACGCATATAAATGTCGCGATACGGGCACTGTAAATGCCGATTGCCACGCCCCTAGTGGCCGTCGACTCCTCAATTTTAGCCAGTTCTTAGAACGAGTAACCGGTTACCTAAATGCAAAATTTGAATTCTTACGCTCAAAAAATGTGAAAATTACAGGGTATTTTTCGATATGCCACGCCCCTAAAGAGGCTTAAAAATTATTTTTGGGGCATCGATAGAGGAGGCTACCAGTAACTTAACTATCCAAATTTGAAGCTTCTAGCTCTTAAATTGTAGGAGATATAAACTTTTGCGGTTTGCCACGCCCCCTATGGGCGGACATATATCTACCATAGCTCGTTGGACTTGGATGATCAACCCGCGTATATATACCAAATTTCAGATCTCTAGCATCAATAGTGCCTAAAATATAGCAGAATTCGAAAAATCACTATATCTTCAGGTCCGATTTGCCACGCCCCTAAGGGACGTAGATATATAATTTTTTCACCCATCTTCATAGAATTAAAACATTAGCTTACGTGCAAAATTTCAGCATTCTAGGTTTATAACTTTAGGAGATACAGTTTTGTCCGATTTGCCACGCCCCTAATGGGCGGAGATATATCCGCCATAGCTTGTGATCTTGGGTGGTTGGCGCGGACCTACATACCAAATTTCAGCTTTCTAGCTCTTCAACAAACATGATTTCTGGTATATCGGAAAATGCATTTTCCGATTTGCCACGCCCCTAGTGGGCGGATCGGGAAAATTTTAACACTTTATAAATCGGAGATATACACGAGTATGTGTTCCAAATTTCAAGTCTCTAGCTTCAATAGCGCCGAAATAGATTGCGTTCATACGGACAGACGGACAGACGGACAGACGGACAGACGGACGGACAGCAAGACGGACATTGCACAAAACCAATATACTCATTTCACTTTCGTGAATGAGTCTAAAAAGTGAAGAGAAAACAAAAGACTTAAGACACAAACCTGTAGCATAGCATGCAAAACTACAGTTGCTATCGTTGTTGTTGTCGGTCTTTTATTTTGTGGGTTTTGTGGTTTTTGTGGGCCTTGTGGGTTTGTAGGCGTATGGGAATCAGTTGGTTTGTCCGCTGCTTAGTCACACACTGATTAAAACCACCATATGTTTATCTAGAAACTTGTGCGATTTGAGGGATTGCTCTCACTTGCAATTGCTTTCGGCGAGCCGATGAAGCAAATAATAATTTTTTAATTGCTCAAATTCCACAAAAACAATGCCCCGAACAGCAACACGACGAACATGAAATTCTATATTAATATGCGGCGATTAATGAAACATTTCATTGGGCACAATCGATTCCGAGAATGTGCGCCATAGACACGACGACTGAGTCAGGGACTCTGCTCGCCTATTGAATTACACATTTCGACGAGACGCCCACACCCACACACACAGCAGAGGGTCTCTGAGTATGTGAGCTACTGACAGACCGCCGTCAAATTTCGAGCATAGTCCAAATTACTGTGGGAGCACCAACAACAACAACAACAGCAACAGCAACAGTAACAACAACAGCCGCTATAAAATTGTATTAAATTTCGTTAGTTGATTGACTTTTGGTAGCTGCAAAAAAATTGATTGCCTTTTTTGGTCAACGCTTTTGGTGCTGCCATTTCCTGTTTGTTTCTCGAGGCATTAACAACAATTTGCTAGAACTTCAATTGAAAATATGATTTGGCAAGTCAAATAGCAAAGAAGTAGAAGAAGAAGAAGAAGAATTAAATGCTGGCACTGTGTGTTGGTGTTTGATTTGTTGGCACATGTTTTCAAAACAGGCAATGCAAACCACGCGCTTCTGAGCCAGCGTCCGCCCGTCTTGTTGGTGTTATTCAAAACTGACCTGCATCGCAGTAGCTGCTGCATTCGGGGCAACCCAGTTTCGACATTTGCATCTGGCAGCTGCTGCTACTCGGCTACACATTTGCTAATTTCTATAAATAAAATCACATCCGAGGCGCTCAGCTGCGGCGTGCTCTGCCAATGCACAAATACTCTATGGAAAAACTCGTGTTTAAGTGCCTGGCAGACAATTGAGTCTGTGGAGATGTTGCCTTATTTATTGACAAAGGTCTTAGCAGCTTTTTAGAAGTGTTTGCCAGTCAGCTGTGCATTCAAACTTTTCGAATACTATGGCAAAATAATATCAGTATAAAGTCTCTATCTATTCGCAGTTAGCTTGAGTCCATAAGTCATATAAGGGCATACGAATTTCGTCATGCCATAAGTGATAAATTTCTTTGAGAGTAGTTTTCGCTGTAGTTGTTTGTTACTGCGCGACTGCCATAGATCATTTAACAAATTGCGAACAAAACTGCATTCAGACAGTTTGACTTGCATTTGTCGCTGTCGTTGGCTCCGGCTCTGGCATTGCATCATATTTGTGCCATTTTTGTGGAGCTTGCCAAATGCGTAATACCTGTGGCATGCACGAGGTGTGAAATGGCGCTTACGTCTAATGCTCGGTAAATATACAGTATGATGATGATGTGATGAGTGAAATGCGATTGTTCCACTCTGAATGCGAACGCTCACATCCACCCACAGTGCAGCCTCGCTGCGCGTGTCAGTCACGCAACAAGAGAATAGAATATGGCACTTTTTGTATCGCACAGTAATTATGCAATTGGCATGCAGGCATGCCAGTCGGCTGTTAAACAAATGTACATGCATCATAAATAATAAGCCATAAACATTATTATGACTTTTATGCGTTTTCGTCACGGCGACAAGGTCAGCTACGTCACTCAAAAGAATCAGTTGGGCAGCTCACGTAGGCGGTTAAGTTTTTCACGCGCTTCCGAAACTTTTCACTTTTTGTGGTGTGTTGTTGTTGTTGTTGCTGTTGTAGTTATTGTTTTTGTACGCTTAATGGCGTTGCTTTTCGCTTAGATTATGAATATTGTGAAGTGGCCGTTTAATGGGATTGCATAATGCGGATAGAATTGTAGGTGGCGCACCCAAAATGTTTCGAGCCGTGAAATGTTATGTAATCTTGGGGCGCCCAGCATAAGCTGAGCTGCCTCCAACCCGCTGTCTGGCTGCTGTCAGCTGCGAATTGCATGAAGGCCGTCTGTAATTAGGCAGCCAGCTATGAAGCCGAGTCTTAGCAGGCACCCAAAAGGCATAAAAATTGCTCAGCGCCACGCTGACTCATCAGAAGTGTGTATACACCGTATGTGTATAGTTTGAAGGCCAAGAAAATGTGGCATTGACTGATTTGCGAAGGAAAGCCGAGTCGACAATATAACGCCTTAAATCACAGACAACGCTCATCGAATGTGTAGCAAAAGCTGTCAATAGTGACACTGGCACGCACCACTCACTGGCTTGCGCGCCTTGGCTTGACAAGTTCGTGTCCTAAGTCTTTCTTTTAATGTGTGCCGATTCTGTTCAACTGCAACGCATCAGTGCTTTTTCGCCTTGGCGCTTTCGGCTGGCAATTCGAGTATTTGCATTTTGCAAAGTTTCCGCATTTTGGGCGCTGCACTTGGCTGCTCCAATTCGCGACTGTTCCAACTGGGTTACAGTCCAAGTCCAAGCGTTTTGTGGCCAAAGAAACCTAAACGCGCTCGTGACATTCGGCCCCACAAGAGAGTGAAAGTTGCACGAAGGAAGGCAACAACAACAACAGCGGCTAAAAATATATTCAGCTCAGCTTCGACATGCCCCAATGCAACTTGGCATAGCCAGAGTTGCCGTTGTTGTAGTTGCTGCTGTTGTTGTTGTTGTTGTTGTTTTTGGCCATGTTCGATGTGCGATCGTGTTTTAATTTCGTGTTGTATAAAGCTTTTTTCATTGTCAGCGGCGTGCGGGCATGCAACTTGCATTGTTTGCCCAAGTTGGATGCTTCTTCTGGTGCCTGGCTAAAATGCTAAAACGTATTTCATAATTGCTGTGGGTTACTTAGTGGCGTCAATGTACATCGTGTTTTATTTCTATTTTCTTTACTTATTTAGGCTTTTGCTTTTGCCCACAAAACGCACACACACACACACACAAAAGAGGCAGCCAAATTAATCAAAGTAATTGGCCAGCTCAGGGCGGCGGCGACGGCGGTGGGGGCGTGGGCCACTTGGTGTATGAGCTGCGTGTAAATGAACTTCGTATGCATGCACGTATGAGTATCTCACAGATAAGACCATGTGGGAAAAGCATTTTGGCAGCGTTTACAAGCTGCTGTTGCTGTTGCTGTTGCTGTTGCTTTGGGCTGGGCGCCGAGCCGTGAACTGTGTCAGCAATGTTGCATTTTATGCAAAATGCCGCTGCGTCAAATACCAAAGTCACTGATCAAAACGCCAAACTATTCGCCAGCCAAATGCAGCATGTGCGTGTGTGTGTGTGTGTGTGTGTGATAATGCAGGCTGCTCATTTGACTTTCCAAAGGGCCAACGACAGCGTGACTTTGGCATAGTTTTAACGACTCAGCTCAGCTTGATCATTTCCATTGTGTGGAGAGACTCATTCGTGGATGCGTGGGCTACACCTTGGCTATGAGTCTTTGATAAACCAAGCCAACAAAAGCTAACGTGCTATCTGGCGACACTGCCGTACCGTGGTACTATGGTGCCACTATGGTGCTGCCGTGACACCGTGTGTGGGCACAGGGACACAGCATCGCGTGGTTGTCTTGTTTGCACTCTAACAACTTCCAGTTGCGGCTGTCAGTTGTTCTCGCTGAAATATTTGAGACAGAAGTGCGACAAGGCGTGAGTCGCAGTCGCAGTCGCAGTCGCAGGCATACTAATGGAAAATTATTATGTCAGCGGAAAATAGTTCAGAATCTGAAATCAAAGTACAAAGTGCTGTACTCTGTATAGACAAGGTACACAAACTATACTAAACCTAATGAGCAAACATGACAGTCTACCTCTAAGCATTAAGTTATTAAAAGGTTTGCAACATGCTCAGGTTAGTATATCAAAAAATTCTTCATGTGAATTTCATAGTTGATATAGCAAATTATATAATATTCATTTAGAGTATTGAGTCGTCTGTTTCTTTCAGTTGGCGAATTCTTACTTGCCTCAGTTGCCTCAAAGCATTTGACACCTACTCAAGTGCTAAATGAGAACAGAATATGGTTTTCATGTAAACAGGTAAATTATCCATTTATTAGACGTTGATTGCCTTTTCATACTCTAAACTCATTCTAAACAAGTCAGCCGAGTATGCCTCTAGTGTGGAAATATATGAAACATTTATACACATACATAGATATGTAGTTGAGGTAACGACTTTTAAATGTCCGCCTACTATTCAGTTTTATATTTTTATTACTCAAGGACTGACCTAAGGTTCACTCTAGAGATACTGTATGGGATTAGCCTGCGGCAGATGACCTGCTGACCAGACGTACATAATAAATTCTTAAATAATATTAATCATTTTTAAAGCTAAAAAAATGATAGTGATAATAAGATGTTAATGATGTTGACTTATGCATATGTATGTGGTACTGAATGCTGATGAAGCGTTTATACGATCGTAATGTGTAAGATTTCTGTGATGTGTTCTGTGTCAATGATTATGACAGTATTGATGATAATAAGGATGTTAAATGAAACTAATTTGTATAATGAATACGATCGGAATAATTTTTTTATGAACTGTTAAATAAAATTTAAATTAACATTTAATATATATGGATCGAACATATTTGATACTGTTATCAATAATAATATTGATCATGATGCTCATAATAATATTTTTAATGATTATTGGAACTCGTATTGTTAAGATACCATAAACAATAATTAAAGCAAATACAAAAGGTTGATGCTAATTAAAATGAATTTGATTACAATTAGTTAATTATGATTATCGCAAGGCTCATAATGAGAATTGTCCAGCTCTTTTTATTTAACAATATAGTATATTACTCAATTTATACACTATTGTAGTTTATATTAATGTCTTCTTCTCACATAGAGTTGATCTCAGATAATTCAGGTAACCGAAAAATAATTTTATTGCCCCACAAACTACCCAAAAATGTCGACTCCCAGGCGCGTCATCTTCCCACATTACTCAGGCGGACTCACTGCCTGACCCGTAATTCATGCACTTGAACATGGCCATAAACATTCAAACAGCAGCTGTGGCTAATTTGTTTGAAGCACCATTAAAATTTGCGAATTGGCTACGAATATTGTGCAGCTAATTGAGTTAAGTGAGAAATTCCAGTTAAAACGGGGCGTGTGAACCAACTAATTAGAATTCAATATATTTTCCCTCTTCTTCTAGGCATTCCGTAAAAATTTCTTTGCGCCTTTTGCCCTAGCCGCACTTTTGGCAATTGGGTCAGCCAATAAAACAAAAAATTGCAGCATCATTGTTAGGAAAAAAACAAAGAAGGGAACAAAATAAATAAAGTTGCTGTTATTTCGGTGGGCTTTATTTTTGACTATTCACGAAATGCGATTTTAATCAAGCTTCATTATGGGGCGTTCAAAAATTTATGGATAAATAATTTATGCGTAAAATGCAAAACAAAATGCCAAGCCAGATTTCATTGATTTGGGTGCCTCGAGCTGCCTCAACGGCACGTTACATTTGAAATGATATTTAATAATATGTAATTGTAAAATGCAGAGATCAGAAATGAGAAATGAGCGAATTAAAAATTGTCTGGCACACATGAGGTCAGACTTATGTGGAGAGTTTACATAATTGCTGGACTGAAACCGCAAATCTTTTCATTTTATTGCTGTCACTCAATCTGATAGCTTATCTCTCGCTCTCACTCCCTTTCTCTGTATGTCAAGGTCAGGCAAGTAATCCGCAGACACAAACAAATGCTACAGTTGTTAATTAATTCAGTTGCGCTAATTTTGCTGCCCCATTTCAAATACATATTAACAAATAATTTTGTGTTTTTTTTTTACCTCGCTTTGCTTTGGCTTTTACAGCTGCTCATTTGCATTTTTAGTGCTTATCTTGGACCAGTCTTGGACTTGTCTTGAGCGCGCTGCCAATTTGCGCAATTGCGGCTGCAATTTGTTTGATTTGTTGCCTTTCAAGGGAAAGGTTTGCCCTGCCCACGTGCTGCTGCCGTCTGCCCACCAGAGATCACATCTCAAATACACACATGCAATCCATTCATCGTAAGACACGGCGTATTCAACGCCTCAGCACGTACTCATCATCAGCAGCAGCAGCATCATTATCACCTTCGTATCTTCGTTATCTTTTCGGCTAGACGATGCCAGTGACCTTTGCTACGCTGCTTTTCATATTATTATTATTTCGCTTTTCCACTCTCCGTCTCTACTTTGCGCTCTGCATATTACACGCTAGTTCAGCGCCGAGATCAATATCGGGGGAAGCCCGAAGCGGTTGCTGTCTCATCGTAAGGAAATCGTACTACACGATTTTTGTTGAAATTTTCATGATGTTTTTTGAATTATTGAAGATTGATTAAATTACGATGCCCACTGCTAACTGTTAAGAAATAGCGTTTTGCCTATCCACTCAATTCTTTTTATATTCAAATTTAACCAGGCAACTCTAATATGGGTCAAAAACTACAGGTTTGTTTATGGCAAAAAGAAAAAGAAAAAAAAAAAAAAAAAAAAAAACAGAAATAAAAAAATATATATGTTAATCGTTTGTTTTGTTTTATTTTTATTTTCCCTCGTACTTTTGCATATCTGCCACATGAGTAGTACGTTTAATATGCATAAATTATTCAAGCAACGGCAGCAGCCAGTGAATCGAAAACAAGTAGCACTTAAGCCTTTGATTGCAATATATTGGCATCTGTTTTACACAGCTTCTAAACGTATTCCACATTGGTGAATTGGCATTGATCTAACAAGATTTAATGCTTGTTTCATGCCAAGGCAGCACCAAATACCTCTGCCTGGGTGCCGCGTGTGTTGCCCAACTCATTCCGCGAATGGCTTATGATCTTAATTTGTTTCCTTTTGTAATTGCTTAATTAGGCAAGAACAGAAACAATCGCAATGACAATTGCTCGTTTATGTTGGCAATTCTAAATTTCACAATAATCGAGATAAAATCAAATGAATTAATAAATCAACGTAAGTGCAACGTTTCTCTTAAATCTTGTCTCTAAGTGCGGCTGACAACAAACGACTTTGAAATTTTTGCTGTGCTGTAGCCAAAGCGTTGCTGTTGATAGATTTAGTGCTACGGCTTAAATAGAAAATAAAGTTGTGGGAACCATTTGAAAGTGTCATAAAATTAGCATTTTAAGTGCCCAAAATGGCTTCTGCCGACTAGAGGAGAAAAACAGAACGGTGCTTAAAAAAATTACTAAGCTCATAGATGATTTTCGTTTTACGTCAATATTTATTGAAAATTTAAAAACAAAATTACCAAGATGGCCATGAAAATTCATGACCCACAAGCTAAACGAAATTGTCGGGCATTCGTTTTGAAAACCTTAAAGTGAACACATCTCAAATCGACACTTAAAACAAAATAAATATTTTCAAAAGTATTACACGTTTAAATTTAACATTTATTTCCTTTTTTTTTTCTTTCTTTTTGTGGTGAGAGAATTCGTTTGACACCAGTAAAAAAATAAATTAAAAATATTTATTCATTTTAGAGGTAAGGACTGAAGAGCGGGCATCATGTCGGAAGACATGACCGCCAAGTCCTCGTTCAAGGATGTGCCAAACGCAGCTATTACGGACATGCAGAACCCGTTGCCCATTTGCCGGAAGCCCCGCCCGGATATGAACTCGCTGACGGTGCGCCAGTATCTGGATCAGACGGTGGCGCCCATTCTGCTACACGGATTGCAGGCCCTGGCCCGTGATCGACCCACAGATCCCGTTAGCTACTTGGCAACGTATTTGCTGAAGAACAAGAACCGTTGCGACGAGCTCAATACGGATGCCATGTGAATTCCTTTCGTTTATTGACTTGCACTCAAGTTACGTTTAATTTCTTGATTTCGTTGCTGACAATCGCTGCTATTCGCTGATTTTATACCAAGGATGTTTACTCTACTACACACGTATACGGCAGAGCACTTCCTTTACCCTACTCACCGTGAACAGATGCACACTCTCCAGAAACATGATTTACTGCTGTTACTTGTTGCACACTCGTTCTAATGTAATCGCGCGCACTTTAGTTGAATATTAATAATTGCAGGCAGGTGGGTCTAACACAGATGCTGCCCCACGAGAATTTTGTTTTTGCCGGACTTTTCATTTACTTTGGGCTTGCAGTGCGTATACACAATATTTGGCAATTGTTGCTGCTGCTGCTGTTGCTGTTGCTGCCAGCGACATCACGCCCGAGCGCGTTGAAGTCGAACGGAAAATTGCACCAAAAGATGCGCCGTTAATAGACAAATCT
This sequence comes from Drosophila arizonae, assembly GCF_054131065.1. NCBI lineage: Eukaryota > Metazoa > Arthropoda > Insecta > Diptera > Drosophilidae > Drosophila > Drosophila arizonae. The sequence goes on along the minus strand of NC_142924.1, from coordinate 24,325,181 downwards.
TTTTTATGCTCTTTTTTTATTTAGCGAGTTTAATTAGTTCCGCCGACTGCTGATGCTCCCGCCTGCACTTCCGATGTTCGTGGCTGTTAACTGAATGATGACTGATGATTATTATCGTTCGACCGATCTCTCTCTATCGCACGTCCGTTTGCTCAGCTGGCTCGAGTGCCACTAAAATCGCAGCGCTTTTAGTTGACGGTTTAAAAAACTTCAAATTCAAACGGCCCAACGGTTCGGCGCTTCGTTTCGCGGTTCGGCTGCTGTCGGCTGGCATCGGCTGGCGGCTCGACTGCCACGAAGCATAGGCTCTTGCCTATGGGAACGGGGCAGCAACTGACTGGCCGCCTAGAGGCAGAGGTTGACTCTCGTCTGGGGCGTCGCGCTGCAAAGCCGTTGGTTGTCATGGCTGTTAGAAGTAATCTACTTTATGGGCACTCTTGGAGCACTTTCGGGCACCATAAGCCGATTTCATTTTGACCACCCGCAACAGTCACGCGCCAAACCGATTGTGTCTAGGCTGACAATATGTATATACATACATATATCCGAATGTACTATATATAGAACTGATATAATTAAAACTATTTGTAAATGTTTGCCGCATTCTAAAGTTCAAAATTCAGTTCGCCCGCTGTTGCTATAATTTATGCCATTATCGATTGATGCTATAATCTGAAGTGCGATACTTGAGACATCGTGTGCTTCATATTTTAGAAAGGGTTATTTCTTCGGCCTGATGTTTGCCTTGATATTTAAATTTTCGAAATCGCTTAGCTGCATTTCAGCTTACGTTTTCCGACAAGAGCCGACGGCGAAGCTAACGTACTTGTACTTACTCTCTAGACTGACAAGCATACTAGTTTCTTAACAGCTAGCTATATCAGATGTGGCAATGATCATTCCGTCAATCAGTAATTATACTCATGTGTAATGATATTTGCATTCATATTTTTGATTGCTAGTATTATGGCAAAAATGTGATATATATTAAAAGGTGTATATTTAAGCAAATACATTACGAATTACATATGTGGTTTAAGCTTAGTATGGAGCACAAAATCTGATTTAAATTTAAAATATGACATCATTTTTATATATATTTATATATATCTAATTAAAAATATAAATAATAATATAATTATATGATAAATATTTAATATTTATTACAAAATATTTAAAATTATATTTTATTTATATTAAAATATGGGGAAAATCCCATATAAATACATGTCCAAATTTTATTTTTTAAATTTATTTTTATTATGTTTATTTTGCATTAAGCATAGTCATAATATGAAGGAAAATAGAATATAAACTATAAAATATGTATAAAAGTAATTAATATAAAATCAATCAAGAAACAAATCACATTCGAGTCAGCGATGTTTGTTTCCCCATATAAATATACATATGTATATGATGTTAGCCATAAAGGAATAACGAACCCACTCAGTGTCATAAACTTCGTCACATATAATATTTGCATCTATGTATACATATATATATATATATATATATATATATATATATATATATATATATATATATATATATATATATATGTATATGCCCACAACAATCAGGCATTGCCTTGTGACTTAATTTAATTAAGAAAATAGCAAAATCGTTGTAATCGCTTGTCTGCCAAAGATCTTGGATCATATAACAACTTGAGGTCTTAAGCTCCAAAGTGGAGTTCGCAAATTGAGCGTAGTCGATTTTGGCGCCAGTTTGCTGATTGTTGCTGGAATTGTTATTGTTATTATGATAGTTGTTGTTGCTATTGTTGTTGTTGTGGTGCGTGGGTGAGTGACAGGCGAAGCCGCTGTCTATTGGAGCGACGCATTTCAAGGCTGTCGATCGATTCAACTTGTTGCCGCCGGCTGGCGCTTGAGTCGCCACCAATCTGCAAAAACAACAACAGCAACAAGAGCAGCAAAAAGCATTTCAATTCGTAGCTAGCTGCGCCCATTTAACGCTTGCAATGTCTGTGGGCGCTGCGGTGTGACGTCACAGCCTACCAGATTCGCCATGATATCATTTTCCTCGCACTAAATCACACGAAAAACTAAACATTTCATAAATCTAAGGCTGTGCGCGGCCCGATATAAATTTGCAGCGCGCTTCAATAAACAAACTATGAGTCGCGGCAATTAGTATGCGGCGCACAGAGGCGCGACCCACTGTGCGTATGAGCAACCGAAATAAAAGGCAACACGGAACAGACTCGACTGCTTGGATTGTTTATGCGTTACAAGCTAAACAGAATTTAAATATTGAACATGACGCATGCGACATGGCTGTCCAAAAGTGTCACTCAGCTGGTAACGCCCCCTCAACCCCATCTATTGCCACCGCCCCCGCCCCCACACACTCACACACACACAACATTGTTGTGCGTTTGACAATTGAAATGAAATTGATCGAAACGCGATTAGCAAAATTAATACCAAGCAACTACAACAACAACAACTGCCCAGCTATGAAGTATTATAAATGTTATCGTATTTGCAGATTGTATAATCCATGTGCGTGCACTTATGGCGCACACTGTAAGTCGCCAGCGGCCAAATTGTTCATTGTAAATGAATTGGAATGACAACGTTTCCATTCGGAATTCGGATGACGATGATGATGGACAGGAGGAGGAGGAGGAGGAGGAGGAGTTGAATTTCGCATATCGACTCGGCAAATCGTTCAGTGTCAATTTGTAATCTATTTAGAAAAAGGCAATCAATACACTGGCCGATTGTAAATGGCCAATTTGTAACGGAGCTTGGGACTTAATTAATTCAGAGTGTTTTTAGACATAATCGAAATATAACAGAAGTGAGAGATAGATAAACAAATTATTAATGCAAGCGATCTCAGCTTGAATTAGTCAAAGATAAACTGGGTGCAAAGAACTATAGTTTAGCAATCGTTAACAGTTATTGATGAACTAAAGATAATAGCTTGGACTAATTTGTGGAAAAAACTACTTACGAATGTAATATTTGGGTTAAGATTAAAAATAATTGCTGGGGACACATTCGATTCAACAATTAATAGTGTTTTTGGTAAAACAATTAATTTTAATGTCTTTAATCGTAATCCTAATGGAGATTATTTTGCTTTGCTTCCTAAAATACTTTTTAAAGAATTGTTCAAGCAATGTCTTTTGTGCATTGAATTATATTTATAATATATTACATATTTTTATTAAAAGCCTTTTGAAAAATTGACATCTATTTTAAAATAATGATGATTAATAATACGAATTCTATATAAGAGTTTACACTTTAAATTAAAGTTAAACGTCTTTCATTTCATCATCTTTTAACGTTCACCAAGATTTGTTCAAATAACAGCTTCCTAATCCCTATACGATGATAATCAATCAGTTAGTATGTAAATCGTTTGTTCGATCTATCCTCAGTAACTCCATAATTCATCATTCATAATTTCAGAGATTCATATAACTTGCAAAGAGCATTTTAAATTCAGCTTGATTTTCTAGTAAGCTTTCTATTGCGTTTGCTTTATTTTTATTTTTATTTATATTATTCACATATAAATTTTTCGCTATTATTACTGCAAAGTCACGAACTGTTCACGCGATCTGACTTTGACAGTTTTGTTTTTTTTTATATAAGCGGCGTGGTTGGGCGCATGCGATATTATTCATCCAGTTATATCGACTGAGAGGCGCAGACAGACTAAATCAAATCCAGGGCATTGATATGACCTCATGCAGTTAATCTATTGAGCTGGGCTTGTGAAAGTTGTGGCCCCAAAGAATTAAAGGCAAAGAGCCGAAAGCTCCAGCACCCACACATAACAGAGAAATAGCAATCACACGGCGAGCATTAAAAAATCGCCATCGCTCCACATTTGGATGCAAAACTGAGCTGGCCCAGAACACTGACAGCTAAAAGAAATCTGCAAGAAATGGACAAAAATAAGATAAAAAAAAAAAAAAATAACAGCATGACCTACGCTAATAGAAAAAAGAAAACAACCTAAAAGAAAAATAATTTTGAGAATTCAGACTAATTTTAGCAGTTGCGACATCAGCGAAACATCGTAGCATTTCGAACAACAGACAACAACAACAACAACAAAAGTTCGCTGAACTGCACAAAGGCAGGCGAAGATGATAATATGTAATAACAAAACTTCAGAAACGCTAACGAAAACACCAACAACAACAACAACAACAACAATACGAGAATGAAGACAAAGCCAAACTTCATTAGCTGGCTCTCGCATCATCAGCTAAGTTGGCCAAAAAGAAAGCAGCAGATGATTCTGGCCACAAAAAATGCACACAAATCAACGTTCGAATTGTTGTTGAGCCAAGGCAGAAGATCTGCAAAGCAGATGAAGAAGAAGCGTAGCGAAATTCCACAGCTACAAATTCGATCTATCGAAAACAAATTGACTTTTTATAGACAGTGACAACAATTAATTATATTTTAATATGCCTGCACCGTGCCCAGCGACGTATGGCCCACAGATTAAAGCCCCAGACCAGACCCCAGACCACGCCAGACCCTCGACTCGCGCCACGTCTGTTACACCTGCGACTGCGTCTCCAATGCCGCTTAGCATGGCCGACAGCTTATTAGTTTATAGTGTCAACAACGCGGGCTTAAAAGAACGCCCAGAGAAAGAGGCGACGGAGGAGACAGCGACGAAGAAAGGTCGTCGCAGCTGCCGTAAGTCATCGAACTTTCTCCACAGGCTCGCTTTGTTTCGGCTAATTTCTATATTATGTTACAGGTGTTGTCAGCCGCACATTAATTAATTATGTTTTGGCAGGCGCCTCAAACGGGTCCGCCAAGGTCTGCTGCAGTTGCCGATCGTCAACAGCGAGAGACGCAAATTTGTAGCCATTAGTCGCACAGCTTGACTATATATCGAGTACTCTTAACAGGGGGGAATTCTATCAGAGGATGTGTATCACGTAGATGGAAGCGACAACGATCGCTTAAGCATCTGCATATATTATAGATAAATTTTAAGGTATAAGGGACTACTTCTATACTAAATTGTCTTAAATGAACTGCTAGGCGCTCAAAACTAAGTCGAGATCTCTATATCTTATGAATATTTGGTATTTTTGGTATTTTTGTATCATTGGCTTGAAACTTGAACAGCGATCTATAATAGACATATTATCTTACAATTGCCGGGTAAAGATAAAAGTTAAGACTCTCGAATATCTATGGAGGCTGGAGAGTCCAATCAGACATTCAAGGGGAGAACTCATATGCGGACGAGAGAGCACTTAACATAAATCATATAAATGATATTGTGTATATATATTATCAAGCTGTAAATTCTACAGACAAATTTCGCGTGATTTCCATATTGTTTATATTCCTTAAAGCCTGACCTTATTGACAATAGAAATTAAGTCTGTTTCATATCAAGTAGATGGTGAGGCTTTTATGTAATCGATTCCGCGTATCTATTCCAGAGTCTAGATGTTGCTTCCTCTGATAAACAGATCATCAATAGTCGGTTTTTAGGAAATCATGAAGCGGTATCTCTAATGCGAATAATCTCGACGAGAATATTAATACTCATTCATTTAAATTGTATCTGTTTTTCATATTTTGACAAAACTAAAATGTTACTGACTCTATACAAGGCTATATCTAAAATATATTTCTACATGCTTGATTTTTTAAATTATAACAATGAGAATCGCTTAGGGAACATTAAAATACATATTTTAGCAAGTACAATTGTGTAATTTGACAAAAGACTTTATTCAAATTTGTCTTTCTAATTACATATGGGAAATAATTTAGACAATCGCGTGTCTGTTTTAATCAGAAATTCTCAAAAGCGCAGATTTGTTTCTTTTTGTCTGTTTGTTATTTTGTTTGTGCCGACTGATTCGAATAGAATGCTTTTTGGTAGATACTTTCAAAAGCTATGCTGTAATTAATAGCTGCTTACGACTTGGTCGCAAATTAGCCAAATGACATAGCGCTCCAAGAACTCAATTTGTCGCTGTTTCTGGCCCCCGCCTCACGTAGGAGGTCTGAACTCAAATCGCTTCTATCGCGTGGGCTTCACAGAACGACAAGCCCCTGAACCAGATCCTGTTATAATTTGTGTCAAAGCGGCAAGATAACCATGAAGTTAGTAGATTCTAGTAAGAAGTGCAATTTTAGAAAATGAAACTTGGCAACAGTCAAAAATCCATTTCTATAGATACATTACAGAATTTGAGCACAATCTCAACATTTTCTTACTAAGAAATGTACTCGGAATGTAGAGTCAAACAGGTACTAGACAGTGAGGTTTACCACCTATTGATCCGCCCTCGACATGTGCAGGGCATAACCATATTTGATGGCTGATGTCTACTCTTTTGATATTGGTTTAATACAAACCTGATATTAGTAAAAAACTAGAACAGTAGTAACTAAAACAAGTTCAGAAAGACAAATATGCATAATTCAAAATCTGCACATGTAGAAATCTTATAGCAAAGCTGTCATACAATATTCTTTCTGGTATCGTTTGCAAACTTGTTGCTCTCTTTCGTTCGATTGAAGGCGTAAGCTCATTGACTTTGCACGTCAAGTGGGCGTTAAGTACTCGTTTATGCTATTGTTGATGTCGTATATTTTCAGAACTTGTTTCTTATTGACGGCTAAGAAATAGAAATTCATTACAGCGACCTCACAGGGACTGCTGCGACTGCTAAAACTATATACTAGGCTAGACTTAATTTAAAGGATTCGAAGTTTTGGCGCTTTCCTGTCGTATGGCGTTGATCAGCTCATAGTTAACCAGAAATGTGAAGCGCAGTCCCGAAATTTCCACAGTACAGTTGTGTGCCAATCGCGTCTTGTTACCATTCAGCAAAGGTGTGCCATCGATGAAGATGGCGCGCTTGCCCTCGTTGGCTATGAAGAAGTCGCCGTTGCTGCGCATTTTGATGGTGCCTTGGCGCCGCGAAATCTTTGCAGCGGGTCCCTCCAGGGAAAGATCCACATCTACGCCACATTCCTTGGCCTCGCGACCGAATGTTATCTCCTTAGAGCGCATCAAATAACGCACAAGACGTCCGCACAAACAGGCAAGCGTTTGGTTATCGAACTCACTGGCTGCCGTGGGTCCGAGCACTGAGTCAACCAGCACGCCCCAGCGCGAGAGCTCGTTCTCTAGCAGACGGATGTCGCGTTTGTTGCGCCGATCGGCCAGAGTTAGTTCAATTTCCAATGCCTCATCACGCGGCTCCTGCAGGTCTTGATCGAACAACTGATCCTCAGCATCTGAAAAGCTGAGCGGTTGATCGGTGCCCTGCACTGGCTTTATCGATTGATCCGGAAGCAGGCAATATTGCTTGAGCAGCAGCCAGTGATTGTGCAGGGATTTAGCAGTGCGTGCGCAATAGAATGTGGAGGGATTCTTGTCCAGCAGCTCCTGAAACTGCTCCAGCTTCGGGGTCTCCGACTAATTGAGAAATAATATTGGATTAGTTTCATCAAGTGCAAAATGAGAGCTAACTACTTACGCTCTTTATAGTGCCTAGAAGGTCCTCCTCCTGCACGCTGTACAGCGCCTTCCGCTGTACAGACTCCACCATCTCGGGATGCAGATTACGCATGGCAGACACGGCAATCCGTGATACGGATGGCTCATACAGCAGGGCGTACCAGCGCTGCTGCAGCTCTTGCAGAGTAAATTTACAGGAGAATTTGACGCCCCGATGTATCATGCGAAGGTCGTTGGTTTGCTGTATACCAATTACAAGGGCTAGGTCATCGATTGGCTTCCAGCGTCCCAAATCCTTGATGGCCAATTGTGCAAGAGGGCGAGCATTGCGACGGGGCTTTTTGTTGCTCGCTGGACGAGATGGACGTGGACGACGTTCAGGAGCTACTGCACGATCCATCGCAGGCTTCGCCTTTGACTGCGGTTGCTGCACAGGATTATGAACTGTTGGCAACGGCAAGGTGGACGCGGCTGGCGTTGAAAGTGTCGCAGGCGTTGAAGAAGTCACTATGCTCGGGGCACCGGGTACAGTGTCCACTGTAGCGCCAGGTGTGTGAGTCGCTTCAGATGCAGCGGCAGCAGCAACTGTAATTGGGCCGGGTGATTGCTGCAACGTTGGTGTCGTAACAATTCCAGAATAATTCTGAGATGTTGTCCGTGGTCGACTTGAGCGATTCGCATCGGCAGCGCTACGGTTCGTTGGTATTGTAAGATTGTATTCTACAATTTCGTCGTCAAAACGTTTACGTTTTATAGTGCGTGAGGAGCTAACAAGCAATTGAAGTTAGTGACAGTTTACAGTTAGCTTAAAATGTCAAACTCACCTTCGACGCTTTGCTGCGTCGTTTTGTAGCAACTCTATCGGCAAATTGTGAATTGGAGTTTTACTCAAATGCGTTGCTGTTGTTGTTGTCGATACTGTTGTTGTTGGCGCTGGGGCTGCGCAAGTGTTGACAGATGTCGATGACACACTGACAGTGGCAGGGACGTCAATTGCATGGGAAGCAACCGCAGGCGCCATTGTTGTATATACACTAGTAGACGTTACAGTGTTGGATATTGTTATGGGTAATTGCGTGTTTTCCATAGCTATTTTGAGCAATATTTTTTGTTTTTCGTTTGCGACGCACAATGCACAAGTAATGCTGTGACAAATCGATATATACCAACTATTCGATAAGTCACAGCCATCGTATCACGATATTCTGCATAGTGGCAGCACCACATAACATTATAAAATTGTTTTTAACATAGGTACTCCTCAGTTAATGAAACTAATATATTATTGATATTAGGTAAAAAATCGTGTGCATATAGAGGAAGTATATCAGACAACCGTATGATAAAATATTTATTTATTTAATAATTTGAAATTTAATTTAATAAACGAGTTCAATTTGATAACATCGCATCTCTGTTAATTGCTGCAATACTATCGATATGTGTCGACACGATAATAAAAAGTGTGCCCGATTATTCAATGTTTGTGCTGCAGCCCTAAGTTTGCTAACAAAGTAGTGATGTGAAACTTGATAATAAGATAATAATGTGATGTCTATTCTTAACAATGCGCTGCATTATTAAGTGCTTTAAAGCATTTCAGTATTGCTAACAATTCGCAAAAGCTTTACCAAGCGCTACAATACAATGAGGTAAGCGCGCACTGCAATTACAATGACGAATGTGATGACTAATCGATTGTGCTTGTAGTTGTCACTACGCGGAGTCGGAATCATCACAATCCGAGAGCAAAATGGACATCTCGGATACGCCTACGGACTCCACGGGAGTGTCGCCGTTGGCCGATGAGCGTGCCAATGCTACGATGCCAAACAAATCGAATATCGAAGTCGAGCGGGAGAATAACGAAAACAAAAATACTTCAATTTTAGACAACCGAATAATACGGCCAGAGTTGCTGCTGCCAGTCGAAACGATGCCACAACGACAAATAACAGAACGCACGCTGACACTGGCGAACAGTCACCCGCTTATGTCGCCTACTAACACTGACTCTGACTCGGAGCCTTTTCAAGGCAAGTGCAAAAATTTTCCCGATGTAGTGCCTCGCACCGAGCAGACCACAACGGAAGCTGTACGAAATACGTTGAATCAACAAAACAATATGCGGGTCAAGCCTCAAGACGCGAAAGTCAGTCTGCTCCGGGCAAATAGCCCAGACCTGCTGAGCAGTGAGTCAGATGTGGATGTGTCGCAGTATTTGGCAGCTGTTGAGTCAAATTTTCAATCGGTTTCGTTGCTGCCCAATGCGAATAACAAAGCGTCGCGAAGAGCAAAGCGCTCGGCTGCAGCTGGCGGTGAGGATATTTCCAGCTTGGACTCCATATCAAATCACAGTTTTGACGATGACGAAGACATAGAGCACAATTTGGCCTCCCTGAGTCCATCCAGTTCGCTGATCGATGGCCTGGATGGTGAGGACGACGATGATGACGACTGCGAAGGCCCCGAGCTGCTGCCCGACAACGATGACGACCTGGATGAGTTTGGCATGGCAACCACGCCCACGCCACATGCCCCCGCCGGAGTAGCAGCCTCAGCCGATACGGGTGCAACTGCTTCAGAGTTGCCGCAATATACGGCTGATGAGGAGCGACGCGACTCGCGCAATTGGCAGAAGATCACGCTGCCTGATGGACGCACTCGAGAGATCGACATGCGCGTCATTGAACCTTACAAGCGTGTGCTATCCCATGGTGGTTACTTGAAGGCTGGCGGGCAGAATGCTATCGTTATATTCTGCGCCTGCCATTTGCCGGACAGATCCCGTGCCGACTATAGCTATGTCATGGACAATCTTTTTTTGTATGTAGTGAAGACGCTGGAACAGCTAGTCACGGATGATTATGTGCTCATTTATCTGCACGGCGGATCCAATAGACGCAATGTGCCGCCGTTTCCATGGCTCAAACGGTGAGTTCTCAAAATAGTTTTCATCTGAATAATATTTGATTACTACTTATTTTGTAGTTGCTATCAACTGCTCGATCGCCGCCTGCGCAAGAGTCTGAAGCACATGTATTTGGTGCATCCCACTTTTTGGATAAAATCTTTGGTATGGATGGCTCGTCCATTTGTCAGGTATGTGAACCTGTTAGCTGGATTATCACTTACTATAAATTGTTGATTTTTTCGCAACAGCACAAAGTTTTGGCGTAAGCTCATTTATGTTAAGTCTCTGGAGGAACTGGGTCTGCACGTGGCTGTGGAAAAGGCAGCCATCCCCGAGAAGGTTAAGCAATACGATGCCAAGCGACATTGAGCTGCACACGCGAACCACTCAAATAATTGAATAACTGCTAGCTCAGACTTGATTCACTCGCAACGCAACATTTACACCCGCTCGCATTTGTGTTTTCGCATTCCTTGTTAGACCTATTTGCTATAATATTTGCTCTCAGTCTCGTATTTATTTAATCTCTTGCTATGCTTTAATTTAAGATCTCAATCTATGTGATACTTTTGATTTTGCTTTCTCAACCCATGTACTCTAACTCGCTATGTGCTATGTAATTTAATACGCGGCGTTCAACAAACATCGAACAAGTTTTTGATTGCTTTTACCAGCAGCAGTAAACTCACATAAGTAGGAAATAGGACTAAACTCCACAACAATATATACATACACACATACACTTACACAAGCGCAATCACTAATGCATACTTATTAATAATCATGTAGCTTCCGCTTTAGTTCCATATATTTATACATATAAACATAATCAATCGTACAATCTACAATACATATACATACATACCTAAGGCCTGGTTTATTAAACAATGTTAACATGCGAATAAGCAACTAAAAACCACCAGACTTCCGTACATGTTACCTTGTTTACCGTAGCAAAATACTATTATGAATTATTACGAATGTAATGAGCCCAAACTCAACGGAATTTAATATTAAGCGAGTTTCTAATTGAAATTGTTTAGCTGAATTTTGTGTGTGAAGCTTTTGCATCGATGGCATTGTACACCGAAATCATTATCAACCAAAAGCACCAAGAACACCGATCCCGAATGCAGAAAGCAGATCCCATGCCAGTCACTACTCGCCCTCTAGCCCACACATTAGAAGATTAGACCGTAAGTGAACTAGTGACCATTGTATTAAAAGGAAAACAAAAGGAATATTTGATATTTAACAATCTACAATCTCACATACACGTACATGAGCATAAGAACGTAGTTGTGTAATTAGTTAAGCATGTAACCGATTGATATTAAGGAGCGATCTTTTGTTGGTTTCCTTATTGCTTAAACGATAATAAAAATGCAAATACAATTTTCCAATGGATTTATTATGCGAGTTTCTATTCAGTTTCTACGAATAGGTGCTCTGGTCGCAGGTCCACAGATCCTGATCCTCGTGAAACTGAATCAGCACCAACTCATATGTGACGATGGTGCCAGCCACCTGATGAAGAACATATCAATATCATCTCGAATCAAACTTCTTCCTGATCTGCGTCAGATACTAACACTCAGCACCAGTTTACGTGTCAAATTGAAGAACTTCATCCCACTCAGGGCCACCATGTCACTCGTAATCTCCTCGGCGAATCGCATGGCTTCCGGACACCAGGACTCCTTTGGCACGCAGCGCAAATACCGCAGCGGACGACGCGACTCGTCGTGCACGCTGGCCGCATATAAAGAGACAGCCAGGGTGCGTCCAATCAGAAAGAAGAGCGAGAAGTAAAAGTACACCGTATGAGCTACCGAGGGCATGGTGCTGCGGATTAATGTTAATGAGAGACATAGAGTAAAGAAGAACAGAAAGTACAAAATATCTCCAAAATATGCGGAGCTCTGATCCGAAGACTTTGAAGCATTGGGTTAACAAGTCATTAAATTATGTTTTAATCGTTATATTTATACAAGGTCAATAGATAATTTTTGTATCCGAAATTATTAAAGGTTGTGTTCTTGAGGTTGTGTTCTTGACTCTTTCTGAGTCTATATGAACGTAAGTCAACTCGCCCTCAGCGAGGAAACTTGAAAAAAGATATGTAAGTATATTCATAGGTGCCGCCGTTTGATATCCTGACAAGGCAGTGGATGTCAGTAGGAGCGTGGAAAATATATTTTCCGGTGTGTCACAAATCATATTAGTTGAAGTTGTAGAGAACTGCAACTTGGAATGTATACACCCCTGTATAGACTATAGAAGGCTGGGTTAAAGAGAATTGTATATAGTTTGACAGGAAGAAACTCAAAGTTAAATGGCTAAAGTAATATTGTCTTCCTCTATCGATTTGCCAAGAACTTTTTATACATATAGTATATACATATGTGTAGGTGTCGGCTTGGAGTTGCATATTTCATATTTTAAACTTTAAATATCTTCCCTGAGCATATCTTAGATGCACGTACGTACTTGAGACTCCGCAGTAGTTGGACACATATGAAGTACAGATTGTTGGAAAAGGATATTATAGTGATAAAGGATATGGCGTCATCCATGGTGCTGCATAGCGTGCATATATTCCGATATTGTATACGCCGCTCAGACCAGTAAGCCGCAGCCATATGCTGAGGGAATAGAACTAAATGTGAACTAAATAAGAAAAGGACATAAAGGAAACTTACGAGTCCCTTGAACTTAAGCAAATTATCATTGAGTTGGCGAAATTTGGACGCCAAGCCGATGCTCACTATCATAACCAGTATGTCCATATAGTTCCATATGAAGGTCGAGTAAACGTTTTGTAGCTTGCCCCACAGGGCAAGCGGCGCGGAGTAGTTCAGAACATAGAAGATCTCATCGTTGGTCAGCTCGAAGAAGTTCTGTATGGGATCATCCGTGCGATTGCAAAACGCAGCATAATTAATGGCCGAGACAATGCTCAGCAAGTGTTCCGCTGAAGAAGTAATCTATATAAGCTATTCACTTTCAATTGGATTCAAGTTATAATCCTACCAAAGGACAACATCATTCCCACGAGCATGACCATTCTGATGGTCTGAGCCATGCGCCTCTTCTCGAACTGCGTCTGATACTGTGGTAGATCCTGTTCGATCTGGTACCACTTCATCATCAGGTCGGGCCACTGCCGCGCCAAGCTAAGAGCCTTGCCGCACACCAAGAAGATGCAGCTCTTGAAGATTAAGGGTCGGATCGAGTTGAATGTTATCGAGCCATGCAGCACTTTGTAAATGGTAAAGCTAAGGTTGATCAGCATGGACACCATGAACAACAGGCAGCAGCAGGTGCGCACATAGCGCCACGAGAACCTCAAGCTGCTCGGATGCTTGGCCGTGACTCCTCGCACCGGCATCAAGGCAAAGCACTGGGCGGTCAGCAGGACCGAGCCAACTGCCTCATGGAAACTGCCGTTGTACATAAATTGTTCACGTGATTTGTAGCTCAGCTCTGAATATTAAACAAAATATCGTAATAATGTAGATGTATATATAAATATACTATATTAAACAGTGAAATCTGCCCTGGTCGAACAGTTTCGGCTCAATGCAGGCTGTATCGATATTTGATGTCTGTATATATGTACTATAGTATACCATTTTTGATATCCTTGCCGTTTTCCCTTTGCACCCGCTTGGCACTGTCCTCTGGACGATGTCCTTTATGCGCACTAAATAATATTTACAGCTTAGTCCATGTTTATCTGTACCGCCTGAGAGTACCTTTTGAAGAGTGCATCTAGCTTACGCAATAATGGTGGCTTCTTTAGCTTTTTCCAGCGTCGAAACTTACGCTCCAGCTTGGGCAGGAACCTCATGTTGGGGCCGCAGCCAAAGGACAAATGGGCTCGGCACTGGCAAGTCAATTTATTCGGCGCGTGGCCTATCATTAAAAACACCTGTTGTTTTGCACTAATCTATAATTGATAGTTTAACGTGGCATATACAAATAAAGTACAAATCGGGTGTAGCTCGCCCGAGCTCAGTGCTCATAGCAGTCATTAACTTTGTCCTCCTTGTTGAATTGCAGCAATATCAGCTCGTAGGTCACAATCGTGCCAGCCACCTACGTGACATTGAATTTGTAAACAGATTTGACAGCATTACAGATGGATGCAAGCTCATACCGCTATGACAACGCCTCGGGTCAGTCGAAACAGCTTCAGGCCCGTTAGGGCCACCTGGTCCATGTGAACCTCCTCCGAGAAGCGCTTAAGCTGTAAACTCAAAATTAGGAGATATCTCTGGCAGTGGAACAGTATAGTACAGTATAGTATATACCTCAGTGCACCAGTAGGGCCTCGGCACCAGTTGAAAGATGGCCAAAGGTCGCTTGGACTCATCATTGACACTGGCGCTATAAAGCGAGAGTATCAGAGTGCGACTCAGCAAGTAGCTCAGCGAGAACCAGAAATATGCTGTGTGCGATGCAGAAGGTTTCTTCCTACAGCGAATACATGAAAACTGATTATGGGCTGTTGATTGGCTCGTCTTGGGGCTAACCTACTGCAGGCTCTTTAAAATTTTACCGCATATAAAGTACAGATTGTTGCTAAAGCAGAGCAGCGTTATGGCTGATATGGCATCATCCACGACGGTGCACAGCTTGCAGAGATTGCGAAAGCTGATCCGGTTTTGTATCCAGAACTCAACACTAGTCGGCTGAAAAGAAAATGCCCAATTGGGATTGGAAGTATCTATCTGCTTAGTTATATATTCAACATTCCTTTGGTTGCCTACCAATCGAGCTTCACGGAGCATATGATCGTTTAGCTGCCGGAATCGTGCCGCTAGAGAAACGCTGACGGCCATCACGAAAATATCGTTGAAGCTCCAGGCAAAAGTGGCCAGCACATTGATCACTTTCCCAATTAACCCCAGAAGCGGAGTGTAGTCGACGAAGTGGAAAAACATGGAGAAGTTGATGAGCAAGTAGCTGTTGATGGGCTGACTGGGCATGACGGGACACGCGTTCACATAGTACAAGCTGGACAGCATGCTCAGCAGGTGCTCCACTGCAACAAGGAGGGCGGATCGTGTCAGGATCTAGTGTGGAGGATCTAGCTGACTGTATGGCAACTACGTACCCAATGAGCAGCCTATGGCTATCATTATAATCATTCGGATGTGCGAGGCCAATGCGGCACGTTCGCGCTCTGTACGCAGCATTGGCAGCTGGGACTCGACCATTTGCCACTCCAAAACCACCGAAGGCCATTTCATGGCCAGCTGGAAGAAGGCCACCGAGATGGCAAAAATGGAGGCGTAGAAGATGAGTGTTTCCACCGAATCAAAGTCGAAGTTGACGAGTATCACAAACATCGCATTAAACCCAGACGAAAGGCCAAACAATACAATCACAATTAGTGAATAATAGGACCGAAAGCTCTGCCAGCTAAAGCTCAAGTCCTCGGCGTACTTTGACGAAATGCCTCTCACAGGCATCAGCGCGAAGATTTGAGCGATGATCAACACTAGAAAGCAGAGAGGGAAAAGGTTGTTGATATTGGATTACAGATTAACGATTATTAGAGATGATAAATATAAATAAATATATATTTGTATAGCATAAGACGAACCTAAATAGATAACACTGTCTTAAATATAAAGACTATTACCTACATGTGTGAAAATCGTAGTTTCAATTACTCAAATATCATCAATACTGTAGCTATAACTCAACTGAGAGATTAGCAAGACTACGTCCCTTAAATATAAATTTCAGAATTTTTTTTTAACAATTTAAAAACACAATATTTTCTATTATAGATCAAATTAAAATTTCGTAATATCAATAATTCTGGGTTTAAGTTCAGTTCAGTCTATTTAAGTTCAAGAATTCTATTATCTTATCTTTTCTTTTGTTTTCCATTTAATATTATACAAAACTCTATTCAATCATTCTGAAAGGAACGAAAAACGGTAATTCTTTATTGTGTGTAATGCTTTATTATCTGATAACAGTCCCTTTTTTCAGCCCTTTTTAAGTCGGGCACTTCCCAATTAGAATCCAGAACTCTCGTACTTCTTTGCCTATATATTTATAAGACCTATATTTACCCACCTATGTATATATTTATGACATTATATCTGTTTACAAATATGATTATCTTGCTCAGATTTTCACAGCCTTTTATAGTTACCTGGTTTGATGGCCTCCAGAAATGAGCCATTGTGCACATAGCGTTCTCTATCAGCGCGTTGAAGGATTCGCTTGACCTTGTGTGGACCGAATTTTTCGGCATTTTGTCTACGTTTTGTTCGAAAATTCAGTTTTGTATTAAAAACTGCATTCGATTGTGCGCTATTTGAATTGGAGCTACAGTCAATTCTCGAGTCAGATGACTTTATTAGGCTTCCCACTTACTCGCAGTCAACGCGTGCCCCACGCCAGAAATTGATCAGGCTCAAGCTTTTGCGCCGCCTCGTCGCATCACCCACAGTCCTGGCCATGTTCTGTGCCCGAGTAGTCAAAGTCAACAACTGAAAGGTGGGTTTCTCTTTACTGCCAGCCCGGCCAAATGAATATCTGTTTGCCTATCTGTTTACAATCTGTGTGCAAATGGTAAACTGCGAATTGCAAATGGCAAATTGCAAATTGCTGTCGGTGACAGGCTTATAATTTATGTACAGCGATTTGGTGCACGACTATGAATAGAATATGCTCTTGGAGCCGCCAGCGCCTCGGCTGCAAATGCTCGTCTGCACCTCGGAGCCATTCATTTGATTGATTAGCACCAGCTCGTAGACCATCAGCGTGGCGGCCATCTGCAAGAGGGAGAGGTTAAATAAGGGCCAAAAGGCGGGGCAAAGCTCACCGAGAAAATGAGGCGTCTGGTTAAAAAGAAATACCCTTTTCCACTTAGGGCAAATCGGTTTGTCAATATGATCTCCTGTATCCGCCACAGCTCCAGGCACCAGTACTCCGTTGGTATTTCAAAAAGGGTGTACGATATCTGCCGAGCCTCTTGGGGAATCGAAGAGGCAGCAAACATCATGTTGGACACGCGAGCTATCACGTAAATTAGGCAGAACCAGAAGTACAGCTCATCCATGAAGCTGCCCCTCGCCCTGCACAAGGTCACGAAAATGGCTTATGAAATATTTGAAGACGAAGTACATGTTGTGGGAACAGGCGAGAACCACCATGCCAGAGAGTTCCTTGTCGTACAGCCTCAGCAAATCGCAAAGTTCCAGCAGATCGTAGCGCAGCTGCTCCCAGAACTCGCTGGGCATCGGCTGGGTGGAGTGGCGCCGTATGCGCCAGTGCATCTGCTGGAAGCGGAACTGCAGGCCGCGAGAGATCAGGGTCAGGAATATGTCCACGAAGTTCCACACGAAGGTCATGGCCAGAGTGGTCCACTCAATGAAGAGCGCCTGCGGCACATTGAAGTGAAATACCGAGAAGAGCTCCTGTCGCTCCCGCTGAAAGTAGTTCAGCCAGAAGTCCACGTCCAGCTTGCACTCGTGTATCTGCTGATAGTTGCCATACAGGGCGCTGCCCACGTACGTGAAGTGCTCGCAGAGGGCGGCCAGCAGCATGCCCACGCCCCAAAGGCGCAAGCGGCGTCCGAATTGCCGACCCAAATGGCAATCGTAGTCGGGCTGCAAGAAGACCAACTCGCACTGCGCAGTCCGCCGGATGAGGTACGGCCATCGATGCGACAGAGACAGGAAAATGGACAAACAGGCAATGCAAATCACGCTAAAGCTTAGAGAACCTAATGCGATTCGAAATGGTAAGATAGAGGCTATAGAGGATATAGGATTAATGTTAATCCTACCTATAGTGTAGATCTTCAGCCCCTGATCAATCACCACTTTAGAGGAGAGTCCGAGATCCATGATGGCAAAGGCCAATATGACGACACTGAGCACCAGAGACGCCGAAAACCAGCGAAAGCGTACATTCTCAGCGGGCGAGCTGGGCCAGACACCGGATACGGGAAACACGCCAAGAAACTGCGACAGAACCAGAACTAGGGAAGGCAATTGGTGAATATATTGAGTAATATTACGATTTATTATTATAATAATGTATAGACTATTATTAGGTATGTATGTTTTAAGAATCTTTTATTAGTAGAGCTAGGTAGTGCAATTGGAGAATATATAGAGTAATATTGCGAAATATAATTTTGGGAATATATAGATTATTATTATTATTATGTCTAAAAAATATTTTACTATTATTTATATTAGTTTAATTAATATATTCCATTTATTGTTATTGAATAAACTGCTTTATATTTACTCTTTTTTTTTCTTTTTAACTTAAATTGAATGACTTGAAATAATATATAAAGTACTATTATTTTATTTGGTTAAATAAAAAAAAAAATATCGTTCTCAAAATGTATGAAATATCTTTTTAAATATTATATTATTATTATATAAACTCCTATGAATTTAGTTTTTAAACACTGTGTCCTTATTTGGTTTTCAATTGTAACCACTTATTACTTGGCTTTTATTTAACAAAATTCAAAGCCCATTTCTGAATATCGTTACCTTACACCGTTCATGTAATATTGAAAATAATTAGATGCAAATATATTATTTGGAAATTATAAATTAAAGTGTTTTCGTTAAGAATACCTTTCTGGAGAGAGTACAATTAAGATTATATTTTAATTTAGATTTAGTATGCTCTAAATGAGATGTTCTCGTATTCCCTTTGACAATAATTTGATGATAGAAGAAAAAAACTAGGCAGATAAATTATTTGATATATTTGAATACACAAACAGTTCATATAATTTTCAGAGAGGACAGTGAGTGTTTCATTGATTTCTGAATTATCGTGAAATTCGTACTTTAGTTCTAGTGAATGAAGTTATTATATTGTAACTTGGTAGTACGTAGTAATTTGGTAGTATATATTATAAGAATGTGTCATGCCCATAGTTGATTAAACTAACCTTCAATTAAACACTTAGTATAAGCAGTATTTTATTTGAGTTCTAGTTCCATAGAGTGCTACTTACAGGGCCCAATGGCGTGCTGGAGAGTGTTTTTATTGCAGCTCTGTCGACGTTGCTCCATTTCTTGACTGTTTGCTGGACTGGCAAGTGGACATGCGAAAAGAGATTCGTTCAGCTCTGTGGCGATTGCAATCATCAAGCGAATGTGTGCAACGGGGCGTATGACGGATGTTTATTAATGTATTTGCTGTTAAGATCTGAATGGACAGGCATGACATTTCAAACTGCTTCTGAGTGTTTGCTAGCTTATCAATAATAGAAATCTCGTGGTACATTCTCTCAGTGGGGAAACCAAATAGGGAAAAGGACTGACAGCGAATTTGATTAAATTTCAGCAGTAGACGGTTTTTTGCCTTATTGTTGCCTGGTTAATGACATCCGATATCATGAGCTCATAAGTGATAATCGTTGTGGTCATCTGCGAAGCAAAGAGTCTGTAAGTCTACAGAAATTGGAATGAGCTACTCCTTCACTTACAGACAGAATGAGTTGCCGGGTCACATAGAAGAATCCATTGCCCGATAAGGCGGTCATATCGTTGCCTAGCTGTTCGCTGAAGCGCTGAACCTGTTCGCCGCCAAAAAACTATCAATGAAGAGGATTCGGGAAATGGTATTAAGATTACCTCTGGGGTCCACGCCTTTGAGGGCACATCGCGAAGGGCGGTAATGATTTTCTGCTCGAAATCGTTTATTGAGGAGGTGATAAATATGGTCAGAGTCGTGCGGATAATAGCAAAGATTAGCGAATACCAGAAGGCTACCATGACAATGAGATCCACACCGATATTTCTGTTTGCAAAGAAATAATAAGACTATCTTCAAAGATTCCTCATTAACTCACTTGAAAGTATTGAACAACTGAAAGCATATGAATGACATGTTATTGCCAAAGGCCAAGAGTATGAGAGGAGCTACAGCCGAGTCCAGCAGGCGCACTAGACGCTTCAGGGCCAAGTAATGCTGCCGCACCTCTGTCCAGAATATGGCAGGCATCACCTTGCGGTGCACGGCAGCAATGCGGCGGTGCAGCTGGTGGAAGCGCGCAGCCAGCCCGATGCCAATGCACATGAGGAAACAGTCGGTGAAGGAGCGCGGATAGGCAATGGTCTCATTGACCCACTGCAAGTAAACCATAAGTGAGTCCGCGCCACGCACTGCCACTCGAGAGATTCACCTCAAGCAGCGGCAGCAGCCAGACGTGGTAGGGGAGTACTCTGTAGAGATGCGGTCGTTCCCACTTGTAGATGCTCTCCAGGTAGCTGACATTAATGTTGCATTGCGTGCGCTCCAGATTGCTCAGGTGGAAGGAGTTGGCCAGCAGCAGGCAGTGCTCCACTGTAACAACAAATTGCTATACCTATGCGCATCTACTCCATCGCTAGCTCACCCAGTGCAGATGACATAACGAGACCCACAACAATATTGATGCGTCGCTTCATGTTGTACTCGCCGTAGAAGCGATAGGGCACGCTGAGGAAGAGCTGCTCCACGCGGTGCCAGTGGCGCATGATGCTGTGCCAGTTGAACGCCAACCTCCAGAAGAACAGGTGCTCCAGCAGGCACACGATGTAGAGCGCCAGCGAGCTGGACGTGTGGAAGTTGACGCCGACGCTGCTGACATAATTCAAGACGGCACCGAATTCGCACAGGTTGAGTAGGAAAATGGTGGCCGAGTAAATTACGCGTGGACTCCGCCAGTTGAATCGAATCTTGTTTACATCGACGGAGCGTATATTACTCACGGGCAGCAGAGCATAAGCCTGTGATATGAAGAGCACTGCGAAATGGGAAAATTAAACCACGCCTATCTCTGGCCAAGTCGCTGCCGCAGCAGGAGCAGGCGCCTACCTTGAGAGACAGCGCGATAGAACGTTTCACCCTGCGGCATGGCCGTTTACTGACTGTACACACTTTCCGCGAAAGCTTTAGGTGCAGGCAATGAGTGGAGGCGTATCTGGGTTTCCTTGTCTTTTTTTGAATTCAACAATTTAGCAGCTAGTATTTACAGTAATTGAAAGATAAATGTGGCCGACTGTCAGCCGGCATGACAAATCGTAATTGCTGTTGCCACTTCCATTCAAGCGCACAGGGGCAGCAAGCCCTTGCGGCGGTTGGGCTCGTCGAATTGCAGCAACACCAGCTCGTAGGTAACTATAGTGCCAGCCATCTGAATGGAAGGGCAGTTATTTAGAAATGGAAAATAAGCTAGTTCGCACTATACGCACCCCAAAGAGCAGCCTGCGGGTTAGGAAATAGAATTTCTTTCCTGACAAGGCAACGGTTTGCGTGGACATCTGGAATATGAGCCGCTCGACCTCCACGCACCAATTCTTGCTGGAGACGCGACGCAGCACGCTCAGCGCACTCTTCGACTCGTCGTTGATGGTGGCTGCCGTGAGGAACACGCAGGCCGTGCGACCCACCAGGTAGAGCATAGAGTACCAGAAGTAGACATAGTTGATGGGCCAGCGTAACTTACTAGACATATGAGAAGGGAGTAGAGTTTTGCTTTAACTCAGATCATATTATTAAAGCCCGATCACTCACTTGAATATGTTGAGCAGCTGACAGCACACGAAGTACAAATTGTTGGCGCAGGATAACAAAATGATGCTGGACAGAGCATTGTCCACGCGCTCCAGGAGCTCACACATGCGCACGTAGTGCTCGCGGATCTCCATGAATGTCGTCTCTGGCACACGATCCTCATGCTCCAGTCGGCAAATGCGCTTCGAAATCTGCTCGAAGCGATAGGCCAGTCCCCTACTGATCATCATGATGAATAGATCCATGTAGTTCCATATGAAAGTGCAGGTGCCATTTACCACCTGCAGGAAGTCAGAGAATGTAAGAATCCGTGTGATTCGGTCTGATGGCTAAGAGACTTTATGATAATACATTCTAAACACTCTACTTGAAAAGCGAACATCATTTGATAAAGGATATGGTTCTTACGCATTGCCTGAAAAATGCCTATATTATATTGATTCAGTCTATGATTAAGATGTCATTTATATCCTCAATTGGAAGCTATTTCATAAAACTCGAGATCTAGGTCTTATTTTACATTTTTTAATGTAATGATAATGATTTTAATAAATTTAATGTAATGATAATGATTTTAATTTTAATGCAATGATGAGGATTGTCCTCAAATCTTACCAAAACATAGATGCCGAAAAATCTAGTGTAGGGCAGTAGTATAAACACATAGTCGTAGTTCAATTTGATGTAATCATCAAAGGATACACCCATGGTTGCATTGTGATTTTCAGTACAGTAGTAGACGCGCTGCTTATAGCTGACAATGGCAGAGGACAGATACAAGCCATGCTCCACTGAAATGGGGAAAACAACGCATTATGAAGGAAATTTAAAGGAGCTGGCTCTTTATCTAAATCTCACCCAGCGACAGGGCTATTAGAATAAATGCAGGTTGTCGCACGCGCTGTGACAGGCTCCTCTTGAGCACCTCGTAGGGGGGCTTGGTGAAGATTAGCTCCAGGCGCGTCCAGTAGCGAATCAGAGGCGGCCAGCGGCGCGCCAAGTCGATGAACAGAATGCAGGCGCACTGCACACAGGTGAAGAACACCTGACCCACTAAACAACAGCGAAATGACATGAGTCTCTAGGTTAGTCCTCCTCCTCCTCCTCCCCTTTGCGAATACCAACCGAAATTCTTTGCTGTAACGCCTATGTTGAGCAGAAACTTCAGCATGCTTAGCGTTAGCACCGAGCTGGCCATCATGAAAATCACCGTCACAATCATCGGCACCGATTTGAAGCGGAAATGCACGTGCCGCGGACTTGCCCGCCTGATGCCTGTCAGTGGCATTACGGCAAAGCACTGACCCAGCAGCATGACTGTAAAATAAGAAAAAGGAAAACACAGTGAGGAACGGTGCCGCTACCGACTGCATAGTACTCATTCACACAACTGAAGACAAGTGACTCTAGCTCAAAAACATTTCAGTATTAAGGATTTTCACGCCCTAAACTAACAGAGGAGGTCAATAAAAAGTTATTCTTTGAGTTTGTCAAGTTTTAGTATTAAGTATGAGATACAGTTTTGAGCTAAGATGGATCTAATAAATTGTGTTTTTCTTGGTTTCCAATTAATTATCATGTCTTTGTATAATAGAATTTCTGAGATACCGAAAAAAGCATTTTCCGACTTGCTAATTCTATTTGGACAAGTCCAAAAATCTAAGCATTTAAACAGATGAAGATACCCACGAGTATATATTTCTGTAAATTAAACAGTATTAGGTTTGATTAATTAGTTGAAGACCTTGGAAATGGCAAAAACAATCCTAAAAGTTAAAGATCTAAAAGTTAAAGATCTATACAGCCTAATCTTAGCAATTCATCTCAGATACGGCATGAATTTTCATGCTATGCAGAGTATTTTGTTTCAGCGGATAAATATTTTACCATTGCACACAATATGCCTTTATATATATATAGATATAACGTTACTTACTGGGAGATGCTGCTCGATGAAATAAATCCAATTGAGTATAGTCCGTGCTTGTCTCACTCTTTATGATACCAAAGTCGAAATTGCCCTCATCTAAATTTTTATTCTGGGTGCCTTTAGCCATGGTTTTCGGGCGTAATTTCCAAGTGGCCTGTCCGTCCATGTCGCTGGCCATTTGAGCACTGACCCGGAGCGCCTGCGTCTATGCGGGCCTCAACCGGGAAATGTATTTTTAGAATTGCTGGTCACTCTGGCCAAGGGAAATTGCAGTTTAAAAGCGCAGTTAACACGCGCTGCGTGGGAGTTGGCTGTTGTAAACAATAATTAGGAGCTAATGAGAAAAGCACCTGTGCATTTTTATGGCGGTTGATTAGGCACTTAGTCAACATGCGGCACTCTGTGCTCAAACATCCGTTCGAATGGGATCGAAACGTTTTGAGGCTGTTGAAGGCGAAGCGGAGACAGCAACGCGCCGCAATTGAGAAAAAGTGGCGCTGCGCTGGCAACGCTGCGGACTTGGAGCAGCTGGACACATTCCATCGGGCCATACGGCCATGTGGGCATATTTTGCGACTTGAAAGAACTTCAGGAACTCACTCGGTTCTTCTTACAGATCTGTGCCTGGCCCAGGTGTTTGGCATGATGCCACTGGCAAATGTGCTCAGTCGTAGTCCTCACCTGGTTCAATTTCAGCTACGCTCCTATGCCACCTGTTTGTCAGGGGTGTTTCTTCTGCTAGGAGGCGTGAAAACCATGCGCTTAGCAACAAAACTTATTCAAGGCGGCCTGAATGCCAAGAGCATGGGTAAGTCACGACACCTCTGAGGAGGGACGGAGGGAAGCTGTAGCTACGATATCTTTCTCATAACGCTGCACTTTAATTTTATAATATGTAATATATGTAAAAGACAGTTTAGGAGTCAATCTTACTTAATGAATTTCAATTCTTCTACAGTGAGCGTCGTCTTCTTTACGAGCGGAATGGTAATCTGCGTGAGCTTCATTTCTTTGGCGCGCGGCTGGTCTCGTCTGATTGTGCCCTGGACCGGCATAGACATTATAATGCTCTTTCCGCCATATGCAAAAATGAAACATAGTCTTCGACGGAAGCTGCTTCTCGCTGGATGTTCGCTGGGATGTTTGACACTGAGTAAGCCCCTAACCTAGAGTACTAAGGACTTCTTTAAGATTTTGATGTGTTTTTCATAGTTGAGCATTGGCTGTATTATGCATCGAGCTATTCTAATTTTCGAATACAAATTTTGAGATGTCAACCCAATGTAACTCAGATAACCTTTAAGGAGTACATGATGAAGGAATTCGCCGATATTTTCGAATTGGTGCCCTACAATTCCATCTTTATATTCTATGCCTTTGTATGTCGGACTCAAGTTGAATCACTCAAATGATACTAATGAGAAGTGTTTGTTCACAGTTTCTGAATGGCACCTTCACTTTCATCTGCAACTTCATGGATACGTTTATAATTTTGATAAGCCTTGGCTTATCCCAACGGTTTCAACAGATGGCCACGCGTGTTTTAGATGCCGTTGAACGGGTAAGACCTGACCCTTTTTATACATATTTGTTCACCAAAAATAGCATTATATTTACTTCAAGGTAGCCATGGTAGACCTTATACAAAAATATATTTATATTATTAATCAATGCGATCAACCATTCATCATTCATGTCCGTCCGTCCGCCCATATGAACGCAACGATTTCATAAACCAAAACCCTAGAGTCTTGACATTAAATAATAATCTTCTTATAGGAAATTCGATAAGTCTTAGAATCGATAAAAATCGATACTTTGATTTCAATTCTGAATGTTTGTTTGAATAGCATTAGAGCTGGAGACTATATTGTACAGGGTCCTTCCTTATTTTGTATATGTCTGATGTTGGCTTCCCTTTTTAGCCTCCTCACACAAATTCAAATACTAGAGACTTGTTGTCATAGTGAAACACATATTCAAGCCCCAGCATCAGGGTTCAGGGTCACTCCTACTTGGGCAGTCACGGGTAGAGTAATCTTATTATATCTTTCATTTCTCACAGTATGTGCCTGATGCCGAATGGAATGAAATCCGCATGCATCACATTCTCTTGTGTGAACTCATGGATTTGGTTGAGGCTAATATGTCGAATATCGTTTTGATCTCCTGCTTGAGCAACATCTACTTTATATGCAATAAGCTGCTGACCATATTTACGTAAGGGCTTACAGTTACTCTAAAAAGTATTTAGTTAATATTTATTTACTTGGCTTATAGTAAGCTCCATTACCCCATCAACTATGCCTACTACTGGTACAGTTTGCTCTATTTGCTGAGTCGCACCTGCGCCGTGTTCATCTGCGCCTCCAAAATTAACGAAGCTTCGTTGCTGCCTCTAAGGGCCCTTTCCATGGTGCCAAGTGACCACTGGACCGAGGAAGTGCAGCGCTTCAGCCATCAGCTGGGCAGTCAGTACATAGGACTCTCCGGCTTGGGTCTGTTTCATCTGACGCGCAGGAGCCTCTTTGGTGTGAGTGTTGGCCTTGCTTTCCTTTACAAATATACGTAGAACAAAGTAAGATCTATTGTAGATGATGACGACATTGGTCTACTATGAGTTTATGCTATTGCAATTGGATGCCAAGAACAACAAGGATGATCTAGCCAGTCTGTGTGGGTGAATGCGCGCTGATTAGATATGAGAACAACGTTACACTAGACGGAAAATTTACTACAAACAGAAAAGAATGCTAATTGTTTAAGAGCTCTTCATTAAAGGTTAACAATAAATTATTTCATTTGAATCTGTTTAAACTATTTCCGTTAATGTTTATCCATGTAATAATTTTACTATCGAATGTCTTGTTCTCTAGGAAATTGTCTCAATGGCCGATTCACAAATATGTGCAGAGACAGGCTAATATCAAAACAATTTTTAGCAGTGATATGTTCTAAGTTTTATGTTATTAGTTCCAAGTACTTCAACTTATTTTGAGTCAAGTTTGATTTTAATTATCTATAATTATAACTATTGTTATTTTTTCTTTTCAAATTGTTGACTTAGCTTTACTTCACCAAAGTTAAGTAGTTTTCATTTCTTTTAATAATTTAATAATAATAATGTACCAATTTGATATTCTGCTATTATAACTATGTGTTAAAATGAGTTAAAGAGAATATTCAGAGCACTTACTAAGAGAGATTAAAAATTATATATTGTCTCATTAAGAGATTCAGGCAGTATAAATACAGCTGTCTATTCAAGTTCTGTCTCATTTGAAGCTGCATGGCGAGCATGGTAAAGGTCGAAGTCTTGAAGTATATGGGACAAGTGTTAAAATGTGTTTCTACAAGTATAGCCACATATAAGACTATTCGGTGTTATATCATTGTGAATGAATCATGAGTGAGTACATGTGTATACAAAGCGGGCGCGTGAGTAGGTATGTACAAAAATATATATATCACATAAATTAAGTCATTTATTTAAGGCACAGCCACATCACTCCGCAGCTAAGTTAACAATTGAAGTTATAATTATAATTCTTGAACTATTGACCAGATGCATGTGAAGCTTGTGGAGGTCTGGCAATAAAGGCACCAACTGTATTTACATGAATAATATGAAAACAATATGTTAGGCTAATTGCAAATTTTGCTCTTTGTTCACTTGGTCACGCCCATAAGGGGCGTTAAATATCATTTCAAGGTGATTCGCAGATAATTGACAGAACCGACGGAGTTAAGCAGTTCTAACTGTCATATAATGGATTTCTATACTCATTCACGAAAGCGAAATGAGTATATTGGTTTTGTGCAATGTCCGTCATGCTGTCCGTCCGTCTGTCCGTATGAACGTAGTTTATTTATTATTTGTGTATATCTCCGATTTGTAAAGTGTTAAAATCCCCACTAGGGGCGTAGCAAATTGAGAAATGTATTTCCCATTATGCCAGAAGCCATACCAATTCAAGAGCTAGAAAGCTGAAATTTGGAATGTAGATTCGTATTGAACACCAAAGTCAACAAGCTATGGGGAATATTTCTACGCCCATTGGGGGCGTGGCAAATCGGATAAAACTGTATCTCCTGAAAACTGAATGTTAAATGAGCTTATGTTATGATTCTATAAAGATTGACGCCCCCACTAGGGGCGTGGCAAATCGGACCTGAAGATATAGTGATTTTTGATGCTGAAATTTGGTATATATACTCTGACCAGCGAAGACCAAAGAGCTATGGCAGATATATGTCCGCCCATAGGGGCGTGGCAAGCCGCAAAAGTGTATAAGAGGTAGATGGGTAAGAAGTTTGGATAGCAGAGTTACAAGTTACCTCTTCTATCGATGAACCAAAAATAATTGTTACGCCTTTTTGGGGGCGTGGCATATCGAAAAATACACTCTAATTTTCACATTTTTTCAGAGTAAGCATTCAAATTTTTCAGCTAGCCTACCGTTAGCTCGTTCTAAGGACTGCCATAAAATGAGGCGTCTACGCCTATTAGGGGCGGGAAAAAATTCATTTTCTACATTATTAGAGCTAAACTTAGCTACTAAACTGCTGATGGGGTGTGAATAAGTATTTTGCAGTTGGTAACGCCCGACTGCAAAGTTCTTATTTGTTAAAGTTTCCTAATGTATTCATCTGGATTCGCCATAGGAGGAATCGGTCTATAGATATAAATATATATGGGTATTATTTGAGCCCAATTTCTAGTGTTAATGTTAGAAATAATGTATTGATTGATATTATATACATTATTATATATAATTATTAGGTATAATTATTATATCATTTTAATTTGCATTATAATATTTTCATTACACATTCGTATGATCCAATTCGATTATTTAGCGAAGGGCTATAGCAATGTGTCATGTTTACAACAAAGAACAATTTTCTTTATCTTTATATTCTTACATTCGACGAAATTCTGAAATGAAAACTCAGTCTTTTCGGTTTAGATAATATTTCAGAGTAAAACAGGAAAAGTTAACCTTTAAGTATTTTCAGCAACGGATCTAAACAAATTTGCGATATTCCAACATAGATGACTGAAAAATTTAATGATTGCAGAAAAGCAATCGAGACGTTTGCTGATAATTGGCATGTAAAGTAATATTTCATTTTTTGGGCTTTGCGGGCAAGTGCGACTGTTCACATAGGGCGGGAATCCACAAATTGGGGGTAACCGAAGTCGCTTGCCATTAGTTTCAATTATATGAATGGACAAATGTAAATCTGACAACTGTACAGCTATTGTTACGCCAACTCAACGACCTGTCATACAGAAAGAGAAAGAGAGAGAGGGAGTGAGCAGAGAGAGCGCTCAGACGTCGATGAGCAAAGGAAATGTCTGGACTGTAAGTTTACAGTTCGAAATGGTTTTTCAATTCACGGTTCGCATTGACAGTGACACTGACACTGACGCTTTGCCAATTAACACTTTCCTGGTTACCTGCAATTGTTTATAGCCGCGACGCGGCCCCAAGGGGGCAATGCCCATTCGTAGGAGCAATTATCCTGTCAAAAAACTTTGTGTGCGAGTGTGTGTGCGTGTGTGTAAAGCAACCGAAGCTGGTAGCAAAACAAAATGCCAACAAAAACAAACGCGGGTGGCTACAGAAGCGGCGGCAGTGCCGTTTCCGCTTCACTTCCAGCACGTGAATCAGGGAACAACCCCCGAGAGTCCGAGCCAAATCCGAACGAGAAGCCACAGCCACAGCCAGAGCCCGAGCCAGAGCTGGTGTGTTTTGACCCAGCTGTCATGGCAACAGCTGAGCCCAAGCAAATCGAGCTAGGATAATGAAAAGTGAGCACGGTGAGCACTGTGAGCACTTTGTGGCAAATCGAATCGAAAAATTTTCATTCGCTCAGAACGCAACAAACCGCCAAAACGCACGCAAGCTGTACGGGACGCGAATCGGAATTAGGCATGAGCCAGCATGGAGATACCAGAGACCGTATCTGTGCGAAAGTTCCGCGAGTTCACCCCGCGACAGAAGCATGAGCTGTATGAGACGCTACTGGAGCTGACAGACTCGATAGAGGAGCTGCCCAAGAAGTCGCTGCGCAAGACGCTGGAGCTGACGCTGGCCGTATTGGAGTACAAGGGGCAGCTGGCGCAGAAGTTTGAGCAGAGCGACGAGAAGCGCCTGCAGGATGAGAACGAGAAGCTGAAACGCATGGTGCAGAAGCTAGAGAACGAACGCGACGGACTGAAGAACAAGAACAAGGAGGTAAGTGCTCACTCAATCTCAGTCTGTTGGCCTAATCGAAAATATATTTGTTCAACCAAAAGCTGGCCGCGGAGATCAAGCAGCAGCAGGAGCAGCTGAGGCAGGCGGCGCAGCAGGCGGACGTCAGCGACAAGGACTCGTCAGATCCACTTTCCGAGCTGGACAAGCAGGAGCACCTGCTGCATAACATCGAGACGAAGAACAAGCATATCAAGAGGCTTCTACGAGAAATCGACGTATGAGACTCACTCGACCTTCAGCCAAAGCATTTCCAATTAACAGCCTTTTTTTCTTTGCAGACGCTGCAGAACCAGAACATC
This sequence comes from Drosophila arizonae, assembly GCF_054131065.1. NCBI lineage: Eukaryota > Metazoa > Arthropoda > Insecta > Diptera > Drosophilidae > Drosophila > Drosophila arizonae. The sequence continues at coordinate 24,294,701 of NC_142924.1, read as the reverse complement.
GCCCAGTCGAAGACCATTGTGCTGCACGAGCAGGAGCTGCAGCAGATAAGGGCCAATCTGCAGCAGCTCTCGCAGGACATCACGAAGGTGGAGCAGGATCGCAAGTCGCTAATGCAGCGGGAGCAGCAGCAGAGCCTGGAAATTGCACGTCTCGAGGGCAACGTCACTTTCCTTGAGGAGGAGCGCGAGAAGCAGGATCTGGAAATGCGTCAGTTTCTGGATAAGTATGAAAATCAAGTGGTCAGCTGGAGGCAGCAGCTGGACAAGAAGGACAAAGAACTGGAGCAGATGCGCAAGAAGTTAGAGCAGACTACGTCAGGGCAGAGCACGTCGGACTCCACGTCCAGCAGTAAGCAGAGTCCCCGGCAGGAGGAAACTCATCTAAGACATGTGAGTGCTCAAATTTTACACAAGTCTCAGCTAAGACTCTCAATTAATTTTCAGCTGCTGGAGCTACGTGAGCAACGGATTGAATCTCTAGAGGGCCAACTGAAATCGATGTCGGATGAGATGGTCACATCCACGAAGGTAATGAATCAGCTGCGCGAGCAACACGAGAGCAAGAAGAATCCCCAGGAGCCAAACGCCTGCTGCAAGCTGATCGAGGAGCGTCTGCGCGCCGCCAATGCACGCTTGAAGCAGCTCTCGGAGCTGCTCGACAGCACCGAGCAGGACAACGTGCTCAAGGCCAAGCAGGCATTGCACGCTCTGAACGCTCTGGAGGCCTATAAGCGTGGAGAGGATGGCCTCGTGCCGGCACTGCGCCGCTGCTCGGAGCTCGAGCAGAAGCTCGCCGAACGGGACAAGCGGCTGCGCAACTACACCCAAGAGCTGAACGCCATGCACGAGCTGGAGCAGGAGAACTCCGTGCTGCGCCGGCGGCTCAACATACCTGACGACGTGGTTGTCCTCTCCAAGCAAGTGCGCGCCAAACAGCGCAACAAGGACAAGCAAATCGAGAGGCTTACACTGAAGCTGCGCACCTCCGAGGAGCTGCGGCTGCAGCTGAAGCTGGACAAGTGTGAGCTGAGGTGAGTTTGTAGAGATCATTGATTCCTAGTCCAAGTACTCAAAGAGCAATTTTCAGGCGCAAGCTGCTCGAGCTGCAGAACGGTGAGCCCCAAGCTATGGATGATTCTTTGCATCAACCCAGTGAGGTTGGGGAGCTGCCTCCGAGTGCTCCGCTGGAAAGCTCGCCACGGCGCGGACAAGGCGACGGCGCTGCTAGTTCCGAGCTGCAGACCAAATATGAAGATGTGCTCGCTGAGAACGAAACTCTGCGCATGGGCATGTACGAGATTCTGGAGAAGCTGCGGGAATACGATGGTACGTCGAGTGGAGTCGTGCCAAGTCCTTTGAATAACTGTTAAAACTGTTTTGTTGTAGCTACCTCGGAGCACATCACTATAGACTCCGAGCTGCTGCGGCGTCTTATCGAGGCGCTGCCCAGCGGAGCCGGCGTTCCGCATCTGCACAGTCAGTTGCAGGAGCTGAGGGCGCGCGAGGGGGCGCTGTGCCAGCTCCTGCATAACAATGCCAGCGATTCGGAAACGGGCGAGTTGTCCTCGGTGCAGAGCATGCGGGATGTGTCGGATATGAACGAGGAGCAGGCAAGTTTCGTGGTCATCGATTCGGCCACGCGACCAACCACACCGACTGACGCAACCGAGGGATTGCAGCTGCCCGTCATCACTGAGCAGGAGCTGGACCCGGAGCCGGAGCCGCAACCGAATGTGGAAGCGGAATCGGGGACAGAGCCTGAGCAGCCCAGGCCTGGAACAGCGGAACTGGCTGAGCTGACAATTCTTCGCAAGCATTATGAAGAGTTGCGCCTGCACATGGCCTCGGATGGCAACGAGCTGATGCGGTACACCCAAGAGCTTCACGAGCAGCTGATTGCCCTGGAGAAGCAGCTGCAAGAGCAGAAGAGTTCCTATGCCTACATGCGCGAGGATTACGATCAACTGCTGACGGCGCAGAAGCGGCAGGAGCTACGCCACATTGAGAACACAGCGAGTCTGCAAAACCAATTGGAGCAGCTCAAGACGGAGCTGGCTTCCAAGAGTGATCAGCTGACCAGAGTGCAGCGCACGCACCTCTGTACGGCTGAGGAACGACTCCAGCTAGAGCAGCGCATTGCCACGCTCAGCATGCAGCTGGCGCAGGCCACGGATCAGCTGATGAGCGAGCTGAAGATTGAGGAAGCCTCTGCGGATTACGGCATCATCGACGACAACTACCAGTTGGACTATATAACGGCCGCGGAGTTCGAGAAGCAGCGACACACGCTAGACACGTGGGCGACGCAGCAGGCGGAGCTGCAGCGCGAGAATAAACAACTCGAGGGCCTCCTGCAGGTGGCCAACGGCCAGATACAATCGCAGCAGAAGCTGCTCAACGAGATCACCGATAATCACATCAGCCTGCGCCATCTCGTGGCGGATCTGCAGAGCAGCTCCACTGACAAGCTGTTGCTGGCCAAGATGCAGCGCGATTTGGACATAGGTGGGTGACACTTGGCATTAGTTTTGGCGATTTAAACTTATCTCATTCTAATGTTGCTTCAGCCAAGGCGGATACGGCGCGCTTGGACCTGGAGCGCAAGCGTTTGCAGCAGGAAGTGGATAATCTGAGTACCCAGCTGCAGGCAGCGGAACGCCTGGCGAGCCAGATGCAACAGGACTTCCAACTGGAACGAAGCAATAGCGACATTAAACAGAAGTAAGTACAGTTGCAGACAAACCTGCTATGACCAGCCTGCCTGCTGAGTCAAGAGTTCCCAATAAGTCGATCGCCGTTCGAGAAACTTGGTTTGGATGTGGCTTAAATTTTATACTCCTTGTCTTACAGGTTTCTGCAGCGTTCGCTGTTTACACTCAAGGAGAAATATGCCAAATTTACACCCCTGATCTTCCTTAACAATTTTGTGTTCTCTTATCAAAAACTAAATCAACGACTGATGGAGCAGCAGCAGGTGGAGCAATCGGGGGAGAGTGCTGCGCTGGTCGAGCATGTGATGCAAGTGGTGCAGGCCAAACTGGCGCCCAACGAGGAGAATTCGCAGCAGTTGATCAAGCTCATCAAGTCGGAGACACAGTCCCGGCTACTGGAGCAGCGGTGCGAGAGTCTGCAGGCCAGGCAGTCCGAGCTTCAGCAGGAGTTGAGTGAGCTGCGCTTGCAACAAGCTGCAGAGTCGGAGCATTGGCAGACGATCGAGGCGCTGTTTGCGGAGCCAAGGGGCGAGGGCAAGGCATCCACTCTCGTGGATGTGGCCACCAATACGGAGGCGGCAGCACCAGTGCCCGCCATGCGTCGCACGGCGCAGCTCATCGACAGACAATCGTCGCCCATTGGGTCCCCGAAGAGGCGGCTATCGAACCACGACACCACAACCCAGACAGAGCGCACCACAAAGCAGCTGCTGGAGACAGCTGTTCAAACCAATGGCTGCAGACCGCGCCAGAAGCAACCGCAGCAGCACCAAGCCGTGCAGACGGCGCAGGATGAGGAGCTGCTGCAAGTGCGGGCAGAGTAAGTAATTTATAGTAGAGGATCAGATTTTCGATTTGCTGCTTTCCCCTTTTTCGTAGGCTACTGGCAGCAAACAAACGTGTGGAGCAGCTGGGCCAGCAGCTGGAGACGACCAACAGCCGCAGGGAGTCGGATAGTCAGCACAGCGGCATCGTGGAGAAGACCATCCTGTCGTTCCACACTTTGCTGATGGAGAAAGATCAGTCCATTCAAAAGTACCAGGATCTGCTGCAAACGGAAAGGGAACAAGGTCAGCAACTGGCCACGAAGCTAGCGACCGAGAAAGAGACGCTCAAGGCCACGGTTACGAATTTGAATTTCAACATTAAGACCAAAGATCTGGAAGTCCTGGATCTGAAGGCTAAGTTGGAGCTGCACAGGTCGCCAACTCATGTCAATGTCCAGGCAAATGAGGCTTCGCTTGATCTGACGGATGAGAGGATTGAGGAAATGTTTGAGCGCAGCTCCGTGGATAGAGGCACTCAACAGCAGGATCAGTCAGAGGAGGATGTGGATGCGGGGCTTGCCGACGAAGCAGCCGGAGAGCGGGAGAAACAGGATACCGAAGAGCTAAAAGAACTGCCCACACTGCACAAGCAAATCAAGGAGCTCAAGGACAAACTGAGCTACTACGAGCACAATCTGGTCACGCGTGAGGAGGAGGTGGAGATACTGAGGGAGAAGTAAGCTTATTAAGGGAAAGTATTCCAAAATATTTACATCTAATCACAATTTACTCAACAGACTGAAGCTCTGCCAGGATCGGGAGAAGTGTATGGATAGCAGCAGCAGTCCGGAGCTGGAGCAAATGCGCGTCTTCCTAGAGGAAAAGGACAAGCACATTCGCGACCTCATGGACACCCTGAAGAACTTCCATGTTTGTATTGTTGTGGACACTTCAAATGAGGAGATTCACTTAACATTTATCCCTCTCCAACAGGACGATCAACAGCGCTACATTAACGACACATCCAACTATTCGGCTGACCAGATTGCCAAGCTGGCTGCCGACCTGAATCGCACCGAGGCCACCAACAAGATCTATCACACCCAAATGGAGGCACTGCGTCGCCAGCTGGCCAATGTTACGCAGCGCGAGAAGCAGGCGCGCGACTTGACCCAGTCGCTCCGCCAGCAGCTGCTCAAGCGTCCGGTGGTGTCCATCAAGACGGAGCTGAATGCTCGCGTGAAAAACGAGAATCTGCAGAAGCGGATCCAGCAGCTCGAGCTGGATCTGGATGAGTCGCGGGCCCAGCTGCAGCGCCAGCAGACGCTTCTGGACGCCAAGCGCACGCGTAGCGCTAACGAGGTGGGTCTTTGGGAGAAGCAGAAGCGATGGCAGCAACAGGCCGAGAAGCTCAAGAGCAAACTGGAGGAGACGGAACTTGCCCTGGAGAAGACACGCACACTGCTCCAGGCGGCACGCACGACAATCGCTCGTCTCGAGAAAGACAAGCATTTGCTCGAGTCGAAGGTGGGCAAGGCTGGAGCAAGCGGAGGCAATCCGGCGACCACAGCGACTAGTGCAGGTGCCCATAACGTCTTGAAGTGTTGTCGCGCACCGTCCTGCCCGAATCTGCATCACGTGGGCGCCGCAAAGTTCACGCCCTCGCCGTCGGAGAGTCCAGAAACGTATACGGGGCCCAGCAGTGAGTGCAGCTCGCCGGCTCACAATCAATCCCAGCCGAACTCCACACACCACAGCTTCTATGAGCAAGGACAGACGGAGTTGATAGAGGCTCTCAAGGCTCGGATCGAGATGCAGCAGCGCAAGATCATTGCCATGGAACTGGAGGGGCGTGGCAGCAATGCGTTGACAACCGAACTGGAGAAGCTGCAGGAACGCCTCCAGGCGGTCGAGGCGCAAAACATTCGCCTCGAAGCGCGAAATTTGCAATTGCAGCTGGATTCGGATCTTTTGCGACAGGGCGACAGAAGCGATCGCTTACAAAAGCGCATCAAACATCTGGAGGAGTAAGTGATGTCTGCTTATCCTTCTCCTGAAATCTACTGACTAAGCTACTTACTCCTATAGCTATATCCTTGCACTCAAGGAGGAAATGGCGCGCAACGAGTCGCGTCGAGACTTGTGCAAATGCAGCGGACTGAAGGTCAGCACTAATCACGGTCAGTCCGCGGAGCATACTATTCTTTCGCTGCGTAACTTGGTGGAAAAGCTGCGTTCAGAGAACAAGTTCCTCAAAGATGGCCGCACCTCCACGGAGTCGCGTGGCTCCACTGACTCACTGTCTGCATCCGCGGAACTAGCTCGGCTTCAGCAGATGCATGCGGATGCTTTGGAGAAAATCACTGCACTTCAGCAGGAGGTTGGACATCGCAGCAGTGATGGAAAGGTAGAGTCGAAAACTCAGAAGAAAAACACTACAGATTAATTCATATTTTTTAATTTAGGATGAGGAACTAAAGTACATTAAGGAGCAGCTCATGAAGAAGACACAACTGCTGCAAAAGGCAAAAGTTCTGCTGACGCGCGCTGCGGCCAAGGAGAAGGTGCTGAGAGAACAGATCGCTGCATGGAAGCGTAAATGCTCTGAGCTACAGAATGTGCCCGTTATCGATGAAATTAGCGAGTAGATTTTGTTTAACTAAAATTTTGTATAAAACTAAACGAAAGCGCGTTAAAGGCTAGTAAAAACGTTTCAAATTCACACATTTCCTCTTTCATGGCGTTGCCGTACTGAGAAATTAAAGTTATTTGAGGCTAAGCTGTGACGTCAGAGAACTCACAGTGGTTACATTAGCCAATCGATTATCATAAGCCGGTACACGTTATAAAATTCATATTCCTCTGGTGTTGCCGGACAGCGAATTTCAACAATTTGACGTCAGCCGACGCACTTTTGCTCTTAGTTCACATCATTCAAATAAGATTACCTAATTTACCTTGTATACCATTGTAATTGGACGCAGCACAAAAGAACGAAGATTATATTCATAAAAGTGGACTTCGCTCGACGCTGTGACCACAATGGGAAAGTACTGAGATACTGAAGGTATTTGAATCAGGCTGGCATACATTTATTAAAGAATTCAATTCAAATTGTTTAATAATCGTGATAATTCACATATTACAGTGGATTTGTACACTACAAACTATATAAACCCATACCAAAATGCCTTATGAGGATTTTAAGCAGTTGCTTGTCCAGAAAGAGGACAAAATTCTGATCATAAAATTCAATAATCCTCGCAAGAAGAATTGCATCAATTACAATGGATACAAGGAGTTAAGCCGTGTCTTGACAGCCGTTAACCAGGACGAGTCCATTTCAATCGTCGTGATTACCGGCGTGGGAAGCTTCTTTACGGCTGGCAACGATTTGTCCCAGAAATCCGAGATTAGCGACATGGATGCTTATTTTAAGGAGACCAACGATATATTCAAATCCATGGTCTGCAGCTTCCTGAATTGCACTAAGCTTATTTTCACACTGGTCAATGGCCCGGCCATTGGAATCGGCTGTACCCTTGTGGGACTCAGCGATGTGGCTTGGTGCGCCGAAGAGGTAAGCAATAGGTCGGCCAAATTAAAGTATGCTACAGCAACTTTCTCATGTAGGCCTATTTCGCGACACCTTTCAGTAAACTGGGTCTGGTGCCAGAGGCCTGCTCTAGCTTCACCTTTCCCTTGATCATGGGTCGTTCGAAGGCCACAGAGATGCTGGTGCTTAACGAGAAATTGAGTGCCCAGGAGGCATACCATTTTAATTTCGTGTCGCGCATCTTCAAGTTACATGAATTGGATTCTGTGGTGTGGCCAAAGATTCGCGAATATGCCGAGCTGCCGCCCAACTCGATGCGGGAATGCAAGCGCTTGATTCAGTTGTCCTCGCGGGAAAGTCTTCTTCGAGCCAATGATGCAGAGTGCGAAGCACTGCTAAAACGGTTCTACGACAATGAATGCATACAGGCCATCATTGATTTTGCTATGCGCAAGTCAAAGCTTTAATTTAGGGGTTCCATTTCAATTGTTATTCATGGTTTTATCTAACAAAATTATGATTTAACAATTAAAGCAAAATCAATTAATTTACAGTGTAGCAGGTTTTATGTTCTGATTGCAGCCAAATTTGACATAGTTATACGCCGTATACGGTCACACTGTGAATGGACTTCAAAGCTATATATATATATAAATTAAATTCATAAAGAAATATTTGTGAAAGGCATTAATAAAGTCAAACAACGTAAAAACAAAATAGAACGAATATATTTCTAATGCTATTTGTGTTTACCGATTATATTCATATTTTTAATACTACAGGTTCTATCGATAGGTTCGTACACTTCGTGCTTCTGTTATGTGACTGTTATTAACGGACCTCCAATCGATATCAGTTTGAAGCCAATTGGCAGATGTAAATTATAAATGAGATGTAATTTTGTCATACAACAAGATATTAGAATATTTAAAAAATCAGTTATAAGCATGTTTGGACTTTTGGTGATGTGAAGCTTTTAGTGCTTACACTGTTAGTAATTGCAGAATATGTTGTTCTGTTAGCTAACAGAAATGAGCAACTGTTAATGTTTCTTCACTGTAAAGATTGCTGTTGTTTAACAGTTCACACTGTCACCACGAGTGAAAGAAACGAAATAAAAGAATTTTTTTGTTGCACATGCAAATAAAATAATTAAGACCTTGTGCAAGTGGTACAAATTGTGTGCTCTATATTTTATAATTGTGCGTGTGCGGGTGGCGCGTGCAGAGAGTAACAGTGTTAATTAAACCAGCAGTCGACGCGACAGGAAAGCCTAGTGGAAAAGTTGCTTGCAGAATTCGTCGTGTCATTTGGAAAAAAGAGTGCCGCGGCAAGTGAATCTGAAGCACGAATTATTCATTGGCAGCAGCCACCCGCCGCACTGTCGTGGGGCCGCCCGCACGCAAAAAAACATGAAAGATTTGCCATACAATTGAATTACCATTGGCGAACCATTACAGGTAAGTCCCTGCAGCGCACTTTTCCTGACCGACCAACTGACCGCCCGCCCGGTTCGCCCCTAACCCTCGACCGTCCCTCCGGCACATTCCGCCGAGCTCTCTTTTGCCGTCAACGTGGTGTTCTCTTTGCTGGGTCGGTCGGTCGCTGACGCCGCCATTGGACATTGGAATGCGTGCATTTACATGCTTAAGTTACGCAGTCAATTTGAATTAGTTGGAATTTCGACACTTATTGAACTTGTTGCCTGCAGATTGCAGTTAAATTTTCCTTTATTTTTTGTTCGGTCGAGTGACGTAGTGTTTTACAGGTGTGTGTGTAAGTTTGTACGTGTGAGTGCGTGTGTGTTTACGTGCATGTGTCACTCGTTCCTGTTTATTTCCGTATGTGTGTGTGTGTGTGTGTGTCAAACGATAGCAATACATTTTTTCGCCAGCCGGCATTAAGTTTGGACATGCAAATTCATGTTGTTTTGAATTATATATTTTTGACACCTGAACGCCACTTGAAGTCGTCGGGGAGGGGCTAGTGGGGCTGTCACCCCACCCGGTACAGTATGACTGCACTCTCTTTCTCGCTCTCTCTGGCACTTGCTCTCTCTGTTTATTTGTCTTTTTGTATTTTTTTGTATGCTTCTTGCTTTTGTGGCCCACAGCTGTGCGGCGTTGCCAGATGTTTTGCAGCAATTTCAATTTAACCTCAAATTTTGGCGCTTCGTTTGTGTTAACTTTTGGTTTTATTTTTGTCGTTTCGCAGTAAAAACTTCAATGTTTGGCGTTTGTCGTGTTCATGTGCTGTGCATATCCTGAGATACGTCCAGAAACGCCAAACCAAATCCGATTGCACCGACAGTCGTCATCATTGCCAACTGCGTTGCCAGTGTAACGCAGTCGTTCCAATTATGGCGCAGCAAACGCAGCAGCCGGTTGCACAGCAGCAGCAGCAACAACAACAGCAGCAGCAGCAGCAACCGCCACCAGCGGCGACACCAGTGTCCACACCAACGACGCCACAGCCGCCGCCCATTAACAACAACAACAACGGCATTGTGTCGTCATCTAACAGTAATAATAACAACAATGGCAATGGCAACGCAGTGAATGCTGTGCCCACAATATACAATCAGCAGCCTCAGGCTCTGTACATGTCCACTGCCCATGGAGCAGCGCATCATCCGCACATGCCACATCATCCGCTCCATCCCTCTGCGATGCTGCCGGCCCCCAACAACGTCTTTGTGAACAATGTGACCGCCCATGTGAATCTCCATAACTGGCCGCAGACCGCCTACATGCCAGGCGGAGGTGCTCCGACCCATTATGTGAGTGCCCATGGCGACTTGCCACCGGAGCAGGTTAGTTGAAATCTAATTATTCATTGATTATTCTTTAAAATGTGATTCACTTGAATCTCACTATTTTTTAGGGCAATCCGCTAATACCACAACTAGCGCCAATGCCACACCATCAAGGCAATCCGAATGGCCACATTTCATCCGGTATGGGCGGACGCAATCGTGGACGTGGCCGCGTACGCGGCGGTGGCGGTGGCCAACGTCGCGGCGACTACCACGGACAACGCCACATGCAACAGCAACTGCAGCTGCCGCCGCAGCAGCCACAGCAACTGCAGCCGGACGGCACCAGCCCGGCACCAAACGCCATGCAACTGCAACCGGACCAGATGGTGCCGCAGCAACCGCCGGAGGCACAGCTACAGCCAGTGTCCTATTACGCTCCGCATCCGTACGCTGCATATGGAGGCTATCAGGGCACCTACTTTGCGCCGCATCACGGCCCCATACAAGCGCCGCCAACTGCGACAGGCGCTCCACATCCGGCCACTGGCATGCCCTTGTATATATCTCATATACCGCTCTACAATGGCGCACCCATGTACAACTACATGGGCGGCTGTTTCTACCAGCCACTTATGCAGCCGTCTGAATATCAATACTTGCCCGACGATGGTGGGCAGCCGCAGGGCGGCGTAGTTGATGACCGCCAGGTTTGGCATCCAACACATATGTATGCTGAAGATTACCAGGAGATGGCGCATGCGAATGGCGATGAGCTCAACCACAACAGCTCCACGTTGACCTCCCCGGAAACGTCGAGCATGCTGAGCCCCAACTATCCCATCTACGATACTCAGCAAATACACGAGATGCAACAGCAGATGGGCGTTATGCAGATCTATGAAGATGGACAGCTGGCTCCTATTCAGGCCATGCATCCCATTGCCGCTCCAGTGCCACAGGTGAGTGAAGCACAGTTAAGCGTATCGTTACTTTCATGCAATCTTTTACCTACTGTGTCAGTATGATGACGAGCTATCCGAATGTGGAGCTGCGCCTATTGCTGGCATGCCCGCTGCTTGGACATTGCCAGCAGATGCTCCGCCTCAGCCCATGCTGGTTCAGGCCGTTCCCTCACATCATATCATTCAGCCACAACCTCAGCCAACAATTTGCATCGAACAACAGCCACAACAGCAACAGCAACTGCCTGTCCAACCACCTCAAGCGGAGACGCCCACCCCACCAGCCCCACAGGAAGCGCTGGGTAAGTGCCACAAATTGATTATTCCAGCTGATAGCAGCGTTTTTTACTTGGGAACAGTTCCGATAGTGTCGGATAACCGATAAAGCTATTCTCTATTTATACTTTGATATTTTCATCAATGATGAACGAGTTGCGATAGCGTCTGTTGGGCATTTTTTGTTTATCAATTGCAATTTATTCAGGCATGACTCCGCACTAAAGCACTTAGAACTTGATTCCAATAGAATTCATGTTAATTCAAGTGATAAAAGTACATGTTATTTGAGCTTCTGTTGAATTGATAAAAGTCAGGTCGATATGTATTCTTTGATAAGCATTCTCCTTAAATGGGAGTCGAGTATGCAATGAACTTTCTATATCTCTATATCTAGTGTATATAGTGTGCTTTAGTACTCCACCTATCTATATATGTATTCCCAGATCACTTTTAATTTTTGGAGGAATGCAAGAAATATTTAATTGATTATTTACAATTTACTCCATAATATTTGACTTTGAAGAAATATTTTAAATACCGGATCAAAAACAAATCAATTGAAACAAATTTAAATTTAATAAATTACATTTTCTCCGTTAATCGATTGAATTTAGGATTCATAACACAGGAATGAATATTAATTGATATATTTATTTACATTGAGCTCGCTATGTTTCTACAAACATTGAGCCTTTTGTGGGAATTTTTCATATGAGAATTTGGGTTTTCATGAACTCCATCCTTAGTTGTGTTTATTTTATGTAATTTGTGCTGACTCTCCGGGTTTCTGTGCTCGGTTGAAGTCGTTTGGGGTTTCAGTTGCGTTTGAGTCAGGTGTACCCAAAATATCACATGATATGGGACGTCGTTGCGACGCCTTCCAAATGTTGTTTTCATTTTTTTGTGATACACTTATAGGGGTACTATAATTTGCTATAATATAGCTGAGTCAAGTTAAGCATTATTATTATTTTTGTTGTATTTTGGTTTTTGTCGGTATAGCTGCGATATACGAACATGTTTGATTCTGTACTTCATTTATTTCATTTCATATAATTCAATTTCCTTTCATTCTTCTTCGTTTCCTCTGTTTCTCTTCATTAAGTTTCTGTGTATTTTATTCGAATTTGGTAATTACTAAAAATCAATAGTAAGGGTATACGATATTCGTCATGCAGTATCTAGCATAATCTGATTTTTTTTTATAGTTTTGCTTAATTGCTGGGGCAGCTCTTTCCGAGTGATTTATTCGTATTGTTGCTAGGCGCTTGTTACTTGGTCTGCTGCGATCCGATTGAATTGTTTCTGAGTGCTTGTAATGCCTGCTCGAGTTGGTTATGAGGGGTAGCACTTGGGCGCGAAGCCCCTTAACAGGTGTTGGGTTTATTGTCTAGACATCACTTACATGTACTTGGGTCTATATTCTATTTAACTTTGATACTACTCTTTCTTACCACTGATCGGCTGTTCAAGGGGGCAATATCTCTCGCTTTGTGCTTCTTATTGTTGCTGTGCGTTCTTTATGCTTATCAATCGAGAGTCTTTGTATATATATATATACAGTTTATAGTACGTCAACGTCATGATCCACTTAGTGTCGCATTTGTGCAGTCAGTGCATTGTTATAGCCGGGTATATCAATTGAGGTTTTGAGGTTTCCTTAATTACTTTTACACTAGAACTGTTGTTGTATGAATTCGTGTAATGGAAATTAATAATACTTATAAATATTTATAAGTATTACACATTATGAATATACTTCCCAGTTCTAATGAGCATTTCTTCTTTGAGCTTCTTTTAGCTTCGCCTTTGCTGTGCCCCCTGGCTCAGTTGTATGATGCATGGCGTCCGGTTTAGTGTTGCCTTCCGCCTTATCAACCGCACAGTCAATGACATTTTTGTTGGCCACTGCCCATTACGGCCCAGCAAAGCAGAGCAAAGCGAAACGATACTTCACGCGTACATGGCTCACATGTATATTATGCACCCGGCCCAAAGCAAAATTGATAGCTGTCCAGTTCTGTACATATGTGTGTGTGTGAGTGTGAGTGTGTTTACCCTGTTAAGTTTGTGAAATGTCTCAGTGGGCATTTTATTGTATTTTCGCAGCACTTGGCGGGGCGACTTTGTCAATACTTTGATATCACGATATCACGCAGTGGCGTAAGCACATCTAGATTGATTTGTGATTGATATGTGTGTGTGTGGGTGTTTTTCGCAATACTAGCAACTCGCAGGGCTCATTTAAACGCCATTTATTGATTAGGGTAATCTGCCGGGCCAGTTTATAATCGGGCTGCGATTTGTGAGTGTTGCTCAAGTGGCGCACGTCCACTCCACTCCACTCCACTCCACGCCCATAATTGCTATTTATGTAGAGTTCTCGTCAGTTGAGTACAAGGTAATTCGATAAGGTGCCAAATGAATTATCGTTATCAGAACTTTGATCGATGCTCTTTAGAGCCAGTGTTATGTTATCATCTTTCCACTACTTACCAGCCAGCCGTATAACAGATCAAAATTCATGTTAATATTTGGAAAATGTTTTTATTTTCTTTTTTGATTGGTTTTCTTCTAACATTTGTTATTGTTCAGCTTTGCTTAGTGCTGCGAATGTAGTTTAGCATAGCTTAGCGATCTCATTTTAAGTTTTCTATATTTTTGTTGCGTATAACAGTTGAAATTTGTTTTGTTTTCAGTTAGGAGCATGTCTAAGTGTGTGTAAATGGCGTAAAACGGCATTTTATTGCTCTTTATGTGGGTGTGTGGGGTTGTCACCCACTCTATACATTTGGTTAGTTTTAAAATATAAATATATATATGTATAAGTATAACACAATCTATATTTGTATGTATATTTTGTTAATAGTTCTCTTGTGTATTACAAAACGCACAAGCCTTTAAAAATTTGTTTTCTTTTGTGATGGACTTGTCGGAAATATTTGCACGATTCTTTCATTTCATTTCATGATATACAAAATGTGAGCCATAAAGTTGCCATTTTTTTTATTGTACATATACATTATAAGTTAAAAAATTGAAAACAATTTCAGTTGATTTTTGTTTAGGGTTTCATTCATATAATATTTTAATATAAAATTTTATTAGTTTTGCGTTGTCTCTGCAATAGTTGTTGCTCTCCTCCTCTCCTCTGCTCTCAATTGGCTTACACGCTTTACAAGCTAATCGCTTTGCCATATTTATACATACAAAAAGTAACTAACTATTAGAATAGTAAGCTTTACACTCGTTTATTTAGTTTTGTTTTTTGTTGTTTCACTTTTCCAATCGCTTTTCGCTATCGGGTGTTTTTTCCTTTCCTTTCTTTCTTTCTGCTATAACTAGACCGTATGACACATTTAAACAATTGCCGTATAACAACGAATGCACAACAACTGTTATAATATAGATCGAGAGTTACTATAATACATGTACAGATACAAATACAATAGCAATAATGGTAATAGTAGTAGTAATAATAATCATAATAATAATCGTACATAATGGTATATTAAAAATCGTAAAATTTAACAAACAAATAATAAAAATATTTTACAATCTAGATTTTGTTGCTTTCGCTATTGTTGTATAATAACATTTGAAACTATAATCAATCAGAATTTATCAGAGTTCCTAGTTGCTGTTGTTGTTGGTTTATGAGCGTGTTATATATTAATATATTTATATAGCTAATTATATATGGCAGCAGAGCTCTGCTACAATCTTATCGAAGCTAAGCCAAGTTTGCTTAAATTTCCTAAGTTGCCTTCAAGCAAATCTATAATTTGTTGTGTGTATATTGAATAGTTGCTTAGGCATAGTTTCGGTTTTTGTATCGTTATACATAATATATAATTTATATATATAGATAGTTGTTTTGTGTGCTCTCTTTACAATACTTTCGCTTTGCCTGGACCTGGGCCTGCCCCTGCCTAAACTGCGATCTCCCATTGCCCATCTCTGATGTCAGCTTTGATCGTTGCCCCACCGTCAAGCCGGGGTTCCTCCTCTTTGTATAAGTTGCTAAAAAAATATCGCACTCTACTCTTAATTCATACACTTTATCATTCTTACATTCCTGTTCGCTCTCTTCGCTTTATTTATATTATTTGTTTGTGTGCTAAATTCTTGTTGCTTAGAGCTTTGATTCCGTCGTTGTTGCTGCTGGCTTCTGTTGCGTGGTGGGGAATGGCTGCAGTGGCTCCTCCTGCTGTGGACTGGGCAGAGTTTTGATGATCTTGGGCACTATGGTAATTGGCTGATCCTCGTCCTCGTCCTCGGCATCCTCGCCCTGCTCCTCGTCGATGGGCGTCAGTGTCTCAGCGTGCACTGGCGTCTCGTCTGAGCCACTGAAGCGCTTCATGCAGGGCGCCAAGAAGCTGGTGACTGTGGACACGGCAAACAGCGCACCCGCCATGTAGAAGGGCAGATCGTAGGTCTGAGTTAAGTCGTAGATTAGGCCCGCCAGCGGTGTTCCAAGCAGTGCAGCGAATCCTCTGAACAATATGAGCAGGCCGAAGGCGTTGGTGAGCTTGTCCAGGCCCAGCAGATCGACCAGAATAATTGACGTTAGCGAGATGTAGCCAGAAATGGCAATTCCAAAGGCGATGGACATGGCTATATAGGCGCTATAGCTGTAGCAGAGTGGAGTCAGTGTGACCGCCACTGTGGAGATGAGCAGGCAGATGTTGTTGAGCAGCAGCGAATTGACTTGGGGCAGATCCGCCACCCAGCCACAGAGGACACGTCCCACGGTGTTGGTGATGCCGATGATGGAGAGCAGCATGGCGGCGTCGTTTTTGGCAATGCCGTGCTCCTTGGCAGCATCCACCAGGTACACGAACGGCACATACAAACCGGCCATGCCGAATATGTTGGATACGCCCATCAGCATGAAGACGGGATCCTTGAGCAGGCTCACATCCAGCATGGTGTTCACCACAGACTTGACCGAATCGGGAATGCCCAGGCAGGGGCACAGGTCATACTCCTCGCGATGCTTGTCCGCCTCGGCCAGGGGATCCAGACGCATGCTCTGCATGCTCTTCTCGTACTTGGTGAGGGACAGCACCGAGTTGCGGTAGTTTGTTAGCGACTTTTGGGACTGATATTGGGGCAGATTCGTGACGGAGCCGGAGTAGAAGATGTCCTTGCGTGACATTGGACGCACCATGCGTCCGCCGCTGCCGCTGGAACTGCCTTGGCGCTGGGACAGCGACAACTTTGAGGTATTGAAGTCACCGCCAGCGCCCGCCTCAATATCGCCGCGAGATGAGGCGCGAATGGCCGCCAAGGAGGGCTGATAGCGTTCGCTGCCGGATGTTTTGCGCACGCGGCTGAAGGAGGGCACCGATCCGTTCTTGGGAAGACTCTGGTGATCGCCAGCAAGGAAGGCGGGCTGGGAGGCGTTGCGGATCATCGCATCCTGCGAATGGTACGGACTGTGCTCACTCTCCGAGTTGCGCTGCGAGCGACGACCCGAGCGCGTGGATAGTTGACCATTGCTATCGGCGTTGCCATTGTGTGGAGGGGACTGAGCATTAATTTCCACGACCTTGGACTCGGTGATGGTGGGCAACGTTGAGACCGGATGCAGACCGCCAGATTGCTGGGCCAGCAGCTCGAGATTGAGGCTGGAATGCACGCCTGGGTCGGCATTCAAGGGCATCTTCAGCTTGCGCTCCATGGTGCCATCCGGCAGCTGGACCATGAAATGGGATCCGGCAAACGAGCCGCGCTCGAGTTGCATCTGCTTCTCCTCGTACATGCGCTGCATCAGGGGCTTGACCTTCTTCTTCTTGGGATAGGTGAGTGGACGCATCATGGCGCCGAAGATGGCACAGTTTAGGATCAGGCCAGCGAAAATGAGCAGCGCATTCTTCCAGCCGTACTCCTCCAGCAAGTAGGTGGCCAGCGGAGCAAAGGCGAACGTGCCAAAGCCGGAGCCGCACACAGCTATGCCCGTGGCCAGGGAGCGCTTCGTCTCGAAATAGTAGCCCACGGCCACGACAGCGGGCAAATAGATCATGCCGAAGCCGAACCCACCCATGAAGCCGTAAGTGGCCATAAGCATGCCCACAGATCCGCTGAACGTGCTCAGGACGAAGGCGATGCAGGCAACCACGCTGCCGGCGATGCATACGGCTCGGCAGCCGTACTTATTGGCCAGGGCGGAGACGATGGGCCCGGCGCTAAGATAGACGCCCGACAGCAGACTGCCCACCCAGGCGACGGTGCCTTTGCCCTCGTGAAAATAGCTGACAAACTGCTCCAGGAAGATGCCGAAAGTGTAGGCGATGCCATCGACGATCATGTTGCACATGAAGCTGGCGAAGCATATGACCCAGCCATAGCCGCCGTCCGGCGGCGGCGGCAGTTCGCCGTAGACGCTAACCTCGTCCTCGTCATCGCCGCCGTCGTCGTCGTCCTCCTCGTCGTTGTCATCCTCGGGACTGTTGTCGTTCTGTTCGGCGGTTAGCCGTGCCGCCTCCTCACATGCCAGTTCGCTTTCCGTGCGCTCGAATTTGCGCAGGCGCGCCGCCGAGTTGCCAACGCCAGCTGCCGCCGACCCTGTATTAGTATTGCTATTGCTGTCCACCATAATTGTGTTTTGCTGTAGCTAATTTGTAGTTGCTTGCGTTAAGCCGTTAGTTTGCCTTGCTAAGCGCACACACTTTTCTTTTGCCTTGCTGCTTACTTGACAGAATTTCAAGCAAATGTTCTTTTCTTTTTGTTTTACTTCAATTTGAATTTCGTTCTGTGTTTCTTTTCTATTTTTTTTTTTTCACTTGCACGCCCGCTCGCTCACTCGCTCACTCGCTCGACTCCGCCAGCAGTCGTAGGCGGGAGGGAGTCAGAATCGTCGATTTGTCTGTTATGCGTTGCCGAAGTGTCGCGCTCGGTGCCGTTGCGAGTTATGCGAGCCTTAGAGCAGTCGCTGTCGCCGCCGACGTCGCTGTTACCGTTGCCGTTGCTGCTACTGTTTTTATCTTTGCGCGCGCTCAGCATTTAACGTGCTCTCTGCCATTCCCTAATGCTCTGCAATGCCTTTGGCGTTGCCACTCTTAAGTTTTGCTCTCCGCGGGAGTTAACAGCGAAGCTTTGGATGCCGTTATTTGAGATGTGTGCGTGCTTTGTTATTGTTAAATTGTAACTACTTAAAGTTCTTCTGCATTCTTATCGACAGACAAAAGATAGTGGAGGGAAAGAGAGCGCAGCTATACATACATATTTGAATTTATTTAATAACGGTCTGAGTTTTTACTGTTTGTCACGTTGTGCTGTGGATTTGGTTGTGCTTGAATTTGTTTTGTTTTTAGTTTATTTATTCGTAAAATGTTTGTATCGGTTGCAGTTGGCTGGCTAATCTAAAAATTTGAGTTTTGTTATTGTTTTGGCGTTGCAAACTTTGGCTGAACTTTTGCTTTTGTCGTTGACTTTGCACTTTTGCGTTTACTTTTAATTTCGCTTCGGCTTCGGCTATTGCTTTTGTATTTGTAATTGTATTTGTTGCCTTTGGGGCTAGTAGTACATGCTTCTGCTGCTTTTATGTATGGCACATTTTTGCATTGCTGCCCGCCGACGTCGCTGCCGCCGCCGCTGTCGCCACTTCTGCTTTTTGGGGGTGCTGTACGTATTCGGCGTTGCTCTTGCTGCCGCTGCCGCTGCTGCCGCTGCTGATGTCGATAATGGCAATGCAATTGTATAATTCGTTGAGCATTGAAATTAAATTGTCAAATGTGTATTAAATACAAATTCCTGGCGTCAGCAAAACACAGCAAAACTCTGTCGACAGACGGCCCCGCAACGTGTGATCGATAAAATGTGAATTGAACGACACAAACAGGCCGAGCAGTAGCAGCGACTACAACAACCACAATGAAAACAAATCCACCAACAATAACAACAGCAGCAATAACACAAGCGCACACGGAACTTGGCTTACGTGTTTCACTCTTAACCACACGTAGAACAACTGACGCTTGCAGCGAGCTGCAGTTTCAACTAAAGGCTTGAACTCGAGTCTGATGACTAGCTTTGGTTTATTAATTCATCTATATGCATAGATATTGTTAATATATGCTTTGGGTGTATACAACTTTTATTTTTTCTTTGTGCGCCGCGAGAGATACCAACAAAAAGCACCGCACACAGACTGTTCCGTCGTCACTGCTGCGCTGTTCGATATAAAATGAAAATGAAAATTCGTCGTAACCCACGGACGACTGAAACCGACTGACGGGGCTGCTAGAACTGTTATACTGCGATACACAAAACACACAGCTACAAAGGCACCAAGGCACCTAATGCGAAAGCAAACGCAAAGGCAACAAATACGTTACAACCTTATACAACAAACACAATTCCAATTACAAACAGCAACAACAAACGGGCAAAGCAAATAACCAAAAACAAAAGCAAAAGCAATAACAACAAAATAAATATCGAAAATAACAACAGCCAACGACGACGACAACAAAATATATTCTCACCATGCGGTGGCTGACATTGCGATTGCCTCGCCGATGTCGATGTCTAGTTTTCATGCAACGCATTTGAAGTTCAAGCGCGCAAGCTCTCTCGCTCTCCCTCTCACGCTCTGTGTTGGCCGCAGCGCTCTCTTTGGCTTTGCGCTCTCTTTGGCTGTGTGAAGCTCGCTCGTGCTGGTTTACAGGTATGCGGCGCAAGGGTTGCGCTTGGCAGAAACAGCTGATGTGCACATTGCCAAAGGCAGCAGCAGCGGCAGCCATAGCGGCAGCGGCAACAACAACAAGAAAAATAACAGCAACAACGGTGTGAACGCGAAAAGGAATGTTGGCCGTTGAAACGTTTCACACAGATTTCAGACAATCAACTTCACATAGTTGCCCATCCATCTGCATAGCAACTCAGCCCCCCTGGCGAACTACCCTCATCTATGACGCATTTTCTTAAGGGTTGTCTTCCTTTTTCGAAATGTCCGTTACATTTTTGTTGCTTAGCTTTGGCAGGCCAGGCCAGACAAAACCGGCACACGTATAACAGTTTTAGCCGTCTGCCCGTATAAAAGACGCAGCGAAAGAGCGTAAACTGTTGCTCTTAGTTTTGATTTAGGTTAAAGGTTAACTTGTGACTTTCAAACTTTTACTTTTTCGCCATGCGTCTGTATGCCGCCTGTATGCGTGGTTCTGTGTGCTTAACACTTTTTGGCGTGCCGCCTTTTGGGCGCCGCCAATGCGAGACCTTCGACAGTGCCCAAAACAGAAGCGAGAACTGTGCATTATCTTAACAGGTTTTTTTCTTACCTATAATAAATACATAGCTCAATATATGTATATATTTTGTTTTAGATAAGCAGAGCGTGCTAATTTCACAGTTTTTATAGCCCTATAAACGGATTATTTTTAGTCTTGAAGTAATGCGAACGTGTGTTTATAACAGTTTTGCTTTGGTGCGAGCTTGAGTTTAAGGGAATTTCGATCGGAGGTTCTCTTAGGGGATTTCTCTTAACAGGATTTGCTGTTTTGCCAAACGGTTTAATCACTGTGTGTGACTGCTCAATGTCATTCATAAAAATTGTAAGGTCCACACACAAACACACATACACCCACGCACACACACTTACAGCCATGTGACTTGTGGGTCAATGCCAGAGGGCAGCAGAGCAGCTCTTGGCGTTTGCTTCTCTGCCTTCGCAACTTGATTTGCTATGATATTAGCGCATTAGCCGCCCTCTGCTAGTCCCTCCCACGTTTTGTGTGATAGTAGTTGTTAGGGCAAGGAAATTGGACAATTAGTTTGGTCACATCGTGTAATTCTCGAAATCGAAATATAATATGCACACAAGACTAAACTGTTATACCACAAGTCAAGCACACACACACTCACAAACAATGCGTGTGTGTGTTCTCATTTGAAATGCATAAGGTTCTTAACTTGATATGCAAACCAGGCTGTGCTGGTTTCGACACGTGGCATTAGGCCAACGTCGGGCGGTGCGAGCTTTGAGTGGGCAGCTGTGCCACGCCCACCTAACCACAAAACGCTTTGTACATGCAGCAGGTGTTTGAATTACCTGCACAATTTCATCCGCTTGCACCAAAAGAGCAAAGCAGCTGCCGTTAACCGAGCAAATGGGATGGGTGTATTTCCTGGGCCCAAGCCAGAAAAGCACACAAACAAATTAATAAATGAATAAAGACTAGGATAATATACAGAGTAATAGAAAAAGCATTAAGGCCTTACCTTTGATTATGAATTTAGAAAAGCGATTTATATTTAAAAATCTAAATTTGTATCGCTATCATAATGATTAATTGATTAATTATCTCTCTCTACCTCTCAAAGAGAGCATTCTTCAGTTTATGGCACAGCAAAAATTGCTTTGTGCTGTCCATTTACTCTCCCATTAAAATTTTCCTTCGTTTTGCGAAAGAGTTGAATGCGCTTTTCTAGAGGCGTTTGTGTATTGAAGACGCCAATGTCATCGCCTCTTGGCCGGTTCAAGAATTTCTTAACAACCTTCTTCTCAGTTATTGTTGTTTTTATTTCTCTGATTTTATTTTCACTTATTTTTTCATTTTTTTCTTGCATGGTGTGGGGGGAAATAAAATTGAAATTGCGCATACGCCACATTGCGCCGCTGCCAGGCAGCTTGTGCGCTTTTGTTTAAAGGTGTATTTTTTACGCTGTGAGAAACAGTTTTCCTCGTTGTCACAGTATATATCACCATGTATATGCATCAGTATGCTATATGCACAATGCACATATACCTATATGTAGGTATGTACACGTATATGAATATGTGTATACATGTATGTGCATTTACAGAATGACGCAGTGCTATGGCTGGCTACTTTTATCTTTTTCTTCGCTTATATTTTGTTCGCATTTTACTTGTTGCTCTTCATGCGCATCGTTGGTTGTCTATTTCCGATTTTGTCGTGTTGCCGTTGCTGTTGGTGTTGTTGTTGTACCTGCTTGATACAGTGGTACCTCAATGAGTGACTGATATCCACACGCCAACTGTTATACCCATCTATATGTTAATGTCAGTTGCACACACACACACACACACGCATAGAGACCCATAGGAGCACATTTACATTTACATTAGCCGCCAGAAAGGTGAAGCGTGTTCTTGCCGTGCTCGTGTAACTGCTGTTGCCCCTTTACCATTCATCCTGTCGTCGCACCGTTGGGGTCCTTCCCGTCATCCCATCCCGTTGGCCAACTGCCAGTCCCAGCCCAACCCCAACAACCCAATTGAGCTGTCGCCTGCCTATCATTACCTATCAGCGACAATTCTTGGGAATAAAAGGAAACGTTACTTGATCCCCCTTGAATATACCCTGTAGTTAGCATTGAGTTTCATCAATATGAGAAACCCTTTGCTTACCAAGCCTGTACTATTGCAAAATGACATTATTTACTACGTCCCGTGCGTATGTCATATTTTTTTTGAATCATCAATAGATATTTAATATCGCCATGTTAATTGTTAAAGAAACCCAGTTGACTATATATGTAGCTTCGCTCCTAATTGGAGAATATTTACTTTTGCTATAAATATTCCCATTGCTATATTGACTCTTTGTCATATGTTTAATTGACAAGTTTGGTTTCTTATATACAATTTCGATGTAATAAGCCTCTTGAAATTGTTATAAACTAAATATTTAGATTCTATATAAAGTGTGTATGGTAAAATGAGCTCTAAGCCAGGCAGATAGAAAGATAAAGTTTATGTCGACTCGGTCGTACTCTACCTTTCTGATTGTTAAGGTTTACTGAGCTACACCCCGCTGCTGCTCTCTGCACTCACTTGCAGTAACAACAACATTGCGTCGATAGAAGAGAATGAAACAAACGACTGAATATAATCCCCGCCCAGTTTATAGAGAGCAGCCTGATTGTCGTCGTCGTAAATAATTTGTTGGCTAGTGCTTTCATTGATAAGAAAGCGTTTTACAGTTCTTAGCCGCTTGTTTGCCGTTTGTGTGTGCCGCTGACAGGTGTAGCGTTGGCGGCAGGTGACGTGCAGTGGGGGCAGGTAATTCGTTTTGTTATAGACGAAGGTCGCGTGCCGCCGTTTGTCGTCTTAGGGAATTATGCAATTTGTTTGGCTTATTGCTTACTGCTGCTGGCTGCCACAGCTCTTGGGCTATTATTTATTGTAAATTGACACAAATGAATTCAATTGAATTGCAACAGCAACAGCAACAGCAGCAACAGGGTGCACACAGCCACAGGCACAGGCACAGGGTGTGCCCTACTACGACTTGTTGCCAGGCAATCAAAAGCGTACGCAGTGGTGTATTTAACTGTTGCTTGTTTGTCATCGAATCGAATTGGCTAGATCGTTATCAATTTATATACAAGAACAACAGCAACAACAGCAATAATAATAATAGTAATTATAGTAGTAATAGTAATACTAACAGCAACAGCACTAAATGAGTTCCACGTGTGGCAATAGAGTTATATCACGCTTTATTTGTTTACTGCATTATGTTTTCAAGTTGTTGTTGTTGTTTTTCCCCTTCACAACTTACTGATAAACAACAAATCATTTGTGATTGAAAATGCATACGAGCAAATATATTTACTTGCTTTAATCAATTTATTTTACAATAAGCAGAGCTGTGCCATTTTTTGTTTTTGTGTATATAAATAGTAGTGGCCTGACTTTGCACTTTGAGCTGCTTTGTTTTTGTATCTCTTTGTAGTTTGTTGTTGCTTCAACATAATATATGTGAGTCAAATCATAAATGACTAAGCATAGCTCGTTTTGTCGTAGTGATAAGCGATGTACCAGATGAATAATAGTATATGGGGGATTAAAAGTAAGAGTGAAATCGGCATGTTAGGATCCAATATCTCATTGAATCTTTATTTAAGAGTAAGAAATATTGGATTTTTATCCTATATTTCAATCAATTTAGAATAATGAATGAAAGCCTTTTGCCAGTAGTAAAACTCAGCTCTAATTCTTATCTTTAGTTATTTATTTATTTATTCATATATGTATATACCTATCATACTTTGTTTCATTAATTTGCAGCTGAGTGTTTGAGTCATTCGTAATATTCAGTGAATTTCTTTTATTTCGAGTCTTTTTGCCATTCAGTCGGTTATCAATTAAATGGGCTTATAAATTGTAAGTCAAATGCAAATTACTCAAATGTGGCAATTGTTATTTTATTTCCCTGCTGTTATTGTTTTTGTTGTCGCTAATAAAAATTGAATAAAATCGCGCGTTCAATAACAACAGCCGCACACGGTCCACGCCTACCGAGAGGGAAGGGGGCGGACCAGCTACAGCAGAGGGAAGCCGATAGAGCCAGACGGCGGCAGCCCCGCTTTTGGGAGCTGCTCTCCGCGACTGCTGATGACCCCGTTTCGAGTCGCATTGCTTGGAAAGAAAAATCAATTAAATATCAAATGGAAAAGCAGCTACAAAACGAACGAACTGGCAACAAAATCTCGATTGTTCATATATAGCTCGACTCAGTGTAACGCGAGGAACGCAAATTCATTTGCGTAATGTATAACTGTCATACGATATGTGCATGTCATATGTCTGTCTGTGTGCGTGTGTTTGTGTGTCTCTGTAGTACAGTTTTTATTATATAGTGAAATCGAAAGCGAATTTGTCCAGTCAAGTGAAGTAGACGTCACAACTGTTCTAATGCTGTTCACTCTTCCACTGCCACTTCCACTTCCACTTCCATTTCCACCTCCATTTGCTGAACACTCCCCGCCCCTTTGGCTCCCTCCCAACTGGCGCCTTGATGTGTAAAAATGAAGTACAGTCGCGCTTGTTCGTGTCGTTGTTGATTTCCTTGTTTGCATTGTTGCATTCAACGTTTTTGTTGCTGTCTTCCATTATTAGCTGAACATGTTTAACTCTTATTGTTGTTACTGATTTCAATAGTTGCTGTTGTTGCTATTTGCTATTTGCTATTTGTATTTTGTAATTTGTAATTTACCTGTGCGCTCAGCTCTGTAATTATCCAGCTAACCTTGCAGCTCTCTCAGCTCATCGTCGCACCCAAATGTGACACAGTTTTTTTTTTTTTTTTTTTTTTTTTTTTTAGTACTATTATTATTATTATTGTAATCTCTAGGCTCTTTATGTAATTTGAATTCAATTCGAGTTTGCTTTGTATTCAATTTTTGCTCTATAAATTTTCATTTCGCTTTTGAGAGTTCTGATCCAATTGAATTCGAGTTGCTATTTTTTATTTCCAAGTTTTATCTATCATTGTGAGCATATTTATTGAGTGGCTCGCTCGTTAGACGTTAATTGAAATTAATTAACACATTCAGCTCGAAATTCTGGGTGCTCTACTATTGTTGGAAATCCGAGTCCAACTGGGCGCCCCGCTGCTATTTCTGCTGTTTGTCATATGACGATATGGGGTAAATAATATTTAGCACCGCCTTTTAATTGTGTACTGAGAGCATTCGTTATGATATAGGCGCTAATGAAATCTTAAATAGCTATCCTCACACACTCCAAGTGGCATATCTAATATTATAATTGTCTGCTTCACACGGGATGGGGGCATGCTGCCCCACGTGTCAGCTGATGGGAAAGGAGGCCTGTTTCCCCTAGCCTAGATATCTTGAAATATTGCATTCAGTTCTCTCAAAATCTCTGCATAGTTGAAACTGTTGTCAGTTGTAGAATGTACATTGAATATTTTCCTTGAATGTTTTAAGAAATTCCGTTTATTTATATAAATTTTGGGTCGTCAAATGTATTAAACTGGATTCCTATTTTATCGTATGTGTATGTATAATATATTGCGCAACGATTAAGTTCAATGTGAAGCCTGAATTGAAGTTTACCTCCGATTGGTTTTATTTGAGCAATAAATATTACGAATCGGATAATCCGAGTATCTCATCTGATTTATGTTTCCATTGCATTGTGAAAATGTGGCGAGATTCATCAGCTGTGCAAACTTGAATTTCTCAGTCTCTCAGCCACGCCTCAGTGCCCCAAGAGGGCCGTGAGAGACTGCCCGCCTCTGGCGTCGCCTAGGGTCTTATCAGCTGTTAATATTTACAGCGCGTAATTGTTAGTACTTGGGGCGAGACCCGCCGTAGCTCTCGCACTCCCTATCAGTGGGAATTATTAATTAGGCATTTATTACGGCCAATGGGTGATTGGAGCATCGCATCGTTGACCTCTTCGCATCACGTGCGCATTGTTTTTGCTCCCTTGTTTCAGCACTGCTCCAGCGGAGTGTCGTAGTTGCTGCCTTATCGGCAGAAATATTTCGAGTCGGTTTATCGTGCAGCTCGTATCAAAGCACGGCCCAAAGTTCAACTACATAAATATGGCTCGCATAGGCTCGCAGTGTACCAGCGTGAGGCAGCAATTGTGATTTACTCATAATAATGTTGCTTGTCCATACGAGCTGCTGTCGTTATCTCTTTTTTTGGGGGAGGCGCATATCGCACTCGAAACGGACATGGATTAAGTGCTTTGCCACACTTTTCGCAGTTATCGGCCAGTTGCTGGGCCGCCTTCTGCGGCATTATCTCTGCACTGTTATTGTTGTTGTTGTTGTTGTTGTCTCTGCTCGATTAAAGTGCAGCTGTGGCACCTAATTGCTGGTCGGGCGCATCTCTTCTATTGTCTTTGTTGATTAGCGTCGTGTGAACTGATTCGGTATTGACTTTTTGATATGGCGATCCACTAAATGCCATGTACGTCATATGCTTATCGATTCGCTGCCCTCCTTAGAGGCACGGCAGCAAAAACAAATCAATTAAACGACGTCCAAATTTGGGAGCATCAACGACATCCGATCCGAACGAAAATATCTCATTTGACATCAATTGGTATCAATTATGCAGGCAATGGAAATTATTTTGTATACTCACAGCAAATTGGATTTATGTGCCCCAAGAGATAGAGAGAGAGAGGGAGAGAGGGGATGGATTTAGGGGGCCTTTTGTTCATTTGAACAGTTGCTCATTAATTGAAATTTTCTTTTACAGTTAATAAAACGCTGCTCACCAACAATAACAACAACAACAACAATAACAGTAAGAGCTACAACGAGCTGACTTTGGAGGAGACACCGATTGGCAGCAACGAGAAGCCTCAGAAACTTGAGCTGGACTACCAACAGCAAAAGGTGGATAAGCATCAGCAGGCATCTAACCTGGTTGTATCCATCGCCACCGTAGCACCGCAACAGCACCAGCAGCAGCAAGTGGCCGTGCCACCGCAGCAACACCAGCAGCAGCAAACTTCGCCAGTTGTGCCCCAGCCACAGCAGCAACAGCAACAAACGGCAGCTCACAATGAGCAACATGGACAGCAGCAGCAGCAGCAGCAGCAGCAGCAGCAGCAGCAGCATACACCCCATCAGCAACAGCAGCAGCAGCAGCAACAGCGTAAGCCACCTCAGCAGCAGTACAACAGCTCGCAGCAGCAAGTGCGTCGCAAGTACTCCTCCGAGTACAACCACCAGCAGAATCACCACCACCATCAGGGCAGCAGCGACACTGCCATACAAACCACCAAGACGATGTCGTGGACAAACTCCGCCCAGCACAAGAAGTCCACGCAGTCGGTGGCGGTCACAGCTTCTCCCAACACTGTAAACAATGGGGCAACTGTTGCTGCGGGTGCAGGTCCAGCTGCTGCTGCTACAAGTGGAGCAACTGCAACATCCACTGGGGGCGGCTTCAATAAGCAGTCCAGCAACGTTGGCGGCGGCATCTACAGTCATCCCACCAAGACCTACACAAACCAGCAGCATTACCAGCAACAGCAGCAGCACTATCAGGGCAACTACAGCAGCAACAACAGCAGCAACAACAGCAGCAGCAGCAGCACTAGCAACAACAACAGTCAGCCACAGGTGCGCACATATGGCACGATGAAGGTGCCCTCATCGCCTGTTGCAAGCTCGGCTCCATCGCTGGAACGCAAGATTAGTGGGCAGCAACAGCAGCAGTCACAACAGCAACAGCAACAGCTGGGCAACAGCAATTCAACAACAACAGCAACTACCTCAACGGCTAGCATCACTGCGACGCCGCAACAGTTTCAGCAACAGACGTCCACTGAAAGTCTGTCCAACAGCACAAACAATGCAACGGTACCGCCGCAGCAACAACAACAGCCACAGCAGCAACATGGCCAATATGCTCCAGCTGCCAAAGCCCATGCGAGCTATGGAGTCAAGTCAAGAAACATCACTCAAAACTCGAGCACAGACGCCTCCTTCAGTGCAGCTGCAACTGCTGCAGCTGTGCAACCGGCGCTGAACTTGGCGCCACCCGCACCGCCTGCTTCGCAGAGCGCCAGCAGCGCGGACAGCGGCCAGCCCTCTTGGGCCAGTCTCTTCTCCAGCAAGAAGCCCGTGGCCAAGGTGGCGCCCTACGAGGGCAACAAGTCCCAGCAGCAACAGCAACAACAGCAGCAACCACAGCCGCAGCAGTCGTCGCAGATGCCAGTGGTGCCACCACAGTCACAAGCAGCACCACCGCAATTGCCTGCGCCACAACAGCAAGTGGCCTTTGCGTCGCCTTCGCAGAACCTGCCCAACGTTCATCATCAGTTGCAGTCGCCAACGCCGGTGCCGGCGCCAACTGGCCCGCTTATCACACCGGGCGCACTCTCCTATTCGGCGGCCTCGGCACAGGCTGTGCCGGCCCCTGTGGCCCCACCCGCCTCGGCAGCTGTGAAGCCGCTGAAAGGGGAGCCGTCGCGCGCCGCCCAGCTCGACGAGTGGACCAACAAATACGCCGACTTCTTGATACGTTACAAAACCAACCTGACGCCCATTAGCCTGCGGCCGCGCGGCCTGACTAACCGATCCAATTACTGCTACATTAACTCGATACTGCAGGCGCTGCTCGGCTGTTCGCCCTTCTACAATCTGCTGCGCTCCATACCCAAGCAGGCGGCGGTGATGAGCGAGGTCAAGACTCCCACAGTGAATGCCATGTAAGTAGCGAATGGCCCTCAACCCAGCTGCCACCCCATACGATGCGCCACAGACAAGTCAACAGACGCCTCGGCGCCAACATCAGCTGGCGTCTGTGTTACGTCTGTGGCACAGCAATTGTCGCCGGTCTCTGGCACGCGCTGATTGCCTCCGTTTTGGACGTAGTCTGCGCTGATGTCGAGGCCAACGCAAGTGCACGGTGCGTACGCATGGTGGGCCCATCGACGGCACCATGAGCACTGCTTGCACGCACATCTATATCTGCAATACATGGAACTGAGAGCCTTTTCTAAATTTCACTCTTGTTCTCTTCCAGGATGTCGTATATGAGCAACTTTTCGTCGCTGCCGAGCGGCACTCGCCTGCGCCTGAACAACAAAGCAGCTCAGATCAAGGGCAAGGATGAATTTGCCGGAGTTGATCTGCAGTGCGATTTGGCGTTTGAGCCCACGGAAATCTACAAGCTGTGGAACGACAGCCGCGAGGAGCACGTGGAGGGCAGACAGGAGGATGCTGAGGAGTTCTTGGGCTACGTTCTCAACAAGCTGAACGATGAGATGCTCGAGGTAGAATTTCACTATCCCTAAACGTGTAAATGGTTGAGCACTAAGATTTCTTGTATTTGTGTAGATTATCAAGCTGATTGCCAAGCCAAATGCCCAACAGAATGGTGTGGAGCAAGAACAGGAGATCGAGGATGGAGGCGACGATTGGCAGGTAACTATTTCCTAATGTATCAAAGTGGAGCCCTATGCTCTATGTTCTATTTATATTAATCATTGGTCGAGATGGTCGCCAATCATAGCATGGTTTAATCTTTAAATTTTACCGCAAAGATCATACATATCTTCTTATGTATAGAATAGAGAACTTGAGTGCGCTATCCTGATGGCTTATTTTAAAATATATTAAAAAGTATTTGTAGAAATGATTAATTTTATGTTAAGAAAAATAAAAATAATGATAGCACTTTATGTTAAATATAACCGTAGAGCATTAAGGGTACGCTATCTTACTAAAATATCGTATTTTTTTTTTACCATGCTCTTTAATATTTATATACTTATCATATTAATAAACTCTATTTTTCCAGATGATCTGCAACAATCGCAACAAGGGCAGCATTACGCGTCAAACTGATTTCGGACGCACTCCGCTGAGCGATATCTTCCGGGGTGAATTACGTTCGCGACTTCAGCGTGAGGGCGAGCACTCCACAGATGTTATACAGCCCTTCTTTACGCTCCAATTGAACATTGAGGTAAGTGAAATTGTAGAATTGCAAATTGGATACAAGTATATTAATCGAGTCATCATTGCAGAAAGCGGCGTCGGTGAAGGAGGCTCTGGAGATACTCGTGGGTCGCGATCAGCTGGAGGGCGTCACTGGTAGCAAGAGCAAACAAGAGGTGGTCGCCTGGCAGCAAATGACGGTGGAAAAGTTGCCCATCGTTTTGATATTGCATTTAAAATACTTTGACTACAGATCCGATGGCTGCACAAAAATACTGAAGAAGGTCGAGTTCCCTGTGGAGCTCAAAATCGATGCCAGTAAGTTAATATTTCAAGCCACAAAGAGATAGACTCAGCTGTTATGCTTTTTGCAGAAATACTCGGCTCGAAAAAGACGTCGCAGAAGCAGCGCACCTATCGTCTGTTTGCGGTGGTCTATCACGATGGTAAAGAGGCCTCGAAGGGCCATTACATAACGGATGTGTTTCATACCGGCTATAACAACTGGCTGCGCTACGATGACAGCTCGGTGAAGCCGATCGGCGAGAAGCAAGTGCTGCAACCGCACACGCCGCGTGTGCCTTATCTACTCTACTATCGGCGCTTCGATACCCTGCCGCAGGTGCAGGCTAGCAATGGCGGTGGTGCCGGCAATACAGTAGGCACCACCAACTCCCACGCACATGCCCATGCCCATGCCTCCGCCAACCCCGCGTCCAGCACAGCAGCTGCTAACTCAGCGAATAATAAATGAAACTAAGTTGTCAAAATAATGGCATGCTCGGTCTAAGGGCTTGTCAGAGTTGGGTTTTTAATGCATATACAAACAATTGAACGGTTATATTATATTTAAATGCCTATGTTTAAGCCCAAAGTCCAAAGCGCATGTATGTCTGAATGGTAGTTGTTTTGTGTGGTGAATGCGTGTGTGTGTGCGTGCGTGTGTGTCGTCTAAACTTAATAAATAATCACAACTCTTAGTTGGTAAGCTTTAGCCGTAATCCTAAGTTGATAACAGTTTAGTTGTGCAACAAAGCAAAACAAAAAGCCAACAGCAAGTCGTTGAGTCGAGATCTTTGTACAAAACGTAGCGCTTGGGATGGCTAAACGAAACAGCGAGCAAATTATATACATATAGACTATATAGTAAGTTTCTTAGATTCAAACCAGCCAATATCTGTAAATCCTGTGTGCCCCTCAATCCTATCTACATGGCACAAAACTCAGATGCGTGCATACGTAGTTGTAGACCTCTTCAATATGACAAACATTTAGAGCTCTATATGTACATAGATTCGTAGTATACATATATGATATGATATATTATATACACATTAAGATGTAGAATTTACTTGCAGTAATTGTTTATAGCATGCAGCATGCATTTAGGCGACAGAGAATACAATCAGCCGTGCATCAGGTCAAAAACAATAATCTTATATTGAAATGCTTTGAATATGCTTTAAAACCAACAAACAAAAACAAACATCTTTTGTATACAATACAAGACATGAAAATACATGAATAAATAGCATTATTTTGTGTGTAAGTTCAAAATAAGTGAATGCAAAAACAAAAAACAAAAAAAGAAAAATGTAAGCGATTTTTTTTTTTGTATTTAATATAGTTTGTTGCTTAGTTAGATCCCATATTAATTTAGAACTACATATATAACTTTTATGAAATCTGTTTGCATCCATTATGATATTTTAGTATCTGTTACGAAAAATCGTGAAATTGGTTCATTCATTATATATATTTAAATATTCTATTTTTTGAGAAATTGTTTTATGTTTCGTTCCCAATTACAAACAAACAAGATTTCTAGTTGCATATGGAGTTAATATCACACATTACGCATATACATAAAGGCTCACATATATTTTTTTTCTAATTCATATATTTACATTTACTATAAATAACGTGCCAATGTTAAAATTCGATAAAAATTAAAAAAAAAAAGAAAAAAAATTATTATCCAAAACAATAATTTTTGATACTTGTGTAGTCAGCGACTTATCAGAGGAATATTGTTAAACTTAGTTACAAACTTTTGTTGAAATAGGTTTTATATATAATAATCGATGTAAATTAACGTGAAACCTATATAAAACCAATGCGAACGCGCCGACTTAGAATTGTTAGAATCTTCATATGAAAGTAATGAAGTTTAAACTTGCAAGTTAAAAACTATTCTACAAAAAAATTGTTTAAAAATAATATATATTTTTTAAAATTATAAATGAATAAAATTAATGTTCTGCATATGGCGCGAAAAAGTTTTCTTTAGAACATTTCGAAACTTGAGTAAATATCAGCGCAATGCCATTGTAAAAAAAAAAAAAAAATAAAAAAACAAAAAACAAAAAATGAAAAAAAAAAAAAAAAATACAGCAAGAATTCTTGAAATATTAAAGAATAGATGTAATGCATATATAAGTTTATATATATTGTGTGTACACTAATGAATATATAAATTGTACTATGTATATTTTGATGTTACACATATATGAATTAATTGTAAGCCAAATTATAGTAACATTTTTTTCTAAAGAAATTTTACAGCGTCTGTGCTTTGCTAGTTACAAATAGGTTCCTAAAAATACGTGGAAATTATGTAAAACGAAACAAAAACAAAAAAGAATAAGTAATGCAACTACAAACTAAAATCGATTCAAAATAACACAAAACTAAGAAGCGTAGCGAAGTAACGGTAAAAATAAACAAAAACAATAATATTAGGATATGTAGTTTAAAGCCAAGCTAACAACATATGAAACGTAAACAAAACTCTACATATAAAACATTTACATATAAATGAACATATATTAAA
Organism: Drosophila arizonae; assembly: GCF_054131065.1. Classification (NCBI taxonomy): domain Eukaryota; kingdom Metazoa; phylum Arthropoda; class Insecta; order Diptera; family Drosophilidae; genus Drosophila; species Drosophila arizonae. The sequence goes on along the minus strand of NC_142924.1, from coordinate 24,261,642 downwards.
TTTATACTTAAACGTAAAGAAAAACTATAAAGCTGAGGAAAATCATGATGAATTTTCATAAGGACATAAACATATATTTTTTTCAAGCGAAACTAATATGTTCAACATACATCGCATATATATATTCTATACATATAAAAACAAAAACAAAAAGCTACCGAAACTAAAGACGTAATAGATATAAATTTTTGTGAAGTTTGTTTTATTGTTCAATATTATTTAATACTCCGGAAGCCAGGCCCAAATTATAAAAACCTTTCTAGATTTTGCAAAATTTTATATATATTTTTTTTAAATTGTTATTTTTTTTAACATTTTAATATTGCTTTTGGCGCTACATCGGTTTTGATAGCCCTCGTATATGTTTTATGTTTAAGTAGTTTCTAAGGCTGTGTAACTAACTAAATACAAATTAACAATTGTTTAAGTCGAAAAATCATAAAAATCGTAAATGTTGATGAACCGTTGCCTGACAATTTTTGTTTACCTTTGTTTTCCCGTTTTTGAGAGATAATTGTTGTGACCCTAGATGGAATGAGAATAAAATAAACGAAAATTGGCAAGTGCACTTACTAAACGTATAAAAGCGAATACGATAAACAGATAAGATATACATGAAGTAATAAATAATTACAACTATAAGTAATAATTAAACAATTATGAGAGTATACAAGCAAACGACAAACAAACCTAAAGTTAAAGTTAAGGTTAAATGTTTTGTAAGAATTTTCTATTGCGAAAGAGAAAGTCGGAACGGGCGATGCAGAAAGATAAGCAATTTTGAATATACATATTGCGAATGGAAACAAAACAGAAAACGGAATGAATCTTTAGACAGTCAAACACGTTTTGATACATATTGAATGAAAATGCAAGAACTTGTAATAATATTAGCCCACATTTAGTGTAAACTGAAACAAACGAATTAAAAATGTTGTACTAACTAAAGATTAAACATACCTACATAAATTGTAATACGATAAATCAAGCGAACCTAAAATGAAAATTAAACTAGCAATAAAATAAATAATACCATTACCAAAATCAATTGCTTTTCGTAGATATACATATATGGGAGAGTGTACTAAAGGGCAAAGGCGGACGAAAAGTGAAAGGAGACAAGCTGAGAGAGTCGCTAACAGATTCAGGTGTGTAGGTCAAAAACAACACGGCACGAAGACGCTCAAAACCGGTTCTCAAAATAAGCAAGCTATTTGTATCGATGTTTTATTGACAAGCCGAAACTTGAATACTCTTTCGAATGAATAATAAAAATGGATCCTGAAAATAATTAAGTATTGGTATATAAGTTATGCGAGTGGACGTCTAGACTATATATTGACTCTATTAAACGAAATTAGGTATAAAGCTAAGGCTAAAGGCAATTAAATCTTCGACTCATTCAAGTTTTCTTTTTAATAGCTCAAAGGCTGATTGAAAATAATATTGTAGTAAATATATTGCAACAATTTCGTTATCAATTTCAATTGTTATTGCATTCAATATCTATTTATTTTCATATTTGATTCAACCTCATATTGTAAAACGTAAAACTATAGATTATGTGTGATAAAAGAGTATAAAATATTCAACATTATTAAAAGAGAAGAGCGCTACGTCAAGCTTGGGTCTTACTTACGTTCTATGCATGTCTTGCTATTCGAACTTAATGACGTTTCCTCTATTCTTGGAGTTGGAAATTTCCTCTATTCTTGGAGTTGGAAAGGGAATGTAGCACAGAATAGTTTGTTAAATTTAGTCGGCGAACGTCTTCAGAGCATTGAAATTCATTTGTTATGCGATTCACAAGCCAAAACAAATCAAAACTCGTTTTTAGCCCACGGCTGTGCAAGAGTCACTTATTTGGAGACCGTTTTCGAGCTGAGCGAGCAGTCGCGAGGCACCTGAAAGCAGAGGCACTTCGCTCGGTGTTGAGGATTTCGTACGGCCCACAGTTGAAAGTTTTGGCAAATGTGCGGGCTGGTCGGGCGGCATGTTTCGGAATGTGCTGTGTCTGGCGCTGGGCCTGATTGTGGGCGTGCAGCTGACCGAGCTGTGGGACTACATGACGCTTACGGGTGAAGAGTATGAGAGCACGGCCATTGCGGCCGACACAGCCGCGTCTCTCACCAGGCCGTCGCTGGCCGATTGGCTGTTTCATGAGACGCGCGTGCTCTGCCTGGTGCTGACCATGCCAGCTCACCACAAGACCAAGGCGGCAAAGGTTCGCTCCACCTGGGGCTCGCGCTGCAACAAGCTGATTTTTATGAGCAGCGAAGACGACGACGCGCTGGGCGCCGTGAATCTGAATGTGTCGGAGAGCCGTGACAACCTGTACAGCAAGGTGCGGGCGGGGCTCGCCTATGCCTACGAGCATTACGTGGAGGATTATGACTGGTTTCTCAAGGCGGACGACGACACGTAAGTGGCGCATAAGCTGCGGCATTCGCATTCTCTCTGCTGACTGCTGACTGTTGACTGCATTTCTCTCAGCTATGTGATAATGGAGAATCTGAGAATGTTCCTCTACCCGTTCGACCCGGAGGCGGCTGTCTTCTTTGGCCATCGGTTTCGCACTTCATATCCGCACGGCTACATGTCCGGCGGTGCTGGCTATGTGCTCAGTCGCGATGCACTGCGTCGCTTGAACCTCTTCGCGCTGAACAATACAAAATTCTGTCCGCTGAATACCTATTCAGAGGACAGACAAATTGGTTACTGCTTGCTAAATGTGGGCGTAACCGCCGGAGACTCCAGGGATGAGCACGGCCGCGAGAGATTCCTGCCCCTTCATCCCAGGCACTTGATGCCGAGCATACAAAACGGCACTTGGCTGACGACCTACTCCTACTTCACGCCGAATGTAAGCCCCCCCCCCTGGCTTGGATTGAATTAATATAGATTACTGTAATTGCATTTCATATTCACAGATGAGCGATTGCTGTTCCGAGACGGCCATTAGTTTCCACTACACCAAAATGCATGATTATGATAGGTATGAGTTCTTCTTGTACCACCTCCGGGCCTTGGGGCTCCCAGAGAAGCCGACTGTGCTGCCAACGAAACTAACCTATGAGCAGATGGAGCAAAAGCTCGACTTCTGGAATCAACAAGAAACGGACCAAACTGTGCCACTTAGTTGATAGCTCAGCTTGAATATTTCCAAGTATCAATTGCAAGAATTAAGTCCATTTGTTGAGCTAGGAATTCGAGTAATTAGTTGTGCGATTAATTAATTCCATGTATGCATCATATTCTGTGCTGACTGTTAATGGTGCAAACAGACATGTAAGACCGACTGCTTAATACTCGTCCAAGCTTTAAACATGATTCAATTTAAATTTAAAGTCGTCATTGAAAGTTTTCCGATGGGGCACGTCCCAAGTCATATACATAGCTCGATCTGTAGGAGCTGAATCAACTTGCGGATTATCGGCTTAAAAGTGCGCAATTATGATTCTCTGTAATACACAATATTTAATATACCAATACGGGATATGCAGTTAACTAACTGTTACATTTTAGGTCTATGAAGCCATCATACTCATTTCATATCCTAAACGGGTATAAAAACTTGGTTTAATCAAGTTTGGGTAAAAACATAAACTGGTATGTATGCATGTATATACATATATAAACAACAATGTGAATATTTGATATATTCAATGATCTGAATTACAAACATAGTTAGCATTCCGCACATGAATGCATATGATGTAGATATATAGATATGTATGAATATAGTATATAGTGTATAAGTATATAAGACGCCTACAGGCATAGTTTTTATATATGCATACACGTACATATGTATGTATGTACATATATATAAATTAATAAATATATGTGCTCATTTATAAATATATGTAAGTATTTAAGTATTTATATAAATATTAGTGAATAAGGGAATACAAATATATACGATATACACACATTATTGAATGTAAATTCCTCTAATCTATGTATGTACAGTGGAAATATTTTGTTCCTCACTAACTTCAAAATTCCTATAATTCGTTAAAGCTGCTGTGCCCTTCGTTAATTCGTAAAAATTCCGAACATTTTTATACCCTTGTTATTAAGTTACCCCTTATAAAAGTTAATTTTGATTCGGAACCTTCTGCAATTTGCAACGCATATCGAAACTTTTTAGTTTTTGCATGGAAACACGATATCTTCATGTTGTGAAAAATGTGGAATTTCGTCATTTTTTCAAAAGTTTTCGCTTCGTTTGACGAATTTCTATACACGTGTTAAGTCGATTTATAAAAATGTCAAATAAACGTACGCATAAGACCCTATCAATCTATCAACAGCTGAGGATGATTTCATTGATAATGCAACAAAAACAATTGACGTGGCAAAACAATTTAAAGTCACTCCATCAACAATCATATCAGTCCTACACAAAAAGAGTTTAATCTGGAAACAGAAGCAAACTGAGGGCGATAGGCATTGTCAAAAAAAGCATAAAATCCCTGTTCGAAATCGAATTTGGTTAAGCCTCTTCAAATAAAAATCTTGATAAATCGTATAGCCATGTAATTCGTATACTCTGAGTCCGTGTTATTTGGTATTATTGGGATTCTATATATCTAGGAATGTATGTACATAAATACATATGTACATATAGAGATATAGAGAGATATGGAATATATGTAAGAGTGGATGTATATATGTAAAAGTGTGCATTTTATGTATCTATAAGTGTATACATTAACGTATGTATGTATGCATGTATATGTGTGTAAGACAACTTTGTATTACATAATGATATATCTATATGTGTATATAAATACATCAGTCAGAATATATTTATATATACGTACATAAATATAAATAAATGAAAGGTATGTATAAATATTTATTTATTGTCAAGTTCACATACGTAATATCACACAATAAACACTGTGTATCTGCCGACTTTGACAAATGATATAGGCGTATCAGTGAACTTAATGTAATTGGCCGACTTTGTAAATAAAACAAGAGACTCGCAGCCGGAACTAAGATTTATTTGACAATGTAGCAAACAATTGCATGTTGCCATGTGGAGACAGTAGAGGCGAGACACGGGAGCGAGTGAGAGGAGGTGAGGGACTCATGAGAGGGAGACGGAAACCTAAAGTTTAGCTGTCCATTGGCACAGCTTTGGCAATTTATCAATGGAGTCGGGTGGGTTCGGCTGTGGACCCCTGCTTTAAAGCCCAATTTATCACAAAGAGGACGGGCGCGTGCCGCGTGCGCCGCTCTCCGTCCGCCGACCACCTCAGAGGATTAGAGGGCTGAGGAACAAATGCCGAATGGGAATCGGGAACCGGAAAATCGAGTGAAACGTGCCAAACACGTGAAAAATACCTGGGGATCTCGGTTGCTTTTATTATTCGAGTTTCTGTTGCATCCGCGCCGCGTCGCGCCGCCATTGTCGTTATTTATGAGCATCGAAATGAGCCGAAACTGCAGCGCAAATGCCTCGATGTGTCGCAATGGGGTGAGGTGGCAAGGGGCTGGTGGCACGCGAGCCTCGGCTCGGCCATGGACCGCGCCTTGGATAAGGATAAACTCGTTTTGGCAAAGCCAGCGCCGGCAGCTGCCACACGGGCAAAGCCCAAATGCAGTCGAGCCGTAAATGTTATGTAAAAACGCATTTACGAGCTGACTGTATGTACGAATGCGTGCGTGCGTGTGTGTGTCTGTGTGTGTGCCGTTATCTAACCGAGGGTTGCCTTTGGAACGTGCCCTGGATCGTGCCATGCGCCCCTTACTCTACCCGTGCTCCCTTGTTCGGCTTGCGCTTGCGCAGCGCCCGGCGCGCAGTTTGTTAGCTTAATTTCCATATTTGCATAAATAAATAAATACATACATGACATGTTTTTACACAGAACTTCGTTGATTGGAACAGTTGTGCCGAGCTTTATCTACTCGCCCCCTCCCCGCCCCATGCAAATAAGCCAAAGTCCGTGTAGAATCGAACACGTGTGCTGGCCAACAAGCCGTGAACATGCAAATGACTGTACCTGGAATTGGTCCTAGACATGACAACGCATGACAGATTTCTCGGCTGGATTGCTATCAGCTGCCTGCCACGCGGAGCCCATTGAAGTGCCGCCTCAGCAGCTTATGCGATAAGAGTTGAGCTATTGCTGCGAAGAGATAGCAAGGGAATTTCAAAGGAATTGATTAGTGGAATTAATTCATGGAGTATGAGCATTCGATAAAAATCTTGTCGAAATCTTTCTTCAAATGACAACAAATATCATTTTGACCATAAAACTGTTAATACGGCGCTTAAGGCCTCCTTAAAGCTAGCCCAATAATTGCCCACGTTTAGTGTGCAAGGACCTCCCTTTCCAATAATCAAATGTCGTCCTTCTTCAAGCAGCTCGGCACGCCCTCCACTTTAGCTCTTGCTATTTCCATTATTGCCATTGATAAACCCTTAAGTTGTCGCTTACTGCGCACATTGTTGGAATCATTCGCTGCTTAAGACCCAAGTCACAATCCGTATACGAGTCCCTCCTCGGCAGGCTCCGCAACGCCCATGTAATTAGTAGCATTCCTTAGCTGGCAAAGCGAATGGGAGATAGAGGGAGAGAGAGATAGAGGGAGAGGTGAGCAAGAGAGTGAGAGCGTGTCCATGCTCAAGACTCTCGCTCTGTCTCTGGCTCTGGCGACAAGCTGTCTGACATTGTGTTTACACATTTCGAAGACTTTTTATAATCAATTTAATGGCTTCCCTGGTGCAGAGCAAGCATAAAAAGGAACCACACTCAAGGTGAGGAGCCGAAGACAATGGCTGAGCAAAAGGCACATGAATAAAAAGCCAACGCTAGGGACTCTCTGCGGGCATTTCAATTTGTAGCTGCCTAAAGTGAAACCTACAATTGGCACTTTCCAGCCAAAGGAATTGCCCCTTTTCCGTTTGCCCTATTCCTTGCCTTTTATTATTTCATTCCCTTCTCATTTTTTTTCTTGCGGCGCCGCAGCTCAATTAAGTGACGAAAGTTGAATGAAAACCCAAAAGGGCAAGCCGAGCGAGCACCTCACAAAGGCGGGCACCTTGCAGTTCCGATAAGAAAGGCGGCTCCGAGCAGCGGCTCTGCCTGCGCCTGAAACCGAAACCCAAAGTGGAACTGAAACTGAGACTGAGGCTGAGAAGGGTCGGCAGCGAAGCACATAAATGCCGCCGCAAAAAGGGACTGCGGTGACTCAACAATGTCTTGAACGTGTTGCTTCGCTTCCTTCGGAATGTTTCTTATGAGGATTTCCACTGCTCTGCCGCTAACAACCCCTAAACAAAAAGCAGCCAAGACAGTCGAGGGTTTCTTTCAGCCGCGACGTGTGCCAAGGCAGCTACTCCAATTGGGAATGAGACTGACACTGAAAGCAAGGTATGTCTGTGTGTGTGTGTGTGTTACCTGTAGCAGGATCAAGACTTGCGCTGACAAGGCGACGTTCATTGCGCCATCGTCTGACGTCGCCGTCAACGTCGCCGCCTCGCAGTTCCGCCGTCAAGTCTCTGTGAAGGACATCAGGAGTTCCGTGCGCAGTGAGTCATTGGCGTGTCGTAAAGCGGAAGCGATTGTCAGAGCGGGGACTGCATTTTCCTTTTCGTCGTTTTCATACACAAAAATATTGAAAATTACAATAAACTAAAAACGGGCAATTAAAGGACACGTGCACGTGTATGCAAAAAGGACTCGCGCTGCAAAGGAAGTGGCAGCCAAGCGTTAAATTGAAGCATGCCAAATCAATTAAAAATTTGTAGTCGCTTGTTTTCCTTCCTAACATAGTTTACATGGCAACAGATATCAAAATTTTCTCTCTTTTTATGACCATTCGCTGTGTAATTTATTTGATTTTAAAAAATGTTCGATGAGGATTTTCCATCTGAAGCTGCGCTGCCGCTGCCCGCATTGGCAGCTGCTGCAATTCGCTTATCGCATCGGGCTAAAAAATCAAAATACCTTTACACATGATTTATCCAAGCACTGCATGTGTGCGCGCGTGTGTGTGCGTGTGTTTGTGTGCTGCAGCTGCCGCTGGTTTCGGCTGCCCCCTTTGGCATTTGAGGGCTGCGATCGCCCTTGGCCGAAAAATGCTTATGCTATTGCCCGAGAGTCCAAAAATCAACCCCCTGTTGGTCGGCCCAAAACAACATTTGGGGTGGCTTCTCATCAACGCATATGCATGCCACTACGCGCATGAGTGTGTGTGCGTGTGTGTGTGCTATACAATTTGGAACAGCACTCCGTTATTTAGTTGCTGCTATTCTATGCACATAAATTGCATGAAATCCAATATATCTGGTCCAAATTCAAGCGCCGACTCTACCAAAAATCTGACCATCCGAGTTGTTACTGTTGCAACTGCAACTCCCATCGAAACGGCTCGTTTCCAGTTCCCTAATTATCCATCCATCTGTTTGCGCAAGGGGACCGGGCCGCTGTGGTTACTAGCCACATGCAGTGGGCTCGCCTCGAACTGCGTCCTGCTCTCTAGATTTCTAATGGGCGAGCGCAACGAACTCTTTACCGACAAGTCCCTTCGACTGGAACTAATGAGTATTGCCCTAGCAGACTGAACCGAATGTAGCCAAAATTCTATGCCATGCAAGTTGGGCTTCTAATTTCGAAATCTATGTAGAACTCATTAGCCCACATGAAGTTTTTGTCAGGTTTGATTTGCCGGAATTTGCATTTAATTTAGTTTAAGAAAATTATAAAAAAAGCTTTGGTTGCTCATTGACTCTTCAATAATGGGTAATACCAAGAGAATTGAAGTGCAGTATTGCTACAAAATAATAAACCTATTAAGCTGTAGCTAATTCAAAACGTATAAACTTAATAACTAACTAAAAATCCACGTCATGGCATGGAACTTTCTACGGTCTTCGAAAGCACAGTTATCTTTTCGCAAATCAACAAGATTCGAACTTTGATAAGAAACATATTTCGGTCAACTAGTAAATAAACAGCTTTAAGAAAACAAACAAAAGTAAAAATCTAGTAATTGACTAAGACTAAGAGACACCCTGAACATGAAGATCTAGCATAATGAATAATTAATGAAAATAATTGGGATGATCGATATATTATTCATTTTTAAATTTAATTTTTGATTGATTGCTCAGTTCGTCTTCGTTCTTAAAAATAAATATACTAATAGATATATACACGCTTCCTTCTGGTTTTACGAACATGTACGTAGAATTATTATATTCAGATCAGAACAAATTGTTGCATCTATCTTGTGACAGCATAGAGATTGAGTTGCTAGATCTATTCATAAGCTTTCGTAAACCAAAATTGAATTACATGTATGAATAACAAGTAGGAATTTTTAATCGGGTGCTATCGACTGGGTAATACTTAAAAAGAGTTTCAGTCAGGAGTCTATATTAAGTGCTCCAATTTACGAAGGCCTTAATAGACATACTAAAAGCAGTAACGTAACTATTATAAATGAAACTATTATTTACAGAAAAGGGTATTTTCGATATACCACGTCTTTTACTGCCCGAATGAGTATGACTCTAAGCAAACATTCACTTGCCTGCATAACAGACTCTATATTATTCTACGTCTGGCTAATTATTTACTACTATTATCATTAACTCTTTAGGCAGAATGAACAATTATACAGATATTCTCGAAGTGCTAGACACTTCCTAACAAACTTCTAAGAGTATGAAAGGAAGTTATCAATGAAAAAGCCAACGGCAAAACACTTCACACTTTTCATTTCTCAGAAATCCGGTTTGGCTCTTGGTTCTTGGCTCTTGGCTCTTGGCTAGCAACATGAGTAGCTCACAGCTGTTTATAGCAGATGACTAAGACTGTAAATTTGATAATCTTGGCATCAGGTGACAGACAAATAGACTGTGTCTATTCCAACTACATTCATGTAGTCTGAAGCTTTGGCAAAGCAAACGCTTGATGCTGATAAGGCCTGATAAGGGAGTCATGTAAATCAAATTTCTTACAACAAATATGCACAGCCAGCGAAATCAAAACAAGACAAGATAAGCATCTACCTATATAAAGCCCTTAAGTCGGCTCCAGGCAGCATAAAGTACTAGCACGTTTATTAGAATGCATTTCCTTACAATAGCTCTCACCACGATCTGCTGCCTCGGCACAGGACTATCAGCAATCGCCCCAGCTCCGGCAGCACCTGCAGCTTCCGCAGCAGTTGGCAATCCCGCAGCACCCGTAAGCAATTTCTACTTGGAGCTGAGGAGCGTGATGCGGAATGTGCCTTATAAGCAGATCGAGCATCTGGTTCAGGCCTATCTGCTGAACGACGCCGAGTTCCAGGCAGTCATCCGGGAGATCAATTCCCTGCCAGCTTATCGTCTGCGCATGCAGCTCCTGAATCAGCCAGAGTTGCGTCAATTCCTGCAGTGGCTGTCCCAGCAGCTGATCCTCTCGGGCGGCTCACTCAAGGTGTTCGAGGACCTGGAGCTGGAGATCAAGGTGCTCAACAAGTACCCCCATTGGGCGCAGTCCGTGAACGGCATAGGCGGCTTCGAGCAGGAATTCTCCTTCATCTATCCCTTGGCAGCCATTCGCAATCTGCTCGAGACAAGTGCCCAGCAGAGCGCAGTCTTCGGCGAGTTCTGGCAGCGCGTGGTGGGCCTTAAGCCGGTCTACGAACGCTTCCTGGCCACGACACAGGCCCAGGCATTTGCCAACCGGTTGCGGACTTTGGGTGTCGATGTTGCCGGCTTGGACTCATTCTTGCGCTATCAGCTGGGCTGGAGCAATGACACAGTCATCCCTACCTACGACTACGACTACAATTATGGATTCTATTAAGGCCTATAGCTAATCTGCAGCTGAATTGGAGAACAACAGCGAGCTGTAAGAACACATACTTACGTATCAGTATTCCAGAATAATCTATATGGATATTATACAACGATATTATACATATATACAACGATATTATACTATTGTAAATTCTACTCAACAATAAATTTATAAATCATTGTTAAAATAATCGAACAAATTAATTCTAAGCTATGGAGGTGAATGCAAATGTAGAGTGTGTTTATATGTGGTACAAGACTTCAGTGTGACATGAGAGAATTACAACAGATGTTCATAGAAAGTTAAGCTGAATATCGGAATCTCATTATAATGAGGGGAGTCGATTGAGTGAGAGACTTCAAGTTCGTCAAATATTCAATGGAATATGTAGATCATATGCCTTAGGTTTCAATTAAATTCGCTAAGTGACTCACAAGTTATCAATAACATTCAAATTCGTCCATTCTAGCACACTCCAAGTATTTATCTTAGTTAGAATTGATTTGTATTTGATGTGGAACTGCTACTTTTGCTTAGACTTGATAGCTGGCTCTGAAATAGTGAAGTGACTATCTGTGATTTGTTTACCTTCACATTTGAGTGGGAATTGTAACATATTTGTGCAGATATTTCATGTCTTTAAAATGACATTTGAAGAGACAGTCCCTTCAATAGCATGCCGAAGTAAGGGGTCATCAGTTGCAGGCATATCCTTGAAGCTGCATAAATAGACAGCGGAATTAGCGTGCGAGTGCAGGCACACACCCTCATCAGCGGGGACGAGGTATCCATGGCAATGCCATGATTAAGTAACAGATGAGCCATGTGCCAAGCAATGTCCTGCCTGCACCGCCTGGCCTCCTGGCCAAGGCACTGCTTGTGCTTCTGCTTGTGGGTCGCACATGCGATTTAATTGAAACAAACCAAACAGGAAACGGCACAGCAGCACAGGCCAACGCAAATGGGGTGCTTTTGTAATGAAGTTCACTGTGGCCGTTGTCACTTCCCAGTTGCCAGTTCCCAGCTCTGGCATACAGTTACTCATTAAAAGTGGCGGACGAGCCGCGATGAGGCGGCGGGGGCAGCGGCGGTGGTTACGGAATTGGAATTGCAGCGGAAACTAGTTAATGTGAGGCTATTGTCAAAAGCAGAAGCGCAACTTGTGCAATTTTCACACAGCAGCGACGTCGACGTCGACGCCGACGTTGACGTTGACGTTGACGTGGACGACGACGCTTCGGTTACCGCGATGCCGATGCTTCTGTCAACGTCGAAGGCAAATCTTGCACAGGATCTTTGCTTGCTAGGCAGTGGCGGCTCGACCAGAATATTTAAACAAAACAAAGCTGGAATTACTGAGCATGACGAATTCTCTATACTCTTAATATTGCAGGAGATTTCCGTTATGTAGATTGTATTTGTGATATCAAGTTGTAATGCATATAGTTTATATCAGTGAAGGAAAAGAATAAACGAAAATAGAAATCGTCCATTAGAGAAGTATGGTAATATATAGAAGGTGTGTATCATAATATATTTATAGAAATATATAATTGGTTATTAGTAATAACTTAATAATAATAGCTTATTATAATATGGCATGTTTGTACCGAAAAGATCCGTATAGAATCGGTTGGCCTACAGGTATGTACACTACTTAACAAGACTACACAACTATACTATACTGTATAACAATAATTAGTATGCTCAGAGTTTATATTAAAGTTCATTGTTATACAGCTACACTATACAAATTTTCCATGCCAACAAGCATCAGTCTTTTCACCTAAAGGTGAATATTCGCCAGGAATCATTCACTATATCATTTTATGGACCTTATGGTATAAGAATGGATTAAATAAATAAATTTGACAAGCAGAACTCAAGAACTCGTCTGTCTGATTCGCCTGATAAGCATAAATATTAAGAGAGCTCAGGCTCTGATTGTCAGAGAGACTCACAGTTGAGCATGATCAAACCCGATTTGACTTTATGGAACCTGAACTGGTTTTCTCTGGGCGTCACAGATTTCGTGACAAAGTGAAAATGCCTTTTGCAAGCATAAGCATAACAATGCAATCAAATTGAAAAGGCTCGCCCCTTTTTTTGCGGTAAACGCGTCCAATTGGAATTTTATATTGTAGACAATAAGCGCGGGGTAAAAATGAAATATATTTTTTATATACATATAGATATACATCCTTATATATATGATCCCTGCAATGCCTCAACCCCAGTTCGCACCCTCCAGCCCAGTGTGCACTGTGACTGACGTGCGGATATACGACTCTGGAATATATGCGGCTGCAGTTCGAGCCACCCCTAAAGAGCGAAAGGCGCCCTAAAACAAGTTTTAAAGCGCTTTCGAATCAGCAACAGCCTCAGAGCGCGGAATGGAAATCGGAATCGCGCTACGCCAGAGCTCTGGTTTATATTCAGCTGTAAAGAAGGGGCTCGTTGCGCTGCGCTCTTCCACCCCATCCCCTCGGTTAATGTCCTTCGCTGGCTTACGTTTACGGCCTGCGTTTGGTTTTGGCTCGTGTGTGTGCACCCTACGACATTTTGGTTAGTGTTTGCAAATGCACCTGGCTACATTTTTTCGGGCTTCGATTCCGTTCGACTTCTGTGCGTGTATTTGCTAGTGCGAGTATGTGTGTGTGTGTGTGTGTGTGTGTGTTCGGGTGGTTGTCGCCCTGCTTGCAGTGCCTTGCATTGTGATTTCCATGGCGCACATGCCAATGTGTGTGCCTATGTGGAAAATGACCCTTTGTAGCATTGACGCTATGCACCAGCAACTATGCGACTACGACTGTGCACAGCAAGGGCATTAGCAACAACAACAGCAGTAACAGCAACAGCAACAGCAACAACAACAACAACAACATCAACATCAACGAAGCAACGTTGGTTGATGGTCGCGTGCCCGAAGCACTTCGACACCCAACTGAATTGTGATTGTTTTCCTTTTTCTTTGCGGCGCTTTTCCTTTTCGCATTTTACGCGCTCATGCAAAACGCTTTGACGAGTTATGAACGCATGCATGTGTGTGTGTGCGCGCGAGTGTCCTGCGGCGCGTAAATAAACGAATGCATGCATTTCGCCTTGACTCACACACAATTCAATGTGCAAATGGGAATAGAGCACATCTAGTACATAATTATTATTGCTCATGGGCTGTTCCTGCTTTCCTCTATTCAGTTGGCCAATTTGCAGGGCGCCGTCCAAATGGGGGTTAGTCATGCGGCTTTTGTTTGTATTTGGCGTGGATTAGAGTGCAAATTCCTTAATCCTATCCTGACTTAAATTTCGGCGTGCCCATGCAGCCTCGTTCATAATTAAATACTCGCTGTCAGAATGGGACTCTGATTTAATTGCCTTTTAAGGGGCGAATTTGTAAATGGATCAGGGAACTTTTACGAGAATTGACTTCTCTCCAACAGTGCTCCAATTTAATATTTTTCTGCTTTTGTTTATCTAATCCCACTTTACATACCAATTCGGTAAATTGCCGTGAGCTGTAAAGCCATTTGATACTAGTCAAAGGCTGCAAAAATTGAATAATTCGCGCTCAAAATAAAAATGCTTTTGAAAAATATTTGCATCAGGCAGTTAGTTAGCTCACAAAGCCTCCAATACCAAAATCTCTCTTAGCAATCAGCTCCAGCTCCACTCAAATCGCTGTTAATTGGTGCGACGCAGCCAGCTGGGAACCTGTTCTAATGGCTGCCATATGCCACTCGAAAAAATCTAGAATGAACTGAAAAACAATTAAGAACAATTCACACTGAAATTAAAAAGAAAGTTAAAGCCAGTTGCGTGGCTCTGCCTGACTTCTAAATACTCTTCACGGCATTGATATGCCGCCGGAATATCCATATACACAAAAAATAAGTAAATAAATAAAATAAAATTTTTTCAGTCATCTCTTATCATTGTTCCAGTGGAGATAGATACCTAAGACACGCCAATGTTAAGAAAGTTGCTCGTTTTTGGAATAAGTTATCATGTTCAATATATAGAGTATCTCTTTGAAAAAGTGGAAAAGTCTTAATAGCAAACGTAAATATTGCAAATTGTTGCTGAACTTATCATCTTATCAATGCTGGTAAGTTTACAACTGCATCGTATAAGTACTCCATTTTGCAATCTTTGCTACCTCCGACTATTAGTGTTATCTTTCAAGTCACTTCATGTGAGCCCTTAAATGAAAGTGTTTAAATTGTGTGTGTTTATGCGGTTTGCTTTCCACTTATTAGGAAAAGTGATATATTCTTATGAAAATATGCACATTCTGTTGCTCTATTATACTAAAATAGAGTAATATTATGATATTGATTAATAATATATTGAATAATATAATATTGATTCAGGAGAACATCTGATAAGATTAGTCAGAAGTAGTAAAATTCCAAATATGTAAATATGATTTCCTTTCGATTAAGTAGTATAAATAGTATTATTATTAGTTACAATATTAGCATTAGTTATAGTATTAGTATTAGCAATATCATTAATATCTGCTAATAGTTGTAGAAGTAGTGGTACTAAGAGTAGTAGAAGATCTTTACAATATCAATGATTTGGGTTTTCGCTAATAATCAGCAAAACAAGCTCTATTACAGATTATCGACTTTTATGCCATCTGTCTTAATGAACTTAGCCATAGATATGAGTATATATAAAAGACATAATTGAGGAATCATTTCTTGCTCAAATAAATAGTCTACTGGAAAAACGTCCGACTACAGACTATCCGCTTTGATGTTGCGCAATCTGTTCCTTTGGGCGCACGAAATATACCCCATTGTTACCCATTTTGCATAGATCTAGGGTATTAGACCAAATCCCAGCCAGTTTCCGTTCAATTTTTGCGTGCCGCACACAAAAATTGCATCAAATTATGAAAGCAAAAATTTAATTACATCTCAACCGTGCTCTTCCCCCTCGTCAGATGGGCCACACCAAAGGGTGTGTGTGTGTGCCTGCGGCAATGGCAACATGTGCTACAGTGGAGCATCCTTGAGGAGCTGCCCAAGCAAAAGTACATGGCGGCTGAAAAGCCTTTTGAGACACACAGATGCGAATGCATTATGCCACATAAACGATGCATTTTCGAACATTAATTATTGCCAAGCAGGCAGGCTGGCAGGCAGGTAGGGAGGATAACAGATGCATTCTGCAGTGGGGCTGGGGCTGCACTTGAAATTACCATAAAAAGATGCACTTAAGGGTTAGCAATGAGCAAGCAACAAACAACAAACAACAAACGACAAACAACAAAATGCGTAGCCCAGTCGACCCAGTGGCGGGTGGGGGCAGCACTGTCATCTCGGGTCGTCCTGGGTGTTGTTGAGTGCGAATTTGAGCTAAGCGCGCCTTGGAGCGCAGAAATCCGAGCAGTCAAAGGAATATGCCGAATCGAGGTGCGAGTGCGACTCTAGCTGCAAATAACGCAGCATTTGTAGATGACAGCCTGACTGACTGATGAGCGACTTGGGTTTGGGATTGCAAACAGGGTTGGAATTTTTCGTTTGGTCCTGGCTCGGCGACGCTGGGCGGCTGCTGCTCGCGTGGCCGGCGCACTTCTGTCCGAATTGCTTTTCGCTCAGCTTTCGGCTTTCAGCTCTGAGCTCGCAGCACTGAGGGCTCAGTTCTCAGCTCTCAGCTCTTAGCTCTCTGGTCCGTTCGGTGCGTGTGCTATTAATTCTAAGCTGCATGGCAAACACAGATTCCTGCTTCGAAGGGGTCACCACCCCGCCACGATCGACAAAAGCAAATGCTGCTGTCGCTCTGGGAATACTTTAAACCCAATTGGGGTGGTGACAGCGCCGTTGCTATTGCCACGCACGTGCCTACCGTAATACAACAACAGCAGCAGAGCAGCAGCAGCTACAGCAACAATGGCGTCATATTGAACATAATATGCCATATTTGTGTTTGGTGCGAGCGGTACGGCCAAAAGCCCTTCACGGGGAATCGAAAGTGCATTCCCTTTCATGGCAACCACGAGGACAGCGCCGGCAACGGCGTCGCATTTCGATTATATTAATGCAAAGCACACACACACACACACAGACACACGCGCGCACATACACTCCAAGCACTCTGACAATCGCTTTGTGGTGGCTGAGCAAACCAAGCTGTGTCTGTGTGTGTGTGCGCTATGTGCCTACCCCACCAAAAGCAAACTTGACAAGCTTACAGCAGGGCTGCGTCTGTGCCTGTGTGCGGCGTCTATGCGTAGTGAGCACGGGGCGGGAGCAGGAGCGGGCGCGGGAGCGGAGCTGAAGTCGTCGACACAGCCAGAGCCGGAGCCATAGCCAAATGAAAACCTGAAAATGCACCAAAGGCCAAACAAATACACGCAGAGAAATTACACATGTAATATCTCATAAAAAATATGTTAAAGGGATTTTGCGTGGAAAAGAGAAGAAACTTTACGTCTATTATTTACTATACTCTGGTAATAATAATATATATTTTGTATTAATTAAAACTATACTGTAAAAGTTAATAAATCTCATTAATTACATTGATTACGATCATGTTTAAATACCTCTGGTTTAATGCTGCCAAAAATAAATGAACTTAGCTGTAGATATACACACATATGTATTATAAATGTTACTGGAAGACAATTTTTTACTTTATTTAATTTTTAAAATTTTGTATTTTCCAATACCTTTGTAAATTAGCTTGCAATCAATTAAAAACAAATAAATAAAGTACAAATGCTGGGAAGGGATGGGCATTATTAAATAAAAAATCTAAATTTATAAATTCTGAATTTACTATGATGAAAAATTTATTTTTTAAGACTTTCTGTCTATTAAATTAAAAAAATTCTTTTCTATTAATAATTATTAAAAGCATATAAAAAGTGTTTTATGCGTGCTCCAAGCTATTTTATATATTACTAATTTATATTAATCATCATTAGTAATTATTAATTGTAATTTAATGATTTTTTTAGCAGAAAGATAGCTGAATCATATTTATTTAGATGCTAAAAGTATTAATTGGGTTCGGTAAGACTTAGAATATTGTGAGTTAAGAGCGGCAATTCGTCTAAATGACAAGATATTTATGTGTGTATTAAAAATGCGGTATTTACCTCGTTGCGGTCTTTACACCTTCTCACGGCGCATCTCTCTGATCATGTTTATCGTGCGATTAGTGAATATACACATTTAAAACTAAACGACAAATGGGCAGGTTAACGATATGAATTAAATTGTCTCATTCGGTGCAATTTCGTTGAGCATAGCCTTTCAACAGATCCTTCTTACAGGCTAGTTAGCGCCCGCTGCGCATGAAAATGCTTCGAATGGCCGCAGATGTTTAAGAGTGCTGCACAACAAGGCAGCACAATGTGGCATCTCGCATACTTCAGGTCATTGTGGCCCATTGAGTTTCTGGTCGTGCGCACATTTCGCATTTACCGCCGGTTTCATGGCTATCAGCTGTTCGCCAGGATCAACAGAAAGGATCCAAAGGGATCTTTTGTGCCTTGCCAAATTTCCATGAATCAGAGTATTTGCAAGCCAGACGCGAACATGTGTTGCAGTTCCTGTCGCGTGTCCTTTTTGGGTGCGTGGCAGCTCGGAACCTGAGTCACAGCTGCAACACAGAATAGCTACACAATGATTTCTCCAAGTGCAGGCAGGGCACAGTGCAAAGGACTTTCACTGCCAACTGCTGCTGCTGCTCCCCCCGCGCCTAACTGCGTGTGTGTGTGTGTGTGTCTGCCTGGCTGGCTGCCTGGCTGCCTGGCTGTATGGAAAAAAGGGTGACTAATGTGTGTGATTGCTAACAAAAGATTCCGGCTTTGCGGCAGCGTCGCTGCCAGCGCCAATGCCAGGCGTCGACTGCGGCAGAGCGAGGCAGCAGCGGCGAGGGCTAAAAGGACAACGACTCGAATTGGGGGATGAAATTTCCAAGAGCGACGCCGTCACAACACACAAACAATGATTTTAATTTCGCTTTCCTTTGGCACACATAAATAGCGGCGGCAGGATATGCTGTTAGTCATTCGCAGCAAATACGTCGAGCCGACAGGAAGCAGCCAAAGGAGCGCTCAACGTTGCCAACGTTTCAATTTGTTGTTAAGTTTTGCTTAGTTCTTCAACTCTTTGTTCCTCCCGTTCACCGTTCACCGTTCACCGTTCACCATTCACCGTTCTCCGTTCATCATTCACCGTTCATCGTTCATCGTTGTCCATTCACCGTTTACCGATCCCCGTTTCCGTTTATCGTTCCAATCCAGTTCTTAAAGCGCGTTCAAGTTTCAGTTTATCATCATTTCGTTGATACGCGGAACAGTGCAATGGCCAGTGTTGCCAACCATCAGCCGGCAGGAGCCAACCACAGCCACCACGCCCACCCCACCTCACACTCACACCCACACCCACACCAACACCCACATACACACAGCATTCAGCTGCTGCACAATGCAACGGCTGGCGGACTGCCTCACGGCCTGGGGCTGCTGACCACAGTGGCCTCGCTGCCGCCCAAGTATCGCAGCCGTTATCTGAACATTAAAACCAAGTGTGAAATTCCACTGGATCTGTCTGTGAAACCGCCATCGCCAGTGCCGGGCGGTGATGTGCCAATGGCGACCGCACTCGCCGAGGTTCCCAGCGAGCCAACAGAGGCGGCGACTGCAGCCACCGAGCTGATGGAGCTGGCGCAGGAGGTGGCGCACGAGGAGGTCGTCACTACAGAGAAGGCCATGACACCGCCACAAAGTCCAGTTGCAGATCCCGTTCCAGTTGAAATGGCAGTGGCTTCACTCAAGCGCAAGCTGAGCGAACAAAGCGAATGCCTGCCCGCTGCCAAATTGGCCAAATCAGACGTGAGTCCCGTCGCGCCCGTAGATGCCACGCCCGCCAAGCCCATTAAGGTCTCGGACACGGCGCCGCGAACCAGTAAAGCATCCACGTCGAGTGGCAAATCGACGCGCAATAAGGCAACGCGCAAGCTAAAGTTCGACGAGGAGACCAGCTCGCCCGTCTCGGGGACCATAATCAGGCCACTCGAGGACATCACCGATGGCACGATGCAGTACAGCAACGGCGACATCGATCCCAAGTACAATATTGTCGAGATTACCGAGGAGACCAAGGCGGAGCTGGCGGCCATTAAGAACGTAATTGGTGACTATGTGTGCCGGCTGTGCCGCATCAAATTCGACGATGCCTTCGGCCTGGCGCGCCATCGCTGCGCCTGCATCGTGCTGCTCGAGTACCGTTGCCCGGAGTGCGGCAAGCAGTTCAATTGCCCCGCCAACCTGGCTTCGCATCGGCGCTGGCACAAGCCCAAGAAGGAGGCGGCCGCTGCCAAGAAGGAGAACCGCAACACCAGCAACCAGGAGCAGCAGCACCAACAGCCCACCGCCTCCAAGAAGCCAGCCGAGTCAGCCGAGCTCGCCTTCGACTGCGCCGAGTGCGGCAAGAAGTTCAAGCGGGCCGCCTACTTGCGCAAGCATCAGCTGACGCACGCCAAGAAGACACAGACGCGGCCGGCTGAGCCGGACTCTGAGTCGGAACGACAGCCGGAGGCAGCCACCACGATAACTGGCAGCTTCCAGACGACGGTCTACAAATCGAACAGCTCCAGCTCGGCGAGCAGCAGCTCCCACTCCTACACGGGCACGCACGAGGACGAGGGCGTCTACGTGGCTGGAGCGAGCAGCAGCCATTACGACTACGACGGCGATTACTTGTCTGACTGCAGCTCCTCGACCTCCTCCGCAGGGTACGGCCGACTGCAGATCGTGGAGCACGGCCTGACCGAGGAGGAGAGCATTGCGGCTGCTGCCCTGACGAATCTCCGCAACTGCGCCTCTGTCATCCAGCACACGACGATGGCGCACTGAGTAAGTGGGGGACAGTAAGAAAGAGAGAGAGAGAGAGGGAGAGAGGGGCACACCTGGGCCCACTGGCAACTGTATAATTTGTTCATAATCCCCTATTGTTAAGTTTAGTGTTTAATTCGTCTCTTGTTTAGAGGGAACTGCAGCTGAAACAGACCAAAGAAATTAGTTTTTACATTCCAAATTCAACTTTGATTGAGTTTACTCTAGTTTAGTTACTAAAAGTTGTATCTCTCAGTTCGTAGTCGTTTAGTTCTTATCTTATGATGGGTTCAATTCTAGTCAGCTCTATACTTCAATCGGCATTCCACTGTTGTATTTAGTCACTCGAACCAAAGACGGCAATCAGTCTAGTCAGCCTAGTTTTAGTTTAATCTTTAGAGTATACATTATTAGATTTATTTGTGTGGTCAGTCCAGTAATTCAATCGGCACTAGTCAGTCAGCTTCAATAAGATCTCATTGGAAATGCGCAAGGCAAATGGTTCTCATTGCAGAGCAAGCCAAGGCACTCTTCATCTAGTCAGTAAACCTCTAGTCATTTAGATAAAGTCTAGTCAGCTTTTAGTTAACAAAAGGCAATAAACCAAACCAAAGCATCTTGATTTACCAGGAATCTAAACGTTCTAGTCTAAGCTCTAGTCAGCTTTCAGTTAACAAAAGGCAATAAGACAAACCAAAGAATCTTGATTTAACAATAATTCAAACGTCAATACTAAGCCATAGAACTAAGTAATCCAAACTCATCTATCTTTGATAACTTTAATTTCTATCAATTTCTATATCTATAATTTTCTATCTATTTATCAATTTTGATCAATTTCTATAAATTATCAATATTTCTAACCAAGTTTTCAATTTCTTCTATCACATTTTCCTTTTAACTTTACTCAACTCTTAATTCAACTATCATCCTCATTGTCAATTATTCCATTTCATTCTCTAACCATATTTCCAATTCACATCATTCGTACATCTAGTCATTAATTTTTCATTATCTAGTCATTCGATTCATTTACCTTCACGCTCATTCATACATCACCATCTAGTCACTAATTTAGGCATTCCTCTAGTCAACTTTTTTGGCATCCCATTAATATAATCGCTTGCGTATGCAGTTTTAGTTTAACTTTAGGAACAAGGCATTTCAATTTGTTTATTTTTCAATTATTTTCTCTTTTCAAAATTTCAAAAACAAAAATCGAAATTCAGGCGAAATTGTGCAGTACTAGTCGTAAGTTCAAGCAAACCAAAAAACCAAACAAGAAACCAAAAATCTAAACTAAGCAATGAAATCCAGTCTCTGAGCTGGTAACCAAAGTCGAGTGTGAACTCTAGTCATTTTGTAGGACACTAAGATTTGAGGCAATAACTCAGCATCAATTAAGTTTAGTTTAGTTTAGTTTAGTTCACTTAGCTAGTTAGTTCTTTTGGTTAGGTTAGTTTACGCCACAAAGAAAAGAAAACAAACGGACATTGAACCAGCGTTTCACTACCAGTAAAAGTATTTAAAGAGTACAACTTAAGCTATAGACAAGAAAAACCTGTACATATAAGACGTCTACTTGGCCAGAGGCAACAACAGAACCCGCGGTTGTGTACTTACAAGTCAACTCTTAGCTCTTAAGCAATATCGAAACAAAATCCGAGCAATATCACAGCGCTATTGTTCCTTAGTCTGTAGAATGCAATGCAATTGGTTGTAACCGCAGAGTACAACGAAAATGGGAAAAATTCGCTCAATCTACAATATAGATCATATACATATATATATTTATATTTATACATGTACTAGCGATACGTAATATATCACTGATAAGCATATCTAACTATTAAGTGAGATCTTGTGATACTAAGTGTTAAGCCTAAAGTTTACAACGACTTGTGCTCGACGTTTTTGTCTGCGCGCAGTGCATTTACAATAACAAAACGAATTGGATTTTCTACCATAAATCTGACGAATAATATTATATACATATATGTAACTATTTTTATACGTAATATTTTTATAAACTATTTTGAGAAATTGTACATTTTGGAATAAAAAACATATTAAATAAAACTGAAAAAAAAAAAACGGGAAAATTTGAGAAAATTCTGGAACTCAATGCGCAGTTTATATGGCTATAAAATTGAATATGGGTTGCTAGGCAATCCTGCCCTCTTTAAGGGCAACAACAACTGGTGGGTAATCACTTTATAATTGTGGCGCTAGTAAACACTTCTTATATGAAGTCCTCACATCCAGCTCGTGCACACGCCTGACAATGGGCTTTCCATTTGACGGAGGGTTGAATCGAGACCCCCATGGTAACTGAAACGGGAATTGGTTTTCTGTCTATTCACGATGATGAAGGAGGCGTTTCACTATCTTTGTGTCTTGGCAATTTTCTCATCATGTTCAATGACCATTTTTGATGGCTCGTAAAGTAACTGCAACTGATGGGTAAACAAAACCGCAGCAGCAGCGTCGGCAGAGGCAGAGGCAGAGGCAGAGGCAGCGACATCAACAACGCTGCAGATGTAATGAAATGCCACTAAAGGACATTGACATGGGCCATCGATCTCCACTAGGCAGCACTTAAAGCAACTAAAACAAATATCCAAACAAACATATAAACACACAAACACACACACACACACACACACACACATAGACACACACTCTCATGCATGAAACTTCAATAGCGGAAGTGGACAGATGCAACTTGCGCCTAAGCACACAACAAGAGCAACTGCGAGAAGGAAATGCCTCAGCAAGGGGTGCGTACCGAGCGGGGTTGGGCTTCGCTGGGCTGGGCCGGGCTGCGCTGTGGGGGCGGGGGTGGTGCGCTGCTGGACCAAAACGCGCTGAACACGCCAACTAATGATGCCCCGAACGGAAGTGCGTAAAAAATGTTTAATCAAACACAAATGCATGACAGCACGGAAAACTAACACGAATAATACAGTAGAGTGTCGTGACTATTGGATATCCTTCAAAGATCACCTAAAAAAGGAACTTAAATACATATCAGAAAATTAAAAAAAAAAGTATAATTAAATTTATGTGTAATTCAAGTTTACATATGCATCTTTACATTAGTTGAGAAAGTGAGAGAGATAGAAAGAGAGAGAGAGGGAGAGAGAAAGAGAAAAATAGAGCCTGTATTTAATGAGGATGTGTATAATTTTGGGTGTGCTATACGGATTTTTCTCAAATATCAGAGAGTGAGATAAAAAGAGAGCGAGAAAGGATCGAATAATGAAATAGGAAATTAAATCCTAGGTTAAATTCTATTTAGAGAGAAGGTTCCGGCTATAATATAATTTTTTTTCCATTTGTCTTTTAGATATTTTAGCCTTAAGGGTTATTCTAATTATTTTAAAATGGCTTGGAATACTGGCTGCAGTTACGTTACATTTCTAATATATATTAAAATGTTAATATTCTTATCAAAAGAATAGATCTTTAAACCCTTAAGAATATATTCCATTCATATTATTATTAAAAATTTGTTAGGATGTCAAATAGTTTTAATTTAATGGAGTTTCTGAATATCTCTGATGCATCTGAATATCCCTTGCATGCTGTAATAAATTACAGGGTATTGTTGTGGCACTGAAAAAAGCCCGACAGCCGGCGTTGAGCTGTGGGTGGGGCAGCAGCCCATCGTATGCGTGCGCGGCGTGAATCAATTTAAAGCGTCAAAAGAGCCATATACTATTAGTAGATGTCCTGCACGGAGCGAAAGTTCAGTGCGCACAGCAAGCGAAGGGTGTTGGAATTATGTAAAATCATGCCGAAACAAAAAAGGAAACCTACCCTCACCCTGCAGCAGCGCACTGACAGGGGTGCAGCATCATCCATCCTTCGCCTGGTTATTGAATACTGCAACGCGGGTGTGTCCACAAAAAGTCAGCCAGGGCAGGCGGAGTCATAAAAATGTGTGCCGATTGGGTTTCAGAAATAATAAAACGCGGCATGTAAACTGATATCTCAGCTCGTGAAACGGCATTTGCACCTTGGCACGAGACACAGGGCGCACAACAGGAATATGGGCATGGCCATGGACAGGCACATAAATACCTTTGCTGGCTAGCCCGCATCTGGTGCACGATCGGCCGCATAGCGGCACTGCGATGTGCAGCACTTTCTGCGGGCTGCGCCCGCGGCAGCTGCTCTTGCAGCTCTTGCTAGACAGCGATGATATCTAATTATGAGTTTGGGTCTGCCGACCTGCGGCGGTAATTTGGCCACCTTGAGAGGCTGCTCGAGCATTTGTCGCACTTGAGGTCCTTGCGACATGCAGGCGCTCTGTTCGGCCTGAGTGGCCGTATGTTCGCTTAAAATGCAAAGAGTTGAGAGCAGATTGATGAGGCTGATTGGCTCGAGCGATGAGTGGACACTTGAGCAGCCTGTGTGATTACCATCATCGTTATCCTTATGCCGGCTTAGCCGTTACAGTTGCTGGCGAGCTAGCGAAAGCTCGTTCCGCTTTTGCGCAGTGTAAATGCGGGCGTTTGCAACTCTGCGCGGCTTCGGGCAGCTGCCGTCGAGCAACTCTGCGGCCAGCGAGTTGGCAGGGCTGTTCCTCGAAATAATAACGGTAAAAGGGACTTTTTCTCCGACTGGGACTCTCACTGTCTCTCTCGCGCGCTCGTTGAGCGCCTACGCTCGGGCAGGCCGTCGTCGATTTGGCCAGCCAAGGAGCAGACAAAATGGAGCCGGAATCCACGCACACCTGACATTCGTGTTGTGGCGACGCTGTAAGTCAGACGTGTTGAGCGCAAGGCAGCTGAACAAAATTCAAACCGAGTGCAAAGTTGAGAACAGTTTTAAAAGTTGCCCGCTGGCCAAGTCGCGTTGAAACGGTAAAATGATATGTGAAGCTTCGCACAGCAACGGCGCAGCCTTGTTTACATTTCGATTCGCTGCTGGCAACTCGAGGATTGCCCAAAAATCACCAAATCCAAAAACATGACGTGCTGGCAGCATGTGCTGCCTGTGGCGACGACAGAGAGTGGGGGTGGCGAATGTGGAGAGGGGGAGCGGCGGGGCCGTCGGGGTAGAGAGTGCTGGACGACGCCGTCGATGACGCCTGGCGGTGGGCTGCTGTGCGCGCTTTAGCTCTCACTGGCTGCACTCTCTCGCTCTCACTCTCTCTCACTCTCTGGCGGTCGGCGAAAGCTTTGAAAGCCTGCGTACTTATTGATTGCGTGTCCTTTTCTGCTCTCAGTCGCTCTCTGGCTGCCCGTGTGCCTGTGTGTGAGTGTGCATGTGTGTCTGTGTGCGTGCGACTCTCACTTGTTGTTGGCTATAAAGAAATTTAATAACGGTACTTTTCTGAGATTTCCAAAGCTTCTGCCTTTGCGCTTTGCCTTTGACTTTCGCCTGGCATGCGTTTGCGTGCTTTGGATAAATTTTTCACAAATTTTCATTTTCAGTTTTTCTCCCGACTGTTTTAGGGCGGTTCCGCAAGGCAGAGGCTAGCTACTCAGCCAGCATAGAACACAGCTTGGACGCGTCTCCCAGCACACTCTCTACGTATGTGTGTCTCTATGAGTGTGTCTGCGTATTTGTGTGTGCGAGCGTGTGTGTGTGTGTGTATGTCGGTGTGTGTGCGCGTGTTTGTGGCATTGTATTTGTGCGCGTTTGTGGGTCTGTGTACGAAAATTTGTTGCAAATCAAAAACAAATTCACAAAATACTTAACAACAATAAGAACAACACGCCAACGAATACCGAGACTGCTTACCAAGAGCGGAAATAAGCCAAAAGGGCAACAGTAACCTTAGATGTGGAGCGCGTGGAAATCGAGAGGCGAGCACATGAAAATATTATGACAAAAAAATGTTGTTATTGTGTCGGAGCACATGTGTGTGTGTGTGCGAGTGTGTGCTGGTGTTAGTGTGTGCGCATCTGTTAGACAAGCTTTTTGTGTTGTTTTGTGTGTGTGTGTGTGTGTGTAAAATTCAATAAAATGCGAAAATTGCAATTGCCAAAAGGCAATTACAACAAAAACGTAAAAAAAGAAAGCCATACAGCAAACACAGGCGCACACAAAGAGACACCGAAAGCGCACACACACACACATTGCCATACACATGCAAATGACAGGACACACTGACACACAAACCGTAGAAGGCAGCGCCTTTTTGGTGTGCGCGTAGTTTTGATTTTCTCTGTGGCTCTGTGGCTTATTTTACCCACTGATTTTCGCAGCGCCTTTAACTTGCCTCTGTGTTGGTGCTCCGTATATACATGTGTGTGTGTGCGTGCGTGAGTGTGTGTCCTTCTGCTGCTTACGTACGCAGACTGACTGACTCGATGCGGCTGCCCCGAATGCCAGCCAGATCCGTCGCACAGCTCTGCGCCTTTCACTGTCCTGGGTCCATGAAATGAATGCGTATTCAATGAGCAATGAAATCCGTGACACATTCGCGCTTCAGTCTCTTGTTCTGTCCGTCTTTGGTGTTTGTCGCCTCGCCTCGCGTCGCCTTTCCCTTTCGCATTTTCCATTTAATTTATTTTTTATTACATTGCTCGCCTTTGTTCTCGGCGCTGTGGTCCGATATCCGCTTTGAATAAAGGCGACATTAACACCATAACCTTTGGCATTTATCTCGAATCGTTTTGTCTTCTCGCAACGTTAAATGCTTTTCAAGTGCAAACACACACACACACACGCACAGACTCACACACATGCACACAGATACAGGCAGGCATGCCACATGTGCGGTTACACTCTCACATTCATATAAACCTGTGTCCCTCCTGTGTGCGTGTGTGTGTGTGTGTGTGTGTGTGTGTGTTTGCATATATCCCTGTATTTTATGAAAGTATTTCACACATTTTGATTTGGTCGCTCGGCTTTGTTTCTGTTCTTGGCATTCGCATCGGCATTTCTGCCATGCACTTTAGCAGTTTTGCAGTGTTCTGCAGCCGGAAGAGGACGAATGCTAGCAGCGCCCTTCTGCCCGCCTAATGTGCTACAAATTGTTTGCGTTTCGCTTTAATTTTTTAACAGGTTTTCAATAATTGGCAGCCGTGTGCTAAATTCCATTGTTTAAACGTGCAAAGTGCTCGCGTGCTCGACTCAGACAACGAATATCGCAATATTATCATAGCATTACCCAGCAGAAACAGTAAAACAGAAACACAGTAAAGAACCTATCACAACTCTTACAACTCCGCCAAGTAGCATGCAGCAGCATGCAAGTGTGCCTTTTGAAAAGTTGAAATTAAAATAAAAAGAACTAAAGACTAACAAATCAAATAACTACTTGACCCGCAAAATTCAATATTGAGGAGCCGTCGATTAATATTCAGCGTGATTGATATAAGGTAAGCTATTTTTACACTTATTGCCCATATCTAAAGTCGTTTGAGGCTGGCTAAGATTTTCTTACTAAAGCGGAATTCCCTTGATGCATAAGATTTTCTAATAAGGTCTAGAGAGAGCCTAGCGATAAGTTATAAATAATAATTATAATAATAACAAAAGAGTTTTTGGAGTACACCATATATCTTATTAAGCACATTATTAGAATAATAAATAATAATAAAATTAAATATAATACTAATATAATCAAATTCAATATCGTAAGCCTTAGCTAACGAGCGAGTATTATTAAAAGGAATAGTTATAAGTATTAAAGAAGTAGAGATTTAAATGTTTTTTTTTTTTCCTTCTTTTCTCAATGTCCTCTGCTATCACAATTATTAAAACAATTCTCAAAGTTGTAAATATATATAATAATAAAATCACATAATTCAATATTTATTTGAATTTAAAAATGTAATTAAATTCATTAAAAATTAAAAATGTTTTTTCTATTTTCAGTATTTGTCTTTTTCATTTGCTTGTTAAACTCATCGCCTTAACAAAAGCTTTTATCTAAAACATACAAAACCTAAATTATGGCTATTTTGTTTATAATTATTCATGACTTTATAAACATATATATACTACTGACTTGACCTGACTAAGAGATCTTCTCATAGAGAAAATCTGTCTGGTGAAGTCTCGCCAACCCCTTTCTTCCATGAGTAGCAATATTTTAATTATAAAAGTAATCAAAGCACTTGGCTCACTCTCTGATTCATGTGCAAATTTGTATAGGGCGCACCTAAACTTTGAATTAAAGGCGCAATTATAAAAGCGAAAATGTAATACTTACACTGTGTACTCGTAACAATGTTTTGCCATGCAAAACAAAAAAGATAAACGAAACTCGATTTTTGTTTTCGATTTATTTCTTATGTTGTGCGTAGGCGTCATAACAACATATCCATTTACGGATTAAACATACACGAAATTTCATAGCAACTTATCCTTTCTAAACAGTCGCTGGATGCACCGACACTCTCACACGCACACAGACACATACACACAGGCATGGATGGGCTCGAACCCTTTTGATTGAGAAGTGTAACATAATTTTAGGAGCATAGTCGCTGTCGGACGGCTGTGGAGTGAAATATGGTTTGGCATTTTGCAAAAAGTCTATTAATAAAAATAAGCAAAAATCAGTGCCCAGCCCAAAAGAATTAACCCAGCTCAGCATTGAAAGTGCCGAATGCCGAAAAATAAAGATGTAAAACAGAAAGCAAAACCAGAAAAAAGTACAAAATGAAAAGAACGATATAAAAAGAAAAATATGAAGCCAAAAATGTGAAGCAACTAAAGTTCAAGGCATTGGCTCGTCGCGGCTTGCCTCGAGTGCGTTTACTTTAGCAATCAACCCGACCTCAAATTCACATAGCACACACACACACACACACACACACACACACACACACAGACACACACAGACAGACAGACACACGCATACGGCCAGGAGGAGATATTGAGGGATTCTCGTTATTTGTATTATAAAAACAACAACTAAAGAGGCCGCAAAGTAAAATAAAGAAAAACCCTTTTCTTGTTTTCTCTGTTTGCCGTCAAAACGAATTTGGCACAGAAAAAGCAGTGCATTGGGAGCTCACTATATCTCGTTCTCTGTGTGTATATTTGCGTGTGTGTGGTAGACAAATAAAACATTTGGCTTGTTTGCTGTTGGTGTTTTCAATGCTTAGTTTTTCAATTTTGCGAAACGAAATCAAATCCACAAAACATTTACACGCATGCACAACAAAAGACGTGCAAATTTTCACGTCAACAGGCAAGACACACACGCATCTACAGCACACAAACACAAATGTACATCGACAGCTGCAGATACAGACAAATACACACACACACACACACACACACTATCACGTACTTAGGCAGCTGCCAAAAATGTGTAGCGCACATTTTGGGGCGCTTTCAGCATTATTTGCACCTTGCTATTCCTTTTTTGGTGGACCTTTTGTTGTTTAGCATTCCTCGCTTTCTTTATGTGCCATTCGCGCTCTCTCTCTCTCCCTCTCTCGCTTACTCTTTCTCACTGCTGGGCTGTTTTGTGTGCTCCGTTTTGGGAGCAGCTTCTCCGTCGCCATGCTGCAACTTCAAAGCTTTGACTCCTTGTTGTTATTTAGTGCCTTGGCGTTGCTTTTTATGCGTTGTCCTGCCACACAAATTTTCTTTCGTATCTCACGGCTGGCGATTGTATCTGCTATCTGTTGTCTCTAAGCGCGCGCGTGTGTGTGTATGTGAGTGAGTGTGTGTGTGCGTGCGTATTTGTTGTGTATCTTTTGCTGAGTACGTGTGTCTGCCTGCCTGCTGCAGTCTTGAGGCTCTTTTATGATGTGCGCATAAAATATTTGTCATACTCCGAAATCTGCCAGAAGCCCAGTATTGAATACTCTGCGCTGCCCGACCGACCGACCGACCGACTGACTGACTGACTGACTGACTGATGCGACTTACTGTGGCCTTCATTAATGTTCAGCTCGCAATCCTTTTTGCTTTTTTGGGGGGCCACGCCCCAGCTTGCATAACAAACGTATCTATGGCTCCAGTCTAAGATATGCATGTATTTGTTTATCAATATTTGTATGTGTGTGTAAGCATGTGTATATATTCATTTAGTATATATATGTATATGTATATTTTTGTATGTTTTGCATGCTCTGCGGCGCCTAACGAACTGTGTCACTTACACTTTTGACTTTATTGTCAAGTCGCGTCGCTTTCAATCTCGACTCAATTCGAGTCAGCTCGACTCGGCGTCCTCTCGCCCGCTGCTGCTGCTGCTGCTGCTGCTGATCCTTCCGTGTCAATGTGAAAATATTTGCCTCAATCCGCTTGACTGCATGCACGTATCGACGGCGTCGTCGACTGCAGGGCAGCCTCAGCCTCAGCCATTGCCCCACGCTCTTTCGATGGTGCCCCCATCTCTGGGTCGTCGCCGCGTCGCTTTGTTGACTTTTGCCCGGGACGCTTTGACGTCGATTACGCAAAGCCAATAATGAAATGACTTTGGGGTTTGATTGGCAAAACATTGCGGGCTACAAATGCGAACACCACATTGCCACTGCCACGCCCACTGCCCACACCGTTGCCCCTCTCGGTGTGCTTGCGCTAAAATTCACGCTCTATTAATGGCGCTGTATATATACGTGTGTGTGCGTGTGTGTGTGTGTTTGCCTGTGTGTGTGTGTAAGAGAGAGTCGAGTGTAGGCGCATTGTCTCTATTATACACTGTCAACATTGGCGCTTGGAGCAACCGCTTTGATTTGCCATTTTAATTAGCAATCAAACAACTAAAAATGCGCGTGCTCCATAAGCCCCTTTTGCTGTTTATTTCTGTGTGTTTTCCGCTTATATGTATAAAGATATGTACGTATATATTGATACGTATATATGTTTCGTTTGTCGCTTCGTTCTTTTTTGTGTTTGACTATTACTTCAGGCCCCGCAGATCGAGAACGAGAACGAGGCCCATAAATAAACATTCGAGCACATCGCGTTTTTCTGACAATGTCTTTTTTATTTATGTGCGCGTTTATTTTGCCATAGGTATTGCTGTGTGTTTGTATTTGCTTACATATGCCACATACACACACACACACACACACACACACACACGGTCACAAACAATACACACACACATGCACACAGAACTCGGTACGCAGAGCACATATCGAGCAGCATATTTGGTATTGTCTTGCCGGGGGCATTTCACTCGCAGCTTTACTATGAACAACGATTGATTCCATTTTCCTATGAGAAATAACTTTTTTTTTCTTTTTTTTTCTGCTCTTTCAATTCAATTTATTTTAAAGGGAAACACTGTAGCGGAATTAAAAGACATTTTTCGTCGACATTTTCGCATTTTGACAACAATTACTTAATGCACTTGTCGCAGATTTCATCTCATTTTCAAGTAAAATAAATATTTTTTGTGGCACTCCTGCTGAACATTTGAATTTCAATTAAAAGTGCCGTAGCGTAAATTTTTATCACATAGATTGTTTTCAATGTACTTAATTTTTTCTTTCGGTTTACTTATGTGGCTTTTCGTCACACAGATTAAAGATAAATAAGCCAAACAAACCGCAATTTCGTAAATAATTCCAATAGCTGAGCACATGAATTGGCATCAAAATAAATTGAAAATCAAATCAAATGATTTTTGAATGATCGATTTGGGTGCTCAGAATGTAAATTGAAGTCGTCGGCAGCTTAATTTATTTTTAATATCTAAAACGGCATAATCAATTTGAAATCCGAAAACCTAAAATCTATTGAATTTAAAAAATATATTTGAGAACATTGTGAAATTTGTATTTCAATTGTTACTTTTATTATTCGAACTTAATCCTATTATTATTAATTTAATTATTTCTTAAGTGAAATTCTTTTCTAATTTCTTATATTATTTATTATATATTATTATTTTAATTTGTTATTTTTTGTTAGTATTTAGTCTGTGTATCGCTTTTTCCATCGAGTGTATTGCATTTACCTTCTGCAAATTATCCCCTTAGTTTCCGTCATATCATTTTCATATAATAAAAATAAACATATATAGAAATCTTATCTAGTTTGTATCTAGAATAACATCTTATGAGTACATAAGTAAGAACGTTGCAGTCGGACGTTACCGACTGCGAAATACTCATGCGCATCCTATCAGCAATTAAATAGCTAGTCTAGCTCTAGTACTGTAGATAATTCCAATCCGTAAAATGCATTTTCTGATTCGCCACGCCCCTAGTGGGCGGATCGGCAAAACCTTAACACTTTATAAATCGGGGATATGTCTTTAGCTTCAATAGCGCCGAAAAAATTGCGTTCATACGGACAGACGGACATTGCACAAAACCAATATACTAATTCACTTTCGTGAATGAGTATAAGAACAATTTAATTTTATAGATATTTTTATTGCTTCATATATGCAATTATAATTTATGCTCAAAATATAATCTATATGCGTGGCAAAGCTTTACCGATTCCATTACTAAATTTCAATTTGCACTTCAACCTTAAGAAAGAGCAAAAGCTGCTGCTAAATACCAAGTCAATTTCGCCCAGCTAACCTTGCTCTGGTATTCTCTGTCAGTTAACAGATATCTGAGTTGCTCGTACGCAATAATGGCGCCTGTCTGCGTCTCCGACACGTTGGCCATTTGTGGGTCTTGCTGCTGCTTTAGTTGGCACTGTGATGCGATTTCGATATGGAATGTTTACATAACGCCCTGGCACAAAATCCAATTGCTGAATGGCTCGGCATGCCTGTGTGTGTATGTGTGTCTGTGTGTGTGTGTGTGCGTCCGCCCGTCGTTTGTCTGTCTGCCACTCTGTCTGTCCCTGTAGCTGTGTATGTGTGTGTGTGTGTGTGTGTGTGTGTTTATCTGTGTGCCATATTTAGTTACCTATATGATTTCATATCGCATGAATTTTATATGAATAAATCGCAATTGGCTTGCACACAACTCGCAGCGAGTCGCAAAAAGAGCAAAGAGCTCGCGCACTTGCAATTTTTGCCGTCTGCTCTATATGTGCTTTTTTCTATATAAATAACATTTATTTGGCTCATTTGGCGGTTTATGGCCAACAAGGCGTCGTTCGTGCCCCTTCGACACCCCTCGACCCACCCAGCCCTCGTGCCTTTCGAACTCGCCCAGCCCATCCCATAGATTCATGTTTATTTTTAAAGGCTTTGGCGCTTGTCCGTTTATCGTAATTACAATCTCGTGTGAAGCGATGTTTCACGATGCTGTTGCACAACTTTGAGGCCATATAAATTTCAGAGGGGCCATATGAAATATATGTATATCCAGAATATGCAAAATGTACAATGCTCATTCTGGGGCCTCATATAACTATGGCTATTCATTCCACAGTGCAGGCAGCCAAATAAGACATCATTTGAATGCGGTCCACTATCCACTTTTTGGGGTAAGTCATTGGTCAAACGCTTGGGGAATAATAAATAAGTGTGCTCAAACCATAGAGTGTATCTATGTGTGTGTGTGTGTGTATATGTGCTGGCCAAAATATGCATGTTGTCCAGGCCATTTCATAGTTCATTTGTATAGAGAGCTCTATAGCCAGTGCCAGTGACCAGAGTCCGGCGGCCAGCCAACCAAGCGTGGCACAGTTTCAGTTACGGTTTCAGGTTTTTGGGGCCCGGCTTGTTAGGCCTTAGTGCTTTTGTCGATGAAGTGTGACGTTTATTAAACTCAATTTAAAAGAATAGCGACTCATTTATTTTATTACTGCCTGTCAGTTTTGCCCGGCCGGCTAAAGTTACCAAGAGACGAACCAATCACAATCCCTCCCAGAGAAAAAAAGAAGAAGAGAAAGAGAAAACACAAATGTTAATAGTGTGGCACACTTGCGTGTCTGTGTGTTTGTGTTTGGGTTTGCGTTTGCGTTTGTCCTTGTGTTTGTGTGAGGCATAACAACAACCAATTTGTTATTGATATTGACAGTTGCAAATAAATGAGCAATTTGCTGGCCTGCTCTTTTCTATGGTCTTTGTGCTAAATTTAGCCGCCGCCAGCGCTGGCCAAGTGAAAGAATACTGAAGCTCGTATGTCTGAGCATGGGAATTGCGGGCCAAAAGTGCACTAGAAACTCTAGAGCTGAGCTGCCCTACAAAATGAGTCCACTAAGCGCGCCAATGGCGTGTGCAATTGCTGCTAAATTTAACTTTGCGGATAGTTTATATGGGGCACGAGTCTCCTTAGTATTTGAGCAAGAGTAAAGTATTATAGATACCATTTAAATTTTCTTATTGATTTATAATTTAATTTACTTATTTTACACTGATCGCATCGAAAATGGGAAATCAGAGTAAGCCCATTATACCCCGATTGCATATATATACTTGAAACCGGCAGAAGGAGGCGTGATTCTAGCCATATGCATCTGTCTCTGTATCTGTATCAGCATCCATCTCACAGACACACTGTCCTTCTGTGCTTATATGTGACCACATTGAGCTCAGAATCTATGAAATCTAGAGACATGTAGGTATAGCGCAAAATGATTGAATTCTTTTGAATAAAAAACTAGAAATAAACAGAAAATCAGTTAAAGAATTCTATCTCCATACGACATTTAATGTATTTTACATAATTTTGATTTTTTTTTTTAATATTTTGAATTAATAAAAAAAAAAAAACAAGTAAGAAGGCTCCAGTCGAGACTGCTCGACTAGGAGATACCCTGAACCCTCCAAACTGATATTCTAATCATTCTGGACTTCTATTATGCACACATACATACACATGCACGTATAAGCACGCGCTCTGCAAACTGCGCAGCTAGCAGCGGCTGCGCTTGGGCTGCACTGCAGTGTGAGAATTTATTTGTTGAATAATTTCTTTTGTAGACATACGATCCTAATAAAACTTTACAAAACTTTACAAAATCTTTGTATCTACTAACTTTATATACAACGCAAATTTGAAGTCTCCAGGTCTAAAAATGTTCAAATTAAGCTGAAAAAACAATGTCGATTTTTCGATTATTCTCGATAAAAAAGTTATCGGACGAGTTATCGAAAAAATAAAGCAAACTTGTACTGCCTATGGTATACACGAGTATGCATGCCAAATTTCAGCTCTCTAGCTCTTATATCTTCTGAGATCCTTTTGCTCATACGGACGGACGGACGGACGGACGGACGGACGGACGGACGGACGGACGGACGGACGGACGGACGGACGGACGGACGGACGGACGGACGGACGGACGGACAGACGGACGGACGGACGGACGGACAGACGGACAGGGCTATATCGACTCAGCTCGTCGTGCTGATCAAGAATATATATACTTTATGGGGTCTGCGATGATTCCTTCTGCCTGTTACATACTTTTCACAAAAATGTGATAAAAGAGCATTAACTGCGAAGTTAATCGAGATGCGTATGTGTTTGTGCATGTCAGTGCGATGGGAAATTAATAGATATAAATTGTGAATACATACAATTTTATACATGGTTCACAATGGTCTCTTTCCATATGATTTTCGATTTGAGATCTAACTAAACTTGATTTGCATTTGAATAATATGGAAATTATCATTTAAAAAATTTGACTACATTCGATCAAGATTTTTTGGTGTCCGCTTGCAAATGAGAACTTACCAAATGTCTACTATATTTAAAATATGAAAAATGTAAGTATATATAACATAACAATTAAATATGAAATGGTGAAAAATAAGAGAGAATGGCTATTGGGTGAAACTATCACAGAACAGGAGGAAATTTATTTTCACAAAAAAAATTTTAAGTCAGCTTTTGGATGCTGTCTGCAATATCTGGCACCTTGAAGTCTTGATCCATTCATTGAAGCATTACACATTTATTTCATTTCATTTCATTTCATTTCGCTTTAATAATTCGCTTACTGAAGCAGATTTACTTTTAGCTTCCCTAATTCTGGGTGACGCTAAGCGGCATGGCTTTCAATTTGAGCTACTAATATTAATGGTTCTTAAGTTGTCAAGCAACCGCTATACACACATTCGCTCCATTTGCTTGGCCTGCTAAACGAGCTGCCCGCATAAGCGAGCCATAATTTTGTTGTTGTTGTTGTTGCTATTTTTTGTGTATCTTGTTTTTGTTTCTCTTTGGACTTGTTTTTTTGGACAACATCTCGAATTGACAAATGCGCATAAGTAAGCAACGCTTTTCCCGCTGCTCAGTTAAGCAGCCAACACTTTTTCTCCCGGCGTCATTACAGCCCGGCAAAGTATGCTGCACTTTTTGTGCAGCTCGCGTAATTTGATAGATGAGCCATGGCGGCCATTATGCAACTGTGTAGCTAAGAGCGTGTATGTGTGTGTGTGTGTGTGTCTCCGTGTGTGTGGGTGTGTGCTGGGTGCTTGACATAACTCACATTGCAGTTTATTTACCAAATGTAAAAAACAGTGCAGCAACAAAAGCAAACACGCAGCAAAGCATCAACAAACAGCAGACGTGGAAGGAGACGCTGGAGTACGCCTGGCAGTGACAGCATCAGCGTGTGTAACAATTTTTCAACAGTGCTACACATAAGTCTGTCTACCAGCTGCTATAATGTGTTTCCTGTTTGTGCTCAACGCTCAAAAAGCGGATATGAGCGCCCCTTTCCCCATCGGAAATGTGTTTCAATGCGCGCTCACTTGCTTTCTATTCTTTCTCCCGTTCCTCCCGCACCTCGCCCACTCCACTCACTTTTCTTCTGCCCCGACCACTCTGCGCGCCTGTATTCTGCCAGCTTTCTTTTTTAGTAACTATTTGAAGAGGTGCACCGCTGGTCACATACACACACACACGTGCACACTTGACTAGCTTGCGGACCTGACCAGGCTCTGCACTCCCGCCACGCCCCGCCTGCCGTTATCTTTGCGGGCAGCCAAGAAATATATTTCCAGGCACACCACATGATCGAGCATTAGGAGAAGGAGGCACTGCACAGTGCGCTGGTTGTTTTTTTAATTTTTGCTGCCAAGCATATTGCCATGGTACGGTATGTTATGGTATGGCCGTGTCATTGCCAGTGAGAGAGACCCCCACACTTCCGCCCCCTTCCCTTCAGTGCAGCGGCGCCCATTGCACAAAAATTGAAAAATACGCGCGATAAAACGCTTGACATGCCACGTAATGCGTTGCAAATATATTGCCAAAGTTTTTGCTGCTGTTGTTGTTTTTATTGCTGTTGCTGCTGTTGTGACAGCACAGCGTGCAGCGCGAACAGCGAAGCGCCAGAGACAGCAAGCGGGTTTTTGCTGCCGGCGGGAGGAGCAAAGTTTTTAGCTCGGCCCCGTTATTATTCATTATTGAACTGCCAGTTGGGGCTGACATACGCCAAATGCCATCGAGGACCGGTCGAACAACAACAGCCCCAGCCACAGCCGCAGCCGCAGCCGCAGCCAACAGCCATGGCAATAACAACAACAGCAACAACCGCGGCTAACAAATGGCTAAAACGGCACTGCATTGATTTTGAGCTCATTTAATTTTTAAACGCAAGGCTAAAACTAATTTCATATCATTTGGCATTGAGCGGGGGCCATCCAGTGGTCAGGCACTTTGGCCCGCTGTGGCTTCTGCAACTTGGCCGTTAGACAAATGAATGTCCTTAACAGAGCGACGTCTGGGTTATTCGAAGTGCATAAAACAGAACAGCTCGACGATTAGTCACCAATCGATAAGTATATTTTATAAACTCGTAGCATGTATATCAATGGCGGCAGTTTATCAATCTAATGCTCTTCAATTCGTCACTATTAAATATAATTTCCATCAATTTCCTTTGAACAAGAAAATAATAGCTACAATCAAAGAAATTAATTACGTAATGTTGCAGCTGGAACTTAAAACTCAGATAAGAATTTATACTTATTGGGTTTAGTTTAATCTCCTCATTTTAAAAATGTTTCCTCTCCTGTTTCAGTAATTTTATTATGAGATTGAGTCGATATTTTTATTATAGAAATATATGTGTACTTTATATATTTATAATAACCTTATAAATACAGTGAAACTATATTAAACTTTCACAATTTAAGCTTTAAAGGTAGCTGAGAGATAGTGTAATCGAAGTCTAATCAATTTCACTTAGGACTCACTTTTAATATTGTATATTCCGTATTGCACAGATATTATAAAAGTTTTGTTAATTAATTGAAAACGGCAGTCAAGCAAACTAAAATCAAAAACGGAGTTATTGATTGGCGACTTTTCTCCTACTTTTAGTCTATTAAATCTATTTATTTGATGGTTTAACGTAAAGCTTGTTAAGTATTTGGCTTTGTCTTCATTTAGCAAGGCTTAAGATAATTTTTCAAATATTTAATTGTGGTTTCAAAAGAGCTTAAAAATTTGCTGACGTGAATAGATTAAAAGTGCGGACTAGTAACATTGTCAGAGAAAGAACAATAGAAACAGAGAGAGAGTGAGAAGGAAAGGGAATGCAACCCTATACCGTATGGCATGGAAGTGAAGGGGTTCATTGCCAGATGATTGGTTAACTAATTCGCAGCATTCCTTGCAGTTGTGCAGTGCACCGCTGCGGCCATAAATATGCGAGTTGTGGCATTTGAAATTTTTATGTGGCCTTCTCTCGGTGGGCTGGTTCTGGTTCTGGGCTGGCTCTGGCCTAGCCCACATTCAGTGAGGCTCTTGGCTTTGGTTGCTTTATCGTTTTATGGTTTTATCGCTTTTGGCGTTGGCTTTGACGTCACCTTAATTAATGGGTTAATGCGACGCTGGCAGCGCAGCCGGCAGCGCTGGTAATTAAGCGACTTTGTCGTTGGCCTTCTGTGGCAAATGAATTATGCGTCTGCTGGGTGCGACAACAACTAACAACAACTCTGGAGAAACTAATTTGGATGCGGCATTGATTTAATATTTGCTTTTTAATTAAAATTTTGCAATGCCTCTAGCTGCGCGTACACAACGAGGGAATGCCTCACATTAATTATACATTGAAGAACAGTGTGCGTGCGCGAAATCTATGCTCAATTAGACACAATCGCTTGAAAAGCGTCAAACGTTGCGTATACGCAATGTGGCAGCGCCTTGATGACGGCCTGAGATACGACAGCAACAGCAGCAAAGGCGACAGGCGACAGCGAACAAGGACAGCAGCAGCAGCAGCAGCAGTGTCCGCATTATATGCGGAACGATGACAATGGAGATAGCAATGAAGATGGATATGGGGGATGCAGCTGGGGATGGGGGGCGGTTGCTGGCCTGTGTCTCTTCATTTACGTAATGTAAGCAATTTGTGAAAATTGCTGGCTTGGCCGGCAATTTTACAGATTAAACTGCAGCAAAGTGCAATTGGGCGCAAATTTGTGTGCGGTTCTGCAGCAAAGTTTGCGCTTAAAAAGGAGTAGATTAAGATAATGAAGCTGCAGCTTAGAGCCGGCTGAATGCTCGAGTGCGAAACCAGCAGGCAGCCTGCTGAATAGCTGAATGGCTGACTGAGTGACTGAGTGACTGGCTGGCTGGCTGGCTGGCTGGCTGGCTGGCTGGCTGGCTGACTGGCTGACTGGCTGACTGGCTGACTGCCTCACTGGCAGCTACTCCATCACTTGCAAATTAAAATTAAGATGAATTATGAAACGTCTCAAGATGCTGTCACAGGGCAGGAGACAGACTATCAACTCCCAGTTGAGCTGCGAATTGCTGCGAGCGTAAATTCAAAATTGATGTGAATTCCATAAATCAGTATCAGGCAGCGCAATGATCAATGGCTTTGGCTGGATTGAAGGCACGTATCGACTCGCATTCTGATGCTTTATGACGTCAACGTGCAAGAGTCACAGGCACAAAGTGTTAAGCCAACAGCCAACAGGCAACAGCCAACAGCTTCATCATTGTGCCAAGTGATGGGCATTGGGGGAGGGGCGGGTGAGACAGTGTCAGGTCTTCTGAATGGGTTACGTTGCGCCGTTGCCGTTCCCGTTGCCGGAATGAAGCTATGAGCTGCCTCTTCGTGGCATTTGCGGCATGGCAGGCATTACAAACAATGTGAAAGGACGGAAGGAAGAAAAAATTATGCCACGCCCCGCCAAGGAGGGTCATCAATGCTCCAAAGTAGCCGCTTTAAGCTTTAAGCATTGATTTATAAGACTCTGCGCGCAGACAATCCGTAATCCGTTCTTGGCAAGCCAACTCGTGCAACTTGGCACAAACTATTCCCAGCTAAGAAGTGCAATAAAAATGTGAGCCCATGACAAAAAACGATGGGAGGAGCAAGAGCAGAGAATTGCAAACCAAAAGGGGCAGATACAGTCAATGTTGCCGCTGCACAGACAGCCAAACTGGCTGCCGAGCTGAGCCGAGCCGCGGGCGGGCGGGCACGCGGAATGCCGGCTAAACGGGGCCGACCATTTGCCCGACATTGCACACTATTAGTTGCAGCTGCCAAAAGTGATGAATGTGTGAAATGTAAACTTTGTTACGGAGAAATAACAGCGCCAAAAGCTGAGCGCCAATTGCAAAGAAAACCCAGAAAAAAAATGATAAAAAAATGGACAAAAAAGGCAGCTAAAGCTCGGCCAAAGACGGGTAAAGTAACGTAAAATGAAACCAAGCGACAGCCGCCTGTCGAAAATTGCAATTCTCATTTTTTTTTGCTTCTTCTTCTCTTTTTATATTTCTGTTGCGGCCGCAGCAGCGAAAATCCAATTAAAGCTGCTGTCATTGTGTGGGCGGGGCAGCGCGCCAGATGGGCCAAAGGCAACGGCATGGGCGTGCGGACATCCGCAGTCTCAGTCGCAGTCGCAGTCGCAGTCGCAGTGGGTGTAAGATGGCGCTGATTGAATGTCAGACAAGACGACGTACACATGTGTCATAAAGCGGAGATTGTTTAGCGCACTACTCCGGCCATCTCCTCTTTTCCCGCCGTAAGACTGTCGACTTATGCTTTAAGCCATTTAAATTTCCCCATATATATTATCAAATTAATGGCTCAATCAGTTGATGCTGATTGAATATATATGTAAGCGGAGCCACGGACATAAATATCTAGCCTCGCTCTAATAGAGATGAACATACTTGGCTATAAAGGGACGTCCATTAATGAAAAGGCAATAAAACATGCATATACATTGGGCTAATAAAACAAAGTTTTTTAATACTTTGAAACTTTTGTTTGATTTATGCCAGATAGTTTCTGCACCGAAATAAATATAAAACGGGCCTAATTAGCTCTTGGGTCTGAGGAGCATCGACTGGTGGAGCACATGCACAACCGATTGGCCCAGTTAGTTTTCGGCTCATTAACTTTTTCATTAAAAATTAATTAAAGTCGCAAGTTAATTAGGTCTAAGCGTATTTATCATTTTTAGCGCAAGTTTTACATTTCTTGCTCTGACAGGCAACCAACGAAGCCACCAACCCACCGACCCACCGAACCACCAACCCGCCATTGAACAGCGAACCAACAAACTAACGGTATGCCAAAAACTTTTGCGTGCCATGCCCATGAAGCCGCTACCAAGCTCGGCCCACCCGGCCGCCCAGCCCGCCCCAGTGCAACAAACCGACCGCCC
This sequence comes from Drosophila arizonae, assembly GCF_054131065.1. Classification (NCBI taxonomy): domain Eukaryota; kingdom Metazoa; phylum Arthropoda; class Insecta; order Diptera; family Drosophilidae; genus Drosophila; species Drosophila arizonae. The sequence continues at coordinate 24,219,527 of NC_142924.1, read as the reverse complement.
ACCCTTCCGCCCTCCCGCTCGCCTGTGTCGTCTTGCGCAGCAAAGTGTCATTAGTCTGGCAAGCATTTTGGCATAAATTAGTTGGGCGCGCGGAAGGGAAGGGGCCTGAACATTTTTGTGGCATCGCCTTTAGCCTTTCAGCATGTAATTATTGATGAATGATCTGCCTGCTGTTTAATGCTGGCGCGTGCCTTCAACTGCAGCGCGGAGCCGCAGCCTTTGATGTTTGGCCACCCAGCAGTGCAAACAATGGCGGCAAAGCCAAGCATAGCCAAACAGCCATCAAGTCAAGTTGATAGAGCGCCAGCAGAGGCCTCTGAGCCAACAACAAAAGCTCTGCTAATATTGTAATAATAAACAATGGGCCAAGTGCTTTAATCGCTTTTGCTGATTATATTGCAGGCTAAGTGCTTGAAGAGCTCTGCTCAAAGAGCAAGCCACACGATAGCCACACTGAGAGCAGCACTTGCTCTAGCAGCACAAGCAGCAGCAGCAGCCCCGCCAACAGCAACAGCAACAGCAACATCAACAGCTGAGGGGAATCAGAACAGAAGGCTTAATCTGATAAGCAATACTTACATATATCCCGTGACTAAGCAGAAAGGTGCACGGCTGTGTGTGCGGGGCACTTCAACTATCGTGATGGGACAAACTGTTCGCTGAGTAAAATGAGGTGAAAAATGTTTTATTTAGCTTAGAGTAGAGCTGCAAAGCCAAAGCCATTCCCTGAGATGTGCGATATTGATGGGTTGGCTGAGCAGGAGATTGAAACCGTGAGATTGAAGATTCTTCCTTATGTAAATAATCAATAAATTACTGATGATGGCAGTAATATGCAAGAGCACGCTGCAGATAATTTTATGGGTAGGAAAACTGATCAAAAAGTACATATTAAAAAGCTATAAGAGGTCAAGAGATCAAAGACATACATAGTAACAGCTAACCATATAGAATTATCTACACAAAGACTTAATTATTAAGGGATCTTTTTAGGGGGATTCAGTGGCTCCTGAAGTACAGTTTTATGTTTCAGTTACACAATTACGTTCCCTCGTATGGTAAACATGATGTTGTGTTAACTTATAACTAAATTGAGATGAGAACTTCCCTTAAGATGGTAACGGGAATCATCAGAATCAATCATAATTATGTATAACTGATTTCGGTGAAGGGGGCTCGGACATATCTCTACTTAATCCTTCTGGTGCACAGTCAAAAATGAGTTACAGCTTTACAAATTCATTTTAATAGAATTTGATTTCGCTTTAAATTATTTAATAATTCCGAGTACAAAATTAACATTTTTTACGCTTCAATAAAGTGAGTTGACATTTGGCTAGATCAGATCTACACTCGATCAGAAACTAGACAAGAATAGAAGAAGAATCTATCTACCTCGTAGAGCCCATCACGCCTCTTTTTGTCTGTTGAAAAAATTTAAAAAAATAAATAAGGAACCCTAAATTCCCATTTATATATTAATGACTACGGATATGAAACGAAATGAGAATTTCGAGCGGCAAAATATTTGGCTTACCACGGCTGGAAGAGTTGCAAATATAAGTAAAACTCATATAAATAAATCTGTGGACCATAAGCACAATTTCAGCTAAGATGCTTTGTCAAGAGTCTGAGCTGAATTTTAGCCGCAACCGCATGATCCTATAAATGTATTTAAGCTTGCTACTCGGTGAGGCGACATAATCCTGCTCAGCCTTGAGATTTTACTCAACTCGACTGCTCACATCCAATAATAGCTGGTGCAACACTGCCTGATGCTTTTTTCATGCTCGGTCCGGCTTTAAAGCTTTCAATTCATAAATGTGAAATCGCACAAAAAAGAAATTGCCTGCTTATGAGCGTCATAAAATGACACTCGCAACAGCAGGAGCAATAGCAACAGCAGGAGTAAGAGCAGCAGCAGCAGCAGCAGGAGCAACAACAACAACAACTACGATAGCAGCTGCTGTTGTCGCTTTCTACAAGCAACGATGACGCCATTGAAAAGCTTAAACGCTCATTACACTGGCAGGCATTAAATTAATTGGAAGCTGCGCAGTTCTAACTGCAAACTATGTACCAAAAGAGGCAGCGAGCTGCACAGTTGGCCATAACAAGCGGCTGGGGAGTGGGCCAGCGGGGGACAGTTGCTGTGGGGGCTGCTTGCGTTGAGGCAGCTAAAGCAAAAACGTTACAAAAGGCCAAAAGTTTGATGGCAACTTTTGTAACTCGGGCCAAAAGCACTCGAGTTGCATTCATTGCTAATTTGGCTTTAATTGCATAAATGTTGCGCTTTTTGTACACGAATTTTTTATGAAAAGGGCGAGTGTAAGAAGGCCAACAGCAACAGCAACAACAAAATGGACAGCAACAACAATGAAAACAAAAACAAACGCTGAGCCAAAATAACCATAAATTTAGTTGGCCAAATTCATAAAACTTAGTGAGCAATACTCTTAGAATTTATATACAAAGATAGGCTGGATGTTTTGTGAAATTGTTAGGCAAGTGCACTTTAAATTGCATTTTGCCGTGAGGTGCGCGCTGCAGGTGCCAGAGGAGCGTGCTGGCTAGATAAGGGACCGAAGGTCCGAAAAGGCAGCAAAGCAGATGCAGGTACAGATGCAAATTTTTGGGCCAACAAACAAGCTCGTTTGCTTCTTATCAAGCAGCCCACCTGAATGAGGCAGACAAACTGCTGGGCGAACTGATGCACTGAATCATGGACTGACTGATTGACCAACTGACTGGCGGGCAAACTGCTCAAAAGAGCCGGGGCGCAGCCCATGGGCTAGCTGAAGTATTGCACAAATATTTGAAAATGCACAAAAATTCCCTACTTAAATAAGTGAAAAAGTTGATCCATCATGAAAGCAGCTGGCAAACTGAATTTAATGAATGTTGGCTACAAAATTTGCATATTAAAAAAAAAAAAAAAAAAAAAAAGTCCGTTTTGGTAAAAGATGAAAAAAATTGCCACTTTTCAGTTCGCCTTTCATGTGTCCCTTATTGCCGCCACCGCTGCTGCTGCTGCTCCTCCTCCTCCTCCGGCTCCTGCTGCTGTTGCTGCTGCTAAAAATTTATGAATTGCGCAGGGTTGCCAGCCAACTACATACATACATAAATGGATTGCCTGCATGCTGTGCAAGTTTACAAAGCTCCAAGCCCCCTTTTCATATAATTTATATGCTTTCGTATATAGAAATTAAATTGTTTTATTCTACATATTTCTTCTTCTTGAGTTAATTTTTTTTTTTTTTAAGTTTTTTTTGCTAGTTTTATGCTTAAATCATGAAAGTTTTTATGTGCTGGGGTAGCTCTTAAGCATTAAGTGCAAAAACTTTTAATACTCTATAAGGATAAAAGTGCTTAAGTGCTACGAGGGAGGAGCGTATTTACAAATATTGGAGAAGCATATGTTAGTAAGTTTGAATTTAGGAATATAAACGAGAATTCTTTCTATATAGATGACATTGAGGTATTAGAAGCTTGAGCCAATAATATTATGTCAGACACAATTCCTGATAAATTGAAAATTATTACTAAATTAATAAAACATCTTTATGACATTAATTATGCAGATATTATTACTATGGATTATTTTTTTAAATAATAACAATAATTCGGAACCAAAATAAATCGATGGGTTAGTTTATTTATGGTATATTATTTTTTCACAATTATCCGAAGGATATTTTTGCGTCGAGCACATTTTGTAGTTTCCATTATATTATTTGCTTTCCACTTTTTTGTTCTTTCGAGACTGCTGAAGGTGCGTTGAAAACTTATTGACATAACTGTCATTACCTGTCCAAGAACAACAAAAATAACAACAACAACAACAGCAAGAATAGTGTTGCTAAAGGTAGAATCCGCACTTAAACTTGCATTGGGCCAGGCAAAGGAAGGGTGCACATCGGCGTGGAGATTTAAGTTAAGCGGCCAACGAAAAGTGTATTCAAATATGCACAGCAGCGACAACAGCAGCATCAGCAACATCAGCAGCAACAACAACAACAACAGCAGCAGCAACAACAATAGCAATAAAAACAACTTGAAACAGGTGTACATGAAACGACATCATTGTCTCTGTCCCAATCCATGCACCCCACCAATCTCTGGCCCAATCTCTAGTCCCTGCCTGGCTGAGTTTTTGGCACGCTTTTTGTTGGTGTTTTTGCACGAAAAATGTTTGCAAGTGGCAAAGAAATTTTTAATGCGATAAAACTTTAATAAAGGCTCACTCTATATGTTGGAATGTGCTACCTTCAGTGTCTCAGTCTGTGTGTGTGCGTGTGTGTGTATGTATGCGGGTGTGGCCTAAAGTAGTTATGAATACAACAGTTAGCCCAGGCAGAGTCGCAGGCACGAACGCACTTAAAAATGTATGTAATTGTGCAAAAGTGTTGCAGAGAAAGGCCCGAGTGGGCGGCGGGTTGTGTGCGGTGTGTGGTGGGTGGAGGGTGGGTGGCTGCCGAGGCAAAGGGTGCGCAAATGTAAATGGCAGCAAAAGTTGCGTATATTGTATCTGTGAAGGGGCGTGAGGCGGAGCTGGTACGCAGTTAACTCGTAAGTAACAGAAGTAGTTATAGAAATGACAGACATGCACGCTGCAGCAACTGCAGCTGCTCCAGGAGCAGCCAGAAACAACATCAAGGAGCGCACTGAACAGAGCACCAACACACCCAGGCAAACACACTTACGCACACAGAGAACGACGTAGATAAAGACGTAGACAACGACGTGTCTCAGCGTTGACAAGCTGTGGATGAAGATGCTTGGCTGGGCTTGGCTCACTGCGGTGACCAAGACGAAGGTTTTGTAATGAAGCTGGAGACGGACGCGAAGGTGTGCTAACGAGCAGGCGACGCCACTTAAATGACAGCTGGGAGAATACAGATTTCGCTTTGGAAACAGAGCCCAAGTTAGAGTCGGAGTCAGAGACTGGCTGCCTGGCTGGCTGACTGACTGACTGACTGGATGACTGACTGGATGACTGCCTGTTTGACAGACAGATACGCAGCTGGCTGGCCACGTAAATCGTTTTGAAATGCAAGGTGAGGATTAGAGAAATGTGTTGAAGAAATTACGGAGAACTGAAAGTTTGTATGGCAGAGAGAGAGGGACAACAAAAGGAAATTGCTGCATCTGATTATAGAATGCGAGCTGAGCTCTTAGGAAACCCATTTGGGGACAACAAAAGCTAAAACAGATGCTGGGAGACAATACACACTGAAGGCGCACGCAGACTGCAGGAGTGAGAAATTACATGATTTAATAAATACATATATTCGTCGTGATGGAATGGAACACATATATACACAGATTATTAAATCGGATTTTAAACTGATTCGACTTAATACAGGCATATTTTAGGCAGGAAAAATGCCTATTTTTGAAACAATTCTTGCTTAGACATTTCCTTATAAACTAAATATGAATGTATTTTTAATTAAACATATTAAAAGTATAATATCGGATTTTAATTAAATTGATTCCATGTACAGCAAAGAATATGTAGCAGAGGATAGCTGTACTATCGTACTAACACTACCATCACTATATTGCTAACAGTGCCATACCTAGCCTTAACAGTCCTGTTGCAGAAAATTTTGCTAAATAGTTGTCTCACTCTAGCACATGAAACTAAAGGCTAGCTAAACAAAAATCTAATAACAACTGGAACATCGTTTAAGGTCTATAATTGTGCGTAAATAAATTAATGGGTAAAACCTCAAATAGATTAAACTGATGCAGCAAGTGAATTCGGATTTATAGACTGGCTTCATGTGGTATGCATATGCAGCTCTGCCATTTTCTTGAAATAAATATAAAATTTGAAATAGGCTTGTATTGTTGATATACTTGAGCACTTAAGTTAACGTGTTACCCATAAATTTATTTGATTCAATTTTTGTTTTGCCTTTGCTGTATGTCTAATTAATTTGGCCACATTAATATTTACTGGACCCGCTGCAAATTTATGTCCGTGGGCTAATTATGCCAAGGGCTGTGCCGTTGAGCGCACACGAGCACCCACACACACGCACACACACATGCACAGAGTCAGACACACGCATGCATTGTTGCCTTCAGCATTTCCGCTTCATTTAAATTAAAAGCCTATTTAAATGTTAAATGCAAAAAAAGTGGCTTTTAATTTCATATTAAATTGTATAAGCAATTACCCAACGTAAATGCAATAAACATGGCGAATTTATTTTAATTTTCATACAAGCGGCCAGCTTCCCCGGCCAAAAGGCGCCATTGGGCCCAGTCAGCAGCGACAACGGCATCAGCAACATCAACAACAACGACAACAACAACAATTGCAGGAGCAGGGCAGCTGTCAGCATGGCTGGTGCCGCTATAGTTAATGCTCAAAGCCTTTTACAAAATTAAAGTCCGAATTGGATGGCCAGCTAACTAGGTGGCCGTTGGGTGTCAGTTGCAACTGCAACGCAGCCTGCAATTGGCAATGGACTGCAAGTGTTTGCTATCAAATTAATTGGCACTAAAATTAGCACGAACTTCTGCTGCTGTTGGTGTTACTGCTCTCATTGGTGGTGCTGCTGCTGGTGGTGGTGCTGCTGCTGCTGGCAACGGTTGCTGCTTTGGCTGATTTAGTTGCCACTTTTCTGCCCACTCTTATCCACTTGGATCCAAGTGTCGGCCGCCTGCTGCGTTTTTCCATTTGCACTAAGTACACGGATTTTGCATTAATGCAGCAGCAGCAGCAGCAGCAGCAGCAGGAGTAGGAACAGGAGCAGCTCGCAATAGTCTGCGAAAGGAGACACTGCGCACTCACATGAATCATTCATTGATTTAATTACAATGATTGCCGAGCGCAGCGAATCAGGCAGGTGCTCGGCAGTCCCTGCGCCAGTTGCCACCTCTATCAAGTGTTTAATTAAAAGTGCTAATGCAAAATAAATAAGCGGAATAGCTGACAGGAAAAATCAATTTGTGCTAATAAGCACAGCCCTTCCGCCGCACAGTCAAGTTTCAAATTTATGCTCCACTCAGCATAAGCAGAGCAATTTTCTATCATTCAATTCGTCCTTAAGGTTCTACCAAAGGCTAAGGGTAAATATAAATGGAAATATTTCCGCAATGAACTAGTCTTTTATAATTGCATTGGAATTTTAACTATGTGGAATTTGTAGCATGTGTAGAATACGAAATCAAATAAACATTTCATTGAAAACCACTAATTAACATAGAAATTATTATGCGAAAAGTTTGGCCAGTTGGCCAGGCAAGAATTTTTCCCTAATGTGCACACAGCTCAAATATGTATGTGCATTTTTGTCTAGTCTAAGAAATGCCATGAAATGAAGCATATCATTCAAGTAGGCAAGTGACGGTGTTATAGAAATAATTCACTTTGCAGAAATATGCCATTATTTCACATTATTTTTTTTAGTAAACATATTTATAGAGGTTATTTAATAAGGCAGATCAGTTGTTATTCACAATATCTCCAATAAAAAATTAGCTTCAGTATTCGTAAATGTATTGTTATATTTGGGTTTATACGTTGAATGACTTCGGCTTCTACAATTTAAACAGAAATCTAATAAATATTTAAAGATAATGTCCGTCCCATATTACAAGTTATACAAATTTTAAACAAATTATCTCTACATTAATTGTACATTTATTTTGAGGAATATTGCTTTATTATTACTATGGACAACAGTAAAACTTCCACAACATAAAATTCCCATAACTCGGTATGGGGTTCGGCTCTATTATTAATTTACCTTCCCTTTGTTGTTATAGTTATATTTTTGATGTACCGGTTCTACACTTAATTAATATATATAAAATACAAAAAAATTATTACTATTATATATTTTTATATTATTGCTAGTATCTGCATAGCTCTGTTTTGGCTAACAAAGCCCAATTATATACCTCAAAAATCTTATTGGGAAACGTTTCGTTATGAATCGCTAATGGCATCGTATCATTTCGTACATCTTAATACTCTTTGCCCATTCAATGCAAACCCATTCACAAATGGCAATCATTGAGTTCACATTCCCAGCAGCCAGAGTGCTTGCTGATCACCCAAGTGCTTAAAAGTCCATGCATATCTGGACAGGTGCAACAGCAGCCGGCTGTCTGTACAAACAGAAATAGAATCTCAATCCGAATCCCGACAGCCCTTCAGCAGCCCCGCAGCCCACCAGCCCAACAGCCCCACAGCCAGCAATGGCATTTGCTTTACACACACAGTGCCGACACCTTTTCGAATCGTAACCACTCAATGCAATGCATACAATAATATTTTTTTCTAATTTCGTGCAGTTCAACTTTGTGGGTCTGGCCCTTTCGTTGTCTGTCTGTCTGTGTGTGTGTGCTTGTATAGCTGTGTGTAATGCTCTTTAATAGCATTAGTCGTGTTGCAAAGGTTTAAGCCATTGCCCATGCGCTTCTTTTTGCACATTTGCTCGTTTTGCAGTGTCTTCGCTGCGCTTTCATGCCACTTTGATTTTACTTTGTGCATTTACCACGGACGTTTAATAGCTGAAAGGTAAATTGCACACAGTTTTCCGTCTTGCCATAGCAACAGCAATAGCAACAGCCATTGCACAGCAACAACAGCAACAACAGCTGCAACAGCAGCAACCCATGCTATAAGGAAAGCAGCAACACTTCCGCTGCCATATCGTTGCTCGCTGCTCGGTGCTCGTTGCTTTGCTTTCGACAATGTTGTTGTTGCTGTTGTTGCTGCTGTTGTGGTTGATGTCGGCTAGCACGGAAATCATTTGATTTGCAGTGTTCGTGCGCTGTAAGGCGATCAAAGCATTTTGCCAAAGCTGCGACGCAGACAGCCAACGAGGCTTTTGACAAAGGCCAACAAGTGAAATGCAACCAAAATATCAGAAATGCATTTGCAAACATTTCAAACGATTTGTCAACTCCAAAGAGTCCACAATTTGCCAAAGATATTTTTCTGCTTTGCTTTGAAAAGCCTTAAGTGATTAAATCAGAAATTATTGCTTAATAATTTAATATTAAATTAGGTATATGAAACAAGCATGCCGAATGTATTTATGAGGTAATTGTAATTAAACTTTATTTGCTTTTAGAAAGGAATTTATTATATATTATTCGTATGGGCCTCAATTAATAGATATGAAGTATTCTTACAAAATGCGTTCGCTCTTGGACTTTATGACTTTAAAAAGTGATTAATAAATCAATAACTTCATTGTATTAATTGTTTTCATAAACATTTTTGGTATTTAATATAAGACAAAAATATCTTATATTATATTTAAAATCTCGCTTGTCTATTTAATTGTCGTTCGCAAAGGCGTGGCATAATTGAGATGAGGTCTTCTTCCTTCAGGCTTATAGACGCTTTCAGCATGTATTATTTTTCATTTTTATATTGCCAGCTTAAGTTTGTGGCACAGCAAAAATCTGTCGATTTTCGAGGGCCAATTGCCGGCGAAATCGTTTATCAGCATTATCGGTGCGTGCATTTGGCTATCGAAGAACTTTTTGCAGAATAAACGCGTATATAAATTAAACTGCACTGACAGTTGAATGGCAAAGCTAAAATGATTGGCTTGGCTATAATTCAAATTAATGGCAGATTATGCCACTCAAACTCTTTTAAATGGCCAAAACTCAGCCGAGCAGTGGCAGCAAGAGAGATGCCAAGTGCCTCGCTGCTCGGCGTCCCACAAGCCACATGCTGTGCGCAGCAAATTGCAATAAAAAAGAGAAGAGAAAAACTGAAAATTCTCTAGTGAATCTGCTCGGCTGGAGGATTTGCTTTAACTGGGATAAACTTGCATTGAGCCACATCATTGAACATGCGGAGTTTAGACAATCTTTTGTTTCTATTGGCATCAGTTAGAATTTCTGCTGAAGCATGAATCCGAATTAGCGAAAAACGAGATTGAATTAATTATTTACAGGGTGTTTAAAATACTAAACTATATTTTCAATAGCAGGCTAAAACGCATGACTTTATAAATATCCGACCAGCTGCAGGATTAAGGGATCGGCTGTGATTGTGTGTGTAAATATATGAGTGTGTGTGAGTGGGTGTGTGTGGTGCGTGTGATATTTACTGCTGGCTGCGTTCAACACGACGTATGCGTAATCTGCGCTTAGCATGCGAAAAGTCAGTCATAAAAAAGCCATCAGCTTAAACTGTTGCGGCCATAAAGGTTAACACTGGCAACAAAGCAAATCGCAAACAGAAAAAAAAAAAAAACAAAAACAAAAACAATGAGAAAAACAAGCAACTACAACATCAAATGGCTAAACTGCTTAAATTTTAACGAAACAATGAGCTGAAACGGTTTGCTCTGAAAGAGAGAGATCGAGCGATGGCGAGGACACGGGCCTGGACGAGGGCGTGGCTGAGGGCGCGGGCGAGGGCGAGGGCGAGGGCAGCGAGACGAACACATTCCGATGCGGGGCACACGCAAGTGACGGCCATGAAAGCGTAAAAATGTAAAATTAACACGCAGCTTCTGGTTTTAGTTTTGTGGCAAACGGCAACTGCAGCTACAACAACAACAACAACAACAACAACAACAACGGCGACTATTTTTCACAAAACAACAACTGCAGCTGGCAAACCGCAGCCATAAAAACCACACAAAAGCAAGAATGAAGTTGTTGCCGCTGCTCACTGCTAGCCGCAAAAGCGCTTGAAAAATATGTTAACCACAGTTAAAACAGCGCCAGGTCAAGCGTGCAGCGCGCACAATCACACACACAAGCGCGCGCACACACACAAGTAGAGTGAGTGCCAGCAAGGAAGAGACACGTGCGGCTGCCTTAAACGCTTGGCATGTTGACAAATGTTGCAGTCGACGCCAAATGAGCAGCACCAGCCTGACGCTGACCTCGCAGTCACAGTCGCAGTCACAGTCGCCGTCGCAGTCGCAGTCGCCGTTGACGTCTCTGTCGCTGGTAGTTTAGTTGCGCCTGAAAGCATGCTGCTCTTTTTAATGCCGCTACTCTGGACTGGTGAGTGATAAGCTCCGCCAACGCCACCGACTGACATTTGTTTTAATGCAAACGTCATCGTGTGGCAGCTCTTGGCTTGGCTTCTCACTGCTCAGCTCCGCTTTTTGGCAAGTGTTAAAATTTAAACACACCCATGACATTATCAAACTGTAGGCGTGGCGAGTTGGCTCGCTTTTCCTTGACTGCTTGATTGCGATACTCGAAAATATTATTTGCCGCTGCTGATTAGGCTAAGTAACAATGAGTAGTAGTAGTATATCAGTATATACTAGACCTACTTTAGCATTATTTCTTGTACAGATTGCAAAATATCTATAGAGTGAATAAGGGCAGGCATTATCTATACAAATATCCTAAGTAAACTTTGATATATCCAGTAAGTAAATGGAGATATATCCATCTGCCTGTTCGTTTGCTATTGTACTTGTCTGCTTTCTCGTATTGCTTAGTAACTTAATTCATTTCGTAGCCTTAATTAATAGTGTTCTTCATTATCCACTCACGGCAAACATATTTGTTCACAAAACTTAATTACATAACTGTCATAAATTCCAGATACAGGACTTCAGCCATTGCCGCTTCATAGCTTTAATGACATGCACGTATCTGCGGCCATTCCATAGTTCGCAAAGTGCCATGCAGTCCTCTATTACTTACTTATGTGATTATCCTATTGGAAGCAGCATTAAGAAGGATTCATCGAGCTCTCTGCTTTCAGTTGCTCAAGTCGGGCTTCGCCTCATACACTATAAATTGCAGCGAACTGAAAATGACCAGAGCTCAGCTGGTGCTTGTCGCGTCATTTGATGATCCGTGTGCTGGATTATGTTGCTGTCACTCCAGGACGCCACAATGGAGCATGGAGTGTGTGCTTGAGTCTGCGATTCACAAAGCGCATAGGAAACTTGCCAACGTTGATTATTTGTGTGATGCGTACGCATTTATGTTCTTGCTCGGCTGGCTGTTGTACCTGTGCGCTCTGCGCACGTTTCGTACCTTCGCAATTCATTAGAGAACGTATTGCATTTCAATTCACATTAGATGCACTCATTGGGCATTCAACAAACGTTTGCATTCAACTTCAATTGTGCTGTGCAGTCGATTTTTATTGATGTTTTTAATCAGCAGCAGTTGCAGTTCTCAGATATCAGCCAGAAAGCAATTTTACTAGAGTTGAGCTCATTCAAGTTTTATTGCATTGCTCCCACATCCCACAGATGCACACAGATACACACACACACACACACACGTACTCACACCTATTAACAAAGTTTCATTTGTGATGATATATGCCTTTTGCTGCCTTTGAGATGCCTGTGCTAGAGGTTCCTTTCGGCTCGGCGTGCGTGTCTGCTGCCACGCCCACTCACCACGCGCCCCACACTCTGCATGTGTAGAGCATCTAGCGGCGTCTGTGTGAATCCAATTTGATTGACGTTACGAGTTTCTGCTACTGATTCCAATTGCAATCAATTTACTTTTGTGCTCTTCGTATCCGAGTTGAAAACTTCATTAGAAATTTTCCTTTTTTGCCAGCCTCGACTGCCATTTTATTTTGCCTTTTCTCAGTGTATACGTGTGTGTGTCGGTGAGTGTGTGTGCGGGTGTGTAAGAGTATCAGAGTATGTGCATGTGTGTGTTTTCCTTCTTCTTCTTTTTTTTATTTCAATTTCATCATTTGGCTTTTTCTGCACTCGTCACGTTTGTTTGTTGCTTGGCAGTTTCCAGCTGCAGTTTCAGCTGCAGCTGCAGTTAAGTAGCCAAACTCACAGAGCAAGGAAAATGCGAGAGAAAAGGCAAACGAAAAAGAAAACTTGGCGTCATATGTGAAAAGTTTGTCTGCGGCTTGAGGTTTTTTCGATACGGGTAATGATTATAGCCGAAAGTTTGCCTAATATACAGCAGCATATTTGGCCTTAAATTTATCGTGAATAATGTGCGTTCCTCTTAAATTTGCAGAGCAGCCAACCAGACCAATAGCTTCATAGTTATCAATTATAAATTAGTGCAAGCCCGCAGCTGATTAAGCCATAGTTATCATTGTTACTTAAACTGAAGCCAACTGTGCACTCACTTTAGCCAACTATGCACTGACTTGATTTTATCTTTGTACGTTTTGTGATATAAAGTGGATGCCGATTCAACTTTTATTAAAGGGCATCAAATACAGTTTGAAAGTTGTGAAACACATTTTGCAAAATTAATCAATTAACTATTTAAGCGATGAGCTTGTAGATACAGACAAGCTGAACGTCAGCCTCAGTCCAGTACGCCTTGCGATACTATTTAAAGCCATGTTGACTATATCCTGAGACTTGTTCTTAGAATATATATATCATTGATTAGTTAATGGAGATTTTTGTCATTCTTTACGTCAGTCAGTAGAGAAGGTTAAAGGAACCACGAAGAACATACTGTCACTCTCATGCATTACATTGCTTATTTCTTGTGGTTCAGTTATTGGTATTGATTTTTGTGAAGCCCAATTATATCTAGACAATAGATACTATCTGACCTTTATATTCAGTTTGAGCTTAAAAGGGCTTTATATACAGAATATTTTAAATTTAAATTAAATGCATGCACAAGTGCATTTAATAATACTTTTTTTTGTTGTATATATTATTTAAACAAAATCGTTATATAATTTTTATTCTAATTTGTATATTAATTTGGCGACTTAAAAAAATGTTTTATGATTTATAGAATGCATTTGCTTAATTGATATGCAGCATGTATGAATTATGAGTTATATTATAGCATATTATTATCTAATTTAGAAAATTAATAAAATTAAATATGATTTATTAAATGCATTTGCTTAATTGATATATAAAACGGAGAATAAATAATGAATTATATCACAGTCTATTTTCTATATCAATTAAGTAATTGCATTCATGACTCATATGATATTATATATATTAATTTAATAAATTCATTCTGCAGCTTATTCACTATTTTATATGTCAATTAAGAAATCTTAAATAATTAGAGTGGAGCAGGTCAATTAATTTGCTATAAAACTGAACCAACCCGTCTTTTTCAATTTAAATAGTTAAGTCCACTTTCATTGCTAAATATTGCATTTTATGCTGCTCGGATAAAATATGACGAAATATGATTTTTCATGCTGGTTAACTTCATAACAATGTCATGTGAGGAGGGCGAGGATCCAGTTAAGTTTTTCGAGCCATATTTACTAGGGAAAATGAAATACTCCAGTGCATATATATTTTTATTATTTCAAATTAAACAACATGTGTTGGATTTTAATTTGCAACGTAAATAAAGAGTATGCATGTAAAACATTTTCCAGTTTCCAGTGGTTGTTGCTCGTGTTGTTTTCGACTTGTTTTTATACTCATTCACGAAAGTGAATCAGTATATTGGTTTTGTGCAATGTCCGTCTTGCTGTCCGTCCGTCTGTCCGTCTGTCCGTCTGTCCGTATGAACGCAATCTATTTCGGCGCTATTGAAGCTAGAGACTTGAAATTTGGAACACATACTCGTGTATATCTCCGATTTATAAAGTGTTAAAATTTTCCCGATCCGCCCACTAGGGGCGTGGCAAATCGGAAAATGCATTTTCCGATATACCAGAAATCATGTTTGTTGAAGAGCTAGAAAGCTGAAACTTGGTATGTAGGTCCGCGTTGACCACCCAAGATCACGAGCTATGGCGGATATATCTACGCCCATTGGGGGCGTGGCAAATCGGATAAAACTGTATCTCCTAAAGTTGTAAACCTAGAATGCTGAAATTTTGCACGTCAGCTAATGGTATGATTCTATAAAGTCTGAAGATAAATTATAAGTCTACGCCCGTTGGGGGCGTGGCAAATCGGACCTGAAGATATAGTGATTTTTTAAATTCTCCTATATTTTGGACACTATTGATGGCAGAGACCTCAAATTTTGTATATATACTCGGACTGATCACCCAAGACCAAAAAGTTTTGTCGGATATATGTCCGCCCACAGGGGGCGTGGCAAACCGCAAAAGTTTATATCTCCTAAAGTATAATAGCTAGAAGCTTCAAATTTGGATAGTTGAGTTACTGGTAGCCTCCTCTATCGATTCCCCAAAAATAATTTTTACGCCTCTTTAGGGGCGTGGCATATCGAAAAATACCCTGTAATTTTCACATTTTTTTAGGGTAAGCATTCAAACTTTGCAGTTAGGGTAACGTTATCTCTTTCTAAAAACTGACCAAAAATGAGGTGTCTACGCCCAGTTGGGGCGTGGCAAATCGGAAAAACCTGTATATTCTACAGTATTAGAACGAAACTTAACTACTAAATTGTTGATGTGATGTGAATGAGTATTCCGCAGTCGGTAACGCCCGACTGCAACGTTCTTACTTGTTTTGTTGTTGTTGTTGTTGTCATTGCTGCCGCTTGGTCAGGTGTCGCATCAAATTGAACATCGTGAGCGCACTTTTGTTGTTGTTATTGTTGTTTTTGTATTTTTTTATAGCCGCGTCGCAGCAAAATGGCAGCACAAAAGTGGCTCTAATATGTATAAACTGCAATAACAGCATGAGCTGCAACGGCGGGGCGGGTGGTTGGCGGTTAAGCCAGCCAAGAGTGGATGCAACAAACGGTCAAGCAATTGACATGCCTATGAACCATCAATCACTTCAAACTGACTGGCCGCCCGCCCGCCGCCACCACCGACGCCGCCCGAAGCGTCCTTGCAGTTGTCAGTGCAATCAGCGGACATGGACAGTGGGAAAGCAGCATTCACAGCCAGTTGATTTACGGCCATACTGTGTCTATGTCAAAGAGCATATACATTTTGTCATTTAGATAGTAGTGGAGACTATAATCGATGTCTTTAATGGATCGTTTAACAGTCAGTTCTATCTATGCTTTCCTATAAATTATTACACACATTTTCATCTTTAATGGCGTCTTTAAGTCCTCAAGAATATGGATGTGTATCTGTAGTATCTATGTTTTCCTAAAAATTATTATACATGCTGTTATCTTTAATGATATCTTCAACTCCTTAGAATACACAGTATAACGCATAGAATATAGAATAGTTTCAGAAACGACAGCTAAAATTATATTTATTCTAAAATATACTTACATAGTATATTTCTATATATAACATTTATTTAGTGATACTTCACTCAATACTCAATATTTTTATTTTAATTTTATATGGGCTGTATAAGTTAGCTGAGCTATTCTAAAAGTTTGAGAAGTAATTTACAATAGTCAACGTTAGTTAATATATATTAATTATTAATTAATCAAAACAAAATGGTAATTCAATATATTTTTTATTTCACAATTATAACAGTCCCACATTGATCGTATTTAAGTTCTTTAAATAGCGAAGAACTAATTGGAGAACAGCCTTCATTTAAATGTTTTCTATAAACACAAACCAACTGCAGGAATTAAAGTTTTCAGCAGACTTTCATACTTGATTAGGTAGTTATTCTTATGAAACAGTTTTGGACACATTCATAGTTGCTTTTTGCCTGCTCATGCGTGTGAAGCCCTCGACCAATAACTGGCATTTCAAGTGTAAACCAGCCTCGACTTTTCAAATATTGTTACTCTTTCCACTTGACTGGATGGCCGGCGGCGCTGCCACCGCAAACAATGTAAATTATAAAAGCAAAACGAAGGCAGTTGACCAACGTTTATTGTTTTTCCTTCTATTTTCATTTTTTTTTGCTTTTCTCCGTATTTTTTTGAGAGTTTTGTTGAATTTGAAGTGCCGACAGGCAGCCTCGTTACCCTTTTCGCACTGCTTTCAGCTCTCTTTTTTTTTTTTTTTATCAGCTATCTCTGTGTGTGTATGTTTTTTTTTTGGGTCAGCAGCAATCATGCCATTCTGCTGTCAATAAATGCTTGCCCACTGCTGCCACGTCGACTGTCAACATTTTGCAGTTATTTTATCTCAGTGCCCAGTGACAATGTCATAAAAGTGCAGCTCAGGTGCAGGACAAACATTTTCGATTGTCTCTCTCTTTTTTTGTTGTTTTCTTTTAATGTTCCCTACCTACTCTCTCTCTCTCTTTCCGTATGTGTGTGTGTGCTCAGTGACTTTTTGTTACATTGCATGTACGCACAGTTGCATTTTAATTAAGGCCAATAGATTCAGCGCTAAAAACACACAAAAACCAATTAAACCAAAATAACGACAACAGCTACAGCAACAACAACAACAGCAACAACAATAGCAACAACATTTACAAAAACAATTGCGACTGCCAAATAAAATGCAATTAGAGGTCCGAATCAGGGGACTAAATTAATAGCTAGCTGCACTAGTCCATGGCGAGCTTAGCGTCAATGCGGCGTATGCGTAACGTGAAACATTATGGGAGCAGCTGAGTTGTGCTCGGCGGTTGGAAGCCGCAACAAAGCGGACAATTTGCAACGTTAATGTTCGTCCTCGTGTCTGGCAAATGAATGCTGGGACATGCTCGGAAGGCCAAACGCATCCACCACACACACACACACACACACACACACACACACACACACACACATACATACATGCAGTCAGAATGGGACTGTGACTGCGAGTACTTCCAAGTAATTACAATTGACGATGGGTGAGTATCGCAGGCCATTCATAAATGCATTTAACGTGTCGCTGTGGCTGTGGCTGCGACTGCGGCTGTGGCTGCATCTGCGCCACTGAGGTACTGAGGTACTGTGCCACTGTGGCAGGTCAGGTGAACGTGCCACAAATGCAACTAACAAGGAAACAATTACGCGTTGCAGCTGTCGCTGCCGCCGCTGCTGCTGGATGTCAGTACGGAAAATCCTATTAGAAATGTTGTTATGCAGCGACGCCGCGAGGACGGCAAAGCGACACGCGGGACTATCTAACTAATGAGCAAATGAAGTCGATTTGAGGGCTATACGAGCTACATGCTACATGTGCCTGCGTGCGTACGCCTGCGTCTCTGTGTGTGGCTTTCGCAGTTTTAGATATGAGAAATGTTGATTGCAGTTGCAGATAGCGAGCATCTGGCAGGAGGCAGGAGGCAGAAGCAAGAAGGCAGAAAGGGCGTATACGTAATATGCGCAACGTTGCAGTTTCGTGTGTTCTTAATGCTCGGTAAACTGCCCTTTGTGCTGTGCCCCCTGCCAAGAGGGTAGTGCATAATAGGGGACACTTATTGCTGTAAAACTTGCCACGAAATGAGGGTAACTAACGAAAACTAACCAGCTCTGGTCAGAAACAAATTGCCGTTAGAAATTGCAATGTGAATGCAATTTAATAGGCAAATGCATATGCGCCATGGATTATGGGCAAACTTAGGAAATACCTCTCTTCATTGGCTCTGATGGTGAGTCATACAATATAATTAATTTACACCCAGTTGCAAATGGTCGGCTCCTATCTCCGCATGGCATAAATGTTTTGTCAAGCATTAATTGCAACATTTTGCTACACTTGGGCCACACACAAATACACAGACACACGCACGCACATCAAATCGCTGTAATTATTAAAGTAAGTGCAATTCAAGTTCAGTGCAGGCGGGCGCTTGTACTTTGATTGCTCTGAGGCCCAAAGCCTACTTATTTGATTAAATGCGCTTAAATCAAGCTACAGCTGCAAGCCACAACTCATTTAACTGTCATGCACTAAATAACGTTGCTGTAAATCTACATGGCATAATCGCACGCACACAAATGCAGGCCACACACCACTGTGCATGTGTATGTGTAGGAGCTATGCGCATATAATGGTTATGGCTGTACATAATACATATATTTAGGTATTTGCCAGGCGGCCAGGCCTGGCTCTGCTGGATATAATGAGATCACATGACATATAATGAGGTGCGCTGTTAGCGTCGCTGCTTATTATGGCTCAATGTGTATGTTTGTGTGTGTGTGTGAGTGTGTGCATTTTGATAGCAGCGACTAATTGCACAGATGCCAACGATTCAAATTCAATTATTCAAGGAATTTCATTAATTTCAAATTAGTTGAGCGAGCCAGTGGCAACACTTAAGCTAAAATACATACACATAGGCACACACACACACACTAACACGCGCACACAGAAATTTCTCACGCCCATGGCCACGAAATAAGGCGAAAGCAATGCCGCAGCCGTGGCCAGCGCCGAAAAGCGGGCAACACTTTTCATAAATATTAAAGGCAAACGCCATATAAAATATAACGCATACCACATGTTGTCCGCAAGTGCAGCCAGGTGGAGTAGTAGCACAGCAGCAGCAGGAGTAGCAGCAGCAACAGCAGCTACAGCAGCAGGAGCAGCCCTGTCACCGCAGCGGCAACAACACTTGTTGGTTTTGTTGCTGTGGCCAGGCAATCTGCCACGACACTGAACACTGGACCCACATGGCCATGGGCCTGGGCACAAAGTTTGTTTTATGCAGCATTTTATTGTTTTAATAGTCCAGAGACGGCGCTCAAGGGCAAGTGGAGTCGACGAAATCGAAGATGTGTTTGCGCAAGTGCGCGCACAAGACGGCTAACCACCAAATGAACGTAGCAGTAGCACCAGCAGCAGCAGGAGCAGGAGCAGCAGCAGCAGGAGTAGCAACAACTGCAAATTGCAATGTGTGTAAATTCACACAGCTGTGCCCCGCCCGGATATAAAGTCAGACCTGACAGTCGACAGACGGCAGACGGCAGACGGCGGCCATGGTGGTCATATTTAATGTGTGCCTGGTCAACGCCTGGTCAGCTGCGCCACTGTTCGGTTAACTGGGGATAAGCTGCTGCTAGGCGGCTGGTGGCGGGTGGTGCAGCTTGCATTTTTTATGCGCCCACAGCTGACAGCCATGGCCCAATTTGCATATGTGTGTGTGTGCTCAAACATACAAGTGGCGTATGTTCGTTGATGTGTGTGTGGGAGGGTGTATGTGCTGCAGGTGTCAAGCCATGGACAATTTTTGTGGCTTTGATTGCCTTTTCTGCACCAGAGTTATGAATGAAGTTTAGTCGCAGTTGAGTTGTGGCCACATCATAAATATGCCAGGGCCTCCTCACACACACACACACGCACACACACACAATCAGGGTCTCAAGCAAGTTTCACGTGCTAAGCAGATTGGGCGCATGTGTCTGAGTGTGTTTATGTTTGCAATATTTGCGTTCAAACTGCGGCAATGCAATGAAAACATACGAAAAATGCAAATAAATCGCCATGTGTGTATTCATGTCTTGTGTACGTGTGTGAGTGCCCGTGTCTGTATGTGTGTGTGTGTGTAGCAAGCCACAAAGATACACACTGTAGCAGTAAAAACCAACAGCGGCAGCTACAAATAAAAGCGCGCAAGCATAAAACTAAAATAAGTAAAAGCAACTGCGCTATTTGCTAAATTTTTCATATAAAACAACAACAACAACAACAAATACTAATAAAAATAAAATAAAATATACAAAACAGAAAAATGTAAATAAAACCAAAAAGGCTGGCGCAATGAAAATATTTGTCCGTCTGCGAGAAACCGCAAATTCTCTAATGAAATTGAGGTTTCATTGAATGGATACGAGGGCAACGCCTCCTGCGAGTAATATTTTGTAAAAGTGTATGAAATATTAAACCAAAATAGTAAAGAAAACTAATGCATAGATTTAAAAATTAAATAAATTATTGTCGGATTTCGTTTTGCTTTTAGTAGCACTTTTCGCAAGCCTTCTTAAAATGTATGAACTAGTTGTGATTATATATATATTATATGAAGAATATATGTAGCACAGTTGAAAATATATGATAATATATGAACTCTCTTAATGACGCAAATATTATTCATTATAAACGGAGATCACAAATTGTGCTCTATTCTCTATTTATTATTATTATATAATATGATATTATATTTTATTAATCAAGCCATCAAGCAATCAATATTATCAAGCCTTCATTGCATATGCGAATGTTTTTTAACTAAATATTAATTATAACTAGACTAAAATTTCTGCACTTTAACTATTTCAATTGCATGCTTCAACTCTTTTGCACTGAATTTTACTCCGTGTTGTTAAGATACCAAATTAGATTGGCGTGGATTCATGGGATGAGGTGGTTGAGGTATATTTATTCATGAGTTCCTTAAAGGTTGATTAAAAACTCAGTCTTAATAAAATAATTATTGTAGTCTATACAAAGTCGTTTATGAGCATACGCGATCTGATCAGGTAACCAAAGGATTTTAGAATAAACAAATATATCAAATAAATGTGTTGTGAATTAAATTATATCAAACGTTATTTCGAATTTAGATATCTGTTTTGCACCCCTGTAAGTTATTGAATAGTCGCAGCCCTGGTCTCAAGCTTCGATTTGTCGATCAGTTAGTCGTCAGAAAGAGCTGAAGAACGGCAGCAGAACACAAAATGTACATTTAGAGTAAAAAGCGAATAAATTCTGAAAAGAAATCTCACTATTAACAGTCCAACTTTTCGCTTAAGAATACAAATTCGTAAGATATGCCATAAAATCTCCATTATTTATATATTTTTCAACTCAATTGCGTTATGTTGTTTATGTCTTGTAAACTTTTTAATGAAACGAACTTACACAAACAGGTTATTGCCATAAACAGAGAAAACCGAGCTGCTTCATTGGATTTAAAACGAATTGTTGGCGGTTGAAGTCAACATTGTATGAGTTTTCTCAAGCCAACCGCTCGACAGGTTAGTTGGGGCATCTCCAGCACTAATGAAGCAACTGCTGCCAGACCCGTTTGCATGGCAAATAAAATACGTACTATCTGCTGGTGAAAACAAGAAGTCCTGCAGCATTTTTACCATAGCGCAAGACGAACAATAAAAATTTACAACCAGCAAAACGAACCTACGAACAAAAGCAGGAAGAACTTCTCCTCCATCCAATGCACCGTCCCATAAACCAGAACCAAAACCGCACGGAGCGGCAAATGAGAAGTTGGTCGGGCAGGAGCAGCGGAGAGAGGGGCGAGTAGACACCCAAAAAAGGAACTCAATAAATTGTCATGCAGTAAAATGTAGTTTTGTGTAGTGTGCTACAAAAAAAAGAAAAGAAAGCTGAAAGGACGAAGCCAACGGCGGTTGAGGCCAAAGCGGGAAGCGCGACATTGTATCAGCGGAACAACGCGACAACAAAAACAAAGAGCTGCAACAAGAGTGCAACTGTGGCAAACATAAAGGGGCACACGTAAAATGCCAAGACAGCGCCAAAGTGCAGGAGGCTAACCAATGCATATGCACACAAAAATATATATGTATATGTATATGTATGTATGCATAACAAATACATGCACAGATGTGCGACTGTGTGCCATCTGACCGAAAATCACATGTTTGGTTGTAAGGGAAGGATGTGATTCAAGTTGCAACAGCAACAGCAACAGCAACAACAACAACATCAACAACAGTAACAGCAATAACAACAACACGAGCACCGCCTGTGACATTTTGGCATTTGTACTGAGCAGCGCCAACTCCTGCTGCTACGTTACTTGGCGCCCCAACCGCCTTCCTGTGCGGGGCTTGTCAACGTTGTCAGCGTTGCTGCTGTTGAATTTTTCATGCCCATTGCGCGACATAAACTTGGCCTGCCCCTAAATTAAGGCGGTTTCGCTTTATTGGCCAGCCAGCCTGCTGCCATTGCTGCTCTGCTGCTGCTGCTGCTCTGCTGCTGCCGCTCTGCTTGTTATTGTTGTAGTTTTGCTTGTTTTGCCGTTGCTGCTGCTGCTGCTGCTGCTGTTGCGGCTTCATTTGGCTTTCACGTAAATGTGCGCTTAGCGTGGCCATGTAATTGAGAACTCTCCGTTCGCCCGTCTGTGCCTGCGCCAGTGCCAGTGCCAGTGCCTGTGCCTTTTAAGTGTATTAATCCTTTTTATATGCGCACAAAGCCACAAACGTAGTCGAACTTGAGATGCCGAAAACACACACACACACACATACAGATAATGGAATGAAATACACAAAATTTAAGTGTACGTGGTGCATGCTCGCGTAATTCTCTTATTTGATGTCGGCTAAAATGGTGGCTCGTTTATTTGGCTAAAATTGCATTAAAGTTGCATAAGTGCACATGGTTTTAATATTTAATTTGGCAAAGAGCTTTCCAAACAGCGCCAGAATTCTTCACGCCGTTCACACTTTGCTCTCTCTCTCACTTTCTCTATCCCTCACTCTCTTAGTCCGAGCTGCTGTCCTGCCGCTATGCACTTAGCGCTTGCCTTTGTCCAACTCTGGGGCGATAACGTTGACATCCACGCTTAATAATATCCTCTTCGTCGTTTCCTAACGCCGAAAAACAAAAGCGCAGCAGCCAGCACAGCAGTACAGCGTCCGTCCTGCTCTCGTCCTGTTTTTCCAGGTCGTGATTTTTCCCCAGTTAAGCTCCGAAAAAAGCGCAGCGCGCAAATGGAGATAAAAATTTGCCATGCCAAGCTAAAGGAAACGACAAAAAATACAAAAAACTAAAAACCAACAACAGCCAAAGTGCAGCAAAAGTATTTACAAAGCGTTATCGTGATGCGACCCAAACAGCCTGAACTCTGAACTATCCCAACCAACCAACCAACCAACCAACCTGCCCCCACCGACCATGCCCACGACTCACGACCCACGACCCACGACCTGCTCCGTCCACGGCTACGGCTCCGGCTCACTACCAACACGTTCGCCTATTTATTTATTTTTTCTGCTGCTGGCATCTGCTTCTCTAATTTCTGTTGCTCTGCACTTTATAAAAGAGTTAAATAAAAACGCGATACACTCGCAGCAAGCGGTGCGAAAAGCTAAATGGAAGTATTGAAAGGATTTGTTATTTTATTAAACCACCCCAACGAAGAAGAAGAACGGCCGAGTCAGACTTAACTTAAATGTAGCAAACACTTCAAGTGTAAAGAAATCAATTTCAGAATTTCTGCCAAAAGAAAGAACAAAGTTTTATACACTGTTTTGTCTGCTTTACTATTTCAAGGCGACTTTACTGAATAATGCTTTTATTTTTATGGGATGAAATATTTCCAGATTAGTGTTTGTTCCTTTTCGGAGAACTTAAACCAAACTGATGTTAATGAAATACAATTTTTTTTAAGCTTAAGAAACGAGCACCGTAAATAAGTTAGGGGAAAAGGGATTTATTAAGTATCGTTATAGAAGATAAAGTTGAAGCGATTATTTTGTATATTTTCAAAGTCAAGACAAATTTTGGATAAAAAACGCAGCTTAGTGTAGAAAAGAGTTATTGCGTATAGCTATTGAAGATAAAGTTCTTGCGGACATTTTATATATAAGTGGTGGGTATAAAAGAGTTATGGAGTATAACTATCGATGATGAAGTTTAATGGGATTTATCGTATATTTCAAGTCAAGTAAGGTGCAGTAGGTCTTGAAAGTCTGAGACTTCCTCCAGTTCTGCTGCAGGAGCTACAAATCTAGTCTTTAAGACCGAAATAGAAATGTTAGAGAATAAATGAGTGTTAGTAAAATTAGTTAGGTGTTTGTTATTTATTGACATTTTACTAAGAACATCAACTGGCAAATGAGATAAGATCTTAAGTTGTTTAGTCAATTAATAAAACATATATACTATTATTTTTAAGGAAACTTAATTCAAACAAAAATTTTTGAATATAACTTGTGGTGATTATGGATGATAAAATAAAGGAATTTATGCTAAACGGCAGAAATGAGATATATTGTGTAGATACAGGGCAGTTCTAAGGGGATATCTGATTTATTCTTGGTCAAGATCCGGTCAAGTAGGTTTGCTATCTGCCACAATACCTGGACTGGCTGGCTTGCTTTTATGCTGCAGTAGTTAGACGCGTAACAAGGCTGCTTGAGTGACAATCTAATCTCTTGAGATGTATTAAAGTCGGTGTAATGATGTTTGTGCTGTAGTTGAAACATAACAAAGTTCATATACCTACTTCCTTTTCTAGCAAAAGCAATAAAATCAACAGCTTTTTCAAATGCATTTGGAGTTTGTCTCGGCGTCTTTCCAACTGGCTTTGAGTGCTCCACTCAGTATTCAGCAGCGGTGTCAGTAGCTTGTGCCATCCCCTCGGTGTGGCGCGCCTCATCTTCTATTCCATTTTACAATTTACGAGGTGGCAGCTCATAAGTTTAGAGCTCGTCAAGCGCTCGGGCATTAAAGTTCGTTGTTCGCAAAATAGTTTCGCATTTTTACAGCTCAATTAAGGCGCCAGCTCAGAGCCAATTAAAATGCGCAGACAGCCAGCTGATTAACCTTGTTACGGCCATGCATACAGATACATATTCTGCAAATAGAGGCGTCTATTTGTCAGCCATAGGCGGCGCATGGAACTATGCAATGGCCAGCAGCAGGCCTTAAACCTTTGAGCAAGTGACCGTCGCGACGAGTCGCCAGGTCACGTGGTTGTTGTTGTTGTTGTTGTCCTCGTCGGCGGCGTCGTCGTGGCCGTCGTGGTCGTAATGGTAGTTGTGCATGTGCGAGTGCAAACATGACGTCATTCGCACAGTGCCACGCCCACGCCATTCGCAATCGCCCAGCAAATGTTGGCACGGTAATTGTGTGCACTGCACCACGCTTCGGTTGGCAATATTGTTATGACCAAAAACCAGGTCACAAAGGACTTTAAACTACGCTCCGCCTACTCCTAACCACGCTCCCTCCCGCCGACTGTTATTCGTTGTTATTCGTTTTTCTTGGCCTCAGCTTTCAGCGCGAACGCGCGCGCATATTTTATTTGATTTATATAAAAAGAGAAGAACAATAGTGCATAATTTTTGTGAATTTACTTACTTTAAGAATTCGCGCTCGAGAATCCTTTGTATCCCACTTCGCTTTTTTTTTCTTTTCATTTTTCGTTTTTTTGTTTTGGGCAGCTCAAGCCGCAACTGCAGCAACTGCTGCAACTGCAGCAACTGCTGGCTGCAGATTTCTCAGCTTTTCGCTATTTTGCATTTAATATTTATGCCGCATATCTCCACCCTGTTAACCCCCATCTTCTGGCTTTTGTGTACTTTGCAGGCATGCATCAAGCTCGAAGCGCTCAACTGCTCAACTCGTTGCGACTTGGCGACTTGGCTCAATCCCTGACCAGGCCGGGCCCGGCCATGGGCTGTTGAATAATTGATGCAGTTTTGGTAAGTGCATTTTGAGAGAGTTCTGTTCTGTAGCTCTTTAGTTCCTTAGTTCTTTAGTTTCGTGGCTGTAGCCTCAAATCGCTTGGCATTTCATTTAAATGCAAGCCGGGATCTTTCCCGTTAAGTCACAGCGTCTGACAAATGAAGTGTTCAAAGCGTACGAGGGGTTCGAAGCTTTCGAAGCGTTCGAGGCGTGGCACAATCCACATGCATAAACCAATACGCGCTGCTGCTGCTGCTGCTGCTGTTGGTTGGGCCAACGGTAGCATTTACGCGCCGGATACGGAAATTGTACAACAACAACAACAACGACAACAGCAACAACAACAATGAACAGCAAAATAGCATCGAGGCCAACGAAAAAATGGCGTTAACAGCACCTTCACAAAGCCACCCATACACACAGCGCACACACTTGCACACACACACACACACACACTGGGGCCATACAAATGGGAGACAAGAACGCGCATTGCCACACATATTGTCCACTATTTTCACACATTTGAACGGCCATTTGAGGGCAGGGCGAGCGGCTGGGGCTGTAAAGCGAAGATTGGTGTCCATTATTTTGGGTCAACCTACGGCCATCTCTTTCTGGAGCGTCTCCTGGCTGTTGCCGTCTCGCTGCGCACTGGCTGCCGATGGCATCATCAGCTCTGCCATTGAGTTTGCCGGCGCAAAGTGTTCATGATTATGCAAATGGCTATGCGAGTATATTAAAAATTGAGTACTCCAAATTGCACTGCCCGAGACGTAGTAGGCGTACATTTGTAAATCTCCAGCCAGCTTAACTGGGGATAAGAATAAAACTAAAATAAAAATACCATGCATAAATATATATGTATATTATTCAATTCCAAGATTCACTATTGAATAAATATGTATGCAAATATATATAAATAGATAAATGATAAATAACTAATTATCTACGTATGTATATATAAAGAAAGAAATATATTTATGTAAATATGAAAAAGATATATATAAGATATCAGTAAAAAATGATATTGGTTATATTCCAAGTCAATAAATCAAATTGAAAAGAAAAAGCCCTCCTCCATAGCATCCATATCTAGAATAGCATAATGCAGCCATAGCCCAACTGATGTATTTATTAATGGACAGCTATCAAAACAGCTATCAGCAAATCCTCGCCAGCCAGCCACTTCAGCAAGAGGTTAACAATCAAAGTTCGATTTGTAGATGATAACGCTGCGTATACGCAACGTGAAATGGCCTGGGGCTATCTGTGCGCTCGAGCGGGTCGCGTAAGTCTGTGAGTGTATTGGCAGTTCGTGCACTAAAGTTTCTAAGGACGTTGTTTATGTATGCATTTGCTAGCTTTATCTTAATGCTGTCTAGATACAAAATTTTCGTCTCTGTTGCTGTAGCTGCTCCGCATTGGTCAGGTTCCTCGGCTTGTTGTTGTACAAGGCTTTTGCTGTTGTTGGCGCACTGCTTATCCTTATCCACAACATTGTCGTCTTTCGTCATTGTTGTTGCTGTTGCCGTTGCTGTTGCCGTTGCCGTTGCCGTTGCCGTTGTCGTTGTCGTCGTCGTTGTCATCGTCTTTGCCTTTGCCTTTCGCCTTTGCCATTGCCATGCCTTTCCGCTCGTCGTTTGTTTTGTCATTCAATTCAATGAGGCTAATGTCCGTTGAGTTTTGCACCGCACCTACAGTTGCAGATACAGCCAGCTCAGCGCGTTGTTGTTGTGTTTGTTGTTGCTGGTGTTGTTATTGCCCTGTCTGGCTTGCTCCGGTCTGGCTGTGCTCTTGTGCGTCCATTGCTTCCCATGTTGCTGTTGAAGTGCCATTAAGTTTAGTTGTCACTTAGCCTCTTTGCTTTTATATGCCCGTTGCTGTCTGCCGTCCGTAGTCCGTTGTCCGCTGTCCGTCTGCTGTCCTAGTGCCAGTGCGACGCGTTGTTGTTATCCTTTTGGCTTCAACGTCTTAAGCGACTAATACCATGGCCATAAAAATGTCCAACTAATGCTTTAAAGTGTGCCAGCCAATGACAAAACCCAAGTCGAGTCAATTCGCCGCAGCCAAGGCAAGGCATGGCAAGGCAAGCCAAGCCACGACAAGTCGAGTCGAGATGAGAAGAGTCCTGTTTAGAGAACATCAAGGCTCATTCCAATTCTGATTCTAAACAGCTGCCGGCTTCCGTTATCGCAACGATTCGGCTTTTCATCGATCGTTTTGCGTGTTTCAGTTTGTTTGGATTGCAGCTTAAAGCTTTTGGCAACTTAACTCGTTTTCCTCTTGCTTTTCATTTCGATTTCTGTTCCCCCACTTTTGTCCAGCCTACAATTGCGTGTTAATTTTCACACAAACACCGACGAGCGCACACAGCGACGGACACAGTCGCTTTTATAGCGTACGCTGTTTGTGTTTTGTGGTTTTTATTTAAGCCGTTGCCTCAGCCAACGTTCCCCATTGCTGTTACTGCTCCTGCTATCCTGCTATCCTGCTACTCCTGCTACTCCTGCTACTCCTTCTCTTGCTTTTGCGAATCTCTTTTTGTCATGTTTGGCTTGGCACTTATTTAAATATTTGCATTTTTATGGCGGAGCAGGACACGTTGAGCCTTTTGGCTCATTAGCAGATAGTCGAACGGCTGCTCTGGTTAACCGACATCCGATGGGGTCATGCTGCTTACAGATCGACTCGCTTATGCGCCAGCTGTGCTAATTGTGCCACAGTTTCGTTCCAATGAAGTACATGCCATTCAATTAGCTTGGCTGCCGGAAAAGGCGACTTGAAACTTGCTGCGAGAATGGAAAAACATTCGCAAATTTTTCGATCAACTTGCCGTGCCACGATTCCCGATAAACCGCCTCATGCTGCATATATTTCGGCAATCATGTAAACAAGCCGCGTCAATTTGTGTTTTTGTTGCACTCAGCAGCGCCCGCCAGCGGCAGAGAACAACAAAACATCCTTACTTAAAAACATGTCAAAATTTGCAAACAGCAGCTGAAACACTTTACACTTTAATGGGCAGCTCGTAAGGCAGCTCGGCTGCTCGGCTGTTCGGCTGCTCGACTGACGGAAAATGCATTAAAAATGCAGATACAGCTGCCGGTTGAAGGCGGCGTGCTACAGTCATGTGCAAATTTCAACTTGTCAATTTATGATTATGGCACCTCATGAACCGAAGCAAAATGTAAATTATACGCCAGCGACGAAATAAAACTCGAGCGAATAACAAGTGAAATTGCTGCCAAGTCAGCTTCTGTCAGTGTGTGTGTGTGTGTGTGAGTATGTGTGCTGTTGGGTGCGGACTGCTAATTTAGTTTTTATTGTAGTTGCTTGTGGTAGTCGGCTGAATGTCTTCTCACCAGCCCCCAGCCTGTCTGCCCTCCCGACTGCTCCCGCTTGTTACTTTTAAAGGTTCTTAACGCTGAATTGACTAAACTCACACACACATACGCACACATACACACACAAACGGAGCTGTTATGTAAATTAGAATGAGTCGCTTGCCGCCCATCGGTGCTGCTTCATAATGCTGTTCAATCGACAGCCACCGCAGCGCAGGTGCACTGAAATAGTTGCTCAGTCCTACGAGCTACGAGTACGACCTGTTCAACACACGAATATCAAATGTCCTCGGCTGGGGAAGCAACTCAATGTCAGATCAGAAATGTCAGGCCCGGTTACCAAACTGTCAATTCGTTTGCATGTCAAGTCTCTTTGTGCAGACAAAACGTAATGACGTTCGGCTACGTTTATGAATCTGAATTTAATGCCGGATTTTAATGTGCATAATTTTCATAAAAATACATTTGTAGCCTTGCCTTGTCAGCATGAGTCAAATAGATATTTACTCTCAATGCTGTGATAAAATACGAATACTGCAAGATATTCAATATTATCATATTCAATATTGAATAGGTTTTAGGTTTCTGCTTGCACATGAGATTTATTGCATATAATATTTTTTTAAAGTACGTAATATATCATATCATATTGAAAGCAGACAAAACATATCGGGAGTGAATCCCTTGTTGAAGGGATGATAGATTTATTGAGTGTAACTAACACATATAAAGTTTTTTATGTAAAGTCCTGTACCAGTTTTGTTGTGGAGACTAACTTATCTACATACATATATACTACAGTACGCATATACGTGGCCAGACTGTGAGAATCTAGTTGAGATATAGTTATTAAATTCAAGAAACAGCTGACTCAAATGGTGTCTGGATGCTCCAATATACGATAAAGCATTTGGATATATTGTATTTACAACAGTAAAATATGTTCCATTTAAACTATATATAAATATTTAAAAATTGGAAACAAATAATTAATACGAAAATCGCATACCAACTATTTCTAAAAATTTTACATTAAATTGTATAACAATATTTCAGGCAATTTTATTTGATTTATTTAGAACATATATTTGTAATTGCCTTTCAATTTGAAATTGCAGTTCTTAAATTCTATACAGCATTTGGTAAATTTTGGTCTCGTTACACAGCGCGCAAAAAGAGTTTCGTTCGATTTCACGCTCGCATTTTACAATGTTGCGGCTTTCAAATTAATAGTAAAGCCATCTAAAATTCCATTTCGGAATACACTTACAGCCAGCTAAACCTTCAAAACAATGAAAATGAAGTTGCGAGTTGTTATTGCTGCTGTTGTTGGGCGGCGGAAATGTAAATGAATCTGATTGTGAGCTTCTACGGGCGAATCGCATATAGTGCATGGCCCGTGTAACACACACACACACACACAGGCACACACATGCATGCACACCTGTATGTGAGGCATAAAATTTGATTGTGATTGAAAAGTGTAGCCTACTTTCGGGCCGGCGCATATAAAATGCATGTAATCAAGCGAAATGGCGATGTACTGCCATCGAGGGGCAATCGTGACGGCTGACGGCGGACGTTCGACGGCTCATGGGTGACGGGTGACGGGAGTCGGCAGGGAGTGTCGGGAGAGAGTGCATTTGTGCACGTTAGCTACCGCATGGGCCGCTGCTGGTTGCCCGCGCCCTCGCCCGCGCCCGCGCCGCTTGGCCAGCACAATAATTGAAATTTGATTTGATTAGTTTGCATTTCGATTTTATGCAGGCTTCAGTTTCATTTCGCTACAATCAGTGTTCGTGTGTGTGTGTGTGTGTGTATGTGTGGGGGTATTGCAGAATCAAAATGATATATTAATTTCGTTTTTGCGTGCTTAATTGCAGCGCCTTGGTCAAATCCCTTTTTAATTAAGCTCCTTACAAATCGACCTGAATTGTCTGTCTCTTTCTTTTATCATTTAACAATTAATGAAAACCGCCAGGACGCCAATATAATTGAACTATTTGGTTTTCATAATTGAAATTATGCGCAGACAATTCAATAATAATTACCTGGAGACAAAGCGTGACAGAAAGAGTGAAATAAGTGAAGAAAGAGAGGGCACTGAAGGCAGTGAGAGAGGGAGAGAGAGAGATAATCAAAGGGGGAGAAACCGCTGCTAACGTGTCCTGGGCCTTCTGCGGCAGCACTCAGCGGTATGTAAAAAATTTAATTAAGTAACTTATTGTTATTATTTGCATTCCCTTCTGTTGCTGCCTTTGTGGTCCTCGGCCGGCCAGGGCAAGATATTCCGGTGCATATTTCTGTCGATTTTCTTTTGTGTGACGCAATAATTAAATAAATATTTGCACACGGCAAAAACAATACAACAACAAATGAATAACAATAATAATAATGCATAGTATAAAAAGAAGAAATAACATTTATGATATTGTCAATATTGAAAAAGTGCAGGAACTCCGCTCTTAATGGAATCGTTGCGGTGGGAGCGATGTGAATTGATGATGCCCACCATATTGATAAACAGTAAATGGAAGATTGGAAAATGATGAAAAATGCGCTGCACTTTCCGCACCTTTTTGTGTGGCCAAGTGGAAAGAAGAAAGAGGAAAGAGCAAAGAAAAAAAAAAGCAAAAAAATAGAAATGAAGAAAACGCACAAAGATTGTCGAAGAATTTTCTTTTTTATGAATTATGACATCAGTTCGTGGACGCAGCTGGGGCGCGAATAGGAACGGGAAGAGGAACAGGACGGAAAAGTCAAAGCTGTGAATTAAAATAAAGTAAAAAGAGGATTGACTGAGAGAATAAAAGCCATGCTGGCTAAGTAATAAATAGTTCTCCTGATAGTTCAAGCTTCTTACGAATTGCAAGTCGAACAATTTTTAATTCAAACAATAAGAAACGTGGAATATTGCCATCGAATCTGAGTGGAGGACTTCTTTGAATGGAACCACAAATTAATGTGCATCTACTTCGCTTCATTCTGTAAAGATAATAACGGTAACTTTTTAATATATTCAATCAGCTCTGGCTTGATGGACTTGGAGATAAATACTTCTTATGTAAATATGGGAGAGTGACATGCTTGGGCACAAAGTTTCAAATAAGTTTGAATCGCCATCGCCTATCTTTTTTCCAAGTTATTCCAATTTCAGTTTCCTTGCTTTGCAACAATTTTCACTTTCGCTGGCATTTTACTTTGTGCTAGATATGCAAATTCCTAAGATACTCAGAGCCGCTTCTCATGCCATATACGCACATCTCTTTACTTTCCGCCTAGTAAGATATTCACGAATGCTCTATTTTGCATGGCATTCGTATGTTTAGATACTCTTTCAAAGGGCACTACGGACTTATTGAGAGGCTGAGAAAAACTTAAATCAATCAAGTCCAACTATTTTTTTCTTATATCAATAAATAATATTTTACATCACTAAACAATACGAATACTTTATTTCAATATTCTGTTTAACAGTACAATATAGGTTTATCATGTATTACATGAGGTAATCCTACCTGTCCAATCTTTACCTCTTAAATATTTTTAATAAAATCATTTAAGAGGCGTTTTCTACTGATCACATAATATTTGCTGTGCCAAGGGACATTAAAGCTTCGGTGCAGCTGCGTCATATCCTTTCTTGGCTGCTTTCTTTACCGACAACATAATAATAAGTTTTGCCTTTTTCTCTTGCTGGCCCTTCGTTTCTGTTGTTGTTGTTGTTGTTGTTGTTGTTCTTTGCATTGCGGGAAACACTTTCAAAGGGCAACCTGCATCTGCCATTTGCTGTTGTCGTTGTTATTGTTGCTGTTGTTGTTGTTGTTGTTGTTGTTACTGCTGGTGCTGCTGCTTCTGCGGTATTGAGCGCAAAAGTTTACTGAACGCAGAAGAAAAAAAAAAAGAAAAGCATATTACGCACTCACACAGACACACTCTGGCAATGGCCATAAGAACTTTCATGCATGTGTGTGTGGGTGTGCTCTCATGTGTGTGCGTGTGTGAATGCGAGTTGTACTATTTACGCCGCCTTCGCTGTCGACTCCTTTGGCGCTTTATGGCGGCGACTGCGACCGTTTGCAGCGTGTCCTTACACACACTTTAAATTATTTATTTTTACACTTTGCTGTTACACATTTAAAGCTGTGTGCGTGCGCATACGATTGCGCTCGTCCATGTGTCTGTGTGTGTGTAGCTGTGCGTGTTGGCGATGTTTTTTAATACACTTGGCAAGCAACGCTATGCAGGCTTCGGCCTGCTCCAACAACGACCGAGGAAGACAAAGAACAGGGACCGCTCTTTATATTTACACAGTTTCGCTCTCGCTCTCTCATTTTCTCAGTTTCGGGCTAGCTCTCTCTCTCTCTCTTTTTCACTGTGCCGTATCCCTGTCTCTCTCGTGGCTCACAGTTTCGCTCGCGCTGACTGGCTTTTCTTTTCAAAACTTGTAAATTATTTGCCTTTTGCCTTATTCCTTACACATACGCGCACAAATTGTCTTGAGTTTATGTGTTAAACTTTACATCTCATGTTTGGCCGTGGACGGACTCGCTCTGGGTGCGGGTGGCGAGCCTTGTGTCCTGTTCTGCTAGCCATTGTAGGATGCGGCCATGTGGGCGTCATTGTATCTGTGGCCTGTGCGCCTGCATGGCATGTAAATGATATCGTTCCTTCTGGCCACGTCCATATCCACATCTACATCTACATCCACGTCCACATCCACATCCACATCCACATCCACTACTACATCTACATCCATGTCCTTGTCGTCCTTGCTCACGTCACCAACGGCGACGTCGCTTTATTGCTCGCTTTTGTTGAAGCTGCCTGCCTGCTGCCGTTCAACAAATGAACAACATAAATAATTGCAAAGGCTCGCACTTACACGCACACACATACATGCACATGTAATCGCACACGTATGCAAAGTGGGGTAAATCGCAGCATTTGCTGCATACTTAGAGGCGCCGCACGCGCCAACAAATCTGTTGAGCTTCAGCCTTGCCTGCCTCCGCTTCGAAGCAAGATTAATGAGCGATGGACTAAAAGCTATTCAAAGTCAGCTGCCAATGCGAATTCCCATCTGCGGCAGCACAAGCAACGACAACAACTGGTAGCCCCACCTAATTACTTATTTGATGCAATCCATAAACGTCGCCTATCAATGAGCCACCTCCGCAGGTGTGCCGGCCACTCGAATCACTCAACTAATTGCTGCCGCACGCTCAACAGGCACTAAGCCGCCTCAACAATCCGCTCATCCAGCTCGGCCAGTTGCGCCTATTAATGCTGCCACCGCTGTTAATTGTTGTTTCACCTGTCGTGTAGAATAACAAGTTGCACAACCGCCCCCGCCCACCCACTAATTGCGGCTATATGTTTGCATCTCAATATACAAATGCGATTACATTAAGCAGCTTGTCCCTCGTCCGCTCCAATTAGAAACGAACTGCACAAGAAAGCCGTGCAACGCCTCAGATTTTGATTGCGATTTTAGTGCATTCGCCAGTTCAAATTTCAGCTTTAAACCTCGATTAAAACTTTTCTATATTGCATTAAACAAGTGTTCTACTGATTCAAGAGGAAGGGGAAAATAAATGATAACAGCATCACCTATAAAATCTTTGGAAATGAACAGTAGAAAGCCCAAGTAAAATAATTCTTAAGCGCCTTATCTAACTTGAGTCAAAGTAAAGTTGAATGTGAATAGAGAAACGTAAATAGCTCAGAGTGAGCGAACAAACGTTTAGATAGCTCAAATGACAGCCTTAATTTAAATCTATACATATAAACTTCTCGGAAATGCTGTTTGGAACAGGTTTTGTCAATAAAAAAATACGGCTTTGAAGTCGGTTTAGCGGTTGCCCTTACAGCTTACAAAAAACCCACTAAACAGAGAGTTGTTTTATTTAATCGTTTGCTTAGTTCTATTAGTATTAATTGTTGTTTTTATTTCATTTTGAATATGACTGTTATTTGGAGGTTTGCTGCATACACATATTAAATTACGATAAATTCCAATTGCTGTTCAGCTTTCATTTAGCTTTAGCTCAATTACGTTTATCGTTTCTGTTTTGCTTCTTCACTTTCGTACCTATTCCCGCAATAACCACAACAACAACAACAACAACATCAGCTCCGGTCCAGCAGGTTTTTTTGCTGTCGTGCGCCCAACATTCACTTCTGCCTTTGTCGCTCTTTCTCTCTCTCTTTGTCTCTCTCAGCACCACAGCTGCTCGGGCTCTCGCTCTCTCCCTTTTTCGCTCTCTCCGCGACTGATCTGCCACGCTGACTTTCAGCGTCTGTAGCCTCGATAAGGCCGACGCCGCAGTCTGATCGTGAACTTCACTGTAGTCGGGCGTTGCTTTGCGTGTCTCTGGCGAAGAGTTGTGAAACCTAATTGTGAGTTGGCTCTATAATAAGTGCATATCTGGGTGAGAAATCGCTGATTGTGGATCGTCTTATGCTCGGTGTTATCAACGTGTGTAAGCACCTTAACAGTCCCAATTCGGGTCTCGAGTGTGCTATAAACTATAATTAAGTACGTGCGCGCCCTCAACCCGCCCGCAGTCGCGTTCGACTCGGCCCATTTAAATCAATACAAGAAAAAATTACCGCACTGGTTTCTTTATCGCCATCGCATTATTTTCCTTTGTTTTAAAAACATAAATGAATATAAATTCACGCCAGGTTGGACTTAATATTTCGATAGCATTAATCTTATTTCATTCCCGTTCATTCTCGCCCGTTGTCGTTGCTCTCCTGCGCCGGCTCTTGCTTCCTCTTTCCCATCGCGCCCCCCTTGGCACGGGCTCCACGTCAAGGTACATGTCCCAAGACCGGGAGAGCAACAACAAAATACATGACACGATAAAGCAATAAAGCGAAAATTGCAACAAGTTTCGCCGTTCCGTTACGTCTGATGGCTTTCGGTGCAGTTTGCACAGCTTGTCGCTTAAACACAATTCGATTTAAAATTAATTTTAAACAGAATAAAATAAACATGCAGCCCATGCAAGTGTGACAAGCAACAGCAACAGCAACAGCAGCAACAACCTCAACTCAATTAAATCGTTCGCCGAATTGTCGCTGCAAAAACAAGATGCAAAAACTACATACACACACATTATGTATATATATTTGTATATAGAAATATATTTGTATATATACTATAAACATGCATGAAATCAAGCAGCAATAACAATACAAATGATGCTGCTTACCTCTCAATAAACATTTTCCAGTTTTTTGTACGCGCATTCATTTATTTATCCACGACTCTCAATTTATTTATTGTGATTATATTGTTATTTATTAACATCTGTCGTGCTTGTTGTTGCTGTTGCTGGCGGTGTTTTTCCCTTTTACTTACTTTTCTTGTATTTATGGAATGTTTTTCATCTTTGTGCAATATTCGCTGCATTTATTGTTACTGCCAATTTGCTGTTTATGATTTTTATAGCACTTCCACGCGACTAAACAAATTCCATAAAATTCGTACATAAATCTATTATGAAGCAATCGCAATACGCTCAACTTTACCATTGTTCACTTGCCTCTATTAACTGACTTTTTATGACGAGCTCTAAAAATTCGACAGACGGCGAGCACGTGCAAAGTGAATATGAGCAAAACATAGATAGCTGTGGATGTATTCCAGACAGAAATGACATCAGAGTCGGGTTTAATCGAACTTGTTTTACAAATCGAGGCAGTACTATTTCGAACACCTGATTGCGAGAAAAACATTGTCACGTGAGTGGCCAAGAAGAACGGATACATGCCATAAAAACTACATGTACTGAATCATTTCCATTCAGAATTGAGTTTTGATGCAATATTAATCACTATGTTTAGTTGTTGCACTTATAGCCAAAAATCACTTTATCCTATATGTACAATATAACCTAAGTATAAATGGAAAAATTACACAATAGACTGCGAATCCTTGAATATTGAGCCATTTATGGTAATCGGAAATAACTTGACTCATATTTATTTACCTCAAACCCGAAGATGTGTATAGATTTTTTTGCTGTGGCTCGACTTTAAAAAGCAAATGCTTTTCAATTTTAATAAATCAATAGAGAAGGTTGACAGTAAAATAGTTATTGGGTTTTGAGTTTATAGCACCTAAACTGAGCAACATAAACTATCTACCCAAAATTACCACGCCCTCCAATTGGCTGTAATCACAGCATCCCGGCCAAATTATGGCATTTGTAGACAATAGTAATTCTCTTTAGCTCTGTAGAAATGATTCACTGTAGCAGCAGATCCGCTGAGTAGATTTGCAATGGCTTTGGTTGTATGTTTCAATTTTCCGCAGTCGAAATTTTCTGCCATCGCAGCACATCTCTTTCGCTTCATTATTGAACTTGAAAGCACCCAACCCCTCTATCTTGTCAATGGCAATATATCGAATGAAGTGTAATCAACGCTACATATATTGGAATGGAATGAAAGCCGATTGTATTACAGGACTATAACTGTATTTTGGGCTCATGTAAAAACCTACAACATATGAAGCAGAAGCAGTCATGACTGTGGAGAGTAAGCTAAATGTCAGAGACTGAAAAGTTTTTATTTTATTTTATTTATTTATTTTTTTTTTTTTTTGAAATTTTGTTTATATTCCGAGATTTAAATGCTCATAAACTAAAGGCAAAAGCAACTCGTTTAATTTTTTATTTTTACGTGGTTATCAATAAAATTCTCTGCTTTGAAACTTCAATAAAGAGGTTGGGTGAACTACAGCGGCAATATCAGAAAGCATTCAGCGAATTCTTGACGCAGAGAATTTATGATTACATTTAGAAGCTCTGAAATACTAATATACTTTTATAGCTAAAAGAAATATACTAGCATTGATTTCAAATATACTAAAATGTGTTCTAAAAGGCGGACTTTTAAAATACTTTGAAGACTTAAAGATCGAACTTACCTAAAGAAATAAATTTATAATAAGTAAGAAGGCTTCATTGGAGACTGCTCGACTAGGAGCTACCCTGAACCCTCCAAGCTGATATTCTACTCATTCTACACTTCTTTTATGCACACATGCATAAACACGCATTCATACGCATGTATAATCACGCGCTCTGCTGACTGCGCAGTTAGCAGCGACGGCTGCGCCGCAGTTTTATGAGAATTTTTTAGTTGAATAATTTCCCTTGTAGTAGGACTGTCTTCATGAAACTTTAAACATTATACCCTGATTTTCCATTTTCAATGGGATTCTTAATTTTGATTTGATTTTTCACTTATTTCTTGTGTACCAAAAAACTTAGTAAAATCTGTAAGCTTTTAAGCAAAAAGTATATTATTCGATTTCGATAAAATTATGACTCAACAGAGATAGAACAAGAGAGAGAGATAGTAATAGATAAGTGACAGACAGAGACGCATAGAGAGAGGACTCCAAACAGATAAATCTATTTTATTGACAGCTCCCTCAACAGAGAAAAGCTACAAAAGAATCCTAAAAGAGGCTCTTCAAGTGAAACAAGCAAAATTACAATCTAATCACAATATTACTTACTCTTATTGCGTAGTGTTCAGATAGCTGCTTTCATGTTAGATAAGACATCACGGGAAAAGTTGTGCGTATAACTTCGGTATTTGTTGAACTATTAGTTTAAGATATATTATTACAAAGTTATATGTAGGACTTTCTGATGTAGTGAAAATAGTTTCAAACAAAATTTGTTATATGTTTCTCATTTCAAACTATCTCACATGCAGATTTCTATTGCAAGCAATGAAAGGAAATTAATTTAAATGAACTTTTTGTAAATTGTGGTTAGCTGTGACACATTTCGGCAATTCTATTTGAATACTTGCCACTTGTCACGCAATTTGAGACACATCAGCAACCACTGCCGTCAATCAACGCAGCCCGGCTCGAAAACTCGTACATTACCAGAAACCAGCACCACATTAACCAGGCTCCTAATTTATAGCTAATCATCACATACATTTACATTTACCTGCGGAGCCTGCCCCGGATGAAAAGTTTAAGCCGCAGTGTAACTAAATCCCTCGGGCAGGGGACGAACAGGCGAATAGGCGAAGAGGCGGGGGCCAGGCAGCACGCGTCATCCGCTAAAAGTCAAATTAAATATCTATTTTTGGGCCACATGTATAAAAATGTAAATTGCTGGGGGATTGGTGGCAGGAGAGGCGCAGGAGCGCAGGCATCCTCGCTGAAGGATGTTGCGGGCTGGCGTTGTTAATTATTCCCATGAACTTGATAGTTTCCCATCAAAAGGTAGCAGAAGCGACTAATGAAAATTCAAATTAATATGAATATGCAAATGTGAAAATGAGAAAATTTCCCCAAAAATACGTGTACATGAGTGTGTGCCTCTGTGTGCGTTTGTGTGTGTGTCTCCCGATGTGCGTGCGTATTTCAGTGCTTTTAATTATTGTTGTTTGCATTTCAGTCGAAACGCCGCAAATTAGTAATGTTGCCGAGTCGTATCAGGCCGACGCTGCACCGTGCCTATAAATTTAATTGCCTCTGCTCCGGCTTACAGTTCGTAGTTAGCAATTAGCATCCGAAACCGCTAGCTGTGCCTCGACTAGCTATGGAAATTGGAATGGAAATGGAAATGGATTGTGTGATACAACACATAACAAAGTGTCGATGCGATTGCTATCGCAGCTGCGCGAATGAGGCGCGAAATTGAATCAGTGACTGAAATTGTTGCAACATTAGAGATGAGCCAACATTCATCATGGAGCAGGCAGCACTCAGGCAGGCATTATTGTTAGCATATGAATGACGCCTGTGCCCCCGCCAACTGCAGCTGGGTAAGCAACCTGATGCCTCGAGCTTGGCTCCGACGCTGGCTAATGATGCGCATGATGTGCGCCATTGTCATTGTCATCATCTTGGCGGCTGCTGCATGTGCCAGTGCCAGTGGCAGTGGCAGTAGCAGGAGCAGTGGCAGGAGCAGCTGCCGCCAGAACGTCAACTTCGTCTTCATCAGTGGCATCTGCGGCATCAGTGGCTGCCTTGACGACTCTGTTGCACATGCAGCACGGCGTTGTTGGACGGCCTCCAACAGAGCTGCACTGCATGAAATTAATATTAATCGCAGCAATGCATTTAAGCCGCATTTAGACGATTTGCCAGCCTTATCCCGGCGCTTTTTCATTTCACAGCCTTTGTGCGCGCTTTGTTTATTGTGTGATTTTTATTTATTGTTTTGCGGTCGCGCGGTTATTAAAATGCCGCTGGCAATTTGTAATCATTAGAGCCGCCCGTGGTGGATTATAGTGGCTCGGTGGTTACACAAAACCACTCTGCGCCTTCTCCAGGCAATTTGGCGTCGCTTTGTTGCTTTGACTTTGACTGCAACTGTGATTATAACTATGGCCGTGACTGTGGCTGTGGCTGTGGCTGTGGCAGTGGCTGACAAAAGTCGCTGACATTTTAGCCAACTAATATCCATGCAGTTATGCAAATCACACACACACAGGCTAGAGGCGACTGCCATTTTCACGTCTACCGACTGCAGCTCCTTCAGCCATCAACGTCATCATCGTTTTTGTTTCCGCTCGCCGTGTTGTAGTTGTCGTGGTAAAATCTAAGTGGCCACTTGACTAAATTAATATGACACTGCTGGAAGTGGCCCGCACTTGTCAATGCGAACTTGCCCTTTGCCTTCACCCTGCCCTGCCGTGCTCCGCCATAAGCCATTGCCTGCTGTGTGCTACGGCCTCGCCTTCTGCTGGCTCTCCTTATCGTCTTTTGGCCAACAATATGAATAATTATGACGTCAAACTGTCAGTTGATTTGCATGCTCCACTCTGGTGACTGGCTTCCAGCTGCCAAGGACTACCAAGCCCTGCATGCCAATGGCTAAAACGGAGCACCTTACGGCCTTAGCTTCAGGCAATTGCATCGAGACTGACAATCGACAGGAGGCGACACAGAATATTCCAGCACAATGTGTGTAATTTTAAGGGAGATGACTGAATAAGCAACAATACAAAATATTTTATATTCCAGATTTCCTAAAGATTTGCATACTCTTTCAAATCACAAAATACTCTCTCCACTCAATCTACTTCATATTGTAATCATACGTCTTTGGCTGATGAATCGTTGAGGAAGGAGAAGCCGAATCGTTGAACTTGTTTTATTTTTGCTGAAGTACTTCGTCCACATTGATTTATATAGGTTTATGAGCTGTTGGCTAGGTATATAGCGAAACTATATCATAATATTATTATCAGCACTGTTATCAAAGTACATATCGAATATCAAAGTGAATAGTAATAATAATAATCATATTAAAAATGACTCATGAGCATCAAGTTACAAGCAAAACAAAAAAGAAACAAACAAAAATATTTTAAAGAGAAAAATAATTAAATAAAAATATAAATATGTTAAATAAAAGTAAATAAATAACACTTACTTTTTTGTACGTATATGTGTCTGTGAAGTCAATTTCAATGTGGCTATCAGCAAAGCTGATTTATGAAATATGTCCACACATTTTAATGAAAATGAAAATACGAAAAAAGCAAAAACTTTCTTAGCCCTCACCCATTGAGATTAAAAGCGAGACAAAGTTAAATAAGCAGCTTACACTAAAGTATTTTACGCTTATACCTTCCCTGTATTTACATTAGATATTTCTGTGTCATTATTCATCAAGCTTAAATTTTAAATGAATTCAAAAGTTGCTCAGCCACGAAGATCCTATGCTACACTATTGAAGAGTGAAGACTTTAAAGTCACTAACTTCTTATATAATGTAT
Source organism: Drosophila arizonae (assembly GCF_054131065.1). Taxonomy (NCBI): domain Eukaryota; kingdom Metazoa; phylum Arthropoda; class Insecta; order Diptera; family Drosophilidae; genus Drosophila; species Drosophila arizonae. The sequence goes on along the minus strand of NC_142924.1, from coordinate 24,177,323 downwards.
AATATTAATACTAATATCTACAGCTCAAGCAGTCCCATTCAAATGCATTCCTTTCTTTCATCTAATATGCTAAATATAGCCATACATTTCTGTTGAAAGGAAACATGCCCTAAATAAAATCAAACACATACTTGCCCCGTTCGAGCGCAGCATGCCACACGTAGCCATATTTAATTTCCCAATGGCTGAGCTGGCTAACGCACACGCTGGCATCTCTGATGGCAGCCTACAAGCTGGCATGTCAGTGCCAACTCAGAATCCAAACTGTTTGCAGGTTGTCGCCTGTTGGCTTTTTCTCTTTTTTTTTTTTTTTTTTTTTTTTTTTTTTGTGTATACCTTTTTTTTAGTTTAGCTCGCTTTTTGCTGCGGCATATGTCACACTTGGCGCGCAGTTTGTGGCCAGGCCAGGGCTATGAAAATAACCATAAGGCAATTGCCCAGGCTGCTTGCAGCCTTCATGACAGAGCCTCCTGCCCGCTCAGATCCCCAGACTCCACGCCCAGTGTTTGTGGCACTCATAAGCCTTGAATGCTAAATGTCAAAGTTACTCCTTGGCGTAACATTCGACACATTGGGGTGTTGAGGTGTGCATACGTGTGTGCATGTGCGTGTGCGTATGTGTGTGCGTGTGCGTGTGAGTGCTCGTAATGGCTGCCTGACTGACTACAAACCGCCTCCCGCGCCCCACCTTCAGTCCAGTCCACTGACTTCAGCCTCATCATCCCGCCAGCTTTGCCAGCCTGCCTGGTTGCTCTTGGATTACATTACACTAAGTTCTGTGCAAACACAGTTGGCGCAGTTCATTAACATGTTACATGGACATGCAGACCCTGAGCTATAGCACTGCCTGGATTCGGGGCAGTTAGAGTCGGAGTTGGAGTTGAGTTTAGTTCGCTCTACTTTGAACGAGACTCTTTGGGGCTTGTTTGTTTGTGCAAATGTAGGCGTAAGCAAAATATGCATGTAAGTCTCTCAATGCCTGCTTGTATCTGTGTGTGTGTGTGTGGGTGTTTGTATGTGCTCGGGATGTATGCTTTATGCCATTTTCCACACACGTTCAACGCCCAAATCGCTCAACGCTGATGCGGAAGTGTTGCCTGGGCGCCCACTTCAAACAACTAGAACGACTCAGAGCTCAAAGCTTCAAATATGGCCACCATATGAATATAAAAATGAATGTGTATGAATACTTGGCTGTTTAAGAGTCAATGCGTCTGTGTGCGCGCGTGTGTGTGCTGAGGTTTCTGCCTAAGCTGCGTATTAAATGTAAAATATAAATAATTAACAGCACGCTGAGAGGCCGGAGCGAGGCTGTCGTACAGAAAGAAAGAAAAGTCGGTGCGGTTAGCAGTCCTCAGTGCAATTGACGCCCGACGTGGGACAGTCTTCTCTAATTAGGCGCACTCTGAGTGCAGTCGTGTGGCTAATCAATGAGGACACTGAGAATGGATCGGGGTCATGGGCTGGGCTGGGTTTGGTTTCGCTTGGTTTGGTTGGACTGAAACCAATCTGCACAATGCTCCACTTAATTTACAGTTTTAATGCGTTTTGCGACTGGTTGCTGTTGGCGCAGCAAAGTAGATTTAGCCGAATTCAAGCCGAGCACACAGAGCCCTAACAGCTAGCAAACAAACTAGCAAATAAGCAGGGCATAAAGACAGATGGGCGGGCGAGCGGAGAGATAGGCAGATGGATGGTAACAAGCGGAGGCTAATTCATTTGTTGGCTTCCGTGCACAAAACCAGCAGCCGTTGCATACTTTGCGGCGCAAACAAAACCAAGGCACCAGAGGCAACCACAGCCATTGCCACAATCGCAGTCGCAGTCGCAGTCGCAGTCAGCGTCGCAGTTGCCGTTGCAAGCAGCATCCATTCTGTGGTAAATGCAGTACTCGTATGCGGAGCCGCACGTCAATGAGTCCCCGAAACAAAAGCCAAAAAACTGCATATATAGACACATATAGTAGTCGCAGCAATACCCTGGTGAGCTCTGCTCGGACTATTTGGCCGGGCTGAGCCTGGCCAGAGGCAGGCCGGAGTCTGGCCGTAAAACTCAGGGCAATTCGTTTTAATGAATCCATCCACATGCAGACATGGGCGGTCGTCCGGGCCAGTCAGCTCGTCAGAGCAGCTGATTGTATCAACTTCCTAAGTGGATTTTGCAGTCCAACTGGCATTACGCCTCTTGGCCGCAGGTAATTTCGTATGAATGAAAAGCAAAAGTCGGCACGGGCCACATCACAGCCATTCGCTAGCTCTCTCTCTCTCCCTCGCTCTCTCTTTCTCTCGCCTTTCTCCCTCTGAATTTCTGTCTTACTCTTCCCCTCCGTCAAGCTCTCACCAACAATTTATTTGTCGCTTGCTGTCTGCATTGTTGCAGCTGAGGCAGGCTTGAGCTTACTTATTCATGCCATAGCCTATGCATATGAGCAGCTCTTGGCTCTGATTCTGTGACATTTTATGTATGTGCGCTGCTGTGGGCCAGCTCCTGCCGTTCTGCTTCAATACCATTCGTTCAGTCACAGCTCCGCCATCCTTGGCTGCCAGCTTCGATCCCCAGGACCCGCCAGTTATGATTTTTGTTGCAGCAACTTTTCCGACTTTCTTCGTGGCAGCAATTCCCCGATCCAGCTGCAACCCCAATCCTTTTGCTGTGCTCAGCGGTGCACTCGGTGCAGCTTTTCACACTCATGCATTTTTAAGCGGTATTTGGCCGTTCTCAGTCACTAACACCGACTTTTCCGGCCAAAGACTGCGACGTTTCCCATTCACAGTTATTTTCAGCAAGTCGAAATAGTTTCTTCTGCAATTTTTATGATTCGACTTGGGAGTTGTATTGCCAAATTGCATTAGATGAAAAATGCGAGCTGCCTTTCAAATGAGCAGCTCTGAGGAAATTGGCTAGTTTGGCTGGCATCAGCTAATTCAGATAGAAACACCTATGAATATAATGTTTATTTTAATGTGTAATCCAATATATGTATGTTGATGATGTTCTGCAACAGTCTGCCAACAATCGCGAATGAAATATTTATTTTAATATAAAATAGTATATGTCAATGATCTATCTCAATGATTTACAGCCAATTATTAACATAATACTTGTTTTAATTAGTATATATTATTATTTTAATATTATATTGAGGATCTATGCGATATTATATATACTATTTATGTCAATTGGGAACTCAGCACTTCATTGCTCTTCAACTACAGGGTATCTGAGAGTGTTGGCGCGATGAGTGCCGATATTTGGATGCAGCCGGGCGTAAATCTCATTCTTTTGGGATAACAAACCATGGCAGCTTAGCAAAGCCAACAGGCAACTTTAAATTAGCGACTCAGCAAAAACTGAATTTCAATTAGTTATTATGAAATGCCGCATATGAAATTAGTTGTAATGAATATAACCCGCTGCGCAGCACACACCTTCCGCCCCACTCAGCTGCCCCAGTCAGCTGCTGCTGCTGGGTGGCTAATGGAAGCTGGCTATTAGTTTATGAATTACGTAAGCCTTTAGCTGCAGCGACTCTCCTTTTGTCTCTTTTTTAAAATTTAAAAACGCATTTATAGTGTGCGCATTTCACTTAGTTTTTATGTATTACGTTAAACAGCTTTAGACACTCAACTGGGCTAGGGTTCTTTTACGAGTACACATGGCGACTCTCTCTCTTTCTCGCACTACTTACGCATCTATCTCTTTTACTCTCGTTGCAGCTCTACGGTGCAGAGGAACGACAAACGGCAAAACTAATTTATGGCATTAAAAATGCATATTTTCTAGCAGTGCGTTGCCAGTTTTTATCATTTGCCAAGTGCGAAAGGCGTGAGCCACGGCAGCAGCCGCTTTCCGTTGCGGCGCTCTCTGACTGCGTGTTCGCGTTGGTGTTCGTGTGTGTGTCTGTGTGCGTGCGTGCAGTTTATGCGATCTACGAGCAGCTCATGCAGCTAAAATTGGATTCGACTGGCACAAAGCAGCATTAGAGCAACTGAGCCTGAAAATTTCCCCAGCCCCCCACAGCCCACGCCCGCTGCTTTAGCCGCTTCTTCGGCATCGTCTTCATCAACATCATTATCATCAACTGCAGCAGCACAAGCAGCAGCAGCAGCGTCGCATGATAATTCACTGCTCTGGCCCTGGACTGGCAACGAAATGGCTTTCCTATGTGCAACGGTGAGTAAAATTTACTCCAGCGAAATTAAATAAATATCAAGTTCTAAAACAGCTATACAAAAATCAAAAGTTTTAAGAATTTATGTAAAATACTATTTTAAAGAAACCATTTTACCCCGATTTTCCATTTGCATTGGAATTTGTATTAACTGCATCCGAATGCTGACTTGACCTGAGCAAAGCGTGTGACATTTACTCCAGCTCAAGACGGTCTCCATTTTTGGATTGTGGAATATTATGATTACAGTTATTATTATTTTTTCTAAGTTTATATTTATATATGAGAGATTTTATTTCGGAAATCGCCATATTCAGTAGAACTTTAAGCTCTGACGGGTTATTCTTAATATTCCTGTTTCATATGTACACCTTATACGATGTGGTGATGGCCATAACCAAGCTATCACAAGTTGTACTTCCAGCTGTGTTATTTTTTCTTCTTCCTCTTTTTTATCGTTAAACGTGCCGTTTCTCTGATATACATATTTCGCATTAACACTCTGTCGATATGGCTGGCACCCGTTGACGGGCACTCAAGTAATTTTAATAATGTGCAAAATGTCCGCTCGTTCTGGCTAAAGTGCCAGATGAAGCGTTAAAGCGATATTTTCAGCGTATCTTTTTGATAGGAGCGTACGACTGGCGGCAGCGATTGCAGCTGCAGCGTTAACCACGTCCAGGCGACAGCATAATATTAATCATACGTCGCGTGTGCTGCAACTTAATGAATGTGATTTTTAAAACTCGTGTACATATATAGAGATGTATGTGGACAAATAAACAGCGTTGATAAAACGTGTAAACTTTGCCCAAACAAAACAAAAACCCCCGCCCCCCCACCGAAAAAAAAAAAAAAAAAAAACAACCAAGAGGACTGCAGTGCCAAATCCATTACTGTGAGTGTGTGTGAGTGTGTCTACGTATGTATTAACAATTGTCCGCACTTCCGAGAGCGAGAGAGGAGAGTATAACAACAAGAAGTTGCCTGCTAGACCGCATCCAGATCCAGCGCCCAATACGATGGCGATGACGGCGTCGATGCTGAAAACCAATTCACTTTTGCCAGCGCCAGCGCCAAGCCATCTTCAGTGCTTTGCTGTGCCGTCCGGCTAGTCTCTATCTCCGTCTCCGTCTACGTCTCCATCTTCGTCTGTTTTGATGCTGATTGTCAAGTGTCACCCACAGACACGTGCTTACACTGCATGACTCCGCTTGCATCGTTTCGTTTTTCTGGCACCCACTTGCAGTTGATGTGTGATGTGAGCACTGGCCAGCGAGTCGAGCTCTAACTCAAACTATATTAAATTTATACGGCATGCGTTGGCTGGCTTAAGGCAACGCAATAATATAGGATTTTGCGGTTGTGTTGACATTACGGCCGTAGCAGCAGTGGCGCATTCAAGTGCATTTGAGCGGCAATCATTTTTGCGGTTAACAAATACAAAAGCCCATTAATGAACACACCGACAACAACAGCAGCAACAGCAACAACAAGATGGCGCACAATAACTAATAGAGCTGTGGTTGCACTCTGTGCAGGTGTGCGTGTGTGCGGATGTGCGGATGCGTTTTGCAGTTGTCTATGTGCGGCTTTTGTTTCACTTAATCAAGCATATTTACTTGACAAGCGCTCAAGGCGAAAACTTCATGAGCTCTACAATTCCCTGCAATTGATTACCCAAAAACAACATTCACAAGTGAAAACTCAGCACAGCGAATGCAAATGCAGATTCAGTCCCGGGACAATACAAACTATAAACTATAACCAACTTCGAGGCCCCCGAAGCGCAACTTTCCATTGTAACTGACTGTTGAAGTGTGTGCATGAGTATGAGTGTGTGTGGGGGTGTGTGTGTGTGGGTGTGCGGGTGTGTGGACAGCGCTAGCTTGAGCTGTGGCGTTAGTTAATTGAATTTTAAATTATTCTTATCTCAAAAAATGGTTAGTTGAGCTCATGAATAAATCAGTTTTCAATTTTACTTGCTAATTTGATTGGAGACTGCCAGCGAGAGAAATAGCGCCCTGACCGAGCCGCAGAGAGCGTAGGGGGCGGGGTGAATGTGCGAGAAACTGAGAGAGATAACAAGCGCGAACTAGAGAATTGTGTGAGTGCATTGCTCAAGTTTTTAGACAAATCAAAAATTAAGTTAATAAAATGAACTGTCAGAAACTGCAGAAGTTAAGCGACGGCTTGTGAGAAAGTTGAAACTTATTCATGTTAATTTGCAGAATGGGTTGACATTCCATTCGCGACAGCGTGATGAGAGCTTGAATATGAAATGCCAATTGAAAAAAGCTCAAGTTTATTCCAAATGCCCGAGGCGAATACATTTTACTGGCAGATAACGAGCGGTTGCCCCAAAGTTGCAAAGTTGAAAACTGAAGGGGCCCTGTTATTAAGGTGTAACTCAGCTGGACAATTTTCGTTACCTTACCAATACATATGCACCCCTAACAATGAAATACTGCTGCCTCAGATGTACATTAAAGTTAACAGATAGCCTAAGCCTGAGGTGTAATGACTGAAGAGAGATAAGAGCACATGGTAGCTCTAGTGCTTGCTAATAAATAAATATGTATATAAAAGAAATCTACTATGAATAATGCAAATAAGCTGAATGCAATGCCTAAAAGTATGCGCCCAAGTCAACAGAGGCACTCGGACACATTGATTGCATAATATTCAATTATTAAATGTTAACAGAGCATCCACGAAGGGCGTGGCAGTCGCCCCCTTTCATAACTGTGCGGCCTGGCCAAAGGACGCAAGCAGAGCACTTTTGTCAATGGGCAAGCCTCTAAGTCAGACACACACACATACGCACTCGCACATAAATGACTTACTGCTAGATGCAGACACACACAGAAAGAGTGAGTGAAAGAGAGAGAGTGAGAGAGAGGTAGGGAGGAGCTGTGGCGTGCTACTTGCGTCATCAGCATCGTCAGATTTGAAGCTGCTTCTTCAGTGGAGGCCTTGGCATGCAGTCAAAACGCTGGCTCCCAGCTTCCACAGCTATTTTTCTGTGTCAGCTAGCCAGTGTGTAAGATGACATATATTTGTGGGTGGGGCGGGGGGCTGGCGGGGGCTGGGATAGTGATTAGAAGCAGGGAGTCCAGTCAGGCATGCGAATGGATGCGACTGGGCAGACAAGGCGGCTGAAGCATAACCCAGACCATTGACCATTGTCTGTCATCAAGTTGCTGCACTTGCAGCAGTGGCAGTGGCAGTAGCAGCTGCGCTGCTGCAAAAGCAAAATAAACAAAAAACTTAACCTCAGCACAAATTTAAGCAAATATTTGCATACCACATGTGGAGATTGAGGCAACTCTTCACATCCGAGATGACAGTGACTCGGTCGTCGAGTTGACTTCTATTTGGCCTAGATGGTCTGCTCTGGTCTGGCTCCATTCATGCAACTGAAGCCGGAAGCAGTTGCATGGTCAGCAAAGAACTTAGCCAGGTGGCTGCATCCTGCCACAAGTCAGCTGCCAACTAGCGGCTGTGGAGCCATTGAGGAAATGTTGATGCATGCATGATTTTAATCTGTTAAATGCGAAAATGCTGAAATGCCATTGCGGACTTTTCAGCCATTGGCAATGACTGCAGCTAATGACGCGCAAAATGTTTACAAATCATTTTGTCAATAACGACAACTGGCAAGGGATATACACGCCTGATCCTTCCATAATTTGCCCACATTTCTTACATTCATCGACAGGCGGCCATGAAAAGGTCATTAGTGTGCGACTGTGTGCTCATGTGCCTGTGTGTGGGTGTGGGTGTGGGTGTGGGTGTGGGTGTCTGTGTGTGACTGTGGCACAAATGGCCATTCAATATGCCATAGAAAAACATATACACTCACACAGACGCACGCACACACGCACAGACATATGATGCTTATAGCTAAAGCCAGCAGCCATAACAGCCACATGCTTTTTTCCACAACATTAACGCAAATTGCAAATAATAAAAATTCAAAATACCGTACGGATAGCTGCACGTGTTGCTGTTGTTGTTGTTGTTCTCTTTCTTGTTCGTGTGTGTGTATGTGTGTGTGTGTGTATGCAGGCTCAAGTGTTGGCCTGCGGAATCCATAGCAAACCACAAAGTGAAGCTGACTATGGGCACATTTATCGCAGCTAGCGAGGCATTTTTAAGCCCACCTACAACTCATGTAGTGTAGTTCCCAAAAGGGAAGAAAAGAAGAAGGAATTGCAAATTGTACTCTACACTGGCCAAGACTATGCGTGAGTTGAGTCACGTTCTTGGTGGCTGATCTTATCAGTTATTCTTTATTTACTATAAAGTCGGTTTAAAGGGGGCCCCGGGCCAGGTTTTCCTTGTGGGATTTGATATTTATAAATAAATTGAATAAATTTATATAAATTTCTATGGTCAAAGCTAAATTGCAAACATATAACTTTTTGTTAGATATAATAATATTTTTGTATTTGATTCCAATTTATAATAAAAGGTAAATGAATACTTAAGTGCTAAATTTTAATAATTTTGTAATTGATTGCAGAATTTAATTTTGATTTTAAATAAACACAAGTGTCTGCTTTATTTATAGTTAATGCTTACATAACTATATATATCTAAATTGTGTTAAATCTAAAGTATTTGACTATTACAAAAGATTTAACTGGCTGCTAGAGAATTCCCTTTAAGGCATTGACTGTTTCTCTTTCATTTTCTGCGGTTTTTCTTCTGTTGCTGCTCAAGCGAATCAAAATGAAATCTATTTTATGCAAAGGCACGCAACGTGCCCAAGACTCAGACCCAAACTCCAACCCCGACTCGGCCCCGGCCCACTCACAAGTCGAGATGCAGATCCCAAACCTGTACTGGAAGTAAGCCAAATCTAAGATGGAGCCACACATGTATGGTTGCCTACTTTACGGCTCCCGTGCCACTGCCATATGCACGTGTGTGGGTGTGTGTGTGTATGGGTGTGTTTGCTCACCCAGGCGTTTTCCGACTAAAAGCTTTACCTATGCATTCATGCATGCGTGCCGTGCAGCTGCCGCTGCCTCTTGGACTTGCCACACAATTTATGTATGTGCGAAATATGGCGCCGCATCTTAATTTTACCTTTGGCGCCTTGCAGAGCCCTTTGTTGTGCGTGAGTGTGTGTGTGCCTTAGTGATTTTCTTCTCGTGGCCTCGAATATTGAAATGCATATCGTGTAACGCTTTTAACTTCTTTGAAAATCTCTTGCAGCTGGCCACAGTAATGAAATGGCGACCTGTGGTGACATATCGATGATCTCGCCGCCAACGTCTTCCATTTCGAACGATCAAGACCCGTTTGGACAGCTGCCACCGTTACCACCGCCGTTGCGTTCCACTCAAGTGCTTCAGCCGTTGAGCGTATTTCCAGGTGCCCAACTAACTAGCTAAATAAATCCCCTCTCATTTGTCTGCTCTCTTTGATTGTCTCTAATGTTTGTTGTTGTTATTTGCTCGCATTTTTCGGTTGGTTTTATTTCGGTTTACATTCGACCCACAGTTTTTGTTGTTCTCTGCATACTTGTCAGAGTCATCAAAATATATTTGATTTGTTCAAGTATTTTATTGCCACTTGAATTGATGTGTAGATTGAACTTTTGATTTTGTTTCTAGCTTAATTGGCGTTGATGTATTTTAGACTCCTTTTATTTTGATTTCGACTCCATCACTGAAATACCTACCATAGCATACGAGACTACACGTTCTAGCACACAAACACGCCCACACCCACACACACACACACACACAGAGACTCCTGAATACCTGTAAACACACACACACACCACACACACGCGCATAGCCACAGGTATACCAAACATGCCACAGCGCGTTACAGTTACACACATTTTTGTTAACTTTGTTTAGCATTTTTCAGCTGCGCCAGCCGCACCCATTCAGGCTATCAATCAATCAACCAAATTCCATAAAAAAAAAAAAATAAATAAAAACTACCAACAGTCGTCCATTAATTAAATGTCGCTCTTTCTATGCCCTCTATCTGTGCTTGCTCTTTGTACTTTCAACTTTTTGACTAAAAAAAAAAAAAAATATTTGTAACATTCCATAGAAAAGAAAAAAAACTAAAAACTTTTTCAAGTAGCTGTGCTCTGTATTGATGCTGCTATGTGTTTTTCTTTAAGTTGTTATTTTGGGAAATGTCTATTAGAAAGCAAATAAAAACATTCATATATCAAATGTAATTTGCAGCTGCTTTGTAAACATTTTTTGAACGTTTGCCAGCCGTTACTCTTTCCACTTCACTTACCTTAGTGCTGTCCCACAACTGTCAAATAAATCTAAAAACAAAAACAAAACCAAAAATACTGAAATGCTAACAAATTCTAACAATTTTGTGCTCTCTTCTTCTATTTTTATAAACCGGACAAAACAACAAATCTTGACAAACAATTTACTATTTATATTGAATAATATGCTTTTATGCGTTCATTTGTAGAGTGAGTATAAAAGTGCAACTGCAACTGCAACTGCAACTGCAACAGCAACAAGAACCAAATCAAGTAGGATTGAGCCTACTTTTAATATATTCTATTTACGCAAAGTATTTAAACTTTTCATTTTATTTTGATTTATTTGTGCAAAGTCTTTGCTCACTGCTGTTGCTCTATTTGATATATTTTTATGTTTTGAGTGATTTAGTTTTTAGTTTTGGTGGTTTTCAAATTCGTGTTAAGCGTAATCTTTAAGTGGTTTTGCTTTGACACAAGTCCTTATGAGCCTGCTCGTTATTCTTCTTGTCGTGTATGCCTTGTTCAGTGTCCAATTTGAGCGAAGATTCTTACGATTATGTTTTTGGTGGTCGACGTAAGACTCCGCCCACAACAACGCCAACTCAACTTAAGCTGACCTCGCCGCCAGTGCGCCTGCGACCCGAAGGTGCGTATTACTCACCCATCTGTTGAATATCTCTCTAATACGTCCGGCTACCCAATTCCTTGAACTAACTTCTAACTGTCGCCCACAGACGCCTATCGAGGTGATAATATAAACAACGGCCGTTTCTATCGTCATTCCTTCAGCTACGCCCCCAAGCGCCAGCGCCACTCGAGCCGTGATGATCGTGACCGCGAGTCAAGATTGAGATGTCATGGCGAGGATGAGGCTACACTGCGCCAATTGCTGCTCGAGTATGTAGAACGAACCAGCGAATCAAAGCAATGCCAATCAGGCAGGCGACTCCATTTGGCCGTTGCATGCAAATGAAATGAGCACAGTATGAGCTAGGCGTGGCACTTGTGTTGTTACAGCTACAGCTAAAGCTAAAGATAAAGATAAAGATAAAGATAAAGCTACAGCTACAGCTACAGCTACAGCTACAGCTACAGCTACAGCTACAGCTACAGCTACAGCTACAGCTACAGCTACAGCTACAGCTACAGCTACAGCTACAGCTACAGCTACAGCTACAGCTACAGCTACAGCTACAGCTACAGCTACAGCAACAGCTACAGCTACAGCTACAGCTACAGCTACAGCTACAGCTACAGCTACAGCTACAGCTACAGCTACAGCTACAGCTACAGCTACAGCTACAGCTACAGCTACAGCTACAGTACAGCTACAGCTACAGCTACAGCAACAGCTACAGCTACAGCTACAGCTACAGCTACAGCTACAGCTACAGCTACAGCTACAGCTACAGCTACAGCTACAGCTACAGCTACAGCTACAGCTACAGCTACAGCTACAGCTACAGCTACAGCTACAGCAACAGCAACAGCTACAGCTACAGCTAAGCTACAGCTACAGCTACAGCTACAGCTACAGCTACAGCTACAGCTACAGCTACAGCTACAGCCACAGCTACAGCTATAGTCATAGCTATAGCTATAGCTACAGCTACAGCTATAGTCATAGCAATAGCTATAGCTATAGCTACTACAGCTACAGCTACAGCTACAGCTACAGCTACAGCTACAGCTACAGCTACAGCTACAGCTACAGCTACAGCTACAGCTACAGCTACAGCTACAGCTACAGCTACAGCTACAGCTACAGCTACAGCTACAGCTACAGCTACAGCTACAGCTACAGCTACAGCTACAGCTACAGCTACAGCTACAGCTACAGCTACAGCTACAGCTACAGCTACAGCTACAGCTACAGCTACAGCTACAGCTACAGCTACAGCTACAGCTACAGCTACAGCTACAGCTACAGCTACAGCTACAGCTACAGCTACAGCTACAGCTACAGCTACAGCTACAGCTACAGCTACAGCTACAGCTACAGCTACAGCTACAGCTACAGCTACAGCTACAGCTACAGCTACAGCTACAGCTACAGCAACAGCAACAGCTACAGCTACAGCTACAGCTACAGCTACAGCTACAGCTACAGCTACAGCTACAGCTACAGCTACAGCTACAGCCACAGCTACAGCTATAGTCATAGCTATAGCTATAGCTACAGCTACAGCTATAGTCATAGCAATAGCTATAGCTATAGCTACAGCTACAGCTACAGCTACAGCTACAGCTAAAGCTAAAGCTAAAGATAAAGATAAAGATAAAGCTACAGCTACAGCTACAGCTACAGCTACAGCTACAGCTACAGCTACAGCTACAGCTACAGCTACAGCTACAGCTACAGCTACAGCTACAGCTACAGCTACAGCTACAGCTACAGCTACAGCTACAGCTACAGCTACAGCTACAGCTACAGCTACAGCAACAGCTACAGCTACAGCTACAGCTACAGCTACAGCTACAGCTACAGCTACAGCTACAGCTACAGCTACAGCTACAGCTACAGCTACAGCTACAGCTACAGCTACAGCTACAGCTACAGCTACAGCTACAGCTACAGCTACAGTACAGCAACAGCAACAGCTACAGCTACAGCTACAGCTACAGCTACAGCTACAGCTACAGCTACAGCTACAGCTACAGCTACAGCCACAGCTACAGCTATAGTCATAGCTATAGCTATAGCTACAGCTACAGCTATAGTCATAGCAATAGCTATAGCTATAGCTACAGCTACAGCTACAGCTACAGCTACAGCGACAGCTACAGCTACAGCTACAGCTACAGCTACAGCTACAGCCACAGCCACAGCTACAGCTACAGCAACAGCAACAGCTACAGCTACAGCTACAGCTACAGCTACAGCTACAGCTACAGCTACAGCTACAGCTACAGCCACAGCTACAGCTACAGCTACAGCTACAGCTACAGCTACAGCTACAGCTACAGCTACAGCCACAGCTACAGCTATAGTCATAGCTATAGCTATAGCTACAGCTACAGCTATAGTCATAGCAATAGCAATAGCTATAGCTATAGCTACAGCTACAGCTACAGCTACAGCTACAGCTACAGCTACAGCTACAGCTACAGGTACAGCTACAGCTACAGCTACAGCTACAGCTACAGCTACAGCTACAGCTACAGCTACAGCTACAGCTACAGCCACAGCCACAGCTACAGCTACAGCTACAGCTACAGCCACAGCCACAGCTACAGCTATAGTCATAGCTATAGCTATAGCTACAGCTACAGCTATAGTCATAGCAATAGCTATAGCTATAGCTACAGCCACAGCTACAGCTACAGCTACAGCTACAGCTACAGCTACAGCCACAGCCACAGCTACAGCTACAGCAACAGCAACAGCTACAGCTACAGCTACAGCTACAGCTACAGCTACAGCTACAGCTACAGCTACAGCCACAGCTACAGCTACAGCTACAGCTACAGCTACAGCTACAGCTACAGCTACAGCTACAGCTACAGCTACAGCTACAGCCACAGCTACAGCTATAGTCATAGCTATAGCTATAGCTACAGCTACAGCTATAGTCATAGCTATAGCTATAGCTATAGCTACAGCTACAGCTACAGCTACAGCTACAGCGACAGCTACAGCTACAGCTACAGCCACAGCCACAGCTACAGCTATAGTCATAGCTATAGCTATAGCTACAGCTACAGCTATAGTCATAGCAATAGCTATAGCTATAGCTACAGCTACAGCTACAGCTACAGCTACAGCGACAGCTACAGCTACAGCTACAGCTACAGCTACAGCTACAGCCACAGCCACAGCTACAGCTACAGCAACAGCAACAGCTACAGCTACAGCTACAGCTACAGCTACAGCTACAGCTACAGCTACAGCTACAGCTACAGCTACAGCTACAGCCACAGCTACAGCTACAGCTACAGCTACAGCTACAGCTACAGCTACAGCTACAGCTACAGCTACAGCTACAGCCACAGCTACAGCTATAGTCATAGCTATAGCTATAGCTACAGCTACAGCTATAGTCATAGCAATAGCAATAGCTATAGCTATAGCTACAGCTACAGCTACAGCTACAGCTACAGCTACAGCTACAGCTACAGCTACAGGTACAGCTACAGCTACAGCTACAGCTACAGCTACAGCTACAGCTACAGCTACAGCTACAGCCACAGCCACAGCTACAGCTACAGCTACAGCTACAGCCACAGCCACAGCTACAGCTATAGTCATAGCTATAGCTATAGCTACAGCTACAGCTATAGTCATAGCAATAGCTATAGCTATAGCTACAGCCACAGCTACAGCTACAGCTACAGCTACAGCTACAGCTACAGCTACAGCTACAGCTACAGCTACAGCTACAGCTACAGCTACAGCTACAGCTACAGCTACAGCTACAGCCACAGCCACAGCTACAGCTACAGCTATAGTCATAGCTATAGCTATAGCTACAGCTACAGCTATAGTCATAGCAATAGCTATAGCTATAGCTACAGCCACAGCTACAGCTACAGCTACAGCTACAGCTACAGCTACAGCTACAGCTACAGCTACAGCTACAGCTACAGCTACAGCTACAGCTACAGCTACAGCTACAGCTACAGCTACAGCTACAGCTACAGCTACAGCTACAGCCACAGCTACAGCTATAGTCATAGCTATAGCTATAGCTACAGCTACAGCTATAGTCATAGCAATAGCTATAGCTATAGCTACAGCTACAGCTACAGCTACAGCTACAGCTACAGCTACAGCTACAGCTACAGCTACAGCTACAGCTACAGCTACAGCTACAGCTACAGCTACAGCTACAGCTACAGCTACAGCTACAGCTACAGCTACAGCCACAGCCACAGCCACAGCTACAGCCACAGCTACAGCTATAGCTCTGCGATTTTTCAGTGTGTTGGTTCATTATGCGTCATTTAATTTGCATGCCGCGAATTGTTCGCCGCAAAGTATTCGCAGTTAGCTAGACAAATAAATAGCAATTATTTAGCAATATGCATATTTAGTTTGTTGCCCATAAAGAATGTGGCAAGTTTTTAATTTATACATTTAATGGCACGCACACATAATCATTTGCATTTAATTTATCTATTTGGCTACTCGTCGTGCATTGGAGCCAATGTTTTATTTGCAAATCAGCAAACACGCCGAATTATTTTCAGCTGGTTTTGTCCTTTAATTGAATTGCACAAACAAAATAATTTTCACAGATTTCAAACTATTTTCGTTTCATTTTTTTTTTTATTTTTATAGTTAATGTAAACAATATTTATTCGATATTTGGACTTTTGGTCATATTTATGCGCAAATATTTAACTATTCTAACTAATTTCCCTCCCCCACACAGATTAGCGCAAATTATGTTCGTTTAAGTGTCCGGCGCGTGTCCTTAAAATGTCAATTATTTATTGAGGGCATTTGTGTTGTGTTGTTTTTGTTGCACGGCCACCCGTAAAAAGTGTAGAGGCATAACAAACAACAAAAAGCCCCAAATATCAAACAATATTAAAAACAACGGCAAGCACATGCGACATTCACCAAAGCTCGGGTTAACAAAAAATTCTCAACAAAGCAAAGCAAACAAAAGAAAACATGCAAAAAATATTAATTAAGCCAAATGTTTTTTGATGCATAACTAAAATACAAAATACGAAAAAAAAAGCAAAGAAAGAGAGAGATAGAAAAGGAGAGCGGAAGATTTATATAAATTGTTAAATAAACGCCGGAGTGTGAACACAAAATAAAAGCCAACAAAATGATGGGCACAATGCCACCCAGGTACATATACAAAGCATTCCAAACTATTCAAATTAATTTTCATAATAATAACAAAGCATAGTCATAATTAACAGCGCGAACATTACGCATACGCCATGTATTTCATTTTCTCTTATTTTCAGTTTTTCTCTGTTTATGTTGTTATTATTGTTTTTGTTGTTGTTGGTTAATATGTTTATTTTGCACAATGCAAATATTTTAAATTAATGCAAATTTATCACATAAACGCTCTTATTTTGTCTTCTTGCCGTTTTCTGTAATTACTATTAAGAGCGTGACTGTGTAAGTGTGTGTGTGTGGGCGTGTGTGTGCTGTAAATGGCTAGGCATTTAAATTTGTATGTGTTTAATTAAAACTGTTTAATTCGCTTCAATCGTTTTGCTGCTTTGTTGGTTTGCTGTGCGCTGTGTAACTGATTGATATTGGTTTCATAATGCAAGCCTATTGCATTAATTACATTCATTCATATGATATCAGTGTAAAGAGAGTTTTGGTTTCTGTCTATATGTATGTAAAGTGTTTAAATGCAGTCGATTTTTGATTTTATACAAGCACCAAGACGTATGTTAATCGAATTCAAAGCTGTCGATCAAAATTGCGAGTCAACATTTTCATTTTCATTTTCATTTTCATTTGAATATCGATAGCTGTCATTACGTAACATGGTACATAACTGTTTAACCAAACATTTCCATTTCAATACATTTCAATTGTGTTCTTGTCATCTACTTTCCACCCACAACATCAACAACAACAACTGCAACTATTACAACCACAATAACAACAACAACAACAATTTACAGAAGCCACACCCAAAGTGGTTTGGTATTTACGCCACTCAATGAGTATGCAATTTCCATTTCCCTACTACTGCAATCACAGCAATTATATAAATAAATAAATATATATCTATCAATATACCTCTACTATCTATACATATCCATACATTATATACTACTACTACTACTAACTACATTTCTATCCTCCAAGTACCAGTTATTTATTTTCTGCTCGACCCTTTGTAATATTAACCAATGCACTCCCATACGGCACTTCATAGACCATTCAATTGATTTGTTAATTGCTTCAAATATTTAACGAGCAACGCAAATACTCCCGAAACTCGTGCTCACCTAAATTTTGCATGTCAGACAATTAAAATTCAATTAGTAAGCCTAAATTTAATTTAGTTGTTATATTGTAATTATCGCCTCTGCAGCCAATCCCATTTTTCAATTGTCAAATCTATGCGATGCGGCTGACACTGTGGCTGGGTGCCACACTGGCCCTAGACACTTGATGCGCATTGTAGGGCACTTGAGAGCAGCCACAACAATCTGTGAGCTGAAGCCTCTGTTGCTCTTATTGTGTGATTCAGTGTGTGCGTATGTGTGTGTGTGTGTGCGTGCGAGTGTGTGAATGCGTATGTGTTATGTTCTTTATGACATGCCGAAAAGTGTTCGAGTGCCATTAAGTCACTGTACACACTTAAATGCACACACCAACACACACACACATGCACGCATGCACACTCGCACACTTCAATCATCAACGACAACAACAACAACAACACCAGCAACAGCATTCTCGTCCAGGCAGTCAGTTAATCAATATTGGACACTCAGCCCTACTCATTCAGCAATCGACCCCTACTTTGCATGCCAACAAAGTCATAATTATCATTCAACCGCCCTAACCCGACCTCATCGGATGTGATTTAGCTGCATAAAGCCGAACAGCTCATCTGCTCGTTCAAATCGCCCCTTAAAAGTCACTCAATATTTCAGTCATGTTTGATTTAGCTTGATTGCCATCGCTTTAGTAAAGTTTCGTTAAATTAATTATATTATTATTCAGTTTTTTATTTGTCATTTTGTTTTTACAAAAATGTTTAACTAATTGGCGGATTGGTCCTCTCACCACAAAAAAAAAAAAAAAAAAATAAAAATAAAAAATTATAGAAAAAAAAAAAAAATGAAAGAAAATACGATACGATATATTTAAAATTAAAGCTGCAACAAATCGACAAACTCGTGAATCAGCTTCAATTTGTTGATTTATCCATATCACTCCATTGCGACTGCCATTTAAATTGGTGCATTATGCTTTCTGTATCATGTGTTGTCTCATTTTAGCATAAAATACAAATCAAATTTGATATCCACAAACAAATGTTAATTCATGCAAATTATACAGAACTGAAAACAAAAAAGAACAAATTAAAAAAAAAAACTAAAAAATTAATCAAATCTAAAATGCAACAAACTCAACGTGAACTCCAATAAAATAAAACAACATATTTTCGTAATTGCAAATTGTGTTTGCCGCAAAAAGAGAGAAAACAAAAAATAATAATTACAAAAAAAAAAAAAAAGAAAATAATATCGAATTGCGTACATTTGGTGAATGTCCCATATGCCAATTGGTTTGAACAACTTTAATGAGTATGTTACAAATGTGTGTTATATTTCCCGATATTTTATTGCTACTATTTTGTTTTCCTTTTACTAAGCTTGACTGTAACTTTGATTAGCTGAGCTGACTACAAGCGCCACTTGAGCTGAGCTGAACTGCAAATGAAGCGGGCTGCCTTATTACTCCTCTATTCACTATATATCTCGTTGCCCAGGCAGCCAATATTAAGTGGCTCTCCATAGGATAATACTCTTTTATACATGTACATATATATATGTGCACATGCAAGTGCATTCGCCACAAAGGACAACATTGTGAAAAGCGTCAGGCTCACGTATAAATTCGCGAGCACCTTAAATGAATACAAAAGGTAACTGCAGCAGCAGCAGCAGCAGCAGGAGCAGGAGCAGGAGGAGCAGAAATTGGCACAAATTTTATTAAATGCTCACGTATACAAATCCGTTACACAAAACCGAAAATGCTTGCATCTGACAGACACACAAACACACATGCACACATGCACACATGCACACATACAAATACTCGTATGCGTGATGCGCATACAGATTCCTATAGAGATTCGGCTATAGCCACAGTGATATAGGATAAAGATATGCATGCCAATACATTTGCACAAGCCACAATTGTTTTCATGGAGAACAATAACTTACATGGGATGCCGCTCGTTCGGGCTCTCGTTCTGGTTCTGGTTCTGGTTCGGTTTCTGTTTCTGTTTCAGGCTCTAGCTGTGCTGTGCTGCTCGTGGTGCTGCAGCTCGTTTGCTGATGTATGCATAAAATAATCCTTTTATGCTCGGCACAACAATGTCCGTGAAATGCAAAACAATAACAATAATAACAACAACAGCACCAGCAGCAGCAGCAACAACAATGAAATGACAACATGTTGCGAATAACTCTCGCCTGCCTGTACCCCGCCGCCTCCTGCCAGCCGCATAGGCGCATTAACATAATGCGCAGCCAACTCAAGTGCATGGCTTTGCAGAAGACTGGCCGGGGGGAAATGGCTCTGGCTCTGGCTGTGGCTGGTCGTGCAGCCTATGTGTCGTATGCGCATTGTGTGCGTCGGTTATCAACGTTATGCTTCCCGCCTGCCGCCTGCCGCCTGCCGCCTCCCGCCTCCTGCCAGCTATCTCTTTGTGGAGCATGTGCAACTGTCGCCTATAACTTTTGCCACACCATGTCCTGTTTTGTTTGTTGTTGCTGTTTGATTTTGGG
Source organism: Drosophila arizonae (assembly GCF_054131065.1). NCBI lineage: Eukaryota > Metazoa > Arthropoda > Insecta > Diptera > Drosophilidae > Drosophila > Drosophila arizonae. Next base: position 24,157,431 of record NC_142924.1, on the reverse strand, counting down.
CGCCACTCGCGCGTTCTGTTTGCACAACCAACAAAAATCACTTCTCACTTTCAGTCATAGATACGTACTATGTACACATAATGCTTTTTGGCTAGCCCCAGCTCAGGCAAGGCAAATGCAAACACACACACACACACGCACACGCATACATACTGAAATAGTGTGGGCGTTTATTTGTTTGGATGTCGCTGCATGCTGATGAAAATGTAAATTTTATGCATTCCGTAAAGACTAAAAGTCGAATCTAAGCCGGAAAACAGAAGTGATTACTCCACTTGGTATACACTAACACCAACTGCGGTTAGCACATTTATAGGCCTCTTTTGGGGATCCAAAGACGCCAATTGAAATTCTCTGCAATTCCGATAAAAATAAAAATCAATTTCAAATAGTTCGACCCGCAGTATTTTTCCGTTTACTATTTGGAATTTATTTCTATTCGGAGAGTGGCACAGTTCTTATTTACAGGTCTCAGGACTCTTCCTGCCTGGCTCATTGCTCAACGGAATTTATAGTCAGCTCAGCTTTATGTTACCAAGTGTATATTGCACTCGGCGTTCCACGCAGATCATTTATCCTTTTAATTTTGAGACTTTTACTGCATAATTCTTGCCCTAACCTAAACGAATAATGCCAACAATTTACTTTAACTCACTTTTTATGTACTTGGTGGCTTGGCTTTTAAGTTGGTGCTGTTGTTGTTGCGCCTTCCGTCGGCTCTGTCTCTCCGCCCCTCTGCGCCAGTGTCCCTCTTTCGCTCTGTCCTTCTGGAACCGCAACAACACACAAATCCTTTCGTTTACTTAGAGCTCTGCCTGGTTTTGTGCCTGTATTTTGGCTCTGCTTTCTGTGTTTCTGTTTTGTATTTTGTATTTCGTATTTCGTATTTCGCATTTCGCATTTCGTATTTTAAGTTTTAGTTGCAGCTCAAAGCCATAAAATTTATGTTGCTTCATTCCTCAATAATTGCATAGCTCGGTAAATTTTAATGCAAGCGGTCATAAATAATTTCGTACGGTGCCTTCGTTTGCTTGACTTGCGCCACAATATAAATTACGCTGATACACTAAATAACTACGTAGTCTGTAGCATAATAAAAGCCAGAAAGGCATTCGCCAGCTATCGTACAACTAAAGTGCATTTTTGCTTGATATTTTCTTTAACTGTAACAAACACAACAACTTATGCCACAACAACAACAACAATTGCGACAATTCTACAAATGAACAACAACAACAACAACAACGACGACGTAACGTCTTGGGGCCACTTTGCGTGACTTGGCGTCGGCACGTGACGTCACGCAACGCCGTCAATTGAATTGTATGCATTGCACGCATATGACCCGCACTTGGCCACGGCCACGCCCACCACACAAATACACATACCCACACACGCACACACTGACACTTACACTCACGTGTGGAACGGCCATTTTTGATGGGGCGAACGTAATTGCAACTGCATTGGGGCCTGCATCGCCGTGGCGCAGTTTGCAAAAGCAAGTTAGCGTGATGAGCATGAATCTATCAGCGAAACTCGATGAGCTGCAGCGAGGCGATCGACACCTGGAGACGACAGTCGCCTTGTGCGAAATCCGCACACAGCTGCAAGAGCTGACCAAGTCCGTGGAGAGCTGCCAGAGTGAGGTATCGGAGGTAAGTGGAGCACACCGGATTAACACCAAATTCAATTGTCTTAAATTCGATTTGCCATTATGTGTGTGTGTGTGTGTGTGTGTGCTTGTGTATAGGTCAAACGTGACATGGTGGCCATCAAGCACGAACTGGACACCGTGCAGCAGGTGAAGGAGGAGATTGAGGAGCTGCGCGAATATGTGGACAGACTGGAGGAGCACACGCACAGACGGAAGCTAAGACTTTTAGAACAAGTTTGTAGCTTAAATTATTTGCCATGTTGTGTAATTAAATACTTGAATTTCATTTCTATTCATGTACACCAAACCAAACCAAACCAAACCAAGCCACAACCGAACCAAAACCAAACACCCAAACAGTACAAAACAAAACAAAGCAAAACAAAACAAACACAAACATCGAACAATACGACACTGAAAAGTTGTGCTCATGATACAAATTTCTTGGAATTCAATTCCATTTCCTTATTTGTCTACATCTATGTATATCTATATGGGCGCAACTTTCGAATACCCCACATACAGAGACACCGGCTTTCAAGTTCACACATTTAACATGATTATTTTCAGTTCTATTATGTTTTATATATTCTCTATTGGTTAATAAATTTTTAAGCAGAAATCTAAACAAAAATCGTTTTTTATTTCAAGTTTATTCTAATAAGTTTTTATCAGTTCACAGTGTTAATCCAATTTGTTGGATTGTCCACCTAGTTTTAATATTTTGGTTTAAGTTGAAATCAAATACCGATTGGCCTCATCTCAAAGAATATGACGTAACATTTGATTTTTGATGCACACTTGTTTGCAAAGCGTTTGAGAAAACCCGCACATACCCAGCCAATCATCCCGGATCCCGTCCCGCCGCCTTTGTAGTCGTGCTTTGCTAATTGAGTTCTGTTTTTGGGCCACCTGTTGCAGGGTCTCACCTTCTTCCTCACCTACTCCATATTCTCGGCGGTGCTGGGCATGCTGCAATTTGGCTACAACACTGGAGTCATCAATGCGCCCGAAAAGAATATTGAGAACTTTATGAAGGATGTGTACAAGGATCGCTATGGCGAGGACATTAGCGAGGAGTTCATACAGCAGCTCTACTCGGTGGCTGTCTCCATATTTGCCATTGGCGGCATGCTCGGTGGTTTCAGCGGTGGCTGGATGGCCAACCGCTTTGGCAGGTTTGTAGTCAGCCGAAACAACAGTAAAACGTATTTTGGCTAATATTGCGATACACTTACAGAAAAGGCGGCCTACTGTTGAACAATGTGCTTGGTATATCCGGCGCCTGTTTGATGGGCTTTACCAAAGTTAGTCATTCCTATGAAATGTTATTCCTTGGCCGATTTATAATAGGTGTTAATTGCGGTAAGTAAATCACTTTCCATAAATTATAGATCTATATTCATTTATGTGTGTCTCTCTCTCTCTCCCGCTCTCTCTCTCTCCCGCTCTCTCTCGCTCTCTGCAGGTCTCAATACATCATTGGTGCCAATGTACATCTCTGAAATAGCACCACTGAATCTGCGCGGTGGTTTAGGTACTGTTAATCAATTGGCTGTGACTGTAGGTTTACTATTATCCCAGGTGCTGGGCATTGAACAAATCTTAGGCACTAATGAGGGCTGGCCCATTCTGCTGGGCCTGGCCATATGTCCAGCAATATTGCAATTAATATTACTGCCAGTTTGTCCCGAGTCCCCAAGGTATTTGCTCATAACCAAACAATGGGAGGAGGAGGCGCGTAAAGGTAACAGCCAACAGCCAACAGCCAACAGCCAATAGCTGAGAGTAAATGGTAATCAAATTAATTCGCTTATTTTGGCAGCACTGCGTCGTCTACGCGCCTCCGGCTCCGTGGATGAGGACATTGAGGAGATGCGCGCCGAGGAGCGCGCCCAGCAGGCCGAGAGCCATATATCGACCATGGAGCTCATTTGCTCGTCTACGTTGCGTCCGCCTCTGATCATTGGCATCGTGATGCAGCTGAGCCAACAGTTTAGCGGCATCAATGCCGTCTTCTACTACTCCACGTCGCTCTTCATGAGCTCCGGACTGACCGAGGAAATCGCCAAGTTCGCCACGATAGGCATTGGCGCCATTATGGTAACCCGGCTGCAGTTAACCCAACCAAGACTTCACACCCTCACATGAATCCTTGCTTTCAATACAGGTTGTCATGACTCTGGTGTCCATTCCGCTAATGGATCGCACTGGCCGTCGTACGCTGCATTTGTATGGACTGGGCGGCATGTTCATCTTCTCCATATTCATAACGATTTCCTTCTTGATCAAGGCAAGTACAAGGGTTGCCATCATTCTGCATAACTCCCATTTAGCATTTGGTATTTTGAAGTACGGCAATTATTTGCCAGACGTTTTATTTTTAGCATTAGCATATATTGCATATTGCATTTGATTTGGTAATGATTTAAAGACGCTGTCTACATATTTTACATCTAATGCTACACGTTCTATACTTGTATGTTTTGATAAATATTTGAATATTGACATCGATATTTTATGCATGAAGTTGTGTAGACCCCCTTTGCCAACCAGCCCTAGAGTAAAACCGAAAAAAATAAAATAAAATAAAAACAGAAAGAGAAAAAAAAATGAAAAAAGGGCGGGCATGACAGTTGTCCCGAGCGTATATCTATAAATTATTGATGTGAGATATGTATATTTGAATTTATAACAAGCTGAATTTATAGCTGCGCCTCTGCCAGCAATCAATTTGCCATACCCCTCGATCGCATTGCATTTACTGCAATGTGCCTTGTAGAAATACGTTTAAATTAGTGAAAAAATATATATGTATATACTATGTTATTTATGGGCTACCGCTAAGCCACTGCAATTATTAATTTTGTGTAAAATATATTCTCAATCTAGCACACATATCTAGCATGCAATGCACCCAGCAGACACAGATTTAATTTATTGCTAGCTTTTTTACAGTTTTACCTTATGTATTAATAAATCTTGTTTAAGCTTTAAGGCTCCCTGTACATATAGTATTTATGATTCCCATTTTTAATATGAATATATTTCTAAATATGTTAATCTAACTTAAAGCCTGTTGCGTGTCGCCCGTTTTGCACCTAAAGTCAACTTTGTTGCTTGCCCTATACAAAAGTAGTTTTTCTTTGCAACGTTTCTATATTGTGTTGTGCCTAGGTTAAGTTGTTGCCCAAATGAGCTGCCCATTTATTCAAGTATTTGACTGAGTCTAGCATGTGAGAGACACGAGACAGCAGTCGGAGCTATCAGCCCATGAGAGGCTTGGCTCCAACTGAACGCGTTCAGGGGGTCAGCTCATTTGGGCAATTGTCTCGCCCCTTATTTAAAAGCTATTCTCGACTTGGCAGGCTTTTGCCCCCACTCACACACACACAGACACAGACACAGACACACTTATTTAAAATTGATTTGTTTTCCTATTTTGATTAATTGACAAAGAAAAGCAGACACAGTTTCAACAGCAAAGACAATTCACACGATTTGCAACTTGCAATTTGCAGTTTTTCCGGGCACCAAAATGCAAACAGTTCACAACACAGCCAGCCGCAAGCCAGTGTTGGATAATGTACAAAGCTGTCGCTAAATTGATTCTAGAGCAGAACACGCGCTGACAAACGCTTCAAAGGCCACTTCCAACACACAAACCTCACACTGTCACACCGTCAAATGTGTCAACACGCCGCTTGATTTATTTAAATAGACTTGAACTAAATCCTAATCTATATAATACTACTTATTTAAGATATACATACATACTAGTACTCTCCACTACTTGTACTTTAAGCGTTCTCCAAAGGTGTTACAGCAAAAGCATAAAAGCTCAAGTGACAGTTTGTGACGCGACGAGAACGATTCAACTCTTTGAGAACCAAGATAGCAACTACTTTTACAGTATCTTAACTAAGTATATGTTCCAGTGGACGCTAAGCCCAACTCATGCATATAAGCGCTCAGACTCATATTGTGGTAGAGGGTTTAACTTAACTTACATTACTTTACGTTTCTGGTCCGATGGCTGACCAAATTCCTTGATTTGTTTTGGTTTGTTATCAACGAACAGTTCGTTAAACATCAAGAATATATATAAGTATATGTACTGCATACATGTACATATATTTGCATATATGAGAATGAAACAAAAAGCCTACAAATCATCGAGAACGCGAGTACTACGCATTTTGTATAGGAGTTTTTTGGTTATGTGCAGGAAATGATCGACTGGATGTCATATCTGTCTGTGGTCGCTACGCTCGGCTTCGTGGTGTTCTTCGCCGTGGGACCCGGCTCCATACCCTGGATGATAACAGCGGAGCTCTTCTCCCAAGGCCCGCGGCCCAGCGCCATGGCCATAGCCGTGCTGGTCAACTGGATGGCCAACTTTGTGGTCGGCATCGGATTCCCCCGAATGAAGGTGAGTCGCTATATGTTGAGTAAAATCATGCATAACCTATTTACGTTTCCTCATATTGTACAGAACTCTCTGGAGAACTACACATTCTTGCCATTTAGCGTTTTCTTAGCCATATTCTGGATATTCACCTACAAGAAGGTTCCTGAGACCAAAAACAAAACCTTTGAGGAAATCTTGGCCCTCTTCCGTCATAACAACGGCAGGTATGTACGCGCTTCCATTCAATCATAGACTTTGCACACAGCTCACTGCGATTCGATAACTACATAGTTCTGACTGTAATCAAACCTAAAGAGATTAGACAGACGCCTATTCAATTCCCCAGAGCAGCTCAGCCACATTTCCACAAATCTATTGTAACTAAAACCTCTCCCTAAGCGGAACGAATATCTTTCCTTCAATTATGTACTTGGAAGTTTATTATGCGGTATGCATAGAAGTTGTGTGTAGCCCGCCAGCTATGCGCCTAAGTTGTTAAATTTTGAAATTTACATCTTGTTTATTTTGTTGTAACTGATTGCGTTTTAACGACTGTACTGAAAATAATACCAACCATGTCCATTCTATGTATGCCCGAAACTGAAGGACATTTCGAGATAGTAGACTGTACGGGTAAGTTGCATGAATTTCAGAGAAACTGACAAAACAAAAAATGAAATCAAAAACAAAAACAAACTTAATAAACTCCAGATCGAAGCTTAAACAAAACTACAATCTGAAGCGTTTCGCTCTATTTAAACGTAGCTCGTTTGCTGTACTTTATTAGTTCACTCTAAAAGCAACTTTATTGTACATTTTAACTAATTAAAACAAAACAAAAACAAAAACAAAAACAAAAAACAAATCAATGAAATTCTATGAAAACTTGCGCTCAAAGTTTCATACTTTTTCGGCATGTCTGCTTAACTTTGCCTGTTCTACTCGTTACTTTTGTTACAAATTACAAATTACAATTTACAATAAAAATAATTAAATCTACTACAACAATCAATTAACAGCTGGCTACAGCTGACAAACTAATTAATCAATACAAGTTCATATTTAGCAATTTAAATATACAAACTACTCAAATATTTCATATGAATTTAAGTACTCTGTATACCCTTCTATTTAAATGCCATGTTTCATTATCAACCGTTTTGTAATTCTCTATTCTATCTCTCTCATGTCACCACCACCACCCCAAAATGAACTATATATGTATGTATGTATGCATATACATATATCCATGTATTTCAATCAATTCAATTTCTAATTCATGCAGCGCCCCTACATCTAAACAATCCCCCTCCGAGTCTTTGTCCTGATTGCTCATTGTTCATTCTTAATAAATTGGTTAGTTTAAAGCACCACAAATTTTCAGTGTTAATAACAGAGCACAACAACAACTGACAAAACAAAAACACACACGCACACACAGCGACACACACACACACACACACGCACACACAGTCATATAAGTTAACAAAACATTTTGATTATGTTGCTTGTCCATTTAGTGGGGAGAGTGTCAACGGCAATGGCAACAGTAGCTCCACAGCGGACATTGAGATATCGCAACGTGACTCCAATGCAACGCGAACCAAAGTGCAGTAAAGTAGGGCAGCTGTTGTCCCCCGCACACGCCCCAGCCCACATTGCCGCCCACGCCCACGCCCAAGCCCAGCCCATGCCCAGTTGCAATGTCCTTGCAAATTTAATTGGCATTTCAATGTGTGCACAAGGAAACAGTCGCAATCTCAACAGTCGGAAATCACTTTTTTTCCTCAATTTCGCTCGAGTTTCGAAGTGGAACTGAGCGGAAAAGTTTGCTTGCGACAGCTCTTGCGATTAGTCTTGTTTACTTTTAATTTATTTCATACGTTTTAATATTAAGTTCCCTTTTGTTTTTCTTCTGTTTATCTAAATAAATATTATCATAAGTTATTTGAATTGTTGTTTTTTTATTATTATTATTTCGACTTTGGTTTTGCTTTTCGTTTTCATGTAGCGACCGCGCCTAATAACTTCCAAGCCAGCTCAAACATATGCTCTAAGTTCTTTCAGCTGAGGCTAACCCACCTACACACACACACACACATACAGGTGTAGAGAATACAAGGTCCCGATTTTGATCGCCCCACCTGCTCCTCTCTGTAGGCGTTCGCGTATTATGCCCAATGTCTCGTAATGCTGTCATTAGTTTGCAAAAATTAAATTTTAAATACGTTTACACTTAAAACATAATCGTAGAGTGTGCGAATTTCAGGAGTATGCTAAACTGCACAAATAGCTTGGAGCCACAAAGTATGAATTCTGGCATCGAGCATGCCGCCTTGATGGTATCTGAGGAGAAGACCCAACATGACTCACGTAAGAATTTTAAAAACGAATTACAAACTGCAAGCAAAATTCCAACTTACGTTCTTAATTTCAATCTATTATTTGTTGTGCAAATTGCTCGTTCAATAAAAACAAAAACAAAAATACAAAAAAAAAAAAAAACAAAAAACAAAAATTAATGCAAAAATGAACCTAAAAACAAACACCAATGAAAACAATACACCATATTTACGTATCCATGTTGTACAACAAACACAATTACACACATCCAACATAATGACCTCTAGGTAAACTGAAAATAGATGTTTAGCTCGGCCTAAAACAAAAAGTAAACCCACTTACACTTGTAACATGCACACTAATACACTCATACACTCATACATGTACATGTATATATGTATATACATTTATATACACTTAAACAATACAAATAAATACAAACATATTCAACATGCCGCCATATTAGTGTTACACATTGCGTATACGCAATGTCCCACCCAGACACAAGCAGCGACATGGTGAAACTCTCAAAAATAATACACTAAATTACGCATTAACACATATTTTTAATAATTAATTAGCAAACATTTCTCTTCAAATTTGAATTTCAATTTCCATTTTAATTTCCATTTAAACATTTATTTTTACTCGAATCCACACATTTCCAGCCATTTCGATGTGTCTAACTCGTGAAGCATGCAACATGGCATGACTTACGCTCATAACATACATCTCTTAATATTTATTCCTACAAAATTACTATTTATTCAAAATGTATTATTAAACTAGTTGCAATTGTAGTTCTTCAAAAGCCTTGTAGTTATATATACTTATAGTTTTTTTTTTTTTTTTTTTTTTTTTTCTGATTGACTAATTTACACTAATCGGAGTCTAAAAGAAGTATAAAGACTTAAAATATAATAAAATAAATTGGTGTCGGATTAAAAAATATTAAGGAAGAGCTTTAAAAATATATAATTTCGAATTTAATAAACTGAACTTTGATCTTTCTATGAAAATGACGCGCAGAATCATGGTATGATGATTTTGTTAAATGTATCTAACATGCAGAAGGCGTGGGCGACACCACAAAGTATCTTCTTGATCAGAGCGACGAATTTATTCTGCCTGTCTGTCCGTATGTCTTGATGTGTCGATCTCATTATAACAGCTAAAGACTTGTTATTTTATAAATATAATATGAATTGATACTATGTGGGGCTAAGGGGACAAAGGTCTTAGAAGCAGGGCTTCAAGCCTAGGAACGCCGGTTAATTACATCTAGTGCTAGGGCCATTAGGAAATATGCATCATCATCACAAATTATATAAATATTAGTTGCTTTTAGCTTTTTCTGTTATGCATGCCTGACCTCAAATCTCTTCCTTTTGGCAATTTAATATTAGCTTTTAAATGTTTCAACTATTAGAATATATAAGTATTAAAAATTTGATATAATTTTAACCATGCCATATTTTTCGTTTTAAAACTATTCATAATTATCTGGGAATATTTGAATTGTGCTGCTAAAATTATAATAAACAAATTCGAAATCAACGACAACAATTAACATATTGGAAACCAATTAAATAATCAACTGGATTTATACACAACTACAACTAAAATAACAACAACAACAACCACAACAACAACAATACTACCATCATTCACAATATCAAATAATAATAAAACATGAACCTACTGTATGTAACCGATTGGGAAACGTCACTGATTTATTGGCGACAATCTGAATAATGCATGAACCAAAAACAAAAACAAAACATTCCAAATCAATTTGTTGCAAATTATATACTAAAGTCTTTGGTACGACTTCGTTCTCGTTGACGGTTGAAGGCATGGGTCCATATCCGTTAAGTGATAGCACCAATCTCTTGGGTCCAGCGTCGACGAGCTATGCGAGCGGCGGTGTCGGTGTCGGTGGAGCCGGCTCCACGGCCTGCTACACAAACTACGGTACAAATATACAAACGCCAGTTCCTAATCGCAAATGCTACTACAATGAGTCTGACTACGGGCGAGACGATAGCTTTCGCAGGCACTCGGCGCATGGAAGAATGTCATGTAGGTTAACAGCAACTACACTAAGAGCCCCTAAGCCACATTCACAGAGTCCCCAATCAAGCAATTTATAAGACACCAGCTATTGGGCCACCAGCCACAAAGCATTTACATGAAAATGCCTCGCGTGCCGCTTGGACAAGACTTAACACACAATCGCACCCAGCTCGTCAGTTAACCAGTTAACAGTATCTGCTCGTATCACTAACCTTCTAGGCTAAGCTGCAACGAACTGCAGAGGGGTTCGCTCTAGTGCTGAGAACCTTGGTTGATCAACTGCTTTAAATATACATCATTTTGGTTTGTTTGTTTTCTTTTCCTATTGTTTCCCATTATAGTACGCAAGTGAACGAGAACTCGGGACCTGCCTAAACCTTGTTGAGCAATAACATTGAATTGGCTAAGTAAACAATATATCTAAAAAAAACAAAAAAAAAAAAAAAACTAGCACCTTTCAAGAAACCACTGTTCTACATAAAGGGTGCCAATAATGCGAGCAAATTAAAAATCATGCGGGTTATATCTTGTATTCAAAATTGTCCGGAAATAACTTTGAGAATTGCTTCACAAATCACAATTCATTTCATTACCATAAATCATTCAGTCGCTAAATACGTTTTTTAGGCTGCATGACATTCGCTCGAGGCGAGAAATCATTTGTAAATTGTAAATCGAAATAGATGAGCGCATGTGTATTATTGGCATGTACTTTTTGCATGCACTGTTAGACTTAGCCACTACTACAACTACCACTAAAAGTAAATACAGCCAGAAAACTAATAAACTAGCTCGAATAAATAAGAGAAATAAATCGAACTGAAATCAAGTTTTACTGGAAGCTCTATTAATTGGAAAACTGTTTCGATTTTCATTTTGTTCTTTTGGCACCTTTGCGCTTCTTGTAGCTGCATCCGAGCGATTTTTAGACGGCGGCCGAAGTACACACCAGGGCCGGAGCGCTGCCTCTGCGCCCCATCACCTTCGTCAGCAAGCACCTGCCTGCCAGAACAGCGGGCCTTGACTGAGGAACGGCTCACCTCCTGAAACTGCCAGTGTACATTCAACGAGTCGCGCTGAGGAGGAGCACCAGCAGCACCAGCAGCACCACCAGTCCTCCTCCTCCGCCATCAACTCTGCCGCTGCAGTCGCAGCACAGCCCCAGCATCAGCATCAGCATCAGTCCTGTTACACCTCACACGATTACGTGCATTGTAGCTATGAGAAAGATATCGTATGTGATCAAGCGCCGCCGCTACTGTCGAACAGCACCCAACACAAGCATGAGCCGCTCCAGCAGCAGGAGGCGGCAGCCGTCATCTCGCATTGCCATCAAGCACAACAGCCATCGCAGCGCAAGCACAGCCACAGTCACAGTCCGCATCACAGTCGCCATACATCCCCGCACAGCCATCACTCCCACCTGGGCCAGGGTCAGAGCCAGCAGGGTCAGAGGCAGTCACAATCGCACTCGCACCATCATCATCGCCGTCGACGCCGGCAGCACAGCGTCGCTGCTGTGGGGGGCAGCGGCAGCCTGCCTGGCGCCCACACCCATCAGTCGTCCTCGGGCGGCGGGCAGAGCACTTCGCGGCATGTGTGCAGCAGTCGGCGCCATCGCTCCGTCACGGATGTGTCCTGCAGCTCGATTAACGCCTGCCAGGATGCGGCATGCGCCGACCGCGAGGTGCAGGAGATAATGGTGCGCAAATCCTGCTGCAGCTCGTCCCGCACCGAGCTGGCCCAGTACTTTGCAGAAGACCTGTACGGCACTTCGTCGCGCCGGCCCAGCTCCTGCTGCACCAGCTCCGACTACTGCTACCAAACGGACTCCACTAGCCTGTACGGCTCGCGCTCCTCCCTGAGCCGCAACAACTCCATCAAGTCCGCATCGGCCGCCATGCGCAAGCAGCAGCGCCTCCAGGCGCGCCAGCCCAGCTACACGTCGATATCCCTGCGGGGCCTGAATGCCAGTCGGCCCAACAGTCAACTCGGCTCGCTGACCTCCATCTTCGATCGGGCCAAGCAAATCGCCGACGAGAGCAACCAGGCCGAGCACGACCAGCGCCTGGCCACGGTGACGCCCTCCCGCAGCTCCACGCTGGACCGGCACAGCTCGAAGGGCGCCCTGAGCAACGAGCTGCCCGAGTATGCCTGCTCGCCGTCGCCCATTCGCTGGAGCTTCCTGGCTGACGGCAAGTCGCCCACTGAGCTGGAGCTGGAGGGCGCCGTGGGTGGAGCTGCTGAGGCAACGGAGCCGACTGCGGAGGATAAGATGGAGGCCTGGCACGTGCCCCAGCCGGAGATGAAGCCGTGCCGCAAGCTGACTAGCAACACGGAGACCAGCAGCTGGAAGAGCTCCCTGTATGATGACAGGCCCAGCACCTCGGCAGCGGCACGGAAGCGACGCGGCAGCAGCTACCACTGCGAGTTCGAGGAGTCGACGACCATACTGTTTCACCAGGACCAGGAGGGAGAGCCGTACAACAACTGTTGCAGCAACTACATACAGTGCAACACCTATCTGGATCAGGACCTGCAAATCACCAGCGAGGACATCCATCAGTACCTGTCCAAGGGCAATCCGATGGCGGGCGATGTGCTCAACAATTCCAAGAACTATCCGTTTCAGCCCAGCAATGCGCTTGAGTTCCAGTACAAGAACAACTTTCAGCAGGGTAACAACAACACGAACAACAACACCAACACCACAAACACGGCTTCAAGCGACGCTGGCGAATGCTTCCATCGGTACGAGCGCAGCTGCCACACCAGCTCCAGCAAGGAAACGAATCTGAATCAGAACTCGGGTGGAGCCCAGGCGGCGCTGGAGCAGGAGCCGCTGTCTCCCAGCAATATCAACCTCTCGAGCAGCAGCAACAACATCAACATTGTGTTTGGCAGCGGCGGCCAGGAGCGGAACGCCAACGAGGTGAAGTTCATCAACAATCGAGCAGGCGAGCGGGAGCGGGAGGCCGAGGCGTCGGTTAGCTCCGAGGCGCACCACGCCGGCTACCTGCCCTACACGTATCCCAGCTACGACTACTCGAACATGTCCGGCAATTCGCACTTCGAGAAGCCGCTGGCCATCGATGAGCTGCCCAAGGAGTTTGCTGGCATGCACCTCGACGGCGGTGGCTCCACGACCAGCGAGCACTCGTCATCGTTGCACTTTGACTCGTTTGACGCCGCCTCGGAGCAGAACTTGCTGTCGCAGCCCATGTCGCCGGGGTCGCCAGCATCGGTTTCAGTCAATCCTGCTGCCGATGGGTACATGCACCACGCCCACTTCGATCAGCATCAGCCGCATTATCATGGCCAGTACACGCATGCGCATCAATTGCACCCACACATGCACAGCCACGCCCACGCCCACGCCCATGCCCATGCCCATGACCATGACCATCACAGCACCAGCACCATCACCAACACCAACACCCACACCAACAACAGCAGCACGCTCCACTATGGCACCCACGACCTGACCGAGGACCAGTTCCGGCTGGGCAACGCCCTCAAGAAGGTGCGCAAGCGTGCACGCAAATACACAGACTTCCTGCGCAAGAAGTGATCCGGGACCGTGAGCCAGACCCCCGCTGATCAGCCTTACTATTCCCATCCCTAGATTCGCCCTACTTTGGCCGCAAGTATGTGGTCGTCTCGAAGTCGCGGGCGACGCAGCCGCGGCGGTCGCAGAGCCTGGATGAGGATTAGCTGTGGACGGACCATTCGATTGCATTCTCAGCTCACTCTTTTCTAAAAGCAATAATTCAACATTTTTCGTCGCCACACACACACACACACACACACACACACACACGCAGATCGCGAAATGAATAAATAACTTAAATTTGTACACTGCCAAATGATAAAGATGATTTAAAAATTGTTTATTTGTGGTAAGCTAAATTGTATTGTGCGATATACACACACACACACACACAGACACAGACACACTTACACTAAGGCAGATTAAGTCATTCGAGTACGGCAGCCAGCTACCAAATAACAAGAAGAACAACCACAACAACGACTATTTTAAAAATACCTAAGCTAACAGTGCGTATACATGATAAGTATGAAAATTTGTATATTCAACTTAAAGATAAGAACAGGTTTTGAATTTGCATATTTAACTTAAAGATAACTAAAACAAAAAAGAAGAATAGGAAGAAAAAACAAAATCTGAAGCAAATGAAAATAATAATGCACAACTACCAAAGTATAGTTTTAAAAGAAGCAAAAAGAAAAACAAAATGAAGAATTAAACATCTTTAACTAATTATTTATTAGGGTTAAGTGATCGAAGGAGCGCTACAAGATTTAGAGTTTCAGCAAATGCAGTAAGAATAACAAAAACAAAATATAACTATTTAACTACTACAAAATTATTAACATATGCAAGCAAAACAAACAACTGTAGCAAACACATACAAATGCAAGCTATTGAGCATTCCACTAAGTCAGTAAGTTAATATTAAATATCGCATATAGGAAAGTGATTTTCGTTGTTGTTCTTTTTTTGGAATTATTTACAATTTGATAAGCGAGTTTTTATGGTTGAAATTAAAGAAGTTTCTTCAGGGAATGCTTGCAATTTATGTATAAGCAATATGCCGTGTTGCTCAAACGACAATTGAACACTTTTATTATATTTTTAAAATTACCAAAGTTTCATATTAAATTAAGATACATTTAAGTTTTCCCTACATTTCCTATCATTTCTTTAAGTTTTTGGTTCGATTCGTGTTTATTTTGCAATTTTTGTTGATTGCATGGATCCCAACAACTGTCTTCCAATTGTATTTGATAGAAATATTATAGTTTGAATTTCTTTAAATGTAAACAATTTACATATATTGATTACACACATACACATACACATAGACTTATAATTTGAATAAATTATTCAATCGAACGTACCTTGCGTGACACAAATAAATCAATACAAAAAAATTAATGGTAAACAAAGGACGAAGAACTGTAAATATTTGCTGTTAGTTAATCATTAAATTAATTTACAGATAAATTACATAAAGAAAGGAATATACTTAATATAATTTGTAGTCATTAGCTGTAATCATAAAAATAGGTAAACCGGAATAATAAATATAAATGCACTGCCAAAAAGGTTTTATAAAAGTAAAAACAAACAAACAACCACAAAATAGATCGACGATGAGAGATCGATTGAAGACGAAGACGAAGACGAAGATGATGATGATGATGATAAAACAATAACTGTTGTAAATATAAGAATGAATACATATAGAGAAAATCATAGACATTTTTTAATGGCACATTAAATAACGAGGAGCATGCGACTTGCAGATTTTTTACATTATTTTAAAGAACTAAGTAAAACACAACAATAAATGAATTAAAAACAAATTCTAAAAAAGAAAAAAAAAAAAAAACAACAACAAAAAGAAAAAGCCACGCGGCAGCGATTTTGTAGCAAAATCAAAATCAAAAGAAAAATGTTAACATTGCATAAAATTTAAAAATAAAATAGAAAAATTAATTAATTAAAGCCAAAAGCAAGACACAAATAAATTAATTAATAATAAAAGGAAGAAGACCTGCGCTAACACGAATACGAACGATGTTAACTGGTTGTGAGTTTGAAAGGATAAACAGCCGAGATACTTCCGATCGGGGGAGTATCTGGGATGCATATCACTTGAGCCGAACTAGTCTAATGTTGTGTGCACTAGTCAAATGCAGATGTGTAAATAATACAATTGGAAACCCAACTTAGTTAATCGACGCCCATGCAACTAAATATACACACGCAATAAATTAACTATGCAATTTAACGACAAATTAGTTCATAACAACAATGACAGAAACCAATCCAATTAATGATGCATACAATTTTAATGTTCACTGAATGCAAAAATTAAACACTGTGAAGTTCGCGTAAACAAAACAAAATTAATTTAAAACAGAAGCAAAACAAAACAATTTATGATAATCATACACAAAGTTGAAAGCAAAACACAACACAAAATAATAAAAAACTGCAAAGAGAAAACATTTAAACAAAAACAAAAATCCAAAGGACAAAACCAAACTAACAGAAACAATTAGACGACAGCATAAAAGAGAAAAACAAAATAAAAGAAAATGTGAGAGCCGTTAGCAGAAAAGTTATACCCTTACAATGGATCCATGGAGAGGATTGGTCGATTCCCTGAACCGGATGGTTTGATTTTGATTCACTTCTTAAAGGTTTTTTATGATTTGTGGGCGGAGCATAGGCGATAGATACAGTTAATTCAATATGTTCTAGCATTTGTCATAACAATATATAGTTGTGTACATAACTATTAAAATTATGTATTACCATACCAGGGGAGTTATCTTAAGTATATAAATACATGATAAATACTTATAAAGGTGAATAATTAGGCACAACTATACATAGCCACACACACACAAACACCCACACACACACACACAACACATAAGCACACAGAATATTAGACAAATATGAGTTTGCGTTAGTTAAAGCAAAATGGGCAATGGAAAATAATAATTAATAATATAATGATATACAATAATAAACTTGAACTAGGTATGTAATTATGAATTTACATTATTTTTAGCAAACCCAAAAATTACAAATCTAAAAACCAAAACAAAACAAATGAAAATCCAAAACCAAAAACAGAAACAAATAATGAAAACTCTAATACCACTTAAATGCAAGAAAGAAAAACTTATTGAAATTAAATTGATGAATTAAGTAAATAATTGCTCAATTTAGCAAAGAGTATAAATAAAGAATTATACGTTAAGTAATAATTTCAATAAACACGACTTTTTCTTAATGGTGCAAACGGGAATGCATGCATATATGACTGTTAGGTCATGATGATCCAGAACTTGAATAGAACTCAATAATACATGACATAATATCAGTTCATAAATTACGGCTCGATTAATTGGTAGATAGCTCTCGGGCTGCATATGAGAAACCAGTTAATATTCCATTCTCTTCAGCTTGAGCGCAATTTAAAAAATCATTTGAATTTACATTTGCATGTAGAGCTTGCAAAGAATAGAAATAATAGATTTTTTTGGAAACTCCTTCATTTCCTTAAAGTAATTATTTTTGTATTAAAAAAAGAAAAGGTTGCTAATAGTTTGTTATCCAATTGCTATAAATGGAATTACTTGATTTTTTCTCAGCTTATTGTATGGGCTTAAATATCTTTAGAAAGTTTTATCTGTCCCGGAAAAAAGAAAGATTGAACCGTACTTTGATTCTTAACTAGCTCAATCGAAAATCAATATAAAAACCGCAAGCAAAAAATACCTGGTATTTATTTTTTAAACTTTACGAAATCTGTCTGAAACAAGTAAGACGTATATAGCAAAAGTGATCCACAATGAACCATATACTTCGCCATGTTTCTCTTCAAATGTGCATAAATAACTGGGCGTTAAGGAGAGGTTTGCAAAACGCATTTAAATCTATTTAAATAAATAAATGTAGGGCCATTTGTCGACTGATATAGAGCTGACTGATATATATTCTAAAACAGTAACATCAATAGAGAATGTACATCGTCCTCTTGTTGAGCAGTGTGCATGCACATGTATTGCTTAAAGTAGGAATATACCGACGCATTCCCGCGAAATATTCGTATGTCGAAAAATGTAATTTTACAGGAGAAGCTTGTTTTAATTTTTGTATTGTAAGTTACTATACATACGGTTAAATTAAAGTAGATTTACTCCGAAACTAGAACGAATTCAGTTGCTATTTTTTGCAAGTAACCGTTCTGCATTAAAATCCCAATTTCGCTGAAAATCAACATACGATACTTTCGCGGGAATGCGACGATATATTAATCGATGTCAATAATACTGATCTCTAAATAGATCATCTTGGCCTGGGAAATCAGTGAATTCGAAATTTAGGATGTTCTGCTGAAAATGAATACAATTCGGAAACTTATGGTGTTATCGATTTCAATGAATTATCGCCACTCCCATAGCAACGTGCCTCAACATTTTAGCCATCAGGGTGCGAATGTACTGCCCATGCGCAAAACACGGCAAACTATTCGCAGATGACAGTTCCTGTATGCGCTGCTGTATAGTATACAGCGAGTGGGCATGTCGAGGAAAGGCTGAGCCGAAGATGAAAATTTAATGCACAATAAAATATGTTGACTGCCTTGCGTCGCAAATTTCGCCTAGGAATGCAGCGAACGGTTCTAATTGCGGTCCTGTTGGCGGTTGGTGTCTTCAGCTATGCGTTCCTCAACTTATCCTTCTGCTTTAAGCTAATGTCTCACAGGAGCCTCACGCACATGGTAAGGAAGAAAATTTGCAAGTTATTTATAGGTCGAGCATCGACTATATGTACATACATTATTTGTGGGGCAGTGCCAGAAGTATGAGCAGCACGAGTTCAGTGGATCCCTCTGCGAGGAGCTGTGCAGCAGCCAGACGGCCTTCGACAACTTCCAATGCCCGTTGAACGACATGAAGACGATTCTGTTTACGGCTGAAAAGAATGGCGACATGCTCGCCGTAAAGGTAGGTCAGTTTGATATTAGGGCTTCAGTTGCCATGACTACTACAGTTGGCATTTCCACGCAGCTGGCGAAGCACAACGACGACGACTTGAGCTGGACGAACAGCAAGGGCGAGGAGATTTACCCAAAAATCGAGGAGTTTCACGAGATTGTCAAGCTGCACATCATCCTGGCGTACAATGTGACATTGGATGATAATATGGTAATCATCTGAGGTTCTCATAAAGCAAAATAGTTAAATTTGTTCATTCGTATGTCAGATACGTGCCCTGGTCAACCAGGAGATTGCGGATAATAACTCACAGCAGATGGTTAGCTTTTGGCGCTTGTTCAAGGACAACAACTACATGATGGGCAAGCTTTTTGACGAGGACTCCGTGTTTCCGGCGGTGTTGGGCTCGTGTGGCCCCTACTATGCCACGGAGGGCTTGGAGATCGTGCAGGCCAATCCCAGCATCATTCAGTATCTGTGAGTAAATGCCAAACATGTATCATTCGCATCTGGCTGAATCTCTTTTGCGTACCTGACAGCTCGTCCAATAGACAGCAGCGCCTGAAGCACGCTATCAACATCATGGAGTACATATTCAGGCTGGAGGAGATGAAGCCGGAGCCGCTGCGTATGTGCAAGATGCAGGTGAATCGCTTCGGACTCACGCCCGACAGGCGCCTCAAGTACCAAAGCGCGGAGCACGTCTATGTCGAGAGTTACCTAGACAAGCGCATATCAAATGGCGTCAAGTGCCACAACAATCAGGACTGCGGCTTCCACTCCTGTCGCGGACTGTGCGACGCAGAGCGCCAGGCCTGCACACATATCCAGCAGAACAACAACTTTCAGATATTCTGCGAGCACGTCCTCTTGGGCAGTGGAACCTTCCAGCCAGGTCTGCTGAGTGGCATACGCTTGCCGCGCTCGCTGCAGAAGCTTGTGAAGATGTGCGTGCAGCCGCCCAAGGAGCACCAGGTGCCAGGCCGTCGCCAGGCGCCCAGTCTCCAGCTTGCGCTCAGGCTTTACAATGAGCTGAAGCAGCTGCTGCAGGCGGTAATCACGGCCTCCGGCTCGGACGTTGAGGTGGACAGTCAGAGCTCTCGGCTGGGCCAGCGAGGAGGCGCTTAGCTGGCAAGGATGCACATGTGGTAGAATTGGTAACTACGCCTGATGGCTTGCTCAACAATTGGTAGAATTTTTACAGATATTAGATTTAATTAAGTAACGCATATAGAATTAACAGAAATAAAAGTTTTTTAACATATGATAAAGCTGTTAATTTTTTTTTTTTTTGGTTTTGTGTTTTTATTTTCGTTTTAAATTGTCATAAATTATTGTTAAACTGAAACAGTTTGTTTCTCTATTGTTAAGCTTGCCGATGAAGTATTTTATTTTTCTGCAACTTATTTCGAGTTCACATTGAAAATCAATTGGCCTCGCGGGCGCTTCAAACCTGAATTAAAATTTCGTCTTTGAGAGTGCTCAAAAGTGTATTCCAAAAAGAGCTACATAAAAGTGTTGATTAGTTTTTATCACAATGACATTTTAAGTTTTAAAGTTTTATATGTATTTATCATTTATTTATTCTGCCTTGTATTCTTGAAAAGTACAGCGTGCATATGCCCTATTGTTAAAATGTAGCTTGATTAGGAATCCCTTTTGATTTTACCTGGATTCACTAATGTCTCATATTTTTCTATTTTACAATAAGTTAATTTTTTTCCGGCATAGCTTTGTTTTATATTTTTCCTTGTGTTTTATACTTTTTCTTGCATAGGCATCGATAGTCAATTATTTTAGTGTTCTAATGATTCTACCTGTAACAAAAGTTTATACAGAGGTTGTTCAATCGTTTAATCGTGGCAGATATCGAACGAAATAGTTTCGTGTGTTCTTCTCTCTTTGTTTATAATTTTATAATTTAGAATTTATATTTGTTTGTTATATGATTTAGGGCGCTTAGCATAATTAATTAATTTTAGCGCTTCCTTAAAGCCATTTCCAATGGTTTATTACAATAATCAAGATGTTTTAAGTAAATTATAAAAGAGTAGAAAAATCTAATAGATATCGTATTTGTTAGTACATGTTTTCGTTTTGCAAAAAGTGCCCTATGCGCTCAAAAATTATTACATTTTTGTTGTAGATTTATTCTCATTTGTTAATTTAGTGTTTGCTTGTTTTCTTTTTCATGCATTCTCTTATTTAAAGTACATACATTTTTTCTCAATACAATTTCTAAAAACATAAATGTAGCGTTCGACTTAAACTAAACTCGAAAGGGATGCGGACTGCTTAGTCAATTGTAATGGGTAGCGGAGAGCGGGGAGCGGGTGTTGGTTAATGATTTAAACGTACTGAAATTATGAACTGCCTGTCTAATTGTAAATTTTTCAAATGTCAAAATGTGGGAGTGCAAATAATATGGGCATATGGGTTCATGGTGTGTTTGTGTGTCTGTGTCCGTGTCCGTGTATGTATGCGTATGCTGGTGCTTATTCATTTTGCATTTGTCTTTATGCCGTTGTGGGCGACGCTGCTGCAGAAGCGGAGTTTGCCAAGATCGGCGGATGGGTAGCGTTCACTACACGACCTGGCGTGTGGGCATTCTCCAGCGTCTTCGAGTGCTGCAGCTGCATCAAGTAGTGCTGCTGGGTGGGCTTGTGCAATGCCAGCTGGGACAGTGCATCATCAATGGTGAACCATTGGCGCTTGCGTCCAATGCTACGCGAGTCCTCCCACTCATCGAGCTCTTGGGTCACGTTCATTACGAACACCTCGGTACGATGCATGTGATCGTTATTCTATAAAGCATCATAAATATATATATGGAAACTTGAATTCATGAATTCATTTCATTGCTCGATACCTCAAAGACACCCAAACAGCGTCCCAGACTGCCAACAACGCCTGCCTCCTCCAGAACCTCGCGCACGGCGGTGACCGAGGGCTCTTCCTCTGGCTCGACTCCGCCGCCTGGCACAATCCACAACTCTGGACGGCGTGAAGAAGTCACCAGTAGAACCTGCAATAGATTAGAGCATTATTATGCCATTTAATTTCATTATCAACTAATAATCAAATCTCATTGTGACTGAGCCATAGATCGAATCAAAGTATCGACGATTACCTCGTCTTCGTTCTCGGCTCGCACACAAATGCAGGCAGCTCGCCGTCTAAAACCATCCTTATCATAGATGCGTGTCGAGTTGGGTTTCTCCTTGACCATCTGCAAGCATAAAGATATGGTTAGTGTATCGAACAATTCGCAATGATTCGGGCCATATTTCATTCAGCTTTATCATTTAATTTGTGTCGCGTTTAATTTGAATGTGCGCGCACATGAGAATCGTGATTCCCTCTTATCAGACATTCGATTGAGAGGCCGCCGGTAACTGCAGCGCCGGCTTATCAACGATTTATTTATGTGCGCTGTGTGCGTGCCTGTGCGCGTCTGTGTGTGCGTGTGTGCGTGAGCTGGGTACCGTTTGCCGTTTGTGAATTAGCCGTGTCATGAATGATGATTGAAACACTTTCGCAAACATCTGGGTGCTTACCTTTGCGTTTTTAATGTGCGGTGGCTGATAGCTGACTGCTTAGGCACTTAATGGAGAGACGGCCGCCTTGACGTCCCTTTTCTATCTCCCTCTCTCTCTCTCGTAGTCGCTCCCTCTATAGGCTCGCGCTCGCTTGCTTGCTCACTCACTCTCCGCCTCTTCCTTTTGCTGCGTTTGCAACAAGTGTGTTTGTGTGTATGTGTGTGTTTCTGTTGTTGCTTTTTTTGCTATGACAGCTGCACCGGGAGCCGGTCGCTGGTCTCGTGCCGTATTTGCAGGTGCTTTTTGTTGGCTGCTGCGTCACAGCAAATAAACTGTTGTATGTCGGATTGTTCGTGTGAGAGCCGTACGTGTATGTACTGTATGTGTGAGTGCGTGTGTGTGTCTGTGGCTGTGTGAGTTTTGTATATTGCTGTAGTTGTTGTTGTTGTTGTGTAGTAACGAAAAAAGAACTGCGCGTCGGATGGTTTAAAAGAGATGTGGGGAAAGCGAGAACAGAAAACTTGTTGAAATTAAAACGAGTACAAGAATGAAGAGGAAATAAAGCGCAGACAGGGCAGAATTATTTAACTACTTTGCAGTGGGTGCATGTTGTTGTGGTTTTTTTTTTTTTTTTTATGTGTGTGTCTGTATTTTGGATGGTGCGTGTGCTCGAAGTGGGATTGTAGTTGTATTCGTGTTGGGTTGTTGTTGTTGCAGTGCTTTTTGTTGTTGTTTCTGTCACAGCCTTTGTCCTGCTTTCAGCTGATGTTTGGATAATCGCAGTTGCTGTGTTGTTCGATTGTAAGCCTAGCCGGAAACTTTTCGCAATTTGTTGAATTTGAGCGAGACCGACGCACAGCTGGGCCTTATCTGAGCACGAAACATGCGTTTTCCATTTTCTCGCTCCAAACACGCCCCGAAATTGTGATGAATAGCCGCGTTCGGCAAACAAACACACGTGTCACGCCTTAAACACCGTTTTTTAGTTGCACTGTTACGATTTGTAGCTGCGAGCCACTGTCAAAAGTTAACAATTTTAACAATTTCACGAATGTTGCATCGGCGAACAGCTCGACAAAGAGGAGGATGCAAAAAACAGTGTGACCTCTCTGCGGAAAACGAAACTGCCACTAATTACACCAGTGGGCAGCCCCATGCAGCAGTTGGCAACGCAGTATTATAGGGTTGGCAGCACTAGCTGTTTACATACAAAAGGCAACAGATGGCGGTAGCTCAACCGCCATATGAGGCAAAAGAAAACTTGTAATTTTGTAAGATTTATTCATATTCAAAATTGAATAATTACAATAAATTAAACAAACAAAATGTATAAGAAAAAAAATTGATTATGCACACATATAACAATATTTTAAGTAAAGCTAAATTTGAACTAGATTTGCAATTTAAGTTGATAAAAATAGTTGATTTTATAGTCAAAGTCGTTTACAAGATCATTAAATAAAACATGCGTATCATTATGGTTTTGCTAATTAAATTTAAGAATTATTTAACACTATTATCCATAAAGTATCCCCTGATATTTACATCATATATGTAAAAATCGATATTAATCGATGGAGACTGCTATAAAATTAATCATTTTAAATATTCCTATCCATACCTATCTAAATTAATTGTCCAATCTGTATTTATAATGGTATATGATTACATCAATTCGAGTCGATATTAATCGTTACCAATTATAACGTGAATCAACCAGATCGCGAATATACATATATGGTAATTTATATCATGTTGTATCCTAAAAAACAATTTAATCTACTGATATCGAAACTTATCAGCACTCACTAAGATATTATACTATTCAGGAATTAAGGAATTAAGCATCCATAATGAACCGTTTCAATAATCCTCACTCACTCAGCGATCGACAGCTATCGAATCACTCGATTCACATCGATTATTCATATCGAATTAATAACAGCTTTAAGCTTGTCAACTGGCTGAGCAGGCAACGAGAAATGATTTACTGCCGCAATGGAAGACGTTACTTGAGCGCCTGCCAAAAAATCCGAGGCGGCAGCAGGGGCGGCAAGGGCGCACAAAAAAGGGCGTGGCAAAGTTTATGGGCTGGGCGCCTGGAAAACTTGCTTTGCATTTGTTGCAGTCGCTGAGCTCTGGGTTTTGGATATTCGGTTGTAAGCTTTTAATGCAACTACTTAGCGTAGGATAACTGAGGGCCCCCTCTGCGAGGATGAGCGGGGCAGGGGCTGGGCGGGTGCTGTATGTCCTTGGCTGGCCTTTAGCATTCACTGCCAGCCTCTGCGTTCGCATTACAGTCGCGACACATTGGCTGCCATGGCCCGTGGCCCGTGTCCTGCGTCCTGGTCCTGTGCCGCCTCCTGCATCCTGCATTCCACATCCTGCGCCCTGTGTCTGTTGCTCTGCCGCTTTTTGCTGCTCTGGCAAAGCAAATTGCTTATTTCTTAATGCATTGCCATTTCCTTTTGGCTTTCTTAGACATTCCCAGATCTCCTCTCTCACTCTCTCGCTCTCTCTCTCTCTCCCTCTGTGTGCGATTCCAATGAATTATGAGCTTCATTTCTTTCTTCGGGTGTTTGGCTCGACGTGGCCATGCAGAAGTGTTAAACTGTTTAACACGCGTTTTTCTCGCTCTTTGACTTTTGATTGCGTTTAAATTTAGACACCGAAATCTTTATTGTTTTTTTTTCCTCGCTCTTAGCATTCATATGAATTAATTGAGCCGCAGATCAATGAATTTCTGTATCTGATACTCTGATAACGTTTCTTTTCAGTTTAGTTACAGCTCCACTTTGAGTCCGTCTGGCTCTCTGCCTCAATCTGTGGCACGCTTTGTTGCACATCAATTCAGAGCCATAAATTTGCAATAGGCGTCCTCTTGGCTCGCAAACTTTTTCTACTTGATGCGTCCGGCGACCACAATCGAATCAAGTGCAAAAATTTACTATCTGCCAGGGCTGCATTGTCGCATTGAGCTGCCAATTGGCACCAGGGCTGCAATAACTAAAGTTTGAATACATTCCTTCGTCATCTAAAGACTTCAGGTGACGAAAAGAATTGTTTGTAAATCAAATTATTCATTCGATTTATCTCAAATATTCAACTTATACACATGCAAATATTTGCGTTAAATATAACATATATGTAACTATACATAATCACAATCAACATTTCTATATTTTTATGTCTGTCCTCGGATTGTAACGTTTCAAAA
Organism: Drosophila arizonae; assembly: GCF_054131065.1. NCBI lineage: Eukaryota > Metazoa > Arthropoda > Insecta > Diptera > Drosophilidae > Drosophila > Drosophila arizonae. The sequence goes on along the minus strand of NC_142924.1, from coordinate 24,131,641 downwards.
GACTATAAATATGATATTTTCTTTTTTATTTATTATTATTATTATTATTAATATTATTATTATTATTGTTGTTGTTATTATTATTATTATTATTATAATTATTATTATTATTATTATTATTATTATTATTATTATTATTATTATTACTATTATTATTATTATTATTATTATTATTATTATTATTATTATTATTATTATTATTATTATTATTATTATTATTGTTTTCTTCTTTTTTTTTTTCAAAGTACAGCGTGTGTGTAAACAAAACATAGAGTTAATTTGCTGTGGCTCTAAATGAAAGCCATTTTGACTTGCCTATGACCTTGAGACGGTCTAGTAGCGACACAGTCCGAATTAGCCTTGGCAGTATTTTGATTTTTTTTTGATTTTAATTCCCCTTATTTAATATTGAACTCAATATTTGTACAAATATTTTCTTTTTATTTTAAATTATATATAATTTTAGGCTAATGATAATACCCATTAAATTTTAGCAATACATATAATCTTGTAATTAAAAATATTTTTAGTTGCTGAGCGCATTTGATATGGGAATTCGATTTATTATTTATGTATGTGGGTGTCACAGAAAGTACTTAGATACATATATTCTTCATTAGGACATGACATGACGCGATGTACGTATCCCCATCTATTAAATTTACTATAGACTCGTGTATTGAATACAGGATTTAGATAATGACGTAAACTCCATCTCTATAGCATTTCTACTTGCTCATCTTACAGACCCTTCTCATTAAATGGTTAAGTTCCACTTTACTCTACTCGAGCTACCAAAATAGTGCAAGTTCCGTTATGGGACATCATAATATATATATTTATATTGCACACTTTTTCTTTTGCTTAACGCTCTGTAACTCAGTGATTAGACTCCTTCTCCTAAGTTTCGAGTATCTGTATCGATGCCAATGATTGCTCTTTGGCATCTTATATCCTGTCATCTCTGACGTTACGTATACGACCCGTTGCATGCTGAGATTTGTGGCTCTTCAGTGGAGTTGAGTTCAGTTGAGTTGAGTTGAGGTGCGGCATTGCGACACTTACTGCTAATTGACAGCCAGTCGGAATTGAATCAGTCTGCTCTCATTCAGAGGCAATCCAAAGCTGCTGACTGCAGTCCTGCCGCAGGTGTTGATCCTGTCATTAATTTGCTATCGCTGTCATCAGCAGCCGCAGCGGTTGCTGCGCACGTGCTGCCAATGCTCAATAGAACGCGGCACGGAGTGTTGGCGGTGCGGATGCTTGGCTATGCTGGCTGCCCGGGTGGCTGGCTGGCTGGCTGGCTGGCTGACTGGGCAACATATTGTTTCATTTTGGGCTACTCTTTCTGCTGGCCCGCAGAACAAAGGTTCACCTACGAACGCAATTTGGCAACAAATTCGCAAAGCAGACAACGGACAGCAGACGACGGACGACAGAAGACAGACAACAGCAACAAGCAACAAACAACAGAAACAACAACAATGAACAGAATTATACAATTTATGCGATTTACGAGCTCCGGCAGTTCCTTCAGTCCAGCCTCAGCTTCAGCTCCTGGTGCTGTGCCCGTTCCTACTCCGCCCGCTCGCCCGCTCGCCCTCTCCTTCTGTGCCCTTTTTGCCTCGACAGCCGCAAAACTATTTCTATTGCTGCGGCGCCGTCGCCTTTGCCTTTGCCATTGCCTTCGCCTTTGCCCCTGCTCCAGCCCCTGCCCCTGCCATCGCCACTGGGCAAGGATATGCCGTATTTCCGTTTACATAATAAATTTGCTAACCACGTTCTGTCGGCGTCGGGACCTGGGCCACCAGTACCACCAGCACCACCAGCTCCACCAGCGCCGCCAGCGTCGCTTGGCATCAAGTGCCTGCGGTTGGCATTTTTGTTGCATGTTTTTTTGTTTCTATCAGTGTATCTCGTTGTTGTTTTTGTGTGTCGCCATCTCCATCGTCCGGGCCACCTTGCAGTGCCAGTTGACAAAAGGCGGCGCAAAAAAATTGGACAGCAGCCGCAGCCGCAGTCGCTGCCGCAGCAGGCGCTTGAATTGAGTTCTGCGTTTGCTTTTCCTCAGTTTATAAACTTTAACTTGGACGTCACAGCAAAGCAGAGCAGAGTGATGCAGAGCAGAGAAACGCCAAGCCAAGCCAAGACAAGCCAAGCACAGCACATATTGTGTCGCTCTGGCAAGTGTCGCCTCCACCTGCTGCCACCTCCCGCGGCTCCCCCTGCCCCGCTGCGCCACTTCCTTGCCAGTTGATTGACGGAAGTCTGCGGCGCAACAACTTTTGCTTAATCATTGGGCGGCGCTCGCCTTGCCTCTAATTAATCTATTAAATGCAAACCAGAGACAGCGCCTACAAAAAATGCGTCGTCGAGGAAGTCATCTTACAGCCGCTTGTTGGCCAGGCCAGGCCCGGGCAGGCAGCGAGCCCCAGCTGCAGCCAGTCAAACGAGCTGCTTCCGTTTTCCGCTGGAAGTGAAATCTGTCAGCGGACGTCATAAAAATGCCAAAAGGCGAGCAGCATAGCTAAAACCTACGGCCTTACATCTGCTTACATCTGTTCTAATTTGAATTCAGATTCCTGATTGAGGTAATCAAATTAATCTACACGAATATTACACCTGGGAGTGCCTAAGCTTTACCTAACTTCAATCATATTCATCTAATCATTTTTATGAAAATTTACATTTCGATTTTTGTACATACTCTAAATACATTTTTATTTATTGTCTAATTAAAATATAAAAATAAAAATAATAAAATAAAATAATTAAAAAGTTAATAAAATAATTATAAGAACAATCCTAATACGAACAAATAAAGTTTTTAAAGCCGTTTTATATATGGGTCGTCAACTCGGTTTGCCAACAAAATGATATATATTAATTCTTGATCGTATTTTTGTATTTAAAATATATTTTCTTATATTTATTTATTTAAATATAAATATTTTGTAGACCAAATACTTTTGAACCTTAACTGTTTCTATTTATGTTTTTATAATTATTTATTATTTTTATTCTATTTAAAATTTTTGACTTTCAAGCATCTAAGCTAAATTTGTCAATTTTAATATTAAATCCTTACTTAATTTGCAGGACTTCATGCAGATAGTAGAGATAGCAATGGAGAGTACAGTATGTTTCTTCTCTATAAGTATTTCCAAGTATTTTCTAACGGAAAGTGTGAATTTTATAAAGATTCATATTTAGTGTTTTTCCTTTATAATAGTCAACTTTCCATAAGGTATTTCTGGTTCCAATTACTTGCCAGTAAAATTTAGCAAAGTTGACTTAACTCTGTTAATCATATATTTCTTTCAGGAACAGATCAGTCATTTACTTGATTATCTTGGTTTGCTCCGAACATCGACGGGCAGACGGACAGACGGGCAGTGCTCAACGCCAATATACACATTCACAAATTGAATATAGCTTGGAAAGGAAAATAAAGTTGAGCACACATAATATATATTTACAGCTTTATCGCTAACGATTTATAGTAGTTAAATCAAGCTGGCAGCTGGTTCTAGCTCTTTTTCGTGAGGAGGCGCCCTTCAATGGCGAGTGTGGGCAGAGGCTGCGCCCACTTACAGGTGCCACAGGCTCATCAGCTCAGCTGCCGCCGTGGGGTAGGTTCAATAACCCGCGGCTGCAGACTTTGCAACGCGCTGGCTGGCACCGCAGCCGCCTCAGCCACCTCAGCCACCGCAGCCACCTTTGCGGGGTCTGCCAGCTCGTCCCGCTGCTAATGGCTTGCCACACTTTACATTAGCGTCACAATTTATTGGCTGGCTGTTGATGCGAATGCTGCTGTGGCTGCTGCTGCTGCTGCTGGATTCGCTGCGTCGGCTGCTTGGCTGCTTGGCTGGCCGGCGCGTCGTGACGTGGTCGTGGGTTGACTGCCTCCCGGCCGACTTGGCCGTATGCTTTACGCATGCTTGGTAGCTAAAATGGTCATAATAATAATAAAAATTTTCTGCCCGGTCAGCGCGGGGGCCGCGGGGAGGCGTCTGAGCGCATGTTTGACGCATCAGATGACGGCAACAGGTTACGCAGTATCTAAGCAGCATCCCATGCTGATCTCGTTGCAAGTGCGTAAGCAGCAGCAGTCGGAGTTGGAGTTGGAGTCGGAGTCGGCGTCGGAGCAGCAGCAGCAACGACGACCGGTTTATGGTTTATGTCAATGCATTGGCAGGTGTATGCTGCTCCATTTATGCCAGCTCTAGCTCCAGCCGAGGCTCCAGCTGCCCCGAAACTGGCTTGGATGCATGTATTTGAATTGATTTCGGGAGGCAAGCGCAATGTCAATATGGCCATGAATTTATGTTTAATAAATGCAGTCAACTGGCCACTCTTTAGGCTTTCCGCATTCCTCGCCCAGTAGTGACTGTTAACACCCACAAGAAGACGCTGGCCAGGTCGACGGCAACAGCAGCAGCAGCAGCAGAGGCAGAGGCAGCGGCAGCCGCAGCCATTGTGCAGCCAAAGCCGAAGCTGAAGCCAACAAATTCTCCAAGAGGCGGCGGTGGCGGCTCCTTTGTGCCTTTGGTCAGCGCGCTGCAGTTTTAGATTATTTGTTGCTGACAGCTTCATGAAATATTTATTATTATGGTATGAGTATGGGTATGGGTATGGTATGGGTATGGGTATAGGTATAGGTCGGGGCTATGGCTTTAGTTTCGGCTTGGGCTTGGACTTGGGCCTGGGCTGCGCTCTCGGCCCGCTTTTCCGTCTCTTTGGCTGCAGGTGTTGGGGGTGCAGCAGCAGCAGCAGCAGCAGCAGCAGCTGCTCCAGACAATTGCCTCGGCATAGGCAAAGCAGTTCGCGCTGGCTACCAAAATTGAGAATTGAGGTGTTTGCCGCTGCGCACCAAACTTGAAAGTCAAAACGCCGAACGCCGCACGACGAACAACGAACAACGAACACTCGAACACCAAACGCCGAGGATCAAAGAGAGCTCCAGAGCCGGAACAATGCTGCGTTAAAGGTAATTGTTTGTCAATTACTTGACTCCCGGCCAAGCGCGTGGCCATTTTTGCATTGGCCGGAGAGAATGTAGCTCACAGACTGACTGCCTCGAGCAGCCTCGGTCTGCCAATGTATTTGTATCTGTATCTGTATCTGTATCTGTGTCTGCATCTGCGCGTTTATCTGTGCCTCTGCTGTGACTGGGCTGGGCCAATTATAGCTGCCTGCTCGTTAGCATACACGAACTGTATCCGTATTGCCATCGCAATCGCTGCCGATAATCGCGCGGAGTGTAAAATTATTTAATTCCCGCTTATCGCTGCCGCCTCTTGCCGACTGCTGCCTGCCCCCGTGAAGAGTGTGTGAAAATGTTGCAAGCTCAAGACTTTGTTATCTGCCATACGCACAGGTATGGATATGCCTGATTTGTTATACTCTATTGGTGTGATTTGTTGCAAGCCTTTTGCTGCCTAATTATCATTCTTATGGTATAATGGATTAGAAATCTGTTTGCTCTTATGCAGCGATTGTACACCTTACAATTAAAATATACTTTATATCAGCAATTGAAAAGCTTACTTGCAAATCTGTTCAGTTAAAATGTATTTTGATATTAGACTAATCTTCTCATCTTCGCATGCATATGTTCATAATATTGTAGTATGCCAATATCTTTTGCAGATGGCGATAGATAGTTATTAAAAGTAGCGAGAGCAACTTAAAAACGGCGATGGAGGCAACACATACTTGAGAATATAGGGCATCTATATAGTCTAAGCTGGAAGATGTAAATAAGATACAATTAGTAGTAGTAATAATAAATAATAAAAAAGACTCACTTTATATTTACATATTTCAAATAATAATATTTAAAAGTTAGAAATCAAATAATAATCTGGTAACAACACCAAGTCCTAATATTTAAGTTTAAAAACTTTACTCTTTTCAAATATTCACAAATATTCTATAAATGCTGTCAAAGATAAACTAAATCTTGAGCTTCCCCATTGATTCCACATTGTCACGGATTCAACAAGTTCAACTATCAACTGCATTATAGTTATCAATAGCTATCGTCTTCCACCTGCAATTCCTATTGGGCTACTACACACATACATACATATTCACACACATACAAGCATGTATCAGTGTTTGGAGAATCTCTCTTTTTAATGCAATTCAAGAAGAGTGTTATAAATTCGAAGTTTTAACTGCATCTAACTCCTTTGTGTTGATATTGTTGTTCGTTTTGTTCGTTTTGTGTGCGTGTGTGTAGGATTTTGTGTGTGTGTGTGTGCCACAGTTACACAGAAAAGTAATTTCGAGCATGTTGCCGCAATCAGACGATTCTGCCGCCGTTGCCGCTGACTGAGAGATGCTTTGATACGGCCTCGTTCTGCTGGCTGTGCCACATAAAGTTGCAGTTGAAGTTGAAGGTGTTGTCTGTGGCTTGGTCAGTGGCTGCCACAGCGACTGCCACTGCCCCTGCCGCTGCCTCTGCCTCTGCCTCTGTCTCTGCCCCTGCCCCTGTTGCTCTTAATTGCTTGCTATTTTCAAATGCTGGGCGCTTTCAATTTATCACACGTCTGTGACATCTGCAGTGACATTTTATTAGGCGATAACGATAAATTTACAAAGATTTATTAAGTGGCAGCGGGCAGTGGGAAAACTGCGTCAGCGTCGCCTGCGCTAATTCAAACAAATTAAATGAAAATCTCGAAAATTATTGATCGCATGCAGCATGAGGCATACGGCATACGGCATACGGTATACGGTATACGGCCTGTGGCAAGTGGCAAGTGGCAGGGGGCAACGAACGCGCTAATGAGCTGCTCAACTGCTCAGTTGCAACGATCAATTTGTTGTCATTGTTTATGCAACAAAAGCATCGCAATCATAAAGGGGTTTACCCGGCGTGTTTATAAGCACAGATTGCTCTATTGCCAGGCATGTGGGCAGCGTCGGCTGGCGGCTGTCGGCTGGCGGCTGGCGGCTGGCAACGCCATGCGGGTGTTGGTAATTGACTTGGATGCACTCATAACTGACTCCGTTCAGCGAGTTTGTTCAACGGGCGTTTGGCAACTTGCAACTGCCAGTCACCATTGAGGCGGGCGTGGGTGATCCTAGACGGGCGGAGCAGCAATCCTTAACAGCAAATTATGCAAATTTTGCGACTGCCATGAGATCAGAGACCAGAGACCGGAGCAACTGCTGGCTGTCTGGCCAAGTCTGGCCTCCGGTCTGGTCGGCTCTGTCGTCTGCTCTTGTGGGTGGACAATGTGACAAGCGTCGTCGTGAAAAACAACAGTTTACTTGCCACAGAGTCTGCCACAGCCACAGACCCTGACATGCAGCGCGCTGCTCGCTTCTCGCTTCTCTCTGCTCTCTGCTTGCTGCCTGAAGCGCTCTGCCGCACTCGAGGCCTCCAGCCCAGACAGTTTTACTGTCTTAACCGAAAATTTATATTATTTCATGCAATTTGTCATCGTTTTGCCAGCAGAAGAAAGATGGCTTTGTATGGGTTTTGGTCTTCAGTGTTCAGTTTCTCTCTTTGAGCCTTGCATCATTTACTTTGTTGCACGATATGCGGTTGGTTAGCTAAACACGGCATGCGACTCTACAGGCGGATGAAGTGGGAATCGCCGCGGCTTATGACAATGCTGAAATGTGATCACGATTTAGAATGTTTGCTAAATGACAAAACAATTAAAACGATATCAAGCGCGGATCATTAACGAGGCTCTGACTCACTGTGGGCCATAGAAACTCCGAGTTGTTTACTTCATTGACTCGGGACCCAACGGAGCTACAGCTGAATGCTGCAGGCAACCTTCCACAGAAATGTCTGTGGCCATTCAATTACAAAATGTTTTATGTATTACTTACAGTGCACCAATAATAATCGTACAGCAGCAACATTGTTCTTTGAAAATGAATAAAAAATACTTATGAATGTACATGTACATGAAAATGGAATAAATTGAAATATAGTCCTTGTTAATAAACTTCAGGCGTATATGTTGATCAGATTATGTTAGAAATAAAACAAATCTTTAAATGAAACGTTTTCGTACCTATAATGGATTGGTTTTGGCATCTACCATATTATAGCTATATCCACATTTGTAGAAAAGAGTCTTCCAAACTATTATAAGTTTAGATTTTGTGATAAATTTATGGTAATCGTGATTTTTTCAAAATATGTTTTCAAAGTACAACTGGATCTAGATTATAAGTCTAGAATTTTTAGTATTACATTTTACTTGTAAGTCGTCTTAGACTTTTATAGATTTTCATATTTTGTTTTAAGCATCAAAGTTTTGATTGTAGAGGTGTTAAACTATCGATAGTGGGCGCTATCATTCGATAGTGCTCGACCATCAATAGCTTACCATCTCTATATTGACGATGATCAAACAGTCCGTTAATAATTTAAAACCCTATCCTAACCCGCTTTCGCAACGATGTCTATAAAGTCTATATAAACCAAAGTCAACGTTTGATTAGAGTTGATGTAGTCGAATGGAGCTTCAATGTTTATCTTGTACACATGATATTCGCAACTGGGCTCGCTTAGCAATTTCTTGTCAATTTTCCAGTTAATTTTATTTCTTTTCTGTGGAGGAGCCCGCTGAATGCGGCGTGCGACATTCAGAAAATATGTGGCACATTATTGTGTTTGCATTTTTACATGCATTTAGAGAGTTATTAAATTGGAAGATTTATGACGCACGCGAGGGCGTTGCGACGACACGCGTCGTTAGTTGTCTTAGCGAGAGTGGGAGTGGGCAGGGCGTGGGAGTGGGTGCGTCACTCGCTAGGAATTAGAAGATTGGAGCATGGCGCGACCTTTCGCGCTGTTGTTGTTGTTGCGAAGCCAAAGAAACTCTTCTGAAGCGTGGCTCGACCGCTCACTCACTCTCTCTCTCTCTCGCTCTCTCTCTCTTTCTTTGCCTCTCTCCCTACTATGTCTTTCGGCTTTATAAAGTGAGGCTTGAGACCAAATTGATATTACACTAATTAAAATGCAATAAAATATCGCAGAAATTGCCATTCATAAATCATTACGACTGCCGCAGTTGAGGCACAGAGCAACACATGCTCCATGGCTGGGAGCCCGACGCGGAGCTGAGCCGGCCGTCGGGAGCTCGGAGCTGGTAGGTGGAGTGGGACGCGCAGCAATATACAATTGAAGATTGAGGTGTGAGCCGACAAAGGAAATAACGCTCCTGCAATTTGCTGGCAAAAAGCGATGCGCTCATCATCATTAGAGCTTGGGCTGGAGCTTTCGACTGGGCCCGATCCCAGCTCACAAACTATTTGCTTTATGATTTTGTTAATTCAGCATAGATAGCCGCCAAGTGGCCAAGTGGCCAACTGGCCAAGTGGGCTTGCCTTGTGGGAAAGTTGGCATTGGCGAGCGGGAGCTTATTAAAATCGCGAGTTTGGCTCAAATATTTTAACAAAAGCTGCCACATCTGGAAATTATATGCGTAATTTGCGAACAATGGCGTCGTCCCCATGTACGCGGCTACCTGGTACGTTAATCGGCAATCAATATACGATACGGCTGCGACTGCTGCCGCTGCCGCTGCCGCTGCCATCGGAGCCACGGGCAGCTGCCACAGGCGCGCCCATTAAACATAAACAAAATTAAGTGACCATTAAAATGCCATAAACTGGCGACGGCGACGGCGACGGCGCGCATGGCCATGTCGCTGGATGGGCCTGGATTAACTCTGGCCAGCGTCGAACGGGCGGCATTTGAAAATCTGCACCAAGCGGCCAGCATCCCAGCATCCCAGCATCTGCATCCAGCATCCCAGGCGACAGCTTCCACTTCCAATGCCTTTGCCCTGGATCAGCATGAAGGGGCACTTTCGTTTAATGCTGTTGCTCGTCGGCCCACATAAATCGTGTACTTGCCGCTTGTAGCTTTCAATTTGTGAGCAGCCGCAGTCCGCAGTCCGCATGGAGCTCGGAGTTCGAAGCGGAGATGCAGCCCTGGCTGGACGCGATTTGCCAATGTTGAGTGAGTCCAGCAAAATGCTGCGTGGGCGCATCGCGCCACTTGAGTCAAGCGAAGTAAGGCGCTGTCGCATCACAGCGGCGTCCTCCCACCTCGTCTGACCGCTTACGCAAAATGTTTCAATTAAGCCAAACAGAGCGTCCCAGACGTGGCAGCAGCAGCAGCAGCAGCAGCAGCAGTTGGAGCTGGAGACGTTGCGCCGGAAGTTGCTTGCGTTGGTCGAAGAGCTGAGAAATGGCAGCGCGGCACGCAAATCATCAACCAAACCCGCTTCGGGTCCCAGCCGAGTCGAGGCCGGGATCCCACTCAGCCAGGTGCCAAGCCGCGGGTTGCCCGATCTCATTTCAGTGCTGGGCTAGCTGCTCTTAGTATGGGCGCTGTTCCAGTGATTGATTTATCGGCTCTGCTGCCCAACTAATTGAGTTACATTAAGGCGCTGCTCTCTTATTTTTTCGCCGCTCTCACACACTGTCAGGCGGTCTGCGTTTGACGTTGAGCCGCTAAGCTGGCGATGACGAGGCTCGGCTAGGCTCGACGTGGCCCGACTTATATGGCTAAAACGCGCCATTAATTGCAGCGCCACTTTAATATTTATTGTCAATTATTGTTAGTTTAATTGTCAATTATTAAAAATTGTTTCAGCAGTCGTTGACGACGTCGTTCACGTCTGTCGAAGTCTATGGAAAATTGATGCACGCGGCGTATGCGCAATGCACTCCACGCTGCCAACGGAGTTTTCTGCCAGGTCTCAATCAATGCGTAGCTCAGGTGCCACATTGGATTCCCAAGCATCGGGCAGCTGTCAAGGCTTCGTGGCGGCTTCACACGCTTTTTGGGCCGCACCGACCGCTTCGAGCCGGGTCGCTTAGGGTCGGCCTGGTATTGCATGTGGGAATGATCAGCTTCGGAGCTGGGGCCAAATGTGAGTCTCTGCTTTCCGGTTTTTCGGTAGCCAAGGGAGTGCGTAATCAATTACCTCTGGCAGGCGAATACACCAGCTCAGCTGAAGCTCCATCAGAGTGATCTCTGAGTGAAGCCAGAGCCTTGTTATTTCCATCATCTGCACCAGAAGCAATCCAATTGTGAACCCTCTTCGAAGTTGACTTAAAACTGTTTTGCCAGCTGCTCTATACTTAAATATATTTATTTAATTTAATCCTCAGATTTTACACAATATAGAGCATATAGGCTATAAATTTTGTATATTGAATATAAATATACCATTTTAATTCTTTATGTTATACAAGTTTAAATCAGTTTAATAATTTGCATTTAATTCATTCAATAAGTAGAACAAAAATAGATTCTAAATTTTATAGTACGTGAATAAATTTATATAAATTTACAGTTTTAATTAATTTGTTTATATATGCTTATATATTATGTTAAATGCTTAAGAAAGATAACTTTATATAAATAATAATTAAATAATTAAATTAAATATTCATTAACACTCATTCAATAAGTATAACAGTATAGGGTATTTATTTCCATCTATTAATTGTATAGCATGTAAAGTATATAATACAACTTTGATTAAGAAAATTTGTATTTTCCTTACAATAATAAAAACAAAAATGATAATCGATGATCTCAACATTCTCCTCTCATCTGTCGCAGCTATAATTTCATTTTTTTTTGAGTCCTAAAGGGTATTTCAGTTTCGATAGGCCTCACATTTGCATCGTTACGCACTTTACTGCTTAATACAGGCGATGATGAGAGAACGTCTCCTCGATTGCAGGTGCCAACAGCTGAGGTAGCCGTTGACTCGATTTTTACAACCTGGCACCATTTCATATTGATATATATCAGGTGCAATCAACGTCTGCCGATTGCAATCGCTACTCTTTCTCTGTCTCTCTCTCTCTCTCTCTCTCTCTCTCTTCCTCTCTTTTTCTGGCTCTCTTGAGCATTGACAAAAGCTGAGCGGCACGATCAAGGCTGAACGGCGGGGACAGCTGCATCTGATGGGCGCTGATGCATCGGGCTGCGCTCTCGCCCCTCCGATGGTTACGTGGCGCTGCTTCGGCTCATTATTTATTGTTCAGCTGCCCCCGTTGGCCTGCCCCGCCAGCGAGCGGGCATTGATTTTGTGGGCAGCTGGCGGGCTGCTTGCGTAATTGCCCGTGTGGCAAGCAAATTGGAGTCCGCCAGGCAGCCGCTGCAACTGCACCGGCGTTGCCAATTGTTGATTTAGTGGCACCTGGCAGCGTCTAATGCAGCGATTGATCGCACAATTAACGGGTTAAACATTTTGACAAACTGCAGAATGCCAGACGATTTGTCTCAGCCAGGTGGTCTCTGGCCTCTGGTGGGTGGTGCGAGTTGGGCGCGCCCCTGGAGCAGAAATGCAATAAGCACGCGCGTAAATCACCAGGACATGCCGCAAAAAGATGGGCGAGGCAAGCACCACTTGCCACCTGGTCGTTGCTTCTAATCAAGTCGACTAGACGAACGACGACGTGGACAACGGCTGCTTGTTGTGTTTGCATCCTGGCTGCTCGCCTCATAAAAACCAAATGAATGTCTGCCATTGCAGGAGCTGCTGCCTCGCAAAAACTTTACGACAAGCCCCACAAATTGGATGATGCTCTTGTTTTGGGGCAGAGACTCTCGCCTCGCCCTATACTGCTGCGGGTATATTGACTAGGCTTAAAGGAAAGCAGCTTTATAAATACATATATATTTACATAGATACATATACATATATGTGGGTATGTAGATAAATATAATAAATGAAATATTGACTACACTGTCAAGTTGACAGTGTCAATTATTGACGATTCTTAAAAAACTATCGATCGTCTGGTCTTAAATAACTATCGTCCCTATCGATCGCTCCCCACTTCTAAGTGCTATAGGTCAGCTAGAATACATTAATTACTATATACATATGTACATATACATATCAATGTATGTCCTTATGTATGTATCACATAATGGAAGCGTATTAGTAGTTCGTCGCTTGATCTGTCTCTTGGCTTCTTGTTTTATGGGTCATACGGCAGCCACTTGCACTCGCATCATGTCGACGCTGATCACCAGGGCAGGTGGCACAGCGCCTGAAGAATGCCCACATCTCGGCAATGCCCGTTGGCCATTTGCATGCTCATGGGCAGCCTATATACACACAGCCATACACACATACATACATACGATTTTCGGGGCAGAAATGAAATGCAATTTTAGCTAAGCACAGGGCTCTTATCATTTGCGTAGCATCAGTGCACAAATTAAATAAAATTGCTGTCAAAGAGCCAAACGGCGAAACTTGTAGGAGGAAGCCACCAACGCTGTCATCTGCCGATTCCAATCGTCTGTGCGGCTGCTGTGCTCCGTTTGGCAGCGCCAGGCGGGCGCTTCTGATTGGTATCGCCCAGGCACCGCCCGCTGCACCGACGCCTCGCACCGACCGCCTGCTGCTTGCTGCAGGGCAGCAGTTCTTAGTTTCCCACACTCACGCAGCCAATGCGACATTTTCTAAATCGAATAGATGCCAAAAAATAAAGAAAAAGCCACTCAAAGACAAACCGCAAAAGACTATAAAGATTTTTAATATGCGAGCGTCAGATAACCGAGGTGCACCGAGAGACGCCCGACGTTGGCGCAGGGGCCGAGCAAAGCGCAGCTGCTGTTGCATTAATTACACCGCACTGCGCCTTGGGGCAGGTCGGCAACGGGGACATCAGACGGAAACCAGCTTGGCCGGCTCTGCTCTCAGCTCTTAGCTGTTCCCTGCTGCCTGTTCCCTGCTGTCTGCTGCCTGTTAACTGCAGGCTGTTGGTTCTTAACTGGCCTAGCGAAAAGCACCCGCATATTGCCGTTCAAGCTGCGATAGACGGCGCATAAAATTCATAGCTTTTTGAATGTCATTTGTCGTTAATGGACCACAAGTTTGTTTCAAATGCATTTGAGAATGGCCCAACTGAAAGCCAACTCGAATAAATTGCAGCTACAAAATTGCTACGTGCTGACGTTGTTTCAGTTTTGTCAGCTCAAATATGAAATATGATAAATTCGAGATTCATGAAATACAGAGTGGAGCTGTTAAAACCATCGATAATATCAGTGTACATAATGTTTTGCGATAGATCAATGTTGATATATTTGCCTTACTCAATTGATAGCTGATTTTATTAGCTCTTTATTATTGTTGAATGGTGTTAATAATGAAATATATATTAAAATTAAAATGAATTCTGTCTCTTTCATTAGTATATGTTAGATATCAAATATAGCCAATTTCGATAGCTTTCATAGCATATTCAAATTAATATTTCAACATACATATTAAGGATTTTAAAATATGTAAATACCCTAATAAGGAAACAGATATTCATGGAGTCCTCATACATATTTGGAATCCATATAATAAGAAAGTTTCTATGGTAATAATTTTCCGTATCCCTGCAATTTCATACTCTTTTAGTTATTTATGTATTTTCAATCAATTCTTTCTGCTGATCATTAGTAAGGAATTGCAAAGCGCAGATTACATCTGTTGCTAGCTCCATTTGCTTAAGATATTCCATTTAAGACCAGCGCCAAAACAAAGCCAAGCAATTGTAGCCCAGAGCCGCCTGCTTACCGTATTGGTTTATAGATCCGACGGACCATATTCACTTCTACGGTTCTGAGGAAAACTGTCACATTTATGAGGAGCTTAAGGGAAACGGGCTGCGTATAAATTATGCCTTGTAGAATGTATCTCATCGGCACCCGGTCCTATTACGTCCTCCCGTCCGTGGAATGGCATCACAGACCATTTTCATTGCCCTCGGTGCTGGCAATTGGCGATTACGCCGCCGCGATAAGCATATTGGTCGCATGGAGCTGGCCTAAGATTCAGTCGCTGGCGCACTAAAGTGGCAACAGCAATTTGTAGTGGAGTGAACGTGTAGTGACCAAAACGGCAGCAAAGTTTTTGCTGCTGCTGCTGCTGCTGTTTAATTAATAGAGAGTTGCTCCATGGACTCTCGAGTCTGGCGACTGCTGACCACTTGCATATGATCAATACGTGTTGATTAGTGTCTGGTATCGGGCTCGTATCTCGGCGCTCGGCTTTTATGGCGCGCTCTGCTGACAATTTTTTACCATATGAGCTACGGCCTTCACTGCAGCTTTTGTCACATAAATCAAGCTGCTGTGCACTGCAGCTGCAAGTCAAAGCAAAATCGCCCAAAAAATTACAACAAATAATGCAGAACAAAATCAATTGCGGGTGTTGCCCGTTCCCAGGCATTGGGGCAGCGGCAACGGGTTTCGCTCTGCTCTCTGCCTCTTTGCCTCTTTGCCTCTTTGCCTCCTTCGGACGACCTTAGAAAATATGCAATTGTCTGGCATTAATTTATCGCCAGCTATGCATTTAAATTGCAGGCATAAGGCCATTGGAATCAATGAGCTGCTAAGGTCGTGTCTCGTGTCTCGTGTGTGTGGGTGTAGCTAGAATTTTCAATGCCCAGACAAACTCCATAACAACCGCCACGACTGCAGCGGCTGCACCTGTTGCAGCTGCAACTCCGACTTCAGCTCCAACTGCATTTCCGTCCGCCTGGCTGCCTGACTGTCCGTCTGTCTGTCTGTCGACTCGAGGCCCCAATGCGCATGCAAATTTGTGATTAAGGTCAGCTGGCATCATCAACTACGGTCGCAGCGCCCGCCTCGGGTTCATCTCTAGTTCGTCTGCAATTGCGAGTGGGTGCTCAGGGCAACGGCAACGGCAACGGCAACGGCAACGGCAACGGCAATGGCAACGGCTGTTGCCAGCCAGACGCACAGCCAGCGGCGATGCGTGCACGGCTCGACAGTTAATCTGTAGATGTGAATGGTAAGGGGTCTGCCCAAGTGTTCATGCGACTTAGCTGGGGCTTCGACTTTCTTGGGCATGTCTGCAAGCGTGAAGTGAAATTTGGGAATGGGAGGAATTTTTGATGTTAGCTCCAGCAAAGATATATAAACACACCTGTCGGACAATTATAACTCTAATTGTTTGATCCTCAGACCTTAAGAATTTGAAATTTTATTTTCATACTTCCAACTTAATCAAGTTGCCTATATTACTCAACAGAAAATCTGAGAGAAAGCGATTTATTTTCATGATTACGGCTCGCCTTTTCTGGGGACATTGCTATAAGGAATCGGCTGTAAACAGTCTATGAAAAATATCATCCCATCTTAAATTGTCAGACAAGACACATCAAGTTAACACAAACAGGAATTCAGAAGGAATTCCTCAAGATAGATAGCTGATCTGTTGGTTATTCAATGGCCAAATGGATGGTAGACATTAGGTACCAATTGTTGCTATATATAAATACCATATAAGGAAACGTCATATAAATAAGAATTTGTATAATATTAGATGTAAGTAAAATGAAACTGTCGTGAAGAATAGAGTGGAGCAGCCTGCTAATTTGTTTGTTTTCAATGAAAGAAGTGACAATGGCCTCGAAATTAGATATCAACATGTACCGCTACGATCTAGAAGCATATGAAGAGAAACATCAATACCAAAACTCAGGGCTTGTAGACTGTATGAATTATGCATAATATTATAAATATGCAGAGTGATTTTCGTAAATTAATTGGAAGACTTCTTTGAACACGGCCGATTATACCGAATAAGCCATCCATGAAAATCCTACTTTATATCTTGATTTGCTTGTGTTCTACGATCTTTAATTTTTATGCTAAGCAAATATGTATTAGTGGAAGCTAAACTGTTTCAAATGGAGGGATTATTGGCATTATACTATTTGAAACTAATTTTTGCCTAACGATCTACATATATAAGATATCATATCATCATATCAGATATTAATATCTATGGCAATTCTACTTCAGATTCTGATTTGTTTGTGTTTTAAAATCGTTACTATTATATGTTAAGAATTTATATTTTAGAGGGAGCTAAGCTTTTCAAATGAAAGGATTAGGGGCATTATACTATTCTAAGCTAATTTTAGCCTAACAAGCTATATGAGATCATCGTTGTGAACGACCTCAGTCTGCATTATTGATATGAATTAAACATGGCCTGGGAATCGTTACGTTTATGGTGTGTCGAATCGATGAGGGCTCTCCGAATGTGCTCGCTAAGCCTATAAAACGGTCGTCAAGTTTTTATTAAACTGTGTTGAGTAAACAACCTGGATTGGCTCACGATAATAAAATGTCGGCGAATTCGCAGATTTGCGTATTCAACTGACTTTATATAAATAATTAAACCTTTTGTATTTCTATAGGTGTCACTTCCATCTTGGTCCTTAAATACATTAAGAACCCCAACTAATTGAAGCCTACATGATAAGTTCGCAAAAATAGTAGGAAGAGGCCACCAGAGTCAGTGGTTCATCAATGATTTCTGATTGAGTAGAGTGCATCAGTAAACAGCATTATCCCGTAAGCTAGCCTGCCTGTTTAAGGACTTTCCATATTTTATGTGCTTCGAGAAACAAAACCAAAAACATCGTAGTTAATAAGCAATATCTCAGCCAAGAGCTACAAGTCGGTAATGGCCTGTTTTATATGGCAGTCGAAGTCAAAGAAGAAGGCAGTTTCCGCTCGCAGAGCGGTGCACAATCTTCCAGGTGGCAGTTAACTAACACCGCGGGGCACACTTCCGGCCTTAAAAAGTGGGTCATAAAAGCATTCGCTCGGAAGCATGTTTATTAAATACGTTTCGGCCTTTGCTCAGTTAATGGACTGCAAAAGTGTATTTACCTTTTACCAACAGCCTTCAAAACAATATGCGACTCGTGCTTTATATTGCATAATTAGGAATTTCAAATTTTATTATATTTTTGTTTTAACTGTCAAATATTAAATAGTCCGCAAAAGCTTTTTAATGCCTTTCGCTTATGATGTATGTGCATATGTGGTTGTAATTTATATCACATTTGACATATTTATTCGTACATTAAAATAATTGTTATATATCAATTAGAAATTTGGAATACCCTGGACCTGTTGAAAATGGGAAGTCAGGGTATAATGGGTATCTTAAATGGCATAAAGTATATCGATTTTTAATCAGAGCAACGAGTTGAGTCGATATAGCCTCGTCAGTCTGTTCTGGGTGCTGCAAGAATATATGGTATATTGATAAGGTTTAATGCTCACATGCTAAATAACTTGTGTAGACAGCAGTTTCATCTCTTCTATAGTTCCTTTAAAGACTAGGACTTCTTCAAAGTCTATCTCAATTTCTGGCCATACTAATTTTTTCAATTGATTTATTATCAATAGGCTAGACCACTTTTAAATAGGCTAGATATAGCCTGAAATAAGCTAAACTGGCAACACTGATTGCAGCCTCATGCGTGTGCGTGTGTATGTGCATATGGTTTCTTGCACAAGCAGAAAAGAAGCGAAGAGTTATTGAAATATGAGTCCCACGAAGGACCCACGAAGGATCAGTCTCAACCAGAGGTTTCTTTAGGTACTCACTCTTAGTTAAAAAAAAATCGGACATATGTATCTCTAATAAATAATTCGGTTGTTACTCAAATCGTGAATGGATTCGCATCGTCTGAGAATGTTCGAGGGTTTCTAGAGAGCTTCTAGTCTATCAACTCGTCAATGTATTATTTCTTTTATATTGTTTGGTTAATAGCAAACAGTGTTCTACAAATTTCCATTTCAATGCTGAATATATTCAATTTAAATTCCAAAATATGCAATTCTTCTATATGTGAGTCTAATATGCATATCTTTGCAGCTGAGATATTTAATAAAATCTGAATAATTTAATTATTTATAATTTTCAACATATTTAGATCTGTTCTCGTTTAAAGAAACTTATTCGCCAATAGCTGTTCTATTGCTGCAAAGGCGCGTTTCAAAGGTTGGCCATAATTATTTTGGCCGCGCAATTTAATGCGGCTTTTGTGGGTGACGCAGCCTTCACACAATTTCAAGCTTAAGGCCGCGATATATTAATGCTGTTTTTTTAATAGCCGTCAAAAGGTAAAACTCGTTTCAGTCTTATTTAATTTGAGTGTAGCGACTACGTGCTCGGACTTGGAGATGAGTCGCTCTACGGTGCTTCTCTAGTTGCTTGCCGGATTCAGACGCTAAAAGATCGACAACAGCATGTCTGCTAATTTGTTTGCATTGGTATGTTTATATTTTCACTCAAAATGTTTATTCAAATCATATTTCGTTTTTGATGCAGTTCCTAATTGCTTTGATTGCCGATTTGGCAAGTGCGGCTATAGTGCCACGTCTCCAAGACAACTACGTTCAGCTGGAGCCCATCAGTGACAACAAATATACGCTCAGGTACATGATTGTAATTTATCTCTATGTTTTAATGTAATATAATAGGCAGATATAATAGATATAATATTGACTTCTCCGTCTGTGCAGCAGTCTGTTTGAGCGAAAAGCATTTCGAAGCTTAACATCTATTGACTAGCAATATACTTATAATAGGGGTCTAGGGGTCTAGGGGTCTGGTAAAGTCAGTGAAACAGTATCTCACAGTTTGGGACAACAACAAAATATTGCTACATATACTAGATTTACTTGAATCGTTGCGAATTGAGGAAAGAGTGTGTATTGAACCTCTAGATATTTTGTTTCCGCATTGAACACTAACGATATAATATATATATTTAATAATTTCAATATTTTTCTAATCTTGCCAATCCAAAACTTCCCACATAGAATCAATGAAGGTGGAGCTCTGCGAGAGGAGACCGTGGAGCTGATCGCATCTGGAGAGCCGATAGTGAAGGGTCAGCTCATACAGCAGTACGCCTCGCCCTCCGGAACTTTAACCGTTACCTACGAAGCAGGCCTCAATGGCTATGTGGCCAAGTACAGTTTCGTGTCGACGACAGAAATACCTCCTGTGATTGGCCTCAGTCCAGGCGCGTTGAAGGCTGCATCTGGCTAACGAGTCCTACTTAAATGATCGAAAGCCAGCTGGAAATATATTGTAAATAAAAAATAAATTGTCGCTTAATATATGATTTGCAATTGAAGAGAGGATTGTATTCTCGCCCTGTTCACTTTGTGAATTCAAATTAAATATAATTCCTTTTCTTTGCTGACCCACACGTCCACTGCAATTTCTCGGTGTTTGTCGGTGCGCTGGGCTTTTCACATCTATGAAGAGTTGATGGCTGCGCCTCGGCAGCCTGACTGCGGGCTGCTTTTGGAGCACCCCAACTGTACTCTGTGCACGCAATCAAGCGGCAAATCAACAATTTTCCATGGCAGTGAAGCGAACGGTTTGGCTTTGTGCGGGTGATTGACGCTTGTTGCATGCAACAACCGCTGTGGCAACGACTGCAGGCAGTCGATTTTAAGTGGTCGCAACGCAACCGCAACGCGAAAATACTTAGCGAATAGCCCCTCGGGTCGCACTTTCAACAGCCGGCGGCCCAAACGGCCAGGCAGGTGAAATGTTTGCTAAAAATCAACAGCTTGGCCAGGACTTTCTATTGCCACCTCCTCCCTCCCTAGCCGGCTGGTCGTGCTGGTGGCGGTGCTGCTGCTGCTTCTGTGCGTGTGTCAATATGCGTGCAACAAGTATGCCTTGGCGTATTTTTGTGGGTGCTCCACACTTTAAATTTATTACAACTCGATTACTTGTACTTACCACGTTTCTTTCCAGATGCCAGATATCGATCAGGGTGCACCGTAGGCCGTGCCGCAGGCCGCTGTCGCTGTCGCTGCCGGTGCCGGTGCTGGTGCTGGTGCTGGTGCTGGTGACGGTGCTCGACTCGCATGGCCATCGATCGCCCACAACAAGACTTCTCTTGGACCCTGGCACCGCATGTAAATTAGCATATCGTGCGCGTAATCTGGCCAACGGGAGGCTCCACTTTGCATCCTGCTGCTGCGGCATGTGAAGGCGTCATCGAAATCGGAATCGCACTCACCGTCACAGTCACGCAATGGGCCGAAACCGAAGTTGAAGTCGGAGCCAGAGCTAAGGCCAAGCGCTGACCACTGTGTGGGCAGCTGAACAGAGCTCCAGCTTCAGCTCAGCTCCAGTTCCAGCTCTGGACTGGACCGGACTGGGCTGGACTGTTTGTGCGTGCTGCATTCTGGCTTAATGACATTTTATCTCTGACGATGGCTGCCAAAATTATACATACACCGCGTGGCCCGCGCAAAGTGTTTGTTATGCAAGCATAAAACAGCTGCAAATGCTTGTTTTGTTTCCAGTTCAGAATTTTTATGCAATTGGCAGCGGAAATTGCTTTGCACATTGCTTTTTATGACATTTTAATATGCAAAAGTTTTAGGACAAAGCCAAATACCTTTCGTCCTGCGACGGGCTGTGGCCGCCGCTCACTTGTCTATGCATGCTGCCTGCCAAGTTTCATTTTTTATACCCTGAACCCATTGAAAATGGGAAATCAGGGTATAATGGTTTTGTTGAAATGTATGTAACAGGCAGAAGGAGGCGTGGCAGACCCCACAAAGTATATATATTCTTGATCAGGGTGACGAGCTGAGTTGATTTGGCCCTGTCCGTCTGTCTGTCTGTCCGTCTGTCCGTCTGTCCGTCTGTCCGTCTGTCCGTATGTTTGAACGCGTCGATTTCCGAAGATATAAGAGCTAGAGACTTCAAATTTTTTGTAAAATGTTCGTAATTACAGCGCGGATATCGAGTTTATCATTAAAATTCGATAACTCATCCCGATCTTTTTTTATCGATGAAAAACCTTATTGAAAACCAGTTATAAAATTATATCTTCTACACCTTTATTGCTAGAGTCTCCAAATTTTGAATGTATGCTTATATGCAATTTATACAATTTCGGTTTTTGTTAAAATTTACCCCCCACCTCTAAATTCACCCCCTCACCCTCACTTTTGTAAAACGCGTATTTCAAATACTAGAGACTTGTGCTTTGGCAATTACATGCATATCCATGTTATAATCATAATCTGAAAGTTTCATGAAGATCGTACGTCCACAAAAAAAGTTATTAAACAATTAAGTTCTCATAGTAAGCGCACACTGCAGCCCATGCGTGTTTATGCGTGGGTGCTTGTATGTGTATGTGTTTGTGTATGTGTGTGTGTTTCTTGTGTAAGCTGAAAGACGCGAAAAATTATTGAAATAGCTAGCAGTCCAAGGGTTCAGGGGATCTCGTAGTCGAGCAGTCTCGACTAGAGCTTTCTTACTTGTTTTTTGTGAACTTGTGGCCAATGACTGGCGACTGGTGACTGGAGGATAGTGGCTAGTGGCTAGTGACTGGTCAAGGAACCCAGGGCGAGCATTAAGTCACACCATCAAAACGCATTTAATTCAGTTTTTATTGAGTTGGCAAATCCAATTAGCAGCAAGTTTTGGCCATTTTAAAGACAAACTCAACGAGCAGCCAATGCCAAACTCTGTGCCCAGAAACACTTGAAGACAAACTCTCACACGTTGCTTATATTCCCGGAGCGTCGCGTCGTCGGCTCGCTTTAGCACTTGCCCGCAATATGCCATTAGAGCGCACGAACTTTAGCCCTGCTGCGGCTGCTGCTGCTGCTGCTGCTGCTGCTGCTATTCCTGCTACGGCTGTGGTTTCATCCGCATCCGCATTCGCATCCGCACGGGCGACACGTTGAAGCCGCATTGTTAACTGTTGACTTTTCTTAAACTTTTGCCAGTGTCTCCGGCACTTGCGAGCGGGCGGGCAGCGCATAAAAAATGTATACCAAATCCCTGCACTGCAGCTGCAGCATTACGTGGTTAGCGAATTTATTATGCAGTGCCAGTGGCATTGCCTCAGCCACTACCAGAGACAGTGGTGGCAGTGGCAGTGGCAGTGGCAGTGGCACTGCCAGCAGACAGCCAGCAGCAGCAGCCACCGCCACAACCGCCAACGCTACATTTGTGTGTGGGCCATTCCCAGCAGCCGAACGGAGCAACTGCCCAAGAAGCGACTGACGCTCACAGCAGCTCTAAGCTGCCTTATCAACTAATTGACTTTTAACAAACAAATCGTGCAAGAAATCATATTGAACCGGGCGCTATTCATTAGCTGTAAAGCTGTGAGACGCTCAAGTGCACATGGAAATGTTCCTGAGGAGGACGAATAGCTGACTACCCGGTACTCTTAGTGTTTGCCTTTAGAACATTTGTTTAATCCTTTGTTTGTTAGAGCTCATCGAAGGAATCGATGGATTTTAACCAATGTTGATATATCGGCTAATAATTAATATGTATAAATATGAAAAATAAAATAAAATAAATGCATATGAATGAAGTAGTGATGGTACATAATAAACTTATAAATTAATTTTTAATGAAATACGGTTGACATTATCTATAGCATCGATGGTTGAATGATCGAGCTTCACATCTTTAACGACTCCAACTTTTCTATTTGCCGAATGTCGAGATCTGAAATCAGATTGGTATAATCCAGTACACTTTGAGTATTGTAAGTCCATGAGAAGAATTGCGAGAAAACGAGTCTACAGAATTCGCCGTAGTCTAGACTGATTGAACCAAAAAACACTTGATATTTATTTTTCTTACAGTGTGGCTCCAAACTATTATATGAATCATAAGTCAACGAGCTGCAAACTGACTGAATTAGTTTGCGTGATCCCATAGAGTAGAGAATGCATAGGAAACAAAGGAGAAAGAAAGCTTAAAGAATGCGCACACATGGAATACGGACTCGGACTTGGTCCTGCACTGACTCGAACGCACTTGCTTAAAAATTCTATTTCTTAAACGTGCTCGCTGCCTCGTTGGCATCCTAGTGCCTCTGGGTATGACTGCGGCTCCCGGCCGGCTGCGGACTACGTCTATACATGTGTAGCGATATCTGTTTGTATACATACATACCTACATATGTCTGAGTGTGTATGTAGGTACGTACGTATGCAGTTGGCCCGGGTCTGACTGTGTCTTGGCTGCCGCTGTGCAAATTTAAGTGTTTTGTACGTGCGCCAACAGCAATTGGCAAATTCAAAGGCGTGTTAGCATGCCATCAGCAGTCGAAGGGCGAAGGGCGTAGGGCGTGTGGCGAGCGACGAGGGGCGTGAGGCGGTCGCGCTGAGTCTCTGGGCGAGCTGCATACCCAGGAGGGTGTTTGCGGGCGAATTATCCTTTCAATTTGACTTGGCATATGTATGTGGCTCCAGTTGCTTATATGCGTGTGTGTGTGTGTGTGTGTGTGTGTGTGTGCTCGGCGAAATCACATTTTAAATTTGAAATGTCTTGAGATTCTCTTTTGCCAATTCGCATGTCCTTTGCCATATTGACGTATGCCTTGCGCCCAGTTCCGTTAGCTGCTACTTTCGTATGCGCTGGGGCAAATATCGCAATTGATTTATATTGAAAAGTCTTGGTCCGTCTGTGTCCGGGGCAGTGTCTTGGCCACTTCCTGAACTGTGGATTGTGAACTCTGGGCTCTGGGCTCTGTGCTATGTGTTGTGTGCTGTGTGTTATTGCTGTGGCTTTTAACTTTGAGGCCTTCGAGCTTAGACAGAGCGGAAGTCACATCAATTGGCCTGGCAGAGGCTGATATGGGTCGTCTGCTGTGTAGGAGCTAACATGTCTGCAGCATCTGCTAATGCCACAAATTGCGGCAAACGAGTTCTGCGGCGGGGCAACTACAGCACCACGGCACCACAACACCACAACACCACAGCTCCACGGCACCGCAGCACTGGCTGCAACATTTAATGATGATTTCATGTAGGTGCCGCCAATAAACTCAATGCTTAAATATTGCATTATTAATGCTACATCGGTGACAATTCTGCAGACGCTCGCCCATTTGATTCATAATTAGTTGGCTGTGCCACAGCCTGTCTGCGGCTGCCAACAGGTTGCAGCTGCTCACTCGCCGCAACGTTGACACATTCAGCCGGAGCCAGATTGACGACTGGCTAAACGTTTTATAGCCGCAAAGTACCGTTGCAAATGCGACGCCGACTGCGAACAAGCCCTGCAGGCTGCAACGCAACGTCACAACTTGGAAACTTTATGCAAAATACTATTTGGCTTTGATGGATGGCAAATGGAAACGAAGTAACTGACATTGGGCCACAGCTAGCAGAACTGAGCTGTGTGTTTGTCAGAGAGATGTGCATCCCCTATTCCCAAGTTACTAAATAATAAATTAACTCAGATACGTTTTATACAGATTGAGAAAGAGATCGACTCTGTTAGATAGATGATAGAAAATGAATGGAATTTATTACTCTAACAAAACATTAATTTCTAATCGATTCAGGCATATTTCAGAAAAATTCTATTTATATGTTATTTACATAACACTTGGATCACTAATTTCATCATGGCATTTCATGATCTATGTATTCTAATTGACAACCTGGCCAAGCATATAGTCCTAGATATTCTCTTCACTTATTCTATTCTATTCTGATGTGATTTAAATGCGACTATGATGTACATATATAAAGAGGTGATCTTTTATCGTAGTGATTATAATGATGCTTATTATAATATTATCACAGCAAAGAACTTGGCATACAACATTGGTAATACAATAATAATACAGGTATTATAAGAATTTTTAATTGATTATTCCAATTTGAATTGTAGCATTATTAATTATTTTGTTTGATTAATAATCACAATGTTAATGATAATAAAATTAATAAAATGAATATTAATGACCGAAGACGGAATTCTTTAACTTTCCCACAATCGAGATGTTTTAGGGAAACATTGGATTAGGCAACATGTCAACATTTCTGTCACATTATGCAGGTAGACCATGGCACAGTTCTTTAGTCCAGTGAATTTCACCATCAGGCTCTGATCACAGTGATTATGAGGTAAATGCTTACCCAGCCAATTTGCCAACGTTGCAAATGAATGCCCAAAACAAATGGACACGCAACAGCCATAGTGGATGCGGGTAGAGGGAGGGGAAGGCAAGTTGGGCCACCTGAGGAAATTGCTGTGGTGGTGTGCTTGAGCTGGTGACCCATGGGGTGCTCGGCAAGTGCATAGTCTATTATAGTTATAGCAACTCCACGTTGCATGCAATTATCCAGTGGAACACCTTCACTTGCCGCACATTGGCTGCCACCACACGAGGCCGTAAAAGGAGCGCTGTAAGTCGAGTCGACGGGACGACCAATGTATCGATGCGGCAAATATATATATTTTATTTTTATTTAATTGAAACATTTTTAGCTGCGTCAAGGCGACATCGACGATTGAAGTGCCCGCTGTCGATGCGATCGATTTGCATGCCACTGGCTGGGATCAGTGCTCCGGCCACAGCTTCGGATGCGACTGTGGCTCCGGGTCCGTTGCTGACTCCATGTTGCGATGCTTGTCGCCTGTCACATTGACAGACGCTAAGTTCCCCCCGCTACCAGCTCCATCTCCATCCCATCTCCATCTCCGTCTCCATCTGCGAGTGACTGACAAACTACAACGCAGACGCGTCTGCATCTTTGTTTTTCTTTAATTTTTTACTTAATTAAATTTGAATTTGTAATTTGCGCTGCGCTCAACTATTTTGCGTCGACGTCGAAGTCGACGCCTGCAAAATAAATCTGCAAGCCATATGAGCAATGCTGTGTCTGTTGTTGTTGTTGTTGTTGTCGTCGTTGCAGGCCATTGCCATGCTCTTGCCATGTTGTTTAGCATTGAAAATGATGTACAAGTTGCTGTTGCTGTTGCTGTTGATGCGTTGGTGTGGCGACCAGACCAACGCCTGACCGAGCCTCGAGCCTCGCCGTCCCGTCTTTGCCTTTCCTCTGTCTGACTGTCTGCCAGCCAGCCAGCCAGCCAGCCAGCCAGTCAGAGTGTCTGTCGCTTCGTCCGCCAGTCAGACTCTAACTGACTGTGCCTATCTGACTCTGACTCTGCACTTGCAGCAAACACTCCCACCCAGAGGGGGCATGCCGCAGTTGTAGTCAGCGCGCTATAAGATTTATCACATTGTTCCACAGATTGTCTGCAGATCTTATATATGCACATACACACTATAAAGCGAAGGATGCGGCGGCATTGCACCCGCGCCTACCACAACATATTTCCCAATACCAAAACAGCCCGCGAGCGCTAAGTGACGAGGGTTGCTCGGCATATAGTGCAAAGTGTCAATAGAATTTGAAGTGCACTGGAACAAGTTGACAAGCAAAGAAAGACTATAGCTATAGGTAAAATAAATACTGTTTCGGCCTTTGGTTTCACTTTCAATCGGATTCGATTAGACACTCCGTGGTTATGTTAATATATTTACTTCACCTACTGTTTGAAATTAATATTTAGAAATAAATTATAGTATTCCAGTAAAAAATAATAAAAATATCTGGAACCAAGATAAACATTTATTTTAAAAATATAAAGAATATGGTGCAGCATTTGGATTTGTTGTCTTTTTTTTTTCTTTCTTTTTTTTTAACAAGAGTAAAGATTTGGATTTAGTCTTTGCATTCCATAAAATGTAAATTCAATTCTACATAATTTAAATAAATTTGTTTGTAATTTTTTTTTTTTTTTTTTTTCTTCATTTAGGAATAAATTATGTTTTATTAATTAATTTTTTGTAATACATAGCCTTTTAACAAAGGCAAGTCAGTGATTCAACTTTTGGTTTTATTTTTCCTCATCATGAAATATTTATTTATTTTAGATTAGAATGCATATTAAATTAAAACTTAAACGAGAACATAAAATATACATTTGGGTTGTTAAACAGAGGGTCTTAAACACTTAAACACTTTTTATAACTTGTTATGGAAGCGTAGTCTTTTGAAATTAGTATTTAATTCCTAAGAGTCTAGTTTGCATACTAAACTTGATCCCCACTTTCGTAAACTCTTCGAGTGCCCTTCTGTTGGAGCTATAAGTGCCGATAAGATCAGTGATCTGTGAGTCTGTTGAACTTCAGTGCAAATCGCATATTCGTGAACGGGTGAAACTATTTGGTTTGTTTTTCAGCCTGTCTACCAGAATCTGGGAATCCGAGTGCGCGCATACGCGCCCGCAATTGCAATTGCCAATGTAATGGGCATGATATGCATTTTCCCAAATCACACTAAACAGATGTCGCATAAAAGGAGCAGACGATGTGGCTGTTGTCGCAAGTTTGTCGCCCTCGACGCCGCATTGGTCCAAGTCCAAATTCGCAGATGTCGGCTGTGTTTGTGGGGGAGTTTTGCAGCGACCCCTCTCTCTCTGTCTCCCATTCCCCTCTCTCTCTTCATTTCTCTTAGACTGTGTCTGGGCGGCGACTTCCCTGTAGCCTGTCACATTGCATGATATTGGGTAGATTTCCAAGTAAAAACTTTTGCTCTATGTATAAATAGATGCGACTGCTCACTCGAATCGGACTGCTGGAGTCGCTAGCTAACCAAGCATAAAGTGTAACAAATTTTTATGTTTCAATCTGACAAATTGCTAGATTTTGTTCCTGGTAGTGGCTCAGTGGCTCAGTGGCTCAGTGGATCGATCGGTAGGCTGGCTCAGGTAGCTGGTGGGCTCGCTTGGTGGTCGGTCGGTCGTTCGATTGCCACATCAAATCAAATATTTTAATGTGCTGCCAATCGAATTGATTTGGTTTCCAGCTCGATTCCCAGCCACACGCATGCAGCACAGTCACAAGCTGTAATAATAAAAATCATTTAATTTCAATAATTCGAAAGTTGCTTTCGAACTGTTGTCTTAATGAAAGGTTTTAGGTTAAGCTGCGTGGCTTATCGCTTGCTCGTGGCTGTGGCTGCGGCAGTGGCTGTGGGCCTACGTGGTGCCAAACAACTGGCACCCACTGTGCGCGCACAGTTCTCTATGCAGCTCTCTGTCGGGCTCACCAATTCAAGTTAATTACTTTTCACTGCACTTGACTTTGGTCACACGCTCAATCTGCCACGACGACGACGACGACGACGACGACGACGACGACGACGACGACGACAGCGCTAGCTGCCCGTGGCTTTTCTCACCAGGGAAATCTGCCAACCAGGAAACACACAAAGACACTGAGATATACACAGATCCGAGCTTGCTGAGTGGCAGCAGCAGCCGCTGCAGCCGCATGTTAATTTTCCGCATGCTAAACTTTTAGCACAGTAGCAAATGCAATGGCAGCGACGCGGGTGCCGCTCATGACTGGATGTGGATGAGGATGAGGATGTGGATGTAGATACTGATGCTGTGTGCTGGTCAGTGGTCAGTGGTCAGTGGTTTGTAGGTTTACTGGTTTGTTGGTTTGGCTGGCTAGCCTGGACTGGCCATTGGACGTGCCTAAATTGCCGCTAAATTGTTATCTATGAGTGCGGCGTGTGCGCTGGCATTCGGCAATGCCTCCGCTTTGGCATCCACTCAGTCTCGTAATTAAAAACACATTCAATGTGCGCAAAATCACAGGCCAACGAGGCCATTCAGCTCGCCAGCAGATGCCAGCGATTTCCATTAGGGCTCTGCACCACACACTCTGCGCCGCTCTGCCCCGCCCCGCTGGCCAACAAACATCCGACTGCGCCATTAACTCTCGTTGTTTGACACATAATTCCATAACTCGCTGCCAGATCGCGGCCAGCGGGCTGCTCGGTTTATCTGCTCAGCCCACCTCGTGCAATTATTCGCTTTTTGGCAGTGCAAACAATTTCGATTTATCGACGGAGCTCACGCGGCGCATGCGTACAGGCCGAACGAGCACCGTCTCAGCACACAGTCCGGCTCGAGTCCCAGACCTGACCACGACCACAGCTGCCATGGTGGCCACAGACGCTGTCGCACTCGAAGTCGCAGTCGCAGTCGCAGTCTGGGCAATGCTGTGTGTGGGTCGTGCAGTTTTGATTGTAATTGCATTGCATTACATATTTTTATTATGCCTCAAGGTCGTGTCACTGTAACGGCATGCCGATCTATATGGAATATTGGACAAGTTTTATGTAAAAATAATCAATTGCAGATTTGTTTTATTGACTTTATTGGCAGACCCGGGCCCTGGGCACCACTCAACAGATGCATGCCACACGATAGGCGCATTAAACTGACAACTTGAAGCGATAGGTATTTTCTATTATTCACTGGCTCCGTTTGGCAGGTTAATATGATACAAATAAGTTATTCGCAGGAATTGCGACATAAATTACGGAAATTATTTAAAGTCATAATGAATTCTATTTAGGAACTAAACATTTTAATGTTATTTAATAATTTATAGCAATAAAGCATTTGGGTGCAATCAAATACAGAATACATCTTCCACTATTACATTTTAATTTAAGAATTATTCGAACTAAATTGTTAAGTATTATTTTTAATATTAATGACTTAATTAGCAATTCAAACGTAATTAATTATATTACGTTTTTAGGCAGTTTTGTTACTAATCATATAAATCGTATGCTACAAATTTATTTTATTACACGAGTTAGCTAAGACTTTCAACTGGGATATTTACAGTTTAGCTATTTAAGGATTTTTTATTTTATTTATTTATTATTTTATTTTATTTTTTTTTTTTTTTTTTGGCTACAAAATCTTGATACGACTTTCTTATCATGTAATTACTATGAAAATATATATCAAAGATATTAAAATTTAATAAAATTAGAATTTAAAATTTAATCGATTCATCATTAGAATCACCCCCAATTTAATATTTTAGCTTTAGGTACTCCGATATCAACCCACTTCCCAAGCAGATCATTTTCAAAAGATCAGGAACTCGATTGACTTTTTTGGAGATTTGGCCTTAAAGGAAATTTAATTCATGAAGCCATTTTCAAGAGAGATAGCTACTATCCTAGTGAATGTTGTTAATTTGAAGACCAGCAGCGGAAAAAATATATGATTATATTAAAATATATTATAAGTGAAATATTTAATATCATCTGAGCAAATAAAACAAAACAATTTTTGAAAAATTTGGCTATTTTTGAAAATTTTTTTTTTTTTTTTTTGTTAGCACGTCATACATACAAATATATACATATCAAGAAATTTATATATGATTAAATTGTAACTTCTTTTCCAGCTAGCTCAGCCACGTCTATTAAAATTTTTAACTTAAGCGACTATTATATTCGTTTTGCGAGCTGCCTGAAATCTGACAACCATCGCATGACTATTTAAGAAAAAATGTCAGTTTTCTAATGAAATGCAGCGCACCCAAGCCACAGTGCAGCCCAGGCCCCAGCCCAAGCGTAATTGCCATGGCATTCTGCCGAGCACTGTCACTCAGTAACTGACAGTGCTCGTATTCGTATTCGTTTTGGCAAACAACGGCCAGGAGGAGTCGACAGCTTTCAGCAGAGGCGACGGGTCGGGTCGGGTCGGAAACCTACAGTATGAAGTGTTTTATGACATATTTAACTACCATAATGCACATTATCCACTTTGCGCAAATTGCCGCCCCCTGCGACTAGCGCCAAATATATATTAGCCCACGAGTCGCGCAAGGCAAAAATAAAAGAAATCGAATAAAAAATGCTAGAAGCACAAAAAAAAATCACAAAAATTAGTCTAGTTGAGTACAAAGAACGACAGCGGCATAAAAAATGTGGCAGCACATAAATAAAAATTTAATTTTCCGCCTTTTTTATTTATTTTATTTGTTTTTTTTTTTTTTTTTTTGTATTTAGCGCAACACGCGATGACGCGACGGCTGAGCCAAACTCTCTGCAATTATGTAGAGTAGGGAGTAGGAAACAAGGATGAAAAAATTACCAAAATATATTTAAGAGCGTCGCATGGCATTTTATTTTATTTATATGGCCAGCTCGACAGTGCTGAGCCGCGCGGATTTGCATGGGGATTAGTGCAAACATTGCGGCACGCTGAAGGCCCGAAAACTGAGCGCACAATCTGCTGGGACCTCGCGACGTATGTGCAATCTGCGCTGCCCTCTTGACAGCCACCAATAGCCAACTTCATTAGGCACACAAATTAAGCGATAAAGCTAAAGAAATTCATTAAGCAAATTCTCACACCGACAACAACAGCAACAGCAACAACAGCAACAGCAGCAGAAGAAGCCCCCCAACTTGGCGAAAGGTGTTTACTAAAATGGCTACAGAAAATGTTGGCATGGGCAAGTCGACGCTCAAATGCGCACTCTGGGAGGTTGATAGACCAAGTATCGCTTGGGCTTGGCTATCATATGATTCCCATGACTTCAGACACTTTTCGAAATCTGCTTACGGAATGAATAAGTTGAGACTTATCCTCTTATTAAGACATGAATATTTAATATATTTATTTGTTTTTTAATTCTAATTCATATTTTGCATTATGTTTTCACAGTAATTATAGCAATTTTAAGTCCTTGAGAATTATATTTGTTATAGTTTCAATTATGCTTTTTACTATAAACTATTCAGTATTATTATTAATATAAAGGCAACTATAAAGACAATTCGAAGTCATGAGCCCTGAATCATGTGTGTTTATTTAATTACTAAAATTATTATAATTTAATTATTATGAATCTATATATCATTGAAAAGGCCAGCAGCTAAGGCTTGACTAGTTTTATAATTCAGTCATTAGAGAGTCAGGCATCGTGCCCCATTGATCAGATCGGATCAGTGATCAGAAGTGTCAGGCTTTAGATGAAAGTCAGTGTGGACTTGCGGCTGAAAAGGGTATACAAAAAATGGAAAGGCATTGGCTTAACCAATTGCCAAAAAGTTGCGCATGTGCAGGCGAGATTGAGATTCGATTCGATTGGAATTGGGGATTGTTGGACCATTCAACTGGTTGTTGGACTGCCTGACTGCCTGACTGCGGCTTGGCCGTGTGAACGGTCGCTTTGTATGTTAACTACACGCATGTAAAATGTACTTTCGATAGTGATCTCTCAGCCGTAGCCGCAGCCGCAGCGCAGCAGCTGTCGACGTCGCAGTCGACGTCTCGGTCGCAGTCGCAGCCCCTGTTGCTGTTGCTCTTGTCGTCTCAGCGGCATAGGTAAAGTCTTTTCGGGCTCTTTCATGGTTACCATTAATTAATTGAGCGTGCACTCACCTGGTTCGCTTCCTTGCCGCCCTCCCGCCTTGCCGTGCTCTAAGTGTTGGCTTGCGTTTGGCCTTTGTTTGCTTAGGCCAATCTGCAGCGCTGATCTCTCGAGGCGTTGCGACTGCAGTGGCAGCTACTGCGCGCGAGGTGCTGCGGCATCAGCGTCTAATGCTTTGTCGATTGCCCGCTAATCCATTTAATTATTATTTATATCAAGATTATCGCACAGAGCAACAACAAAAAGTAACTCTGCCGCCACGCCGCTAATTTTAGTTAATGTTGCAACGCCGCCGCATTGTCTGTTCTAGCTAACTGCGACGGCGACGGCGACAGCGACTGAGGCTGAGGCTGAGACTGAGATGGCGACAGAAGTTGGGGCTGCGGCTTTGGTTGTGAGGCAAAAAGTGCGCCGAGAAATGCAATTAAAGTCATTTGCTGTTGTTGCTGGCGACATAAAATGCCGCTGCTGCGCTCCCCTGCCCTCAGCCGCCTTCAGTCGCCTTCAGCCGCCTTTCGCTGCCTTCAGCTGCCGCTGCGGCGTTGGCGGCGTCGCCACTTTTTGCATGCCGCAAAGTTTTGTGCGCCTTTTTATGCCCATGGTGGCAGTGCCGCCGCCAAGAGAATGAACGGTGCGAATGCGATTGGAACAGGATGCCAACTTGCCAGAGACAAAAAAGCGTCGGTCTCTCAGTCGGTCGGTGGTCGTTGCTGACTGCTGGCTGTTGGCTGGTGGCTGGTGGCTGTTGGCTGGTCGTTCGGTGGCTGTTAAAAACCTCCTACTTTTCCTGCATTTCCGCTCATAATGATCATGATGATTGCATGCGTGGCTGATGGGATTTGAATGTTGCCAGTTGCCGCTGCCTCTCACAACTCTTGTGTAAGCAAATACATACACTGCAGCATATGTGTGTGTGCGTGTGTGAGTGTACATGTGTGTAATTTGCACCAGCATCGTGGGAGCGCACCTTTCCTTCGTGATTTGAACTTAAAAAGTTTGTTTGACCGCAGGCAGCGGCTACCGAGCTGACCGGACCCTGGCTCAAGTCCAACAGCGAGATCTAAGCGTGGTCGGAGGCTGCACCTGTTACCCAACTGGGGCCATAAGTTAGCCAGTTGATGCGGCTTGATAAGCGTGCAGCAACAGCTCGTAAACAGCAAAGTTTTGTCTAATAAATTCACCGCTTGCACTTAGTAAATTTTCGTGGCTCGCATTATTTTGAGCACTTCATCATCAAATGCAGCGCAGAGTTGGCTCTTTTTTATGCTCAATTTACTTTGGCCCAACTCGCATAAATCGTGGCCAGCAACCGGGCAGGCGAAGGGGTTAGCTAGCTAGCTAGCAGCAGCAGCAGCTCCGGCATCCAGCATCCAACATCCAACATCCAACATCCAGCATCCAAGGCAAAATGCTACCCACAATCCGCACACAAAACACTTAAGTGCCATAAAAGAGATTTTTATTATGTCTTGTGCGCTGAGCTGAACCCCCAGAGCACAGGTAATTCCTTTTATTTTACACCATTTTCCATTTTCTCTTTGTTTTCTGATTATTCTACATATGCTCGGATCCCATTGACCAAGAAGTTTGCCATGAATCTGTGAACTTTACAGGAAACCTCAGCTTTGCTCTTTGAATTTATTCTTTTATTCTATTTATTGTTTAATGAAAATTATTAATTAACTGAAGCTAAGCTCTTACGCCTGTTTTAGCATTTGATGTTGTTATAAAATAAAACTAAAATCAACAATTTATTAAAGAGGAACTTTTACGCCTGCTTTAACATTTCCTGTAATTTATACCTTTACATTGTAACCTTGGGTTTGTTAAGTCTAACTATGTATGTATTTTAGGATGATAAATGAATATTATATACATATAAATGGTATGTAAAATATATAAGAAATATACATTCAATATAAATGAATAAATTAAATGAATAAATAAAAAACTTTAATTTATGTTTAAAATCATCGTCATTTTTGTTAATTAAAGTAAATTATATAGCTTAGTAATAATGACCTCAGGGCTTTATAATCTTTGTAGCTCATAGCTGAAAAATAAAAAATAAATATTAAATAAAATGTATATATAATTATGAGCCATCTAGTCACAGTCGCAAGGGTATTGCAATACCGGCTTGTCGTGCAATTCTCTTCACTCATCCAATCTGCCTCCTCCCCTCCTCTCTGTTTATCTGTGCAACGCAGCTGCAAAAGTGTGGCAGACTGAAGATGTTGCCTGACTCTGACTCCCGCAACCGCTGCGGGCTGCCATGACCCGGCTTACCTGTTGCTAGCTGTTGGCTGTTGCCTGTTGGCTGCTGGCTGTTGGCTCTTGGCTGTCTGCCGTCCGCTGTCTGCTTGAGCAGCTTATGCAAATTGTGTGCTTATTGCCCAGCCATGTGGGTGTCAGGCAGTCATCCAGCCATCCAGCCAACCAGCCAACCAGCCAACCAGTCAGTCAGTCAGTCTGCCAGCTATCTGGATCGAGATAGACTTGTTGCCTTTGTTGACATTTCGTCAGACTGAAAGCGACTGGGCTCGCCTGGCAGACAGAGTCCGAGTAGGCTTGGCAGCAGTGATCAAGGCTGTTTACAGTGTAATGCATCTGCAGATTGTGCTCATCTGCTCGCTTATAGCACTTGGTGTGTCCACCTACTATTTGCCGCATGACCAAGATGAGACAGCGGAGCCCAGCAGCCATCCTCAGGCCAGGTATATAGTGTCCATACAGACGAAGCTGCCCAGATCCCGCTACTTTGGCACCAACCACGTCTGCGTGGGCACAATCGTGGCGCCCATCTTTGTGCTTACCACCACACACTGCATTTATAACAGATCGTAAGTACCCTTGATTATATGCTGCGCTCGCTTGAATGCTTTGGCTCTCGCTGCAGACGCGTCATGCATCCCGACGAGCTGCTGATCATCGCTGGAGCACCCAATCGACAGAAGCCCACGGAGCACGCTCGCCTCATGCACGTGCAGTCGGTGTACCCAAGGGCAAGTTCAGGCATCATACACAACCTGGACTTGGCTTTGCTCCGGATTCGGGACCAGGACACCCTCGAACTGAATCTTACATTCAACCTGGGCATCGCGAGTCTCGCCACTCTCCCGTCCTCTGGATACCTGAGGTGCACTCGCTTTGGCTGGGAGCGCGCGGAGACCAATGAATCCCTTGCAGGACTCTTGAGCCCACGCACCCTGCAGCTGCAGCCACAAAAGTTTTGCCTCAGCCTATTTCCGGGCTTCTACAGGACCCATTGGCTCTGCGCCACGGCCTTGCCCGACGCCTCGCAGAACGTTTGTGGGGGCGATCCAGGTGGGCCGCTCTTCTGCGGCGGCCACCTGGCGGGCATTTACATGCGTGATGCCATGTGCAGTCGCCGCTATCCTGCCCTATTCGTGTCCATCGCTGCGTACAATGACTGGATACAGAAGGCCTTCTCGGGAGCCCAGAGGGCTCTACCATTCATTCTATGGCTTAGTCTAGGATTATTTGAATTGATTTAAGGACCGTGTTTGCCTAAATACCACCTCGTATTAAACTAATTGTTAGATTCAATGCGCCTTGTTTAAAACCCATTCACAGATTCCATTGCTTTCGACTGCTGCCTATTCATTAGGGGTTCATTAGTTGCAATCAAAATAGCCAAATGGACAAGAAACAATTATCGCGGGTACGCCTGCCCAGCCACTGCAACCACTGCAACCACAGCAACCACTGTAAGCATTGCAAGCAGCCGCTGCCATCGAGAGACACCAATAGACACCAGGCCGACAATCTGTTGACCTTCGACGGCTCTTGTGACGCCCGCCCATAGACAACAGCCGAGCCGAGCCCCAGCCCGGCTCCAAGTGGCGATCGCGGCGAAGTCTCTTGGCCAACAAAGTAACAAGTAACAAGCTGGCCAAGTCAGGCCAGGCCGGGCCGGACAAGTCTCCCTCTTGCTGTGTCTCTGCCGTCTCTGTCGGCCCCGCCAAGTCCATTGCAATCTTAGACTCAGTCTTGGACCGATCTCAGCTGCGCCTGCGTCGCTTTCAATGGCGTTATTTATGTTTATTACCTCTAAGGTCGTTCGTTTCTCGATGCTGGCCGACTTGTTGCTGTTGTTGTCTGTGGCTTGTAGCAGTTGTTGTTATTGCTATTGCTGTTGC
Organism: Drosophila arizonae; assembly: GCF_054131065.1. NCBI lineage: Eukaryota > Metazoa > Arthropoda > Insecta > Diptera > Drosophilidae > Drosophila > Drosophila arizonae. Next base: position 24,094,553 of record NC_142924.1, on the reverse strand, counting down.
TGTTTGTGTGGTTGTTGCTGTTGTTGCTGCTGTCGCCGCTGTTGATACTATTTTGTACGCAGATATCAGTAAATTTAGATTTAAAGTGAATGCGCGCGTTGAGTGTCAAATGCGCCAAGTGTCAAGCGACAAGTTGTTGCCGTAGTAATTGTTGTTGTTGCTGTTGTTGTTGTTGTGGCTTGTTGCAGGACATGTTGCTTGAGTGACGGTCCGAGCAGGGTGCACCTGCACCTGTTCCTATCGGTCGGACTGCACCACTTACAGTTACAGTTATGAACGGACGTCCGTCCGTCCGTCCGTCCGTCTGTACGACTGTCCGACTGTCTGTCTGTGGCTCCATGTCCAGCCCGTTGCCCATATAAGTCGCGGGCATAAATTTCCAATTGTTGCCCGCCCGCTTATGAAGACATTCAATAAGCTCGCACGCATATACATTATTTACGAGTCTGTCCCGAATAGCCGAAACGCCAAGCACTGCGAAACGCACAGATTTTTGTGCTAATTTTATCACTTTGTGTGTCGCTCTGCCGTCACGACTTCTGACAGCACATAAATACTCATAATTTATTAATACGGTAAATGTTGCATGCAATAAGTTCATGGCGACAAAGGCAGCCACGGCAACAAGTGGTTGCCACAGGTCGCAATTGAAGTTCGGCCGTATGAGACGGGCTGCCAGAGTCAACCAACAGCTAAATACCCTTTACTGCAGATGAAATTTCAGTAAGATCTCAAACTTCCTCTTGTCCGAGAAGAACTCCGAGAAAAGTCAGAGAAATATACACACACTAGAAATATACAAGACTAGTGATTATTAATGTTTTATTAATAGGCTACATGACCATTGCAATATTCTAGTCCTGACTCCACGTCTGACACTTTCCATATCAAGTATTGATTGAGCCCACTGGAATTCTAAGCACCCATCTATTACATATCTCCATTAAAACAGAATGCAAACAATACATAAATAAGAAAGCAAGGAGATACTTCTTTTATCTCTTATTTAGTTGAAAATTTATTAGGGTAAATTTTTGTTTATTAATGACTGGTAACAGATTTCGTAGAGCTCACTAAACTGTGTAACATACGTTTTCAATAAATATTGGTCAACTTAAAGATAAGCCCTCAACTATTTCAGTATTATTATGAGGCCAATTGGGGTAATCCGGAATCGTAGATGTAATTAAGTATAGTTAAGTAATATAAAAAGTATAAACTAAATGGAGAAAATGAAATATCAATAAATGCTTAGAAAATAAAATAGGAAATGAATAAAGACTAGGAGAGAGATAGAGGGAGAGAAAGGTAAGGAAATCAAATTGATCAAATTTTATTTGACATTTCTATAATATCATGGGGGTTGATAAAGAATCTTATGGTTTGGAAGTAAGTAATGAAACAAATCTATCAAATTTCATTCCAATCTGTTCAGAGAACCTGTCCGAAGTATATTTCGAACCCATATGCTTACAAATGCTCTTCTATAATCAGCAAGCTCTTCTTAGGTAAGTGTATGCAAAAGTGAATTTAACTTTAACTGGAGCACACGCAGTCGCAGCGAGTCTGCATAAATAATAATTTCATCATTGTGCGGCTGCGATGATTTATTTTGCTGACTCTATAAGGATTGGCTTACGGTTTCGACCAACTCCTGGTGCCCAGTTGCTGGCAGTTACGGCGTGCCGCTCTCTGGCTATCTCCCTATCTTTCCATATCTGCTCGTTGTCATAAGTGTGAGCGATTTATTGGCATTGTCCCTGGAACACTATGAACTGGCAACAATTGCACTTTACTTTTTCTCAATTCCTAATTCAATTTTGCTCCTGTCCTGGCAGTGCCTGTCACTTTGGCCTGTCACTTGTCGAAACTGAATAGAGGAGAAGACGTAGAAGAACAAGAAGAAGAAGAAGAAGCTAGTTGGGTGTTTTTTTGGATGCTGCTGGCTGCTGCTGGCTGCTGCTGCAGCAACGCCTTCAAACTTTGGCCTCAGATTAAGGGGAGAAAAACCTTTGGCGAAATATTTATAGCAATAATTTATTGTAGTTTGGAATTTATTGTCTACGACACGTTTCAATTGCTCGTCTGCTGTTAGAGAGAATTGAGAATTGTTGCGGCACTTAGCGAGCATGTTGCTGGCGGCGACGGCGGCAATGCCAGCGACTGTTGCAGCATTTGACACTTGCGAGATTTATCGCTGCCTCTCCGATGCATTTCTAAGATGCCTGAGTTGGCAGCTAATGGAATCTTAATTTAGCAGTGCCAAAATAAAGCCAGCCGCATCAGCAGCGGCAGCGGCAGCAGCAGCAGCAACAGCAACCACAGCCAAAGTAACAGCAACAGCAACAACACATTCACAAATTCCATGCCAGTTGGCACCCTCAAAGCAATTGAAGCCGGCCGAACATTTCAGTCGACTTGTAAATTGAATTAAAATGATTCGCGAGAGGGTAAAGGGTTGCCGGGCTGTCGAGCTGTCGGGCTGTCGGACTGTCGGACTGCCGGCAGGAGCATGCGGCCCCGTCCGGCAACTTTTGGCAGCTACTGTTTGCAGGTGCGTGCGCGGCAATGAAATTAACGCCGACTGCAGCATAATTACAATATAAATGGGCAGCCTTCGCCATATATGGAGCAGCCTCAATGTCAAGTTGCGAGCACGTAATTGGCGATCGAGTCTGCAATTTGTGGCCATTTGCTGGAGCTGCGGTGCGCGCAACTGCTGGAGCCACCCTCGTTGCCGACGGCCAATGGCCGGTATCAGCTGCATAATGCATGCTGATTGAGCAACATTTTTGCGCAACCCACTGACAAAACAACGCGCCTATCGACAGACAACAATCAACAAGAGCAACGGCTGCAACTGCAACCACATCCTTTCCACCTCCGCGTCCGTTATGCAGCTCACTTCCTGTCCAGCGGCCGCACAATCTTTCATTCATGAAATTTGTTGCCGTTGTCATTGTTTGTGTTGCAAATCAAATGCCCGACGGCAGCAGCAACAGTCGCAGCAGCAGCAGCAGCAGCAACAGTTACTGTCTTGGTCGCATAAATTGCTGCTGTTGCTGCTGGCGGGGATTGTTGCCCCCGTTCACTGTTCCACTTTGGCCAGAGCAAATCTGCAGCTCTGCGGCTGTGAGGCTGTGAGGCTGCGTTTTTGACGCAGTTATTTTAACGAATTTATTTGCAGCGCTTTCATTGTCAGCGCAACAATTTAATGTAATTTAAATGACGTGCCCAGCACACAGGCACAAGCACAAGCACAAGCACAAGCGCAAAGGACAGGTGCAGATTCTGAAGAGTTTGCTCCATCTTCAGTATTCAGTCTTCGGTCTTCGGTCTTCGGTCTACTGTCTACGTCTGTCTGCTACAGTGGGAGTATGCAGCCTGTTCGCATTTTTCAGCTCGGCGGCGGCTCCTTTGTGGCGACATTGACGACAACGTCGACGCACTCAGCACTCGGCGGGGGACGAGAGGCAATGTCGCTATCAAGTTTTTGGGCGAGCGGACACACATTTTAATGATGAGTCGGACGACTCTGGAATTGGGCCTGTTTCTCTGGCTGTTTCTCTTGCTGTTTCTCTCGCTGTTGCCCTCGCTGGCATTGCAGTTGGTGCTGGTGCTGTCGCTCTGCCGGCGACTGTTGCTGCTGAGACAAGGGAAATGCTAATTTGCGTATGTCGCTTTTTGCAAGTGCCGATCGAGTTGTGGCTCTTAACGAGCTGACAAGAGTATTACACGTCGCTCATTGAGCACTCTTTAATGCATTCGCCATCAATCGATCAATATCAAATATTTATATGTTTCAATTGCAGCACTGGGAGAATTAATTGCTGTATTTGCATATCATACTTAAAAATATTCCAAATGATTCAAGTAAAACAAACAATATTTGACAATATTTAATATATTCAGTTTCAATTTGATTCAAAACATTCAATGTTAGTAAAACTGTGCGAGAGTATTGAAACTTCGTTGTTTCGCATTATCTGCAATTCTCCGCCCTTGTCTTTCTCTGGGCTTTAATCAGTCATTCAGTTGGCTAAATTGAGTCGCCAGCCTCATCGTTGTCTTCTCTATGGCCTCTCTTCCCCTTTCCGCTTTCCGCTTTCCGCTTTCCTCTTTCCATTTTCCCCTTTCCTCGTCGGCTGATTTGGAGTTTCGCTTTGGCTCATTTGCGTGGGTCGATTGTTCGGCTGTCAGAGTCGATATTTAATTGCTTATTAATAAGGCTTATTAGTCGACTGGCCGAGCAGGTGCAAAGACAGTAAATTAGTTACGGACTCGGCTGGCAATCAGTGAGACAAGCCAATCGCCGTGTGAGACTGGAAAAAGCCACCAACCCAGTCGAGATAGAGACTCAGATAAAAGTCGAGAAAACAGATTGGGTCTCGATTTGATTTTGAATGAAATCGGGCGAGCGACTGCCACAAATTATGCGCAATCAATGTACAATCAATTGAAGGCAGCAAACTCAAACAGAAAATAAAAGAAAAGGGTATCGACGATGACAATTGATTTCAATTTGCAATCAAATTGAAATGAAATCAATGACAAAACAAAAACGACAAAGGCGACAACTTACACCCGCATAGAATTCGAGTCGGCTTTCGTTTCGCTGTTCGTTTAATTGATGTTGCTGTTGTTATCGTTGCTGTTGTTGCTGTTGCTGAGGGGTGGGAGCGGGGAGCAGCCTTTGCCTATTGCGTGACGCTGGCTGTTAGAATTGTGGCTGCCAGTTGGCGATTTATTTCACTTGCGAGCCGGGCTGCTGCCGTTGTAGCTGCTGTATTGCCTTTGGGGAAACAATAAAATAAAGTGGCAAACAGTCAACAGCTACAGCTACAGCTACAGCGGCAGCAACGTCATCATCAACGGCATGATGATGGTGTGAAACTTTTTCAATTGACTCATGCGGCAATTGTGTCAATTTGTCAGGCATTGATTTCGATATCGGCTTTGGTTTCAGCGACTCTCGCTAGAGAATGTGTGGGCAGCGGTCATTAGAGCTTATGATGATATGCGGGCGGCCATCCCTCGGCCCAATCACTCAATAATAACAGCAACAGCAAGAGGTACAACAGCAACAAGAGCAACCCCTTGTCATGTCTTGACCACGCTCAATTTCCATTTTATGCGCTCGCTGTGCAATTAAGTGATTTATCATTTGCAGTTGGTGGCGGTGGTGGCAGTGGTGGTGGTGGTGTTGGTGGTGGACCTGAGCTGCGACCAATAGCCAACTTAATTTTAGCGGCAATCAAGCAATAACAAGCTGCAACATGCCGTGTTGCACGATTGCCTTTAACTCGACTCTGTCCATGCCTCGTTGCAGCAGCAATGGCAACAGCAACGGCAACAGCAACGGCAACAGCAACAGCAACAGCAACATCAACTGATATCGATAGCTTTGCCTTTGACTCAACTGCTGATTGCATCTGTTGCAGCAACAAAATTACAAGCAACAACAACACCAGCTAAATTGAATTTGAGAAGAGCCTGGCGCAACGGCGCATCTGCTGCAGCCTCAGCTGCCACAAGCTCAGTTTCAAGTGCGGACATTGAAGCGGCGCAGGCAGCGGCGGCAGCGGCAGCGGCAGCGGCAGCTACGTGCAGCAATCAGCAACACCTACAAAAATGCCAAATGATATCGCTGCGCGCGCATCAATTGCCAGCCCAGTCGGCAGGAGCAGCAGCAGCTGAAGTCCACCTACTCGAGCAGCAGCTCAGCCCAGTCCTATGTTGGATCTCCACCTTTCGACAAGCTTTAGCACATGCATTAAATAATTTTACACTTTGTTTGCCATCTCGGCGAATGCAAATGCGATAATGGCCAAACGTTTGGCAGTTAACGAGACGCGGCCGACGCGGCAACAGTTGATGGTGGAAAACTGGCTGGGAGGGGCAAAGGGGCAGGCAGTGGGGCTGGGGGATTCCAGTGGCGGTGATAAGACTCCTTTTAGGGCGCTGAGCGGGTAGCCTCGACATCGGCCTTTGTCACTGGCCTGCACCGCCGCAAATCTCCGATCTAAGCCAGGCCCAGGCCAACCGCAGCTGCTGTTGCACTCGCGGCACGAGCAACAAATTGCCCATTTTGCTGGCCGCGTACGTGCCGCAATTTCAAATGACATTTTCATTAGCAATTCGTTTTGAAAATTGCACCAAGTCCACAAGTCATCGCGATTCATGTGCATTGCCGGCGACTCCGCGCGGAGTCAATCGCTTTCAAAATTCGCTCATAATTTATGTGGGCATGCGAGCAGAGAAAATTCAGCAACAAATCATTGCGGTGTCTAGATTGAGCAATGCCACCACCACAGATATTCCACAAAGTACACAATATTGAATTGTATTTGAGATTCTGCTGTATGTTTTTAACTATTATCACTTTATATATGCACTTTTCTTTTGCTGAATTATTTCATCTCCTTTTGCATTCACAATTCAGCACAAATGCAGCAAACTCAATTCAACCAAAGTATTCTCACAGCGTTTATGTAGATTTGCTGCATTTGTATCACACAAGGCGATAAAAAATTGGCAGTCTGGGCATCCCAAATACGCCTCGACATGAGACATCAGACTGCGGACCGCGGACCGGGGACCGCGGACTTCGGACTGAGGACGGGCGGCAACTGTTGGGGGCCGACACCGACGCCGCCCGGTTAGCGGCCTGTCTGGCGGCAACTGCAAGTTGCAAGAGTTGCATGTGAACAGAGATTAATATGTCCAATTACTGTGACAAAATCGCAAAATGCCGTCTGCTTTCGCCTTGCCAAATGCATACGCCACAAAAATGATATAATAAGTGGCGAAAAATCCGACGGGTGGCGATTCGCGCAACGGCCGCGACGGAGGCGCGCTCTAATTAGCGTCAGTTGCTAGCACAAAAAGTAAACTAATTTGTGGAAGAGTCGACGGTACGCGCTGCAACCCCAAAGCCTGTGGAGCAACCCCCACTAAAAACAAAATACATATGCGTAAAGGAAAATCGAGTTGACTAAGAGATTTCCTATATGGAAAATCAAGTAACTGAGAATACTAACAAGCAGGTATACCATATAACTAATTTCTTATCTAAAAACTAAGTATCTTCAAGCTCTTTCAGATGATATTAGAATCATCGTCATATATCGCGGAATTCGGATATCTATTCATAATCCATCTAACAATATCAAACAGACAAACTAAGCCGATTTGAAGCAGACAAAGCCAAGCTAATATTCCTCTTCACTTACACCAATTAAGGTAAGTAAGGTCCTATTTATTGGGTCACAAATTCGGTGAGGAAATCGTAATACCCAATGGCAGTGTATGCAAATTTAAAGAAAAGCGCAAATATTTTCCATGTCACGTTGAATTGTGAATTTTTTGTTGCTATCGTTTTTGTTGCTGTGCATGAAATTAATTTCTTGTCGCCTTTTGTTGCTCATGTGGGGCAACATGGTGACAACAACAGCAGCAGCAGCAGCAGCAACAACATCTCACCTAAATGGCAATAGAAAATGGCTGCCACCAGCGGCAAAGATTTTGTAACAGCTGCACGGCCCAAAAGCCAAAAAGCCAAAAAGCGTGCTCTCATTTTTATTATTTCTTGTCATTTGTTGCTGTTGCTGTTGTTGTTGCTGTTGGTGCTGCTGCTGTCGCGCAAAATGTTTTGTTTGGCTTTTCTCATTTCAGAGTTTTTATTAGCTGTTGTTGTTGCTGCTGCTGCACTTGTTGTTGCTAATTTGAGCAAATTTCCCGAGCAGTGAATTCGTCGCCAATGGCGAAAGTAAACAAGAAACAACAGGGAACATACAACAGACAACAGGCAATGGAAAACAGGCAACAGGCAAGCGACAAGACACACGAGTCACATGTTTGCTAGTGTTTTTCATTCTGAATAAATATTTTTAATTAAAATCTACCCAAAGCCAAAGGAAAAACGTGACTTTAGCCAAATGAGGAGGCACAGGTAAACCTGCTCAAATTACGCTCAAGTCTTTAAGTTCTAAATAACGAAGGGGCCCGAACCAGAGAAAATATTCAAAGATGCAATTGAAACTGAAATAATATAAATTTATGGACACTTAGAAAAACACTAAGAAATTATAAAAACATTTTAGTTATCGGAAATAAAATAAAATACATAATTAAATAAAATATATATTCATATGTATCTCATTTATTCTAAACGTGCTTATCGATGTTTTAATAGGAATCTATATAAATCCTACAAATCAATAGTTTTCAATATTAAATTCGCAAGAATTTTATATTGGGTAGTCTAAAAAGTTTTTTCGTATTTTGCCAATAGATGTCGTTGGCGTCATATATCTCCAGTGCTACAAATCACATGATGTGCACATTATGGTGTTCGATTGGTAGCACTTTAAGCTTCGATTGCCAAAAAAAAAAAAATGTAATTCAAAGAATTTGAAAAAAGTTACAGCTGTTCAAAAATGAGTAAAAATAATGATGAAATTCGCTATATTTTGAAATTTTTGTATAAACAAGTAAGAAGGCTCCAGTCGAGACTGCTCGACTAGGAGATACCCTGAACCCTCCAAACTGATATTCTAATCATTCTGGACTTCTTTTATGCACACATACATACACATGCACGTATAAGCACGCGCTTTGCAAACTGCGCAGCTAGCAGCGGCTGCGCTTGGGCTGCACTGCAGTGTGGGCAATATAACGAGAATTTATTTGTTGAATAATTTCTTTTGTAGACATACGATCTTAATGAAACTTTTAGAGCGTAATCATATGGCTTAAATGTGTGTACATTTCAAAGCACAAGTCTCTAGTACTTGAAATGCGTTTTTTACAAATTGGGGGCGAAGGGGGCGTGGTATCCAAAATCTGTAAATTACAAAATCTTTGTATCCATTAACTTTATATACAACGCAAATTTGAAGTCTCCAGGTCTAAAAGTGTTCAAAATAAGCTGAAAAAACATTGTCGATTTTTCGATTATTCTCGATAAAAAAGTTATCGGATGAGTTATCGAAAAAATAAAGCAAACTTGTACTGCCTATGGTATACACGAGTATGCTTGCCAAATTTCAGCTCTCTAGCTCTTATATCTTCTGAGATCCTTTTGCTCATACGGACGGACGGACGGACGGACGGACAGACGGACAGGGCTATATCGACTCAGCTCGTCGTCCTGATCAAGAATATATATACTTTATGGGGTCTGCGATGATTCCTTCTGCCTGTTACATACTTTTCACAAAACCATTATACCCTGATTTCCCATTTTCAATGGGTTCAGGGTATAAAAAGGGAAGAATGCCACGCAAGCCACTAATGAAATTTATGATGTTTACGGTGACGATGCTCTATCAGTTCGTGTAGCACAACAATGGTTCGCTCGCTTCCGTTCTGAAAATTTCGATGTGAAAGATGCACCTCGCTCTGGTCGACCAATCTTTGAAAAAGTCGATGAAATTATGGAAAGGATTGACCAAGACCGTCACATAAGCAGCCATGACATCGCAAATGAACTAAACATTCATCATCAAACGGTTCTGAACCATTTAGAAAAAGCTGGCTACAAAAAGAAGCTCGATGTATGGATACCACATGAATTGTCTGTGAAAAATTTATTGGACAGAATTAACATTTGCGATTCTTTGCTGAAACGAAATGAAATCGAACCATTTCTGAAGAGAATGGTAACAGGGGACGAAAAATGGATCAAATACGACAATAATGTGCGAAAAAGATCATGGTGCAAGAGTGGTGAAGCTCAACAAGTGGTCGCAAAGTCAGGATTGACGGCTCGAAAGGTAATGCTGTGTGTTTGGTGGGATTGGAAAGGAATAATCCACTATGAGCTGCTTCAGCCTGGTCAAACGATTGATTCGACACTTTACTGTGAACAACTGGTGAGATTGAAGCAAGCAATCGAAAAAAAACGGCCAGAACTGATCAAAAGAAAGGGCATCGTATTCCATCAGGACAACGCCTGACCGTACACATCTTTGATGACCTGGCAAAAACTGAGAGAGCTTGGCTGGGAAGTTTTGATGTATCCACCATATAGCCCTGACCTTGCACCTTCGGACTACCATTTATTTCGGTCAATGCAGAACTCCCTTAATGGAGTAAAGTTGGCTTCAAGAGAAGCCTGTGAAAATTACTTGGAGCAGTTTTTCAAAGAGAAACCACGAATGTTTTACACGAATGGAATTATGTCTCTAGTGGAAAAATGGCAAAAGGTGGCCGACCAAAATGGTGCATATTTGATTTAATAAAGTTTATTATAAATATTAAAAAATATGATTTGAAGTTTCACTACAAATACGAAAAGACTTTTTAGACTACCCAATATTTAAATTTATTATCCTGTGTTTATTTGAATACTAAAAATTATCTTGTCCATTGAGGCTAATGTAATTCATGCTTTTCTTTAAAGTACATTATTTTATATAATACATATATTTATATTTATAACTTGTAGATCCATTAGCTCAAAATATTCAGTTTAGTGTTATGCATTATTTATATGTTTATTTTTATTTACTCCTGGGACTTTAAGTTGAAAATATCAAGTTTATTATGATACATTATTTCTGTGTATGTGATTCATGCTTCTCCTCAATCTGTCCGCGTCTCTATCTTTCTGTTATTCTGTTGCTTTGTGACAGAAATGGTCATTTGCATTGCAGTTTTCCCCATTTTCCCACGCCTCAAACGGCCGTCGCGTCAGAGAGTTGTGCTGGGTCCAGTAATTAGCGAATGCAGACAGCGCCAACCTAACGATGTCGCTTTATCAGCGGGTTTGTTTTTTGTGCAAGTTGTACCGCTAATATGGCCTACGCCTACTCCCAGATCCGAAGCCAGTCGCAGTCCAAGACTAAGACGAAGACGACGTCGACGACTTCAACACGGCAAATGCCAACCAATAAGCGAGATAAAAGCCAAACGCATTGCGTCTGGATCGTCTTCCTCATCCTCCGCCACCTCCGTGGCAGCTCGCCTGCCTGCCTGCCTGACTGGCTGCCTGGCTGCCTGCATAAAGCGGAGCACTTTGCATTAGCGACATAATTTATCTCGCCAACGAGCAGGCAGTGGCAGCAGCAGCGGCAGAGCCAGCGGCGGCGGCGGCTGTGGCGGCGGTGGAGGAGCGGCTGACGGAGCAGCCACAGAGGCGTTCACTGGGCCCAAGCCTGGGCAGCAGGGACTCGAGCCGGGCAAAGGAAATAGTGGCATGACCACGCAGACGCATCGGCTGCTCATCCCAGTTGCCGTTGCTCGCTGCAGTTGGGCCATGCGTTCGTTGCACCTGCAGGCTGCAGCCTTGCCGCGTCATCTTCGCCGCGTCGACATTGTCGTTGTCGTCTTCATCGTCGCCTCGCTGGACTTGCACTTGGATTGGTACAGGCACTAGGGGACTCGGCTGCGGCCACAGCCGGCTTCCACAGTTCGCTTGGTGTTGTTTTCTTTCGACTTCTTTCTGTTTTTGTTGTTTCTTTTTACTAATTTATTTATTTTTTTTGGCGCAACAAGTGCAATTATTAAAAAATTCCGGAATTCGCCCGAGAAAGAGAGAGAGAGAGAGAGAGAGAGAGCAGACAGGGGCAGACAGTTGCGTGGGGAGCTGTTTCCAGTTGCTGCTTCTGGCTGATGTTGCTGCTGCGACTGTTGCAATTGCTGCTGCGGCTGCTGCTGCGGCTGCACCTCTTCGTTCGCCTTACGCATGCGCCACAGCCGCTCAAGTGCGTTGGCTTTCGCATTAATTATGCGTTTCGACCCGGGCCAAAGAGATCCAAGCGATCCGTGAGTCGATGCTAACCAGAAATTGATGTGCCTGCTACTTCAGGTTGGCGATGTTCTCCTGTGCAAAAGCATTTAATAACAGCGCACAAATCGATATATCATTCGGCTCTGGGTTACTTTCTTTAGCTGACTCTTTGCCATGGGCTGGGTGGGGTGCAGTGCGGTCCGCGGGGGGCGGGCGGCCGCTGTCTTCCCACACTTTTGCTGAAAAATCAATTAAAATATCTTTCTCGTGTCTCTCGCTCTCTGTGTGCGCCGCGCAAATAAATTTGCCATAAAAATTCCACTAAATCATTATCATGGACATGGCAGAAGTAACTTTGTCGCATGGACATTAACATTAACATACCTGAGCGAATACATCCAGAACTACGATGTGCAGAGATATTCGTAACCGTTATTTGAAGACAAGAAATAAAAAAGGACCAACTTGATGGAGAGAAGTCTTTGGTCTACCCCAACATATTTTTAGTGGTAACAAATATTTGTGAATGATAATATATATACCAAAAAGCTTAAAAAATACAATATATCATATTTATATATTATATGTACAAAAGTGTATGCATAAATAATCGATTTATCAACAAAATGTGATAAACTGCAGCCCCATAAATTAATAGCCCGCAATAACAAGTACATAAGTATCACTACAAGTACAACAACAAGAGCAACAACAATCACTAGGCGTATGCCCAGCCAAGCTGCTACCGAAGTTTCAGCCGCGGACTATCGGCACCGCCCCAGACAGTCCAGACAAGCGTAACAACAACTGCCCACAGCAACTCAAGTCAAGTTCAAGTGCAATCTGGGGGACAGCCAATAATGCAGCTTGATAAGCTGGCAAAGAACGCAAAATCATAACAGGCAATAGTGCTGCGACAGGGCATGCATGACTGCGAGGTACTCTGTATATCTTTATCCACGTATGTAAAACGAGATTAGCAAATCAGAAGTTAATATTTTCTTTTAACTTAGTTTCAATGTTTAGATTAAAATGAAATTAAAGGCGTGAAAAACTAATAATATAATTTTTATCGATAAGTTTTAGACTAAATATATACTAATGAACGAGAGAATAGCTGGATGTTGCTACAGACATATACAAATTTAAAATAGTATTTTTTTACTTTCTTGTAAAACACATATACTCTCATTATTCACATAGCTAATGGGTATAGCAAAGAGTCCAGAGCAGTAGGAGGAGCTGTTGGAGTAAGAGCAACAGCAACAGCAACAGTCAGTGCCACAGCGTAGGCAATGTCGCCTACCGTCTAGCGGCTGTCCCATTCTGACATGCTGCTGACACAAGCAGCGAGTGGAGCCAGCGCCTTGGACTGCCGACGGGCAAGTAGTGGCCAACATGTGCATCCTGCTGCCCACATCTTTTGGGCAGGCTTGGCCTGGCTGTCTGCTGCACAGCCACAATCAAAATGCAATCACCCACAATATTAAGGCAAATTTAAGGCGCATCAATTCTTTCGGCTGTTTGTGGGCAACCGCCAGTCGGGGAATCTCGCAAATGAAATGAAATCCTTGCCGCACACACATTAACAGCTCATTGGCACTACTGTAGGGGGTCTCTCGATATGGCACAGTCAGAATTACAGTCACAATCCCATTCGCTGGAATGATCCCAGAGTGGCGCCGCCGACGCTTCGCTTGCCTTTAGCTCTGCCCTTTTGTCTCTGTCACTCGCCTTGGCACACTCGCGTTGTCTCCCTCTCGCGCTGCTTGGGCCACGAAATAAGTTATAAATTTTGCAACCGTTGATGGCGCATATTATGATATCATTTTATAACTTGGGCAGAGCCCAAAGCCAGGCGACGACCAACCCGAGCCATACCCCTGGAGATGGCCACGTGAGTAATATATTATTTTTAAGCACTAGATAAATTGCCACAGCATACCGAATGAATGCTCTGCGACGAGTTTGAATTTAATTATTTCGTGGAAGCACTTTAGGCAAATGGTACTCTAAGCAATACTATAAAAGAATCAAATATCAAACCGACCAAAAAATGCATAAATCAGGTCAAAGCCCACGAGCAGTCTGAATTGAATACTTTAAATATTTTTTAATTGTATATCATATTATATTTTATCTAATTATTTATTATCACTCTAAATATAGAACTAAAATTAGCTTGTGTTTTAACATTAGCTACTGGCGTCTTCTGTTAGATGATAAATCAATAAATATAATATTTACTACACAATCAATGTCTCCAAAATCACAGTCAAATCCCACTTTATTTTCAACACATTTCGAATTGAATTCACTTCACGTTAGTATTCGCGTGACTCTCGTGAGTCACGATGCATCAGCTTGCGTTGCGTTGCCATCGCCAGGCCCTTATGCAAATTGTGCTGCTTCTGCCGTAGCTGCAAATTAATGTTGCTGTTGAGTTTAAGCGCTCGATTCCTTGCCTCAGTCTGGCCGCTGGCCGCTGGGCCGGCTGCAGGCTCAGCCAGTGACCGGGTCTCTGCCTCCCTGGAGTCTCAGCTGCTGTTCTTGTGTTCTTTGCATGTTGACATTGTGCGCTGACCTTCCCCCACTTTAAGAATTATTGTTATTATATGCGCTGCAGCGATAAAAATCACAGATGCCACACAATCGTCGTCGACATCGTTGGAGGACAAGCCATAAAATACGACGCACGCACCCAGAGACTTTCCGCTTGTGCTCTGCTGCTGGGCAGCAGGATCAGCAGCAGGTCATGCCATATGCCATATGTGTCTCACTGTTTATATACGAGTATGTGTATTAAAAATAATTATAATTGCTCCCACGATTTTGTGTTCCAAGAATGCTGTTGCCAATGTTGCTGTTGCTGCTGTTGCTGCTGCTGCTCCTGTGGTCAGCAATTGCTGTTGCAGCTCCTCATGTTGCTGCTGCGACGGCTCTGACTGCTGTTGTTGCTGTTGAGGCCATTTCATTTTAACGCATATTAATTTCAGGATTTTATACTCTGTTATTTTTATTGTGACATTTGATTAATTGACGACATTTAATTACAGCGCTTGAAGCGCAGACGGCAGCTCCATACGCCCCGATCCGGGCATCCCACTGACCAGTACGCACTCTTCGTCCACACTTCGAGCACTCATTGCTCTCTCTCTCTCACTCTGTTGCTTATCGCAACTCATTTATCGCTGGAAAAATTATGACGCTGCTGATTGCCGACGCTTTTATCTGATCAGCAATGCACTCGCATCGTCCAGTCGCTCGGTTCCAGTTATCCCACTCCCCCTGCTGCGCAACCCGCCTCCACTGCCGGCTCCCCCACTCGGGTGGGTGACTTTGGACTGTCTGCCCGAATTGGGTGCCAAAAATTGATGACTCATTTGTGCAACAAGTGCACCATTTGCTATTGAATCGAGAGGCCCGCCGGCTGGCATCAATGATTAAATGCTACAAGACAATAAACGCTTTATCTTTATTGCGGGTGCTAAGCAAATTGCCGGCTGCCAAAAGGCAGATTATGGCCTGCCACACCGGCATCATGACTAATTTGCATGCGCACACACAGGGCGTATGCGCATTGCCCAGGCCTGCGTCTTTGGAAAGTGCAATAGCAGCAGCCGCAGCAGCAATAATTGTATGTACCCCAGCAAGATTCATTCATTCATTCATTTGCAGTCACATTAAGATAATGTGGTGCATGTAAGCTCATTCTGAGAGACGTCATCAAATGGAGCGCGATGCAAGCGCGATCAGCACCCGTTGATAAACGACAACAGCGAATGCTGTTGCCAGTCATTGCAGCAACATCAGCAGCAACATCAGCAGCTGCAACTTGACAGCCAAAATATTGTGCTTGTACTGTGGCTAAATGTCCACTACGCGCTTTAGAACATATCATATGATAATCTTCATGCATCACTTTAACGTCAGCAGCCGACAACAGAGGGTTGTTGTTGCTGTGGCTGTGGCTATTGCTGTTGCCGTTGCTGTTGCTGTTGCTGTTGTGATTGTTGCTGCCGGTGCTCCGGAAGCATTTTATTACCACAGTTGTTGGCCTGTCTGCGATTCGCTTGCGCTGATTATTCCAGCCATCGTAAATCCCCACTTTTGTGGGGGCACGCGCGTGCCTTAGGCTGATACCAGCTGCTGCTGCTACCAGCACCACCAACATCAGCAATACCAACAGCAACAACAAGTGTTTGGCTTATAGGTAGCTGCAAGTCAAAGAGGTGCGAAATGGCAAAGCGCCCGCTGGCATTGAATTTCAGACAAAGTGTTTTCGCCTGGCATTAGATGATGTTGCCATCGCGTGGGTCAATGCTGCTGCTGCTGCTGCTGCTGTGGCAGCACCAGCACCAGCAGCAGCCTAAACGTGTTGCTGATACAATTTGCTTGATAGGCGCACATTTTACGCTTCAGCGCTCTGCGCTATCTGTGCGAAATCTAATACATTTTGTTAGCGCGCACACTTTAGCCAATTTCAGAGCAATTGTTGCTGGTGCAGCAGCAACTGCAGCCGCAGCTGCTTGATTACCGAGCCGCGCACCGACGATCAAACAATGAGCAGACCCCAAACCTCTGACACCAGCAACAAAAGCACCGCATTGCAGCTCGAGCCGTGTACGTGGCTAGCAAATTGGTGTTGCCAAAAATGAGGCAGGCAGCAACAACAGTCGCAACACCACCAACTCCACCAGCAATGGCACGCAGCAGGCGCAGGAGCTGGCGCCAAGTGTGTTTTTTGGTTAACCCTGTGTGTCCCTCTGCTTGCCAAGAAGCACTGCTGCTTGGCCACGTAAGGCGCATAAATTGCATAATTTTGACTGACTCTAGTTGGCGGCATTGCTGGCACTGCATTTTCTTGGCAGGCGGCAGCATGCCCAGACAGCTCCTGGTAGGTGCCGTACATTGGCTTTTGCTGTGGCTCGAGCTCGACTCGAGTCAACTTTAATATCAGAATTTAAATTTCATATTCATTTATTTTTTAAGTTTTATTTATTTTATTTTTATTTTTTTATAGGACTTTTTACTGTATCTTTCACATATTAATATCATTGTCAATTTCAGTCTCTATGAGGCTTTAGTTTCCTTTTTTATAGATCTCATTTAATGTAGTATTACATTTGAGAGCATATTAAATTTATTATTATTGTTTCTTCTTTTTTCTATTTACCCATCGGACTATGAAATAATTAACGCATTTAGGTTTTGCCCCCTAACACTTTGTGGCACCGTCAGAAATCAATGTTGTTCGGATCGAAGTCTGAACATGGCCTGCAACTTTTCCATCCATCTTTCAATTGGCTTTCCCCCAGCCAGTTAGTGGTGCTGTCCGTTGCACTTCCTGCATAGAAATTCTAAGCACGAGCAAACTGACTTTGACAGTTTTATGTGCTTTCAAACTGTTTTATGACACGCCACAACAGCAACAGCAATATCGACAACAACAACAACAACAACAGTATCAGCCAGAGCAACAGTAACGCGAGCCGAGTGAGCGAGTTGAGGCGCGAAGCATGCCTATAATGAGAACGAGATGCTGTACACACTCCGACACTGAGACTGAGGCTGAGACGGAGACTAAGACTAAGACGCAGACGGAGACGGAGACTGACAGGGGAGCTCGCGCGTTGCTCATACGCCATGTGGCCCTGCGCCAATCAGACAGTTGTCCGCCCACACATTTCTCAGTTGGCGCTGGCGATATTTAGTTGCAAGAATAATGCGCCAAAATTGAAATGAAAATGATAAATGTGCCTCAGATACAGAGTACAACAACAGCAACAACAGCAACCACGACAGCAGCATGCAGCGAGTCCAGCACGCACAGTCGCTGTCTCTGTCTGAGACTCTGTCTCTGACTCCGCTTCACTCTCAGTCTTAGTTTGCATCTGGGCGCCTTCGCGCAGGTGTTTTTGACAGTTTTTTAATAATATCAGCCAGGCAACGGAGCCTGTTGCTGCTGCTTTTGTTGTTGTTGTTCTTGTTGTTGGGTAGGCCGACCAGCCTACCTCAAATCCAATACTCTCATTCTGCTGCACTACATATAACTCTTTTATATATTTTGATAAGTTTTATTTTGTTTTATTTTAATTTTGATTTTCCTTTTTTTCATATTACATATCTCATTGCTTTTCTCGCATAAACGATGCAGACACGGGCGTAACAGCTCCCTCTCTGTCTCCTCCTGCAGCTCCTTCTCTTTCAATGGCTTTGCATTGCATGCCGCACGACATTTTTTCGCGCTGTTTCTGTGTGTGTGTGACTGTGTATGTGTGTGTGTGATTGTGTGTGTGTGCGATAATGAAATTTTCTGACACTTTAACCAACACTTTTTGGCTCGCCAGCAGGCGTTGCTGTCAGGTGGGCAGCAGCCCCGCAGCAGCAGCAGCTACCACCTACCAGCTAGCACCTAGCACACGGTGTCCAGCGCCAGTTGATAAGTCAAAAAGTTGTTTCCTCATTATGTTTGATAAACGCCCAATGCCCGCCCGTAAATTGATTCATAGTTTGTGCGCTAAGTGTGGCAGGGGCGGAGAGAGAAGGGGCAGAAGGCAGCGAGCAGAGGGCAGAGGGCGCAGGCAATTCTCCGACTTGTGAAAAGTCGGAATCGGATGCCAATTCCGGTCTGCGGTTGCATGGCGTGCTTTATTACTTATGAGGTTCTTATTGCTATTGTTGTTGTCGTTGTTGTTGTTGTTGTCGCTGCCTCGTTGCCTCGTTGCCGCTGCATTGCATTGTTCTGTGTAATGACATGTAATTAAGCGCATATTTACAGACAGCTGGCGATGGGCGTGGCAGTTAAGCAGGCATTTAACAGACGCAGAGTGCCCGAAAATTGACAGCTTAAAAGCGCCGCTGCTACCCGAAGTGCAAATGGCAACAAATTTGAGCTGCAGGTAAATTATTCCACTCGATTGCCATGCAGAGCCATTCGAACTTAAACGAATTACATATTTCCCTTGTGTTTAAATTGTTCAGTAGAAAGTGCTCGTATCTTAAAGTCATCACTGTTATATTATTTATATTATAATTTTTATGGCTAGCACTAATTGTTTATAAATTTATAAATTAAAGAAATTATTACTCGGTTACCCACGAGTCAGTCATTAATTAATTTTTGTTTAAGAATATCAATATTATTTATTTTTATTTCTTTTATTTTTTTCTGTTTTCTGACACTCGCAAATATTTGTTTGCATAATTTGTATTTAATTTTTTGTTTTAATATTTTCATATATTTTCTTTTAAATTGAGGAATTTTTACAGTTTTCTATGCGGGTCTCTCTTGGTCAGCAGTCTGTCTATTTACATGCAGTTTTCTGGGACTCAAAAATATTTGTTTGCATAAAGAGCTAAAAATTCAGAATTCAAAATTCAACTAACTCTAATTAGTTGCGATGAGATTTCAACTATAAAAATACAAAATACAAAATTCCCCATACACATGCTGATATATTAAATTACAAGCGATGTTCCAGCTGCTCGCTAAGTGAGCCAATATATCAACATCAAATAAAATCCGTAGATCTATCGCAAAATTAGCTGCTCATCGATACTATTGATGGTGCCGTCAATGGCTTTCACAGCTCTACCGTGTTTATGGAGTCGATTTGACTTTTGATTTTGTGTTTGTTTCTGCATTTTAATATGTTAATCATGATGTGATTCTTGCCCATTAAAAGAGCTGCCTGTGCGTAGGCGATGCGAGCTGAAATTGAAACCAAGCACAAGCCACAAGCCACAATCCACGAGCGAGCAACCACTCGACGACTTATTTGTTATTAGGTTTTAATTTATTTCGGAGTGTGTCTGCCGCGCCCGCAATGAATTATTTGTAGCGGCATTGGGCGGACAGGCAGCGCGACCTATGGGCCGCCCGGGCGGACCGAGCCGAAGTGACGCGCGCCTAGGATCCACGCGGCGTCTAACCAACGCCAGCGCCAGCGCCAGCTTCAGTGCCTCAACTGGTGTCGGGTGTCGGCGCTCGAGCGCTGGTATCGGTGTCGCTGTCGCTGTCGTTGTCGTTGTCGGCGTCGAGGCTTGCGTCGGCCTGGCTGGGTTGGTAGTAGACAGCTGGCAGTCAGGCGACAGGCGGCAATAAATCAAACGGCAAACGGCAAACGGCTTCAAGTGTAAACTAATTTCCATGTCGATTTATAATAACAACTTGTTAGCATTTTGTAACATTTCGAAAAGCGAGCTGCACTTCATTAACGGGCGCCAGTCAGAGCCGCAGTCAGAGCCAGAGCCACAGCTGAACAGTGCAACATTTTGATAATGTTGGCCAAGTTCGGCAAACAACTTGTGTCTTTTTTGACGTGCCACTGCGCTGGTAAACGTGCAACGTGCACCACGCACCACGCACCGTGCTCCATGCACCGTGCAACTTGGCTAAGATAAATACCCTTCAATCTAAATGTAAATGGCTCCGCATGTAATTGCCACAAATTGCCACTGCAGTGACCAGTTTTTGCCACAGCCATTGGCCATGTCATGTCTATGGCTTCGTAGTTGATCTTGGTGCTGCTGCTGTTGCTGCTGCTGCTGCTGTTGCTGTTGCGTTGCTGTTGCTGTTCTTGCGCCTTTTTTAATTACCCGCAGGATGCGCGACAACAGCAAACAAATTGCCTCAATTTCAATGTTGTTGGCTGCCAGGCGAGTGCGTCGTGATTCATGTGATGGAGAACAGCGACAACATGCAACTGCGGCAGCAGCAGCAGCACCAGCAATAGCAGCAATAGGCATCTAACGGCTGCAACTCCCTCGCACACCCGACCAACTGTAAATAACGCGTGAAGTGGCCAACATGCGTGGCGGCGGTGGCAAAACTAACGGTTTATGGTCTAGTAAAGTGGGCGGCGGCTCTGCAACAGCAACAGCAATAGCAACAGCAACAGCAACAGCAGGAGCAGCGTCAGCAACAGCGCCTGGCAACAACATTTCGTGCTGGTGCGATAAACAAACGCTAAGTGTTGCTGCCAGACACCGAAGACTGCGACGGCAGCAACATGTTGCCAGCTGACTGACAGCGTGATGTTGCGTAGACCATCCAAAGAGAGTGGGTCATGTTGTAATGATAATAATGATGATGATGCTGATGTAATGATGATGACGATGATGATGTAGCTGAAACATGCTTGGGTCGCTCTTAATAATATGTGTATCTATCCCACCCGTTGATAATTAATGGACTTCTTATGCGATTCCTAACTCGAACAAGACACCGCCACACCAGCCAGGCAGCCACCTCTCAAGTGGCTCGGGCGTTGGGCAAATTGTAGCCGGCACCTTTGAGCCCCAATTGCAATTGGCCAAGCCAACCACCTTCCTGGCAGCCAGCGCGACCGAAACAGCACTTGCTGCTTGGCAATTTGATTTATAGCGCGAATGGATTAAGTCAGCGTATCTGCCGCATGCTGCTTAATTAATTCGTATCTTTTGGCTAAATCGAATGCTTTCGATTTGCCGTACTTCCTTCTCTTTCTCTTTCTCGCCCTGCCCTACTCTCTGTCACACCCGCTCTGCTGGTCTCTCAGTCGGTCTCCCCGTCTCTTTCTTTCCGTTTAGCCACAGTCGTTTAACATGTCAGCAATGCTTTTTGCCTCATCCTCTTCCGCTGTGTGACGTCTGTGTCCTTGTGCCGCCATAAATTTAGTGGCCCGCCTGTCAGGCGCTACACATTTTGCGTATTTATTTATTTATTTATGTGTGTGCGGCGGCAATGCAAAACTGTCAAACGAATTTGCTGCTGCTCCTGCCGCTCCTGCTGCTGCTGCTGCTGCTGCTGCTACTGCTGGCAGGAAATCGTTGCATTTAGCGGTGCAAATCTGTCCAGCATTGATTAGCCGAAAAACATATGGCTTTGGTTTTCATTTTAAGTCTTTTTCTCTTACTTTTTATCAATGGACTTGACCATGTCTCAAAGACATGCGAGGCTTTTGTTAGACAGCACAGCGTACATCACGCAAGGCACAAATATTCAATTGGCAATCAATCAAACAGCTGCGCAGCGGTAACAGCAACAGCAACAGCAACAACAACAGCAGCAACAATAACATCAACAATAGCAACAACACAACTTTGACATGCAGCAACTTCCAGGCGGCAGCAGCAACAGTTGCTGCCACCGCAAGCTGTGGCGTCTCGAACTGACAACAACACAATGCCGCCAACAACACATTGTTGTTGTCGTTGGTTTTTGTTGTTATTGTGTACTGTTTGCCGTTGCATTTTTCATTGCCAGGCGGGAGACTCGGCATTCTCAGCGGCTCAGTGGCTCGCTGGCTCAATGGCTCGGTGGATCGGTGGATCGGTGGATCGGTGGCTCTTGGCCACTTCAGAGCCTGTGGCTGCAAGGTGTTTTGTCCAGCGCGCTCAATCAATCAAGCCGCCTATAATTAATCAAATATCTCAAACATAATTAGATATGGAAAATCTAATGAGTCTGCTCTCTGCACGCTCAATACTCCGCATGTTTAACCCTTTGTTGCCCCAGCGTTGCGGGGGCAGCGTGTTAAATTATGAAAAATGAATGCGTAGAACGCGCTTTTAATTGTGCCAATGCTGCAAGCCGTCGGCCGCCAAGGTCCCCAACAGGGTCTCATGTACGCAGTCGGCGTCGGAGTGGGAATCATCTGCTGCTACCTTGGTGTCCCGCTAATCCCAATTTGTAAGTTAATCGGAGACGCTGCTTGACTCGGACACAAAAGACCCCATGCCTCGCAGTCTGAGCACTGTGTAGGGTGTATGAGACGTGTACTACATTTGCACCCTATCCATTGTGATCATAAGTGCTCAACTTGTAAGCAGATTCTGTTTACCAAATGCCAATTGCTTATCTGTATGATCTATTGACTTCACTTTCCCATAGAAGATCGTAGACAGAAGTAGATTCTCTCAATTATATGTCAACAAAATGATGTTTAGTACGGGGTATCTGTTAGTCTATCAGATAACCTACTCGCCTTATTTGTCGCTGGCGAAAAAAATGAAAAGTCCATTGTGCGTTGCCTGATTGGGTTCGATCTATCTGGTGCTCGCCCTTCTCTCGCAGCCGTGCGGCGTTTATAGTGGGCGCAACTTGTAATTAACTTGGCTGGCACACAGCCCCCAACCAGGCCACCGTTCGTACATAATTTTTCATAATTAATGTGGCAGCTCGAATATATGTGAATATGTGAATATGTGGCGCGTCCGCGTAAACACGGCGAAGTCGTCTGCGAAAGTTGTTGCACCTTCTGCTTGCATATATAGCACCTCTCTCTCTCTCTATTGCTCTCGATCTCTTTCACTCTTGCTGCAATTGCCAAATAATAAGAGAGCGAGCAATTTCAAGAACAACTTGAATTGAATTGTAATCTGAGTAGGCTTATTATTTTAATTAGGCGTCGATATCAAGGCCATCAGATTGGCATATTGCGATTGCGATTGCGATAGAGATTCAGATTGGGCATGGGATGGGACGGGGAGCGGGGTCGGGACTGGCATTGGTAGATTGAGAGATCGTCGCACACACAAGCACAAACGCCTATTTGGGCATTTGCATGCCACAGCGACGTCGCATCGTCGCTTCGTCGATGAAATCGTCGCATTGTTGCTGACACCTGACAACGTCGAGCCGACGTGGTCCAGTGTCGCCTATAGAATTGCGTGGCAAGTGCAACTCCAGCAGCAGCAGCAGCAACAGCGACTTGATCGACTGACAGTGAATTTCCGCCGGCTTTTGCCTTTGGCCAGTTAAAGCGCTTCCTTCAGAGTGAGAGCTGGGCTAAAAATATCTCTAGAAATGGATGCGGATCGTGTGTACGTGATCCCCCTTCCCAACATGTTGCCAAAATGTCTGGCGAGTGGCGCGGCTCGCGGCTTGGGGCTCGCGGTTGTTCGACAGCTTATATAAACTTTAAGTATTTTATTGTGTCGCGTTTTATTAAAAGCTCATAAACATTTATTTTATTTAATAAATTACAATTTCTAAAGACGCAGCGGACCCACAGAGATACACACATGCCTAAACTATATGGGCGAATTTGCATAAGAGCATATAAATTGTTCATCACGGTTTGATTGGCTTTTGGCCAGTCGCCGTATCTTTGTTTTCGATGTGTCTGAAAATTCATTTAGCCCTAACGGTAGTCACAAGGCTGAACACAACAGAAATATGTATATATATCTATCTATATATGTATATAGATATTTTAATTTAATTTAATATTATTAACAAAAGCCTCTGAAACAAGCCTGGGAACACAGCCATAAACTCGCAGCTTACCAGCTGCCGCAGCTACGACATGAAAAGAAACACTCGATTTAAATATGTGTCTATCGCTTTGAGCCTCTACACATACACACACACACATATACACATGTATATATATCAATATGCATTTGTATATAAGCCTATCGGAGATGTGGCCATATTTGTGGCTCATTATGCGGGAGGAGTGTCAGCATCTCTCCGATCATTAATTAATTTCGATTTAAATAGTCGCGACTTCCCAGGCGCGCATTTCTCGATCGATCTCTACATAAGCAGCCCGAAATTCGGCTAACGGGTCAAAATGAATGAAATTTGATATGCACAACGAGATAGCTCCAAAAGAGCGTCGCACACTATACTATATATACCAATAATCGTTACAGAGGCGTGACTAGCAGGGCTCCTAAAAAACCACCAAAACAAGAAAACAAAAAGTAGAAAGTAATTTTCATATGAGACGCAGCACAAGTGAAAGGCTCAGCCGGAGACTCTTCAAGTGAATGTTCCATAGAACTAAAAGCTCAAGTTGTAAAGGTGAGCAATGTCTAAGAAGAGCAGCTGCATTGCGTATACCAGATATACATATATATTTTATTGGTGTTCTATCCGCCTTCTACTCCACCCCCTCTGAGACGGCGCCGCTGCCCGCTAACAGCTAACAGCTAACAATGCAAATTTATTTACTGACAGAGTGAGCATCCGCCAATGAGGCGGGCTGTTGATCGGCGCTTCAGCATTTCTCTGGGCTCTTTCAAGATAAACCTATTTTCTCGTTTTGTCACTTGCTTATCAGCAGGTGTCGTCCATTGAGCCGCAGACCGCCAGCCGCCTAATTGATTTTCGAATGCCTGGCGCTATAAATCTGAAAACAGTCGAAAACACAGACCATCAAAACAATACGAAATAAAACAGAGCGAACAACACACGAGCCAAAGTGCCGAGCATTTTTCAGCTTGTTTTACATAAATAGATGCGAACTGCAGATATCTATACAAAACTGGCAGCCCCCAGCCCCAGCCTCAGCCGAAGACCCCAGCCAACGCCATTGTTGTCGACTGGAACCGAATCGGACTCGAAGCAGGTCTCGAATGGCTTGGGCTGATTGTGGGTGCATTTGCGTGCTGCGCGCCGAGTCCCGGCCAAGTGCTGGGCCTTCACATAATTATGGGCATGTGTGCATAAAAATTTGTGGCATCATTAGGCTGCACCCCCGGCCAAATACATAAACACTAACATACATACAAATTTGTGCATACCAGAAGAGATTGGTGAGCGGAGAGCGGAGAGTGGAGAGCGGAGAGCGGAGCCGAGAACAGACAAAACGGAATATGTTTTGGCTTAAAGGCTTTTCAAATGAATCCCTCGACTGGAGCTGAGACTCAGACCGAGTCTGACCCAACTAATGACCGGCTAATCATTATGGCCAGGTCCGAGCAATGCTAAGCTCAGCTAAGCTAGATAACGACGGTCCACTGGAGGGGGCAGGGAAATATTTTGACAGTTTCATGCGCAGCCCGCGAGTGCTATATGATACTTTAATTATAGGCTATGCTTTGATTTTTTAACAGAACAACGAAAGCTGCCCCTGACTATGAAAGAGAGAAAAAAAAACAGAACAACAACAGTATAATATATAATAAATAAGCCAAACAACGGACCGCAACAACATTAACAAAAATAAAAAAATAAAAAATAAAAACGCTGAAAAATTCTTTGTACAAGTTCAAGACGTCGACTGCGACGCCGACACCGACTGCGACCGCGCTGCGACGCGTCGGCGGCAACGGTAACAAAAATCTTTCAATTAAAATTAGCATAATTGTGGCAGAGAGTTTTGCATGAATTATGCGACTACTTGGGCATTATTTAAACAAAAAAGTTGCTGCTCATAAAATAAATTTCAAAAATGACAAAATTATAGTTTGGCTTTTACAACGAGTTTTCAAGCCATCATCATGACTGAAATTCAATGGAAAAAGAACTGGTTGTATGTGGTACTCTCAATATATTTATCCCACAGCACACACACATACATGTGCACAACGTGAAATCGATTTAAAGCATAAATATATGACTATGTCTTTATTATTGAAACCGAGCCAGCGCACGAGACATGGGACACCTATCTCAACTAGCCAGCTAGTTAGAGAGGGGCTGGAGCGTGTGTGCCGAATAAACACACAACTCAAAATAAAAGTCAGCTCATAAGAATTTGGATTAGATATACTATATTCGTGCGCGCATTGTGTGGATCTAGTTAAGTGGCGTGTATTTAAGCCGAGCTTATCTGTCTAATTAGCAGCTGAATGGGCGCGTTTCGGGCTGAAACATTGCGCATGGCTATAATAATATGGTATTTGGATAGGGCATCAAATAAAATACGATATCTTTTTGTGTCGCTTGCTTTCTAAAACTAATTTTGAAATAAATGTCAAAATTGTTGAGCTCTGCCATCATCGATGGGGGTACATTTTACGACGGCAAATGGAAATTTATGCTCATCAATCGCATATATCATTCGCTAGTTGGAGAGTGTGCGAGTGTGCAGCATATCAAGTTACCCGAAGCATACACATTATAAGCCCGAAACAAAGCTAAACATTCAAAAGTGGACAATCAAATAAAAACAAATAAAAGACTGGCTATTAAATTATGATTTCCCTCGCTAATTTCCTAGCTTGTTAATAAAAAATATATATTGGAATTCTCACTATCGATACTGTAAGCCAAGACGAAAACGACAACAACTGAAAGTTAATTTGTCTGTGGCTCGGCGGTGCGGTGGTGCGACGCGACGTCGGGTGCTGCTGCCGCTGCTGCCGCTGCTGCTGCTGCTGTTGGTGGTCCACTTTATGGCTGGCTGCCAGATGCTGGTTGGTCGGTTGGCTGCCTGCTTGTTTAGCTGGTTGTCATTTAGGCAACCACACCCCGCCGCAGTATGCTAATTGCGAGGGAGAGAGCGGCAGGTGTATGCCAAAGAGCGTGAGAGGGAGAGGGCTAGAGAGGGCGACTGTTTGAGAGGGTTAGAGCATGTCGACGAGGGACCGGGCGATGGATGATGCATAAACAGCACATCAACAGCTTTTGGCTCGTTGTTGCTGTTGATAAAGTAATTTGTTTGATGTCCACACAAATGAGTCGTCCATGCTGCATCTATAGAGCAAACGCACGCACACACACACATACACACACACTTACACTCTGTGCTAAAGAGACTGGCCAACTGACCATTAAAATATTGTATGAAATTGACCAAAAATGACAGACAAATTGGTATTTTATCGTTAGCCATGCCTGTTGTTGTTGTTGTTGCTACATTGTTGCTGTTGCTGTTGCTGTTGTGTGTTATTTTTGCACCATATTAGTGTTTGAATAATTTAACAATTTAAAGTGGAGCTAATGGTGTTAGTTGTCGTGTTTCATATGTCGATTTATCAAAACTGCTTTGTTTAAATAAACGAGCCCAGTGCGTGCATGTGTGTGTGTGAGTGCGTGTCTGCTTATTATGATGTGGCATCGGCCTATAACATAATGCGCTGAATCTGTGAATAGCCAAATGAGTTCAATCAGCATCCATTTCAGCGCACAGCGTTGATAAATTTCATATTTATGCAAATGCATTCATATCCAATATCCAAGCCGAAAGCCACCCAACGCTCTCCGCCGCGAGCTGCGTATGCCTAAAACTCGATAGCCCCATCTACGTTTAGCAATACGATTTTTGGTCACCTGCGGCGTGCGACGATTTGGCTGCCAATAAAGTGTTTAACTTATATATCCGGCGGTTTTTGGGGTAATGCCACGCAGTATGACCCGCTATCTATGGAGCATTAGGGATGTTTAATGGGCGGCAGGTGTTATAACTGAGATCTCTTGTAGATCGATCCGATAAGCTTGGTCGAACAAAAGCCTCAGATTAATATCGGAAATTGTCTTTATTTTCATTTAAATATTTATGATAAACATATTTGATTACGCTTGTCCGCTTATCTGGTGAATCTCATCTGAATCGTCTTCGTCTACAGCTTTATAGTTGCTGAAAGAAAAGAAAAACAAATAAAATAAAAGATGATACATGTGTTAATCAGTTCCCAAACATAGTCCCAACCCAGCCAATTGGCACTCCTCTTTCATACAAATGTAACGATTACACGATCTTTTCTAAGACTCGATCTTCGGAGCGAGCACTGATATCTCAATCTAAGTGGATCAATCGGCAGCATTCGCTGTTATCGCTATCTGACGATTACCATATTTAATGGTTTAAGACCTTGGGCATGTTCGGCGTTTCGATTGCGCAGCGCAGCCCCCATTCTATCTGGCAAATGGCTTCAACATGTGTTTTCCCCCGGTGCTTTAAGCAAGTTTTTTGCATTTGGATTTTGGGTTCGTGTATTTAGATTCGGTTCATAAAATCTCATTATAAAAACTTTATCACTTGGCAAGCAGAGCGCTCCTTTGGCATATGCAACTTAATTATTGCTTCTGATAAAAATCAGGGCTACAAACATTTAATTAACGAATCTATGCAAATGCTGGCCCCTTAAAGCAACGAAAACCCTCAATAAACGGATTCGGGTTGGGCTCTTTTATTATGAGTATTTTTCGTTTTTTGATCGGATTTTTTTTCTTTTTCATAAATTGTCATTTTTGTTATATTTTGTTTATGGTTTTTGTTTGTAGTTGTGGTTGTCGTAGCGACTTTCGTACAACTACCAAATTGAGCAATAAAACGGAAACTAAGGCGCTTAATTAATCGTATTAGTATTCTATTTTCGATCCACGGCCAAGCAACACCCAATTAGCCACAGTTTATTTATAATAAAAAAATCTGTTATGTTTTCTAGTTTTAATGACAGTTATTCCAAATGAGAGCTGCCGTCGCAGGAAATCGTCTTCTCGATGCTTATTCAAAACACATATATCCATCGATATATTTGCATTAAAAAAATTAATTAATTAATGTTTATAATGCTCATTTTATGACATGTTTCGACAACAGAGTGTGGGAAATTGTGGCACCCGGCCAACAGTTAATAAATATTCATTATCATCGATCATCAAAAGGTTAATCAAATCAATTTCGAAAGGATATTAGAGTCGAGATCTGAAGTGGCCCAAAACACCACACACACACAGAAAGAGAGAGAGAGAGAGAGAGAGAGAGAAAAAGTGAGTGTGAGAGAGAGCGGGAGAGGAAGCCATGAGCCAGTTTGTGTGTGAGTGTGTGTGAGGGAGGGTCGAAGGGCAGATACTTGAACCGACAGCGAGCCAACTTCAAAAACAGTTCCCACAATGAAGCGCGCTTGGCACTTGTGATTTCTACGAATGTTACAACAACAACAACAACAGCAACACAAGACTGAGCCACGATATGTTGCTGTTGTTATTGTTGTTGTGACATTGAGGGCGAATGCGTTTGGTAACTTTTTGTTCCGTCGCCGTCGACGACGCCGAAATCAGGTAAAAACAAAAGGTTAACACAAAAGAACAAACAACGAGAACAACAACTACAACAACTGGCAGGCAGAGCTGGCCGCAACTACCGAAAAGACAACAGCTCCAAGTCAGCAGAAGACCAGGCCCAGGCCCAGTCCCAAGCCCAAGCCCAAGCCCAGACCCAGGCCCAGGTCCGGGGATAGACTTAAACTGAAACTCCTCCACCGCCACCGCCACTACAAGCACCGCCACCACTGCCACCACCAGCGCCGTTGACGCGAGAATCGCCTCAAGTGCGTGGAGGAGCCATCGCCGCCGTCGTCGTCGTCGTCGTCGCCGTCGTCATCGCCATTGCCATCGCATTTGTAGCTCATGTGCGACATTAAGTGCTTTGGTTTGACGACGACTGAAAAACAAAAGGAAAACTGACCCGTAAGTCATCATAAATGCAAGTTTATGGCAACAATGAAATGATGACGGGCTCGATTCGAGACTCAACTCCAACTCCAACTCCGACTCCGACTCCAACTACGACTTGGACTTGGCTTGACTGTAGGTCGTTTAGACCGCCACCGTAGCATGTTGGCCAATGGCATTGCCGTTGCCGTGGCTGTTGCTGTTGCTGTGGCTGTGGCTGTTGCTGTCGTACCTACCGCGCAACAGCAATACGCAATAGTCCATCAGCGGTCACTTCTACGAAATCACATCAAGAGCCGCGGCGTCGGCGTCGCCGTCGTCGTCGTCGCTGGAGTCCGAGTCAGAGTTGGACTTCGTCGCTCTGACCAGAGCGGGCGGGCGGGCGTAACTCTTTATAGACGCGCTTCATAGATGTATCTATTCCGTGGAAATCACAAAATGCTACAAATTTTCGTGTAATAAAACCGAATCCCAGTTAAGAACTGCGTTTTCAAGTGCCCACGCAATAGCGTAAACATACGTACACACACTTACACATACACACGCACACACACATACACTTTAACAGGAGTTAGTGCAAAGCATTCGCTATGTAAGTCATATTGATATTGCATAGATTACCTTCCGATATACCCATTCCGATTGCTTGTCAATCACCTTGCACATTTGCCATAAAAAGGCGCCTTAGTTTCAACTGCAGTCGCCGCGTTTTGAACGCTCGTTAAGCAATTATAGCGCTTAAGTAAGTAGATACATCGGCCAGCGTTCGTGCACAGTGGGTCCATGATCGGAGATAAGAAATGTTTCAATGAATTAAAAATATGAGTTATGAGCTAAATCTAAAAAGGTGAACGAAAAGATACCATATCTAATGCTTAAAGAAGAGCATTTATATACATAATATACATATAAATTATTTGGAAAATATTGATACTAATTATATTGAGCAGGAAGAAAGTTGCCTTAACATATCGATAGTGATTTGCTTATTAAATATTAAAGTGGTCAAGTTACAAATTTTAAAACATTTTGATAACCTTTTATTTATTAGAAACATTTTTTAAAGTAGAGCATTAGCAGAGTAGATAAATGAGATATATACATTGCGCAATTACAGTGAGAAATATATCGATTGAATAAGTCCAATATTCGGACAAAAAATGATTAGGATCGACTGTCATATTAAACGGTTTTAAATTATAAATTAATTATTTGATCACATGTTTATTTTCAGACGCACCTGATCGCAGCTCGATCAGCTATTGCGCGCGCAACCACTGTGAGCGCTAGCGGTAAAAATGATTTGGGCTTGTTAGTGTCCAGGCTGTAGCACGATGATGAATTGTGTGAATTTTGCGCATTAGTCGCGTCATGCAACAGGAGCGGCCACAAGATGAAAACGACAACGAGGCTAGTAAGCTGGCCTGCCTGCCTGCCTGTCTCTGTGTCTCCGTCTGGGCAGCAAGATGTTGCAGCAAATCATATCAAACATAGTGTACGTCCAGATGTCTGATCCATGTCTAGCCAGGGACGCACGGACACACGGCTTACTTCCTGCGAGCGAGCGAGCACTGGCCAAAGTGGGCAGCGTCGTCTGCCTCGTCTGCTAGATCGATAGGCAAGTCCATATCCAATTGAAAGTCATAGTCGCAGAGTCAAGTTGAAGGCAATGCATTCATTGTGCTTGTAATTGCAATTGATCTTGATTATTATTGCCTTGTAGCCTTGTGTCTTGGCTCGGCTTGTACTGCGGCAGTGATAATGTTCTTATTCAATTTGCAATGGGATTGGTCAGCTGGCACAGGGTATTATGGCGGCTCAGCTACTGCTGCTGCGACTACCGGACACACGATCGTTCAATTGTGGTAATTGTTGCACTTGACATGGACATAAAGCTCGCATATTTCTACGTGCCTCAATGTGACCGAGGCCACTCCAGCTCCAACTCCAGCTCTAACTCCAACTCCAACTAGCTACAGTTCCAGCTCATTGATCATCGCGTTGCCCACAAGTGGGCGTCACAAGGAGCTACTGTCGGAGCCACGATCCACGATCAGGTAGCTGCAACAAATGTCTGCCAGTTTAATTGATATACAGCGCTTGGCTTATTGACTTCAGCTAAATTCACACAAGAGTTCATTAGAGTTGACGCTTGCCTTAAAACTGACACACGTTACATTTTGTTCGACTCTGGCTCTGAGTCCAACTTCAACAGCGACTGCAACTTCGACTTCGATTCCGACTTCGACTCCAACTCTGACTCCGACTCTGACGTTGTCGTGGCTTTTGCAAAATTGGGTCCCTAGTGCAATTTAGCGCGGCTAATAAGCGGCCAAGACGTCGCCAACTTCAACGACTGCGACATTTAAAAGTCAGGCTCAATCTGCCGATCGCTCGCGAATCAAACTAATCATTCAAAATTCAATACAGGCCAGCGACTGCCGGCGACTGCATTCGCCAGTGTTGAGCTCTACGTGTTCTGCGACTGCAGCTACAGCTACAGCTACAGCTACAGCTCAAATTGTCATCATTAGGAATAGGCAGTCGGTGCCGCTCTCTGCGGCAGCCCTGCGCCCCCTGCTGCAGCCCCTCGCCTGCTCGGTTCGGGCCGTCTTCCTGTACCGCTCGGCTAAATTTGATTTCTTCCTGCTCGCTGGCCGCCTTTGTGCGCTTTATGCGCCGTCAAACGCCAGCGACAGTTTGTCAGATTATTATCAGATTGCACTGGCTCACTTTTGACTTTTTGAACGGTCGGGCAACATTAGCAGCGCGCATCTAGGAGCGCAGCTACTGTCGCCGACAGTGGCGTGGCCGCCAAGGGATGTGCCTAAACAGCGCCTGGCGACCCAATTTGAGCTCCGACGCCACTGCGATGTCGACGTCGGCGTAGACGTCGCTGTCGCCGTCGCCGTCGCCGGCAACGTTGGCTCTGTCAAGCGATTGTTTTGCTCCCGCGCATGCGCGCGGCGCTTCAAACGAAATCACATTGAATGTCGTCGCATGCGCGTGATCAACGTTGTTGATCTGTGCCTCTGTGGCTCCGCTTGCTCCTCTCTTTCTGCCTCATCAGTAACTGGGCCCATGTCGTTTTGGGTGCTCAGCGAACAGCCGAAGCGCAGGCCGCTTTCGTTTTAGGGCTATTCAATACCGTTTTATGTATTCGAATGTAGCTTTTCTGCCGATGCCCTGCACCTGAGGCATATTCGCTAAGCTATGATGCGGAAGCATTACACTGACGCCACTTGACTGATGAATTGGGCAGGTTATTAGTGTGCAGAGCCAAGCCATATCTTACACACACTTGGCAGTTAGCTCTGCTCTAGCCTTTGTCGACTTTGCTTTTTCTTGACATAAGCGTATTTCGAGTTCGTTCAGTCAGCTGCAGGGCATTCTTATTTGTTCTGCCTTATTTTTTGTTTTTTGCCTTTTTTTTTTGGGGTTTTATGAGATTTTTTCAAGTGAATTTCAGCGCCTGAGACAATGGCGCAGCATTTGTTGTTTTATGTGGGTGGCTTCCTCCATGACCACGGCTCACTGGCAGTTCCAGTTAACTCATCGGAAAGTCGACCAGAAACATGCGAGCGCTGTTACTGCTGTTGGTCTCTTACCCTTTCGCTTTGAGTATGAGTATGACAATCGTTAAATTAAATCGCCAGCGTTTATGAGGCTGCTTTTCCTTTTGGGCGCCTACCAAGCGACCTGGCCGACCTCTTTCGGGCCTTCAAATTTGTCAACGTGCAGCGTTTTTCGTATTTTCTTGCTGCTGCCTGTTGTTGCTGCTCATAAAATATGTTTTAAGAATTTTACGATGCCGCCACTCTTCGTCTGTCCGTCGGTCCGTCTGTCCGCGTGGCCGTACTTTGCCTCTTAGCGGCATTAAAATTATTGCCACCGGTTTTTCTTGTCCGTCTCACTTTTATGCCTACATGTAACCAAGGCTGCTGCTGTTGTTGTTGTTGTTGTTGCTGCTGCTGCTATTGTAGGTCAACTTCCGCTCGATTTTCCCTTTTTAATTAAAATGGAATAAAATGCCGCATTTAGCACTTGTCTAATAACAAGCCACATCTACTTTCCAAGTGTTCGACCTGGCTCCTTTGCAGACATTTTTATTTGCTCGCTCGATCGGCGGCTGATTCGCCTTCGCCTTCGCCTTCGCCTTTGCGTTCGCTCGGCTCCAGCCAGCAAACAATGGCGGCAATTGGACTTTGATCTTGGCCGATCGGTAGCCAGGCCAACGCCACCGCCATCAAGACCAAAATCCACAAAAGGTTTATTATTTATTGTTGCCAGGAGTAGTGTTCGGCTATGGTGCGGCTCACCATGGAGCCATGGAGCCATGGAGCCATGAAGCCACGGAGCCCGGGACAAGTGCAGCTGCAGTTGCACGCGACATGCCAATGGGCCAATGGCTACTGCAAATCTCGGCGTGCACTCGTACGTAACAGGCAACTAGGGGAACCTGCAACACATACATACATATGTACCTATGCACGGGAGCAGACAAAACGTTTTACAAAACGTTCGGCTTAGGACGCTAAAATAAATGCACTCAAAAATGCCAAAATGCCCGCAAACAAAATAAATAAAAATGTTATTGATATTTAGCGAGTGGCTGGCCCGGCGCGGTCCCCTTTCCAGTTGCTTTCTGCTGCAGCCCCAGCCCGTGCCCCTACCCCCGCCCCTGCCCCAGCCCCAGCCCCATCGTCCATCGTAGCGCGTGCTGCATCCTGTCCACGACACTTGCGGCCATTCAAGCGGCAAGCTGCATGCTGCATGCTGCATGCGGCACACAGATCTTAGCATCTCTTTTATGGCGCCCGTTAAGCCAGCCCGCTTTTGTCTATGATTTGCTTTATAAACACGACTGCCATAGAGACTCAGTTACAGTTTGCGCACTGCTCCGCTGGCCGCTTTGTCGCTGGCTTTGTTATATTCACTTGCGGAATTCAGGTAGTAATTTCTGTTTTAATGCGCATGTGTTGGGGCATATTTCGCTTATATCAATAGCTGGCGCCCTCAAGGGCTGCTGGCCGGTCCCAGCCTTGGCCAACTAGATAGCCACGACTCTGCCGGAGATTTATGCGCGGCATTTAATTGTAATTTGGCAGCAATCACTGAGAAATTTACAGCTTCATTAAGAGCTGAATGATAAATGCCTATATAACAGTCCATTGAAATGCTAATCAAAATGCAATTCTGTTGCTTACAAGACTTTCCTCACGATGCCAAATTGCACTTTAAGATTCCAGCTCATTAGGCTGCCGATACACATAACTGAATCCGAGGTGCTTTAAGTTGAAATCACCTTGAATATTGTTTGGCAAACACAGCGGTGATCTCTGACAAATAATAAAATAAAGATTGGAAGTGCTGAAAAACAAACTATTATAGAAGTTGTATTAAAATACCAAAATCATTATTCTATTATTGGGAATTACTATTCTGATTCTGTTACCTCAGTAAAAAACTTTAAAAGTGTTGAAGGTATTAAGGAAGCCTTTGACGAGAATTCTCAGATCAAAAATTTTATGACTCATGATGAGCGGTCTCTTAAAAATATTATGTCATCATATTCAACGATGAATAACAGTTTTATTAGTGCGTAATATGCGAAGAGTTGATCCATAAACATTTGGAGTCCATGTTACAGACAATATTTCTTTGCGCTTATACCTGAACACAAAATATATTAAAAATAAACTTTTATTTACAGAGTACAAATTTAAAGTCTAAATTGCGAACAGTATATGCATATCTTCGAAGTTGTCCTCTAAGACAAGGACTTTATCGGCATTCGATATTAGAATCTCTATTCTGCATCAATTTCCCTAACAAAAATAATGAAGCTTCATAAATGTTAAGAATTTTAAACATTTTATCACAGACTAACTCTATTTTGCAAGTGCTTGGTTTAATGATATTGCACTCCATTTAAAATGACATATAATTATTATTATACGTCATTTTATTATGCATAGCTCGATTGCTGTTGCAGATATTCAGCTTAAAGACAAGAACTATATATAAATATGCTTGAAGGGTCTTACATGTTGCACTCTCGTTGATTATGTTAAATATAGCTCTCAATTTTTGCCACTTACTCTCAGAGGAGATAGACGAAGACTCCTCATCTGCTGCGGCTGATTGTCCTCCTCAGTTTCTATTGAGGACTTCTTTAAAATGCACAACATGCGCCGTCAACAAATTTACACTGGCCGCATCAGCGCCATCTGCAAGTTCCATCTACGGTGGGTGTTGCCGCCTCGTGAACATCTATCATCTCACAAAAGAGCACAGCGATCTATAGTAGCAGCAGCAGCAGCAGCAGCAGCAACAATGAGGCTGATGTTGCTGGCGATGCTGTTGCTGTTGCTGATGCTGATGCTCTCAGTGCCGATGCTGGGGCTGATGTGGGCCTTTGTGTTCTTTAGCGCCCGCCTTAACTGTCAACGTCGATTAAATATACATTTGCATAAATTAGTTAAGGCCTTCAGCCAGCTTCGGCCAGCGCGGGCAAAAGGTGAAAATTAAAGAGCAGCAGCTTCTCTTTGAGGCCCCCAAAGGCAACTGAAGAAAAGAAATCAAAGCGAATGGCTTCAAGTGAAATGCGTTGAAACGAAATG
Source organism: Drosophila arizonae (assembly GCF_054131065.1). Classification (NCBI taxonomy): domain Eukaryota; kingdom Metazoa; phylum Arthropoda; class Insecta; order Diptera; family Drosophilidae; genus Drosophila; species Drosophila arizonae. The sequence continues at coordinate 24,058,078 of NC_142924.1, read as the reverse complement.
CCGTAAGAAACGCCTGAAACCAGAGACAAGTAACTGAAACAGAGACAGAGATGGAGATGGAGATGGAGATGGAGATCGAGATGAATATGGAGTTGGAGACGGGTTCTGAGACTCTTGACTTGACTATCGACTAACGCATTGTTATTGTTATTGTTATTGTTGAACACCCGCTAGCCGGCAACAACAGCAACAACAACGACAACAACAACAGCACTAACAACGAAAAACAATAACAATGACAGCCGCAACGACGGCAACGACGACGGCAGCAGCTGTCACATAATTCCGCTATAAATTCTTATAGAGTTTGGACTAGCTGTTGATTTCAACACCTTCATGGGGCCCACAGCTCGGCTTGATAAAGCCAAGACACAGCTCGGCTTGATAAAGCCAAGACAAAAAAGCACCGGTAGGTGCTGGTGCAGGGGCAGGGCGGGGGACGGGCCTCCGCCTCCTACGCCTCTGCATATAAACTGCTTGTAATACGCGCCTATTAATTTAAAATTACAGTTTTACAAGATTTTGTGGCTGTTGCTGTTGCTCTCGCTGATGCTGGAGTGGAATGAAAGAGTCGAAACATCTGAAAGAAAAAAAATTAATGGCATACGCACAGATTTACAAGTCTCGGCATCGATATGCATAAATGTCTACAGTCGCAGCCGGAGCAGTCGGAGACCATAAAAGAGCCTCGGCCCACACTCTGCTCTCCGCCAGCCCCTGTGGCCCTGCAGCCATACAAACGAACTACAAAGCCACTTAGATATTTTGGCTTTGATAAGAAGCGGTGGCGGCGGCGGCATCGGCAGCGTCGTCGTCGTCATCGTCGTATCTTGAACAAAACACAGCAAAACATACGCTTAAAAATGCATTTACAGTTAAACTCATTCAACTTCAATCGATTTCATTCACGACCTGCCTTCAGAGTGCAACTAATTTATGTGCCGACATAAAATGGTCATTCGGTGTCGGGCTGTGGCACTCGCACTGCGCACCACACAGCACAGCAGCCGCTCTGCGCATCCTTATCACCGGCATTGAGAATCCTTCTGCCAAAGGTCACATTTTATTTCATTTTCATGGTGGCAAACGACTTCTATCCGGTCGGCCGACCAAACGACTGGCTGGTTGCCTGGCTGGCTACCTGTCACCACCTGTGCGTGGGAATCTCGATAAGCAGCGCCTGCCCAGTTTTTACAACTATCTGGCATCGTTCGGGTACTCGAAAATCGAACTTGACTTCGATTCAGGCAATTAAACGCCGCTTTGTCAATGCGGATGCCGAAGCGAGCCGCTATCCGTGCCCAAAGATACAGACGATTGACCAATTGGCTTAATCGACTCGCCAATTACTCACAAGCTTACACTCTCCAACATAATTGCTAATGTGAAGGACATCAATTGCAATTCATTTTGCTATTAACTCTAATATAGTAAAGAGAAATCAAGACAGTAAAATGTCGCTGGACTCTTGAACTAGCTCAGAATTTACACAGCAATTAAAGTTAATTCCTCTAGTTTTCTTAATATATTTTGTAAATGAAAGTTAAATTCTTATTTATTTATTTATTTTATTTTAATCAAGAAATAACGAATTTTCCATAGTATCGAATAGTCATAAATTCACAGCTATTCATAGTGTACAAAATCATCTTGAATGATAAATAGCTACTAGAAATATTGCAAAGATTCGATTTGCGATTGAGATTCCTACACTTTGTGGATGCGATGCCGACGTAAATATGTTTATTAAAAATTATAGATAATGTGCTTGTGTGAAATTAGATTATAATCAGCTCTAAAGTGTTTTTCTGGTTGTTCAGTGTAATTTAAAGTCTGTTTTAGCCACGCACTTGTCGATGGCATTGTCGGCGGCCTCTGATGATATTGGCCAGGCATTTCAATTGGCTGTTCTATGAAATTAGCACCTGTCCTATGGTCCATTTGAAATTCCGCAAAATCATTATGCCACATCATACGATCCGTTGCCCAAACACTAATAGAGCAATAGCTGCCATGGACCAATGGACCAATGGTCACTGATTCTCCTCCTCAAGATGAGGCTGCCCCTGCTGCTGCTGCTGCTGCTGCTGCTGCAGTTGCTTTGTTCGTGTGTAATAACTCCTTCAATCGATCCGCTGATCGGCAGATCAATTGCTGCCGCTATCGACGCCGCAGCGTGGCATGAAAATTGCATGCTTTCTATTTCAGATGAAATCAACTAACAATGGCCACAGGAACATTCAACAACAACAACAACAAAAGCAGCAGCAGCACTTGAATTGAGTTTGAGCCATTGTTCTGCTGCTGCTGCTGCTTCTGCTGCTGTTGCTGCTGACGAACTTTCGCAAAGCTGCCTTTGTGCAATATTATTAACAGCAGCAACAACGGCGCAAGCAACAACAACTGAACTGCAACTTTGAGCTCTCAATCGAGCGTTACAATTTTCACAATCTTACAGCGATTGGTCATGCAGCAGCAACGGCTTATGCAACACCAGGCCCACAGCTACAGATTCAGATACACTTGCGGAGGGTACACAGACGCAGATACACAACACGCGCCTCGCCATATGCATGATCGTATATGAAGATCTGAATGCCGAACCTGGACTCGGACTGCTGCCAGAGTTTGCAAAATCACACGACGAGTCGATGCGGCCTCTGGGTCTGATCTTTGCCGCCGTTCAAGGTGTCTGCCTGGCCCCGATCAGGCTGCACTCAATGTGTGCAAATGCATGTGCTGAGTGTGTGTGTGAATTTGTGTATATGTGTGTGCATTAAGACAATTTATAGCCGCTAATGTGCAAGCAAAACCCACCGCACAATTGGCCAACTGCTTGGCAGCTTCCGTTCCGTATCATTTGTCTATTTAGTTGCGGGGCCTTGCTTTTCCGATTAACTTTTTGCTGAACTTCATTACCTGGCGAAAATGCAATAAGAGACCAGACTGGATCTACTGCTACTGCTGAGCAATTTGTTTTCTGTTTTCTGTTTTCTGTTGGGGGAAGAGCCCCCAATCGCATATGCGATTCTCTGACCATCCTGTATCGGGGCTCGATCCGAACTCCCGAACTAATGATTAAAAATCGTGTGATGAGAAATCGAAAGCAATCTGAACTGCAAATTGGAACAGTGGCCAAAAACACCTGTGCCCCGAGCAGCTGAAGCTACCGTTGATAACATCCCCAGATCGATTGCTCGCCAGGGGCCAATGGGTCGACCGGTCCCACAGACAGTGTAATGATTGTGAAATTAATATTGTGATTGCGAGCTAATGACGTTGCGAGTGAGTTGCTCAAATATTGTGCAATTCAGCGTTGTTATTTGATTAAGTGGTATCCAAAAATAAAACATATAGCCAGACATTTGATATGATTTGTTGTGACAATCGACAAAACGAATATCAATTAATTTTGATCACAATATAAAATAATTATTTTCAATTAATATAGTACAAGTGCTAGCGGAACTCATGTGTGTCGGTCGTGTGTCGGTGTGGAAGAAATCATTTATTATCTTTATATATACCTATCTGGTTGACACCTACATGCAAATCTAGTCTGTATAGCGTATTGAAAAATCTATTTCAGTTTATAAGTTCTTAATATTCATTAATAATCGTGTTACGATAAACTAATGACAGCATTTTTTATTCCATTATGTGTCTATGAATTGTTTAATTGTGAAAATGTGAATTCGGAGTATAACTCTTTGCGAAAATGTAAACTTGCAGACGAAGGCGCAGCAGTCTTTCTGTGCGTCATTCCGCATACTGCTGTAGTTGAGTCTATTGTTGAACAATTCGATTTGTACAATAGCTTATTCGATAAAAATAGATCTTTCTATGTTATTTGTATTGTATTTTATTAGCATACCTTGATTATCACAAAAGAAAAATCTAGAGCACTTTCACTTATTTATTATATTCATATAATAATGAAATAAGTTCAGTTGTTTTTCTTTAAATTAATATGTGTGTGATATATTGAACATGTGAAATATATATTGAATATTTGAACTAGTCTCCAATATAGAGTCCAATGACCGAAGAAGCTTTATATTAAATTTGTTTCCAGCTAAGGTTCGATTTTATGAAATTTGAAGCTGATATCAAAAATAAACAATTCATTAAAAATGTTCGATTTAGAGATTTTAGCTTTAAGGACTAAAGACATATGATTCGAGATAAGCTTGATAGTAAGGCTATTAATTAAACAAGTAAGAAAGCTCTAGTCGAGACTGCTCGACTACGAGATCCCCTGAACCCTTGGAGCAATAGATATTTCAATAATTTTTCGCGTCCTTCATCTTACACAAGAAACACGCACACACACACACACAGGCACGTACGCACACACAGGCATACATACACACACACGCACACAGACACACACACACGCATACATACACAAACGCATACACACACACATACACACACACATACACAAACACATACACACACATACACAAACACATACACACACAAGCACCCACGCATAAACACGCATGGGCTGCAGTGTGCGCTTACTATGAGAACTTAATTGTTTAATAACTTTTTTTATGGACGTACGATCTTCATGAAACTTTCAGATTATGATTATAACATGGATATGCATGTAATTGCCAAAGCACAAGTCTCTAGTATTTGAAATACGCTTTTTACAAAAGTGAGGGTGAGGGGGTGAATTTAAGGGTGGGGGGTAAATTTTAACAAAAACCGAAATTGTATAAATTGCATGTAAGCATACATTAAAAATTTTGAGACTCTAGCAATAAAGGTGTAGAAGATATAATTTTATAACTGGTTTTCGATAAGGTTTTTTATCGATAAAAAAAGATCGGGATGAGTTATCGAATTTTAATGATAAACTTGATATGCGCGCTGTAATTACGGACATTTAAAAAAAAATTTGAAGTCTCTAGCTCTTATATCTTCTGAAATCGACGCGTTCATACATACGGACAGACGGACAGACGGACAGACGGACGGACGGACAGACGGACAGACAGACGGACAGGGCCAAATCAACTCAGCTCGTCACCCTGATCAAGAATATATATACTTTGTGGGGTCTGCCACGCCTCCTTCTCCCTGTTACATACATTTCAACAAAACCATTATACCCTGATTTCCCATTGAAAATGGGTTCAGGGTATAAAAACAAAGAAATTTAAATGCTCTACTGGAAAGCCTACAAAATCAAATCGGACAAACTGGACAAACTTTGTCGACTCGATTGTTATTCTTAGCTATATTCTTAGTTATAAATTATGAGATCAAGCCTGCTTTCGTCTTTTAGATACGTGTGGATTATAAAATATAATCATTCTACACTAAATTCCCAATGTCCATGGGCTCTGGCTGTAAAAATAATTTTTGAGTTCTCAACGAATAAATTCCTAAAAACTTACTCATTGGCCGCTTTCCATGGCATTTCGTCATTTGCATCTAGCATGTATGACTCTGTAGCCAGGAGCTATTAAGTGCAGCAGAGCCATTTATTCAAAAGCATAATACGTTTTACTTACAATATTAATTACCATCAAATATCTCATGCCGTTGATTTGTGGTCGACAAAATATGTGATGCAAAATTATTTCAGCCCCGTGTGCAGAGCTGCCCACAATGGACACCGCAGCCGGAGAGCCGCAGGCATAAAATATGCACAAAGTGCTGCCGCCTCGCCCGTCCCGCCTGTCAAGCGCCCCCATCAATGGGATCATCCTCGTTGCAGTCCGCAGGCGACGGACAGCAGGCAGCAGGCAGCAGGCGTTGCCGTTGACATGTTGCCGTCTCTGTTGTTGCTGCTGCTGTTTGTTGCTGTTGCTGTTGCTGTTGCTGTTGCCGCTGGCATTAAATTAGTTGTTGGCAGCGTCGCTAATACAGCTCACTCTCACCTGCTACCCACCGCCCCGCTAATGTTGCCCCGCAAACGATGCACTCAATTACAAGCAGCCACCACCACCAGCACCCGCACCCGCACCCGCACCACCAACTACTTTGCCGTCATTTTTGTGCAAATAAATTATAGATTTTTTTATTATTTTTATTTTCGTATATTCTTTCTCTCTCTTTTCCCATACAGCTTTTTGTCTGTGTGGCTGTCTCCCTCTGCTTCTGCTGCTGCTGCTCGTCGGCGCTGCTTTATGTAGATTTTTTCTATGCTAGTCTAACAATAATTTGCATATTGAAATAAGTTGCCGTCAACGTTGTTGCTGCCCCGTCTAATTACAATTGCTGCACTGCCCGCCCCTTGAGATGTGAGCTGCGAGCTGCGAGCTGCGAGCTGCAAACTGCGATCGCAGCCCGCTGCATGGGACGGAGATACTTTTGCAACTAATTGGCTGTTGGGGCAGGTGTAAGACACACGGAACGACTGGCAAAGAGACCAACACACGGACAGACAAACCGACAGACAGGAACTGGCAATTCCAAAAGACCGAAAGAGCGCGAGTAGTAAAGACAGCGCCAAGAATTGTCAAATTCGTACGCAAAATTCATTGGAAATGTTCGAGTATTTGTCAGGCGTACAAATTGCGTTTGCGCTTCTATCGAAACCAAAACAAATTCGCACTCAAATCTGTGGACAGGTCGACGACAAGCGCGTCGCGTGGGCACCTGGCGGGCATTTTAAGTCGATCGCCGCTTTTCAAGTTCCACTCTGGGCCCCATTGCACATGTGCCGCACGTACGGCTCTATGTAGTTTTCGGGGTGTTGACGCCGCCCAAAACGATAGTTGCGATAGTTGGGGCCCCTCGCCCCGCTGCCAGCCGCCTCCATGGACTTACCACCTTGCATACAACGCTGCTCATTAGCAACGTGATCAAGTTGACCAAATTATTATGTAATTAGCCACAGGCTGACCCACTTTGGATTCGACTTATCTTGGCCTGGCTTTGACTCTGCGGCTCCACCAGCTAACTGCCTTCAGTTTTTCATAATCTACGGAACGTGTCTGCCGTCTAGACAGGAAATGCAATCGCCATGACGAATGAACACATGCTTAGATATGTATACAAATTTTTTTATAGAAATTATGCGAATTTTAATGTCTTCAGATCATACAAGTGGAAATATTAAAATATTGTATTACAATCGCTGTATTATCAATACTTAGCGTAAGAGAAACTCGGCATAGAAAAAGTTATACTATATTATATTTATTTTTAAGGGCATAGTGTACATAGGGATAATGTTCAGCCTAAAAATCAAAGGATAATTTTCAAACTAAAGAAAAACAGGAAATGTGTCACTAATCCCCAATTCACAGTTTTGTGTAAATGCGATTCAATTACCCAAGAAATAATCAAATTATATTAATTCATCTATTAAATAGATTTAATTTAAATTGAATATTAATAAAAAAAAAATATTACTAAAAATAATGTCATGTGAAAAAAAGTTTATAAAAATAAAAAATTAGTAATAATAATAATAAATTTGAAAAATAATGGTTTTATTTATACATTAATAACTCGCAATACCTTATTTAATTTTTTATTTATTTATTTATTTATTTTTTTTTTTTTCTGCCCAGACTTAATTGTGATGCCTTTTGCTATTATGATATGTACTTAAATTTCGAATAACTATATAATTTATAAATTGTGTCGTCAATCACGAATTAAATACTTACAAGAGTAAACTGTTGCTTTAAACTAGTTAGTATACTTAGTTATTTGGTTTACCTTAATAATTAATAATTAATAGCGTGCACATGGTAAAAATAGATATGGCTTGTAAAATGTTAAGCAATCTATCCTGACATCCCTTAATCCAATATTTGTAGAAGAAATGATTTATATCACCTTTACCAACTTGCATTGGACTATTTGTATTTATTTGAACTTATATTTGGCATGATCTGCACACACAGTAATCCAGTAAAAGATAATAAATTCATAAAGTGGTCTCAGATATTCTTACATATATTTTTTAATTGCTTGAGAATACATTTTTCTTATATATCTTCAATTCTATTATTCTTATATTTTCTTTTATTATTTAACTGTTGTAGATTAGTATAGCTTAATTTATTTATTACGTTTAGATAGTTTAATTATGTCCATGCTTGGACCTCAATAAAACTATTCGTTTAATAATTCGTTAAAATATTTATTGAAACAAGTTCTGTAAGAGATTCACCAGGCAGAATTGGCATTGCAGTTGCATTTAATTTTATAAAAAATTATTTTATAAGTAAATTTTAAATTACAAATATAATTAAGAATAGCGTGTTCAACTATCACGAATTTTTAGATTCTTACATTTATGTTTAGCATAGAATTAACTCAGAATAAAGTATTACATTCAAGCTGAAGTCTCTAGTTTCCAGTAATTAATTCTTAAGTGAGTCTTAATTTAAGATTATTTATAATTTCTAATAAATATACAAAATAAAGTAAAAAATTATTTTGAGCTGTTGTCATGTTAGTTTAGCTGCCCTATAAATGAAATACGCCCCGACTACAAGTGTATTTACTATTCGGTGGGCTGATTTATTTGATATCTGAACTGAGTTTTGTTTCCCTATTGACAAGCGGCAATTCACAGCTGGCAGGGCGCGAATATCGGGGAAGTCACGACTGATAACACCCACAAGTTGCTAGCATTAGTTTTTAGCACCATCGTGCCAATATAAACACGGAGATATTGGCAAGCCGTGAACATCGTGTGCCGCCGGCAAATTCCGCACGTAGGCGCTATGAATTGTGTGTGCCCAATGCAAATTGTGTGAATGGATTATTTTTGGCCATTATAAAAATGCTGCATGATATGTTGGTCAGCTGGAGCTAACGCTTTCACTGGCAGCAGATTGCCAAATTGGTTGCAAAATGCGCTGCGAGCGCCAGTGGAAGCGAAGCCTCCGATGGCCTTGCCTACACCTGCCCAGAATGGTGCAACCCCTGGCAAGGTGAGGTAGGCCTATTGAGCCATCAAATTATGACACGACGAGTTGGCCAGCTGGAAATGGTTTATTGACCACGGCGCGCTCTTTACATAATGAGCGGGACTGCTGGAAGTGTGACGACAAAGCTCATTGGGCATTCCAGGCACGCCGGCCACTTGGCTGCCCCGGCACACATCGCATTACTTTCATTGCTTGGCCATTTGATAACGTTCAATGGCTGGGACGACCCACCGTGCCAGCAGTTCGACCCGCCGGGCTGCACGTGCTATTGGCCAACGATTGCAGCTGCCTTTGAGTGCTATAAAATGCGTGGGCTGCAGCGGATTGGAGCACAGTTCAACGACAACAGCAGAGCAGCACAAGTGTCTCAGGCGCGCCGTCAATCTTAACCTTTGGATAACTCGAATTAAGCGTGAAATCTCCACAATGAAGGTGGGTGTGGGGCGGGAGATTGAGGTTCCCGAATTCTTTTTAACTGTTAAAGTTTTCTTTAGTTCTTCATCTGCACTTTGGCATTGCTGGGCGTGGCTCAGGCTGGCCTGCTGCCCCATTTGGAGCACGATGTGCACCACGAGGAGCTGCCACCCTACGTGGACAGCGATATCCACCATTCCGATGGCATTCATTTGGGCCACAGCTCCGCCATAGTGATCGATGGTAACGACCACCACGTGGACGCTGTGCCTCATCCCGTCTACCACCACGATGGCTACTCTGCGCACTTGGATCACGACGTGCACCACGGCCATTTGGAGCATGTGCACGCTCCGGCCAAGATTGTCAGCCACGAGCCCATCCATGAAGTGGAGCCAGTCCATCATGTGCACAAGGTGGTGCACGATGAGCCACACCACTTCCTGCACTACAGGAACCCCGTGGTCGATCATCACATCATCCACAACAACGCGCACATCGATACGCACGCCCATGCCCACGCCGATCTGCACCACTATGCCCACCACTCAGCTCCGCTGGTGCACCACCACCACTCGGCTCCGCTGGTGCACCACCACAGCCACGCCGCTGTGGTGCACAAGACCATCTACCCCGCCCACCTGGATGTCCATAGCCACGCCAACCTGCTGGCCTTTGCCAAGCACCACTTGCACGGTAAATACGGCAAAGTCAGGATCACGGAGACGCATTACTGAGAGATTTCCCCCACCACGCCACACCACCGCACCACATCCCACACACATAACACATAACACTTATCCAACTGCATGACGACGCTTTCATAGCTAATTTATTACGCACAACGTTTAGTTTCTAGTGCTCGAATAAACGGGTTGTTTTTAAAGATCTTTGTGTGCACAACTCTCACTCTCTCTGTCCCTCTCTCTCTCCCTCTCATTCTCTCACTCTCTCTGTCGATCCATCTCGATTGCTCTCATTGCGCCTTGGAGCAGTACGGCATATTCCCACCACGGCCATTGCTCAGCTCATCAAATCACTCACTGGCCACTCAACAAGCCAGCATAATACATCAAGCTGCGCGAGCCAACGTAATTTACTTGCAATTTAAAGATAAACAGGCGCGATAATGTCTACAAAGCATAAACGTGAGTTGACGCCTACAATAGTAGGCAGCAGTCGAGCTTGGGGCAGTGGCCGTGGCCGTGGCAGTGGCATGAGCAGGGGCTGCGACTCTAGCTGTGGCTGTGGCTGTGCCTGTTCCAGAAGTAGAGGCATAAACAGCGCAGGTTCAGGCCATACATCATCGCACTATCGCCTCAACCGCAGAGAGTGAAGGTGTTGCTGCTGCTGCTGCTGCTACTTCTGCCTCACGCCAAAGCGTCGCTTCGTGCAACGGCACAACTGAACGAGCTTCTGAACAATTGCAAAGTGCCGAGCACGAAGCGAACGCGCGATGCAGTCGACCCTGACAAACGCAAATGCTGTGGTTCAGGCTCTGGCTCTAGCTCTGGCTCAGGCTCAGGGCGTCGCGTCGTGTCCAACTGCATGTCTAGGGGCCAAAAGCGCATGCGCAACACGTGGCTGCAACACTCGCACTCACACTCCTTTGCTATTCCCCTTCCCGTTCCCCTTTCAGTTACTATTCCCCTGCCAACACAGCGAGCTCAGCCAAGCGCGGAGCTCTTCACCACTGTAATTTTCCAGTCGTGCGGCAGCTAAGCGCGTGCCGCGCTCATTTTCATTTTCATTGCTCAACTACAATGGGAAAGGAAATTCGGACTAGCCCAAGAAAACTTCGATTTTGTCGTAGCAAACAGGTAAACTGATGCCAAATTTCCCTAAATGATATATTTTAGCCGATGAAAAAGATGACTAAGCCAAGTCGCGCTTTAGCTAACTTGAATCATATTCGCTTAGTTTAATTGAAAATCGTATATATTATATTTTGTATTCAACTTTAGAGACAGACAGCAGATATTAATATGGACTTGGCTTATTCAAAAAATCAAAACATAACTCAAACTCATCGAAAATTAGATGGGTATAATATAATTTTATTTACTTTTCCCATAAATATTTTTTGTTATTTAATTATTTATTTATTAACAAGATAGGCCCAATGAAAAACTACAGCTAACTTAAGTTTAAGTATTGGCAGCTGGGGTCCTCGGCTTGGTTATTTCATTTTCTTTTTGGATTTTTTTTTTTTTTTTTGTTATACCCTGAACCCATTGAAAATGGGAAATCAGGGTATAATGGTTTTGTTAAAAGTATGTAACAGGCAGAAGGAGGCGTGGCAGACCCCACAAAGTATATATATTCTTGATCAGGACGACGAGCTGAGTCGATTTGGCCCTGTCCGTCTGTCTGTCCGTCCGTCCGTCCGTCCGTCCGTCCGTCCGTCCGTCCGTCCGTCCGTCCGTATGTATGAACGCGTCGATTTCAGAAGATATAAGAGCTAGAGACTTCAAATTTTTTTTTAAATGTCCGTAATTATAGCGCGCATATCAAGTTTATCATTAAAAATCGCTAACTCATCCCGATCTTTTTTTATCGATAAAAAACCTTATCGAAAACCAGTTATAAAATTATATCTTCTACACCTTTATTGCTAGAGTCTCCAAATTTTTAATGTAGGCTTATGCGTGCGTGTGGATGCATGTGTATGTATGTGTGCATAAAAGAAGTGCAGAATGATTAGAATATCAGCTTGGAGGGTTCATGGTATCTCCTAGTCGAGCAGTCTCGACTGGAGCTTTCTTACTTGTTTTTTTTTTTAGATATCTAGAGATGTTGTAAAAATCAGAGGTGAATTTAGTCTGAATGAAAAGTAAAGACTCAGACTAATATTTAATTTGCCTGCGACTTTAGGTTTATATTCGCAGCTCCAATTGAGCTTTAGTCAGCTCTCACAAGTCAAGCCTAAATACAAAGTCGTTGCACCCGATGCTAGTGTATAAACATTATTAGCAAATGGCCAACAAATTCGCAAATCGCGACCTTTGCTCTTTGTCAACAGCTCGCATTGAGAGCTGGCAACAGCAGCAGCAACAGCAACGGCAATGTCGTTGTTTGTGGCAACATTGTTAATGTGGCTAACGCCGACAAAAATCGTGCTGCTCGAATCTAAACCAAACGCATCACGACTTTTGCTTTTGCTCTGGCCTCTTCGGTTGCTAATGCTGGTGGTGCGTTATACGTTAACGTTATTGTTGCCTTGTCGTGCGTTGCGCCTCGACTGGGTAGCCACTGAGCATTGAATGCGCCACACGTTGCAATCGCTTTTGCAGTCATGCCACAAGCAAACACAGCCACTGATGAGCGCTGATGGCGCTGCTCAACACCTGCCAAAAATCGCATATACAATAAATCACAACAAAACGTTAACTTTTTTATTATGCTGCGCCGGGCGAGAAGAAGCTGTCAAAAAACACTGATGCGTAAAACACCCCCAACCTGCCGCCCGCTGCCTGCTGCCAGCCGTCTGCCGCCTCCTGCTTACTACCTCCTGCCTCTTCCTTCCACCTGGCCGCAGTCTACGCTGCGCTACGATTAAAGTCAGCGTAGTGTGGAAACGCTAATGGCCAAGGCATACAAAAGTTCGGGGGTCCGCGTGATGCTGATGCTGATGCCGATGGCACTTGCTGCGAGCTGCGCTAGCTGTTGCTGAAGCTCTGAGGCGAGCTGGGGTTGGAGCTGGAGTTGCAGTTGGAGTTGGAGTTGGCTGGTCAGACAATGCCACAGTTTATATTGCAAGTGGCTGCGTCGTTCGCTCGGCCTGGTCATTAGCAGCAATGCAGCTGCAACTGACGCCGAGCCAGTGTAACTACAGTAGCCATTCAACGGGGTAGGCAGCAGGCAGCAGCAGCAGCTCACAATTGCAGACCCGGGACTGCTCACTGCCGACTGCCGACTGCCGACTGCCGACTGCTGACTACTGAGTGCCGTCGTCTGCTTGGCAGCGTAATTGTGTTAAAAATTACTCAGGCATCTTAATCACTTTGGTAAATATTTTGCTTGTGAGGCAGCAGCAGCAGCCGCCGCAGCAGCAGCAGAGTGAACGAGGTTAATGCGCTACAGCTGCAACAAGCGTCGCCAAGACTCATAATGTTGCCAGAAAAGCAACAGCAACAGCAACATGCAACAGCAACAGCGACATGCAGCAACAGCAGCTCGCTCCTTACACACTTCAATCGTCTGTGTGGGTGTGCGTGTTGTTGCTACATGCAAAAGGCCAAGACGGTCTGTGCCAAGTTTTCATTCATGAAATTGGCCATATTGATGGCCAGGGCGCACAGGTGAGGCGCGCGGGGGCCACTTGATTGCATGTTCGAGCTCAGTTCATTTTCAACAGCATCAAGGATCAAATGCATTTAATACGCGACGTTGCCAGCATCCGATGTTGCTACAACAGGGAAAAAAGCACTACCTTGTTGTTGCTGCTTTATCGGGCGTGCTCATCTCTGTGAGGCAGCCGGTTAAGTACGGGTACGGGTCCTGGACAAAGGCGGGTGGCACACCTGCGGCAAACTGCTTTGCAATTATTACGTTTTGCTAATCTTGTTGTTGTTGTTGTTGCTAAAGTTGTTGCTCTTGCTGCTGCTGCTGTTGCGGCCCCAATGGCGATGCGAGTTATGCTAAATAAAGCCGCTAAGTCCCTTCGATGGCCGTGGTCTGATGATGTTGCAGTCAGCTTCTGTGTGAACTGTTTGCATGTGTATGTGTGTGTGTGTGTGTGTGTGTGTTGGTGTGTGCTACACTTTCTCTGCTGAGCTCTGCACTCGCATCGGGGCATCATAATTTAGCTGCAATCATCATTATCGTTGCCGGCTGGTCTCCGGTCCGAGATTCTTGTGCAAAACGCCCGCACGTAGCAATTTTTGCATATTTTTTCTTGCAGGCAACAGGGCAGCAACAAATTGCAATTGGAGCGAAACTGCACCACCATCAACAGCAGCAGCAGCAGCAGCAGCAACTGTCAGACAGTCAGTCATTTAGTCAACCTGAAAGTCTGAAAGTCAAGCAGTCAGTGAGTCTATCATTCAGTCAGTCACAGTCCGCAAAGTTGCCAGCAATTTGCTCAAATAAAAACGTAAAAACAAAATGCAGTCAGGAAGCTGTTGCTGCTTCTGCTTCTGCCTCGGCTGCTGCTGCTGCTGCCTCAGCTGCGCATGCGTCTTTGGCAGCATATAATTGTCTTGGGCGAGCGAGGATGCTTCAAGATCTGTTGCGTTGATGCAACACGGACGCAGCTGTGCCACTGCCACTGCCACTGCCACTGCTATTTCCATTGCTGCTGTGGCTACTGCTGTCCATGTCCGGCGGCAATTGTAATTACCGCAGTTGCGCCTCCCGTCGTCCGTCTTGGCCAACGCCTTCGCCTTCGCCATTGCCATCGCCGTCGCCCATCGGCTGGACAAATGCGCAGTAGCCTGCCATTTCAGTTACGCCTGTAGTTTGTTATTACGCGCATTATTTCTTCAACCCTTCGCCCCCCGCTTGCCCCCTCCTTCGTGCCTGCCCCCTGCACAGCCGCCACATAATCTGCACTGATTGCATTCAGGCAAACACCGGCGGCCAAAGGCATTTGCATTATTTTCGCATTCCACAAACTTCAGCTGCATAATTTTATTTATTTTTATTTTTATTATTTTCTCTTTTCTCATTATTTATTTAAGAAGTGGCTGGCTGAGAGTCCTTGAAAAGTATCCTAGTTTCGTTTAATTGTTGTTCAAGAAAACTAATTTTTACAGTAGTTATTCATAATTTAAACCTTACGAAAGGGCATGCATTTAAATAATGGATCTAGTTTCAAAGAGAGTTAGTTTCCTTTCCTATAAGTACTTGACTGGTTTCTAGTTAGAGTTAATTATTTTCGTTTTTATGGCTGCTAAGGATTGTCGATTTAAACCACAACTACAGGTCGGCGAACTAACTTAATCTAGCTAAGCATTAGTTTACATAGCACCATAAAACATTCCTCAAAATGCAGCACCTCAAAGAACAAGCTAACTCGTCAAACAATAAGGCTCAGACCTGATCGGCAAATGATATAGAAAGGGCATGGAAGTAATTTGATTTTGTTGTCAACTAATATCACAATGTTGTTCACTGATTCTCCTTTTGATGTATTATTGCGTTGCTTAAAATAAACTAAATGTCCTTAAGTCTAATACAATTGTTTCGATTAATGTTATCTTTTATTTAATTTGGTTTACGTTGCATAAATCTTGGATTTGCATTCTTAGGTCTAGAAGGCAAATGTAAGCTAAGAGTTGAAAAAGTCTTTTAATTGTTGTTTAATTTACAAACTCTGCTTTATAATTAAGTTTTAGTTTAATTGTAATTCATTGAAGGTAAAATTCGAAAAGCACTATAAAAATATGTGTGGAAGCGATTCGAGTAAAATTTTAATTTCATAAATTGTCCTTTTTTTTTTTTTTTTTGCTTTTAGGATTACTTATATATTTTTACATTTAAAAAGTTTTTTGCTTTGCTTTATTTATCTCCGAAATTGAGTTGTTCACTTTGAGTAAATGGATTTTGATAAAAAATACTTGACTCGTTTTTTTTTTTTTTTTTTTGTATGCTTATAAAGCAGCATTGAATGCTTAAATCTTAAACTTCTTAGAAGCAGTTGAAAAATGTTTAGGCTTATATTTATTTAAAACATGGTACGTATGCTTGGTAAATAGTTATCTATGTAATTAGTATTAGTCAAAAAGTTGATTTCTCTGCAAAAAACCGCATAATTTACAATGCCTTGATATCCATATATTATTGTATATATATAGTATATCTACATGTATTTGTATATGTACATTATCAATAACTCATTCGAGATTAATGCGTATCAAAAATTGGGTTTTAAGGCACTTCCGTGTGACGGAAATATACTAAATTTACATACATATCTATATATAATATCTGTCTGCAACATTTATTTATGGCCTGGCATTTGCGAAACTATGTTAGGAGCTGGAAATACCCAGCTTAGTGCCACCTTTTTGCCAGCACTAAATCTTTGGCTAACAATCATTTGGACTGGCTCCAAAGCGCAGTGCCAAAGAATTATGCTGATGAAAACAATAAACTTGGGCCACAGAATCAGCCGAACCGAACCGAGCCGAACAACAACGAGCCTCTCTAAGCCGCACCAACACACGCAACACACACAACACACACCACACACACCACACACGCAACACAACAGACAAACTTCAAACTCAATTTTCGCGCTACAATTACAAATGACGGCGATAAATTTCGCGATGCCCAAAAAGACAAAGGAGTTGCTTTAACAGCTAGCTGGGCTGCCCGGCCGTCCCGTCCGCCAGACGGAAGTGATAATAAACGCACGACACGCGCGCTTGCTTAGAGATTTATGCGTGCAAAAATCCAGGCCGAGCTGCAAATAATGTCAACCGGGCGGCGGCATCCAAAATGATGCACGGTCCACAGAATGGCGACTGATGGATGGGGAAGGGGAAAGGGGAATGGAAAGTGGGAAGTGGGGTACGCAATGGATTATGCAATGCGACGTCAGCCATGTGCGCCTGATAATTCAGTGGCCCCCGGTTCGAATCTCTGGCTAACCATAAGTCACAACAGACTCCCTCGAGCCCTGCCCCTGCTCCTGCCACTGCGCAGAGTGCAGCGTGCAACATGACTAGAGCTTGGCTACTTAGTCGGCGGCCGTGATTAATGGGTCGCTGCAGTTGCGGCTATGGCCCGATCCCGCAATGTCTTTCAATTACGTCGCTTTAAAGCTGCCACCAAAAACTTTTGCCTTTGCTTAATTGCAAACAAGCCAAGGCAGGGCACGGCAAGGCTGGGTGGGGACACACAGGCAGGGGTGCTGCCACAATTAACCCAAAAGTTAAACTGTGCCATGACTGCAGTTCGTGTTTGTTTTGCGTGGCGACTCGTCTGCACCCCTTCACTTATTAAGAAATTAATTTAGTCATTGGAAAACAAGGTCAGACATTAGCCGCAAACTGCATTGCAGCAGTCGCAGGTGGACCCACCAGGCTCCAGGGCCGCCCACGCCCCCGCCCACCCGGCGGTCGGCTTCGTGTCGTTTGGCCATTAAGCCTAAAGAAATTTGCGCGTCGCCCCAGGCACGGGGAAATTGGGCACCCCCGCAGGTCGCAGGTGGCAAAGCGTGGGAAAACTGGCCCGAAAACTCTTGCGAGGGGCCATTTGGGGGCCATTCGTCTGCTGCGTGCCAGACTGCAATTTCGTGACCAGCTGCGGCTTCGCCATTTGCCATGTAAGCGCCTTCGATTGCCTAAAAGCTTGTAAGCCAGTTTCCGGGGCAAAAGGACTTCGGCAGCCCCACCCCGGCCACGATAAGAGTACAGGTGGAGTGGGAGGGACGAGGGGAAAGATGTCGCTGGGGTCGAATGCTCAAGCAGACATTTGATGCGGCCAAGGTAACCCAGATTTACCTATGATCTGTCTTACGGCAATCTTGATCCAATAATTTATGCTGTGTCTGCGGTTACGCCTCAAATTCGAGTTGCTATAAACAAAATAAGAATTATAGCAGTGTGCCATAAAAAGAAAATAAATAAAGATTTATGTGTATTGTTTTTTGTTTGTCTGTATTTGATAGTATTTTTTGTGTTTTTATTTTTTATTTTTTGTTTTTTTGTCTTGTTTGTTTTATTTTTCAAAAACATTTGAACTTTTGAAACTAATCATAACGAACTACAACATAAATTAATAATTTATTTAAACGGATAATTAAAATTAATAATCAATATATCATGCGCTCAGAAAAATGGTAATAAATAACAAAAACTTCAACTTGAAACAGTTATAAAAAGAATTTATAATATTGGCAAAACAGAAACTTGCCATATAATTTATAATTTTTAATTTAAAGTTTTTAATAATTTTTTTTTTGTCTTTTTTGTTTTTTTTTGCATTGCTTCGGATTGGCCAAGAATGTTTTATTGAATATAAAATTGAACTAAAAAACAGGAAGTTTTTATTTCATTGCATGAAAACCAAAAATATAAAATGATACATTTTTATTTTGTAAGTTATAAAAAGAGAGATTTTTGTTAAACAAAAAATAAAATAGAAATAATAACATAGAAATAATTATTAATTTAGCTTTGCAATCGCCTCACGTACGAAATTGAAATGTCTTAGTTTTTGTGCCCTAGGGAGAATTCTTTGTCTTTTTCTGCGTGTAAAATTGTAAAACTATAATTAAATTAATACAAATCGTTGTCTTTTAGGCGCCAAGACGTTAATAGCTAAATGCGCAATGCTGCCGAGTAGAATAGCCTAAAATAAATTAGCGTACATTTATGTTAATCGTAATTACAAATAAATTATAAATAATAATAAAATAATAGCTAACGTTTTGTTTATGGTTTGTCCGCTTTGCTTTCAATTACTAAATACAAATACGTTAAGATCTATGGCGAACGTAGCCTAGATGGGTTGCATGCCTAGCTTAATAATTTCAATGTTGTTCAAAAATGCCCAGAGGCCGAGCTCCGACCTCTCTTCACTCCGCTCTCCTCTCCCCAACTATGTGTCTAACTAACATTATTAACGAAACTAGCTAACGAACTAGGTCTAGCTAGCGCCCATATGTACTATGCGTAAGAGTGTCGGTTCATTATGACGTTAACTAACTGCTAAATTGTGGAACATGGAATTGCTAGCTGTATCTGAACGTTGTAAACAACATTATCCAAAAATACAATACTACGAAATACCAACTGAGCCCGCCCCAGCTCCAGTTGCTCTACAACTAATTTAAACGCTAATACGTTGGGAGGTGGTCTGAGTTAACTCCGTCTGTGTGCTGTGTGTGTCTCTTGCGTGTGTGTGTGTGTGTGTGTATGTGTGGGATGCTTGAGTAAAATGTAAAATAAATCTTTAACTTTAATTTATATATATAAACACATACATATATACGTGTGTCTATGTGCGTGCGTGTGTGTGTGTGTGTAAACCTAAGCCTTTAACAGTAGGTAGTAATTAGGTTCTCAGTCTTCGCAGAGAGATTTTCAGAGTTGTGCGTAGCGGGAAGCTACAACTGATCTATGGGCTCGACTGGCACTAAGCTGGGCAACTCTAGTGACTCTTCTAGAAGGTCATGAACTGTCTAGCCGCGGCCGCGTAGAGGTACCGTTAGGCACTCTCCGTCTTTACCACAATGGGCATGGGTCCGCCCATGCCGAGGGGCGACTTCTGCAGCAGCTCCTCCTGCTGCAGCAGCAGTGGCAGATTCATGTTCATTTTCATGTCCAGCAGCGGCATCGGTGACTTGGCCTGTTCGCCCCGGTTGCCCCCACCACCTCCACCACCACCGCTACCGCCACCACCGCCACCCGCACCACCCGCACCACCGCCGCCTCCGGAGCCACGCGACTCGTAGCGTGTGTGGGTGCGCATGTGGCGCGTGATCATGTCGCGACGGCAGGCGGCGTACGGGCACTGCGGGCACTTGTAGGGCTTCTCGCCGGTGTGGGTGCGCTGGTGCGTGGACAGGTGGTCGGAACGCGAGAAGACCTGGCCGCACACCTTGCAGGTGTACGGCTTGACGCCGGTGTGCAGGCGCATGTGACGGGTCAGCATGTCGGAGCGGGCAAACGAGCGATGGCAAACGTCGCAGGAGTAGGCTTTGGTTATGTCGTTGGCGGGATTGCGCGACTTGTGGCGTGAGGCCATGTGCTTGGCCAGCCGATCGTGCAGCGAGAACATCTGCCCGCATGTCGGGCACACATAGGCCACGTCCGAGCCGGGCGGCATCTCCTCCACCACCGGCGACACGTCCAGGTTGTAGCGCCAGGCCACCGTCTCCTTGGTGGTGGGCGAGGCCACATCCCCCTTGATCACCGGCACGCCTACCGTCGTGGTGGGCACGTGCGAGTGCAGCGGATGCATCGGCATCTCCATCTTGATCATCGCTGCTGCCGCCGCAGCCGCTGCTGCGTGTGCCGCCGCTGCCGTCATGGCGTACGGCGACATTGCCGAGGGCGGCGCCAGGGTCGACGTGGGCGTGGTGCTGGTCAGCGAGGTGCTCGAGTGCGTGCTCGATGCCGGCGAGAGCGCATTCATGCTCTCCAGGCTGCTGGCGGCGCTCATCGATGCGGCCGGAGGCGGCATCATGGACGCATTGGCGGCGTGCAGAGGCGGCGAGCCCGACTTGAACTTCTTCGGGTCGCCGAAGAAGTCGCTGCGCATGCACAGGTCCAATGGACGCTCCTGCGGCGGCGGCATGGGCTTCTCGCCGGAGGAGGCGGAGCTCTTCTTCTTGGCCGGCTTCGGGCTGAGCCGCGTGGGCTGCGCTGCTGTCACCGAGGAGTCGCTGCGCGGCGGCGAGGGCAGCGAGGGTGGCGGCGAGGCATTGATCAGCACGCCCGGCAGCAACTGTTGCTGCTGGCTGCCATTGATGTTATTGCTGCTGCTGCTGTTGCTGTTGCTGGTCGGCGTTTTGCCCTGGCTGGTGGGCGAGGTCTCCGTCTCGGAGGCAATGGAGGAGGGCGTGTGCTGCAGCGGCGAGGGGTACAGATCGTGACGCCGCCGGAACACCTCGTTCAGATACTTGGTGTGCAGATAGTAGCCAAACAGCGGCGAGGGTATGGGAAAGTAGCGATCGTACGGGCTTGGCATGGGCTCAGTCTTGATGTCCACGTGCAGCGGGTTCTCCTTGGCATCTGTGGCCATGTCGGGAGCTGGCTTCGAGGAGGGCGTCGCGGCCACCTGCAGCGGACTCATGCTGATCCGCGGGCTCTCCTGCTCGTCCTGGTCCGAGTGCGACAGCTCCTCCGCGGAGAGCTCAGCCTCGGCCTCGATTTGCTCCTCATCGCTGGCCGCTGCCAGTGCCTCGCGCTGCTCCCGCTTAATGTAGTTAGCCTCGTGTTTCTGCATGGCATCATGCGCTGCATCGCCGTTGTCCTCGTTCTCTCCATCGGCCTCCATCTCTTCGATGTCCCGCTCGTCCATATCCATGGGCTCCGTTTTGCAGGCGACGCCATTGTTGTTGTTGTTATTATTATTTGTATTGTTGTTGTTGTTATTATTATTATTGTTGTTGTTGTTGTTGTTGTGGTGGTGGAGCTTGTCGAGCACAGCCGAGAGGCGCTTGCGCTTGCGCTGCTTCCACGGCACGATGTTGTTGTTGGCCACGAACGGCTGGTTGTTGTTGTGCTGCTCGGCGCTGGCAACAGCAGCTGCGACCGCTGCGGAGGCGGCAGCCGCCGCCGCCTGCTGGTGCAGACTGAGGGCCAGCGGCAGGTGCTGGTGGGGCATGGGATGGCGGTACTGCAGCTGGGCGTAGTTCGCATAGTGGGAGGCAGCAGCTGCCGCCGCCGCCGCCGGCTGCTGCGCGGGCGCGTAGTGCTGACTGGGGTGGTGGTACTGCGCCGGGTGGTGGTGCTGGTGCGCGTGCGGATGTGGGTGCGGATGCGGATGGTGGTGATAGTGGTGGGGGTTGTGCGAGCCGGCGGCGTGATGATGATGCCCCATGGGGTCGGTGCCTTCTGCCATCGTCATTAGGTCAACTTTTTGTGGCGTGGGCGTCCTGCTGGCAACCTTCTGGCGATTATTCAGCTGCCTAACCTTGCGCGGCCGGGGATTCTTGCGGGCGACCTGGCGCGTGCGATTCGGCTGCAAGTAAACAAAAAGAAGACGCGCAATTGAACCAAACTGTTGCATAGCTGTAAATCTATTTATGTAGTTCGATATGTAAGCTGAAACAGTTCATTAATGAGCAAGCTGTTCGCTTTGTATAGTTGCCATACCGGCATAATAATTATTATTTATCTTTGGTTAGTCAATTAGAAAATCAGTAAGCAAGCTGTTAGTTAGTGTTGTTAATTGCTTTTGTTAGATGACGATTTCCTTTTCAAATATTTTGGCGTGCTTCAGCAAGGATTTTAGCACTGAATGCCAAACTTCAAACTGCAAAATATTCATCGATATTCAGGAAAAACAATCTCTTGCTGTCAAAGCACAGCGGACAATCGCTGTCCTCCTCGCACTACGGCAATTGAGACGGTCTGGCAGCACTGCACCCTAAAGTCTTGGCCGTTTTCTTTTTAGCGTGAAACTGCAGTCAGAAACAAGCTAACAAGCTAAAAGACATTACTTAAATAAAAGCTAAAGGGCGCTAATTCAGCTACAATAATTCATGGAAAATAGAATTGATCTGCAATACAAAATATGCATGATTGCAAATGTACGCAATATATAGTTGATTCCCAGCCCCGATTTTTGAGCTAAGCGTGATTGGATTCAGCATTCCTTAAAGCTGTCAGCTCTGCCGCTGCAGCCTCCGCTCGCTCGACTGGCAACGCCGGCAGCGCGCCGCTTGCAAGCTGCAGCTGGCAGAGCCGTGGCGCCCCATAAACTGAGTCCAATCAGTCAAGCATCAAAATGCTGCACTTGCTCTTGGCTTTCGCTCAACAAATAAATAAGATAAATTTTCGCTGGCGCTGCCAAAACAGACAACGTCGCCGCCGTCGTTTACGCTGCGTTAGTTTTATGCGTTTGCCGTTTGCCGTTTGTCGCTAAATCTGCTGCTCCCTGGTCACGCCCTGGACTTGGACTTAAACCTGGCACAACTGGCACTAGCGATGGCGACGCCAACAACTACATCTCCATCTCCATCTCCCGCTGTGGCTTTTTTTATTGCGCTGCCAGCAAATTTTATGGTGCTCAAGTTTATGACATTGCCTTGACCGCCGCCTGTCGTCGCATTCGTCTCTCTCTCTCTCTCTCTCTCTCTCTCTCTATCTCTCTCTCTCTCTCTCTCTTTGCGCTAGCTGCTCTCCGCTCTCCTCTGGCCTTTCACCATGCGCCGCTGGTCATTCAAAGGCAAGTGGAAATCAATGAATGGTCGCTTGGTAACAGGGGCACACAGCATCCTAAGCCGACGTCTGGCGCCAACATTCGCAAATAATTAAAAGTTACACACATGAAGTTTAGTCGAGCTCCCGTGCCCAGTGGCCAGTGTGTCCAGTGTCCAGTGGTCGGTGGTCAGTGCCAACTGGATGGCACAGGACAGCGGCAGTGCAGGCTGGCAGCGACGGCACGTCTGGAAGGACGTTTGCTGCATTGCGCTTATCCTTGTGATATATGAATATTGTGCACACACGCACCCAGCCGACAGAAGGGGGAGGGCGGAGGGCGGAGAGTGGAGGCGCTGCCTGAACTACGAGTTCTTGTACGCTGCACGCTTCACTTGCCTTTTGGCTAGCACTATGGGGTGGCAGCCCCAACTCAGCTGAGTTGGCTGAGTTGGCTTTGTATCTGACATAAGCTGGCAGTTTATGGTGGGTCGTTGTCGCTGCTGTTGTCCTTCTGTTTGCAATTTGCGCCTACAACAGGAGCCGTGGCAGGAGCAGGAGCTGGAGCAGTAGCCGTGTCCGTGTCCTTAACGGTCACGTGTTTGTGTTACGTGTTGAGAAAATGAAAAGAGTCCAACGAACGAGCGCGCCGCACGAGTTGTGGCAGGCAGTTGCTCGGGTGTTGAAGTGCCGGCGACATGGACACCTGTGTCAGCCTCCCCCTCCGCCTCCTGCCAGAGGCCCCGACTCTCCTCCTCCTGCCCAAACACTGCGCCAGTTAGTGGCTTGTTATTGTTGCTGTTGTCGCATGTTCATTCATTGTCTGGCGCACTCGTTTAATGGAGTGCGTGTGCCGGCCTTTGTCTGCTTAAAGTTGTTATTAACTTTTTCGATTTTACAACTTAAATGGAAATGCTAAAAACTTTGCTCGTTATGTGCCATATAATCATAACTCATGTTCTATTTTCTGTTGCACAGCAGAACCAGAAAAAAATAGACCCCAAACGAATAGCGAACGGAGAACGGCGAAGGGCAATTAATATTCTTAATTAGCGTAATTAAACAACGCAGCGCTGACAACTATGCGAAAAACTTTTGCTCCATGGCAATGTTAACCCTTTTCTTTTTTTTTGCTTTTTGTGCCAACAAACATTGGGTTTTAGGTTTTGCATAAATTAAAAATAACAAAAAATAACAAAAAAATATCAGAAAAAATAACATAAATTTTGACGCCCGCTCAAGGCTCCAAGTGGGGTCGCCTCGTTAGCACGCGAAAAGGAACTGCGCAGAAAATGCCGAGAAAGAGATTTATGATTTATGGCTAGAGATTTTCATATATTTTTATATACACAAGGAAAAGGCGCTTAAGGAAGAGAAAAGCGATGCAGTCGAAGTGAATTCATATGAAATGAAGTGTTAATTCGACCCTTGAGTGGGAGAGAACTTTGAGCTGATGTTGGCACGATTATAGTGAGTAGTCTATATATAAAGTTGCCTAATAATTGCCTCTAGGACTTTATATAAGCTACGTAGTACAGCAAAAAGTACAACTTTATTAGCGCTGATGAGACTCAGAACTTGCCACACACGAAACAAGCGTCGCGTCTTGAATTTGGCAGCCCTGCCGAATTAGCCAGTGCTAATAGCTGCCCGTTTATGTCTTGTGCAATTACTAAAAACAAAAAAATAAAACAAAATAGCAGAAGAGAAGAAAAAATCAAACATTTTATGATCATCTTTGCGGCAAAGCACTTTATGGCCATTCATTTGCTGGCTCAGCAGCACGAAGTGAGTTTCATTAATGAAGCTAGACGTCAAATTAAAAATCTGGCAAGCCAACTTATTGTTAAGCGGAGGGGAGGGAGAGGGGGGGGGCACTTGGGGCCCAAGCAGCGCCCAAAAAACCTAAACATGGCGCTACGGGCTGCGAAACAGCGAAACATGCTTGTAAGCAAATGTTTGGAAAAACTGGAACAGCGCCGTGTCATTTGCGAGCGACAGATACAGATACAGCAGAAGTATCTATGAGATACGCGCCAGAAAGAATTAAGTGCAAGGCAAGCGAAAATGGGTGCGAGCGAGATGGCAGATAAACCGTGTGAGAATGTGTGTGTGTGTGTGCGATATGCTTAATTACATTATTAAACAATAAACGAGACGAGGAAGCATTATTAAATGGCGCTCATTCGCTGTACTCGGACACTTTTTGCTGGCGCTGCGCCGAGTGCTGAGCGCTGTTCATTGTGAGCTTAAAATGCAAAATGCAAATAGCTGTAAAATAAGAAAACTGTGAAAACTGAAAATGTGCAATGCCAGTGGAAATATGATTCATTGACACTTTTGTTTTTTGTTCATTCTTTCCTTCTCATTTTTGTTTTTTTTTTTTTTTTTTGTTTGTTTTTTTGTTTGCAGCTGCATAATTATGACAACCGTTTTAACACCAAATAAAACAATGCGAATAACAAAAGCGTGAACTACAAAAACCAACAGCCAGGCAACAACAATAACAATTGCCATATTGTATTAAATGCAACGTAGCAGAGCGAGCGAGAATGATAGAGTGGGTGAGAGAGAGGGAGAGGGGAATATGTGAGGGCGAGCAGCCAGCAGCGAGAGAGTGTGAGGGGGAGTTGCAGCAATGGCGGTCACAATGGGCGCCAGTCTTACTCTGTGTGCATGTGTGTGTGTGCGTGATTGTGATTGTTTATTTAGCTTTAGTCACGCTTATTACTTACACACACAGACACACTGAAAGCTGATGGAGTTTTAAAGTGGCGCCCCCTACTCCTCGGCTCCCTTCCTGCTCCTCCTGGGGCAGCTATATCAACTCAGTTGTCACCGCAGCGATAAGACCTCGTGTGTGCCTATGGGCGTCCCTGCGGCGAGCGCTCGCAAAGTTAACTAAACAAAATTGCAGAAATTCAAGTGTAAACAAATTGTGTGCACAGCCACGCCCTGATCTGCCCTGCAGTGCACCCACACTCACACACGCACACACACAGAGAGCGCGACCTGAAGTGGACTTCTTTATTAGCCATCTGTTTGTTATTTGCACAAAATGTTGGCTTTCATTTTGGTTGCTGCGCCATGCAGCCCATGTGTGAGTGTGTGTGTGTGTGTGTGTTGGATTGGAGCCCAACACATTAAACTAGCAAATGTCTTGCTGACGCCATTTAAGCACACTTCAACAACTTCAACAACAGCAACAACAACGAAGAGCAACAACGTGATACGCATTGATAATGGACAGCTTAGTGTGGCAGTAGCAACAGCAACAGCAACTGAGTAAAGAGCAGCTAAGCCAGTTGTGTATAGAGTTGTTCAGTCAAAGGCAAACAATGCATGACAGAGCACAAATATGGCCAATAAAATAAAACGCCATTTAAACAGCGCAACAGCAAGCGCTCTAAAGTAAATACAAAATGAAAATGAAATGAAAAATGAAGTGCGCATCAAGTGAAAACATAGGAAGGAAATAAAAAGCTACTCATACGCCCACGCCTAAGCACGAACCAATGAGCAGAGCCCACTTGACGACCAGCAACATTTGAGCTGAGCCAGCAACATGAGCCCAGCAACATGTTGCAATGCTCACAAAACACGCCCCATTCCAGCGCAAGCTCAAACATACTTAACGAACGGGCAAAGCTTGTTAGAAAGCTCTTTTTAATTGATTTAAAATGTACACACACACACACACGCACACACACATGTCTATCTCTGTCTCTGTTGCTCTTTAGCTCGCTCATTTGTAATTGGAAATTGAGCTGTTGGCTTCGTCTGGCGCACTGCAATTAAAATGATCACCGTAATTTGGAGTACATACGACTACGGATTGATTTTGCTGATCATTAAATGCCAGACCAAATTTGACGTCAATATGCGAGCTAACGATATGCTAATTGTTGCCGTTGCTGCCGTTGCTGCTGCTGTTGTTGTTGTTGTTGTGGCTTGGTGTCATTAATTAGGGGAGGATCATTGAAACCTCTGATCTCGGCCAGAGATTGACGTGCGGCCTACGCCGCCTGCACCGACTGCTGCTAGTGCTACTGCTACTGTTGCACAAGTGGATAATGCCAGATAATGGCAATTTCCTGCCACTTGGCCAATTGTTGCTGCCGTGCCGCAACAGCAACAGCAGCACCCAACAGCAACACACACACACACACATACACAGACATACATGCATGTGCCCCTGGCTGACCGCAGCTTAAATAAAATTACATTCAAATTCAATTGTAAATGCATTTTATCTGTTGGTTTTCAGTTGTTGCTGCCGGTGTTGCTTAGACTCTCCATCGCTGTAAACTGCAATCATGTTGCACATTTTTCTTTCGCAGAGCCCCAGCAACGGCGGGGTCGCTGCCTGTGCCTGTGCCTAAACCAAGTCCGAGTCCGAGCCCGAGTCGCCGGCCTAGATGCTGGCCTTTTACAATCAAATGTAATTATTTTTGCAATATACACCTTCAGCTGCTGCTGCTGCTGCTGCTAGTGCTTCTGCTGCTGCTGCTGCTGCTAGAAGTTGCCGGCGTGGCAGCAACAAGTTGCTTAGCATACTTCCGTTTGCCACAAAGGCCGGGCGATCGCGTGATCAAAGTCAATTTAGTTACGATATACAGACACATTTGTTTTTGCTGCTGCTGCTGCTGCTGCTGTTGCAGTTGCAGTAGGCAAGTTGCACGTGGGCCGGGCCCAACGATCCTGTCGTCATCTGCTGCCGTTGCATTTTTTGTAGCTGCCTTCTGATCGCCTGTTCAGCTAAATTAAACCATTGCCGCCTTATCGACGACTGCAGCCAGAGCCAAAGTAACTGCGGCGCCTGCGGTCGTCCAAATGAGAATAAAATGGGCCAAAGGAGCTGCAAGTGCTGGCCCTGGCTCTGGCCAGGGTTAACTGCGAACCGGTTTGCAACCACTTAAGCACTCCAGCTCCACGAACCGCAAAAAGCCCTCGCACTCCCCATGCACTAAGCCAGCTAAACGCCCCATAAATGTGGTAGCAACCTCAAACAGTTCGAAATTACAAAACATGATTCATAGACCCTAATCGCAGCGCAATGCTGAAGCGAGTTTCTGCTCCTCGTGATGAAAGTCCGTGCGTCTCCAAGGGAATATTCTTATTAATATATTGCTCTACTTTATGTTTATCATTCATTAAAATAATTAAAAGCGAGGAGAGATAGTCTACGAAGTGTTCTTAAGAGAATAACTGAGTAAGCAAATGAAACATAAAAATATCAAAAATTAAACAAGTTGAAATATTTCAGTTTCACAAAATAAAATACTCGGATATATATACATACAGTTTATGCATATAATATTTATATATATCTCCAAATGATTGATAACATTTATATTATTTCATGTTTTTTTTTTCCTGATTTAATAATTCTGAAATATTTTAACTGGTTAGAATTTATTAAATATTTGCTTAATTTTTTGCGTTGCTGGCATTTCATCTATTATCTTTCATTTCCTGTTGCCATTTTTTGCTATTTCTTGCTGTCTGCATTTGTGCTGCTCCTCCTCGCTTCTTCTTCAGCTTCAACTTTGTGAAATGTTTATCATAATTAGCTACACGATTTTCTGCTTAATTGCCAAAGCGCCAAAAAAGGGGAAAAAAAGAAAAATTAACATAGACCACTGACGCGATCGCCAGAAGCGAAGCAAGTCGAACTCTTGAAATATTTAACTAAAAATCTCCGAAATCCTACTCATTTCATGCTAATTACATGGCTAGGCAAATGAATGGATGAATGAATGGTTACTCGACTGCGTCTGCTGCGTCTGCTGCGGCGGTCCGCCCGCCATTTTGAGCTGGGTTCAGAGACGCGAGTTGGCAGCAAGTTAAAAAATTATTTAATTTTAACCTTTGGGGGCCGGCAATCATCATTAACTACGCGTTTCGTATTTGTTTAGCTGGGCTTTGTGTGCTGCCTCGTAAAGGTTTTGGGTCACAGCCGAGAGGCATCTCAATCGCTGGCCAAGTCTTTTCGCCCCGCATCCCCCCGCCGCTGCGCTGCTCGTTTATCAACCAAAAGCGATCTTTGCAATTAGCCTTAAACGATTTTTGGCTCAACACTCACGCATTGCCATCTAGGTCAGGTGAGGCTGCAACTGCTGCGCCGACTGCGACTGCGACGACGGCGGCGACTGAGGCTGGACATTCGCCCGCTGTCCGTCACATTATCAGAACGAAATTATCGTATATCATGCAGCGCGGCGGCACAAGAACTGCACTCGATTCGAGGCGGCGAGGCGGCGAGGCGGACGTCGGCAGCGACGTCGACGTCGTTGCATATTTATTTTTAATCATCTTTGTGAAAGCAGGTGAAATTTTTGGCATTTATGAAAGTATGCAGCGTGACTGGCACTGGGCAGGAGGCAGCCAGCAGGCCGTTCAGTCTCGGGCTATATAAAAATTAATATAGATTGCAGGGTAGAGATACTCCTCGATACTGCAGGTACATGCTCGCCCGATCCGTTGGTACTTTAATACTCGGCACTTGGCACTCAGCACTCGGCTATCGGCTCTCGACTCTCGACTCTCGACTCTTTCGGCTGGCCGTTGCCCACTTTAAGGATGAGTTCGCCAGCTCTGGACTCCGCCAACAATTTGGGTTTGAAAGTTGCCTCAGCGCTATGTGCCGGTGCTGTAAATTTATTATGCCAAAGGCCGATCATTATCGGGTAGCCAAATTATATATGCGCGCGCGCACATGATGCGCATTAAAGGGTTGCTGCTGCTCCTGCTGCTGCTGCTGCTGCACAAGTTCCCACCAGCCAACGGCAGCAACGGGCAACATGTTGCTGGCAACATTACTCGCTCGCTGCTCCGATCGATCGCAGCGACCACAAGGCAAAACTATAAAATGTCGCAGACTATAAATCCACTTGGAGCAATAAATTTCTCAAAATGTCAGCACAGGCTCCCGCATTAATTACAGCCTCCACTCGATGCTGTTGCTCTCTGTTATTGGAGCCTTTCTGCGCCTGTCTGCAACACCCGCATCGAGGTCGCTGTTGCCTGTTGCTGTTGCCATTGCTGTTGTTGCTGACTGTTGCCTGTTTGTCGTATTGGGTAATGTGAGACCCAGCGATTGGCAACTTGTAATCAATAGTTGTAACCACCAACAGGCACTAGCACCACCAACACCACAAGCGTGCACTAGTGTTGCTGTTGCTGCTGCTGTTGTTGTTGTTGTTGGCGTATTGGGTTTTGACCGCAAAGCAAGTGCAAAACTAAAGCTTTCAATTTGCTTGTCGACGACTGCGTGCAGCAGGCAGCCGGCAACAGCCAAGAGGCAACAGGCAAAACAGCCAACAAGTTCTTTCAATTTGCGTTCGCAGTTGAGCCTGCCAGGTGGAAGGCGGCTGCAGTCAGCAACAGCAACAGCAACAGCAACAGCAATAGCAACCAGCAACTGGCAACTGGCAACCTACAAGAACAACACTCAACGTATATTCTCAACTATTGGGAGTTGCACATGTTTTATGCTGCATTTTGATTGCCTACAAGAGCTGTCGCTGTCACTTTGGCTTACCCAACAGTTGGAGGAGCAGGGCGTGGTGCGCTGTCGGGGAGTCGAGGGAGCGGAGAGACGCAGCCGAGTTCCAATTCAATGAAACGATGTTATTTTTGAATAATGAGTTCTTTAACATATTTCATCGATATGTTTCCATACATATATAATAGAGAAATGTGAAGACAGTATAATGAAGATCGATAAATAGAAGTCCCATAGAACAGGTTTCGCTTCATGTTTGGTTATTATCGCGCAATTATGTTGTATTTGATATGCTAATTTCAATGTGTTTGTTTACTGATTTCCAATCCAGCCCAGACCTAAAGATGGGAGACTTTAATGTATTCAACTCGTGGCTGCTCCTGCTGCTGCTATTGTATCAGACAGTCGCAGGTGTTAATTGATTATCATTGATTGGGCTGTTGTAATTTGTGTCGCTTTTACTGCTGCACGATTCGTTAACGAAATTCTCGAACTCGACTCACTCGATTATGGGAAACAATATTATGACAAATTAGTCAACATAAATCTACGCACTGAATATCACTTGAGAGTCTGAATGGAGTGAATGCATGAATGGAACTGCGCTCTGCCAGCCAGCGGCTGCAGGTTTTCTTCAGATTTTTTGTTAATTAAGCTGTATTTCATGCCGAGATACATTTATGAATAAAAGCGACCAAGCCACCTGAGATACAAAAGCAAAAACTGTTGCAAAAAACGGTTTTAAATTAAACGAAAAAAAAAAAAAAAAAAAATGAAAGAAACAATTGTGATGACACCAAAAGCGCGTAGCTTTTGTTAGGGCGTGTCAAAAGAAATTTCAACAAATAAATTAAAAATTAGCTGGCGGGCAAAAAGCGCCAATCCAACGAGCGACAAGCGACGACTGAGATTAAGTTGTAGTTGCTGCGGCGCGGCCTTAATCGCCCAGCCAGCCAAAGGTCGCACTCTAAGCCAAGCAATTGACAACGTTTCGCATTGACGTCATGTTCATTTTAGCCACAAAATGCCAATTTTTATGGCTCGAAGGGGCAGCTGCAATAGTTGCCGCTGCTGCTGTCGTTGTTGTTGTTGTTGCTGTTGTTGCTGTTGCTACAATTTGAACGTCGCCATCGTTTGCAAACTGTCGCAAGCAATTAATCTTCAAAAAGCAACAACATCGAGTGAGTTTCAGCTGTTTCAGCTGCTGCTGCTGCTGCTGCCGCTGCTGCAGCGAAGTTGCCGCGTTTTTATGACAAAACTTGGCAATCTGTCTAAAATGTTCAACTTCACTCATTTTCAATGGCAGTTGCAATTCCTTAGCGGCCGACTTAGAAGGTCGCCTGCCGTGCAACGCCCGCAACTAAAAGCTGCCCCAGACGCAGACGCAGACGCAGGCGCAGACTCTGAACGCAGACAACTGCCAGACTGAGAGGCTCGGGCGATCGGGCGAGGGGAGACGCTGCCGTTGCCGATGCGAAATTCATGCGAAACGCAAGACGACACTTGAATGTTGCTGGCCGGACAGGCGCACATGATCGATACGAATGAGAACTCCACCTGCCCGCCTCCGCTTCAGCCACCTCCGCCTCCTTCGCCGCCTTCTCATCTTGTCAGCTGCCTACTTTATGCTCCTGCAGTGCACGCATTAAATTCAAAATGCGTTTCAGATATTTTCTCATTTTTTTTTTTTTTTGTATTTGTTTTTGAGCTTGCGAAGGTTGCCAGCGTTGGCTGTGCATGGCCAGGCCAGGGTTGCCATTGTCAGCCAAAATACAAATGCAACAAAAACAACGAAACAAAACAAAGCAAAAAGCAGCAGCAGCAGCTGCTGCTGCTGCTGCTGCTGCTGCTGCTGCTGCTGCTGCTGCTTGGAAGCTTCTGATGTGTGCTTACCTCGTTGAGTTAGGATGTGTCGACTGCTGCTGCAATGGCCTCGGGCATATTCTGAAAGGAAGAGTGAACGAGGCAGGTTTATTAACGCTTCATTTACAACTGTAATTCGGCTGGGCTATAAAAGTGTTTGCTCTGAAATCGTGGTACAACTTTCTAGAAACTTTCGCATGGCTTTTACAACGCGCTGCCCACTTTATGGGCACTTTACGAGCCAGCTTCATTTTTTTTTTTAATATACACATATACATACGTATACACATATGTGCATAACTATGTTTATGTCCATGTTGATGCCTATGCCTAGGCCATAAAGACATGTGTGCCGCGTGTAACATGAAATGTGTTAACATTTCGCTGATGCTCATGACAAATCGTCGGAGCCGACAAAACTCTATTGCATTTAGCTGCTAATTGCCGCAGTAATTAAAGCAGCTCGAAACAAATCAAACATCATTAATCAAGCTCGAAAATACTTATGACTGAATAGTTCTACGGAGCTGTATAAATATTTATGCCAGCCGGACACACACACACACACACACACATAAACAACTCTCTATAGGTTTTGCAAATTTGTGAGTTTTTAATGATGTTTGCTTTTTTATGGTTTTTTATTCGACTTTTTTTTAGTTAAGCTAAAACGCAGACTGCGTGGCTTTGGCTTAGATTTGTGAGCCGTTTATGAATTTTACATTTTAATCATTTTTTTATTGATTAACAAACTTTAAACTTTCTGCATATATTTGCGAGAGATGTCGCTGGGCCGGGACGGGCCGGGCCGATTGCAACTTTGCCGCCGTTTTGGGCCACAAATTTGGCAACTGGACATTGATTGATGGAGCGAAATTACTAGAGAACTGAGAAGCGTTGCCACCCACAAAACAGACGAAGTAGACGGAAAAGAAACTACTGCCAATATACTTAAACAGTTGCTAGTGCCAATTAGTGGGGCGTGGCAGCAGCCCCCAAACGGTGGCCGCGCACAGACAACAAAAGCCTGAAAAGCCGCTCCAATGCCAAGCGCAAGCCACAGAGTCATGTTCCACGGCTGATTAATGATCGTGGCCCGTTTTAAATAAATTATAATATTTAACTCATTAATTATTTGAGCTGCAGTAGCAACAAATCAAAGCCCAATCAAATGCCAGAGCCAAGTGACAACATAAACTGCTTACCGCTCGCCTCCCCCTGCCATCTGCCTGCTGCTTGTTGCTTGTTGTTCTTCCCATTTTTGGTCAACAGCAGAGAGACATCAAATGAACAATAAACAATTGTTTTAATGTGTACTATTATTTACTAATCACACAGCAGAACTGTCAGCATGAGCCGCACCACATTTGCATTTTGCCTCGGACAATTGACAATTCACAATTGCGAATTGTTGCTGCTGCTAATTGGCTTGTTGCTGGCACAAAAGCGACATGTTGCTGCTGCGCCCACTCACCTCCCCCCACCAGCACCGCTGCAAGAGCGACAGCAACCCTTGTAACCGCAAACAGTAACTGTGTGTGTGTGTATGTGTGTGTGTAAGTGCGGCTGCTGGCATTTGCCACCTGTTGCAATTAGGCATGCAACATGGCATGTTGTTGCGGTTGCTGCCAATGCGGGTGAGCAAATAGCCAAAAAACAAAAAGCAACAACAAAAGCAACAAGAAATATGCACAAAAACCATGTGCCACATGAACAGCAGCTATTTATGTGGAAAGACTACCGCAGCAACAGTTGCTGGCGGCGCAGCTGTGCGACCTTAACAAATATGCCGCCCGACAAACTTGTTTCTAAACATATATCTCAGCAATGTTGCAGGCAGTCGGCCAGACTGAGAGACGGACGGACGGACGGACGGACGGACAGCAGCGCGCCGATTTCTGTTCGCTGCGACATGAATTTATTAGCACAACAATTTCCAATGTTCGGCATTTGAGAGTTTTCAGCTTTTCAGTGCTTGAATTTTCAGTCGCAGCTGCGCGCGGCTCGCTGATAAACTCTGGCTTCGACTCGCCTGTCTTATCGCGCACCCACAACAACAGCAGCAGCAGCGGCAGCGGCAGCAGCAGCAGCACGCATTGAAGCTGATGGCTCCCATGGCGTTATCTAGGCATTGAACCGGCCTGCCCTGCCCTGCCGTGCCCTGCCCTGAACCTTGGCCCGGCGCATCAGAATGTGCGTAAATTGGTACAAGGCAATGCTATGTAGCTCTGGCTGCTGCTGCGGACAACGCCTACTCAAAAATCATAAACATAAAAATAGAAAAGCCAAACGGCAACGCATACTTAAGCGATACTGCGATAACCATCATTGAGCGTTATTGAAATTGGAATTTCAAATGAGCTGAGAGGGAAAATCGGTTCACTTCTGCTTCTGCTGCTTCTTCTGCTGCTGCTGCTTCGACTTCTGCTTCTTTGTGAGAATATGGCATTTGAGTCGGTTTTGGGCGATTGTGCTTTTGTGCATATCTGAAAACCGTTTGACTTTTGCATTTAAACTTTCAAATGCAATTAGCTACGGGCATAAATTACACATGCAGAACTCGCAACTGACCAGCGAGCAGCAACAGCAACCAGCAACAGCAACCAGCAACAGCTACGGCAACGGCAGCAATACAAGCTGTTATTAACATGATTGCGCGGCTTCGGTCACCCTCCATCCAAACTGGAGCAGCACTTTGAGCCGAGAGAAGCTATAATGACCAGTGGCTAGCCATAGCCAAGCCAAATCCAAGCCAAGCCAAGCCAAGGCAGTCTGGGCCATGCCGGCCTAGCCACCTACTACAATCAACAAGGCGTACATGCAACTTAGAAATTGCTGCCTGCCTCGCAGCAACAGCAGCACAAAATTAGCAGCGCGTGCTAAACAATTGGCCCAGTCAACAGCGGCAGCAACAGCAACAATAGTCTAGCATACACACCCACACACACACACATACACATACAAAGAGACTGCGCAAACATGGCGGCAGCAGCAACAGCAGCAGCAGCTAGCTTTGGTAATTGCAACAATTTAACGGTCTGTCGCTTTGCTTTTGCACTTAAGTGTACTTTGGTGCGCTGTGCCAACTGCATACAGTGAGCCAGAGACTGCCCTGCCATCTTTTTGGGGACTACAACTTAATCAAAAACTAATTGCATTTGCATACAAGCAACATGGATGATGTTGCTGTTGCTGTTGCTGTTAAGTTGGCAGTTGTTGCTGCTGCCCACCACGGATGTGGTTTTCAACGCTTGGCTGTGTCAACTTTCAATCAAAGTCAACAAAAAACAACGAAAAACAACTAAAAACCCCTACTGTGGTTTACTGTACCACCAGCGCTTCCTGGCAGCAGCAACCGCAAGCAGTCCCGCTGACCCGCTGCTAGCGGGTGCTGCTCAGCTCAACCGTGGGAGCAAGAAAATGAGTAAATATATATCTGTATATACATTTTTTATTTTTTATTTTTATTTTTTTTTTTGAGCAGAAATAAAATACTCGAGAAACAACAACGCACATTCTAATTTATATGGCGGACGCCCGCGCAGGCTACGCATTTTTTCACGCAACGACGGCAACTGCAACAGCAATGGCAACAGCAATGGCGGGGCAAGGCACTCAACTGACATTCGCAAGTGCCTCAGTGCCACACAGCTGATGGATCACCGTAGATAAGCGAATCTTGCAGATAATCGCATCACTCACTGGCCATGCCAATGCTGCAAGTGTTTCGCCTTCTCAGTTTCTCGGCTTTGCATGCATGAGCCTGAATCTCAGAGTCAGACTGTAGACTGCAGACTGCGGACTGCAGACGGCGGACCACAGACTGCGGACGGCGGACTGCCGACTGCAGACTGGACATGCAATAATTTTCAAATACAGAAACAGCAGCAGCAGCAGCCGCAGCAGCAGCAACCGGCTCCAGTCCAGGCTGCAATGATGATGATGCATGACAGTGACAGTGCGTTGTAGTTGCTTATGGTTGCCGTTTGTTGTTGTTGTTGTTGCTGTCGTTGTCGTTGTTCTTGGTGTTGTTGTTGCTGTTCCCGCTGCATGACATTAAGCAGGTTGCAAACAGACGCTCACATGTCTGGACAGACTGTCTGTCCAACTGTCTGTCAGTGTATGTGTGAGTGTGTGTGTGTGTGTGTGTGTTTGTCTGTGTCAGTCTCTGGCTGAGCTCTGTTCCCGTCTCAGTCTCTGCAGCGAATTGTGGGTGCCTTTTGCAGCATTCTTTGCAGATTACTGAAATTAGCCGCGATTCGCCTGCAGCTTCAGTTGCACAACATATCTGTCTGTGTGTGTGTGTGTGTGTGTGTGTGTGTGTGTGTGTGTGTGGCAGGCAAAACTTATTTTCATGCTTTATTTGAGCGCGAGCCTTTACAAGCGCAACGAAACAGAAAATGAAATACAACTTTCAACTGTTGCTCCGGCTGTTGCTGTTGTTGTTGTTGCTGCTGTTGCTGTTGTTGCTGCTGCTGTCGGGCAAAAATCAATTAAAATTCATAGCCAATTGATTTGCGCACACTTGAAAAACTGCAATTGAAAACGCATTTTACGCACACACACACACACACACACACACACACACAGAGAGAGGCATACTCAGCCATACAAACATTTTGAAAAGTTATCTGACTTTCGACTTTTGTTTTGGGCCAGTAGAATACATAAAAACTGGCGCCAGTTGGGCAAACACAAGAGCCCCAACTGATAAAAATCACGCCGCTTACATCAACAAACAACCAGCAACAGCAGCAGCAGCAGCAGCCGCAGCAGTCGCAGCAGTCGCAGCAGCAGCAACATTAATGGTTTTCTCTACCTGTGCTTTGGTGGGGCGCAAAAGGGTTTTTTCTTCTTCTTTTATGTCTAGCCACCGACGCAGTTGCAGCCACCGCCAACACCGCAACCATCGCCACCACCGCCGCCGCCAACGTCAACGGCATCATCATTATCATCATTAAAATGTCAGTTAATAATTTTCTTGTGTTGCTGCTGTGGCTGCTGCTGCTGCTGCTGCTGCTGCTTCAAAACGTTGAGTGGATTTTCTGTTTGACGTTTACAACGTGGGCCAGCGCTGTCCGTCCAGCAGCAGCGGCGTCCCAGCCCTGCTGGGGCTACCTGACAGGCGACGGACTGCAGCTGCAGCTGCTTGGCGAGTGTATCTGGGTGGCCATTTTATTGGTCAAGTCGAATTCAAATTTTCGACCAGCCCTCGACCAATTGGACGCAGTTCGTTGCTTAAGTCTTTTGTTTATGCGCAGCGCAGCTAAAGTGCAAAACGCTGAAATTGCAGTGCAATATCAACAGTAAGTACTAAGGCAAGCTTGCCTGTTGTTGCTGGCTGCTGCACCTGCAGCTGCACACAATTGCTAATAATTATTTATGCCAGACAGAGATGGCCAAAAGGCTAGGAGGAGGAGGAGGAGAAGCTGTAGCTGTAGCTGTAGCTGCTGCTGCTGCTGCCGCCGAGTGGCATTGGCTACTGTTTCTCACTGCTGCGCGGCAGTGGCCACGGCTCATCAACAGCTAATGACCAGGCAGCCTGGCCAAGCCATCATCGTCGCCGTTGCCGTCGTCGTCGTCGTCGTCGTCGTCATCGCCATTGCAATCGCCACGTTGGCAACGTCTTGACTCCATAATTATGCACAGGCTGCATTTTTGCGCATGCCTCCTGCTCGACTGCCGTCGGGTGGGTGGAGTTACGCCTCGATGTGGCCGCCTTCAAGGCAACAGCAGCAGCCTCAGCAGCTGGCTCAACTTTTAATTTAATAATATTTTTATAGGCCGGCGCGACAAGCTTGTTTACACGCGTTCAACATGCAACTTTAAAGATACTTTCAGCCTAGCATAATGCGGCAATCATTTGTGTCTGTGTGTGTGTGTGTATGTGTGTGTGGGGGTTGCACTTTACATTCGCAAGTTGTGGCATTTTGCGCACTTCCTGTCGACTGTCAAGACATGCCAAGTTGTCCTCG
Source organism: Drosophila arizonae (assembly GCF_054131065.1). Lineage (NCBI taxonomy): Eukaryota > Metazoa > Arthropoda > Insecta > Diptera > Drosophilidae > Drosophila > Drosophila arizonae. Next base: position 24,019,584 of record NC_142924.1, on the reverse strand, counting down.
TTCGGCGTCTTCTGCTCGACTTCCTGCAGGTAAAGCCCAGGCGAAGGTGGCTCAACTTTTGCTGCCTGCTGCCGTTAACTTTTTCCTTGCCACACGCACGCATTGCAGTTGTTTTGCATTTCTGTGGCAAGTGGCAAGTGGCAAGTGGCAAGTGGCAGTGGCATTTCACTTTTTACTCAACACCCCCGCCGCCAACAGCAACAGCAACAGCCACAGCAACTGCGGCGCCAGGTAATCCACACCAGAGACATGAGCTCCTCCTCGCTGTTGTTGTTGTTGCTGCTGTTTGTTGCTCGCTGATTTTCTGCTCGCTTGCATGCGATAAGTTTTGTAATTTGATTGCCGCGCAGTTGTAAGTTGCTAGTGGCACGTTGCGCGTTGCACGTTGCTAGTTAGCGTTGCATCTCACAGACACACATGGCAAGTAAGTTGTAAGCCCTGCGCCGGCTGCCTTTCGCGTGTTTGCTAATTGAAACAAGTCAAACTTCAGCCTCAAATGACACCAGACCTGTCCAAAAGACTTTACCAAAATTGCGCGCAACACGACCATTTATATGGCAGCCGAATATCTAATATCTAGGGGTAAGAAAAGGTATCTCTTCTCTAAAGCTGCTTAGAACCCAACTGAGTTGGCATTTTTATTTTATTTTTTGGCTCTTTGACTGCATTGCAATGCTGCATTTCCTGCTTAGGCGGGCAACTGGCTAACTACAGCGTCATGGCAGCAGAGATCTTACATAATTAGCCTGGCATGACGCGAATTCTGCAGCATCATCTAATCAAATCAGACCTCGGCCTCGGCCTCGGCGAGGCGAGGCGTAATAACTTCCGTTTTAGTTTCAATTAAATCAATGCCCCGGCTAATCAGGGCCCCTAATGGGCCGCATTGCATATCCGTTTCGTTCCAGCCAAATCACTGGCCGTCTTCCTTGCCAAGTCATTATCCCAGCAGCCGTTTGTGCTCCCGCTCGATGCTCTGCCCCGCTCTTCCTTCAACTCGCTGAGCTGGGCTCCTCCTGGCCGCAGCCAGATATTTTGGGCCCTCCGATAGATCCACGTGTGCGTCGTCTGTATTGTGAATGTGTGTGCGTGTGCGTGTGTGTGTGTGGACCAGTTTGACAGGTGTTTCTTGCGCCGACTGAAGCTCAATTCGACGTCGCGTCGTCTTCGTCTCTGTCTACTTATTCGTTTCAGATTCTGATTCTGTTGCTGTTTATTTGTTTTGTTTATCCGCTGGTCGTGTGGCGTCGGCGTTTGAATGCAGGTTGTTCTACTCGTATTTTAAATACGCTCTGACATCAGAACAGCATCTCGGCAACGGAATCAGCATCGGAATCAGAATCAGAATCAGAATCAGCGTCTTCAACTTAGTGGTCTTCAGCTGCGGCTGCTTTAATTATAATTTATCTGCCTGGTGGTTCGACGGCGACGGCGACGGCGACGACATCGAGGCAAACGTATCTCAAGTTTTTGACTTTTATCTGCTGCTGAATTGATGAGTATATAATAAGACTTTATTGGTCAAAGCCAAAGCCAAAGCCAAAGCCAAAGCCAAGCCAAAGCCGCAGAGCCAAAAAGCCGATAAACAGCCAAGACTGGACCGACGACACTCGATGCCCTGACTCGCTGTGGCAACATGTTTGTCTACTGATTGCCCGGCCATTAGCACCTGGGCAGCGTATCCCCCAGTCGCATACGCCCCAACCGCCATAGCAGCGCTAACTTGCTCTTCTTTCGAGCTGGGTCAGAAATTTATGCTATAAGCTGTCATGATAGCTGCGGCTTGTGGCTGAAGCTGTGACTGTGCCTGTGCCTGTGGCTCTGGGTGTGGGTGTGGGTGTGTGCTTGGACGAGCTCGGCGTGTCCTCCGTCCTGTCGTGGCGAGCGTGAGAAGCGACTGCGTCGCTGGCCTCAGCCTCTCGCATTGCTTAATTCAGCTCTTCTCGCTTGTTCGCTTGTCAAGGCTTGTCGCCTCTGCCCCCTCCCTCGGCCCCGTGGCAGTGCAATGCATTTTTGTTGTTGCTACAAATTCTACAAGCAAATCAACAAAAACAAACAACGTGTATGCCTTGGAATTTAAAACTTTACTTGGCGCACCGCATTTCGCTGTGGTTGTTGCTCTTGCTGTGGGTTCTTTTTCTTCTCTTCTCTTTTTGTAGCTGTTTTTTGTTGTTGCTGCTGTTGCTGTTGCTGTGTGAGTGTCTCTGTGTTTTTTTTATTGTATTTTGCTTTTTGTATAAATTGTCAACGGAAATCAGTTTGCCACTCAACAGGCTTCCCTTTTCCTGTGGCCAGCCGCGCAGATAGCGCTCTAGTTCTCCGTTTCTGAAACATTGGGGTGACAGCGGCGACTGCGAGCGGCTCAACTTGAGCTTTCAGTTGGCACCCAAAATAAATATTTAAAAAATGTACATGTGTATGTGTGTGCATATGTATATATGGAAAAGGAAGAAAAAACAGTAAAGTTTGGCTACTCGTCTGCCGTTTACTTAATTTTCGACTTTTTCAGTTTTTCTTTTTTAGTAATTTTTTCTTTTTTTGTGATTTATTTATGGCCAAGTTTATGCACACGTGCCAGCATTTAAAAGTCGCTTTGAATACAACAAATTCGAGTCTTTCTTTCGACAATTAGCGCACAAAAGCGGCAGCAAGAGTAGCAAAAGTGAAGAGCGCCGCAGCATCGCCACAGCCATAGAGATATGCATAAACATAAACATAATAATAACTATAATTTGCATATTCATTTGGCATTCGTTTCCAATCATCTCTCGAGCCCATAAGTCAGCCGAGGGCAGCGGCGCAGCGGCGCAGCGCAGAGCTAGGCTCAGTCCGGACTCCGGAGTCAAATCGTATGCTATGTTAGGCACATTGAAATATCACTGAAAGGCGGCTGCCAAACTGTAAAATAATCGCGCGACAAATTTATGATTAGTTGTTGGCCAGCTGGAGCTGTGCTGGCCATTGTGTGGCCAAAGGGGAGGCCCATCTTTTTGTTAGCCCTTTCGCAGGCAGCAAATCAAAGAGAATAACGAAAATGGCTTAGTGACAGTTTCTCAGGTTTGTTGGGCTTTAGGCGCGTCTACAGCCAAGAGCCAACAGCCAACAACAACAATAAAGCGGCTTACATTTTGTTTACAATGTTGCGTGGTATTTTACAGATTTCGTGTTGTTGTTGCTGGAGTTTGGCTGTGTTTTTGTTCTGTTGGCTGCGTCAATATTGATAATAAATAACAGCAACAGCACAGAAACAACAGCAGCAACAACAACAGCAACAAAACAAAGCAGCATTAGACAACAACAACAGCAACTAAAATAACGACAACGTCAGCAGCGGTCACGTCTCAAGTGAAAATGGTTTTTAAGTGCCCCATTGCCTAGTGAGAATTAAACTGTCCCTGGGCACGTCAGCCGCTGAGGCTGGACACAAGTCAGCGACAACTTCTTTAAACTGGGCAGAGTCTCTTCGTTCTGCAGTCTGCGCTCTGAGTCGCGAGCCCTTTCGAGCCAAGCCGCCTCAGCCGCCACAGCCACAGCCGCAGCCACCAAAACCAAAAGTGTCAACTCTAATTGCCTTTTGCTTGGCTTGCCCGCCTCGAACAAACTCAAACAGCGATTTGGTCATGGACCACTCCAGCTCCAGCTACAGCCGCTGAGCGTTGCGTCTTCAAAACCCCTTCCACCCCTCTCCGCATATGCTATTGCATGCCGACTCGCCGGCTCTCTCTCCCCTCTCTCTCTCTCTCGCTGCGTGCCTCCTGCTCGGCGAACATCTTATGGTCAGTCCCGCTGCCTGTCAAATATTTGCCTTAGCATTGCCTGCGCTTGCGCAAATACTAATAAAATTTCGGTTAATTTTTTTAACTTAACACACACACATTTACTTTTATTTATTTGCTTGGTATTTGTTTTTAGCTTTTTTTTCGTTAGTTGCTCTTGCCGTTGTTGTTGTTGTTGTTGTTGGTGGTGGTGGTGCGCACTTGACTGTAATGGATTTGTTGGCATGAAGATATTTTTTATTTTTGTCAGCCATTTGCGCGTACTTAAAACAAAACAACAACAACAACAATAACAACAACAAGAAAAGCAAGGCCGGGCTTTATTGCTTTATTTTCTGTTTTTCTGTTTTTGTTTTTTGGAGGCGGCAAAGGAAAGTCAAATATGTCAACAACAATAAGAATTACATAAATTAAGCGGCTGCAGTGTTTTGTTAAGAGATCAACAAACAACAACAACATCAGCAGCAGCACCAGCAACAGCAATATAAATTTCAAGTTGTTGAAATTGCGAGGATTTATGTACTTAATTAGCGGCGAGGAAGTCAGTAAGTCGCAGACAGAGCGAAAATCAGATTGGAAGACCTTGCATTATAAACTAATTGACTCATCATAAATCATGCGCCTATGACATTAGCTGAGCCGAGCCAACAAACTAAATGTGATTAGTGCTCGAATCGTAGTTGAGAGAAGACTTTCCCCAGCTCTCGAGCGGGAGGAATATTTCTTAGGGATATAATAATATAGTAATTTTAAAGACTTTCATATTTCTGTGCTCATTTCAGATTGCAGCACTTATGGAGTATTTCCTATAGGCAGAAAGTACATTAATGATTTGTAATGGACATATTATGAATTAGAACTTTGATATTTCTTCACGGAATATTTCTTATAATCAATTTCTCAATAGATTAACAATAAAGACTTTTGAGCTTATCAAAAAAGCTTCAGCTATCCAATGAATAGATTTCATATAGGTACATTAATAGTAGGTAGGTATATTTATGTGGCTTTCATAATTATCTCGCCCATATCAAGTCTCAGTCTCAAGTCTCTTCAAGTCGTCTACTCGAGCATTTATCTATTTCATTTATTGGATTATTTGACTATGTAATACACCAGTTTTGTTCATATCTTAATTTAGCGTTTGCTTTTACTTTTTATTGTCCAGTTGCATATTAAAAATGTTTATTACGCTATGAAGTTTGCATTTGGCGCATTGCTCATACGCCGTGTGGCGAAAAAAGAAAAAAAAAATGGAAACAAACAAAACTTGTTTAACATTTACCGAGCACATAAACAAACATTACAATTAATTTTTATGCGACAGGCATTTGTGCTTATAAAGTGCACTAAAATATTATGCGAAGCGCTCAGAAAAGCCAAAAACAAAATTGCAGCCAAGAAACCCCCGAAGATAAGCAACGCTTGGCCTGGCCTGAAGTGTGCGAGCGAGCAAGCAAGAGAGAGAGAGAGAGAGCGGGATGGGCTGAGCATTCAAATTGGCGACAGCGAGCGCTAAGTGCAGACAGTTGCATGTGCTAAGCGACAAATAGACAGATGGAGCGAGAGCCCGAGAGACAAAGCAACTGAAGGAGAAACAGAAACAGAAACTGAGCTGAACTGAACCGAGTGACCAACTGGGTGAGCATTGCGTGCGAGCAACAGGTTTGAATGTTGGCCTAATGAAGCGCCGCTTGCCGCATGCAGCTTGCCACTTGCCACTTGCCACTTGCCACTAGCCACTTGCCACATGAATATTATGAGTCAGTTATGGGCTTTATGCAACGCTCGCCTTGCGCAGTTTACGAGCCAATCGTAAATTTCTTAATTGGGCTGCCCGCCAAAGGCCCGCGACACTCGCGCGAAAAACCCGGAGACTAGCCACCCCCACCTCGGCAGCGGGCGAGTGGCTCAGGTGTCGCCCTATCAGCCAGCGGCTTATCACCACCCACACACTGCAAACGCAGAATTCAAGAAATTATTTGTCAAGAATCAATTGTTGAATTCATGAATTGCGCGCCGCTGTGACGTAAATGGTCCTCTATCGACTGATAAGCTGACCAAGTGCGAGTATGATTATTTTTGTGTTTGTTATTATTTATTATTTTTTTTGGCTATTCTCAATATATTTTTAATTTGTGTGCAAACGTTTCATTCAATTTGCTGTTGTTGCTGTTTGGTGGGTGGTCGCAATCTCATGATCTTTTAATATAATTTTTCAAATATATTTATATTTCCTTTCCTATATATACACATATTTGTCTATATGTATAATTTAATTGGCATTGCGAACGCGTCGCATAATCAACAATCTATGTAGTCCAATGACGTTAATTGAAACTACTCGAGATTAAATAAAATTGTTTTCAAATGCCGACGATGTGGCTCTCTGGCCGTAGCTGAAGTACCTCAGAGCTGTCCACCTCCAGGCTGAGGCACGTCTAGCTAAATGAGAGCCAACAACAACAGCGCAAATCGCATGTGAATTATTTTGAGAGCCAGATATGTTTATCAGTGCGGTTCAAGTACAATTTCTGCGTGTGGTTTCCCATTAAGAAATACAAAAAGAAAACAGTCCATGCATATTAAAAATCGAGCGATATATGTATATTTTTATAATCAAATGTATATATTTTTATATGCTAAGTGAGAGCCGCTGATAGCGCGCGACGCTTTTGACGTAGTAAGGCGCACCACTTTGCTTATCAGGAGCTGACAGAAAATAAAATATGAGGAATACGAAAACCACCAGGCAGGCCGCTTGAGAACATTTGCGCCCCACTCGCCACAAGCCCCGCTCGAAAAAATGGCCGCCAAAATTCCTGCTTCAGATTACATTTGGAAAGAGTTGCCGGCAATTCGCCGCTGGCTGCTAATTGAAGGGGTGTGATCTTAATTAGTCCATGCGGCTGACGGAGCGGGAACTGGGAGCTGAGGCTGGCCTACGGGCCACACACTAATGAAAAACAAAACGTTTATCAAATGCGTGATAACAACGGATGCCGTAATGGCACCCGAATGGACCACAATCAAGCTGAATTCAAGTCGACGGCCAAAGACTAGGCCCAAGCTCCAATCGAGCCCTATCAAATCTCTGCCGCCCGTAAGGTGTTAATCTCTTAGCAACTGTCGCAGCGTCCCCTCCACCTCCACCGCCACCTCCACTTCGACCAGCTCTGCATTCAGATCCAAATCCCCATTGGGTCTCTCTCCCTCTTCCTCTCTCTCTTTGTTTTATTGTTTAACGCATTCTAATTAACAACTTTAGTTTTAGACATTGCCACAGATCGAGCGTCTCGGAGTCGGGTCTGTCCCGCTTTTTAACGCACACGTGATGATTAAATTTTAATTTTAGTCTTTATACGGCGGATCGCACCGTGTGCTTTAGGGTCTCGAACTCGACTTGTGAACCCAGAGTCCGGCCAAGCAAGCACAACTAATCCAAATCAAATGGCTTCTCCAAATCAATTCGTTTTCAATCGTTTAAAGTTAATTAACGCGCCACAATTTTTATTTCAACTTAGGCATTCTTAAGTTCTTCAATTTCAGTATTCGCTACGTTTCGTTACGATTTATTGTTGCTTTTGTTGTTTTTGTTGCTTTTGTTACGTTGTTGGCTTTTGTTGTTTGTTCAGGTACACACACACGCCTTTGTTTCGTTTCTAAATTTTCTTGTATATATATATATACATACATATATATTTAATTGTTTCCATTTTGTGTATTGTGAACATTTTATTTTTATTTATTTATTTTATTTTTTCTGCTCTGCCCGATGTTCAATTTCAAAGCGCGCTTTTGTTATTCCTGTATATCATATATATACTACACATATATATAGATACAAATACATATATAAATTTCTTTTCATTGTTTTTTCTTGTTAAGGGCATTAAAATTGTGAATTTAAGGCTTTGCGTTAAATAAATTAATTCACGAAATGGAGCTTCAGACTTTTATATACCTTGCTTACCAATCGGGTAAACAGAACTTTATAAAAAAAAAAAAAATGCTGATAGATTGAGCCATATAAAATATCGAGTCCAGAATGATTTACTACAAAATTTATATTTTATAAAAATAATATTCTATACTCAATAAATACAAATGAAATTTATTTTCAGGAATATTCTGACACGATTTCTTAAACTGATTCTGTCTTCATTTTAAGTATCATATATGGTATATTATTATAGATTTTTTTTATATATCAAGCTAATCTAAATGAAAAATAATGAATCAATAATCCTGATCTATAAATCTGGAATTTATGAACTAGAAATCGATTGCAGATATAAACAGTTTGAGCTTTAACTAAATATTTTTATAGATATTGAAAGGCGTCTTATAGGGTATTTTCTATTCGACACCTGGAATAGCAGCGATTCTGTTTCTGTTTCTTTTTGTGAAAAATGTAAATGCAAAAATGCCAATGAAACGCACCGAGGGTGGCAGTGGCAGTGTATTAAATGCGGTTTCAGTCGGGGGCTTCGCCGGCGACTTTTAGCCACTTTAAAATGGCGTCGACTGTGGTGCGGGTGCTGTCGCAGTCGTTGTCGCTGTCGCTAGCTGCACCGCTGGCTAGCCGCACCGCTGGCTGCTTTATATGCCAAACAGACGCAGCAGTCGGTCGGACCGTCCGGCAGACGTCGTCATTGTCTTATAAGGCGCGGTGCGTATAAAGCCAGACATCGACATCGACGAGTTGAAAAACAAATACAAAAATAAGAAGAAGAAAAAAAAGAGTCAAGTAAACAGAGAAAAAATCACTTGGTACACTCGCGCGACATATTGAGAAATGTGCAATAGCTTAATGCCCATTTATGGGCTGCACTTTTCATGGCAAGTTGCATTTATCGAGCGATCAGCTCAAACGGGCGATCGATCAACTGTTTAGCCACCAAAAAGTATCATAACATTTCGATCGTTACTCATACGACCTGTGGCACGCACGCATGCTAATTGCCTGAGTGAGAGAGAAAGAGAGAGAGAGAAGGAGAACAGTAGCTAAAGGACCTAGGAAAACGATCAGCAGCTGCATTGAAGCAGCGTCCTAGCGAGAGAGTTGTTGCTCTTGCTCTTGTTGTTGTTGCTGCTCTTGTTGTTGTTGTTGTTGCTGTTGTTGCTTGCCTTTAAATGGTATAAATTACCAATGAATGACATACAATTTAATTGCCCGCTCTAAGCAGCAGCAACTCCTGCCGCATACAGAGCAGCAGAAATACTGTTGCACCGTGCATCGAGCAGTTGTCGCTGGAATTAATTAATATTGCACTTTAGAAGCGCGTGCATACAAATTTGTCAGTCGGCCGTTGGCCATTTTTATGCCGAAGGTGTAGCCAATTGGCATAGTTCACATTCACTCCTCTTTCCTATGGCATTTGATGGCAATTAAAAGTGTTTCGCATTAATTGTGCGTAAGATTCAAGGGCTGCAAGAATTGTTGCTGCTGTTGCTACTACTGCTGCTGCTGCTGTGGCTGCTGTTGCACGCCAGCAACACGTCCGGTTCTCTCATCTGCCTATGTGCGTACATCGCTGCTGTTGTTGTTCATTGCTGATGCTGTTTTTGTGCGTCAATTTGCTGGCCACACAATGTCGTTGTCATTGGCAGTGTTTGTTGCTGACGATTGACGTCAAACCAAATCAAATCGCAAGCAATAGCAGCGGGGGCAACCGCAAGACCCATCTTTGGGGGCTGGTTTATTGATAGCAGCCGCTATCAGTGAGGCCACTGCAATATGTTGTAGGTGTTGCAATGTCGACTGGCCTAACTCCTTTTGATTTATTTAATACAACTTCAACAATCACACACACACACACAACACTCATATATCAACTCTGGTGCTGCTATCTGATATTGCGTTGTTTGCAGTTGCAATTTGACTGCTAACTGATTCCAGGGCAACAACAACAACAACAACAGCAACAGCAACAGAACCGGCAACAACAATATCCGCAATTGGCTATGTAATTAGATCTATAAATTTTTGACACATTTCAGCAACAACAACAAAAACACCTTTCTGCTGAGGCAATCAGCGACTGGCGCCTGAGCCTAAAAGACGTTGCCGTCGGCAAAAAACAAAATATTCAACAACAACAATAAAACGAAGCTGAAAGCTATAGTAAAAAATCATTTAGCTATAGTTAGATGAGACTCACCTCTTTCGTTTAGGGCGCTTTGGCAAGCATTATCCAAGCATTATCCAATGGCAGCTGCCCGTTTCTTGTAGCTGTTGTTGTAGTTGTTGTTGTTGTTGTTGCTGTTGCACATTTATTATTATTGTTATTATTATTAGGCAAAATTCTCTTTATTTATATGTTGTATACTTTAATTGCTAATATCATAAAAAATATCACAAACTTTTGCTTATATGCTGAACGCGTGTTGTGTTTTAAAGAATTGCAATTATGTTAAATAACTTTATTGTTGTTGCTGTTGTTGTTGATATTTATAATTCAAACTTGGCAAGCTTTGCATGTATAAATCTTCTTTATAGCATATACATATGTATGTATATTTATATATATATATATTTCTTTAAGACACTTCAATTGCGACTTTATGCACTTATTTATATATTTATGATTTTATTATATTTCCTTTGAATTTCTTATGTAAAATATTTGTGATTTGATTACTAAGAAAAATTTGGCAAGTTTAGTTGAATGAGAGAGCAAAAATTGATTAGATTAAAAATTGTTGTTACTTTTTGTTGTTGTTGTTGTGTTGGTTGTAGTTGTAGTAGTTGTTGTTGTTGTGAATCGCAGTTAGGTTGAGTTAAGAGTGAAGTTTTAGCAAGTTGAGTGACTAAAAATTGAATATCAATAAATAGGTAATATTTTGTTGTTTGTTTTTGCTTTTCTTTTTCTTTTTCTTCTCTTTAATTTATTTATTATTTTTATAACTGACGCGTGTTAACGTTTAACGCTCGCTGTTGTTCTGCTTGTTGTTGTTATTATTATTATTGTAGTTGCTGTTGTTGTTGTTGTTAGTGTAGCCGCTGCACGCGTGTTCGTTTAATACACTTCGTACGTACCGTGTACCGTTTCTTGTTGTCGACGCGTCAACGTGCAAATAACAAATAACGAAAACGTACGAAAAAATGTTCACTGCAACGCAAAGAGATTTTCCCGTCGTTGCGTCGTCGTCGTTGGCATCGTCGTCGTCGTCGCTGGCTTCGGCTGCACCACCAACACGCACGCATACATCACCAATAAGGAGAGTGTGAGAGAGAGGGACAGCGAAGGAGAGCGAGAAAGAGAGGGCGCGAGAGAGCGAGAGAGCAAGAGCACGAGCGTCTATGTGCGACAGCCAAAGCAGCTGAGCGGGCGTTGGAGGGAGTTATTGCAATTGCACGCACAATTTGGCCAACCAAAAAAAGTGAGGCAGCTATTCGCGGGGCTTTTGGTAACTTGCTTTCGAACCGGGCTTGAAACTCTATTAACTTTTTGCGGCACTTTCGCGACAGCGAACTCGTGCGGGGCTCTGACGTTGAACCTGAACCGACACTGCCCAGCAAGACACTGGCGCAGCCAGCGGCCTTTCTAAGTAGAATTGGCTGCCAACGACGACGCAGCTGCTTGTGCTGCCGACGCCGCACACACACACAGCTACAAGCGAGCACACAGAAGCGTGCGTCTGTGTGTGTTTGTTGGCGTCTCATTCGCCGGATAAACGAACCAGAGAGCGCCCCAGAGAGCGAGTGTGAGAGACCGAGACTGGCTCAGCCAGACTGCAGCACGTGCAAAACAACATAAAAGCTGCCTGCTGATTTTTGTCATAGTTGTTTTTGCATTTTTATCTCTCCACTTCGCGGCTGTCAGCTGATGTTGTTGGCGTTTGTGGCTGCAACTGGCGAGTCTCTGCTGCTGTTGGAACAGCAGCTGGTCATTGTTGGTGTTGGTGGTGCTCATGCTCTTGCTGCTGCTGCTGCGGCGTTGGCTTTGGCTACTGCTGCTGCTGCTGCTGCCCCCGCGCTAGTCGCAAGTCGTTGTAGTTGTAGTTGTAGTTGTTGTTTATGGCTGCGTGGGTTTCTAATTGCTCAAACTTTATACCAATGAGGAGACTTCGTTGCATTTTCGCTTTTGCGAAAGCGAGCTCCGAATAGGCGCCTCCCACTTTTCCATTGTTGTTACTGCTTCGCTGTTTTGGAGCGTTCCAAGCGTTGGAGTTGGATTGGCTGGGGAATGGCTCATAGATACAAAGGTGGGGATGGGGGCGTATAGAAGTCAAGTACAGATTGCGTAATGAGAGCAGAAACGAGCCAATCAATTCAATACTAGAGATTATATATATTTTTACCAAGAAATATATACAAATTTATTTAAAATGCTGTGAAAGCGGTTAAGGCAAAAATAAACATTTAACTAATAAAGTGACATTTCTAAAAGTTTTTATAAACAGCAAATAATATATGACAAGACCAAAAATAAAGTTTTAATTGATATAATTACAATTATATGGGCATTGGAATACATTCACATATGTTCAAGTTAAATGATAAAGTTAAAGTTACTTACTTAAAGTTACTTACATCTAAATCAGACTTATATTCAAACAATAATTTAGTTATTTCAAATGTTTTTATTTCATGCTTTCGTGGTATATCATAATTTTTTTTTTTTTTTTTTTTTTTTTTTTTTTTTTTGAAATAAGATTCAATCTTTATTTATTAATTCAAATATTCAATAAGTATATATAAGTATATATATTTCATGTTTAAATTGAAAATACAAAAATTACCTAGTTATATAATTGAAAATAAAATATTAATTTAATATGATAATCTCACTATAAAAAGACAATCGCAGCATATTAAGAGCTGAAAATAAAATCAAAATTATTGTTTTCTTAAATCACAATCAACTGCCGGATAAAAATTCATTCGGATAAAATAAGACACGCTCACACAGCAGCAAAATGCTCTCATAGTTGTTCGCTCTTTATCTCACACACACACGCATATGTCGCTCATTGTATGCTCCTCTCTTGCCTACCTCACACACACACACACACACACACACAGAGAAAAAGAGCTCAGTCAAATGCCGGCAAACTTCAGCGGCAGCGTCGAGCGTCTGAACTTGAAATGCCGATGCAGCAGCGACTGAGAGCTGAGCGCGTGCTCTCAGTTGGCGTGTGTGTGAGGGCTCTAGATGTGTGAGTGAGCGCGACGCAGCTGCATGCCGACGGCCTCTGTGGTTGTGTTGGTACTGTGTGACTGTGTGAGTGTGTGCGGTGTGTTTACAAAACAAACACCAAAATGAAACAGAGCCGAGCCGAAAGCATGCCAGCCACTCAAACACACACACACAGCCAGTGGCCACGTTTTGTGAATGAACGAATAGTAGCACACCAACACAAGAGCGCTCACTCACACACACAGCAATGCCAGTGTGCGCTCTGCTTAAGTGTGTGTGTGTTTGCGTATGTGTGTGAATTGTGGGCAGGGAAAATAAACGAAACGCAAAAACGCGTTTACGCGATTCGTACAAAAATTTTTCGTGTAGCAACAACAACAGCAATCCGCTTGTAGGTGTAGCTATGCAGATAGATCTGTGTGCGTCTGTGTGTGTGTGAGTTATTAGTGTTAGTTGATTGGTGTGAAACAACTACAACAATAAGTTATTGAAATGAGACGACAGCGACAAGCACAACGACAATATTTACGCTGACGAGGCCGCGAGCCGCGAGCCGCGAAATAAAACCAAAATGGTGTAGGCCCAGTTGGCCGACGCGAAGGTGGCAGCAGCAGCAGCTGGCAGCCAATTCGCGACAGCAACATCAGCATTAATACGAATCCGAATGCTGATACTATTCGTGTCTTACGCCTCCGTCGCGACGCTCTGGAGGCAGCCAGCCAATAACCAATCAACCAACACAGCAAACAACATTTCTTGGCGTTGGCGTTGGCGCGACGCTGATTTGTTGATTTGCCGATTTCTTCTTGATGAAGTCGTCGCAGCTGCTGCGCTGCTTGTTTTATGCATATTTGGAGTCGACTTGAGTACATTTTAGTGTCGCAATTGCCTACGCCGGGCAAAGCAGCACGGCAATCCAAACACTAACACCCCGGCGTCTGCGACGGCGATCTTGAGCAGAGCTCATTATTATTATTATTTTTCTCTCTTTTTTTTTGGCATCTTTTTGCGCAGCTGCATCGAAATGTTCCATTGAAAATGCCTTCAGAGTTTGTTTGTGCTTCGGCTTTTTGTGCTGGAAATCTTCCCACGGTTGGGCAGGCATCACCCTCTCTGATTGAGCATTGTTGTCGCTGGCCCACCACTACCACTGCCACCGCCGGTACCGCCGGCACCGCCGGCACCACCCGAGCCAGCAACCCACCACCGCCGATCCCTGTCGTGCAACCCCCTAACTTTTGGCGGGAAACGACAATCTTGCAATCTCGGTTAACGTCTTTCAAACTTTCCTTGAACAAAAGCAAGCCGCCCGCGGTCCGCCTGTCAAGAAGCGTATTCTAAGCCGCAGGCAACCCAACCCAAGCCAGCCCAGACCAGACCAGCCCAGCCCAACCCAACCCAAGGCGATCGGATCCAGCCCAGCGATTTCAGCAGCCACCCCTGAATGGCCTTACCTGAGCACCGCTTCGCATGTCATGCTGCTCCTTTTTCCTTAATTTTAATGATGCTCATTCTTTCTCGACAGCATCTATCCTACCGGGCCTTGGCGTGGCGCAGCGCGGCGGGAGGGCAACGGAAACTGCGCCGCGGCGTCTGCTTTTGACTTTCCCAAACACGCGAAATACAAAACTAAAACTAAGCCTCGGCCAGGAGGCCGCCGTAGAATTCTCAATTAAAAACGCCAACATTGCGACAGTGTTAACTACATTTTGGCGCATTGATTTGCATTGATGCAGCAGAGGCAGCCAGCCCGATGCAATAACCATAAAAGCAAATGGCATTGTGGCACCTCGATGACGCCAACGGCTCAATGGAGAGTTGTGCCATTGCCGCTTTTCGCGAAATTCCCAGCCTGGGGGTCACTTGCAATGCGAATGCTCTAACTGCCTGCCCTCAGCACTCGGCACCGACACCGTACCCGACCGACCACCCTTCCCTGCTTCCACTGCACAGCTACCAGCTACCGTCTCTCGACGCTGTCGCCGCCTTTTATGCGCCAATTAAAAAATCTAATTTGCATGCGAATGCGAATGTCAAGATTTAGCTACGGACTCCGATTCTCACGGATAACCAGCGACTGACTGCACGGCATTTGAATGCTTTTTTTTTTAGTTAGTTTTTTTTTTTTTTTTTTTTTTTAATGAAAACACGTGTGGCTTATGATTTATCATAAGCAGCTGCTGCGTCCCAGAGAACAGAGATTACAGATCAGAGATCACTGCAACAATTATTTGCAACTGAATTAAAACAGTTAAGAGCAACAATGAGGATGAGTGAATGGCCCGCAGCTCGCAGCAACTGTAAATAAAAGCCGGCTTCAACTGCAACCTGTTCAATTAAGTGTTACGGCTTTTTTGACCTCTTGACATCTTTATAGAACAAACATATTTATAGAACTGATTTCACGATTTGATTTTGTTATGAATTTATGAGGATTTCTAATAAAAGTTATATTCTATAATTGCAACAGACTTGATTATCTTCACAAATTGTTTTGTTAATAGATATGATAAACAATAATAATCATTCATATACATTTTTAGCTTTTCATTTAATTTTGTCCTGAATTTATAAAAATCTCTAATTTGAGTTTTAGTCCGTAATTGCAACAGATTTAATTATATTTACATAAGTTAAACTGTTTTAAAAATAAGTATAATAAATATTCAAATACCATAAATTTTTTAGCTGTTTCTGAATACTTTTAATGTCAACTTTTCATTTCATTTCCATAATAATCATAAGCAACTGGCTTAATTATATTCGCATTGGTGGAACCTTTCTATAAATAGTTAAACAAATAATATGTATAATCATCATATTCAAATGGAATAGAATTTGTATTAGATATTTCTAAATACCTTTCGGTATCTACATTTTAAATATGTCAACTTTTAATTTCCAGTCGAATATACTTGACACATTTTCTACGGCATAGAGATAGCCCCATATAGAGCCTCATAGCTTGCTTCTCTATAAATACCTCAAACTAAGCATCATAACAATTATCGTTAAGAACGCTAAACGAAATCTTCTTTGGAATCAAGTTTGTTTCCTAAGTCTTTCGTTTTGCAGCGCTAGTGAGACACCAACGCCAATGCATAATTTATGCTCATGCCTCGATCGCAGACAATAAAGCAGCTTAATTTTGTTGTACAACACGCATTAAAGTCTTAGAAGCCCAACAACTCCCACAAACTATACAAATTTAGTGAATGCTGCTTCCGAATCGCTGTCGACATTCTCTCAACTGCTGCTGCTGCTGCTGCCTGATGCTGCTGCTGCTGCTGTCGGCTGTTGATGCCGCCTTTTGCCACTTTGGCATGAAATCAACTGTTCATTCAAACACAAATTATACTATTGGGCCCGTCGCTCAGTCCGTCTGTTTATCTCCCCATGGAGGAAAGAAAAAAAAAATGAGCTTAAGCTCATAAACGATTAACATACAAAACACACACGAAGGCCCAATCGCTCCAATCGGTCCGAGCTGAAGCATTTCAATATATAAGCCGTATAATAAAATATAACAATCATGCGATAAAACTCTTTCTCAATCACAATCCCATGAACACTCTCTCGCATACGCACACACACACATGCATACACACGCCTGGCGTTTGCCCATTCACCTGTAAAGTGTGGGAATGCATATACCGAAAATCGAAAGAAAAAAAAAAACCAACCGAGAAACCATCGAGATCGAGAGATGGTCAAGCTTTGGCCTCACAGCTATCAATAGAAATCAAAGTGGAAGGTAAAAAGCAAAGTCCGAGTAGAAATAGAAGTTGGAAGTCAGAGTTAAAGTCAAAGGCGAAGGCTAAGGCGACTGCGAAGGCGAATTCGAAGCCGAGTTCGAAACGCGCCTAAAGAAAACGTAGAAAATTCAAATTAGCTTCAGACTCGTAAATAAAAGATATTATGGCCAATCGAGCAATAAAACCAGTTAATCTCTAAATGTGCTGAGCGCTGAGGAAGCTGCTCGCGACTGGAACTGGGACTGGGACTGGGACTGGGCCGGGGGCCAGCAGCTCCATCAGGTTCAGCCTCATCAGAGAGAGAGAGAGAGGTCCCATCATTGCGGCTGCAGATTGTCGGCCTATATCTGAGCTTTACGACAAGCAACCTGCTAGGAAACGACAAATCAGTTAGCCCAGTGCTGAGGCGTATTTCAGTTAGCATTCCCAAGCATCAACATCTCCATCTGCATCGCCATCGACGTGGCCGAGTCAATCTTCAAGTTTATTTCCATCGGCGGGTGTCGGTAGTGCCTGAAAGGCAATCAAATCAATTTTATGAGCTCAGCAGACGCAATTGCAGCAGTTTTATGGCATTTCTAATACAGCAAAGAGAGAGAGAGAGAGAGAGAGAGAAGACTCATTCATTAGCTTGGTGTGTTGAGCCATTGATGGGGTGTAGACCGCAGACCGACCGGAAGCGGCAGCGCAGCCTGCGTGGGCATTCCAAGAGCCGCTCACTGGGAGCAGGGGGAGCGATTACCAGCGCTTAAAGCTAAGCCACAAATGCATTCGGTTATTAAGCCATTTAAGCGACGTGAGAAAATGCTCAGCATTCAATTGCGTACGGCTCAGCGGATGTTGTAAGTTAGATAGTTAAAAGCAAAAAATGGCAAGCGAACTGGAAGGGGCGGAGTGCGGAGTGCGCGCCATCTCGCTGGAGATGAAGTCAAGTGATCATCGCTTGCGGAAATTATTTATTAAACACTTTGGGCCAATCAAAGTGGGCTGGCTGGCTGGCTGGCAGGCTGGCTGCCTACACAGCTGGCCACAGCCAGCTCTCTTCGAGCTAAAACACATTTCTTTAATGACTATTTTCGGGAAACTAGCAACAAATTCAATTAATTCAACAAACACCGGTGGCACCGCTGGCCCGGCCGAAGCAAGCAGCTGCAATAACAACAACAACAAGAACAAGAACAGCTTTTAGACAGCGAAACCTTTGGCTTAGTTGGTGGCCTTCGCTCACTCACTTAGCAGGCCAATTGCTGGTTAGTTCTCTTTCTGCTTGCTGCTCATTTTGGCAGATCTTTCATTAAGACAAAAGTTTAGTGAATGAAACAGAGTTGGGGGCAGCCGGCCCTCCCCGCGGCCCGCCGTTTCCTTCCTTTCTATCCGCTCACTCGATCTTGGCCATCGCGTGCGCAGACTACGCTGTAGGTAAATCATTTGAAATTTGTTTTCCCCAAGATCTTGGCGAGATTGAGGCGTGCGCAAGATTTTAAGCTCATGTTGGTAGCGACGTCTCGTCGTCGACACTGCCTCTGGTGTCAGACTCGTCAGCGTTGGTGTTTTTCGGAATTTTGCTGTGTGTGGGATTCGTGCTGTTGCCGCAGAGGAAGTGCAAAGCGATCCCCGATAAGATCTTAGCTCACACAGAAATTAATTGCCAACGGGTGGCAAACAGCTTCTGACAAATAGGCTAACAAGTTGGGGGCAGTGTTCCAAGCCTGGCTTGGATTTACATTCGACCCGACTTAGCTATTGTGGATTCCAGGGAAGTCGAATTAAATCAAAGACGGATTCCCAACTATACATAGCTATGTTAAGAACTTTGATAAATAAAAACTCTCAGTCTGCAATTAAATCAGTCTCTTGCTTACATTTTTAGCCAAGCACAATCAGCCTCTGTTCGAGGCACGCCTTTCAGTTTTTGAGCACAATTGTTTCGTAATTGGTCAATTTAAATTTACATGAATGAAACTTATTTATTAGATATTAGAGTCAATATAAAATAAGGAATAACTTTAATTATTTGGCTTACTCAAGTATAATATATTTTTTAAATATAGATGTAATTGATGAATATGTGTTGATCTCTCTCCGATCATTCGTAGTTTTGGGGTTGTCGCTTATAGTACTCAATATTATGGAATATTGTGGAATAGGCTTATAGAACAAGAGTTGCCTGAAGAGAATCACATTGTCCCTTTCGTTTGCTTAAAATAATGTAATATGATGTACTAATTTAATATTAAAATACTAGTATTATATACTAATAAAATAATACTAGGAAAAAATAATCAAAAATTCTAGAGTGTAACAGACAATTATTATTATTATTATTTTGCTATTTATACGAGTTAGACAGCTGTCGTCAGAGTGAATTTAAATAATTGAAAATTGTCTTATTTTCGAATTCAATACATTTGTATATGGATAATAAACATTTAAATAGTTCTGAATATATGTAAATAAAATTATGTTCTACTTTAAAACATTTCATTTACTGAAATCTTATCAATTGCCAGCTATTATTTTTATTTTATTTATGAATTTTAATAGACTTCGATCAATAAAAGGTTTTCAATTAACATTCAGCATTCATTGAATAGTATTCAGTTGCGTCGAAAGTTAAGTTGAGTTTTTGCTGAATAAAACAAATACTTGAAAAGTATCTAGTTTACATGAATGTTTGAAATTGATCATCATTATCTAAAAACCATGTATCCGAAAACTTTAAATATTAATGAGCATCCTTGATAATAGGAAAATAGTTCTAGAAACATCTCAGTCACAAATGCAACATAACATATATACATGTTAGATACATATATACATATAATGTTTCAAATTATTCATTCAAGGGACATATAATTACAATATATGTAAATGGCAAATGGGCTAGCGATTGATTTCATTTTTTTATGAAATGTCAAAGTCAATCTCTCAAAAATAAAAATGAAATTATTTTTCTTGTCTTTAATAATACCATAGATATTTCGAGCTTATGAACAAAAATGGGCATTAGCCTATAGAGTCATAATAGAAGATATAATAAACAAGCAATCAACAGCATAAATAAACAGCAATCAAATATTATTACTCTCTTAATATACGTGCCAGAAGACTTCGTCATAGAAGAAGCCTTAAAAGATTCGAGAAACTGTACTTCACATTTTCCGAATGGATGCTAAAAAATTATGAAAATAAAATGGTAAATGAGAGTATTTCAATAGTGCTTAAGGTCTTCTCTCATCCTGTCTAAATTCCACGCCCACATTAAGGTAAGAAGAAAATTAGTAACAAAATGTTAGAAAATCATACTTAAAGCAAAAGATGGGCAAAGAATATATTGAACAAACTTTTGCTAATAAAAAGGTAATCAGGTAAGGAATAAAAAACTTTTTTAGTGTGCTACCTTATTCTATAACATCAAAGTAGAGAGAGGAATAGAAGGAACTCAATAGAAAAGGAACTCAGATTTGATAATGGTACTATAACTATAATTATATCACACATATGTATATGTGTATTGACCTTGTGGGCTGCCCAATTATATTCAATAAACTCTTATTAATTTAATTTTATAATAATAATACTAATAGGAATATAGGAACTCAATATAAACGGAAGTAAAATTTGATAATGGTAATGATAATGGTAATGGTGTTCTAGACTTAACCTAACTATAACAATATCATGCATTAATTGGATCGAGTGATATCTTAGACAAGGGACTCCTTACTCAATATAAAAGCAACTTACATTTGATAATGATAATGAGAATGCAAATGGTATTCTAGACTTAACCTAACTATAATAATATCACACATTAATTGGATTGAGTGATACAAGGGACTCATTACTCAATATAAAAAGAACTTTAAGTTAATAATGGTAATGAGAATGCAAATGGTATTCTAGACTTAACCGAACTATAATAATATCACACATTATGTATATCGACCTTGTGGGTTGCCCAATCTTTTGCTTAAGGCACACAAAGGATTGAGTGATATTCCTTCATAGTTTTATACAAGGGACTCATTAGTTTCGCAGACAAAGCTCATCAAATTGTAGCCAGCTGCGCTGGCTGTTACCCTTGGGGTGGCCCGTGCTTTCCTTTAAAGCTTCACTGCGGGAAACAACTATTCGGCCGGCAACAAACCAGAGGATGACAGAGTCCCAGGCTGATTGCCGTTAGCAACTGCGCAGAAGTTGCCTAATTTTGAATTTACATGCGCAGCTGCGTTATCTGCGCCGCGGCAAAAGAGGCCTACAGAGCAGGGTCGAGGAGGAGGAGGAGGAGGCCTGGCCTATTGCTGCCCGTTAAAGGAGCAGCCGGTTTGTCCTGCTCCCGGGTCGGCGGTGGCGGAAGGCGAACGCCGCAAAGATTACGCTGCAAATGCGCAAAAGATTCCGGAAAAGGAGAATGAAAAGGGGTGGTGGGTCGCCGCCGCCCTACCTAGTGTCAAGAAACCCGTTTTTCCTTAATGGACAGGCAGCTGGCTGGCAGACAGGCCCGAGCGAAGTTCGAGTCGCTTGCCAGCAACTTGAGCGTGACACATTGATAAATAAGCGCAGATTTATAGTCGCATTTTGAGTATGGCACAATGAAGCTGCGAGGGGCACACAAACTGAGAGCACACATGGCAGCCACCCGCCCTAGTCCTTCCAAGACATCAGCTTCGACTCTCAGCTCGAGTCGGAGTCCAAGTACGACCCCGAGTCGAATTCGCAAAGCAACTCCATTTGCCTCGTGTATATTTATGTCATTAAATTTAAGCATTTTCGTTTAGGCAACTCAACTGCCAACCCTGTGATTAACTTGGCTGCTGCTGCTGTGGCTGCTGCTGCTGCTGCTGCTGCTGGGGCCTCTTGGCCAATTGCATGTCCGGCTAATAGTTGGGAGTCCGACTTCAACTCCGACTCGGAATTTCATATGAAATTATAAGCGCTTTAGTTTTATTATGCGTTGTCTGCGTTGCCGAGATGTTGGCGTCGGCGGTGCTGCTGCTCCTGGGGATGTTGGTGGCGGTGTTGACCACTGCCACGCAGTGATAAATGTTTCCTATGCCTTGGTATTTCACCCGCGGCATTACCACAACAACAACAACAACAATAGCAGCAGCAGCAGCAGCATCAGCAGAAAGAGAATTCATACAAATGCAAATTTAATTGTAGTCGCAGTGGCATTCACATTCACATTCAGATCCAGGGGACGAGGCCCAAGTCTAAGTCCACATCAAGCTCGGCCTCAAAATGAATGCTTTCAGCATGGCACGCAATTTAAGTGGGCGTGCCCGGGGGCACAGCGACAGCCAGAGCTGAAGAAAAGCAGCAGAAACAAATATGCCAATTCGTTTGAATTTCTTTAAATGTTTCTGCTTTATATATTTTTTTGTCCACCTTCTAATGCTAGAATTGGCAGTAGCTAACGGTAACAGTTGCCTTTTTGCTAACCCCGTTAACGGTTCTGCAGCAGTTTCTTTTTGTCTGGCCACAGTCACACGCAACGCATATGCGTCGCTGTCTGCGCCTGCGTCGGCGTCTGCGCTTGCGTCGGCGTCGTCCATATGTCATTCGAGGCCGCTACGTTTGAGGCACTTGTTCTGGCCAATCGATTGCTTTAATAGCTGCCCCATGGCCAGGTTCTAATTGCAATTGTAATTGCTGGCCCAGATGCTGCTCCTGCTGCTGCTGCTGCTGTTGCTACATATCTGACACCTTCTCGCATGCAACCGCAAGGGATCCGGCTATAGTTTCACTTCCTTCAACTGTCGGCCCGTGCGCTTCCTGCGACTAGTCACACCTTCTCAGCTGTTCCTCAGATTTGTTCGACAGTTTTTCCAATGACTGTTTCGTAATTGCAATTGTGCGTGACTTCTGTGCACGTCTTCCTCTTCAATTCGTGCATGAGTGTGCGTGTGTGTGTGTGTCTGTGTGTAGGAGCGCGCCAAGAGTTTTTGTCCTGCGCCTCGCAACAGCTGTTGAAGCTGCTTCTGTTCAGTGTAGCTCATGGACAAAGAACGCCGCCCTTGCAATATCATTGTGCTGTTTGCTTGAGGTCAATAATCTCCGCAGGGGTGGCTTGCAATTAGGGGAATGTTTGCAGAATATTTTGCACTTAGAAGGACACCCTTGTCTTCAAGATCGGTGATCTGCGCTATTGCCTTCTAAGAAACCAGAACGAATTTTCTTAAATATTTATTTATATTTCTTATTTTACTTAATAAATATTTCAATATAATGCTAATATGTAATACGAAGTAATTAATAATATTTTTACTTATTCATACCGGTTTTTATTATGAAAATTGAAGGAATATGTATTTTAATAAGAATAAACAAAAAGATATAAAAATATATATTTTTTTAAATATAAAGATATATGTAGTAATTCAATCAAAATTGATAACATTTATTTAAATTGTTTGGTATGAAATGACTATTTACAGGAATTAACTAATTGGTATTGAAATGTGATATTAATTCTTTCGCTTTTATTTTTTTATTTAAAAGGACTTGCTTCTGTATGCCTTATATAAATTAAATTAATATGTGTAGGGTAACATTTGCCTAATTGGAAGATATTTACATTATGATTGGGTACATATTGCGAATGATTTGATTTATTTTATCTAATTTAAATACCACATGATGTTTAAATTAAAGCTTCTTAAAAACCATAGTAATACATTTCATTTCTTTTATATATATATTCATGGAAATACTAAAAAATAGTTGATGATATAAATAAAAATAAATATAAATAATTTAGAAATTCATTGTATTTCATTAATTGTATTTCTATACTTATATTAACTTAAAGACAAACCAAATATAAGAGCTATTATAATCGATGGCTAAAACTAACTAAAGAATATTTCAGCATAAGAATTAATAGCAGCCCAAAAGAATAGGAGGACAGGAGAATTCCAAAAACTTTTTTGGATATTTAGATTCTAAATGAAGCAGACTTAAATCACGATAATGTCTTTAGAATTAGATAATAAGATAATTATTCAACTGGAGCTGCACAGTTAATATTCCAATAAGTTAAATTCAGTTAACTTTGTTAATAATTATCTACTCATGCATCATGTGGCAAATACGCTTCGTTCATCTATTTGCATTGTAGGAAAAGATAATCAAGTTTAATTGCGATCAGGCATCAGAGCAGTCCGCTCTTTGTCGATGCTAATGTCATTAGTGTGGAGTACAAATATACTACATATGCTATGCTTAATGGATCATGCGGGTGTTCCCTTTCCAGCAGCAGCAACAGCAGCAACTCAGCAGCAACGAAAACACCAACAACAAATCAAAGTAAATCTCAAAGAAAGTAGGTAGCAGAAATTGTATGTTATTGTATAAGCGGAAGGGAAACACACCGGGCCGTAGATAATAACAATAATAATGATAATGCACAGGAGGGAACGCGCGCCAAGACGGCCGAGAGGAACGAGAAACGAGGAACAGCTGAGAAGCGCAGCAGTCAAAGGAAAGAAACCAAATATCGCCTTACGGCAGGGATTTCAGTTTTAGGTTCAGGTGCGAGGGTGTGCATTTTTTGTCATGCAGCAGCAGCAGAAGCAGCAGAAGCAGCGGCAGCAGCAGCAGGAAGAATAGCCTCCTGCTTGCTCCCTGCTCCCTTGCCATAATAATTTGTAGCACGTGGCCTATTTGGCCATTGTGACCCGAGCAAAGTTGGCGCCTTTTTTGGGCACACGGCCATAAAAAGACGGCTACGACGACGACGACGACGACGACGGCGACGACGTCGATGTCGACGTGATTGCGGGTGCCTCAATTATCTAACCATATGAGTGAATAAAGGGGCAGAAGCGCGGTAGACGGTGCCTGGTATCTGATTACAGAGCTCTGATACTTTGTTGCACTCTCGGTATCGATTGTTGGTCATTCAACACCCACGCGATGCGGATGCAGGAAGCGCTGCGGGGCTTCACAGCTCGGGATGGCACAGGAACTGTGCGCATGTGATCTGCATAAGGCATCAGGCATCGGGCATAAGGCCTCGCAGTTTGGCCGCAACAACTCGCTAGAATTGACCACGGCCAAAGAAGGTTATAATTGGCCCAAGGCAACGCCAATTCATCAACGCCGATTGC
This sequence comes from Drosophila arizonae, assembly GCF_054131065.1. Taxonomy (NCBI): domain Eukaryota; kingdom Metazoa; phylum Arthropoda; class Insecta; order Diptera; family Drosophilidae; genus Drosophila; species Drosophila arizonae. The sequence goes on along the minus strand of NC_142924.1, from coordinate 23,994,793 downwards.
CATTTGTGTTGACAACTAACACACTGAACACTGGAACTTGGAGCTGGATGCGAATCCAAAGCTGAAGCTGCCACTGATGCAGCTGATGCAGCTGCCAGACTGCACATAGTTGGCATGAAGCGTGTTGATTTCGCACTTTACAGCTTGTACAACCAGCAATGGCAACTGACACAGCCAACAGCCAACAGCCAACAAGTGGCGTGCCTGTTGTTGCTTCTGCTGTGCTATGAAATTATTTTATTTAATAACAAACTGCAAACATGAATATGGTCAGCAATTGTCGCTGCTGGCCAAAGCGCGCTAATTGCGCACGAAAAACTCCACAGAATTTATTACATTTCAATTATGTATATGGGCAAATGTTGGCACAGCCAATTCGCATCGCATAAATCTCAACGAGCGCTGCTCACCGTCCGCAGCATCATCAACATCATTCAACTGCTGCCTGCCTGTCAAATTAGCCAGAAAATCAGTCAGCAACATTGCGCACTAAGTAGCCGCAGCCGCAGCCGCAGCCGCAGCTGCAGCTCGGCAACACTTTAGCAGCATGTTGTTACTGCTGCTTGCAACATGCAACCAACTGTGCCCCGTCCACAGCTCCAGTTGGCTTTTCACGTTGTTCCAATTGGTCCAACATGGTCTTACCCAAACACAATATGCACTTATGTTTGCTTATTAGTGATGGTATATATAGGCAATGTATCCATAATTGTTGCATATGCGAGTGAGTTACTAAATCTCGATGTATTCAAAAATATTTAGTTGAATAATATATGCTAAATGTTTACAGTAGAATGTTTACAATAGAATGAATAATATTGTAAAATATTTAGCTATATTTTAAATGAAACAATACAACTTTAAATATAATATATACTGTAGAATCCGTTTAGAGCGACGTCCATATAAGATTTTATTATGTTGTTACTTTGTTATTTTGATTTAAATATATTTGTTTGTTTAAATATTTTTGTATTAGTTTTAAATTTCAAAATTATTGACCCAAAGCAAATGAAGAATTACTATAGGTAATTTTCTGTTTTTTAAACGAATAGTTAATTATAAAAAAAATAATATAAATGTATATACATACATATATTTAATAAAAATATTTAAAAATGTGAGAAAAATGTGTTTTCCATATCTTTGTTACTTACGTCTTTATGATTATTGATCCAAACTAAATTGTTCTACGTTTAGCATTTTTATTTAGGCTAGCGAAAGATATTGAATTTACTGATAACCTTAATTGCCTCATATTCTCTTTTAGCAGTCCATTCAAGTTCTTTGTTGATTCATAATTAATATCTGTAAGAGTGTTTGCCCCTTTTCCTGGACAAGACAATTACGCATTCCTTCAGATGTTAGCGCTGTGGAGGAGCGAGGCAATAGCTGAAGCTCAGCAACGTGTGTGGCCGCTTAAAAGGTTGCTAGCAACTGTTGCTCTCGGCTGTTGCTGCTGGCGTTGCCTTTTGCAGTTGCAGCTCTTGTCGTTGCTCGTGCATAAATCGTGTGAAATATCGCATTTCGCGCAGTTTCGCATCGTGTTAACGAGTGTGACATACACACACAAGCAGAAACACGCATTTATTTGTCTTAGCCAGGCAACGTTGCAGTTGTTGTTGTTGTTGTCGTTGTTGCTACTGCCCAACTCCTTAGCTGGCCAGTGATTGTCACTTGATTGCTTTGCATGCAGTTGTTCATGTTGCTGTTGTTGTTGCTGTTGTTGTAGCTGCTTTGTTCACTGTGTGTATACTTGCATATATTGACAGCGCTGTGTGATAATTCTGTTGACATTGATATAGCTCTGGGGCGAAGGCCCAACTATGGGCCATATTGTTACTGCAGTTGCTGCCGCTGCTGCAGCAACGCCCACCAAACAATTGACAGTCAACATGCCAAAAACCTACAAAAACCAAAAGCAAAAACAAGAAAAAGACTCAACTAAAAAAAGCAAATGACTGAGGCAGCGTCAGCTTTTGGAGCTGCGGCAATCTGATAAAGCTGCGGCTGTTGCACATGCGCATGTTGCACGCCTACAAAATCATGTTGCACGTCAATTGCAAAGCTCGCAAAATGTGCATGCGCTGCATGCGTTTTTCTTAGCTCTTTTGTAGCTTTACTTGCCTGCTTATTTAAATTCTGCAATGATTTTTTCAAAGTACTCTTCGCTGCTCGGATTGCTTTTCAAGGCCGCCCGTGCAATGTGTGTGGCCATAACTTAGTCGGGGGGAGGCGGCGGCAGCATGTTGCTGACAGACGGCAGCCAGAAAGCGGGCAGTACGACTAGCAACACCACTAACAACAGCAACAACAGCAACAACAGCAACAGCAACAGTAACAACAACAATGAAAGCGAGTGCAACACCAACGCCAAAGCCACAACGACAATATCGAATTGCGAGTTTCGCTGTTGTTGTTGCTGTTGCTGTAGCTGCTGCTGCTGCTGCTGCTGCTGTTGGGCGGCAATTGATTCTTAAAAAACGCTGACATCTTACATGTTGCAGCAACATGTTGCCGCATGCTCAATGGCTCGCGAGCAGAGATTTGCCTACGTTGTCCGCAGCGCAGCCGAGGCAGCGTTGACAAATTGTTACATGTGCTCCGCGCACTCGAAGAGCATCGCATTACGCAAAGGAAACGCAGCGTTGGCTCGAAATCGCAATTGCAATATGGCGAGCGGAAATTGAAAATTACTTAAAAATTCGCCGAATAAAACGCCCACCAAATGGCAGCGAGTAGGTAGCGGGGCGTTGTTGGTAGTACAATAATCCTTGCCGGGCCAAGCTAATAATCGCATAATACACGTTCCAAGCTAATGATTAACTTGCATCATTATCGCACAAGATCAGCGCAGCAGCAATTGCAACAACAGCAAGAACAACAGCAAACAACCCAACGCGGACTCTAAGGGCTTTGAGCTGAGCCGAGCTCAAGGTTTGGGTTGGTTTTTTTGCTCCAATCTTGAAATTAGCTGCTGCTGCTGCTGCTGCTGCCGTATCTGCAGAAGCTGTTCCGATGGGCAGGACAACAGGGCATCCTGCACTTTTACTCGATTCATTGAAGAAACGACGCGCGCTCGATGCCCGGGGCAATGCTTTGGCTGCAATCTGCTTTTATTTTATGCGCAGCGCGCTTAAAAATGCAGTCAGCGTCTCAGAAGCTGGGCTCCAGACGACACAGACAGGAACCTGCCGCTTAGGCGAAGACCTGATGGCCCCAAAAAGGCAAACGGCCCGACAGCGACAGGCACCACAGCAACAACAACAGCTCCAAGCAAAAGCAACAAAGTAAACGGCAGCAAACGCTAAAAAATAAGTTTTGCCGAGGGAGAAAATTCACTGCATCCTCCCACTTTTTGCTGCTGCTGCTGCTGCTACGTGGCCCAGGCAATTGGCTATTATGTTGCTGTTGTTTCTGATGTTGCTCTTGTATTAGCCGTTGTTGTTGTTGCTGTTGCTGCTGCTGCTCTGGAGCCAATCATTATATGCGTTTTTCATACTTTTTTATGCGGGAGTTGCTGCCGGGAGTTGCTCCTGCTCTTGCTCTTGCTGTTGCTGTTGCTATTGCTGAGTTGCTGGTTAAGAAATGCTGCTACAATTTTTGATTTATGCACGACCAAATGAGTTCGAGTTTGCGAGAGAAACAGCATACGAGAGCCAAAAGCAGTAATAAAGAAAAATTAAAATCCTGGCTGCAGCAGTGGGTACATCAACGTGCGTGCACACCCACACTTCCGGCTCTAAATTGAATGTGGGCGTGGCATGTGGTGCACACAAACGGCAACGGGCAACGAATGGCCAAATGGAATGTAGCACCCATGTTGCTGGCGGGCAATCGCAGCAGCGAAATACACACATAATTATTCTGCTGCTGCTGCTGCTGTTGTTGTTGCTGTTGATGTTGCTGGAGTCTTTTGATCGTTTGGTAGCCAAACATCAAAGTATCAAGCTTGAAGCAAACGAAAAGCGAATTGCAAACAAGTCAAGAAACCAACGACGATCGCTGAGCGACAAATCGTCGAAAGTTACAGTTTAAGTTGCTGCTTAGCTAGACTCGCGGCAACAGTTGCTTGTAGTGATTGGCAGCAGCCAGCCAGCCGTGCAGCCAGCAGATAATCAGAATTCCAACATTTTCACCTGTTGCCGTTTGCTGCTGCCTGCAGTTTGACATGTGCCGCACATGCCGTTGCCATTTGTCTGCACTTTAATGACACACCACGTCCCCAGCCTCAGCCCCAGCCCCAGCCCCAGCCACAGCCACAGATTCAGCTTCAGCTGTAGCTACAGTCACTGACTCCAATCCTCGCCTCGACGGCAGCAATCAGCTAAGCATCTTGGCGCGTTGACAATCTATGCGCATAGTTTAGCATTTACTGTTGGAATTATTGAACCACATGCGAAGTTCGACTGGCAGTCGCTGGCTGACCCACTTGCTGCACCAGCTGATGTCCGCTCACGGCTGTCACGGAGCGGAGCGGGACTCCAGCGGGCCGAGTCGCATGGTCGCATGGGCAGCCCAAACATCATCAATGGGCAGCGGGCACCACCCTTGGCCAGCCTCAAAGTGTCATTAGTATGTTAATTTCACAGAAAATTCATACGCAGCGTGGTACGCCTGCAATGCAATTGCCAATGCGCATATTTAAATGTCTGCTTAGTGCGACTGTTTCTTGTTGCGGCTACCGTGCACATACCCTAGACGCCTTCAAAACGGTCCCGGGTAGCTTAGCTATATAGTTAATATAACAAAAATAACTGATTTCATTTCAATTATATTAGTATTATTCGAATAGAATATCTTATCGAAATATCAGTTGATGCATAGTATTGGGTAATATTGATAGAGTGAGATGTTAATTAACACTAATATCAGGTGTGGTCCTGACGAGGTTGCCAGTTGGTTACATGGATGTAATCGAACGTGCTAGTGAAAATCGGACAGTTGATTAGCAAGAGGAAGAAGAGCAACAGTGCTGGAACACGCTGGACTCCATAAAATTATCTAATCTGCTGAAATATCCGACATATATATACTATACATATACATATACATATATATGATAATTATGATTTCGAGTAGAAAATAAATATAAAATTTATATGACTTTTATATTAAACCTTTTTACCCCTGCCAATTCAAACTGCTTGAGTTACCTGCATTTTAGTTTGCTCCCATGATTTTCATAAGCAATACATAGTAATAATAATTATACCTCATTGATATTAATTTTCATGTAATATATGTGTCAGGATTATTATTTGATACATTATATATTTTTTAAACTAAATGCAAATAAAATATTAAAATACAATATGTAAAATTGTAAAAAAAATACTTTAAATTATAAAAGTATATGTATATTAAATGTTATACAAATATATTTATATATTTAAATATTTTTTGTTTAATACAAATTTATTACTACTATATTACTATATTCAAAATATATATATATATATTCAAAATCATATAATATATATTATTTATTATTATATTTAAGTATGTTATATTTAAGTTTAATGCAGATATAATACTATTCAAAAGATAATAAGCCAAATTTAAAAAAAAATATATATATTAACATAAATATTATTTTAATACCATTCAGATATTACTCACAGTTGTAACCAACTGCTTCTGGTCACATATATACCATGTATGTATAGATATGCTTGATTAGAAGTGTACAAATTTTAAATTCCTGACCTCCCACACACACGCATACACACACACATACACACATTGTGTGTGTGACGATAGCAGGCGCATCGAAGGGGGAAATACTCAATAACAAATAGCAAAAGCAACTGCAATCAAATGCGTAGTTGACCCCTGGCTTGGCCTCGGCGAAAACAAATAAACAACACAGCAAAAGACACTTGGTAAATGCGAAAAGGGGCACCGGCTGAATTTGCATAGGAAAAACATCGTTTCCGCCAACACAAAGCGGCCACGGGGCGGTTTAGTTGGTCAAAGGGGATGTGGGACTGAGGGGGCTGGCGTGGGGGCAATTGTATATATTAAATGTGTACTCGCACTCACACACTCGCTCTCACACACTCACACTTGTTATTTCGCACAGCTACTATCTCGCCTCGTACTCCCAGCGGGCGGCCTTCGATGGGCCGCACACAATGGGGACTCAGATTTAACTAGAAACTGTACTTTCTTCGAGTCGCCTTAAACGATGTGGTGCTGTGCGGTGGTGCAGTGGTGCGGTGATGCAGTCGCTTGGCCAATTTATGGACAGTGCCATCATCACTAGGCATTTGAGAAATGCGTGCAAAATGACAGAGCTGGCCACACTAATTAGTTTGTCTTTCAGCCCGCCTAGAGCTTGGCGAACGGAACAAGGCGTGGCTGCAGCTCCAGTTGGATCATCGCCGCCTGGCCGGCTTGCCGCTTCGATAGCCAGCGGCTGCTGCATAATTTAGGTAGCAAAAGCAGCCACCATACGGCGAACAAATTCCTAAGTCCTGCCAGTCCGAGCTCTTGGCCTGTTTTTATGGCCAGATCACTTTGCCAGGCTACAAACGCCCACACAGCAAACTCGGTTTCGCTACCTCTTGCTGGTGTGCTTAATTTCCTGGAATTAATCCCTGCTCTGGGCCATGCTAATATTTAAGTATTAAACTCAAAGGGAAACTGCCTTGACTGCATTGAACACAGAATACCCTATAAAAATATGAAAACACTATCCAACCGATCAGTGGCTTAACTGAGCTCGAATATATTTCAATAAATATACAAGTATATAAAAATATTTGTTTTCCACTTTCATCTAGTCTTCTTTGTATATCTGCTCTGTATATGGCATTATGCATTTAAAAATTTTAGAAAGGGTATGCGAACTGTGCGGCCTTCCACAATAAGCGCATGTCTTTGCCTTCTTTTCGCTTAGCTATTTACATAATTGGCAACACAGTTGGCCCTGAATATAGTCTCCATCTATAAAGTATTTCGAAGAGATCAGTGTTTAAAACCCTATTCTATTTAAATGTTAAAATGTTACCGAAGAATTCACCAGGCCGTCGGCGTTTGATTTCGCAAGTCAACGGTGAGGTGGGAAGATATACTGGATTTGCCCCGAGACTCTTCCATTTCCTGAACGTGAACTTAGGGTAAGTAAGGATGAGTCACTCCATGGATTGTGGTATTGTATACAGTTCACAGTTAAACAGCTCAGTTTTGTCTTTTATGCTTCAGCTTCGTCTCCTACAGAAATCCTCAATTTCTTCCCGAAATGAAGTACCAACTGACGTAAGAAACTTGTATTACTTGTCCAGCATATCATCTAAAATACCATCTATCCATAGGGACTCGGAGGCGTTTGTTAATTTGATCAAATGTACTCTTGGCACGGGTGTTTTGGCTCTGCCCAGAGCCTACTGTAACACTGGCTGGCTGCTGGGCCTGGCAGGCTCAATTCTAATCTCCTCCCTTCTGTTGTATGCTATGCATGTGTTGGTAGTGTTTGAATATATGCATGATCTTATAGCTCTTACACCATCCTGCCCCATCCAGCTCAACGACATCAACCTGACTCGCAAGCGCTATAAAATGACAATGCTCAGCTACAGCGAGGCCATGCATTTGGCTATCTTGAATGGACCCTATTGGATCCGGCCTCTGAGCAAGTACTTTGCGTGAGTTTGTGTCCCCCAAGATCAACATGGATGATCAATATATGTGATTCATAGCCGACAGGTGGATGCATTTCTGTGCATTTATCACTTTGGCGTGGATGTGGTGTACGTCGTGTTTATTGGCAAGAATCTCAAGGAGTTGGGCGACGATTATCTGCCGCCCATCGACACGCGCATTTATATTGCCCTCATGACGCTGCCTCTAATCCTAACCTTCCTCATACGCAACCTCAAGTATCTGGTGCCACTGGCCGTCATCTCAAACCTCTTTATGATTGTTGGTAGGTATCAGGTATCAGATCTAGTAGAATGACTTAAATGTGGACTACCTTGCAGGTGTTGGAATTGTTGTTACCTATTTATTAGTCGATTTGCCCGATTTGGAGGAGCGACGACCCGTGCAAAGTTTATCCCAATTGCCGTCATTCTTTGGCACCATTATGTTTTCGGTTAATGCGATAGGCGTGGTGAGTTGTATTCTAGCACCTGTCTGCCTTATTGTCGACCCTTCTTCTTACTTCTTATTAGACACTCCAACTGCAAGTAAATATGCGACAGCCAGAAAATTTTATGGGCACGTGTGGCGTACTGAATCGGGCCATGTTTATCTCAATTGCGTTCTACACTGCCTTCGGTTTCTTGGGCTATTGGAAGTACGGAGATGATACTGCGACATACATTCTCAAAAATCTACCGGACGAAACGTATGCTAATACTCGAAATCTTTCACTTCCCAACACCTCCATTAATTAAGTCTTCAACAGCCTATCCAAGTGCGCCACTGCCCTATTTGTTATGGCCATATTTTGTAGCTATGCCCTGCAGGGCTACGTGACCATTGAGATTATCTGGCACAGCTACATGACACCCAGGCCAATGGATAGCGCCACACTGTGGGTAGAGTATCTGATGCGCATGGCCATGGTGGTGGCATCAGTTCTGTGCGCCATTGCCTATCCAGACTTCGGTCTGCTCCTCTCGCTTGTCGGCTCCTTCTGCCTGTCCCAGCTGAGCCTGATTTATCCAGGCATTATCAATATATGCGTCTGCTATAGTGACGGATATGGACCCTTGAAAATTATGTTCTGGCGCTCTTTGCTTTTCATCGCATTGGGCTTTTTCGGAGGCATTGCTGGCACTATGGCCTCAGTAGCAGCCATCAAGCAAAAATATGACAATCGCATTTTATATTTTTTTAGTTATTTTCAACCGCATTAAATTAAAATATTCATTGATATAAGCTAACATATTCTAATCATTTGAATTATTTTTGTGTAATAAAATCAATCATTACCCTCAAAGTACTAATACTGGATAAAAGTAGTATCGACTTGGGTTTACCTGCACATATATAGATATAAATTTAGTTCGACTATTATTTATTTTCAACATATCAGAACCTTAGTATGTCGACAGATACATTTCAGAATTAGATTATCGTTTTTTAGGATTTTTCTAATTTCTTTTTTGAACCTTTTCTTTAATAACTTACCATTGTTGAGTCTAATTAAAATTGATATAGTGAAAAATTCTGCAGTGTAAATCACAGATAGAGATAGTTCGAGATGGCAGAAAAGTATGTGATTGTCTGTAAGATTATTCTGAGCATCTATAATAATCAGTTTCTATTAACTATCAACAGATCCAATGAAAAGGTGTTTGATCCATATGAGGCCCGTGAAGTGGAAAAACCCTTATCGTAAGTCTGATCCACATATATCAACCTACTGCAGGTCACTGAGCTCTTCCACAGCAATTGCGATGCGTTATTATCGCTGCTGAAGTGTGTGGTCGGAACCGGTTGCTTGGCCCTGCCCCTCGCCTTCTTCTATGTTGGCTATGTGGGCGGCATCATTCTGACGATCGTTGTCACAGCCCTTTTAATTTATGGATTGCAACTACTGGTAAGCGGCATATTTGTGAAAGGATCATGCTAAATATCCCCCATCCTTAGATTCGTTGTATGGTAGAGTCTAGTCGACGGAACATGGTCGGCTATATGACCTTTCCAGAGACAATGTCATATGCAATTTCTGTAGGGCCGAAGTGCTGCCATTGGGCCTCGAAGTGCTCTGGGCATTTAGTAAATGCTATTCTGATATTCTCCCACTACGGTGTGTGCGTAGTTTATATCGTGTTTGTAAGCGTAAATGTGAAGCAAGTTATTGATCATAACTGCAAGGAATTGGATGTCCGGCTTTATTGTTTCATAGTAGGAATGTTATCATTGCCACTATTTCTACTGCGGCACCTGAAGTATTTGGTGCCCACAAATATAATTGCCAATATTTTGATGTACACTGGTTTTGGATGTATCTTTTACTATTTTTTTACAAATTTACCTCCCATTAAAGATGTCGAGCTTTTTAATTATCAGCTTCCATTGTTTTTTGGCATCCTGCTGTTTGCCACTTCGTCCGTGGGCGTGGTAAGTCAATGTCATATTCATAGCCATTATATTTGAAATTAACTGGCCTTTCTCGCAGATGCTTGCCATCGAATCGAAAATGGCCAAACCACGGGATTATCTGGGCTGGTTCGGTGTTCTGAATCGCGGAGCAGTGTTTGTGGCTCTAACATATATAATATTTGGATTCATGGGGTATTGGCGCTATGGTAGTATTGTGGCGGCTAGTGTGACTTTAAATATGCCCACTAGTGAAGCGTAAGTATTCTTCACAAAGGCTCTAATATATGCTCGTATTTATGCACACTAATGCCAACAGGCTGGCGCAGGTTATCAAACTGTTCATTGCGATATCCGTGTTCTTCACGTTTCCGTTGAGTGGATACGTTGTTGTCGATATCGTATGCAATCAATATATTGCAAAAAACCACAATCCCAAGAACCCGCATATGATTGAATACATATTTCGCGCTTGCTTCGTGATTGTGTGCACAGCTAATGCAATCGCTTTCCCCAATTTGGGTCCACTCTTAGCTTTGGTTGGAGCATTTTCCATATCGCTACTGAATATCATTTTTCCGTGTTGGATTGAGATCTGCCTCTTGTATGGCTCATCGTATGGCCCTGGAAAATGGAAACTGGTTAAAGATATAATAATAATTATAATAGGGTTGGCTATTCTTGGATACGGAACTTATTCGGCTATCATGGATATGATCCGCGAGTATGGCGGTAGTAATAATGCTGACGCTGGTGCTGATAATAGCAACAAAACCAAGGGAGCCGAAGATATAGAAGATGAACTAAATGCAGCTACCATAAATGATCCAATTATTGATGATATAACTCCCGCACAGAAATTTTACTTTTGATTGTAGATTGCAACAAAGTTGATCCTGACAACGTACAGAAATCCAGAAACCCACATAAATAGTCTCTTCAAAGAAAAATCAGTGCATAAATCTCTATTTTATTTATATTATGAGGTGTTACCGTCGTCGTTTGATTTCAAATTTCGACGAGGAAGCAGAAAAAATACTAGATATACCCCGACCTCCTTCCATTTCCTTTACGCAAACTTAGGGTAAGTATAGATGAGTCACTCCATGAATTATGATATTTTTATATAGTTCACAGTTAACCAGCTCAGTTTTGGCTTTTATATTTCAGCTTCGTGCCCTACAAGAATCCACAACTGATGTAAGCAACTTGTACTACTTATCCAGTATATCATCGAAAAGGTCTATCCATAAGGATTTGTAGGCGTGTCTCATGCATTTGGTTATTTCGAATGGAGCTTGCATAACCAGATTGGGCAACATCCTCTCGTTTGTGACAGTCGAGTGTCTTTGTTTATCCAGAATATATGCCTCACCATTGTAAAGGATATGGACTCTCGAAAGATTGGACTTTGGCGATCTTTGCTTTTCATCATTTTAGGTGTGTGCGGGGACATTGCTGGCACTATGGGCTAAGCAGCATCCAACAAGGAAAAGAATGAAGGCTTAAAATTTCAATTTGTACCAATATACGTTAACATATTGTAGTAAATTGAGTTAGTATTTAATGGATTTATCCTTAATGGGATGGACCAGGGTGGTTTGGGCTCTTTGCCCTCATTTTCTTGGTTTACCTGCATTTTCAGGGATTATTTATTTCTCAATAATATAATCTTAGTAGGGCGGCAGATACTTATCATTTTTGACATTCGTTTTTATGACTTTTCTTTGTTTTACATCACTCACTTTTTTTTATACCTATATATAGTTTCAAAATCTTCCGTTTTAATTTTTCTAATTTACAAAATTTGTTTATTTATTTATTTTATTTTTATGTTTTTTTTTTTCATTTTTATATTAATGAATAATAGTTTTAAATTTATAGTATAATCCTTGGATCAGCGAAGCCATAGATCTGGCAAAAGGTTTAAATGGCAGAGTATGTGACTATTATTTTAATTGGTCAAATTCTTTCTTATGGTTAATAATAATCTGTCTCTATGCAGTGTCAACAAACCCGGAGAAAAGAAGTTTCATCCATATGATGCCCGTGATGTGGAAAAACCATTATCGTAAGTCAGATCCGCAATGATAAATCCACTGCAGGCTATTGAGCTCTTCTTCGCAGCAATTGCGATGCTCTATTTTCGCTGGTGAAGTGTGTGGTCGGATCCGGCTGCTTGGCCCTGCCGCTCGCCTTCTACCGTGTAGGCTATATAGGAGGCATCCTTATGACGATATTTATGACAGCCGTATTAATTTTTGGCCTGCAACTACTGGTGAGAGGAATATTAGTGGATGGATCGTGTTAAATATCGCTCATCCTTAGGTACGTTGTATGGTAGAGTCTAGTCGACAGAATATGGTCGGTTATATGAACTTTCCAGAGACAATGACATATGCAATTAGTGTAGGGCCGAAGTTCTGCCAATGTCTCTCAAAGTGTGCTGGACATTTCGTGAATGGTATTCTGATATTCTTCCACTATGGTGTGTGCGTGGTTTATATCGTGTTTGTCAGCATAAATGTGAAGCAAGTTGTTGATTATAATTACCACGAACGTATAAATACCAGGATTTATTGTTTCATAGTAGGGACACTATCATTACCACTATTTTCATTGCGGCATCTGAAGTATTTGGTGCCCACGAATATATTAGCTACTCTTTTGATGTACACTGGTCTCGCATGTATCTTTTACTATTTGTTTACAAATTTACCCCCTATTGATGAGATTAGGCAATTCAATTCCCAACTGTCTTTGTTTGTGGGCATCATAATGTTTGGCACTTCGTCCGTGGGTGTGGTAAGTCAATGTTAGATGAATATATATCATATTTGGACTTTGCCTTAAAACACTTTCCTTTTTCGCAGATGCTTGCCATTGAAGCAAAAATGGCCACGCCAGGGTCTTATGTGGGCTGGCTTGGTGTTCTGAACCGTTGTGCTCTGTTTGTGGCCGTCACGTATATTTTAATTGGATTCATGGGCTATTGGAGATATGGAGATTATGTGGCGGCTAGTATTACCTTAAATATACCCATTGAAGAAGCGTAAGTATTCTTCGAAAATTGCAGTTGTGCTTTAATATATGTACGCATCTATACACACTTATGCCAATAGGCTAGCGCAGGTTGCCAAAATGTTCATTGCGATATCCGTGTTCTTCTCGTTTCCCTTGAGTGGATACGTTGTTGTCGATATCGTGTGCAATCAATATATTGCAAAAAACCACAATCCCAAGAACCCGCATAGGATTGAATACATATTTCGCATTTGCTTCGTGATTGTGTGCACAGCTAATGCAATCGCTTTCCCCAATTTGGGTCCACTCTTAGCTTTGGTTGGAGCATTTTCCATATCGCTACTGAATATCATTTTTCCGTGTTGGATTGAGATCTGCCTCTTGTATCGCTCTTCATACGGCCCTGGCAGATGGAAACTGGTTAGAGACTTATTGATGCTTTTACTTGGTCTAGTTATTCTCGGATACGGAACTTATTCGGCTGTCATAGAAATGATCCGCGAGTATAGTGATAAAGCTCATGAGATTAAAGCTGGCAGTAGCACGGAGATCAAAACTCCCGAGGAAATAAATGCAGCACAAGACGCAGCTACTCTGGATTATCCAATTGTTGATGATGTAACTGCCTCTGGCAAATCTCGATTGCTTCGAGACTTTTACCTGTGACTTTAGTAATTTGTTAATCTTATTTTAATAAGAAATAATACCAAGCTAACATTTTTCTCTTTTCATTATTTGTAATTTAGGCAATATAGACATAAGGGTTGCCCGACTATGTAATAGTCGTAATAAAAAGTAAATGTTAAATAATTAATGGAACTTAATTACCAATAAAAAAAATATATTTGTGTTCCCGTACGTTCGTTGCCTTGCCGTATAATCGTCCGCACAATCGTATGATTAGTGACAAAGTTATGATCGTACGATTGTACAGCAAGCAGTTAAGAAACTTCGGAAAGCTATTTCATAGTAGTATTGTGACATTTTAATATTGCCCTGACCAAAAATGTTCATGTTGTATGAGGACTGCGATGATTCTTTCTGCCTATTACATACTTTTCACAAAACCATTACATTACATTACCCCATGTATATATGGGGACCCCTTCTAGATGCTACATAATCATTATACCATGATTTCGCCTTTTCAATGGGTTCGGTGTATGGAAACCCAAATATCTGTGCAGCTCGTTTGATATTGAAAGAGAATTGGGAGTTGATAGGTCAAGTGCGAGTTAGCTCATACAATCGAATGGCTCCAATGGTTATATGGGCTGCCATTATCGATGGCGACGTCGGCATTGGTATTGGCATCGGCGCTCATTCCGTCATTAGGTGGCACACTGGGTAGCCAGACGGACGGTGGCTTGTGGCATGTGGCATGCTGCATGCGGCATGCGGCAGGCAACCTGCTTGCAACTACAGCTACTCAGCAGCAGTGGCTGCAGCTCAGCCTGTTTATCTGGCAGTCGTCTTCAGGCCCACTTAACGATGCTCCGGAATTTATGCCGATATGGTAATGCATCTGCGCTGGGACCGCTGCGTCTGTGGCTGCTGCTGCTGCTGTTGCTGCTGGGGCGGCCCGCCGCTTGCCTCATTATGCCATTGATGGACTGCAGTTGAGCGTTTGAATTGCGTAATTTATTGTTTGGGTCGTCGCTTGATAAACTGGTGTTGGATTCCAACATAACCTAAATGGTCAAACGGGCGACAGGCGACATCTGTTTGTAGTTGTTGCTCTAGCTCCAGCTCTTGCTTATTATTGTTGTTGTTGCTGTTGTCGTTGTCGTTGTCGTTGTTATTGTTTTTGTTGGACAGCCAAACAATTTTTTGCCAACGCCTGCATATCACTTTCCGTTCAATCCGCGGGGCTTTAAACAACTTCAGCATGGCTCACATTGGGGGATTGAGCTATGCAAGTGTGTGTGAGTGTGCAGCATTTATGGCTCTAATTAGCTACGCTCGACGCATGCAAAGTAAAGGCGATTCAGCCAGTCGGACAGGCGGACAAGTGGCAGCTGTTGCTGATCTTCAGCTAACGATTTCCATTGAAATCTGGCTGCCACACGTGCAACTCCACCCATGTGGCCAGTTCAAAAGGTTAAACAGCGCAACTGTTGTGTGCAAAAGTTCTGCGTATGCGACGATTGCAACAAAGTGCAACAAATCATTTCGAGGACCCCCAACCCAACCCGAACCCAACGCAGCCCCTGCCTCGGCTCCAGCAATCCAATTTGTGTTCCGTTGCTTTGCCGTTTGTATAAATCAATTGGCTGGGATAGCCGGCGCGCGGGCTTCCCATCCCATCCCATACCATTCTAAGCAGTTATCCAGCCAGTTCCTGTACCATGTTGGAGTCGCTCTACGATTTGACAACCCGCTGTGCGGTGTCTATTGGCATGGCCATCCTATAAATTGCCTGGCTCTCTGATCTCCACTGATGCATTATGTGTTTGGACTATGATTTTTCACTTGTTTTAGTGCGTGCGATCTGCGTCTGATTGGTCTATAAATTATAAAGTTTATTGCGCCCGACTATTGACCACGATCGCCGACCGTCGACCGTCGACCGTCCACCGCCGACTGCCAACCGCCCCCGACACTGATGGATTACAAACATCGAAGCAGCCCGTTATCTATCGCCCGACTTAATACAAATATTGCTTTATCGAAAATTCCTTCAAAAATCGGTGACTTATTGGTTACATATTTATTTGCCTGACGACTTCACTTTCGATTTCTGTACAAACATTTGCACAATTTGACGGTCAGCGGCACTCGCTTGTTGACTGTAGGATAAACAGAAGTCGACTCTTAATTTGGCTGCCCCCAAGGCCTTGACCTCTGCGCAGCAACAGCGACAAAGACAGCAACTACGTTGCTGTTGCTGGGGCCTCACAATGCCGCCGAATGCCAAAAGTTGAGCAGGGAACTTGAGGCCAGTTGTAGGAGCCGACATACAGAGGATGTGGACGACGCCACCCAATAGTGCATTGCGCTGCGCCAAATTTGCAGCCCCAGCCCAGCAACATGGCTGTGAGGTATGTCAGCTACATGTTGTCTAGCAACAACTGACAATTGCTGACTGACTGACTGGCTGACTGGCTGACTGAATGACTGAATGACTGCCTGGACAGGCAATGTCTGTTAGCGGTACCTTTAATTGCCTGGCTGCCCAAAATGCATAGACAAAATGTCAGCCTAAGTAGTAGCAGCAACAGCAGCAACAATTGCTGTTAACTGACAACTGTGTTGCAGCAACTGCTGCCACAGCAAGCAGGCAACAACTGCTGCGCCAGCATTAATATTAATTAAATAAACGTTAATTCAGCGCATTAATGCGTAATAAATAATGCCACTTTGAGGCAAAAATTAATGCATAAACGCTACTTATCGCTGCCGACGCCACCGCCACGCACTTATCTGTGTCAACACAGCGCCAGAGGCAACAAGCAGCCCAGTGATGCTGCTGCTGCTGCTGCTGCTGCTGCTGGTGCTGCCGCCGTTTGTTTCTGCTACTGACAAACGCATTGTCAATAGGCCAGGCCAACTGCAATATAGATCCGTTTGGCAGCACTCGGGAGCTGGTAGTCGGGAGTCGGGAGTCGGTAGGCCGCAGTCGATGGCGCGTTGCAATTACATGTCTGTGACAAGAATTTTAAATGAAAACGGCCCGTTGCCGCACTGTGCACAGTGGACAAATGATTCAAACTTTCGCATTACGTGTGGAAAATGCTGAAAACTGCGCTGCCTGCAGAGGCGCCATGCCATGCCAGCAGGCACCAATCGCAGTGCTTTTCGCGATTTTTTCTCCTCGTTTTTTTCGCTTTCCTGCGCTTTGCATGCCCGCCAGAAGGAGCCTTCTATGGCGGCAAAAACGGCGACGCATGAAATTAGAAAGGCATTATTGCAAATCTCTCGCATTTGAGGTTTATTTATCAGCAATTTGTCAGAAAGTGTTTGTCCAGATGCAGCGGCTCAGATTAAAGCGCCCATGTCTTCGTCTACTTTCTAATACGATTCACTGAGCAGAGCATTAAAAGAGTCACATTTTACGGCGTGATGCGGACCGCACTTCGATCCCATTACAATTGGGTCAAAGGACTAGCTAAGCACTCCATTATGGTGAGTTATGAAGAGCTTAGACTGCGCACCCCGTTAGCCTCTAAACAGCGTAAAGAATCACACAATCACAATTAAACTTTCAAAGAGGTAGAGTTTATGTTGTCTTTTATGTTTTTGTGGCCATCTAGCAGTATTTGCTTCTATCATTTGATTACAGTCGATAATTTAAAATAACGTTATATAATAATATTTTATTTCATACAGTCCAAATATTAAACCATTAAATAAAGAGGGAAAGCTTTGATATTTTCTTTGTTTTGAATATTCAAAAACAATTCGACCGAAGAATTATTTCAACAGTAGAATACTATATTATGCTTGATGAGCATATGTACATACATATGTATGTGTTTTAACTCTTTCAAATACTTTCAGGATCAATAAGAAAACTGTGATTGCGGAACTCATTTAAAGTTTTTACGCGTGTTTTATTCCATGTTAAAAAAGAAATGAAGAAAAATATTTCTTTTTTTCTTTGTAATTTTGGACACATAATATATATTGTTTTTTTAATGAATATAATTGCATTGTTGCTGACTTGTTATTATTTATTGATTCTTATATTTTTACGATTCCTGAAACTCAACTTATTTCGCTGCGAGGAAAAGAAATATCATTACTGGTAAACGCTATAAAATAATGAATAATAAATATAAAAAGTATAATACAAAAAATAATAAAAAATAATAATAATAATACAATAAATAATAAGTATAGATTACATACACAGAGACACCAGAAAGGTCTATTGTAGTCAATGCTAATTTCATTATTGTATTTGATGCCATTTTCATCAAGGAAACAATTTATTTCTTGCTTTATAACTCTCTGGCATAGCTCTGTCTAGAACAATTCCTTGCTGTGCCTCAGACATCATTACAACCAGGCATCGCAGTTTTGGGGCGCTTTAGATTTGTGTTTATGTGAATGTATTTTAGCAGCCCAATATGGTAATCGCTTTGAGCTGCATTGCACAGCATATTGGAAGCTCTGGAGCATTTCGGAATCTGCTTAAACTGCAATTTAATGCAGTAAATCGCTGTACCCACGCCTCAGCACAACTTGCTGGTGTAATTTATAGCCAGGCAGTGGGCCATGTTACTGCCAGCCCATGAGTGCATTAGATGAGCCACGCAGTGTGGCTGTGCCAGGAGCAATATAATTCAGCAGCGCACCTTTAGTGCGGTTAACAAATAACATCAACTTATTAAATAAAGTTTCAATTCATGGAGAGAGCAACAACAGCAGCAGCAGCAGCCGCAGCAGCAAAACTGGAAGACGGCAACGCATCCAAGTGAACAGCGGCTACCGTACTGTGATTCTGGACATTAGACATCGGTGAGCAAAGGATGGAGGTCGCTGCAGGCGCAGCCGCAATAAATCATCACATCGAAGCCATGGGCGCAATTTGGGAGAGGAGACTGTGGGGGCAGCTCCGGCTGTTTGGCTGTTTGGCTGTTCGGCTGTCTGGCTGTCTGAGTGGCTGGGCTGGCAGTAACTGCGGCCAAGTTATGTGGCTTCATTGTGGACAGAATGAACGCTTTTAAGCAGACAATTGCAGCCTGCGGCGCAACTGCAGCAGCAGCGGGAATAGGAGCAGCAACAACGCCAACACGGCAGCAGGTAGGCAAAAAAAAAAAAAAAAAGAAATACAAAACTGAGACTAAAGATTGCTGAGCCACCATCTAGCAGCTCCCACTGCCCCAATGCCATTGTTCAGCAGCGAGGAGTTGCTTCTTGTAGCTGCAGGAACAGCAACTGCTGCTGCCGCTGCTGCTATTGTTGTTGTTGTTGTCGTTGTTGTTGCTGCTGCTGATACACATTTTCGTAGGCAGCGCTGTGCACATAAATCATTGAGTCGACTCCAACTGCAGCGTCGAATTGCCTGCTTGCTCGCTTGCAATATGAGTTAATTTCTGCGAGCTGAGAGTAGTGTGCGGGGCCGACAGCGTACTTACGTATTTGCGTATTTGTCAACTGCAAATTACAACTTTTTCCCACACGTTCGCCTGCCTACCTATCGCAACGTTGACACACAGCACAGAGCACATGTGGGTGTATGTTGCGATTTATGGCACGCCCGGCATTATAAATTTTCTATTAACTCGCCAGACGTCAGCCGGCGACCAGCACCTGGGCGAGAGTGTGAGATTTGCATTGAATGCCCAGAGCCAGAGCCAGAGCCAGAGCCAGAGCAGGGCACCACTGTCGACTGTCGACTCTCCGCTGTCTGCTGTCTGCTGTCTGCTCTCTGCTGTTGATAGCGCATTATCTGTTTAAGGCTTTAATTTTGCTTACCAAAAATGTACGCAAAATAAGTGCGCGAGCCACAACGCCTTCTACGGAGCGAGGACGCGACGTCTGCTGACTTCAGGCAACTGCATTTGCATGCAATTGACTTGAAAGGCGTTGCGTTGCGGATATTCGTGAGTGTGCCTGGTGCTGGCGTTGCAGCAGTTGGCTGTCGCATCTCATTGAACCCGACAAATTGGTCATAATTTTTAGCAACTAAGTAATCCCAATAAACATGGCCCAACATTGTGCACCTGACATTAAGCTGCCAAGCGTACAACTAAACAGCTATTGGCTGTCGAGAATAGAGATAGAGAGCGGCAGAGATAGAGACTCGCTCTTGCATTTGCAGTGGACAGCAGCAGCAGCAGCACCAGCAGCAGCAGCGGCAGTAGCCAATAAAATGCATTTATCTGTGCATCGATCAGCCAGAAACCTGTGTGCAGGCAGCCTGCACAACTGTAGAGCGCCGCATCGGCTTGGCCAGCAGTCACACATCAATTGCAAATTAACAGTAGTTAAAATCCAAATGAATTTGCGAGTGCCGCCAATTTATGCAGCTGGCAGCTTATGCCGCTTAATCTGCCGGTTCAAAGGTTGTGCTCACATCGCCTGTGTGATTTAAGCACCAGCGCTGAAATATCCTCAATGAAAACCTTCTCGACCCAGCCTGATTTAGCGTTGGCTAAACGGACTCCAAAAGCAGCGCGTATCCATCAGATACACACACACTCACACACACAGCCATGGCTCTTGTTGCGTTTGCTCAATCAGTATGGCAACGAAGTCTGATTGGTTTTCAAAATTCACACGCTGCGCGCTGCTTATCGAGCTGCAATAAAAAAAAAAAGCAAAAGAGGTAAAGGAGCTGCACGTGTGTGTATCTGTCAGATACAATTTTTGGCTGTGCACGAACTTTAAACTCTTTTTCCAATTGCTGGCTGCCTTGAACGTTGGTAAACAATAACATTTCAATTGCACACACACACACGCACACACACACAAATGTATATTGCGTCACATGCAAAACGCTTATCGCATCAGTATAGCAGCGATATATGATTTCTTGCCGCTTATTTGTGTGTGTGTGTGTGCCTGTCTGTTATCTGTGGGTGTAATTTTCTCACGGTTCAGTTTTCAGTTACTCGGACCTAAATTGCGTTTGCACATTTCCCTTTTCTTGTATCTTCTCTTTTTCTGTAGTCCACTCGCCTTTTTGCCCACCGTTTTGTGGGTGATTACGAGAGAAGCAGAAAATAAAAAATAAAAAACATACAGTCTACAGCACCTGAATAAATATCTTATCAGCGTTTCGTTTCGTTTTTCAGCACTTAATATCACATGTTAATTTGACTTCTTAGCTCTCAGCTCTCAGTTCTCGCTCGCCCTTCCGAACGCCATAAAGAAGCGTGGGAATGCGCTAAAAATTGTTGCAAAATATGGCAACTGTTGTTGTCGCTGCGGTTTGGCAGTCGACTCCTTATCACTCGCTATCAAGTGCTCGGCTTGCTTGCGCTTACCGCAAATAAACATGTGTGCCAAATCTCCTCTCGCTAGCCGCTGGGAAATGTCAATAGAGCGAAGGCGATAACTAATTATTGGGACGCATTCCCAAGGCCCAGTGAATTAGGGGGCGTTTGGGAACAATTAAAAATCGGGTAGACCATGGGAATGCTAAAGTGCATACGGAAGCAACTGTTTTAAAGTCAAGTCCATATTATAACATATTATATGGATAATACTTAATAAAAATAATGTAAATATAAATTTAATAATTACATCTATAGCTTAAATTGCATCTGCCTTAACCAATGAGCTCATTCTAAATTTCACATAAAAATAGAAGAAACTTAATCTCTGATAAATTTTTAGTTAAATTACAAGCTTACAAATGGGTAACTGGAGTACCCTGTATGGCCTAATAAACATATATTTAAGAAGTAAGAAAGCTCTAGTCGGGACTGCTCGACTACGAGATCCCCTGAGCCATTCGAGTAACTGATATTTCAATAATTATTACATAGCTTCTTTTCGGCTTACACAAAATAAAGCACATGCACACACACACGCCCCCACATAGCGTGGGCTCAATTGTTTCATAAATCTGCTTGTGGGTGGACTATCTTCATGAAACTTCAGATCGTTATTATAAGATTAATATGCATACATTTGCCATAGCACAAGTCTCTACTATTTGAAATACGAAATCGATTTTTGAAGAAAAATGAGCTCGGTATACACTCTTGTGTATACTCTTATATCTTGTGAGGTCGACGCGTTCAAACATACGGACAGACAAAATTCTAGTTTGATTCGAAAACGGATTATATTTAAAATTTGGAATGGTATTCATCATATTTAAGAGTGTATCTATAAATTTAACCAGTCGATTGAGTCTTCATTGACCAATTGTTGGTCTTTCTCTTAGTTTTAGGAAGCAGGGGCTGGCATATATTTGAGCTACAATACCTATTCTAATATGTAACTTAGCACTCGTCTATTAAGAGTCATCGTACATAAAATGATGAATACTTCAAGATTCTTTTGTCAGCACTCCACTTCTCAGCCTCTTCTTGGAATGGTTTAAGGAACATAAATATATATAGTCTTCGAATCCAATAACTAAAGTGCCTATCCGCAGGGAAGATAGAATAGAGCACAAGGCATTATTCTATTACTTTGCTCTTTTGCTCTCAAGTCAGTGGTCAAGAAAAAGGCGTAGGCAGTTTAATCTAAAGGTCGAAAAGCATGCAATACTTTTGTCAAATAAATTCCATAGCATACTTTTGTGCTGCACATAATAATTATCTGTAGCATACTTTTAGTCTGTCGTTTAGAAACATGCATGTATATTATGACAAATAAGACATACAGGGCACTCCAGAAGCCCCTTTGTAATCTTAATGTTAAAATTCTACTCATTTGAGCGCGCTGGCCAGCTTAGCTGTAGCAATTCACTTTATACAATACTTACAAATCAATATTAATGACACCTGTGCGACAGCTTCTGTTCATCATTGCAGGAGATCGAAGAATTAAGTCTCTTGGTTGCCTCCGGTTGAGCCCCCTAAAAGTTCGGTGTCTTGGGAGTGTGTTTCTGTACCGCTTTAAACTCTAGAGCTGGTTTATTGCATCAAATACCGTGGCCAATTTCAGGTCCATGTGGTGTTTTGAATAAACCATTTGCAGCCAGTAATCAATCTAAAAAAAATTTTCTAGATAACCTGAACAAAACTTAATTTACGTGCAAGATTATACTATATTATACATAACACTCAATGGCGTACCTAGAGCATTAACGCATGGAATAACAGATCATTGCGCTCGGGGCGACCGCCCGCCCAATCTGTATCTCTCTCTCTCTCTCTCTCTCTCTCTCTCTCTCTCTGTCCCTTTCTATCTCTCTCTTTATGCATGTATATATAACGCTATGATTGTCTGTGGACAAGAGAGAGAGAGAGAGAGAGAAGAGAAATGGTCGATCTGGATAAGAATGCCTACCGGAAATCCGTTATTGGGCACAGTTGAAAATATATAAAATTTGAAAGGAATACACAAGTACTATTATATTAAATTGTATTAGTTTATTGGATTTTATTACAAATTTTGAATTGCTTTTGGTTTATACTGATTAAGTTTTGTTTTCCAGTTCATATCATCTAGAAAAACTAAATAAAATTCGAATGTGGTATTTGAATTATTTTGAAAATAAAATTTTATTTGCAAATGATGCAATTTGTGTCATTTAGGATACGTATGTATACATTTATATATATATATATGTCATGAATAATAGAATAGGGCATACAAATTAAGAAATTCAATGATATTATAATGAACGAAAAATATAACGAAACTAACATTGGTTCTGCACATGCGTTCATGTTTTGTGTGTTGTCAGTTTTTGTTTTGTTTCCTCTTGTTGTGTGTGTAACTAATTTAGTTCGGCTAAGAACTAATTACAACTACTTTAACTACGATTTATTTTGCTGTCAAAAGATCACTACGTTTACGAAATCACTTTTGGAAGAATTCTCTAAATAAATGTGATGCCACGATTACTGTTCGTAATGCGGCATCGACTAAATCAAATACTTTGCTTGGATGATAGTAATTTTAAGGGTAGAAAGGCAGAGGGGTATAGGGGCAGAGGGGTTGCAAGATAGCCGCCTGTTGATTAGCTTGAATGAGGCTCATGATGTTAGAACATAATCGGTTTATAGATTTATTTTGATGTTTTAATAGGGTGGATGGATAAATGAGAGTGGCGGGGCATTGATTGGGAACGTAGGTGAAAGTGTCGCAGAGGGAGAATCTTATAAAACTTTGGTTAGCCCTAAAATTAGTTAAAAACTTAACTTAGATATCCCTGTGCTTAGAAGAGTTTTATTAAAACTAATCTAAAGTAAATTAGCATAATCTTTCGGCGGCCGCTCACTGTGCATCGCCCCCATGGCCGCCATCGAACTCGGCCTGGAACTCGCGTATGCTCACGTACGTGCCTGTCACAAAGCCAACAATGCCGAACAGTATCAGGCCGGAGTTCTTCCACAGTCGCCACTTGAAGCGCCCGAAGCCGGGCTCCTCGTAGTACACAGCCAATTCGATGACCGCTGGCACGATCATGCCCAGCGTACTCAGGCAGACGGCGCCGATGAGCGAGATGAATGGCCCGAGATTGGGCAGCGCCACTGCAATGCCGCAGCACAGGCACTGGCAGATAGAGAAATTCCACAGTGAGTTATTGGCAGTGCATTGAGCAATCTAATTAGACTTACCACCAGGCCCACTCGCATGCCGTACTCGCTCACGTTCTGGCGGGCAGCGGGAATCTTGCTCTCGATGCCCTTCCAGAGAATGCTGACTGGCACATAGAACTGCAGCGTAAAGGTGAAGAATATGGCAATGGCAATCATCAGCTTGACGGACTGAGCCAATCTGCAAGAGAGAATATGAATCGAAAATAAATAGCTCGATAGGACCACGCTCACGCTCGCTCGCTCGCTCGCTACTCACTTGTCTTCCAGTGGCAGGTTCAGCGTTATGCTCGCCTGGGTCTCGTCCCCGTACTTGAGGTAGCCGAAGAAGCCGACGAGTGTGTAGAGGCCGATGACCAGACCCATGCCGAAGTTAAGCACCGAGGGGCAGCCAATGAAGTGGCTGGGGTTCTTCATGTCGTTCTCCAGGGACATGACTACACCGATGCCCTCGAGGGCGAAGATGACCGTGCCGAAGAAGAGGGGCCATTGTGCGGGCGGCACGATGCCCGCGCGCTCAGACGGCGCTGGCAGATCCGAGAACATGTAGATGAACGTTATGACAATGCCCACAAACATCAGAATATTGGCGATCATGGAGAAGGGCGTCAGAAACTTGAGATTGCGCACCAGGCACATGAACACCAAGGGCGCCGACACAATCACAATCCACAGGCGCACGCTCAGCTCGGTGTCCATGTAAACGCCGACGACCTGCTGCACATTGGTTGCCACAAACACCAGATAGATGCAGCAGCAGCCCAGCAGATCGATCACCAGAAACGTGTTCACCATGAAGCGTATGAAGCGGGACCAGCGATTCAGGGCGGGCGGGCCATCCAGGAAGGCCTGCTCGGCCACATCGGCGAAACCCATCATGGGTATCTTGCGACGCCGGCACAGTATGTGGGCACACTTGACCAGCACGTGGACGCAGTAGGTGCACAAGGTGCCGACGGCAAAGGTGGCCAACAGGCCGAACCACAGACCGGCATTGGCGAAGGCCATGGGCATGGCCAATATGCCGGAGCCCAGAGAGCCCTTAAGCAGATGCACAAAGGTCTCCAGGTCACTGGAAATCGAAATGAGCTCGAGTAAAAATTGGCATGCAATGCATCTAATACTTAAATAATATCTATATTACGCAAATCCCGTCTGGCTGCCAAAAATAAATAAACTATCTTAAGTTGCATTCAAATATTTACAGACTATCAGAGAACTCTGCCAAAGCACTGCCGACTGCTGCGTTTCTAGCGATGATTCGCATGGTCAGAGATATATAATAGAGAGCGCATTGCATGCACGTATGTATGAACACACACTCACACTCTTATACCAGTGCGCCAACTAGCCGCAAATTTCATAATTAAAATTATAAATTGTATTTCTATGTTTAGAGCAGTTCGTTAGTGAGTCAATTCTAAAGTATGAATCGAAATTGTCGAATCTAGATTGTATTAAACTTAGTTTGCCTAACCCAACATTCTCTTTTTGTTCTGGCAGTGCAGCGCCAATGATTTGACGCCGCGCCTGCCCCTCTCTCTGCGATTCTCATCCACAGCTACATTTTGAATTTTGCACTGCGAACGAATCGTTCAGCATTATCTCGACATTTGTTTTTGTTTTTGTCGTATTCTGTTCTCGTTTCTATTTGCGAATTTACTTTATTTTTAGTTTAAAAGCTTTTCGGCAAAAGTCCAAGGACAATGTCAATAGAATTTCAAATGTATTTCCGTTTTTTTCCTTTTCGTTGAAACCACAAAGCCAAGCAGAGAAATCAAAGTCTAGGCAAAAGTTCAATGACGTTAATTAAATAGTTAGTCACTGATTTATCTATAGCAAATATCAGCTGTTTATATAAGATATTTCGAGAACAGACTTTTGATTCGATTGTGTTGCACATTGCCATAGATACCATTATGCATACACCCGTACACCCGGTGCAAAGGACATTGGGTCCTTAACTGAATTTAAGGTTTCTCCGAGCTAATTTTCATACTTGCTACTTGATACTTACGATGTGGGGTGCTCCACTTTGCGATGCTCGAAGGGATTGTAGAGGCCGTCCTCGCCATCGTCGCCGCCTTTTTTGCGCGTCAACACCAAAGGGAGGGTGGAGCCCGCCGCCTGCTGGGCAGGCACATCGGCCATGTCGGAGCGGATGAACCTATCCGAGGATGAATACATTTCGAACATTGTAGTCGAGGAATTGTTATCGACATTCTTGTACATCTTGTACAGCGAGTGCACAATCTGTATCTAGTTGTAGGAGTGATTGGTTCTTGAGTCGGATGCGCGATATAGCTACGTTGGCCACGGCATCGAAAACTTAAATGAAAGGTACTCACTTGGGCTGGCCCATGCTCGCGTTGTTCCTGTTGCCATTTTTCCTCTCGCTGTCGTAGACCGTCACAACCGTCGGAATTTTCTGCAAAAGAGATCGCCGATCGTCAGAATTCGATTGAGCAACTGATCTAGTGCAATGAATCAAATGCCACTGCACAGAGAGAAACAGAGAGAGAGAGAGGACGAGAGCGCGCACTTATGTAAATCGGCCAGCTGCTGCTGCTGGCACTAGCTACTAGCTGCCAGTGCAGAGAAATGCACCTATGCCAAAAATTATTTACGTATTTGTTGGTGCGAACATTGTTTTCGTCAGTTTATGGCCAGCGGCGAGAGTTGAGCGGCATCTTGGTAACTTGTTGCTGGATATGCAGCCAGATGACCTTGAGAATCTCAGTGCGCAAGGTCAAGCGAGCACAGTTTACATCACTAGACGCGAACGGATCGAAAAACTTGAGCGATTCAACTGTAATGTTCCGATAAACAAAACACCCGACAATGCAGCGCATTGAGACAATTTTTGGCACCACGCGCCGTATGCGCAATATTCAAGTTCAATAGACAAACTGCTATGCGGAAGAAGCAAAATGCGTTCAAACGCGTACACACACGCAGTACACAGCAAGCAGTTCATTTTCAGCTTTTCAGGCGCACCTGCTGATCCATGCTGGCGCCACTCAATGATGTGGTCATTGTGGCAGCACCACTTGACGGCGCCGGCGGTGGACCGCCGCGTTTGAGCGACATCTTCAGCTTGTGGCGACTGAGCACGCCGCTGGATAAACGCGTCTCGTGCTTCCTAGGGCCAAAGCTGCTCAGCTCCTGCTCATGCGGCTGCTGCTGACGCGGCGGCAGTGGCGGCTTTCCGGCGGTGGCGTTCAGCTTGAAGGCGTTGCGCTTTTCGCAGTCGATTTCGAGATCAAATTCAAGATCGAGCGATTAAGCGACATGCGCGACGTTTTCACGTGCAGTTCCAGTGAGTGACGATACAAATCTGTTCGCGTCCACGGCCAATGTCGTCCGCTTATATGCACTTTTGTTGCCAAAATGAAAAGCGACAACTACAGCAGCGGCCACAGCGAGAGTGGTCTGCGGTATATTGCGAATAGCTTTGAAAATAAATAGTAGACGCAGAGCAGCACAGGAACCCACACAGCAGCAGAGACTGCTGCATCAGAAGGGGCGCCTTTTCCGAACTGAGCAGCCATTTAGTGGTGCCAGTAGTGGGAGAGCTCAGAACGAGATTTTCGGCAGCTATAGCTGTAACTGCTGAGATACACTGCTTGGGCTGCAGCAGCATACAGAATGCCCGCATTAAAAATGACGTCATTGAATGTTTTGTCTGCTGCTATTGTTTCCTATATATTCACACGTGTGTCTAGCAAGGCAGAGAGATAGAGAAAGAGATAGAGAGAGAGAGTGAGAGTGACAGAGGGACGGGGATCGGAGAACGGAGAAAGAGAATCGTGCGCGCTGCTATTAAAAAATAGGTACAATATCAACGTGTGCTCCCACATATAAATTGATCGAAATCAGTGCGACGCCGTAAGCGACATGATCCGCCTATGGTAAGTGCGACGTAGATAAAATTAATGAGGAAACTGTAAATTTGCGCAAAAAATGTGCGAAAAATATTTACGACGGCAGGCAATACACAAATAGAGCCAAAAGCCAGCTTGATTTTAGTAATTTTTCATGATTTGTATTTTTGTTTGAAATTGTCCAGAATTAAAGCAAGGGGCAGATGTATGTTTTATTTATTTATTTATTTTTTTTTTTTATTAGAAAATTGCAGCATAAATAACCCATTTATTCGCCACATTTAGCTCAATTAAAATAAAAAATTTGTTATTTTGAATTATTTATGAGATAAACGAATTATGTCAAATAAACAACGACAGGCAACAGTGCGTATACTTATTGTACATTTGCTACCGCCATCTATGTTCGTTTAGCCGAAACTGCAACAAACACGCCACACTTAACAGCGGCGAGCGCCGGCGCGCAGAAAAGTAGGCAACGACTTTTTTTACAAACATTTCCGCGGCAATTGCAGCAAGGCCGAACGCGCTCGGTTTTGACGTTTATTATATAATACATAATAAATATTTTAATTTCAATGTCTAGTGACATTTGAACGTTGAGTAATACAAAATTTAGCTGTTATTCGCTACAAATCGTTTTTTAAATATAAAAACAAGTAAGAACGTTGCAGTCGGGCGTTACCGACTGCGGAATACTCATTCACATCCCATCAACAATTTAGTAGTTAAGTTTCGTTCTAATACTCTAGAATATACAGGTTTTTCCGATTTGCCACGCCCCAACTGGGCGTAGACACCTCATTTTTGGTCAGTTTTTAGAAAGAGATAACGTTACCCTAACTGCAAAGTTTGAATGCTTACCCTAAAAAAATGTGAAAATTACAGGGTATTTTATTTTTTTAAAATTATTTTTGGGGAATCGATAGAGGAGGCTACCAGTAACTCAACTATCCAAATTTGAAGCTTCTAGCTATTATACTTTAGGATATAAACTTTTGCGGTTTGCCACGCCCCCTGTGGGCGGACATATATCCGACAAAACTTTTTGGTCTTGGGTGATCAGTCCGAGTATATATACAAAATTTGAGGTCTCTGCCATCAATAGTGTCCAAAATATAGGAGAATTTAAAAAATCACTATATCTTCAGGTCCGATTTGCCACGCCCCCAACGGGCGTAGACTTATAATTTATCTTCAGACTTTATAGAATCATACCATTAGCTGACGTGCAAAATTTCAGCATTCTAGGTTTACAACTTTAGGAGATACAGTTTTATCCGATTTGCCACGCCCCCAATGGGCGTAGATATATCCGCCATAGCTCGTAATCTTGGGTGGTCAACGCGGACCTACATACCAAGTTTCAGCTTTCTAGCTCTTCAACAAACATGATTTCTGGTATATCGGAAAATGCATTTTCCGATTTGCCACGCCCCTAGAGGGCGGATCGGGAAAATTTTAACACTTTATAAATCGGAGATATACACGAGTATGTGTTCCAAATTTCAAGTCTCTAGCTTCAATAGCGCCGAAATAGATTGCGTTCATACGGACAGACGGACAGACGGACAGACGGACAGACGGACGGACGGACAGACGGACAGACGGACGGACAGCAAGACGGACATTGCACAAAACCAATATACTGATTCACTTTCGTGAATGAGTATAAAAATAGATACATTTAAATAGTGACAGACTGGCTAGACACCGGAGCAGACTAGCGAGAAGATTGCTTCCTGCGAGACCACTAAGGCGATTAAAACGCTTGGGTTTTGCCAAAAATATGAGATAAGTCGTTTAGGGATACTTGTAAATATATATTTGTAAGTCCTCCTGAATACATCAGAAGGTTAGGTGTTATATAAAAATTCTAATTGTGTTGTTAAGGTACTAAACTTGCATTGTACAGATTCAGCGCTTAAAATATATATACAAACAAATAAAACACAAAAAAAAAAAAAAAAAAAAAAAAAAAAAAAAAAAATTTAAATATTGAATTTTAAAATAAACTCGAATTGAAAAAGAAATTTATTTATTCCTTAAGTCTCCCGGTTCATAGGAAGCTGATAAACCTTAGTATAGGTATACCTCCATTCCATTGTTTCACTCCCTTCACTTTTAGAAATAATCTTAAACAAATGTAGCACATGCCAAAATGGAACTTGACAGTTTAACGCATCAGTTGACATTTTTTATGGACTACAAACATATGAGTGCTATAAGCGTAAGCGCATAAGCACTATTCTCGAATCAATTTCAGACTGATAGATACCCTCGAGAAACATTCATATATTCATATATACTATTTATAAATAATACCGATGTATATAAATAATTTTTCGAACATATTTTAAGTCCTCTTGCAACAGATCTGGTTTTCTTTTTCATTAAGTTGTATTGTTAATAAAATATATTTAATAAATGACATGGATTCAATTTTAATAAAAGACTCTAATCTTAGTATATAATAGACATGCATATGGATACCGACATCACACCCTGTTTATCCATATTGCATCGAGATTAACACAGAAATTCCTAGAGCTGTAAATCGACGAATTCCCTAGTTTTCCATAGACAAAAGCCAACATTCGAGCAATAAAATGTGCCTTATTTAGTGTTTAAGTATATGGCATAACAATAATTGCTTATAATCATCGCTTCACATCACAAGTTCGAAATAAAAATAGTTTACGCAATAATTAGACAGCTGGGCAGGCAGAAACTCAGCTGCATTGTGGCGCCAGTGCATCTACAATAATAATAATATCCAGCCAATCCGGCAGCCAGTCACCCAATGAGACAGTCAACTGTTTTGTCGCGTGCAACATTATATACTGTGCAATAGTTTAAAATAAAAAACATTTACAGTGCTGACAATTTTTTTCCGCATTTAGCGTAGCGTGTGGTCTTTTGTTGGAGGGTCTAGAATTTGTACCCGCATTCAAATAGCAGCAACAGCTACCCAAATAACACGAGCAAAATGAAAACGATTCGAGACTGCCTGACTAGAAGATGCCCTGAACTCCCCTGGGAAGAACTCTAGTCTCTCCATGATTTTCTGATTCATAAGCAAGAGCTCTGCTAGCAGCGCAGTTTAATTTGAGCTGTTTCGTGGGTGCCTTTATTCTTTCTATTAGGAGGACTTGCATTAATAATATTCATATGCGTAAATCTGTCAATGTAAAAGTAGCTTTTATTCAAAACACTTTGTTTTTAATACAGGAGAAGGCAAAAAATCGCTTTCCTCATTTCACAGAAGTAGGATGTTAATTTGATATCTCCAGCTTCTACAGTGGGCAAGCCAAAATGGGATGAGTTCTCAATACAAATTTATATATCTCATTTCATTTTTACCAGATCTCTGACATCATAAGAATGGACTGAAAGACGGTCATGGGTGTATCGCTATAACTCAGTTCGTCACGCAGATTAAGAACGTATATACTTTATGGCGTTCGCCGGGCCTTCTTCTGCCCGTTCCCTTTGCTCAAAACCATTATACCCCGACTTCCCATTTGCAATGGGTTGAGGGTATACAAATGCATAAAGTAAGGCACAAAGCATGTGAACAAAACAACATTAACGCAAATGGAGCTCAAAAGCGAACTGCAAACAAGCTTCCCGCTCCCCGAGAGAGAGCAGCGAAATGAGCGATCGACACGTGTCGCTGGGGCTCTTCAAGTTCAATATGGTCGCAACTGACGATAGAAATGCAAGCCATGGCGAATTGGGAGCTAGAGAAGCGGTGATAAGAAATAATTTTTTATCAAATGAACATTAAATTGAACAAATGAAAACTAAAGAAATAGTTATTGCGAAAATTTCAAAGAGTTTCATTGTTAAGCGGATTTCACATGATATAATATTGAGGATTGTGAGCAGGAAAGGGTAACTACATACATATATAAAAATTTTTGTCTTTAACTTTAATAAGATCATGAAGGTTTATTTGATTTATTTTTACCCAGCTGATAGGTAGAGAGATGCTAGTTTTAAATATTTGCGAAATGATTTATTCTACAAGCGTAGCCGTATTATATTATAGAAACAATATACCTTATTGATATATTGCATAGGCATGCAATGAGAATATTCTATTTATAGTGCCGATTGTCAAGTATGCATTGTATAGTCAGCCTAAAGCAAACAGCATGCCAAATGTTACAGCTAATATAACCCCAAGATGACGCAGAAAATCGTGAAATGTACTAAAGTCAAAGTAAACGTGATTATGGCCAAATGGCAAATGGCAAATGGCAAATGCAAATTTAATCTTTTTTATTAAATCGATACAACAATTGACAAAGTTGGTAGCCCATCAATCAATACTGAATTCCTAGTTTATCGTAGGTATTTCCTAATGTGTGCATTTCGATAGCGATAGCATACAAATTGATTCCAATAACTCCGATAAGAACCACAAGAGGAAACACTGTCCGCAGCGCAAAAATCTCAGTGTAATCTTAGTACGTGCTATTACAAAATTGCGCTGCAAGTGTAAATAATTATTTTCTAGTCTTGTAATGCGTGTTTGCACGATATGACGAAATGGCCCACACTCTGCCCTAGCACACTCAACAACCCCTCTCACCCACCCCCTTATAAGTGCAATGACTAACTAAGCAAATTCGCACATTCGCAGGCGTACAGGGCTGGCAGCAACATGCCTTCATGTCTCACATCTAATTAAAAGGCACCTTTGGAGCGTTAGAGCTGGGGCAGTTCTAAAGCTCCATAATTCTGCGTCTACGGGCTCTTCATAGTTCCAACTGCATGCCATTGAACTTACATAAGTGAGTGGAACAGAAACAGCAAGAGAAACAGAAGCAGCAGGGAAATGAAATCGAAAACGGCACAAGCAGCACAAAAAAAACAAACAAAGCCAACAATTTGTAATGGAAAATTTTTTACAAAACTGGCTAAAATGCAAGCAGCGAATATACATATGTACATATATAAAGCACAAACGAATAGTGCATCACGTGGCGCCCCGCGTCGGCTGAGCGGGGCTTGTTGCGGCTGCGACTGAACTCGGCACAGTCGAGTTCTAGCTAAATAACTGTTAGCAATCAGTCAATGCAAACACGTCGATTTATGGCTAGGTATGCTCGCCGAATTGTCGCACGGGGCGTATGGCAAATGCATTGAAAATGCATTTTAGGCGCCAAGCAACGCTCAGATAAGATAGTCAATGGGGCGGCAAGTCCATGAGGGGGATACAATTTCGATATTCCAGCTGCGACAGGCACCAATCAGAGACAGCATTAATAAGCGCAAATTGAAACGGATTCGATCCGAGCACAAGCTGCTCACAACTGAACAGCAATTAGAGAACCCATTCGAGACTCTGTTTACCTGAGCCCCTAACAGAATTTGTGCGGCAGTCGGGTTTCAAGTGCAGCGGAGTTGGTTGGCTCGGAGAGAACACGAGCGATATTTGCAGTGCCAGAGTCGAGAGAGTTTGGCCACACTTTCTCAATGCGACATGAATGCTCATGGCATGGAAAATTACCAAATGCGATCGAATTTTAAATTGTGCCACTTAGTGAAAACCAAACTCAGCAAATTCACTGGCGGCGCTTGCGCACCAGCAGCACGAGTGACAGACCGCCAGATCGGGCGACTGACCGACTAACAGACTAGCAGACAGACTGACAGACAGACAGAGTATTCGAGTCAAAGTACAAAATACCATGATTTTTGTGCATATTGCCACGAAATCGTAAACGCGCTCAGCACAAATATGTAAACCCTGAAATATGCTGACGCGGTAGGTAGACGAAAGACGAAAGACGACAACGTCGACGTCGTCGTCGGCATAGACGGCGAGCAACATGCCCTACTTCGTCCCCTTGAGCATTTGCGCACCGAACTCGAGTCCCAGCCAGGCAAACATAAAAATGCAAGGCGCTCGCACAGGCTGCGAGTGGAAAATTCCACTGCTCACAAACAAAGACAACAAACATTAGCAACAACAACAACAACAGCAATTACAACAGGAACGAGCATGCAAAAGTCATTGTTTGGCTGT
Organism: Drosophila arizonae; assembly: GCF_054131065.1. Taxonomy (NCBI): domain Eukaryota; kingdom Metazoa; phylum Arthropoda; class Insecta; order Diptera; family Drosophilidae; genus Drosophila; species Drosophila arizonae. The sequence goes on along the minus strand of NC_142924.1, from coordinate 23,960,615 downwards.
AGGACTAAGAGCGAGCGAGGGTGGAAATGCTTAAGTGTGTTTCTCATAGCGACAACAGTAGCCGCAGCAGAAACATCCCCGAAATTAGACTTCAGTTTTGGGATTCCTCAATTCGTTATCATATCATGCAAGGTAAACGATTTGCATGCCAATTCGATCAATCAATGAAAAAAGCAGCAAAGAGTTCTAGAAGGTTTAGAAGTAATCCCTATATATATAGAATGCTTATGGTCAAATGACACTTGATTAAATAGATATGTCACATGATTCACTATCTCTGGGAATCAAGTAAGACCGAGCTAGGTGGAATTCACTCTGACTCAGAACGTAAATTAAATATGCCAACATATGACATGAGAAATAATTATCAATTGGTCTAATGCAGATTACGTTTCATTCTAATACGATTGAGTGAACCAGTCGAATGGGAACACAACTGTCATTACAGACAACTCTAACGGTTTTCAGATAACAACAACCTAGTGCCTCTGTCGTCATCAGGCGAGCCCAACATTAACCCCCCGAGGGAGTTCTCTCATTAACATAAGTCGGAAACCGGAACTCGGAACTTGAAGGCCTCACGAACCACTTGGGTATGGTACTTACAGTATATTCCGCCGGTGCGAGCGGCGTGCGTGAGTCGCTTTTGTGAAAACTCATTTTCACCGCAGCGAAAATCCAGTTGGTCCTGTTATCCTGTCGGCAATGGCAACTGTCGCGCGCTTAATGTATTCTGTAAACTCTCGGTCAACGCGTTGCAGTGCGTTTTCCAGCAATTTCCAAACACTTTTTGCGATACAAAATAAAATTTAATGGGGAAATTTAGTGCAAAAATTGAGACTCGATTTTTTTGGTTTATTTAATTTTGTAAAAAGATAAAATGCAATATTACTAATGCAATTCTCAACACTTGCGACCGCTCTAGCTTCGAAAGAAAACCAAAATTTTCTTCTCAGCCTTATTTTCTTTGTGTCGAGCGAAATTGAAAACGTTGCCAAGACGTTGCAAAGAAATTTTCAAAGTTCTGACAACCGCACGGTTTGACAAACAGAACAAGAATGCCAACCTTCGCGTAAAAACGAGCGAGTAAAAATGCACGATTTGACGATTGAGCTGCCAGAGAAAAGAGAGCGTGAAGCCGCGAGAGACGCACAGAGAGCGACGGAGAGTGAGAGAGAGGGAGAGAGCCCGTCCAGTTCCGTGTTTGATAATGAACACGTAAACTTCCATCGAAAGGAAACTTGTTCGGCACTCATATGGGCGTACCGGGGACTATCCAATATTCTCAGTTCCGCTGCACTTATTTGATACATGAATCCGAAACTCTCGCTCTCTCGAGCAAATAGTAACGCAATCATGAAATCGAAATCTATCAATCGACAGAGTCGACTCATAACAATACCCTGCTCGAACAATCCACCCCGCTAGCATTATCATGTGCATTCACTTTGCTAACGACACATGTTCCTAACTGAATAGTTAAAGTAAATACGAATATATAGAGCGAGAAAAAGGTTAAAAGTTGAGTACAAATATAATTTATTTATGTGTGTATAAAAACCCAAAAATAGTTGACAACAATAAGTTGCAATAAATCAATATAATTTTTGTATATCGATAAGAATAAAAAAAAAAAAAAACAAAAAAAACAAAAAAAAAAAAACTTGTTTGTTTATTTATTTATTTGTATTTATTTTTGCAACTTATGGTAGCTATTGGTTATATATGTATATTGCTGTATAAGTAATGTGCAGGCATTGTAGATAAGGCATTCGATACATGGAAAACTCTCCACAATATGCATAGCAAATAATGCTCTAATTAATTAGCGATGCCGTTAGATAAAAGAGGGCCCTAACAGAGACAGAAATAGAAAGGGTCGTTCATTCACTGGGGCCGAGCTTGGCGAAAATATGTAAAAATATCCAACTGCGCAAAACCGAATGGAACGGAACGTCATGAAGTTGCATTTGCCTCTCCGCAATTTCCCCTTTGGCTGATAAAAATAACTTTTCTGTCACTCGCCCAATTAGGTATCAATTGAATTGTGTGACGTTTACCCGAAGCAAGGCAAGTAATTGGCCATTGATTGCCGAAAATGTGAAAACGCAACATCGACGCATTGACATCGATTAAGACAAGGAAAGTATATAATATGTATGTATGTATATAAATTGAATACGTGCTCGTATATAAGCAAATAAATGGAAATGTGTCTATAAAACAACTGCAAATTTAAATCAATTTATGTAGGTTCTTTGCGGCGCATTTATTTATGTGTAATTCGAAACGTGACAGCTGCAAAAATCGAATCGATACCGATCTCGTCTAACATATAACCGGAGCAAACCAGATCGCTGCGAGCATATGGAAACTTTTCTGATTCCGATTTATTATTTGCGGATCAAAAAGCAATTGAAGAAATTAGAAATAGCTTCAACTTGACCGACTTTAGCTTTTGAAATCAAAATCCATCAAGAGAGCGGATTAGATAAAAATGGCATTGAAGTCAACCTGAACCTTTGTCCTTGCATGAATTCCAATCGCAAATCAGTATGTGCATATGATATATCTAATGGATGTATGTATGCAATGAATTAGAGACTGAACGCTTCCTTTTCGATTGTTAATATAGGAAAATTGTGTTTCAAAAAATTCTAATGCTAATTTTAATTTAATCTAATATTTAGCTTATAAAGTCATAAAGTCAGTATGATGAATATTATTTTCAAATTTCAAATCTTAAATGCATCGCATTTGAACTTCCGTTTCAGTTTATTTTGTCGCGTAAATTAGTATTGCATACTTTTTTGCGCAGCGGCTATTGGCGCCATCTAGCGGGCAGTGTTGACAAGTCGCGTTCAATCTACGAAACACTTGTAGTCGTCAAATCTAAGCCACTTAACGAACACTCACAGTGCGCCAGCTTGGCTGGACATCGCGCATACGCCCCAAGGCGTAAGTTGTGTGTTTTGAATGCGAATTATATTCGCTTGAAAAGCGCGATTAAAATGGACTTAATTTTTGTGACCTTTGCAATGATATCAACAATTTTAGCTGCTTCATTTATAGAAAAACAAAACGACAAATCCAAGTTCACACGCTCATCGCACAAATCAAAATCAAGTCGTACTTGACTGCTTATTTACTGCAATTCCTTCCAACTGTTATCCATATTGTAGCTGGCGTGCAAATTAGCTTTAAGTTGAGCTGAGCTGAGCTGAGCTGATCTGAGAAATTTATTTGCATACAGAACTGCCAGAGACCGGAGACATAATGCATTCTAAATTTAGTCAGAAAACCGGTTGCCCACATTTGCTACATTCATTTATATTATGATTTTATTTTATTATTTAGCTCGCACAAAAGCCAAAAGAATAAAAACACAGCCGACCGTGGCTAAACTTAATTCTATAGAAACAATAAACAAAAATTTGTACTATGCTCCATTCAGATAAACATGTACAGATATATACGTATCACTTTCGTATGCAAGCCGCATGCCTGAGCTGCTAAGCCGACTCTCCATTAAGCTCATTGGACGATAAACGAAACACATATCTGAGAGCCTACGACGTGTTATTTGTCAAAATGTCGGTAAGTCCCAGACTCACAGGGTTTAACCCAATACTTGTTTACCTCAAGTCGAAGATCCTGTTGAGAGCGTAAGTGAGGTTCGTTGCTTATCGATAGAGTTCTCATTTCTGCATCAGCTGACATTTCGTATATATCCATTGTCGAATGTATATCACTTGCTCCTAATTAATTCACTCCGTTCAATAATCACTGCGGAACTGATTTCTAGACGATATTTTCGCTCCTAAAGTAACATTGGCCAGCCGCGTATCTTGCGACTTTGTTATTGGCAAATTAACCTAATCAGAGTGTAACTAATCAAATCGGTTCTTAGAGTTTGTAATTAATAAACAACTATGGAACTCATCAACATTCCATTCCATTCCATTCCGATACACTATAAATCAGAAGCGCCGATCCGACAGATTCGCCATATGCCATATGTTCCTTTAAGCAAAAGTCATGCATTCCCCCGACTGATTAGTTTACTATTGCCAGCTACTTTTGCTATTATCAGCTGTGTATTATTTAAAATACTTACTTACAGCAATGATACTATTACAAAAAAAAAATAGTTTGAATAAAAGAATGGCTGGAAATCGAACTGGGGATATTAAACCAATGCAATATCAATTTTTATGGTCAATAATCAAACACGATAAGAAATGCTGTTCTGGTTTTAAATTTCCATTACGTATTGAATTAGATTACGTTACTGCAATTATCTTTACGTTGGGAAAACACACTGTTCTTGGCACTTTAAGGAAGTAGAACGCAGAACCACACGGACTGACAGCTAGCCAGTAATAAAGAGAAACATGTAATTTATATTGTCTAGAGATCAACTTTGTAATGGAATTTGTTTAGTTGGCAGACACGATTTTACAATCACAATCCCATGAGAATATGCTTAACTGCAATTGTTGTTGGCGACGAGTTATCAATTATATTGTGTATAACTTTTATTTGAGCCATTAAAGTAATCCATTCAATGCGCTTGCCAGAGCGCGCTTATTAGGTAACTTTTTGGTAGATGAGCGTCGGACTACTGCCGCTTCTTGCCATCATATAAACACCTCTAGGCAATCCAAATGGGGTGAGCTGATAAGAGATTTGACTGATGTGTCTTTGCCATTGTTTACTGTCGTCACAAACTGTCGACCAAACAGATGAGATACAGAAATCCAAGCACAGTCTGTACCAAAAACAGTGGATGTCAGCGGCAAATCAAGGACTCACCCAGCTTAGATATCACTTTGGCAGATTTATATCAGCCTAATTGTAATTTAATCGCACACAAACTGGGCGCACGACCACAAGGTCTGATCCACAATCACAATCATTATTGATGTACGATAATGAATTCATAAATATGTCACGCACAATCGGGCACTTATTGTCGAGAGCTGATAAAGGCACTTTTCATTGGTAAGAACTTACTGCTCCATTATTAGATTCCGTAGCTGGTCCACTAATTACAGCCAGCGTCATTATTTTCGTTGTTTTTTTTTTTCAATCACGTGCCTTTTTACACTGAACTCGTGAAGTAATTAAGTTAAGTATACGCCGTGCTGTGCGACGGTTTGCTGTTTATGTGGCGATCGGCGTGAACGGAATAAGCCCGCAAACCTTACAATACATTCCGTTTTAAACACAGAGCTAATACCAATTTACTCAACGTTTTAACTAACTGCACTCCATTCGAAAATAAAAACCAAGCAGAAAATGGTATAAAAATAATGAAAAAGCACTCAAAACCCGCTCGCTGCCTGAGTGAGTTTTATGGTTGCAGTCTGCTGTGCTGTGATATTGGAATTTACTTTGAGACTGAGATCATTCGGAATACACATCAAGCGCCTGGCAATGGCTGCGGCTTAACATTAACATTGAACATTGAAATAACGCCTGCCAGCCCGTACTCGTCGGGCTTGGCATGATTTTGCTTTTGTTTTGTCAATGCAAATGATTCAGTACAATTTGTGATGCAGACAGCGAAACGTGCGAATAGACTCAGAGAACCCGACAAATGTTTACCTGCCAAGCTGATAAGATGGAGACACTTTTGTGGGCCAGCGAGCACAACGACTAGCCTGTGCTTATCTAGACCGCTTAAGGGAAGCAAACACACAGCAAACTCACTCAGATTAGTGCTGGAGTGGTTGTTGTTCCATTAGTCAGTTTTGGCATGCGGCTGCCAAGATTAGGCCAACTGATTGAAGCGTCAGCCTCGTGCCAATCGTGTGCAAGTGCAAAAAGCCACTGAGTTGCTGCTGACAACAGCTCAAGAGGGGCGAAAATAATTAGCAATTATTATCAATGTAATTACAGAAATATTTCAAATTCCACGACAACAGTTGTAAATCAATTTCAGATACTCTTTATAATAAATTTAAAATTTTACAGAATTATTTCCGATTGCCAATCTCTCAATCAATGAGAATTGAGATTCTCATTTCCTTTAATGGTGAGTGTGCGCATGTGTGTGTGGGGGTATCTATTTTCGGAGCGAGAGCAACAGATAAATCAACATCACCCAGTTTTACATTTTACGGTATGCCGAAAAGTACTATGCGCAATTTTGTACTTGATTTTAGTTGCACGCTAAATTTCTATTAAGTATATAATACGTGAAATAGTTGAGATATGAGATGCCCCACAAATTGACAATAACAAGGTAATCATTCAATTAGGCCACCACTTGCATATGCCACATGAGCCACGGGTGGCTAGCAAGATTTCAATATCACACTGATAGAAACAAAGGACCAGATATAATACAAATGCAACTCTGACTGCTAGCAGTCGGGAATGCCAGACTGGCAGATGACCTAAACAGCGTTAATGTTGTACATTTTGGAAGCGAATTGTATATACACTTACTTTATGTACTGTAAGATATTATGTATACGAACTTTGGTTGAAATACCTCTTTAAAGCTCCTCGATTACTCACTTATATTAATTGATATCTGCTTTTTACTTAGATGCACATAAGGATACGACTTCATTTTGCTCGGATTCAACGAATAAAGACATTGGCAGAGAGGCGCACAAGAAGAAGAAGCACACAGATCTAAATCTTACTCAGCTGTTGATCCTGATTCTGAATATAGTTAATATACTTTCCAAAACCGGCATACCCCATTTTGTTCCCATTTTGAATGCGCATCTGAACGGAAACTGAAATAAAAGTCTGGAGTATAAATTATAATCAATAAATGTATTAACACACACATATATTTATTTATGTACATATATTTACATATATTTCGCGTGGCTTTGACCCTTCAAGCGACCCTTAAGGGTTACTCCGACACGATTCTAATTTTAAGTTAATATCATGTGTTTATTAGTGTAATGGAATTGTTGTTGATCGCACAAGTTCATGGCGAAAACAATTTTCAATTATGTATTACTTTATTTTTCAGTGTTTATTTTTTTATTGTTATGAATATTTTCCGCGTATTTATTTCTATATTTATCAAAAATCGAGCCAGAGTCAACTACAATACAACAACTGTTTATCATATACTCGATTTTCGCTTCTAATTATTCTATGCAATTCATATTTATCTAGATTTTTTTTTTTTTTTTTTTTAGCCAGCGAGCGTGCAAATTAAACCATTTAATTAGCGTGTCTACTGGTCAGCCAAATAATTGGCCTGCTTACGTATTAGCTAAAAGGTTTTCTAGTTGACAAAAAAATAGAATTCGCTTAGGGCAGCACTTGCACGGAAATTCTCAATTTAATTAAGAGCATTTCGCAAACAACGATCCGGTTTTAATTATGCAATTTAATTTGAATAAACAACGCAAATCGAATTGATAATTTAATTATACTTTTCAGCAGATTTCAAACGGTTCGGCAGCAATAGAGGAAACTCCAGCTGCTCTCAAATTAGCACCAATTTCTCAAGACTCGCGGAGGCGACTCTTAGCACCTGGTGCTTAGTGATTCTCCCCTTTAAATGGATGAACACGGACATAGGCAATGGAATCTGTGGTCAGACATGGCAGGCGAATAACATTGTGTGAAGTGCGTAGATAGCATTTGGAGAGATGATCATCAGCTTCAACTACTTGATTTACATGCTCGATACAGTCCCATATGATTCACGAGACTACCAACTCGCCGCTGACGTCACAGGCCAAACATGTTCAAGAGATGATAATGGGGTCTACTAAACTACGTCAGAGTCCGTGTAACGCCCGACCGGTTTTTAGCAGCAGCTAGACATGGGCCTGGGCTAATGGTTAGCCGGCTGTCGGCTCTGCTTACACTAGCGCTGGCTGGGTCTTGTTCGATATCCGAGAAACTGTAACACACGGCGTATGCGCAATGCATGCAAAACAAAAACTATTGGAAGGCCGCCGCTGCAAATGAAATTTGGCGCAAGCGCGCGAATTCTCTTCAGCGCAAACCGGTTGCGCGCCTGAGAAAGTGCATTAAGGCACTGCTGCCCCAGCCAGCAACACTAACAAAAAGCAAAAAATGTTAATTGACGATTTTGGCAACAACAAAGCGCTCAGCCACTGCAGTCACATACAGTGCCCGCTGAAAGCACCTTACACCTCACTGCGCACTGGTTCTTTCGGCAGTCGTAGCATTGTTACGAGTCCCAGCAGCAATGGTCGAATATTTGGCAACGACTTTTTACGCCTGGCCCTGCCGCGACTGGAAAGCGCTCAAAAAGAGAGCCAGTTTATCGTCTTTTATCGTTTTGTATGGCTTACGCATTAAAAGACAACACGCATCATGTTTACAATTATCGTAGTTGCTTTTTCATGTCATGCCTTCGATAATGTTTGCCGACTGAGAGTGCGCATCGAAGACGTACTGACGCAGTCGCAGAGCTAAGTAAATAAAATTAATTTGAGTTCATAAAAAAATAACGACTTTAAGCAAACTTGATATGCTTTATACTATGACTGAATTTCTAGTTTGAATAAGCAACACATTTATATAATTGTATATATTTGATTTAGCTATAGCATTTTTGAGTAATTTTATTGAATTTATTTAACTAATTATTTGTAAATTGCACAAATATATTGATCAACCGAATTTCCTTGAAGATCATAAATAATTGATTTAAATGATGTGATTTCGCTCGATGCTCAGACTTGCTTCAATGATTGCTTTACATAGCCATACATCTTCTAGCTCTCTGTAAAATCAATTCTAAAAGTAGAACTACCTTAAAAAGCTTGAGTAAATATTTTGAGCTCTAGCCAGATTATGTGAAATTAAGCTGGGACCATTAGCGCGCACATTTGAGTGGATATGAGCTGTAGCATCATATGGTACGCAGTTCGTTCATACGGCATCTCACTCTCATCTCGCTCTCAGTGAGGTTTTTTGTTTTAAGGTGAAGCCAAAGTCTGTAGTGAATAATTTTATGTGACTGTGGATTCTGCGCGAAACGACGTTACTTAAAAATTTAAGTTACATTTTGACGCTCGGTGTGATTTTCCATGAGACTGGTGGTGCAGCTACCCCGTACCCTGAGAGAACGAGTATTCGTGAGTGGTTAGTTGGTTGCTTGCCTGCTGGCGTTACAATCGGGGGGCAACATTTCGCGGAGTGCATAAAACCGGTGATCCACGTTGGATCTGATTTAGTCGTTAGCGCGCGGGCAACTCGATCACATCGTTCACATCGCAAAGCGTGGATCGTTCCCGTTAGATTCGCTACCTTTGACACCGGCAACTCGCGATTTTTTGTATATTAGTTTCGGCTTCGGCCTTTCAAGGTGTTTCTCAGTCTTTACATACTGTAATTTAAAATAAAGTAGTTCAATACACCCGACTCATCACGTGCGAATTGGCGATAATTTACAATCGTGTATTTTCACATTCTGCTTGCATATTACTCAAAAAATAATCTGTTCTTGGGCTCATCGGTAAGTTGTATTCGTGGGCAGTGTCTCAGCACGCATGCTTAAAATTTTTGCGGCTAATTAACACCGGAAGTGTCACAGCATTTGCAAATTACCAAGCATAGCTCAAACCTCTAAAAAACAAATGAAACAAATGAGAAATTCGGAGTCAAGCTTCAGCGCACACTCTCAGGCCGGACTCTGACTAAGCGTGATGAATGAGTGAACGAGAGACTAGCTGAATAGCTCTTTTGTAGATCTAAATTAATTGCGCTTAAAATTAGCACACAAAGCGTCGAAACTGTAGACGTAAATTATTGATCAAGTGTACGAAAATAGAACAATCTCAACGTTTTCGCGACATGCAAAAAGAGCGTGATGCAAACTCATATGCAGTCGAGTCTCAGCATTAGAATGTTAGTAGATATATGAAAATAGAGTCGATCATATCTATCCGATTTCGGTTTCCAGTCTGTACTCCTATATGAGCATTAGATGTAGCTGAAAAAGTAGACAGATCTCGGACTTTGGAGCATTTCTGAAATAATATCTTGTTCAAATTTCTCGAACAATTTTACTTGTCTTGCCATCTTCAATTCTGGCTGTAATTTCTTCTTTACTACTCTCATTTTGAAACTGGGCCCACGAAATAATTTTATTAACATCGGAACTCGCTTTCAAAACATATATGATCAACGGGGAAATCTTCTATATTTCCATTTTGTCCACTATTTAATGATATGCTGAAATGTTAATGATGATAATAGTAACAGAAGAAAGTAGTATCAAGCTAATTCGCTTTATTCTTTAGGGCCTATGCAAATATTTTTAAATTCAAATCAAAATGCATTTTCTTTTGCTGCCTTATAAATACGTTAATCAAAATGACATGAGTTCAGATGTGAACAGAGACCTCTGATTAAGATAGCTACAAGAACACGGCTATTACGAAGGCAAACTTCAAATAAGTGGTGCAGCCTTCAATGTGTTAAATATTCTGAGCTCTAAGGCTAAATACTGAGTTGGACTATAATTAAAATGTCATTCGATCGTACATAATTGATATGCGTAAATTTTCCGTTAATACAGGTTTCTGCATAAAAGAATCGGAAAATTTTCTCAATGTCAAGCCAAGTAAATGAAATATGCAAGCGAAAAAAAACTAAACTGCACTCAGAGCGTATCAAATGTCCATGCAAATAGGCATACGGTTGATAGGTTGATAGAGTCGAGTTGAGTTGCTGGAAATGAAAGGATATTATCAACTAGTCAGAATTTTTTCAACATGTAAACGATAAAGTCAAATAATAAACGTAATTATTGATCAAATTCAATTAGAATAAAGGTACTGTTACCTATGCATCTCGTTTATTTCATAAATTTAAATAACAGTTAAGGCAAAATGCAGAGCAAGGCCAACAACTTCTCGACAGCAGTCATAAGCATGACCAATTGATATTGCGAACACGTCGCTGACAAATGACTGTTGAATTTCAAACACAAATAACAATAACAGAAACTCCACAAAGGCCGGCCAGTAAACTTGGCTCATTGAACTCGAACCCGTCGGCAGATCTTGTAAAGTGCTTAGCACACATTATATAAAGTGTCGCGTGCTGATTGAGTTTGATGATATTTCAATTATTCTGTATACACTTGCAGAGGGTATTACAATTCTTATCACGAAAAGTGTAACGCACACAAGATGACAACAAATGCATCAATAAATAAGCTATATATACACTCGATCAATAACCGTACCAGGCAAGTCTACATTAGGTTAGCTATGGGCATCATTAAATGAAATAAAAGTTAAACTTGGTATACGTATTCTAGAGGAATACGTATACCAACCCCCACACCCACAATGGATTTTAGATATTAATCATGTGAGCTCAAGCTGGGGAAAGACAAGGTCAGATTAAATCAAATTTGTTGTCTTGTATATCCATAATTGATTAAACGAACATTAATATACATATTTTTTAAATTTAAATTAATTAAATTTATATCCACCTTGCTGATAACAACAATAACTCACCTATAGATAATAGCTAAAAAGGGTATACGAGCTTTGGCGCCTATATCAACTTAATATTCGCATATTTATGAACAGTATTTAACGCGCTGTTAATATTTGCTAAAACGTCGTTTTTTGCTATTCTACTAATTATTTTATTCATCAAAGGCGAATTTGCATCGAATGGTATTGCGCATTTAGGCAAAATCACGTTTGATTTGTGTTTTGTCAAATGGAATTTATTAAGCGTATTGGGTCTTTGGCTGGCGGCATACAAGTTTTTCTTGCCTCTCTGTTTTGGCCAAAAGGTTCGGTGCGAAAGACAGCACGCATCCAGTTTGAACCGGTTGCAGTTCATTAATAAAACAAACTATGAAGTTTTTTTTTCTTTTGCTTTATTTTAGTAAAGTTTCGCATAAATTATTGATGAATAAATTATCTGAAGTATTTCTGCGAAATTAGGTACAACCACTAGGAATAAGTGAGTTTTGTGAAAAAAAATAAATAAATAAATAAATAAAAAATAAATAAATTGACAGAAAAAAGTTTTAATTATGGACATACGTAATCTGTAGATTAGAAAGTTATTAATTTTGTATATTTAAATGTTGACTAGGTCCATTCTTTTCATTTCTACTGCTTGTCTAGCGTTTGATATTCTCCCGAGTTTATTCAAGCAGGCAATTCTCCCAACCTATCCATTTAAATATATAGTTTCTATAGGTTTATGTTGCTGTGAATTCAGATGAAGCTTACTCTCAAATTCTATCCTTGCTATTTCGCAGAACTCGTAATGGTTTTTTCATGTCGGAGTTTTTTGTTTTAGATTTGCAATCAAAGCCAATTGCCGTAGTCATTTGGCTACATTGCTTTTTATGACTTCCGCATACCTCAGATCTGATTGCGGCGTACCTCACACTACGGGCTAGAACAAAAAACTAGCTGTACTTGAAATTATGCATAATTTGAGCTTCCGTACCAAAGTGGGTGTCAAAAATTTGTTGCTCAACATATAGTATAGTCATTTAATTATTCAATCCGAGACAAGCTAATCGATGAATCAGTTGCGAATGACCTTCTGCGCTCGTCAGTTATGTAAGTCAGTGCAGTTGGAAATGTGTCGAATAATATACATACATTATGCAGGCATGCATTCAACCGAATCGCAGTATATATAAGTATATATGTATTCATATATATGTATCTATATATATGTGAAAGTCGAGAAGTCAACTGGTATAATTAAATATAGCAATTGCTGTCAAAACCGGAAAAATTGCCATAGGTCCACAGATATTTTGATTGACCAAATTTAGTTGTAGTGCCTAACATTCGGGAATTTTCGACTGGGACTTTGACTTTATCTCCACTAAGATCTTGTGCCTAATAGCGGGCAATAAAATGTCAAATTGTGCATGTCACACGAAAAGATTTTCTAATTAAGAAATAGGCAATTATTTTTTGTTTGTAGATTTGTATACAACACAAAGTTTTCCTTTCTTTCTTCTTAAAAAGAGTAACAGCAAAGCTAAGCAATGCCAAGCGCTAAATGAAATCACAACAATCTATGTACACTCCGAAGCCACTCACAAGTGACAGTAAAATTGGCTGCAATTAGAAAATGTTAGCACGTTTCATTTGCAACAAGTTGTTGGCAATATTATATATACACATTCCGTCTCACTCTCTCTCTCTCCCTCTCTCTCTCTTTCTCTCACTCACTCTCTCTCTCTCTCTCTCTCTCTCTCTCTCTATCGTTCTCTGTCTGTGTCACACTCACCAACACAGACACAATAGAGTCGATGTGCCCCGATGCGGGGCAATGATTCCGTCACACTGAACTTGACATTGTCGTGGGTCTGTTTTTAATTTAGATATATGTCAGACTATTTTCAGCTGCATTTGCTGCTCTTAGATAGATCGCGATCTCTATGGAGAGTGTCAGAAATTAAATAATGATTTTATACACAGCCACGAGTACAAGTAAAAGTGCGGAAGAGCTCGACTAAGAGATACCCGGAACTCACACAAAATCAGGCACTCTGCTGACTGCATTAGCTATACTATGTAAAATAAAATAAATTATATAAGTTTTGTATCAGTTTCACATTCATAGCCAAATTATAGGGCAAATTGCACTATAAAATTTCAAATTTACAGCTTTTGTCGGAATTCAAGCTATGCTTAGTAAACAATATATGTATATATGATATGTTACTTACAATGGGAATTTGATAACTTTTTTTGTGCAAGGACTTTCTTCATGAAACTTTCAGATCGTGATGATCTCTAGTCTCTAACTCTTATATCTTCTGAGATCAACGCGCTTAAGCATACGGACAGAGGGACGGAGGGACAGACAGACGGACAGGGCTAAATCAACTCAGCTCGTCGCCCTGATCAAGAATATATATACTTTGTGGGGTCTGCCACGCCTCCCTATGCCTGTTACATACATTTCAACAAAACCATTATACCCGATGTCCCATTTTCAATGGGTTCAGGGTATAAACAGTACTGCCCATAGTGCACATATATTCAGAAAATCAAGTATCCGGCTTTTGTGGTTTATAAGATCGTTGAGACCAACTCAGCTCGGCGTCCTAATTGAGAATTTATGAGTCTGCCACGCCATAAGCCTTTTCACAAAACAGTTATGCCAGGGAATCCCATTTAAGAACAATATGATGAAGACTTTATATCGCCTGGGCAAAGATATTACAAGTGTATTTTTAAACAAACTGGATATAATATACGCCGTTTATAATATAGAAGTTCAAAGAGGGTAAGGCGCTTATATTTAATGACGCGTGTACTCTTTTGGCCAAATCAGGTTTTAGTATTAGGCTTTGGGCGAAGCAGACAGACGCTCAGACGACAATCTATTGCGCATAACCTGTTGTTCAAGAATCAAATGAGCTATATGAATCATTAAAATCATTAAAATTCAAATTAAAATTAAAACAGAAATTTATTTAAGTTTACCTCTCTCTCTCTCTCTCTTTGTCTGTATTCATTCCAGCCATGAGTAAAAATGGACACAATAATCAGGCGTTTGTCAGTGATCATGTGGACAACATCAAGCAGCAGAGCAGCAACAAGTACTCACTGGAGCTAGCGGAGAAGGGTGCTGTCAAGGCTCCCGACTACAATCCCTACGAGCATCGGGATGTGCCGCACCCCACAACGTAAGTGTAGCAGGAATGCAAACTCTACTCCATGCTAAGATTTCAATGTCTTCAACAGCAACTGGGAGACACTATTCCATTTGCTGAAGGGCTCTCTAGGTACTGGCATTCTGGCCATGCCAAATGCCTTTCGCAACTCGGGCTATGTGACGGGGACGATAGGAACCATTGTGATCGGGTTCATATGCACCTACTGTATACACCAGCTGGTCAAGGCGGAGTATGAGCTCTGCCGGCGTAAGAAGGTTAGTTAACGTCAACTCTTATCTCTATTGGAAGCTCTTCTCATTGTGAATCTCCAAACAGGTGCCCAGCATGAACTATCCAGCTGTGGCGGAGGCAGCCCTGGGCGAGGGTCCTTCTTTCTTCAAGAACTGTGCCCCCTACATAGGCACGGTAGTAAATGTATTCCTGCTGATTTACCAACTGGGCACTTGCTGTGTCTACGTGGTCTTCGTTGCGTCCAACATAAAATCCATTGTCGATACCGTCTACGAGACCAACGTCGACGTGCGTCTCTGCATGATAATCATATTGGTGCCACTGATACTCATCAATTGGGTGCGACAGCTGAAGTACCTGGCGCCCTTCTCCACACTAGCCAATTTCATCACAATGGTATCCTTTGGCTTCATTTGCTACTATATCTTCCGGGAGCCAGTTACACTGGAGGGCAAGGATGCCATTGGCAAGATTGAGAACTTCCCACTGTTCTTTGGAACAGTTTTGTTCGCCTTGGAGGCCATTGGCGTTATTTTGCCTCTGGAGAACGAGATGAAAACGCCACACAAGTTTGGCGGCTCCTGTGGCGTTCTGAACATTTCCATGGTATGGATTGTTTTCTTGTACGTGGGCATGGGTCTGTTCGGATATCTAAATTACGGTGCCAGTGTGCTGGGCTCCATCACCCTAAATCTGCCCGAGCATGAAATGTAAGTAAACAGAGCACAATGCTCTTGACCAAAACTCACGATTGTCTCATGTCCTCTTGCAGTCCAGCGCAATGCGTGAAAGCCATGTTAGCATTCGCCATCTATATCACACACGGTCTGGCCTGTTATGTGGCCATCGACATCACATGGAACGACTACGTCGGCAAGAAGCTGGGCCCCCAACGCAATAAGCTCTTCTGGGAGTATGCCGTGCGTACCGGCCTTGTGCTGATCACCTGTAAGTAGCTGGAC
Source organism: Drosophila arizonae (assembly GCF_054131065.1). Taxonomy (NCBI): domain Eukaryota; kingdom Metazoa; phylum Arthropoda; class Insecta; order Diptera; family Drosophilidae; genus Drosophila; species Drosophila arizonae. The sequence goes on along the minus strand of NC_142924.1, from coordinate 23,944,769 downwards.
AAGCGAATAAAGAGTGAAGATATTAAGTATCTGATTGATCTTCTAGTTCTGCTCGCCGTGGCCATACCCAATCTGGAGCTCTTCATTTCGCTTTTTGGCGCTCTGTGCTTATCCGCCTTGGGCCTGGCTTTTCCAGCTCTGATTCAGATCTGCACGCACTGGTACGAGACCACTGGAATAGCCAAGGGCTGGCTGCTGTTAAGTGAGTGTTTAATCTAAAGCCTCGTTTATGCGTATGATTACATATCTTTCGTTTTTAGGCAACTTTGTGCTGATTATTGTTGGCATTCTGGGTCTAGTTATTGGCACCTATACCTCTGTCAAGGAGATTGTTCTCACATTCACCGAATAGTTGGCTACTTGCAATTACTTTAAGTCAAATAATATAATTTGTTATATTCCATTCCTTCGAATTTGTCGTACAAGCAAAGCACTACGCACTCAATATGACAAATGGGCCAATTCGAAAAGAACGAGTGCTGCACCGAGCGACTGTATGTCAACTACTGATTCGTAAAGTTAAACTTCAATACTTGTAAAAACTAAAAAAAAAAAATTATCAAATTTGTGATATTTTTAAGCATTGTGCCCAAAAATTTTTACATACACATATTGTATTTGTTCATAATTTATAACTGTATAGATGGTTAAGTTCTAAGTCGTATATTTTTAAGCATTATTTAAAATACGATAACAAAACAACAATGAATTACAATTATTTTTGCCATATTAGAAAATCAAAATAGCTCACGTGTGTTTAACACTCTTTATAAAGGCTTTTAGAGCCAGACACAGACGGCTGATCCCATCCACAAGTTTTTCTTTCTTGTGAAATGCTATGGATATGCGAAAGAATTGTTGTCCCTTTCCCTCCTCAACAGCAAATCGTGAACCAACAATGAATGTAATCTTCTCATGCTCCAAACAGTATTCCAGAAATTCGGTTGCCTTCACCTGGTCCGGCAAACGTATCCAAATAAAGTAACCTCCAGAAGGCGCTACAAATCGACAGGTGTTGGGTAGTTCAGACTTTAACACCGCGATGACAGCCAACATCCGCTCTTTGTATGCTGCATAGAGTCTTGCAATATGCGGTTGCGCCAGTTGAAGTTCAAATAGACTGCCAACAATTCCAGCTGTGTAGTTATTGAAGCAACCACCGCTGTTAATGATCCCACTGTGAAGAAGTTGCGGTTTAAGACGTGGAGGCACCTCTAGCCAGCCTAGGCGCACCCCAGGTCCAATAATCTTCGAAAAGCTGCCGTTGGAAATCACATGGCCGACGTAGTCTTCATCTGTGCGTGTGTCATAAGACATTAGACGCGAGTGCTGCGGTTTATTGTCATAATGAAGAATGTTGTAGACATCATCGCACACTACTAAGAAGTCGTATTTGCGTGAGAGCGCCACAATTCCACGACAAACAGCTGGCATAGAAGATAAAGCGATGAGTGATTAAAGCAAGCGTTTTCACAATTTTATAGTTATAGTTACTTGGTGAGAACAAAATGCCGGTAGGATTGTGATATGTGGGTATCGTATAGTAAATGGCCCAAAACTCTTTGTTCTGTGATTTAAAGCGACGTTCTTTTACTTTAACCTCCAGATCGTTAAGGTCGACGCCATCGTCATTCAGTTTAAGAGGAACAATCGTAAGACTGGTGAAGTGTTTCATGCTGTCCAAGGCAATCATATACGTGTACTCATCCACAAATAAATAGCCATTAAAGTCTATCATTGTAGAGAGCAAGAAATGCAAGCCTTGACTAGCGCCAGTTGTGACTATCAGGTCTTCGCTGAAAGTGGGAATATCAATAGCTGAGCAAATCTTAAAATTTCTCATTACATACCAGTTTACGGGACTATCATACATTCCGGTCAAGTACTTGGCGATTTCGTTGCGTATTTCATGAGTGCCGTTGGTTGGTCCATATTGAAATATCAGAGACTGGTTGACCTCTTTTTCCCTTTGCTACGGACAACCAAAGGTTATTAAGAATAATGGCGAAATCTAATAATCATAAAAATCATTTAGTACTAACCAAGCAATGTGCAGTAGCCTCTTGAAAAATATCACAACAAGGCTCTAATAGATCTGTGCCTGGAGCACCGACACCCAAATTTAATACAGTCGGCTCATATACATTCCATTCCCCGCCATCAAAAAGATGCTTAAGCTTCCGCTCCCTATTCTGATCAGACATTATTTTGCGTTATCTTGAGCGCTGGCAAAACTGAACTGATCTCATATCGATAAGGAAAATCCACAAACTTTATGAGCGCCACAATATTAACCATTCCCAAAGAGACGCGTGCATTTGCCAACACTGTCAAAAGCAGTCAGCATTCACTTATATCGGAGACACCAGCTGTTGATGCAATTGTTTTGGAAAATTCGTCAAGTAACATGGACAAGGAGCAGCCAACAACAAGCACTAACGCTGCTCAGGCAAAGGATCAGGATCATAATCCGCTACTCGACTCACCGATGCGGGGTCCCACACTGTCGACTTCAACATCCAGCTTCGAGGCCTTGGCCCACGCCCATGACCCAAATCTTACCAAACTAGCCACGAAGATGTTCCAAAAAACAGAAGAATATATAACGCACGAGCTCAATGCGCCATTAGAAGACTACAAATTGCTCGAGGAAATGAACAAGGCAACCATAGCCAAGTACAAGGACATGCGGCAAATAGCCGAGAACCTCAACGTATCCACCAACGAGCTGTGCGTCAAGTTTCAACAGCTAGCACCCCTCATGCAGCAAATTGATGAAATATCAGACACCGTGGACAAGTTGGAGGCTGCTGCTTACAAGCTGGATGCATATAGCATAGCCCTAGAAAACCGCGTTAAGTGTGTGCTGCAGCGCAAGTCGAGTCACCATGTAGGATAATAATTGCGAGTGTTTCGAAAACCATTAATAGTACATTTATTACAATAGAATTTAAGTTTTACCCAAGTAACAGTTTAAATATAATCGCTATTACGTTAAGAAATATCAGTGGAACTGTAAAATTGAAAAATGGACACGTGTTAGTTATGTTCGCTTTATTTTATGCAAATATGCAAAATTATGTACAAATACTCACTCTTGGCAACTGTGCGGATCGATCGAATAAGATTTAGGACTTGATCCTTAGCACTGGGAGCTCCGAAATCCTGTTGACCGGCTTGTCGTCCCCAGCCAACTATAAATATCATTTTTTGGTCAGAGGTACAAATATCGGCCTGCAATTACTTACACTTGGCCAAAAAACGCTCTTCGTGCAAAATGCAAACTGCATTTAGACAAAGAAGCGAGGCCTCAATCAGTGTCCACAGTGTAAACATTTTTACAACTTATCAAAAAAAATGATAAACTAAATAATTGTTGACGTCAGTTTCAAAGCGACACTTGCCAATCACTACGAGACGCGCACAAACAGCTGATTGTGTTAGTGCGACGACCAGCCTCTGTCAGTCTAAAGTTGTTTTACAGCACTGTGTTATTTATTCTTTTCAAGGGATCCGTCAAATTGTTTACTCGTTTTTGTGTGCTCATAATTTTGAATTTTTGGGAATTATTTCTGAAATAAATCAAATCACAACTATAATGGGCTCATTTGCAAAGGTTGTTTTATTGCTGGCCTCTTTAGTCACTTTCTGCTACACATTTTATGTGGTCGGAAAATTGACGCTGTTTCTCTCCAAGCCGCGATCGATTTCAAAAGCGCACATCTGGGTCTTTAATTTATTGGACAACGACTCGCGAGTGGAAACCGCATTTGGACCGCTTGTATTCGACACTATCTATTTAATCACATTCATATTCCAGCATAGCTTCTTTAAGTCAGCAATAGTGAAGAATCTGCTGCGCAAGTTGCACTTGGCTCCAGCCGAGCGAACTATTTATACTTTGACGTCATCGCTTTGTTTACATGTATGTATATATCATATACACCGAAATAGCCTTGAGTTCCTGTATACATAAACACACTCTCCCTATTCGTTTAGCACTTGGTGAAGAACTGGGTGCCTGCTCAGTCGATTGTGCTCTGGCAAATCGACGTGGAGGAGAGCATCCCGCTTTGGTGGACTTTTGTTATAACCCATGGTATATGTTGGGCTATCATTTACGGAGGCAGCTTCATTATGGACCTGGGAGAGCTGCTGGGCATCAAGCAGACCTATTATTATCTACATAACTACTCCGAGCCCATCACATTCAAGTCGCTTGAGCTGCGCAACCTGTACTCCCATGTCCGTCATCCATCCTTTGTAGGATTCACTCTCATTCTGTTTGCCACCAACGTGATGAGTATTGATCGCTTCCTGCTCGCTGTGCTGCTCACTGCGTACATGTATGTGGCCTGGTCCTCCGATCAGACCGACGTCGCCTACCAAAAAAAACAGCTTCAGCGAAAGAAACAAGAACTAAAAGCTCATTAAGGACAAGATTAACATGCGTTCTAGCGGGTCCTTTCCTGGATACCTTTTTAATTTAAGGATCATACATGTTTAAGTATCTTATCTATATATATGTGCCTAATAAACTACTAGCTCATCCGCACCACCGACGGATCAAAGGGTTGTCCTTTAAACGGGGAGCCTTCTACATCCCATGCTGTACGCAGGCGTTCTAGCGTTTTGGCCTGCTCCGGATCTGTAGTCCGCATGGTATTTTGTTGCTGATCCGCTTCCATCTGTTGCACGCGCAGCTTCTCAATGGCCGCCTGCGACTCTTGGGGCAATTCATCTATGTAGCGCTCACAGTCAAGTTTCTTTATATCGATCTCATCGTCATCCTCGAAGAGCCGCTCCCACCAACGTTCCTTCACCTTGTCTAGAACAGTAACCAATTAAGGTTTGTTTCGATATTAGCTTGAAATACATACCACAACAGATCAGCAACCGGCCATCTTCTATAGACCACATGGCTTCATTCTGTCTTATACGCTGGCTGAGCGTACCCTCGAGGATCACCTGTTCCGGTGTGCTCTTACTGCTCACCTTGATTTGCTGAGCTTTGATATCGATGGACAGTTGTTTGGCAGTTCTTAGAGTGGGTGGGAGTTGAACCTGCACTTCCAAATCTTTTAGAGTCTGAGCCCAACAATGGCGCTCAAACACGGCGCCATTCTTAAAGTCACCTGCCTCAAACGGTCGGCTTAGGTCGACCATCTTCTCGCCTGGCTGTGTCGGATGTGTTTTTGGCGGTGTTTCCTCTGTAGTCTCCACACAGATTTCTTCAACTGCGGGCGGAGCAGTCTCCCCAGAATCCCCAATATCGCTTTCAGCGCTCATAGTTTGTAGCCAGCAGTCAGGATCATAGCGCTGCATGGCGCCATAAAGGATTTGATCCCTCATTCCTTTGGGGAACCCGATTTGGTCTGATGCATCCTTCTTGGTATGATAAAAATCGGTGCTGCAAAATATTTTTATTTTTCCTTATCCTTTCTATTACTGAGGAATATTTATTACTTGCGCCTCAAGAAACCAAATATCGCGTCTAAAAAACCAGTGATTGTTTTGCGCTCCTGCAATATTTCCATAAGAATAGCATCGCTTCGCTGAAAATCCATACTTTATTGCTCTTAATACTTATTTATCAATTGTAAAAGTGTAAACAAATTTGTGGCTTAACTAGTGCAATTAGTGTTGATAAACGATGTAAATCGCTGGGGATGGCAAAAAGAAATATTAAGAAGTTTCGCGCCTAACTATTTTATTTAAATATTATTTTGAATATATTTTTAATTTTTTCAAATGCAGTTTTATTTTGTTTCTTTTTAACAAATTAATTAGCATTGGTAGGCAATACTCCAAGTGCACATTTGGACCAGGCCTTATCTGTAATAGAGTATATTAAAACAGTGTAAAACATTGCAGTAAAAACTTCTGCTTACCCTCTTCGAGCTTCCAAATGCCAAATACAGTTTGAGTTTTATTAGAATTATCTTCTGTCGCAACGACCGTAGAATGATTATCAGTGTTAAGAGGCTTCTCCTCGTCTATATCTTGCATCTTAGCATTACAAACCTTAGTAAAATCGTCAATCTGTTCGTCTGATAAAGGCGGAACCACGAGAGGCAGCAAACTGAAATATATATATATATATATATATATATATAAAACAACAATTAAAATCTATTTGCAACTAAATAAAAATTTATCTTACCCCTTCAAAATGGGTACTGAGTATTTATTCAGCGGACCAAGTCTATTCATTAGAAATTCTCGCTCAAATACCCAAGAGCGAGGCTTCCTTGGACATTCGCCAAAAATCAATGTGAGACTCTGATCCACACCCGAGTGAATAAGCAGACGACGCATAGTTTTTGATATCTCCGATTTGTTAAGTGTTGTAAAATCCACAGCCTTTATATTGGAGTTCTATAAATAAGAAAACGTTGTAGAAATGGCGACAGTCTATTTCAAATGCTTACCGAATCTAATTCCTCTTTGTACATGCGCTTCATTCGGCACAGCATGCCAAAAGTCTGTAGCATCTTTGTGGCCCAATAACTTGCGCCTCGCCGCCTCTCATCGCATTCAGTTGTATTCTCTGATAATTGCACGAATGCTACAAACATATTCTCTATGTAGCCCTGCATGGCCAGCAGTCGGAAGAGGCCCTGGGTAGCCTTAATGACGAGCTCCTCGTTGTCGCTGTGCGCAAGGCCTGCGCCTAGGAAATATTTCATTTTAAGCACACCCGCCATATAAATGTCAAGCAAATCCTTCATTGCCGAATTTTGTCTTTTCACAGCTACGCCCAATTCACTGACCACCGTATCAAGTACCTCTTTACTAATTTTCAGCTTTCTCGTGGAACAATAAACCCGAATTTTGTTGAACTCCGCGCTAGGCTTCAGTTTACTGATCGACTTCAACTTTTGTGCACCGTTCAGTTCGCATTCTAAGGCCAAATCGAACATCTCAAAAAGAGTCCCCACCTCATTCTCAAATTTGACCACATCCTTCCGCTGCAGCTTTGGCGCATCCAGATTACTCAGTCTCTCTTTTTGTGGAAGCCAGTAGTAGGTACGTAGCCAGTCCAAGCAGTGGGCGGCTGTGTGCCGCAATACAAGCACAGGCGGCAGCTCCTGTCCATGAGCGCACAAGTGCCTCAAGTCCACGATGAAAGACTGCAGGCCAAGCTGCTGAGCCGTGACGTACATGCTAGACATGTTGTAATTCTGCATAATCGAGGACATAAAGTTGAAGAAGCGCGTGAAGGCGCTTGCATATATTGACTGTATGTTGTCGCTGCCTTCTTTATCCTCCAGCTGTGCCTTGACCAGCACGGCAGTCGCCATCACGGAAGCCGGACATAGGCTGCCCCGTCGCAAGTTCCATATTCCCATGTGGCTAAGAGCCTTGCGAAGATTTGCAGGTGACGACTGCTTTCCAAATAACCAGTCGTATACAGAGCTAAACTCTGTGCTAAAAATTAAAACAGTTTAGATTTTAGGGAGCCTTATTAGAGCCAATCACCATGTGTTTACGCACGTGTCACGCCAAGGTGTGACAACCATTCTCTGTTTAGCAGGCGGAGGTGCTGTTGTTGCAGTCAGAGGACCCTCGGCATGTTTTCTTTTCGCATTCGGCTCTTTTTCTTTGGCGGCGACCATGATTTAGTTATAAATTCAATTGTTATGAAGCGCGTCCAAACACTTGTGGAATGTAGCTGTCACTGTTAAGTACAAAAACACATGTAACGAGTCTTGAATGTTACTATCGATATCGTGATTATTCTTCACCAAGTCACAATACATATGTAGATAGTATATCCCACATTTATGATTATCTAAGTAAGGTCATTTAGATGAGCGTTTTATTTTTTCTAGTTATAAATTATGTTTGTAAAGTCAATTTTAGATGAACACGCAAATATTTGCAATGTGTCCATCTCTAGCAGTGTACATCGTTCATCTTTAACGTGTGCAAAGTTCAGTGTTGTAAGGCGCGAAAAAAGGTACACAACAAGAGCGACGAATTTTTCTTGTGATTAAAATACATTTAAAAATGCATATTATATTGAAATAGTAGATAAATATAAAATTCTTTATATAATTCCAGTGAATGCCAAATACAGCTACCAGAAGGCATAGCACTAAAAGTAAAACATTTTTCCCGCCCGTAGAATACGCGCCTTTTTTCTACCTACGTCTACCTGCTGCATTTACTCCACACATGCATATCGTCTACAATAACAACTATAACAATAACAACTTGGTGGATATTTTTAATAGTGAATATGTGGATGGACCGCTGACGTCCAAGAGAATGATAATTGGCTCGTTTTCAATGTTTCTGATATTTTCATATCTTAAGCTGCTGTACATACTCGTGGCAATCTATTTGGCGCTGCACCACGTCCACATATAAATAGGTCGAAAAAGGGGCAAATGTATCACTTTGTCTCAGAGCGAACAGCGGAAGTACGCGTCTCCGAGAACGTGCTGATTCCCAGCAAGACGACGCAGTACTTAAAGAGCTTTCAACTCGAAGCAGTGCGTTTTCTCTATAAGCGTCTGTCCCAACAAGAGTTTTGCATTTTGAATGATGAGAGCGGTTTGGGCAAAACAGCGTCTGTTGTGGGCCTGTTAAGCGGACTGGGAACGGCCAAGAAGACGCTAGTTGTGTTGCAGAACGATGAGCAGTTGCTGGCTGGCTGGCAGTTTCACCTGGGAGTGCTCACTGATTTGCCCGTATGCGTTATTAAGGATGTTAATGGTATTTATGGTTTATATAAATAATTATACATATGTAAATAATATAAAATGATCCACGTCTATTTTGTAGACACCACAGAGTCGGCGCATAGCGTTTATCTGAGCAAGTGGAGTGTATTACGCAGCATAGGCGATCTCAGCAAGCTGAATTTTGACTATATCATTGTAGATCATCGCGGATACACATTAAATAATAACTTTTGCACTTCCATGCTGCTGAAGCAATTCGAAGGCAAAGTGAACATTGTGATCTCTAGTGTGGACATAACGGTAATAGCATTATATATATAAAAATATGAAAGTCTAAGCATAAGAACTTGATCCTTTTTCCAGTCTGACGTTAAGTTGCTCTATAAGGTGATGCAATTGGGAGGCTGTTTGGATCATCAATTCAATAGCTTTAGAAGTTTCGAGAGCAAGTTTCATCTACCAGATGTTCAGGAGGTGCTAAGCAAGCGTGTCGATCTCGAGGAGTACTATAAGCAGCGGGGTATCCTCGGCGAATACATCAAGTTGGTGAACCTCAGCAGTAAATTTAAACTCATTTACTAATATCTCAATAATAATTTTATGAACATTTTGAATTATACTTGCAGGGATTATCGTCTTCGTCGCTACCGCCATCAGTTCGATTCATGCCTGCCTCTTGTCACGGCCGAGCAATACAAGAGGAACGTCTCTCTGTGGCTGGGCGAGAACAATAGTAACAGCACAATAAGTGACTCTACTGTAGGATCAAAGACATCAGAAGTTCCCTCCACAGGCGACACGGATGAAATCTTTGATTGTCTATTAAGCCTTCAACAGGAGCGACAGTTGGCGGAACGCCAGGAGCCAGATAAAATATCGCTGTCTGAGCACAGTGATGACGTGATTGCCATGGAGCCTTTGATTTTGGAGTCCGAATCAGAACCTGAGGTTGAAGCGGATGCCGATGCGAACAAGTGCAGCACTAATGTGGTATTGCTTTCCAGCGATGATTGCGAAATTATTGAGTCGTCGCAATCGGCGCCAATGACATCGAACTCACCAGCCAAACGAAAATACACGAAACGTGTACAAGTTCCAAACTTAGTGGAGCTGACCGAATCGGAAACGGAAGAGCCACCTAATACATCGACGATAACAAGGAAAGTACTTAACGTGAGGCTAAGACGAGCTTCCATACAGAGCAACCCCACAAACTTAGCAAAAGCGTCGGAGCTGCCGACGAGAACTGTCAAGGCTTCGCCTAAGAGATCACCCAATTCTCCGCGTAAGCCGAAGTCACCTATAAAACCCGAGCCGAAAACTCCGAAACGTGACACATTGTTGCCAGTTACGCCTAAAACTGAGCCAAGGTCAGGACGCTCTAATGGAAATAAAAACGTTGACGTGGAACCCAGACAGACGCGTGGAATGCAAAGGTTAACGCGTTCGGCGGAGTCACGGTCGAACAGCAAGTACATGACGCAGCTGAAGGCGCTGGACTATGAGAAGAAAGGGACACCCAGAAGAAAACGCAATTCCGGCGCTAATCAAACGCCCAAAAGTAGCAAGGTCAAAAAGGAGAAGGCTACTGTGAAGCAAGAGATTGCAATCACGCCTAGGACATCAAAGACAACGCCAATGAAAATGAACCAAAAGGAACCAGAACCCAAAAGGACGACCAGGAGCCGAGCGGAAAAGGAACATTTTTCGAATAAGCTGACCTCTTTGCCTGACAATAAAAAAGTCGAAAAGGTAACTTCTAAAACGATTAAGGCTCCGACCGCTGCCACCTTGAAGCCATCGGAATCTGCTCCCAATAACGAAAGAAAGAGCAAGGCCAGTCCAAAAGTTGTAACGGCTTCATCAGAAGTTACGCCCGATCTACCGAATTCTCCTCTTGGCAGTCAAAAAAATTGTTTGACCAGCTCGAAACCCGTGACAGCTGCTCTCGCTGCAACGCCTGAGATACTAAGCTCTGGTTCCATTTTGTCTGATAACTCGTATTTGCAATGCGCACAAAAGCTCCCAGAGAACCTCGCAGAACTTGAGGCTTTGGAACTGCCCGAGTTTCGGGTGCCGCACGCACCGCCGACAACTCAGCTGCTGTTGCCGGTGAACCTGAATCTGCTTAGTGGCTCCGAGGTGGCTGTCGTGCCCAGTCCAAACCCAAAGCCAGATGTCGTGGTGATCAATAGTTCCCATGATGAGAGCTCGCAGCCATCGACTAAGCCATCGCAATCCCGGCGCACTCGAGCATTGAAGAGGAAGTCTGTAGCTCCTGCCAAGGAGCAACAGTCCCAGCCGACCACCTCCCGATTCGGCCTCATGCTGGCCCAGCACCGCGGCTCGGTGAACAAATCCCCAGACATCTTCAGCAACTGCTCGGAAGCGTCGCAAGTTTCGCTAGCCCAGCCTGTGCCATTTGAGGGCTTCAAGATATTCGGCTCGGAGGTGAGGCAGTCGCATCAGCAGCTGCATGACAAAACAGGTGTAGGCATGCCGGCTAAAAGGAAGCGCGAACGCTCCTGCCTGGAACTTTTGGAGAAAATGTTTGAGCCCCATCAGGCTAATCATAACGAGCCGGGTGTTCAATTGCTGGCGGATCTGCCCAGTCCCAAGCAGCAGCTACCACAGCGTCGGTTCACCTTGCTGGACGACGACATCTTCGAGATAACTAATAATGGGGAATTCGGCAGTCGCCTGCGAGTTGACTCCACAGGCAACGTGTCGCCCGTGCAGCCACAGCAGCTGGCACAGCGTAACAAAATCACAAACTATCTGATCAGCTCTGGTGGTGCTCCGGAGGATACTGGCCAGCGTACCCAATCCAGCCAATTGCTGCGCAAGTCACCCAAACCGGTCAAGTCCACGCAATCTACAAAGCTGACGCGCTGGTTTGGCACGGCCATCTCAGGCGGATCCCAGAGCGCGCCTAGCACACCTGTGTTGCCTACCGAGGCAGCCGAACGCGCCCGATTGGCGCGCAGCGCGGGAGCGAAGAAACGCAAGCGACTAGTGCTGGACAAGTGACTCGATATCGATATCAAGTTGACGACGTGATCTATTCAAAAGACTCGAGAGACTCAAGACTATGTAGCGAGTCGAGCTAAGAAAATTTGCCAAAACTCTTATCAAAATCTAAGTCCCATTGTCTAACAACCCAACCAGACTTAGTTATCAACTTTTTTTTCTTTCTTATAAATTTTAATTCTTTTTTTATTAAATTTTTTTTATGGCTTATAGCATGTACCTCAAGCTAGGAGTTTAGAGAATCTAATACAAAGATCTTTCACTGCAGAATTTCAATTGTGATGTCTATTCACAGATCGATGAATTATTTATAAAACACAAAATATATATATACACATATATATTTGTATATTTTATGGAGGCAAGCATTTCAATTTGTAAAGAATATTCTATACTATGCCTGAATTTTCGATTTAGTATACATTGGAATCATGTATTTTAATTGTTTTGTTATAATTGAACAAATACTTAGCAACAATTTCTGTTTGTTAATTTAGTTGAGTTGATCATTCAATACAATGTAATTTTAAAACTTTTTAGATGTGAAAATACAAAGAAATAGAGCAAAAGAATGAATAGAATGGAATACGAGACTTTCATTATTGCAGGCGCTGACCTGGGACTAAGCCCGCTTGAATATCTGAGTCAGATTGTGCATCACAGCGCGGCGCTGGAACTCGAGCTCGCGGCGACAGGCGGTGCCCAGGAACGGCGGGCACTGATATTGGATCTTCTCATTGGCATATGTGCCCGCTCCTATTGAGCTGAAACTGAATTCGCTGCGCGAGTGCACTGAAAAAAATAATTGGAATGAAAAGCAAATGCAATTCATGAGAAACGTGCAAGCATGTGCTTGGACTGCTCGAGCACTTACGGCAGTAGTGGCCGCCGAGGAAGCAGGTCTCGTGTGTCGATTGGATGGACCACGCGGGCGGATGGACGCCCGGCAGGGTCTTGGTCACCACATAGTGGGCGGTGGCTTCGTTCAGCCAGTGCGGCCAGTGCGACAGACGCTCCGTATACCTTACCGTGTAGCGCCAGTCGTGGGCGTGGCCCTGATCGGCGAGAATTCTAAAATTGATGCTGGTGCGCGAAGCTCGCGTTAGTTGTTGCTATCCGAGACGCGGGCGCATACTCACATTGTGGGATTCAACAGGCGCATTTTGTTGAAGTCCGCCACATACTCCCAAACTGCTTCCGGTCTGGCATTGTCGATAACGCCGTCTATTTGATACTTGTGATAGCCGCCAGAGAACACGAATAAGTACAGTAAGACGACCGCGCCGAGCAGCAGCGCCAGCCGCTTCAGATTCCATAGGCGCATGCTGTGCATGGTGGCAATGTGTGAATGTGTTTGTTAGAATTACAATAAACAAATCGAGACAGAGGCGGAAGCAGAGACAGAGACCAAGACCGAGACGATGACCACATAAACAATGATCCAGCAGCTCAGTGCCGAACCGAACAGCAGCGAGGCAGGCAGATGACTAAATGTGGAAGAGTTTACCCGGCGAGTCGTAAATATCTCACTGGATCAAAGGCTGTGCCAGTGGCGTAGCACGAAGGGGGTGCGATAAAATTCAAAAAGAGTGCAGGGATTTTAACTCCTCTGAATCGTTTTATAAATGAATATATACAAATATTCTATTTTTATTGATTTCCTCCATTTTTGTTATGATTTTTATGAATCAGAGAGGTACTGATTGCAATTTAATAGTCTTGAATGAACTGATGTCCATGCATCTCTTCATCGGTTGGTGTTTTAATAATTTTAACACAACTTGTTCATTATTTTAAACATATGTATTTGTATATAATACTATCATCTTATTTTCATTCAGTTATTCAATCTCTCTTTTGTAAAATTTTGTTATTTATCTATAAGATATTTTTATAATATTAATTTATTATTTTATTTATTTATTTTTTTTATTTTATTTGTTTTTGTAATGGTCATCAAAATGTATTCAGTTTTGATTAAAATCCTTAAAATTTTGTGTTATATTATCTAAAAAAAAAAAAGCGAGAGAGACAGTGAAGCTCATGAAACTTCACAATGACACCCTGTTAAAATTATACATTTCTTAGGAATAATGAAGTTTTATGAATGTGTGCAACGACCGAAATTTCTAATTGATTCAGCAAAAATTTTGTTATTGTATTATTTTTAATAAATGTAATACATATATATGACTGAATGTGGAATGGAATATATGCACATATACAGTAGAATCCGGTTATAACGACTCCGCTTAAAGCGTCCAACCGGTTAAATCGACGAAAATCCGATGTCTTGTTTGGTCCCCATACGAACTTATATGAAAGAGCCTCCGCTTAGTACGTCTCCGCTTTTAACGACAGTCCGCTTATGCCTAAGATTTTTTTCATATTTTTGAGTCAATTACCCGTTATTAAGACGTAATAAAAAAAATCGAGAAATAATGACAACAAATTTCAGCATAAAAAGACTGTTAGAAATGTATACAGTCTGTCAAGAAACGCTTTACACAGTGGAAAAAAACTCAATTTTTTTTACTTATTTTATTTATCAGTGATCAGTATCCTTGATTGTGTGCGTAGCAACGCCAAAAATGCTGCTAAGACAGAGAGAGGGAGAGATACAAAGTACAATGCCGACGTCACAAAAATGTTTCTAAACCATGTTATTGAAATAAGTTTATAAAAAATGGTTCTTTTGATTAAAAATTTAAATTATTTTATAGTAAAAGCTATTACGAACATGGCAACCGTTAAATCGTCGGTCCCTTGAGTGTCGCTATAACCGGATTCTACTGTATGTATATAAAACTAAATAAATAAAAATGTTTATAAAAACTTAAATTCAAAATATGCCTTCTTTTTGATTTTATAAGATCTGCCCAGAGATTATATATGCATTTACTCATTTCTTTGATTATTACATTTATATTTTCATATGAACTGTCCGATAAGATGAAATCGTTCATATAGTAGGGCTACCCGCCAGCGTAGTAGATTACAAATTGCTTGTTCATTAATTAGACTTGTTACACCAATACAACTTTCAACTGTGTGCGTGTGCTTAGATGGATTTGCAGAGCTTTCGGACCAAAGCTCGCGGTGTATAAATGCCATATGATCAGAGCGTTCAGTTTATAAACAACGCTCGGCTGTTGCTGTTCGTATTTTCGCCGGTGCGGAGCTATTCGAGTGGGAATAACAAACGCTTTCGCTTGTGAGGTAAGCGTAAGCACATTGCCGGGTCTAAGTTCATGCTTATCAGAATTGCTTCTAATTGGAATGTTTTGATGGCACAGCGGAATCCAGGCGGCAAGCCCCCAGCAGCGAATTGTAGGTTAGGTAATCCATCGGCCGTGTCAATAGTCTCTGATTAGAGGCAACAACGTATAAAGGTCCATCAAATGCGATTGCTGGTGAAACGCTCGAACCTGTGGCTGCGGCAATGCACGGCACAGCTCAGGCGACAGGCGTCAAACATGGCAACCGGTTCCCAGTTCCACAAACTGGCGACGGCGGCAAAGAGTGCGGCAACAGGTGCACAACTCGATATTAAGAGCGACAACAATGCGCTGGAAGCGGCTGTCACGCAGGTGATTACCATATAATTTATATAAAATAGACTTTGATTAATCTGTGTGAATGACATTCGTACATAGAGAGCTGCTGCCGCCTCGCCCCTGACAGACAGCTTTGGGCGGCATCACACATACCTGAGGATTTCGCTCACCGAGCGCTGCAACCTGCGCTGTAAGTCGACTTCAGTGCTGCCCGATTGGGTGAGGACGTTATCTGTCCGAGTGCCAGACTTTGAGTGCTCGTCGCTGATAAGCAGTGGTGAAATAGTTTCGGCTCTTCAATTACAGGTGACTACTGCATGCCGGCCGAGGGTGTGCCGCTGCAGCCCAAGTCCCAGCTGCTGAGCACCGAGGAGGTGCTGCGCCTGGCGCGCATCTTCGTGGAGCAGGGCGTGCGCAAGATACGTCTGACGGGCGGCGAACCGACGGTGCGGCGCGACATAGTGGAGGTGGTGGCTCAGCTGAAGGCGCTGCCCCAGCTCGAGCACGTGGGCATCACCACCAATGGGCTGGTGCTGACGCGCTTACTGGTGCCGCTGCAGCGCGCTGGCCTGGATACGCTGAACATCAGCTTGGACACGCTGCGCAAGGAGCGCTTCGAGCAGATAACGCGCCGCAAGGGCTGGGAGCGGGTCATCGCGGGCATCGATCTGGCCATTCAGCTCGGCTACCGACCAAAGGTCAGCATAATATAAACTACATATTATCATTCCTAATGGAGCGACTCATCATACATGATTCTAGATCAACTGCGTGCTGATGCGCAACTTCAATGAGGATGAGATTTGCGACTTTGTGGAATTCACCCGCGAGCGACCCGTGGACGTGCGGTTCATAGAATATATGCCCTTCTCGGGCAACAAGTGGCAGACGGAGCGCCTGATCTCTTACAGCGAAACGGTGCAGACTATTCGTCAGCGATGGCCCGAGTTCCAGGCGCTGCCCAACGGACCGAACGACACCTCCAAGGCGTATGCGGTGCCTGGCTTCGCTGGCCAACTGGGCTTCATCACCTCCATGACTGAGCACTTCTGCGGC
Organism: Drosophila arizonae; assembly: GCF_054131065.1. Classification (NCBI taxonomy): domain Eukaryota; kingdom Metazoa; phylum Arthropoda; class Insecta; order Diptera; family Drosophilidae; genus Drosophila; species Drosophila arizonae. Next base: position 23,928,433 of record NC_142924.1, on the reverse strand, counting down.
ACCTGCAATCGCCTCCGCCTGACGGCCGACGGCAACATCAAGGTGTGCCTCTTTGGCAACAAGGAGTTCTCGCTGCGCGACGCCATGCGCAGCGAGGGCTGCACGGAGCAGCAGCTGGTCGAGCTCATAGGCGCCGCAGTGCAGCGCAAGAAGCGACAGCATGCAGGTGGGTGTCAAATTGTTGGGGATCACCATTTGTAGTTGTCTGTATTAATGGGCGCATTAATCCTACGCAGGCATGCTGAATCTGTCGCAAATGGAAAATCGCCCAATGATACTCATAGGCGGCTAGCACAGAGATTGCACACCATTCCCCTAGAACGAACTGTTTGCTTGCAGGTATCGGCAGCTACAGGATCGGCAGCAGGACCATGCTTCATCCTCATCAACCACAGCACGCACAGCTGCGCAACTGCAGTGGATTGACGCACATCAACGCCCAAGGCAAGGCGCAAATGGTGGATGTCGCCGGCAAAGCTCATACCACCCGCACGGCCAGCGCCGAGGCCACGGTTCTTGTGGGCGAGCGTCTGACAGCGCTGATTGCAGCCAACGAACTGGCCAAGGGCGACGTCCTCAGCGTGGCCCAGCTAGCCGGCATCATGGGGGCCAAGCAGACGTCGCTTCTGATACCGCTGTGCCACAATATCGCCTTATCATCGGTGCGAGTGCAGGCCACGCTACTGGAGCAGCAGCATTCCGTGCGCCTGGTAGCCACTGTGCGCTGCAGCGGCCAGACTGGCGTTGAAATGGAAGCCCTGATGGCCGTCTCTGTGGCCGCGCTCACCGTCTACGACATGTGCAAGGCCGTCTCCCACGACATCTGCATCCAGAATGTGCGCTTGCTGAGCAAGTCGGGCGGCAAGCGGGATTACCAGCGTCAATAAAATCACTCAGCTTGTGCATCCATTTGCCATTTCAAATTAGCTCTTTTTGTTTTAATTGTGGGCCGATCGGGTGAGAGTTATGCATGTGAATGTGTGTGAATCAATGGGTGGGTGGTGCGAATGTGGAAATGTGAGTAGGGTGGGGTGGTGGGATGGGTTGGGACCTGGATGATTGACATTTGCGTGTGTAACGGCGCCTTATAGCTAAAATTACATATAACATTAGAATCATAATCAATGCATTCATTATTGTAGTGCCGCCGCACAAAGAACCTCAATGGACACAATAAATACGCTTCGTTCTCCTCGTACATCTCGTCTGCTGTTTGGTGTTTATTTCTTGGCTTCGATTAGGAGACCAGCACGTTGCGATTTTCGGATTTGCTGGCGTTTTCCGTGTCCGCCGGTTTGGCGGCGTCGGTGCCTATTTGTTCACCGCGTATTTTGATGTTGTGCTCCTCCTTGAATTTGTTCAGCTCCACGCCCTTTTTGCTCAGATCAGCTGTGACAGTCGCGATGGTCTTCGCAATGAATTCCTTGTTTTCCACGAGCTGAGGCAGGACGTCTTTAACGGTGCGCTCGCACAGCACGCCACCGATGAGGCGGAAGCACTTGCGGTCGGGGTCCACTGCATTCAGTGTTTCTATCACAGTTCTATTGGAATATATGGATAACGACAATTTGTTGTTTATATTTGATATTTTGGAGGTTAGGTTTAGCGGTCCCTTCTGACTCACTTGTGTTCGCGCAGATCCATTTCCAGCGTATTGAGGCTGTTGGCCAGGTTTCTTTGTTCATTCCGCAGCTGTTGGAACTGGGCGACAATTTTCTCTTGGGCGATCTGGGCTTTGGCCGCTTCGTTGCTCATTTTTCAAGTTAATTTTTGAACAGATGTCTAATGAAGTTGAATGCTAGCTCGATAAGGTGTGGCCGAAATTCATTTAGTTTGGTATTTGAAAATTAAGTTAGGGCATTTTTACATAATTTGGATGCGGTCACACTGCTGTGGATCTTATTATTTCTTGCACCATTTATTATAAGCAAGGTTGGCAGCGCAGATTATAGAGCGCGCACTTTAAATTTTGCTCAGATATTAAGAATGACAATTTAACAACAACAACTATTTGAATACCGAAATAAAGTTGTCTGTTATGATTAATATAATTTTCTAAGCAAAAGTGTTTAGGATATATAGATTAAATCTCATAGGCAATTGGCAATTGCAACACGCAAAAAGAGTCATTCTATTCAAGTTGGCAGTTCCGATTTATGCAGCGGGTATTTCAAAATTGAATAAACTATTATTTTATTTTATTACTATTATTATTGCATTGACTATTATAAGTGATTAGAATAATTCAGAAATGTTTTCGTATTGTATTTATTAATAATTATATGTGAATTATGGAAAATTATTCAAGCTGCATGAATCGCGGTGCCAAGCTTTATAACCCAATTCATCTGCTAATTGTGTGCGCAAATATTGGTTTTATTTGTATCATTCATCATAGCGGCATTCGCAATTCTGATTGTTTCGGAGCTATCGACGATGATTCTTCAAGCGCTTTTTGCACTCCACACACAACTGTCTTTGGAGTTCGCAATGCATTTCACAATCTGTCTGCTGCCGCTCATTGGCCTCTTGCCAGTCCTGCACGGCTCCTACGATGTGATAGCGCCTGCCCAAAACTTAACGGCTTACTTGCTCGCGCGCCAGAAGCGCCAGTTGATTTTCCCGAGAGGAAGCACCATTCGCCTATTGCTTGTCCCCGTGTCTGCCATCCAGCTGGATGATCCGTATAAGTGGCGCAGCTTTGTCGCGTTCGTGGTGGTACACCTGGGAGGCTACAATTTGCCAACGACACCCCTCTACCCGTGGGACAAATGGGATTCCGTGTTTTCCCGATCTCTCAAGGAAAAGATACGGCAGCTGGACGCATCGCACGAGGATGACACACGCCTCTTTGCCTACGCCGCCCTGGAGCACTACATGGACAACGCGAGCAGCGTCCCGGGTCGTGGTCGTCAGTGCCTGCTCCGTGCCATGTGCGAGAATGCGCAAGTGCATCACCATGTGGGCATCATAGCCGAGCTCCTGAATTTGTTGCTAACGTAAGTCGTGTAGATCGAAGATCTCAATTGCCTAAGGCTTCATTTCCCCATTGCAGACCCGGCAAGGCGCGACTCGATCAGCACTACAAGGAGGCCCACGCCGCAGGCCTGGCCGGCGTCGACTGTCTGCACCAGTTCCACGGTTGTCCCAGAGGCGCCAGCTTCTTGGATGAGCTAACGGTGGATGTGAATTATTGAGTTTCTGTTATGGTCTAATCTGAAATAAACTTGAATTAAAGAGCAAACTATGCAACACAATTTGGAATGCGTTTCACAGTTTCTTTGCTACTGTAAGCGGACTTCGCTGCCACGCCCCTCAAATGCTGGCCCTCCCCCCGATCAGGTTGCGGCTGCGGCTTGCTGAGAGCTAAATGCTGTGCAGCGAGCGTGGGACCGCCATTTGTCAACAATGGCTTCAATTAAATGGGAATGCAGCAACAACAACAACTACATCGAGTGCAACTACGATAGCTGAAAGACAGACAATAAATGCGTCTTAAGTGCCACATTAGGCTTGCCAGGTGGCTAACGCGCTGACAACAACAGCGACAACATCGCCCGGGTGCAACGGGTGCTCCACTCCAGCGCAGCTCCCACAACTGCCTCTGCATAGGCAGCAGCCTCCAGCTGCAGTTGGGGCACCCTGTACGACTATCGCTCGTCGTTTTGTATGCACAGCTAATTCAAATGCGATTATGACAACGCGAACAACGCTGCTGCTCGGTGGGGCGGCTGCTCGGTGGGTGGACAGTGTTGACAGGGAGTTAAGCATAGATATATATAGAAGGAGAGAGGGAGAGAGAGAGAGAGAGCAGCAGCAGTTGTGCAACTTTGCGGTATTTGAACTTCTGATGTCGCATAGGAATAGGTAACAATCCAGCGGCAGAGACGTTTATGCGGACAGCGAATTCGTGAAATGGAAAACTGAAATGAAAATTCAAAGAACAATTTGACGAATGTTTAAGTTTAAGTTTAAGGTTTAAGGTATCCGAATCAAAATATTTAAATACATATGCATGTATATTAAATGAAGTGGGAGGTAAAAGCTCGCCAATAATAATTCGGATTTCCATTTTGATCATCCACTGTGGGTAAACAAAGTTAAATTGTAATATTTGAAGTCAATAGTTGAATCGCATATTCAAGTTCTCCTAGTTTGTCGAGCTCTGTTGGCAGACAGAGGTAAAATTATTTTAAAATTCGCCCTCGCGTCTGTGTGTCTAATGTTAATTAAACTAATCAGGTTTGCTTCTGTGTCCAGAAATGGATGTGATCAGAATATATATATATAGTTTTTACCATAATACGGAAATACCGCTAATTTCATTTGAGGAACCTTCGTGTAAACTGTAATGTTTGTTTAGCCTTTGTGTGCTATAGGTTTGCTTGTGTAGCCGCCCCTATTGCCGTTTCCTGCCGCACTCCGCATGCCACATGCCGCATGCCACATACCACATGCCACATCCCACTGCGAACGCCTTTGACAGAGAGTCGCAAATTATGCAACAGTCGCAACAACAAGAAGCAGTAGACATGCATTTTGATTTGTGCCAAAACTTTATTGTTGTCCAATCCAATGCATCAATCGATCCGTAGCGAAAATCCAATTAATCAAATTTCAGCTGCGCTCCGCCACCAACATCTCGTCCAGAAAGTTGAGGCCACGTGGACAGGCCTCAAATACGGCCAGGCAATTAGCACCCGCCTGTCCAGCCGCAAAGGCATCGTGATAGCAGTTATCTATATCGGCTTTGCCCGGACTGCACGGATAGGAGAGAGGTGATGGAGGTAGGGCGGGGTAAATGGTGCCAGAAGGAAAGGTTGGAACAGTTCGAATTGTTTGCTCACCTCAGCACAATGTTCAGTATTTCGGAGAAGATGCCAACGTGATGATGCACCTGGGCATTCTCGCATATGGAGCGCAACAGGCATTGCCTGCCCGCAACCATGTCGTTGTTCCGCCTGCCCATGTATTCCTCTAGGGCCGTGTACACCAGCTGTCGTGCGTCGTCCGCGTATCGAAGAGCTCCGCTGGCCGTGTGCCTCTCGATGTTGCGCCTCATTTGCTGCAGAGATCGGGCAAAGGTGGTCTCCCACTTGTCCCAGGGCCAAATCGGACTCGTGGGCATGTTGTAGGTGCCGCCCTGCAGGGAGAACGAAAGGACCGCCGAGCGGAATTTCACGGGATCGCCCAAAGGAATCGGCATCGAGGCCCCTATGCTGAACTTGATGGAGCCGCTTCTCTGAAAGATAAGTCCGCGCCGCTGTCGATGGGCCAGGAACTCGGTCAGATTGGCCGACGCGCTGGCACTGTAAATGCAGCCGAGGGCCAGTAATGTGAAGCCAATGAATCTCTTGCCCGTTCCAGACATATCCGCAGCACGCCTCGAAGCTAACTAACGACCGCCGCGCCTAATCAGCAGCGCCTCAAGTGAGTCGTCAACGATGATGACAAGTGGACAAGATGACAAGAGGCACAAACATTTGCCCAGCCAATTAGCATTGGAATTGTGCTGGAAATTGAAGCCCCGAAATTAGTTTGGGCTTCTATTTGCGCACGTGAGCTAAGAATTTACATTCGACTGCCCGAAGGGGTATCTGTGGCACGCTTGATAGCCTGGCCAAGATGAGCTGGCCAGACGCTCGTTGATCTGGACTGGAGACCCCACAAAGTATATATATTCTTGATCAGGGCGACGAGCTGAGTCGATTTGGCCCTGTCCGTCTGTCTGTCTGTCCGTCCGTCCATCTGTTCATATGTATGAACGCGTCGATTTCAGAAGATATAAGAGCTAGAGACTTAAAATTTTTTTTTTAAATGTCCGTAATTACACCGCGTATATCGATAATAATCAAATATTTGGCCAATTAACAAACGCACGTGCAGCAGCTACAACAGCATCGTATGCGTGTGCTGACATACATTCAAACTTCTTCTGGAACATTTTTTGAATCACATTAGCTGTTAGTTTGGTTTAGTTTTGGTAGATGGCCCTGCAGCAGTGAATCTATTTGAGTTTGCCAGCGCCGCTTGCAGAAGTGAGGTGGCGTAGTGTGTTAGCTGCATGACGCTCGATTGAGAAGTCGCGGTTCGAATCCCGATCGGTGCAACTGATGTTAATTTTCTTAATTGTTTCAAAATATTTTTATATTTTCATAAATGAGTTTTCTATTTAATTTATACTTTTAAATACACCGAAATTGAAATTTTAACCATACTTAATGTGCGTTTTTAATAGTTTGGTTATTCTAGAAGATTCTTAGAATCACATCAGCAGTTAGTTTGGTTTAGTTTTGCTAGATGGCGCTGCAGCAGTGAATCTATTTCAGTTTTGCCACCTCGGCTCCCGAAAGTGAGGTGGCGTAGTGAGTAGCTGCGTGACGCTCGATCGAGAAGTCGCGGGTTCGGATCCCGAGCGGCGCGAGTTATATTAATTTTCTCAATTGTTTCAAATTATTTTTACATTTTATATTTATTTATTTTTTATATTTTTATATTTTATTTCGAGCACTCTCGACTAGAGTTTTCTTACTTGTTTTTATATATTTTATTTTATTATAATAGATAATATACGAAAAATAAATGAAAATGAATTGCATATTTATAAAATATAATTTATTAACAAATATGAATGAAATGAAAATATAGATAGTCAAACAATTATTTATACAAATGTATTTAGTAAAATTGTTAAAGTAAATTTATTATTGATTAATTAAAGTTGAGTTTAGGAATCAGCTCTTACTCTAGAACTTTTTGTTCGGGTCTTTAGCTTGGTTAAAAGGCAATTAATAAAACTCTTCCTCTAATACTTTCTATCTGGACTTTTAGCTTTGTGAAAAAAAATAAAAAAATATTATGAATTATAGTTCTAAAGTAATGAGCTCAGTGAATAGTAAAAGGACGAGGTGCAATAGCAATAACAGAGAGAGCGAGAGAAAAAATAATAAAACTAGAGAAAATAATTTTATTTTAACATTTTTTTTTTGAGCGATAATAAATTATTTAAGAGGTATATTTTAATTGAAAATGAATTATTTGTAATATAAAAAGTTCAATTGTTGTTGGCAATTTATACATGTATGTGACAACACCACAAATGAAAAATAATTAATAAAAAGTCATAGAAAATAAATAGAGACATAATAGCAAATATCAAATTCAATACAATAATATTTTAATACTGAAAGGTAAATTCCCTACTGTATCATCATTCACTCGAAATATTATTATTTGCATGTGATTTTTGCTGCCTTTAGTTAGGGTATCTCAACTACAACAAAGCTGCCTACCGCAAGGGCGACCAAGATGACAGCAGAACAGCATAAACTATTACATTAACACACATTCACGCACACTTACAATCACACACATATAAAGTCTCCCATACTGTTGCATAAATCTACAAATAGGTAAAGACACTGGGACAGACTGCGTCGCCAGCAACTTGAGCTCTGACATGCTCTGACAAAAGCAAAATGTACTGAAGCTGCGGCTCGCCTTTGCTCCTCCTACCCCTCTTCAGAGTCATTTTGATCATCACCTTGGTCGCTTCTATTGGCACTGCTACTGCCACTCCGAGCCCCACTCTGTAGTCCATTTCCGCTTGCGATACCGCAAGAAACTTACATGAAACGAAAACGCAACGCAAATAAATTCCTGTTGACAATTTGAATGATTTATTTATGGGAGCGTACCCAAAAATCGTCAGACACCCAAGAGGGAGCGGAAGGGTTGGGGCTAAGTTCTAAATAAACAAGCACCACAGCACGGTTAGAAGTGGTAAGTGGAAGGGCCAACAATATTAAATTTATTTAACCACAAATTGGGAATTTCTCATTCGAAGCTGGAACTGGTAAGATTCTCTACACAAATAAAAAAAAATAAAAAATAATAATAATAATAATAGTAATAAAAAATTAAAATAAAAATTAAATAAAAAAATTAAACAAAAATTAAATAAATAAATAAATAAAAAACTACAATTAAATAAAATAACAATAGACTAAATACACTACAACTTTGAGTAAATACACTAGCAAGACAAAGACAAAACAAACAAGTAAGAAAGCTCTAGTCGAGACTGCTCGACTACGAGATCCCCTGAACCCTTGGAGCAATAGATATTTCAATAACTTTTCGCGTCTTTCAGCTTACACAAGAAACACGCACACACACACGCACGTACGCACACACAGGCATACACACACGCATACAGACACACATACACACACAAACGCATACACACACACACATACACACACACATACACAAACACATACACACACATACACAAACATTTACATACATATACACACACAAGCATAAACACGCATGGGCGGCAGTGAGCGCTTACTGTGAGAACTTAATTGTTTAATAACTTTTTTTGTGGACGTACGATCTTCATGAAACTTTTAGATTATGCATGTATTTGCCAAAGCACAAGTCTCTAGTATTTGAAATACGCTTTTTACAAAAGTGAGGGTGAGGGGGTGAATTTAAGGGTGGGGGGTAAATTTTAACAAAAACCGAAATTGTATAAATTGCATATAAGCATACATTAAAAATTTGGAGACTCTAGCAATAAAGGTGTAGAAGATATAATTTTATAACTGGTTTTCGATAAGGGTTTTTATCGATAAAAAAAGATCGGGATGAGTTATCGAATTTTAATGATAAACTTGATATGCGCGCTGTAATTACGGACATTCTAAAAAAAATTTGAAGTCTCTAGCTCTTATATCTTCTGAAATCGACGCGTTCATACATACGGACAGACGGACAGACGGACAGACGGACAGACAGACGGACAGGGCCAAATCAACTCAGCTCGTCATCCTGATCAAGAATATATATACTTTGTGGGGTCTGCCACGCCTCCTTCTCCCTGTTACATACATTTCAACAAAACCATTATACCCTGATTTCCCATTGAAAATGGGTTCAGGGTATAAAAAAAGTTATGTAAAATAATTAAAAGAACCACCAAAGAACCATAAGAAATATATTAATATTGTAATCCTAGAATAAATGTTGAGTTATCGTTGAAATGAATTATATGAATAATATAGGAATGAAAAAAATTAATAAGAGTCGTTAATTATAAACGCGGGTTGATATAATCGGGTAGGCTAGCTAGTGTTATCATTTGATTTGGGGTTTTTTCTTTAGATGAAAACCATGGTCCCGCTTACCTACCTTGCAACCGAAAGAACAACGCTCTGGCGCACAATCAGAGGCTAGAAATTAGTAGATGCAGAGTACCGAGTGTTTGTTTCAATTTTCATAACGCAGTGAAATTGTTTACATAAATTTTTGGCGCCCAACGTGGGACATGGAAGTATGTAGCCTTATAGGCATAAAGCTTTCAGTGTCCCATCTTTTGTTCAAATAGTCAATACAGTCTGTTCTCCAATCGGAGAGAAAGAGTTGGCTGTTTGAAACACCCATTTTGGTGAAGGTTAAAAAACTCAGTGTCTAGATTCCTGAAATAGCTTGGACTTGCTTGGTCGGCCTTTCGCAACTGCGATGTATACAACTGATGTACGCAACTGATGAGTATAAAAAATTCTTAATAGGAACTACGGAGCTGAAAGATTCAAGCAGAATCTCAGACCGAGAAACCTGAATAAGATACATTCAACATTAACTTATAACACCATCTGTTTCACCATGTTCGCTCGTTTGTCTTCGTATGGTTGTTATTTCACTTAGATATTATTTTAATTGTGTTTTGTAAAATTATCAAATACGATTCCAGAATATTGTATATTGGGCTCATCTCGGATATCAATACTGATTGTTACTCTGGTAGTTGTTGCGAAACCAAATGAGATGAATCTGTGTGCAATATCAACTCATACCGGTCTGGCCAGTAGATGTTGTTGTGACAGAAGTTGCTAAGTGTTGAGAGGGTTGTCAGGAACTTGTGTATATGCTGCATTGGCGTATCCTTGCCAAACACCCACACTTTAGCCAACTTTTGAATAACAATATTCTATAATCAGCTTCAATAGCAATAGCCCATAATTAATTGTTTCCCCTTATTGTATAATAAATAATAGCAAGAAAACAACACAAAACCGAGCTTCCTTTCCCCAATTATATCAACTCAAACTTGTCACATTTATTCGCTAATCATAAAATATTTTTAGAAAAATGCCTACTTCAAGAAGTCCTCAAGAAATGCGCACAGTAGAGAAAACTGTTAGTTTGTGTAGTCTTTTTAATCAAGGGATGAGCACTGTTATTGTACCCCTTGCCACTCGTGTAATGTCGGCGCTCCGCATTGATTCGTGGCCCAGCTCAAGCCGTCTATTCCCACTCCTATGGCATACTCGCCAGGAAGCTCGTCTGACTAAAGCCGAAGAACAGCTGACATCATGCAAAGTGGAACCTACATTTTGATGGGTCATCTGAAGGACTAGGAGTAGAAGAGTTTATTTATCGTCTGAGAGTCCTTACTGACGAAACTCTCGAAAGTGATTTTATGGGGCTTTGCCAACACTTGCACATTCTTTTTTTTGGGAAAGTTAGAGATTGGTTCTGGAAGCATCATAAACAGGTAGATAGAATTTTATGGAATGATTTTTGTGCAGCACTTCGACAGCAATACAAAGATTATCGCTTAGAATTTATGAGTAAAGAGTTAGTGAGAGCTAGAAAGCAAAAAGTCGGTCAATCTTTTGTTGCTTTTCATGATTCTGTGGCAGCATTAATCGACAAATTTGGCCTCAAAATCGGCGAAGACGAATTATTAGAGATATTGCAAAATAACCTGTTGCTTAACAAATTACCTTAGAAGTCAATCAGACAATTTTTTTTCGACCAAAACCGGGTGCGGTTCGTCGTGAAATTAATGAAATCGGGAATACTGGTCCCGGAACTGATGTTGAAGAGAGACAGGTTCAGCAGCGTTAGAAATTGCAGTGATGCAAAAGGCATTCCAACTAGACATGCTGGGACCGTGAAGAAAAGGGACATGTCCGGGAAAATTGCATGCGGGATCGTAGAGTGTTTTGTTATGGTTGTGGCACACCACAGGTATACAAGCCACAATGTAAAATTTGTAATCGTAGGTTTGCGGAAAACCAGCAGAAGGGGGCATCCCCCAAAAATCGGGTGCCCACTTTCGCAGTTATGCGAAAGTATATAAGTTGCATTGGCGCTACTCTAGCGAAAAACGACTTTTCAAAGACTGCATGTTTCAAGTCGCTTAAATCTTTTGTCAAAACACCAGGTGGCGAAAATCAAGCCGTTATAGTTGTAAGTGTTGTTGTGCAATATAAGGCAATATCAAAACCAATGAAACTGTATATTATCCCCAACATTAAATAGAATCTAATTCTCGGTCATGACTTTTGGAACACATTTGCCCTTGCTCCAAATATTATCAGTGCTGTGGAAGCAGACACCGATGTTGTTGACGAAGATGTTGAAGGGAAATGTCCACTAACCAACCTTCAGATACAACAGCTCATTGCAGTTAAACAGCTGTTTCCCAATGCTGCAGAGAAGTTAGGTAGCACTTTACTGATTAAACATCACATTGACGTGGGAGAAGCAATGCCAGTAAAGCCACGCTTTTATCCTGTTAGTCCTGCAGTCGAGCAGTTGCTATATAACGAAATAGATCGAATGATTTGCCTTGGCGTGATAGAGCCCTCAACAAGTGCATGGAGATTAGTGGTCCCCCATGAGATTAGTGGTAAAACCAAACAAAGTTCGCCTCTGTTTAGATGCACGAAAGCTTAACGCGGTGGCCAAGAAGGACGCATATCCATTGACTAGTATGGATGGAATCTTTTCGAGATTGCCAAAAGCAACATTATCTCCAAACTTGATATAAAAGACGCCTATTGGCAAATAGAGCTGACAGCTGACTCAAAGCCACTGACAGCGCTCACAGTACCAGGAAGACCACTATATCAATTCAAGGTCATGCCATTTGGTCTGTGCAATGCGCCATCAACGATGTGTAGGCTAATAGATGAAATCATTCCGCCTGATTTACGGAATTGTGCCTTTGGATGTTTAGATGATTTATGCATTGTATCGGAAGATTTTAATTTAATTAATAACACATCTCCGTACTAGTAAGAATTGCAGAGCAATTTCGGAAAGCAAATGTCACTCTAAATATCGAAAAGAGCCATTTCGCAGTCACCAAAGTTAACTATCTTAGTTATGTAATTGACAAAAAACGCATATGCACAGACCCTGATCAAATCTCTTGGCCACCTCTGAAGAACTTAAAGTAAGTGAGAGGCTTTTTAGGTGTGTGTGGTTGGTATCGCCGTTTTATACAAAACTTTTCGGACTTAGCCTGTCCTACAACTGAGTTTTTATCTTCTAAAAAGAAGTTTAACTGGACTCCGGAAGCTCAAACTGCTATGGAAAACTGAAAGCTGTGTTAACCACGTCTCTAGTTTTGCAAAATCCAAAGTTTGACCAGAAATTCTTTTTGCATTGCGACGCTAGTGATTTTGGAATTGGTGCAGTGTTAGTACAACTTTCCGAAGATAATGAAGAAAAACCAGTAGCATTCATGTCTAAAAAACTCAGTCGATCTCAGCGTAACTATAGTGTTACAGAGCGTGAATGTTTAGCCGTTATTCTAGCTATCGAAAAGTTTCGCTGCCATTTAGAGCTGCAAGAGTTTGAAGTCATCACTGATCCCTCCAGTCTCTTGTGGTTGATGAGACAGCAGAACGATTCTAGACGTTTAGCTAGATGGATTTTTCGTTTGCAACAGTATAAGTTCACTACGTCGCATCGTAAGGGAAAGAATCACATTGTGTCCGATGCTTTTTTGCGATTGCACGATTGCAATGAGAATTGAGTCCCATCATAAATTTAGAATCAGAGGCATTTCAGTCCGACGAGTACAACCAATTGAAGTCTAATCTAGAGCAGATACTAATCTAGAGCAGATACAAATTGTGGATCATAAAATCTATATTCAAACTGAGCACTCGACCGGAGATGAAGTTCAGGATAAGTTTTTGTGGAAACTTTGGGTGCCCAAACCACTAAAGGCAAGGTATTAAAGCAAGCACATTAGTTCTGACTAATGGGTAGGTGATTTCTTTTCCCGCGTTGGCAAATACATATTATAGATATACGTGGTCGGGTACTCAAAGTATTACACATTCAAAAGATCATTCATTCAGTTTCGAAACTGAGTTTTAACAACTTCCAAGTACCGTATCAATTCAAAGTAAGTATCAATTCACTTCGAGTCGTTATAGACAAGCTTTACCTTAACTACGGCATGCATATACATACGTATATATGTAAGTATATCTAAATAAAATACTTATAATTAAGAGTTATTCCCTTTCTAGGCGAATATTATTGATTAGTTATTGTCTGGACTGGCATATTTGGATTGTTCAGTTTGTCCTTTACAAAAGTGAGCTTTTATATTGTTTAAGTACGCAAAGAGAGTGTACGACCATTCCTAACGAACGAATATAGAGAAATGCGAATAATAGATGGGCTCTATACTCTAATTACAATGGTCGTACATTAGAATTTTTAACAAAAGCCAGTGTTCTTTGGAGCTACAATCAGTTCAGTATATACGTTGTAACTTAAATAGATATGTATTTAGTGTTAGACACAATGTATTTATCGTATAAATATTATACTATATATGAAAACAGGTAAAAATGTTGAGTCTTGTATACATATAAAATTAATAAATAAATGGTGTTCAATTGGCCTCGCTCCATAAATGTGTGTAGCTGACGAGCTCAACAGTAAGACTTAATAATCCAGAGCTTCATCTTTAGCCTTTTCTAATCTAAATTGCTTGTTACTAAACTTCTCTTTAAATTATAATATATTCATATATCTAGTTGCAATATCTATTAGCTTAAAATTCCAGTTTTGTGATTGTTTGATCTAAGGACTTTAATACTTTTTAACTATAAAGCAGAAGAAGTTTATATTCCAAATAGAATATTTGTATGAACATTAATCAATTTTGACACTGTTATTTGTCTTAAAACTAGTAGACTAAATAAAACGTGCTGGGCGGCTAACCACATGTTCTATATAGATTAACGAATCGGAAAATAAAAAATTTTGATAATTTTTATATTTTAAGTCGTTTTCTAGGCAGTTGTTGATCACGCAATCCCTTGACCACACATACTTTCGCCGTAAAATACTTATTTAAATGGTATTAATAAGTATTCTGTGTTTTTAATTATTTAATTCATTTACAGTTTTATTATACTTATTATAACTAGACTTATAAGTACATCTGAAAATGAATCTATTTACTTTCCTTATTGTGAAATACATTCTACTTCTAATAATTGCTTAACTTTGATATTAATATTAACATGACTTGCCTATTCAATATGTTTTCTAAATAATTTTCTGTGATAAGCAAGCTATCACCATTTAAATTACGGAAAATTAATTCTAAACTCTTATTACAATTCATAATTTCCTGTGATGGTTTGCAAAGCCCTCCTTCACTGACTTGGTCGACCCAGGTCGACCCAGGTCGACCCAGGTCATCATTCTGCTCTGACATCTTTAGGCGGTGACAAATATATCCAGCCATATTTTCCAAGGCATCGTATTCAAATTCTGGTAGATCTTCCTCGTCATCTGTAGGCGCTGGCTTCGTTGCACATCTAAAATGTGAAAGTATAAGTTCTGTAAAGAAAAAAGAATTTTATCAGAAATTTTAGTACAAGTATTTTAATATTAATAGCTGTCATAGAAGGACTTGCTGATTCTAAGTGCGGTGTGTCGTCTGGCGGCACATTTGCATTGTTGGAGAGCACGCCAAAATTTCGACCCAACAAATATGACCGAAGTCTATATTTAAATTCCTGGCGATCGGGATGGTCCACCTCTGGCTCTTATAATACCAAAGAAGCTCTCTAATACATCTTGGTTGAGGCGGTATGTCAATAAGAATGTTATTTTATCATTTAAGTCGTTGTTAGTTTTAAGGATACCTATAATATAAAATCGGGTCTATTCTTGTCAGTATAAAGAAATACTTCATTGCACAAACCTTATTGAAATTGCAAAATTGCTGAATTTCTGCCAACTCGCATGTTCAATATAAGGCAGCTCATTCCAAAATATTATTTTGGGTCTCAAGTGCAAGGCCGTAAGCGTGCATTCGCTCCCTGCTGCTCTTGGCACTCGAACGTTGAGAACATCGAACCAGTCATTCCGTCTAGAAAGAAAAGAGATTTAAAAAAAAAAGGTTTTTCCACAAATATATTATTCTAACTTACTGTTTTAAAAAGTTCATAGCACTCAGCCCAATTATGACCAGTTAAGTACCCAAGGCTTGCTGCCCTTTGAATAGCTGCAGCGACTGTATTTGAAATGAGCTTTGTTGCCATCTTAACCTTTTGCCTTTCTGATCTTGCAGCAGTTAAACTTTTGTGGTTTATTTGATGGGCTATGGACAAGTCACCCACAGTAATATTTAAAGGCTCCGATATGATAGCTGCATTAACGGATTTACCATTAATTATAAATCCGGAATCTATAAAATGATTTCTAATCAATTTTATTAGATGCGGCACATCGACAAAGACGTAAACTCTTCTTCCATCAATTTCTTACCATGGCTGCGTATAAGTCACTTGTAGAGACGATAAGAGTAACTGGTTTGTCCCACCCAAGCCACTATGGTGTATCCCATATTTTGAGTGGTTTTTAAAATTTCTTTAATTTTCTAGTCCGTCATTGGTCCAGTTTGCTATTAAACCTGAAAAAATGTTTTGATTAAATTTCATAAAATATGTTATTGTTGTCCAGTCTTACCTCGCAGCATTGCAACTAGCACATAGTTAGAGGGCGGCAATGTAGAGTCTGCAGATTTATCGTATGCATAAACACTGCGCACTTTCATTTCATCGAAACTCAAAACGCATAACCTTTGAGTTTCGGACATATGGGTAGTTGCACTTAAAATTCTTACAACTGGCGTTAAAATTCCGGGGCATAAATATATAAATTTTTTGAGCCCAATGCTGCAAAGTTCTTAATGCAGGAAGTGAAAGATTATTCCTGCGGAGCAGTCTGTATCCCTTTGGACTGGGTGAATAAAATGTTATTGACCTGGCAATGTCGTCAGTATTCCAATTTTGCCTTCGGTCTTTATTTTGCAATTTTGTTATTTGCGCTTCTATGAATGTTATTTTCAGGCTGTTTTCCATATTTTTGGAGTCGTTTTTAAATTCAAACTCCTTTTTACGCAACTCTATCATGTGCCCTTATCACGTAACGCAGTTTGCAGCTTCTGATTTGCTGATTGCAATGCTCTTATTTGGCTTTAAAAGAGCTTTATGCGTTCCTTCGTCTTCAATAACCTCAGGCTCACATAAATTTTCTTTATAAGCTAGAATTTCTTTAACTAGTTTCCGCCTCTTACGATCTGCCGAGCGCTGTGTATGGTGACTTATATTAGCGCAGTCAGGGTCGGCTTTAATTGTAGGCACGGCGCCTGGCTTGAGGAGCAGCTTTCTTGAGGGGCCTACAAAATTAATTTGTAGTTATATTATTATTAAATTAACTCTTATAGATTTACTTACCAAGTCCACATTGAACTTTGCCTATCAAGCATTTTGATTCAAAATGTGCCTCGCACACTTTCCAATTTGGGCAGTTATTTTGTCTTGGCCACTTTCCACAGAGCTCCAGGCATTCCCTCTTCAGCTTAATATCTAAAGGAAACGAAAAAAAAAAAAAAATTTACTCCCATAATGGTTCTTACAACTTAGCACCGAACCATTTTTGGTTTTTGATTATAATTATTTATTAATTGTAAACAACAAAATCTCAGATTATGCTTTAATTTGGCACGCACTCAATTAAAGCATAATCTGAAAATGTGACGTCATAAGAGAGTTAGTTAACATTAAAAGTAACGGGACTGCTATCTCGAACCTAAAAGTAGGGAGCCGAGCGAATCCAAAGCTGTCTGGATTGTTAAAGCCTCAGAAAAAGCGTGCAAAAAGCTTTCCACTAGTTGTCTAGTCTATGTGTTCTCTGGTTAGTGCTACTAGTGCTGCAAAAATATCGGATCGGAATCGTTATAATCGATATTTTCGAATTTTGGCAAAAGATCGATATGGTTTTCTTAGTATCGATATATCGAAAAAATGGTTATTCTTGGCGTTGGTTTTAACTGTGTAAGAAGCGCATTTATTTAATTTTGCTAAATTGTATACAAATTGATTGATTTAATTTAATTGCAATAGAAAGAAAAAAAATTGATCAGTTTTTGGGAAGAAAACGTAAGTACAATTGATATATCCTATTGGAAAAGCTTGGAATCATAGCTTGTGTGTTTTAGGCGCGGCGAGGGTGGACTCCGATGAAGAAAATAAGACCGTG
This sequence comes from Drosophila arizonae, assembly GCF_054131065.1. NCBI lineage: Eukaryota > Metazoa > Arthropoda > Insecta > Diptera > Drosophilidae > Drosophila > Drosophila arizonae. Next base: position 23,911,048 of record NC_142924.1, on the reverse strand, counting down.
GGAGCCCCAAAAAATCCGAAGTGTGGAAATATTTTGAAAAAGGAAAGAATGGTTGTGCGGTGTGCAGAAATTGCTTTAAGGTCTGCAAAACAAATGGAAATACCACAAGCCTTAAAAATCACTTAACACGCATGCATCCATCGCTGCAAGAGAGTGAATTGGCACCCAAGTCCGGTAGCATTTTGCACTTCGTAAATAAAAAATATGAGGCAAAGATGGAATGATTGCTAATTCCAGAAGGGCGTCATTAAAGCCGGAAACAGTAAACAAACTATTTTTTTTAAATAAAAACCAATGGGTTTTGTCTTAATTTCTTTTCTTTTTCAAACTGCCATGGAGGCAATTGTTTTTGTTATTATTATAATATAATTTTAAGGAGCATAGTGAATTTGAGCTTTAATGAATTGCTGTTTTAGGTTTAAGTTAATGAAAAATAATTTGTTATACGACTTTGTTCGGTTGAATAAATTTGTTTTTGTTTGATGCTGTTGCTTTTATTTTAATCTTGAAATGGTTGCCATTTTATCCATTAAGAAGTCATAATTAATATAAATATTATAATAGGTTCTAAGCAAGAAAATTAACATTTAAAAGAAGTGTTCGATATATCGTTTTTATCGATCTTTTTCTCTGAAAATATCGTGAATATCGATATTACGGAATATCGATTTTTTTGCAGCACTAAGTGCTACAATCAAATGTCACAAAGCAGTAACAAATATATCGATTGTGCAAAAAAGCCATCGATCTATCGGGATATTTAATATCCATCGATAGATCGGTATAAGCCAGCGATAGATTTGCAGCCCTAATGTCTAAATTCGAAATTCATTTAGTTTGGTATTTTAAAATTACTGTACGGCATTTTTACATAATTTGGATGCGGTCACACTGATTTGAGGATGTTGTGGATCTTATTATTTCTTGCACAGCAGTGCTGATAAAAGAGCGCGCACTTTAAATTTTGGTCAGATATTAAGAATGACAATTAAACAAAAACGAACTATTTGAATACCGAAATAAAGTTGTCTGTTATGATTAATACATTTTTCTAAGCAAAAGTGTTTAGAATATATAGATTAAATCTCATAGGCAATTGGCAATTGCAACACGCAAAAATGTCATTCTATTCAAGTTGGCAGCTCCGATTTATGCAGCGGGTATTTCAAGATTGAATAAACTATTATTTTATTACTATTATTATTGCATTGATTATATCTGATTAGAATAAAGCAGATATGTTTTTGTATTGTATTTACTATTAATTATGCGTAAATTATGGAAAATTATTCAAGTGTTATGAGTCGCGCTGCCAAGGTGAAGAATTTATAACCCAATTCATCTGCTAATTATGTACGCAAATATTGATTTTATTTGTATCATTCATCATAGCGGCATTCGAAATTCTGATCGTTTCGGAGCTGTCGACGATGATTTTTCCAGCGCTTTGTGCACTCCACACACAACTGTCTTTGCAGTTCGCAATGCATTTTACAATCTGCCTGCTGTCGCTCTTTGGCCTCTTGCCAGTTCTGCACTGCTCCTACGATGTGATAGCGCCTGCCCAGAACTTAACGGCTTACTTGCTCGCGCGTCAGAAGCGCCATCAGCTGATATACCTGAGCGGAAGCTCCATTCGCCTATTGCTTGGCCCCGTGATTGGCGTCCAGCTGGATGATCCGGTTAAATGGCGCAGCTTTGTCGAGTTCATGGCGGTGCACTTGGGAGGCTACAATTTGCCTTCGGCACCCCTCTATCCATGGGACAAATGGGATGCCGTGTTTTCCCGATCTCTCAAGGAAAAGATACGGCAGCTGGACGCATCGCACGAGGATGACACACGCCTCTTTGCCTACGCCGCCCTGGAGCACTACATGGACAACGCGAGCAGCGTCCCGGGTCGTGGTCGTCAGTGCCTGCTCCGTGCCATGTGCGAGAATGCGCAAGTGCATCACCATGTGGGCATCATAGCCGAGCTCCTGAATTTGTTGCTAACGTAAGTCGTGTAGATCGAAGATCTCAATTGCCTAAGGCTTCATTTCCCCATTGCAGACCCGGCAAGGCGCGACTCGATCAGCACTACAAGGAGGCCCACGCCGCAGGCCTGGCCGGCGTCGACTGTCTGCACCAGTTCCACGGTTGTCCCAGAGGCGCCAGCTTCTTGGATGAGCTAACGGTGGATGTGAATTATTGAGTTTCTGTTATGGTCTAATCTGAAATAAACTTGAATTAAAGAGCAAACTATGCAACACAATTTGGAATGCGTTTCACAGTTTCTTTGCTACTGTAAGCGGACTTCGCTGCCACGCCCCTCAAATGCTGGCCCTCCCCCCGATCAGGTTGCGGCTGCGGCTTGCTGAGAGCTAAATGCTGTGCAGCGAGCGTGTGACCGCCATTTGTCAACAATGGCTTCAATTAAATGGAAATGCAGCAGCAACAACAACTACATCGAGTGCAACTACGACAGCTGAAAGACAGACAATAAATGCGTCTTAAGTGCCACATTAGGCTTGCCAGGTGGCTAACGCGCTGACAACAACAGCGACAACATCGCCCGGGTGCAACGGGTGCTCCACTCCAGCGCAGCTCCCACAACTGCCTCTGCATAGGCAGCAGCCTCCAGCTGCAGTTGGGGCACCCTGTACGACTATCGCTCGTCGTTTTGTATGCACAGCTAATTCAAATGCGATTATGACAACGCGAACAACGCTGCTGCTCGGTGGGGCGGCTGCTCGGTGGGTGGACAGTGTTGACAGGGAGTTAAGCACAGATATATATAGAAGGAGAGAGGGAGAAAGAGAGACAGAGAGAGCAGCAGCAGTTGTGCAACTTTGCGGTATTTGAACTTCTGATGTCGCATAGGAATAGGTAACAATCCAGCGGCAGAGACGTTTATGCGGACAGCGAATTCGTGAAATGGAAAACTGAAATGAAAATTCAAAGAACAATTTGACGAATGTTTAAGTTTAAGTTTAAGGTTTAAGGTATCCGAATCAAAATATTTAAATACATATGCATGTATATTAAATGAAGTGGGAGGTAAAAGCTCGCCAATAATAATTCCGATTTCCATTTTGATCATCCACTGTGGGTAAACAAAGTTAAATTGTAATATTTGAAGTCAATAGTTGAATCGCATATTCAAGTTCTCCTAGTTTGGTTTGAATTTTGATCTTATCGAGCTCTGTTGGCAGACAGAGGTAAAATTATTTTAAAATTCGCCCTCGCGTCTGTGTGTCTAATGTTAATTAAACTAATCAGGTTTGCTTCTGTGTCCAGAAATGGACAAAATATATGAGATTCTGTAGAGTAGTAACTAAAAGTTTTTACCATAATACCGAAATACCGCTAATTTCATTTGAGGAACCTTCGTGTAAACTGTTATGTTTGTTTAGCCTTTGTGTGCTATAGGTTTGCTTGTGCAGCCGCCCCTATTGCCGTTTCCTGCCGCATTCCGCATGCCGCATGCCACATACCACATGCCACATCCCACTGCGAGCGCCTTTGACAGAGAGTCGCAAATTATGCAACAGTCGCAACAACAAGAAGCAGTAGACATGCATTTTGATTTGTGCCAAAACTTTATTGTTGTCCAATCCAATGCATCAATCGATCCGTAGCGAAAATCCAATTAATCAAATTTCAGCTGCGCTCCGCAACCAACATCTCGTCCAGAAAGTTGAGGCCACGTGGACAGGCCTCAAATACGGCCAGGCAATTAGCACCCGCCTGTCCAGCCGCAAAGGCATCGTGATAGCAGTTATCTATATCGGCTTTGCCCGGACTGCACGGATAGGAGAGAGGTGATGGAGGTAGGGCGGGGTAAATGGTGCCAGAAGGAAAGGTTGGAACAGTTCGAATTGTTTGCTCACCTCAGCACAATGTTCAGTATTTCGGAGAAGATGCCAACGTGATGATGCACCTGGGCATTCTCGCATATGGAGCGCAACAGGCATTGCCTGCCCGCAACCATGTCGTTGTTCCGCCTGCCCATGTACTCCTCTAGGGCCGTGTACACCAGCTGTCGTGCGTCGTCCGCGTATCGAAGAGCTCCGCTGGCCGTGTGCCTCTCGATGTTGCGCCTCATTTGCTGCAGAGATCGGGCAAAGGTGGTCTCCCACTTGTCCCAGGGCCAAATCGGACTCGTGGGCATGTTGTAGGTGCCGCCCTGCAGGGAGAACGAAAGGACCGCCGAGCGGAATTTCACGGGATCGCCCAAAGGAATCGGCATCGAGGCCCCTATGCTGAACTTGATGGAGCCGCTTCTCTGAAAGATAAGTCCGCGCCGCTGCCGATGGGCCAGGAACTCGGTCAGATTGGCCGACGCGCTGGCACTGTAAATGCAGCCGAGGGCCAGTAATGTGAAGCCAATGAATCTCTTGCCCGTTCCAGACATATCCGCAGCACGCCTCGAATCTAACTAACGACCGCCGCGCCTAATCAGCAGCGCCTCAAGTGAGTCGTCAACGATGATGACAAGTGGACAAGATGACAAGAGGAACAAACATTTGCCCAGCCAATTAGCATTGGAATTGTGCTGGAAATTGAAGCCCCGAAATTAGTTTGGGCTTCTATTTGCGCACGTGAGCTAAGAATTTACATTCGACCGCCCGAAGGGGTATCTGTGGCACGCTTGATAGCCTGGCCAAGATGAGCTGGCCAGACGCTCGTTGATCTGGACTGGAGACCACTTAAAAGACCATTAGGAAAACACACAATGAAAAACGAAAAATCTTTTGCAAATTATTTATCCAAATAAACATGACAGAGCCTGCCCCAAAAAGATGGGGATGGGACACCGCAGCGACGATGGTGTGGCCACGGAAACAGTTTTGCTGCAGATAATATCCTTTTTGGTTGTTTGTGATTTGTCGACGTGGCCGGAAATGAAAAGCAAACAACAGCAGCAGGAGCAGCAGGAGCAGCAGGAGCAGGAGCAGTGCCGACAGCATACGAATAAATTTGCTTATATAACAACAGCCGCAGCCAAGAAATATCGTCTCTGCAAATCGGCCTGACTAGGTGAGACACATGTGCACACACTTTAATCTAATTCATTGTGCAATCTTCATCCAGAATATTTAGATAAAGTTCCCCAATAAATATATGGCAAAGAATAGTTTGATAATCAACAGCATAATTGATTAAACATTTCATATTATATTATATATACATATGTATAATATTGTTGTTGAACTATCAGAAATATTTTTAGATCAAGTTATTTTATTTTTATATATTTTATTTTAATTTAATATAATAGATAATATACGAAAAATAAAATAAAATACATTTTATATTTATAAATTATAATCTATGTATTTAAATGAAAATATATATACTAACACAAATATATATTCAAATGTATTTAGTAAAATTGACAAAGTAAATTTATTATTAATTAATTTTATTTAGTCAATAGACGGAAAGTTGAGTTTAGGAATCAGCTCTTACTCTGGCACCTTCTGTCCAGACCTTTAGCTTGATAAAGAAATTAAAATATGAATTAATAAAACTCTTCCCCAACACTTTTTATCTGGACTTTTAGCTTTGTAAAAAAATCGAAAATTTAAAAAAATTTATGAATTATACAAATGACGAGGTGCAATAGCAATAACAGAGAGAGCGAGAGAGAAAATAATAAAACTAGAAAAAATAATTTGATTTTAACATAATTTGTTTTGAGCGATAATAAATTATTTAAGAGATATATTTTAATTGAAAATAAATTATTTGCAATATAAAAAGTTCAATTGTTGTTGGCAATTTATACATGTAAGTGACAACACCACAAATGAAAAATAATTAATAAAAAGTCATAGAAAATAAAAAGGGATATGATAGCAAATGTCAAATACATTTCATTAATATTTTAATACTGAAAGGTAAATGCCCTACTGTATCATCATTCACTCGAAATATTATTATGTGTATGTGATTTTTGCTGCCTTTAGTTAGGGTATCTCAACTACAACAAAGCTGCCTACCGCAAGGGCGACCAAGATGACAGCAGAACAGCATAAACTATTACATTAACACACATTCACGCACACTTACAATCACACACATATACACTCTCCCATACTGTTGCATAAATCTACAAATACGAAATGACACTGGGACAGACTGCGTCGCCAGCAACTTGAGCTCTGACATGCTCTGACAAAAGCAAAATGTACTGAGGCTGTAGCTCGCCTTTGCTCCTCCTTCCCCTCTTCTGAGTCCTTATGATCATCACCTTGGTCGCTCCCATTGGCACTGCTACTGCCACTCCGAGCCCCACTCTGTAGTCCATTTCCGCTTGGGATACCGCAAGAAACTTACATGAAACGAAAACGCAACGCAAATAAATTCCTGTTGACAATTTTAATGATTTATTTATGGGTGCGTACCCAAAAATCGTCAGACACCCAAGAGGGAGCGGAAGGGTTGGGGCTAAGTTCTAAATAAACAAGCACCACAGCACGGTTAGAAGTGGTAAGTGGAAGGGCCAACAATATTAAATTTATTTAACTACAAATTGGGAAGATCTCATTCGAAGCTGGAATTGGAAAGATTCTCTGCACGGCTCAACTGGACCAGAAGAGGGCAAATAGCCTTAATTATGATTCTCATCTAGTCTTATTACTCTATATTAACGAAGATGTATACCGCTATTTGCATTGGCGGGCTGCTATGTTGATATAATGTGTTAAATTTACTCCAAGTGCTTAGACTGATGGGTTGGTGATTTCTTTTTCCGCGTTGGTCAATACATATTATAGATATGGTCGGGTTTTCAAAGTATTACACATTCAAAAGATCATTAATTCAGATTCGAAACTGAGTTTTAATAACTTCAAAGTACCGAGCGCGTGAAAATAATTAAGAAATTTATAATCAATTCACTTCGACTCGTTATATGTATGTATGTACATATATACATATAGAGAAATGCGAATATTAGATGGGATATACTCTAATTACAATGATCGTAAGTTATTTATATAAGAATTTTTAATAAAAGCCGGTGTTCTTTGGAGCTACAATCAACTCAGTGTATATGTTGCAACTCAAATAGATATGTATTTATTGCCTAAATAGTATGCTATAAATGAAAACAGGAAAAAATTTTGGGTCTTGCATACATATAAAATAATTAAATAGTGTTCAATTGGCCTCGCCCCATAGATGTGTGTGCACTATTAGCTGACGAGCTCAACAGTAAAACTTTATAATCCAGAGCTTAATCTTTAGCTTTAATCTTTAATCTTTTATAGTTTATATTGCTTGTTACTAAACTTAATAAACTTCTGCATAAAAGTTTAATTTATTGATATATCTAGCTGCAATATCTATCAGCTTAAAATTGCAGTTTTGTGATTGTTTGATCAAGCAGAAGAAGTTTATATTCCTAATAGTAAATCTTAGCAAATGCCTTGCATATGAACAAATGAACCTCTATTCAGCAGCAATGTATATCCAATTTAACATATTCTATTTTCTTCAACCAGCAGTCGAACATTCTTGGTGTCCTCCCAAGTATTTTGATTTCATTCCGAGGACTAACTTTACTTCCCTAACTAACATTTTGTCTATCGCTGCTTGGATTTCAAGATTTCATTCAGGTAGTGCCACCTTACTTTTATAACAAATTTAACAAAATATCTGCAGGAAATAGTTTCGTTCGTTTCTCTTATTGGCTGCAGAGAGCCAACTTTAGTTCAGCCACAATTAGGCCAGGAGTGTGGCAATGCTTTAAACATTTCTCAAACTGTTACAAAGCGGCGCTTCCTCGAATTGTGCCACCCGAAGGCGAGGCGACTATGACGCGCAGGCGACCCTCCCCCCTTTCCTATGGGCCGTCGGAGTCAGTGAGTGCCTGACACACCAACTGTATATAATATTTATTATGTTGGCATAATAAATTGCAACATGGGGCAGATTCATTTTCGCACTTGCGGACATTTTTCATTCTGTTGCCCGGGCAGCAGCTGCTCGGACGTCTGTCTATGTGTGTGGCGAGGGCAGAGCGGAGTGTGTGCTGGGGGTGGGGCGGGGCCAAAGTTAGGCAGCTGATAGGTAGCGAAGGAGAGTGCGAAAGTCGCAATGGCGTCACTTCCATGTCGCCAACACTCGACTCGATGCAGTGCAGCCGCCCGCTTGCGCTGATGAGCAGAGAAAGAGGGAAAATATGCAGGAGACTTGTTGCCATTCCTTGCTGCTGCTAGGGCAGAGGAGCATCTTCCGCTGGGCAACTTGCCATGTGCGCATTTTAAAAAGGAAATTTAATAAACCTTGTCCCATTTCATGCTCATTAGTGTCATGATAAATTTTAGAGCAACTCTGCAGGTAGACCGACCCAGCCAGACCCAGCCAGGCCCAGCCCAGCTCAGTCCAGGCCAGCCCAGCCCAGCTGGGGGCGTGGCGGCTGAGGTCGGTCCGTGTGCATGTAAATGTGGCCGGGGTCGAGAGTTCAAAAGGCCACAGGCGCTTAACTGTTGCATTCCACGGTCGTAAATTAGAAAAGTTGGCCGACGCGGGACAAGTTGCTTTGATTTGCCATTTTGCCAACGTTTTATGGCCGTTTAATGTGCTGACATGTCGGCAATTACAAGGCAAATTGCGTGGGGGGCTGGGTGGTAGCGTAGGGGCGTGGGGCGCAGCCCGTGCAGCAGCAGCAGCCTCACTTCATAGAGAGCACATAAATTTAACCAATAATTTCATTGTTTCCACATGCGCTCCATTGCGCGGTTTTTAGCCGCTAGATTCTCGGCTCAGCCATTCTCCTTGTTGTTGTATCTCCACGTTGTTGTTGTTGTTGTTGTTGTGGTTGCTGTTGTCAACAAAGTTTTGCAGACACAATATGTCTGTGACGGTCGTCTATTTGTCTGTCCTCCAGTCTGTCTGTCGTTAGGTTTGCTTACAGCTGCCAACTGATGTTGCTACTTTTATAGTTGATATTATTACGATTTTTTTTTTCGTTTACTCTCTTTCTCCCTCTCTCTCTCTCTTCCCCCTTTAAACACTCATACAAACTGGGTCTTGCGCTCTCTCTCTTTCTCTCGCCTGCTCTCTCTATCTGCCTCTTTTCAGCATCTGCGGCATATGCACAAAAACTTTTGAAAAGTTCTCTTAGCGTTGGTTAGCTGCACCTCAAATACACTTTTAGTTCATGTCAGAGCTGAATTTAACAGAAGTTAAGTGACGAAGCTCATTTGAAATAAATAATTGAGAGCAAAAATAAGAGTGTTTTCAGGTTGACTTATTCATGTACCTCAAATTCAAATGATTTAATTTTAACATCTTAATTTGGCGCTCATTACATTAAATTAGCATTTATTTTAATGATTTTTTTTTTTAAGTAGGTGTATTGTGGAGCTGAGAGCACTAAATCGATCTATCTATCTATCATCGATGGTTTCAACAGTCGATATTATCGATTGCTCTATAGATTTAACAGCTCTAGTGATAGGCTGCTCTGTAGGGACTCAGATCAAAATTTTGATGGATTATTTGGATTATGGATTTTTTATAGGATTCATTAGAAGACAGAAACCAAATGAACTTTAAGATAGTTAAAAGAGAAGGAAGCTATTGTAATGATACAAAGTACTGTAAATGATGAGCATGAACTAAACATTCCCCATTTTGAATGGGTTCAATTTATAATAAACATTAAAATGTAGAATTTTACGTTTTTCTATTGAACAGTTAGTGTATATTTTTATGGATATGGATCATTGAACCGATATATTTAATGAATTCGATCATAATATCGGAAAATTTACTGTCACTGATATTATTGTTTTACAGAGCTCGGTTAGTCAGTGCTTCGTTTATTACTTCCTGGTCATGATACGATTCATTTAGGTATAAGCTATGGAAATAGTTAGGAATAAGCTGTGGAAATTTAATTTAAATTTGTGCCTATGTAGGCTAATCTACCGCCCAGATATAATAGAAGATGCCTAATACCGGATTATCAAGCATGTAAATAGACAGTTCCTGGGGGCCCCCGATTTTAGGGGTTACTTAAAAATGAAAGAGTCTCTATGTTGATATAGAATTTGTATTTTAATAGTAGCGTTGACTGTTAATCCGGAGTGTTAATGGAACCTTCATATCATATCATATCATATCATATCATCATATCATATGATACGCTCCTACATCAATAACCTTCGATGTTTCCCAATTGAATTTATCAAGCTTATCAAGCTTAGTCGATACTGCTCCAATCTACATAAAGCATTCCCAAATTAAGTATATTCACATCATGCGGGCAGGTTTCTCTCATTTGGCAGAGTATATTCGCAGTCTGCATAGCAGCTCTGCTGTTGTTGCTAGTTGCCTTTGTGGCTACTGCGGCGGCTGTTGCACTTCAGACGTCGCTGCTGTCGACACTGGAGACGACATTTAAAGCGCCATGAATATGCAAAACTTTTGCACTCGCTTTTTATGCGCAAATATATAAATCTAAAAAACAGAAATGCATCGACAAGAATATTGCGCGGGGCCTTGCGCTATTAGTCGTTCCTCGGAGGCGGCGATGGGGCTGGGATGGGGCATCGTCTGCATTGGCAACTTCTGTTGCCACTCCGCGTAATAATTCTTCAATAATAACCGCCCGATGGAGGGGTCGGGGGTTGGGGGTCGGTGGACGGATGGATGCGGGCAAAGCAGCAGGAGCAAAGCGTTTGGTGGTTAGCTGCCGGGAGCCAGGCACGGGCACTGGCAGAGGCACAGGCAGACGAAGCCAACTTCGTGGCGACTATAAAATAAACACTCGCTCACTTTTGCCACAGCTCCTTGCAACGTGGCATCCTGTTCGTCGCGCTCTCCAGCGCCGCCGCGGGCTGTGCGATTTCGTGTTGTCTTCCGCTGCGTTTTTGTCGCGCGTTGCGGTTTAAGTTTTCTCTGCGGCTCAGCGAAATTTGTTTGCATTTGCAATGCAGAATTAAATTATTGCTTCCTCTAACACTCTCCGCACCGCGCTCCCCCCTCTTCTTTGCGACACATTCTGGCTGTCCTGGCTGCGTCCCAACTGTCTTGCCTGTCCTCTGGCTGTCCTGGCTGTCCTGGCTGTCCCAGCTGTCCCAGCTTCTGTTGCGGTTTTTCTAGCTGTTGCCAGTTGTCGTTGCAGCTCTTGTTTTTGCGCACCACAGCAACATTATCGCTGGCTTTGCCTCCGAGCTATTCGGAGCTCTGCACTGCGGTCTGCGGAGCATATTGATTGGGTCCCACAGGCGCGTCGCTTTAGCCAACATGGAGAGGCGTAAGCTCGAAAATTAGTTAGCCGAGAAGCTATAGCCCGCCATACAATGAGATCCACATGAACATGGAAAGCCAATTTGAATTGGCAAAGCTATAAACTACAATAATATGTGCAATGGCTGTAGACCTAAGTCTATTGTTGGGCAACTATCGGAATAATGCAGATTAGCTTTATAAATCTCTTTTATTTGGTGTTCAAATAGAGCTTGAAGAAGTTCGATTTTCCATTTTGCATCTTATCACAAGTAACATTAAACTATAATTTAGTTAAATGAAATAATTTATTATATCATTTTATTTAAACAATCAGTTGCTTAACATCCCTTGAGCGAATCAATTTCTAGCATAAGTATATGCAAATTCAACTTAATGGATAATAGATAATTGTGTACATTTTATACAGCCAGCAATAATACTGGGTAACAAAATGGAATACCTGATTTAAAATTAAATTATTTTTATTAATATTCAGAATAAAATACAGAAACTCAATTAAAACTTGGGCTTTTCTCTATGAGCTCTATTTATCGAGTTATCATTGATATGCTAAATTCACTCAAACTACTTAAATATTTATCATCAAAAAACAATGTTAATATATTAGATAAATTAGCTGATCGATCCACCTAGTAGTAATTAAATTAGATTAATAAAATAAAATAAAAATCATTCAAATTAAATTACTTATTTTAGTATTTACTATTGTAACGCTCCAATTTTTCAGCTGGGGCAGCGTCAGTCTGCCCAGGGTGGATGCCACAAGAAAATTTATGAATTGCGGTGACCGGACTTTGGAGAGGGGGGGGGGGGGTATAGGGAACAACGGGTAACAATGCCGAGGGTTTGGCCTCTCAGCGAACGGGCATAGCCGCGTTCTCTACGTTAACATTGATTACTTTTAAAGTCGGGCGTTGCCGCGACAGATTTTCTACTAAAAACGCAACAAACAAGGGGGGGGGGAGGAGTAGGGATTCACTATTGTGTGTTAATATTTAACCGATTTAAATCACTATATTTAAAAGGCACTTCGAGTTCGACTTTCAATTCATATTTTATTCATTTGACAATATTTCATTAAAACAATAGCTATTCATAAACTATTCGCCTGCCCTTATTTTAATTTGCTTTCGTTTTCACTTAAAACTTTAATTAGCTAATCTCGCTCACCCGCCTCTATTCGCCGTTCGCTAACTAATGACTATCTTGTTTTCGGCCGAACGCCTCTAAGCCTCCGCCGCGATCCGCCTCGGCGTCGGCAACGCAACTCACCACGGCGTCGGCCCTTCGAACTTTCGCCGCAAAGGGCAGAGTTGTATTGCCGATCGCCGCGACTTGCGCGCGTCCCTTGACCCATTTGAATTTCGGAAGTTATGTGAGGCGGTTCGGCGAGCCGCCTTACACCCCCCCCTTACTTTGCAGAGCGATGGTCACACTTCCCGAGGGCGCGACTGTCACGTTTACAGCGGCCCCCTCGATCCATATGCGGAAACGCGTCCTCCTGTTGGGCAGCCTCCGCCTCTGCAACTCCCGTTGCACCGCCTCGATCGTGAGCTCGTCCAGCGTCGCGCCTGCTGGACGGACCCGCCAGCTGTCTGGGATGGTAGGTGTTGGCTCGCATGGGATGGGGCCCTCCCCCATGAGGATTTCGAACAGGTTTGGCTCCCACCCGTCCAAAATGTCAGCCATGTCGGCCAGCAGTCTGGTTTCATCTTCTTCCGGCTCCGGTACTGCGCTCGGCTCTTCTGATGGGTCGTGCCCGCCTTGCTCCGGCCGCTACTTCCGCCAGGTCGACCCTCGGAACCTTTCTGGCCGGGCTCTCCGACGGACTTCGCCGGCACCGGCGTCGGAGTGGGGGGCTCGACTCGTTCTCCTCGTCGCTGCATTCCGACTCCAAAGGTACGGCTCGTGCCTTCCTCCTCTCGCCTCGCCGCGTCCACAATGACGGGGATCGTTGCCCTTCGTCCCACGCTGCAGTCTCCGAGTCGAGGGGTGCGATGAAAGGACTGTACTCCCGGCGGCTACCCTGTCCCCGGGACGGGGATCGGTCTCCAGACGAATCCGCTTCCCACTGCCTCCTCGTTTCCTCCGGCGACTGGGTCTCCCGCATCTCCTCTTCCTCGCTTTCGCTCTGGGGGGCGGCACGTTCCTCCGGCCCTGATATCGCTGGCGGCGGCGGGAGGGATTGTGGCTCCTCCACGTACGGCGGTGCCCCTCGCGACTCGGGAATCTCCACATAGATAGTGGTAAACTCCACCTTCATCAACATAACACATCCATCGAGCCTCTCGGCGATGTTGATCGAGGATCGATGGACCGTGTGTTTGTACTTAGGTGGGGGTCGCTCCTCACGAGGCCTATAATATTCCCGGCCCATCCTCGGATCGCCCCGCCTTTGGTACTCCGGACCCGGGAATGGTTCGGTGTCGGCATCGCTGACATCTTCGACGCGGGCCGCCTCTTCTTCCTCCCACTCGTCCTCGCTGCTGATAATGATAGTCTCGTCCTCCATCGTTGTTGTATCTGAAAGCTGAAGCATTAAGTTATACTCTTTTAGGATATTGCTTCCCAAAACTACGGGTTAATATCACAACTTTTACGAGATACTACTGGGGGTAATTGAACAACACGTTTGAGGTGAGGAAAAGGCGTGGTTAGACTGAGGTATGTTGCCGTCAGTGGTCAGAGACGTCGATGGTCCCTCGGCTTTCATCCCGCTCTTCTTCGCTCTCGTCGCCGTCGTGATGGAAGGGCTTGAGCTGGGAGACATTAGCTACCCTTCTTTTCCGTTCGCCGCGTTTGGCGAGGCGCACGATGTTGGGAGAGACAAACCCAACGATCCTGTACGGCCCGTCATACTTCGGCGCCAGTTTTGCTGCGAAGCCATCCGCCGCGTTGGATAACTGATGCTGCCTCAACAGCACTAATGAACCTAGCTTCGGCCTCCATTCGCGTCTACGTAGGTTATAATAGCGCCCTTGGTCGCTCGAGGCCCTCTGCAGGTTGTTGCGGGCGATTGCGAACACTTCTCTCATCTTGTCCCTTTTAGCATCTGGGTGAAGCCCCTCTGTCGCCGATCCGGGTGTTACCTCGTCGTATAGGGCAGCTGGCAGGCGTGGCTCTCGCCCTAACATCAGGAACGCTGGGCTGAACCCCGTAGAATCCGCCACGCTGGAGTTGATAGCCAGTGTTATTTCTGGCAGTAGCTCATCCCATGAGCTCTGGTGACCCTGGACGTATTGTGCGATCATCGTTTTAATCGTACGGTTAGCCCTCTCCGTCGGATTCTCCTGTGGCGAGTACGGCGCTGTATGTTGGAGTGTCACCCCCAGGGACTCCATGAACGTCTTGAAGCTCCTACTCGTAAATTGAACGCCATTGTCGCAGACGAATATCCTAGGCACTCCAAATCTGCCGAGTATTCGTTCCCTGAACGCCGACTGCAGATGTGCTGTAGTGGCCTTTCTCAACGGCACCAGCTCCACCCATTTAGCGAAAGCGTCGTGGAACACCAATAGCATTGTGTTCCCATGCTTGGATCGAGGCAACGGTCCCACGAAGTCCGCGCACAGGACCGCCATCGGCTCCGCTACCTGTCTGGTCAGCATCTGTCCGGCCGGCTTTTGTTGTACGCCCTTGAATTTCTGGCACGTGACGCAGCGCTTCACGTAGCGAGCGGCGTCTCGGGACATACCTGGCCAATAGTATCGCTGTGCTAATCTTGTCACCGTCTTTCTCACACCTTGGTGTCCAGCCGTGGGGGCGTCGTGGCACTCCTGGAGTACTCGGTTCCTTTGGCCTTCCGGGACGCATAGCTTCCAGGGGATGTAATCCTCGTCGTCCGTCCGATGCCCCAGGTTGCGGTACAAGTGTCCATTCTCCTCCACGTAATCTCTAAACTTCTCGGGGTTGCTAGCGATGTTCTCACGCATCCTTGCCAACCATTTACAAGGGTAGTGAGCCTCCACCGCTTGTTGGCAGCTCTCCAAGGGCTGGCGAGACAATGCATCGGCCACCACGTTTAGGCTTCCCCGGCGATAACGGACATCGAACTGGAACTGCTGTAGTTCCAACGCCCATCGGGCGATCCTGCCCGTGGGGCTCTCTATCGAGTTCAGCCATTTCAACGCCAGGTGGTCTGTTACCACGTCGAACCTGTAGCCTTCTAGATAGCAGCGCATCTTCCTGATTGCCCAAACGATCGCGAGGCACTCTTTCTCCGTGGCCGAATAGTTCGCCTCCGTTTTCGTCAGTCTTCGGCTGGCGTAGGCTATGACTCGTTCTCGACTCTCGATTTCTTGAGTTAGTACTGCGCCCAGCCCACAGTCGCTGGCGTCGGTTTGCAGCACGAATTTTTCCGAGAAGTCGGGGCATGCCAAGACTGGTGCTGTCGTCAGGCTCTCCTTCAACTTCTGCAGCGCATCTTCTTGTTCCTTGGTCCAGACCCATTTCTGCCCTTTCTTGAGCAACTTGGTCATTGGTTGGACCAATGAAGCGAAGCTCGGCACAAATCGCCTGTACCAAGAGGCCATTCCCAAGCATTGTCGTAGCTCCTTCAGGTTCTTCGGCGTTGGGAATTCTCGAATTGCTTCGACTTTCGCGGGGTCGGTGCAGATTCCTTCGCCACTAATGACGTGGCCTAGATACGCCAACTTTTCTCGGAAAAAACTGCATTTTTTTCTATTTACCTTGAGGTTGGCTGCTCTTAGTCGCCGGAAAACCTCCCTCAAATTGGCCGTATGTTCTTCTTTCGAGGCTCCGATCACCACTATATCGTCCAGGTATGCGAACGCGTGAGGCTCCATCTCGGGTCCGATCACCGTATCCAACGCTCTCTGGAAGGTTGCCCCCGCCGAATGCAGTCCGAAGGGCATTACCCGCCACTGGAACAACCCTCTCCCCGGGACCGTGAAGGCCGTGTATTCCCTGCTGTCCGCCGCCATCGGGATCTGCCAATAACCGCTTTTGAGATCGAGTGTAGATATGAACCGGGCTTGCCGCAATCTCTCCAGGATGTGATTAATCCTAGGAACAGGATAGGCGTCGGGAATCGAGTGAGCGTTGAGCTGCCGGTAATCCACACACATGCGCCACTCTCCAGTCTTCTTCTTGACCAAAACTATGGGCGCACTGTGCGGACTCCTCGATGGCTCGATAGCTCCCACCCTGAGCAGTTCGTCAACCTGCTCGTTGATTATTTTCTGCATTGCAGGATTCTTTGGATAGTATCTCTGTTTGAGAGGTTTATCGTCCCGCATCCTAATGCTGTGTTCTGCTATGTGGGACACTCCTTCGAGCTTCTCGAAGAGTGCCAGCTCGGCTTCAAGGAACTCCTTTAGGCTAGGCTCCAGATCTTCCGGCCATACCACGGCTTCGAGGGCCGGCCTTGCGTCGCGTTCTTCCTCTGAATCTGTCGCATTTTGTATCGCGGGGTGCTCTCCTAGCCTCCGTTCGAGCCGCTCGTTTCCCTTCCTGTCGGCCCTCGCGCAAATGTCCGGTGCCCTCTGCGGTTCCGTATACGCTCGAGCTTTCCGTTTCTTAGACGGCGGAGTCCAGCTTGGCGCCTCCGTGTCCAAACATGACGCATTAGCGTAGCTCGAGCGTTGATCGAGCGACTCCCCGTTTTCAGCGTGACTGTCCTCTTTGGGCGTTTCTTCCATCCTCATTGTCAGTTCCGTTTCGCCACAGCGCAGCGTCGCCCCCACCGCACGCAGGAAATCCATCCCTAAAATGATGTGATCCAACATAGTCGGCATGATGAGCATCGTCATTTGCACTACTTTTTCCGCGAGGGCTACGACCACCTTCATTGTTCGCGTTACGTTCAGCGACGACCCGTCGGCTAACCGTATTCGCGACCGTATTTCCTCTGACTCTCCTTGAACTGCCTGCTGGCGCACGCATTCTTTACTCATGAAGCTGCGGGTGGCCCCGGTGTCGATCGTAGCGGTCATGAGCCGGCCCCCGATCTTCACCGTTGCGACGATCCTTCCTTCTTTTACCCTTAACGGGTATTCTCCTCTCTCCCTTGGTGTTAATCGGCGCCACCCCGCTTCGTAGGACGGCGCCCCTATTCGTTTCCCGCTTCCGTCTGAAGACAACACTCCTGGGTACTCTTCCCCTTTCTGCCGCATCGTCGGCAAAACAGCACCTGTGCGCCGCGACATTCTCTGGCGAAATGTCCCACTTGCGCACACCGATAGCAGACCCGTCGAGGGTCGAAATCGAAGCTGGCATCCTGTGCTATCATGCGATGCGCTGCCTCCGTTGGTGCCGTTGCCGTTGCCGCAGTGTGGCCTGAGCCTCGCTGCTCGGTTCGTTGCTCGGACGTTTGCGCACGGAACGGATTTCCGGGCCGATTGTCCGTCTGCATCGCCCAAGGTGCCCTCGAGTGGCTCGCCACGGGCTTCCTCTCCCAAATCCTTCTTTGGCCCTGGACATTTTCGTATTCCGTCGCCATCTGGGTCAACTGTGTCAGCGTAGTGAAATCGTGGCGTCTTACGTATAACCGATACTCAGGCGCGGCGTTCTCGTACACCCTGTGTAGCTCTTGCGCCGCGCTGTATCTGGCCTGACGTATCAGCAACCTGAGTTCGAGTAGGTAATCCTTAAAACTTTCACCCTGTCGCTGATGACGCGCCCGGATCTGGTCCTCTAGACGCTCGAAATATTGCGGTGGCAGGAAAAAGTCCAGAAACTCTCTCTTGAATTCGGTCCAGGTCGCGTCTCTCAACCCGCTGGTTAAAAGCCACTTCGCCGCCTTGTCGCTGAACATTTCGCTCATCGCTCTCGGCATCCGGTCCAACTCTATGCCGTATGTTATGGCCCGCTCTTCTACCACTTCAACGAATCCTAACGGGTCCGCTTGGCCGTCATACCTCATACCCCACTTCCTCACCTGTTCAGCCACGCACCAGGGCGGGTGCCTCTCCGGTGGTAAGAAGGGCATGTGATCGCGCGAAGGGGTTCTGGGCGTAGGTGGCGCCACTCTCGCCTCGTCGACGACAGGCACTTTTAGCCTCAAGTTTTCCACCGGTGCCGACTCCAACTCTTGCAATTTGCGGAGGTCAGGTTCCGATTTCTGATAGGCGCGTCCCCCATGCCTTCCGCTGTTGGTCCCGGAAGCGTATCCGTCACTTTAGGGAAACGGGCCTCTATTTCGCCTAGGCGCATCCTCATTCCCGCGGAGTGTTTACCGCTTTGTATATATGCCGACAGCCTTTTACGTAGGTCGTCCACCCGACCGTCGCATTCCAGTCCGAGCTCCCGAGCTATTGCCACCAACTCCTCTTTATTGCGGTAGTATACCCAGCGCACGCTGAGTCCCGAGCTTCGTCCTGCTTCTCCTTCCATCTTTATCTGAGTTTTTATATTTTCTTCTTTTCTCTCTCTCTTTTTTTTTTTTTTTTTTTTTTTTTTTTTTTTATTTTATTTTTTTTTTTTTTTTATTTATTTATTTATATATCTATTTTTCCTTTCTCTTCCCTTCCCTTCTCTTTTCTCCTCTTACTTTACTTTATTTTATTTTATTTTACTGTACTTTACTTCGATTTAATTCAATTCAGTTTTATTTTATTTAATTTAACCTTAATTCTGTTTTATTCTATTTTATTTTATTTTAATTAAATTTAGCTCTATTTAATTTAATTTAATTTTAATTTAATTTTGTTTTATTTATTTTTGTTTTATTTTATTTTAATCTGATTTATTTTATTTTAATTTATTTTATTTTATTTTATTTTAATTTGATTTAATTTAATTTAATTTATTTTATTTTATTTTCTTTTAATTCGATTTAATTTAATTTAATTTTGTTTTATTTTATTTTAATTTATTTTATTTTATTTTAATTTGATTTAATTTAATTTAATTTAATTTTATTTTATTTTCTTTTAATTCGATTTAATTTAATTTAATTTTGTTTTATTTTATTTTAATTTATTTTATTTTATTTTAATTTGATTTAATTTAATTTAATTTAATTTTGTTTTATTTTATTTAATTTGATCCGCTATTGTTCCATCCTTGTCCCACTGTTCGCTTTATGGCCTCATGCCCTGGAGTTTACTATATTGAGCCAAGGGGTATATCTGCTCATGATTCCGCGCGCACCAAGAATAAAGTTTTTATTTTATTTGTCTTATATTATTTTATTTTGTTCTGCTTTACTTTTATTTTAGTTTATTTTATTTTATTTTATTTTATTTTACGTTTATTTTATATTATTTATTTTATTTTAATCAATTTTCGCGTCGAGCTGTGGGGCATATTCGCTCACGAGCCCGCGCGCACCAGAACACAAAAAAAAAAAAAAAAAAAAATTTTGTTTTTATTTTATTTTATTTTATTCTATTTTATTTTATGTTTATTTTATTTTATTTTATTTTATTTTATTTTATTTTATGTTTATTTTATTTTATGTTTATTTTATTTTATATTTATTTTATTTTATCCTCGGCCCACTGTGCGCCCCGCTTTTATGGCCCAGTGACCGCTAATCTATCCTGTTGCGTTGAGCTGTGGGGTATATTCGCTCACGAGCCCGCACGCACCCAGAAATAAATTGTAAAAAAAAATTCTGTTTTGTTTTATTTTATTTCATTCTATTCTATTTGTTTTAGATTATTTGATTCCGTTTTATATTATTTTATTCTATTTTATTTTATTTTTATTTTATTATTATTATTATTTTTTTTTTTTTTTTTTTTTTTTTTTTTTTTTTTATTTTATTTCATCTTCGGCCCACTGTGCGCTCCGCTTTTATGGCCCAGTGACCGCTAACCTACTCTGTTGCGTTGAGTCGTGGGGTATATTCGCTCACGAGCTCGCGCGCACCAGAATAAAAAAAAAATTTTACTTTATTTTCTTATTACTGTTGTTATTATTATTACTACTTATATATATATAAGTGTACATGTATATGTTTTTTTTTTTTTTCTTCTTCTTCCTTCCTTCTATCTTTCCTTTATATTTTCTCGTTTCATGCAGTTTTACTGTAACTTGTTTTGTCTAAGTTTTCACTTGTTCTCGACCCACTGTGCGCCACACTTTTATGAGGCCGCGCACATTCGTTGACATTTGTATATGAAAAAAACTTTGTGTATATCTGTATATATAAAAATATGTATATATATAAAAAGAGTGCGTGTATATATATATATATGTATATATATGGGCTTGTTTATTTATTTATTTGTTGTGTAGATATATCTATCTATGCATGTACATATACGTACATGTCCCTTCCGTTATATATATGCGTATATATGCATATATGTGCATACAAATATATAAGTTTTCATCACACTTTTGACGCGCCTTCGGTGCAATGCCCTTTAGCGCCGTTGCGCTCACGCTGTTATTCGCCGCCGCTAGCGCTATTCTTTCGTTGTTTTCGTTGCGCAGGTCGGGTACCTGTGGGTATGCTCGACCGCGCGCTTCCACGCACCTTCTCTTTTCTCTTTTCTTTCTTTATGTATATATGTATATATGTATATATGTATATATGCATATATGTACATACGTATATATGTATATATGTATATATGTATATATGTATATATGTATATATGTATATATGTATATGTGTATATATATGTACGCGCATATAGTCACACGTAGATATGTGCATCTATGCGTATATGCATATAATGTGCATATCCACTTATATGCCTACATATACACGCAAACCTACACCTTGTTATCACTGTTTTTTTTTTTTCTTTTCACCTTTTCGCTGCGCGGGTCGGGTACACGCGGGTATGCTCGACTACGCACCTGCGAACCAATATTTTTTTCTGCGAACGTTTCTGCTGTCCGGCTCCCTATATTCGGGCAAGTTTACGGGTCTTTATGCCGCTAGCTTACCACACTCTCCTCAGTCATTGGTCCCTGCTCGGGCGCCACTTGTAACGCTCCAATTTTTCAGCTGGGGCAGCGTCAGTCTGCCCAGGGTGGATGCCACAAGAAAATTTATGAATTGCGGTGACCGGACTTTGGAGAGGGGGGGGGGGGGGGTATAGGGAACAACGGGTAACAATGCCGAGGGTTTGGCCTCTCAGCGAACGGGCATAGCCGCGTTCTCTACGTTAACATTGATTACTTTTAAAGTCGGGCGTTGCCGCGACAGATTTTCTACTAAAAACGCAACAAACAAGGGGGGGGGGGAGGAGTAGGGATTCACTATTGTGTGTTAATATTTAACCGATTTAAATCACTATATTTAAAAGGCACTTCGAGTTCGACTTTCAATTCATATTTTATTCATTTGACAATATTTCATTAAAACAATAGCTATTCATAAACTATTCGCCTGCCCTTATTTTAATTTGCTTTCGTTTTCACTTAAAACTTTAATTAGCTAATCTCGCTCACCCGCCTCTATTCGCCGTTCGCTAACTAATGACTATCTTGTTTTCGGCCGAACGCCTCTAAGCCTCCGCCGCGATCCGCCTCGGCGTCGGCAACGCAACTCACCACGGCGTCGGCCCTTCGAACTTTCGCCGCAAAGGGCAGAGTTGTATTGCCGATCGCCGCGACTTGCGCGCGTCCCTTGACCCATTTGAATTTCGGAAGTTATGTGAGGCGGTTCGGCGAGCCGCCTTACACTATTTATATAATACTACATACATATATCTAAGTAGAAATGGTAAAGTAACTAATGATATATTACTTATTGTAATATTTTATTATTGTAATAAAATAGTTGAATTGAATATACAGTTGAATCACTTTGTATGTAAGTTGTCTAATTCAATATAACTACATATTTTCTTACATACATTTAACTACATAGTTTTCTTTCTGTGTAGCCAGATTCTGTGTGCGCTTTGCCATGAGTCAGGCCAAGACAGTTTCAGTTTATTGAGCATCTCGTAGTCATGGCTTGTACGTATGTATGTATGTACGTATATATTTAATCTATGAAAACTTGAAAGCAAGCAAATTCCTTAACGCGTTTTTGCTTATCCTGTTGCTGATCCGGTTGCTAGCTGTCGTTTATTTGCCGCTTTGCGCTTATTTCAAATATTTGGCGCCACATTCTGCAAACAATATTTGCATGCATATTTACCAAAGACTGAAAACCGAATCAAAAAATGCAAAAAAAGAAGTGGAAATAAAAAGAAGAGGGAGTAGGAGGAGTAGAAAAACACAAGCTGACAGAGGACGCAAGACGAACGACTTTTTTCTGATTTTTATGGGCTACAAGAAATCAACTAACCAAGGCAGACAAGATGTCCGCAAGGCGACAACGCAGCTTCCTCGGCTCGATGCGTGTCTCTAAATTATGCACAGCGCAAACAACGTGAAAAAAGAAAGGAAGAGGCTAGATAAGGGCAGGGGGCAAACAGAGATAGACGTAGAGAGGGAGAGAGAGAGAGAGAGTCTGAGCGAGGTGAGAAGAGTCCTGAAGGAAACAAGCAGCCCGAGTGCTGCCAAGGAAGTTTGCCCCAGCTTGTGGGCCAGCATGACCTGGCCTAGCCCGATCTCTGAACCTGCCCCTTTGGCATCCCGTTATGCAGCAATGCGGTAGATGGAGAGGGGTGGCTTAAATATGTTTTTGTTATTTATGTAAATTCGTTTTTGTTGCCACTGCGAGGTGAGCGTTGGCTTCGTTGTATTGTCTAAATGCCACAGCACACAGCCAACTGCCAGCAGATGGATGTGGGGTGTGGTGGGGCGTTTTGTGGGTCTATAATAAGTGGGCGTGTCGGGTGCTAACCTGTTGGCATTTGAGACGCTTCGCTCATCGCCAGCTTGTTTATGTGCCAACAGTCGCGCGCTTTTCTTTCAGCCTTTGGCCTTCTGCTGCATTTATTCGCTCATTTTATGCAAATATCGTAACGGGCGCATTTTCTTGCTCATTTTCCACAACAACAACAGCAACTAGTCCAACAAAGTTGCAAACTTTGACTTGACATTCTCCTCTCCACCCAATGCTTTCACATATTTTATGCACGACAATAGTGTGAATAATGTAAGCATTTTGCCCAGCTTTAACACTTGACTAACCGTTTCTGGCCAAAACAAACTCATACACACACACACACACATAGACATTCATACCAACATTATTTGGCATCTCAGTCTGTACACTCAATATTTGACACTGTCTATCCAAGGGTCGATCCTGGGGCTTATTACATTTTTATGTCATAATTTATAATGTGCCTGGGTCTCGGTGTCCAATAACCGGGCAAGGCCAACATATCCGACATATTATGTTATATAGTAACGCTCCCAGTCGCCTGCTTCTGACCAACACACTAGCAGCCACAACAGCACAACATTAACAACAACAACAATAACAACAACAACATGGGCATGAGAAATTGCTAGCAATTTGTGGGGCAAAGGGTCAGAGAACCGTACCGAGTGCCTGGGCAGCTTCATAAGCACAGAAAATACTTGAAAAAAACTTAATTAAAATTTGAGTTCAGTGTTTGGGGGATAAAACTGGCTAAAAGGTGCGATTTATTCGTATATAGGGTGCTCCATGCAGGCGAGAATATTTAAACAGAGTCGAACTGAAGAAAGGCTTTATTCTATTTAATTAATGAAAGAGTCGAACTATAAAAAATGTTTTATATTAAATGTGAAGAATATTTGTTCAACTTGTCAGCTATTTTGATTCATTGTGAAGCTTCGTTGATTTCTCGTGCAAAAAAGCAAAGTCTTATGACATGCTAAGCTTTTAAGCTCGTTGCATGAGAATCACATAGAAGAGCGAATTCGACACCCTTCACTTATAATTATAGCTGTACATATTCCCATTAGTTGGCCGAGCTTGTTTAATACATCCCTGGGAATCGTACAAGGCCTGCAACAAGGACGAACTGAAAGGATTGACAATGTGCATTTGCCTGACAAGCTGTATGTGTGGCTACTTGTGTGTGTGTGCGTATGTATCGAGTGCGCCAGTGTGCGTGGGCGTAGGCTAATTTATTTAAATCTCACTTGTAATTCATATTTTAGAGGCGACGTCGGCTGCATAACAAGTAATGCGATCCTGTTAAATGATTTTAGCATGAGTAGTCGAGTCGAGTCGAGTCGGGTCGAGTAGTGCGCCAGAGTCAGCGCTGTCGGGAGCTCCCAAAACACGACCTTTAAGTTACAGGCTCTGTGTGAGTGTGTATGTGTGTGTGTGTTTATGTGTGTGGTTGTGTATATTTGAGACATAAATTTAGCAAATTTTTGGTAGAGAGCAAAGTGTGCGACGTGTTGCCTCGTGGTGCCTGGTGTAAATTTGCAGATAAGTCGCATTAGTTGGGCCCTCTGTATCAGGAGGCTGCTGCTGCTGCTGCTGGCGCTGCTGTTGCTGTTGTGGCTCCTGCTGGGTTATTATGTACTTAACGAGTGTTTATTAGCATTTTAATTACCTTTCGGCGCGTGAAAGCTGCGCGCATTAGTCAACTTTTAGTCTTGGTTTCAGGCATTTGTCCCAAAGGATCGGCACCATGCAAAACTTTAATTATGTTTTTCAACTTTGTTAAGCTGCCAGAACAACCTTCCTCCAGCCCCCTCCCATCCCGCTCACAATATTAGTTTTGTATACATAATAACAGCATATACAAATTCTGTTATATTTACTATGTATATGTATATGTATATGTTTGCTGGTATATCATCAGAGTATTGCGAAAAGAATTTGATTCCATTATGGAACTTATCTTAAGCTTCATTGTCAACTTTCAATTTATAGAAGGCTAAATAAAATGCAATTTAAATGCAATTTGTCAACTTTCAATTTATAGAAGGCTAAATAAAATGCAATTTAATTTAATTTTGTAATTGATTTTTATCTTAAATTAGTTTACTGTTAAGTATCTAATAATCTGGTAGAGATAGATACGTGAGCTAACATCTATCTGCATTTATGAAGTAAAAACTTCACATTTTGAGCTAGGACCTCAGCTAGCATATCTGCAACAGGGTATCAAATCTCTATCACTATAACCATAACTGTATAAATCTCCCGCTCTATGTATTTGTATGTAGATATAATCTGCA
Organism: Drosophila arizonae; assembly: GCF_054131065.1. Lineage (NCBI taxonomy): Eukaryota > Metazoa > Arthropoda > Insecta > Diptera > Drosophilidae > Drosophila > Drosophila arizonae. The sequence goes on along the minus strand of NC_142924.1, from coordinate 23,885,785 downwards.
TGGTGTTATTTTTATTTCCTTCTCGGTTGATGGATGTGTAGTGGGGCAGTTGAACAATATTTGCATTGCGCTAATAAAAGCATTGGAAAAAATTGCAAAAACTAATTGGATGCGCAAAAACTAACGCGTCGACGCCGGGCTGTGTATGGTTGGGCATTGGGCATTGTGGGCGTGGCAGTTGCTTGTTAAAAGTTCATTACACTCATAGAATGCTTGTAAAGCGAGATGATAAATTAATCTACAGTGTGCAGCGAAGCGCGCTATTGAGTGGGAGCGCTAAGAGAGCGAAGAGGGGAGAGAAAGAGAATGAGATGGTTATAAAGAGAGAGGGAGAATGGAAGCGAGAGAGATAAAGATAAAGAGGCATGAATAGAGAAAATGACAGAGAGAGTGGAAGATAGAGAGAGAAAGAGAGAGAGAGAGAGAGCGCACGTAAATGACGAGTTTAATTTGTATGCAAACAAGTTGGCGGCGTTGTCGACACAAACACGACGATGACGTTGGACCTACAATAATTACATACACACACTCACCGACACACTCACACACACGCTGGCAGGCTTTAAGAAATGCATGCGCACACATACATTAAGAGCAAGTGGGTGAGGGGAGCGCGGGCCGAGCAGCCATGATGGCTGCTAACTGTTTCCGCTTGTCGCTGACGTGCGAATGCCAGGAATGAAGCATTACATGCCATGGACTCCAGTGTCAGCGCCTGAAATGGCTGCGAGGGTTCGCCAGTGCTGAAGGGTTTTGGGTTTTCGTGATGAGTTAGTAAGTGCATTAGTTTAAGATGCTGTCTAAGTTTCAAATAAAAGAGCTGGCGCTTACAATGAGCTCATGTTTTAATATGGAATGCACTCTTTTACCCGTTCACAAAGTCAGTAGAGCATATTGAATCCGTCCATCTATCTGTCTGTATGTATGTATATGTATATATGTATGCCTTATGTATTCGGCATTGAGTTTAAAAAATGGAATTTCATTTGCAACATGAGCGTGTATTGGGCAGTCGGTTACATTCGACTGCAGAGTTACGCTTTAAATTCATAATGAAGTACGGGAGATAAAATGTTTGAAGTGTTGAAAAAGGAAACACACGGGGACTCTATTTAAAATGTATTACATTCTTTAAAGAAGATAATGAATGTGGACATAGTATGTGTAAATAAATGTGGGAAGTTGTAAAATAAGGTATTAGGGATAACTGTGCAAGCATAAAAATTGATTATATAGGGCAGACCATTTTTCATAAACTTAATATATTTTTAAGCAAATTTGAGTTTATTAGAAAAGTATTCTCGTTTAAGAATCATTTAAAATACGACGTTGCTCCTAAGAGTATACGTATTATCTTTCTGAATATAGCATAGATCGTTAAATATATTATTTTATTAGTATTAGAAATATGCAAATTATAAGCCACATGGCGATCCGTCAATGACAAAAGCAAACCAAATTCGAAAGGCTTTGCCTCATCTCACAATCATAAATCTAAGCAATAATAAAATCTCATCCCTTAGCTGCAGCTGGCAATAACGTAAAATGTGAAACAAAGAAATAAAAAGTTGAAATGTGAAGGTAGGAGAAGAGAAACGTAAGTATGTGCGCATGTGAAAATACGTTTAAGATTATAATACGGCAGCTTTAAGCAACTAAAGCACTTTACTTCGTTTTCTTTTCTTTTTGTTTCCAACGGATGTAGAGGTGCAAGTAGGTAAGGCATGGTAAGTTAACAGAGAGCAAAAAATGCGGTAATTAAAAATAAAGCAGCAGACAGTCTAAAAGTCCATAAAGATGTTGCGCAACCCTAAATCCCAAATCCGCTGCGAAAACCTAATTGAATTGCTTTGAATATATTAGAGAGACACTTTCGTTTGGATTGAATATTCTATGAGCTGAGTGAAATCTGATATTGGCTTGTCTATCCGACGTATGTATATGTTGCAAGTTCTGGAGACATTTCATTTCGCTTGTGCTTGGCATTGGGCGACCTTTTAATTGAGCGCTTGGCAGGAAGTGTTTCGGCCGACTTGGGCGCGTGTAATTAGCATAAACTTAAACAGTTAATTAGCGCAATAATTGCGTTACATGAGCACCCACAGGAAGCGAAGCGAAACGAAAATTGGATTGTGAAGCAAAGCGCTACACAGCCAAATACCAGATAGAACCCAAGCTGCGCACAATCGACAATACGAGCAACTAAAACTAAAACTAAAACTAAAACTAAAAGTAAAGCCAGAACTATTGGTGTCTTAATTAGCGTGCGTGTTCAATTAAAAGCGTGGCTGCTGCTGCTGCAGATGTTGCTGAGGGCGGAGCTATATGTGTGTATGTATGTGAATAGAGGGGCTAAGTATGCCATTATCAGCTGCTGCTCCTTGAATTTATTTACCAGACAGAACGTGGGGCTTCCAGCGAGAGCCGGAATGCCACTCATGAATTTCAAATAATGTCGAACACTTTGACTTTGACTTGCTGCCATGCAATGCAATGCGATTGAGTGAGGGTGGCTTACAGCTACTCGCCTCAATTCCATTGTTGTAGTTGCTGTTGCTGTTGCTGTTGTTGTTGGTGTTGGTATTGGTGTTGTTTTGCTGTCGGCTGCTGGGAGTCGTGATTCCAAACCTGATGCCTGGCATGCCAAAATCCAATGAAAGACGTTTAGTTTGCCTTGGTGTCCTCAGCTCCATGGCCGTTGTCGTCGGGAGAAATTCGCAAAGAAAACAAGCAATGAAATCGCATAACTAACAATGAATTCCTAACTTGAAGCTACTTGAGGAGCCAAGCACAGGATGAACGTGGTCTCAACCATCTCACGTATTCCTACACTGCGCAAAATGTGCTCAGCTCACTGCGTCGACTGTCGACAATTGAAGTTCCCAGGGATTTCATGGCAAAACTTACTTCGAGCGAATTCTCCCGCGTTGCCCTGCTGCGATTCATTCTTATTCTATTTGTGTGCGCGATAGTCGCGATGCCTCGCACACCCCATATCAGATGTATTATCATGGGTATATTAGTTCGCAGATTTGAATGCATCTGGCTAAAATTCTAATGAACTATCAGAGCTAAATCACTTTATAGTTGATTCCTCAACGCGCATCAGTATAAGAAATGATTATTATTTCTTTGAACTATAATAAGTACAATGCTTAATTCAAGATAAACAATCTATTGATGTTCTCCTATTTGCTTATAATTATTTTGCCAAGTACATTTGCTTGCCTCAGCAAATACCGATTAACGTACTAAACGACTTTATAATGTTTCACATGAGAATAGTTATAATTAAATAAATAAAAATTAAATAATCCCCTTATGAAAATATTTATTTAGTGCTTTCAACTTACAGGGTATTCGATGATTGATTACTCCAGTGCTCAACTTTAATTTGGCTAGTTGAGAACGCACTTTGATTTTCTACTGCGAATTCGATCAAAAATTCAGCTTTGCAATTCCTATTTTATTTTTTTGTTATTGTCATGGCATTTGGCTTGATTTTTGAAACATTGTATTTATAATTTAACGGTTCGCTATGACTCAGCGTTTGGGTAAACGTTTACCGTACGTTTGGCGGCAGCGCAAAAACGTTTCGAAGCTTATCGAACGTTTGTAAACGTTTACCAAACGCCACTCGAGTTTCTATAAAAGCTGTGGAGGCATTTTACTTCTTATCAGTTGATAACGAGAGCTGCAAGTGCGAGCATCGGGAAGGTCGGTGCCCCATTAAAGTGTAAGTGCCAAAAGTTAAAAAAAAAAAAAAATTATCATGTCGACTGGGGACAATAAAGAGTTGATTACTCGCTTAGTTCTACAAGCGAATAAAGCGAAGTCTTTGCTTGTGGATGCCTTGAAAGAGTTGGAGAAGAGCCAACTCTTGGTTGAGCAGCGCTCAAAGAGGAGACGTTACTTGTGCCGTTGTCACGATTATCCCGACTCAGACGGTTCCTTGCAAGAGCTTGCAGTCACTAGAAAAAGCTCTGCAGCTAGACAAGATCGCAAACGCGATCGCTCTAGCTCTCGCGGCCGTTCCCGTGGGCATTCCAGGGGGCGGTCCCAGGGGCGTTCGCGCTCTCGCTCTTATACTAACACACAGCGCAAGCAATTGGCATTGGCTGTGAGAGAGAATGAGAATTTTGATAGTCTTAAATAATGATATTAACAAATATAAGTATTAAAAGTAATAAAAATATATGATTATCACAAACAAATGTTGATTTGTATTTATCTAAAAATTTATTTATTAGTTTTTTAAGTAATTCATTTGCTTATGAAAAAATTAACGATTTTCAAGAGAATTGTTATCTGTAATCATATCTGTATTCATATAATATAATAAATATTCTTCCTACTTTTACCGTCTCTCTCTATTCCTCACTTTCTCTCTCACTCTCTATCTCTCTTCCTCTCCCTCCCTACTGACGATCGTTCTGTAATAACTATCGTCGACTTGATTAACAAAGCTCTTTTGGGCGCCTAAACTCACTGTATCTCAAATGAAAGCTATCCAGCTTAAAGTGAAAGGCTTGGAGCTAACTTGTGCCAACCGTAGAGAAGAGCCCGCCCACCAAGGTGCCTCAACTCTTGGTAAACATGTGTGTAATTACATTTGCAAACATCGTAATTGTTTTCGTTCTCTTGTTGTTGTATTTGCATTCGTATTGTTCTCTTTACAGCACTGAAAAAAAAAAAAACGCAAAAAATAAAAAACATTGGCCTCAAAAACCATTTTCCAACAGCATATTTTGGGGCGACTGTGCTGTTGCTGCCGCTGCTCTTGACTGGTATTTCAAGTGCATGACGCAGCAGCTGTAGCAGTCGCTGCTGCCATTGTTGGGGCTCTCTGCTTTTTAGCGAAACAATGCCGCACATGCTGCACATGACGGCGCTTCAAGTTGTTGTACACACAAATAAATGTACAAATCTACGAATTGTTGTTAGTGGCGTCGGCCCGCGGCAGCTGGTGGAGCAACTGCTCGAACACGCTGGAAATCGTGTCGGTTCTGGTTGCCTGGCTGCGCCAATGAGCCACTGTGCCACTGCACCACAGCGATAATCACGGCTAATGCAAAACGCACCGCAAAGACGCAGACGGATAGATGGATGCATAATTTTAATGGGCTGCTTGAAATAGGACGACTTGGCTTATCAACACCTCTAATCAGGGCAATCGCGCATAGTTCTCTGGCCGACAGGCAGATGGCAACAACAACAGGCAGCAAATGAGTGCTGAACAACAACTTGGAAAAATAAGAAAAATAAATGTGTACAAAATAATTCCTCAGCATGCAGAGGACAAAAATAAACAAGCTGCCAACGGGCGAATGTTAAATCGTGTACAGTGGCATCGAATCGAAGAGACTGCGGTGAAAAATGCAAGTGAACTGAGAGCTTGAGTGAAATATTAACATGTGTTAAATTATTAATATTCTAAAGAAATAATGATGGAAATGATTCTACTTCTATGTCTTGATCTATAAAATTAAATTAATTGTTTGACTAATTCTTTATATTTAACAGACAGTAATAAAAACGTATCTACTTGACAAAGATGGTTGCTTTGCATAGTGTCTAAAATTTTAGAGCTGAAAATGTTTATTAGTGAATCAATGAAAATGACAAATGAAAATGACAATTCTGTAGATGTCTTTAAGCAACTTCTATGGCCTATACTCTCGACTTTACCACATTTGCAGCTACAGAACACCATCTCAAATCCGATTACCGCTTAACTGACTCATGAAATCACTGATAATATTAATAATTTTTTAACAAATACTAGCATTGAAATACCACGAGCACCCAATCAAGTTGATGCTTTAGTGATGACTGCGCTATAGAGTCATAGACAATGAGCTGCAGTTAATAATTCTTTAAACAGAAAAACCTGATTGAATGGGATGTGTAAACACTAAAATCGAAAGTGGTTCTAACGGTACTGCCAAATGAGTGTTGTAGAAAGAGTGCTAATAGAAAGACAAACTCACTACAGTCTGATGGAATATTACATATATTAATTGACAGACTGGAATACTAATGAATGTTAATTAGCAGACATATGATTTTACAATTTCTAAACAGTTATCAAGTCTATTCTATGTAAGGCTGTGACGTAAATTGGAATACAAAATATTAGAACATCTTAATTATCACATAAGTAGTTTTGGGCCTGAGCCCTGTTATGGATCTGAGCTATATAATTGGAATTGTTCTATAGCCAAGCTATTATATTACAAATCAAGCTTGTTATGAAACGTTTCCATTGCTTTTCTTATAAAAGTAGTAAAGTGAAGGGATTTTCAGTACCTGGCCCATTGTGCAGCTGTCATTTTGCGTGTTGGCAGCGTCGACGTTTTTATGACACGCCAACACCAAGGCATACGACACGCCCACCACACCCAGCAGAGCGCGTTGCTTCACGTTGGCTGCCCGGCAACCGGCACACGGCACACGGCACACGGCAGCTGGCAAGGCCGGGTCCGGGCCGGGCTGGGCGCCTTTCGGATGAATGCAGACAGCGAATTGAGCAAGGAAGGGAGAAAACTGTCCATGTTTGTGTATGTATGTACACAGTGTACATTGGAGGCTGCAAGCAATTTAGAGTCGGGAAGCCAAGACGGGCAGGCTCCAAACGCCAAGCTAAAAGTCTTCGCACAAATTCTAATAAATGTTAAAGAAATTGTATGAGGTTATGCCACGGCAGCTGTGAATATAGCAAAAAGTGGCAAGCGAGCGCATTTGCAGTGTTGCTCGGAAAATGAAATGAAAACTAAACGAGTTTTTGCCCGCCTAGGCAGGCTGGCGGTCTGGCAGGCAGTCGTCCTTGCCGTCCCCCAGACGTGTCCTGTCTGCTGTCAGCAAATTGCCAACGCACTGCGTATTCAGGGCGCTAAAATACGAGATATGAAAGTCTTGCGCTGCACGACGACACCGAGACGAAATTGCTGAGCCAAAATGGATATCGTTTTAATTTTTTCTATTTTGTATTTATTTTTTTAGCTGCTTCTTCTTCCAGTTCCCTATGTTAAATTACAGCCGCAGAAGATGAAGCGTGGGTGGTTCGTTAACTGTGCGCGCGCTGGCTCGTCAGGTGAATTGCGGCAAGAGCAATTTGCAACGCCTTAAATTGGCTGCGCTGGGGCACGTTGCGCATACGCCGCAATGTACAAGCGACTGCCTGCTGCTCCTGCTGTTGCTTGCTTGACTGACTTTACATAATGGCTGCTGATTAGTAGAAAATGCCTGGCAGGGCGATAGGGCGACAGGACGGTAGGGGGTGCTGGGGTGGTGGGGTGTTGCGCTAGTAATGAGCCTGACCAGAGTTAATAGCGCCCGCAACTAAGTAGGGCTCAAAATACATAACGGGACCAGTGCCATATGCAGCTGCCTGCTACATAATGCCAAAAATATGTATGCACATGCCTGCATGCGTGTGAGTGCATGTGTACATGTGTGTGCATGCATATACGAGTTTATGTGCAAGTGCGTACGTAAAATTCATGTCTCTATACGCACAGCGGCGGCGAGTGCGAATCAATAATGATGACCTGAATACGCACGTTGCAGCCGATTAACTGGACCTGCAACACGCCCCGAAATATGCAACGTGCAGCATTGCCAGCCTACTCTGCATTGTAGCTGCTGTGCTGTTGTTGTGCTTCAATTTGTTGTTGCTGTTGCTTCAGCTGCTTCTGATGCTGCTGCTGCTGTTGCTGCTGCTACTACTGCATGCCGTCTACACAATTTTTCATTTTCATTTACGCTTTCGACAGCTGCGTTGCGTTTACTCTTTTGCTTTCATTGTCTCTGCTTGCTTGCTCTCTATGTGTGTGTATGTGTGTGTGCTGCACGCTTGATTGTTCAAAGCGCAGTTTTCAGCTGCAAATTTGTAAAGTGCCGTGGAGCTGGGCGAACCTCTTACCTGCGCCAAGCGTTTTACTACGACTCTACATACACAACAGAGCCTCAATAAATAGGCCCATGTGTATATGGCCTGTCTCTCTTCCTCTCTGTGTGTGTGTGTGTGTGCTATATTTATGGGACATGTGCATGTGCATGTGCATGTGGTCGAATGTGTGTATCCATTGCTGCTGCTGCTGCTGCTCCTATTTGTACACACTGTCCGTTTTCATTGTGGGTCATTCCCGTTCTCGTTGTCGTTTCGTCGTTTTTATGCTTTCGAAATCCGCTTTACACACACACACACTCACACACACACACACATACACACATATATATATCTATATACCAATGTCTGTACGCTACAGTTATATACATGTCCCGTTCATGGTTTGCGCCAGTGCGTATGTATTGCGTATACGCCGTGTCGCCCATTGTGAGCCGCACCTCGATTCGCCGCTGCCTCCTGCCGCGTTGTCTGCCCATTTGCATTACTCATATACGCTGCGAAACTACAACAGCAACAGCAGGAGCAGATGAAAAATAAAAATAAAAATAAATACACAAATAAAAAATTGCAAAATATTTATTCATTTATGCTGCAGACCAGGGCTGCCGCATAATGAAAGAGCCTGCATAAGATGTTTGGATTATTTGAAATTTAATATTGAAAATAAATTGAATTGATTTACAAATTTTTGTATACGAAGTATCTGAATATTTCTATGATATGTATTCTTCAGTTTTGATTTAGTAAAGCAAAGTGAGCTAATCTTTTAAAAATCCGAAATGAAAATATTTTTGTTTCTTTCAGTTTCTAGTGTAGAATTTAAATATTCTTTAATCTTTAATCTAAAATTGTAATAAATTGATTGTATGTAAAACAAGATAAAGTTATAACTAAAATATCAGAAATCTTGTTTAATGAAATATACAATTGTGTAATGAAAAATTTAAAAAAGTAGATATATCATTATTCTCTTTAAATTTATGGGATTAATGAAATTCTATTTTTGTTCACCTTATTGTATAGAATATAAATAGTAGACTTAATATAAATGGTATATACATTATAATTCTCTATATAAACCCATTTGGGGCAAGGAGTTTATTTCCTTACAAAATATTTGTATTTGATTTGGATCTCGCCTTGGATTATACACCTATTGATGGTCTTATGTACTTGAACCCTTGGCTTAATCCTTCAATGTGGGGCTTCTTTACGTGCGTGCGACCAGCTGGCCGCTTCACAAATCTCATTTTTGTCCAGCCCTTGGCTCCTACGCTCGCCGTCCCTCTCTAGCCCACACTTCGCCCAAACATCGTTGTCAGCTTCTGCACTCTTTCTTCTGCTGCTGTGCAATGCGCTTGCTGCATTTTATTTATTGTACGCTGCATCTGCATGCTGTTCACCTCAGTCTGTGCGTGTGTGTGTGCGTGTGTCGGTGTGCGTTTGTATTTACGCCTGCTCCAATTTATTTATTGTATGTATATTTGTTTATGTCGTATATAGTAGAACTTTCAACAAATTGAAGTCGCTGTTGTTGTTGTTATTGTTGTTTTCCGCCATTTTTTATTGGGCGTTGGCCGCTGTATCGATTGGTTTTTAAGAGTCCGTGTGTGTGTGTGGGTGTGTGTGGGTTTCTGGCTGATGGCAATGCATTTTCAATTATGCACGCACAAATAATTAAATTGTTTTAAATTGCGCGAAACGAATTTGCCATGCTGTTAATTAAGGAGCTGCACGAGCAGTACCCACAACAGCTACTCGCAAAATGAGACCAAGTGCTTATCAGTTGAGTTGCCAACCATACATAGACGTCCTACATGATGGGATCCAGTGAGAGGGGCTCAAGTCTCTGGCATGGGCATCAAAGTATTTCTGTCCTGCCAATTCTCTGCATCTTCTTTATTTCTATTTCTATTCCATCGCTTTGCTTTCGTTTCATTTCGTTTCGTTTTGAGCTTATCTAAAATTGCTACACACACGCACATGCACACACACACACACGGAGACAGAGACACATCCATTGGGAAAGGACGAAGGCACGCAGCAAGATTAGAAAATATTAAGGTCAACAGGTTAGTGTGCTGAGCCCAAAGGACATAAAAAAAGGCGGCAACTGAAACGGCAAACGAAAAACTGTTTCAAATTTGAGTTGAAAGTGGGTTGGGCAAAACTCTCAAAGAAACCCTCATAAGCACACGCAAGCGTTGCCTCTATATATGTGTATGTGTGAGTGTGCGCTGCGTAAGTGTGGGCGTGCGTTTGTGTGTATTTTGATTACTGCCTAATTTTGTGACGAGGCGTATGTAACGCTTTCGCTTCGGCCCTCCTCTCGGGGCATCTGCAGCTTCCTTTTGACGTGAAGTGTGTGTGTGGTTTTTACATGAGTGAATGAGAGATTCGCACCGACACCACCCAGCCACCTCTTGCTCCTGCCCCACCACTGCCCACCAACACAATTTACGTACAATTGCCGGGGCCACAGTGTGTATGCGTGTGTGTGTGTATGTGTGTGTGTGTACAGCGTGTGTGCGTGCTGATGACGATGCCAGAAACGTTTCAGCAACACTTGTCGCAAAATGCCGCATTAAGCAACAGCAACAACAACGTGCGTGGTGTACCAAGTCGCTAAAGCGGTCACCAGCTACGTTTTCAGCTTTACTCTCACTCACTGTCTGGCAGTCAGGCATTTAGACAGTCAGGCAGCAAATTGTTGGTTAAATATTATAATCCAATCGGCATACTTAATCGTTTCAAGAAGACGAGCTAAATTCGTTATAAATTTGCCACATTTCATTGCAATTAATGGGCTAATTACCATTTAAAAGTTTGTTTTAATTGTTCATAATTGTAAAGCCAATTAAAATATACCCTATGCATAAATTTATTACTCTGTACATGAATTACCATTAAATGGTTCCTCACTATGTAGACAGACTGTAGACAGACAGACTGTTATCAACGAAACGGTTAGGTCGATTCAACGACTATGCCACATTTTAAAATCTTCGGCGAATGCCTAACAAAGTTATATTTTCGAAATAAATATCTTATTCATTTGAGTTTACTTTACATATTTCTGAAACTTTCAGTAGATCAGAGTCGTTTTTATACCCTTAACCCAATAAATATATAATGTTTTATAGTATATCATGTTAGGGAGTTTCTCTATAGAAGTAATCGTAAACTGACTCCATATGCAAGTACTATAGTCAATGAAAAGTTCAACGAAACGTTGATTAGCGTGATAAATTGTAATTGGAGTAATAAATACATAAATACTGTGTCTGAAGTCAAATTATTTAATTTAAAGTTTTCTGGCCTATTGCGGAGGCGTTTATATTAAAACTCGGATATTAAAACTGTTATGGAAAATCTATTATACCAAAGCTCTTAAACTCTTAAACTTTTAAAAAGTTTTATGCAAAAACAAGTCACATACAAAAACTTTTATACAAAAACTCTTCTCCATAAGTCCATATGAAAATGCTTCTACGAAAACTCTTATAGACAACTCTTATACAAAAACTCTTATATACAGCTGCTATACAAAAACTCTTCGACTTATGTGCATTATACAAACAATTTTATTCAAACACTCGTATTCAAAAACTGTTATACTGAAGCTCTTATATGAAATCCCTAAAAAAACTTTAATACAAATACTCAATACAAAAATGGATGGTTTACTTTACTTACTTTGCGTTTCTTTCTTTATTAAGAATCTTCATTGTCTTTCGGCCTCATCTGATCATGCCGTGGCATTTTCTGTTGCTCGCTTCACGTTAGATTTTCTTGATTTGCATTCTCATTAAACTCTTTAAGTCTTTGCGCTGTGTATTTGCACATACGCTGCTACTTAGGGAAAGTGACTTTCCGCTATGCGACAGCACACACTCTTCTGCACATTTACACACACTCACTCACACACTGCCGTGCATACGTGTGCATACACACGTGTAACTCAACCCGCCGCACGGACAAAATGTTAGCATAATTTTAGGCACGAATGCGCTGAGCTGCGCTGATGTTTCTCATATGCTAGTGAGTGTGTATGTGTGTGAGTCTGGATGTGACTGTGTGCGCGGTGTAGGCAAGCCTACAACTACAATGATACCGTTGTGGGGCTCGTTGTAAGCATAACTCAACGAGTCAATGACTTCTTGGTGGCGTCGTTGATGTGCTTTAATATTAACAACAACGCCAGTTGGCCAACACACACACACCCACACACATACACACACATTGGCATCTCTATTAAGTCCCCTTCATGCGCATGGGGCGGCATTTGAAGAGCACATTGCGCATCAAACTGCCACTTACCGACACACAAATAAATTTGCAAATGAACACGTTCCAAGCAATGATGCTTCATGTGCTTTATGCATGCGACTATGCCAGCTATGTGTATATGTGTGTGGGTGTGTGGGTGTGTGTGTGTGTGTGAGTGTGGGTGCGTATGTGTTGATAAGTGTGTCAACAGCTAGGTTTTTACGGTCCCCGTTGACTAAATCAGCAAATTGGCTAGGCTACACTTGGGCCGGTGACTTCTGACTGCCTTTTATTAATAATCATCTTTCTCTCGTGCTCTTTGCTTACTTCTTTTTCACTTTGCGGGCGGCCTCTGCTTGGGGAATGACAATTAAGCAGAACACAATAATAATCAGCCAGCAAGGCATAAATCAGCAAATTGCCATCAGCAACGGGAGCCGTAGCAGCAGCAGCAGCTGGGACAGTGGGCGGCCAGTGGGCGGTCAGTGGGTGGGCGGGAGGCGCTTGTGTCGCGGCAGTGCATAATTAAATAAAAGCCAACGTGATAAATAACAATCTTTCAGCAGCGACGCTTGGCGGCTAAAGCGAATCGCTAGGGAGATTTTTGCATTAAATTGATTAAATGCGCAGCACATGCAACATGATAACAGCAATGGCAACGGCAACCAGCAGCCAGCAACAGCAACATCAACAACAACAACGGCAGCAACAAAATCAAGCAGAAGCCGCAGCAGCATCAGCAGTGAAAATTATCAACTCGGAGCAAAAACCCGTCGAGACTCATAAAAATGTGCCACTTAGCAGCAATGGACGCAATGAGCTGGGTGGCCAGCAGGCGAATGTTGGGTACGTTGGCTACGCAAATTGCGGTGTGTGTGTGTAAGTGTGTGAGTGCGGCACACAACAAGGGCATGCAAATGAAATTCTGCCTTTGTTACTTCTCTCTTGTCATGGTGAGCATGCGCAATGCGGCGAATAGTCAAAATGGCGGACTGTATTGGACGAGACGAGAGCGAGTTGAAATTTGAAAGTCAGGCAAGAGCAACAGCAAGAGGAGCGGGAGGCACTAGAGTGAGAGATATGCTTGGTTGCTGCTGATGCTGCTGCTGTTGCCTATGATGCTGTTGCCATTGCTGAGGCAACTGAAACATCAGCGGCAGCAGCAGTTACCGCCGTAAATGTCAAGTGTAATGTCACAATCAGCAGCAATCAAATACGCAAACACACGCAGACACACACACACATGCACTCACACTCGCACTCACACACAAACACCTATGAAGAGAGTATGTTGCATGCATACCAAATGCAAATGCTAATACGAGCGAATGCAGTTTTGCAATTGCAGCGTGCACAGGAAATGGAAGTGCAACGACAGACAGCGAGGCAGACAGACAGACAGACAGACCTACAGGCAGTCAGCGACAGAACGACGCAGGCTGAGCACATACATGCGACTGCATGACATTTGCGCAAATATTTTGAAATTGAATTAACCATCAGCCTAGGAGTATCAGCAGATTTTGCCGAAAGCGATACAGATCTGATATTCTCAATTTTTATGTACGATTTATAACTTACCAAGTTATTTATTATTAATATTATTATTATTATTAATATTATTATTATTATTATTATTATTATTATTATTATTATTATTAATATTATTATTATTATTATTATTATTATTATTATTATTATTATTATTATTATTATTATTATTATTATTATGATTATAATTATTATTAAACAAATTTAAAAAATTATTCTTGTTTTTATTAATTACTTAAGATGAATTTATTCAGCTGTTTATATATTATTTTGACATCATTCATATCTGTCTTTAAGACCGCCCTGTGCTATATTTTGATAAAAAAAAAAAAAAATTTATTAAATTTCAAACAACTATACAAAGACTTTTTACAGTTGTGGTGCTCACTTTTAGCAGTTGCGAAATATAAGTTTTTATTTCATCCTTCTTTGAGAGGTTTTTTCTGTGGTTCAAGTATAGCAAGAAAAAACTTGCAATGAAATGTATTCGACTAAGATATACCCTTTATCAAGGTAGTCAATAATAATATTTAATAACGAAAGTTTTGGAACCATTCTTTGCTCCAAACAAAGATTGAAAAAGAAATTCCATTGCCTTGAATCTCGAAATGATATTCTATGTTATCTACTTAAATTAATATTAAGAATTACATGTGGAATCCTAAACTTCTGTCGGCTAACTCCTTGCTAAATGCAATTTTAATTATATTGATCAAAATTCGATTTGATAGCCTGCTGAAAGAGGATAATTTTAGTATCATGTCTAAGTCTTCATAGGGCCTATTTTTATGAAAAATGCTTTTAATTGTCCTTTAATTTCACAGTTATTTAAGAGTTTGCCTTGTTTTTATACTATGAGAAAAAACGCATAATAAAAGCTGGGTGAAAACTAACAAAAAGCAAAGGCTTAGCAATTGCAGTTTGGGTCAGCTTCAACTCTTGGCTCAAGTTTCAAGCGCAAGACAGAGACTAGGGCTGCGGAACCAAGGCTGCATTTAGTGGATGTCGAGGGGGCATGCCAAAGTGTTATTAGTTTTTGCGGTGCCCGCTCGTAAAATGTTTTCTTCTCTTTTTTTTTCAAGTGCTCCTGCAAGCAACCACGACTCTTTTTGAGCAACTTTGTAATAGTTTTTTGTTGTCGTTGTTGTCTTTTTGACTATTATATAAAAGGGAAAATAATTAAAAACTCAAAGTGCCTGTTTGGCTGCTTAGCTATAAAGTTGAAAAATGCAGCATAAAGTTGTTCGTTGTTGGATGACTAACAGGTTGAAGCAGCTGGCTTATGGGGAATAACGAAACTTTGACAGCGGGGATTTGAGTAGATTGAATTAATATTGAAAATGATTCAAATGGCCGAATAAACTTTTTATATCTCAGGAAAAACAATTTTTAAAATTTTTTTTTAATAAAGAGTTCTATTGTCAACAATATTATAGTATGTATTTAGGGAAATGGCTTACAGTTTGCCATCATTTGATAAAAACCAATTTGCCAAGCTTACGTTCTACAAAACTATCAACATAATTTTATTCTGCAATAACAAATGTTTGGCAGACTTTGCTTTAAGCTGTTTATGTTTGGTTTGTAATGCATACGAGAGTTGCATTGACTCCATTACCACACACACACACACACACACACACACACACACATGCTTGTATGTTGGCATGTCTTTGTGAATGTATCAGGTTTCGTGTTCTCAAACAGTTCATCTTGGCGTTCGAGACTGTGCTTGACATAGTCGAAGCAATGCTTGAAAGCAGCCAAGCGCATGAATGTGGGCAGCCTTTCAGCGGATGAAGATGATGATGTGGAGTGGCTCTTCGAATCTTCGAAGGACGGCCTGTTGATGGAATAGAGTGAAGCGAAACTTTGAGTGGATTGCAAGTGTCAAAGGGTTTTTCTCTTTTTTTTCGGTCTGCCACAGCTGAACAAGCAAACCGAATTGGGCCGCATTCAGCCATTGATCTGTGTGTCGTCCACTGGCCGCTCTGGTAATTGCCATAAAAATAATTCCTGAAAAAAAGTTGTTTCTCTGTGTTTCTCGACTCTGAAGCATTTTCACACAGTTCTTTTTAGTTTGCTTTGCTTTGGCTTCTGTTTTCCGCATTGTTGCTACACTTTGGGGGCTTTTGCCAGTCTAAACAGCAACCGTCGCGACCTCGGGGAGCTCAAGTTGAAGTCTCCTCGGGCATTTGCCAACGTCAACGGCAGCTTGGCAAAGTTATTGTTCCCCCAAGTGCGTGCAGAACATTTATATTGGCCATAAAATATTTCTCATATATGAAAGTAGCGCATGAAAAATGTCGCACAAACACCCACAGCCTCAACAGTACACACACTCACACACACATACACAATACATACAAATACATAAAGTAAAGTTGAATGGAAACGATTCTGCGCTGCAGTTCAATCAACCTTTCATGGCTTCGGTTTAGTGCGCAAATTGTTTACAAATGCAATGGCAATTATGCAATAATTTGTATGAGCAAATTAAAAGCAATTTATATGCGAGGCCAGCAGCCCCGCAGCGCCCGCGCTGCCCAGGCACCGCACAAAATCGATGACCAAACACAGCAAATATAAATCGAGCTTTTCAAAGCACAGGCTCGGTTCAGTTTCATTGCAATGGTGTCCAGCTCCCTGGCCAGTCCGGGCTACGACGATCCAGACGAGGGCAGGTCAGTTCACAGGGCTACTGCTGCAGCTACTGCTGCTGCAGCCAACGCCCTATCAGGCCATCTCACCCTCAACCTAGCAGACGCTGATTGCATGCATTTGTACATGGGTGGGGTCGACGCTGCGTATGAATGACCAGAGACCACATTGCGAATGAGGGCTTTCTGCTCGTGTTCACGTTGTTTGTCGTGTGTCTCTCCCTCTCTATCTCACTCGCTCTCTCTCTCATTCTCGCTCGCTTTTGGTCGTTTGTCCCTCGCACTGTCTGACTCTGACGCTGGGTCAGTCACAGTCACCCATCTGCTTATTTGTATGTATTGTATTAGCCAACATAATGGCCCCAATAGCAGCAGCAGCAGCAGCAGCAGCAGCAGAAGCAACAGCAACAGCAGCAACAGCAACAAAAACCACAGGCAGACAGGCCATTGCTCATAACGTAGGCTCGTCTTCCGAGTGTGGGTCAGGCGAGGCTTACGTTACCGCTTCCGTATCCTGCTGCTGCTGCAGCGATCCAATTTTCAGAGCTGCTATGTTTTTGACACTTACAAAGTGGTTACGACTTTTGCTTTGGCATGTCTCACTTCAGCAACCGCACAACGACCCTCGGTTGCATCCACACACATACACACACCCACACACATACCAACCGCAGCGATTTCCAAATGTGTGTCAAAATCTGCACACTTGGTTTACTGCATGCACCTTCATTTCGGCTTCTCTGTGTTTGCCGAGCCTGCTTGACTGCTCGACTGCCTGGCTGCTCGACTGCCTGGCTGCCTGACTGGCGCCCAATTTTCATTGACGAGGTCAACTTTTAACAAAGCATTACACTTCACCAGAATTTGCTTTCATCAACATCCCCAGCCTCAACAACATCGTTAGCCGGGGCAGAAGCCTCATCTCATGATTGAATTACCCTGCCAATCCTAAGCATACGGCCGCACATCACGTACTTTGTGCATCTGAGCTCTGTCTGCGCTGTTAATGGATTTGGTACTTTTAAATTGCACTGCGATAGCTGAATTCCAATTTATATCCAGCATTGGAGTATGGAAAATATTTGCTTTAACATTAAAGACTCTTTTTTATAGAATTATGAATAAATTGAATAATAGAATTGAAACAGTGATTTATGAAAGGAAAACTAACAATAAAATACGCGTGGGAGACACAGAAATTATGAATATAATTTTGGATACCAAATATTTAATTTCAGAAAAATAGTGCAATAATACAATGTCTGAATAATTAAAATTAAAATTTTAATATATTCAGTATTTATTAAACACAATATTGACGGCCACTTTCTGTAGCCTCCAAGCGGACTGGGGAAGATTTAAAACAACAAAAACGTCGCTCTGAATAAGAGTCAGTATAAACAGAATAACTTGCAGCTTAAATAATATTATTTAATAGACTGCAATGAAGCAATAGATTTATTGTATAGTGCCTCCGATAATCATTTAATTAGTCTTACGAGTTACCAGCAGAAGACCCCCATAGGGACTTATAAACTTGCATATGTAATCGTACGCAGACATAGGTTCTAACTATAAGAATTGCCGAATAAAAATTTATTTCTGATTTGAACTTCAAAAACTGTTTTCATTTATCTATTTGAACTTTTGACATTCCGTTATTTTCCCTGCATGCCAACCAAGTTCATATAGATATAGATTAACATCCTCGGACGAGCACCCCACATCCAAGGAGCACTATCTATTTTTTATCTTTTCAGCTCCCAAAGGTAACAAATCATCTCATGCATTATTTATTACTAGATAAGTAAATTTATTACACGAATTTTAAATATGAACTCAAATTCTATTATCATAAATCTATCTAATGAATGCGAATCAATGCTCTCTGCTCTGATTCATAATTTCATAAGCGAAGGTATTTCTGCATATTATGCTATATTATACTGATCCCACAATTGTTATTGTTTCAGATTATTATAAGCCTAAGAAAGATTGTATTGAGCAGGCCATTTTTTATTTCTTTATCTGTCTGATTATACTTTATGCAATTCTATATTGTTCGCATATTAGATATGACATTGGGATAATAATTTTGATGCTTCGGCCTTCAAAATTGATAATGTTGAGTGTTGGACCTCATATATGTATATCAAATGTTGTGCATGAAGCGTATGAATTTTGCACACTTATGGCACCCAAGCGACTCGTAAAAAGTACCGCACGCAAATAACATTAGTCGCCGAAGGCTGAATAGAACGCGGAGTGGAATGGAGCGCAGAGGGCGCGGAGGTAAGTGTCTGTCAGCTGAGCTGCTGCGGCATTTATTTGAGATGCCACACGACAGCCACAGCGGCAGCCCACAGCGTGGCTTAAGCTCATGCCAAATGGCTGTCCATGTGACAGCTGGGGCCGTGCAGGGCAGAGCGAGGGAAAGGGATTGACTTTGGTCTGTGTCCCAGTCTTGGCTGAGCGTCTTATTGTTTTGTGAGCAATACCGTAGTCGGGGCGCTCTAACAAGGCAGTCAAATTGTATTTGCATGCAAGTCGCAGCAGCAACGGCAACATGCCTGCAATGTTCTTGCATCCGGTTGCTACAAATATGCAGATGCCAGGCAACAGATACAAGACAGCAAAGCAACGCATACGACAGCAAGGACAGCCACGACAGCCACGACAGTCTAAGTGAATTTGATGTCGAAAACTTTGAAAAGGGTAGCTGCTGGAGAGGGGCAGCGAGAGGGGGCAGGAGACGAAGAAGGAGATGCTGCAGCTTAAGCAACAAGTGCTTACCAAATGCTCAGCAAGACGTAAGTCAACGTCTCCGGCTCCGTCGGCTCCGTCGTCTCCACCGTCTCCGCCGTCTTAGTCTTAGCCGCATATTCAGACTGCTGCTTCCTGCCTGTGTAACATTTGCATTTTTGGGGCTTTTGGTCGTTCCGATTTAGTTATTTTTGTTTTTCTTTTCCCTTTTTTATTACGAATTATGTAAATGGCGAACTAAATTGAAATTTATACCAGAAACCGCGCTGCGGATTGCTTAAGCTAATTGAAACAACCAAATTAAGCTGCGAGTATCTCTCGCTCCGCAGCTTTAATTATCTCTCTGTCAGAAAGTACGCCATCAACTGCAGCTCCCTGCCTGCAACGAAATGCACTTGCCTCATCAGCTCGGAACTGGCGACACTGTGGGCTCAGCTGGCACTCATTGCAATTAGGTCCGCAGTGCAATTGCAGTGAAGTGGCCCTGGCAGCGCAGTCCTGGCCATAAAAAGAAACGACTACTTACGGTCACGCACTTCTGTGGGACCTTTGGTCGCCAGGCAAACTATAAGCTGGAGGCGAGTGCCATCGAAATGTTCGGCAACTGGCGAATGAATCACACTCGCACTCGCCACATCCAGCCCCATCAGCCGAAAGGCGGCCAGCAGCTGCCACGGCACGCCATTTGCGCCAATTATAAATATTTTCAGCCATAAACAACATTCGTGGCCCGCTGCGCCATCGTTATTGTGTTTGCTTGAGCCTTCCTACGCCTTTATTAAATTACGCTCAAAGACATAAATTTCCAGCTATCGTCTTTGGCAATCCAGTAATGTATAAAGTACGACGCAGCTGCGGCTAAGCCTCCAAAGTCTGTCTACGCAGTGTAGCAGTCCCACAGATTTCGTCTTATTCGAACTTTAAGTAAGATGAACAATTGGCATTAGGCGGGTCGCTCTAATGATATGAAATCCCATATAATTAAATTAATCATATTTTATTTGTAAAGTTCTCCCAACACATTATGTAAAAGGAGCAATGAAGTTGAAGTTGAAATTTCGACTTTAAATAGTGGGTTCGCTAATAAAATATGAGTGCTTATGGATGGAGCAAAGGTAATTATCCAATTGGCATAGTTTTTAGATTTTGCAAATTATTAAAAAATTATAGCAAAATGACAAAATGATTAGTTACTTATATTTTATACAGTTCAATTTGTTAACATTTTTCTTTTAACTAATAAGTGGGCCTGAAAGGCTCCATATCAAATATAAACTTATATATTCAGTATTCGTTTCTATTCTGTAATATTTAAAGCTCATCACATATATTCAGCCTTGGTCTTATCACGCTCTTACTGGCTCAATTTTTCCTTTATCAATATCACATAAACATATATATATTGTGTAATTATTTAGAAACGTTCATCGAATTCAGGCTTGCCGCCACTAAATTATAATATGATAATAATTATATTAGATTCATGAATCTATCTATCTATCTATCTATCTATCTTTTATAATATTAATTTTATTTAATGGAATCTAAACATATATTTTTCTTAAATTTGTTGCATGACTAAAAAATTTAAATCAATATACTTAGTAGTCGTCATATCATACAGCTCTATAGGTAGACTTCTCAAGTCTTTAACCAACTTAAGTATTTTCAATATAATACTTTATGATTTTTCTAAAATATGTATCCCTTTGTTATGAGTTTTCAGATATACTATGCATCTGTATTACTATAAATATACTTATACTTTACTATGAACATTGTGATTTTGCTGAAAACAACAGATGTTTCTCTTCTAAGCTAAGCGAAAGCGAGACATATTTGTAAGCTCGTCAGCTTCGTGGTAGTTTACACCTTCCTCCAGCCAGGCTCTATCCATATCAATGTCCTTTTGTCTCGGCCTCTGCACGCATGCTGCATACTTAATGGAGCTAGACGGCCGCATGGACACGTCTGTGTCTAACAGGGCTGGCCAGGCCTTGGGGTTACCCACTTATGGGTTATGCCTGGAATTTTAAGCATAATTGAGCGCATATTTGGCACTGCATTATTTAACTATAAACGTTCAATTGCCACTAGGATTTATTTCGCATTTTTCCATATCTCAGAGCTGTGCGCGCTGGAATGTTCCATTCACGTTACCAGCTCAGCGGGGGATGGGCGTCAGCTGAACCGAGTCGGTTGGCTCTGAGCTGCACGAACTGAAAGGTAATTCAATATCTTAATATCCGCATAGATCAAGTGCAGGTACGTGCAGGTTTGGACAGTTTGACTCGGGCGCCGTTTAACGTGAGCCGCGTCTTTACTGGGGCTTCCTTCGGCTTTAGGAGGTATGGTTGAGGGCAGACAGGGGCGTATTGGGTCTCCGGCAACTGTAACTGTTTATGGCTGGGAGGTAGCGCTTGATTAGAGCCGCTTTGCATTTTTGTTTGGCTGCTCAACAGTTTTATGGGCAAACAGCGTCCGGGCACTTGTCAGCCAGGCAGGCTACAGCCTGCCTAGGCAGTCAGTCAGTCAGTCACTTAGTCGTCGATTTGTGAGTGGAGCTCAAACTAACTGCAAAGCGAAAGTGTTGTTGAGACAAGTTTTGGGAGCGCTTTGTGGCCGGGCCCCAAAACTTCTGCCTTGTGGCTATTATTATACATAGACGTTTTTTTTTTTTTTTTGGCTGTATGTTGTTTCGACAGAAAATCTCGTCGAAACTTTGGCAATAAAACTAAAAGTTTCAACGTTTATTGTCGCCAACTTGAAAGTTTAAACAATGAACCACAGTTCATGAGCTACATTTTTGTGGGGGTCTCTTCGGTTGCAGCTGACGAGGCTCTAGTAAGGGTTTCCAGCATAATTAAAGCCAAAGCTAAGTGTGCGATATAAAAAGTGGATATAAAACGTTAGTTTTCCCATTTTCTGGTCGGGGTGCCCCATTATTGTTATGAAAAAGATAGGCCGCCAGAAAAAAAGAAAACGAAAAAAATCAAATTAAAATTTCAAATATGTACAGTTTGCGCATTATATAAAAGTAATAAAATATTTAAATTGCCGTTTGGTGAAAACCAAATTAAAAACACACGCATTGAAAATATTACGTATACGGGCTTATATTTAATTTAAAGCGGCGAATTTTATGCTGGCGTTGACATTTTTATTGAGCCACCCATTGGCCCAAAAACCCACCCACCCAATGTAGAAATAAAAATAAAATGAAACAAGAAAGGCTGAGCAAAGATTTCGAATCGAAAATACCCTGTAATAATAAACGTATTAATATATGAAGCCTGATTGTTGTATGAGAATTGCATATGAGAATTCTATGAAACGTGAATTTAATTTTCGAGCTCAACGGGCTTACATATAATAGCTAAAACATAAGAATGTACATGTGAAATATATGTAGAGGCATGAATATTTTTATAAATGTCTTAAGCTCCCTAAAAATCAACATTTTTTGTTAGATTTTCTCGCATTTCGTTGCATAGTAACGGGTCTTTTACGTAATTCCATGTATATAGAAATATATATTTTTTTGTACATATAGATAACGTTACATATATCGCTTTAATCCCTCCTTTTTAGTAAATAAATTTTATTTATTTAATTTGCTGTTTGCCTTCGCGTTCTGTGCAAACAAAAGCGCGAGCAATTCATTTAAAATGTAACGTGCTCACCTACATACATACACACGCACTACTACACACACTGTCTCACCCACATATACATGCATTTATGTACATATGTATGCACACGCAGCATCCACTCGTATTTGCATATAAAGTTGCCTGGCAACGGAAAGCCAACTTTTTATTGTGGCATATTTTTTGCGGTGCATTTGCGGTGATTTTATTTTCATGTTTTAGGGGGGTTTTAATTGATTTTTAGCGTATGTAAGGGGGCTTAAAAATATCGCGTGCATCCAGGCAGAGATAAAGAATAGACAGAATTCATACAAAATAAATAGAGTTTGTAGCTCAATGATAAAATAATATATTTCAAATTAGCTAGCCAATTAAAATAGTAAGCGAAAAACAAATCAATTGAATTTTATGCTCCATAAATATAGCTAAAAGTCTTATCAAACTCGATCAAATTGCGTAGGTTTAAAGGTGCTTTGATAACATCTAAAGACTGTAAGTAATATTTGAATTTACTTTAGTCTCTTCTGTTTCCAAGATGCTTTAAATAAATTTATGAAACTTGCTCTTAAGCCTCAAAGCCAAAAACCGAGGGCAAACTTATGTCATTTGCGCACAGGACGCAGAAGAGGCACAGGGGAAGCTACAAACCGACAACTGGATTGCAACGAGCTGTGCATCTAATAAATGCCAAAAGCTTTACCCAACTATCTCAGTGGCTGTTGCTGCTGCTGCTGCTGTTGTTGTTGTTGTTGCTGCTAGTCGTCCTGTTGCTGCTGGTCGTGGACAATTGCTTAAGAAAGTTGGGAGTTGCTTTGCCTTTGGCTAAGCGAACGTAAAAACTTTCTGCTGCATTGTAAACAAACCCCAATACACAATTCAATGCGCTTCAACACGCCTTAATGCATGCTCCTCAGTGAAAGTTGTACAGTCGGACGGAATGAGATGGCGATAGCTGGTGTAGTGGAGCAGCGCGGCAGACAGAGACCGCCATAGACAGGGAATGGCCCCAGAGAAGGGGCATGGCGAGAGCAGTGTGCTGCATATTATTGTATTAGTTTTTGTTTTTTGGACCAGAGTCCCCCCAGAGCTTAAGCTCGCAGTACAAGTGGCATGTGCTACTAAAACTGTATGTGTGTGTATGTGTGTGTTGTGTGTGTTGTGTGTGTGTGTGTACACGACCAGATTTGACATGTTGATGCACGGCAGAGAGCCGCTCGCTTAGCTTGGCTGACACTTTGTTTGCACTTCAATCTGTCGGCAGTGTCCAGGCCCTGCCTACTCCTCCTCCTGCTCCTGCTGCTGCTGCTGCTGCTGTTGCTGCTGTCAATTGGCCATCGGCATTTTGTTTGCCGAACATATCACAAACTTTGGCCATACTCTTTTACTCTGATGGCTGGCTTGCTTCTGTGTGGTCTTCGGCTTTGGACGCCTGTTCATAATAGCTGCTGTATTATAATAACATGCTTAACGACTCGGTCCGGCCATTGAACTCTGTGCAGAGTCAATTGAGCCATCGCATAAAAATCGTTAGCCAAATCTATCTCATATTCCATAATAACAAATTCAAATGAAATTAATTTCCGTTTTGTTTGCGCCAGAGCGTACGCTTTCATTTTGCTACTGACATCGCATATCCAATAGCGCCCGTGCCGGAAATGAAACTTCGCATACATAGAAATGCGATTTAATTGCGTGTAATTGACATTCGCTTTGAAATATCAAACGAACAAACCGCAAAACGGATGCTGTTATTATGCTCGTCCACGAAGAGCAAATAAACATATATTCGTTTTGTTGACTGACCATTTGTCCGATTTTAAAGCTGGATAAACGAAAATAAATAAAAGTTCAGTTTATATATAATATAATACATTTGGATATATATTCTTCTAAGAATATTTTAATGTATAATGCTTTATATAAAATATAATAAATTGGGAAATATTTATTATTGTAGTATATTTTGTATTCATATTCAATAAATATAAACGAGTATTATGCATTCAGCTACTCCCACTTCATAAATTCTCCTTTATATTTTCTCTGTATCTATTCCGCGTATTGTCTGATTTGGAGTGGACCTCAACAGCTGCCTATGATCATCTGCTCTTGACTTGCAGCATTTGCAAATGGAATAATCTCGATTATATGCTGAATATTTAATGAAAACGGAATTAAATTCAATTTGTGCTGCTGTTGGTGAAATATCTGACGAGACTTATCAAATTATTTTCTCTATGATTTGCGAAAGCTTAATTAAGTGAAATGCATTCGAATTATTGTTATCGTATAGTTGAAGCATAGTTTTCGATGTAAATTGCAAATTGTGTGCTTATGAGCACCTGCAACAACAGTTTGCTGTCTTTTAGCCATATCTGGAGCGTGTTCATCAATTGGTCGGGCTCAGTTTGTCAAGCGAATAAATTAGCTGGTCAATTTCAATGCTATTCCGGCTCGAATGCCGCTCAAAATATATATAAGTGTATGTGCAGATACGCACACACACACACACATTTACTCACACCGGAACCGTTGGCAGACAAAGTCAATTTACCTCGAACTTTTGGCTAATATCCTGTCGTCGCACTGACAAAACTATTTTCAACGTACTATCAGAATTGTTGTGATTTTTAATTGCTTTTGCTGGGGGCGGTCGAGTCTTAATTATAATTTGAATTTGAATTGCTTTTACGACTGCCCGCAAAACTACAGCAATTATTTTGATTGCTTTGCTTGGGGCTTTAATATTTCGCTACGTAGCTGGGCGCTGTTAAGTCTTTCGTTAATGTATGTTGGGATTGTTAAAACTACGAAATCGTATACGTAATAAATTGTCGAAAATTGCTTTTTATGCTCATTAATTAGAAATACAATTTCCTCAGGCAAGCAACAGCAGCGCCGGCAGCAGCAGGAGTAACGACAGCAGCAGGAAGCGAACAATGCTCTGGGGCTTTGGCTGACACCTGAACAACAAGAGTCGGTTACATCCGGTCAAAGGACGACCAGCTGGGCTAACTGATGAGATTAATTAAGGCAGAGCAAACAAAAGGATTTTAGTTTCATGTATACACACTTGCCATTTGTTGTTGTTGTTGTTGTTGTTGTTGTTGCCATTGTAGTTGTTGCTGCTGCTGCTGCTGCTGTAGCTTTTGTATCCTGACAGGCAGCAATGCGTATGCCTGCTGGCATTTTTATTGACAAGGACACATTAATTACTCAATGACATTGTAATCAAATGTAAGCTTTGCCTTCGAGCGTTTCATGATTGTTGTTGTTATTATTATTATTATTATTATTCAGGCTGTTCCTGAAGCGTGTGCGTGTCTGCATGTTAAAGTTCAACTTGCCTCTGTAAATCTTGCGCTGTCAATATTGCGTATACGCCGCCATCACTCAGGCTGTGTCAGGCTGCTGTTTACCTAGATAGCTTCAGCTACGAGCATCACATGGGCACCTGGGTAGGTGTGTGTGTGTGTGTGTGTGTGTGTGTACTGGCAGCGTGTTTTATTAATTACGTAATTATGTAGCAAATTAAATGTTAGTAGTGTAAGCGAAGTATCTCTCGTGTTATATGGAGCAGAACACATAGAGCTGAATTGGATTTCAGCTACTCAAAGTGTCTGCCCCAACGTGTGTATAACCAAATAGGTTAGTTTGCTCAAAGGGTAATGTGAAGTGGCACAGTTGATAAAGGATTGTGTTAGGGCATTACATGCACTACTGGATACTCGAGAGCTTGTGCTGAGCACATAGTCAGCAGAAAAGAATCTGATAAAGCAAAAAATTCAAAGCTTAATACAAAGCAGTTATAGTCGTATGTATTAGTGCACTAGCATAAGCTTCAATCAGCACAAAAAAAAAAAAAAAAAAAAAAAAAAAAAAAAAAAAATCTAAAATAAATAAAATCTAAACCAAAAGAGGAAATTTAAATCTCAATTATTAGTCTAATGCTTAGCACTCTTCTTTTTAACAATATTAAAATATTTTATAATAGGAGTTCCACATTATTCTAACTATTTGCTTTGCTGAGTTAAGATCAGTATTATTAATATAAAACGCGTTTCTTTTTTATGTTTCAGTCATTGTTTCCCCGATAAAATAAATAAGTGCTGAAGTTTGGTAACGAATCCTACAGAAATAGCACTATAATAATATTAAAACCTAATATCAAATGAGTAAAATGTTGTATTCAAAGTATCCTAATTTTTTTCATATTTCATATCATGGCTATTTAAAGACAGACAAGAAAATGATTTTAGTCATACCACTTATTTCAAAAGTATTTATTTATAACATTATGCAAGCCTTTAGTTTGTTTGGTTTTCCTCTCTAATAATAATATACATATTTTTTAGATGTCTGTCATCCTGTCTTCAACGTGTGTTTATTTTATACGGATATCGAGGCAGTGATTCTTGGGCTTACTCGAGGGCATTTTGTATATCTGTCATGCCATCAGTCGGACGTCAAATGCTGCAAAAACTATTGTAGTTAAATGATGATTCCCGTTGAAAAGTTGTTGAAATTCTGAATCTTTCGAGTTGTAGCAATACCCATAGTATTCTGTAAACATTGACATCGATACGCAGACATTAATTTGCAAAACAATTAAATAAATGTTGTTTTCGCCCGAGTCAAGGAAAACATATGAGCAGAGCATGTTCGATTGGGGCACAATGTCTACAAGTCTTAGCAATTAGCTGTAGTTCCCATAATCAATTAGATGTTGGCTGGCAGCATGACTAACATTGTGGAAGCCAATACGAGGCGAAATCTGAGCTAGCGCTCAAACTTTGTTAACTCGGAAGTCAGTCACACCTGAAGCTGAGACGACAGGCCGTAGGATGGAGAGCTGCGACTAGAAGGCGAGTTGCCTGCCGCAGGCACACGACCGTAAAAAGTTTCGCTTGACATTCGTGGCGCACTTCTCTCGTTTTCATGGAGCTGGCAACGTGCCACAGCTGCGACAAGAGGTAAAGTTGCTTCGCTTCAAGGGTCGCTTCGCTGGTCTTGGATTACGGCGCGGCAGCACGCATTTAAAATCCAAATTAAATATTTCCGCATGAAACAAAAATCTTACAACTGATTTAATAAACCCGCGTCGAACGCCAGCTCTGGATCCAGCCGAATGGCTGCAGGGCAAGTCAAAAGGCGGCGCGCGTGAAATGCCACAAGTATATGAATGCGAATTCTCGGCTTGTGTGTTTGTTTAATTGTCAGGCCAGAAGACACACGTTTGGCATGTTTGGTAATTACGGCTGCTCCTGCTGAACATTCGCAGATGCGGAGAAAGCGCTTTTAGCATTAAAGAAAAACTCCAGCCACGTCGCTGGCATAATTGTGCTGTTAGTTGCTGGCAGCCCCCCCGCTGCTGTAAAAACTTTCTCCTAGGCAAAAAGTCATTTGACTGTCCGTTGCGCGGATGGCAACAGTACCCAGCTGGCAGCTGCACACCTCAAGTATGTCGCCTGGCTTTGCCTGTTCCATGAACGGATTCAGCTGCTCGCATTCAGATTTCAACTCGCATTGCAACTCCAACTTTACCTGACTGCCTGACTGGCTGACTGGCTGCCTGGCCAGGGGCAGGGCAAATGACAATGCGGCGAATGCCGCAGAAGCGAAGATGAAAATGTTGTCCTTTGCCTTAGCTAGCTGGCTAGCCTCGCCCCGCGTCTCCCGCATCGCCCACATCCGATTTCCCGTTGCCTCATTGCCTGCAGTTACAACTTGCTCGTGCAGCGACAAGTTGCTCGTCCCGGCCAGGGCGGAATGAAAATCATTTGCACGGTAAAACGTTTTTCGGTAAACTTGACTTGACTTAGATTGTGGAATATAAAATAAAATTACCAACAAATTGAAAATTGCATCCTGCGTGAGCCGGCAAGGGTTCCTGCCAACTAAGCGCCTCCTCCCCGGCCGCCCGCTCAACGCCGCTGCACGAAAAACTTTTCCATTTTATACCCAAGGATTATTCAATGAATATAAAATCTTGCAAAATTACACATATACCCCCATGTAGAAAGTAACTATAAGTTGTGGTCGTGATGTTCCAGCGGTCGTGGCAGGGGTTATGACTGTGGCTGTCTGTCTCCTCGGATCTGTGTGTGCGTGAGGCAGTTTGTGTGTGTGTGGGTATGTGTGTATTTGTAGGTTTGGCAACTTTGTGCACTGCAAGAAATTGCAAGTTAACTTAATTGCACTTAACTAGACAAATTACTAAAATAGATACCTATTGTGGCTCCAAAAGTAGAAGAGTAAGTAATTCGAGTCTGTTCGTCAGTGAACACGTTTTCACCTCAATTAATAGAGGGCAACTAGTGTGCTTAGAGGAGTAAACTGCAAGTAGCTGCGCTGGGGATAGAAATCGGAGCTGGGTTTCTTAAATTTGTCAGTGTTAAATTTATTTTGAGTCTTTTTATATGCATATTACATTTGATTTAGTATTTTGCTTAGACGGATTTTATAGATGTATTCCTCTAAGAAATGCTTATAGAATTTAACTGCCAGTTGAAATGGAAAAGCATCAAATTAGCTATTACAGCAACTGTAGAAAAGCTGTAAACTCAGCTAAGCCGAGCCTAATTGCTATACTTATATCGCTCATCATCTACAGCCCAATATTCTATTTGGAGACTTTTTCGAACGAATCGATCATAATATACGTAACTTTGAAAGTCAGTTTGACAGACAATACTAGAATTCAGTATGACTCAAACATATATAGTTTTAACTTCATTTTGTTAAGGGTTAATAAAAATCCGACTTATCACGATAATGCATTTAATACTAGAATTTGCGATGATTCAATCATCTTTTGTTTTTTATTCCATTAGAATAAAGCTTAATATATACTTTATCTACAATAATCTCTTCAAGTTTCAACAGCGAGTACCCTTAACAGCTTTATTTCGTAAACAACTCTTCTACTTAGAGAGCGTAGGGCATGTTGTTCAGATTGACTGAACTTGTTAGCTTTACGTCGTTGTACGACGTTAAAGTGCGCTACAAGCTGAGAGCATTTCAAAGGCTCACATAAATAGTCGCTGGCCTCGGGCTAGGTAAGCTCAGTGTAGCATCTCAAATTCGCTGCAATTTAAGCAACTTACTTGCAGTTTGTGTCGCTGCATCCAACGGCAAAACGAGTCGCAGAAAGTTCAAGCAGCAGCAGCAGGAGTAGGAGCAGGAGTAGCAGCAGGAGCAGCTGGCAATGCTGCCGCAAGCGCAATCATAAGCCAACACCTAAGCACGTCAACAACTCTGGCATTCCCCAGGTACTCCTTGCTGCCCGATGTTGCTGCCTCCTGTTGCTCCTGCTGCTGCTGCTGCTGCTGCTGCTAACGCTATTTAGTGTAAGAGCAAGCGAAACTTCTTGCAGCTACTACAAGTAAAACTAAAATTTGCCAGATCATTGCTTCCGCTACGTGTAAGGATTCACTGAGGCTGCAGCCGAGGCTAAGGATGCAGTTGCTTGGCACAGATTTCATAGTCCTGGCCACGGCTGTGCTGTGCTGCATACATAAGCGGCTGCTGCTTTTTTGGCCAACTGCAATGTAATGCTATAATGCATATGGTACGGCAACAGCAGCCCATGCTGTGATTGTCACCAGTAAAAAACTTGTGCTCGTGCACAACTTTCCAGGGCCAAGCTTGTGTTTGTGGCCCTGGCTTTGGGGCCTTTAAGCCATATGGCAAGGCGCAAGTTTGGCCAAATTAAATGTTAATTAAATTTTGAACAGGACATGCAAGGGCCACTTGCCTGCTGCACAGCAACTGTTGGAATTCGCTTATCATACCCTGTGAAAACTCTTTTAAAAAGTGCCAAAGAGAGGGGCCTCAACTAGCAGAAAAGCATTCTCTCCTCATTTTCCTCATTAAATACAGAATAAACGATTTAGATATATACAGACATTCCAGCTTAAAATCCCAGCTTAATATAACTGGCCTTCCGATTCTATTGGGAGGACTAAGAGTGAGGATTACAGGGGTTTCGCACAGTCGAGCATTTCAACTTGGCTCTCCTGCTTCCTCGCCCTGTCTCTCTCTCTCTCTCTCTCACAAACTACCGGTTTTTAGCAGTGCAACTCGCTTTGAAAATAAAGTTAAATACAATTTCTGCACGGATTGCCACTTTACAGCTGGCAAAGCTGGCAGCGATAATCAGAGAATACAGCTTATAGTAGCTACGGCACAAATACGAACTGCTTGCTCCTTGAGCGTAAATTGCATGGCTCCGGCACAAGAGTCGGAGTGAGAATCAGAATCAGAATCAGAATGGGAATGGGAATCAGAATCGGAGCCGGAGTGGAGGCCCGAAGCACACAAAGCCAACCACTCAGGCGGCTAAAGCATGGGCTAAGGGTAGCTCACTGAAAGGCAAAAGCCAAGTCACTCAGGCAAGCAAGCAGTTGGCAGCTAACATCGACCAAAAGCCAGTGACCAGCTGCAACTGCACCTGCAACTACGGCTGAAACTAGAGGAGTTGCAGAGGAGTCCGGCTTCAGTTATTGAGGCAGTATAAAGCAGCAAAGCAATGAATGGTTAATCAAGCAACCGGCCTGAACTGTTTTTGGCTTCACTTTGCACTTTACAGCTGCACTTGCTCGAGTGGAAAGAGGCCAGTAACTCCCATTTCTCAAATGTATAGAAATATATCTACATATACATTGAGCTAAACGCGCATTAACCAGACGCATATTACAAGCATATTAAGCAGAGCAGAGATTGGCATTCCTGTGGACATAGCCACGCCTAAAAGGATTTGCATTTATATACGACAGCAGACGGAGCCATAGGCCAGTCCTGGCCAGGCACTGCTTAAAATCGATTTTACTTGAGCTGGTAATTCCAACAATTTACTGTAACAGAACTTAATTGGCTAAAAAACTCTCCTGATAACTAAGAATAAATCAATTTTTATACTTATTAATTTATACTTTATTAATTTAATCGTCGAATCACACTTGAGTTGAAAAACGTCCATTCTGTGATTACGCTAATCACAATAAAAACATAAACACGCAGAGCCAAGATGTGAACGTTCAATGAAAACTATTGGAAATACTAAATCGAATCAAACCAAAGCCTTTAAATGGATAGCGGTGTCTTGCCTTTTCTTGATTCTAAGCTGTAAATTGAATCAGATATTTTAGTCGATTAAACAACGTTCAAAATTTTAAATGTAATATACGTACTTAAAGTAGATATGTAACATATTTGGGGCCAACATTTTCTTTATTTTTTTTTATAAAAAACTAAAACGATGTCACTTTGGGTGCTACAGAGCAGAAACTGAATATATTAAACACAAACTTCGTAAACGAATATATAGTTCATACACCAAAGCCTACTGAGTAATGTAAATTTTATAAAAATATTCTATAGTTTGCAAAATAATATATTAATATGTTATTTGTATATAAGCTTATTCTATAGCTTTACATAATGCTGAGACTTACTTATGCATGCATATATAAGTCAACAGCTACTTATTGGTGATTTCTATGCCTCTTACGGAACAAGACTAGAATTTTCTAAATTTTCTAGATTTTCTTTCTAGGTAACGTGACTAATCATAGTAAACCTTATCCACACATAGACATCTAAATGATATGGTCCATCCACACTTTAAGATATCTATGTATAAGAACATTTAACTGTTTTTTAACGAATGCAATGTTCTCCGTTGATATCTATGCAGTTTTTGCACGCGTTTGGCTGAATAGTTGATAAATATATTTAGCAACTCTCAGGGCTTTTAATATCCGGTCGGCCCAAAAGTATGCAGTGGCAACAACAACAACAACAACAATAACAAAAGCCAACGGCCATTGACTGCGCGAACGTGGCCGCGACCGCCATTGTCATTTGCTGGGGCAATGTCAGAGACGCAGGCCGCAAAAACAAACTGCCGGCACCAGCGACAACAACAACAACAAAATACCACAAAAAACACTCACAATCACACATACATGCACATAGCTGACGAGTGTGAGCGGCCAAACAGCAAATAACAAAAAGCACACGGCAAAACACTCAACCAACATCCATACCAACAAGAACAGCAACAACAGCAACAACAACAACAACGAAAACGGGAGAGAATCAGGCAGCAGCAGCCGTCAGCCAACAGCGAGCAAAGTAATTTTAATTAAAACTTATGGCAACGTCTGCGAGTGAGTAAAACACGGCGAAACGAGTTGATAAAAGCGCTCACAAACACACACACTCACACAGGCACACTTAAATACAACTACAGCAAAGCTTACAAATACCAACATACTGAGCTCGCACATAGAAGCTCAAGGCCCCGTTGGCTTAAACGAGGTAATTAAAAAAGCGTAAGCACCTTCATTCCCAGCCAACAGCGCCGATTCCCCGATCCCATACCTTATATGAACCCTTCTTCCCGTCGCCCACGTCCAGGTTTTTTCTATATCTCTCTCCCGCCTTCTCTCTCCGTGTAATTTCCATTTTATTTTATGCGCGCGTTTTTGTTTGCTGCACTCCTTTTTTTATTCTTTTGCTATTTACCTTTGTTGTTTTGTTATTTTCCTTTATTTTTATTTTTTGCTGTGCTTTTGTTTGTTTGCCTTTAAGCCGGCGCCGTAATCTGATATTACGTATACGATGTGAGCGCCAGATATTTAATAGAAATTCAACGTTTTCATGCTTGACAGCCAATAAAAACTGGAATTTACCTTTAGTTTCTGTTTTTCTCGTTGTTTTGCATTATTTATTCTCCTTTTAACAGATACTTAAACTGTCGTGGGGTTGGGACTGCAGCAGAGAAAAGGGTTGGCTTCTATTTATCCGCTCCATTTTGTGTGCTCATAATAGATCGATGTGTATTATTTGTTTATTTGTATATAGGGAAGGGGAGGCATGTGATTTACACCCAATTAAGTGCACTAATTAATTCATATGAATTATCAATCAGAATCGAATAGAGTTATGAACTCACATACAATATAAAGATCCCTCCCGTTCTTCTCAGCCTTTGTGAATGTCGTTACACATATATGTCGTGGTTTTGCTTGTTCGTATTGCAGTCTGTGACAACGTGAAATTGTATTGCAGCCATTCAACGAATACATTAAAAATTAGCATTGCTTGAAGTTTATCCATAATTTGTTCTACAAATATAAGTAAGTCGAGAAATATATAAATCTGCCAATTGTTAGCTTATGATATCTTAGAATTTAGCTTTTCTATTTTCTCATGCCAAATAGAGAGTTGGATTTGCATACATCGTAAATTGCTTTTCAAATAGCTAAAAATAGCCGAAATCGATCCATGTTATCATAAATTGTTTAAGAATTTGTAATTGCCTACATTAAAACGCATATTTAAAATTTTCCTTATAAATTGGTGAATTTTATTCTAAATCATATTTTGTAAAAATACAAGAGATTTGGAAAAATGTATTTGAAACGTATGAGGTGCTTTGGCTGGAATAATGCAGAGCAGTGTTTAACTGGGCGTGACAATTCAATGCCAGTTAGCATCAAAGCGCAGCTTTATGGGCTTTGCCCGCTGCTGACGTCGTCATCATTCAAACAATCAGCGAACTGTAAAGCGACGCGCCCAAACGAGCGGCTCTAAACGCGCATTTCAACGCATGGCTTGGCTTAGCTTGGCTCGGCTCGGGTCGGCTCGGATCCCCGGCCTAGGGCACGGAGCTAGGGGGCGCGCGGGCCTCTGGCGCTGGCACAGGCGGTGGTCCTGGAGTATATTTGCCACATGCTGATAAGCAGACATAATAATAAAAAATGTATGAGCTGCCTCGCAAGCGGCAGTCATAATAAAATGTGCAAAATAAAATGAAATGGCGAATAACCACAGAGTGGGGGCAACCGCACAACGAACAGGACCAGGACGGCGGCAACGGATGTGCGCCAAAAGCAGCAGCGGAAACGTTGCACAATTTTGCGGCGACAAAGCGACGTGGGCACAACAACTGAGAGAGGCAGACAGAAAGAGAGAGAGAGAGAGAGAGAGAGAGAGAGAGGGATAAGGGTAGAGCGAGAAAAGAGAGCCCGACATAATGAAGTCAAAAGTTGGCCAAAGAGCTCTGAACGTTTTGCTAATGAGAGCTTTGAAAGGCGACAGTGATTATCAGGTTTGGGCTTAAAGTTTATCCGTCTAAATTTGAAATTCTCTTCCAGCTGCATTCCGGAAATCAGAAACTAAGTTTAGAGAAAGAGAGGGAGAGGTAGAGAGAGAGAGCTAAGCTGCAAAGACATCAATAATAGCTAGAGCGAAAAATATTTGTTGTTGCTGCTGTTGTTGTTGATATTTCTCGACCCAAGGCAGCACATTCATAGCCTTGGCCATTAGAACCTTCATAAATTTCTGAGAGTGTAGCAGAACAGCGCTCAGCGGCGTCTGTTTTTGATTGATACTTGATGGCGGCAGCGACGCGACGTCCGCAGCAGCGTCGACTGCGTCGCCAAAATGTGCAGAGGAAGCGTTGAAGTTGATATTGGAGTCGATGTACGTTGCTGTTGTTTGTTTGCGTTGCCAGTGTTATCGTTGTTGTTGCGGTTGTCATTGTTGTTTTTGCTGCTGCTGGCATAAGCAACACAATTTAATAATAGATTCATTACCCACACAGATATAATATTAGCAGCTCCCCACGCGTCGACACTCCGGCACATATGCTCCTCGGGCGACGCGTCGCCTGTCACCATGGATAACAAAATATACGGCCAAGCGTTTTTCCCACGAAATTGAAGGGATGCCCAGCTTTATGCGTGGCATCATGGCTGCGCAGAATAAGTGTCTCTATGAGGAATATAATAAATTGAATATATTTTCATCAGCAATAACAGCAAACAAACTCATCAGCAGCAACAACAATATCATATCAATGAAAACATCATGTTAACAAAACGGCTGCGAATGCCGCCCGAAAATGCTGGCAATAAAACTAATAGAGATTGGCGGAGGGTCTCGCAATGGGGCGACAAGTGTTATGTTGTTGTAAACAAATAACAAGGGAGAATTGTCGAAACGGGCTCCAATAAGCGAGCGTAAGCAACAAATTCTGTAAAAAACGACTTTCGCAAAAAATCTATTTTGCCCGAGGAGCAGAGATAGACATACATACATACATACAACAATACACATACAAACGGACGGACGGAGAAATGGACTGATACAATTTAGCGTAGATAAATAAATATTTATTTTATTTATCATGCCCTGATCCCTTAAAAATGGGAAATGATATACATATACATACATATATAATATATAGAAAGACACTATCAAATATATAAAAGCGTGATCATGAAGTTTATATAGTTCATCTGTCAGTCTGTCTTATGACCACCCTCCCGTATAAGAGCTATTGAACTGTAATGCAAATGATTGAATATTTAATTATTTAATAATTTCTCATATGTGCTTGGATTAAATGTAATAAAACTTTTAATGCAGCTGCTGGTGTATTTTATACTATATTCATTTAATAAATTTTTATTTTTTTAATATTTTCAATAAAAGACAATATTAATAATAATGAATGCCTATAAAACTATATATATTTCAATTTAGAAATATGGAAAAAGTTTGCACTTATACTAATTATACTAAATTGAAGCATATTTTATAGAATATGCAGGCCATATGCTGCTTTCATTGAAAAATTACAAGTTATAATTAAGTTATCCAATACAAAAGTTAATAAATACTCGCGTATTTTCTTTGCGAAAAAGTGATATTTATTTTTATTTTTATTTTTATTTTGTATTCCATTTTGTCCAGAACAGGATTCTCATTCTCTGCACACAGTACTTGCCACAAAATATTAAAACTCCCCTCAGAATCATCTTATTTACAGATTCTGACTGAACAAGTTCAATTTCTTTGAACAGGCAAAACTATAAGCTGCTCTTAACTTGCCCTCTTGAACCTAACATAAATAAACCGGCAATTGCCTGTGCTAATTTTCGTATCGTGTCATATATATTCTACGTATCTGTAACTGTCAGCAGCTCAGCACAATTGAAACGAGGCGATGAAGTGCAAACATTTGGAAGTTTATTTGGCAGCCGGATAAAGAGTAGATGTGAAGCCCGCCAAGATGTGCCAACATTTTAGCGCCATCAGCCGTTGCTCGGGCTTGGCTGCTCTTGTTTATCTGCTGTTGGTGAAGCTTATTATCTTCAGCAGCCAGGCGGACCATGAAACCCCATCCGAAGCAGCCACTGAAGAAGCCTTTTCCATAACCAGACACGCCTCTTGCGGCTGCCCAGAACTTTCAATGAAGTTTGCCGTCGTCTTGGCATGAAAATTTCATCTCAACTTGCTTTGATAATTTATTTATTTTTATTTTCCCACAGTTGTGCGCTTTGATACTCTTTTAAAGGCCGCTATAATTCCATCATCAAATGTGAAACGGATGGGAAAATATTTTAGATACTATTGGTAATATTTGAATGACTCAATTCATAATAGCTCAGATATGAATATTATAGATATTAATACTATTGACGTGTTATCATCATTTTAATTATATATTAGAATATACGATAAGCAACATGTGTTCTTAGCGCTCTTTATACCTATTGGACTTATACTCTTAATTGTAGACTCCAGAGCTATAGGTATAATCTGTACATATGGTATGTAGTTAGGTTAGTTAGAGCTGAAAGTCGACTGCGCACTGTAGTCTGCTTTCTTATTATCTAATATATACATACAATATATACGAATTATATTGATATATGAGTTATCTATATATAAGCAGTTTACAACTCCTATAATACATGTTGACAAGGGTATTCAGCAATCGGCTTGATATATTATTGTATGGCTTTTGCGTTCTGTTTTGCTTGCGGGCTACTTCTAATCAATTCCAAATCATTAAGCACACGCATTAGATCTGTCAGTGGGCTAGGGTGTGCTGGTATGTGTGAGTGTGTTCGTAAGTATGTGGCAATTTCGCTTGAGTTAAAGCTGTGGGGCTTTAAGCGCGCTGCTGGCCATAAATCAGAGGCGTGACGGCGCACAAAAGGCAGCTGACAAAGCTCAAAAGCTGTACGGGTAATTATGACTAATTAACGTGCCGAATAGCACGGCCTACTTGCCCATAGCCCCACGGCCAGCCCCCACCAGATTCACGGCTGCCCATCGATACGAGGATCTGCGCCTTTTGAGTTGCCTCAAAAAAGGAAAGAAATCATAAAACTTGCCCCCGGCTAACATAAAAGGCTTTTGTCCAGCCATAAAAACATCGTCACTCGCAGTCCCAATGCCATTTTGATATGCCCCACACGCGCCGTAGCTGATAAACTGAACAGCATCGGGCATTTATGGTCGCACATGGTCACTGGGACGCAATACGTAATGTAAGTGGCCTAAATTGTGGTCAAGAGGCAGGGCCAACCCAAAACCTTCTGGGAGGGTGAGGCGAGTGTTTGCATGAGGCTGATCAATGCGCCGCAGTTGGAGCAATCCTTCGATATTTTATGGGCGTGTGCAAACTACGACTGTTCACGTCTGTGGCTCGCATAAAATGTAATTTCAGTTAGCTGAAAAATTATAAACTGCTCCCCGACATTTCTCCACTCTCCACTTTGTTGCTGGTAATGCGTCGCTCCTTTTTCGCGGCTGCTTCCTTAAGTATATTTACTGGCACGGACTGTGCTTCTGCGTCCTTAACATTATTTACTCTCTGGCTGGCCGGAATACGCAATTCTGCACGCTCCTTTTGTACACCGCAAATGTTCATAAATAAGTTGATTAGTTTTTTATGTGGTTAGAGCTGAGAGACATTTTGAGTGGCAGTCAGAGCGACAGGGTGGGGCGAGGCAGGGCGGGGCAGGCCAGGACAGGACAACGTCGTGCAGGACGCCACAAGATGCAGCAGCAGGACAGTAATTGAAAACGTTACTTAACGCGTGATTATGATATTCCCTGAAGCCTGCAAATAGCATGATAGGGCGAAAAAGCAACACTCCATTCAACCTCACTTTATTGTGTGCGTATGTGTGCTGTATGTATTGTGTACATTGTGTGTGTTTACGTATGCGTGAATGGAAAGTGCGTGTTAAGCCGCTTTTGTGCTGATCAGAATGTCGGCCAAATGTTTATACGCAGAGATGGCCGTCAACAGATTACAGATTTCAAATCTCAGAGTGATTTTTAAAAAGCAGAAAACTTCAGCCAACTTTTATAAAGTCAAATATTGAATATGACAATATATTATTTTCTGATAAATTATTATTTATCATACACTTTTTTCTAGTTTGCTAAGTAGAGACTTTGACTATAATATTGGTTGTTTGCTGGTGTAAGAAATTATTTGAAGACATGAAAGCTCAATTATTTATCTCTAGATGAAATAGTCGCAACTGGCAAGAGTGATGGGTATATCAAGTTAAGTTTCGTGAGCCTTCTTAGCATAGAGGGGGAGTGTCGTTTGCAGTAGAAAGCTAGTTCAGTGTGGCGTACCTCTGACACGTTTCGGAAAGGTGGTCTGTGTGCTAGTACTATATGCTCATATCTCAAAATGGATTGCTTACAGTTCGCTGTTCGCTTGTTCACTTGCTCAATTAATTTATTGTTTTTGTGAGAATAACTTGAATACTCACTTGATTATTATCAACGTGCTTTGATTTCAAATTAATTCCACTCATGCTAAATGCTTAAGTAATGAAAAGCATCACAATTTCAATTGCTTAGACTACAATTTCAAATGAAATCAGTCAACTGTAGAAAAGTTTATTCCCCCAACTTTTGGACTCCACATGCTTAGCAACTAATTGAAACTCAGTAAAAGGGTTATAGAAAAAATAATTATAATAATTAATTTTGTTGAATTGAAAGGTCTCTATTAAGTGAAGTTAACAAAACAATAGCTACTAATTATAAGATATATATAAAGCAGGTAGTTAGATAGATAGACGACAGTATAGGGAAAGTATCTCTTTATGGAGTGTTATCTATTAGATCAGCTGTTATTCTGTGCCATTGCAAATTTTCTCATATGTAAATGACATAGATTATGGATGAACGTATTGAGTATTTAAAATTGTGCAATCATTTAATATGGAATTACAGAAATTTTAGCAAGCTGCAAATGCTTTTCGCATAATTTGCTGTGTGCGCTGAGGCGTGCAGCGGCATCAACAGCGCCTCATCCGCATGTAGCTCTGCTGTTTCGCCCGGGCTATTTGTGTGCTGTCATGTGTGCGGCGCATGTCTCCTTGCTGCCCCTTGCACTCGGGTTGACACGTAGAGGAGTTGGAGGGTTGAGGGGCTGAGGGGCTGAGGGGTTGCGCCTGTCTGTATGCTGAGCCAAAAGCCAGCCCTACCACGCACTTGCACTCTCACTTTAATTTGTGTGCCAGGCAGCGACCCACGAGCCCCCAAACAATGTCACTTGCCTTTGTGAACTCACGTGTTACATGCAAATGTGCTTCCTGCCCAGAACAGAAGACTTACAACTCACAACTTGACGTTGTTGTTACTGCTGCTGCTGTTGCTCCTGCTGCTGCTGCTCCTGCTGCTGTTGATACTGCTCCTGCTGCTGCGTTTCTTTGTCTTTGGAAACACAGCCCCACATGTTGTTGGCGGAGGTTAAGAGTGAGCGCAAATAAATATTGTAATGATGTATATGATTTCTTTTATGCCAGACTACACAAAAGATGTTCCTGCCTATCAGTTTATTGAAATCCCTTTAGCCAAGCGACAACTCGGCTCAAGGGCCGACCCACTTGAGCGCAATTCGAAAAAAAGAAGTGAAAAGCAAAATGGGAAATGCAACATTTTTATGGCATTCATTTTAATGAAGTAACAGCCTGGCAAAAAGTCATTAAAAACATGCAAAATATATTCACAGTGGCATGCAAAAATCAATAAACAATCAACAATGTATAAAAAAAGGTAAAACGCTGGGCTGAGAAGCTAAGAGCCAGACTCAAGCCTCAAGGCTGCAATTATGTGTATGTGCGGTTCTCAAAGCTGTCAAAGGAGTTCGGGCTAGGCCAGAAAAAATGTTTAAATAACATGTGAAACGCGTTGACGATTGCA
Source organism: Drosophila arizonae (assembly GCF_054131065.1). Lineage (NCBI taxonomy): Eukaryota > Metazoa > Arthropoda > Insecta > Diptera > Drosophilidae > Drosophila > Drosophila arizonae. The sequence goes on along the minus strand of NC_142924.1, from coordinate 23,844,941 downwards.
TTTTTGAAGTGCACAGCACAGCCGTACGAAGGGGCACTGCGCAGGGTGGCTGTGGCATTCGCTTACAATTTTAAAGAGTCTGCGACACACGCAAACATCCACAGCGACACACACACACACACACATGGTCATTGCGTTGACGTGCGAAGAAGCGTGTATACCAATTAAATGCAACGGACAACGCCCCAAAAAGTATGCTACAGACATATATGTGTGGCAACTGCTGTCAATGACAGCGCAAATAAGTGCAACAAAGCGCTTGAAAAGCACGCAAAAATAAAAATCGATGATGCTGCGACGCACACACACGCACACGCACACACACAGTTACTATATGCATTTTACACATGCACTATGTATGCACATATATCTATGCAGCACTGTACATATATACAGTTATATATGTAGCTAGGCATATAGGCTGCCTGGTCAGCTGCTGCTCGCCGTGTAGTGTGGGCATTTGTCATAACGGCAGGAATAATCAGAGCGACAAGCCTACAGCAACAACAACAATGGCGTCCCTGGTAGACGAGGTGTAGGCGTAACAGCAACAACAACAACAGCAACATTGCATAAACACGGGAAGCGGAAACGGACTGTGCTGGCCCATCCATGTTGACGTCAGTCATACAGCGTGCAAATGTTGACCTACATACAAAACGCCATGCAAACAGGCGCATAAATGCTATGCCAAACAACAACAAAATCAACAACAACAACAACAACAGCAACAAGAGCTCTGCCTGCAGATAAGTCCTTTTTGTGCAGATGCGAACGCATTGTTAGAAATATGACGGACACTGCCATAGCCATAGCTATGGCCATTGCCGTTGTGCAAGTTCGCCCCGTTATTGTTTTTAATACTAACCAGCATCGTAATTGTTATGTAGATTTATCAATTTCGAGTGGACATGCTGCAGGCAGCAGACAACAGCCCTGGCGTCCAGTGGCCAGCAGCAGATGTGCACTTAGAACGAATCACTCCAAAATGCCAAGTTTTAATGCTGAATAAACGTTTTCGATATATTTTTAAAGTCGCCTTTCATTCAGATTTTCAATAAATTCATACATAATAGATACACATAGATATGCACTTGCTAATGACAATATTATATAAAATATACACACATATATAAGTAAAAAATAATAAATATTTCAATGGTATTTTCGTTTGTTTACAAAGCTTTCCCTCATTGGATAGGTGGATAATGTTATCGGTACAAAAATAGATAAAACATATTCATACAATTGTTCATATTTAATCATTTAAGCTGAAGGGATTATTGATTCGATTCGGTCTGAAATGCTTTAAAGTCCTCTATTACAAATGATTTATGCTCTTTTACAATTTTTCTTCTTCTTATTTTATATATTTGTAACTTCATCATTACGAATGTTACGTTTGATAGAAATGAATAAATTATCTGTTTTGCTCTGTCCAGCTTCTGTCAGTCGAAAACATATTTGGTCAAAACTAACTTTTAATATTTATAATAGCTTGGATTAACTTTATTATAAATTCGGTATGACGCAAGCACTTTTAATTCTCCCATTTTTTGTTCACTGACAATGACTACAATAATTAATGCATTGATCGCATTAATGGATAATCGAACAAAAGACAAATGTATAAAGATCTTAATTATTTATGCCGCACGCACTTTGTACTTCCAGAGAATTTCCATAATGAATGGAGACGGACTCTCAGCCATTTTTATTTGAACGAATGCCTGATAATGTCCAGTTGGATGGAAAGTCGGTGAGATCAGGGCATTGGTTAAATTCTTGAGGTAGTAAACCTTCGGGGCAATCGGGCACTTAAAGAAGGAGTTGTTCACCACTAAGGTATTGTAGCTCTCGACAAACATCTTCTTATAAAACTGATTTTCTAAAAACTGGCAGCCATCTACCCTTTTTAGCTCGTACAATACCCGTTGAGATTTCACAGAGCGCAGCTCAATGTTGATGGTGAACGATGCAGCCTTCTTTACCACGCGAAACGTATAGAGCTCATCTTGATTAGGCACTTTCTTGAAATATTCCACATAGTCGTGATCGCAGTTTATCTCCACTGATTCTATAACGGGTAGCCCATTCATATGTACCTATGTGAAAATACATAAATACATCCAGGATACATCCAATATTTTGTTGCGAAGATAGGCTTACTTGCTCAACTGAAAGCTGAACTAATATCCACAATAAATACGTCCCGAGTAGAGTCATTGTAAACTTCAAACTGGCGATAGTTAAGTGACTGAACAATTTTTATACCGATCTTCTTTAGATGATTGACTTACATATTCATCGAGCCATCAAGATAAAATGTTATGGATCATTAAGTTGTATAAACGGTACTGGGAATTTATATACCAGCTTAGGTTAATCATTGTCAAATTAACATTTATATTCGTTCATGAAGTGAATCATATTGAGCTTGTGTCATGACCGATGGATAGTCACAGTAGAGCCTCTGCCAGCAGAGTGTGGCAAACATTTGAAAAGATTTTTTAATATTTATTTTTTGTTTGATATCATCTGAAATATAAATTTGGATTATTTTTTAAGAGACCATTCAAAATTAAATAAAACAGTGAAATCTTGGGAGCATTTTGCATTTATGTATGTGTTAAATTGTCTTGGAAGAGTTCCCAAAAAATAAATAAAAAATTATTTTAGTCTAATTATTCATTTTAAAGATTCTGGCTAATTTTTAAGCTTGACAGTCAGTTAGAAGTTAGAGGATTTTTATAAAGATATGTTAAGAATTTAAGTAGTAACTTTCATATTGGGTTCATATAATTTCGATATTATTATATAAGATGTAAGTAGTTTCTCTGCACCACTGTAGGCATATCGGGAATAAATATATTTACATCTAATCATTCGAGGGTATTCCTAGTTCCATTAGCCACGAAATGGTTTTCGTTAACACAGACAGCCAGACCGGTATAATGTGCTCCTTATGAATGTATGAGTTGGTTGACTGAAGCTCAGTTTATCTCCTAGTCGTGCACTCCTAACTTTTACTTGAAAAGACAATCCTTGGATTTAGGCGGTAAATAATTAATTATAAATAATATATATATATTTTTAATCCTCTTTCAATTTAATGAGTATGGATTAACTTTATTAAGAATGTAGTATAATGAAATCGTATTGTGGTTTGTTAGCAGATTTTGGCAATGCTCCACTGACTTTGACTACGAAAATGAATGCATTAATGATATTTTTGGAAAATCAAATAAACTGACATTGTCTTTATATGGATTTAATTAAGTAACTTGTACTTAGTCACAAAACAGATTCTTAAATCCCTATTTGTAGTAGACATTGTACTTCCAGACGATTTCCATTACAAACGGCGCTGAAGTTTCTGGCATTTGCATCAGTGTGCTAAGCTGATAATATCCGGTTGGATGAAAAGTCGGCGAGACCAAGGCTTTGCTTATGTTCTTCAGGTAGTAAACCTTGGGGGCTATCGGGCACTTAAAGAATGAGTTGTTCACAATTAACGCTGCGTAACTTTCAGCCAACATCTTCTTCATAAACTGATTTTTCAAAAACTGGCAGCCATCTATCTTTTTCAGCTGGTACAATATGCGTTGCGACTTCACAGCGCGCATCACAATGCTGATGGTGAACGACGTAGCCGGCCTTACTAGGCGAAACGCATAGAGCCCATTTTGGTTAGGTACTTTCTTGAAATATTCCACAAAAGCGTGATCGCATTTTGTCTCCACTGATTCCACAACAACCAGCCGTTTCATATATATCTATGTTAAAATATTGTAGACTTAAGATATGTATATAGAGTATGGAATGCCGAAAGGCATAATTTCAAGCTTACTTGCTCGACTGAAAGCAGTAAAAAGATCCACAAGAAATAGACTCGATATGGAGACATTGTAGACTTCAAATGGGCGTTTTTTAGGTTACTGATCATTTTTTGTAAGCCCATTTTTTTCCGAACATCATTAATCGCTTTAGATGACTGTCTAATATATTAACAAAGCCATAAAAAGCTAATGTTATGGATCATTAACTTGGAATGGAACCGTGATATAAAATGCACAATGGACTTGATATTGGTGCAAAGGTTTTAATTACTTAATTTTCGATAATTATATCTGAAAAACATGGGATATATGTGTATCTACGATTATAGAAGTTTTCCTTTGAGTTAAATGCTTCCGTAGTTCTGAGTGCGTACCAGCTTTGTATGTTTGTGTTGAAGGAAACTAAAGTTGTTAATGTGTGTTGGGTTAACGGTATCTCCGAGTCAGAAGATGACAATGAGAACCATCTTTTGTTGGTTGATTATTATTCTCGACAAAGTCTATCTCAATGTTCATTTTATGGCTAGCACAAAATACTTTGAGAGAATCTCCATAATCAACGGCTTTCGGTTCTCCGGCATTTCAATGCGTATGCTTAGTTGATAGTAGCCGAGCGGGTGAAAGTGGGGCATAATCTTGGGGTTGATCAAATTCCTCAGGAAGTAAACGTTCGCACGGATCGGGCACTCAAATAATGTGTTGTTCACGACTAAGGCTCGATAGATCTGTGACAGAAACTTGTTCATCATCTGGTTTTTCAAGAATTGACAGCCGTTCAATTTGTCAATTTTGTACATTATCCGTTTGGACTTTACGGTACTCAGGGTAATACTGATTGTGAAGGACGTAGCTGGTTTGACTACGCGAAAGGTGTAAAGGAATCGTTCATTGGGCACTTTTCTAAAATATTCCACAAAGTCGTTATCAGAATTAGTTTGCACTGATTGTATGACAAATTTTCGATTGACTGGCACTGGCACCTGAAGATAAATGAAATTCATTACGAAGGAAAATACTGGCGCTACTTTAGAAAGTTTACCACGTTTTTGATATCTACTGCCAGGGCCACGCCCATCGATAGAAAAAACACTAGAATCGGACGCATCGTAAGCAAAGTGCTAACTGCGAAACTTGCCGTGATAATTAAAACTATTTACCCAAATATTTGCCAGGCCTCAATTGCTGGCATGAATGAACTTGTAAATAACTAAACTGTTTATAGAGTCATAAAGAGATAAATGTCGTTATGGACCATTAGCTACCGCCCAAAGTGAATGTCATTTCATTTAGTTGTGTGAGTAACGAATATTTGTATGTCTACAGATTTTCCAAAATAAACTACAGCATAAAATGATATAATTGTAAAGCTTCAAATAAAAAAGCTATTATTAATAAATGAATGGGATCAGTCTGTGTATTGACTAAATATTTGTGCTGCTAAAATAAGATAATATTCGGGAACTAGAACTGAAAGTGTTATTCGAATAAATTCCGGTGCTAAGGGTCCAAGTGTTATTCCGATGTAACTCGAAAAGTTTCAAATCGATGGGTTCAATTTACTTTTGGGTCACTTGCCTTTGCCAAAATTTGTTAAAGTGAACTCTTTGAGTTTGACTTTGTCCTGCCTCTGTTTTTGGCAGAGGCAAGTGGCCAAAGTGCCAAGGCAATGTAGTGCCACCTGACAATGTCTAATGATGATGGAGTAAGTGCAGCAGCCACTACATAATCATTGCCATAACGCTACGGCAGCAGACGCAGTGCCCACTTTGTGGCTGCTGTTGTTGTGGGCGCTGTTGGTGGTGCCGTTGGCTAGATGGAGACACGCAGCCATGCAGTCAGGCAGTCAACCGACCAACCTGGCAACCAACCTCCTGGCTAACAAACAATCTAACATTCCAAGGGAAGCTCGGTGCAGCACTACTAAGTGTGGAGGCGTCGTAGCGCCAGAGCGTGGGGCGTTGTGGTGTGGGGTGTGGCATTGGCGGTTGTTATCGCACACAGGGAAAACTCAATGAGTCAATGACTTTCTGGTGTCGCTCGCTGATGCGCGTCGCGGCTTCGTTGTCATTAGTAACAACACCGACACGCACTCTCTGACAGGTACACACGAGCACACACACGCACACACACACACACGTCTACGGACACATGTTCAGCTACCTATACACGCTCAGTTGTTGGCTAGGGCTGCTGTATGTTCTGGGTTGGGCGCTGTGGGAAATGCGAGCGGGTCCGACAATAAATTTGGCAAACAAACACGTTTCGGCTTATGTTTTATTGGTGTTCGTGCTGCTGTTGCTGTTGTTGGCGTTGCGGCTGATGTTTTGTTGCTGTCCTTGGCGTACCTAATGTGTGTCAACGGCAGGCGATGCTGTTGTGTTGCGGCTTTCGTTTTTTTTGGTTTCTGCTCTTTTTTTGTTCTTATTTCTGATTGTGTTGCGGACTCTTATTGTGACGCTTTTTACGCATTCACGCGCCCAAATTGGCCAGCAGAATGTGTTGAATACACAAACAAATTATGTGCCTTGCTTACATGCTTTTAGGCTAAGTAATTATAATTTTTTGGCAGCCAGCAACATTTGGCAGACATTTGCTATGGGTTTTTCTGCTGCTCCTCGCTACACGGCATTTCCCTCGATGCTCATTAGCCGCATCCTGTGCTAAATCAGGCCATATTTATGCGCAGGCCGTGGCGCTTTAAGTGTTAAATTGTTTGTTCGTAATGCCAAGTAAGTTGTACAAACAAATTAAAGGAATATAAAAATGCCCACACAGGCTCCGATTTGGGCGTTACTCTGATTTCATCAAATGCTATTCATTAAATTACATTTTTTTTATATTTTTATATTTTTTTTATTTTTAACTTTATTAGAATTATTTTATTATATTATATTTTATTAAATTTTTAATTTATTTTATTTTGTATTTTACTGTATGCTATTTTATGTATTATTTAAATTTAAATTTTTTGTTTGTTATTTTATTATAAATATATATATATATATATATTTTTTTTTTAATTTTTTTTTATTTTTTATTATAGGATATTTCATTGTACTGTATGCTATTTTATTTTATTTATTTTTCTTTCAATTCATTTTACTGTATGTTATTTAATTTAATTTTATTTAATTTTATATTTATTTATATTTACTGTATTTTATTTTATTTTACTCAATTAATAGGAGTGTTGCACCAAGTGGTATTTCATACACGCCAATGATTGAGATCAAACATGAGAGGTTTCATACAGTAATTTCAGAATTTCCATTGCACTGGCAATGGGTTCGGTGTTTGACCCATACTTCTATCAGCCCGGTTGACCACCCAGTGTAAACACAGCTGTTTTGATGCCCCCACTCACGGTTGCCTTCTGTCCGAGTCGCATTCGTGCCTAACCACAGACAACAAGGTGGAGGGGCGCATGCGCCGAGCCGCCGAGTTTGCAGTGCTGCCAACTGCACTGCAAAGCGGAAGCACCATGGCAGAGGCCGGAGCAGCCAAGTCAGTTGCTTTTCGAGGCTCGTAGGATACGCACGGCTCTGGCGGTTCAGAAAATGCGGAAACTGAGTGTACACTGAGTGCTGTAAGTGAGTGCTGTGCTGGGCTTTGAGTGCGAGCGGTTCGAGTACGAGTGCGAGTGCGGGTACGAGTTCAAGTGGCATTCGCCTCGCATGTGTGGTGAATTCGCATAGTCGAAGAGCGCGCCAAAGAGAGCACAGAATCCGAGAATCCGAGAAACGCAACGAAGAGCTTGACTCGCTGTCTGGTGGAAAAGGCATCGCAGTCAATGCGAATCTTTGCACGCGTGCAGTTGCCTGGACAGGATTGTTGAGTGAGGTTGTGAGTGCGCGCTTGTGCTCGGAGTGTGCCGGCTATTAAAGTAAATCGCCAGCATCATAAAATCAACAAATCATCAGCATTTAGTTCTAGCTATCACTACACAACATTGGTGCCAAACGACAGGGAAAAAGTGTCTAAAATGTAAATCCGTGCGACAGTGCAACTCAATTCGAATCAAAATTGCGTGAGCCGAAAATCAATCTTTGCCAATTCAACAATACGAAAATCAAAGCAAACCAAACCAAACCAAACCAAAACAAAACAAAAACAAAGGAAAACAAAAAGAAACGATAAGTGAAACTAAAATCAAAACAGGAAACCGAAGAGGAAAGCATGTGGATTAGTAGCCGCCTTTTTGTGATTTGTTTGCTGCTCAGGTTTGGTAGGTGTAACTCGTCTTGCTTTTTACCCTTCCCCCTCTTTCCCTACCTCTTACTCCATGCCACCAGGATTACTTTGCCGCACCGCTCGGAATGCGCCGCAAAGTATGCTTAGATTTGTGCTTGAGTGTGTGCTTCGAATATCTATCAACAGCTGTCGGCAAATATTTTCCTTTTACGCGCTCCAAAACTTATTATTCTAAAAGGCGCCCAGTCTCATAAGGCTTTTCAGGGATTTAACGGGTTCTGAGCGCAAACGGCAAAAGCGTGCAGACTTTTAAGCCCTTGCGAAATTTAATATGCCTTAAAAATATATCAAATTCCAGCAATGCTTAATTAAACCTCATATTCCAGCCATATTTTATTCGGTTAAACATATATAGTGCAGTCTCAAGACATTCCCAAATTTGTGTAGTCTTTTGCTGAGGCCTAAGCCTCGCAGCTACATAAATCATAAGAGCTCGCATGAATACAAACGTTCTCAGTCCGAGCGAGAGGGAGAGAGGTGTTAGCATAATTTATGAGCCAGCATTTACTCTACGAACTAAGTGCAAATGATTTGGTCCGTTTATGTTACGTCAAGCCCATAAAATGGCGGTCATAACAACAAAAACTAAACCAGCCAACGCGCAAACTGCGTATACATAATATGAAATTGCCTTATGATAAAAACCCAGGCGTCAATTTATGCCAAGCAACTTGAGTGTGTGTGCTTGTGTGTGTGTGTGTGTCAGTGTGCCAGTGTGTGTGTGTGTGTGTGAGTGGACTAATGAAATGTGTCAGAAGCAGAGCACTCGATCGAACCACAGTAGACCCATCAAATCGTTCACACATACACACACACAGAGAGAGTCTGACACACACACATAAAGCAGCTTTTAGAAATTTGATATTTTCCAATTTTCATTGCCTGACTGTTTTCATATTTATGATGGCTTCGGCAATAGCAACTGACATACCTATAGATATACCATGAATACATATACATAGTATGATTTCGCACTCTAGCCGAGCTGCGAGCAAATGAAAAATATGCAAATGAAATTGTTGCTCAATATCTGAGGGGCATACTTCTTTTGGTTTTCGTTGTTATTTCATTTTCATGCGGATAAAAATAAACATAAAATCTAATGCGCAACACAAATTCAGCATGGAAAACAACAGGAATTCGATTATGCTGAAAAGTCTATAGGGCCTAAACCAAGCGAACTTAACCCGCAAAGTGGTTTGCCCGCAAAACTGTTACAACAAAATTATGGAATATTTATATTGGCTCCACACGGGCTGTTGCTCTCCCAGATTGATTGTATTTTAAATCCTTTGTGACAAACGCTTTAATTTCGTGTGCGATTAATGATGCTCGCTTCGGCTTCCTGTCAAATGGTCTCCGGGGCAGAGGTCAGGCAGAGCGCAGCTGGCTCGAAATGGAAAAGAAAAATGGTTCTAGCCTCAACTCATCTCAACCTCTATGCACTGCTGTCGCTTTTTCTGTTCAAGTTTCAAAATATTATTTGTTTCAAAATTAATTTTATTTGCTGCTGAAATTTTATTCAATTTTAAACGGTGTAAAAAACGATGTCAACTTCTTTAGGAGTTGCGAATTCGCTTTGGGTTTTCTCGAAAATCAATTTGCGCTATAAACATTTAAAATTTCTCATTCAGCTGCCTTTTTGTTACGGATTTTCTTCTTTGCTTTATTTTGCTTTTGGTTCGTGTGCAAGTCGGCTTTGAAGGGGCTTAGGGCCATCTCTTTGGTTTCCCGTTGCTCCAACATAAAAAGTTATTTACAATTATTATTACTGCTGCCGTTGTTATTATTGTGCCTGTCTGAATGCGCGTTGGTCTGTAAACGTTTTAAGTTCTTTCAACTTTAGGCCAAAACAGTATTGAATTGGAAATACGCTTCGCTATGAGTGTTTGTGTGTGTGTGTGTGTCTCTGTGTTGACGTTTCCTTTGCTTGTTTTAGCGCATAAAAATTGAATTTCCTGTTTTCTGGGTTGATTACGCAGAGGGCACAGCCCATCATTTCCGGTGCCGGTACCAACTGGCAGCACTTCTGCTGAGTATTTCCGCGGCTGGGAAAGTCCTTTAAAGAGCTCGCCGCTGAGCTTTAATGCGCATTGGAAACTGTTAGTTTCGAGGCTGAGTGGGAATGCCTCAGGCTGTTTTACGGCTAGGCCTTTATACAGTACGTCTGCAGTATCATAAACAACAGAACTACACAGCTTGCACACACGCAAGGCCTCAAAGGAAAAAGAAATAATTTCAAAAAGTGCCAAAAGGGCATAATCCAGAGAAGAAGCACACAGTCTGAGTCGCCTCGCAAAGGCAAAACCAACCTCTCGAGTCGCCAAGTAGATGCGAAACACACTCATATTCCAAATGAAAGTCAGTGGAAAAGCGAGACGAAAAAGCCGAGCGGAAATTCGAAGAAAAGCTTTGAAGGATGCAAAAGCCAACCGCGGCTGCAGTTGCAGTTGCAGCTCCAGGAGTGCAACGAACTATCAGCCAGTTTGACAAGTTGTAAAATAGCAGCAGCTTTAATAGCATTATAAATAAATTAAGATAGCTCTGCGGATAGCGCGACTATGGACATCCGATATAGTTATATATATATACAAAACTTATCAAGATATATGAGCATAGTAAAGGAAATAATATAAAAGACAGTAGAAAATTTATGTACATTCGATATTTTTAGAGCGAGTTTTGTTGTTCTATGGGAACTGAATCGCATCTCATTCTTTGTGTGTCACACTCAATCCCTGCTGTCTTAAATTGTTTCATGGCTTTGGCACTAAATCCGCACAGCCCAAATCGTAAATATTCGCGTGAACGTCGAATTCGTCAGTTAAGCCGCAGCAATAAGCCCAAGTTGAGGTGCTAAAAGAATAAGACGACGCTGAAGCCGAGGATGGGGGAGAGGAAGACATACTTGGCTCGGTACACGGCATACAATGACAGGAAGAGCAGAGGCAGAACAGACGCACAGTAGCGCTCGCGGCGTAGACCCTTTGTTTTCACAGGAAAGAATAAAAAACCTACAAGTGGATGTATACACACACACTCTCGCACACACACATACACATACATATGCACATCAGCGAGCCTGGACACCCATGTGTGTGCGCTTTGCGGCACATGCTCGTAAAATATACCCTTTCTGGCCGAAACAAAAAATATACCGAGTGCCAGGCGTACTCAAGACATACTTGCAATAATTTTATGGCCTGGCAGAGGCCTCGTCCTGCTCGCTCCCGAACAGCGGGAGCCATGAAATCAGCGGGGAAAAGCGAAATGAAACGAAACGAACATGGGCCGGAGAGACGAGCAGAAAAATGAAACCAGAAAGAAGTAACATAAAAATCCATGATGCCAAGCATAAAACAAAAAGCGACTGGCCAGGCACAGCAACAACAACGACAACAACAACAACAGCAACGGCAACAAAAAAATATACAAAAGCAAAAAGAACAAAAACAACTCTAATTGCAGACACAATGACTTGGTGGTGCGGAACAGCCTAGCGAGCGGGGCAGGAGGCAGGGAGAGCGGTAAGAGGCTCCTAGTGCCAGACTTGAACGAGTTGCAAGGATTTGCAGAGCGCCGCAGGGAGAGCCGCTTGGGTGGCACTGACAGCCGAGGCGTATTCATGTGGAATTTGAAGCGAAATGTCAATTTTAGAAATACACACACAGCTACATACATATACAACACGAAATATATAACTGTGAGTGTGTATGTACATGTGTGTGTGTGTGCATGCATGAAAGAGAGAGCAAAGCATGGCGAAGCCATAGACAAAAATGTTATTCTTATTTAAGATAAGGCGCAATCTGTTTGCCAAGCGGCATGCAGGCGGACAAGTACATTGGAACGGGCTTAAATGGAAAGCTCGCCTGATGAAATATAGAAAGATTTCGAGCACCCCTCCTCTTTAAAGGAGTACAGTTGAATGCAGGCTAATGGAACTTTGAGAAATGAGAATTGCGCTATGAATTTTTGAGTGGCTCCTCATTTAATTGCATTTTAAGATATTTGCGTTTTAGTCTAAAATATCCAAATGCCCAATTTTTAAATGGGGACATTTAGAGCATATTTAATTTTAAAATCTTAAATATTAATAACACATATATAATATATAACTATATTATTTGTATTTTTTTTTGTTACAGATGCCACGATTAGCGAGCCCTTTGAAACACATTTGCGCGGCCCCGGCTTTGTCATGGAGCCTCCGGGTCGGGTTGAGTTCTCCAATTCGTCCGGCGGCTGGCTGGATTGCTCCGCCTCGGGCAGTCCCCAGCCAACGATCGATTGGGTGCACGCGGATGGCACGGCGGTTACGGAGATTCATGGCGTGCGTCGTGTGCTCCGCAACGGCACGCTCGTGCTAATGCCCTTTGCTGCGGCTGCCTATCATCAGGATATACATAATACGATATATCGCTGCATCGCCAGCAACTCTGTGGGCCGCATTGTGTCGCGCGACGTGCAAGTGCGGGCGGGTAAGTTTCGAGTCAGCCAAAATGCATCATATATATGTACATATATGTAGACTCACACATACATACGTACGTATGTGCGTGTGTGTTTGAGGCTTGCATATTTTTTGTATTTTCACATTTTTCGTACTTTTGCGGCAGTCGTGGCCCAGGCCTACAAAGTGGATGTGGAGGTATTATCCGCGTCGCGCGGCTGCACAGCCATTTTGCGTTGTGTGGTGCCCACGTTTGTCAAGGAATTGGTACGAGTGGTCTCGTGGGTTCATGAACCCGCTATCTACATCTATCCCTCGCTGCAAGGCGGTAAGTAACGCGGGTGCTCATACTTGTCTATCTGTCTCGCTATCTCACTGTCTGCGCGTCTGCGTGTCTGCTGCTGACGTGGCTTCAACTGGAGTCGCAGGCTCGGCCTCGGTGCTCGCCTGCATCCTTGTCCCTGTAGCGGCTTACCAAGCCAACAAAGTGCATTGTTTGTTTTCAGTATTTGCCTGCTTAACTACCATCGCTTTGCCTATATACCATAACGCGTATGTACGTGTGCATGTGTGCATGTGCTCGTACTCGTGTGGGTGTATTTAAGTATGCGTGTGTGTGCTATGCCCCATGCTTTGATGCATAATTAACATTGTCCTTTGGCAATTTGAGAAGAGCTTTTAACTTGCCTTAACCCTGCCCCAACAAAGGTGCAATTTTGTGCAGTGATAAGTAGTTAAGCCTTTGGCAAGCGCTTAGCGATGCAGCTTTCTAAGACACAAGTATCTTGCAGACTTCTTTAATGCATAAGATAGGCGACAGCAATTTAAAGTAGGCATATCCGTGTACTCAGACAACATTTCAAATTCTATGTGTACATTCATTATTAAATTACACTTGTATTTTCTAGTTTTCTAATAACTTCTCCTTGAATGCTATTGTTTATACATAAAAAAAGGATTTATGCTTATTCAAATGTGTTATTGTTTAAATATATAGATAGATCGCCTTTGTTCATTTTCAAAGTTTACTCATTCAACATAATTTTACACAAAACCATAAAGATACAAAAACTCAAGTTCATTTTTATGACATTTTATAAGTGCGATACTCTAATAAATCCTATGACTTTTATTTTTATTCATTATCTAAGAGTTTTTCTTTTTTTTTGTTAATATTATACTGCATTATTATTATTAATATTATAATTTTCAAAATGAGCGAAAAACAAACATTTAAAGATTTGCTAAATGTCTTATTTTCTACAAAAACTCAATGCTTGCTTATTTAAAATTATGTCTAAATCCTTTAAAATAGATATATCTAAATTTGGGCCTACCTCAAAGTACTACTTCTCTTATGATATCGTTACTTCGCTGAATGACATTCATACCAAAGGACATATTTTAATTATAAATTATAAATTCGTTCAATCATGACCACATTTTCTTATCTTTCTTATTTTGCCTTCATTATTGTAGCTTGTTTGCTTTTCTGTTTTGTGATATTCATATCTGCTGGGAATTTGATTTTTGAATAGCCATCAGTCAAGCCTGATTAAGTACTAAGATATAAATAATTGTATATTAATATTCCTACTAGATATATACAGGGTTTAAATAAGATCTACTAACTAAAGAAACTACTGATTATCTCCTCTGCTGATTTACCATTCGATATAGAGTAGAGTAGGGTAGAGATAGTGGTAGAGGAATCTCGCACCATTTTTCTTCATCAAAAAATATTCAATTGCTTGTGACCTTGAATGAGTATTACGTAGTCGGCAGCGTCCGACTCAGCTTTCATGTTATCTTTGAATAATCGCTTATTTTCCTTTTTTTCACAGATGGCAAATTCCATTTGCTGCCAACTGGTGAGCTGCTCATTCACAATCTGCAGGAGAGCGATGAGTCGCAATCCTTCCGCTGTCGCAGCATGCATCGGCTAACCCGTCAGGTTGTTGTCAGCTCGCCCACGCGATTGCGCATTAATTGTGAGTGACCCAATCACAGCGACTGCCTAATACTCAAAGAGACAGTCGCACACACTGTGCACAGGTGCATCGCTGCACAGGTGCACAGGTGCACAGCGCTAACAGCAAGACTAACCAATGTCAATCTCTACATCTCATACAGCGCATCGCGGCATCATCTCACCGAGCGTTGTGGAGCACACATCTCATGTGCAGGTTTCGCAGGACGAGGGCGCGGTGCTGCTGTGCGTGGCACAGGGTTGCCCTTCGCCTGAATACAGGTAGGTAGTAGGCAGGCGGGGGCGTAAAATCGGGTGGGGCGTAAAATCGATGGCACTGTCAGCCAGCTAGACACATTACAGGTGAAACTTTTGACGTTGACAGCGCTGCCTTTGTGTGAGTTAATTGGAACGCATATACATTCACACCCACACAGAAGGGTGTTGTGTGTGCGAGCGTTTAGGGCTTCCAAGCATATAAATAAAACTGTGGCCGCTGCAACATGGCCAGTGATTGTGTTAAATGTGTCGAGAGAGTTGCCAGCTTGCCATGGAACGCTAATTAAAATATGAAGTTGAGCGCCGTCTGCCTTAAAGTTGGACCTGAACTCGAGCACTAGACGCTGCTCTGATGTAGATGTGCGTACCGCGCGTGTGTGTGTGTGAAATTGTAGAGAATGAAATGTGTACATAGGACATGTGTTTGTGTGTGTAGCCGTTTAGCTGCTAGAGTAGGTGCAGGACACATGTGCACACATAATTACGCTTTGATAAGCAGGCAAGTAATAAAAAACTTTCGCTGCACGGCAGCCGGCAGCCGGCAACTCGCAACGGCAACCGGCAAACGGGAGCCGCCAGTAGAGGCAGCGGGGGCAGCGGCTGTAAATTTCCGAGATACAATGCCAGACTGTAAACGCGAAACAAAAGAATCTATGAGGGCAACCAAACCACTGTCAGATAGATGGATAGATTGCTGAGCAGCAAATAAAACTGCATAAAAAAAGAAGCAGAAAAATATAACTCTAGCCATTTCATAATTAATAAAGTCGGGAGACAGGCGGGTAGACAGCGACAGACACATTGGCAAATGAGCCAGCCATTGGGATTAATGCAACATTAAACAAAGGAAGAGTAGATAAAACATTCAGACACAGACATAGAAGCATTCTTGTGTGTGTGTGTGTGGGTGAAGCTTACTTTAATAATTTAAATAGTCGGATTAAGCTGGCGCTAAAATTTACGATCACATTTCTTGTAATCCGAATAATTCCTTCGGACTCAAGTGAATCTACCTAAGGACAGAGTCAGGCTTGAATTATATAAAATCTACAATATATATTTTTAACCACATTCATACTCTATTGCTTTTCTCTCCCCCAGCTGGTACACTCAAAACGGAGCTGGCCCGCTGCCTGTGCTGAGCGGGCCGCGGGTGCGACTGCTGGGGCCCATTCTGGCCATCGAGGCGGTCACTGGCGAGGACTCGGGCGTCTACAAGTGTACGGCCAGCAACGTGGGCGGCGAGGCCAGCGCCGAGTTGCGGCTGACGGTGGCCACGCCCATACAAGTGGAGATCTCGCCGAATGTATTGAGCGTGCATATGGGAGGCACGGCCGAGTTTCGCTGCCTGGTGACCAGCAACGGCAGCCCCGTGGGCATGCAGAACATCCTGTGGTACAAGGACGGGCGGCAGCTGCCCTCGTCCGGCCGCATCGAGGACACGCTGGTGGTGCCGCGCGTCAGCCGTGAGAATCGCGGCATGTATCAGTGTGTAGTGCGACGGCCCGAGGGCGATACGTTTCAGGCCACTGCCGAGCTGCAGCTGGGCGGTAAGTAGCGAGGCCAAGAATTGGCAACAGCCGCCGAGTAATTGCAGCTAAAATATTTATATGAATATCCGCAACCACACTGGCCTTGCAGATGCGCCGCCCGTGCTACTCTACAGCTTCATCGAGCAGACGCTGCAGCCGGGACCCGCTGTTAGTCTCAAATGCTCCGCAGCCGGCAATCCATCCCCGCAAATTTCATGGACACTGGACGGATTTCCTCTGCCATCAAACGGAAGGTAATTGAACTTGTTGAAAACGGGCTCTGCCTAGTGCGCTGCCGGTGGGTGGAGCTCGACTATTGCCAACTCTGCGGGTGGCACCGCAACTGAAAAAATAGAGGAAAAATGAACAGAAACAGAAAAATGCGGCGGAAGCTGCATTTATTGCGCTCGTTGTATATATTTTTCTCTTTTTGCATTTTTTTTAGCATTTGGCTTTTAAAACATCGCACGTATAGAAAGTAGCTCTGTCGGTTGCCGACGCCGACGCCGACGCCGAAGTCAACGCCGACTGCCATTAGTCGTGCCTAGTGAGTGCGCGGCTCGGCGCCGGCTTCAACGTTCATTCACTCTTTGGAGGGGCGCAGCCACTGGCAACGGTCTAAAGACTTTGCACGGCCCACTCCTGTGTCTGGCCAAGGTTCTGGCTTTGGCTTTCTATTTGTTAATTAAGGCTCGGCAAGTGTGTTGTTTGCCTTACGCATTTAATTACATTTTTAGTCTGGCCCAGAGCCAACATCCAATAGAAATTGCCAATTGCCAACTGGCAATGGCAACTGGCAAATGGCAACTGCTTATTAAATTCCCAGTGGCTCTTTAATGACATTGACATTTGCATTCAACGGTCAAGCGCTCCAAGTAGTTGCCTCTATTTGCCACAAACAAATAAAATGCAACAGCACATCGATTGATTGGCTGCCTCTACTGCAGCTCCCACTCCCATTCCCATCCACCCTCCTGGGCTGGCTTTGATGGCGCTGCTTTGACATTGTCACTGGCATTTCATCTGATTTTTACTACGGCATTCTCCACTCTGCACTCTCCGGCCGCACTTCATTTTCAGTTTGTTGCCAGCTGCCACTAATTGTTTGAGTTACGTCTGTAATGATTTGCAAGTCAAAGTTGGTCCGTTGTTGACTTCTGTTGTTGATTAAAAATGGCCCCAGTTCGTTTTATTAACATTGACTTTGGCTGTCATTTAGTTCGTCTGTTTGCTGTCCAATAAAAAAATCATGGCTGCGCTTCAGCTCCCAACTGCACTCCGTTGCAGCTGCTGTTTTTAATTAAAACTAATGCCATCTGCTGGCCAAAGAGCACGTTGAAAGTTACAAAAGTGTTACATAAATATGTATGTATATATATGAACAGAAGCCCGTCTTGTTTTTTCTCTTAATTTGATTATATACTGCATATATTGAATATTCCTATATCCCATCTGTGATAGCATTTCATCTATTCAATTCTCGCTGAAGAAATTCTTTTTATTTATTTCATTTAAAAAAAAAACAAATTGCCAGCAGTCTGACCTGACGGTTATTGAGGGAATTGCTCTCATCAGCCACATCTGTCACTCTTCAGCTGCATATCATGCGCTGGCTGAACTTCAAAATAATCAAAAACATTATTCATGTAAGGAGCTTGAGACTTTGCCATGAATATGTTTTATTCAAGGGCTGAGCTCTTTCTCGCTGAGCTTCATTTGAATATGTCCAGCACTTTTTGAGGAGTTTGGCCGACCACAGGGCACAAATTGATTACAAGTATTTTCGAGTGGGCAGTGCAAAAGTTTGCCCAGAAGTTGCCGACACTCTGGGTGCCTTCGTCGCCCTTGGCTTCAATTTAAAAGTTATTTAAGCAACACAATTTTGACAAATAATGCCATTAGGCATTATACTCCCCCAGATGCCCGTATTGAAGGCGCTGGGGCAACCCAATTTCCAACTGCAGACATTTCGTTGCTTGTCGCTTGTCGCTTGCTGTAATTGCCGAGTTTTAAGTGGTTTACATTATTTGGTTTAAAGGTATATCAACTCGGTAACTGTATTTATTTAATACACACGCAGACAGCCAGCCAGACAGTCGAGCAAACAGGCTGACAGACAGCGAGTTTGGCAAGAAGACAGAAAGACAGACAGACAGACAGGCAGAGAGACAGCCAGCCAGGCAGGCAGCTGGCAATGCGGGGGCTCTGCGAGCAGGAGGCGAGCTGAGGCTGACGCTGGAGCTGGAGCTGACGCCTTGGGGCGGAAATTAAATGATTGCGCGCACGAGGTAACGCAACACTCAAACGCTCATTTTACGCCATTTGGAGAAGTTTGTCTGAGGCATGTAGCATGTGGCAGCATTGAAGGCGTCGCCGCTTACTCGCTCGGCATGTGTGTGCGCATGCTGTGCTGCGCTCGTCTACAGCTGCAGGCTGTCTGAAGCGTGCATGTGTATGTGTAATTTTGGCTTGAATTATTCAGCGTTAAGTGCGCCCCAAATAGAAAGTTGTGTATAAGTTTATACAAATAAGCAACGCATTTGCCTATTGCCAGGGTCATTGCAGAAATTTCAATTAAAGCTCAAGCTTCAGCTCTTAAATACATTGCAGGCAAGCGCCATTGAGAATCACCGACTGCTTAATACTCGTTTACGGTGTGATTATAATTGCATTTACTAATCATATACTCCTTACCTTTAGGTCTATCTGTATAATAGGTCTAAAATGTATAATATGCGATATATCGATTATCGTCGTAAAATAGTTGTCAAAAGTTGTGAAATTAATAGCCTTAATATCGGTAAAGTGGCCTTTGTCCAGAGAGAAGGACGGATAGTTAGGTTTTAGTTATTAAAGTAATTTTTTTCTTCATTTATTGTTTTTCCTGCTGTACATACTATTATTCTAGATAGATTTATATTCTTTTGTTTTCAATGATTTATTTCTTTTTATATAATTATAATTGTTTTATATAATTATGATTATATACTTTTTTCCCTTTGCAAGCTTTTGCAATTCCCTTAGGAAGTAATCGTAGATTTTACATGAATAAATATTTACGTAAGTTCTTTGCATTTGGAATACGTGCTCTACGTATATATTCATCAGATTATTTGAAAATATTTTAGGAACTCCCTTCACTAAAATAACAGAGGAGTTAATTGAAAACTGCCCACTGTGTATAAATTTATGTGAATATTAAGTAAACACATTTTAAGTAAACACAGAAACACTGAAATGCTGTTTATTAATAACCATATTAAATTTAAAATTATATTAAAATTAAAATGATAACTTACCATACATTTAATTTTGATTCTCACCAATAATTTAAATATATATTTTTTCGTGACTTATATCTTTTTTAAACCCGACATGCTTAGCCTTTTGTCAAAGCTCAAAAGTTTTTAACTTAATTTGCCCTAATCGACTTTATATAAATTTCATAAAGCATTGAATTACATTAGGGGCATAATAGGTGTCCTCTTAAGAAATTCGTTATCTGTAAAAGTTATAAGCGCTCTCATATAATCCATTTAACCGTCAACGAGCTGCAGTGCGCCACGTGGAATCTCGGTTCAGACAAATTGAAATTCATAATTTTGTAAGTTTGCAGACAAACTTTTTCACTTCGCACTGAATCTTAAGTTGTTGCAACAACTACTTTTATTTTTGTCGAAATTAAGCCACCTAAAAGCTTGCACAGGAGACACACACACTCACACACACACACACATAGCCAAACACCGACACACGCGGATTTACACAACAATCAACTAAAACAGCACACAAAAGCTGCGCCAACTATTAGGTTTATTTTGTTGCAACCAAAGCGCTTTATGCCACAGCCAATCCCGTCCCGGCCCCTGCCTGATGCCCCTTCCCACACCCGCTGCCGACTTATAAACTCAACCAGACATCTCACACACTCGCTTCCGCTTAAAGTTTCGTAATGGCGTTTAAGCTGCCACTCCATGGCTGGATGATGCGGGGCCACTTTCGTTCTGCCATCTGCGGATGTGTGCAACTTGCAACTTTGTTGCAATTTTGTCCCGGCATTGTTTCAATGCGCTCAATTGTTGCAGCTAGCAGCCATGTCCATGGCTGAACATTTAGGGATATGAGTGGGTCTGTGTGTGGGTGCTTGTACGCCTGAGTTTTGAGCAGCTTCATTTTCATTTAACTACAGTTGTTGTTTTTAACAAGCGTCGCGCGACGCTCGTGGGGCACGGCCACTTTATAGAGTGGCAACCGCCAGCCGCTAAGTTTTTCCGTTGACTTTGTCACTTTCTGGGGAAATCAGCGTCCGAGAACCAAGTGCATTTACGATCGCTGTGCAGCCCGCGCAGGGCTTGGCCCGGACAGCTGCAAAAGTTAATTAAAATTGTAATTACTTTGCCTGCTCCATCTCTAATGCCAATTGAAATGTTGATAGCGCGTCGCCCGCAAACTAATGAGCCACTGGATGCGATGCTTCGCTTCCTAGCGAGAGCCCACAAAGCCGCTTGTGTCTGTGTGTGTGTTAGTGTGTGTCTGTGTGTGTGCCATATGGCGAATGCGGAACATTGTTAGCTGTAATTAATGTATTCGCCAATAAGACGGCTTGCAAACAAATAGACTTAAGCCAGCTTGAGCGCTCATAAAAATCCTTTTTTGTTTTTGTTTTTTGTTCTTCATTATTTGCCATGACAACGTAATGGGCGCATTAAGTGGAGCTCGACTGTGATGCCTATTTGGCTGTGGCTTGTGGGCGTGGCACATGACATTGAAAGCAGAGCAGAAACTGTGCTAAGCCTGACAGCTTGTCAGAGCGACAGAACGACAGAGCGGCAGAGCAACATGGAGGCAGACTTCATTACATCTAAATAATGCAATGTTACGTATACGCCGTGTTGTGTCGAAAACAAATGAAGCCCAGAGCCAAAGCAAAGGATTTGGGTCAGCCTGCATACGAGATGCGGCTCGTTGAGCTTGTGCAAATATGTGTGTGTGTGTGTGAGCATGTACAAGGGCTCGTACATGGCTCACTAATATGCATGTAGCTGCTCGTTAATGCCCCTGGCCTGCCGCTTAAATATGCAGCAAAATAGAAAACGAATACACGAGTATACGAATATAAAATGCATATCGCATTGCGCACTGCGCGCATTCTGCGTGTGGGCCATTCAAATGTTTTTCGTACTAATGCATCTGTTCTCATGGTATTTCTCTGTCTTCTTTTCGCAGATTTATGATCGGACAATACATCACCGTGCATGGAGATGTAATTAGTCATGTTAACATAAGCCATGTCATGGTCGAGGATGGCGGTGAATACTCCTGCATAGCCGAAAATCGTGCGGGTCGAGTGGAGCATGCAGCTCGCTTGAATATTTATGGTATGTGCTACATTCGCAAATCACACACAACTGTCTCTGCATATGTATGTCTCCCTCTCTCTCTCTCTCTCTATATATATGTGTATGTGTGTGTGTAAACAGCTAATTTACACATGCACTTAAACGTTTTTCAGTTCTCTCAGTTTTTGTTTGTATTTTTGGTCTTCTCTTTTCGGTGATTTTATGTTGCCTACTTTTGTGCACCATTTTCTTTCCCTTTTTTTCTCTTTTACATCGCTTTTGCTTTGTTTCCAACACTTCACTCTGTGCGCCTTTCTCGCCTATCTACGTATGTATGCAGTATCTGGCTGCAGTTTGCTTTGCAGCTCTAAAGTGTTGTTCAAGGCGCATTCCCCCTTGTGCACACAAGCAGAGGGCCTCGTCTCGCTGAGGGCCTCGTCTACCTTGTTTTTGCAAGAAATCAAATATTTTTGTGTCGCCGCGCAAACAAAATGGCGTTGCCAAGCGGAGGGAAGCGCAAGCAAAATGACAGCAGAGGAAAAATAAATAAGAACTGCGCCCAACGCTTTCGCTTAAAGTTAAACATGAAGCAAAAGGCATTCCCGACTTGTCGATGTTAAAACAACCTGCGAGTCTATATGATAAGACAAGCACTATTTGATAATCATCAAATTGTTGCATATATAGTATCACGTATATATATTTAGTCATTAGTCATCAGACATATTCAAAGTGTATGAGGTTAATCAAATAAATCTTCATTAATTCATTTTACAATTCTCTTAAATTTGCATATACATAATTTATGTATTTATGATATGCTCACATTATGATTCAGATCATTCGAAAGTCATCCTTTCTCATCGACTTTCCTATGCCAAGCTGACTCTAGTCAGAACTTCTGCTTTACTTCGCATAATGCAAGTATCTCAAAGCAGCGCCTCATCCTGCATGAATTCTCGCAGTGTCGCTGATTACGCGACTTGGTAATGGCGGTGATTACAAAAATCTCTGGCGCGGGTGCAGACAGCAACACCAAACTGCTCACGTATGACATGCTAGAAAATTATGCATACTCCGCAGAATCCACAAGCACCAGCGTAAGCAGCAGCCGTAGCAGCGCACCAACAACGTGTTGTTGTTGTTGCTTGGCGGCATTTGCTGCATTGTTTCCTTCCGCATTCTGCAGGCACAGAGCGAAAAGCGAAAAGCGTTTCGGCGGCTCTGCTTAGAGAGTCAGCCTCAGAGTCGGAGTGACGGCTGCCAGGATATGCATATTACATTTGCGCTGCTTCCTGCCTTTCCTTTTGCTTTGCTTGTTTGCTCGCTGTAATATTTGCTGTTTGCTGCATTATTAAATGAGCAACGTGTACACAAATCTGTTAAGCACTCACGTTTCTCAACCGCTCGCCCCGCAGGTCTGCCCTACATACGCCTCATCCCCAAGGTGACAGCTGTCTCGGGCGAGACATTGAATCTGAAATGCCCCGTCGCCGGCTATCCCATCGAGGAGATACACTGGGAGCGCGGCGGACGCGAGCTGCCCGACGATATACGGCAGCGCGTGCAGCCGGACGGCTCGCTGACCATCAGCCCAGTGCAGAAGCACACCGACTCCGGGGTCTACACGTGCTGGGCCCGCAACAAACAGGGTCACAGCGCCCGGCGCAGCGGCGAGGTGACGGTCATAGGTTAGTATATCTTTGTGAACTGCCAACTGTCGGCCAGTTGGCCAGTCTCCTCCACAGCTACAGCTACAGCAAGAGCTACAGCCGCAGCCTCAGCTCACAGTGCGGATTGGATGACAAGGGAACAGACAAATGAAAGCTCCGATGACGTCGAGTGCAAATTACATTTTAATTATTAACAGCAAATTAAGTAGATTGTACGGTGCTTTAAGTTTTGATTTCGCTTTTAATTTTGGCGCGTATGCCGCATCTGCTTATACCCTTATTAAATATGCGCAATAATCCCAGCTTAAAAGTTTGTAAATTTAAAAAATGAAGAAGAAGAAGCAAACCAAAGTGCGGAGGAGTGCGAGTCAGCGCATTTGCTGATGGCGGCGTGGCCAGCGACCCTTTTTTTATTTTTTTTCTTTTTCAGTTTTATTTTTATTTTAATTAATGAATGCGCGGGCTAATGAAGCGCAACGTTAATTAAATGTTGATAATTTGTAACCTTTTTCCGAGATTTGGTCCGTCGCTGCCGCAATCAGCGGGCCGCAGTTAAAGTTTTCGTAATTACATTGATTGCTGGCTCAGCGGGGCGCTCCTCCCGCTTCTATCACTCATGTTTGCCTTGACCCAACCACTTGCAGTGCCGCCGCGTCTCAGTCCGTTCCAAACGTCGATACTGCAGCTGAACATGGGCGATCGCGCCTCGCTCACCTGCTCCGTGGTGAAGGGCGATCTGCCATTGACCATCAACTGGCGCAAGGACGGCCGCCCCATCGACCCCACGCAGCACATGTCCGTCAAGCAGGTGGATCAGTATAATAGCATTCTGGTCATTGACCACCTGGGCAGCGACCACACGGGCAACTACTCGTGCGTGGTGCGCAACTCGGCGGCGGAGGTGGAGAACTCGCAGGCGCTCCTGGTGAACGGTAAACAACTGAGCTGTGAACATCATTCACTCCTCTATAAAAAACACTATATATCAAGTATTTTACGAATATTATCCTTAGTTAATAGTAGTTGCGTTTTTCGTATGCACTTTGTTTAATGTAATCAACAACATCACTAATGATCGACAATCGAAATTTCACTTGTCCTGCAACATCCTTATACATAAACATATATATATATATTGTCTATAATATATATACATTCATATAATTGTAAATTGTGTTCAAGAAACGGCATTAGCTATTCCATATATTGTTATGAAACATATCGTATATCTTTATAAATCACTTTCACTTCAAGTTCTGGAATGTTTGTACAACCAAGTAATATACTATTTCGTAGAGTTTAACAATCCTTTAACAAATCTGCGAAGGTTTAGCTGTACATATGAATGTATGTATGAAATTTAAATTAGGAAACATCCACAGCAACAGCAAATAGCAACAGCAACAGCAAACAGCAGCTCAGCGCGGGATCAACATCAATTGAAGGATTGGATTCCGACGGTTGCAGACTCTTAGGTCTGGCAGTGAGATTTGTTAACATTTCTGGTTGCTCTTTCCTTCTTGCAGTACCGCCGATCATAGAACCGTTCGCCTTTCAGGATGGCCTGGCCGAGGGCATGCGCACGCGCACTGTCTGTGGCGTTTCGCGCGGCGATGCGCCCTTGAAGCTGATCTGGCTTAAAGACGGCGAGCCGCTGCCCGAGCTGCTGGGTGCGAATATCACCATGCTCGATCAGTATAGCTCGCTGCTGAGCATTCCCTCGCTGTCGGCCTCGCACTCCGGCGAATACACGTGCGTGGCCAAGAACCCGGCAGCTGAGATCAAATATACCGCTCTGTTGCAGGTCAAAGGTAGCGTAATAGGTTACAAACCCATAACACAATCAACAACACTACTCCAATACACCAACACACCAATACTCCAACACTTTTGTCGCATTCAACACCTAACAGGATCTAATTAATCACCTTAAACTTTCACAACTGCCCCTAAATAATCATTTTTGCTTTCTCGCTGATGTATTCAAGAAAAGCGCTTCTTAATGGTTTTGAGTTTTTGATTTGATTCGTTTAATTTCTAAGAAATCAACTTTTTGATGCTTGTCCTACGCCCCACAAGCTCAATCGTAACTGAACGTTGCCAAACTCTTGGTGCTTTGTTTTTGACGGTTTCACTCTACCAAAATAACAACAAAACGAACAAAAAGATCATATAATCTAATAATAAACAAGACAAATCAAAATCCCAAATAAATCCTAATGCCAGAGATTGCCCAGCTTAAAACATCCACAAAATTATTTATACAAATCCTCATACCCTTAAGACGCTTTGGCACGCTGTGGGTTTTTTAACAACAGTCTCACCAGGTAACCTCATAAACTGCACTGCTTCTTATTCGCTTCGTAAACAGAACCGCAAAATTTGTTTTAAACATATATATATATATATTTAAGTATTCTCACCTATAATAAACCACTACATCAATTGACAAATGAGTTGCGATATTTCATTTACAACGCTTTTTATACCACTAGAGAAACGACGGCTTGCCGTGGTTGAAATGCGCTCTTTGAAAGAAGATGTTATACTGAAATGATGGTAGTTATCGAACTCTAAGTAATTGTAAGCATTTAGTATGAGATTGTATTAAAGAGTGAATCCTTTCACTCTTGCTTCCTTGGAAGAGCGCACGTCTCGAACATTTTACTCGAATTATAATTTATTCAAATGCTCATACAAAAACAACAATATGAAAACATTAGCTGGCTTAACATTAATTTGCTTATTCGCTTAATCCTTTTTGTTGCCAACTCTCTCGCTGTGTATAGAGTACGATGCATACGAATTTTGGTACCCATTCTTTTGATTTGTTTTTGTTACTGCCATTTTTTTTGGACTTGCAGCTTCAAAACTTAGCGCACAACGGCTGCTGTTTGCCCGCTCCCCCACCAAAAACCGAATAAAAATAAAAACGCTAACTAATACGAAACCAGAATTATTGAATGGCCAAGCCTTAGCTATAAATGTGCTGTGCTTAATTAACAAGAATATAAACTAACTGATAAAGCTGAATCAGCTATAAATCCACTGAAGACGCCCCGCTTATGCTTCAATTTGGCTTTGGACTCTGTTTAACTGCTGACACTCTGCGTATGTGTGTGTGTGTGAGTGTGTGTGTGCGAGTGTGTATGGCCATTTTCTCTATCCTGCTTCTGCGTGTATACATATGTGGGTGTGTGAGCTTTTTATTCTGCTCTCTAAATGCATAAGCATATTTTTTTTGCAGAATAAAAAGTACAGTGAAACCAAATTATAAACAATATATAAATTTAAAGCTTCGCAGTATTTGCTAATGTAGTTGACAATGTATGTACCATAGCAATGTGGCATGTTGTGGCAGCAGCACAATACTTTGCACGCTCCCTTCAATTGCATTTGTTTTTTGTTTTCTGCATGCAACTGTACATAATTTAGCTCAATTATTTTTTGCAATACCAGCTGCCAGCTGCCATTGCCATTGCCATTGCCACTGCCATTTGCATGCGCATAGTGCATAGTGCATAGTGCATAGTGCATAGTGCATAGTGCTTAGTAGAATGAGTTTTAGTTTCTTTTATTTATGATTTGCTTGCTCTCTGCTCTGTTCTTAAACGCAGTTGGCTCTCGATATTGTTTTCAGTCGTGCTGCGCCAAGCTTAAACTAATGCAAAATATGCATCCAAATTCTTTACAAATCTGATTTACTTGGCGAAACCGAGTCGAAAACTGTATCGAGAACACGTGTGTACATTGATTTGATTTAGTTTATATGCCCAATTACCCAGGCTGCTGTTGTGTGCAAAGATTTTTTCCAACTAGTCGCTATTAGCCAACGCGCTGTCGTAGACCCAGCCGAACCCGCTTTATGTCACAAGAGAGCCAACCCAAACCAGACTACAAACTGCTTTTTAAAAATGCTCTTAATTTCCTTTATGAACACACATTACTTTATTTCTTTTGTATTAATAACTGCTTGACGAGCAAAGGGCTGGCTAGTAAATGCAATTGTGAAAAAAAAACATTTATTGGCCTTATAAATCATCGAAATGCACTTCGCGGCCATGCGAGTGCGTGGGCGTGGCACATGCTTTTAAAAACTAATTATTGAAGGCCCGTTTGGTTTTTGTGTTGCGCAATCAAGTTTTTCATTTCCATCTGCGTGCTTAACAATAAAACTCATATAATCGTGCATATAAAACATTTATGTCCTTTCTGTTGCAGTTTCATTTTAATGGCAATATTTCCCAATACGATCCTGGCATGCCTTTGACATTTATTTACCCCACCACAAGGGGAAGTTTTTCATTTTATTATTATTATTTATTTATTTTCATTTTTTGTTTTTTGTAACTTGTACAATAAACTGCGAAACAGCGAGCCGCAGAGCGTGGGCCCACAAACAAATATAAATTTAAAATACAAAGAGAAAAAAACAAAGAAAAAAGAATACAAAACAGAAACAGCAATAATAAAAATAATTAAAATATGACTAAAAAATCCTTGCACAACAACCAACCTCATTAAAGAGTTTACCTCACGGATCTTATGTAAAATAAAGCATCCGGCTTAAAGCATCGACTACTTAAATTATTTCCATTTTGATTGAGTTGCATAAAACCTTTTGTTACAATTACAATTATAAGTAAGATATGAACAGCCCAACTGTACATTAGTTGAATCTTTTTCTATACGCTACAAACCTTTCTATTACTCTCAACCAATTTGAATAGTCACAGAGCCTTATTTTGCCGTTTATACTTTGCCAGATATCTTCACTTTTCCTCTGCCTCTCTCTATCTATCTCTCTCTCTCTCTTTGTCTGTCTCTATAACTCTCAAATTAATACCTATTCTGTATGTCTTAGAGGACTTTTGATTTGAGCCTTTATCGAATTGCCAGTCACACATTTCTAATATTACGTATACGCTCTGTAGTGCCGCCCCGTTGGATTGTCGAGCCAGCCGACGCGAATGTGGAGCGCAATCGTCACATAATGCTGCACTGCCAGGCGCAGGGCGTGCCCACGCCCAGTATCGTGTGGAAGAAGGCAACAGGTCAGATATGTCAATTCGATCGACCCACATCTTTTTATTTAATATATAAATTAGATTAGAGCATTACAAATGTATGACTATATTCTTCCCTTGCAAAATTCTCGTATTCATCTTATTCATAGTTTATAGTCTCACTTCAGTATACCATATACATATAGAAAGAAAAGGAGAATAAATCGTGTCCATTTTAAATTTACGATTCCCATCAACAGGCAGCAAATCGGGCGAGTATGAAGAGGTGCGGGAGCGCCCATTTACCAAGCTCTTGGGCAATGGCTCGATGCTGCTGCAGCATGTGAAGGAGGATCGCGAGGGATTCTATTTGTGCCAGGCGAACAATGGCATCGGCACGGGCATTGGCAAGGTCATACAGCTGAAAGTCAACTGTGAGTATCAGGGGGATGTGCTAGATAGAACGAAAGTCGGCAATTTTCCTAATTGCAACGGCAATTGTGATTCGGGTGCATTTATATTGGCTGCAAGTGCAGCAGCAGCAGCTGCTGCTGTGGAGATAATTGAAATGTGAAATTTTGCATTTTGAATTTTGCAGCCTCCCCATACTTCTCCTCCACGTCGCGCTCGGTCACCGTTAAAAAGGGCGACACGGCTCTGCTGCAGTGCACCGTCAGCGGCGACAAGCCGATAAATATTGTGTGGATGCGCTCGGGCAAGAATACGTTGAATCCGTCAACCAATTACAAGTGAGTGTGAATGAGAGGTGTATAGCTCATGCTCTTACTCATTCGGCAATCTCAATCGTTGCAGAATCTCGGTCAAGCAGGAGGCCACACCGGATGGTGTTTCGGCGGAGCTGCAGATACGCACAGTGGACGCCACGGACAGTGGGCCGTACTTCTGCCGCGCCAGCAATCTCTATGGCAACGACCAGCAGCTGGTGCAGCTGCAAGTGCAGGAGCCGCCGCAGCCGCCCAGTGTGCTGGAGGCGGCCATGATCAGCAGTCGCTCCGTGAACCTCAAATGGCAGCCCAAGGCGCTCAGCACGGGCGACGTGTCCAAGTACATAGTGGAGTACCGCGAGGCAGATCGTAAGCATTCTACTGTGAATAGTTCCCCATCAAACTAGCTCTCTTTCCCTCTCTCTCTTCTCTATTTTCATATCTTAGCCGTTCTCTTCATCGACCAGTGGCAGCATTTGGAGGTCAAAGATCCGCCCAGCTTCAATGCATTGATTGAGAATCTGAAACCGGCGACTCGGTATGCTTTCCGGGTGATAGCCGAGGGCAATGCGGGACGCAGTGCGCCCAGTCAGGAGTTGATTGTGCGCACAGAGCCCCAACGACCCGCTGGGCCACCCCTGAATCTGTCTGCTCGCCCTCTCTCGTCCACGGAACTGCTGGTCAGCTGGGCGGCACCACTGCCAGAGCTGCGCCACGGCGATATCCAGGGCTACAATGTGGGCTACAAGCTGATCAGCTCGGGCAACTCGGCCTACAACTTTACGTCCGTTGCGGGCGACGGTGAGGGCGGCAATGGAGAGCTCCTGCTCAGTGGACTGTCGAAATTCGCGCGCTACAATATCGTGGTGCAGGCCTTCAATCAAGTGGGTCCTGGCCCACTGTCAGAGCCGATTGGGGCGCAGACTATGGAGGATGGTAAGCTCTCATTACTGCGACCTTCTCAAAGATGAGTATCAATACTTATATTTCTGCGTAGTGCCCAGTCGTCCGCCGGAGGATGTTCGCTGCGCTGCCCTGACGTCTCAGTCGCTGCAAGTCTCGTGGCAGCCGCCGCCAATTTACCACACGAACGGCCTGCTGCAGGGCTACAAGCTCATCTTCGAGCCCATCATCGACGACGTTATGCCCAACAAGGACGAGGTCGAGTCGCGCAAGACCACGGCCCTGACCACGGTGCTGACCGGGCTGCGCAAGTACACCAACTACAGCATTCAGGTGCTGGCGCATACGCGCATGGGCGACGGCGTCCTGTCCAAGCCGCTCTTCTGCCACACTGAGGAGGACGTGCCCGAGGCGCCGGCTGACATCAAAGTTGTGGTCAGCTCGCCGCAGTCGCTCTTCATCTCCTGGCAGTCCCCGACCGAGCCCAACGGCGTCATCACCAAGTTCAGCCTCTACACACGCGTGGTCAACGGCCGCGAGGAGCTGAACAACGAGAAGCGTAGCCTGCCCTCGCAGCAGGCCTACTACGAGGCCAAGAATCTGCATCCCCACATGGAGTACCAGTTCTGGGTGACAGCCTCCACGCGCGTGGGCGAGGGCAAGAGCTCGCGCGTTGCCTCCCAGATTACCACGAATCGCGTGCCGGCCAGGATCATCTCCTTCGGTGGCTCCATAGTGCGTCCCTGGCGCTCCACAGTGACGCTGCCCTGCACAGCTGTGGGCAAGCCCAAGCGGGAGTGGTTCAAGGGCGATGTGGCGCTACGCCAGGGCGGCCTGCACAACTCGCAGCTGCTGGACACCGGCGACCTGATCATCTCCAGCCTGCAGCTGGCCGACAGCGGCAACTACAGCTGCCAGGTGGACAACGGCATCGGCACGGACCGCCTGACGCACATGTTGCTCGTCCAGGTGCCGCCCTCTGCTCCCGTGCTCTACGTGACCAGCGCCACCTCGAGCAGCATTCTGATGCACTGGAAGTGCGGCTTCACAGGCAACGCCCCCATCACGGGCTACACCCTCTTCTACCGGCGCGCCACGGGCAACACCGAGGAGATGCAGCTCTCCCGGCACGCCTCCAGCCACGAGCTGAAGGGCCTGGTCTGCGGCAGCACCTACCAGATTCATCTGAATGCCCACAACAAGGTGGGCAGCTCTCCGGCGAGCGTCATGCTGCACGTGCGCACCCAAGGCCAGGCGCCCGGCATGCCGGCGACCACGAGCTTGCTGGCTCCTAACTCCACCTCGGTGCTGATCCGGCTGCACTCCTGGCCCGACAACGGCTGCCCCTTGATGTACTTTGTGCTGCAGTATCGCCCGGTCACAGACGACCCCGACAAGGAGTGGATTTTAGGTGGGGACAACCAACTCAAGTGGCAGCTAACAAGACTATGATTGACCACATTTCATTTCCCCCTTAGTTTCCAATGCCCTGAAGCCCCAGCGTCGCGTCGTCATCTCCAATCTGCAGCCATCCACGCTCTATCAGCTGCGCATGGAGGCGCACAATGTGGCGGGCGTGTCCCAGGCCGAGTTCAGCTTCGTCACGCTCACCAAGGACGGCGACCCGCCCCCGCCGGAGATTGTGCAGCGCGGCCAGCGGGGACCGAGCGTGTTCTACGGCAACGTGAACCTGCTCATTCCGAGCATTGCCGCCGTCTCCGGCATGATTTGCACCATTGCCTTGGTTATCATATGCTATCGCCACAGTAAGTAGAGCGCGTCTTACGCCAAGCACCTCACTGAGTGTCTGCCCTTGCTCGCCCAGAACAAAGCAACCACATACAAAAGGAGTCGCTGGAGAACCGCGCCAACTCTGAGGCGGCGCAGCGTGAGCGCTACTATGCGACCATCCACAAGGTTTCCATGCAGAACAATGACAAGATTCCGGGTAAGTGTCAGCGCTCAATCAGTTGACACGGCCAAGCTCTAAGCCCGGGGCTCTTCCACAGAAACCTCTGAGGACATTTCGCCGTACGCCACCTTCCAATTGTCGGAAGCGGGCAACATGTCACAGCCGCATCATGCCGGTCCGGCCAACACGCTGCTGCACTCGTTCATGTACCACGAGAGGGCTCTGGCCGAGGGCTGCTCGTCGCCACCACCAGCTGCGGTACTAAAACCAACCACCACCCATCACCACCACCACCACAACCAACGTCCACAAAAGACAATTCATAATTATTATCAAACCTCACCGTTTCATAATATCGTGCGTTTGTTTATTCATTTCTTTGATTTTAGCTCTCTTTCTCTCTCTCTCTCTCTTCATCTGTGCCCCTCTCCAGTCTGTGGGGGGCACTAGACCTACAATTAGTGTGTATTTTTCCATAGAATACTACGTGCTTTTTATGTTGTTTAAGTCTGCTCGAGTCTTACGTTTATCTAAGTTCCCTTAAGTGCAATGCCGTCTACCGTGTGGGCATTGAGCGACGCGCTCTGCCTCGTCTCACATGTCAGTTTTTTGTTGGGCTTTAGTTGATCCTTTGTTTCGTTCGAGAGCGTTTACCATCCCCAAACGCTTTTGTAGTCGCTAGTCGAGCCTGGCGATCATTAACTCAGTCCCTGCTAATGTTATGCTTTGTTCTATGCGCAGTCCAAGAATCGACGGCGCCACTCACGCAAAACGGAGCCAGAGAGCGAGGAGTCCGAGTCCGACCAGGATCAGCTTACGTCCAGCCGCACCGAGTCTTCCAATCAGCACGAGGGCAAGATCAAGCACAGTAAGTCCATTGACCCTCTGGCCCTAGTCACAGCACCTGGCAAGTGTCGCATATGAAGGTCGATAAGATAAATATATATGTATGTACATTAGAGGGAAAGCATAGGCAGATACAGGGAATAAGTCAAAATAGATATAATGTTTCTACTGTCTGTTGGTTTGTCTGTATAAAATATCCCATATAGCAAGAAATTCATTGCTCTTTGTCCTCTTTATCCGCAATGGATAGATCAATCATACACATGCAAATGTTAATATATTTGAATATTTGATCGAGCTTGAACTTCTGCTGAGAGCATGAAAAGAGTCTCACTTAGTCAGGCCATGTCGACTAAAGACTTATCGATATGAATAGACCTCCCAGACGTCAGTTTGTTAAGTAAGGCTCTCATAACGTGATGCTTCCAGGTGCTTTAAGTTATTTTCCCGCAATAGTTTGTAGCTCTTAGTGGACCTGGACCTGTAACAAGGAGTAATCTACTGGCTATTTCTCTCTCTCCCTCTCTCTCTTTTTGCGTTACTTTACTTTGCAGACTCAGACTCTAGACTAATACAACAGTTTCCAAATCACAACATATCGATAACATATCTATAGTAGATCAACGCGCTTTGCACCACTTTTGCCACACAATGCACTTAAGATTTACACTAACTTACCTACCTATAACACTTGGCCAGTACGAAGAAAAGACTAAGAAACTATGAATTCATAATATTGTAATTCTCGCTGGTTAGCCTTAATGTAGCTTTAAGTTTGTGTTACCCCATCCACATACCGATTCTCTATTTGCCCGTATTTTCTTTCTTTCTATCTCTCTTTCCAAAACGTGAATGCTCTATGCGATGCAGGCATCATCTACCATGGAGCACAATCAAGCACATCCTCCGATCTGTCACCAATGTCCGAACAAAAATCATTACCACGACGCGGTCGCTCCAGGTATCATCATCAGCAATATCAGTTTTCCACCAATACAACACCGCGTCATCACAATAGCAACAAAAGCAACAACATCACAAACACGGCCACTAACACGAACACAGCCACATCAGTGAACAGCTCGAGCAAAATTCTGTCACCGCGCAACGGCAGCGGCAATCTGAAATCCATATCGAGCACATTCAAATCACAAGACTCCATACAATGCCACATACCCACGTTGGTCAAATCGCCATCGATAAGCACACAACAGCAACACCAGAAACAGTTCCACAAACAACAGTCGAATAGTAAGCCCGGCCCTAACCAGAACCAGAACCTGAACCAGAACCAGAACCAGAGTCAAAACCAAAACCAAAACCCCAATCATAGTCAGACCCAGTGCAGTAGTAGCAGTAGTTTGAAGCAACAGCAACCGCTGCTGATCCAGCCCAAGCTCCATCAGCTCGAGCAGACGGCCACGCATGCTGGTGGCCAGGAGCTGTTGGGCTTGGACGGAGGCGTTAGTACCCTAGCATCTGTTGTGCCCGTTACTTGCATGCCACCCTCTTCACAGTTTCGCCCCATTCCACACAAGTCCATAATGCCCGCGCATGACTCACACCAAAACCACCATCAGCAGCTACACCAAGGAGGGGGCGGTGGCGGCCTGCTGAATCCCTCGACGGCTCTGCTGTCCTCGAAGTTCTTCACGGCGCCGACGCTGCCGTTGCCCAAATAGGATACGGCCAATGGGGGGAGTGAGTACGGCGGCGGAGGCGGGGCTGATAGCAGCAGCTTCGGCTATAATGGCGGCGAGATATCGTGCACCTACATGGATCCCATAGATCACACATGAGACTTGGCCTACGGTGAGGTGTGTGGGCCCGAGGGCGCCCATTAGCCAGCAGCTCTCGGCAGCAAGCACACCACACCACCACCAACCACCATGTACACAACTTGGAACACTTGAACACATCTAAGTCTCTCTCTCTCTCTGTCTCTGTTATACTGAATGCTTGAGTGTGGTTGCTAGAGAACTCAAATAGTATCAAACAACTCTGGATACTCTTCTTCCCCTTACCAAACCATGCAGAGCTGGCATCCTGCGCACGCTGCACCCGCTCCAGCTGCAGGCCGAGTGCAGCGCCGGCGCCTTCCACCACGGCGAGCGCGACGGTGGCGATCACATTGAGCTGGCCGAGGTTGAGTGCGATGTAGACACGATTAAGAAGTTGAAGCTGGGCCAGCGATCCTCGCTGTGGTCGCGCCCGAACTCCACCACGTCCCAATTGCAGCCGGATCATCAGCAGCAACAGCAGCAGCAGCAGCAGCACCAACAGCAACAGCAGCAGCAGCAGCAACGTCAGCAACAGCAACCACCACACAAGCGAGCACATTCAAAGTCTCCGCAGCCGCAGCAACAGCAGCCCCTGCAACAGCAACGCCCACAGCAGCATTCACCCGCTCCAGGCCAGAAATTGCTTAGCGAGAAATCGGATTATTCGATATCTGTGTGAGACATTGGTAAGATCTGATCCAAGCCTGATCAGCAGCTAGGATGAGGTCGGCCAATGGACCACCAGATGGCAAACAATTGAATGAAAGTGAAACTAAATTTGGGCATTCGTGAGTCGTGAGACTCCTTGAGTGGATTTTAGGTATGCAGCAACAACAGCAGCAGCTGCGCCGTACCTACACTTATGTAATGCCACCAACTCCCGTTACATCCGCTCTACCCCAAGTCCACACCGCCCCGCATTGACCCAGTAACCAACCAACCAGCTTGACAACCCAACCCCAACCAACACAAAGACAAAACACAAGAACTTTCGGACAATCAATCTCAAAATTATTTGCACAACCATCGAGAGGCGGGGCAACTCGCCCAGCGCACCCACACGCACACTCTTCCCATTTGTTACTCTCTCCATTTCCCCGTAATCACATAGCGCTCATATAACCGTATAAACTTACAAATATTACAAAGTATTAATAACAACAACTACATAGGTAATAATAATTACGATTTGTGCATGTTGTACTACGGCATGCACCCACAACCCAGGTCAGTTATCGAACTTCCAAATGTTGTACATAGACTCGTATATCTATCTATCTATACGCGTATATCCGTTATAGACCCGATCCAATCTAATCGAATCGAATCGAAGCTAATCTAATCTAGTGTTAAGTACTAACGACTTGTGTAACTCGAACTACTAACGGCGTGTAACTCGAATACTAATGCATATACTAACGCGTATTACTCGTACTACCCATAATCGAACTGTTTTTCTATGAATGTATGTGTGTAGAGAGGTTGTACGAATTTTGTAGTTTGATCAATGCAAAAACTGTTTCTTTATTCTTTTTTTTTTTATTGAGTTAT
Organism: Drosophila arizonae; assembly: GCF_054131065.1. NCBI lineage: Eukaryota > Metazoa > Arthropoda > Insecta > Diptera > Drosophilidae > Drosophila > Drosophila arizonae. The sequence continues at coordinate 23,808,882 of NC_142924.1, read as the reverse complement.
ATACCGTCTATACATACATATATAGGTAACGTTTAGGGACTTGAGATATTTTTGTAAGTTCCCTCGAATTGAATCCGCATTCTCCACATGTAAAACGAGGAATTTAAAACATGCAATTCAAACTAACAATTAACTCAAGACATATGCTGTGTACAAATCTATTTATATTTATGTCTAAAATACTAAAATCTAATTGTCTGTACATACACACACACACACAGACATACACACACACACAGTTACACTGGAATCAAGAAATCTCTAGTTGTTAGCGCTACATTTTGTAAATAGGCACAAGTAAAACGAAATTGACTGAAACAAAAGATCAGAAACAGAAATAACTTCATAATAACAAATATATATATATATATATATATATATATATAGAATGAAGAATGTTAACTAAATGTATTTGATATATTCAATGTATACACGAACGAGCACGAGCACGAGCACGAGCACGAGCACGAGCACGAGCACGAGCACGAGCAGGAGCACGAGCAGGAGCTGGAGCAGGAGTCGCCAGCTGAATCAGTATTCATATGCGATAGACGATACGAAGATATTTGATATACATATGTTTTATGACACGATGTCGCAGCATCTACGCAATTAGTGTTCCCAAACAATAATCGGTCGTTCGCCAGCGTGTAGATAGATGTTTTTAACACCAAAGTATAGAAATCAAAAGCAAATCGTAATCAAATTAGAAGCAAACATTCAAGAGCTCTCGGGCAAATAGATGCAGAGAAGGAAGGCAAGGAGGAAAGGCCAAGTGAGGAGAGCAGAAAAGCAACTACAAATTACAATTAGTGAATATGAATAATCCACGTATTAATTAGGTGTATTTTAAACTAGCCAACAAAACTTATATGACGTCTAGCCGACAAGACATCAGAGAACTTTCAGAACCGTTTAGGAAACCATGTGCCAAAATTTGTTTGAAAGCAAAGTCAACAAGAAATCGTATTAAGAAAATATACAATAAATAAAGCCGAATGGATTTATTAGCTCCATGGAAATAAAAAAAAAAAAAAAAAAACAAAACAAAAACAGAAAACAAAATAAATAAATGCGTTATATAAGTATATAGCAACTTCAGAGATAAATTTATATATATACAACTATATATAGGTTGTCAGACAGACAGACGGACAGAAGAGGGCCAGAGGGCCGCGGACTCTTGGCAGCCAAAAGAGTCTGCGAATTCGAGTTTCATTTGCAAAAAAAAAAAAAAAGTATTTAAACAAAACTAGACACTTGATAGAATTCGTATGAAGCACTTTTTTAATTATTATTTATCAATATATATATATGTATATTATAGTATATATGTATGTATATAATCCAGCAATGGAGTTGCAGTATTTTTAATCCGTTTTTATATGCATTTATTTATATAATGTGTAATAAATGGTTTATTAAATTTAACATCGAATTTTACGAATTTAACACAAAGTTGCAAATTGAAAATCACATCACACAGCAAGTCTGCGAATCAAAGCAAATCAAATCAAATTGAATCGGATTGAATCAAATTGAATTAGATTGAATCATATTGAATCAGATTGAATCAAAAAATCGCATTTTACTCGAACAACCAGAAAATACAATCAAAAGGCAAAAACAACCAAACGATATACTTATGTCTGTATGGGTAAAATAAGCAAACAACAATTTTTATGTTTAACAATATAATTAGCACAAAAAAGCAAACAAAAAATAAAACAAAAGCAAAAAAAAAAAAACTACAAAATAAAAACTATTAATGTAAAAACAAAATGAAAACCATTAAAGAGTAAAAATTAAACAATTAAATATGTTTTTTTTTTTTATAAAATGTTAATGTCGGGACTGATCAATTAGTGTTGGAGATATCCGGAGCTAAGCGAAAAGTCAGAAAAAAGCGGAAAAAGTAAGATTGCCCATTAGCTAAAACGACTACATTAGAATCCGATTATAACGACACCGAAGGCATCGTCGTTATATCTGGAAGACGCTATAACCATATAGATTTACTCAAATAATTTTTTCGTACGGACGGACGCTTTAAGGGGAGTCGGAAAGTGAATTTCGTAAGTGACCCTAAGAAGGTTTCAGCATCGACAGACAGCTGGGCAAGTCATCTCCACTACTAAATGAATCTAACACTGAAGATCTTTCGGACGGTCAGATAAACATGGCTAAATTTACCCCGCTCGTCGCACACGTCCAGAATACATATAAATAATGGGGGCTACCGCGCCCTTTTCTGCCTGTTACATACATTGTGACAAAACAATGACACCCGGACTTTCCATTTTCAGTGGACACAGGGTATAACGAAAATAAATACTCACAGCGTGATTCATTCGCAGGGTGACTCATTCAACAACAAAATCTAGACTTGAACATTTGTTTATTTATCCTAAAATAAATGTAGTCTTGCAATCCGCCAATCTTTTCTTTCCCAATATTAAATAAAATTTATTCGTCGACTGCATTTATGCTGCATAATACGTAGATTAGATAAGACTCAGATAAGTATTTTGGTGAGCGACTATTTATTAAATAATATATATTATAATATATCTTATGCATAATATATTCTTTAAAATATATTATTATATATATTATAATTTGGTGTCCCCAGATTCAATGGGTTTCAAATTATGGCTTGAAAACCAAATGAGAAAGCATCAAGCAATGATAAGTGCCTTCTCTCATAGCACAGAGTAATTCATAATGCAAATGGAATATCCACGGCTCAGATTAAAGTTTCCAGGGTATCTGCTAGTTGCGAGGCCCATTTTTAACCAATATACTGTGAATTCTTTAGTCTCAACGTTTATTTCGTTAGCAAACGTAGCCAGAGCCAGCGGCTGCTTAACGTCGGCAATGTTTAACGAGTCAACACGGAATAATATGTGGGGCGAGGGGGCAGAGCGAGGAGCTGGCAAATAGCAGTCGACGTGCTGCCTAAACGTTTGCCCGCTGGCTATTAAAGCTTTGGAGCTGCCAACAGAATGATTTGTGTATCAAGTGAAGCAACAGCAGCAGCCGCCGCAGCCTCAGCGACTACGTAAGTTCAATTGTTATCAGTGTCGTGTGTAAAACAGCAGCGGGAGCAAGAGCCAGAGCAACCATGTCACCGGCTAACAGCGGGCCAGGCGAACAGGTGAAGGCGAGGGCGGGGGCGAGGCAGCCGCCGAAGGCCTGTAGGGGGTGCAGTGGGCTGCAGCCTGGGTCTGGCCTCGTGGATGTGGAGGATATGGGCAACCTGGGCCTGGAGAGGCTCAGGCGCAAGGCGAACATTGCTCAGCAAATGTTGACGGATGTTATGGAGCAGCTAACAAAGCTGCAGCCGAGCCACAGGCATCCCACGGAAAGCAAACAAAAATTTAATTCCTTAAGACGATTTAATCGAAGGAGTATCAACTTTTCTTTCTTCAATTCAAGTAATGTTCCATGCTAAACGAAAAAACTGAAATATATAATTGATGTACATATAACTGGCAATTACTTTATAACAGAGCATTTGAAATAAATATATTCCGTTTGGTTTACTCACAAGCGGGAGTTGATCAATAACAGTGCTGTTAACACTGTTATAATTACATTTTAAATTGGTAATGTTACCCAAGCTAAGAAACTGTTACGAGTATAAAAAGGTGCTTGGCTCGGCTATTTTCCATATTTAACTGTCTGGTAGCACTATAACAATATACAGTGTATTTGGTTTGAGTCTAAGATAATAACGATAATAAGAACTTAACGAAATCACTGTATAACACTATACTCGAATTTCGTTATTACAATCCACACTCTTATCGAGCATTATAACAATGTTCTAAGCTTAACGAAGCATGAGGTTACTTGACGAACGTACTTGAACTGCTCCACACTAGACGATTCTGCTCCTCATGTTTTTAAATACAACGAATGGCGTGATAACAGAACTGATGCAAAGTAAATTTTCATACCTTGTTCCAACTGTTATATTTCGCTGTATATTGCTAATATGTATAAAATATACCTTTTCCCAAGGATATTCCCTTTTCGAGTTTGTGACTTGATAAAATATCCAAATTAAATTATAATTGTCAACTCGGGCTTGGCCTTATCTCCTTTACCCTACCCTTTCGTGGGATATCATCAATCACCATGGCTCACACACATTCACATTTACACGCACGTTCGCTCACACACCCTGCCACACACACACGCACGCACACTCTGCTGCCGTGACAGACAAGTTTGTGTGCGTTAAAATAAGGAAAACGTCGATCAAGTTAAGACCAATAAAAATTGGCGAGTGAAGCAAAGCAGAATTTAAACTTTTAAAATGAATGGCCAGCTAATTAACATGCAAAGCAGCTACGAACTGCGAATACAGGTATGGGGTCTGTGGCCTGACAGCGTTGCCACATTTTTCATTCCTCTCTTTATTTAAGCAAGCACACTTTAAATATAGCGCCAAAATAATTGCGTTAAATAACAATTGATGGTTAGAGAACACATGAAATGAATGACGTAGCAGGGCAGAAGGAATTATCTGCGATATCTGTAAATCGGGGCGGGCAGCAGCCTGAGAGCTGTGAAATTGTTTGTCTGTCATTTTGTGGGCATTTTTTATTTTCGCCCAAACAGTTTCGTGTCTGGTCAATTGTGAACCATTGAGTAAATTTATTTATATATATGTATGTATGTATATATGTAGTACGCACGTGACCATAAATGCGTTTGGTTTGTCCTTGCTTTTGGCGTGGCCTTTGCTGCTGCCTTCCTTTTGGCATTTTGTGTATTTCAGTCATGTAGAGGTAAAAATTGTTTGCATATTGTTTTGTGCTTCCATTGTGATTTCCTCAGCTCTGTGTAGCGGCAACTATTGTGAAACGTGTGCCAGATTCAATAAGGCAAATGAAGCACTCGTAATGACGCCGAAGATGCCAACGCGACGTCAACGCTGACTGCGACGGCGACGGCGACTGCGACGGCGACAAGCGACAAACCAAACGAAAATTCGCTTTCGCTTTGGCCATTGTCGACCAAATTAAAATAAAATATGTGCCAGTCATATCTATATACATATGTATGTGTGTGTGTATTTGTGTGTGTGTGTGTGTGTGTGTGTGTGTGCTCAGGTTCTGCACCTAGCCAGGCAGCCTTCTCTGGTCACGCACGTGCGCCTGTGGCTATGCAACGTTTGTTGCCTGCCTCCTCTCTGGCTGGCTGCTCTCTGCTCTGCTTCTCTGCTTCTCTGCTTCTGTCGCCCTTTGTGCCCTTTGCTGCATGTGTCTTGCATGTGTGCAGACTCAAATTAATGGCTCCCACTGCCATAAGTTATGCAGCTGCATATTAAACGCAAATGTGTGTGTGTGTGTGTGTGTATGTTTTGTGTTTGTGTGCGTGCAAGCGAGATACAATAAATGAGCCTATTTCTGGCGCTTGTCCCTTGCCAATGCCTGCGGTCCTTACACCAATTATCAGAGCCCCGCACATACACACACTCAGAAAGACACTGGGACCACACACACACACCAACAAGCTATATCATACACAGATTGAGAATATATTGCATTGCTAATGGTCAATTTTCACACGCCTGCTTAAGCAAATGTTGGTCAATTCAGTTCAGCAGCCGCAGCAGAAGAGACGGCAGCTCCTCCACTGACCCGTTCCCCTCTGGCCTTTGGCTATCTCGTCTCCTTTGTCCAATGTGCGCTGCATAAACAAACAAGCTGCTGGGCTAGCACCAATAGAGACGGAGATGGAGATGGAGATGGAGATGGAGATGGAGACTCCTGCTTACATATTTACACATTAAGTGCGATCATAAATCAGCTATTCAATTCACTCGGGTCCATTCCGAGTGCTAATTTTGCCAGGCAGCTCAAAGGTGTCAATGACACGAGCTGAAAGCAAAAGCTGAAGCTGCAGCCCAATCAGCCTCACATATCTCACAATTTCTCACTCGATCCAGGGCGAATTCGCGCAGCAGTCACAACAGCTATTAGTGCTCCAATGGGCTAACGAGGCTTTAATACGAACCGGCCGGGCTTCTGGCAGACAGTTGGCGGGATTTAAAATTTGATTGCATGCAGCAGAAAATGGAAAATGGGGCGCCTGTGACAAGTGTGAAGGACAACGTCTCGTTGACGGCGCGCTGAGGCGTTGCCAAACAGCGCGTAAAGTTGAAGAGCACACAGGAAAACATTCACGCACACAGACAGGCGACAGACACACACTCGCACACAGGCACACGCACACATACAGACATACTCTTGCAGCTATGCTCCATGTCTGCTTTGCCGCTACAACTCAACGCAATTCCAATGTCTGCAATCTATCTCAACCACCCACCCGCTCTTACTCACTCTCTCTCTCTCTCTCTCCCTATCTCGCTCTCTCTCTTTCTATAACTGCTGTCGTTTGCTCTTGATGGCATTTGGTGATGATGCGTTTAAGTGTGTTGATTGCACAAAAATTGAATCTTAAGGACATATTTGCATTTGATTATTTGTTGCTTGTAATTTATATGCAAAATTAGAGCAGGAATCTACGCCCAGCTTCCTGCCAGCAAATAATATTTATAAATGAACGACCTCTGCGTGCGCGTGACATATTTTATATTTTATTTGGCTACATGTCGAGGCAAACAAAAGCCAACAACTACTTCGATTTCTGCTAAAAATGCTAAATGAATATTGCAAATCGTTTTCCTTCCATCAACTTTATTACGGCACACTAATTGAAAATTATTTTTAATATGTCTGAAAGCTTTCGCGGTGCAAGTCGCAGCCGCAGCCGCAGCCGCAGCGCCAAGCAGGAGGCGGACCCTCACATGTCACAAGTGTTCTCTACTCATATTCTTGCACGGATTTGTTTGCTCAATTCGGATTCAATGCTGCTCGGGATCCGTTTGCTCTGTGCCGCTGCCGAGATGCTGGGGAATATGTAAATGCTTTAATTTTACTTGCCTTCCCCGGTCTTCGATACTCGTCCTCCACCTTGAACATCCATTTCCCTTTGCCGCTTCCCTTTTCCCATTTTCGTGTAATTCGATAGACTTGCTGCCGTCTCCTTCGTGTTTGCGGTCGCCAAAAAGCGCGTGGCCTGCGCTCCCGCTGAATGTGTTGAAAACAAGCCAAGTGATGCGAATGTGAATGCGGATGCGGATGTGGCTGCGAATGCGAATGCGAATGCGAATGCGGATGGGAATGAGAAAAGCACGTAAAGCAAAGTTGCACTTGCGTAAAAGTTTTGGTTTCTCCACGTTTTGTTGCAAATAAATTAAGTGCAGGCGACGTTGAGGCTTATTGGCACAGCTTTCGCTTATTTTGTAAACAAGCGCTTGGCGGCAGGCGGCGAGGCAGGGCACGGAGCACACCACACCACACCACACCACACCACAGTTCAGCGTAGAGCACACAGAACAACACGAACCTTCGACGCGACCTGTTTCCGCTGTCAGTTAATTCAAATAGCGCTGAGAACCCACGAAGCTGTTGCAGTTGCAGTTGCAGTTGTCAATGCACCGGCAGACATTATCGCCGCCCCCCGGCCTCACCCCTGGACACTTAGACTTCTGCCCTGTTGTACTGACTTGCTCGACGGATGTCAATCGATTTTATTTCTTCTTCTTCTTCTTCTTTGTTTACTCTTCACTCGCGTGTCAAAAAACAGAAGAATAAATACATTGCCACAAAACATTCCTTGGCATTCAACATTTAGAATTTCGTCGTTCACTGCGTTCCACAACATCGAATGAATTGAGAACTTATAGCAGATACTCCGCATATTGATTGAACTGACTGTAAGAACAAAGCACAGACAGTTGGCATTGACTTATATAATAATACACATATATATATTTATTTTATACATTAAAGAAAAATGCCTCTTTCTAAGCATCGACCTTCCAATGCAACGTATTTGAGTTAAATCTAATTATTTCGATCCATTACCACATGATTCAGTATTCAGTTTACGTTGCATAGAACAGGCGCTCATGCCTGCTGGCAGACGCTCTTAAAGTCCAAAGTCCTGCACTTTGGAGTAGGTGCGGAGGCAGCGACGAGTGTGCATCATACCAAAAGGCAGCAAATCAGGAGTGAACAGGAGCGTGGCGCAGTCACCATGTTATCCGTAATCAACATCAGTTACGTCATGGAATGCAATGCACCGAGCAGCCATTGGGGGATTCCCGCACAGCGCTCCATATACAAAAATCCCAACAACACCAATGAAGAACTACTCCTCTCTCCGTGCGAGGATGCGGCAATCGCATAAAAAATGGAAAATGGAAGCAGCGCCATAACCGAGGCTCATAGCGGATGCGAAGCATACGCATCTTTCCGTGGACAGATGGCCGTGCTTAAGCCGTAAGCTCTCACCAGAGAACTTGGATTTTATATAATTATAATCAGCGTAAGTTCGTAGTCAACTTGTCGAAATATGCGTTACTGTTCCTCTGTAAACTCAGACATTTTAAGTTACATTTTAACTCAGACATGGGGTTACTATTCAGATGTTATATTATAAAATAATATAGATACGGAAATAAATTTAAATAATCGGATATTTTCAAGCTTGAGCCTGTGGAATGTTATATATTATCAAGGAATGAATTGATTTCGACAAAATGAGATTCTTGTAGCATTTTTATTTACGACCATCCTCAACGTCAAAACAATCGATTATTGGGATCGATTATTCACTAGAGCTTTATATAGATCGCTATAGCCCATTTATCAGTGTACAGGTAGATCGCTTTTTTCACACATTCATGTAGCCGCCGCTCTGAGAGAGGAGAGAGAGCTTGAGCTTCTTCATCGGAATGCAGCAGAGATGGTTGTAACTGAGTTCAACTGAGTTCATCCAAATAAATAAAAATAAATCAATGTTTTTATTCAGCTTTCATGTATTGTTTATTAATAAAATATAATTATATACTCTGGCTGCAAATATCGATTTGAAATTTACTTTAAAAAAACGAGCTCTTTGGTGTTGATGCTGACCTGTAATTTGTGTATATCCACGTGTCGTCGGGATTATAATTTGCCATTTGGAAGCTTAATTTTACGCATTTTCATTGATACAAAAGAATAAGAAAAAACGCTGCAATTACTGTTTCCACTGCAGTTTCAGTTTCAGTTTCAGTTTCAGTTGCAGTTGCAGTTAATTAGTATGCAGTGATTTTTAATGGCGTTAATTTCATGCCATAAATGACGCTCAGCAAGTCGTCAGCTCAATTTTGTGTTAATCAAAAAATTAATTAACTACAGTTGGACGCGTGCACAAAAATCAAAAATAAAATAAAGATATATGAAAAAAGAAACATACATATAATCAGACACCGGCTTAAAGTCCAACAAATTGTGGTAGCAAAAACATTTATGAATAGCATTAAAAAAACAAAAAAATACTATTCGTATTCTCCTACCTGGCTTTGACCTACTTCAAAAGGTGCTCTAGCTGTATATTCATATTAGTATTTATAGGAGGTCTCCAGCTCGTTATCTAGCAAGTTGTCGATTTTCGGATTCTTCCATAATTTTTAGAGCAGTTAACAGTTAAGTAAATTGTTGAAATGCATGCAGCTATCATAACTCGAAGTGGCCCTCGAACGATGTTCCCTGTGTAGCCCGACTCACCCTACCCGACTCCTGCTGCCTTGCAGGACGAAGTTTGTCGACAGGAAGTGACAGTTGATTTAACACGAACACACACGCTTACACTTGCACTTTATATATATGTATATACATATATATAGACAGACAGGCTTGCACCTGTCGTCAAAACTTGCATAAGTCATGAAAATGCATGCGCTCAGCTCGACAGGCCCCGTCCAGACTTTTTGTGAACTGGCTGGCACAGACTCTTCCGCCGCTCCACTCTGCTCCGCTTCCATTAAAAATGTCAACTCGAATGATTTTCGTGCTTACCTTGCTTTTCACTTTGATGCAAATGCCAGACCACTGCCTTAGTCCTTGTCCCAGCCCCAGCCCCTGCCCAGCCCCAGCTCCTGCTCCTGCTCCTGCTCCTGCGACAGCCACAGCCGCAGCTGCACAAGCAGAGTCAACACCAGCCAAAGATTCAAATTCAGCTTTACATTCCGATCCAGTGCTGCAAATTTATGTCAGCTAATTAAATTTAATGCCCATTGTGTGGCATTCTGCACTGAAAAGAAGAAGTCGACTCGCTTGACACGAATTCGACGACGACGAGGTAAACGATTCAACTCAGACTGCAAAGTGCGAAGACAAGGCACTTTAATATTTAAGCACTTCTGCAGTTTAAATAAAAGATTGACTACGCAGTGAGCACTGCGCTGAAGACCAAACACTCTAGTTGGCCCTGACAGCTACCAGACACAGTCACTTGGCCAGCAACAAATAACAGCACACATGTCAATTTGTTGTGACAAAGGAAATTTCTACCAAACTCGAAAAGCATACATACACGACAGCTCTCCATATCTACCTTCTATTCATGAAATCTATCTGCATTGAAGTCTTGGTCTGATGACTTTTACTTTGTTCTAAAAAGCAGAAAAATGTTTTCATATAGAACATTAAATTTCGTTTTAGAATTTAAGCTTGCGTGAATATTGTTGAGCTACTGAGATGTCTCTGAGTAGCTTTAAGATCATGCCACAGTTTCGTCTTTACTTTAGTTTCCTTCAATTCAGTTTACACTTTACACTTGGAGAAAGGAATTAGTGAGCATTTGGATGAACGATTATTATGATTAATGATTATGCTGATTATCGGGTGTGGGCCGTGTCTATATGTAAGTAGTAATATTAGATACATCTGAAGAGCTGCTGATGAAACCGCCACAGCACTTTCCAAATGATTATCATATTCATTGCAATCCAATTTCATATAATGTCGAACACAGTCTAATTAATATCAATCTGATGCTTTGTGGAGATTCTATAAGTCCTGGCACAATTAATGTGACGATAAGTTATAAATCTTTTACAAATCAAAATATATTGAACCAGATTGCGAAGCAAAGCAGTCGTTGCTAAATGAGACTTGACTTTTAAAGGATCAAAGACTTGTATTTTAAAGGATCAAAGAAGTATAACTATTTATTCGACTATACTCAAAAATGATTGAACTTACAATTGGAAAAAAGGTATTTGGGAAAATTTTGGCTCAGCTAATATCCAATAACAGTTAATATCCAAGTGCATTTTGTCATAACGTCAATCGTCATTTTGAACTGAATTAATACCTCCTGTCTTAGGATATAATTTATGATGAATGACCTTCCAGGTGAAGACAGGTACAAACAAAGGAAAGTAGAATCAGCGTTGCCTTAGCGTTGATGAATAACAGAAGATTTGGCGTTGAACTGGCAAATGGGGTAACGGCAGAGACATAACCCATTGAATCTAGTGAAGGAGAGAAAAATATTGAAATGAATTAAAAACATAATCAAGGACAACTATTTTAATTACCTGTCGGGCTCGTTTCGCCAACCTGCTTGACTAATGTTGATATTATTTATAATTAATTTATATAAAATGTAATTTTCCAATTTTAATCATCAAAGGATATCATTTTGTTTTATTAAGCTAATTGTTTGTTTTAGACTTTTGTCAACGTGGTCGCAGTCGCAGCAATTCTTCGCCTTGAGGTTTCATTTCATCTATTTGCCTTTCACTTCAATGAATCAATGAATTTTAGTAATTTAATTCACCCTATATTTTTATTATTTGATATGCTTCAACATCACAAACAATTTGTAATTTCAATTTATACTCGATTGGATTCAAGTCTCGTCTGATTTCCGACCTGATTCCCTCTCATTGTGCTTTTCCCATTTTCCCATTGTCCCTTTAACTTTATTAAGGTAAAATTGTGAAATTGATTAAAGTGCAGCCCACTGCCTACATACTGCTTGGTTCCTCGGTAAATTTATGAGTTGATCTCGAGAAAGAGGAACCCTTTGACTTGCCGCTGCCTAAGCAACCGCCGAATCCAACTCCTGTTTATGCGCTTATTTATTATTTCACTTGTATATGGGCAGAGCGCTTCTCGGGCTGTGGTTTGCCAGCGATTTGGGTTTCATTCTTCGGGCTTCATTTTTATGGCAATTTGACGCCATTTTATTGTCACACCGCAGCGTTGGCCACTTTAGAGTTGTCTCCGGCAGTCATAAATTCCGCCACGTTGGCCATTTCGTGGCATGCCGAGACATTAATTCGCTGCCAATGTCCGTGTGGCTGTTGTGGCCCCTATACCATTGTTGATGTTGCTGTTGCTGCTGCTGTTGCTGCTGTGGCTGCCGCTTACAGGTCTTACGCTTCCGCTAGGCGAGCGAACATAATTTATTTGCACTCGTTTTTGCTGTTCAAGAAACTTCATATTTTGTCGGTATTTCTAGCTGATTGGAAATCTACACACACACACACAATCACACATACATACACAGTCACTTCTGTGCATGCTTTTTCAATTTCATGCGAGAACAACAACAACAACAAGAACAAGAACAGTAAGCCAACAAGAAGTGCAGCCAAAGTTATGGTAGGAAAATCAACACCTTAAGAGTTGCGTTATCCAGCTGCAAAGGAGCAACATTTCAGTGGTGTATGGGTATGTGTGTGTGTGTGTGTTGGTGTGTGGGTGTGTGAAGGACGCGGTAAGCAGTAAAATGCCAAACGCAAATGTCGCCAATATCCCAATGGCAATCAATGAAAATTTATAGAAAATTGCGCACAAATAAAATTTTACGTTTGTTTGCTTTTTTCATTTACGACGGCAGCACGCTCTTTTCCCTTTCTTTCGCTCTCTCTCTCTCTCGCTCTCTCTTTCTCTCTCTCTCTCTCTCCCTCATCTATCTCGCTTTGGTTGCTTAGCCCGTTTTGTTGGCTTATTGAAATGCATTTTCTTGACTGTTGCTCGTCATTGCATTGCTCTTTTTGTTTTGTTTTTTCGTTTTGCTTGTGGCCGCAGCAAAACGATTTGCTTGGCTGCAATTGTTCTAGTTCTGTTTGTCGTCCAAACAGATGCTGCTGCAGCCACGCCTCCCTCGCACCCACGCCCAGCACTTGTGGCTGTGCAGCCCAGCATGAGGCGAGCATCTCAACACTGTTAATGCCTACGATAGTCGTTTACCATTTCGGTTAATTGAAACATACAAGAGCAGCCCCGCGGCAACGATGCGAGAGAATCTCCTCTATACACACAGCATTGACCATGTCCTGTCGCCTGCCAAGTGCCAAAAGTACAAATTCCTTCATATTTTCGAATGCTTTTTGCTGGCCACTGTTTTTAAATTTTCAGCTCAAAGCAAAGTTGGGAAGCCCTTGGCGCTGCTTTCACTTTGAACGCACTTGGCCCAGAAAAAAACTAAGCTGAACGCATTGCAGTCGGGTGCCACGGGTGAAACCGACTGAGCACTACCCTGTCATCAAGCTCTTCAATATTGGCTAGTTAAATGAACTATCTGCCCAAGTAGTTCGCATCTTTCTGAAGATCTAGCTTTCTTTTTGTTGCCATTCAAATTTGATGTCTTTACAGCACAGTTGATGAAGAATAAAGATTATATTATTAAGTATTTTTGATTCAATCATCTACATTCAGTAGTATTGGTTAGCTTTATACAAACTCGACTGCAAATGTGACACGAATATGCTCTCTCTCTCTCTCTCTCTTACATCTCATTTTGTGCACAAAGTACACAAATAAACAAAGCTTTAGTTCGTGCTTCCTGCTTTTTGTGCAGCACATTTCGAAATGCAGTGCAAAAAGTAACTTTGTTGAACTATGTGAAACTTGAACCGTTGCAATTGCTGGGAGCAGCTGCGCTTATCTAGAGCCAAAAAAAAAAGAGCCTCATGTATTTCCAGAGTACGTTTAAATAAGCCGAAACAATTAACAGAGACGGATTGTTAGGTGTATGTCTTAAGCACGCTGTTTCCTTAAGAGGTTCTTTTAACCAATTCTCGACAGATGGAGTGAACTTTTCATTAGCTAAATAACATTTATCACTCTAGTTTAAAAAATACAGGAAAAGGCTATTCATGTCTAACTAACAAAATAATAGTATTTAAAATGTTTTTTTTTTTTTTTTTTTTTTTTTTTACACATAAGAATAATTACACAATAATCGGTAAGAATGCAATTATTATTTTTAATATAAAAAAAATGCTACATTTGGAGATATGTTTTACGTGTTGCTAGAGTATGATTGGTCCAAAAAGTGTTTTTTTACTTCTTCTTGTTTCACAATTAATGTTGGGTTTGATTGAAGTACTTTAAGCCCTGTGGGTTGAGAATAATGTGGGTTAAGAGGGTTCAGCTGAAATGAAACTATGACCAATCAACGTGTAAATGAAAAGATTATAGAATTAGCTGATCAAATCGCACAGTCATAATATCTATGGAATCTCTTGATAGACATAGGACACCTAATTAATTGTTTTGAGTAGTGAGTAATGCAGTAAAAAAGAGAAACCTTATTAAGAGAAAGAATTATTTAAAAGTCATATTAAAAAAAAAAAAAAAAAAAAAAAATGATTAATTACATAGTTATAACGGGATCAGCACTTATTGTAGGTTGCTTCAACTTGAATATTTGCATTAATAACATTCCCAGGAGCAGGCCCTTGCTTGCTTTAGGTGCCTGTGCGTGTGTATGTGTGTTGGTATATGTATAGGTGTTTGTATGAGCATTAAGCAATTATGAAACTTACACCGTCTTCTTGCTCTTATCGTGTATATTTTTATGGGTAACAAGTTTTGTGGGCCAGGCTGTATAATTAGCTCAAGCTTAAAGTTTTCAGCAAGGCCGTCGAGAAACATGTACACAGAAACAACAAAAACAACAACAACAATACCAATACCAAAAACGTCTGCATAAACAAACAAATTTTGTAAAAGTTTGTACATAAATATATTTTTTTTGGCGTACGCTAATTAATACAATTAAAAATTAAATAACTTTCAACTTAATTCCCGACGCTTCATTTACCCGACCTGAGTGTTGAGGCCGTTTTACTTAGCTCCCCGGGGATTGTTGGTGCAGTCGGTATTGCTGTTGTTGCTGGTTACATGTTATTGCCCTGTGAGTATCGGCCTACACCACAACTGCTAATTGTGGGCATATTTGCTTTGGTCCAGGCTCAAAGCAGTCTGCTCCACACGACCACAGAGAGCACGAGCAGACGTAGAAGCAGAGAGCACAAGCCAATCCTTATGTCAAGCAGCATAGCCAAGCGTGGAAACCAACGCCACTTTATGCACAAACGAGACCCCAAAGTGCCTTCAACCACCCCCGCCGATGCCACCGCAGAATGAAGATGTGTGCAACAAAAACACAAATATTGCATATCAATAATAACTCTTTCCCTGCCAGCCTGGACTGTGTGTGTGGGCGTATGTGTATTTACATGCGTCCATATAGGTGTATGTGTGTATGTGTGTGTGTGTGTGCAGGATATCTACATTTTTGGGTGGGCGAAGAAATTTTCCACATCATTAGATGGGAAAGCACTCGAGTGAGCTATCCGGGGAGTTATTTTGCTTGTTTCCTTGGCTTTTCTTGGCTTTCGCTGGCTTTAAGCAAGCGTTCTACGCAGCTACTGTTTTTTTCTGTTTTTTCGGTTACTGCTGCGAGTGCCATTCAAACTCATCACTCGCCATATTCATCAACTTGATTTCTGTTTGTGCCATGTGTCTTACGCTCTCGCTCCCTCGCACAGTCGCTCTCCCTCTCCCCTGCTCTCTGGCAGAGGACGCCTTTAACTCACAAAAGCCCCAAGCCGCGTATTGGAGGGCAATGCCAATCCTAAATAAGTTGTACGCGTTGAGTGGACAAAAGCTACCCAGAAGCCGGCTGAGCGAAAAGCACGCGTGTTTACAATGTTTACAATGAAAATAATGGGATATTTGTAAGAGCATTCCAGCGAAAGCTTTGGAACGCGAAATACTGGTGACGGACCGGGGCAATGCCATAAAAAAGCTCAAGCTCTGCGAGGATAAGCTTTACCGTAGTTCAAAACACTTAACCCATGCTAACCAAAGAGCTTCCCCATCAGAAGCGAATACACCTTCCAAGTAGAGTCGCCTTTTGTTGCAATAGCTAGCCAAAAAGAAGTATTTATTTTATGTATTATTACTAATTGGAGAGATGAATGCATACGACTAAAGATACATAAGTAGAGATAGGTAATCAATTTTAGAGTAAAGTCTAGGGAAGTTTCTTAAACTTCAACAGGCACTCGTACAGCGTCAGCTGGCGAGTCTCGGGCATCAGCATGAAGACCAGCAGCCCGAAGACGAAGCTCAGGCCACCAAAGGTGAAGAAGAATACCGAGTCCCGCAGGCTGTGCTCGAAGGCGGCCGCCATGAGGCCCAGGTGCAGGGCCTGCTCCACGATGAGGACGCCGGCCAAGCACCTTGCCTTGTGCGCCACGCTGAAGGCCTCGCCCGTGTAGACCAGGGCGGGCACGGCGACGCCTGCAGCTACAATTAGCTCGAAGAGCAGCATGAGCAGGGCAATCGCCTGCAGGTTGATGTCGTAGTAGGTCTTCTTGACGGCCTCCAGATGCTCGAAGACGCCGCCCACGATGACGATGACAATGCCCGCCACAAAGAGCGACAGCGAGCACAGCTTGCGGCGCCCCTGCCAATCCACCAGCAAAGCGCCGCCCAGGCTGCCCAGCAGGCCACAGAAGGCCAGCCAGTACAGGCAGTTCATGTCGCACTCGAGTCCGTGCCAGCTGACCACCAGGAAGGCGCGGTTGTAGGGCAACGAGAGCGCCAGTGCGGCGAAGCAGCGCAGGAAGAGCACCTTGAGTAGCGGCAGCAGACGGCGCGACCAACGCTGCCAGCCGGAGTCGAGCGAGCCATCCGTGAATCGCTCCCAGTCGCTGGAGTTGTGTAGCTGGTGGCAGTCCTCGCGCAGGCGCATGAGCTCCGTGCCGGACTGCGCATGGCCGTTGAGCTGCTTGAGCGTGTCGCTGACCGCCATGTCCCGCTCCTGGCGCAACAGCAACAGCGGCGACTCCAGCCGATATGACAGGGACAGTATGACCGCCGCCACGCCCAAGGCGGCCAGCAGGATGCCGTGCAGCTGATCAATGTGCATCGTGTAGCCCCTCTCCACGGGCTCCAGGGTGTACCAGAGGCGCGTGTAGAACACCTGCACGCAGACGCCCAGCCACAGGAAGATGCGCTCGCAGCTGAGCAGCATGCCACGTATGGACTTGTTGGCCATCTCCGAGCCCGTGACCAGGGCCTGCACCTGGGTCAGGCCATACGCGGCGCCCACGCTGACGCTGCTGTAGCAGGCGGGGATGAAGTGGCGCGGCAGCAGCAGATTCAGTATGCCAGCCACAAGCAGCAGGAATCCGCTGGAGGTCTGCAAGGACAGAGAGCCAAGTTAGTGTATCTGTGGTATATGATATCAATATGGAATATACAACGAGCGACTGCTGTTTGCTCTATGGTACATCCCCGAATTCAGTTAGGGCTAATGGCTAATGGCGAATACTAGTCGAAGTTTATCAGCTATTGGCAGTGAGATTAGTCGCTAATTGCGGGCGCAGCACTTACGTAGGCCACGTTTTTGGTAACGCGCTGCACAAACAGCGCCGCCAGCAGCGCACCGAAAGCGGCCCCAATGAACCAGCTCATCATCAGATTGTGGGTGCTGTAGCTGTTGAGGAACTTGCCCGCGGGCGTATCGAATATGGACCAGGCGAGTCGCATGCCGCTGCCCACGAACACCAGCGCAGCTGCAGGATACAGATATATCAGATATGGAAGGGAATACTACCACTACTACTACTGATCGAGGTATTCCGCGACCTTACCCGCGGTCAGGGACTGAAACTGCAGGCGGTAGCGCCACAACTTTCGCAGCCACGACAGTTTGCCCTCCTCCTCGATAGTCGGCAGAATGGGCATTGTGGAAGACTTGTCTGTCCTGTCCTATTTGAGCTGTGTACACTTAGATTGATTTATTTGCAGGCACGCACTGTCACTCGCAGGTATTTTTCGCGTTTGTATTCTGTTTATTCGGTTTGGGTTTTCTAGGTCTAGAAGTCATAGAACTTATCACTTATCACTGTTCTGACCGTAGCCGTCATTTTCACACACCGAGTTACATACTACGATTGATTTTACGATTTCTGATTTTTCGCGACTCCATACACTTGCCCCCTGAGCGCTGGCCAGTTGCTGTTCGCCTGACCGACTGGTTGCCTGTGCAGTTGATAAACGGAAAGCGCTCACAACAGTCGAGATCGTCGAAGCCCCGATAAGATAAATGCCAAATACAAACGAACAAGCAAACGCACAAAAGTTCTCGCCCGCTCGCTTATCAATATGATTACTGGATATAAATAAATTAATTAAATTTGAATAGTAGGCGTCAGAAGCGGCAGCATGGACACAAATGCCAAAAGACTTCCAGGCTGTTTGTTTGCTGATATCGAGGTGAGCTTCGCATGCTCTACACTGAGCAAAATCATTTAAAATCATTCCTTATCATAAGTAAATAATTTAAATGTATCCCCATGCCATGTCCAGATGCCAAATTATATCAGTAATACTTAATAAAATTAATTGATATCTATGAACTTCCACTCACAGGTAACAAAATAATACACAAATAATTAACATTGGATTACCTCATGAAAGCTCTATTCAAAATGTGCCATGTTATTCAGCAGATGTTGTTTTACTCCCTGCTGCTTGCTGTGGGCTCACCGTCCACCGATAATCAGCAATCGGCATATTGTTTATCCATTCCGATTAATTCTGTCAAGTACAGTGATCACTCGCCGTGTATGCCAAGCTTATCCAAACCAATTGCCGTTCATGCAATAATGCATCGCGCCATTCGATTGGAGTACAGAATTTAACAAAATCAATTACAGACGCTTTTCGCATTTATTGCACGTTCCATAAATAAATACAGAAAACTCTTGCAACGAATATTTTTCTTTACATGTCAAAAAGTCAATTGAGTTGATGCCCTTTTTAAATGTTATAGATGCACGATAAATGTACATATATATAAAATCTTTATATTTTTACTTAAACTAGGCCATAGTCATTTTAAAGTCCGTATGTATACAATATTGTGTTATTATATGATAGCTATTTATTTGTTGATATTTTTGTTATTTAGCAGACTCTGGATTGTGGATTCTAGATTCAAGGTTTTGATTAGAAGTTTCATACATTTATTATTGCAGTATCAATCGGCTTCATCTTATCTTTGCTCATTCTTGCAGTTAAACCTACATGAATATTGTATTTTTCTCTCTCTCTCTCTCTCTCTCCCTCTCTCTCTCTCTCTCTCTCTCTCTCTCTCTCTCTCTCTCTCCCTCTCTCTCTCTCTCTATTGCTATGTGTCTCTCTGCCTTTCCATTTTCTGTTTATATTTTTATTGTTCTTTCTAGTTGGTTCTCTGCTCTTAAGTCATGTGTGTTTTATCGACTTTTATCAAAAAAGGGCAATACAATAATCAAACGCAAGTGCATGATGTCTTAGGTATATATTTGTGTATACATTTATAATATATTAATATTTATAAGCTATAACAAACATTCTCCGACTCGTCCTAATTAGGTATTACTGTCTGTCTGTCGTCTAGCGTAGACATAACAAATATTTATATTTGTGTTAGCAGATAAATGCAGTCAGAGGTGCATAATCATTTGTTGATGGATTTCGCAATATTTGTACGTCATTCAACTGGCGATTGATAGTAAATATTTCAGCAATCGAACTCTTATCATTTGGTTAACGTCAAGCAAATAATTATAAATAAAATGGCATATATAATAAAATAATAAAAATAAAAACAGTCAATTTTTCTTTAACAGGATTCAAAACTGGACTTGTATTATCCTCTTATAGTCATGAGCGAGCACTAGATGCCAGAATTGGCCGCTGATTAGACACTTATTGCAAGAGTTTCGGATAATTGCAGGGTATTACAGCCGTTATCAGTCGTTCAATAAATATATGTATATAGGAATATGTGCAAAAGGTGCTCCTTATGGAGCTACTACGTTTGCCTACATCTAGCTAATATTAAATGGCAAAAAGTCTTGGTGAGCCGACTGCTTCAGGAGAAGTCGCGAAACTTTTGCTGCGCCTGACGCAGCGTCAAGTAGTTGGTCTCTGGCAGATACCAGTGGCCGAACAAAAAGCCCAGCAGCGTAAACACGCCAAGGCCGTAGAAGTAGATGCAGTTGGTGTGCACATTGAGCTCCACGTAGCACACGGCTAGCTGAATAGTTAGCTCTACGATATAGGCGATGGCGATGCACGTGCGCTTCACGGACAGCGGGAAGGCCTCCGATAAGTAGACCGAGCTGGGCGCGAATCCGAGGCCGGCAAAGAACTGGAATATCAAGAGCATCCACACAGCCTTCCTCAAGTCTGGCAGTCTAACGAAGTCTGCACTCGAGAACCTGGTAGCCAGTCCAATAGACGCAGCCCCACATATCATGAAGCCAATCAGCTGAGTCAGTTTCCGACCAAGCGTGTCCTGGACAAAGGCGCCGCTGCAACTGCCCGCCAGCCGCAGCAGGCCAAAGAGCACGTACGGACCGCTACTGAGTCCATAGACACTGGTGCTGGCCAGCGTGAGCGTAAAGACGATCAGCATGCTCGTGCTCATGGCGTAGAGTGCACGGAGCAGGCAGAGACGCAACAGAGCGGGCAGTGCTTGGCACCAAGCCTCAGTACTGCGCAGTGAATTGTTTTGGGCTACGTAGGAGCTGTGCTCAGTCAGCTGATCGCTGGTTTCCACCGTCACGGCTTTGGGATATTGCAGGCGGATCAGTGCATCGATGGCTAGCTCCTGCTCGCCCTGGATCAGCAGCTGCACTGGCGACTCCACAATGAATACGGTGGCCAGGAAGAGTGCAATGGCCCCATAAATGGTACAGAGCACGCCCTGCAGCTGGTCCGCCGTCAGATCATAGTCCGGGCTCCAGCTGACGCTGAACACGATCTGCATGAATATGCCCAGTGTGCAGCTCAGCTGCTCTGTGACGGACACGTAAGTTCCACGCTTGTAAAAAACCACCAACTCGCCGCCTGTGGACAAGGTGGCGGGCAGCGCGAGTCCATTGGCCAATCCATTAAGGAAACGCGCAGCCATCATGGCATCCACATTCAGCTGCGTCGCAGTAAATAGAATGCCGCCAACAATGGTGAGCAGGCAGCAGAGTTGCTGAAGGAAATAAAACGCTTATCAGTTAGATTATCTACATGTGCAACCAGCTATTGTACGTACCATTAGCAATTTGTAGGTGAGGCACCTGGAGAATACCACGCCGAGCACGGATCCGATGATAGCCCCGATGAACCAAGAAATCCGTAGAGGCATACAGATTACTATTTCGTCTGCCAGATTGTCGAAGCCTATGCTCCAGGCTATGTTCATGCCGCCCGACAGGAAGATTAAAGCAGCTGTACGAGGAGTGAAATAAATGCATAAGATATGACAATGACTTTATCGACTGAAGTTTCATTCTACAAGGAACTTAAAAATCACCTTCGGTTATAAATAATACAATTTGTGTTGCTTTATGAGTCATCAAAATTTTCTATTCTTACCAATGCAAGTATCTGAATATCACTTCAGAAAAACCACAAAAATAATGAGTAGCCTCGAAATTCATGGAAATACTTCCGTCCTATGAACTTGTTGAATGATTTAAGACTTACCAGCGCCCAAGGCATTCGCCTGAGGCTGATTGCGCATATCACGAATGCAACAGCTGGTTGGCTGTTCATAGAGTATTTGGCGTCGCGGAGGAGACTCCTGGGCTGATGGCTCGGGCAGTGGCGAGTAGCCCACGGTGGACTGTGACATCGTTCGGTGATATTCATTCTTTTGTTCCATGTCTATTGTGTGTACGTCCTTCTATGTCGAGGCACAAGAGAACACTACGCGAACCGAAATATCAAAATATTTTCGACTCCGGAGCGAACAGGTTTCGGTGTTACTTATCCATTGGTAAACGTTTCTTATCGCACTGATTGACAAATGCTAAGAGTCCATACATAGAATCAGCGGCCATCGTTATCGAACAACCACAGCGCAACCCTTCAGCCAGTGACTTATCTATCCATGTTTGTATTGAGTTTTGAGTACATTCGATAGATAGCAAATGTTTCTCTTTGTGAACATAGGTAAATTCGCTTTTGTACAGGTGAACACCTGGAAAAAAGAGAAAGTTTTTGGAATGAGCTCTATATCAGAAAAAAGTGCGGTGAGACTTTTATACTGATTATATATATATTTATTTATATATCAACCCGTTTGCTACTTTGGCATTTCCTCGCTCTGTCCAAAGAATTTTTTTACACTCACAGTATTATATATGCTATTTGGCTATTGTTTTCATAAACAACTCTGACTCAATGTTTGTTTATTAACAATGTAAGGTGGATTTTTCGACCTTCAACAGACATACAAAGTCATATTCTCAAGATAAAAATGTATTGTTTTTAGTTTATCTGGCTTATTATTCTGGGTCTTGATAGCGTTTGCAGTCGTTTGCATAAGTACATATTGCTTGGGAATAGTAAAATGCCATGTATAAATGGTTTCTTGTCTCCTTGCAAAAAAAAAAAAAACAAAAATAAATAAAATAAAAACATATTTGTTCAATTAAAAAGAAAAACGATTTAAGTAAAAATATTGCGTTTTAAATAAATATCTAAAAATCTTCATTGATTGAGCTTGCCGTCATAACATAATATAACGTAGTGGAAACTGCTTCACATTAATACTAAATCCTAAATAGCACATGCCAAATTAGCGGTAGTTTTAATCTAGTGCTTCCCGATCTTGCATGCCGATAGAACTGAATTTGACATAGAGCTCCCACTTCGAACTGATCAAAGTGCAAGAAAATACGTTTATATTGCTTGTGATAATAGTTAAGAACAAGTAAGAAAGCTCCTGTCGGGAGTATCCGACTTGGACATATGCTCCAGCGTGCCTAGATATGCTATTCCAAACAGAACATGTATGATATGGGATCAGTTCGAGAAGTTCTAAAGGGCTTAGAATATGAACGTGGCTGTATTGAATGTATTGAGAGCGCTTGGTAAGCAAAGCTTTGCATAAGCTTTTAGAGTCCGACCACATAGTGAGTGCCCTGCCAGCTGTGAAAAAACGTTACATTTACCAGGCAAAGCAGCGGATCCCTTTTGACTGAGATTTGCCAAAATATATATGAGCATTCGCAAAGCTTTTCAGATATAGAGCAACAGACAAGTTGCCAAATCATGAAACGTGTTTGAGTTTACCATTTGCTTAAGCCATGTCCTGGGACACTGTTTCCAACATAAGAATCGAAATGTCTTACTTACTGTGGTAAATCTAGCATATGCTATTCAAATCAGATAAATATATTTAGTTAATAAATATGTACAGAATAGGTATACATACAATAGACTGGAGTATGCATGCGCAATAAGCTTATCTACATTAATAGTTCAATATAAATTATAAAGCTGATTAGATAAATACTGATTAGATATGCCACAAATTGCTCGTCAAATGTTTTTAGGGGAATTCGCTCGTACAATTAATGGTTTAAGCAATCTAAGCTGCCTTCGGCTTCTGCATGGTCAAAGCAATCGCTGAAGGTGCTCTGAGGCGCTAGTGGTTGTTGTTGTGGGTGGGCGTTGCTCGGCGTACCTCTGTTAAGGTAGGGTAGGGCTGAAAAACAGTGACTTTCTGTCTCCCTTCTGTAGGTTGATGATCCGGTTCTGCCAAAAAAGTCCACTCCAGTGGCTCTAATAATAAAAATTTGTCGTCTGCCATTTCGCTCGGAAACGGCAAAAGAGTTTTTAGCTCTATGAAACTAACAGCAGCGCGTCCATACCTACTTTTTGTTGATATCGAATGATACCAAATAAAATATTACCTTTTTATGCGATTCGTAAGTGTCGAATCCCACTGGGCACGGACCGTATTTTATGACCCCATATCACATTCTCTGATGGCTGGGGATTACCCGATAATAAATTTTAGTCTTTGCCGTGTAGAGCTAGGCGATGCGATATTTGTAGATGCTGATTCATAGTATATATATAGATACAATCATAATTTCATTATAATAGCTATCCCAAATGGGATGATTAAATTAATTAGTGTTTATTTTTGAAGCGTAAAAGTTCGTATTACAGATAATGTTAGATTTTGTTGCTTAGATGGACAGCCCGTTAAAAGCCCTTGCTCAGGAAACCCTTGAATTTTTCCTGTGACTCACGTAGTGTAGTACGCCGGGTCTCTGGCAGACACCAGATACCGAGCAGAAAGCCAAGCAAGCAAAGTCCAGCCAAAATGCAAAAGTAAATCCCATGACCTGTCTGGCTGTAGGAAGCAGATGAGGTAATAATATAGATCAGCATTTCGACAATGAAGGTGAAGGCAATGCAATGCTGCTTGACGCTAAGTGGAAACGCTTCAGTCAGATAGGCAGAGGTGCCCGAGAATGCAATGCCAGCAAAAACTTGGAAAATACACACGATGATAAATAAGGCATCCCTGTCTATGTAGGGTAGGTCATAGATTAGTTTGGCAATTCCAATGGCCATGCCACCGCAGCCCAGGAGACCCAGAAGCGTTGGTTTCTTGCGGCCCGCCGACTCCACGCATAAGCTGATGATGAAGGCTGGCAGCCAGCGACAGCCGCTGTATACTATGTATTGCCAGGTAAGTGTGTATAGCGATATATATAAAAGCGACTGGGACATTACTAGGGCGTATAACACAAATACAGAAAGGCTCATGGCATTAAGGGCCCGTAGATAGCAGAGACGCAACAAGGCTGGCATGGCCTGGACAATGCTCTGGCCAGTGGAGAGCTCTGCGTTTTGTGCCAGATAACGCTTGTGCTCCTCCAGCTGCACGAAAGTCTCTGTGGTCATCGTGTAGGGGCGCTGCAGGCGGCGCAGTGCATCAAGAGCTTGCTGCTCGTTTCCATTGGCCAGCAATATCACTGGCGACTCAATGCACAGCAAGCAGGCAACGATTAGGCCAATCAGTCCATAGACAGCGGACAGGACTCCGTGCATATTCTCGCCATTGAAGCTGCTGATGTCCGATGTGTTCCACGATGTCATATATATGACCTGAATGAAGAAACCAGTCATGTAGCACATCTGCTCAATGGTCGAAGCCGTCACTCCACGCATGTAAGGCACTGAGACTTCGCCGGTCAATGCCAAGGCTGGGGCGAATGCTAATCCATTGGCGATGCCATCCAGATAGAGGCTCGCCTCAATGGCTCTGATGTTGAAAGTCGTGGCTGCCATTAGGACTCCCCCGATCATCACAAGAAGTGAGCAGAAGCACTGAAGAAGAAGAATGTGAGGTTGCATTTGAAAATTCGGGCCATGATGCGGGCATGCTTACAAAGACAATTTTCTTGGGTAGCTTGTTAGCCACGAAGCAGCTAAGCACGCCTCCGATGATGGCACCTATAAACCATGCAACGCGCGTGTGCAGAGGAGCAAAAGAAAAATACCAACTGTGAAAGCCGATGCTCCAGGCAATGTTCATGCCACCCGAAATGAAGATGAGCGCAGCTGAAAACATAGAAAATTATATTTAGTAATTGAATTGCAGGCATTAATGGCTAGCTGAAAAGCCCACAGTCAGGTTAGCCAAGCGCAAGGTAGATTGGCACTGTACATCTTATCTAGAGCACTTATTTTTATGGCCAGCTGAGTAATTTCAGATGATTCAGCCGTACGTACCAGCTCCCACAGCATTGGACTGTGGCTTGTTCCGCTGGTTTCGGTTGTACCAGCCATTGGGCTGCACTGTTATTATGGTGGTTGACATCTGTGGTGGGCGTGCCCCGTAGTTTTGTGGTGGAGTAGGTCCATAGGCGTGTGGTGGCGGTGCTGGTCCATAGCTCTGCGGAGGCGTCGCTCCATAGCTTTGTGGCGGTGCAAAGCTTGGAGGTGGCACAGGATATCCTGGTTGGGGGTATGCTTGCTGTGGGTACCCCTGCGGTGGGTATCCTTGAGGCAGATACCCTTGCTGGGGATAACCTTGTGGGGGGTAGTTCTGCGACCCATCGGTTGGCGCTGACGCAAAGCCATACGCTGGTGGTTGGGGTGGCATATGTTTATCGTTCATTTCGCTATTGATGAACCAGCCTCAACTGCTTCGGATCACTGGCATTTGGCAACTGAAAGCTCAAGTCCATGGTCAGGCATTTTTTGTAAAGTTTTTGACGAATTCGACACGCGGGACTTGATATGCGCTTATCGCTGTGCTGATAAGCCTCACCCGGAATCACAGTCGAACCCTAAACGTGTATTGGTGACAACAGCGCCTATCACATTGTTCATATAAAATAGCAAATGCGGGTTAGACATATAAATATAATACCACCTTTGTGTAACCATGTTCAAGTATAAATCAAACACTTCAAATTTCGCAAATTTTATAAAAGTTCTTATCTGCTTTATTATATGAGACAGTTAAAAGAGAACCTAACGAAACACTTTTTTGGTCGACTAAGCGATTTTTCTAATCAAATTTGACTGAGTCATTTCATGGGAAAAATCCCCTTTTTTTATATAAAAACGAGCTCTTCTCAGTGATAGCAGCTAAGAGCTACGATCAAACTCGCTCACAGTAGGAGTTCGCCTACAACATGGCCGAGTGGTGCCCCGGCTGGAACTACTCCATTTGTGGCAGGGTTCTGCGCTGCTTGAACGTTTCCCAATTGCACCCCCTGAAGCAGCTGGGGGTGCGCTATTTGCTGATCTACGTTGCGAGATGCTGTCCATACGCCGTCGACAGTGGAAGAAGATACAGCTTCAGCAACTCATCAATCAGCATCTCGAACAGCAGCATCAGGCCAGCAATAGGCCGCAGCAGCAACAGTGGCAACAGTAGCAACAGGGACAACATCAACAGCAACAGCGGCAAGCAAGCAACCGCAATAGGTATAGAGAACGGGAGCGCTTGGAAGATGTCGTTGGCTATGAAGATCGTCACAGCTAGTGCAGAGGCTGACGTTGACTTCATTATTCAGTTGGCTTTTCAGTCGTCGTAGCTCTATTGTGGGGCTTGGCGTCTTGACCCTCGCCTCGTTCACTCTGGCGGCCAGGAATGTGCATCAGCTAAATCAATGGCTGGAAGTCTGCCTACCACGGTATTAAGTAATCGAATTTCTGTTGTTACTCACGTCCGTGTTGCAAAACCATTCTAAAAACAAAAAACTAATTTGTTGTAATTATCTTAAAACGACAGTGTAAGAAAAAAAAAAAAAAAAAAAATGAAATGAAAAAGTTTGTTGTCGAAGTACAAACCATTTTCTCGGCCTTCTGAGATTGACTATCGAGAGTTTCAATTTATTCGTAATTTGCAGTTATGTAACTCATAGTAAAGAGTAAAGAGTAAAGAGAGAGGGGGAGTCGTAAGCGGCTTTGGTCAGCAGTTCAAAAATTCATTTAAAGAACTGGAATTTCCTAGGCTGACATCTGTGTTTAATTATAATATATACATAATAATGAGATTTGCAATGGTATTTATAGCATTCTTGGATTACCTTGGGAAAGGCAAGCATTCCAATCGATTCGAAACTCTGCTCGATTCTAATCAATACGTGAATAATCTCATTTCGCACATCGAAAATTATCTCTTTCATGAATACAAATTCAATAACATCGAAATCATAAAAATTCGTTAGAATACAAGCAACTGACATGACTTGCTCTTATATGGATATAGATATTAATGTTAATTGATTTTAATATAATAAATTATATCAATTCTGACAAGCTCAACTTAGTTTTATTTTAATAAAAAACAGCTTCTTTCATAGCAATGTTGTCGGTTTGACTATCCTGCTGTTGTTAGTTTAGTTCAGAGTTCAGAAGTCCTCGTTGAACCATTTTCGTAACTTAAAGTGCGCCTTTGTCAGAGTTGTCAGCCTCGTCTCGGGCAAGCAAAAAATGCCTAGTAAGAAAAAGCTCAAGGATATGCCCCCCAGCACATAAAAGTAGAGCGATATGTCGGTGTGTGTGGGCGTCACCATGCAGCAGCCCATCCTGATCATCAGCTCAGCGATATAGACTAGAGCCACAAGGTACGGCTTGACCGCCAGTGGAAAGGCCTCGGTCAGATAGACAGCGGAAGCTGCATGCGCCACTCCCGCGAAGAATTGAAAGAAAAACAATATGGTCAGAGCAGCGATCATGCGAGGCACGCGGTCAAGCAGACTGGCAAAGGCAACGGCGAACAAGCCGCCAGCGAAGGTGCCGAAGAGCGAGGGCTTCTTGCGGCCACCGGAGTCCATCAGGAAGACAACACAGACGGAGCCGCTCCAGCGCAAAGTGCCAAACACCACATAGGGCCAGGTGTGCGCGTGGGGCGTTAGCTCCACGGCTGTATCATACAGAGCTCTCCATACAATGGTGTTCAGGCTGAGGGCGTACAGCGAGCGATGAGCAATAATCTTTATCAGTGGCACGAGACCCCGCTGAAGACTTTGGCACCAGCTCAGGTCTAGGTTGGCAGCAACGTAGCGCTTGTGCTCGTCCAGCAGCAGGAAGGTCTCGCACGTCACTACGAATGGACGTTGCAGATGGCGCAGAGCATCCACCGCAGCTTGCTCACTGCGCCGCAGCAGCAAATACACCGGAGACTCGACGCAGCAGGTCAGCGCCAGGGCCAGGGCTACAACGCCATAGACAATGCTCAGCAGGCCGTGCACCTGGTCGGCCACAATGGTCACATTCCAGCCACTGTGCCAGATGGCCGTGTAGCTGAGCAGGATAAAGATGCCGAAATTGTAGCTCAGCTGCTCGAGGCTGGCGGAGAAGATGCCCCGCATCTCACACACAGACAGCTCGCCCACTGTGGTTAGCGTGGGCACAAAGACCAGGCCATTGGCAAAGCCATCCAAGTAGCGGGCGGCAATGATGGCCTTCGGTTGCTCCGGCAGCGTGAGGTAAAGCATGCCACAGATAAGCACCAGGCAAGAGCTCGCCACCTGTTGGCAGACGCATATTGATTAGCCTCATGCCTTCGAGTAGAAGATGGCTAGGGCATACTCACATAAACGGGTCGCTGTGGTGTCCGGTGGGTCAACACTGCGCTCAACGCGGCTCCAAGCAGCGCCGCTCCGTACCAACTGATTTTCATATGGAGCGTCAGCTGCAGAAGCTCCACATGCATCGAGTGCGCTGCAAAGCCGGCGCCCCAGGCCAAGCTCATGCCACCTGAAACGAAGATGAGCGAGCCAGCCCCGAGCGCGTTCCACTGCGGCAGGTTCTTGTGAGTGCGGCTTAGCCAGCTGCATTGGTCAGGATTGTGGCGTCTCTGCTGGTCCCGCTCCTGCTGGAAGGAGTCGGGCCGCGTTGCTGTCTTACCGCCTGTCATTGGCGTACTACCCGGAACCCATTGATCCCCTTCATATTTATAAGTCACGCACGGGCCGTTGTATATTATCAGCTTATCGCGGGCAATTACCATTTAGCGAAACTCGCTTCCGTTAAGCCCATCAATCCAAACACAAAAAATCAATATGATACACTATTAAGACTTTTAATTAGTAGTGATATAAGCACGCATAAATATGCGATAAGCCAGCTGGGCGAGCTTATTGCGCTACTGTCATTCAATAATCATGCTTTACAAAAATCATATTTATATATTTTTGCTTACAGCTTATAGCTAAGACTGTCAAGAAATTCGAGCACTCCTAATGACTCGCCCTATATATATGGCTGTATGGCTCAGTTCATATTCTGATGGGTTATGTGTACATGAACTACATTATTTTATTGAGTTATAAATCCAAGAAATCGGCCATTTTTTCGAAATTTCTTGAAGAACCGAAAAAATGAGCACTAATTGCTTTAGTAGCTACTAATCAGAATTGATATACTTTCCTATATGCATAATATTCGAAAATCTATATATATAAAAGAAAGTTGTGTAAAAGTGAAGACTGCTTATAACTTGATTTGGGCTGAACCAATTTTCATGGTTTTTGATTTGTTGGATTTGTCTCCGCAACGAGTTTAGTATAGGGTCTTAAAAATACTGAAAAAATTTGCCGAATACTTGAAAAACGCGGTTTTTTCCCCAAATGTTCAAATTTTTTTTATACCCAGTAGGCTTGGTAACAGTGACAGTTTTGACAATAGTGTAGAAGTAAATAAACAAATGTAGTCAGTCAGTCTACGGTCTCCTGACCTCGAGCAGACCTGACTATTCAAAAAAAAAAAAAAAAAAAAAAAAAAAAAAAAAAAAATTTTCAAATCAAAAGGAAAAATATTTCAAATCAAAAATCTGCAAAAAATCAAAAGATTAAAACCTGACTGTTCAAAAAATAAATAAAAAATTAAAAATTCGAAATTAAAAAAAAAAAAGGTAATTATTAAAAAGTGTATTTTTGGCTTTTTATATTTTCGGACTTTTAAACTTTATAAATATTTCAAATCAAAAATCTGCAAAAATTAAAAAAAAAATCAAAAGATTAAAACCTAACAATCAAAAATAAATAAAAAATTCAAAATTCAAAATTCGAAATTAAAAAAAAAAAGTTAATTATTAAAAATTGTATTTTTGGACTTTTACAAAAGCTAAATATCTCGAAAGTTCAGGTATTTGTTTGTCTCAAACATAAATTTGTGTAAATTATTTATATTTATATTTCTCGATTGTTTTATATGGTTTTGTGCGAGGGCAGTATTACTATTAATAAAAATGCCGCGTCCTAGAAGATCTAATCTTTCCCGGCGGACCCATAATGCAATTAGGCAACGGAATAGCGCGAGTCAATTATCTGACGAAGAGCGAGAAATCGCCCGAGAAAGGCTCCGCGTTAGTACCCAGCAAAGAAGGGCCTTAATTCGTGCTTCTCAAAGAGAGGCAGCCCGTGAAATGGCAATAAGAAATGGTTCAAGGATTGATTTGAATCGAGCAGCGTTTCGATATGATTGCACCATTGATTACAGCTTGAATCGTTTAGTTTGCATTGGTCCAATGGACGTTGTTTGCTAGCATTGTGGCGCATTGAAGTTTGCTGGTGAAACGCCCGGTTTGTGCTGCCTTAGTGGTAAAGTGACATTGCCATTAGCGGTCACCATAGCCATTGCGTTCCCTGCTTTATGGCGAAACACTAGAATCACGACATTTTCTAGCGAACACTCAAAAATACAATGCCTGTTTCCAAATGACATAATTTGGGGCGGAAAATATTGGAGACGGATATTTAAGGTAATTTACGTTAAAAATTTTATTTTCTATGACTGCCAAAAAAAAATTTTGAATAATGTAGTTTGTTAGATTTCTGTAAATAGTGTTTGTAAATATAACTATAACTATGGCTTTGAATTTAAAGATTCAAGGCCAGATTTGCCATCGCATTGGATCATTGCAACCTATTGAAGATGCACAGCAAAAATTCTTGCAAATATACTTCATGGGCAATATGGAAGAACAACTTGACCGGCGTCAAGAAATGAACACAGCTATGAAAAGAGCAATTCTCCATGATTTGCATGCTTAGAAATTTAAACCAACCAAAACTGTGCAATGGAACGCGTTTGGTGATAAGAAAACTGATGAGCAATGTGATTCACGCGTTGATACTCAAAGGAAAATTTAAAGATGAGGAAGTTCTTATTCCTAGGATTCCGATGAGCTCAACAGATATGCCCTTTGAATTTAAACGAATTCAATTCCCGCTTCGTCTTGCCTTCGCCATGACGATCAACAAGTCACAGGGCCAATCTTTGACTATTTGTGGCCTCAATCTAGAAAATGCGTGTTTTTCTCATGGTCAATTGTACGTGGCATGCTCACGTGTTGGCAAACGATCCGCATTATTTGTTCTTGCACCCGACCAAAAAACGAAGAATGTCGTTTACAACAAGGTGCTTGAATGAAAATCCGATTAATAAATTTATCAGTGTATCCCAGCCTGAACAACATAGCTTTCAACAATTTTTTACCTAGAAATAATATAGAGGGCAATGCAACGTTTGCCGGGCCAGCTAGTTGTTAATAAAGTAGATCATCAAAATTTCAAAATATTCCACTTCAACAAATAACAAATTACAATCGACTTTTAAATTTTCATTCACGCTTCATAAACTATTTAATAATATTTATTATTTAATGGACGAGATATATAATTTATAATTGTGTGTGGAAAAGCTGCATGCTGAAAAGCAGCAATCAGAAATTATAATTAGGCAATTTTCGTTTAATTAATGAAGGATATTTACAGCAACATAGTTTTACGATTCTATTCGCCAAAATGTAGGAGAGTTTGACAGTTGGAGAGGAATTGACAGTAAAGGCTTAGCTTAAGGCTACAAAACTGTTTCAAAATTGATTATTTATTAATAATATAATATATATATCGAACAGGATATTTATATAATAAAGAAATATAGAAAATGTGACAGCACTATTCGCACTTCTTCAGATAATCTCGATACTATAGCTTGCTTTCAAACTAACTACTAACAGATAATAGATAACAGATGGGCAGAAGACGAATATACTCTATTTACTTTATAAAACGTATACAATGAAGGTTATCCTTATTAAACTACTTACCGAATCATATTCAAATCTCTTATTTCATTGTATGCTACAAGTCTACTACTACTACTACAAAAAAAAAACAAGTAAGAAGGCTCCAGTCGAGACTGCTCGACTAGGAGATACCCTGAACCCTCCAAGCTGATATTCTAATCATTCTGCACTTCTTTTATGCACACATACATACACATGCATCCACACGCTCACATAAGCCTGCGCTCTGCTAACTGCGCAGTAAGCAGCGACTGCGCTTGGGCTGCGCTGCAGTGTGGGCAATATTATGAGAATTTATTTGTCGAATAATTTCTTTTGTAGACATACGATCTTCATGAAACTTTCAGAGTGTAATCATATGGTGAATATATGTGTACATTCCAAAGCACAAGTCTCTAGTATTTGAAATGCGTTTTTTACAAATTGGGGGCGAATGGGGCGTGGTATCCAAAATCTGTAAATTATAAAATCTTTGTATCGATTAACTTTATATACAACACAAATTTGAAGACTCCAGGTCTAAAAATGTTCAAATAAGGCTAAAAAAACAAAATCAATTTTTCGATTATTCTCGATAAAAAAGTTATCGGACGATTTATCGAAAAAATAAAGCAAACTCGTACTGCGTATGGTACACACGAGTATGCATGCCAAATTTCAGCTCTCTAGCTCTTATAACTTCTGAGATCGACGCACTCATACGGACGGACGGACAGACGGACAGGGCTATATCGACTCAGCTCGTCACACTGATCAAGAATATATATACTTTGTGGGGTCTGCCACGCCTCCTTCTGCCCGTTACATACTTTTTCACAAAACCATTATACCCTGATTTCCCATTTTCAATGGGTTCAGGGTATAAAAAAAAAAAAAACAAGTAAGAAAGCTCTAGTCGAGACTGCTCGACTACGAGATCCCCTGAACCCTTGGAGCAATAGATATTTCAATAATTTTTTGCGTCTTTCAGCTTACGCACACACAGGCATACATACACATGCACGCATACAGACACACATACACACACACGCATACACACACAAACGCATACACACACACATACACACACACATACACAAACACATACACACACAAGCACCCACGCATAAACACGCATGGGCTGCAGTGTGCGCTTAGTATGAGAACTTAATTGTTTAATAACTTTTTTTATGTACGTACGATCTTCATGAAACTTTCAGATTATGATTATAACATGAATATGCATGTGATTGCCAAAGCACAAGTCTCTAGTATTTGAAATACGCTTTTTACAAAAGTGAGGGTGAGGGGGTGAATTTAGAGGTGGGGGGTTAATTTTGACAAAAACCGAAATTGTATAAATTGCATGTAAGCATACATTAAAAATTTGGAGACTCTAGCAATAAAGGTGTAGAAGATATAATTTTATAACTGCTTTTCGATAAGGTTTTTTATCGATAAAAAAGATCGGGATGAGTTATCGATTTTTAATGATAAACTTGATATGCGCGCTGTAATTACGGACATTTTAAAAAAAATTTGAAATCGACGCGTTCATACATACGGACAGACGGACAGACGGACAGACAGACGGACAGGGCCAAATCAACTCAGCTCGTCGCCCTGATCAAGAATATATATACTTTGTGGGGTCTGCCACGCCTCCTTCTCCCTGTTACATACATTTCAACAAAACCATTATACCCTGATTTCCCATTGAAAATGGGTTCAGGGTATAAAAATAATAATAAATAATCTGGAGAGAGTTGATTAAACTAGTCACGCCGCCTTAATGCCACATTCACCTGGTGTTGCATTGCACTGCAGTTGCCAGGTTGTTTACGGGCTGCGTTAGCCAGCCTCACAGTCTCACGGCTAGCAGTCGGCGGCCTGTCGGACTCATGCGTTCGTTCAATGGCCCCGACTCGTGGCAATAATGCCTGACACAGCGAGGCAAGTGGAAAATGGGGCAGAAACTTTTATCGCAGGTGCTTTTCCTGCCAGCCTGCCTGCCTACCTTGTGGAATCTCTCTCATCTTTTGCAGCAAATTTAGGCGATTTCCGTCCACAACTGCTGCAGAGCGAGGATAGGCAAACGTGGCCAGGCATTGGCATCTAAGTTTTCGACGAGCAACTAAGTTCGCGATAATGTTTGACTATGTGAGCACATGATACGCCCACAAGGCATGGCCTGCCCATGGCACTGTCCGGGTGATGTGGGACTCCTGTGGGTCTGTGGGGCTCACATTTGGCTGGCGTTAAAATAAATTTAATTTTATCGCTACATAAATACAAGCTCAGCAACAGACTGACTCGCAGTTTGGAGTCGCAGCCAGAACTTGCAACCAATCGACTTTCCGGGTGACACTTCCGTGGAAGTTTCTTTGCTTGCTTCTCCTCTTCGTATTTTTGTGTTTTGTGCGCTTGTTGGCAGTGGTTGGTGGCTTGCCACATTTTTACATTTATTTACCGAGCTACATCCCATAAATCCCATTGCTAACCTTTGAAGTTTGGCCATCGTTCGTCTTCTTGAATATTTGTAGATGCCTGTGCGGATATTAATTAGCCAGCTCGGGGGACTCGTCGTACGAATTCGCATCATTTTTATGACCACTCAAGGCGCAAATATAAATAAATGTTTTATTGATCGGCCATTGGGCCCCCTCTCCTCCGGTTGGCGGAGCATTTTTATGCTAACGCAAAATGGGCAATTTGCCGTTTTTAAAAGATTTACGACCTTGGCCAAAATGCCTATCATAAACATTACAAAATCGAAATGCAATATAAAAGCGAAACAGAAATAATAAACAAACAGTTCTTGTAGGATGGACAAAGATTAAAAACACATATAGTATATGCTGTTTTATTTATTATAATTTACTGTTTGTTAATAAATTTGAAAACTTCATTTCCCAAACCAGATAATGCGGGAAAAACGAGACAGGAAATAATATCTTCAAGCTAGCTTTAACACGAAATATTCCGATATAAATGTCCGGATTGTGTCAATTTAACCAGCTTTCCCATAACCTTCATAACCCTAGCCTTAAAAGCAATCTCACTCTCTTTTAGCAACAACAGGAATTACGTTCAGCAACTTTCGTTGTCTGTATCCCGCGTAGTGAAAATTAGAGAATACAAACCAAAAACGAGAATCCACAACTCGTACTCCACAGGTTTACAACATTTCATAATATTGCGTCAGTTTATTGATGCGACATATAAGTAAAATACTACTTTAATTTCAATTACTCATTGACTTATATGCCAAAATTCATAATGACCATAATACAATTATTACTTAATTTGGTTAGTTCAATCTTATAAAAATCATTTTTGTTTGGTAAAATTGTACATTTTCAAAGAAAAAAGCTGCAAAATACTTAACGTTCTTAAAATTCAAAACATAAAAAAAAATCTTATTCATTATGAATAAATTAAATTTTTGGAAAACAAAAATTAAATTTTTCTGTAAATTATTATTATTATTATTATTATTTATATTATACTACACACTTATTTTTATACAGAGCTGAGTTATGGCTTTTTGACTGAGATATTTATAGTTTTGCTAGTGAAGGATTTTCTGCTTTTAGCAAATTCAATTTCCGTTTTACTCAGATGACCGAATATGCCCATCGCACTTCGTGAAGGAGTATCAAAATAAGAACTCGGAACCAGAACATATTGATTTCTCCTTGTTGGCTTTTTCTATTTATATAATGCCGAGCTTATATAGTGGCGACCATTGACTGACAAATAGACATTGTTCCGCCCACTTAAAGCTGCGTCCCGTCATAAGCAATAAATCCAAAATTAATGTACTGAAATAATAATGTTTTGTAGTTTTCTTTTGTGCCCCAGGCTAAGGGCATATATATTTTTTTCCCCTCCGCTTATCGAGTGCGGAGTTTAATACTTACTTGCTGCGAGCGCTGCTTGCGTCCAACAAGATATAGAATTTTTATGTTTCTGCTAAGATTTACATGCAACCCACGGCAAATGATATTTATGCAAATTCCAATGGAGTTGCCCAAAGTCAGATCACAAATTAATTTATCTTGAAAAGGCAACACAAATCCTGATTAACTTACAGGCATGGAATATGCGACAGCATATAATAAAAAATATAAAAAGAAGAAGACGAGAAGTTTGCCGCCAGGAAAACAAAACAATTGTGAAAGCCATCTACACGGGCGTATGTATTCATGTGTGCGTGTGTATGTGTTGGTTAATGCGTTCTAATAAATTTCAGCAACATTTGTACCTTTTTTGTGGGGCGTGCTTTTATTGTTAACACAAGACGGCGTGATGCCTACCGAATTCCTTAGCGTTCGCCTTTTGTCCTTGCCGCCAGTTCGTTGCTGTCTTTATTGCCAGCTATGCGGCTGCGGATCGCAACGACTTTCCATGCGCCATGCGCCATGCGCCATGCGCCATCCGCCAACGATGCCTGAAAAATGGCAACAATTCATTTGCAGTGCCTCCAGCAGCAGAAGGGCGAATCTCTCGTCAAAGCTGCAGCTCCGTGGCAGGTCGCAGCCTCGATGTGGCTTATGTACGTATAGTTGTTAGTTCAGCAGAGCCAGAACGGGAGCAGCAGCCGTTCGACCAAGTGATTTGTTTTGCTTCGTTTGGCAACAAATCAGAAGATAAACGACATCGATTGTGGCAAACGACATGGTCGCACCAATCTTAAGCCCGCCCCAAAGGGTTGTCCTCGGTCCTTAAAGGCGCAGCGACTCCAGCTTAGCGCCGATAAATGTCACGGCGCTTGGCTCGGATGCCGCTCAAATTGAGAAACAAGATTCAATGTGAAGCGGACATGCAATTAAAATTGCATTATACTGACGGGCAAATACTGACGTTATTTCAGTCGTAAGGCAACGCGCTGGCCAGTGCAGCACGTAAACATTTTAATAATCCCTTCGCTTCGGTCCAACTTCCATGTAATTGTTGTTGCTCTAATTTAATTATGCATAACGAGCGACTTGGGCGCCTGGACGCCCGCAGAGCACGCAGCGGGGCCAGCCAAACAGCCAAAAGGTTTAGAAATAATTGAAAACAATCGGATTAAAATGTGCACAGCGGTGGGCGAAAATTGAACGAGCCAAAAGAGCCGGAAATAAAAGAAATAATCAACATTTATATACAAATTAAACAGGTCATTGTGCTGGTGCGTGTGTGGGTGCGTGTGAGTGCGTGTGAGTGCGGATATTGTGTTCGTTAAGACCAATGACCCTTGGGATTAGTGAGTGCGTAAATAAATGAAGGGCAGCAGCCCAGAGGCGATTATGTGCAATGACAAACAGTTGCTGCATGCCATGAGCACTTGACCCCAGAGAGGAGGCTCAGCTAATTTCACATTCTCCACTCAAGTGTTGAGTAATTTATGCAAGTTCTATTTGCCTGGTTATGTGAATAATTTGCTAAGCCAGCAAGTTGCTCTTCAGCTGACATTGACATTAAGTTCCCATACACATAAGCAATAACAAAGTTAAAACAATAAAGGCTTATGCGTTAACGCCTCTCTTGTAAGCACCTGCCTGCATTTCTCGAGTAGAGAAGGGAGTGAGACAGGGACAGGGAGAGCAGGAGTAAATGAGTTTTGGGATAGAGTTTGATTTTTGAGCTTGAGGCGCCGTCTTACGTGGCGTATAAGCAATCTAATTAAATGTTATGTTTATGTTACAAGCTAAATATACACACACATGCACACGCACGCAGATACATGCCGCAACACACATCTGCATGAGCATAGACACGCTTTCAGTGTTAGTTTGTACGCCTAGGTGGGACTATCATCGCGTGGCTTTGTTTTCGGCTCGCATTTAACGAGGCACTCAAGGTTGTGCGTATCGCTCTGAGGCCTAGGACGAGTCATAATTTTTATGGGCACATTGTCTTAAAATGATGGCTGACATTATGTATGGCTGGGATTATGTAGAACTTTAATCTTGAGCTACCTGGCATAAAGTTCAACTTAGTTGCTCAGTTGCCAAGGCTTAAACTAATGGCCAGGAGGCAGACACGCGCTTACCCCGGCACATAAATCAATCATAATTGTCCTTGTTAACTACAATCATGAATATTACAGCGTGCATAAAGCAAATGACAGTCATGCCATATACAAAACCGCACATTCCGCTGCCCGCCCATCCGCCCATGCGCCCATGGGGCCATCCGCAAAGCGATCCCTCCTACGCCCATCTTAAGCCTTCACAGGCGCCTGACCCATTGTTCAATTGCTGCGTATGTGTGCTTGTGCATTTGGGTCAATTCGGGGAGGCAGCCCTGCCCTTGCCCTGCCCCCTGGCTTGACATTTACAGGCTCTAACTCTTGTCCGGACTTAAAGTAAATGTCGGACCGTAACACGGCTAAGCAAGGCTCCTCCTGCATGTGCGCCGAAAATACTTGGCAGTCCCAAAGACTCGGCTAAATGGATTTTAATTAATTTCAAACCCACAAAGCATTTGACAGCCTCACATGCTGCAAATGGAGCTCGACCGGTGTCTGGTCTCTGATCTCATTGTTGGCGGTTACGCCGCGTGTTTACCTTAGTTAATTGATTTTCTGTCAATGCGCTGATTTGCATAACAATTTGCTGACCGCTTACCCATCCAACCAGGTAACCAACTTTATCTCACCTAACAGGGCCCAAATAAAAAGCGACAGCAAAAGCGAAAGCCCCAAAATTGTGTTTAAACTAGTGAGTGCTTTAGTGTGTGTGCGTGTGTGTGTGTGTGTGTGTGTGTGTGTGTGTGTGTGTGTCTACGGGAGATTTGTATTTTTGACTTAACGACCTCAACAAAAAAAGCCTTGAATTGAAAATAAATCATTTTAAATGAGTTCAAATTAATTTTGAAAATTATTTAGCGCGATTGTTAGTTCGTTTGTGCATTGAACTGCGAAGTTGTGACTTTTAATATACGTGCGATACAGTGTGTGCGTAATCAACTGATGCATACGTAAATGAGCCTGCTTTTATGAATTATTCAACTAAAACAAATATTTAATTAGGCTTATTGAGGCAGCCTGGCCATGAGTTACCTAAAAGGAAATCGAGAAAGGAATTCTATTCCAAGCTAATTGCATGTTTAAGAAAGGCAACTCAAGCGCCATCAAGATTAAGAATAAAATATTCTATTTTAGTATTATTGTTTTTATTAAATATACTACAACTTAAAACTTATCCTATTTGCCTACGATATTCATATCAAATAATTATAAATTTAACTATTTTCATTCATATATTTAACCTTAGATAGTGGATGGGTATATCTCATTGAAACAGAGTTAGTATATTTATAGCTGCAAATTATTAACAATATACTCGCTTTAAGCATATTAATTACTATAGGGTATACCCAAAAGGCCGACTGTAATGTTCATTTAAATATTTAAATTTAGTAAGTTGATAAAAATCAGATATTTAAAGGCAACAAATTTTAAATAGCTTTTTAGCTATTGGTTGATAAAATATGCTCATATAAACTCTGCTGGTTTTTATAAAATGTATATGTATATTTATATATTAACATAAATCTATACATTTAAGTATTGTTTATTTATTGTTTAATTTTTGCTATTTAGATGTAAAGCATAATTGAAATTATTTATTTATAGATAAGCTCAGATTTGCATAGAAATAAAAACATATATTAAAGCAAATGTTTCTCTCCTATATGTTAGAGCTCAATAAAGTCCGTTGCATTGTGCATATATATAGAGCTATATAAAGCTACGTACGTCTGCTGTGCTTCTGAAATCAGAGGACTTTGCCACGTACGTAAGGTGGCACGATTTGCAGCTCATTAGCTACCAGAGACAGGACACATGTCCAAACTACTAAACGGCGCTCTAAATCACTGGACACGACAGGACTTGACACGAACTGACTGCGACGGCGACTGCGACTGTGACTGTGACTGCGAGTGGAAATGGAACAGTGCGGCAGTTGAGTTGGCTGCTCCTGGCACTGGTGCTGCTACTGCCACTGGCACTGCCATTGCCCGCTTCAATTAGTCAACAATTACGAACGACAATACAAACTGGTCGGGTCACAGTCAGTCTGCAAGGGATCACAACAACGGCGAGCTGAAGGCAGCCGGAGCTCAGGTTTTTGTGTGCACGGCCAGCTAATGGCTTATGAGTAGTCACGTGCCATGGACATATTTGCCGAAGAAGCCCTATGCGACTGTCTGTGCCATGATAATGAAGCACGCGAGATCGCGACAGCAGTAAAAGGAACAACGACGCCAATTACCAGAGGCCCAGCAAGTTTCCAGCTTATTTTTGAATAATTACACAAAATTAAAAGTGTTGTCGACGCGTCGGCGGCTAGAGTTGCCTAGTTGGCCAGATGAATGCCGGCAACTGAACGTGGTGAGCCTCGCTGCCTCGCTGCCTCCCCAGCAGGCTGGTAGGCTCTGATGGGCCCTGTCATGCGGCGGCTTAAACTTTCGCCAGGCTCGCTCGAGCCCTTAATAAAGTCAAATGAATGCGCTTAATCAACACGCGTGGGCGTCAGCAGGAGCCGCCTGCTGCTGTTCCGCAGATTTCTGTGAGGGTAGAGCGCAGCAAGAATGTTCGCCCTGCTCCCTGCGAGTTCACCTACATAATTTGTTTACATGCTCTTTAAATTTGCCTAACCCGCCCACCGGTGCTGAAAAATTAATTAAATTTATATTCACACACTTGGCGTCGAGCAGAGCCCATTTACATATGTATGTATGTACATGTATGTACATCGTACATCGGACTGCAAATGATTTTATGACTTCCAAAAATAAATAATAATATTTTTTATTTATTATTTTTATTTTCTTGAGACATTTTTATCTGTTTAAGGGGTGCAAGCGCAATAAACGAGGAGTATAAAAAAGTTGCGTTTGCAAGAAGCTAAAAAGCGGGCGAAGAGCGAAGAGCGAAAAGCACAAAAGCCGAACTCATTGCCATTAAAAACGCATTATCCTTTGTGCTTCTTTTATTACTTTTCATTTCAAGAGCATTGA
Organism: Drosophila arizonae; assembly: GCF_054131065.1. Taxonomy (NCBI): domain Eukaryota; kingdom Metazoa; phylum Arthropoda; class Insecta; order Diptera; family Drosophilidae; genus Drosophila; species Drosophila arizonae. Next base: position 23,767,317 of record NC_142924.1, on the reverse strand, counting down.
GATTAAGAGTGGGCACGTGTGTGTGTGAGTGTGTGTGTGTGTGTGTGTGTCAGCTTTCTGCTTGCGTGTTTATGGGCTGTTGAGCTGTAAACGAAACACAGGACAATAATGTAATGTATAAAAGGGAAAAATGAAAATGATTGCATATGGAAAGCGCGCGAATTGTTTGCCTAATAATAAATTTAGCTGGAAACGCGGAGATCGACAATATTAAGACACGTCTGCCAAAATGGAAATCAATTGTCTTAGGCCCGGAGACACAGATGGGAAACGGCAAAGCCTTAGACGAAACATATTTGATGGGACTTTCGTGCTGCCAATTTGGGTGCCCTTTTTCGCTTGGCTGCCAAAGGATTACATTGGATTTTTATTTGATTGTTGGAATGAAAGCACAAACACAGACAGAGGGAAAAATGGAAATGGTCCACCAGCCACGGCGCTGGCTCCGGGGAATTGCCAAAGTAGGGAGTAATGATTTACAATGCTGCCAAAATAGAATGTAATCCAAATGCGACCTATCTGCATCGCTTATCCTAATGGAAATCGGGCTCTGCCGGATTATGAAAGCACTGTTAAAACACACAAAACTCGCTGGGCTGGACTCACTCGCCCAAGGGATGAAGACAAAAATGAAAACAAAAACTCTTTGCATATAATTATACAAGACTGGCCATTTTTTAGTTTACCATTCAATAAATAGTTTTATCATATATCATATGAATATATTTTTTATCATCATATTGCATTGATTTTGGATAAGCCTACACGGAGTTTTTTGTAAAACATTTTTAATGGCTTTCCCATATACATACATGTTTTCTCTTATATATATATTTATTTATTAATTTATTAATTTACAAATTTATTATTTTCTTTATTTAGTGATTCTGTATATCTAGTTGACTCTTATCACTTATTAAATATTCCGATCTAAGCGTTTACTAATCATTCATAAGGATGCCTTAGCCGTATTTAAGACATATTTTTCTCCCGACGAGTAATATTATTTACAGTCTGTGTGCGTATAGCACTCTTCGTGCCATATTGTCTGGAATGGCCGTCGTTGCGTTATTATTGCACACTTGGCAGTTGGCACGCGCATTGAACGCTGCAAATTAAAACAGCATAACTAATGGGGCAATATCTGAGGTGACGATGGGAGAATTGAGGGACGGGGGATGGAGGAGATATGAGAAAGAAACTGAATTAATCGGCGACGCATATGAATTTATAATAAATGCACAAGCGAGAACATTTTGTGCAGCTTTGAAATAAATTTCTACAAAAGACCGAAAAGTTGAGCTCCTCTGCGGGTGTCTACGGACTTCACGTGTGTGTTTGTGTGGGCAAAGACGCCATTCATAATTCACCAGCATAAATTGTATACGGTGCTGAGGACGGGGTCGGCAGAGCTGTACCTCGGCGAGCACTGGCTTGTTTTTGGCAGCCCTGTGTTAAGGTGCCACGTAAATTTTGGCTAACGATGCACTTTGCACAGGCAATTCGCTTGAGTTTGGGTGCGGCTGCTGCTGCCGGTGCGCCTGCTGCCTCCTGCCTCCTGCCTCCCTGCCAACCTGCCAACCTGCCTGGTGGCAGCCACAATCAAGTGCGATTCATTTTGTGCCACGTCAGCGCACACATGTGACAAAGCGGCCTTTAAGCCCGACAACAGTTGTTGGCTAGGGACGAAAACAATAGACGCCAACTATTTTTCCTGCGTCTCCGATTGGCCGAGCCACTCTGGCTCGTTGCAAGGGTTTTCAATTTTTCAACTCTTAAAGTTGAGTTGATCATTTTTCTTCGCTTTGTTTCCTCTCGCTGGAAGCCATGTCAAGTAAATAATTTATTTTATAAATTCTAAAGTAGGATTAACACTGAAATATGCAGATTTTCGCAGGCGCAGTCAAGTGTAGCTCGAAAGGGTTGAAAGCAACAGCAACAGCAGCAGCAAAGCCATCAGAAATAGCATGGCAAAACAAAGCATCGCAAAAATCCCAAAAAGGTCAGTTAGACCTTTCGCCGAGCAAAACCTGTTCCTCAAGTAGATTAGCAACCAAACAGTGTTAAGCCTATTTATATAAATAAAATGGCTCCAAGTTGCTCTCGTCTAGCTGCTTTCGCCCCCCTTTGGCTGTCAACTTATCAGCAAATTAAATTGAGTTTGTTTTTTTATAAATGTGAAAACATTTCCCATCACTTTGCAAAACATCATGTCAAGCACACACACACACACGCTGACCGTTATACACCAACTTCCTTAATCAGACATATATAAGGCCGCTCTCTCATACTGCTTACAACTATTGAGTTTGTGTCAAAAGTTATTTACACTCGTGGAGGAAATACATACATATATTACCTACATATATTTCCCGCTATATTTCTGGTATACTATATACATTTATTTAATCGTAGTTAAAGAAAAACTGGACTAACTCAGCTTTTATACATATTCAACTGTTGATTAAGAACTGAAATATTTCAATGAATTCAATTAAATAATATTAAAAAAAAAAAATTAAATTAAGTTACATTTGAGCCTTCAAAATAAATTATAACTAAATATAAAATAATGGACTAAATACAATATGAGTAAGCAAACCCAAATATGAATAAGCAGATTAGAGTCTGTCGCAACAAGTGTGTTCTGTCTGCTCTGTATAAAGAAGGAACCGCAGTATAATACGGTTTATATACATATGTATAAGCTAATAAGTTCCGTCGTTGGCCTTTTAGGGGTAAGCTCGTGTGGGTTAAATTTGAGTTGTCATTTCTCGGGGAATGATAAGAAGAAATACAAATTACTGAAGTAACCATATGAATAAAGCTGCATAATTAAGTTGGGAAATGAATATAATTTTCTTTTACATTTATATTTAATTTAAATTAAATTAAATTGTTTATAAACGTATTGGAAAATGTTGACTTTTTAGTATTTTGATATTTAGATTAGTTACATGTAACGCGAGAATGCAATGAGGTGATAAAGAATCAAAATACTTTCGCCATCGAATGGAATTCCAAATAAACTCGTAATTAGAGTTTTATGTCTTGGTGACCACATAAGAGATTAAATTGGTCCAGATTATTTAGTTCTTTACAGTTGCTTCTTGCAAGTCTTAAATATCAATGTTGTATTACATAAATAGAAATTACTAGAGTATATTTCAGCAAAACAAGATTAAAAAATTGTTGTTTTTTTTTTTTGTATTTTTTTTTTTGGTCTTAAGCTAAATACAACAAAGTTTTTTTTTTTTTTTTTAGAATGTTTTTTGCAGCACGGATATGCGTAACAACACAAAGATGATTATTTAATAGCCAGGTAGCCAGGTCTCAAACCACGGAGTTAGCTGATGCACATTCCTGGCCACCAGAGGAAACGAGGCGGGAGTCAAGACGCTAAGCCCCACAATAGAGCTGCGAGGACTGAAAAGCCAATTGACTAAGAAAGTCCGGGACGGCCTCTGCAATAGCAGCGACGGTCTTCATAGTCAACGCCGCCCTCCACACGTTCCCCTTCTGTATGTCTATTGCGGTTGCTTGCTTGCCGCTGTTGCTGTTGCTATTGTCCCTGTTGCTACTGTTGCCACCGTTGCTGCTGCGACCTATCGCCGACCTGATGCTGCTGTTCGAGATGCTGATTGCTGGGTTGCTGAAGCTGTATCTTCTTCCACTGTCGACGGTGAATGGACAGCATCTCGCGCTGTAGATCACCAAATAGCGCACCCCCAGCTGCTTTAGGGGTGAGATTTTGAAACGTTCTAGCAGAGCAGCACCCTGCCGCAAATGGAGTAGTCCCAGCCGGGGCACCACTTGTCCGTGCTGCGGGCCAACGGCAGACTTCTAGAGCTGCAAGTGCGATCGACTGAGATCATAGCTCTCGGCTGCCATCATTGAATAGAGCTCGTGAATGTATGGAATTGTATAAATAACCTGTTTATGGAACGCATAGGAAATAAATATCAAAATGTGTGCAGAAATAATTTACAATTTTGATAAAAACAAACCAATATTTTTTTCATGAATGACACTAAAATATTTTGCTCCCAATACCTAAATATAAGTATAAATCACATTTGCTTTTATATTTATATTGAAATAATATATTGTTCTTGTGTCACGTTTGCTTCACTATCTCTATGATATGCTTCAGATAAAAAACCTTTTTGGGAGCAACGTGAATGTGTGGGATTTGTTGCAGCCAACGTGAGTTAGGCTGCTATCCCATAATGTACGAGTATTAGTGAGTCTGCAATACCCGTGTGTGCAATTTTCATTTGTGTTTGCACTGAATTGAGAATGTAAAGAAGAGCATTTTTGTGCATTCATATTTCTTTGATATTTTTGAGCACGGCAAATCAGTGGATGTAAAGCGATAATTATTATTTACTGAAGTCAGTTCAAATGCCAATTCAAAATTATTGCTTTGATTACAAATTAGTCCAGCTATGTAATAAATATAATAATATAATATATTATATATAATTTGTGTTGCTGATAGTCTATCTATATGAGCACTAGTCGATATCTAACTAATAAAGCTGGCGATCTTATATATGCTATACATGTAATTTGTTCTCTGTTCTGGTGTATGGGTGTCAAGTTTTAATAAAGAATTTCTGTCAATTTTAGGGACACCAATTGGCATCAATATATTTATAAAATGTATTTTTTATTTCTTTATTTCACATATTTATATAGTCTAGTAGTAATCTACAACAAATACTTATCTACAATAAATGTTAGGTATTGATTGAATTAATTTTGCAAACATGGAATCTTTAAAGAGCCGCAATCAGAATATGAATGACTTCACAGCCATGAACTGGGGTATTTAACTATTTGATGTCTACATGCTAAAATAGCGACGCTGCATCGATTCATGAGGAATTTCTCCTGATTGGCAGTGGCATGCGTTTGCGAGCAATATCTTACACGCTCCGATTGCAGGCCAGGCTGACACATTGACAACACATTCGCAAGGCAAACGTTGGCAACATTGCGATAGCGTTAAATTAGACATCAACTTGGCAACAAATGTACAAGTCACACGCTCACACCCACACACACACACACACACACACACATGCATATCAACGCTCATTGATACCCCGTAGAGCTTGACGCTTATCAGACAATGCAAAAAGCAACAACAACTGAGGCAACACTACAACAACAACAACAACAAAGTAGACAGCTACAACTGCAGCCCGTCATGTCGTTCAGCGCCTTGCAAAAACACAAAGTGCAGCGTGCACAACATTTTGTGGGCGTGGTCGGCGACTGCAGATGCTAAGGACTATGCAGGCGTCACGTCTGCGCCATGGCCACGCCCAATGCACGTTTCGCCACACGCCTCGTTTGCATAGCCAAGTGGCTTGCATTCATATGCCATTATCATAGCCAAGGCATCGCCAGCGCTTAAAACAAACAATGGCTCCCATTACTCAGCGCAAATGTATGACCAGAAGTCGTGTGTCTATGTTTACGACACAGTGTGTGTTTGTCTCCTCTGTATGTATGTGTGTGTGTTGGTAACACACAGCCACATTATGCTCCTAGCCTATCTATCGCAGTGCGGCACAGATCTCGTTTAAGATGTTTGGCTTGAGGCGAATGGCCGCACGCACAGCGAAACTGAGACCCACGCACATATTTATCTTTAGCTACTGCAAACAGTTTGCCTTTAAAATATGGTCGATGAGATAAGCCGGATAGTTTTTTTTTTTCAGTCTAAAGTAACGCTTTGCCTAGTGCCGCTTATAGTTTTTGAAATATATCCACTTAAAACTTACCTTAATTAATGATAAATGTTGCGTAGATTTAACTTCATGATATAAATGCAGACCTTTGCCACAAGTAAATATATTTTATACAATTTTGAAATACGTTTATTAAATAGTTGATACCTTAAAAAAAGGAAAAAGTTACGAAGTGTTAAGGTTTCTGGTTTATATTTGATTGAACAAAAATCAAACATTAAGCTGAACTTGCCGAATTTGACGTCTTTTAGACTGCCGACTGCGATTGAACAGATTTTAGTTTCTAGAGTTGCCCAATAGAAAGAGCTAGTAAAAATATAAGTAAGAAATATATATTTTGTAGTCTGATATAAAAAGATTGCAAATGAAATAAAAGCTACAATATAATTAGAGTTCAGAAAGAAAAAATAAGTAAATAAATCAATGAATATTAAAATAACGCCAAATATGGTGTATTTTGTTTAAGTATACATTATTTTAGCTATTTTAAATATTTTAACTGTCATATTTTTAGTTACATATACTTATAATAAGGATTTAAACATTAATTAGTGTTTTCTAATATATTTGATCAATTTTGTAAAATTAAAGTTTGTTTTATAATTTTGTTTGATAGGAAAACTAACTAAAACTACTCTAAAGTTATACCAATACTCGTATAGATGGCCAAATTGCTGACTAAATGCTTACATTTTATTCAAGTACATGCGTGTTTTTCCCAATTGTATCTCGAATACGTAGCAAATTCCAAATATGTATGTATATATTTTTGGCACGCATCACAGACAGAGATTGTGTTGGAAGCTCAAATTAAATTTTGAGCCAACACGTGTACGGCGAGGGGAGGAGGAGTGAGGGCGAACAAAAAAAAAGGACGAACAGCAGCATCAGCGAGAATAAAACTTTTGCTGTTTTTATAAATGTTTATTTAGCAGAAAAGAACAAAAGGAAAGCAAAAGGTAGAATATAGAACGCAAAAGTGGGCGAGAGCCCAAAAGGTGAGCACAGCCAGAAGAAGAAGAATATGGAGAAGCAAAAACAATGAGCTGTCTGCTTGTATTTTGTTCGTCCTAATGCCAAGGCCAACGGCTTTGGCTACCGCTTTTCGGATGCCTTTTGCCAGTTTGTTTCGCTCGGCTTCGTCGATTTCTTTTCTTATTTCTTTCAACAATAATTTGGCTACTTAAACGGATTTTTGTATTTGTGCATCAACGTTTTATTCGCTGACAGGTGTAAAATAATTTGCTCTCTCTCTCTCTCTGCCCACGCGCAATCTGTGCTCAGTGCTTGGCGCGGATAATTACCAGGGCGAATACAGCGATAGCGATTAGCTTAATAGTTGCCATGAATGCCGCAGCCTTTGCTATCGATTCGCATACGTAATTTGCCTTATCTATGTGTACATTACGTATACGCCACACGGGTTATTGCTTGCATCAATCAAAGGCACACTTGCGCAACACATTCGAGCGGACACATCCATATTCCACGTACAGACAATAAATAATGTTTGGCTCTGTTTTCCGCGTGGCACCATTTCAAATATGTTGCATATTTTACACATTGCTGCAGGTCGAGTGCGTTGCAAGCTCTGCCAGCGCTGCCAGCGAAATCAGCAAGTCTTCTCCTTGTCTGGCCTAGCACTTGCAACTGAACTATTCCCTCAGACTTGGCAGATGTACAGTGCTAGCAATTTTGTATTTTTGGCGTATTTGCTTTTGGCATGAGCACGCAATTTTTTCTACCATTTCCGATCAAAAATGTTTTGATAAATATGCACATCTTGAGTTTTAGAATATCGAGCTGTGTATGAGTGTGTGTGTGTGCGTGTGTGAGTGTGAGTGTGAGTGTGTTGCTCGACGATGTTTGCGCAATTTGATTGCACAAAGTTGGTTTGCCCCATCCAATTCCAGTGCAGACAGTTAGAAAAATTGTGTGAGCTGCTTGTTTGCCCAATGCCCATAATGAACATATCAATAAGGAAAGTGCACATCTTTGATTTGATATTTCATGCTTCAAGTTTGTGCACGTCGAGTGAGAAGACTTCTACTGAAAGTATTTTCATATATATGTACATATATTTCGCACATCATTTCCGATGCAGTGGAGCTTATTCTGAGTATATTTCTCTGCGCATCAGGGCGTAGTGCTGTTCGGCGCATTTCCTATTCAAAATCACACTCAATTAGTCATTTAGGAATTATTATGCTAATGAGAAAGGGATAGATCAGCGCGGAGCAATCTTAATGAAATACATAATTTCGGCTGAAATAATAAAATTAAATTAAACTCATTACTGATTGCCGCGGCGTAGCGCAAAAGGCAGCCGAGCAGCCAGCCCGAAAGCTGAGTGAAAGCAGTTGCGCCGAGTGTTTATTTAAAAAAAAAAAAGAAAAAAACAGAAAAAAATAAATTACATTTTAAAAGCATCATAATTCAACGAAAACATTGCCAAGGCAAGGAAGTGGAAGACATCCAGCCAAGCGGATAGGCAGACCGGCAGCCACGCTGCCAGCTGGCAGGACGAGCGGGTGGGGCGCGGGTGGAGGGCAGCGCTTCTGCTCCAGTGGAAATTCATTAAGCATGCTATAAATGCTGGAAATTTATAAGTAATTGTAAAGGTTTATGCGGTTTGCTGTGGCCGGAACGTGCAACGTGTCTATCTCCACCAGGCCGAGCCGGAACCAAAGGCGGGTCACATAATTTATTTAAGCGCCAAATAAAGCGTCGTCTGACTTTGGCCATGGGCACAAAACGTTTAACGCAAATAATTGTGTGCAAATATTTACGGCGTAACGGAGTAACTAACCGAAAACAAGATTCAGTCGCCGGCTAAAGCACAGAGCACTTGCAATAGTTACCATTTTCCGTATCCTCTTTTCAGGCAGGCTCGCTATATACACGTCCTACGAGTATTCCACACAGACTTCAAAGCGAAAAACTCGCATTCATGCACTGCGGCTTTTAATTACACTAAAGGGTCTACATTCGCAGTGCTTAATGTCGGACGGAATGCGAGTCGAATGCTATTCACACACTAAGCCCATTCAAACAGTATAAACACATCAGCATGTGGAGTGGGATATTGGTTTGCTTAATTTCAAATCAAAATATCAATATTTACCCAGCAGACTTCATGGTGGGTCGAAGGCTTCTGTGCGTCTCAAGTGTTGTTGTCGTTGAGCTGTTATCAAACTATTTGCTTATTTATGAATGTACTTAGGCCCAGGTGTGTGGCTGGCTGTGTGTGTGTGTGTGTGTGTGTGTGTGTGTGGGTGTGTGAGTCTGTGTGAAAGCATGCTCATCAGTTGATATGTGTTCCATATTGAGCTGCAGCGTGATACATTAAGAAAGTCAAGCACTTTAATAGAGTTGCTCTTTAAGCAGAATGAAAGCGAGCTTAAATTTCTATTACATTTCAAATATTCCACATTTAAAGTGAAAATGATTGAAGATGATTTGCCTAATCTTTTCAAAGTGTTCAGCAAAATCTTGAGCCGAGCTCGAACTGTAGTTCCCTTGGTGCCGGACGGAGGTTGGCGATTATAGGGGCCGCTCGATTCTTGGAAAATGGAATGTGAGTCAATGGTAGGAAATAATTCAGAAAGCGTTTGGCTCAAATTAATGGCGTTACTTTTGAAACCTTTTATGCACGCCAGCAAGGCAAAGCAACAAAAAACAAAGAAAATGCCCACGCAAAGCAAAGCTCGTAAATTTGTTGGCCATAAAAATCAATATGTTAATGGGCAAAAGTTTGCTACATTTGTTTGAACGTGTATATAAGCCCGGCCATGTGTGAGTGTGCGAGTGAGGAGTGACACTGCTGAAACATAAATCCTACTGTCAACAATGGCCAGCAGCATTGACATGCGACGACGAGCGACGAGCGACGAGCGACGTGCGATGATGGCGGCAACATGGCCGAAGGACGAAGGACGAAGCGGCTCTGGAGAGGGCTGGACTGCCAGCGGCTGGATTGACCGCACCGCCGAGTTACAATAAATACAATAAATACAGACGCTGACACAAGGATATACATACGTATATATGTACATACATATATCTACCCGCAGCTGTGAGTACTGCAAAACCTCATTAAACTGTTAAATCTTTTGACAGCGCTGATGTCGATGGACAGATGACAGACAGAGCGAATTCAGTCATCCAAAGGCACCCAGACATCCAGAGAGCCGTGGGAACTGCGCACTTAATATATGCAAACGCACCAAAAGGAAAAAAAAAAAAAAAAAATTAAAAAAAAGCGAATGTATAAAATTAAAAATGCAATTAAGCGTGGGAATTATGCGCAAAGTGTTGAAACGCGAACTGACGGCTTCGAATTGAAACTATTGACCAAGCAAATATTCTGCGGCCCGTTTCTGGTGCCACAACCGCCAACGTGAGCAAATATGCCAAGGATATCTGTTAAATTTATGTAAAGATATGCGAAAACAAACCCCCTTCCGCCGACTGACTGCTGCCTGCTGGCCGCTAGCTCCTGCCTCCTGTCTAGTGCCTCCTGCCTCCTGCCACTCGTCCCTTTCAATTTGTGGAAGACACTCGTTGCGCGCACAGTCCTCGGCTGGGCTCGACTCGACTCTCTTCAGCACGAATCAACTAAAATTGATTTATGGATATTTTTAGAGAAGAAGCGAGCCGCAACTGTGTAAAAGTTTAAAGCGCGTTGCGTGTCAAGAGCAAATATCAAAAATCGACATTCGACATTCGGGGCGTGGTCGTAAAACCGCTCGAAAATTATAGCTTTCAGGTTTCGCGCGAATCGTAATAAATTTAGAAAACTTATATACACATCGCGAAGCACTTGGCCATTTTTATAAACTTTGCTCGCAATTGCAGCTTAACGCCCCCACCCAGCGCAGCGCTCGCTAGTTGATTGCCCCGCCCCCACAGTTGGGCAGCGAACGGGTTTCAACTAGCAAAGGTCGTTAACAGCTGGGAAGGCTTAAGTCCGTCCGACTGCAAAAAAAAAAAGTTCGTAGGTGCCAACAAGCGTGGAATAGGGCGGCTAAAGAAATGTAAAAGTATAAAGGCAGGCATGTGGCAGGAAGTGCTTGACCTCGACCATGCCACACTCTGCAACGTCAAAAGTAAAAATGAGAAAAAATGAAAAAAAAAAGTGGAAAAAAGTAATGTGAATATTCTGACATTTAAGACGATGGGACGAATATCGCCATGGCTACGAAGGAGACGTATACGCTTGCATCTCAGAGACAAACTAGACAACGAATGCGAAAAATATATGTGTTACACGAAAGCAGAAGCAGAAATATTTGATATATTTGATGGATGGCTGTGAATAATAATAAAAAGTAAACTGAAGCATACCTAAGGGCGCATCAGAAATGTTTTATTTGAGCTGGCAACAAATATGTCCGACTGTCCATTTATATTTCATGAGTTTATTTGTACTCTCCAGTTATCAAAATTTAACAAAGTCGGTCCCGGCGCATAGCCGGAGACAAAGTTATAATACTCTCATAATCCTCAACATGCTGTAGGGCATCAACAACAACTTGCCTAAGTAGTAAGAAAGAACTTTCAGGCGACTTAACACGCAATCCAAACGGGGCTTAAAGGTTAAGCATTATAATTTCGAGTACCTTTTTTGCCCTTTTTGGGCCTTATTCTCGTTGTTGTTGTTGCTGGGCGTTTAATATTTTTTATTCTATCAATTGAAAAAGTTAAAAATAGTTTTAAACTTAGCCGTTGGTTCCTGTGTCGGCCAATTGATTTCGGTTTTTTTTTTTTAATATTTTGTTCTTCCCCTTTAGGCCAATTAAAGTGCGCCAATGCAAAAATGTGCCTAATGTCTGTTATACTCGCCCACAATTCGGAATGAGCTCTAATTTATGGCCCGCCATCCAATGTGTACATGAATTCCGCTTTTGTATTGCTCGGTTATTTATTGTAAAATACCCGCGCTCTCCAAAAACTGTTAGATCGATAAGGCGCAATCAATGGGCCAGGGTGGGGGCTGGATGGGGGAACTGATTGCTGCTCGCATTTAATAATAATTTCTACATTTATTTATGCTGTTTGGCGTCGTTGTAATTGTTGCCAGGGCGGGATCGGGGCCAACATGAATGCTTAAGCTGTCGCTTTGGATTTGTAAATTCCTAGCCTGCCAAATTGGGTTGGTGGATAGCTGGGGGAGTCCGGGTAGCTGGGTAGCCGGGTAGAGGGGACGACGGGCTGCTGGATTGCTGGGCTGTTTTAGTGCACTGGCGTGCCAAGCAAAAATATTTAACACTTGTGCTATAAACAATTGTCGGATGGTTCCAGGGGAGCCTTCGTTTGCACAACCAGCTCTGATGTGGGTCGGGCTTCAGTGTTAAAAGCGGAAAATATAAACCATCATTTTTTACAATTGCCTGAAATGTACGCTACAATTGTTTGCTCTTAGCAATAAAAACTGTCATCATTCGCTGAGAGCTGCAAATAAAAATGCAAGTAATTATTTTCAACAGCCATGCGAGTGAATGCTGACTGCGTGCTTCTCTGTATATTTATTAATTTCAAAATATCACTTATTTCAACATAAGCAAACTCTCCTGCAATTGACCAACTTCACGTTTCTTCTCGGTTAAAAAGAATATACGATCGTCGTAGTAACTAATATTTAATTAACTAATATTTTTATATGGTAAATTCGTCGTAGTAGCTAATATTTATTTAACTGATATTTGTTTTTCCTACATTAACAGAACGATCACGACTTTTTAGCGGTAGTCATAATAATAACATAATTTAATAAATACGCACAATGGATATTAAAAGCAGAAAGTACTATCATATATTTGTCAGCGCTGTCAGCAAGCTCAACAGCTTCTAAAACTCTTTTTATATGAAAAGTTGTTTATGCTAAGGAAGCAACAGACTGATGTTAATAGAATTGTTTATGTTTATTATACACGGCTGTTCATATTCGACGGACCCATCTGCCAGCCGTGCTATATATATTTTTTAGAATAAACATGTATGTAAACATTTAAAATATTCTTTGTTTTTTGCGCTAGACACGGCTGTAAAAAGCAAATGACTGATAAGCAAATCAATTCTACTTTGAGGGGCAATGCAAAAAAGTCAAAGCACCCTACAGTACTGACTAAAAGTACATTAAAATATCCATTTGTATATAAATTTCCATAAATGTAGGTAGGTTTTTATTTAGTCTTTGCCAGTATTTGCATTTTATTTGTACTTATATTTGAACTTTAAAAATAAAATTTATTCAAATTTAAAATGAGTTTCAAAAGTAATCTGATTATTGTAAACGGTGTGTGAATTGTACTGGAGAGCCTATTAGCCCCACGGATTGACAAACAAAGGTTAATAAATTGAAATTAAATAACAAATAAATTCACTTTTAATATGGCCTCGCAATTGTATCAATTTGCTCCATACAAAGAAGTGTTAAGCGGCAGTCTACCGGCAGAATTTCAACCGATTTCCAATAGGTAGAGAGTATTCATGGCACATGCGTGTTTATACGGGAGTATTTTAAACAGCCAATTTCATTGGCGATTTGCTCGTTTGGCTGCACAAAACAAGCAACATTTTTTTAATGACGGCGATAAGCAACCGCATGGCAAGCCATTCGGAATGCGAGCTATCGACTATGAACTGATTTGGTGTGTGTGTGTGTGTGTGTGTTTCTTTTTTAACACTAATCGAATGAGTAATTCGCAATTTCGTGTCTTTAGTTTCATTATTTATATTTACACACTTTAATAGGGGACTAATTTATGGTCCATAAATATTTAAAAATAACATTAACCATAAATGTTTCAAAATCAAATAAATAAAATAACAGTAGTTTCATAACAATTATTTTACACTTTCTATTAATTATGATTGTTCGGCGCAGCAGCTAATAATTGCTCTTAATAGTTAAATAAGCTTCTCTTAAGTTAATCTCTTTCCTTTGTCATTCTCATTCGCTGTTAGCGCACTCTTGCACATAACAAAGCATAACACACATACATATGTAAATCTCATCCGCTCTGTTAATTGCGTACTCCTCTTTATTTATATTCTTTTAAGCTCTGTACGAAAATAGTCTTCATTCGCGCAACACTTACAAACTTGTCACCCTCGCATCGAAATAACTTTGCCTAAACAGTGTCCACAGACTCGGCATTAAATTAATAAATAATAAGCTAAATTATATCGTTTTGGTTTTATTTTTTGCCTTCGTAAATGATTGGAGCCAGAGTTGTCGAAAAAGCTCGACAGCTTCAAACATTTTGGTGACCCCGACGTGATCCTAATACACTCTGTGGTGCTCGCTTAGCGCGTTAAAAGTTATTACACCATCTTGGCGTCGCTCATCAGTGAAATTTACAAAACATTTGTGCAAGATAGTGCATTCAAATTATCAATTTCATTGTGACACAACCTTGTAAAACATTTAACATTTCGTTCGAACTGCTTATATGTATGTGTACGCAATTGTCTTGAGTTTTTTGCATCCTCTTTTAATTGCCGTTTCGTTCGTCGCGGTTGGCGCTTTCTCAGCTGCATCTGCATAGAAAGCGCGCAAACCTAAAAAGCTGTGTCAATCGTAGAAGACACACACACACACACACACATACATAAATCAAAGCTCAGATAATCTGCATGCAGTGGCTTTGCATTCTGATTATCTTTATCATTTTTTCTTTCGTCCGTGGATCATCGCGTTTAGCGCCTTTTATGTAGCGTCTGCACAGCTATTCCGAAAATAGTTGTCTCGATCACACACGTACATACATATGTATATACGTACAGTGGGCTTGCATATAAACTGTGCAGATAAATTATATGTGCATAAGTGGAGCTATTAGCTTGTACATTAACTTTGCAATTGCAAGTGTTCTTTCAAAAGTGAACATAAGACAAATAAATTTGTGGCTAAAATGAATAATTTAGAATCGAGTGCTGATCAAGTTCCTGCATCTCAGGTCACTTATCTAAAGCGTAAAACGAAAGCGCTGTTCGATAGACTCGAAAGTCTATATGCCGAATCAGACGCGGACAAATTAAGCCATATGGATTCGTGTGATTTACGTGTACTTTTGGATTTAATCACCAAATTAGAGTCAAATTTCGATGCGGTTCACACGAACTTAGAAGAATCAGATTTTGAGTCCATATCCAGTGATTTACCTGCGAAATTTGAATCAATTCTACTGAAGTTTAAGGCCCTGCTTCAACGTGAACTGGGAAGTCGGCCAAATCAACAGTTTTCTTCGACACTTAATACAAGCTCTACAAATGCTAATCCAGTGCTCATTATGTCAAATCGGTCGCGTTTGCCGCAGTTGGAATTGCCAAAATTTAGTGGAATCTATACTGAGTGGGAAAACTTTTTCTCTATGTTCAAAACGATCATAGATGCTGACTCTGATCTCAGCCCTATTGAGAAGCTCCAACATCTTCGGTCCTGCTTAAGTGGTGCTGCGCTGGATACCATCGGCTCATTGGAAATAAATAGGGCTAACTATAGCGTCGCTCTGGATATTCTTCAACGTCGATTTGATAATAAACGTTTTATTTTACAGGCACACATCAGAGCGATATTTGGGCTTGAGAAGGCAGATTCATCTGTGGGCAGACTGAGGCAGTTGGCGGATAAGGTTACATCTCACATTCGTGCTATGGATTCTCTTGCATCGAGGGAAGAAGTCGCTGATTGTATCATCGTGCAAACAGTGTTGCAGAAATTGGACAAATGCACTCAGGCCAAATGGGAGGAACGATCATCAGCAAATGAGTTACCGTCGTGGGCCAAGTTGTCAACGTTCTTGCAAGAGCGGTGTCGAATGCTTGAAAATGTGGATCAAGTTTTGCAGGATGGTCAGGTTGGCAAGTCAGGGAAGATCGTGAGTACACATTTAAGAAAATCATTTGTTGCTTCCAAAACTCCCAGTCGTTGTGTCTTTTGCGAAGACACGAGCCACATGATATTTCAATGTAAGCGTTTTGAGCAATTGCCACCCATTGCACGACATAAGGAGGCCAAGAGACTCGCTCTGTGCCTAAATTGCCTAAGAAAGGGGCATCAGCTGAAAGATTGCAAATCTAGTACCTGCCGCACTTGTCAATCGAAGCACCATACCTTATTGCATTACAATCAATCTTCAGTAGATACATCCAACACTGTTCAACAAACAAATGCAATACATTCCTCTGCTATGGTTGCAATGTCACCTTCTTTGCCTCAAGCCCATCTGTCGCCTCATTCGTCTGATGTTGTGCTTCTAGCCACTGCTATAATCCTTGTTAAGAATCGAGTTGGAACATTCGTTCCGTGTCGTGTACTCTTGGATTCAGGATCTCAACTTCACTTTGTTACCACGCAATTCGCTAATCAGCTTCAGCTCCGAAAAAGAAAGTCGCTTACTGCAGTTTCTGGCATTGGAGATGCTAGCTTCTCAACTGAAGGATACTCAGTCGATCTCGTTCTGAAATCGCGGATTTCAGATTACTCAACTACCATCAGCGCAATCATCGCCAAGACGATTACTGATAATCAGCCTGGAATTTCAATGTCTACTAATAGTTGGAACATACCCTCAAACATAAAGTTAGCTGATCCCTTATTTTATAAGTCACAGCGAATTGATCTTCTCATCGGAGCTGGTCTTTTCTTTGAGCTGTTGTGTATTGGGCAAATTATGTTGGCACCTGGGTTGCCAGTTTTGCAGAAAACTCAACTCGGCTGGATCATATCAGGTGGCGGGCAATCGGCCCCCAAACTCTCATCGTTCATCGTAACTCAAAGAGCTTCCGATGATACCAATCTCAGCACTCGGCTTGATGATTTGGTTCGTCAATTTTGGGAAGTGGAGCACGTTTTCGAGCCTATCGCCAAGGTAACAACAGAGGAGCTCCACTGTCAGCAGCATTTCATCGCAACTCATCGTCGATTGTCTTCAGGGGAATACTTAGTCTGCTTGCCAAAAAAGCAAGGCTTCGAATCTTTGGGCGACTCTTATGTGCAGGCCAAGCGTCGGCTCTTAAATTTGGAGCGTAAGTTTGCTCGAAATCATGCTATGAAGGAAAAATACTCTGCATTTATGAAAGAATATATTGATCTCGGCCATATGTCACCGGTGCCCAGCGCAGAGATTTCTAAATGCAAATACTTCTTGCCTCATCATTGTGTATACAAGGAAGAAAGTTCGACAACAAAGCTGAGAGTGGTATTCGACGGTTCGGCTGTTACCACATCTGGGCTTTCATTAAATGATATTCTTATGTCAGGACCGACCATACAAGCTACATTGTTTCACACACTCGTTCGTTTTCGTACATTTTCCATTGCACTTACAGGTGATATTAGTAAAATGTATAGGTGTGTGAAGGTTTCAGAGCCTGATGCAATGCTTCAATGTATCTTATGGCGAAACTCCTCAGACGACGACATTCTAGTCTTCAAATTGAATACCGTCACTTATGGGACCAAGCCCGCTTCTTTTTTGGCTATTCGTGCAATGCACCAATTAGCAATGGATGAGTCGTCATCATACCCCCTAGGAGCTAAAACTGTTTTGCGAGATTTCTATGTTGACGATCTGATCTCAGGAGGCAATTCAGTTGAAGAAGTTCGCGACATAATGGAACAAACTAAAAATCTTCTTGAGCGAGGCAACTTCAAATTGAGAAAATGGTGCTCAAACTCAATCAACATTCTTCGCGGAGTTCCAGAAATCGAGCAGGAGAGTTTTCTCAAACTCGGCGATGGGACCGATGTGACAAAAACTCTTGGACTCATCTGGGAGCCTCGAAAGGATAGCTTCGTATTCACTTTCGAGCCCAAAATTAGTGTTGGAAAACACACAAAACGTTCAGTTCTGTCAACCATTGCGCGATGCTACGATCCGTTAGGTTTGATCGGACCAACATTAACTAGGGCAAAAATCATCTTGCAACGCATGTGGAGAGACAAGCTACAATGGGATGAGAGTCTACCACAATCATTGGAAACGATTTGGAGCGAATTTTGTAAGGACTTTCATCAAGTGAGCAGTGCAACCTTTCCTCGTTATGTACTCCAACTTAAAGCAAGAGTTGAATTACATGCCTTCTGCGATGCTAGCCTTCAGGCCTATGGCTCTTGTGTTTATGTTCGGTCATCGATGAATAATGCTGTCAAAGTGCATCTACTCTGTTCCAAGGCTAGAGTCGCCCCACTAAAGACCCTCACTGTGCCTAAGCTTGAGTTATGCGCTGCATTTCTGCTTGCGAACTTGATAAGCGAGATAGAGAAACTGAACTTGTTCGAATGTGAGATGCATTGCTGGTCAGATTCAGCGGTGGTCTTGTCTTGGCTAAAGGAAGAGCCATCCAAATTCAATGTTTTTGTTGCTAACAAGGTTTGTGCCATACAGCAGCTCACAATCGGCATGGAGTGGCATTACGTGCCCACTGAGATGAACCCTGCAGATATGTTATCTAAAGGAGCAGCACCGTTAGAGCTCTTGCACTCGAAATTATGGATGCATGGACCTTCTTTTTTGCAAGAGGAAAAATGTTATTGGCCTAGGCACTGCTTGCCTGAAGCATGCTTGCCTGAAATGCGTCAAAGAGTCTTGCTGTCGGCAGAGCATGTGGACATCTCTTTGTCATTCAAGTACATAAATTCATTCGGAATAATGAAGCGAATCTTTGGTTATGTTCATAAATTCATCCGGAAAATAAAATCACCTGAGTTATCATCGGATGATCTGCGTCAAGGATCGTTCCTATTATGTCGTCTTGCTCAAAGAGCTCAGTTGCAACCGGAATACTCTGCCCTACAGAATGGAAGGAATATACACTCGTCAAGCGCCATTCTTTCGCTATTTCCGTTTATGGATGATTTTGGGCTACTAAGAGTTGGTGGTCGTTTGGGGCATTCTACTCTCGGCTTCGATGCGCGTCACCCAATTATTTTACCCAAAAACCATCCCTTAACCTTCGCTATAATATCCCATTTTCATCAAATGCATCACCACGCCGGACCGCAGGCTTTGCTTGCAGCTATTCGATTGCAGTTTTGGCCCATAGGCGGCATGAAAACTGTTGCCCGAGAATTGCGAAAATGCATAATTTGCTGCAGATCCCGGCCTCGCCTAGTTGAGCATATAATGGCAGACTTGCCTAAGGAGCGTGCACAGTGCTCACCGGCATTCACAATCACTGGAGTTGACTATTGTGGACCTTTTTATTACAAGCCCGATGGACGAAATAGAGCATCAGTAAAATGCTACGTCTGCGTGTTCGTTTGTTTCACAACCAAGGCTGTATGGCTGGAGCTTGCAAAGGATCTGTCAACAGCTGCCTTTTTGGGCGCCCTCAAGCGTTTCGTCAGTACGCGCGGCATTCCAACATGCATCTGGTCAGACAACGCAACCAACTTTGTGGGTGCACGGAACGAGTTGGCGGATCTGAGACGTTTATTTTTGAGCCAGGAACATCGTACTGAAGTTCACAACTACTGCATCAACAACAGCTTCGATTGGAAATTCATACCTCCTCGTTCGCCACATTTTGGCGGTCTTTGGGAGGCAGCAGTGAAGACAGCTAAAAGGCACCTGTATCGGTCTATGGGATCGGCACTTCTTGGTTTCGATGAACTGCGCACATTGGTGTGCCAAATTCAGGCTATAATCAATTCTCGTCCTCTTGTTCCAATTTCAGAAAACCCTGATGATCTTGGAGTTCTCACTCCAGGGCATTTCCTGATTGGTCGACCACTTATCGACTTCCCCGAACCAGATCTATCTCGGATTAACTGCAATCGTCTCGATCGCTGGCAGCGTATGACATACATACAGCAGTTGTTTTGGAAGCGATGGAGTGAGGAATACCTCACAATTCTGCAACAGCGTGTAAAATGGCGGACCCCACGGCCTTCTATCAAGGTCAACGATGTCGTCTGTGTAAAAGACGAAAACCTGCCACCTTTGAAGTGGCCATTAGCCCGGGTCGTTGAAATCATCGCTGGAGCCGATGGAGCCGTGAGAGTCGCTGTTCTGCGTACACCCACTGGAACTACACGTCGAGCTGTCAATAAGCTGTGCGTCCTTCCGGTTGATGATCCTGTTAAAAGTCATGGTCTTTTAACGGTGGGGAGGATGTTCGGCGCAGCAGCTAATAATTGCTCTTAATAGTTAAATAAGCTTCTCTTAAGTTAATCTCTTTCCTTTGTCATTCTCATTCGCTGTTAGCGCACTCTTGCACATAACAAAGCATAACACACATACATATGTAAATCTCATCCGCTCTGTTAATTGCGTACTCCTCTTTATTTATATTCTTTTAAGCTCTGTACGAAAATAGTCTTCATTCGCGCAACACTTACAAACTTGTCACCCTCGCATCGAAATAACTTTGCCTAAACAGTGTCCACAGACTCGGCATTAAATTAATAAATAATAAGCTAAATTATATCGTTTTGGTTTTATTTTTTGCCTTCGTAAATGATTGGAGCCAGAGTTGTCGAAAAAGCTCGACAGCTTCAAACAATGATCTTATCGTATCGCACCAGTGAATAGACATAATTAGATAGAGTATGCTGGAAATCAGCTGACAGCTCAAAAGTGAATAGAATCAGCTCTGCAGCTTTCGAGTACTCGGCAGACGCTCAATACGTAATTAATTATACGCCACGTGGTTCGCGATGGCCACAAATAGCAGCAACCGCAGGCATAATGAGATAATCTGTACAACGGCCGCATACGCAACGTTTTGTACGAAAAAAACGGGAGCATCTATCTCAAGCTCTACCTCTCTCTCTCGCACTCCCTGTCTTTGGGCTGTTCTCAGGCTGAAAAAAGAAAACGGATAGGCGATGTGAACTTTTGGCTTTAATGTCAGTATGCGCTGTTTTTAATTAGCAGAGAGTGTGAAAAGGCGAAAAGAGCAGCGCGATGAGACCGAGAGCATGCCGCAAATGCAACACTTTATATGCAGTTTTCTTTTAATTTTCATTTTTATATGCGGAGGCTGCGACGACGTCGCTGCTCCGCCTGCTGCGAATGTAGGTTGCCGTTTCTTTTGGCACACTCTCTCCGATGCTGCGACAGCCGTATCCACAGCCTCGGAAGTGAGTGCTGGCAAGGATGGGCCCGCTTTCGTTATTGTGTTAGCGTTAGTGTTAGTGTTAGTGCAAGTGCAAGAGCAAGTGCAAGTGCATATAACTTGTAATTAGAGTGGAAAAAACACGCAATTACCATTATGCACGCCGAATTTCTCTTTACGATTCGGGCGCACACTAAAAGCCATGTAACAGTCGCAACAACAAAAACAACGACAACGAAAACGACAACGACAACGGCAACGACGACTGCCAGGACAACGGACAACAACTGCAACGATAATGCCAGCTCTGTCTCTCATTTGACCTCAATTTATTTTAAATCCAAGGCGCTTAGCTAACAACACGCGCACTCGGCTGACAGGATATTGTACTATTTGCCAGAGCTTTCCTGCCCGCCCCCTTCTGCGCACTCTACTCTGCGTCCTTGTCCGCACAGGCAACAATATCTTTAAAAGTGGACAGAGTGTATTCATTACACTCATTATATTAATTGCTATTTAACAGTTTTGCGACACCTTGTTTAAAGTCGTTTTAAGTTTTTCTATAATAAAGTGAAGTCAATTTCTGTAATGGATTGTTTAAATGAAATTCTGCACTAAAGAATTTTCCTATATATCCTTATTGCATGTATATAGATACGTACTTTATTATATTATTTTATTGACCAATTTTTATATTGTATATGTATTTCCTGAACCATTTAGAAAGGTGAAAGTCTTGATGTATGAAGTCTTTGAAAATGTATGAATTCATTAAAATAGATGTATGTAAAGCGCAGATTAGGAAGTATACATAATCTTGATTAGGACGATGAGTTGAATCGATCTAGATCTTTTAGTCTCTTCGCTATTCTATTCTCTCTTCTCTTCGATCAATCATCCATCCTTTCGTCCATTCGTCCACTCACCCACCCTCAATTCACTCCGATCAAATATATGACTTTCTGTGATCTCTATTCATATCCATTTGTCAGAAGTCATCGTCTATTAAATATCGTGTCTAGGCCGACAGCTATAGCTCAAGGTGAAGATGCAACTGACTTTTATGTGGATTTAGATGGTGCTGACTGCTGGTCAAGCCGGACAGACAGGCCTATAATGAACTCCAGCAGCCGAAGGTCAAGCTGAGACAGACATTTATGGGGCTGGCGCATGTCGGAGAACGGGGGCATTTCATATCCCGCATCCCACATCGCACTTCCCACATCCTTCTTCGCACATGCCACACGCTTAACAATTCAGCACATGGTTTCACTTATGCTGATGCGCAGTATTCCAGGGCGAACTTCAAGTGGCAGCCGAGAAGCTGTGCATAAAAATGTCTCAGTGTGGTCCAGAAATCGCACACAGAATCCACCGCAACTATTTTTTGGTCACATGCTGAGCAATAAAAGTGTCCTGGCTGGCCGGAGACACTTTTACAGTCCTTGTCTATCCTATAAAAAGGGGCACATGCTCTAAATCCAAGCCACACACACACACACACTCGCATGTTGAGGTTCAGGACACAGCTGTGTGTGTTTGGGCAGACTTACGTACTGAGTCGACAAGGACTAGCCAGACTGACAATTCGGGCCACAAGAAGTGCAGCAGCGCCAGGGGAGAGTGGAGAGGGAGAGGGAGCCGCCTGCTAAGCTGTTTTTGTGGGCTCTGCGGCTGCAAGCGTAATATGTTGGCTAAAGTTTTTAGTTGCAGCCAGAGCAATAAATTGCTTAAAAGATTTTGTGGCAGGCAGCAAGCAAGTATTGAGTGGCGCTGAAAACCAAAGTACGAGTGCATAATCGTCAAGTGGAGCAGCTACTAAGTGTCCAGCAACTAAGTTGCTATTCGTTAGGAAAATATGTTTACCTGCGTGGGGACGACACTTTACTTTACACTTTACTTGTTTGTACTCCCCGTTCGACACGTTCCCCTCAGGTCCAGCTCCAGCCCCACGCGGGAGCAGTGCCACATCGAAGCTGTCCCCAGGTGCTGAGAGGAGGAGCAGCTGCAGCGTTCCCCTTGCATTTGCATATAAAACCCAGCATTAGCAGTCTTATTGCCAATGGCAAAGCTCAACTTTATGGCACAATAATTATGCTAATTTCGAATAAAGTTGGCGTCGCTCGCCGTTCGCTGCTTGCTGCTGCCCTGTGGGCTGTAGTGTTAGCATTGCAAAATTATGAGTATAAAATCGAAAAAGTTTCAATCATCCATGTGCAGGTTGCAGTCGACAGCCGACAGCCGGGCAGCCGGGCAGTTGATGCCAGCTGGTGGCTTGTGGGTGAGTTGCGCTCGCAAAGTTGCCAGTTGGCAGCTTTGAAGTTGCAACTTCAACGCCCAACATCGCTCAAAGTGGAATTCATTTCTGTGCAGCAGCAATAAAACGCTTGAAATGTTTTTTAATATGCAATAGCTTAACCCAAATCGTGCCCAGCCGCACGCCACTTGACCCAAACTTTCAAGCAGATGTTCTATCTGCCCCCAGCCGGCTGCCGGCTGCCGGTGGCGTGGGGTCCAATCCTCGGCTGATTGATTGATTAGACACACTTAATGCTGATTCGTGCGAGCTACATCTTAATCGCACTTCCGTGAATAGACGACTGTGACACAATTTCTTAATTTCATGCAAGCCAGCGCCACATGAAGCGCCAAAGCTGCCACGTTATTATCCAGCCAGCGCAGGCGTTGCCATCCATTATAATTGAGTGCAAAATTATGCATCGAATTCACCGAGCCACTGCCGTGCACCGCACTCCAGCTCACTCACAGCGGCCCACTTCGTCCACTGGCGGCTGATAGTATCGTGTGCTCATAAAACAACTAATAGCTGGGCTCCCAGCGGTTGCCACCCAGCAGGCGGCAACAATGACCTGACCATGTTATAAACAACATTGCCACGATAAACCGGCGACAACAAAACCAGCAACAGCAGCTTAACAGCAATGACGGTTAATAACTGCCAACAATGTGATAAGGCGTATGCACCGTGTAGGTGTGTGCGTGTGCATGTGCGTGCGTGTGTGTGTATAACAAGAATGTGTATCTGTGCAAGGGTGTGTGTCATGCACTAATCAGGTGCATTTCTCATCAGAGTATCAGTATGATATTGTTGAAGCTTAAGCACGCTTGTAGCATAGAGCATAGCAATTATTCAGATACGATCCAAGCTAATTTCGCAATCAATAACAAATAGCGAAGGCTAAAAAGATCTGATGAATATTTGAATGGAATTGTGGGATTGAATAAAATGAGGAATAAGTCTAGGAGTAAGCTGTAGTTTTGAAACTAAAGTCTAGGCTAGACCTACAAAGTCTAGGACGATAAACTCTGGCAAAAGAATTTTTTAATCAATTATTATATCATATGAATAATGTTAGTAACGAGATTATTAATTTCAATTTTTGGAAGAAAATAATTAATTTAACATTAATCGAAGAGTTTCTTTTTTTAATAAATCGACACGATTATTATTTTTTTGAATAATCAATTGTAATTTCGATTAATCGCGACACAATTTGCGATACACTTACATAGTCAATGGAAGAAAAAAAAAAAAATCGATAATTTTGCAGCATATGATTAATAGTGCCATCTCTAGCAATAACAAACGAATTTTTAATCATAAAAAGAAATTTAAAATAGCAGTTATTATATTATATTTAAGATGGGATGCCAAGATGGGACTTGAGCAAAAAACAAAAGCAAATACAGTTTTGTATAGTTTAACTTATTTTAACTTAGTTGAAGCAGTAAAAAGAATGCCACTTTAATTAAATAGCTGTCGTATTAAAAGTCAGAACTCAGTTTTACATCTTATTTTCTAAAATCCCACATATTCCCGTTTTAATTTAATTTATGTTGCATAATCCTAGGCGTAAGCGAAAAGCGGATTTAAAGCTCACTCAGAGTCTCGGTGCGTCGCGACGCGGAGCAATTCTCATAATGCAATTCATTTTGTAATGTTCCTCGGGGTATAATTTTTGGTAAACGCTAAAGATTAAGCAGCAATCGTGTCAAAGGCAAAGCAAAAAAGCAATAAAATCTCGGCGCAGACAAAGCCACAATGGAAACGGCCAAATGGACTTGGGCACGGACACGGCGAAGAGGGAAGAGCCACATGATAGCGTCGCATTGTGGAACTTACACTAAGCCAACATTTACAGGCTCATTGCGCAACGGCTGTCGCTATAAAATGGCAATTATATTTCGCATTGGGTCGCTGGAGGCGTATTCGTTATTATTCAAGCGCTCCAAAAATTTGACAAGTTAAACAGGACTTATTTAGCCAATTAGCTGACTGAAGAACCAAAAACGAACACAGCTGGGAAGCTGCAGCTCGAAACTTTCACCTGGTAAGCAAACGGCTAAGAGTTGTTGCCAACTGCTTTGCAATTATTACAGCTCCAAAGTGGGCTACAATTTATTCAGTTCGCCTTCGGCTTTAGTCCTTAGCTTTGCTGCTGCTGCTTCTGTTTCTGCTGCTGCTGCTGCTATAGCGTAATATTTATATTGTTTGCTTTGCACTTTCGAGCTCTGTCAAAGATTTGCATTTTCAATTCGGATTTTTAGCGCTGGCTCCTCGCTTTGCGCGCTGATTGCAGAGGACGAAAGGCTTATAAAGAGCACTGCACGCAAACGGAAAGTCGTTGAATGAATTTTTGATGCAATGTCATAAGCACAGTCGTGATGTGTTTTGAATACTAGATATGTCGCAGTCGACATTTAACTGGTTCGGCAAGGCCACTCCAGTTAATATTTAAAGCAATGCAGGATTCAATTTACGACTGTATTAATTTATGCATGATATATGAAGTAATAACTTTTTAAGTATTTTGCTAGCAGGTATAAACCACGATTGAGTGATAGTGTGTCATTTAACAGTGGGTATAAATAGTATAGTTTCCATCGATTGAAAATTAAGCAATATATTGACAAACTTAATCAATGGGTTTCTCAGCTCTAATAAGGAAACAACGCACAATAAATTTGGAACTAATCTGATTGTGATGAGGAGACATTTAATGGTTCTCCTATACACATCTATATCGAAAAAGTGTGCAAAAACTGAGCATTCAGTCCTACACAAATGTGTAAAATGTTAAGCTGGCCTTTCCAATCACTTGGATCTTATCAGCATCTGCCATTGCCATTGCCATTGCCATTGCCGTTGCCATTGCCGTTGCCACAGTCAGCCCTTTTGCTCTTTCGGCTGCTGATTTGTTCTGCTCTTGAGCCTAATGGCAATGTAAGCGCGTATAAGCTGGCACATTTTGTTTACTATTTGGAAAAGAACACGAATTTTCCGCCTGCCTTCCTCGATCCCTTCCTCCGATCGGCATTAGGCATACAAATTGACATGTTACGCCAAAAATGAATTGTGTAATTTCTGAGCATATGCAAAGGACAAAAAAAAAAAAAAAAAAAAAAAAAAAAATGGAAAAGAAACATTTACAAAGTGGAACTCACATTCGATAAAAGCAAAATGTAAAACGTTTTCTCTTTATTAGGTTTGTTGTTGTGTTGCTCTGCTTACATGAAACCTGATGTTTCTGTTGATTTTTAAAGCTCTTTCCCCACAGTCCAGGCATCTCAGCTTGTTTGTATATATATGTGTGTGTGTATGTGTTTATGTTTGTTTGCTTCTTTACATGTGTGCGTTGCCACTTTGCTGCACTAAATTGCATTTAATTTTCAGATTTGCGTTGTGTTGCCAAGTTGCTCTATTTCTCTTCTCTTCTCTTCTCATCTCTTTTTTTTTAGTCCAGCTCTGTTGTTGCTGCTTTTTGGCATACGTACGGCCTTCACCCAAATAAAGCCATAGCTGCTTATGCATGTGAATATGCATGTATGTGTCCGTGTGTGTCCGTGTGTGTCCGTGTGTGTGTGTGTGTCTGTATTCAAAAGTGTTGATGTGCGCTAGCCTAAAATATATGTGCAAGAACAATGCACTCGCATACAAAAATACTTTCCCCACGCTGAATGCGACAAATAACACAAAAAATTTGCATATTTCGCGCAGCTTTAAAATCCGCGCACATGAAAACAAACGAAAGGCAAAGAAAACACGAATAAAGAATTCGTATTTTATTGCGCTTGGGGTTCAGACAACAAATATTAACATAATCACGCTTTAATCTAAATATGGTTAAGTCTCTGTAATGAGGCAACAGCTACAGGAACTCTATTCTATGTAACAGACATACATATATATTATATAAAGAGTATATATTTTCTAGTCTATGTGCCAGACAGTAAGGTAAAGAAACACAAAGTCTCGAATGAATTGGGATCCAGGATTAGGCATTTGAGATATTCCAATCTAGCTCATATAAATCAATTATAATAAATATTGTTAATATATAAAATATCATATATGTATAAATTTCATAGAATGTTCAGCCGTGAGCCACTGTAATTGCAACCTCTTTGTTTGCTAGCTTCAATGAAAGATGCCTCAGACTCATCAATTACGCACAATACATATGCATATACAGTATTCACACGGGCCATGTCGAGGCTACGCAGAGCAGGCGAATCTATTAGGCTCTCAAAAATCAAGTGAGACGAATGACACAGGCAGTAAGAAGGGATGGAAAAGAATAGCGGAAATTTGAATCTCTCTTTCTCTCTTCTATTGGCGATGGTACATTAAATTAGAGGTCATGCTTGGATGGAGAACTAGAACTGGAAACAAAATGAGTAACAATTATATATATAATTATACATACAATTAAATAATTGTATTAAACTCGTTCATTTGATTTGTCAAACTGTTTTTGTTTCATTTAACAACTTATTTCATTTTAATTATGCTCAAGGGTTATCAAGCTGAAAAAAAAAGAGTTAGGAGTTGTGATGGTAATGCACTCTATTAGCCATGTTAACGACTGTGGAGTTCTTAAAGGCCGCGAATAGGAAGAGCTCGCCTTGCTGTGAGTTCATGTTAAGAGTATCTCAGCGTATTCGACACACTTTTATCATGCAGGACACGAACAAGTTTTTCACGGCGATGCTTAAAAAGTTTTCGAACGACTTGCGGAGCGGATTGAGCCAGCTAAGCTCATCGCGGCGGCCAGAGCGGGAAGCAGGAGGCGGAAGGCAGGCGTTGTGGGTACTTTGGCGAGATTTGCATAAAATTAAGGCTTATTGTAACAGGATTCGGTGAATTGCGAGAAATATTAATCTTTATGCGCATATTGATGGGCCGGCGACGGAGACGTCGACGTTGACGTTGACGTCGACGGCGACAGCAACTGCGACAGCCTCTGATCAAAGTCAAACGAAAGCCCAATCCTTTGACAAGGGTATCCCGAAATCCGCAATGTGTTGGCATCAATTTTATTAGGCAAATATTAGCGCAAGCCGATTTAATTTATTGCGACCTGTCCAAACAATAAATCAGCTTAGACAAAGGCCCTTTGCAACAATGCCATTGCGCTTGATTATTCAATTGTGAAATTCAGACAGCGGCAATTTCGAGGAAGCGCGAAGATGCATTGCCCAGATCTCAGAGGGCGCTCAATGCACCTCCTGCATCTGCAGCCCTTGACTTGATAATGACATTATAAATGCGCAACGTTAACAAGATTAAGCGGCCGATAACAATGGGGCTGCCATTCGGACTCGCCCAGATAAGAGGGGGAAGAAGAAAGGAGACGAGCATAAACTGCAAAGCTGAACGCAATCCACGTTTGCTTCTCTATTAAAAATGAATTATATACAAAGTATGAAAAAATTGTATTGAGGTTACGTATTAAGCCATAAATTTGCCAGCCAAACTGACTTTATGGCCCAAGCCAGCAGCCAGGGCAGGAGGCGGGCAGCAGGGGGCAGCAGGAGGCAGCAGGAGGCAGCCGGAGGGCAGGCAACAGGTGCAGCGCGTGCCTCGGGCGTCGGCTACAAATACTTCTGATTCCGGCTGTGCTTCTGGTTTCCGGGAGGCACTGACTGTCCAGAGGCTGGCCCTTGTCTGTTGTTTAATGCATGGCCCTTCACATGACTCGCCCCAAACAATAAATCACACAAAAATGTTGTGGCCTTCGTTTATCTTTTTTTGCATTAAAATTTACAACCTACTAAACAAGGCAACGCAACCAAAACTTGACGGGTGCACGCGCAAGTTTCCCTATATGAATAATTATGCATAATTTTAACATTTATCTTTCCATGGAGCAACCGAGCAACTTTAAGTCGGCCATGGACTGGCCCGGACGGCGGCCAACCGACCGACAGGCTTCCTCGTGCAGACATGCCTAATTAAGCCGGCCTGGGCAAAACCAATTAGACAAATCAGCTGCTGAGCATCAGTTGCCGTTGTTAGACAATTATTGTAATCGCAGGCGAGACGCTGGATAGGGAGGGCGGTTCGCCAGTTCGCCAGTTCGGGAGTTTGGCAGCTCGTCAGCTCGGCACCAGAGCCGATGAATGGCTTGTGCCAAGGACCTTTGCTCTAATCAATTGTGCGCTGCTGAGTTATTAGCATTGAAGCCTTCCCTATAAATGTGGTTGGCTTCGCTTTACAATCACGAAGTGTCACTTAATGTCTCCCGATGGCCTTTGTAGCTCGAACAGAGCTGGAGGCGTGGCCGTCGATGCTGCCAGCTCAGGCAGTCAAGCGTTAAAATCAAGAGCAAATAAAATAGCAACAACATCAGCTAAGACTGTGGCAGCACTTCGATGGCAGCATACGAGTTAAAGTAGTCTACCGTAGCACGTTTCGCTCTTCAAGTCTTTGGTGGCCAAATTGTGAGTATGAAAAGCGATTAGAAAGGTCGAACACCTGACAGTCTGCTATCGCATCAAAGAGTTTACACAAACGTGTATAAACATATACATGGGCAACCTTGTGGGACTCCCAGACGAGTCCTCCGAATATGGACAACACTCTGTTTCTGTAAATATGTATGTATATGTATGTATGTATATTGTACCAATATTGCCTTTGTACATCTGGGGAAATCTATGATGGTGATAAAGACTTACATTAATAACAAACGATATAAACTTAGCATAACAACTTAATGTAACAGATATAGTCTGTGAATGTTTAGCATAAAAACATTATTTACCGAGTATTATTATTTATAAATACATATTATATTTAGGTACTGCGAGATATGAATAGCTTTTCTGCTCTGTATTTGTTCTTATTGATGTTAGTTGAATTACAACTATTTGCCAACACTAGTGTTAGAGCCAATTGAGTGACGTGGCATTCAATGATTGTGCAATTAGCTTAATCATAGACTAAAACAGACTGCAGTATTGGCCAACTCGTTAGCCAACTGACAACTGCTTTTGAGCACAGCCACTGCAGCGCTCTGTCGGCGCTGCTCGGCTATAAAACAGCCTGGTGCGAAATAATTCAGCCACTGTTCCATTTAGTTGGTGAATCAAGATGAATGTGCTAATTTCGCTCCCAGCCATTCTGTGCGGAATGTACTTTCTTCTGGTCGTGGCCCATGACGAGCTGCCGACCGGACCGAAGAATCCCTATTGCGTGCAGCAGCTCTGTCCCAGGGGCAAGCGTCACATTGCCTGCGAGAAGCCGCCGAAGGTGAGTGCTGGGCCTCGGGAATAGCTCATAAGATATCGGTATATTCTCGCGCATTGCAGGACATCAACAAGTCGTGCAGTATTCGGGAGAGCAAGGTAGTGAACCTCACTGACTACCTGGAGAATATTCTCAAGGCCCACAACGACTTTCGCCAGCGCCTGGCCAATGGCCGGAACATGACCCTGCCCAGAGCTGCGCGCATGGTTGTGATGCAGTGGAGCGAGGAGCTGGCCACGTTGGCTAGCTACAATGTGCGCATGTGCAAGGCAAAGCACGACGATTGCCACAACACTGCCAACTTCAAGAACTCGGGCCAAAACATCATTGTGAGTGGGGATTAGGGAGTGTGAGTGGTGCAAGTCCGATTAATCAGATATTGTCACTCTCCCCAGCTGTTCAACATGACTCGGCTGGTGGACAATGACCTGATGGAGAAGATGTATCCCCAGCTAATCACCATCGGCACCCGCACCTGGTGGTCGGAGCACACCAACAGCAGCCGCAAGATGACAGCTGCCGATGTGGAGCACAACCCCTGCTCCGCCATCAAGCCCTACCAGCATCAGTAAGTGTCGAGCACTCCAGCTCCAAATTGGCCTCTTTAACCGTTCTCTTCCGCGACAGGCCCTTTAACCACTTTGCGGTGATGGCCGTCGAGAACAACACTCATGTCGGCTGCGCCGGACTGCGATATGTGGCCAAGGACATATCCTACTTCAAGCTGACCTGCAACTACGCCGAGAGCCACATGTGCGGCAGGCCGATCTATCATTTCCGCGCCACTGGCTGCACCACTGGGGCCAACGTCCAGTACAAAGCCCTCTGCTCCAAAAAGGAAATATTTGCCTAAATGGATTGCAGCTTAAATAGCCACCGAGCTAAGTAGCACTATATATAGCCCCATAGCAAACCGCAAATAAATTGAAATGAGCATCCGCTTGCTGTGTCGGATTGTGAAATTAACGCCATCCATATTTATGCAATTCGAATGGCTATTTCTATGGCCATAGTTCTATGGCTCGCCTGGCAATGCTGTGGCACGCGCCTTTCATTCGCAATAGATAAATTCCGCATAACAACAGCCGCTGCGCTGCGCTGTTCTGGTCTCTGCTCCCTGCTCCCTGCTCCCTGGTCTCTCGTCTCTGGTTTCTCTGCAGTACGAAATCATTACGCATGCAAAATTCAAATGGCGCAGCATCAAAATGGAATTTCTGCAAATTTCCTGCCTATTGCAGTTAACTTGGCACGCAGCGCAGTTGCCGGAGATACCCTAGAATGATGCCTGGCAGTGGATGCTGGCTGGCCTTGCTGTCTGCCTGTCGAGCAGGAAGCGAGAAATTTGCGCTGCTGCGTGATGAAGCAATTACCTGGCTAAAAGTGTTCACCCAGTCAATGCTGTCTGCAGAGGGCGAGCAAATTTATGATTTCATAATTGTGTGAAATTCCCAACAATTGGCAACGGAGTGGGGTCATAAAGCTATTTTCGAATAACCAAAAATATCAAACACATGCAGGCGAATCTCGGCTGCTGGCTAAACAAAGGAGCAATAAATATTTGTATATAAAACGGTTTTGCATTGATAATATCCAATTAATATTCTCATTCGGAGTTTGAAATAATAATTTACTGAGCTTTAAATTGCCTCTCTATGTGGCCTTTAAGAGCCAACACTTTACTGTGGCTGCGCGGCTTCAAGCTGAAACTTAATCGTTAGTGAAAATGCGTTGCAATGCGGGGAAAATGCTCAGAATGTTGTAAGGAAGGCAATTATTTTGACGCCTGTTATGAGCAGCTAAAGTTGCACGAGAGTTTATCTATTGCAGCATCTGTTAGATGAGTATCTCATTTAGCACCTGCGAATTGATTAATTAAGCCGCTGAGGGAAATCCGATCAGCTCCTGAATTGCAATTCAATTTCACTATTTGCTGCGACTTCATTTGATTTCACTGCATGAGAAATGCGCTTTGGCCAAGTGCGGGATTAGCTGAAAGCGAATTAAAAACAAAAAGCAAAAACGCTGCGAGATCTGACTTTTAAATCGAATTGCGCTGAGCCAGCGAAAAGCGCACTTGCATTGCATTTGACTTGCCTTGGCGCCTGCCAGAACGGGGCTTCTGCAACTCCACTCCACTTCGCACTGCCTCAGCCAGTGATTTGCTGTTGCTGTTAGCACCTGGAAAAAAACTAAAAGTCGCTGCTTCCGCAGCACATAAATTTGAAACGTTGCACGCTTTTAAGGTTTCTTCCGCCCCAATAGAAAATAAAATACACTCAACTATTCTTAAGTGTTCCATTTAAGAATACCCTGTGCAATGACTCTCTTCATTGGAGATCTAAACTTGAAGTATTTTTAGGGACTCTCTTAAGGCTTAATAGAGTTGCTAAACGATCTAAAATGGCTGCAACATATCGATCAATACTACCGATGACCTAATCGATCGATACTATGATGTGATTAATCGATCAACTAGGCTAGTTGCCGATTGAAAATACTTTTAAATAAGAAAATAAATTATTTTCAAACAAATAAGTAAATAAAATAATCTTCAGCCGAAAATGTTTTATATGATTCAGTTTTGATTTCAAACTTATTAGATAGAGAATTAGTTTTCATGCATGATCGAGCTAATTAAATTTATTTGTTTTGACCTCTAGGACACTTTGACAATAATACATATCACGGAAAATGTATGTAAAATGACCTTCCATTACAGTAGCGGATCAGTTAGGATTCAACAGCTATTTCCGCATCTACCGAGAGTATCCAGACTAACCACATACCATATTACCATGTTGTTAATTAATGATATCAACATCGATCAGCTTGCCATATAACCTGATAAGCGAACTAGCCTTATCTGTGCATTTATCGCTCAAATTAATCTACATCCATACTATTGATTGTGTCATCGCTCTCAAGCCTTAAGAGTCTTAGTTTTAGACAATTAGCCAGTTGTATTTGATTTGAAGTGATGCTAATAAAACAATTATTACAGATGAGAATTAAATCGGTGTTAATGAAGTTTCATGTGGAATCAGACATGGGCAAACATCAGTTTGCAGCAGCATCTAGGCATAAGGCATAACAAGGGAATTTCAAGTGGGTGCACAATGCTGGCATTCGTAAGCAAATCAATTTAGTAAATTATATGATGGCTATAGCCGGAGGCTTGTGCAATTATTGTAGTTCGGTGTATTTTAGCCGAATGAGCACAGACTAGAGTTGTTTGGGTCTTGTTTGGATTACATGTGTTGCTCTGCCACTGCCAGCGCCTCAAGTTGGGGCTTTTAGTTTGTTTTGGCTGTTAATAGTTCAACAATTTATTATAATTTATGATCAACCACAGATGCACACACACACGCACATACAGACACAGATGGAAGCACACATAAATATCTATTAAAGCTCTGCAGTCAGCTGCAAGTGAAGATTTACGAGTGTTGTAGGGCAGCTTTTGATAATGGTGCATTAGCGTGAAACGCTTTAGAATGCACTTTTGTCTACGCGCATGTGGGTGGCGTGGGGCGAAGGGAAGGAAGGTCGCCTCGGCTGAGCTGGGAGCTGTTAGCATTAGAGAACGTCTGTCAAGCATAAGTCGCAGGTCCTTTCATCCTTTTGCTGGTCGTCCTGGCAAAGCCATCTAGACATTCAGCCAACATCATTATCATTGTCGAGCGACACGTCGCGCTTATGCTGATGCGCCGGCTGCTCGCATGTCTGCTCGGCGCGGTTGGTGGTTTCCTTTAGCATTTGGCCTTTGACACACACAGCTCACGCCACGGATACGTATAAGTATACGCAAACACATACGTATACGTTATGCGTAATACGTAAAGTTGCGCTAAAGCGAGCAAATACTTTCTGCCAGCCACTTGGCCCCATTCGCGTTATTTTTTTACGGCCAGCAGCCGACGGGTATCGGAGAGTGTATAAAATGTAATGGTGCAGACTCCTGCGAGCCCCAAAGAGCATTTATTCCGTTTATACTGCAGATTAGCTCGACGTGCAATGCGAGGTGTATTAATGCTCAAGCAGATGAAGGCGAAGAAGGACTGCTAATTGAGGAAGTTACTTATACTAAAAAAGAGGTCAATTAATCTCATTGAAATTAATTACATTCTCCATTGCTATTTTGAAATTCCCTCCCGGCTGGCTCGAAGAGCATCTCGAGGCAGGCGCAGAGCTGTTTATATTTTTTTTTTATGGCCAGCTTCAGGATGGCGCATGGCTTACGTTTATTAGCATACTTCTATGCTGGGCGCAAGGTGCGTCTAATGGAACGCACGGACATCTACTTGTCGACGGCTCTTTATGACTTCATTAGGAGCGCATTTACGAGGCTGTGTCCTCCGCCTCTCGAACGCTCTTCGTTCGTTCTTTACGGCGGCATTGAAAGCCAATTGATTTCACATAAAATTCCGTACGGCTAAACAATGGGACAGCCAAGAGAGCCCTCAGCTAAAATCTAATGAAATTTATGCAGGGGCTGCAATGCGGCTGCACATGAATGGCAACTACAGGACATGTACACCTCTTACACACACACACACTCACATATTGGCTTACACGATGGTAACTTTTACCTGCCTTTGGCCGCAATTTACAATGCGGCGCCATATGCTCTGCGTGTGTATGTGTGTGTGTGTGTGTGAGAAAGAGTTTTTGTGTGTTTACTGCTGACCTACTTCAGGGGCACAGGACGCGGTGCGCTTTCACTTTGGCTTTGGAGCTGGGCCTGGTCTATGGCTTCGAACATTTTATGAACACTTTGGGGCCGCCTTTGTCTTGGCTCTTAGTTAAAACTGCATTGATGGCCAGCTGGAGTCCGTCCGCCGCCAGACCGGCAACGCCAGGCCACACTCACGTCTCTTCATCTCCTGCCTCGTCTTGGCTAAGTGCGCGCGCATGTGGAAGTAACAGTTTAACGCTTAAACATGCCCGAGCTTCGCTCAACTCAAGTGCACAGCGGCACACACATGCACACACACACACACATGCACACACACATGTGTTTAGTTTTTACTTTTGCAAACTAAATTTGCGCAAATTTTGCAGCGCACTTGTGAAGTTTTGGGAAAACAAATACAATTTGTAGCGCACCCAAGCAGCGAGTCGGGAAAAGAATAAAAAAAAAAAAAAAAAAAACAAAAATGAGCAGAAAATAAAAGGAAACATTGAAAAACGGCTGCTGCTTAAACTGCTGCGGCACTTGGACTAAATGCGGGAAGGGTGTGTGCGATGGAGACTGTTAGACTGTTATGGCCGGAGATGGAAAAGGCTGCGGTGCTGGTCTTAGGTGTCAGTCGCCTGCCAACAGGAAGGAAGCTTTTCAAATGCCAAATGATAAATGCATTTTTAATGGAGCGCCGGTGAAGAGAGGAGTGCTGCGCCAGCGGCAGGCAGTGTCTGAGTTTAACAAACAACTTCCTTGGCGCTCCTGCCGCTGCTGCTGCTGCTGCTGAAAGCCTGGCTAAACGGCAGGATGCGCAAACGAGCGCCTCAAAGCGTATCCTAATGGGTACCCTAAAGCCAGGAGTTGGCCAGTTGGGAACTGTGCTCGTCGCTCGTCGCTCGTCGACCGATGCCCGTCGCCCGTCGCCCCTTCGCCCGTCGGGGGCACAGCAAAAATGATTTAGTCAACATTTTATTCGTTCATCATTTAACTTTAAACTCGGCACATTTACGCTTAATTATACAAGCATTTCGTATTTCACATTCCCAAACAACAAATTGCCTCACTTTGCGCTAAACAAATAACGGACACATGTATATATACATATATATATAATAAATAAGAGATTGCGACCCCTGAATCGACGTAATTGTTGAAGCCTTTATGTGAACAATCAGCATTAAATGCTAGCTTGCAATTGTTGGCCATTTCAATTTCAATTCGAGCTTTGGCTTTTGGCCTTTGTTTCGAGACAGCGCTCGGTTTAATCAATATTCCAAACACAAACGCCGCTCACAAACATTTCATACGGCAAACCCTGCCCCGATTTCCACTCCAAAATCGTGGTTAAACAAAACTAAATGCCATACAAGGACACACACACACAAAAGAATAATATAGATTGATATAAATGGGAAGAGTATTAAAGCGTGCGCGCCTAAAAGCATGCCACGCAAATTGAAAATACTCGTAAAGGCTGTCGAAACAAAGCCACAAAAAAGAAAAAAAAAATGGAAAACGCCCCAATGACCATTTTAATTTTGTAAGTTTTGATAATGATTAAATATACACATACACCCACATATACATATACACAGCTCTGTGGAATTGGAAAAAAAAAGAATCCAACATATAGACAACAGCAGCAGCAGCTTTGCTGCAAATTGTGGAAATTGATATGAAAAATTGCTGGCCCTAGAACCTCGGCTCCTGCTCACGTGTGTAGGTGTTGCGGGCGTCTGTTAGATAGTTATTGATATTATGTGGCCATCGTGGCAACCTGCGGGAAAAAGTAATCAATTCAAATTGTAAGCGAGCTTGCTGACGGTGCCCCAGAATTTATGAGCAGCCCGGTGTGATGGAAAGGGTTGCCATACTCGTAGAGGAGCAGCCAGGGAGCCGAATTGAAACCTTTTACAGAAAATGAGTAAGTGACTCAAAGTGCTGGTGGATATGGGCTCACTGTTCCATGGGTAAAACAAAAGCTGTGCTCATGAAATATTCCTGGGAAATTCCTATTTATAATAAATCGATTTTGTATTTTGTAAGCAACTGTCGAGCTCTTAACGAAATGCTCTTCTTTCGGTTTGATTACAGCGGCAGCTGGAAATCATCTCTTCACAATTACTACTCGGATTTGTTTTTACTTTGGCTACCAATTTGAATTTCGGCTCATTCTTCCGTTCGATAAGTTGCTGCTCGTTTGTGGCAATAAACAAAGAGTGAAGCTATTTAATTATTTTCCCTTTGTTCGGCTCGCTTGATTGGCGATGCCAGTAAAATGTTTTCGATTGCAATTTAAGCAAACAGAAAATGGTTAATTACAAATTCTGCTATTTTCTTATATTCTGTAGTATTGGAAGTCAGCGAGCGTGAAGAGCAGTCGATTATTAAACATGCCTGAGGACATAGCGTGATTTTTGTCGAAATGAAGTAGGCAAAATGGCACTGCTCTGCTGTGGCCACAATATATATTGACCTACATTTAATGATTCTCTTCTTTAGAGTCGTTTGCAAGCTTTTTCATTCAGCCTTCAGGAAATCCGCCCTTTGAATATTAAAGTTTATATTTTCAGTTGCATTTTACTTGAAATAAAATTCTGTATCCCTTATTGCATTGAATTGGAGCACAAGTGTTTTACGTATGTTTCTATCGTATTACGTTGTTAGCATATCGAGTTGTTTGAAAGGCTTTAATCAGATCACAATGAATGGATGAGCTGTGCACATGCCAGAGGCAGTTCAAAGTTTGGCTTTTCCACTTTATATTTCCATAATGAGGCGAGTTCCAAAATCGGCTCAACGCAGGGCTAGATTTTTACACAATGTACATTTGGTGATTCATCTGTCTATAAGCCGAGTGTAGCTTCCAAGTGAGGCCCAAAAGTGAAAGCTTTGTCGAATAGTTGCTTCTTCTAATTGTGTAGAACTCTTAATGATCTGGGTGAATCAGGGCTTGGTGCTATTTTTCTGCCCCTGTGTAAGGAGACCCCTGGACTCCACACTTAGAGCAGCATTGTCCGAGTACAACAATTTGTATATCAAGGAAACTCTACTTTCCCCGATTGACACACATTATCAGCACATTTTGCAACTCTAAAACAAAACACGAAATAAGCACAGCAATGGACAAAGGATGCAGCATAAAGGACTCGGCACAGCTCCAATTGGCCTAGAATGGCTGGCGTTGATAAAATGCAACTGCATACAGCATTGAGGTGGGCTAGAAACAAAAACGCGAGCCTCCATTGTTGCAGCTGTCTGACACATATAGACAATGGCTGCAGATGACGCTGATGCCCCGCCAATTCAGCGCCAGACTCAAACAAAGCCTCAACAGGCCCACCGGCTAATGCTGAATATTCCATTCTAGTTGCGGAATTGTAGCTCTACAATGGAAACGAAAATTCCATAAGAATGTTTGCTGTAAACATGGTACTGCATAATATATGATAGAAACTATCTTCCAGAATTACCATGCCTATATGATATATTGAAACTCAAAGAATTTGGTATAATTTAATTTAGTAGCTTCTTTATGCTCTATGTCAAATCGTGTTTCTAATACACATCGCTATATTTAGATTATCTAATCTAAACTAACAAGCTAATATAAATAGTATAATAATAATAAACAGTTCACTTTCATTTTAAAAATAATCAATTAATGAAATTATATATATATTTGATGTATATAATATAACACAATACAAATTTTAAATTTTAATTTTGTGCTAAGATTTTTCCTTCCTCTTATTTCAGAATAGCTGACACCCAGATCTGTGGATTATGTTGTATGCAGAAGCAATTCGAAGCTCAACTGATAAAATTTGTCTTTCGCTTTCTTTGATTTGTGTCACTGTGCAGTTTATCGATTGTGAGCTCGCGTTACAGTTACTTTAGTATATCTAATTACTCTCGAAAGTTATATCCAATACATTGTATATATTCAAAGCCTAATGTATCTCAATGAATTTCACTTTGCAGCTCCAACACTAAATTCTATATACTTTGTTTAGGTCTTTGAAGCAAACACGTTGTCAACGGTTAATTCTTCTAGTTTCGGTACAAAGTATTAGTGCTTTAATGCCTCAAAATGCGCTTTCTCTCTAACTATTGGTACAACAGCTGAACGTCTCCCTTGCAGAATAGGGCTAATTAAAAATCATGAGCCAACGAACAAAAGGATACAACATAATAATATTAACAACAACTAATAATCAGCATCGTTAACAGAAATTCTCTCAATGCCAATTAAGGAACTTAGCAACGTCAGCAAGTAGCACCAAACCATGCCGTGAACCATCTGTGCAATTCATACGCTTTGAGACAGCACTAAATATATGTAGATGCACATGTTCCGTGTGTATATAAAATAGCAAAGTGTCTGAGCAGATATGTAAGCTATTCGAGGCGTTGGGTTATGCAACAATTGCGACATTATTGCGACTCTCTTGCACTTGCAGGACTTTCGTTTATTGCCGCGGCAAAACCGAAAACGAGGTTAACGCGTGCACTTAACGACTCGAGGGTCGCTGCTGACGCCGTCGAGGACAACATTATAAATCCGCGCCAGGCATTTGCAAGTGGCAGTCGTTCCGAACTTCTGCCGTCTGCCTAAGCGCATTGCCAGCCGTTAGTTTTGGAATGCATTCGCCGGCTTACAACTCAATTTAGTCAGTTTTTAATGAGCAACTGTGGTGCACATGTTGTGGCATTGGGCGTGGCAGGGGGCGTCGCCTTATTTGCATTTGCTGAGCGCTTTTCGCCTGTTCCAGTGCCAGTCCCAGTCCCAGTTCCTCTGCCTGTGCCTGTGCCTCTGCCTGTCGTCTCCAAAGGAATTCGCCTGTTGTCTTTCATGTCATTTATTACCGTTTGCAGCGTAGCTGCTTTTATGCCCCTCGCCGCCCTCTCGATGCCTTCCGTTTCATTCAATCGTTAGATATTTCCGGTGCGCTGTCCTTTTTAGAGCGACGCTCGCTTCGTCCTTTGTGTGTCCTGCCCACAGCTCGTCCGGCCCGTCCGGCTCTGTCCAGGCCTCTGCCCTGCTCTTGTTTGTGTAATCGCACAAAGATGGCTCAATAACAACATGACGGAATCGGAATGAGGCTGAATGGCTCCTTCTTTTGGCAGCCAGCAATTTGTGGGTCAAATTGAATTTGTATTGTGCCGAGCTGCACAAAATTGATTGAAACATTTGCGTGAATTCATGTCCTTGAAATGATTGGCCATATCTCTAAGCCCTGCGTCCACTGCGTCGCCCATCACAGCGACAGTCTCTGGCCATGCACTAGCCATTGCCAATTTCTAAGCAAGCTGCCAAGCAAAGCCAGGCGGCTGCTGGCTTTGCATTATTTATGGGATTAGTGGCTTGCCCACATACTTGCCACGTGCGCAACTTGTTGGCCTAAAAACTGATTAGGTTCAATGAGATTTTCCTTCTGCCAGTCCCGAGGCACGTCGCTCTGCTTGGATGACTGCCACCAGCCAACAGCAAACAGCCAACAGCCAACAGACAACAGCCGAAAGCCGGCTTCATACATTTTTAATGAAACTTGCGTTGCCAAATAAAACAAATTTACACTTTAATATGGATCCCTTAACCTTGAGCTCCTGTAAATAACACACAGAACACAAAACACCGAGCAGACAGCAAATCTGCTTGTCGGGCAACAAGTTGCTCTGCCCGTTTACAGACGAGTGTCTGTGGGCTTGTTATGTGTCCTTTTATTATTTTCTAAAAATCAGCAACGCATATAAAAAGCAAACAGCATGGTTTAGTACTATTTAACATAATAAATAAGACAAAAATAATTGCACTGCCAGAAATTGCAATTTGTTGTGTTGGTTAGACTAAAAATATCCGCGGGCTGAGCGACTGACCGAAACCCAGTGCGATAAATATTCCAAATAATCCGCGTAATACATAAGCCAAATGAGCATAAATTTTGTTTTTTGTTTAGCTCCAGGCATTAAAGATATCTAATATATTAGGTCATCAAAGGTAAACCACTGGAAATTCAGTTAAAGATAATAAATTATACCAAATATCAAAATATAAAACATTGATAAATACGGTCGAATTAAATTAATACAAAAATGTAATATTTATTTAAAACGACATTTAATCCAGGCTTACAATAATAATAGAGGACTCTTCAAAACGGCAATAATAATTATAATAAAATCTTTTCAAGCAGAAATAATATGAGATTTTTAAAAATATGAATATGAACCAATATCTTGATTACTATATAGAGTATACGTGATAAAAATAAATATGAATATAAATAAAATGCCATTTGAGAGGTATTATATTCAAATATTGATGTCAACAAATTTACTTCAACCAAATAAAATAATTATTATTGTCAACATACAAAAAATGTGTTTATCTTTGATTGAAAAAAAAAGAAAAAAACATGGGTCAGCCGAAAATGGTATATATAAATAAATATACAAATTTATTTAATTATATACAAAGTATAGATGTTTGCATATATTTTTAAAGATTTATAAATACATATTTCAATCCTTTATATATCAATAATTATACATATGTATACTGTATTATATGTATTATTAGCATATGTAGATATATATTTGGATACATATATTTATATATATATTATATATTATGCATATACTATCCTATGACTTCAACTTAGTTTTGTTGCTTAGTGTTGGGTGTGTGTAATGAAGCCAATGTCATGCATTTGTATACTTTTTAATTTATAAAATGGCATATTCGCATAGTCGCCCTATAGACACACACACACACACACACACACCTACACACCCAAACACCCACACAATACAAACACACATATGCAAAACACGTGGCCAAACAGACGAGCCAAACGCACGCAGTTGTGCGCAAAACAGTTTGTTTAATTCGTGTAAGTGCTTATGTGGCGTATGCGTAATGCGATGACTGTGCCAGCAGAGTGAAGCCCGCGCCCGACTGCTGTAGGCTGCAACCGAGTTTCAATTATAAAATGCTAGACAAGCCGCAGATAGTAATAACAGCAACAAACAACAGACCCAATGCGAGATACGAGATGCAACAACATCAGTTTGACATTCTGAGCTGTTGGCTGCTTTATCAAGATGTTTGTTCAAATACATACATGTGTACATGTTTATGTACGCCTGTGTGAGTGTGTTTGTGTGCTTTATCATTGTCGGTGTAAAACAAGACAATTAACACACACACATAGTTGTATCTGTGTATGTGCACGCACACTCGAAAGAAGTTGAATTTGATGCTTTTGTTTTCAGTTGTAAAACAATGGCCGCAATTGTAGCTAAGTGTGCATGTGTGTGTGCATATGTGTGTTTATGTGTCTTGCTTGTATCTTGTATCTTTTTGAGTTAGCTCAAGTCAATTGTTTCGCATGTGTGTCGCTTCGTCTGACTGTGGATGTGTGTGAGTGTGTGTGTGGGTGAGTGCCTTATCTTGGCCCTAGGCACGCTCAGCCCTCCGTTGTTGTTGTTTTTGTTGGAGGTGGTGGTGGCGGTGGTGGTGTTTCTCTTATTGTCACTTGTCTGCCTATTGCGCACTGATTGTTTGCATAAATTACCATAATTAAGCAAGGTTAAATGACGCCTCCTCTGTGGGGCCTGAGTCGAAAATCTTAAACAAGTACAAGCAATTGTCTCGACGAACGCCCCGAATGCCACACAAAAACATTCATGCAGCTGTCGAAGCAATTGCGTTACATTTTTCTTCCATTTTCTTTCTTTCTGTTCCCCTTTTTCGGCGCATTCCGCGCGACCTTTACGCGCGTGACCAGAGCTGCAAAATAAAGACGAGGACAACGGACAGTGGACAGCAGGCAAGGGACATTGCAAAAGTACAAAAATAATGAAAAACAATGAAGGCAACACGAGGCGTATACGCAATGCCATAACCAGGAGCCATTGTCGCTGGCAGTC
The DNA here is from genome assembly GCF_054131065.1 of Drosophila arizonae. Lineage (NCBI taxonomy): Eukaryota > Metazoa > Arthropoda > Insecta > Diptera > Drosophilidae > Drosophila > Drosophila arizonae. Next base: position 23,724,317 of record NC_142924.1, on the reverse strand, counting down.
GTCGCCTTGTTAGCCTTTTACCATTCTACCGGGGCGCCATTCATTTCCATTTTGTATGCGTTGCTGGTTGCCATTATTTGGCTTTAATTGCTGCATGCATGCCGCCACGCCCTCCGCTCACCGCCCACCGCCCACTGGCGTGTCTCTGACTGTCTTGGTGTCGTTGCGTTTGTACGTGTTTTAATTAAAATACGCCACACACCAGCGGCCGCCGGCAAAGCTTTCCCTTAACTGATAAGTTCGCCAGCATTCGATGCGAGCCGAATGCGTGGCATAATCAGCCGCATTAACTGCAAATACTCGCATTGCCGTTACTATTCGCAATACAGCCGTGGCGTGTGACAATCAAAAAGCAACATGTCAAATGTCAGAAGCGAGTGCTCACATCCGCTAATTCATTTCGCAGCTCCACTGGCAAATAAGGAAAATTTATGCGCACGTCATGGGGCGAGGGGCGGTGGGAGGGGCATGCGTAATTAGCTCAGCACCTGGCGCGGTGGCCAACAGCTGGCTGGGTGGCTAGATGGCCAGTCCTCGAGCCGGCCGGTAATAAATAAATTAACATAAAACACACAAAAATTAATGAATGAATAAATGATTGGCCTCGGAACGACTCAAGCGCACGACGAGCCCAAAGGCGAGTCCATAAATTATTTCCATCCAGCCCAGAAATGGCAACTGTCGATCAACGTCAATAACGAGCCCTGTTGCCAGCATTTTTATTTCGTTCATTTGGTAAGATGCTTGCCAGAAAAATCTCGTTTCCGGCCCTCTATATTATAAGCAAATCAATCAGCCAACAGCTGCCGAGCTAGCTGCTCCCCACGCCCCTCCATCGATTTACAGTCATGATTTATTAGGAAGAACATTTCAAATTTCAAATGTATATATGACTTTTTCTTTATTCCTTCGGCAAGGATGCTCGACAAAGGGCACTGTATTGATTTTCCAGGGAATGACACTGACTGCTGAGCTCCTCCAGCCCGTTTATAGAAGCTGCTCTTCAAATGACAACGAAGCCGGCCCTGGTACTGGCCATGTGTTTATTACTCGGCCAAAAGTACAATTCCTGCGGAAGGGAGTGAGCACTTCATTTCAATTAAACACAATTTATGTCAAATTTCGAGTAAAGTGCATGTATATATCATGACATTTTCACAGACTCTCTCTCTGTCTCTCTCTTTCTCTCTGTGTCTGTCTCTCCTTCTCTTGAATACTTCAGGCGTAATACAATAAATACACCCGCAGCGGATGTAATTAACGCGGCGAGCGGAAATAAAGGGCGTTGTAAGCATTTTCTTAGTTATTTCTGAGTTCCTGTAGTGATGATCATCAACGTATGATGAAGATGATGATGATGATAGTGATGCCAGGAATGGGTTGGCATAGAGCAACACTCGGCGCACATTTCACTGTCAGCACTTTTTCACACAGCAATAATGATAGCAAATAATAATAATTAAACGAAATTAATTGATTTGTGGCTGTCCCACCTGGCAGCGGGCAGGGGCAGCCTATTTAAGGCGTCGCACAAGGCACAAGAAACAGCAACAGCAACAACTGTCACAGCCAGCCGTCATTCAATTTGCATTGTAATTGTAAATTGTATCTCATATTTTACTGCTCATTATTAATTGAAGGCACACAGTCGGCCCTCATTAATGCTGCAGCTGTCCGAGTAAAGAGCAATTAAAGTAATTTAATTTATTATTTGCCATTGATCAACAAACTCGCGCAGCATAAATCAATGCAAAAATTGTATTTATTTCTCTTTTTCATTATTATGTGCAGCTTCGTATGCATATATGTATATATATATATTGCTGACTGCTGACTTTTTATTTTTCTGCAAATGCAGAGTATAGAGTATAGAAGGGTTAATGGATTCGAGCACCAAAGCAAGCAGGCAGCTGTGAGCCGGGCACGAAAAGAGCGGAAAATATTTCCTACAAATCCAATTCATTAATGTGGAATGTGCCGAGTGTTTTGATGCTCTATGAGTCTGACTATAAATTGAGAGAGCATGGCAGTGACTGAATTCTATACAAACATAGGTAAAGTAGTTCAAATATTCGATCTAAGTGCGCCGCCTGGAAATAAATTACCAATATATTATTTTAATTTAACTTTTCATAATAGAATAGATAATAATGTTAATTAATTTAATAAATATTTCTGTTAAATTATTGTATTTTTAATAAATATTTCTGTTAAATTATATCAATGTAATGTGTAAAAATACAAAAATAAATATCTAAAAAAAAAAAAAGAAAAGAAAAGAAAAAAATAATAATAAAAAAAATGTAAATATGTATATAAACATAAAACAAAACGTTTCCCTTTACTTTCTTAGTTCTCCTAATGCAACACATATGACAGAACCCTAGCTCCCTTTCTATTTTTTCTTTCACTCTCTCTCTATCTCGTATCCCTGGGGTCTACCTTCATGATTAGCTGCCTTGGCACGTTCTACCCGATACGAAACAAAAAGATTCCATCTCAGATACTTGGCCAAAACAAAGTGCAACTTTTATGTTGCGCTATCAGGTATCATCTGTTACCCGAGCTAGGGTGTGCAGCTATCAACTATCATCATCAATTCCCAGATATTAATTTGTTGTCAGTGCCTTATATTAATTACGAGAACATGCCCCGTCCACCAAATGGCAGGTAAAATGAGTTATGTAACAACAGAGGCAATTTATGGATATTTATGACTGGACCAAGATGCAGACCCAAAGATATGGCCAGGCCTACATTTCAATGTCAGCAGCGAGCGCTCCGTAGACGGCATTTTATTTTAATTATTATTTTTAATAAGCAGTTAGCAAAATGGTAGCATTGACTAATCGCCGCTTAACATCTCGGCTTATGGCATCAAATTCGTAATGTTTTCTTGCCGCCTGACAGCAGCAAACATTTAATAACTTAATGCATGTGAGTGTACAAATGGTAAAAGTCGTTTACGTTTACGTTTACATTTACGTTTACGTTTACGCCAACGTTTAGGGTTTCGTTGACGTTTTCAGCTCTGTGAATTTAATAAGCTTAATGTGCTGCTCCCGGAACGGAATGGAACGGAGCTGAGCTGAGCTGAGCTGAGCGTGGCAAGCACCAAGAAATTAGATGAATTTCCCAAGATATGCTGGGACACACCCGTAAGACACACGCTCGCACACACATACACGCGCACACGCAGACAGGTGACTTGTGCGCTCTACAAATGCAATTAATTATAATTTTTAATTAGCTCACCGGGCAGGAGCTGAAAACAGCAACAGGAACAGCAATTGGAACAGAATACAAATACAAAATGTTCTACAATAAAAATGAGCGTGTTATAGTTCATAGGAAAGCGGTAGCCGACTAGCCGAATACCCTTCACACCTAAAATGTTTTACACACACATTTTATCGGAGTTTTTTATTAGATTTGTGTTAAATTAGAATTGAGCTACACAAAATATGCTCCAGTTGCAAATATTATTTAGTTTTCGTTTCTCCTCTTATTCTCACCTATGTCCAATAGGTGAAGGTATAAAAACAATCAACTAAAATTCAGCTTAGTAAAATGAACGCATGAAACTTGAAACGCGACTATTAAAACAAACAATAAATAAGGAGGACACGAAGGAGGGTTGTGGCACAGAGATACCCTGTAGTCAGCGGCTACAAAGACTGTATTAATATAACTAATATCATGTAAGTCTTAGACTCTATTAATTCCTCAAATGTTTTGCAAGTTTCTTAATATGAAAAAAAAATATATATATGAGCTGCATTCATTATCTTTCCTTTAAAAATCAAATAATGCCCATCCCATTAATTCTTCTCAATTGCTGTAGGGTATAAACAGGACACACTCAAGTGGTGGGCGGTGCTCTATGGGCGTGCTCCTGACAGCACGTGAAAGGTATTTAGTCACGCGGAAAGAAATGTTTCCTTTTATTCAACAGAGCACGACATTGGGAGTCCAAGTGGGAAGAGCATGCCTCGCCAAGCTGGACGTGGATTAGAAGCCAATCCAGCCAGCCTGGGAGTAGGCGTGGCCGAGCCCCGCCACTCAATGCGTTGTTTACGTGCGAATATGAAATTCTCATTGCTGTTATGGCTACGCATGCGAGATACTCCTCGAAAGGATTATGCATACAGAGCCAGCCAGGCAGCCAGCCCACTAATATATCACTCGAGGTGGCCGCGCGGGAGTGCCAGCACATTGTCGCGGCTAATGCCTTAAGTTAAGGCTACTAAAACAATTTCAAGGTCACGAACACTTGCCTGGCTCTGGCTTCTTATCCTGGACTCCCCAGCGTGGACTGAGTGCCCGCTGAGGCGCAAATTAGATTTTGGACGAATGTCTGGGGCACAGAAATAGAAGCAGTAAGCGAACGACGGACGAGAGGGCCAGGCTTAGACACAGCACAGACGGAAAGAATGGTTCCTTGTTTGTTGCTAATTAGCCAAGAATTACATTTTAAAAGGCTTTCAAGCGTAAAATGGAAAAAGTTGTGACCAAAACTCTCATCCATCGCTCACCTCTCTGTTGCCCCAATGCACACAGGACAGGTCGCTTCTCTCTCACTCTCTCTTTCTGTCTCTCTCTCTCTCTCTCTATATATATATGCACACAACATGGGGTCATCGTCAGGCGGAGTGCAGACAACTTTTTATGCCGGCAAGTGCATCGTTTCTTCTGATAAACATGACATAAACGTGATGCTGCATATTTTTGGAGTGCTCATTAAAGCATTGATGTCAAACACTGATGGCTAGATAGAGTGGTCCGACCTATTATATACATGTATGTAACAGTATTGAGTACATAATTTTGTATTTAATGTAATTAAGTAATTGTAATTGCAATTTGTTTATTGGGATATAACGACTGAATCCAAATTAAACAACTCTGTCAATAATCTTCTCATTATTCTTATTATGATATTAACAAATATATCACTATTTATGGTATATGATAAAATAATATTATACATAGCTATGCAATACTGTTTAATGAAATGAGTACAAAAGAACTCCAAATAGCACGTCAATTGCATCAAGTATTTTAATACACTTAATATATTTTTTTTTATATATTTGATATAGGAAACTTCATAATAATCATATAGATTTCAAAATATTTTTGCAATCCTATTTACATTCGTATTTATTATTTTCGGCACAATAATTGTATTATATTGCATATTCTTTAAGTCAGACTGACGTTACTTCATTTAACTCAAATCTTTCATTGAGCCATACAAATAAAAGAAAAAATAAAAAATAAAATAATAACGCATTGAATAACAAAGCTGAGAGAAAATCTAGTAAAGAGTCTGCAATGTGTCGGGCATCAGCTATTTGCGGCATATTCTTCACGCCCCGCTGTCTCACTTACACGCACGAACAGGGCGAAGGCTCTGCTCACTCGTTCCAGAGGCATTGGGATGCCCCAGCTCCTTGTGTGCTATGCATAGAAGAGAGCTAAAATATTTGATATGTATGAGTGCGCATATAGAGTGAAAACATTTACACATGTTTGATTTATGGGTCAAGTGTGTGATAAAACTACAAAGGCAAGCAAAGCAGCTCTCACAATTCACACCAACACGCACTCGCACTTCGGCTGGCGCCTGACAGACAGATGAGTGCATGATCCAGGGTCGTGCGGGGTGGAGCGGAAAATCAGTATAGCTCATAAATAATATCGCGCGAATATTCCAGCAAATTATTCAGTCGCAAGCATGTCACAAAAATCACAAATTGTGCAATGCACTGAAAAACAAAATCAAGTTGAATAAAATAAAAAAATATCACTGACTGACTGAATAATCGATAGACAGAGAGACAAACTGACTAACCGCCAGACTGACGGACTTTCTGAATTCAAGCCACAATAACAGAAAATCAACTTATTTACAGCAATTACCTGGAAAAGTGAACTAAAGATTTACAAATGAAGCTCAGCCCACGCAAGCCTGTCAAAGTCGGCTGCGAATGTTTTATTTACAATTTGACAGCCTAAATTAGTCTGTGTTTCAGTGCGTAGGCTGCTCAACGGCAGATTAAGTTCAGTTCAGTCTGTTGAATAAAATTGTTTATATATTTTAATATTAGCCAATGGTGCTGATTTCATGAATCACTGCAATGAGCTGCAAATTTTAATTTATTTATGTAGAAATATATAATGAATTTATTAGCAAATCGGCTTTACTCTCATTTCTAATTGGGCATTATGAAATATTAATGAGTATTGCATATATGCAAACAGTGTATTTAAATAATGTTTAAGGTTTATATCTGAGCCAAGCCCTGATTGAAAATTTCCTGTATCAAATTAAGCTATCAATTGTAACCATTTCACTCTGTGGTCAGGTCATTAATAGTGTCCGAGATTGATGAATTGGAGAGGGAGACGGACTGCCGCCTCCTCTGAGGATTTCAATGTGATTGACCCACTACACATATATGTTGTATATAAAAGATATTTTACTCTTTTATGGCCTACTTGTCGCCAAGCGGATGACCTATAAAACTGAGCTTTACTTAAGTGGCCAACAGCGAGGCAGGACGACGGCAGAGCCCTGGCCACGCGGTCAGTAAAAATTACATTAAAAGCAGGCGAATTTATGAAAAGTAATTGCATTTTATGCATCTCAAGAGCGCAGCCATCGACTGCAGCCAGCGAAGGCAATTCAATGGACCAATTTGGCGACGCACAGATAAAGTGGGAAAGTGTTAAATAATATTTTATAAGTGAAAATAAACAATTTGCATGCAAATTTATGGAGCCAATAGTATATTTTTACTGTAGTTTAAATATAGCCCTGATTTATGGCGTCAAATGCCAGAAAATGCCATTCCATTTCGGACAGAGCCCAGTGAGCCAAAATTGAAAATGACAAATTGCATTAGGGCTCTAGTCCAACAAGAGTTGCAACGAGCCAACGAGGCAACGATGACCGCAAAAGTGACACTGCAAAGAGTGCAAAAAGTAAGCAACAATTTTCGGTCTGAGGGCCCATTTGTGGGCATGCATGAAGACGACAAAGGCGACTGCAAATACAGCTGCAATTGCCACACCAGCAGCAATTGCAACAAAGATAATAACGAGGCCAGCAGCAACAATGTTGCACATTTTCAAAATCCGATTCTCGGCTACAAGGATTTCTGTGTGTGCATGTGTGTGTGTCTCTGTCTCTCCCCCTTTCGCTCTCTCCTTCTCACACTCTGTGTGTGTGTGTGTGTGTGTTGTGTTAATCCTGATACAAATAGGTTTTCGGTCAGTGCTGGTCAAATTTGGCGCGACGCAAGTGAAAACAAATACAAATAACAAACATATGCAACCATAAACACAACAACGACAGCAATTTTAAAACGATTTTCTAATCAAAACACATTACTCCACAGCAAAGAGAGAGTCATCTCATACATTGTTTTACCAGAGCTCATGGCATATGAAAATTTAATCATGCGCAAGCCACAAAGTTTTGGTTTGCATATCCAAGTCTACCCTGTCTACATTGATGTGATTTAAATGGGTATACTGCAATTTTATGATACAGATAGAGAGAGATAGAGAATATCTTAATAACGTATTTGCCAAATAGTTGATATGCCTGATCTTAAATTAGATTATCAAAATATTTTGAAGCTTAGCTTACAGCACATGAGATCATTGTTGGCAGTTGAAAACTCGTTGCTGAATACAAAGCAGCGTCAAGTCTATCATATTTGGAAAGTGAGTAAAAACTAATTGCAATGTATATCAACAAAAATCATCGACGTCATATTGTTATCATTGTCCACTTACCCTTTACCCAATATATCCACAGACAAATGCGAAATTGTTATCTAAGAACTTTTTGATAAACTGGCATATTTATATTATATGATTGATTTTGCAAGGCTGTTGAATTCATTAAATTAGTTCAAATCAAATTATTATGTGGAAAGTTTTCTATTGCCGAAGCTGCAAAACTAACAAATATAAATATTTAACATTTTAATATTTCCATTTGGAAATTAACACATAACTAAACCAAATATTTCCTGAAATCTCTCTCTCTTGTGTCTGCAGCAATTTGAAAGCATCATTTGTTAGCCACTCAAATATATAAGCACTGTGCTGAAAATATGTAAGTACTATGTAGCTCTGAGTGTGTACGTCGATGATGCATGCACGAACGACCACAACAATTTCATTAGATGAGTAAATTATTTACAAAACAATTTGGCCAAATATAAAAGTGGGTAACATGAGCGTGAAGTGTGGCGATAAACCTCCGATGGTAGCTAAAATTATTATTCTTATTTGCTTACACTCAACTCATTAAAACCGAACGAGATGCTGAATTTGTACGTTTCAAAGAAAACGGCTGGAAGTGAAGGGGCTTCCTTTCCTTTCCTTTCAGGTATGAAACACGCAAAAAATAAATAAGGGATCTCTAGTCAATGGAGCTCAACTCTTACTGTCCATATAGACAGCTGTCGACACTAGTAATAGAAATTTACTAGTTATTTCAATGCACTGCACACACACACAAGTCAAATGCTGCGCATTTGCCGTTTTGGCTGTGATAGAAGTATTTGGAGAGATGTTCCCTCTTTTGAAAATTCAATCGTAGCTTAAAAAGCTCAATGAGTTTAAATATCTTATGTGACTATTTGCTATTTAAAAATGCAATTGAATTCTGCAGAGCTCTGATAAGAACTAAAGGAATCCTAAATCCATTGTTTATAATCAAGTTATATATTATACGCAACGATAGACAATGTACAACTCAGCTGGTCTCTAAACGACTGTATTCACTTCATGAATGTTAATCATTCATAATATTAAACTGAGCGTGACACAAATACATTTTAATATCCCAGATTCTGAATACAAACAATCTGTGAGGTCGAGGCTCGTGGCTGATGTGCATTATACCGTACATACAAGGGAGCGTGGTATAAAAATGTAAATCTCTTCGGGCCTGCCTTGAATGATTTAGATAAACCGCTTTGTCGATGCATCGAAATGTCCATTGCAGCAGTTAAACGCTCTGGAGCGTACAACGGCGTCGGATGCCACAGGCATTTGCTTTGACAACTAACTGGATGACTGCACAGATCCGCCAGCCAGCCATTCGAACACGTAGCAGCGCATACAGACACGGGGATACAGCCACAAATATGGCTGAAAATTCCAGTAGGCAGCTGGAGGACGAGTTACATTTGGCAGCCCGTCCAACAGTGCTTGCCAGGGAGCACTTCAATACGATGTCAATAAATTATGTAGTGGATTTTCAGCGAGGCACACACATTAAAGCGAAACCTGTGCTCGTGCTCTCCTCATTGTTGTTGTTCTCGCTGCTGTTGTTGCTATTGTTGTTTTGCATATGCAACATAAGTCGCCTGATTTATGTTCGTTATATGAGGACGACTCAAAAGGGAATCACATTCGAATGCTTGTGCCTTGGCAGCCTCGGTCCCAATAAATTATAGATGTCGAGCGACAAATGCAAAGAAATAAATGTAAAAAATCAAATCATATTTCTCCACATTAAAAACCCATACAACAATAATAAGAGCAATATTCCGGCCACACAGCACATTACAAGCCATAAAAAAGCGCATCAGCTCGCTGTCAGGCCATCCTGCCATCCAATATACTCCGGCCAGGCACCAGAGCGAATTCCTCGCCAAAATGCCTGCTTTTTTTTATTGGCTGCGCTCAGCGCCTCAAAGGTGCACAAATTGTAGTGGGCTTTTAAGCGCCGACGCATTTCGTCGCAAAAGAAAGAAAAGAGAGAGAGAGAGAGAGAGAGAAAAAAATGCGAAAATGTGACTCAAAGCAAATTACGCTGACAAATGAAAATGTCACAATGATGATAATTTATTTTGCCTTTGTCAATTGCCCCTCGCACCAGCTGGCACACATTCCTCCGGCATTCTAGCTTTCATCTGAAACTGCTAGACCGTACATATGCCAGCTGCTGACTGGCAGCCACTCCTCGCCCTCTCTCACTCTTTCTCTCACTGATCGGGGCCATAAGCCCTGTGCAATTAAAAGTAAGGTTGGGCAATTCCCAAACCAAACGTGGCTATGCACTTCCTTCAAGCATTTTGGGTGGTTCGTGGAAATGTTGTGTATATGTTCTTCACAGCAAAGTTTCTATGTGAGGCGAAAAGACACATTGATATTCTGAATAAATTTTATGTTCGACTAATTTGGGCAATCGCTAACAAAAAGTACGCGCGCTCTAGTCGGGAGAGCTCGACTAGAAAATACCGGGAACCTCGTTCAGTTTTCATACTACTTAGCTCATAAACCCACGCAGTTACGCGTGTAGACGCACATTAAAGGGTCTAAAGGTAAAAACTTAAGATACCAAGGAGGTCATGTGAATAATGGCAAATTTATACAACATTCGACAATTGCAATTGTTGTAATTCTATTAATTAAAAAATAAATAAATACAAATAATGTAAATAATGATAGAGTAATATCTTATTTTTTGCATAGTAACTTACTTGTTACTCAACAAAATTTAGGAATTAATCCATATATTTCAATAAATCATATAAGTTTGTTTTTAAGTTGCTTTTATTTTTTTTACTTACCTATTTATTATTATTGATTTTATGTTATACATTTAATTTTTTAAAGCTCTACTGTCCATTTTTGAGGTATGCAGGTATTTTTTATTTAAGCTTAATTTTATTAAAAGATCCCCGACGATCCAGACGATAAAGTGTTTTGAGTCTTTGTCTATTATAATGATTTTTCTGTTTTGTATTTATTTACTTTCTATTATTATTATTATTTTTTTTTTCTTTAATTTGAGCTCACGTCTGAAATCTGTAGCAAATGATAATTCAATAAACATGTTTGTTAGACTGAACGCCAAATTATAGAAAAGGCTGTAAGCAAACTTGAGCTGCACATAAAAGAACCTATATAATAAATATATAATATATATAAATATATAATATATATAATAAAAGTTCTGAGATTGACAGACAGTTGAGTTTTCGCTACTACTCAGGAACATATTTTCTAGGACTATCCATTGCTCCTTGTTGTTTTAGCTATAATAAGAAATTAGAATATATTAAAAAAAAAAAATTTAAAAAAAAAAAATACATATTAAATTTTTGAAGCAAATCATAAAGAGTAAAATTAGTTTAAAATTTCTTATTTATGATTACGATAAGAAATCCATCGATTGAACAGGGTACTCCACTTTCGTTGTACTTTCCTGCATAGTTTTATTTCGAGTTCCGTTTCTTTGTGCGTTCTGGCAAAAAAGTTTACGCTTCATATGCGCTGAGTGTTCCTGGCCGTGCCTGACGTTTTCCAGCCAATTCGCCTTGACGCGTCTTGGGCTATTAAACTTTTTGGCATGATATTGCCGTTATTTGGCTTGTGGAGCGAAGCCTGGCTCGGCACATAGCTGAATACAAATATATGTACTTACTTGTCATATAATAAACTTTTATGCTAACGGCTGCTGATGCCTTACCGGTAGGGCGCACACATGGCCTGGGCAGGAGAGCAGGAAAGCGGGAAGGCAGGAAACAACGGGGACAGGACAGCACTTTATGCGCATTCTGCACCGTCCAGGACTCCGGCATCCCGCTGAGGCCAGCCGAAAGTTTACATTCTCTTCGGTTGCTACTTTATTAGGCTGAAAAATGAAAACGCGTTCGCAACAGGACCTCGCCTCCTGTACCATTCCGTTGTCTATTATGTGCAGCCGTTAAGATATCTGTGTGCCAAATATTTGCATAAATCTTTTTCCACTGCGGCTCCCCGTGAGCTCCTTCCCAAGTTTGTTTGCTTGCCGACCATATATTACCCCGGACGCAACGTGCATGTAATTTATTATAACTTTTCAGCCCGACGATTAGAGTGTCGGCGGAATTAAGAATGAAACGGCAGAGCGTATGCAGTATTTACCATTTTCATAATAACTAAAAACTTTATTTAAATATTTGCGGTTTTCATTATAAACGTAGTTAATCCTAATGCATGTTAACGCTCTGCTGGCGCTACTCACTTAAACATTAAAACAACTTTATAATCCATTATAATGCGTTCTCATTTTGTTTGTAACAAAATATCATCAACATCATCATCATCTGCCTGTCTGACATTTGTATATTCGTATGCTCATAGTTTTATTTAGTGTTTTTATTGTTATCGCTATTCATATTATTATTACGTCTGATTATAATACTCGATATTACTTTTATACATACACATACAGGGCTGAAATACATATACAGATGTACTCTTTGCTCTTAACTGCATATTCTCATGTTTTGTTTTTGTTTGTTTATATATTCGGTTTCGGGTTTTGCTTTTGCTCTCGCCTTCGCTTTCGCGCTTATGTTTATAGCAGCATTTGCATATACTCATTAAACATTCCCATAAATGACGCGACAAACTTCGCTGGCGCACATTTATAATTTTTAATTATTAATATTAATATTTATGACAGCAATTGGTTTTTCTTTGGAAATGGTCACACGCACGACTACCACATCTAGTTAAATAAAGCAGCTTTAATTTATTCGAATACATACATGTACATATATGCGATTTTATTTACAATTTTCAACAGTTTACAGTTTAATGCCCGGCCATGCCCCCGGCCATGCCCCCGGCCATCGCATTTAATAGTCGAGCGGCCATTAAAGCGGACAGTCGCATGCATTTTTAAATGGGAGACATTAAGTGGCGCAGGGGACCGCCAGGCAGGAGGCGGCGAGGCTGGCCTGGGAATAGGAGTACCTGGGCAACTATGTGCCATCGATCCAGCACTGAGCGGAACAAAACAGACCAGGACTAAACTGAACTGAATGCTTGGGTGCTACTTGACTGAACGGGCTGCTTGGCAAATATAAATGCAAATATTTTGTTGACAGCCATTGGCAAAGTGACTTGCAGCTTGCTGGGAAATACGGCCGGACACGATGAAGTTGTGACTACAAATAAAGCAAACTGCAGACTTTCGGGACTGTGCGCACACAGAGAAAACTTTGCGGAATACTCAAGACAGGCGCATGACATTTTCGAGGAAGGAGATAAGAGCTCCGTATCCTGCCGAAGGAACCCAACATATGGCTCGAGAATGTTGCCAAACTCTGCACAGACTCGGGCAATGAAAGTACGGGGAGATAACTGATAGTTTAGAATGGAAGAGGCGAGGCCGAATAAATTTGTACTGACAAACGAAGAGGCTAATAGGAACATATAACAATATACTGGATGAACAAAACTGAATATTTAGCCTTGTAGCTGCACCTGATTAGGTACGGGCAGTAATAGTAATCGTAAGTATTTACATTGCTTATGAAATAGGTCTACATATATGTATATACAAGTGATTATCGTGGAACATGTCTAAGCTACTGCCGATCGTAAGCTGCTTACAGATCTCCAATGTACACAACGAAAACTGGCAATTAGTTGGCTTTCGAGTATTTACTTATTACTGACCGAACGGGTTCCTCTATTAGTGAGTAGCATATATGATTTATACATTATTTAAGTTTCTTCGTTTAATCAACTCCTCTCTTAATTTATATTCTACTAATGTATCTAGTGCTGGCATATGATTTTAGGTAAGAGTACTATGTACACAGCTGACCCAGCTTTAGCTAGTCGCAGCCCACTAAATTATACACGCACTTACTTACAACTTAGAGAGTATTCGAGAAGCAGTCGCTGCAGCAGGCCGGCGGCGGTCGTCGACGAATCATATGCAGCGGCTCATCATTAGCGTAATTAGCTTACCTTTCTTGTTTTAGTATTTGGCATTGCAGCTGCTGCCAGTGGCACCGGCGCAGCCTCTGCTGCACTGCATCATCTGCATCGTTTGAGCGACAGCCAGGCCTCACATCTCGATTGCCCTCCAATGGGCAGCCCACTTAGTTACGTACTGCTGCTTGGCTGGCGGCGCATTGGCGGTGGCGTTTCTGTGGCGCTTCTAACCGGGCTGCTTTAATTTATCACCGCGCAGTTGTTCTGCTCTTATTGACATGGTTGCCCGAAGTTGACGTCGTCCGCTGGCCAACATGGTCGCGGTTAGGGCAGCTGCTGTTGCTGTTGCTGTTGCTGTTCCTGTTCGCCTGCGCCGCTTGACGCTGCTCTTGTCCTGCTCTGTCTTCTTGTCCTTCGCGCCCACCTCCGCCGCCTCCTGCTCCCTGGAGCAGCAGTGTGCAGCAGGCCTCCAACAATACAAATGCCGCAACCATTGTGCTAATTACTTTGACTGCCTGCGTTGCCTGTTTCGTGTGGCAGGCCCAGGCCAAAGCGACGGCAGCCGGCGCCGCATTCGTTTGCATGGCTTCGGGTCGCTCGCCTGCGCGAAATGAGCAAACACAGAAGAAAAATTAATGCAGACATTGCATAAATGAGTTACAATTTGTTGGACCCTTTCACGGACTCCCATAGACCGCCGAGTGGAACCGAAATACTCATGCCTCTTGTGGTTAGCTCACTAAAATGTTTGTTCACAAATGCATAAAGTTTCGCCGGCTACGAATTGCACAAGAAGTCGACAACAATGCTGAGTGCGTCCTCCATCCTTTAGTATATATATTATAATATATATATGTATATGAGAAAGGTCAAGTAGCTGCAAGTACTTTCAATGCTATCGTCATACTCGAAAGCCCCTCAACTGCAGCTGCAGGTAATGGGCTTCAGTTGAATTGAATTCCTCGATTTCTTGCTTGATGTTGCTTTGCTAACCGGTTCCACCCACTTACTTGGCATTTAAACTCGTTTAATGCACTTGCCCCATATGTGCTAGAGCAACACACCAACCGGCCCAGGCTCTCCCATGGAATTCCCTTTGTACTCACCCTGCAGCACGTGGACGCGTATGCTGGCAATTTCTGTGTTTGATGGATAGCAGGAGTATTTGCCAGAGTGCAATAAATCCGCATCGTAGATAAGCAAAATTGATTTGGTCTCCTCCGATTTAATGGTCTTAAATTTCAACCGGCCGCCCGCAGTCTCCTCGCTGAGCACCTGTGCGTGTGTGTGTATACAAATGTGTGTGAGTATTAAAACATTTTCGCTGAAAATTTTGCCTTGAAAAGAAATGTTTACAGGGGGTCGGGCGGACAGGCTGGCTGGCAGGCTGGCAGGCTGGCAACGAGCTAAATGCAAAAGCATGTTTTCCCATAATCATAAAAGCTAAAATTAAATACGTTACGTATACGCAGCGTAAACAAAGCGCGAACGCAAGTCGCGCCCTGCGCTCGTAAAAGTTGAAACGTTTATCCAGCGGCAATTGGCTGGGCCTTGAGCTTAAGTATTGGTATGAGAAACAGTTTGAGTTTGAGTGCCCGAGTTCTCAAAGAGGGCAAAGTTCAATTATTCCACGATAATTTGATGTGCACACAGGAATTTTAAGTGTATCTTTAAAGCATTTTTGGGTTCGTCTTATGTTGAATATTCACAAATTGATTGCTTACCTTGTCCTGGTGATACCAGAAGATGTGTGTCGGCGGCTCCGGGCTGAACTTAATGATGCATGTTAGATTTATGGTGCTGCCCTTGTCCACATACAGATCGGGTCCGCCGAGAATCGTGGCCGTGGGCACTGCAAAAGAGTTAGCCAACAGGAATCGTCAGTCGTAGCAATGGGAAATCGAAGCGAATTGTGAAGCGCAGCTGAAACGGCAAATTACCGACAAAATATCGCAAGCTACGTGACCGTTTCCAATCAGTAATCTACATAAACAACAGGGGCGGGGCGGTGTTTTAGGGAAAATGTAGCTCGATGGCACCTGTCCCTGGTTGACTTATCCCGGCTGAGTTGATGCCTCAGTAAACTAGTTAAATTGGCAGCTGGTCATTTCGAATGCCATCTGGCTGCGACAAAGAAATCTATTTGATGTCGTCCAAAGTCATTGTCAAGCGTCCAGCTCGTGCTCTTTGTTGTGGATGCCACTTATGCAACCTGTCAGTGGTCCCCCATCCGTGGCAATCAGTGCACAGCTTGGCGTCTGCGAAATGCGCATTCGTCTCTGGCAAACACAGAAATGAGCAACAAGCGAATCGTGTGACAAAGCACAAGGTAAACTCGGACTAATTGGTATTGAAACTTAGAGTGGCTATGGACTCCAGCCTCAGCAGCAACATCAGCAAAGGGAAGTTTCCACTATGCTATTTGGGGTGGATGGCAATGACTCAATTGCTTCTGTTTGTATTACGAGAAAGCACAATTGAGCTAGTTTATCGAAGAGCTTGCCACTTAATTGTTTACTTTAACGTCAACAAATTAGATTTAAACAATTTTCCAGATCATATTTTATTTCTAAATAAACAGTTTTAACTGCTCTCCCATGAAAGTCATCTGATATTGCTTGGGCAATGTTTATTTGTGAATCACTCCCTCAATCCAACCCGGACGGTAGCCCAATATAAGCCAGCGCCGCTCGTTAGCCGCCTTCAGTAGATCTCTGATCATAGAATGGAGCAAATGAAGAAGCTTCTAGTTCTTTGGCTTGTTCTGTGCTGGAACGAGTGCCTGGCGATAGACTTTTGTAACATGACTGAATGCAATGGATTGCGTCATTTGGGCTGTGAAAACGATTTGGTAAGACTCTCAATTGGCTAATCCCTAATTCTATACTAACTACTCTAATGGCTGTTAGACCTTTCATGAGAGTTGCCTGCGCACCCGCATCCTGCTCAACATGCAGATCTACCGCGACTACCTGCTCAAGCTGCACAACAAGTACCGCGAGGAAGTGGCATCTGGAGACATTAAAGGGCTGCCCGCGGCCATGCACATGCCGGAGCTGATCTGGCACTTTAAGCTCGCTCTGATAGCCGAGTACCATGTGAAGCGCTGCTCGCGGGACCTGAACTACTGCTTAGCTGTTTCCACGTTCACTAATCCCGCGTTGAACTATGGCATGAATTGGCTGGATATAGAGCCTATCCCCAACTACTCGCGCTCGACGAACTCCGAGAAACTGACTGTCCAGACGGAAGTGTGGATGCACCAGGTCTACAAGCTGGCACTAGGACAGTTCGAAGTGGGAGAAGTCTCGGAGATCAAAAACATTTTGAGCGACCACAACAAATACGTGGGCTGTGCGGCCGCCGAGGACTTCGACCGGGAGGCCAGTCGATTCGTGCTCGTCTGTTATTACAATAGCCAAATCGACCCAGCGTCGTACCTCTATACGGCGGGCACATTTTCGGAGGATCACTGTGCCGACGGCGTCAGCGAAGACTATCCACATCTGTGCAAGACGCTGCCAGATGAGTTCGACTGAGAAACACAGAGCTAAGCTAAGCAACGTACTATTTCAGTCCGAGCTCCACCACTGGCTGTCTAATTAAATGGGACACGTACTTGAGAAATAAACAAATTTATGCCATAATATTTTGTACGAAAAATGTGTTAGGTAAAATGTGGGAAATAACAAACTGACAAAGTTAGACGGAAAAAGTATTTTCCAAAGCAATTTGTTCGTTAGGAGCCAGAAAAACGTTGCGCCAGCCACAAGCGCTTAGCTCGCCTCTACAGCACTTCCACTTCCACCCAACTGGAGGACTTGGCTCAAAAGTGCACATAACTGGCACGAAATATATTTGAAAAAATAAAATAATAAAAGGGAGAGTGAGCACTCTTGTGGGGAATGCCTGACTAGGACATACCCTAACTACAGGCCAAACCCGAGCAAGCTAAGACAAAAAATATAAATGAAAAAAATATGAAATATAAAAAATATAAAATATAATATAAAAATATTTTTACGAACCGATCCCAGCTTGAATAGTCAGAATCAATTAGTATGTGACTCACTGTAAATAAATTTCCTGTTTAAATACCCGCATTCTTATCTGTCTCTACTATCTATATATAAGATATTAGGAATTACAAATACAAGACTAAAATAGCAGGTGAGAAATGAATATATAACTCGATTGTATTAGCTATTGGACATATCGGGACGGACTACACTTTATGTGTTTCGCCACTAGTCAATATACCTCCTGAACTCCAACTTTGAATGGGCTCAGGGTATACGAATAATATATGCACACGCTTGTCAACTTCTCGGTTTTCAGCTACCCCATCTGTCTGTGGCAACAGTTAACTAACGCATGTTCCCGCTGCACATAAGCTTGTCAGGCAGCTGTCCTTAAGAGTTTTCACTGCTTATGTCGTATTTCTTTACAAACCCGCAACTGTCTGAATGGGGCCAAACATGCCCGCAAACTCGTCATCGCTGGACTGATAAACCCGATCCGCGGCTATGTAGAAGGCATCGTCGTTGTAATATTGCTGCATCACACTGCTGGTCTCCTCGTCAATTAGGTCTTGTTTTGGTGAGAAAAACAATGAAAATATGTGAAAGAAAATGAAATAAAATAAAAATTTTATTAAACTCAAAAGAAATAATATTAAAATTATTATTAAATAATAATAATAATAAAAATATAAGGATTTAAATAGTACGAAATTATTTAATATTTTCCATTAATTTTGTGGTCTTATAATATGTTTCTCTAAGTAGTTAAAGTCGTAGTATTTATACTTGTCTCTCAGTTATGTCTATCAAAAACATAACATAACATTTACTGCAGAAAACACAGATTAAAATTTAAATACAAGCAAATAATGCAATTAATCCACTTAAAATTAAATACATTATATTTAAATAAACGTAAAAATAAAAGTAAATTTGTTTACAGATGCCTATAAGAGATGTGACAAATGGGATGCAGAAAGGACAGATTCAAATCAAAACTAACATAAATACATTAAATTATAATTTAATATATTTTACCCAAAATAACAATACAAAACTAATTAAAACTGAAAATAAAACAAAATAATCAAATAAAATTACTTCTGCTTACGCTTCAGATGGTAATTTTTTTAAACTTTTGCCTTATACAATGTACAATATCTTCAAATGAATCAATATTATCAACTGAAAATAATATACAACTGAAAATGAAATTCAGATACTGCACAGACAACAAAAATAAAACGCAAATTAATTTAATTGAAAGTCATATGACTTTCATGTTGAATGAAATGAAAAAATACGATTCAATATCTGCTGTGGTCACTATCTAGCTTTTCTTCACTCTTTTTTTGCCCAACTCTCCTGACAACTTTTCACATATTTCTCTGAAATTCGAGCCACATTGTAGCCCATCTCTGCTTTCGATCGGCTCACGTATTGTTGCAGCTGTTGTTGTGGAGCCAGCTTTTTGTTTGTACAGGGTATTATGTGAGCATATTGGATGTGTAGGAGCAAATCAACATCGTTGAGTAACTAAGTGCTCCAAGTTGACTACTCTCGTCTTAGTCAGCATCTAACATAAGAATTCTGAATGAGCTGAACTTAACCTTAAATTTGAGATATAATATACTTCGACATTTCTTAAAGTAATGTAAATGTTTTTGCGGATAAGGTAATTTATATTGGTAAACTAAACAATTTTATTGAATTATCTTAGCTTGCTTACGTAAATAGAGTATTGAGCCGTCAGTTGCTTTCAGCCCAAATAATGTTACTTGTTTTTATTATTTTTGTATATTTTTGTAGCGATATTGCCAAGTGTGCATAATTTACACTTTTGCAAATTGCATGAATATGCAAATAAGAAAAAAATGTGAATACCCATAGTATCGTTTGTTTTCCTCTTTTTTTTTTTTTTTTTTTTTTTTTTTTTTTTTTTTTTTGACCTGTCGAAATATTACGTATACGCTGGGAGAAGTAACCAAAGTTGAAATATGCAAAAGCCCAGCGGCTAAAGCTTCGTCAGCTGCACGGATATATAAACGTTTACCATTATGTATGTAGGAGTATATACGTATGTGTGTGTGTGTGTGCGTGTGCGTGTATAGAGTACACATCGCTTGACACAGTTTTTGGTTTGAACTCACCCACAATGTTCAAGTTGACCGAATAGCTGCGCACCGGCTGCGTCGATATTTGACATTCGTAGACGCCAGCATCGCGCTGCTGGGCCCATTTGATTTGCAATGTCCATTCGTCAATATCGCGATGATAGGAGGTCTGAAAACGCTGATCCGTGGTGTAGGTGTAGGTGCCCACGGTGAGTATGTGCAGATCCCGATGACGTATCCAAGCGACCTGTCAAAATTGTGCAAATAATCTGTCAGTATCAGTAGTTAATACATATTTTGAGTTTTCAACTCGAACGAAACGAGACGAGCCTAAGAGGCATTTCATATAACTGTTAGCAAAGCTTGCTTTAAAGTTGGCATTAATGTATACTAAAATTAAAATTGTTTATACATATATTGCCATATTGATACGTAAATATATTTAATATGTGATTCGTTGTATCTGCATCTTCATATCTGCCTAGCACCATAGTCAAATTTGTATCTGCATTCCAAGGACTCACAACTCCCAGCTCGTGTCTGTTTTAACAGAAGTGCTAAGCCATCCATTATTCAATTTATAATTTGTGCTCTCTTTATACTTCTTTTAATTAATTAAACATTATGAAAATGCGCCCGAGCATAGCTGCTGCTATCCTGCACATCATTTAATTTAAGGGAGTTTCGCAGACTTCTTCCAGCCATGGACTATTTAAAGAGGCATAAAATGCGAAAATTTAAATATATTAGACTGCGTTTTTCTTCTTTTTTTTGCGGTGTTTGTGCTTCCCACGCTGATTTGCATTTTGATTGGGCCAAGCCGAAACTTGTGTCAATTTGCTGGCTAATGCTTCGGTCGTAGCTGGCCCCAGCACAGGCCGAAAATTTGTGCAGCTCGCAATCTAAATATTAAATAACTAAAAATTAGTGTGCACCACGCATGACAGCCCCGGAAAATGATACTTCCGTGCTCTTAGCCTCGACATTCCTTTTCCGCATTGGCCACTACATTTTGTAAATTTTTGATGTTGAATTTTTCGCTTTTTTTTTTTTCGAGCTGCCACTGTTTTGGCAAGTTTTTGGGTGCCTTTTTATGCGGTGGCCAACTGCTATAGGCACTACTGCACACACACACACAAACACCGACAGACACACATGCGGACGCTGGCAGACATAGCAGCAGACGGACGGAACGGCGGCTATATACATAGACAGACACTGCGTCAGAGTCAGCCAACTGTGCCAGGCATCCATCTGTGCAGTTCCAGTTGCCGTCTGTCTAATTCGGCAATAACAGTCCAGGCCTGCAAACCGAAAAAAACTTGTTTCCGTCAGAGTTTTTGCCGCACTGGCAACATAAATTTACCGTTGGCCAGAAACGAGCCGCCAGTTAACTAGAGAAACTCGCCCCAAAATCCCCTGCATCCCCTCTCTCTCAATCACTCTCTTTCTCTTTCTCTCTCTGTCTCTGTCTGTCTTTTTGTGTGTGTGTAGTTTACTGATTGCGGAAGCGGATTTGGTTATGTGGAAATCTATAACCCCCATTCTGGGTGCCAAAACCGACGCTAAATCGCTTAACGTAATCAACGCTGGAGCATTTATAACTTCTGGCCCCAAACGAGGAGCACCTGCAAAGTTTCTCACGATTGCATGTGGACGTGTGGATATCCGCAATGCTGAAGTGCGAATGCGAACTATTCGGCCGTGTTTTGTGTTTTGGGGTCTCTTTAATTGTTAAATCTCATCGTAAATTACGTTTAATGCTTCTCCGCAACAGATTGTGCTGCAGTGACAGCGGCTACAAAACATTGGACTGAACTTGGCCCAAGTGCCGGGTTGATGAACCGCCGGAATGTACAGCCGACGGCTGTCGTATTGCAGTTATGGCAACCCATTTAATTGGTTTGCTGAAATTCAATACTTTGTTAAGCAATTTCGCACGAGGCAAGCTTTTAAGCAAGTCTGAGCAGCAGTCTAAGTGCTGCAGCTGCTCGAGGCGAGCCGAGGCAAAGCTTTGAAAACGAGATGTTAATTGCCTGAAACAGAAACAGAAACAGAACCCGAATATAATCCAGGCCAGGAGCCAGGCATGGCTCATACGGCAAGCAAATGGGCAAAGTTTTTTCAGGCCATGGCAAATCAAGTGACGCCATAAAAATAATGACAATATCTGGGCGGGGCGCACGGACAACATGTGTTGGCTCGTACTCTCCAGGCTTAGCTTCGGTTCATTGTTTCAACGTCACGTAGTACATAATAAACGGACAGTAAATTTAATAAGCGTCTGTTATTATGGCACACACCCACACTAGCACACCAGCACGCACACTACAACACATGCGGCCTCTACCAATATCGCATCGTATAGCGACTATCTCAGATGGCCGGCATATTGCCAACACTTGTCGCTACATTTTTGTTTATTAAATGTAAATAAAAATAAACATTATTAAAACAGACGCCCCCGCCACAGCTGGCGAGCTGTTGTTCTGGTTACCCAATCTGGTTTCATATAATTTTTGTACAAAAATACATACATAAATGTATCTCTGTGTGTGTGTGTGGGTGTGGGTGTATTCCTTTTTCATTGACGTTATCTGAGTGGGCCAGGCCGGGCTTGTGGCCAGTACTTACTGCAGAGCAAGATTGCCATCTCATGATTTGTATTTATGCTTATCTGTGGCTTTCCACAGATCCGTCCTGCCGTACTCACCGTCTTGTTGCCCAGATGCTTGACCCGGCAGCCCAGATATGCGGACTTGCCCACCAGCGATGTGATATTCCTTGGCATTGTCAAATCGAAATACGGCTCATTCCACTTGTGGCCATGCGGATAGTGTAATGGTGGCAGATGTGTTGGCTTTGCATCTACATTGTTGTGATTGTTGTTGTTGCTCACAGACTGCCGCTGGTAGCCCAATGTTAGCCCTGCGAAACAGAAGCAAAAAAGGTCACAAATCAAAATACGCATTATGTATTATTTATATGTACATTCATTGTGGTGAAATGTATTTCTTCATGCGGAATTCAGCATTGCTGTCCGCCAGTGTTGTGAAACGAGCTACTTAACCTCGATATATGTGTTACTTGTATTATTAGTTTGTAATACCGGCTAAGCCACCTGAAGGACAACGGCACAGCAGGCCACGGATATTGGGCCGTGCCGGAAACAGGAAACGGCTTAACCGAAAATCCAACTTAATTCACACTAATTGCAGTCGCATTGAAGGAATGACACACAACTCTATCACCTGCACCCACGCACACAAGCACACCAACATACCCACACACACACACACACACATGGACACTGTACACAGCTGTTGTGTGTTGGTGTGCGTCTTGTGTAACTAAAACTTAAATTGCGCAAATGACAAACTCATTGTGCCCGGGCTCAAGTGTCGGTGGCAGCTGCATGAGCCTCGCTGGCTCGTCAAGTGCGACTCTTGCGGAGGACCAGTTGTTGTTGTTGTTGCTGCTGCTGCTGTTGCTGTTGCCAGTGCTAGCTGTTGTGCATTTCAGTTATGGGCCGCTGGCAGGGGCTAATTTTCTAATTACCCGACGCGTCGACTTTCTATGACTCCGCCAGCGCTCGCGAAATGAGAACGCAATGCTTTTTATGATGCACCGAGAGGCCTGACTATGAAGTGTTCTGATGTTTATACCAGGGCTACAAAATGTGGTCACTTTCGCAGTTGTGATTGATCGAACTGAAGATACCCTTTGATCTAGGTTTCATATATGTATATAACAAATAATAAATAAATTTATGAACAACGATCCAAACTAATCACACAATATAAACTGTCTTCAACAGAATTTTATATTCCAGCAATTCAGAAAGTGAATTTCTGTTAATCTATAAATCTTCTTTAAGCTTCTGAGTCATATCAGAGACTAAATTCCCTCTTTGAATTTGAATAGACAGAGGGTATTAAGAGGAAACGGCAACAAAAAGCTCTAAACAGCAAATTTTCGCCAAAAGGCACAGAATGGCAACAAAAATAGAGAAATGAAAAAAAAGCTGGCTGCCTATTTGGGAGGCTCGTAAAAATGCCCATGTCAAATTGAGAGGCGTCGTAAAAAGGCTGAAACAGTGTAAAAGTTTTTTAGAGCTGAAATAATGTTGGCAACAATCAGAACGTCAACAACAGCCAGCATAACAAATGAATACAAGTTTTGAGTATTTTCTGAAAAGAGTTGACAATTGAAAGTCAACAAACTGAGAGCTGCAAAGGAAGGGCGAATTCAGCACAATTGCTGGAAATGTCAGCTGGCCAGCTATTATATATCTAGTTGTATATATTCGTGTCTTTAAGTCATTTAAAGGTTTTCCATCAACTCAATCAGCAACCGAGAAATTGCATTTATTTGCCAGGCAGCTCAACAGTTCGAGCGGCTTAAATCGTTGTGTATCTGTGGTCCAATGCCAATCAAATTTGTGCTACTTGCCTGCACCAACTGTTTTGTTTACTCATGCAGCCAAGTGTCGCTTAGCCAACGAACCAGAGGCAAGTTGTCGTTGCTGCTAGTAAATTCCATGAAACTTTAAGAGAGCCGGCCCGAAGCACTACAACCGCCTTTGACAGGATTAAAATGTGCTGGCGACCCAGACGAGTGAGCAGCAGGAGCAGGAGTGGGCTGGCAAACACTGCAACGAAGTGAATGCAAATAGCAGCGCTCGAGTGGATTGTCGGCCATATGCATATTGCTTTCATAAAAGCAGGAGGCACTACGCCTACGACCCCTGCAACGCAAATTGAAATGCACTCACAGCAGCCCACGGCGAGGCTACGCCAACTTGGCCACTGGCTATGCTCAGCCTTTGCTCGGCAGGTGAAAGGTGCTGAATATAAGGCTGGAGGTAAGTGTGCCGAATAACTGGGGAATAATACACGACAAGAGTATTTTTGGATACCCTAAGAAGGTTGAAACAATTACGAAAATACTCTATTTACATTGTATATAGACTTGGTTCGAACTCAATATTGCGTATACGAGACGGCGCACACAAGCAAGGGGATCGGAAATGACAGCCATAACTATTCCTGATTGATTTGATTTCTGACAGAGGGAGAGAGAGAGAGAGATGGGAGAACGAAAGAGCGAGAGGGTGGTGTGGTCATTGACGCACAAAACATGGGCAATCATAGCAGAACAGAGAGCCGCACACACTGCTCATTTGCATACGCCGTGTTGTGAACCTGGTGGCTGAGCCCTCGACCCTGTGACTCCTAATGAATTATTGGCTTACGGCTAGGGGACTCATTTTACGCAAAATTAGCCAGGGCATCCGTTGCAGACGTCTGACGACAAAACGATTCGCAAAGGCTGCAAGATGCACACGTTTTCAGCAGGACTTGGGGCTGCACTCCCACACACACACACACACACACACACACACACACACACAGACACAGACTAATAATCACATGCCCTGAACTGCGCACAAAGCGTACGCAAGGCAACAATGGCCATAAAACGCTTAGTGCACTGCGTATATGTATGTATGTGTGAGTGCCAGCGGGGTATCTAAACGGCTGTCTGTTTAATGCTCTTCAATATGTATGAAGCAAGCTGTAAGCCAACTTTAACTGAAATGAAATACGCAAAGAGCAAACGGAACAAGTGAGCGAAAGCAGTGTAAAAATATTAAGATTTATTGTAAGGAAATGTGCACTTTCTAGAAATTTTATTTGAGTTTATTCTATTGCAATTTGTATCATACCCGAAGCCATATAACAATGTCTATGTGAAACTAGAGCTTTCAGACAGAATTTTCAAACGAGCTTACTTCTCACATCAAACGGAGATAGAGAGAGAGTGGGAGAGGGAAATAGAAAGAGAGTTAAAGAGAGAAAGAGTTTTTTTTTTTTTTTTAACAAAGGTTGAATATCGTACATAAGTACATTAAAGCTTAGCAAAGCTAGCCAGATATGATTAAAATTATTATTCATATTATTAATTCAAATATTCAAGACTTGAATATTTTTATATATTTTATGCAGTCTTTGTATTTTAGTATTTTCAAAGGTTTGGGATGGGAGAAACACGTGGCAATCAAAAAAGAAAAGTTTTCATTTTACAGTCTCTAATATATATGTATGTGTTTTTTTCTTAGTTATAAAAGAGTTGAGAGAAGAATAATATTTATCATATTTATTATTAATATTTTGAAGTTTCTCTTATCCCGTAGCTCATAAAAAAAGGCTACCAAGGTCTGATTAAATTTCCGCTGTGGCATATCTCCTTCACCTATTTGACTCGCTTATCTTCTAAAGCTTTAAGGAACATTTCTTCTTTAAAGTATTTACGCATGTGCACCAAAAGTTTACGAAGCTCGTAACAAAGTTATTTAATAACGCATTCTTCAGAGGCTCGTGTTTAGTCTGAGAGCTGAAAAGGCAGAGGTGCACAGTTTAGGGCATGCGTGTGAGAAGAGTTCTTTTTATGACTTTTCTTTTCTCGAAAAAATCTCGATTATTGTAGGCAACAGCTCGATCCTGGCTGAGTTTAGTACATGGTAGAGTCAGGAACTTTTGATTATTAGTTCACTTGACTAAAGTTCGTATTTTCCGCATAAATCAGAGCAAAGCCAGTCGCTAAATAATAAGACTACGCCTTCTCATTGTTGGTGAATTAGTAAAGTCAACATGACAAAAAAAAATAAAAATAAAAATAAATAAATATATAAATGAAGAAAAAAGCGAGGGAAAAATGAAACACGAGAAAATAATTCTGAGTTAAGTGTAGCGTAAAAAGAAAGCTTTCAGCTGCTCTCGGGGAAAAGCTACCTCAATTAAAGATAAGTATCAAAGTGCATAATAATCAAAAGGCAGCCAGGCGAGAGACGGGCCAATGAGTAACTCGGTGGCAGGCGGCCAGGTGGCCAGGAGCCAGGTGGCCTGGGCCAGACAGCGTCTACGATGGGGTGTGGCTGAATGTAAACACAGTAGCGCTACTGTTACTGCTGGCTTGTCAAAATGATTGTCTTACATGCATTACACGTCGCTTGCTTCGCAGCATTCTCGGGCCATCGGCGCACCTGACGTATGCGCAATTTTTCACCTGCTCTTTCTACGTTACTTTTGTTGCACATCGTTTTTCATAGACAGCAACAGCAACAACAACAAATAGAAACAAGAACATGGCTAGTTATTTTCGTGTCGTTTTTACTGCAATTTATGCAGAGAGGGAAAGAGAGAGAGAGAGAGAGGGAGAGAGAAATCCAGGGCAGGAGCTCAGATCCAGAGGGTAGGTAATAGCAACAAAAGCGTAGTCCAAATCCATGCCAGGCCTGCCCTCTTTTGGTCATTGCCTGTTAACACACCCAATGGGAGTTATTAATGTTTGCCGGTCTTTATTTACGGCTTGCTAGCAGGCAGCCAGGCAGCCAGGCAAGCAGCCCGCCAGGCAGGCAGCCATCGGCATCGGCATCGGCATCGAGTCGATTTTTTACCACCGGTCCCGAAGGCAGAAGCAGAACTCGCTGACAAGCAGCAACTACGATGGGGTTCTCCACGCAGTTGATTTAAATTTGGCGTAGTTAATTTTTAACCCAATTCCAGCGGCTTTATTTATGTGAAACGCCCATTTAATGTTGCATTTTTTTATTGCCAACTGGCATATCAACTCGATAGGGGCCCAAATTTAAGGCCTTCAACAACTTCAGCAGTGCTTAAAAATGTAAATTTAATATACACGGCTTTAATACATCTATGAATGCAATGCAATTGATCGATACATAAAAAGAGCATAGATATGCAAAGCTAAAGTCACTGAAATGTAATCGTGATAGTTAGGTATTTTTTTTTTTCTTGCAGCGTCTACTTGATTCGCTTTTTGTATGTCTAATGAAACTTATCATCCAGTTGGCTCATGCACCACATTTTAGTCCTTTTCGATCATGTACTACATGTGAGACAATGTAGTGATGGCGGAGTTAGCAGAAGAGTAGAGATATTTCTGTTTGCTCAATGAACTCTTGCCTGCCATTGTTTTGCTTACTAGTTCAGTTATGCTATATGTATTCGCTTTTACCACTAAGTGTTGCCGAATTGTGCAAGCAATGAAGCATTTGGAAAAGGTTGGCATATCAAAGTATCGAGTGCTAAGCTGACTTCAACTGAAATTGAAGTTTTAATATGTTTGTAATACTTAAATATAATTATTTGCAGCGGAAGCAATTACCGATTGGCAAGTAGAGTTTAACTTATGCAATATTACTCGACTGACTTTGCACTGTTTAATTTGTCAATATATATGTCAAGTAGGGTAAAAATCAATACGCAAAACATTTCCAGGAACTTGAAGCCTAATAGAATATGCATAATTACCAATACAAGGGCCGCACGCATTGTCTGTGAGCCGCTGGGGATGTCGATGACCAGAGCTCGCTGATTGTTAAGTGCATGCAACAGAGCTGGTCACAACAGCACGACAGCATGTGAATAATGTGCAGTGGCAACGAACGGAAACGGAAGTGAATGTTGAGGGCAGCCAAGCAGCGTTCCGCCTCCACGTTGAGTTTGCAGCG
Source organism: Drosophila arizonae (assembly GCF_054131065.1). Lineage (NCBI taxonomy): Eukaryota > Metazoa > Arthropoda > Insecta > Diptera > Drosophilidae > Drosophila > Drosophila arizonae. The sequence goes on along the minus strand of NC_142924.1, from coordinate 23,695,893 downwards.
CTGTCGCGGCGCTTGCAGTGCGCTTCATCGCATGTCGAGCTTTAAAGCGAAAATTTCCCTAATTTTGTTGTCCTCCTTTTGGCGGTGATGTTTATTAATGTACTTTTCTTGTCGTGTTATTATTTGAAGCAATTACAATGGCAGTCATGGCATCTGGGGGCGGGCCTGCGACAGCCCCGAAGCACCAAAAACACAAATTCGCATCGAGCAACAACTATAAAATTTATACTAATTAGAATTCAATATTTGCGCCTCGCGTCACAACGCGCGCTGCCAGAACAATCACAATCGATTAAATTTAATTTTCAGACTAAATAAAATGCCAATACAACAATAATTACGAAGCGCAAATAATTATTTCACATTTAATACCAGTGCGGAAATGATATTGTAAATAAATATTGATATACGATTAGAGCACATGTCAACGTGTCCAATGCCCGCAATAAATTCGACATGGATGAGACAATTATCCGAAATATTTGAAACATCGACGAAGCACAGAAAATTTGTAAGCGCAAAGCTAAAAATTTGCATGCACCGCATTTCAAAATGAAATATTTGAACGCGACCGACTGCGGGATACTCTTTCATGATCCACGCACCAATAGACGAATCATTTCATTTATGGGTCTATCTATCTATCTGAGAAATAAGTCAAGTCAAGTGATTCACCTAAAAAGCTGCGAAGTTTTAGAATATGCACCCTTCGGAACAAGGAAGGAGCCTCGTTTGATAAGTGAATATTTCCCATGGCCAAGCTTGATAATTTAATTAATTAATTCAGCACGAAAAAAAATTGAAGATATTGATTCTACACAAAAGTGCAGAGAAAAAATGTTATATTTGTTTGAACATTGTCGAATCAAAAAACAAGAAACAAAAAAAGGAAAGCCAAGTAGTTCAAAGGAAATTTCAATTACTTTCCATTTTCCATTATTTGGATTCCACTGAATTAATATTCTACATATTGACCCAATGACCAATCCATTCAATACTTTCGCATTCATATTTGCCAGGAGGTCCGCTTGCCAAACTCTATCAAGATGACCAGAACGAATTTGAGAGGATATATGTATCCATACCAAATAATTTTAATTGGAGATTATCAGAATACATCAATCGCTATCTAATGCAATTGCTATTGCATTTCTCAGTTTGCTACGTCCTCACCATTGTCTCGCATCCAGATACCCAGCGAGTAGATATTTTTAATATCAAGTGAATTACTCTGCAGGCAGACAGTCCGACGGACGGACAACGAGACTCCATTGTACAAAATACTCTTTTCTCTTCGCGAAAAAACATGATTTTAGCTTGCGCAAATATGCTAGAAATTTGAATTGGAAACTGCTCTGTGGAAAATTTGTTGATTGCCTTTACAATCATAAATATGCACAAGCATTGAACGCGGGCACTGAAGTAGAAACTTCAAACACTGGCTTAATTACATTTTTCGCTGGCCAACATGCAATAACTGGCTTAAATGTTGCTATACCAATAATCAGCGCTTTAAGCTTGATTCTCGATCTATTAATATTTGCTGGAGATTTTATTTTTAGCTTCGGCCTGAGTTGCTCTAAATCAGGTGGATGTCAGACTCCCACTGATTAGGATAATTTCAACCGTGTTTTCGCACAACCTTTTCACAATTTTGTGGCCATTGCCACTAGAGGAGGGTACGAGAGGGGGGGAGAGTGAGATATACGTAGGCAAAGAGGAAAATAGTCCAGCGAGATGAAAGCGTCAAGTATTTTCTGTTTGATGTTGTGCGGTGGCGGAAATTGCAAAATTGTAAAGCGCCACTTTCCGGCCATTTGGCGCTGTGCAGGCCCACAGATTGGTAGTCAATCAGCCCCATCAGTGGTCCGCGCTTGTTCATATGTGTGTGTGTGTGTGTGTGTGGGAGTGTATACAATTTCGAGTGAGATTTGTGTGCGAGGGTATGTGTGTGTTTGTGTGTTTGTGCCTGCTGTGCATCCACTGACCAGGCGTTAATTGAATTATGTTTGCCGCACAATTGGCGCTGCAAGCGCTCGTAAAACAAAAACAGATGAAATGAATCACACAGAGAGCGAATCAAACATGAAAGGGGCCTTCGGCATGTGAAATCGATGCGAGTCCAATTTAAAGCTGTTGAAGACCTGACTCCGAGCACTAAATTATTATAAGCCCCGGGCCAGAAGACTCTCGCATATGAATTGTTCAAAGAGTGAATTGATAAATTCGTGTTAATTGAAAATATCAAAAATAAATCGATATTAATTAGGCAATTCAAATCGAAAAGCTTTTTAATTGAAGTATTTATAAATTCTCTCGGCCTCCCACGAAAAATATTTCTATTTTACACACACACACATATTTATGTACGTATGTGCACTCGATTGCTGAGCTTTAAATGCCTAATCAATTATTTCTTTAAGCCACATTTCAAATGTGTATATATTTTATACGCTTGACCTGTTTTTTGGCTTAGCTTGATTAATGAGTTGTTGCATACGTTTAAACTTAAAGCATATACTAAAAAGCTTTTTCGCCAAGTTCAGGCAATTCGACATTAAAACTCACACACTGCCACAGAATAGACTTTTTAATTAATGCGTCATAATTAACTGCCATAATTGGAATTGACCCCTTACTATTCACAATATTTGTGTTCCCTCTGCATTTTGTATTATTATTTTTAATACTTTTGGAGTGGGCAGGTCGACGTCATGAGAATATATACCTATTGTAGCCAGTGAATCGAGATTCGAGTCGCCCCCGCATGAATGTTTTATTCATTTGCTCAGTGGCGGGCTGTGTACACAGCTCATTACGAACAATCAAATATCAATAGGAACGGCTGAAATTACACGGCCCGTGGCACAACGCAGCGCCTCAGCGTGGGCCCGCGGAGTGCACGGCCCACAGCAGAAACTAAGAGTCAGCTGGAGTGCCAAATATATATGAAGCAGTAAAACTTAATTTGCTGTTTATGCCAGAGCCTAATGACAACTGTCGACAGCCAAATGGCGAGTGGCGGTCAGGGCCTGGGGTTTGTCTTGGCGCCAGCTCCGCTGAGGATTTAAGGATTAATAAGCCAACTTTGGGCGGCGCTAATGAACTGTGCGCTAAGACCCCAGAAATGAACTGACGAACTGCAAATGAGCGGACGACGAGCGAAGAGCGACTGGACGCACAACGGGTCGTATGTGTGATAGCCAGCTTAGGCGACCATTTGACATTTTCCGCACGCATACAGATCCTTGATATACACACAAATACAGAAATACAGAGTACAGCCACAGAATAGAGAGAAAATTGTTTGGGCAAATAAACGCAACATTTGCGTTGATTGCCAAATGCCGTCGGCTGTTGTCGGACTATGATCCAGCTGCATATAAAATATAATGAAGAAAAATAACTTAAAGCGACGCTGCCATAAAATAAATGAGGCAGCAACGGCAAGTTTTGTGGCTCAAATGGCATGTTTGTGGACAACACATGCTAACATGTGTGGAGCTGATAGGTATCCTGATGTCCTCGGGTGGGGCGCAAGATTTCTTGGTAATTTGCATTGCCAGAAAGTTGTGGGCCTCAGTTGGAAGGCTTGCCAATCCTTTTTGCTGATCGGGGGCTTGCCGAAAGTTTTATTTGGCTTATTTATGATGGCCTCTCTGACATTCGCATGGGCGGCCAAAAAACATTTGCGGGCACTTTAATGTCGCAGCATTGAGCCATGATAAATCAAAGCCCCTTACGGCCTTTATTGGACTTGTTTGGGAATTTGTTTACGATATGGCCGCCGGAGCAAATGTCATCAAATGCTATTTGTATTTTTAGCGCATATTTCATAAATCAAAACTTTTGTTGTCTTCCCAAATTCTTGGGCAACTTTTGATTGCCTTTTTAGACATTTGTCGACATGTTCCCTTTGTTCATTTCGCATAGCTGACCAAATAGTTAAAATATACATACATCGTCGCTGGCTCAAAAGTTATGAGAGCCCACTTGTCATGCCTCTGCGTGTATTTGTGTCGGCCTGTCCGACTTCTAATTAAATAAATTTTCATTTAGCCTGTTGACACATCTGACTGCTCATTAAACATTTAAATAGCGTTGATTTGGTCCATACTAAATCATAAGCGCTTTGTTCTCATCTCCGTGCACGCTTCTGTAATTTATGCTTGTTTCGATCTCATATTATATCAGACTAACTTGTTTAAACTCGACCACATTTCCCGCAGCAGAAAGCCAAAATAAATCCAATGCCATATTCCGTCGGCTATAATTCGCGCATTAATTTCTATTTTACGACCAGGCCCGATCCAAAGGCCCCAACAAAATATGTCAACAATAAAAAGTGAGAGGCGTCGAGGGACCCCAATTTAAAATATATAAATTTAGTCTCACTTGCGCATTAGCTGTTCATATACGCAAGCCATTTGCCTAATGACGACTGTGAAATATTTGGGAGAAATATACATATATGCATGTTAAAACATTTTGGTTTATTTATACATAATAAATTCATGTGCGAAAAAATACATATATCAATTAAAATATACTTATAATCAAATACAATGATACAAATTATAAATAAAGCAAGACCTTAGAAATTAGAGCATACCCTGCACTCGATTCAATCTACATCTCAATTGTGCCTCTAGGCAGCCATTGAATTTTCATAAAATTGTTTTACCCGAATCTCCGAGATGAAATAAACTCAAGGTAAGTAAACGAGCAGTCGGACGACACCGACTGCGTGATACACTGCCTGGTATGATATTTAATGTACTTATATGTATGTTTATTCATAGGAATATATATCTCTCTAGTCCTCTAGTCATAATAATGCTCATTTCACTTCACATCCCCAGTTAATGTGTTTATATAATTTTTAATTAATATGAAGAGTCTATACTAACATTCATGGGTAGAAACCTTTCACTACCCATGCATGCAAGTTATATTTAATTGAAAGACAGCACTGGTTAATTTGTGTCTAACTCTAGCATTGGTAAATTCTCTTATCGATATATATCGTGTGCTTACAGATGATATTATATATATGAATAATAATATAAATATTAATAATAATAATATAAATATTAATAATAATAATAAAAAGAAAAAGTTTTCAATAAATATTTTTACTAAACTAATTTTAATAGTACATAAATAAAAGTATATTTTTAATTTTTTAATAAATAAAGTGCCTCTAATATACAAAATGCTTCAAGAGTTCCTAAACACCAGCATTCACTTTGCAGTAGGGCCAACACGCTTAGGGCCTATTATATCTGATTTTATTTTATAGTCCCCCACCTAATATTGCTCTCTGTGCAGAGTATTTGGCAGTTGTTGCCAGGTGAGTTTAGCCTTTCAGTTGCTTTTACGACATAATGCGTCTAATAAAATATGTTGACTGCGCTTTTACATGAATTTAATGAGCATCAGGAGCGTAAATTATATTTGCCAAATGAGCAACTCGAACTTAACAACATAATTAACAATGAGTGTGCATAATTTTATGAAATGCACTAACAACTAATTTATGCATACATCGGGTGAACTGCTCCCGGTGTGCGTACGTAGCCCTGCTCGGACTGTAGTCACCTGGCCAAGTCCGGGATTCTGTTTAATTGGGGCGTATTTTATGTAGCCGTCATTTGGGCGACTATTAATTATCTGTAAATGTGACAATGGCAGAATGGAATCACTTTTTGAGAGCTCTTCGCTTGGCTAAAGTTGTTTTGTTTTGGTTTCTTTGCGCTGTTGTCGTCGTTTCTGTTGTTGTTTTTGTTGTTTTTAATGATCCTAAGATTTGACGACATAACGGCATATTAAACGCAGAAGAACGCAGCAGAATGCTTGCTAACGATGTACACTAAAAATAAAGCAAAGCAAAGCAAAGCAAAGCAAAGCAGAGCAGAGCAAAATACGAACGAAAAAATTGCCCCAGCCAGGCCAGGGCAACATTATTAATAGGCACTTAAAACTGCGTGGGGGTAGGCTAGAGCAGAGCGCTGCAAGTGATGGGCGTGGCGCGCGACAAAGGACGGACGCGGCAGCAGATTACGAGCCGCGGAACGTTGATGAAGACACGTTTTTACATTGCGTATATTGACGTTAAAATTAGATGCCAACTTGTCGACGACGCTTCGTTGGCAGAGTCTCAGCCTCAGAAACAACGCGTATCATATTTTAGCTGATGCTCAAAATGATGATGATAATGGAACGATGGGATGATGCCTGGGCCTTCATATATGCCCTACATGTATGCCTGTATGCTAGTTGCTGCATGTGGTGATGAGCTGGCCCCACCCCGCGCACCCCTGCTCCCCTGCACCCACCACTGAAGGTGGCTGTCATAAATGCGATGATATATGGTTGCCTCACGCTCCGACGCACAAATCAACATGTTAAATAGACCTGGCTAGTGTTGCATGATATTTTTAAGCAGGTATTGTTATACCAAAGAGATAATGTAGAAAAATATCGCAAAATTTGTAACACACGAAGGGCAACATATTCGACGCGGCCTGGTTGGATTTTCCATGTGACTTGCTGTATTATGTGCCTCCTTCTTTCAATATGTTCATTACCTTGGCCATAGTTCATAATATCTTCGCTTAAAGTGCCCCAGATTAAATATGCTACAGAGTAAAGTTGATTTCAGAAGCCTTGCAAAAGCCACAAATAATTTCAAGGGAAATATATATAATATATATAAAATTATATATAAATATATATAAAAACAAACTTTGAGCTGAATTACAGTTTTTAATATGCATTAGTTTTCTGATGCTGTTGGCTCTGCTGAAATTCTATTGTTTAGTAACACATTCAATAAACATTCAAGCCCCCCTTTTAATTGAGCCCAGATGCATGAGTAAATATAATTGGCAGTTGAGCTAAAACGTTTTACGTTGAGTTTATTGTGCCGGCACTCTATAGCTGGCTGGACTGTATGCATATAAATATACCATAATTGGCTGATATGAATATTACTTATTTCCCCACATGTTGGGCTCCACTGTCTCGACCTCCCGGTAGAGCTCGCCCGCCTTGCACAGAGCCGGATAGACTCTGTCATAGCCGCCTTGGCAGTTGAGGCTCTTCACCCTATAAATGGCATGCTCGGGCATGAAATTGCTGGCGTAGTTACAGGTCATTAGGAAGTTATCCACAGGTCCCTTGCTGAATCTGATGGCCGCGCAACCCACGTGTGTGTTGTTGTCGCGCGCCATCACCGCAAAGTTACGCACGGGGCTGTCGAGAGGGGAGAGAGGGGGCGGATAGAGAAAGAAATTTCCGTGGAATTGCATTTACGCACTCGCTAAGCTTGGATTCCTTGGGAAAGTAGTCCACTCGCTGCTGTGTGATGTTCTTGTACTGATCCCACCAGCTATCGATGGTTGAGTTGACCAGCTGCTCATTGCTGATATCGGTTCTGTTGATGACAGCCAGGGCCACGTTTTGGCCGGAATTGCGGAACTCCAGAGTGTTGTGGCACGCATCGTAGTGCTTCGCACACTGCTTAACATTCAACGTTGCTAGCAGCTCCAGTTCCTCGTTCCACTGCATCGTGGCCATTTTCTCGGGACCTCTCAGGCCCTCCAGCTTGCCGGAGGCTAGCAAATTGCGTGCCTGGTTGTGCTGGTTGAGAATGATGGCCTGGTACTCGGTAATATTCAGAAGCTTGGCTGTCGGTGGACAGGTCTTGGACAGCTCCTGATGGAATGGACGTGAGATCAGCTAGTGGGGCCGTGAGGCCACTGAGGCAATACTTACGCCATTGTTCTTGCAGCCAATATGCCGCCTCAGAGAGGGGCACAGGCCTGGCTGGCAGTAGTTCTTAGCTGCATCCTGGCAGTCCACCTGCTGCAGAATCACCAGTGAGACTATGGCCAACAGATGCTTGGTGTAATGCGGCATGTTACTTGGCTTGTGCTGAGTGCTCGATGTGGGACTGCGGCTTTTATAGTTGATTTTGGCCACTTAGCCAGCTCAAGCGCTGGTGCCTCCACAACTGTTTTTGGCCAGAACAACTGTTGCTAATCAGTTTACTACGGCTTACTCATGCCAATGCGGCTTGGCTAATTATTCAGCACACAGCAGACACCTACACACACACAGACACAACACTCGCACACTCAAACTGCATTGGTTCAAATGTCATGCAAATAAATCCAACTTCTGTTCAGGAGCTATCAATGCCAAAGGCATCCAAAGTGCCTCAGTGAACAGCTTGCCGCCTCGACTTGCCACACTTGACACTTACGGAAAAAAAGAGACAAAGAAGTAGAAAAACTACAGAATAACAGCAGAGTGGAAAGGGTAAAGATAGATGAGTGCTGAAATGTCAACACAAAATTTCTTTTCATGCTGCAATTTAAGCCGTAAACAGAACACAGAATGTTTTCTGAATCTCTGCTGCAATTCATGAAAAGACAAAAAGCAAAACGAAGCAAAAAGAAAATGATAGAAAAACGCAATGGTCGAAAGAGAAATGGAAACACCGCCCTGCCAGGCCTTGCCCTTGCCGCTCGCTTTCTACCTCAATTGAAATAGTTTTTCCTGTCGCCAAGCGCCGGACGGACATTCTTCTCCTGCACTTTTTCACTTTCATTAAATGGCACCAAGCTTTTTCAAGTTGGCCGACATACAGCAAAAAAAGAAGAATTACGCCAACTTATCCAACGAGCCAGTTGCAATTGATAAAAAATTTTACATTCAATAGCTTTTTTATTCACATTTTATTTGTTAAATTTACCATTATATAATATTGAATATCACTTTCGTTTTCATTTTTTATTTTATTTTTTTGTGCTTTAATAATGAGTAATATAAAAAGTCATTTTGAGTTGATACAATAAATTTATACCTCATTTGCACTTTACAATTCTTTAAAGTAGAGAAATTTAAAGAATGGTTTCCAATAAATAATTTGATTAAATTTTACAAAATTATATTAATAATTTGTCAAAATAACAATTTCAATTTAGGCTAGAATTATTACATTGTAAATAACTTTTGTAGTTAATTGATATATATGTAATGGAATTTTTAAGGAGAGTATGCTCCCTAGCAATGGAAAAGTCTGAGCTTTATAACCTCAGCAATAGACGCACTCTATTTCAGGGATGAAAATATTCAGAAGAATAGAAGTCAATACTAAACTAATTACCATCTATCATCATCGTATTCAATCTAAATATTAATACTATAAAATATATGTATCATTAATTAATCGTTGAACCAATTGTCAGCTGATGCGTTATGGCTAATTTTTCGAGGTGAACTTAATGATTCACACAAGATTATTGATTTCAATTGGACAGAATCATCTTCAGCGCCGATGCTCATTCGGCTCAGTGGGTTCATAAACAAACACACATTTTCGTGTTGGTCGGACGACAACCTCTACGTGTTGCATTCGGATAATATATTCCGCGCATTGGAGACAACATTCTCTTCTCTTCTCTTCTTCTTTTTTGTACCAATGAAAAGCGCCTTCTTAATGTCAATTGACGTCGAAAATTAAGTTCAATGTCCGGACTTCTGCAAGCGAGCCCGCGAAGGTCATGCCATAGAAATTGAGGCCCATTCATGGCGTGATCAAATGTCCTTTGATGTGAATAAATAATTTTGTAGACGCTTCAAATGGCATTTTATTAAATTCCTAATAACATATGAGTGCCCATTATGTGTATATTTATTTGGAATATATATACAATTTAAACAACAATTTCACTCTCCAATAAAGAGACAACTTTTAAAAGTATCCGTCTATAGAAAGATTTTATAATTTAGTCAAAGAGCATGCAACTGTGCTGTTTATATCAAAGAAAAAATCAACATGAATTGTGTGCAAATTAATTTACAACTGTAAACAAGATCTGAAGACGTTGAGCTAGCCATTTAATTTGTTACCAAGCGAGCGAGGGAAATCAACAAAAGAGCAGAAGCAAGAGCAGCAAAGTAAGTCACAACAATGAACAATTTTCGCAGATTATTTTTTTATGAGTGCAATAAAACGCGGAGCTGACAAAAAGTATAATAAATAAATTAAATAAAAGCCTGTAGTTTTCCTAGTCTAATAACGGAAGCTATTATTATTATTTTTTGCTGACGCCAATTAAATTTGAAGCTTTATGGTCGTGCAGCAAATAAAATAAAATGAAAGAACAGGTAAAAAGAAGGAAGCCGAGTGCACCTGGCTGTAGCCGACTGCACTCTACACTGTTCGCGATTCTTAAGCAGAATTCAGCTCGGTATTGAGGATGTTTCAGAGAGAAACTGAAATTCTGATTCGTTGTACGGGCAATATCGTAGCTGACCAAATCTGCTTTAAGATCATCAGATGGAAATTAAATCAGAGTTGTGAAAACTTCTCACTTGGGGATAGATAATGCAATTTTCCCTGGAAACTTTTGTGCACGTTAAAGCAGAACGAAAGGGAGACAAGAAAAGCTTCGCCTTACACTCGCTTTTCGCTTAATTGGATTTGCTCTGGCACCCATTCCTGGCTAATAATTGCAGTTTGTAATTATTTTTACAGGGATTAAACGCTGCAGCAGACAGCAGCTTAAATGTATCCCGTGAACTAAAACTCTGCTGCTCTCTGGTCTCTTCTCTTAGTCCGCTTTTACTACTCTTGAGTCTCCTTCGAATGTCAATTCTCATTTAAAGCATTGTTCGCATGCTTAAATTGTGAAATAAACAGACATTTCTTCTGCATGCTCCTAGGTCTGACAACATTCGCATTCGCCTATATCCATATATGTGTGTATGTGTGTGCACACACTGGTGAACTTTTACACTTGGGGTTAAAATCAATTTCATTTAATTTCCTCAAAAATCAGCAACGCGTTGCCAGTAACGTCCTTCGACTTTGGTTTTCTTTTGATTGGCGGCAATTGGCACCATGCTTAGCATACGCACACTTATGCATATCATATATATATATATGTATGTACATCTATATGTTTGTTTGTGCGTGAGAGTGTGTGTGTGTGCCAAAGCGGAAATTGAAATTCTCACACATTCAGCTACACACACACACACATACGCAGACACATGCTGCAGTAGAGTTTTGAATTTGTTGAATCCTTGCCTCACTCCCATTTTTAGACTGTGCGCTTCCATTGCTTCCATTGCCATATGCAGCATTTATTTGCATATTTAAGGGTAAAATTTAAATGTTATGCATGTAAGAGGCAGTCAGGCGTAAATACTGTGTACGGGAGTGACAAAGTACGAATGAATGTGTGCGTGTGAGAGAGAATCACATTTGGTTGTCAATAAAACAATGACAATGTCGCAATCGTGAATGGCGTTTCTTCAGCTTCACGCGCCATACGCTTCGCTCCTGTCACTTCAAATGCTCAACTCAATTCGTTTTGTCACGTCCACGTCACATCGAAGAGTCAAGCAGCTGGGAAGCTGCCTGACTTCAGTTTATGTCACGCATTATTAACACACGCCTCGTAGCCCCGTTGACAGAGCTGCAGCAGCCAACCGCAAGACCAGAGACATGTGCAACGCGGCGTATGCGCAATGCCGAATGCCAGTCGAACCCAACTCAGCAGTGCCTCTGACTGGCAGTCAGTGGCTGCCAAGACTTTGGTTACAAGTGCCACTGCCAGTGCCAGTGCCACTGCGACTGCGACTGCGGCTTCAACTGCGGGGCCGTGAGCTGATTGCAAATCGTATTGCAATCCCAATATCATCCATTCCTACTGCTTGTGGGCCGCCCACATTTATGGGCAGCGCGTGGCGCCAGCCAGTTTCCCTTATTCCCAGTGGGTAATTCAGTTCGGCCAGCAAGACAGCAACACATGTGTATGTATGTATGTATGTGTGAATATATATGTATATTGCATGTATGCTATATTGAATGAAAGGAACTTTAAATCCTAAGTATAAAATGAAATTATGAGCAACTTTTAATTACCTTATCTCAAATCAAAACTTAAATATGCATAAATATTTAAAAATTATGCACTTTAATGTTAACTATTAAGTTCATCAATGGCACAATCGATGGTGTCAACTGATCGATCGAGTTCGATGATGATAAGTCATCAGACTTAGTCTGTAGCTGAAGCTGACACATTAGTGTACTCGAGGGTTTCAAATTTAACTGCAGATCATATGAAATGAATTATTCAAAATTGAAAATATTTTAAAATACGTGTGTCTAAAGGGTTTTACAAAATCAAAGCAATCAGTATTTAGTTAACATAAGTTATAGGTAATAGCTGTATTATTATTCTAAATTTATTTATCTTTTCTCATTCCTTAAAAGCGAATTGATGGTCTATCTATACTCAATAGTTATGTTAAATCAATGAATGAAGCCATTGATAGTATCGTACAATCATCGTTGGGAGAAACCCGTCGAAGAGAACAACCATCGATGATTTTTCAGCTCTCCTACGTGACTCAATTTATAGAGCATTGAGTGTTCGGTATACTGGGGGCAAATGTGGATTCTTGTTTTGTTGTTTACATTTTTAACTCTGCCAAGGCTGAGATTTGTTTGCCGTTGTGCGACGCTGAGGAGCTGGGAACAAAATATTGTGCTCGCCGTTCCTTTTACCTTATTTATTTCGCATTGTCGTCCGCCTGCGCTTATGCAATGCTTTTTGGCACGTTCAGCAATGCTTGAAGCGCGCAGTGAATGCTCATGTGTGTGGGTGTGTGTGTGTGCGTGTGTGTGAGCTATGCAGCACTTGCACTAATGAAAACTCTTGTGGCTGTGGCAACGTGAATGCTGAAAATGGCATTTAACAGCTCAAAGGCACGCAGCAGCAGTGGCCAAGGGGCTGCAGATAAAACCAAGACCAAGTCCAAATAGAAGAGAAATTGTCTGAATCAAATGCTTAGAAATCTTCACATGTACTTATACACACATACAGCTGGTTCTTCTTGACTGACCAACTGGCCGACTGAGAGAAACTAGAATAAGTGCATTTTCCACTCTGGTTAGCCATCGTCCGTTCTCAGTAGTGCGAAACTTTTCCTGAAAGTTTTCTTTCGACTTTCATATAATTAGCCTCGAGCTCAATATTTGCTCAGGGCAAACGTGATCAATTTGCCGCGATAGTCAGTCGGCCCTATTAAATACATAAAGTTAAATACGTTCTCTATAAAGACCAATATTTGCCTCGCAAATCAAGTCACAGTCAGATAAGATGTCGACCGACTTTTCCAAATGTAAATGACATTATCTACCTGAGACAATGCGCACACGCAGGGGCTTTGCCTGAACAATTTGTTGTCGCTTGTGGCATGTGACCAGACACCACATTGTCCGCACTACCTTGCTGCTGTCAGCTGTGGCGCAGACTTCGTCAGCGTCTCCATTGGTGGCCACGCTCGGTACGCACAGCACCTAGGAATACAGACAGTCGACGGCGACCGCCTCAGACACGCATCGTGGCATATGCTTTGGCTTCATCTACAGCTCATTGGTGTCGTCATACCGACAGTCGCCCCACACACACATACACACACACACACACACACACACAGACCCGCAACATTGTCGATGTTGCCTTTTCGCCCTGCCGCCTCGCCGCAGTTGGCGCGACTCCCAATCTGATTTCTTGCCAACTGATTTTGTGATTTTCGCAGAAAATCGCGGCAACATTCAAGGATTTGCAGGAGGGAGATTCGGCGTATGGCGTATGGCGCATGGGGTATGGGGTATGGGGTACGTGGGCTCATTAAATACGCTTTGACATTTGGTGTGCGCGTTGCTCACATTTCGTTTATTTTGCTTAGACGGAAAGCAGCCAGACGCACAGACGAGACAATGAGCCACACCCTCGCCGTTGCTGTCGCCCGCCCCTCGACTTACGCCCCACGCCCCAGAGGACTTTAACTATGGCCCCTATCAACGCAACGTCTCGACGTCTACATCAAATCAAACATGTGGCGCGACAGCCGCAGCATTTCGACATTTATGCGAAGGCATTAAACACCCCGTGGCAAAGCGAATCGTATAAACAGCCCACACGTAATTAGCCGCGTGGACTGTAAAAATTTAAACGCACTATTAAAGCATATGGCACGACAGAGTTATGAATATGCTAACAAGATAAATCTGCTCTGTGCTCTGTGCGTGATGTTTGCCTTTCAAAATACGTAAATTCGTTTCGTTCCCTCTGCTGGTGCCCCTGCCGAACCACAGCGCTGCCCCAGCGCCACATAATTGTTATGTTGATTGCAAAATTTTTACCGCTTGTGGTTCAGCCAAAGCCCCGACCGTTTGCCAAACAACACTGTTGACGAGTGACTCAACGGGAAGGTGGAGTGGGGAGTGGGGAGTGGGGCACTGGAGCTGTGCCAGGACGAATAGCGTCCGACGTCGTCGACGCACTTTTGACATGCAAATTTTATGCATTTTTTATTCGGAACTTGGGGGAAATTCTACTCGAAATGCTGGGGGCTACATTTAAGAGCTTGCTCGGACTTGTTTGCTGATGTTGTTGTTAATGCTGTTGTTGTTATTTTAAGCTCATTGCTGTTTCGTGCTGTGCACTGCACTGCGTAAGCTCTCTACCTCCACCCTCTATGCCCGCTGCTGCTGACACTCGCCCCGCCCCTGCACTGCAGTCGTAATTAATATAATTTCTGTTTTCGTACGCATAAATTAAACAATACGCTGCGTGACTTTTAACGAGCTCTTAAAGCCATTTTGTACAGCAATTTGAGTTGCAATTTTTCACACTTGACAGTTGGTCAGCCGAACGACGACGACGAAGCGGGAGGAGGCAGAAAGATGTGTAGAAGAGTGAAAAGAGAAATTGCCAAGTTTTTCAGGCAGGCCACTGCCAACTAATTAAGAAAATATTTGCCAAGCAATCGCACGGCAAGCCAACACAGGCGCTGACTGAGGAAAACGACTGAAATGCGTTGCTGCAAAAGCTGCAGGAAATGCCGAGCAGAGTTGTGGCCGAGTAGGATTCCGCCAAAGAGGCAGCCAAGCGTGCAACGGCTGCATGTACGTATGGCAGTGCCGCCTGCAGAGATTGCCTCTCGGAACGAGCTGCTGCATCCAGCATTCGCACAAAACATTTCTCGGCAATTGTGTGCCAAGAGCGAGTCCAAGATGGCTGCAGCTGCGGCCTTGCTCCAAAAGGAAACTGTATAAAAGAAGCAGAGCTGAAGAAGCAGGAGGAGAAATAAATACGGGACTATGTGTGTTTTCATTTGATATATCACACCATTCTTATGCGCATTTCAAGAAATTCCGCATGAAAGTAAGAGTGTTGAGTCAACTGACTGTTTTGTTCGTACATTACTGAACAAGAGCTCAAAAAGAACTCACATAAACATTGTATGAAATAACTTGATAATCGAAAGCTATAACGGATGAAAAAGGAATGAATATAGCAAGACAAATAGTTTGGGGCTTGAAATCCAACGATGGTGCTATGAATAGTATAAATGGACTTTAATCTTTGCGATTGATATATTAATTTCGATAAATGCTAGAGTCAGACTTAGCTGATAGCTGATGCAATGCTTGATAGTTAACTGATCCGTCATGGCCATACTGGAAGGTAAATTTAGTTGCAGTCGAATCTCTATAATTTGTACCCGCTAAATCTAAAATCGCGATAAATCGAAAAGCTTCTATCCCCTTGAAAAAATTCGTTCTCGATAATCGTCGATAATTTGAATTTCTGTGTAAATCGAGAAAAAACTAATCCCCTTCCTACTACTACTACTACTACTACTACTTTCTTTCATGTTACGAGATACGTCATTATATTAAAATTTTTTATATATTATTTTAAACGAATTCCATATTATCGTTCATTTTACAAAGAAGTATTTATACATACCTCATTCAAAAAATTATATCGATAATTAATTTTGTTTTTCTATTTTTAGAAGTATTTTATTAGTATAATAATGAAATTAATAATATACTAATTTTATATATTTTATTTATTTCTATTTTTATTTTATTTATTGGAAAAATAACGTTTTTCATATACTTGAAATTTGATCGATATATCGATGTTATCATTATTTTAATTCATTGATAAGAAATCAGAATCTGGTGAACCCACTACTGAAGGCTTAGCAGCTGCACTTCAAGTAGTTATTGAAGTAAAATATTTCACTTTCGAGTATAGCCAAAGTATTTTTCAGCAGAAAATGTTAATAATTAAAATAAAGTGAAAAGCTCTTGTGTAGATTGAATCTCTTTTGCCTCACAGCAGCTTGACAATGCCCTGATAATTGCTTGCTGATAGAGTGTATTGACATGTAGCCTTGCCTGATTTCGCATCAGTTTGCTTATTCATCCTGCTGTATCGGCGAAATCAGCGCCGAATTGGGTCAGGTGCGATTGGCAGTCTGTACACATATCCCCACCTACACTCACAGCCACAGCCACAGCCACAACCACAGTCACGGGCACGGCCACGCCCACTTCCATCTTACGCCCTCCCTACCCGTGCAATTTGTCGTTACTGTAAAGTTTTCCTTTTCCTCCGCTGATGGACATCGTTACGTTCATTGCCATCGCTCTGGCGATAAGCAACAGGGCCCCAAATGCATTTGACGTACGCCGTCAGCCTTATGATGAGATTTCCTTGCTGCTCCGCACTGTTAAGCTATCCATAGAGGAGTGTCCAAATGAAGCCATTGCCCAGGCAGAAGGTCCGCTTTGGCCAAAAAGGGCCATCTCAAAGCTTTGTCCATGCAAATTGAAGTGCGTGCTGGGCGTTTTGACTTTAATGAGATACACGCAACAACAAAAGAGAGAAGAGCTGGACGAGTGGGGCAGGGGAGGGGCGAGTGGCAAGGCGGGCTGCCGATGGCGTCAGTGTAAACAAGGCTGCCACATGCCACATGCCACATGCAGCGCCACAAAAATTAATATTTGTGTTAATAAAAGCGGCGAGGGAAGGGAAAGGGGGACGGAGCAACAAAAAGCATATAACCACAATCTGAAGCAACAGCACCACCACCACCACCCAGATCATAGTCAGCACCATTTCGTTCCGGCAGCAGCTGTGCGGTCGTAAGTGTTTGCATTACTCGCTGGGATCCAGGCACGCGCGCTTAGTCGAGCGGATGTGGCAACTAAATTTGAGGAGCAGCTGCCGCGCGGGGGTGCTCGGCGAAATCAGTAAAACGTGCCAAAACGCTAAACAGACGCCGGATCTTTAACTGAAACTCCTGCTCCGGCTTGACAGCTAAAGTGTGAGCAATGTCGATGAGTCCCGCACTAAACCAGTCCCATCCAGGTGAGTCCCAGGCCAATCCGATATCTAGCCCTAACCGAAACGTACTCGCAATTGAAGCTGTGCAGCATACAATTCAATTAAAAAGTTAGTTTCTTTTTTTTCATTTTTTGTTCCCCGTATCCTTTTCTATTTGCTCTCGTTTCCTTGCTCTCTAGTATTTCCTTTCGGTGCAGTAAAATGACGGTGACGTCTCAATTTTAGCTATTTCAGCAACGCCACGCGGCAAAAACCGAAAGCAATGAGCAACGTTCAACGAATGGGAGAGCAGGAGAGAAATCGAAAGAGCGTTACAGTGGGATAGATTTCCATTGTAAAGGTGTATGATAATAAAATATAAAGTGTCTTATAAATAATATAAAATTGTAATATATAATATATATTTAATGAACTTTGATAATAAATAATGTTATGTATATATTGTATATGTATATTTTGTAGAAGGGACAAAAAAAATTAGATCGCCAATTGTGCTAAATAATGAATTTCAAAATATCAAATGCATAGAAATGTATTTTAAGTACATACACTTTTTCAACAATAAAATACTTTTAGGATAAAATACTTTTTTATTCAGTTCACAAAAAATACCAAATTAAATTTAATAAAAAAACAAAAACGATTTAAAAATATTTCTCTTACCAGAAAATCAGAAATATTTTTAAAGCTTAAGTATGGGAAGAATTCGATCAAGTTGCTGTCACAAATAAATTGAGATCGAAAGTTTTCCGATAAAAATAATTTTCAAATAATTTGAAGAGAACGCACAAAACTTTTGTGGACTTTGACTTTGGGAAATTAAAAACGTAAAATAACTTTGGGTAAAGTTATGTTTGTGTTTAACCCTTTTATTCGGCCATCGCGCCCATTGTTTGCCAACTGCTGTGGAGCGGCTGCTGCTCGCTGCCCCTCTGAGTGGCAGCCTCCATCGGGCACGCCCGCAATCGAGCTGGGCTCTTCCTGCAGCGCTTGAACTGAGCATTGCCTCTCGGCTTGTGTGCGCTTTTTATACCCTGAACCCATTTTCAATGGGAAATCAGGGTATAATGGTTTTGTTGAAATGTATGTAACAGGGAGAAGGAGGCGTGGCAGACCCCACAAAGTATATATATTCTTGATCAGGGCGACAAGCTGAGTTGATTTGGCCCTGTCCGTCTGTCTGTCCGTCTGTCCGTCTGTCCGTCCGTCCGTCTGTCCGTCTGTCCGTATGTATGAACGCGTCGATTTCAGAAGATATAAGAGCTAGAGACTTCAAATTTTTTTTAAAATGTCCGTAATTACAGCGCGCATATCAAGTTTATCATTAAAAATCGATAACTCATCCCGATCTTTTTTTATTGATAAAAAACCTTATCGAAAACCAGTTATAAAATTATATCTTCTACACCTTTATTGCTAGAGTCTCCAAATTTTTAATGTATGCTTACATCCAATTTATACAATTTCGGTTTTTGTTAAAATTTACCCCCCACCCTTAAATTCACCCCCTCATCCTCACTTTTGTAAAAAGCGTATTTCAAATACTAGAGACATGTGCTTTGGCAATTACATGCATATTCATGTTATAATCATAATCTAAAAGTTTCATGAAGATCGTACGTCCACAAAAAAAGTTATTAAGCAATTAAGTTCTCATAGTAAGCGCACACTACAGCCCATGCGTGTTTATGCGTGGGTGCTTGTGTGTGTATGTGTTTGTGTATGTGTGTGTGTATGTGTGTGTGTGTATGCGTTTGTGTGTGTATGCGTGTGTGTGTGTGTGTGTATGTGTGTCTGTATGCGTGTGTGTGTATGTGTGCCTGTGTGTGCGTACGTGCCTGTGTGTGTGTGTGTGTGTGCGTGTTTCTTGTGTAAGCTGAAAGACGCGAAAAATTATTAAAATATCTATTGCTCCAAGGGTTCAGGGGATCTCGTAGTCGAGCAGTCTCGACTAGAGCTTTCTTACTTGTTTTTTTTATTTTTGTGTTCTGTTTGCCTTTTTCAACACCGGCATCGACGAATGGAACTGAAGTGAAATAAAACTTCACACCATTTGCCCGAGATCCCAGCACCTGTCCGCGTTCCCGCCTCCTGCCGCTGCTTGATGCCAGCTGTCGAAGCAGCTGCTGCTGCTTAGCAATGAATGAAATGCAATTAAGTTGATGTCGATACATGTTTATAGTGGCTGGCTGGATGCTTGAATGCATGCCTGACTGCCAAAGCCACACGGAGCTATTTTAGGCCACAACAACAACAACAACAGCAACAACAGCAAGAACAACGACAACGTCAAGTACAAGTATAACACCTATGAATTGGCGAAGTGCAAATGAATTTCCAGCACTAATGACGAGTGCTATTGCGTTCGAGCTTTGGATGTAGCTATGCGAGCGTGAGCGCATTTGAGCTCATACGGGTAAGTATAATACGCCGTTGACATGCCAGATATGTAACTTAATTAACTTAATTTAAAGCATGCACACAAGCAGAGCTCACCTTTATTTTGACTGTTAATTAAGCGAGTGCCGAAGTGACTTGCTGCTAACAAAAGCTGTCAAGTCACGACAACTTTTCAGCCAGCAAATGGCATTTAACGGGCTCCCCCCGCCCAACAGCGCCCGCTTAGCTCCTGCAACGTTGGCCCGGAAGAGGCTTTGCATATTTGGTCAGGGCAAACTGTTCGCCCGGGCCAAAGTTGCGCAAGTTTTTCGCAATCATTTCACATGCTGCACTTTTCGCATATGAGCATGTGAGTGACACGCCCACATGCTTAGTGGGCGGTTTGCGGCGTGTCTTCATAATGGATTCCCTGGCCTGCCAGCAAAAAGACGAGCAAATTTGCGGCTACAAGTTCATTTATCATATGCTTGAGTAATTGAAATTTCAACGCTGGAACCATCCGACCATCCGACCACACCACAGAGGAAGACAAGCTGGCAAGCCGGAACGCATCCCTATGCTCTGCTAAAGTCATTCCCCTGCACGCCCGGCAGCAGCCAATACATTAGACGCCTCCTCTGACGCATTCCGCTTTGAACTTAATGGATATGAAATAAATAAAAAATGTATAAACTCACTTACGTTGGGCATGGGCCGCATTCTAAGCATATGCATGAGTAACATGCAAAAAAAAAGTGGGAAAAATAAAATAAAAACAAGTAAGAAGACTCTAGTCGAGACTGCTCGACTAGGAGATACCCTGAACCCTCTAAGCTGATATTCTAATCATTCTGCACTTCTTCTATGCACACATACATACACATGCATCCACACGCACGCATAAGCCTGCGCTCTGCTAACTGCGCAGTAAGCAGCGACTGCGCTTGGGCTGCGCTGCAGTGTGGGCAATATTATGAGAATTTATTTGTTGAATAATTTCTTTTGTAGACCTACAATCTTAATGAAACTTTTAGAACGTAATCATAATAATCAAATGTATGTACATTCCAAAACACAAGTCTCTAGTACTTGAAATGCGTTTTTTACAAATTGAAGACTCCAGGTCTAAAAATGTTCAAATTAAGCTAAAAAAAACAAAATCAATTTTTCGATTATTCTCGATAAAAAAGTTATCGGACGATTTATCGAAAAAATAAAGCAAACTCGTACTGCGTATGGTACACACGAGTATGCATGCCAAATTTCAGCTCTCTAGCTCTTATAACTTCTGAGATCGACGCACTCATACGGACGGACGGACGGACGGACGGACGGACGGACGGACGGACAGACGGACAGGGCTATATCGACTCAGTTCGTCACGCTGATCAAGAATATATATACTTTGTGGCGTCTGCCACGCCTCCTTCTGCCCGTTACATACTTTTTCACAAAACCATTATACCCTGATTTCCCATTTTCAATGGGTTCAGGGTATAATAAGAATAAAGTGTGTAACAAAAAAAAAAAAAAAAAGGTTACCACAAAAAACGCCTTTAGCTCGCTCGCAAAATGGCCGCTGAACCATTATTGAATGTGCTTGAAAATCGATTGGGGATTACTCTCGAGCGCTTTTCATTTTTACCTCGTCCGGGGTCTTCATGGCATAGGCATAGGCCTAGCCATAGGTGTATTTATTTTCGGCCCCTGAGACTTATCGCTTCTAGGAACTACCAGGCCATATACTCGGCGCCCGGACTCGCCTGCGCATTGAAGCAAAAATGATTTATAAGGTACACAAAGCAAGAAATGTAGCCGCACCTAGCTCACTAGCTGCTCCCAAAATAGATAGGGCAAGGTGAAGGTGGAAGGTGTAAGGCGGCAGGCGGCTGGCGGAGCTACGTCCATTCCTATGCCAAGCCATTATTGGTACTGTATAAATCCACATATCAGACGGTGTTGCTATTTCCGCACCAAGGCTGGTGACACAAAAACGCAACCATTTGACCATAAACATTGAACTAAATTCAAAATCAATTTAGCGGAATAATAAAAGCTAGCAGGGTCGTTGTGTTCTGGCCCTGGCGCTACTGCTGCTGTGCGAATGGGACTGCCAGCACTTTGTTGTCATCTCTATTGTTGTTGTCTCATAAGCCCTAACATGCTCCTGTTATGCTGCAATTATGTCAACAATTGACTCTGTGTCAGCCAGTTGATTTGGTATTGAACGTGCCGCTGAATAGATCAGGCTCCAATAAACTTAAAAACGTAAAGAGATTACATACTTAACTAGAATTTGGGCGGGTGTGGAATAAAATAATAAGCGACTCCAAGTGAAGTTTAGCGATTTCAAAAATTAATAGATTGACAGCAATTTTATTTCCTTTATTTATATCCTCGACTGTAAGTCAATCAAACATTGATTGCGAAATGAATAGTGGTATATTTGAATGTACATTCTACGTTTATACTTCACTCTATTTTTAAGCTTTTTTAAGTGAATGCATTTTTTGATGACTGCAAGAGTATTCTGGATTTTATTATAAGTATCTTCACTTAATTATTGTGATGAGAGCATAGTACGAGCCAGTGCTCAGCCACTCTAGTTCTCCTGTCTTGAACACTCCTAGTGCGCATTTTGTTGCTTGAAAATATTATATTGTGGCAAAAGCTCTTATTTCTAATAAATGTGGATGCCCAAGCACTTACAACAAATTGCCATAAATAAGTATGTACATATGTATGTCTGAGACGGGTGTGTGTGTGTGAGTGTGTGTTCTGCCTACTGGCCACATCTTAACTTATTGGCCAGGGCCAAAACGCACTCAAGCTGCCAAGCAGCGACAACTGCAGCCGACTCCTGGCTTATTTATGCCTTTAGCCAAGCTCAACAACAAACAGCAAGAAGCTGCAAAAAATAAAAAAGTGAAACTATTGTAGCCAAAAAGTCAAGTGAATTTCCTTTGCTGGCCAAACACACAACAAAAAACCGAAACACACACACACACACAACCACAACCACACAGTCACAGAGAAACAGAACACGCAGCCGAACGAAACCGAACAGGATGAACGAGTTGCTCGCATTGCCATGAAATGTACTTTGTTATGAATTTTTGTTACATCCTTTTTCGCTTCTCGTTTTTCGTTTTTTCTTTTTTGGGCTGCTTCTTCGCCTCCATTTACTTCCTTTCTGCAATGGCAGCAACGGCAAAGCCAACAACAAAGATTAGACGAAGGACGCAAACACATCCGTAAACAATTTGTGCATGCCCCTTTATTCTCCTTTTTTCTAGCTACTCTGCTATATCTTCTTTGTGTTTATTTCAATGCGACGCTTTTTGATAAGCAAAATAAAGAAATACACAGAGAAATTGAAAAAGCTGCCACCCACAGACATAAAAAATTGTAGCAAAAAAACAAAAAATGTAATGGAAAACAAATGAAAAATAAAACAAACAAAGCACAAACACTAAGCGATTCATTGGTTAAATGGGGTGCACACAGTGACAATTGGCTTTGCAGATTTAAATATGCTCTACAATTAAAATGAAGCAAGAGAGCAGCAATAAAGAGGAGCTTGTGCCTCGGCTCCTGCAACTTTAAGTATTAAGTATTAGGTATTAAGTATTATGTCAGCTCCACTAGGAAGGCAATAGAAAACATTCTGATCATTGCAGACCTGACGGATGGGATACTTGGCCTCGGGTTAGCGGGGGGGACACGGCAAATCGCAGCCGCACAGGCAACAGCTGCCTGCCTTGACATTAAGATTGCCCTCTGACAGAGACGGATTGCAAGCGAAGGGGTCATGCGAAATCAGTTTGCTGTTATTTTGTTTATTTTATTTTATTTTTCCTTCTTTACCGCTGTTGCCGGCGGCGTGCTGCCTTTCGACCCTGTGCTCTTGTGTATTGAGTCTTGTTTATATGCGTGTTTATATGTCCTTTATGTACATTTGGAAAAGTCAACGTAATTTTTTCATTCGTTTCCATTCGCTTATTTGCCATTTCATTTCCATATGCGCAAGGCAAATAAGTAAACAATTGAAGTTTACTTTTCAACTTGGAGAGTGTGTTGTTCGTCTGTGTGTGTGTGTGTGTGTGTGTGGGAGTACAATGTTGTTGGTGCTTTTTTGACAGCCGCGCTTGTATTGTAGTAGGCGTGGCAGGGCACATCCTTGACAGGGCGCACGGCAGCCAACAACTTCACTGGCTCAGTGACATGTGTGAAATGTTTGCCGTGTTTCGTATCAAGTTTTGACACACAAAAGGCGCTTGGCAAATTGACAGCCAGGCCAAGTTGACAGGATTTGCGCGCGAAAGGCTTTCGCGGAAATATCGACTTAGACGCACTGGGGCGAGGTATGTAGGTGCTGCTGGGGATAATCGACAGGCTGTCATTTTGTTTACACTAAATTTCAATTAAGGCTTGAGTCCTCGCTCACACTGACGTGCTGGACACAAATGCAAATAGTACTCGACGCCGAAAAACCAAGGCGCGACAGCAACAATAACAACAACAACAACTGAAAGAACTCGGGAAACAAAAACAATTGCAAATGCTGTCGCCAAACAAATCTCAACAAACTTTGCGAAACAGTTTTATGCGAGAAAATGAAGCCACTTTTGGCAACAGAATAACAACAATCCGCTGCGTGGGCTACGGCTGCAAAGTGCGACTGATCAGCAGAGGCTGAGGCAGCGGCTGGGGCTGAGGCATAGCTTGTGCGGATTTTCTGACTGGATTTAAAATGGAAATTATTTGAGAAATCCAATTCACTTTATTACTTTGGGGCATACGCAAAGTAAAACAAAAGCAGCAGCAACAGCTACAACAACAACAACAACAACAAGAACAACAATAGCGGCAACATAAAGAACAGCCGCAGCAACAACAGCGAGACCCAACGACCATAAAAATTAATGCAATAAAAACACATGGCAAGCGACAACAGAGAAAACACTCCACTCAACAAAAACTGGCGTCAAAATGAGCCAAGTTTCTGGCGAAGAAAAGCCATAAGAAAAGCCAAAGTTAAAATCTGAACAACCAACAGCTAGGCGAGATATGAAAAGTCTATTTTTCCTGCAGAAAGGAAAAACAGAGAACGGCTCATAGTTCATAGGTCATGGCATAAGTAGACCACGATTTCATATATTTTGCTTATATTTTTGATCAGCCATTCGCAGTTGGGCCTCCGCTTGAAGTGAGTAATATTCAGCACGTGGGCTCTCCATTATGTTCGGAATAAGTAGGTTTCTAACCTTTATAATGTGTCACTGCCTGTCAGAGGAGACGACGACTTCCGGCAGCCCCAGCTCCAGCCGAGTCCAACTCCACTAATCGCTGCCATGGTCTACTCATTTTCTAGTCTACTCATAATTATACCACACTATTTGGTCGCTTTTGATGACTGTAAGTCAGAAAGCCTCCAATAATGGGGTTGATGTATATGTATAATCCCTAATGAGCGCTCAAATACAAATTGATATCAGATGCTCGTTTATTTATGTGTGTATGTATATACCCGGTTTTATATTCATATATCAAGTGATATTCGATGGATGAGTTGCCTTAATGACTGCTAGGAATGGCTGCAGCATTGCCTTAATGGAGACTCAGCTCCTTAATAGTGTGGCAAATGGTTTTTATTACTTTAATAAAAAGCATATAGAAAAAATTTTGTTTTTTTATTTTATTAAAATAATTGAAATATAATTACTGTGAGGAATTTTATGCTTTCAATTTAGTATTAAATAGTTCGGTTGACATTGCGATATCAAATATTTTGAAATTAACTAACTAATGTTTTTGTCACTCAATATATGATTTTTTATGACCCAGTCACTGGAGTGCTGGAATTCTACAAAGTATGTAAGTATGTAAGAGTAAGGTAAATGTGAAACTAAAATTTTTGTTGGAGCTTTTTATACCGTAATATATAAAATATATAAATAACATGCTGCGAATACTGAAAACAAAATACTTGAATCTGAATTCTGCAAATGTAACATATTCACATTCATAAAAAAAAAACCCGAAAATTCTTTTGGGATTTTATACTAAGTTCAATTACCATTTTAATAGTCAATGCAAAATTTGAAAAAAAAAATAAAAATAAATAAAAATTATTCTTTTATATAAATTATATGAAATATGTAGCCGATTTGTTGCGATGTTGCAAATGTAGTTAATATTATCAGATAATAATATATATATATAAATATTTTTAGTTCTTATAGTAGCTAGCGGGCACAGATCTGTTGAGTATGTAAATCGCCTTTTGCGCAATTGATGTAGATAAGACAAACTCAATGCCTGCCCTGGATGGCTGATGTTGAGGTTGGGTTGGGGTTGGCCTGGTTTCAGTATCTTGGGGCTGTTGGCCTGTATTTGACAGCAATTAACAGGAGCAGAGGGTCATAAATATTGTGCCTTAGCTGCCTTTTGTTGGCACTCCTGCGGATATTCTTGCCTGTTGTTTACTCTGTCGGCATGCTTGATTGAGCTTGAAGCTGCGCCTCATAAAATCTGCGCCCGAGTCGAGCGCGTAATTATACTTTTCAATTATGCATAATTATGTGCAGAGAGCAATTTGTGTTTTGTAGCTTAAAGTTGAAAGTTTAAAGTGCAGCGGCAAAGGCCCGCCCGCTATCCGGTCCCGTTATGCGATATCCCCTGGGCGGACTAAGGCGAGGCGACCGCATTCACATTTTTGTTCGCCTTCCGCTGCCCCTGCTGCGGTTGGCATTGGCCATGTCGTTGGCAAGGACGAAAACAAAAACAAAGACAACATGAACGAGAATGGGAACGCAGCTCAGTGCAGCGCAGCAGGCAGCAGGCAGCAGGCAGACATAAATCAGGATTTTCGCAGCCTGGGCCACAAATGCTTTTTAAAGGATTCGCCGTGGGTGCTGCCATAGCGGCCGCAACCACAGTAATAACTTGGAGGGTTCGTTGTAGTCGACAATCGCCGATAATCTTATGCATGCTTAAACAGGATTCGATATGTAAGTATGTGTGTGTGTGTGTATGCAACTGGGGCTCAAGTGTTGTGCCCCAGACTTGCGACTTACCCATCATGCAGCAGAGCAGCGTCGAAAGGGTCAACATTCTGCTTGGTGGGGGCATCCAGTGCCGTGTGTTTCAGGCTTTTTGTCTGTTGTCTCTTTCTGCTCTCTCTCTCCCTCTCTCCTTCTCTCTTTTTGGATCTCTTTGTCGCAGGTGTGCTCCTTGAATATCCCGATTATTCGCACTGTATCGCTCGCACTGATACTTTCGCTTGGCCAGCTAGTTTTTGCTTAATTTCCACTATCGAGTAACAGTTTGTTAGCTCCAAGTGTTTTTATATCTGCACTATTATAGTTTTATTACGCTTTTTTGCATTCTCACTGTAAACGATACTATTATTTGGATGCAGCCACACACACACACACACACACAGCAGCAACAGCAACGATAACAACAACAATTACAGCTCTCCTGCTGCTGCAGTTGCCTCTCCTCCTGCCGCCGCTGCTGCTGCTGCTGCTGTCGCCTCTCATGAATTAAACACTCGCAATGACATTTAAAACACTTAATTCCAACGGCAGACAATTTAATCTTTTAACGTTTGTTTGTTTTCAACCTTTTCCCGTTCGCTCCCGTTTGTTGTTGTTGCTGTTGTTGTTTGTGTTGCTGCCTAGGCCAAATATCATTATTTGTTTTTCCATTTCCTTTTTAGCCTTTTATTTATGCCATTTTGTTGTTGCTCTTTGTTGCTTTCTGCCGTTTTTTGTCGCCCCTTCCAAAGTAAATTGATTTTGTCAGCTCTCTGAACTTAAATTGATTAAATTTATCATTGTTTTTATAATTCTGTTAGCCCGAACGCATTTACGCATTTCCACCTAATAAAATCAACTGATTGAAAGCCTTGAAAAATACAAAAATAATACAATAAAAGGTGTGGCTTGGCATGTGTCTTTCTCCATATTGATCGTTTGCATTATTCATAAAAATAAAATATTTCTTTTGCTTTCATAAATAGACTGTGTAGGCGTTGCAGGATATTTTTAATGCACAACTAGAAACATCGAAGGTGCTGTAAAAATAAACAATTTATGAAACAAGCTTACTTTACATATAAACTATTATTAACGCAAGTTTCTTAGAAGTTTGCCAGCTTAATTATCATCTGAAGTCGTTTTTCTCCCCTAAAATAAAAACCAATCGACTCGCTGCACGCATTCAAAGAGGAGCTCTACACTCCCTCTATAATTAGCAAAACTTTTACTCGGGGTGCATATTCTATGAGTCGAACCGACACGCGTGTCTGCTGGGCCAATCCGAAAATAAATCTGTTCACTAATAAAGGAATCAACGTTCCAAACATATCAGATGAGCACGCAGTTATTTACATACATATTTGTGTGTATTTTATTGCATATGGGCGTCTGAGTCGAAAGGGGATGCATGTTAGATTGACCTGGGGGCTCGTCACGTCTCAAAGTGGAAGCCCGCCAACTGTCGCCTCGCCCCGGGGGTAACCTTTGACTACCCTTGGCAGCTTTGGCAATCCTCATATATATTCGAATTTATTCACAAGATGTCGTCTAGGTATCAATCAGTTTGACCTGCGGCAGGTTCAAGTTTTCTCCCCCAGTGCCTGCTGCCTCAGCTCTGCTTGAGATTTGTTTGTAATTTGTTGATCCCATTGTTGGCTTTCAGTTCAGTTCGCACGGCACTTAGCGAAAGGTGGAGTGCAAAATTAATTAAAAGCTAATTAGTTGCAAATTTTCAGCAGTACCTTCAACTAATTACGAGCTCTGGGTGGTGCTGGGTGGGGCAGCGCTGAGGGCCAACTCAAAGGTACAATGACTGACAGCAGCTGATGCTGCCCTCTGCTAGACTTCAATCAGCAGCAGAAGCCTCTTAGCCAGCTTAGTCAGCCCCGTGCACCGTGCCCCGATCACCGCTCCCCGTGCCCTGTGCCCTGTGGGGGCCACTTGTCACTGTTGCTTCCGTAATGGAATTAGAGACAGGACAGGCAGGACCAGGCAGGCAGCGAGCTGACTGAAAGGCACGGGACCACGCTAGTGCTCCTGTGCCACTCAAAAGTGTTAACGCACTCAGCTTCTTTGTGTTGTTGGTATATATATTTATACACATACATGTACACATATATACGCGTGTCTAGTGTGTGTAAGTGTGTATGTGGCTTGGTAATTGTTGCCTAAGGCTGTGAGAGCTGAAGTGACGTCCACTTGTCGCACTTTCTCTCTTACACTTTACTCTGTCTCTATCTCTCTCTCCCCCCTGCCTCTCTCTCTCTCTCACTCTTTCGCTTTGCCCCACAAATTATGAATGTTTGTGTAATTGTAAACGTCTGCAGTTTGTTGCTCAGCTTTTGAGCATTTTCCTATCCCCTTTGGCGACGCTTAGCATTATGCTCAGTATCCGTGATTAGATGATGAGCCCTTCATTGCCCTTCCCCCGTTGCGTTTAACCACTTCCGCATTGCTACTGCTCGGGGCAGCACCGCGCATTGTTCATGAATATTTTATTGATACAATGGCCATGTGTGTTGATTTTTGGTTAGTGTCCGTATTGTTTGCCTATTTAGCTAAATTGAAAACAATTTACCCTGATTTTTCTTACCATTCTACTAATCGCCATGGGCGCATCGGGAGTTCTTTCACACTACAGTTAAAACTAAATGCCATGTTGAAGCAGAGAATCATCAATAGTCGAGCATTATTTATTCAAGAAGTATGCAAGATCTAGTGGAGACTGCTTGACTAACCCTTAGTTCAAAGAAGGTATATTGCAGTAATTACACGCACGTGTCATATCAACCATAAGCATACGTTCTACAGTTGCTACTCGATCTGCGACTGCGTTCGAGTTGCAATTTGGACTATGCTTTGGGAACATATTTGTTGGAAAACTATTGATCTATTTGATAATAATAACATTCAAGTTTGTATATTTCCCAATGCAAAGTCAGTTAGGTTAATCTTAATAATGCAAAGTTTGAAGACTCTAGCTAGACATATGTACGAGATATGATATAATACCTTCTTTTCGATACAATTATAAATCGATGACACTAAAGCGGAATACGTTATCAATTATTTTAAACTAATTTCAAGTCTTTATCTCTAATCGGCTCTGAGATCGATGCGTTCACACGCACGAACAGACAGACAGACAGATGTAAGGCTATACCAACTCAGTTCTTCGCCTAGATCAAGAATATATACATACACATTTTAAGGTCTACCATGCCCCCTTCTGCCTGTTGTATACATTTCAATTAAACCTATATCCTCATCTTACCATTTTCAATGGTGTCAGGGCATAAAAACAAAACGACCTCCGTTTGTAGTGGCATTTGAAAAGTAATAAATTATTTATGCGAGCATTGAGCATTTCAATTTATGTATATTTACTGATTGAATTGCAAAATATTCAATTCCCTTTCTGCATCGTACACTTTCACAGAGTTTGCCATTGAAAGGCTTGTCCCAATTTTCAGCTCTTTCTGACTTTTGTCTTGTGACAGCTCGAGTCCAGATAAAACAACAAAACTAAACTTGGCACTTGGGTGTTTGTTTCTCTGTCGCCGCTTTTGCTGATGTGTGCTCTTATTTTTAAGAACTCCGCAAAAGTTTTCTCGCCTGTCTTCAACTGCTAAGTGCAACAATCAGGAGTAAACTTTTTTGGCGAACAAAAGCAGCTTCAGCAATAGCTTTTACTGTCTGCTTGTCTGTGGGACAACATTACGTATGTGCTACAAATTCGTTTACGCAACGCGCATACGCACTGTGCGCTCGCTGGCGATCTCAGCCACCCCGCTTAGAGCCACCGCGGCCGCGTTGTTTGGCACATTTTTAAGTTAATTTTTTATGTGTTTTCTATTAATTTTCGTCACTCGTCCGCCACCGCGGATGGCTATGGAAATATTGAATTACAAAATATTGCCGCTGGGGAAACGTGTGTACGCAATTTGTTTTGACGCGCTTTCCATTTATCGGCCGTACTAAAGATCAAAGACGATTTAGTACACTTTCGAGGTGCTGGTATTGAGTTCTGTTTTTAGTTTGTTAATTTATGTTGGTGTTGTGGAGCTGATGGGCTAAATATAAAACAACTTAATTTGCTGACTGCTAATGAGGCAGACTGCTGCGGAGGGGCGCGAGTGCGCTGCCAGCGGGAAGGGCAGGGCAGGGCAGGGCAGGGCAGGGCAGCAGCAAGTCGTTGTCGTTGTCGTTGTGTAGGCGTAAACACATTTTTATTTGTTGTGTGTGCGTTTTGGTGCTTTTATTTTATTAGTTTCGTCTTTTGTCGCCCGCCACTGCTAACAAGTTGCGAACACGAGGCGGGCACCGAAAAAAATCGCATATAATTCGAAACGATATCATAAAATATTCGCGTGCGTCGCGCGCTTTAGTAAACTGCCCCAAAAGACATAAGCTAACGGCACTAACAACAATTCCAGCAACATTGCCAGCAACAATGCCAACAACAATAGCAACAACAATGGGCCTTTCAATTTCTTCTCCTGCCAAGCCGGCAATGAGGCAATGAGGCTTTTCCTGCGTTTTCACACGTTCGAAATTTACGACTTTGGCTTCTTTTTGAGTCGTTCTTGAGATGTTGGTCTCAGCTTTTCTTATCCACAAACACACACACATACATAACATACACACTCACACAATCACGTACGATTTGCCACACTGGGGTCGATGCAGCTACTTTTTGCTGCTCACGTTTTTATTTTTTAAACTCGAGTTTTATCAACTTGTTTTTGTTATCGAAATTGAACTTGGATCCGACTGGGGATTCTGTTTCGCGCGCGTGACCCGCTGCGCCTGTCTCGCATGTGCTCACTGTCGCAGTCACACACAAACTGAAACAGAAACTTATTTTGGGCCTTGCACTTGCCAGCCAGCGCCGGACGAGTCTTAGCCTCCTCCATTATCAGGATGAAGCCTCGTGTTGTTGTCGGTTGTTGTTGCCCTCGTCTTCGTGTCTAGTGCCCATCGCCAGCCCTGCTGATGTCGTCCCCGATGTGTGACAAACCCGAACGCCAGCCAGTGTCGTCAATTCGCCGCAATTTGATTCTCTTCAGCACGAGCTGTTGCTCTTCGCGTTTCCCAAAATTGTGCTCTTCATGTGTGGAGCCGTTAAATTGTTTAAAATTATTTGATTGCAATTGAAATCTAGTTAGCAATTGCAATTTCATACAAATTGTTAATATGGAATGCAGCGCATCAAATGAAATACAGACTAAAAACTGTGCATTAGTGGCAGTTTCTAAACTACACACAATTCTTTATCAATGTTCTCTATTACTATGCTTAAAGTTGGGAAAGAATTAGCACTATTCTTGATCAATATCTCTGAGCAAAAAATAAAAAGAAGAAAAAATATATTATTATCGAAAATTATTCTTAATTAATAGCTCTAAGCAAAAATTAAATAATAATCTAAAAAAAAAATAAGTGAAAAAAATTCAAGTAATCAAATAAATAAAAATAAATAAAATTATATATTAAGCGATAATTTTCTAAAAGTTGATATAAATATATGGTAAATGTTTATTTCATATGTAATTACAAATGCAAACATAATAAGCATTGAAACAGTAAATATTAATTACATACATTATCAAATTTTTTCTGTTCCTTTTATTTAAAAATGATCAAAAATACTATAATACTTATATATTTAATCAACGCGCAACGTAAAAATAAAAATAAAAAATAATAGTTAATAAATTAAAAAAACTTATAAATAATTGTCCAAAATACATTTTGGATATTTTTTTAGTTATATGTATGTATTTATATTTAATCTTAGTAAGCAGACTTTAAATTTAATTTAATTTTAAATTTATATTTAATCTTAGTGAGAAGATTAGATATAAATATAAATATAACGTAGAATAAAAAACAAAAAATAAATTTATTGATTCTATTTTTTATTATTTAATATAATTTATTAATAATTAATTAATAATTATTTAATAATATATAAATGTCACTCTTCCACTTAGCAGCCCCACACGCAATCTCATTGACATTAACTAACCTGTGGACTCGGACAACAGCATCAGCTCTAAGAAAACTTTAGGTCAGTGCTAAGAAAACATGAAGAGAACGCAGAATGGAGTGCGCATGAGCAGAACGCGCTCTCAGACTCGGTTCTCTTAAGCGGCGAATTCAAAGTATTTTAATGAAATTTACGTCGCGACTTTACACAAAAAGAGCTAATGGCAATATAAATCCACATGGTATTCGGAAACTTTCTGCAGATGGGCAATAAGCGCTGAGGTTGACGATGCTCGCACTGTCAGCTCTGTGGCTACATCTGTGAATCTGCATGCATATATATGGGGATATATACATATATATGTAGATAACTGCTTTTAGTTGTATTTCTTGGGATGGCTGAGAACTGGGCAAATACAGCGGCGAAAATCAGTAATTAGCGTAAATTGAGTTGGTAAAAAGCGCAAGTGCTTAAATTCCGACCCGATTTACAGCCGGCTGACACCCAACTTGCCAACTTACTGTGGGCCACAATAGTCATTGCTTGTTGCGGTTGTCGCTGTGCTTTTGCTCTTCGCCGTGTCTTTGCTGTTGTTGTTGTTGTTGTTATTCATTATGTGGCAATTAGATGTCGCATTTGTGGCGAACCACGAGCCAGAACACACCCGATCAGGGTGTTCTGTCCTGACAGCAGGTGAAGCTGATTCAAAGCTTAGCGAGCTAATAAAACAAGTTGATTAATTTCGATGCTCCTTCTTGACCTTGACTGCCAGCCAGCTAGCTGTCAAGCCGCCAGGTTGCCACAGCCAAGCCAAGAATATTCGATTTCAATTTCCAACTTTTGCTATGAGAATGTTCGCCCGAACTTTAATCCATGCATTATCGTGTGTGTCTGCGCCAGTGTCTCAATATAATGAACAGCATGTGGCACGTCTAGGAGGTATTAAAGTTTTCAAAATACCAACAACTAAATACTTCGGATTTAATTTTCGACATTTTTATATCGTACTCCGGAAGTTTTCCAAGTTGGCGAACCGAACAGCAGTTGATCTTAATGTGCAGACTTTCAGGTGAATAAATAGAAACTTTTCACTTGCAACTTCATTTGCAATTTTGTGTATTGTTACACGAGTGAGGAGTTATGCTCTTGCCTTAGCATATTGAACCTCGTTCTCAGCGTATTATGATTTATGAATTTACTTTTAGTCTCCTCAAATAAATTGGACATTGGAATCTCCCCCGAGTAATGCAATCAGCTTGAGCATGGAATTTAATTTTCCAAAAGGGGTTCAGAGTTGTCCGGGTTGCCCAGGATTGAGCTGCTTTGTCTCTGTTACTGTGGCCTGGCCAGGAGCTGCAACTGGAAAACCGACGAAGTAATTCCAAATGCAAATGAATTCTGAAGAAATTTAGTTACTACAAATTTACGTATTTTTCGCCCTGACAGGCAACTGTGCAAATGAGTTTTTGGCACAGTGCGACCCTTTTCTCTTTTCAGCTCCGCTGACCAATTGAATTGGTTTAATTTGTTGCTGAAATGTTCGTGTGGCATAACTAAGCAACAATTGCATTACGCTACACAATGTAAAACTATCTAAAGTTAAGATTAAATTCGAGCACATCCTCCGATTGTTCTCACTTCCTGCCAGCTAATACCAGTCAACATAATCAAGCTACCAAATGGCAGCCCACTGCCAACAGCAACAGCAACAGCAATAGCAAAGGCAACAACTGCAACAGCAGCAAAAGCAGATGGCAGCAGCGACAGCAGATGGCAAAAAATGAAGTGCCAATGCGTGTCCTATATGCCAGTGGAGTAGATAAAAGGGCTGGCGAGGCATGGTGATGGGGCGGTGGGGTGGTGGGGCTGGATCTCGGCACTGATGAGTTCACTTCACTGAGCAAATGAAACGATATTGTTGTCAATTTAGGTGCAACAAAGAACAACAACGAACGTCAACCAGGACAAAACAAACAGCATGTACGATGGCGACAAAGAATCCAAGAGCTTACTGTCGGCCCTGGCAGAGGGCAAGCGTGGCGCTGGCCAGCAGAGAGGACTGCATGCGTTGACTGCATGAGGCGTATGCCAGCAAAGGCAAACAACAACAAATTGCATGTCCTTCCGCCTTAGATGCAGCACACAAAATACGCACTCATATTTACTCTATCAGGTTTATAGACGCCTGCTGCGCAGGGAGGGGCGAGTGGCTGCGCCGCATTTGAGACCCACCTGCAGCATTAATGAAAACCTTAAGTGACCTGCTACAGATACTCTTAGGTAAATTGGTTGTTTGAAACCAACTGAAATGCACCTGCAGCGACAAATGACAAACACACACACATACAGACGCAAACTGCGCTGTTTTAGGGTTTCTCCACATGCACAAAGCTGTAATCGTATATTTTCGGCTAAACTAAGTGATGCGAACAGAAATTGTCAAAGATACAAATAATAGAAAATCATTCAATTCAGAGTATTTACCAGTAAAACTCTATAGGATGCAGTTTGGATATATCAGCCATATCTTTTTGTCACCCCAAGTATACTTGCTAAATTGGACAGACTGGAATATGGACAGACGGAGAGACCGACAATCAATATGCTCGCTTTTTAAAGTTTTGCTTTTAAGAAACTCTTCTTCAGTATTTATTGGAGTGAATTCCATAGTAAATTGAAATAAATAATTAAATTATGATGCAGTGGAGTCAAATAAATTAAATAAATAAATTACGCGTTACACTTAGGTTAGGTTAGGTTAGACTACATTAAACTGGCTGTGCAAAAGCAGGCAACTGTCCGTCCGCCTAGTCCTTAGAGTCTGACGACCTCAACGCCCTGCGGCGCGAAGAGGGACTCGGCTGCCAATTTGAGCTTCTCGTTGACCAATTTGGCGATTTTGGGTGTGCGGCGCCAGACGAATTCGCGGGTTCTGTCGTGATTGTCCTTGCTCTCCACCTCGACCTGCACATGCAAGGGAAAGGGAAATGGCAAATGGCAAATGGGAAATGGTGAGGAACAAAGAATGAAAGCTAATTGCTCAAAGGGTTGACTGGCTTACCTGCTTGGGCTGCTGCACCTTGATTGACATCAGGGTGGCCCGATCATCCACCACACTGAACTTAATGCGGCCGATCATCTCGTTGGTTCTGGCCGTTGCGCTCTTCACGTTGCGCACGCTGCCCCGCTTGAAGGACTTCTCGACGCGCAGAGTCAATGGGCCCAGCGTGAATCTGGCCTTAATGGTCGAATTGCGTCCTTCCGCATCGCTGATCACCTTCACATTGCCCACACGTTTCAGCGACGCCAGGCCGGACAGGCTGCCCTCCGCCTTTTGCAGCTTCTCCACTTCCGCGCCCGCCTTGCTGGCCCCCACGCCCGCCGGCTGATTGTAGCTGCCGCTGCCCGCCTTCAGCCCTGTCTTCTTCGGGCTGTGCTTATGCGTCGTCTGCTGGCCAGCCGTGGATTTCTTTGGGCTGGCCTTGCTCGTCGCCTGCTCCCCATTGAACACTGTGCGCGTTTCCGCTTTACCAGAGCCGGATGCCACGGCCTGTTGCGTCTGCTGCTCCTCCCCCGTTCGCTGCTCGCCGACTTTGAGGCCAAGTTCTGTCTGTAATTGCGTCAATTGCTGCTGCAATTTGACCGACTCCGTGCTACTGGCCATGCGCGGCTCCGATCTGGTATTCTTGCTGCAAGTCAGAGAGATTGACAAATTTGCATAATTTGACTTTGACTATGACGTTGACGTTGACGTTGACTTTGACTTTGACATTGCTGCCAGGTTAATTGGCTGTAAGCTTTATGCCATCTGACAAAGCAGCCAAAGAGCAAAGTGCATCGTTCGCTATGAGACTGCATTACTTTGAGTCGAGAGATTCACGAACTCTTTTGGAGATACTGTGCTATACATTTTAGATCTTATATATATGCTTTGAATACTTTCATTTAAATGATTAATCGTAAAGACTTCTTCTCATCTGACTATATTTACCGGGATAATATATTTTTAATTTATTAATATCTTTACGTATAGCATATATAATATATTCTATATATTGTCACAGATAATCTTTTTCTAATCTAGCAATATATTCATGTATAGCATATTTATAATATAATATTTCTATATATTGTCAAGTTCTTCCATTTGTTCACTTACAGTTTCTTGTGCGATGTCTTATGGCTGGCATTACCCTTGGTCTTCGTTGTGCTCTTCACAGCAGTGTTCCCATACGTGGGCGTGGCCGTGGCCGAGCGCCCAGCCAGTCGGACAACAAATGGGTCATAATTGTCGGCGACAATGCGGTTTATGCGAGAGAATATGGCATCAATGAAGTGATTATGGCGCGCTTGGAATGCATCCGTGGACATGTCAATCACGTTGTTTATCAGATCACCTGCACCGCACCATAGAAGATGTCACGTTAATAAGCTCTCACGACACTCGCTTAAAGGTTCATTTTGTGGCTTTGTGTGTTCGTTTCAGCATGAGGGAAAGTGTGTGTGTGTGGGTATTTGGGCCTTTGTGGCTAGCTTTGCGTTAGTGCGTTATTGAAGTGTGTTTTCAATTGCGGATGAGTCAACTAGTGGAGGCACGCATAGAGCCCATCACACACAGTGCACCCGTGCAGCCCAGCAACTGGGTGGGTGAGTGAGCGGGTGAATGAGGTGGGGAACAGGCTTGGTTTAAATAATGTTGCGCGAATAGCATTAAAGCAGCATACCCATAAGCTTGTTCATGCATGATGAATGTATAATATCACACAGATTTAACATAACGGGAACTCAACACCGATGGTTATTAAGCAATATATATATAAGCAATCAATTAGTACTTTAATATTCATATTAGTTCATTAGCTATTGACTAGTTTCAAAGCCAACCATTTCACCTTCGCGATTTTTATTTGTTCTGGCCAGCTAGTTTAACTCTAAATTTGACTACAAAATCATTTAATGAAATTATAGCACAATGACTACGACAAAGTTAATGAGGGCAAATGTATTTATGCTTTCATAACTATTTATTGAAAAGCGCTTTCATTAAGTTTTCCTTCCATTCCTTTGCCAAAAGCATTTACTGGGCTACTTATCGTTAAATATTTTTAGCTACTTTCAGCTTGTTCTGCATGCGAGTGTTAGTAAGATGCTTCTCTCTCTCTCTCTTTCTCTTTCTCGTTCTCTTTGTCCACCCTTCGCTTATGCACATTTATAGAGTGCCCCTATTCAGGTGAAACGTTTAACATCAACTTTGTCCTTTAGCTGTGCCAATTAAAGCTGAGCATAAGTTCATTGCGCCCGGTATTCGTTTGGCATATTTAAAATAAATGTAATAGTCGCTTTTTATAGAACACCCAGTACCTATATATAGGTGCGAGTGCATTGGGATGTGGGGTGTGCAAATATAATATTATGAGAGACAGGAGTCCAGCCACAAAGGGGATAAAAATTATTTACATGTGTCATAGTGTAATACATACTTAATTGAGTGCATTGCAGAGAGTCAGAGCTGATGCTGCTAATAATAAGAGTGAAGGAGAAAGAAAGAAATACAGAGGGAGAGACAGAGTAAGTGTGTGTGTGTGTGTGCGAGAGTAGAGAAAGTGGTGCAAATACCTTGACCATTATGCAAATCGTGACGCTTGAAAGTAATCGACGGACTCATTTTAAATAAAACACAAATTCGGATTTTTTTAGTTTTTTCAATTGATTTGTCAGAAAGTCGTACACAAATTTAATTAAAAATTTATTGA
Organism: Drosophila arizonae; assembly: GCF_054131065.1. Lineage (NCBI taxonomy): Eukaryota > Metazoa > Arthropoda > Insecta > Diptera > Drosophilidae > Drosophila > Drosophila arizonae. Next base: position 23,657,483 of record NC_142924.1, on the reverse strand, counting down.
AGCAAATCTTTTGTGTTTGTGTGCGTGTGCAGCTTTGTTTTGCTTATGTTGTTTGTTTGTTTTTTGTTTTGTTTTTACAATATATAATAAATAAATAAATAAATAAATAAATAATAAATTACAAATTTAATGAACCTAAACGCAAAGCTTAACAATTTGTGCAATGAAAATGTTGATGGAAATGGCGTCACTTTTCATTTGGGATAAATTTGGCAAATCGTGCGCTGCCTTTCAAGCGTTCAACTTTTAGCTACAATTTACAGTTGGTTTAATTTCGTTTCAGTTTTGGTTGACTTTTTGTTTCTTGTTTTGTTTACTCTAATTACAATTTTACATTTGCGTTATTTACGTTTACGGAAAGTTATGCGAGCCAGAAAGAAGCCAAAAACGAGAATAGCCAGCGATTAATCTTTGATGTCAATTGTAAGCCAAATGTGTGAAAGCGTGAGTGAAAGGGAAAGTGAGCGACAGAGACAGAGACAGAGATAGAGGGGGATTACACATATAGTAGAAAAGTATATATAGAATAGGATTCGCGTATATCGAAGATGCATTGATAGTTTCTCCAATAGATTGTTGTTGTTGTTGTTTTTGTTGTGAACAGTAAAATTAATAACAAAGTAAATGTGAAGCAAGAAAAAACGAATTAAAATTATTATCAATAAATTACGCTATGTGAACAATTATTGTTGCTTCTGTAGTAGTTCTTGTTGCTTTACATACATAAATTTAGCTATGCGTGTGTGAGGGAGGGGGGAGAGTGTGGGTGTGTGTGTTTATGTGCGTGCCACGCGAATGGCAACAAAAATGCCTGCCAAAATGGCCGCTCGCCATTCAGCTCAGCCATTTTTGCCGCATTCCATCGCGCGCGCATTTTACTTTTATCTTTTGCATTTCGGTTTTTTGTTTTTCTTTTTTTTTCATTGCTCATTTTGCTCTGAACATAATTTCCACAATTTGTGCTTCGGCATTAAACATTTTGTTGCTGTGCGGTTGGTTGCTGTTGTTGTTGCTGTTGTTGTGATCTTGGTGGTCATGTGAAACAGTCCGTGCGTAAATAACTTGGAATATAAACGAAACAAGTGTGTGTGCGTGTGTGAAACAGTGAGGGGGTGGGGGGATAAATGTTGCATGTGCGTGCAGCTTAAAAGTTTGCAATTCTTTTGCTTTTGCTGTTGCTGTTGTTGTTGCTGTTTTTGCTGTGCTCTTTGCTGTCATTTTGCAGTTAGTTTGACTAGCACCAAACTCTCAATCAACTCATTTCGAGGATGTTGTACAAATATTCATTTACTTTAATATGCAAGTTTTTGCTTTTGTTTTTTGTGGTTTTTAGCTTTTAGTTTTTAGTTTTGCTTTGTGTAAACTAAAGATTTCTAAGACTCAGAAATAAATAAATAAATAAATTAGAAATAGGTTGTTGCATTGCAGTGATTGGATCGATTTGCTGTTTCGTTCTTGGGCATTAGGGATAGTCAGTGCAGGCAAAGAGTTATGCAATGTCCAGGAGATTCATTTATGTGTGTGTCCTACGCAAAAAACGTCTCGCAGTGCCCTGCAACGTTGTTAGTCATTTCAATGTGGTTTGCTAGTCCCTGTCATTGGCAGTTCCTGTTTTGGCTGTCGTTGTTGTTGTTGTTGTTGTGTGTCGTTGTTTGTGGCAGTTGTTGATTGTGTTTGCGTCTTTAATGCTTCAGCTCTTTTTTGGACTTCTTGGCAACACTTGTTGACTTTTTGGCTTTGGCTGTTTTTGTTGCTGCTGTTGACTTGGACTCACGTGCTTCGCGTCTGGCCTCGATGACGTCGTCGCCAATGATATCATCATCGTCATCGTCATCTTCGTCGTCGTCAGCCTCCTCGTCGTCACCTGTCAGCGCACCTGTAATTTCATCGACTCCATCATCAATATCATCACCACCATCATCATCATCATCATCATATTCATCGTCCTCGTCGTCGTCGTCGTCGTCTTCGTCATCAGACGCTGCACCGGCGCCACTAATACCAGCAGCAGGCGCTGCGATCGGCCCCGCTGACACGCCCACAGCGCCCACCGCCGACTGCGCCGGAGCGGTGCTGACGACTAGATCGTTGTTGTTATTATTAATGTTGTTATTCTTAAGAGTGTTCTTTGTTGATGTGGTTGTGACTGTTGTTGTTGTAATATGCTGTTGTGATGATGCTTGATGTTGTGTCGCATGTTGTTGTTGTTGTTGTTGTGGCAGTTGTTGTTGTACTTGTTGTTGTATTTGTATTAGGTTTTGTTTTTGTTGGTCAATTGCATTTGTGCTACTTAAACTATTGGTGCTACCACTACTACCGTCTACAAGTGCATCTTCATCGTAAAAAACATTTAGTTCACCTTCGTTGTTGCTATTGCTCGTCTGTGTCTGGGCGGGCGCTGCGGCTGCGGCCGCATCCTCAACGGCGTTGCCAGCTGCAACGGGCTCGGCAGCGTTGCCACTCTCCGCGGGCAAGTCGACGCCGTCCGAGATGCCCGAGCTCAGCGAGCTGGCGGAGGCGGCGGGCGCAACTTCTTCGAGGGGCTGAGCGGGCGCGGCGGCCACGGGGCTCTGCTGCTGCGCACTGGCAGCGGGCACCACCTCGTCATCGTCGTCCTCGTCGTCGTCATCTGTTAATGAACGGGAAATGTACTCAATTTTTGCTGGCCAACTGCCGCCCCTCACGTGCGCGCCTTACCGCCCAAGATATCGTCGAACAGCCTATCCAGGTAGTCATCATCGTCGTCGTCCTCCTCGTCGTCATCGTCGCTGGCGCCGGCTGCTGGGGCTGCCTGGCCCTGGGGCGTGTCGTCCTCCTCCTCGTCATCGTCGTCCTCCTCGTCGTCGTCATCTGTAAACCCCGAAAGCAAAATAACTGTGTTACCCAAGGAAAGGAGAGCACAAGATATTCGTTAATAACGTCACACAAATGGTCAGATATCGTAGTTGCGAGTGGTGGTTGATCGTTGAGTGCCACTTGGTGGTTGCAGTTGCCACTGCAACTATGCAGCTTCAGTGGTGCTGGTGCTGGTGGTGCATAGTGCTCGGGGTGCGCGGGTGCTTGCTTATAGCTGAGTGAGTGAGTGTGTGTGTGTGTTTGGTGGATACCTACCATCATCATCATCAACCAAATCTCCCAGATCCGGCTCATCATCGTCGTCATCGTCATCATCGTCGTCATCATCATCGCTGGCCGGCGCCGCGGCCGGAGCCACCTCGTTGTTGGCCGTCTGCTGGCGGGACACCGCCCGCTCGCTCCTCGAGTGCAGCTGCACCGGCGAGGCCTCAATCTGCAGCAGCAGCGCACTCAGTACGCACAGCAAAATCACGAATTTCATTGTTGGTTCCTCTCTGCAACAGATGGAAATGCAGAAGGAGGGGAGTTAGCGAGGCAGGCCACAGCATTCGCACAGAACTTTTACTTTTGCGTTTAACCCAATTCGCTTGTGCTGTCCGAGTGCAACACTTTCTTTTCCATGACTTGTAAATTACATATTTATCGAACAAAGCCAACTCTGACTGGCCACCGAGTTGCCCAGCTAGTCAATAAGACGTCAAAGAAAGCAACCAAATAATTGCAGACACAGCGCGAGTGTGTGTACACGAGTGTGTACATGTGTGAGTGTGCGTGTAAGTGTAAACATGTTTTTGAACTGTGCCTCAAAGCTGCCGCCGGGCTGTGTCCACATGTCCACTTTGTTGGCACTTGACACACAACAACAGCAGCAGCAGCAGCAGCAGCAGCAACAGCAACAGCAGCCACTGAGGCTTCAACAGCAACAACAATGGTTTTCGGACAGCTGCAGGCGCCGCTTGACGCCACTGCCGTCGCCGCAGCCACCGCAGCAACCGCTGCGGCAGGTAAGACAGACAAAAGTGAGTGTATTGCAGCGGTACAGCACCTCGCCTGGCAATGTTGCTGGCAAACGTGCAAAGTCGACTGTAATTGACAGCATTAAGCTAGCACTTGCCGAATTTCGCAGATCTAGACACGTTTTCATTGTAGCTTCAAGTGAGGGCTCTCCTAATCAAATTTCAACTTTAATGATGTAAAAAGCTGAGCAGTTGTTATCAAAGCGAACCTGATTGAGTTTGCTTCTCGACTTTTATTTTTATCGGCTCTTTGCGGGTAAAGTTGTAAGCTCTTTGCAGGGTATTCACGTTGTTTACGTGCCCATCCTCATCTTTCCATTCGCATCGGGCTTGTTGCTGTTGCTGTAGCTGCGATTGCTGTTGGCTCTTTAGCCATGACAATCAGCATGGCCAACAGCCAATGGCTATAACAAACAACCGCAACAATTGCCGTTGCTCTTGTTGCTGTTGTTATTGTCGCACTGTCAAGTGCGACTGCCCCAAGTGAAAGCAACGACGCCGACGTCGACGTCGCTGTCGCTGTCGACTGCCATGAACAAGTTTTGCTGCGGCGATTTGCTGTTGTGTTGTTGTCGCTGTGGCTTTATCGTTGCTGGCTGCCTGTTCGGCCACTTATTGAAAAATGAGTAAAACGTTTTCAAAATCGAGTTCAGCTTAGCGCTGATAAGCAAACCTCGCTGGCCATAAAGCAAAGTGAAAACCCAGTGACCTACTGCCCGGCCCAGGCTAGAAGATCGGGCCAAGCGAAGTCAAGTCGCCAGTTGGCCAACGACTTGGGGTATGTGGCTATGGCTATGGCTGTGGCTGTGGCTGTGACTGTGACTGGCTGTGGCTTTTCTTTAAGGGCTTCGCCAAGCCAAAGATAAAGATAGCCCAGTTGATAAGCTCTGAGCGCAGTTTCATGGCGTCCAAGTAAGTCTCGCATCGCCACGACGCGACGCGATGCGATGCGATGCGCTGCTTAATTAAAACTTTTACGATGCCGCGTTTTCTCGAGCAGCGTTTATTAAAATCTGAAGCCCCAGGCAATGCAATGGCGAAAAGGAAGCGACATTTCGGGCGTGGCACTCCGGCGGAGATGACATATCACCTTCTCCTGGACCACGCCCCCATCTCTAGCAGCTGATGCTGCCAGGCAACGACAACCAACCAACGGAATGTGGCACTCAAATAAATTTCCGTAGAACAGCTCTCCGTATCCATTTGAGCTTGAGCTGGAGTCTTTGAAATTAAATGGACGAAATAACAGGCGATTTAAGCTATAAATACTCGATTTAATACATTTTCTTAAAGATTCTGCACTATAATTATTTTGCGTACAAGGAATGTTGAGGAATTTCATCATTATCTTCCCATTGTACTTGCTGACGTCTCCTCAACTGCCAGCTACGGCTGCATCAGCATCTTCAGCTGGGTACTTATAAACTCTGGCTATTGAAGTCTTCGAAATAGCATTTACTTTGCTCGTGCATACGTCTTCTCTCACGCTGCTCCCGTGCTCTCGTGCTCCCATGCTTCGATGCACCTTGAGCTGCTCAATGTTCATCATTTTCTCACCTAACTCCAAACATTTTACGCATCATGCTATAAGGCCAACAACAAGAAAGAACAAGAACAACAACAACAGCAGCAGCAATGGGAAAACTTTTGACAAGCACAAGAGTGCGTGGCAGCCTCAGCACCACCCGCCCCACTTCCCACTTGCCACTGGCCCGCTCTGCTCCACCAATGGGAATGACAACCGGTTGGAGCTGTTGTTCTCTATTGTAGGCACTAACTCATATGGAACGTTGCTCCCACTATATTTTAATGTTCCATAGAAAAATGAAGCTAACCGTGTGTGCATTTTACATTAATATTCATGCGAGTGGGGGAGTGGCGGCATGTGGAGGCATTGAGTGGGGGGAAGCACAACGAGAGTGTTTGCTGTGCACTTGCATGACAGCCAGCAAAATTACTTAAGCTCCTCACCCACCCACACACACACACACACACGCTTGCTCACAATGGGGATTATTGAGACCGATGGCAGAGGGGCAGCCCTCCGCAGCCACTTGCTGGGCGCATCGACTCCTGCTCCGCTCTAGCTACGTATGCATTGTCATATCAGCGTCATATCAATAAATATCTTGGCCACACAAAAGGCTGCGCGGCGACGCCTAGAAAAGTGTCTCAGGATTTGCATATCAGTCTGTTGCCATCGCTATTCAGGAGCTCTCGAGTCTTTGTTGAAGCTCGCCTCCAATGTGGGATGGCTGGGCGACTGCTGCTGGTGCGGTTAATTTTCCAAGACAATGGCAGCAGCGGCAAAGTAGAAAAATAATCTTTACACGTGCCGCTTGAACTGCCTCGCCCCATGCTGCAGCACCTGCAGCAGCAGCAGCATTTAGACAAGACTCTCCCTCTCTTTCTCACACACACTCAAATATGTTGCAATATTTTATATCCATCCCGCTCTCTTTTTGCATGCACAACGCATGAATTAGAAGCTGCTGCAGCCGCATCAGCGCCACCTGGCGGAACAAAAACGCACATGCTGCATGACTGCTCCTTAACCAACTAATGGACGCGCTAGACGTACTTAGAGTTTTTCAGCATGCACACCCTGAGCTTAGAGCAGAACTGTTGATGCCAATATGTTCAGGGTATTCTTCGAATCAATTGATGATCTTTGTTTAACTTTAAAATATTTAATTTATATTTTTTTAGAGAACTCTTTATAAGAGTTTTGTTTTCTAAACAGAATTTTTTCATATCAAAAATTTGATATTTTTCACTAATGATTTACAGGATTTAGCAGTTAGCCATAAAGCATCTTCTATTATTCGAGGCAGCATCAACTATTTATATTTCTTTGTATCGTAAACGAAAAAAAAAAAAGCTGTCAAATTTTGGAGTATGTGATTTGTTCAGTGGTCTCACTCAAATTTCTTGGGAATGCCACAATGTCCGTGTCGAATATTTCTCCCTTAATAGCTTCTACTTGTCCTAAGTGCATGTCAGCTGTATTTGTTGTTGCTGCTGCGGTTGCTGCTGCTAGTGATGTGACTCTTTGGAACAACACTTGAGAATGTTTTGTTTTGGCAGCAAAGTGCAGAAGCTGTGCAAACTAACGTAAACTATAACTGCGATGCCAGGAAACACTTAAATTAGCCACTGTCTGGAATGTGGGTCAGTTTGTAAGAAGCAACCTGAGAGAAGGCATGAGAGATTACTCAACAAGGCGGCTGCTGCTGCTCCTGCTGCTGCTTCTCCTGCTGCTGCTGCTGCTGACCACAGAGCACACATGAAATGGCGTGGAGCTGGGTTGCATGGCTCGTATGTGGGGCAGAGCGCACATAAAAAAAAGCCGGGAGTGGCTCTAAATTGCTGCGCTGATACAATTTATGGCCCCAGCCAGTTAAGAGCCTGGGTTCGAGTTTGAGTCGGTTTTGGTTTTTGTAAGCTCTCGAAAATCAATTAAAAGTTCTTGCTCAAGACGCTGCCGGAGCGTCCTCTCTCTTTCTCTTTCTATTGGCCGTTTGTGGACTGTTTTATGGGTCAGCAGCAATGCGCTTGGCTGGGCTAATCGCTTTGCATGCCAATCGCTTGCTTGGCCTTATCATTCGAGAGTAACACACACACGATACGTTGTAACGATAGTCCTCGGGCTTAAACACTGTTAATCCAATGCTAACCTCGAGCTGCCCTTGGTTTTGATAATGTTGATCGATTGTTTGAGTGATGTTGTTCAGCTTTAGTTTCTTCACACACCATACATAAGTTGTCGAAATGTTTGTTTAGTTTAGTAGTTCGTGTTACGAAAACCGATTTGTGTTTGAGTGCAAGTGGCCGTTGCTCACTCCTCGAATACCCGTCAAAGACTGTCGCTGTTTGAGCTTCTTTCGTATGGTTTTTAGCCTCATGCGATTCTGGACTGACTTTCTTTTTTCAACGCTTGCTTTTACCTGTTTCTCGCTGGGGGAGTTTTTGGTTTCTGATTGTGATTGTGGTTGTTGTATTTTGTTGTTGTTGTCGAGCTTCGATGTTGGCAATTTTCACACCGCCGCGCACACAACTGTCTCGCACGACTGACCGTCTGCAACTGATCGAGGCTGGAATCTTCAGTTACCAGCATAGTTGTAGACGACACCGTGAAGACGTTTAGCAGTTCCCCAACAATTTGTTTGCATTGCTTTCTTTGTGCTCTCTTTTCATGGCATTCCTCTCTCGCTCTCTATCTCTCTCCCACTCCCACTCGCACTCCCACTCTCTCTCTCTCTCTAGCCCACTCTTCTATCTCGTTTTCTTGCTGGCCAACTTGATTTTCAATCAATTTTGGACATGCGCTCGCCGGCGTTCCTATGGGAAAGTATTTGGCACAGTAAACAACTCGTTATTACAGTTAGCAACCAAACAGGCTTGACTGAGAGAATTATCAGATTAAATGGGTAACTGATTTTTTTTTTTTTTTTTTTAATTTTTAAACATTTTTCAATACTTTTTCGGCACTCAAATTAAGATTATATGACATAATATTTAAATGCAATTTAGCTTTTATATGTTTTAAATGTTTGGTTTTCTGATTTTTAACTCTTTAACATTAGCATTTGAATGGAATTCTTGCGGACACTCCCTTGACCTACTTCCCGCATTCCCGTGGGTCAACTCTCTTGGCTTGGACCTTTTGAAGACCGAAGAACGCTCGAGCATATCGCATTTGGCTATGTGCGACTTTTATTGATGAGCGTTTTTTCGCGCTCGGTCAATAAAAAGTGCTAATTTCTGTGCTCGAGTGCCAAGCGCAAGCACATTAAAGTGAAATCGCCAGCCATTGAGCAGTTGACTTTAGCCAAAAAAAAAAAAAAAAAAAAAAAAAAAAAAAACTTTAAGAAAAGTGTTACTTATAGCTCTGACAACTTGTAATGTAATTAATTAAACTTGCATTTCATTTTCAATGTCCGGGATGGTGTGGAAAATGGTTCGGCCAAGGGGTGGGGATTCGAAAGGGGTTAAAAGCAAAGCTTTCCCATGCACACACACACGCAGATACACACATGCACACACTCACACATGGACGCTCTCACTAATATACGACAAAAGCGTCGCTGGCCGCGCAGTCGACGCGTACAACAGTAAAACGTGTTCTACTCGTTTATAGCGGGCTATTGCTGGAGCAGTTGTTGCAGTTGTTGTTGTCGTTGTAGTTTTTCTAGTTGGGCAAAAGTTGTTTTTACTGTAGACGAGAGCTTGGGCTGTCTATAACTTTCTTCGCAAGTTGTTGTCGCTGTTGTTGTTTTTGTTGTTGCCGATGTTATTGAGACAGCAGGCCAAGTATGTAAGCCTTTGCGAAGCATTTCAGTACAGGTCAGTGGAGTTTTCTCAACTTAAAAACTTAACTCGACTTGCCGACGTTTTCAGTCTTTTGCCGCAGAATGTTACGAAATTTTATGTAATGTGTCGAAAAACAAAAACAGAAATGGCAAAAAACAAATATATCTAAAAGTATATAATAAAAAGAGATGCGACCAACGTCAACAACTGGCCGAGAAAGACAACAAACTTTGAAAAAGGCTACATATTTTCGCTTGACTAATTTCTGGCTATTCTGCTTAACGCTTAAAGCGCCATTCAAAGCGGCTGGTGCATTGCCTGAAACCTCATGTAATTCACCCTCTTTGTGGTTTAATTTACTTTGACATTTGCGTTGGTAGCACCACTCAGGTGGCAAGCCGAGAAAACGAGAAACAAACAACAATTAAACGTAACGCAGCCCGACTGCTCTGTGAAAGGGGCGAAGCTGTTGGCTTGTCGACTTGGCCAACTGTTGGGGCCGGCCAAAAGAGCAGCCAAGATCAAACTTGGTTGCAGCTAATCAAAATGTAATTTGCCATTTGCTGGCTTTGTAAACATTTTCAAAGGCAAATCAACGGGGCGCACCAGGCAAGCCGGCGCTCCTCCGCGGCTCCAACTTGGAGACGTCGTTGCTCCATTTGACTAATTAATTTCTCAACTTTCTTGCAGGCGGAAAATGATGAAAATGCGGGTATCTGCGGCTGATTAGTTTTCGCAGCTAGCGAAAAACTTTTTTTGGCTTACATGTTAATTTTGGAGTTTGCTTGTGGATTTGCTCATCTCTCATTTGTCAAGAGGCTATGGGAAATACACTTGGGCTTATTTTATTATTGCATAGCTCCGACTAATCAAAAATTTGCTACATTTTGAGTTATGGAAGTGGGCCTCAATATAGAGACAAAGCGGGGCAGAGTATCTAGTTCCTATGTGCTTGGTTATTATAAAATGTTCTATAGAACCAGAGAACTCAGGGAATCCAATCCAGTCGAAGATCTGAGTAACATATTTTAATAGTGTCATGAGTAAATGTATAAGTCTATCCTTAAGTGTCCTAGGAATAGCCACATTGTACTTATAGAAATGAATTTACATTTAATTCCAAACCATGGGAATGCGAAAGAATATACTGAGATTCCAAATTTTAGGGACATGAGCGTAAGGAATATAATTTAAGTTTGATAATCGAAATAATTAATAACAGGAAGCATCAAATTTTCTTAAACAAATCTCCATACATATCACAGCGCAATTTTATATATATATTTCTGTCACCTTTTCTAGAGTTATACAAATATTTTCGTTTAGCTTAGACCTCGTTACTTCTAATACAATATAATTCTTTTTGTAGTTATTTTTATAGCCACTATTTATTATTTTTATGGTATAGCAGCTCAGCTCCTAGACTAAGCTATCTACATTTCTATCAAGCGGCAGTAGTCTAAATTAGGGATTCATATGGAAGAGAACTAATGCATTTATTTCATTTCCCATAGCCTAATAATAATATATAATCTATCTATCTGTCCCGCAAAGGTCAACAGAGTTTTCGGCAATTAGAAACGCAGTATAAACAATCGATTTCGCTGCGCACTTAATTTTAGCCAGCCAGCTCGAATTATTTATATCCAGCTGACACTTTGTTCTCATAAGGCCAATATTAATTTGAGTGCCTGGCCATTGCAAACTTAATTGGCAGTTGCTGTGGATCTGTGGCTGTGTGCTGTGAATAGGCGTTTAGCGCTTGCGATATTCGTGGCTGCTTCGCTTAGGCAATCCAATTTGTCGACTCTCTTTTCCGGCTTCGTTAGCGAGCAGTCACACAATATTGACGTTGTCAATTAAATGCTAGAAATTATTTGATTACCATCCGTTTTTCTAACCAAACCAAACCGAGCCAGCTCCACGTCTCGAAAAAGTTTCGCTTTTCTTTCGGCGCTGAGCAGCCGCAAAAAGTGAAATAGAAATACCTTGCTAAGTTTTATCTCTCTGCACGTGTGTTGTTATTGCTGTTACTGTTTTTATTGTTGTTGTTGTTGGCTTAGGTGAGATTATGCATGAAAGCGTGGCTTTGTGCCCAGAATAATTAGCAGGGCGTGTGCGGGGGGCGGAGGTCTTTACAATTGTCTGTAAAATAAGAGGCTAGCCACCTGCCATCGAGCGCGTGTGGCTGCCAACTAATCGATTTTCAAAGTGGTTTTTAGATAGCGACTATCTATCTGCTGGTGCCTGATTATATGCGAAATGCGTGCTAACAATTTCATTTGTTGAAAACTCGAATATGCGGTGGCAAGCCAGGCCACAGAAACTGTCGACGCGGATTTGTATTGAGACTCGGAATTGGGTTTGGGTTTGGGTTCGAGCTTGTTGTTGGTGTTGAATTTCATTTGCACATTATATTCAATTTTTCATGCTATGCATTGCCACTGACTGAACCCAAGAGGTGGTAGCTGTTGTTGTTGTTGTTGCTGTTGTTGTTTTTTGATGAATTCATTCACGTACAATTCCCAACGATAACGACAACGGCAAAGGCAACGGGTACGACATCGGACGGCAATGCTGTTGACCGTTAAGCCAGCTCCGAGTGCCAAGCTTCAAGTTTCCAGCTCCAAGTTCCAAGTACCTTCCTGTACTTTTGTGCTGCTCATTTCGCATTCAATGAGCGGCGCATCCATCGAACGAAAGCCGAGTCGGGCCAAGCAATTTCAATACGCACCGGCGAAAAATAATATAGAAAAAAGAGAAAAAAAAACCAAATGGTAAATGAAAGTGCCCTCAAAATGTTTTCTAAATTTGTGCGCTTGGCCCGAAGTCTTTTGGGTTGGGCAACGGATACTTGACCATGCCCATCTCTATATCTATATCTGGCTGATTTAATTGTGTCGCATTGCAATGAATATGCAGAGAGAACTTAAGCTCCGAGCCGAAAACTCGTCTTTCGTCTTTCAATTAGCGAAAGTCTGCCACCAGAAGAAGCCTTTCATTGATATGCATATTAATCGTTCTACAAAAAGAAAAAGTTGTCAACGACGTCATTTAATTGATGCCCATTTTTAAATTCATAGCATCTTATGGCGGGGCCAATAACCAATGAGAAACATACCGAAAAAAAAGTATAATCAGAAATAAATTAAAATAAAAAATAGAATACCGAACAAAGCCTATCGAACAAAATAAGAAACAAACGAAGAGCCGAAAAAAATAAACAAAGCGACGCCGGCCAGGTGGAAGTGGACGCATCACGAGCCACTCTCGAACAGGAAGGGAAAGCTGCAGACGAACGTGTTACTTTGTAAGCAGCTGTATACGTGTATGTGTATGTGTGTGTGTGCTTGTATTTGTAACTGAGTTTATGTGGGGCTTGCTTCGCAGCTTCAAAAAAAGAAAGAAGAAAATAAAAGCAAAAGTCTGATGTGGCCTCTACATGAGCATTACGGCAAGAAATTGACATTCTTGGCCTCCTCGCTCGCTCGCACGAGCACAGTGCAGGCAATTCGAATAAGTAAATACAACAAACACAGCAAGTTAAATACCAAAAACTGGCTACAGGCACTTTCTCTTTCTTTCACTGCCGATAACGGCAGCAACAACAACAACAACCACAGCAACAACAGCAGCAACAACGCCGACAACGACAACAGGTAACAACAACAACCAAAAGGGAAGCAGAAAATCAACGACTGGCATCCACAGCAAATACAAAATAAATAGACCAATTGCTCTTATTACAATTGTTGTTGCTGCCCTCAGGCAATTTATAATTTAGTCATACATAAACGCCCATGCACACACACACACACACTCATACATATATTTATTAGATTCTACGAAGAAATTCACTTCAAGTGTTTTTGGTAATTGACACTGAGATGGCAATGAAATGGGGGCGGGGCAGGAGCCGTGTGGGCGTCACAGCTGACTGCTGTGGGCGTGACTAGAGCATTAATAAAATGCTATTTATGCTCATAAAACTGTCAAGCTGAAGTGTCGGCAACAAAACAAAATTATGATAGCAGCAGCGAGAGATATCAATGTCAGATCTGAATCAGCTCTGACACTGCAAGCACGACGTGTTTGACTCAGCTTCCATTCCAAGTACTTGAGCACCTTGCCGGCATTGATAAGGCGTAATTGTGGTTTGAAGATTAAAAAACAAAAAGAGATTTAAGACTCGTCTGGGATAAGTCTGCTAATCCAGACGGCATAATTAGAATGAATTCTCCGAATTCGCCTTTAATCGTGCTGCTCCAAACAATGCGAGTAATTTGCCATGGAACGCAACTCTCTAATAGCCCAGCACTATTTGAATTTATGCAGATCTCTTAGCAGCCTTTACTTTCATAATTTGGCAATTTAAGCGGGATTCCACAGCTGCGCAAAGTTTTTTCTATGATTCACCTTGTTTGCGTCGCATTGTTAGCTTTCCATTAAAACTGATTCATCTGTTTGCTATTTTGTCACTAATATTTGGCAGATAACACAGGGTTGTCAAATTTACTGTCTTCGTTCGTTTGTTTATGTAAATTTGCTTAATTCGTGTTGTGCCCTCGAATGACAAAGCCTTTTCAATTATCTTCATTTCATTTGGGTGTGTCCTCTGATTACCCGATACTTTTTTCTGCTCTCCGGAAGCTGCACATATTCCGGCTATCGCATTCAATCACAAAATTTAATAAATATGCAAATGCGCAACGCTCAAGCTTATCTGAAAGTTATAGATTTCCATTGAAGGTGTTGCTATTGCGATTAGCTAGTGTCAAAGTGTTTGCCAGACAAGCGAATACGAGTGCGAATGCGAATGCGAATACGTGTCGTATGCGTGTTTTCTAGCTCTCCTGCGATACAATTGACGAGCTGTAATTGGCACTTTGTCATGGAGTTGCCATTAGTGATAGTTGGTTTTGGCACTCGAGCAATTGTTAGCGGACGGACAGACGATTGTGTCGATTGTGTAATCAAATGTGTTTCCAGCATGAATAAATTCACTTTCAGTGACATTTCGGAATTATGCAAGCGGATAACACATTCATTTAAAAGCACTTTCTTTTCACGCACAACCACAAACACACACACACGCATACAGAGAGACACTTAGCACAGTGTTTCGTGTGCCATGCATTAAATAATGTCGTTTGAATTAACACCGAAAAAGTCAACGCGCTCGACCCGCCCCCCCTCAACGGCCGACCATGGCATTAGCATAGCCCGCGGCTGTTTATTTTGTAGCATACTTTCGGGAGGCTTACGAAAATAAGGCGAGCGTCTTGAGTTGTTGGTCATGTTAACAAGGCTGGCATTTGCATTAAATCTGAGTAGATACACGGACCGGAAACACGCTGTCCAGCTGCCCGTAGCTGAAGATAAAGTGACTCGGGAGCGGCCTTGGGGACAGTGCTTAAAGCTGGACATTTGCATAGCAACCACTCAGGGTAAACAGCCTGAGGAAAACTCCACAATGGTTCCTCGATTTTCTATACAGAAATGAGTAATCCTTATTCATACGGCACTTAATGTATTCAATTAAATTTTGGCCAACGTTAACTAAGCTTGATTAGAGAATATTTCGGAGTCCAGTAACTTAAATTTCGTGAACCGCTGCCCATTCACACGCATTCTGATTCACAGTCTAATTTGCATTTGTAAATGCAAATGAGTCTCAAATGCGGCGAGGTCAAGCGACTTGAATATCTGACAGCTGTTGGGTCAGTTCGCTTCTTGTTTTCCTATAATTGGATACCGCTTGGCTCTGCTCCGATGCATTTCGCCTGCCGCATCGAGTTTCGAGTCGAGAGGCATACGGCAAAATGATTACAATGGGCCGGCAAGGAGCAGCGCTGACGACTTTTATTTTTCCGTGAAATCAAATGTCAAACACACATTGTTGGATGTTGGTGAACCAGGCAAGGGCAGGACACAGCCTAACCTTGACAAACCTCTATGCTGGAGCGCACTCCTCGCCCCTCGCTCTGTTCCCTCGGAGTTCGGTTTATTTTACCTGCTGCTTTTGGCTTTGGCTTTACTGATGTTACGCTTCTCTTGCTTTTTATTGCCTCGAGCTGCAGGCTATGCTGAAGTCTTCAAGGACTTGTGGGCAGTGGGCGGTGGGCGGTGGGTGCCGGGCAGAGCTGACCCTACTGACACCGGTTACGGCTGCTTGTCTTGGCCGCCGACTCAACTTCCGGACCCAAATTCAATTTTCGTCGCATTTTATTTTGATTTCAATTCAATTTTCCCAGCGTTTAGGAACGGTAAACAATAATTAGATGCGCCGTCGACTGATCTCCGCATACACTTACAATATGGCCCACATCTCTGAGATGCAGCCATCTGGCCCCTTGCTACACCCACCCCACACACACACATAGATTGGTTCGATTTGCCCAAAGTGCAGAGTCAGTAAAATTAAATTGGATTTCCATTGTGACGAACTAGACAAGGCCGTTTAGCAAGAGCAGAGCCGGCCTTGCGGTCATCCGAAATAGTCGGAATGCTTGTGCCTCAATTGCCGTAAACTCTCACTACTTTACGGCTTTAAGTCGCTCCCAACTGTCGCGCGGACTAATGTTTTTTTAAACGATGCCGCCGCACAATGGGATGATAATTGAAAGTTTGCGGTGAGAATTTACGGGCGAAGAATCGATTTCGAATAGTGGAACTTCACTTTTCCTTTCTCTCCGCTGTTTGGCTATTTTAGCTTTGTTTACAAACTGATTGATCTCAGCGCAGTGCAGTCGATTTATAAACGTCGCCAAACAATTTCTGTATGTACATTACAATTCGAGTTCAAGCTGTCGCTCGATATTGTTTGAGGACCATCAATTTCTCTCGATAATCCCGGCACTGTGCGATAGGCAGCTCCTCGTGGAATTGAGAATTGAGCAATTGCATGGAAACGCAATTATTCTGTGTACTGACTGTGCGCCCCAGCAATAATTATTATTGATCGCACTTCAATTTGTTGTGCATTTTTTATGCCTCGCTTACAATAAAATCCATTTGCCAGCCCAGCAACGCGACGCCGGCGACGACATCAGCGATTGTTGATGATTTTACAAATGCGCTTAATGACATTGCGTTGCCATTTGGCAGCCAGCCCACCTCCCGACCAGACCCGACCCGGCCAGGCTGTCAGCCAGCTAGGGAAGCCTCTTAGCCAGGCCAGCACACAACAAATATTTGCTTAAAGGCTCTGTGCTCTGCGGCCTGTGATTGAAGCTTAATGCATATGAAATGGTAATTACGCGTACGCCTCACGGTGCAGCGGAAGCAAGCCCCAGCCCAGCACTTATTGTCGCTCATTTATCTTATTAATAGCCCGGCGGGGAGGGCGGCGCACGATTTATCAAGCAGCTGGATAGAAAAAAGAGCTTCTCATCTCGCCAGCTCAATCGCAGATGTCGCTGCGTCTGTCATTTCTATAATAAACTTCGGGCCATTGACTCGCCGCATGTGAGTCCTTTCTGCCGCTGAAGGATGAACAATAAAAAGCAGGCAACAGTTTGACAGTTGGCAGAGTTCGCGCATAGTCTAGACGATATAATTGTGGCCAACATATCGTGTGCTCGCCTCGGCCTGGTAGTCGGCCTTGCTAATAGCATTTTTAGCGCCAACTCAGGCCAAGTGCAATAAATCAGCCAAACGAATGGCAAAGCTTTAGTTTCCACCTGCCTTTTAAATCACAAGGTGTCATGGCAAAGCCTGACTCCGACTCCGACTCCGACTACGACTCTGACCCGGACTCGTGTTCTATTTGTGATGAGGGTCTCTGCAAAGTATGCAACAGTCCATGTAGTTCCCACTAGACCAGCCGCTCAATGGGGTCAGCACGAGCATGTTGGGGTCCTGTGCTTAATACGTATTACTTATTTATTTCGACTGTCCAACAGTTGTCCGCTTGTCACGTACAACAGTCGCAGCTTGATTTATAAACATTTACATAACTAGAATTTTTTCATTTAGATGTTGTCCTTCCATCTTCAGTTCTTTTTGCATTGTCTAAGCTTTGCTGGACTGTTGCACGTTGCCCAATTAGACGCAGCAATAAATTGCTCAGCAATTTGAGGCAAGCCGGAAATAAAGACCGGCTTGTGTTTCTCTGGCTCTGCAGTGCCGTTAATTAAAAAGTTTTCATACAACTTAATTGAAATAGATCTCGATTGGAGTTTTTATTGATATTTTGCTTACGCTGACGTTTGCCGTTTGCCGTTTGCCGTCTGCCGTCTGCCGTTTGCCATCGCTCGAAATGAAACTAAATAATTAGTTTGCTGGCCTCTTTTGGGTAAACTTTTCGGCATTTCAAGTGGCGAAGTTGCTTACCAGACTGTTTGCGAAACAGCTCGAGTGGCAGCAGCAGCAGCAGCACTCAGAAATGCCAGCATTCGAAATGCCAAAACTTAACACATTATGAGAATTTGGGCTCTTTGGGCGAATGCATTTGACATTTCGGTATATGGTATTTTATTGGGACAACACAGCTGTTACACAAGTTTAAAGCGAACGCTTGTATAAACAATGTACTAAGAGTCCACTGCTTGGGGCCATGCAAGCCGCATAAATAATGCTGCAAACTTTTTGTCACTTGAGGCGCAACCCTTGCTGATAAGGCCAACCCCTAGCCAGAGCCAATAACAAAATCAATATCCTCAGCATCGCCATTGGCTTTAAATAGCGAACGGAGCTAAGAGGCAAGCCAAATACTCCAGCAAATATCTGACGGCAAATTGATTTGGCCGTCAAGTATTTACCCCAACTAGTTAATCTATCAGAGCAGACGAATAGAGAGATCAGTGTTGGTCCTGTAAGGGCCCTGCTTTGCGCTGTCTTGGGCCGTAAGTCCCGTCAAGGAGTTGGCCATGTGAAGGCCGTCAAAGGGAAATGTTGTTTTCCAACTTTTTCGCAGGAAGTTTTGAGCGTGGCGCAGCTGCGGCTTGCCGGCTTGGCGGCTCCTGCGGCGCTTGTTATTGTTGTTATTTACGATTAAAGTTAGCCGTGCTGCGCCGTGCCATCTACGCCGTGCCGCTGCTGGGCTCGTAAACAGCTTGCGGGCACTTGAATGGGATTTTTCTTGGCGTTCGCAATTTGCATGCTGCAGTCGGAGATTGCAACATCGATTGGCTTTGCCAAGTTTATGGGCGACCGCAGCAATTTCTATTTCCATTTTCATTGCTCATTGGCCATTCGCCATTGGCCGTTTGCCGGTTGCCGTTTGCCAGTCGTAATAAGCTCTATTTGCAATTAAATTTCATTTTATTCAATTGCCGCGCGAATGTTTAATTGTAGCGTCAATTCGGCGCACAAACACAAACACAAACGCACACACGCGCACACACACAACCATATATTGCATATACAGTTCGCTTTTCGCATGTTTAATGCAAGTAATCAGCATTAAGCCATGTTTAGGCAAGCGACAGCCACCAAAACCGCATACCCATTGTATTTGTGGGTCACCCAACGACACACCCATACACCCATACACACACACACACACAGACACTGACGGCAGCTGCTGCTGTCACATTTACATAATTTCATTTGCAACAAATGCGGAGGCCAATTGCCAACAGTCCCCACATTTCCATTTCCATTAACATTGCGGTACCTATTCCTTCGCAGGACCCGTGCGAATGAGCAGGAGGAGCCTCACATGTTTCTGTTAACAAAATTATATTTAACTGTTGATTTGCCATGTCAGCGTCGAGCGATGTGCGAGCACTCATTCCGCACATATTTGTATAAATATTCATCAGTTAATATCTATGGCTATATAAATAGTAGTGCTCTCCAAAGAACGAGAGAGAGAGAGAGAGAGAGTGAGAGAGAGCGAAAGGGAGTGTGTGTATGATATGGCCGGAATGACAGCCGGAAGCTCTTTCATTAATTAAGTTCGAATTCCTCTTTTTTGCATGCTGCGTTGACGTTGACTCGCATGCTGCACGCAGCGCTCAGAGGCGGCGAGTGCGAGGGGGTCGAGTGGGAGACAAAACTGCCTGCCTCTCAACGGCACAGACAGGAGCATCACGATGACACAGCCACAAACAGACTCAATCTTGTTGAGTAAGCGCCACTAATTTGTTTTTTCTTACCCCCTCTATCTCTCTCTTTTTCCCTCTCTCTCTCTCACTCTTCAGGAAGCCCTCTCACATTACGCCTCTTTGGCTGGGGCTGCTGCGTTGGTGGCATGCATAATTTATTGACCTAAAATTTGCATCGGTTTCTGTTCGCACGTGTATGTCAGGCTAAAAGCCTATACTATTGGCCCGGCTCAATGGCGGACCAGCAACAAATACCCTTTTAATAAGCATGCGAGCTGCTGGACCTATCGTCTAATGATGGCAGCCATCCATGCAGCCTGGCAGCTCCAGCAGCCAGCCTCAAGTGTGCTCTGCTCCTACTCAAGGCTTGCCATGCAATTTACCCATTAAAAATCATTAGCAAAGGTATTCTGTGTCTACCTGCCTGCAGCTGCCTAGATGCCGAGCTGCCTGGCTGCTGAGGCCACGCCGATGCCGGTGAAGCAACATTTTTGGCTGGCAGCCTTGCCACAGCTGCATGCTGCATGCTGCATACTTTATGGCTCCAGCCAAAGCATTTTTATTAAACAACGAGCCAGCAGGCACTGACAATTTTGCAACTTTTACAGAAGCTTGCCATTGTTAGACAAACACTGCATGCATGCTGTCATCACAGACTGCCGTGCACTTGGCTGGTCTACCTCCTCCGAGATCGAATGATCATCCACTGTTTACAATGTTGAGGTACTAAATGAAAATTTTGCCTATATGGCTTTATGGAGTGCAGATTTGGGGGATTGCTGCCAAATCCAACTACAAAAGAATCCAAGTACTGCAAAATAGAGTACTTCGACAGATCACAAACTGTCCCTGGTATGTACGTGGATCCACACTACATAAAGATTTAAAGCTGCATACTGTCGAAGAGCAGATTGGCAGGCACACAAGCAGGTACAGTGACAGACTGTTGAGACACCGCAATCTACTCGCAAGAGGACTGTTACCTGCCAGACCTCTAAGAAGACTCAAACGGCAAGGCTTTGCCAAAACTATTGGACAATAGTAAAACCTCCACAACTTAAAATCCCCGTAACTTGGTATGGGGTTCGGCTCTATTATTAATTTACCTTCCCTGTGTTGTTATGGTTCTATTTTTGATGTACCGGTTCTACACTTAATAAATATATTAAAAAAAAGTGAAAAAAAAAAAAAAAAAAAAAAACTAAATGAAAAGCAGCAATCAGAGATGGACCCGTGTGTGGTCAAAGGCCAACTGGTGTGGATGCAGCAGTGTGCCACGCAGAAGCTGAACGCATCTATCGCATCGCAACAAAAACATGAAGCAGAAATCTGCTAAAGTACACATGAAATAGTAGTAGTTGCACTACTACTACTACTACAACAAAGGAAAACAAATTAGAGTACGCTAATTAGCATGGCCCGATTAGCAGATCCCTGCGAAAATGCAGATACTCAAATCATTCTCCACTTCCTTTGTGCATAAATAACGAACAACACGTGCACATGTACACACACACACATAAAAATGTAGTTCAGTCTGCGACTCGGCGTGGATTGCAATTTGGACTATATAAACGGAAATTGTTTGTTGACTGCATCTTGACCTATTATTTCTTGAGCAACGATTTAACAACTTCCAATCCTTGTAGGAAGACATAATTTATCAATTGTCAGAGTATGATTAGTGTATTGACCAAAGTTCTAGTACTTTACATATAAGTCGTGCAAATTTCATACGAAATGAAGAAGGAATTAAGAATCCAAGATGTAAAAATTCGGAGTATTTATTGCAGGAGACCCATAATAAATCTGCAATTTTTCCTTTTGTTTGTATGCAAGTAATGCTTAAAACACGTATCGTTTTTATTGACATTTGTCGATAGTAATCAATTTAAATTATTAACACATCTTGGGTTCGGCGGAAAGGATTATACATTTCAAAGTTCAGATCTCTAGCTTCTATGGATTACAAGATCGTTGCGTTCATTTAAACGGACTTACATACGTACATAGCTCAACGAGTTTCACTGGAAGGCCCCAGTTGCCAGTGCTTCATTTTTATATATATACATAAATAGATGAGCATTTAATAGGTGCATTTAATTTTGTAACATACATTTTCACAGAACTCTGATTCTCACTTGCAATGACCTTAGGGTTCTTCAACTTTTATCATACTTATTAAAAATAAGTATTATTTTAGCAGATAAAGACGAAGAGGGGGTCTCGAGTCTCGTGACGGGGGACTACCATATAAAATTTGAATATGTTCACATTCATGTTTAATGCCAAGAAAAGTTCTATGCAGCAGATGCAGCAACACAATAAAATGACTAATAGAACTAGCAGAAAAGTTGCCTGCGAATTTGCAGTCAGGCACAGCTCTTAACTCGGCGTGAAATTAAGCCGAAAAGTTTGCGTGTAAATCGAATTATGCAACACACAGAAACAGCAACTGTGCATAATTATAAATTCAGCGAACCACAGAGCCGCAAAATTTTGTAATTCGAAGTGCAGTCCGCACCACATCCGGCCGACGCCACTGCCATTTCACAGTTTGCGCTAATTTTTGATTTTTTGTTGGCATTTCATGGCGAATGGGCTGCATTAAAATATATACAATTGCCGTACTAATTGTGTAAAAATGATAAAATGTTTTACAAATATTTTGTTTGCTAATTATGTGTGGCAATTTAGGCCACAAAATGCAATTAGCCCAGAGCGAAATTGACTGAAATATGAGAGTAGCCAGGCGGGAGCCTCTTAAAGTCAGCTCGGGAACAATTGCTGCACACCAAATGTCGAGCACGTCAAATGCAGACAGCCAAAAAAGTGGCAATTCATAATGTCACGCATACGCCAGGTGAGCCGAGTTTTAAATTGAAAGTCTCGGTGTTTGGACAATGACAGAACGTTACTCAGCCCATCGAAGGCCGTGTTGTCTTTGCCAGCACGCAACGTCAAATTGCTTTGATGAGGGTACAATATTTGCCACGCCCTTAAAAACACACTTGTTGCACATCCACGCAGCCACCAATCACCCTGCCACCCACACCGCCTGCCGCTGTGCGCTATCAAATTATTCAAACAAAATTTGAAACTAGGCTTGCGTAGAAATTAATTGAAGGGACAGAGTCCGGCTCCTAGGCATCGTCGCCTTGCTGTCGTTCGCAAGATTCTTAAGAAAATTGACGCAACTTTTGAAACGTTGTAGGCCAAGCGGAAATGGTTTGACCGACTCAACACCGACATGCGCGTTTGAAAATGTTAACCTGCGAAATAAAAGTAATTTAATTAGTTCACATAGCCGGCGCAAGTAATTTCCCTCTCGGTCCGCAAAGAAAACTTTTATTGTCGCTGTTGGGCAACGGCGCCAGCTGCATGGCTCCGTATTCCTTTGTGCTCCCACTGCTCCGGCGGAATCCTTGCCCTGGCAACAACTGCGCTGACATCTCTCTCTGTGCTCGCTGGCGGCGCTGCTGCCTTTTGTCACCTGTGCGTGTGAATGCCTCGAATACCTGTGCGCGATTTCAATGCAGTTGCGTGAATACGCAAAACTTGAACTACTTATTTGCCGACGCACAACATAAAGCTGTCAATGTAAATGTGCGTGTGTGTGCCCGTGTGCGTGTGCGTGTGTGTGACCTGTTATTTATGTACACAGAGGCAAACGTCTTCTTAGGACAACATTCAGAATAATTGGCCATTCGAAAACTGGGCGGAGGAAATGGAAAAACTTACTCAAAATGAATCGTCCGCATTCACAATTGACAACGTTCCAGGACAAATAGACGCTCAGTCAGCACTCAGTGAGCACTCAACACTCAGCCGTCTTCAGATTTCAGCACATTTAATATGCAACATTTGTGCGCAACTTGGCTGACTTATTTATTCATTATTCATGAGGATGGCCGCTCCACTCGCTCCTTCAATTATGCAATCTGCAAAATACACTGAAAATTCCCACTGCTCAATTTTCACACCGGAAGCTATAGCCCCTTGCTCTCAAGCAGCGGCACTCACACACACTCGCATTTATTCATTATCAATCATTTATTCATTAAGTCACGGACAGCCAGCTGCTCATTGCGAGCGCCAAAGTTTATACGCAATCGGAAAATTTTAATAAAAATTCTTACGTTAAATTACGCTCAACAATCAATGTGTGCCCCGCCCACGCCCAGTCGCCCAGTCGCCCAGCCACCCTCAATCCACTTGTCGCTGTCATCGTCCAACTGTTCGCTTAAGTGGTGTTAAGTATTTGAAAATCTGTGCTCCTCCATACACCCCTGCCCACTGTCCCCTGCCCCTTGCCCCCTGCCAGCGCCACTGCCCGTGGAATGCTGCTCTGCTGTTCTATATTTGTGCTTTGCTCTGCGGCCGCTTTTTGTTTTTTGTTTTATTGTTTTACGACAGTTGGCCAAATACTTTGGCTTGCAAAACTTTTGCGCCTGATGGTCATTCATTTGTCCGTGATTTACGAAAGCCAGCCACCCACTGCCCACTGCCACGGCCCTGCTCATCTGGCCCGCCCATTAGGCAACTCCACTAGCATTTAGTGCTATTAATTTATTGCTCCATTGCCACCTTATATGTGCTCGTAGCTCTCGGCAGCTCTCTCACGCACTCTTCCATGCCTCCTGGGTAGTCACGCCATGCAGAGAGGCTTGCGGCTGCTGTGATAGGCGCTGCTAGTCGTTGCATAGTTTGTCCAGGATTACCTTTGAGCCCGATGCAGCAGCGGCAACAGGCAGAAAGCTCGAGCGATTGTTATTAATTTCCAGGTCATGCAGCTGCTCAAAGTTGCTTAGCAACACCCGCAGCTAGCGCAGTGGAGCTGACATGCACTCAACTTGTTGCGGCTCAATCGTAGCTCCTGCAGAAAGGGCATGGAGCTGACAGACACCGAGTGGAGTTGCTCCATATCATTGCTGCTCATTGATGCCCGTAAGCCTTAGGCTTTCGTTCCAGAGATTGATGCAGTCTTTAAAAACAGTTTCACACATGCTGCCACATGTTGTTTCTTGGCAAATAGGAATTCGATTTGTGCTAAGATTTCGCCTGGCCGACTGCCTGACTCAGTGTCCCAGCAGCAAGCCTCGTAACTTTTCCATTATCCTGGGAAAGGAGCCGTCCGCCCGTCTTCATTTGATTGGGTCAAAGGGTGAGTCTCTCCAGCCTATTGAATACGTAATCCTCCAGAACCCTCACATTATTCGAGCTGTAGTCAAGCAATTTCAGCCAATTAATATTAGTGGCTACGTTGAGCACTCGCAGCGGGTGCAGCGCATAGAAAATACCTCTTTCTATAACATGAAGTCAGTTGAAGTGCAAGCGAAAGTGACACCACGGAAACTACGAAGAAGAGCGGGTCTTGAAAGTGTGTCAGTTTAAAGGCATCTTAGCTTACAGCTCCAGCATTGCTGTTGCTAATGGCAAAGTACCACAGGTTGGCCCTCGAGCCAATTGTAATGTGCTCCTGTTCATTGGTGTGTAGATCCAAGAGTGTGAAGTGCTTGAAATTCTTGAAGGCATCAAACTCTAGTACACGGGCTATTGAATTGCTTGAGAAGTTGGCGTAGACAAGATTGGGCAACCGCCTCATCAGATGGGCAACAGGTCGTTGTGGCTGACATCCAAGCTGACTAGGTCGCGTTGTCAGGCTGACAGTGGGATAAATTAAGTTGGACCCATTCCTAGCCAACGTGAAGCCACCAGACTGTGACAGATACAATTCACGCAGCTTAGCTAGCTCGGGAAGGAGACTTTATCACCTTCAATGCCATTGTGCTCCTTGACAACATTCACGCTTTGCCAATCCTCTTCAACTGCTCAAAGTTTTCAGACATAGTTTTGATGTACAATATATTCGCATTCCTGTACTCCTTTTGCCTGCAGCTCACAGAAAACGAGTAGGACTAAGGCTGGAATCAATGGCGACAACATCTCAACTACAACTACAAAAGTCGCTCTCTAATTAATTTAGAGTTTAGGCGGGACTACTGGAGAGGAATCTTATTGTCAAGTAAATCGATTTTCATTATTGCATTGTTCCCCAAAATTTATTTGTGTAGAACAAGATATAGGAAATATATACATTCTTAAGCTGAAGACCGGAGCCGAAGAATTGCCAGAGCTTGATTCCTCAGTTAGTCTTATTCTTAGTTTAATTTAAATCTTTAATGGATAAATATTTATTCTTCCTCTTGCCCGCTTTGTTTTCAAATGTATTAATTAATCAATATTCCCTTTATTTAAAATATGTAAACTTCGCCTTCAAGTTTCTCTCCTACGGCTTCTGTAATTATATTCAAAATAAATAATATGTATGCCAAATGTTAGGCAAGAGCTGAATGAAGATCACAGAAATCAGTTTATTTTCACTTGGCTAAAATTAAAGAAGCCCCAAACCAGCTAACTGAGTTAGCTCCACCTTCATTTTATTTGGCGTGTTTATAAATAAAATATACGTAAGTTTGTTTATTTAAACAAATCGTACTAGTTGAATCTTTTATTTTAAAGCTGATTTTAAATTCATTTAAATAAATATAAAATGTGCAGGTATCGACTTCGATGTGCACCTAAACACAATATACATATATATATTTGCTAACTTCATATAACAATCATAGATAGGTACTTTATCAGAGCAGATTAATATATTCAATGTGTTCACTTTAAATACTCTGCAATATTGATAAAAATATACATTTTATGCACTTAATATATATAAATATATAGTTTGTATTTATATTAAATATATGAAGACACATAAATAGTTAAAGTACATTTTACACCCTGTCTGGATTTGTATTTGATTTTCTGATTTCCTTTCATATAAATATATTTATTATTTATTATTCATTGTTACACGAATATTAAGACGGCGATTCTTCGTTAAATACACAAAATAAGAATAAGTAAATATTCTCTTCAGCTTTTCCCTGCATATATTTATTCTCTTTTTTCGATTTATTATATACATATACATATATATGTATATTTCCTTTGTTTATATAAAAATAATAATTATTATATATAAATATCATAATACACAACCCAATAACAGTGTGATCTAATAGACAGAACAGAAATAATTACATTCAAAATGTATCCTGAGTATAACGAAAAAATGTAAGAACTTTTAAATCGCTTTTAGCGAAACTTGTTGAAATCAATTCAATATCATTTGGGCGACTGAAAAATGCGTTTGCTTTGGCCATAGCGGACTAGTATGCGATAGTTCACAGGGCTTCGATAGTCAATTTCACACTACATTGGGGTCACGTCTATCGTACAAAAATTTACAAACAGCTAGAACATTCCAGGAGTATCTCCCTCGCGGTTGCCAGACTTCTCAAAGAACATGGCATCCTGAAAGAAGAGAATAAGTGAAGTCAGATATCATTCAATACAAATCAGTAAAAAGAGTAGACTCTGCGTTTGGGCTTTTGCTACCGACAATTCCCGCAATATATCAACTTTTGAATTAAGGCGAAAAGCAATGAGTTCTGGGTGATTTAATATCTGTTTGCGGGATTAAATAACAGAAGCGCTTTCTTACAATGAGGAACGTGGCGCCCAGCAGCACGGCTTTCATGCGTACATCCAAATCCAGTGGGAAAGTGATGCCAAAGAAGTCGGCGTCCGTAAAGACTTCGCGTGCCAGACCTGACCACTGCTTTGATATTTTTCCCACCTTCGCTCCAGTTAGCGAGACAATCTGTATTGAAAATATAATTATTAACAAGTCTCTCAGCTATCAGGTTTCAAGCACTTGCATTGAACTCGACGTCGCCACAGAGCGAGAACGTGCAGAATGGACCCTCAATGCGAAGCACAGTATCGCCAAGGTGATTCAAAATGCGGAACGACGGAGAGCAAATGGACCACTCCTGCTCTATAGATCCAATAACATTGCCAGGCGGTGCGGAGACCTCCATTGTCTGTAGGCAGCAGGGAAAGCAGCAAGCTGAGCAGGCCAATGGCCGATTCAGGTGAATGACCTCTTGCTGGAAATTGTCGAAAATTTTCATATCGAAGGGCCGTGCAGGACCACACATGTTGCGAGTGCAGCAGTCATTGTCCTCCACCGCGTAGTAGACCTTCTGGCCGAGTGCGTTTTTGATTGAGAACTTGTTATTGGTCTCGAAGCCAATGAAAGCCTCAAGCAGCTCCACCTTCTGTTTAACTAAAAGCTGGTCTATACTCGTAAGGTACTCCAATCCGCGCGGACAATTCGGAATGCCTGAGGGTATACTCATCCAGTCGCCTGTTGCGGAATGAAAGAACGTTAAATGAAAAGATGAGAAAAAAAGGCACATTAATCAGCCTAGTCTTCAGTCGAGCGCTCTCTCAAAATCACATCAACATGTGTGGGATGCACGCCCCAGCCCCCGACCGCCCACAAAAGCGTGTCAATTGGTCAATGTCGCTGTCATCGCTTCAATTGCCCAACGTCATCAAGAACAAGCCTAATTGAAGGCATTACAATGGAGAGACCACGACCCTGGGCGGTTTATTGTGCTTTTTATGCCACTACAATGACTTTTTATATCTAATCTCATTGTGGCGTTAGAGGTAATATTTACGCAGATGATATTTCATCACGACGAGTCTATTATAATTCTTCTCTATGGCACAGCTGCCTCGACAGATTTGCAATCTGCGCGATAAGATATATCGCACTGAACTGATTTAGCCTTGACAGGCCTATCACACTTGAAGTAAGAATAAAGGAAAGCTCAAGTTAAACGCTTTGAGTCGGCTCACCTCCTGTCCTCGTCGCTAATATAGAACTCGTAGCCCTTTCGCTTCGCCGACTTGTTCAGCCGCATTGTGTGCCGAAACTTTTTGGGCAAGGGCTTATTGGCCTCACGGCAGACCAGCTGCTTAAGCGTCTTGGACCTTGTGCAGAAGAAGTTGTACTGGCTGTACAGTGAGTGCCAAATGAACCGCAACACTTTCGAGCCACTGCTGGCCCCGCCACTCGGGGCGTCCTTCTGGTCCCCAGACTCGTTTTTAGTCAGATCCAGTGTGGACAGGTAATTGGAGCTGGATGCTGGAACAGTGGCGGCTGCTACGGTATTCGGCACTGACATCGCACTCACTAATCAATATTCAGGCTGCTGCGACTGCTCTCGATGCTGCACCGAGCTGAACTGAACGTCTGCCTGAGAGAGGGCCCCCAAGTTGACAGTTGACGGCCCGTCGGCTTTCAAAATTCATCGTAGTCCACATAGCCGAACGTGTCTTAAATAGCGCATTGTATTATTTTATTGGTTCAATTAAAGCGAACGGCGGACGGCGCTCCGTGATAAGAGCCAGCGGGTTGGCTTTGGGTTGCATATAGCTACGAGGAAGCGCCGGGGTCTTTATCAAGTCGGAGAGTAAGCGCACTTTGTTTGTCAACAACAAAATCTTTGAGCTGACAGAAACGGTTCTGCATTATCTTTGCTTATCTGGACAAGAGCTCATCTGGGACAGTTCGAAAAACCAAGCAAGCTGTGAATGTAAATGTTTACCACTCTATTTCGGGTGCTAATAGAACAGAACTTTGTAGTCTGCCGCCACGCTCTCTGTAACCACCTTGAAACCGTGCGATGCGTGGCGACGATCGCTATTATCACATTCAGAGTGCAGCGACCCTAATTCGAATGTAAAACTGGGCTATGTCTGAATGCGTTCCCTTGTCTTAATTGACTTCAGTCCATTCCTATTGTGCTATCGCACTCGTTCAGAGCTGCTTGAGCTGTGCCCCACACCTACAAATACACCACATGTACATGCGTCTGTAGATTGAAGTAAAGTGCGATCCGTTATGTTTACTAGCAACTGATGCAACTTACCTGCTGGTCCTCCTGGTCCCATGCCTGGATGGGGCTGAGCTGGTGGCATGCCTGGCTGGCTTATGATTGGCTGCTGCGGACCTGCTGGCCCTGGTGGATACCCAAATGGCTGCGGTGGACCAGCGGGGCCAGGCGGATAGCCGTAAGGTGGAGCCCCGCCTCCAGCTCCAAAGGGAGCTGGACCTCCATAATTGGGCTCGCCGGCAGGCATTTGAGGAACTGGAGCATAACCTCCTTGAGGTAGACCCGGCGAGAATCCCTGTAATTGAATGAATGTTTACAAAATACAGAATATATGGTCAGCGAAAAATAAAATCTTTTATATAAACCTGTAGTATTGCTTACATGGCATAAAACTCTTAATAGATATATTAGATAATCGACCGAGTCGAATCGACGGTTATCGAATTTACAATACATTTATTATTTATGCAAAGCAAAGCCTTGTATCGATTTTTCAACATATATATTGAAAGCTACACTTATGTACCTAGCTTATCTCTGCTTATATTCTGGAGCCTTCTGATAAAGTATTTTATATTGTTAAAGAGCTATCTGATATGGTATGTCAATGTTCATAAGAATTTCTTTATACTGCATGGCGCTTGTTATACCAATATTTACTATCCCGAAGATTATACTGTATGATATGTGGCAAGTGTCATGAATGATGTAATGCGAGCTGCACGATATCGTATTTCGAGTCGCTGAGCTCCCAATCGGGCTGATGAAGTTAGAAAACAGAGATTAATTGGATAAATAAACTGTTCTGTTGTTGCTAACGATACATATGATGGATCGATTTGCATACCTGTGATGAGGATAATATCTTATCGGCTTAGCAAGGGGAGTATAGCGAAGGCGGATCACAAGGAAAGAGCGAGCCCTGAATATGATGGACTTGGACTTGACTTGGTACTTGCAAAATTTAATGGAGTTAAAATAGAGAAATGTCACTAAAAGACAAATAATTTTTACAACAATAGTATTCACATAATAAAAGCGCCTAATAGAAGCGAAAGCCCGAGCTTGATTCAAATGCAATCGCACTTAAATTTATATCATGACTAACTAATTAGTGGAACAACTAAAAACTTGCTAAGCTTTGCGATTCCAGTAAAATATGAAATATTCCATTTCGTTTTCATGATTATCTCTGATTATTTACACAGTGAAACTCGCCTATAGTGCACTGGAGACATTATTGCATTGCAATGCAAGTCACCTGCCGTATCGCTTATGAATCAGAACAAAAATAGACACGCAAACTTAAAACTGACGTCATTGAATGGATATGTGTCTGTGCGTTCATACGTGCATATATAGTATAACTCAATTATGTATACCAAAGTTGACAACGCCCCCAAAAACTCACATAGTTAACGGGCTGTGGCTGTGGCTGGGGATGTAGTGGGCCGGGGGGGTAGGGTGCATTCGGCGGGGCGTATGGTGCACTGGCGGGCGGCGCATACGGAGCTCCCTCGGCGGGCGGAGCGTTTGGTGGATAGTAGCCTGGTGGCACGTATCCCCCTTTGTTGATGTTGTTCATGTTCATGCTGCCTTGCGTTGTTGTTGCAGGTGGTTGGAAGCTGTGTTTCCACGCAGAGCGCCTCAATTCGCTGCTGTTATCTTTGTTTATGATCAATTAATCTGCGCTGTTTATGTGGATACTTACAATTTGCCTCTTGAATGTGACTCTAAACTAAATTCAACACTTGTTATTTTGTTACCAGAATAGCAAAGAGCGATGAGGCAGTGTGCCCCGTTGAGATTTCTAGCAAAATGCTACGCAATTGAAGTTTCTATCGGTGCAGGTATCGATATGTGTTTAGAGCGTTTTGAACTGCTTGCCGTTCTCATTCACTGACTCATAGGTGGCGCTAAGGCATTTGCAGCATCCTCATGTCTTAAGCACCAGGTGGCACTTTACTGCGCAAGCTCCACAGTTGCACTGTAGATGGCGCTTTGGGTACACACAAATATTTAAGTACAGAGATTAAATAGAAGACGAGTTTTACGAATTGTTTTGAATGAATAAATGGATTGACGGATAATAGATTTCAAAATTATACTTTCACAATTTTTGCCTCGATATTATCTTTGACCCGTACAAATCTGTTGTGGACCAAAAAAATGTATTTAGTGTTTGCTCTTCTTTTGCCGAAGTTTATAGTTTTCAGGCGAATAAATGTACAAAATAGCGTTATCTACTTTTTGTATCAACAGAAACCGCCATTTTTTATTTATCTGCTGTTACTTCTCTTTCGTTTTTTTTTTCTCTCCCATTTTTTTTTTTTTTTTTTTTTACAGACGGCAAAAACACAGCCCACATTTTTTCTAATGCGCAAATTCTGTGCAAGGGTGCGAGTGCGTCAGAGTGCGGGCTGGTCGCTGCGAAGGTATGAGAGGGACGGAGAGCGAGGGAGAGAGAGAGTGAGAGAGAGGCGGGTAGCGATGCAAGAGGGCTGCCAGAGAGGTTGGCGTAGTTAGCGCGCATAAAAAATGGCGGTTTCCGAGGCAGGCAAACAGAGAAAAAACCGTTGGACGAGGAGGAGTCGCCCTGCTGCTGTTGCTGCCCCCGCTCTGCCGGCGTGAGTGCGAGCGAGAGAGAGAGAGTTACAGTCAAACAGAAAAAAATGCTAAAAAAAAATGTAGAAAAAATGCGAGCGAAATCCACCCCATGGCAAAGGCAAAGGGACAGCAAACAGACGTCACTCACTCACACACACACACACACATACACAGTGGAACATTGTAATTACCAATACAAATGCAGAGCGCTACGGAGCAATCATGAGCATGAGTGCCACACCCACTGCCACCCACTCGTGGTCTTTGCTTTAGATTTCCGACTCTGGGGGCGAGAGCTAAGCGAGAGGCAAAAAAAAAAAAAAACACAAACTAAAAACACGTTGAAATGAGCGCCTTAATGCGCCATATAACGCGATATTAATGCTGTTGCATTTGTGACAGTGTGTGTGTGTGTGTGAGTTTTGCACATTCAATTAGTTGGCATTGCTTTTCGCATGGCAACAGCAACAACAACTACAACAAACAGCCGACTCAGAGTGCATTTCTGCGGTTGGCAACCGACACAACTGAAGCGGCTCCTGCCACTCGCCACCCACCAGCACCCACACAGCACTGCACTCCACCCACACATGACCTCGACCTCAACTCTTTGGCATGCGCTGCGCCTGCCTGTGGCGCCCGCACCGCCGCCGCAGCTGCAGTGCTTAAAAATCTTGAAAAATCAGGCAGCCGGCAAACGTATTGCAGCTCCAGCCGAGGCACGCTCAATGCGGGCATCGTCCTCCGCCCCAGCTCCAGCTCCAGCTCCAGCTCCCGCCCCAGCTCTGCCGAGGCTATTGTGTAACCAACTGCAGACATGAGTAGAAACAGAAGCAGTTGCAGCAGCGCAGCCAAGGGTGGGCGCAGGTGCCCAGCCAGTCAGCCAGGCAGCCCGTCAGCCCGCCGGCCAGGGGCAACCGAGATGGGTCTCATCTCTGGGCGATGCTCATTAGCCGCTGTTTTTCGCCTTCGAGCATTGAAAACTACAAATTGAGCTGAGGCAGCTTTTTGTATTATTTTGTTATTTATAGTCGGCTCGATCAAATATCTCTCTCTGTGTGCGTGTGTTCGTGTGTGTGAGTGGGATCTCTGTTATCGAAAGCTGAGCCAACTTTCAATGGAACTGCAGAGCCATAAATCAAGTGGCGAGGATCCGCGCTGTCCCTTCGCCAGCCAGAAGCTAACGTCTAATGTCCATGTTGGCAATTGATCGATGGCTCTCGAGCTGGCCTTTTGCATTTTTATTGTGTGGCCAGCAACTCGAAGGGACCTCAGACTCAGGCCCAGACTCGAGCTCGCCTGCAGACAGAGGCAGCCAGAACCAGAGAAACATCTGCTAGTCGAGTGATGCTTCGGGTCTGATATGATTCGGGTGCAAAAAGATATTTTGGCGCGTGTTCTAAGGAATTCGCACAAGGCAGTGAAATAATTTACATTTAAATGCGAGTAGTTGGGGCGCAGAGGAGCTGGAAGCGACGTCAGACATCATCATATTAAATAAATTAAGAGGAATGTAATTTGAAACTGTTTCATTCGAGTATCTGAAATCTTATAATGTCTGAGCAAATTATCTAAAATAAATAAATGAATCATTAATGATCTTATTTGAATTTGATCAGGAATAGTAGTCTAAGTTGATATAACAGACAATAATCGATTGTTTTCCTTCCAATGGCGATTTACTTATATTGCGAAATCAGGCTGGGAATAATTGAAACCATAATCGATCCTTTCAAACAACATCTTTCGAAGCTATTGTTTGTGAATTCTAGACTTTGACTTAATAATTAAATAATTACACAATTATACTTTTTGCAGTCTTAAAAAATATTTTAAAAATTATTTAACGATTATTTTGCATCGATTGATTGATATTAATAATCGTTTAGCTTACATTAATCAGTTGATTTAATAATCGATTAATACATCTTGCTTGCCATCACTAAAAATCAATAAGTATGAACTGAATGATTCTGGATGGAGTCTAGTCTAAATCTAGGAATAAAGAATTTTATTTTTTTATTTAAATTGAAATAAAACAAAGCAGTAAACAGAATGATTTAAATCCTGAAATCTCGAAAGATCCATTGAGCCTCGCTCTTAATCCAGTTCAACTGCAAATAACGGCTCTTTGAATTTACACTTCGTCAAGTTTAAATGAGAATTAAATTAACATATTTTAGAAGCGAATGAAACAGGCTTTAATTGAGTAAAAACTTAATGATTAACTCAAAGCTGTGAAATGATGTGGTTACTGTCTGTTGAAATTGAACTTAATATAAGTATAACATTTTGTATTCCTGTTCAAAAGTCTCAAGAGAGATTGTTCTATGAAAGATTTAATTTAATGCTCGCTAGTTTAATAACGTTGCTGAATTTAGCTTTAAATCGAATCTCGGAAAATTCGCTGCCAAATGAATTGCACATTGCCTTGGGTCAGGGATGTTGCATGAGTGTTGCATGTGTGTTGCATGTGTGTGTGTGGCAGACAGCGAAAACAGAAAATAGGGGGAACAGCAGCGAAGCCAGCCTAAGTGTGTCAATGTGAAGGACAATGCCAACAACAACAACAACAACAACAACAACAACAACTGCAACTGCAATCGGCCAGCCAACAGGCGGGCGAGTCGAGCGCAGCTGTTGATGTCCAAAAAGAGATACACGAGGTCATCTGCACATATTTTGGTCCCAATGCCCATGCAATCACGTAAAAGAATGACAGGAAATGCGCGCACACACACACACACACACACACGCAGACACAGAGAGAGAGGGAGGGAGGGAGAGCGCATTCAACGACACCTGTGATTATGCATGGCTATTGGGAAAGTTGGTTGACCTGGGTCAGGGTTCGTTTCGCATTGGGTCGCTGTGGCTGTGGCCGTCGACGGGATGAAAGTGTTTTTAGCTTAATTACTTAATTAGCACTTGGGCCAGGCGTGCCGCCGCCAAGGGTCAGAGCTGGCCGAAACTGGGTCAGCAGCGGCAAAGCTGAAAAAGGGCTTATGCACGGCGCAAATCTTAATGAGTTTTCGTTTTATTTTACTTTATTTCCATTTGCAACCCGTTCGGTGCGTCCTTTGGTCCTTTTTGTAATTAAAAGCACAATGACCCGACCCAGCGACCCTTTTCGCCGGCACGCATCCCTGTCACGGGTTGTGGTGGGGCTGGCGGTGGGGTTGGGGCTGCGAGGCTTCCGAGCTGGCGCGCAATTAATTATCGAGTGTTGAACTTGAACTTGGCTGCCAAAGGCGAGCAGTGGGCTTTAGAGAGCGCCTTGACGCTTATTGATTTTACCACAGAGAATTCGCCCAGAAGAAGAAGATAGAGAGAGAGACCCAGAGAGAGATAGAGAGGGAGAGGGGAAGGGAGGGAGGACGCTTCAGTTCAGTCTGCTGGCCACATGTCATGGCCCAGAGATTTAAATCAAAACTGACA
Source organism: Drosophila arizonae (assembly GCF_054131065.1). Taxonomy (NCBI): domain Eukaryota; kingdom Metazoa; phylum Arthropoda; class Insecta; order Diptera; family Drosophilidae; genus Drosophila; species Drosophila arizonae. Next base: position 23,622,389 of record NC_142924.1, on the reverse strand, counting down.
GCAGCACAAAGCAAAGGACTCGGACGTGCTGCTTGTGCCTTAACCCTTTCGCTCCGCCTGTGGACTCTGGGCAGGGCCTGGGCAGGATGCTGCCACACGGTAATTGCTTATTTAAGCGCGCGCGTTCGTCCTTTCACGGGATGCTGCCAGCATTCGCTGCACAAAAAACTCGCACAAAACAAAGCAAATGCCGCGTGTAATTATTGCACGGGCCGCGGGAGGAGGGCGGCCGAGGGGCTGAGTGGCCAGGCAGGCAACAGCGGGCAGCTGTCTAGCCAGCCTCTGACCAGAGCCAGGACCAGCCCGAAATGAACTGCAAATCAAACAAGGACTCAACGCGAACCGCATGCGTGCATATTAAAAATGTTTTAAAATGAAATTTCGGCAGCGGCGACTCTTTTTTCCGTGTGTGTGTGTGTGTGTGTTTTCAGTGCCTCGTAAAGGGTTAAGGCTTTTGTTGTGCATCCAACTGTGAGCTGAGGTCCTGTGATCCTGTATGCTACACACACACACACAGACACACACACATGTGTGTGTAAACGGGCTTGCAGCTGTCGTTATCTAGTCTGGGCTATCTCGCTGGGCCGGCACTGATTGAGCTTAGGCCAAGGGTCAGCCACGGGGTGGATCGACGAGTTGTTCGACTCGAAGTGCTTTTGGGGTTTTTACAGGCTGGCGCGCTCGTTTATCGCCTGTCGATAGACAATCTCAGTCTGGCTAGAGCTACGAATACAAAATACAAAATACAAAACATAAAATAAATCATGCACGTCTGTTAACAACTCAATAATAATAACAATTGCAGAAAAAGTTGCTGCCCGAGCCGTGGCCATAAATTATAACGGGTTTGCCGTTTGGTGGGCATGAACAAAACACACACGAGCGAAACATGTTGAAACATTTTTCAATTTTAATGACACCAAATGAAGGCAGCTAGTGCTGCTGCTGCTTGAGAACTCGCGCTTGGTTGCCACAAGAAATAACAGAAATTATTGTCAATAATTACAATGCGGCCCGGGCTGGTCTTTGACGCATTTGACAGACGGTAGGAGTTAAAAAGCGTGTGAGTTGTTCGGCCTCAGGTGCCAAGAGCACAGGGGCGCAGCAGCGATGACTACAAAGGGGGTTGCAAAAGGTTGCCAGGGCTAATGCCTCGACCTATCCGAATGTCGCAGATTATCAGTCATTGATATTGCAGCTATTAAAGGACATTTTACATTTGGGCAAATGCTCCATTTGTAAGACACGAGCAGTTGAGGGTAAGTCAAAGATCGTTATGAATTATATTGGAATATAAACAATACCCACTTCCTAGCAGTATTTGTATTATTTTTCGCCTCTGTCGACTTTTCACGACTTTAATAACTCTTAGGTTACGAAAAGTCCAAGCAATTACATATATATCTACTTATATAAAACTTGACTCTAATCTAGAGCTGCAGAGTCATCTATAGTAGCTCCAGCTGATGGGGTTTTCCAACGAGAGTTCAGTATAGAACAGATTTCTAAAATTATAAACTTTAATACACAGGCATCGGGATCAAAGAAGAAAGATTGAAATAAATAACTTTTATGAAATTTATTATTATTATTGATTTTACATGTCGTATTATAATATTGAATGGATTCGTCATAATATAAAATCAGAGATCATATATGATTTTAACAGTCGCATAGATTTGTAAATAGATCCAGCTAAGTGGAAATGAAATATTAAATTATTCTTTTTAATGCAATATATTTATTATAAATATAAAAGAACTATAAGAAACAAAATAAATATTAGTAATAAGAAGTAAATATTATTACAACTAAAATATTTAATTATGTATTAAACTATAAACATTGAAAATATAAAAAGCTGGTATAATGGATTAAATTAAACATTTTTGGGTGTAAGAAATTTATATGCTTTTATCTAAAAATATTCTTCGATTCAATTAAGTTTGCTATGAAGTGCAAATATTTTTTTGACCAATCTGAGAGACAATTTAATGCATATTTATTAATCTGAATAATGTCATAAAAGAGTTCTGTAATACTAACTCCAGTATCAGTTTGCTTCAGCCTTTTGCCATATGAAAGGATTTACAAAAATAGTAAAAAATCCTTAGATCGTTGCTATTGATGGCGCTATTGATATATCCAATATCTCTACTCTAAGCCCCTTTTCGGATCAGACATCTGCGCCTTAGATCTGCGCCTGAAGCGCTTAGAGGCGTTTCACTTGGCCATTTGCATGGAACAACCACGAGAGCAACAACAACAACAACAACAACAACAATGAGATCAATCGGCATGCCAAACACCTGTAATAGTAATAAACGTATGTAATAATAATGAATTTTAATGTCGCGCATTAACAATTCTTGCATTTTAATTGGGCGCACAGAAACTGAATCCAAGAGTTGAGCTCAACTGACCTGCGTCCACCCCTCGACTTCGACTCCGACGCCGACGCCGACACCGACAGCGACTCGATCTGATTCTGATTCTGATTCTGCATCTGAGTCGGCGGTCTGTGGGCTCTGGTTATTCGGTATTTGGTATTGTGGGCTTGCATAAATTGTCGCTGTTGATATGATTTAGTGACATGGAACAATGCACTGGAATTTATGGCAAAAGCCGCATATGCTTAAGCGGATTATGTCAGAATATTACGATTTCAGTTGTAAATAAAAAGCGCAAAAATTTGTCAGCTCTGTCGCAAAAACCTCCACACCACGTTGGCATAGCTTTTGCTTGTAATTAGTGCACAAATCATATGAAGCAGCGAGCCTCAGGCCATCGAGAAGGCGTCTGCATTGAGCTTCATACATAAATGTGGGCGTTTCCCCCTGAATGCCCTATGCTTCATAGAAGCTTTCTTATTGATCACCAATCTCCCGATACCAAAGTTCCATTCGCAATCCGCAATCTGCAATGCGCTCAATCATTGTCGTTCATAAACAAATTTTAATTGATGCGATGTTGTGCGCGTTGCAGTCTCTAGTTTGGTTTGTCTTTTATATTGCAGATACCCTACAATGCTGGCAAACGGCATTTAACAACATTTAAAATACAAAAAATATTTTATTTGGAATTAAGATTAATTTTTTGTTTTAAATACTTTTGTGAAAAATATTTAGCATAACATATTTAAGTCAACTAAATAACTTAATTTTTGGGTAATAATATTCAGCTTATGTGCCATATAATATTTATATTTTTAATTAATAGTTTACGCTATTGCACTCAGAAGCGATTGAATGTGGGAATCTTATCTTATATGTGTGTGTGAGATTGGAAATCATTACGAGATCAATATCCGTTCAATATCCATCAGTCCGTCTGTATGTGAAGGACTTGGAATATTAACTTAACAAAATTTATTTTACTAAAAATTAATACACCAACGTACAGAGACATATAATGAATAGTTCACTATTCTGTAATAAATACACAGACTTAATACTTATGAGATATCTAAAACCTCACCCAAAACACGTATATAAAATACTAGCACGCTCTATTATACTCTACAGATTTTCGTAGAATTTTTTTTTTTTTACAATAGAACAAAAGTTATTAAGAAATTAATATAATACGTTCTTAATATGTAAAAAAAAAAAATGATATAATTGTTGGAATAACAGCACTCCCGACTACAGAATTTGTACATGTTTCTGATCTCTGTAGCTCTTATCTGCAATATTTCCACTGCAGGCTATCAAATCCACTTGCTAACCGACCCCATCGAAAGAAGTAAGCAGAATATTTCTCGTGCAGAGAAATGCTTACCTGTTGGTAAGCAAAAGAGCTTATAGGCTTTTAGTAAGTATTCAATCGTAAAAATTTGTGAAGCTTGCCTGTTGGCCAATAGCTACAGGTCTATACCAAAACAGAGCATCTCCGAGTTGGGGAGATATCCCATACAATCGACGCCTTCTCATCTCGTTTGAAAAGACATACACATATTTTACATGCGCCGGCGCTACAAGCCATGGGCGGATCTTCATTAGGGCCTAAATGGTTTTCCAATTCGAAGTCGTCGGCCAGAAGTTATGGCCAAGCCGGACCACCGGGCAGAAGATGACGTCATTTGGGTGTATAAATGCCAGATATTTGCGTTCTTTATGAAGTCGCGAGTGCCTCTGACGCCAGTGGACTCATCGCAGTGAGTAAGAAAACCAGAAAGCAGATTGCTGTGCAGCTCCGGGCAGCTTTGTGGCAGCTGTCGCATGCAATCGGCTCTGTGCACCACATACACTAATTAACTGCAAGTTGCAGCCAGGAGATGCCTTGGCTTACCTTTGAGTCGGGTCGGGTCTCGAGTAGACACTTGTAATGGCGCAGCGCCACTCGACGGAGCCCAGAGGGAGCGAGTCGTTGGACTCTACGGAGAAATGGCCCGCAGTTTGTCAACGGGATCTGGGAGGACGACAGTCAGGCAGGCAGGCAGGACCACGGGAAGACACGCCAGAGAGCAGAGAATAAAAAGAAATTGCCACTGTCTGCCGGGCTTACAAAGTAACCGGCACAAAGGGGCAAAGCTCAGTCAGAGAAGAGAGGGCGGGGCGTGGCGCGAAGGAAACGCAACCATCTGCACGAATCGTAATTGAAAAGATTTCCTTGAAGAAATTCCACGCGCCGCCATCCTTGGTGTCTGTGCTGGAAATTTAATAAGGAAGCCCCGGCGAGCTTATATCGTACTTTGTGTGAAAAATAATAGTTTTTTAAATGCACTGACATTGCTGGGGGAGGCTCTAGTTCAGGTTTTGGGGCTTTGAGGCTTTGAGGCTTTGAGGCGGCTTTAGGGCTGCGGCCGACCGTGCAAATTTTATGAACTGGAAAATATTTTTGAGGCTAGCGCTAAACCAGCGAAATATGCGCGTAATTAAGAAATATTAGTGAACGGACGCCAGCCCACATTAAAAGGCATTTCAACAGCGCCATCCCGCCCCAGGCTGCAGTTGGAAGTCTGTCGGCCGCCACACAAAGCTGAATGAAAAAGCTGTTCCATTCTCAAATGAAATGAATGCGAAAGAGACGCCTCTCAGAGCTGACCAGCAGCAGCTAATTGCAAAACTTGCAGATTGCGCATCCAGCAGATCCGCACAGAAAAGGCCGCAGAGAAAATGGTGGATAAACATTTCTATATGGGGTTATAGCTTAAAATAATATTTTTAAAAAAGGCATTGTGGTCGAAAAGCTCATTAAAGCTGTTTGCTTGACTAATGAAGCTCAGCTAAGTTTAACTGTACAGTTTGTGAAGTGAAGCTACAGAAACTTCAATAGTCCCTAGTCAATATAGATTAGAGAAAGAGTCGAAAACTTCTCCTAAGCACATTAATTTATAATCCAGCTGAGTTGTATTTCAATTTAGTATTGAAGAATATCTGCCTCTGATATGAGAAAATAGAAATTTAAATTTAATTATTCTAGATAGATTACTAAAAAACAATTAAATAATAGTAAGTATATTTAAATTAAATTGTTAAATATACGTACATAATATACATACTTTCAATATTTATTTATTTATTTATTTTTTAAAGCTATTGACAAAAACGGGAGTCAATTAAATTTAAAAAAAGCCTAAACTAAGTACAAAATATAATTTCAATAGTACACCGACCCGATGGGGGTATTTTATTTGCCAGTCTATAATATATATAGTCTTAGCTGTGATATACATATCTGGTACTATCTTGCTCATTTCTGAAAATGGGTGACTTTGTTTGCATTAATTCTTTTTTTATATATAAATATAAATTCCAAATTTATAAACTTTTGGGGCGCTTATGGTCTTTTCAATATGATTTATCCTGATTGAAGTCAAAGCTCAAGCTCTTATATAAATATATGTATATATTTTAAATACATATATGAAGTCTTAGTTATGATATATGTATAAACATATGCTGTACATATATTCCATATGGTTTGAACAGTGAATTTATTTATTTCAATTGATTAATTCAATTTAAAACTTATGCTTAGTCTTTGTATTGAATAAAGCTTCACTAAATATCAGCAGAATAAAAATAAATAAAAACATTATATCCTAACTTCACATTTTTAATGGGTACAGGCTAAATGAAGTATAGAGTATCTGGCATAGGCACACTCTTTTTTCTAGCGAATTTCGCCTCTCTTTGCATAATTATGCTGATTCAAATGAAATTTTTGGAGTTGGTTTCGCGTCTGCAGCATTCGTATTTAGCAATTCCAATTGGAAAAGCGTCTGACGAGAGCTAACCACAACAAAGAAGAGGAAGAAGAAGAGGAGACGGAAAGTAAAGCAAAAAGGTCGCCAATGAACTCAGGTGGCAAATTAAAGTATTACGACAGTTGAAAGCACTGGAGATTGGGCTCAGACAATGCAATTACAAATTAGTGCGAGAAAGGTTCGAGGGTTGCCCGAGGGGTTCTATCACACCCAGCTCTAATGAGGGGCTCAGTTCGCAGCCAATAATCAATAATGGGATCAATGCAAACCGCATAATCGATCGCAAATCGGCGCTTATATTGTCCATATATATACATACACACACACTGTAAACAACAACAACAAATCATCGACAATCGGCAAAATGAGCATTGATCGCTTGGTGTGAAATTGTGCGTGTGGGGTGCGTTCGCTGGGGTGAGTCTGGCACAACCCCTAACGCAGCGACCCGTCAGATTTTTTTATATTCCATTTTTTTTTGTTCTACTCATAATGTTGGCAGAAAAAAAGGTTAATAGGCTTATACGTGCCGTTGTTGCTGTTGTTGGTAGCGCACTCTTTCGACTTTTATTTATTGTAAAATTTGCCCAAGCACTTGAAACTGACAATTTTAGCTGTCAGTTTGTGCCGTCGCTTGAGGTCTATGACGTTGCTTTATTGACTTGTTAGCGCCGTCAAAATCCCATTTGTATGTCAATAAATGTGCAAAAAAATAGACAAATCTCTGCTGAGAGGGCGCGAGACAGAGGAGAGAGAGAGAGAGAGAGAGAGAGATCATCCATGTTGTGGGTTGCCTGCCGCTCGGGCTCGGGGTGAGCAAATTGACTGTTGATTGATGTTGCTCACGTAACGTAGCGACGATGAGTGGCCAAGATTAATGTGGTTTTAAGTTAGTGGAAAAGTTTGTCAGATATGCATGTAGCAGTTGATGAACTTGGCCATCCCATTAAGTTGTTGAAAATCAAATCCGCTGGCTTGGAAAAATGCATTGCCATTAATTACCAATGTTGTGCAATTCCATGCTGATGAAACAATCAACTGGTAGATTAATAGGACATCGTAAAACTGGTGGGTTGCGGCCGATAGCTGCGATTTATATGAGATGAAAGATCGGTCCATAATGTTTTATTGGCTCTTAAACTAAAAGTCCGTTTAACTGGCTGCATTCAAGTGAAATGAACATGTTTTAAATGAGTAAACAGAAAATTTGCAGAGACTACAATTAAGATTAAGCAGAGAAGGTTAGTTGCATTAGGTTCCTTTAGCCGTCGATATTCGAGCAACTGCTAAATAGTAGGTGCCAAGTTTTCTTTGCAAGACTCCCGCATCAATGAGGGATTTTTCATAATAATGCTCGCCCAGCACTCGACTTTGGCAAATTAACCTTTAACTGAATGCTTAAGCGTGCAACTATAAATCATTTGGCATATATATCATTGGTCATATATCATTAGGCAGCTCCATTGCTGTCATTACCTTCCGCCATAGAGCGCTGAGTTGAGTGCACTTAGCCACACATAAAACCAAGTACCCAAACAGCCAACAAAACTACTCACGCATTTGCATATTTTGTGCCGTTTCGATTTTTTTTTTTTTTTTTTTTTTTAGTATTTTTTGTCTCTGGTTTTTTTTTGTAAGTTTTTTGCTTTTTCTTTTATTATTGCTGCTCTTCACAAAAACAAGTCAAAATTTATAACATAAAACGCATCCGACAGCTTGTCAGTAACAATGCGCTTTAAAGCTAACAAGCGTGTGCGAAACGAAACGCAATGGCCACAACAACAACAACACTAACAAGAAACCTAAATCCATTTACATTAAAATTTATAGAGCGTAAACTGTGCACTTTTTAATTTCATTTATATATGTATGTATGTACCTACATATATATGTATGTATTTTTTAACGATGTACACCCCGAAACTTGAGAAGAACAGAGCAAAGTAACGAATATTGGATACTCTTGCAGCAATTTATTTAATTTTACTGCAGAGGTAAAGTGACATAGAGTGAGAGATAAAATAACAAGACGAACAGAGCTTTTCACCAATTCTGGTCCATCTAATTTTTTGGCATTTATATGTAATAATAGGTTTGCCAGTAAATATAGAGATTTTTATTAAAGAAACATTTTATTATTATTTAAATAATTGATATACTATAATAATGAATTAATAATTGATTGATTATAGTATAAAGATCGATTGTCACATACTCACAGATCACTTTTTCTCTGAGAATTAGTATAAATAAAATCTGAAAATATATAGCATGTACATTTCTAGGTCTCAAAATTCAAATACTTTCTGTGAGGGCATTAAAAAACAAAACTGTTACAATTTCACTCCAAAATAAAATTTTTTTTTTAAATACATTTTTTTTAATAAAAAAGGTTTTCTTTCTTTTTTTGTTGTAAGGAAGAATATGTCAGCATGTGATTTCCAGTGAAAGAAAAAAATAAATAAAAACGAGCCGGAAATTATGTGCGCACAGTAAAAGAAGCAACAGCAGGAGCAGGAGGAGGAGCAGGACGAGCAGCAGCAGAAGCAGGAGCAGAGCATCTGATGGCAGCAGCTAAAAGGAAGCCGAGCTACCCAAGCATTTACCGACCAGGCTGACTGGCCCCGGCGCAAGTACGGAGCACATATTGTTGCGATGTCGACTCACGTTTTTTTCTTTTTTTCTGTATTTTTTCAACGTTTTTTGTTGTTTTTTTTTTATTATTATTTTGCCACACTATTTTAATTTTCCGAGTCCTCTCAGTCAGTAGCGAGCGAACGCACGAACAATTGAATTATTTTTGTACGTAAAATCAGCGAGGGGTGGGCTGCCCATTAGCGCAGCGCCACCCCACTATCATCATCATCATCATCCTTTCTCATCATCATCATCGCCATGGCACAGGCACCGAAACTGAAAAAAATGCTTTGGTAAAAAATTTGTATCAAAAGTTGTACGACGTGACTGTGAGCAACTTTTTTTTCGCTTTTGAGATCGTTTTTTTTTTATATTTTTTTTTTTTATTTTTTTCGGCTTTTTATTATGATTTTTTTTATGTTGTTACAAATTTTTAGACGGCTTGATTGGAATGTCAGATAAAGTCAAATGGATTTCAGCGTAAATTAAGTTGCCGTTTGCTGAAAATGGGGCGGCGAAATTAAATTTTCATCTACCCGCAGCTGTCGCTGTCCAAGTTTTCTGATAGATTGTAAAGATTATAAACTTTTTAATAACAAATAAAAAATATTGCTGGCCCAAACAAATATTTGTGACTATTTTAGTTAAAATATGAGAGCTGGGAGTATCTAAATTTATTAAATTAAAAATTTCATTGAAATGAAATTCCATTGGGAAATGTAAGAAATGTCTACAATATATTTGCTTCTTAGAACTTATGTAATAAATTAGTAAAAATTGAATAAATAAATAAAAAAAATTTTACTAACATTTACTTCTCTTTCGGAAAATGAAAGGAAGATAAAAAGTTTAGTATTTATATCTATATATCTCCATAAAATGTCAGCAAAGATTATATTATTTTATTTGGAATAAAAATTACACTTATTATTATTATTCATTGTCTTTCCAGATTCCAAATCGGACCATCTGCTCAGATAGGAACAGATTCCTAGTGTTACAAGGCGTTGTTCCGAGTTTCTCAAGGTCTTTTCGCAGCTTGCGCTCTGCATTGATCAAGCTGATGGATGCGATGCTAGAGGGGTAAAGTGTAATATGCAGACCGGTTCAACCGGTTTAACCCATTTGGAATATTGTGGTATTTTTTATGAAAATATTTGGCGCATTTCAATAAATACACAATTGTACATTAATCCAGAGCTCAGATGAGGGCCAGAGCGGGTCGCAGCTGCATGCGGCGCACCCAAACGATGGCGAGCCTCAAAACTTTCAGGTAAAAATCTCAATTAAAAATTGGTTGAAACGTATGCAAAAAGGAAAAAATAAAAGCAGAGCGAACTAGGGTTACGGGACAGCTTGAAAAGACGCACAGCACAGCCTGATTATCCGCTGGGATGCTGGCGATCGACGACCCCTCATAGAAAAACAAAGCGATCGCCACTTTGGGATCGCATATTGTGAGAACTAGAACAATCACCCTTTCACTCATTCAATCAGCCATTCAGCTATTCTGTTATTCAGTTATTCATCTATTCTGTCTACGTTGTGTACGTTGACAAAACTCTAGCGCCAGCTTTAAATGCCGTATTATCCTACTGTTTGCCTGTGTTCTGTGTCTGTGCCTGTGCCTGTGTCTGTGTCCTTTGCCCTCTGCTCTGTGTCCTGTGAAGTGACATACGTCTAATTTGAATATTCGTCGTTGCTCTCTCTGCATTCCCACGATTTATGCTTATGATTGTCGCTTTCTTAGGCTGCAAAGGCCCTCGGTCGGTTCCTTTCTTAGCCCGTACCCGTGTCAGACTTTGCCGCACTCGAAATCCTTATGCTAATGCAGTTGCCATAACTCACGTTCATCCTGGCGCAGGTTCTCCTGCTTAATGTAATAGAACATAATTTATGCACGGCCTTTGTACGCTTGCCAATTGTTAAAAATTATTTACACGTTTTTAATTGGCATTCAAGTGGTTGCGATCAAAGGTAGCTAACTCCTGCTGCGCTCTCCCCATCTCTCTCTCTCTTTCTCACTCTCTCTATACTGCTTTTATTGCATTGCTACTGTTTGCTGATTAGTTGATGCCGTAGTCCATGCGCGTATAATTAATAAATTCATTTCACGTGCTAAGGCAGGAGAGGAGAGGAGGAGCGCTCAACATATATCGGCTTGTGCTCGAAAAATAAAGAAGTAATAATAATAATAATTATGCCGACTAAGAGCTTCATCAGACATCCCATTATGCAGCCAGGACTGCACTCGACAAGCCGCGGCCCACACAGGCCGGGGCATGGGCAGCGGAACAAAAGCAGCCATGCCACCTTTGAGGGCACGGAGCGAAAGGCAGCCGCCGTCGTCATCATAAATGTTTGCTTACGAAGTGCAGTGGGCGTGGCATGCACTTCAGTTGCGGCATTGAAAAAACGCACACACATGGCCAGAGCAAAAAACATCTGACATCAGGATTAAAAATGCAGCGCATTGAATTTGCACGAGGCTGCCACCTTGGCCACGCCTCCAGGCCTGGACCTCCGCACATTTCGCAACAAATAATGATGCACTTGAAAATGTTTTGGAGTGTGTGTGAGTGTGTATGTGTGTGCATAACAACACAACAACAACAACAACAATGGGCGAAGCAAAAAATCATTAAAAGCAGTCCCAGCTCGAGCACCCACCCACATCAGCGTCTGGATTACATTATTAAAGAATCTGCTTCATGACTGGAATATCCACACCATTAATATTTCACTTAGAGCTGCAATTGTCCTGGGAGCATGCAGAGAGCGCACCTTCTCCTACACCCACACATACACGCATACACACACACCTACAGAGTCAGCGACTCTCACTCTAAATTGCCCTAAAATGTTTAATTTATTTTATGCGATTTCATTCAGCGCCAGTTTTAATTATGGCCAGAGCTGCTCGCAATCGGGCAGTCTGTAGAGAGGCATAGAGAGCGCAGGGGAGGAGTGGGGTAGAGTGGAGTGGAGTGGAGTGGCAGCCAGTCAACTGACTTGTGTAATTTGTGCATAAGTTTTATTTACTTTGGGGGCGACATAATCTTCAGCTGCTTGCTTACCCAGCCCGCCGGCTAATGTAGGAAAATGCTTACTCCTCCTGCTCCTGCTCCGGCTCCTGCTCCGGCTCCTGCTCCGGCTCCTGTTTGGCGAAGGCCGCACTGGGCGTCGTCTTCGCTCGCGGAGATCGTCTCAATGGCCATGTCAGGCTGCTGTCAGCTCGTCCAGTCCTGCGACGCTGTGATTATGCACTTGATGTGATGTGCATAAAGCTGACTTTTAATTACGAGTAAATAATTAAACCTCTGCCAAATGGCGCACGCTCAAGTGACTCACATAAAACGATATATTATATGGCGAATTGAATTGAGCGATGCATTAGACTCGGTTGTTTCAATAAAAGGGTTCAGTACTAGCCATGCTTCACTCTACAATAAACTGATTGCATTTTATTTAATTAAAATCCTATTTTTGTTGTATTTAATGACCTTGTTTGGCCGAGGCTTAAATATTTTAACACGCTGTATATTTTATAATTATGGTGTTCATGAGAAGCAAAAAGCAGAAACATAAATTCCAGCCAGAACATTTAATGCAACGCCTGACCAGGCAATAAAAAAGCACACACATATTAAGCAACTTAATTAAAATAAATAAAACTTTTACATGCAAATCGAAACTGAAAAATTGAATGTTAATAAAAAAAAGCCGCTGGCTTTTATTTGCATTTGTTTTTGTTGGGGGTATTGTTTGGTAAATGCAAGTGCAAATATATATTAATTGCGAAAGGTTCAGGCAGCTTGGCTTCAATTAAAAGTTTCAACAACATCCATCAACCCGCTTCAATGAGTGTCGATAACAGTCGCTTCCAAAGTATGTGTACATAATAAATAACATGAATAAAATGCGAAACATGAAAACATGAAAACAATATTATAAAAAACATCATCGATCTGATTCAATGGCTAACTTTTTCACAATGCCATAAAAAAACGCCTGCGCGTGGAAAAATAATTTTATTTGTTCTTAGCGGGCGAGCAGGCGGGTCTGGGTGGTGCCCCGTCCCCCTCCCCCACCCCCTTCAGTTATGCCAACTCGCTGTTGATGTGTATTTGCATGTTGGAGCATGGCCGCGTCCTGCGTTGTCCTGTGCTGTCATGCGGTCGCCCGATGCGCCGCTCTGGAGTGTGTCGCCTCTTGAAAGTAATAGCCAAAACGAAAGAAATCCACGCCGGGCGCAGTCGCGCTCCCATTACAGTCGCTTGTCCCCACGTTGTTAACGTAATTTCCATAAAACATTTTGTTACTTATTTATCTTAATTAAAATAAATTTACATTTTTCTAATTTAAGAGCGCGACGGCAGAGGCAACAGCAGCGGCAGCGGCAGCGGCAGCGCTGCCTTCGTCCTGTCCCTGACATTGTTGAGCATTAGAGAGCGACATTTTCTTAACAAGCCATAAGGACACATGCCAGATCAGGGACGGGAGTCCGGCGGTAAGAATGGGCAGAACTGAAACAACATCACTGACAACGAGCGTGAGTAAGAGGGAGAGAGAGAACGAGCGGGAATGAGAAAGGAGCAAAAAAGAAAAAACAAGCAAAGAATTTTACGGAATGGAAAGTTGCCTCCGCGCTCGACGTTTGGATCTCATTAGCGTTGCTAGGGGAAGGTGGTCGCCAGGGGGCCAAGGGGCACGTCGAGGGGCTGTCTTTTGAGTCAGTCCCGGACTGCTCGTTGCTCGCTCGCCTAAGTAGCAGCCAGTCCCGTCCATGTCCAGCTACCGTCCCAGTCCCAGTCCCAGCGCCATTACCATCGCACAAAAGGCACGAAGCAAGAAGCAAGAAAAGCATTGCCCGAGTTCCTTTCTCTTGCTCCTGCCCCACCAGGAAGAGCACAAAATTAAAAGCTGACAAGCGAAATAAAATGATTTTGCGTATTTGCGCACACTTTGTAGCCGTTGCCAGCATCCCGATGCAGATTCAATGCAAAATGTGTTCCAGCATCACTGACCGAACATGGCTGAGGTGTTTCATGCTCGCTCAGCTAATGAAAGTTGAAAAAAGAGACATGAAGCAATTAGCTAAGCACTCCGATATGCACAAAATCTATAAAAGCTAACTAGAAAGTGAAGCAAAGGCGCTTATTCCTTTATCTTCTCTGAGTTCAAGCAAACTCAGTCTTTAAGTTGAGCTTTAAGCTTGGTTCAACTGAAATGCGATGATGAGTGTGGAGGGACTATATGTATAATCCAGCAGACTGTATCAATTTGGAGTGTAAAGATATAATAGATATACTACATAATAGATATACTACATACTACATAAACAATTTCTTTAAATTGTAATGCTGAATTAAAAAAAAAAAAATATATTGGAGCAGCTATAGGTAGGTATTTATTTATTATTTTTTATATTTTTATTTATTTTATTATTTATTTTTTATTATTGTTTGCCCTTGCTGTTAATTAATGAAATTATTAATTGAAATTGATTTTTAATAAATCTTAATTGCGTTTCGCTATTACAATTCAATTGCAGCAATTGAAAATATATAAAAAAAAATCAAATTGAAATTCCATTAAAACAAATTTGAATTTTAATAATCTTTCACAAACATGCACGAATGCCAACGACACCTTCCAGCCTCTTGATAAGTACAGTTGTGCCAATTTGCATAAACTGCGATTAGTCAATAGTTGGCCTACACAGGGCAGAAGCCTGACGAAAATAAAAGCAGCAACAAATCAAAAATCAATACGGCCAACGCCATTTTGTAGCACCGGATGAGTGTGTAAAAAAGCGTCAAATGAAACCAATACAAAACCATAACTAAATCTGTATAGATGTGAATCAATGCGTGTGTGTGTGTGTGTGTTGGTGTGTGGGTACACAACAAGAAATTCGAGCAAGGAGCAGCAGCAGCAGCAGCAGGCATATAACATAAAACCAACAACGCCAGCAACGGGGAGGCCGTGCAGCCATGCCGGAAGGGAGGAGTCAAGCGTCAGTCGAGAGGGCAAGAGAGTGGAAAAAATAAAATGCAAAGTACAAGAAAAAGAAAACAGAGAGCAGCAAAAAAGGAAAATAAAAATAAATTCAAAGCAAACTGAGACTAAAATTATAAAAATTGCCCTCCTGGTGGTGCTGTTGCCGAGAGTGCGCGTCCAGGACGATGGACGTGGACGTGGACGTGGACGTGGACGAGGAGGTGGACGTGGACGAACAAGGATGAACAAGGCGAGACGAACGCGATTCCAATACGGGACATCAACGTCAACGAGGGTGGCAAACAGCTCAAGCTGCGGCTAGGGGATGCTGGCTGAAGTTGATGGACTCTCTGGGGCGGGCTAGTCGAGCTGCTCGGGCCGGGGGTGGTGGTACATAATGTGGCCCGGGCACTGCCGTTGGCCTGAACGGCGCATTAAGCACAGCATGGCAGAGCAGAGAGGTGACCCGGCCGGGATATATACATATTTATATATACACATATATATACATATATATATATATATGTGTGTGTGTGTGTACATAGAGCTGTGCTGCCATGGCCCGCAGCGTCAATGGACCAAAATAATAACGACTAACGGCCTGTTAAGGGAAAATGCAGCACGCAAAGTGTGGGACGGGGAGAGGGGAGAGAGTGCTGACTGGAGGCTGGAGGTTGGGGCATAGAAATTGGAGAATGTCACGGTAATAGGTTTGGGTGGGTGGCCCAAGGTTTTTTAAGTGGTTGCGCGTGACGTGCACGACGAGCTGACGAACAGCGCGCTGGGAGGAGTGGGGTGGTGTGGTGTGGGGTGGATGGTGCAGATGCCATTGGAGCTGCTGACGTGGTATTTGCTCGCTCTCATTGACGCCGACATAGACATCGGCGACGCGGACCTGAACCTGGACGCGGACACGGACGAGAACGTGGTCGTGGATGCCGATCGCTCTGCCACTGCTGGCAATTTTTTTCCACTTATTTGTACACAAAACTCTTGTTACTAGCTGCCATTATGATTTTGAAAAGCCATTGCTTTTTTCCTCTTCTTTTTTTTTTCATTTTGCTTTTTACTTGCTTTGCTTTTGCCGCTCATTGAAAAACTGTGAAATTTTATAATAAGCATTTTTTGCCGCTGCCGGATTATTGTCGATGATTGTGATTGCGTTTTATGTTGTTCCTTTTATTACCAGCAGGAGACTGGGTACTGGGCATTGGGGAGTGGCGATGGCGCTGGCGATGCCTCCTGGCATCTCTGTGCAGTGGACGCCTCTGTTGGGGCCATTACAGATTTTGTGATTCTGTGTGTGGGCTCTTTTTTATATGTATGCTTCTTCTTTTTTATTTGCTATTGGTGCTGTAATATTCCTTTTGAAAAGTTGTTTTCGTCCGTGCGCTGCTCTGTGTGTTTGAATTCGTTTCATTTTACATTTTCACATTTTCGCTTGTGCTCGTTCAGCCGCTATTGGTTTCAATTTAAGCTTATTAATTTTAAATGCGATTTTTAATTAAATATTATCAAAGTGTGTCGCGGACATCATTAGTGAAGCAGAGCTCTGACAGTGCCAACTACACACACATATATATATATATATATATACTAGCTGGCCCGGCAAACGTTGCATTGCCCTCTATATTATTTCTAGGTAAAAAATTGTTGAAAGCTATGTTGTTCAGGCTGGGATACACTGATAAATTTATTAATCGGATTTTCATTCAAGCACCTTGTTGTAAACGACATTCTTCGTTTTTTGGTCGGGTGCAAGAACAAATAATGCGGATCGTTTGCCAACACGTGAGCATGCCACGTACAATTGACCATGAGAAAAACACGCATTTTCTAGATTGAGGCCACAAATAGTCAAAGATTGGCCCTGTGACTTGTTGATCGTCATGGCGAAGGCAAGACGAAGCGGGAATTGAATTCGTTTAAATTCAAAGGGCATATCTGTTGAGCTCATCGGAATCCTAGGAATAAGAACTTCCTCATCTTTAAATTTTCCTTTGAGTATCAACGCGTGAATCACATTGCTCATCAGTTTTCTTATCACCAAACGCGTTCCATTGCACAGTTTTGGTTGGTTTAAATTTCTAAGCATGCAAATCATGGAGAATTGCTCTTTTCATAGCTGTGTTCATTTCTTGACGCCGGTCAAGTTGTTCTTCCATATTGCCCATGAAGTATATTTGCAAGAATTTTTGCTGTGCATCTTCAATAGGTTGCAATGATCCAATGCGATGGCAAATCTGGCCTTGAATCTTTAAATTCAAAGCCATAGTTATAGTTATATTTACAAACACTATTTACAGAAATCTAACAAACTACATTATTCAAAATTTTTTTTTGGCAGTCATAGAAAATAAAATTTTTAACGTAAATTACCTTAAATATCCGTCTCCAATATTTTCCGCCCCAAATTATGTCATTTGGAAACAGGCATTGTATTTTTGAGTGTTCGCTAGAAAATGTCGTGATTCTAGTGTTTCGCCATAAAGCAGGGAACGCAATGGCTATGGTGACCGCTAATGGCAATGTCACTTTACCACTAAGGCAGCACAAACCGGGCGTTTCACCAGCAAACTTCAATGCGCCACAATGCTAGCAAACAACGTCCATTGGACCAATGCAAACTAAACGATTCAAGCTGTAATCAATGGTGCAATCATATCGAAACGCTGCTCGATTCAAATCAATCCTTGAACCATTTCTTATTGCCATTTCACGGGCTGCCTCTCTTTGAGAAGCACGAATTAAGGCCCTTCTTCCCTGGGTACTAACGCGGAGCCTTTCTCGGGCGATTTCTCGCTCTTCGTCAGATAATTGACTCGCGCTATTCCGTTGCCTAATTGCATTATGGGTCCGCCGGGAAAGATTAGATCTTCTAGGACGCGGCATTTTTATTAATAGTAATACTGCCCTCGCACAAAACCATATAAAACAATCGAGAAATATAAATATAAATAATTTACACAAATTTATGTTTGAGACAAACAAATACCTGAACTTTCGAGATATTTAGCTTTTGTAAAAGTCCAAAAATGCAATTTTTAATAATTAACTTTTTTTTTTTTAATTTCGAATTTTGAATTTTGAATTTTTTATTTATTTTTGATTGTTAGGTTTTAATCTTTTGATTTTTTTTTTAATTTTTGCAGATTTTTGATTTGAAATATTTATAAAGTTTAAAAGTCCGAAAATATAAAAAGCCAAAAATACACTTTTTAATAATTACCTTTTTTTTTTTTTAATTTCGAATTTTTAATTTTTTATTTATTTTTTGAACAGTCAGGTTTTAATCTTTTGATTTTTTGCAGATTTTTGATTTGAAATATTTTTCCTTTTGATTTGAAAAATTTTTTTTTTTTTTTTTTTTTTTTTGAATAGTCAGGTCTGCTCGAGGTCAGGAGACCGTAGACTGACTGACTACATTTGTTTATTTACTTCTACACTATTGTCAAAACTGTCACTGTTACCAAGCCTACTGGGTATAAAAAAAATTTGAACATTTGGGGAAAAAACCGCGTTTTTCAAGTATTCGGCAAATTTTTTCAGTATTTTTAAGACCCTATACTAAACTCGTTGCGGAGACAAATCCAACAAATCAAAAACCATGAAAATTGGTTCAGCCTAAATCAAGTTATAAGCAGTCTTCACTTTTACACAACTTTCTTTTATATATATAGATGTAGGCATGCTCAGTTTCTGTAATAGGTTGTTTTGAGCAAGGCAAAGAATTGATACGACATGCTGATCACCTGGAAGCACAAGAACAGCTCAGCACAGCTCAGCTCAGCTCTGGCTGCCGCACTCACCTTCATGTAGGTCACCAGCGAAATGGGTGGGAATGTGGGTGGCCTTATCATCGCTGGCTTCTGGCTGCGCATAATCATCAGCTTGAGCATGATGCAATACCTCTTGCTGCACTGGAACCAGTTCTGGTTGTAGGCCGCATCGTCCACACGCACACTCTGCAAAAGATATTCTCAGTTAGCTTTACATGAAGCTAATGGCTTGACCTGCCACGTACTGCTGCTATCAGGGCATCGCCGTAGTAGCACACGAGGAACACCTGCACCATGGATGTCATTAGGAATATGCAATAGATCAGAATGACCTCGATCGTCGACTCGGTCACTTGGAAAGCTATGAAGCAGATCTGCATGGAGGCCATCACAAAGTTCAGCAGTAGCGAGAAGCTGTACATGTTATTCACATGCTCGCACAACCTGGGGAAGACGGGACGGCAGCTGGCCTCACTTGCCTTTTCTCTCTCTGTTTTTCTACTCACGTCAAGCACTTGTCGTGATACTTGATCATGCTGCACAAGAAACTCAAGTTTTCCTCGTCCTGATCCGGGTCGCAAGGATGGGCCTCGAGGCGCGTGGAAATGTAGCTGAAGTGCATGCAGAGCTGCGTGATGACCACGACCAGCAGGAGATCCGCGCAGAGGAATGCAATGCCGGCCAAGTAGGCGCCATGGGCAATGTCCCAGTAGGTGATCCAATACACCCAGTTCCTGGAGGTCGCATCGTAGGGGAACCAGATGAGAAAGCCAAAGTTGCGATCGAAGGTCTCGTAGCCGAGGAAATTGTACTTGACCGTTGCCTTGATAGCCGGATACAAGGTGAACGTGGTCGTGTAGGCCAGGCAGAGGAAGGTGAAGATGCTGATGACGCGTTTCATGGTCCGCTCGAAGTCGGCCATCTTGTAGGCCCTCTGCGCCAACAGGGTCTTCGGGTGTATCTCCTCCAGCTCGTCGAGCAGCTGTATTAACGTTTTCTTGTACACCGCCATGGTGAGCTGCTTGAAGTCCGCGACCAGGGAGAAGCCAATGCATGGCGCCACAGCAATCGCCAGGCGCACCGTCTCGAAGTCCTGAATCGACTTGTAGAAGAACACCAGCTCGCCGCAGACCAGCAAATTGAAGTTGATGAAGCCCGCGTAGAGGTAGATCTTGAGCAGCAGCGAGGTCAGCTCGTTCGTCGACCGATGCGCATAGATGTCCTCTCCAATGGTCTTGTAGAAACGCACGGGCATTCGCATCATGTCGCCAAAGGTGCGAGGACTCTCTACCAAGGAGCTGCTCATGGCTCTGCTGGCTGCTAGTCGAAGCTTTCCCAACTGTACGAAATGCGATGGAAGCCCGCGCATTTATATTGTCTAATGGGCTGCACCGAACTGGGCGTGGCTGTCAACTTTTTGTGCCCCATCACGCCGGCCGGGCCAAGTGTTAATAATTGTGCGTAAACTTTTTAACTTACTAAGCGACAGCCTTTCAACGTAATTAGCCCTTAGAGCTGTGAAGTTTTACAGCTGCGGAGCTCTCATAAATTGAAAACGGACTAGCCAACTGGCCCAAAATACAGCGGCCTCTGCCGGCCATTTATCAAATACATAAACTGATTTCGCAATGTGACAGGAGAAAAGAAGTTTTATGCAGGAAAACATTGGTATGCCCTACGAATGAATCTTAATAGGAAGTTTGGCTGTTTGTGATTCTCGAAAAAACCTAAAAGTGTTGAGATCCCATGAAATGTTATCCGTTAAGCAATATTGAGACTAGAAGTATATTGAAAAGGAACTACTCAGCATTTTTAATTATAGTTACACATTTTTGTTTTGTTCTATGTACTCTCTCAGACAGCGCATTGCTATCACTGCAGTGATGAAAGTTATTTCAGATTTAATTAATATTAATTATTTGAAACAAACTCTTTTACTATTTATGGTAAATTTGATCAACCAAATATTTTTTTTAGGAAATTTACTACTATTACCACTTAAATAAATAAATAATAAATACACAATTTGGATTTTAGGTTAATTTGGTTTAAATATTCAATACAAATTTATTTTTATTTCAATATATCTTCGTTAATAATTTTTTTGTAAAAATCAACAAATATTTGTAATGATTATTGGTTCAAATTGCGAAGTAATACTAATTTTTTTAGTTGTCAAAATGTCAAAAATGAAACGAGAGTAAACGCATATAGTAAAACATAGTATTTAGATTAAATAACTGTAAAAAAAAATTGTTTTCATTAAAAGCACAAACATGGTGGGAGTATTAATTAAGAGCGAAAAAATATTTCAAGCCATCGGATAAATATTTTAAGGCTTTTTATATTATTATAGGTCAAATTAAAATGTTTAAAATATGTATATACAAATATATGTAAATATATAATTTATATCATTCAGACGTTGGTTGCTCTACATAATATTCATTAACACGCCAAATTTTTATAATTAATCTAAATTAAAATGACATTTTTACTTAAAGGCTTTCAATGAATGTGGTTATCCACCCATTGAGCAATAACTCAAGAGGAGGTATTTATGTTATAAACAAATTATATGTCTCATACTTCCATTAGAAATTGAGATTATTTGAGACATCATTTGGTAAATCCAATATATGTTCATTCAACAATACGAGTCTTATAAATGTATATAAGTAAGATATGTATATAAAGATATTGTTTGAATGCACGTAAATTACATAATAAAAGGGAAATACATTGGCTTGTGCTCGATAACCAGGTCTAGTACGTGCCCAGACGGCAAGGCCAAATCTGAATTGTGAATAGTCAGCTTTAGTGCCCAATTGGAAGTTGGCTCGCTCGAGTGCCAATGAATGCATTTTGCTGAAGCAAACTAACTGATTTTCTTTCTAATTTGCCGCATTTTCCATTATGGTAAATGTCGAATGAAATGAAAATAATTTTTCTTGTTATCCTGCCTCTGTCGAGCACAAATTGAGCAGAAAATAACTAATAAAGTTGAACGTTGACGTCGCACGACATGCATAAAATGCTAAGTCGCCTTCAGAGGAAGAAGAGGAAGAAGAAGAACAGGAAGAAGAAGAACAAGGCGAAGAGGCTGTGTGGATTGGCATAGACTGCAATGGACCATTAGCCGAGCAGAGCAGCGGGCACAAGGCACGTGCACGATGGGAGTTTGAATTCAAATGCTGAAATGCTGCCACAATGAGGTAATTTTCATTTCAATTTTCGCAGTTTAGTGCGCTGCCCACTGCCCCGCCCACTGCCCTAGGCAGAGTCAATTTTTTACATTTTTTGCTCATTTGCAGCATTTGAAGAGATATTCTTTTCCTTTGTTTTTCTATTTCTTTCTTTTTTAGTTTTTTGGTTTTTGGTTTTTTTGGTCTTTTCTGTTTTGGCAAACTTTTGCCTGCAGCTGCGTGTGGCGAGGAAAAAAAGTTTTTCGATAGCGTTGTAGAAATGCTTGAAACATATTGAAAATGGCTCGCATTCTTTGGCTACAATTATCGCTCGGGTGTGGGGCATATAAACTTTTTCTTTCTCTGCATTATTCAAGGCAGCAGCGGGGCAGCCGGGCAGCGGGGTAGCCTTAATGCCAATGCGAACTAATTATTAAAGTAGAAGAGCGTAATGCGGATTGCTGAATGCAGCTTTCGTTAATTAGCACAGCAGGCGCAACGCTCAGCAAAACTTAATTCGCACTCAACGCGACTCGGAGTCGCTTCTCTCTCACTCAGCCTTGCTCCTGCGAGCTGCGGCTGTGAGTCGAGTGGACTGTGCGCAGGGGTAATTGAGTCTGAGTGCCTTGGGTTTGAGCGCAACTCAATTGTGCGATGTAAACATCGCTTCGATGTTTTGTTTTCTTTCCCCTGCGCTGCCCCTGCGCTACCCCTGATGCCATGCGCGAGTGTTCTCATTGCGAATGTTTTGTGCCTGCGATGTATTTGGGTACAGTTTTCGAGCTGCCCGCCAGATGGCGCTAAATGTTTTGTGTGGCAAAAGGACTTGCTGTTGATTTCTATGATTTGTCGAAAAGGATGCAGAGATTTGTGCATTCGAGTGCCGACAGATGGCGCCACTGTGTGCGACGCGTTACGGCTTGCTTTCAAGGCGCTCGTTACCGAGGCCTATTAAATATTTCATTTTGCATATTTCAGTAGCTTTTCAACACTTTTGTTGCCTCTGAGCTACCATTGTTTTAAAGGACCTGCACTTAAGCGCAGATTTTAATTACTTTCCGGCCGACTGGCAACGACAACGGCAACGGCAACGGCAACGGCAACGGAAGGCGAACAAAGATGCTCTTGGCCGGCACAGCTGGCAGCCTTCTGCCACATTTGGAGAATGTTATAGAAGTTATCTGTCGGCTCGCTCGACATCGGGCCTGGGACGGGGTGCCATCATTTGAATTAGCCGCTCGCCTTTGTGACTGCCCGGGAGTAGCGGAAGAAGCACCTCAAATGCATTATGTATTCATGGCAGTTGCTAAAAAAAAGAAGGAAAACCCGTAGAAAAAGGAAAATAAATAAAGCAGAAGCATGTAAGGGTGCGAGCTAGATGCACCTCCGACTCCCCCACCGCACGTCCCTGCCTTGCACACATGCGGAGTTGAATGCCAAACGAAATGCAAAGAAATGATGGGCAAGTGCACTTAGCAGCTTGTGAGCCGCCCCAGTTGACATTGCCAAACACACACACGCACGCACACACACATGCACACACATACACTCACTTGAACAATTGGCATGTGTGCGCCACTTGGGGGTTGTTTTGCTTGGCAATAAAAATTCGCACATGAGCAAGACACACACACACAAACACACGCGCACACAATGGCAGCAGGAGGAGGAGCAGCAATTGCTGTTGTCGTTGTTGTTGTTGTTGTTGTTGGCCAAAGTGGTTGCTGTGACTCAACATCCCCCTCACCGCCCTCGGCCAGCTGTAGGGCTGCAATTTTCAAATGGCCTAAACGCTCAAGGCGCTGGCAACACCATTGCCAACGCCAGCGCCATTGCCATTGCAGCTGCCCCTTAAGTTTTGCTACTGCAATTAACCAGCAAAGCAGCCAACAACAACATCAGCGACAACAACAACAGCAGTGCATGTCCATATAACATGTCCATGTCCTGGGCCGCCTTTTGTTGCGGCCCCGCTCAAGTGCAGCAGCAGCAGCAGCAGCAGCAGCAGTAATCACAAACATGTAACAAAAGCCTAAACAGGCTCAAGTTAATGACTTGGCAACATGTTGACTGCAACGTGGAGCCAACATTTGATGCACCTGTGACTGCGTTTTATTGCATCCTGCCTGCCCGCCGCAAACAATGCGGCCTTTGTCTAGGCCCATGCATCTGAGGCCATGTCTAGGCATGCAGCTGCCGGCTTAAGCTTGTGAGCCCCTTCTTCTTCTTCGTCTTCGTCTTCATCTTCTTGTTGCTGCAGCAACAGCAGCAGCTGCTGCTGTCGCTGTCGCTGTTGGGAAACAAGGCAAATTTGTCGAAGCTGCGTATGCTGACAAAGTGTCAGTCAGTCGCTGCGTTTACCATATATCCATATCAGTGAGAGACGCTGCCACAGCCAGGCCAACAATGGGTGTCTTCCAATTGCCAATTGCCGATTGCCGATTGCCAATTGCCAATTGGCCATCGGCGTTGGTCCATTGGCAAGTCACGCATGCGCCGTTGTCACTTGTCTTCGGCTGCGACACTTCGCCGCCTGTCGAAGCCATTTTTGGGCAAATAACTTGCTTTAAAATCCCGTTACCAACATCCAGCAACCAACAGGCAGCACCCAACATTCGACATTCAACATTCAACGGCCAGCGGCTAAAGAGTTGTCATTCAGTTTGTCCCAAGACAGACGACCACCGACGGTGGTGCGACAGCAGCCTCCACGTTGACTCCGTTGACTCCGCTGACTCCGCTGACTCTGTTGACTCTGCAGTTTGTTCGTGTCGCTATTATCCAGGGGCATCAATCTCCAAGCAATTGACAGATGCTGCCAGCCCCAACTGCCGCCACTCTCCACTGGCACCGCCGCCGCCCTCGCCCAATTTTATGGCAAGACGAAATTATTTACTCTCGCCACTGTCTGTGTGGCTGCACCACCAGCACCACAAGCACCACCAGCACCACCAGCACCGTCGCAATTGTACACGCGGGAATTGGCCGGCGATCGCTGCTGGCTGAGATCTGGTTATAAGGCAATTTGATTAGCTGGCAGCTTCGAGTAAATTCAGTAAATTGCACTGGCCGCCTTCTGCCTCCGCCTAATTTAATTTGTGGACTTTTCGTCTCTGATTCCTCTGCGTACTTTTTGTTTTTGGCCAGTTGACAGTTTTTTCTTGCAGATTGGCCACAAAACGCACCAAATGCCAGCTGCCAAATTGGAGTTGCGTTGCGGGAGGCTTCACAAGCAGCTTGCAGCCACTTAAGTCCCTTGATAATAAATCAATCTCTGATTAAAACATAGCTGCGAAATGCCGCTAAGCAATCAATGATACCACAGTCTCGTCCAGTGCCAGAGGATTGCTGCTTTTTAGTCTTCAACAAGGACTTTCTAAAATAGAAATCTACGAATGAATTTTGATTTAATTTATGATTTTATTTGTATTCAATTTGCACATTTTTGGTAGTGCTAATTCAGTGAGAAAACAAGACATAAGTAAATGTTAAATGTAAAAGTAAATTTTCCTATACTCTAACCTATATACAGCTGCAAATCTTGTATTTTACCAGCTCTTTGCACTTAAATGCATAATTATGATTGATATAATTCAATAAACTATGTGAAACAGGCATAGATAGGTAGCCGTGGCACAGCTTATTAGAAACACTATATATTGATCAAATTGACGAGCTAGTCTGGTCTAATCAGTCCGTCCTTCAGTCTGCCCATCCTTGCGCTTGTCCGTCCTTTCGTTTATTCGCTTTTTCGTCTATCTATGTTTCGTCTTCATCTGAGAGCCTAAGAGTGCTGCAGTCCTGCAATTTTTTGTTGGTCTCCCTTTGCACTTACAGATTAAGTCTCAAATCTCAAGCTCTAACAGTTTCCCAGATGGAGCCATTCAGACATACAAGCCGAAGGACAGACGGAATGACGAATAGGAGTAAGTTAACTCGTCCGTCGACCACGCCCACTTCTGCCTGCTACACACATATGAACAAAACCATCAGATAGCCAGGGCAAACAAACTGTAGGTATTTGCAATGTAAGGACTCAGGACGCCATAAATTTGGAATACATTGTGTTCATTTCATGTTCGCTTAGGTTTTTACAGCGAAAATCTTTAAGCCTTTAAGTTGCGGTTGGCTCATCCCATGACCAAAATGACAACAATCCGCGCAACTTTTCCTATATCAATGCCATGCACAAAACATACAAAACAACGAAAACAAAAACGAAACTGTTAGTGTTTGAATGTCGAAGCTTAAATACCCTGCACTGAGCATTCACAATAGATTCTCGAAAATTATCTCTCTGTACTCCACCACGAAAACATAAGCCGACACCTGCGCGGAAAGGCGTCAGATAAGAGAGTATTTTAGGAATTCGCCGATTTGATGCTCACGTAATGAATACCCTTTTCAAAGGGTATCAAAGAAAGCCTGGCCCTTTTAAGTCAAGACCTCCCTGTTGGGGAGCGCCAGGCGAGTCTGGGGCCTGTCCAATGCATTTCAGTTGCTTTTGACGCGGTTTTCCCACACAGCGCTCAGCATTTGTTCCGCGCCAGCAGAAAAAATGCACAAAAAATAAGAGAAAAAGACTTTTCAAATTTTTAATTACAGCGCTGAAAAGCTCCGAAAAAAAAACACACACAAAATTTCGCAGTTCGCTTTAATTACCGCGGGCTTGACTGAGCGAGGGATCGAGGGGAGGGAGTAGGGGAGGCAGCTTGCAGCTCGCAGCTCGCAGGACGGCGGAGGTATGCGAAAGGGATGGGCAACATTCTGAAGCGGTGATGAGGCGCACTTGGATGAAAGAATTGCAGCCGACTACAACGACGACGGCGACGGCGAAGACGACGGCGACGACGCAATTATGGCAACATGGAAATAAAGAAATGTGGAAAAATAATAATACTTGAAGGTACCTGGCATCAACATCAACAGCCCAGAGCAAGAAGAAGTCTATTTCGCCAGTGGTTGGTCGGTTCGTTGGTTGGTGGCTTTAGTGTGGTTGGGCTTGGTGTGGTGCTACCTCTTGCATGGCAAGTGGAAATGCGTTGAAGCATGCAGCAACAACAATAACAAGAGCAATGGGAACAGCAGCAGCAGCAGCAGCAGCAGCAGCAGCAGAATAAGAGCCGGTTGCAGCTCTCACCTGCCACCAGCCACGCCCCCTCCGCGAGTTCCATGTCTATCCGAATTTTCATGCATATGAAAAGAAGCAAAGTAAAACCAATACCAGAAATCAACTGCACTTGCAGAGGAACAAAAAAACAGTCGGAGAAGGAAGAGAACAGACAGACAGAGTGACAGAGAGTGAGAGAGAGAGGGATGAAGAGAGAGGGGGAGTGAGCTTGCAGCTCTACTCGGTGGTATAGCTCATAATTATGCTGACAAGATACAGCCATAAACAAGATAAAGATACTTATATCTTCTTCTTCTTCTTTTTTTGCCTTCGCCATCGCCAATGCAATGGAAATGAAAATGTCATTAATATAGCGCGCCCATTAAAATTGACGCCGAGCGGAAAACTGCAAGCGCCTGGGGAATTGGAGCTCTGCGCTTTGAAATGTGGTTGCGATGGCTCGGTGGCTCGGTGGCTCGGTGGCTCGATGGCTTAATGAGAGAACGGTGGGGCTACGGGCGCCGTCAATCGGAAGCTGCTGCTTAAGCATTGCATTTTCAATGGGCTTCATTAGTGCGGTTTTGATTGAAATACTCTCCAGCGTGAGTGTGGCAGCGTGGAGGGCACAGATACAGTTACAGTTACAAGTAGCTGCAGACTGATAGATATAGATGGATGGATTTCATGGATATTGCATTCAAAGCCAGAGATACAATTGCAAAAATTAGTAAGCACATTGCAGACGAGCACCACTGGGAGCGCCAATGGGAATCTGATGGCTTAACTGAAGTAGTTTGCCTCAAAGAGTAATAAAGCCGCTTCTAATTATGGCCATGATGTGGGCGATGAAGGCACTCGCTTAAAGACTTAGCAATTTCAGTGGAAAATGCTGCCGGACTGCTGTCAGAATATGATAATTTTGTGCAGCAATTCGAGGCAAGGAATGCACATAAAAAAGATTTATCTAGTTTCATTTACTATATGTTTGCCATCTCCTTCCAGTCTCGCATCAATTTTAATTACAGTTGAGCTCGGCCTGTCGGCGGTAATCGCTTGGGCCATCGTTTGCAGCAAAAACTGTAATAATTTGCGTCAAGTTTTTATTGGCAATAAGTCGGTTTTTAGGTCCTGTCATACTGCTCGGGGTCTTCAAATGTTGCCCGAGGTTGGTGCCGGCGCCTGCGAGCAGCAATTAATCATACGCCCTAATAAACTTGCAACCAGAGCAAACAGCGCTCGCCTCGCCTCTTTATTTTCGCTTTTTGTATTTTTGGCAAATGAAAACAAAATGCACGCCCCGATGTCTGCTGCAGACAAATGTCTGCCGAAATGTCCAATGGGCTGGCCCAAAAACCGAGACACTGCCTGCCAACTGCATGCGCACTAGCTCAGATATATTCGCTTAGGGCAGGGGCTACACTCGTATGTAGGATCGCATGGTACAGTCCATTTTGTACCCTGTACCAATCGAACTCAAGGTATAATGGTTTGGGAGCGTGCATTTAGCAGGCGGCGGAGGGGGTGTAGACTCCAAGGTTATATATGTACTTCATCAGGTTTAGGAACCGTGTGGATCTATCCTTAACAATCTGTCGGCCAATTCTTCTTGGCAAAATGGAAAGAGCTACACTCCTGACAAATTTTACATGGTTCCATCGATAGCACGTGAGTATCAAATATTTTCCATCTTTGGCCATCGGCAATGAAATCGATTACAAACCTTATCCCCAGTAATGATCCGAGTAAGATCTGGCTAACCACATATATTTACATTTATATTAATTTATAGTTTATGCAAATTTAATAATTTAAAAATTTAATATACTTAATCTCATTGCAAGCCTAGGCAATCATTAAATAAATTTGTAAAATATATTTTATGGAATATGTTATTCATTTATTGTTAAACTATCAAAACCATTTAATAGGCCTTGGCATTTTCTCCACAAATAGGACTGTCCACTTTCGACTGACCCATCTGGCAGCCTTATATCTTTTTACAGAAATGTCAAATAGCTTATTAACATACCGCTCCGGAAGCTTTCGTTTACCGTAAGTCGAACTGTTTAATATACTTACACAAACATTTAATTTAATTTAACTGTGCTTGAACAGGCAGCTTAGTTCCTCGCTTAGAGTATCTGCTGGCCTTGCATTCCCGAATAGAGTATTCTTACATGTTCTCATTTTTTTCTTTTTGTATTCTGGCATGCCTTTGTTTTGGCAACAAATACGAAATTAAGTTTGTTGCTGCGGTGTGGGTCAGTTCGCCATTTGCTGGCTGACACGGCCGACTGCTCAAATTTATGGCACCAAAGCTGGACCCCGGGTTGGCTGGTGGCAAGAGCTGTTGGGCCGAAATGCTTACCCAATGGCTGCATACAAATTGAACTTAGCATGACTGCAATTCAGCCACAATAGCAATAGCACCGTCCAATGTCCAACGGCTCGCAAGATGGCTAATTCAGATCGCACCACTGCTTGTTTTTGGCTGCTCGCTTCGCTGCACCTTTAAGAGCTAGTTAAACACTTTTAATTTGCTTTTTATTATGCAAATTCTCTCATTATGCGCACTCCGTTTTAAGCCACTGTTTATGTCCGAGACTTAATTAAGCTGCCTAATTGCGAGGCGCTACTGTTTGCCAGTTTCCGTTGCCCGTTGCCCGTTGCCCGCTTTCCGTTTCCACTCACCCAATGCTCATTTCGTGCACTTTATGGCGTGTTAATTGGCCCAGTCGAAGAGTTTTAGGCATTTGCATTTCTTAGGTCGTTTCTTTTCTTTCTTTTTGTAATTTGTTAACCCTCTTGTATTAAGTAATTATGTGAGTTTCAAGGGATTTGAATATATATGTAGGTGTGCTATAGCTAATTTAAATGAGATTAATTTGTATGCTTCTCCAACGAGTTATACATTAATTTAAACTGTAAAAATTAATATCATAAAATGCATATAATTTTATGGTTCCTCTGCTAAAATCCCATATCAAATATGTAACAAATAATTAAATTATGTGGAAAATATAAATAACAGAGAAATAACAATGCATTTAATGGGGATGCTAACAAAGATATCTAAATCGACGGGATACGGAATGTGATAAAACAAAAGAATCGGTCAACCTTATAAATTAAATCATAAAAAATATATATTTTTGTATGCATGTTGAGTCAGTCAGCAGACAACAACAATATTTTTATAGTTCTATGAAACCTTTGAACTAACTAGATTCATATCAAATTCATGGACATATAGACATAGCTCTTGTTTACTTCTACATCTGTAAATTATCGATTTGGACTTGAAATAGATATTTTCATAGCCCTAAACACTTATTTTGACTTTAAGCTAAAATTGAAATGGAAAAAGCTTGCTTATGCCAGTACATCGACTTTCGAGCTGAGAATCTTAGCCCTTTGATTGAACGTGTCGCGTTTGATGCAATCAGAGCTCAACATCCAGCCACGACTATTATGTGAAAAGCAGTTCATTTTGTGACTAAAAGTTTGACGTCTCAAAGTTAGCCCCGCAACACCTGAGATTTGATAGAATGCCGGCAAATCAGCGTAACCAAGTGCCACGCGCAAACTTTGGTCGCGCTTCGCTTCGAGTGGCAGCCATGAGCCGGTAGACCCTGACTGTGGACTGTTTCAATGTTTGACCAAGGCTGGTGCATTGTTTTTGCAGTCGCAGAGCTAAAAGTTTGAGCGAAACTTGTGGCAGAGCTGTCAATGCAGGCCTTGAATATTTACTGAGTGCAGACCGATCAAGGAGCTGAGGTTGATATTCCAACTTTTATTGCTCTTCGGCTGGTTTCTGGTTGCAGCAGCTGCCACGGCTCAACAGCGTGTGGAATTTTCACACGCCAGCCGAATTTGCATAGAGCTGTGGAAAAACATGAGCGGCGGTTTTTTATATTTCGATGTTGCTTTGTATCTCTAACTGTTTGACAGAGAATTATATGCAAATTATGCAAATGCACGCAGCAGCACGAAGCATACGGGAACGGGCATGGGGTGACAGGACTGACTGCTAGGACACTGCAGGGCAGGATACAACAGGATATCGATAGAGCCTCAATAGGGGTCACGTTTCCCCAGTCGATGTCGTTGCAAAATCTGCTGCGCTTAATTGCAACAATTGCAGTTGCAGCATGGACATGCAGCGTGCTTTGTATCGCTCACGTCCTTTGTTCGGCTGCGAAGTCAAGTGCGGGCACAAACTATACACAAATACAGGCTGTCAGGCAGGCAAGCTGGCAGCTCTGTTTGTTTTATCGACTGCCTTTTGTGCGCCTACCAACAACAACAACAGCAACAACAACAAAAGGTGACTCGATCTCCCTCTTCCCCCTCTCTCTGTTTCACTCTCTCGCAAGTTGACGTGACGCTGTGGCATTTCGGTATTGGCAATTGATATTTTTGCAGCCCTCCTGGCCCTGCCCTCGACTTGCAGTCAAAATTGATTGGCAATTGACAATAATCAATGGCATAAGCGATAATTTGCATTGTCCGTTTGTCAGTTTGACAGTTGTGTTGTTGTTGTTTTGTTGTCCAACTGTGAGGGTTGTTAACTGAATGCTGAATGTTGCATGCCTTTTGCCACTGAAACTCGATATACATATTAATGGCTGGCAATTATGTATTGAATAGTTCAATTCATGAAACAATATGAGAGATATTTTATGTATTATTCGTGCAATTTTACTTATATACGTTTCGTATATCATATTTCATACTTAATCTAATCTTAATCTTTACCCTAATCTTATGAGTAGCTAAATATATATAAATTAGCTTAAGCACTTGTTAATGAGCATTTAGCCATCAATCATCATAAGCATTTTCGAGTCTGTCGCCTTCAACGCACTTCCAGTTCAGTTCTGTGTTTACTCTCCGCCTTTGTGAATTTCTCTGTTGTCTCTCATTGTCGACCATCTATCTCTCTCTCTCTCTCTCTTTCTCTCTATGTCTGTTTCGGCTCTGGTTGCGTTTCCATTCCATTCACACTTGTGTTCACAGAGTGACATTCGCTATTTGCTGCTCGCCCAGCAGATTTTTGGCTCCAGACCGAAATCCAATTCACACTTACAACTCCTCGCACACACACACACATACACACACACACTCGCATCGACACGTAACAAAAACTTTGAGCCACGCGCAGCAGCCAAAACCACAATTATTAACAGTCAAAATGACCGCCCCTCCCCCTCACTCGTTTGGTCCCAATGGAGAGGCGGAATGCAAAATGTGAAGTGAAAGAGCCGGCAGAGGGCGCCAAAAATTAATTAAGAACGCTTGCCATTCGGTGCTGGGCGCCTGTTACAAGTGCCAGCCAATTGCGCTGTTTGCCGGTAAGAGAGACAGAGAGCGAGAGCGAGCGAGAGTTCTGGATAGCGAGAGCGAGTGAGGCGAGTGGGAGAGAGCAAACAGATGAATGTGACGCACAGGGAGAGAGATAGAGAGAGAGAGAGAGGGCGAGGCACAGCGCATGCCGGTGTTAATTACATTTGGGGCGTCAGCTGCAGCCAGCTTTGACCCAAATGGTGCCACGCCTGCGGCACAGTTATGCGGTCAACACTTTTGCAATAAGGTCAGACAGCCATCTTAACAAAGCACCCACAGAACACACCCCCCTGCACCGACCTTCCCACCCCACCCCTCTCGCACTTTGCGTTGCCTGGCTGTAATATCTCTGCCAAGAAAAGTCGCGCGACTTTCCTTTTTGGCGCGTTAATAACTTATTTTTTCTCCAGCCCTGTCCTTAATGCGACCCTAGACGTTTCGGTAATTTAATGCGAGCTGGGGTCATCCGCGGGGCGGAACCAGCGACTCTTTGGGTCGCCGCCCGTGACAGTGAAAATAAAGGAGGACTAACGGCGCGACGCCGAGGTTGGCTAATTAGGTTTAAGCTGCTGCCACGCTTTGTCTGCCCTTCGGTGACGTCATCAATGTGGGTTACCTCCATCACAGCGTTGCTGCGGCTGCTGCTGCTGCTGCTGTGTAATTTGGTATGAAATGAAATAAGGCTGCGTGGAGTGTCGCAGCGTTGGGCAGCGCTTTCGTAATGAGTTTTTGTTTTATTTTATTTTATTTTATTTTATTTTCACTTGGCTCGCTTGCGAGCTGAACTAATTTGCATTTCAAAGTAATTCGGTCAAGGCCAAAGTCACAATAAATTATGTTCAGGGTCAGGTTTCGGGATGTTGTGACAGAGTCGCATTATTGTTAAGTACAAATTTAAGAATTTAAAGAAAATTTTCTAAGGGTTTTATTTTTTACCATTTTTCATACTTTCATATTTATTTAAAGACTGCTGTCGTAAAAAATGTGACCAAATACAAGAGAAAATTTGAACCAAGTCTGAACTACACTTGTTCAATAATATTAGGGCACAAAAAACTGAATAATTAATTTAATGGGAGTAAGTAACCACAAAGGACAAGATTCAGAAAGGATAATCACTAGCTTTTAATTGAGAAGACAAAAGCAAAGTGTTCCAAAACAGTAAATTAAATAAAATGAAAATGTTTAAATATAAATATTTAATACAAATGAATGACAATACAAAATGCTTAGATTCAGTTTCTAATACTGTAGTATATGAAATGAATTCTTAATTTTATTTTGATAAAGAAAATAAATATATAAGAAAGAAAGATGAGTCACTTATCTTCCGAGTTCTTATAAAAAAGTGAATAGCCAATGTAATGTAAATAAATAAAATTGATAATACTCGTCTTCTTGGCCCAAGAAAATAAAGTACAAATACATTCTAATAAAAAATAAAAAAATATTTAATTTAATGTGAATAAATAAAGATAAAATTCACTTACACGACGAGGACTGTCATACCCGCTGTCCTCTCAGTGCAGCACATTATATTATATTCCAGTCCATCCATCCAATAATTTCGCTTCCATTCAGTCCACATTGTCACAGTTTTAGCCGAGATTACTGTACTTACATTTACCTGGCAGCATCTCGGAATATAAGTGTATGTGTAACCCCAAAAGCAACCCCGAGCAGGACTCGAAAAGTTGCCGCCCATCATTTTCCTATTTTCAATTTTTCGCTGTCATTGTTGTTGTACTTTTCGCAAATCAGCGACAGACAAAAATCTTTTATTCAAATTTTATTTGATTGCTTTGCGATTTTCGCTGTTGTCGTTGTCGTCGAGCAAGTAGCACAGAAAGACTTCGTGGGAGCAGGAAGCGCTGCGACCGTGAGGCGGAGACAGGCGACGCACATTTATTTGTATGAGAAATCAGCAGTGGAGGGCACAGAAAATATTATTTCGACGACAACAACTTAGGGTTATTGTTCAATTTAAACACGCAGACATTTGGAAAAGTGGAAAAATGCTGAACGATAACAAGAGAAAAGAAAAAGGAAAAGGGACAGCAGTGATGGAAGAAAAAACAAGTTCAGCATCAGCAGAGCAGGACAACAGCGAGACGTTGCAAATGCCAGGCTGGCCAGGCGGGCCAGTCACTTGCAGTCATAGACCAAATTTGACGAGGCAAATAGTTTGAAGCATACTTTAAGGCAGGCGGGCTGGACGCGCTGCGTCCGATGCTGCAACTGCAAATTACATGAAATTGCATTTGCCGCCTCAGCAGTAGCAATAGACGACGAGGCGGACGGCGAGACAGCGCCAACAACAAGTTAAACAACATTAAACTCTTTAACCGCCACTGACTCGTAATACTTTATTATTAAATTTTGCACATTAACGGGCCACGACGCAGCTGGGAAAACAAAATCTAGATAAATATGGCATGCAGATACTGCCTTGACTTTGTGGGTGTTGAGCTGAGCAAGGGAATGGACAGGGAGTTCGGGATGCTGATGGAAGATGGGTGGGGTGGGGCAGGCAGTCAAGCGCACGGTTCAATTTGGTGGCCAACAACACGGACGTGGACACATAAGCGAGCGCCAGTCAGTCGTCTATAAATTATATCCGTTCCAAATTGAAATGCGCGTTAAAATGCAGTTAACTTGGCCGTTGGGTTGGCTCTGGCCATGTTGTTATGGCCACCGTTGCGAAACTGCCTTTTTTTATAACGTCTACTCACATTTTTTTTTACAGTTTGTGCGCACATAAAAATAGAAAATGGCTTTGAGCGCGTTTGCCTGCGACACGAGCACATTAGACTCCTGCCGCAGATAGGACCAAGGACCAAGGACCAAGCACCAAGCACCGAGGACCCAGCACCGACCACTGCAGCCAGTGACCATATCGCTAGCTGGCTCTTGGCCCAAATGCTGATGGCGCTTTTTACACACGCAACCGGTTCAATGATATTGGACACAGCTGAGCGTGAAGAGGCTAACCAACGAAGCTCGTCACCTCCATTAGCCAGTTTCAATAAAAGCCCAAACGGTGAAAAACATTTACAAACATATTCAAATTTAAGTTTAGAGACTGGCCACAGTAGAGTATTTGGGAAGCTCTATACCGGCGTATCAGCGCATTAAGCCTTTGAAGTGCTGCGCTGGTCAGAGCCCTTCTCAGTGATTCTCAGTGGACGCTGCGTGCGGCGCTCGAGTGTTAACACATTTCATCATCGAGGCATGAATGAGTTTTCCTGATTAGATACGGGCCAATGACTCTCTGGAGTTGCTTTAAGGATTTAAGCCCTGTTCGAGTGGTCGACTCAAATTTGCCTAAAAGCAAAAGCCACACAAAACGTCGAGAAGCTACTATTCAACGCTTCAATGGCATAAGTCAATGACGGAAAGTTGCTTAGCGGTTCGGTGGTTCAGTGGTGCGGCGGTGCGGCGGTGCAGCTGTCTCTAGCTGAGAAAGAAGGCGCACGCAATTTGGCAAAATGCGTATAAACTTTTGAGGTCATGTGCACAAACAAACATGGCGCTGCCGCTTGTAAATACATTTGCTGAATAACTGTGAAATTAGCCAAGAGACGGAGCAACGGCAACGGCATTTCGCTTGGCCAACACACGAGCTAAAGGAAGAACTAACAAAAGCCATGCGCCAACACATAAAGAAAATTTTCCATTTTATATGAATTACAAACACAAGCACACACATACGGCGCCACCACCAGCAGTGGCACCACCACCACCATATCCACCACCACCACCCGCAGCAGCAGCCATCCATGTGTGCATGTGTATTCCTTTAATAGAAAATTGCAAAAGTTTCGCAAAAGAAAATGCCTCAGCCAGTCCGCCAGTCCGCCAGGCAGCCTCAGCCAACCCAAACAAGCCAGCGCCGCCGCTCAAATTGAAAAGAATATGGAAAAGTAGCTAGCCCGGCCCGGAGAGAAAAGCAAGTGGTGCTCGGGTGCACGGGTGGTTGGGGGGGGTGCTTAAGTGGTGGCAGATCTACTGCGCTCAGCACTGGGGGGCTGCTTACGGCACTGGCAAGAAAGCCAAAGTAAGCATGAAATAAACCCTCATCGTCAACGGCAGCTTCGTTGTCTGTAGACCAGAGGGAATGAGACGAGACGAATTTTCTATGCTCTGCAATCAATTTTGTTACCCTCCTTTTGATATGAGAGGTTGATTTGCAAGACAAGGCATCAGTATATAATTTTATATTCTATTTATTTATTTTAATTAAGAATTTGTATTTGTTATTAAACAAGTACTCAGCTAACTTAATATAGTCTAGATCAATTCAATTCTGTTATCGATTTTGTGTTCGATATATTTTTTTATTTACAAAACTACTCTATATATATATGCGTATATTTTTATTTAACAAATTTTCTCCTTCCCTAATCTAGTCTAGAATGAACAAATATACACAGGTGATACATAATCAATGCTAAGTATATGAAAAATAAATTTAAAATGGATATATCTCCAAATATTATCAATATTTATATAAATAAGAGTTCTCTATGCGAATCATAATACATCAGTAAGCTGAGATGCTGTAAGTTAGGGTATTAGACAGCAACGCGGAGCAACGTACGCAGCAAACTCTATGAAGATTTACCGGTTTTAACGTTGCCAGTCAGCAGTTCGTTTTAGCAGTTGCGCCTGTCTATATGAGCATGCATACATACAAATATATGTGGATTTTTTATGTGTGTGTGTGTGTGTGTGTGTATGTGGGGTCGGTCTGTGTCGCGTCTGGCATTATAATGCCGAGCGCATGTTGCGTTGCCTCTCGCTTGCCCCACGCTCAGCTCCAGCTCCAGCTCCAGCCTCAGCTCTCGCTTCCTGTGCGCCCTGCCATGTCGACATGCTATCAGAGGCCGTGGCTTGGCTTGCCTTAGAGCAGCAGCAGTAGCTCGACTCAGTCTCTATTTCAGTCTCAGCAGCCGCATCGCATGCGTATCGATTTTGTTGTAGAACACTGAGAAGGGGAGAAGGAGAGGCAAGTGAGCGAGACAGGTGAGAGGACACCGCTCTATTCACCACATGTTGAGTTCGGAGCGAGTGTCAAACCCACACACATTCAATTTATCGGGGAATATAATGTGTTAATTGCTGCGGGATTTGCGCCTGTCGTTGCCCTTGCCGCTGCCGCTGCAGTTGCCGTTCATGATTGAGGCTCGTATATCTTGGCGAATTTATGTCGGCCTTATCTATGCACGCGCTGCTCTGCAATTTGATGGCCGATTTGCCAGCGATAAAGCCCGTCCCGCAATTAGGCCCTTCCCCAGTCGAACTTTCCATGGAAGCAGAACTCGCACAACTTTGTTGTGGCACTGTCCACGCCACCCCGTCCACTGAGCCACTAGACACAAGCTCCGACTCCACCTTCTGCTATAGGCCAGCGGTTATCAGCATTGACTATCAGTGAACGGCCAAGAGAGAGGGCAATAGGTAACACACAGAGAAAGAGAGAGGGAGAGAGGGAGACCTGCAAAGTAGTGCGTGTGGCAGGGCCATAAACAATCTAGCACTACACTTAAGGCCAGCCAATTGCATTCGCATTCGCATTCTCATGTCGCTGCTGGCATGTTTTTTGATGGAAAATAATTAAGTTAATGTAAAATGCATTTTCAAATTGTATAGCAAAGCCTAATTATCATGCCGTTCCATGCTTAGAACCCAACTTGCTTCACATTCACGTTCACGAACACAATTATAGATACAGTATAGAAGTATATAGTATATATATTGTGTGTACTGTGTGAGTTGGATAAATGATTAGTTGGACTTGAGGCGTTTCTGTAATACATGCTCGAATTGAGGAGCTTCAGCAGAATGAAAGGCAGATAATTTCGGGGTATTTCGCCCCTAAAGACCGAGCCGAGTCTCGACAGACTTTCATCACCCTGCACTTACGTTTATGATCTGCTCAAAATGCTGTGTGCTTTCATCGCGACTGTTGGGGCTATCGCCCCGTAATCGCAAACTGGTTCGCGCTGTTTAGCCTTCGCATTGTTGGCCAGTGTGTCAGGTCATTAATTTCATTAAAATTGCATCAAAATTTATGGCGGAGTTGCGACCAATTTGCTTGTAATCCATCAGCGCGTCGCATCGCGTTGCCAGCCCTCGAGCTCTTTTGTGTACTTTTCCGAACAGGCCCAAAACTAAATTACAACGTGGCCCTTAACATGTTAATAAAATAAAATGCGACACGCAAAATAATGAAAAGCCAACTCCGGAGCTGATCTGAATTCAGCGCAAATTCAATTACAAGCAGCTTATGCGATAAGTGGTAATGGGCCAAAGCCAAAGCCAAAGCTAAAACTGAAGCGAAAGCTAAAGCCGCAAGCCGCAAGCCGCAAGACCTAGATAAGCTGGCTACCATATCAGAGGGATCGATCTGCAGATGCACCTGCGCCTGCTAGTCACACTGGAAGATTTGGAGTCCTTCGAGTCCTTTGCATATTTATGCACGTGTGAGAAACGAGCTGAATGCGTAATTTAATAAGCAGGCGGCTAGAAGGATCCATTAACAATTTCGCAGCAGGATTAAAGGACGACTTTGGCCTAGTCATAAAACAGCAACTTAATTGTTAATTAAAGGGCGCGCAGAACGCGTACCTCTCCCCGCTTGCGTCCTGCGACCCGAGTCTTGCCGCTCGGCCTACGGCATGTCACGTCGCAGCGGCAGCTGCCTCTTGTGCAACGTCTATCAACATAATGACATTCAGTTACATGAAAAAATGTTCAGCATACTGAATAGTTTTCGACTTTCAAGTTCGGCTCGCGTCCGAAGTGTGGAAATTATAATAAATTTTTACTTTGGGCACTGCAATTATGCGGACACCTTGCTCTGGCCATATATTGCCATATTGACAGCTTGATTGATGCCTGGCCTGTGCGATCCCGACATCTGTTTAGCATTTTTGCGCCTAATCGAAAAACCGATCTAACGATTTTGCATAAGTTCAGCGATCACCAACTTCGAACTGGATAGCACAAAATTCGAAATGCAAACTTCAAACTGCAAACGGCCAACGGGTGGTCCAAGACCCAGTCCCTGTTCGAGGCCCAGCTCCAGTGCCAGTCGCAGTGAAGCAACTGCCTGGCGTTGTTCAGTGAATGCCATCAGAGACAATAAATTTCATAAATAGCTTATGCATAAAATGCCAAGCCTCCTCTCGATCCGCACACCTTCATCAGGCACCGCCCGCTGTGTTAATATTAATTGGACGACATAATTGCAGCGCACCGCTGCCCATAATAATCGACCCGGGCCAAGATGAGGAAGAAGTTGCGGCCAGCCGAAAACAAGTTTCGGGCCAATCTTCATAAAGTAGGACCAGACCCCAGACCCCAGACCCCAACTCAACTCAACTCAGCTCAACTCAACTCAAGTCCGGTAGTTGGCTGCCGCCCGGCAATTGGAATTTGTGTAAATTTGGCAAACGTTGCATTGACGACACCAAGCTGGGCAGCCAACTGGTCAGCTGGTCAACTAACTGGGAGGATTGCATGTTGGCCACTTCCATACATAATTACGGGTTGCATTTTATACTCTGACGCAAAAGGGTTTGCAGCAGTGGCCAAGCGTTATACAGCTCTTGACCGAACTTAAAGTGTGATATAATTGAAAACTGAAATAATTGACAAAGTATTAAATATAAGAGTTTATTTTTTATTAAATTAAAAATGAACATTTTTATATTTTAATTTATACACTTATAGATTAAATAATCTATAATGGTTACTATTTCGAATAATTAAACATATCTTTAAATAATGTTTTATAATGAATAGCAATAATAGTCATTTTTATTGTTTACAAAGTAGTGAAAATATTTAAATTTTATTTTTACAAATTTCTTTTATTATTTAAATTGCTTAAAATTATTATTCTTTAAAAATTATTTTTATTTCATTTAATACATTTTAAGTCTAGTAACTAATAGGACTATAATTTATTTTTATTTAGAATAAATTTGATCTAATAATAAGATATTTCATTTTGGTTTTAGTATAATTATGAATAGCAATAGTATATACTGTTACAAAACAAAAAATAATATTTTCAATATATGAAAATAATTGTAATTGTTAAATGTAATTACTTTATTTATTTGTGTTTAATAATATTTTTATTGTTACAAATAAAGCTAAAGATTTTTTAGTGAAGCGTAATTGATGCAGTAATTAGATTCTTATACTTTTCACTATTCATTTCATTTGTAACTTCTTTTTATTTCCATTTATCAATGATAACTTCACCTTGGCTCTTGCTGCAAGAGTATTGACAGTTCGGTGCGTGGATGGCTGACTTTAAATTTTCTTTGTTTTTTGGGGGGCATTTGCACTGGCTGCAAGCAGGCACAGCATGTGTGCAATTATCGGTGTGTGTCCTGACTAATTTATTGTCTTTGGCGCTGCCCTAAATCCAAATGTAATACAATATGCACATTTATCATATTTAAGTACCGAGTCCAAAAATACATCCCGTATTTATGGCCTGCTAATATGCGGTTTTAGTTTAACGGCCGTTCGGCCATAGGAGCATCGAGGAATCGGGGAATCGAGGAGGGCGTTGCAGCCTAAATGCGCTGGAGAATGCTTCCGTAAACTGGGCAAGGGCTAAGCTCGAGTGCCCGCCCTAACTTCGACTAACTGCCACGACTGACAGGCCGTCGAATGCAGCCACCAGCAGCGCCACAGGAGGGAAAGTACAGGCTGTAAGAATTTAAAATGCTTGCGCTTTAGGTTGTTTGCTCATCATCAGCAAAACGCACTCCCCCGCGACAGTACATTATTTCCATTGCAAATATTTATTTTAGGCTCTGTTTTTATTTTCCTGAAATCAGTTAAATGGACTGTGCTGTTTGTTTTGCTTGCCTTGGTGCGACAGTTTGACGCGCAGTCCTTTAATAAGCCCCGTGAATAATGGCCGAGGCTTAGGCGTGAGCCAGCGATTGCTCATGTGGGTGGTGGGCGTGCTTCACATGTGTGTGCAGAGCAAAATGGTGAGCCGTATCGGCATGCCAATTGGCTATAAAGAAAGCGGATGCGTGCCAAACGGAGTGGAGTGCTAAGTGAGGGAATCGCTGGCCTGCAGAGCCCAAAATGCAAGAGGAGACCAGCTAAAGCCGAACTAAAGACACAAAATTCTGAACCGAAGATGTTTCCCACTGCTGGCAAATGGGCAGCACAAATGTAACAAAAATTGCGCACAATTACGGGGCAAAGCCCAGGCAAGTGGTCCAACCCTCCATCGCACCCATTCCAATCGCACCTTATCCGAGCGGAAAAGAATTATTACGTTGAATTTTCTTTCATTTTTGGGCAGAGAAAAAAAGGAAAGATTTCTCGTTTTTTGATAGCGGCAGACCAAGTGTGCCGTAAGCAGCAGCCAGGACACGGCGCTGTCCACGTCTCACGTGCACATGACAGTGGAGTAAACAATTTCATTTCGCGCGGGCAGCTCAGCAAGACCGAAAGATAACTGCTACAAACGAGGCACAAGATGCTGCCTGCAATAACAACGGCAACAACAAGAACAATGACAACAGCAGCCAGGACAACAAGGACAGTACTTGAGTTCCTTTATTTTTTTCTTCATATTTTTTCTCGATTCTCATTTTTTTTTTTCTTTTTCTTTTTCTTTTTTGGGCTAGCAAACGTAATAACAACAAGGCCAACCACCACAAAAGCATAAGAAGTTGCGTAAATATATTGTCCCGTCGGTCTGTCGAGTTGAGTGTGGCGGGGTCAGGGAAGGGGGTTACCTATAAAGAGGACACTATCCAGCAGCAAGTTGTGGGCGTTGCGCAACTGAACAAGGAAGCAAATGTGGGTGAGTGCGACGCAGTTAGTCGAGCGTGCCTGGCGGCTTTTAATGCGTGCGTCTATAAATTTTGCACGCCTTTTGTGGCTGGGCAGATGGTGGGCGGTGCACGTGGCCCGGCCAGTTTCTGAAACTGTCAAATTGTTACTGTTTCGGCTCCTTTGGGGGTAGTCGAGCGACGTTCTGGCTATAGGAATTATTTATTTATTTATTATTTTTTCGGTTTACTTTGCTATAAAATCTGGGAGCAGTTTAAAATAGGGTTTACAATTTAGGATAATGTTTTTGGTAGAGATATTAAAATATTCATTTCCATTCAATAGGAACTTTATCTTCTTTGGGGGGACTCGAACTTCATCCAAATCTGGTCCGATTTCCTAGCTCTGACGATAATTCAGACGTCACTTTCTGATCGATGGACATTTGCTTCTAATTCATTGTTCTATATCAATATTTCAATCAACTCTACGATAACTTTTGAGTCAATGCATAGGTGAATTTATCTTTAAGTAATTTAATAGTTTGTACTCCAAGTGGTTCCCCCCTTGTAATGCTCCATTCTTATCTTAAGCGTGAAGGCTTAGAAGTATCTCTGACAGTTTAACCTCTTCGGTTCATCCAGCATTGGAGTAACATGATTTTACATTAATTGTGATAATTTCATCTTAGCTTTGATTCTCCTTGAAATCGTTAGCATTGACAATCTTTCTTATATTATTAGGCAAATTCTTCATCAGTTTCAGTTTCGGTATCAGAGACCTCAACTTCATCGGTAGATTCAACCTCAGAATCCTCCTCATTTGCCTGACCAGTTGATTCTATCTCTATGATTGCCGTGTCCTCTTCTACCTCTTCTTCACTATCGTCCGAGCATTGATCATCCACATCTCCCTCGGAAGAATCTTCATTTTTACTATGAGATGCTGCCTCACAATTCTTTGACTGGCCTGGCTCCTCCTCACTTGCAATATCAGTTGATTCTCCAATTGTTTCCATGGCCTCTTCTTCCTCATATTCATCGTCTTCCGAACTTTGATTTTCCATATCTCCCCCTGGAGAATTTTCATTTTCACTAAGTGCTGCTGCCTCATGATTCATTGACTGGTTGATTGGTTCCTCTTCATTTGTGACGCTAGTTGATTCTTCAATTATTTCTACCGCTTCTTCATCATCGTCCAAAGCATGACTTTCCATATTTCCTTCGGGAGGATTTTCATTTTCACTAAGGTCTGTTGTCTCACGATTCATTGACTGAGTTTGTTCCTCTTCATTTGCAACACCAGTTGAATCTCCAATGATTTCCGTAGCCTCTTCTTCACTATCGTCAGAACTTTGTTTTTCCATAGTTCCCTCGGAAGAATCTTCAGTTTCACTAAGGAATACTGTCTGACAATTCATCGACTGCGTTTGCTCCTCTTCACTTTCAGCGCCAGTTAATTCTTCAATTATTTCCATAGTCTCTTCATCACCATAGTCCGAACTTTGATTTTCCATATCTCCCTCGGAGGAATCTTCGTTTTCACTTGGGGGTGCTGCCTCAAAATTTGATTCTTCTTCCTCGGCATCGTCTGAACTTTGATTTTCCATTGCTCCCTCGGAAGAATCATCATTTTCACTAAATAATGCTGCTTCCTCACAATTCATTGACTGTGTTTGGTCCTCTTCATTTTGATCACCAGTTGATTCTTGAATTGATTCGTCTTCTTCTCCATAATCCGATCCTTGACTTTCCATAGCAGTCTCGCTAAGTGCACTAGCTCGTTCTTCTGATCCCTCTTCTGCACCATCGTTCATGTCTACCTCGGAAGAATCTTCATTTTCCCTAAGGTATGCTGCCTCACGGTTCATAACCTGGGTTGGCACCTCTTCATTTTCATCACCACTTGATTCTCCTGTCGTTTCAGTAGTCTCTTCTTCTTCCTCCTCCTCCTCTTCTTCTTCTTCTTCTTCTTCTGCTTCTTCCTCTTCTCCTTCAATCCCATGTTCATCATCGTCCATATTTCCCTCGGAAGAATCCACATATTCTACTTTATTACCATATACTTGATGTTCATCTTCTTCGGAATATAAAATAATAGAATTTCCTTCTAAATTAATACCTTCCATACAAATAACATTGTCTGATTCGCTGTCTTCCGATTCTTCAGATATTTCTGTTCCTTGATCACTCTCATCACAATCAATATCGGAGTCTACTAGTGGGCTTGAGCCATCAACAGACTTTTCAGCAACTGAACTAGTTAATGACCCAGATTCGTCTTGATGAACATACTCGTTATCGCGTTCGCTTGTTTTTTCAGGGCTGTCAGCATTATTGGCAACACATTCATGGGATCTTTCAAATGGTTTATCATTTGCGACATCAGAAACTTTGTCCTGTTCAGCTTTCGAATTCTGATCTTTCATGTTTGAGTTTTCAATGTCATCCTCAGATGATTCTTCATCGACGTCACTTATTGTTTCTGGCTCATCACCTGTAGAATCT
Source organism: Drosophila arizonae (assembly GCF_054131065.1). Lineage (NCBI taxonomy): Eukaryota > Metazoa > Arthropoda > Insecta > Diptera > Drosophilidae > Drosophila > Drosophila arizonae. The sequence goes on along the minus strand of NC_142924.1, from coordinate 23,577,789 downwards.
TCATCGTCGGGATATCTTAATAATTTTGTGTCTTCACTATCATCGTCTGAGCAATTGAAATATTGTTTTGTCAGTGTATCCCTGTTTTCATCATCTTCACCATCCGAGGACTCATCCTCCGAGCTACTGAACGAGTCCTCGTCTTCCATCTCCTGATCGTGGTCTATGATTTGCAAACAATTTGGTTCCAATTGACTGTTGGGCTGCTGAAAACACGCCTTAAGCTTTAGAATATCCAGAAACTCTAGCCACTCTGAGTACATCCTATCAGCTGTTCGTTTTGGCTCGTTATCTGTTAGCTGGACACAGAAGCCTAGCAAAAGGTTTCTTCGTGTAATACGTAACTTATAGAAGGGTGTACCTCTGCTGGAATATGATTTAATCAGAAAATCATTAGTGGTTAGCGCAGGTCGGTTAATATCTGTATCCGGGTTGTTCATCGCCTTTAATTTTTCAGGATCATATTCCAGCACCAAGCGTTCAAAGTCCCAAAGGCTCATCTTACAATCATGTCCACCAACAATGAACATTTTGTTATCTTTCCCAAACTCAATGCTGTTGATTGCCGCGGTGTGGTGGGGCAGCCAGCGAACCATTTCCTCTTTATCAGTATCCCAAAGAATCACATAGCTATCATCACCTCCGGAGACCAAGTAACGTCCGCATATGGAGAACGCGAGAGCATTGATGGAGTTCCTGTGCACACTGAAGATGCGAACTTGAGTGGCTTTCACAACGTCCCACAAGCGGACCGTGCAGTCGGCTGAGCCAGTCGCGAGGTAATGCCTGTTTGGATGGAACTGGCAGATGGTGACCTCGGCTAAGTGCCCCATAAGTATGCAGACTGATTTCTTGCTGTCCTGCGTCCAAATGCGCGCCGTGCGATCGTCCGAAGAGGTGGCAAAGAAGTAGCCCAACGGAGCATATACAACGCTGTAGATAGCGCCGCAGTGTCCGGGGTAGATGACGATGCAGCTCCAGGATAGCAGGCACCAACAACGAACAGTTCGATCCTGTGAGCAGCTTAGTAGGAAACGGTCGTTCGGTGAAAAACTACACCCATATATGGGTCCTTGGTGGCCATAGAGTGTACGTCTCAATTTTCTCTTGGTGGCATCTAACATGCTGTCATCTATGCCGGAGATGCCAGTGTCGAGCCTCTTCAGGCATTCTGCCGGCTTGAGCTGCGCCAGCTTTGAGGAAGTCAACGAGAAAATATGGATTATGGAAGAGTCGGTGCCAACGGATAGCATTGTTGTCTTGCTAGAGAAGGAGGCGCATATTACGGTCTCTGAACTTTCTTGCGCCGTATATAGGTAGGCCGATGGCAGGCTCAGACGGGTAAGTGGTACGCGCCGCTCCTCATCATCCTTTTGTCGTTCTTGGTCCCAACGCTTCGGAGTAGGAATGTAGAGGCGATTGCCTATTGGCAAATACTCATTTCCAGCTGGAGAGCTTTTGTCCTTCTTGAAACGCCTACGCTTCATGGGTCGCGGGCTACTTTCCTTATTTTCTTTAAATGTATTGGGAGTAGCCCAGTATATCTTTTCCAAAATAGGCGAACCAATGCGATTGACTTGATGCGGCTCCTCGTTTTCATCATAAGGACTTAGATCGAAATGTCTAAGGAATGTCGCCTGTAATGAACGGCTCCAACGCTCCATGTGGAGCAGTAGCACGTAATAGGTTTCTTCGAGCATGCAGAACTGAATTTTCTCGTCAGAGAGCAGCCTTTTGGCCTTGTTTGGCAAGTCACCTGGAGTCTGTAGTATCATTAGCTTACCCACCCGTGCTACGTATGAGTGATCAATGTAACGCATGGAGCTCTCCACAAAAGACTTGCCTTTCCGGTACTTTCCGCAGGAAACCATTCGTAGGTAGGCCAACGTAAGAGTCGGATACATGAGGCTGTATATTTCGTACTTGAAGCGGTTGGGAACTTGGTCCACAATCTTGCGAATTTTATGAAACAGTTTCTCGTAATCGTTCAGCACGTTTGAGTGGGGAAGATCGGAGCCAAAGGCGTCCTCTTTATTGTCGGGCTCAAGCATGTTGCCTTCAATACTGCTATCTTGTTCGTAAAAGTCCTTAGCGACTTTTTGGCTAGGTTTCTGCGGCTTTGCCTTTCGTCGCCACACCAACTCCTCAGTATCCGACCCTTTTGCAGAACGTGGCGGAGAAGCAATACTAGCGGCTTTTATGCCACGCTTCGCTTTATTCGCATACATTTTTGATAAGTTTGACAAGTATGTTATCGTGGTCTCTTCAAAGTCTCGCTTCTTATCAGAAGATATCGTCTGAGGAGATTCTTTTGTGTGCGGATCAGTTGGCTGATTGACATTGGGCATTGTGGGCGGCTCAGGATAAGGCAGCTTTGGCTTTTGATTGGGTAAAGTCGTACTGGTTGATTGCGAATTCGGGAGTGGGCTCTGTACATTCAATGGTTTGGATAGTAGACTAAACGTGCGAAGAATATAAAAGTGAAATGTGAGTTGGATAAAATATATAACATATAATAATGTGTGCAGCACCTGATGTTACTTGAATTGGTCTTTTTGGGAGCAGCCGTCTGACTCTGCTTGCTCTGCTCGGTAGATGGAGCTGGCGTCTGCGATGGTTTTGAATGACCTAAGCTAGTACTTGTTGGGCCAAGAGCTACGGTGATAAAATATTCTTCAATATCTGTGGAACGGAATGGTGCAGCGATTGAGTCTCACCTGTAGTCTCCATGCTCACAAGCTCCTCAACCAAATCGACCTTATTAGCAATTCCTGAGTTGCTGTCCGATGAATGTGACTCGTCATTGGACTCACTTGTGTGTCCTGCACTTGATGAGTCTTCAGAGTCGGAGTCATCAGTAAAGTCCACATCAGAATAAATGCAGCCACCTATATTAATTTTAGATTTTGAGGCCTTATCATCCTTATCATCATTTTTGCTGTCGTTTGTTTCCACTTTTTTTTTAACCATTTCATTTTCATGAATTTCATCCCGTTTTCTGGCCATACTATCATGTGAAAACCCGTCCAGACAAGCGGGCTCTCCACCCAGGCTATCAACGTTTTGAACGTTGTCAACTGTCGACTCTACGTCATTCACAACATTTATTCCCCACTCAGATGTAAACATGCCCATATCGTATGGGGCTTCTGTTATCGGATTTGCACACAGGTCAGGCTCGAGATCATATTTAGGCTTCTGCTCAGAGCCAATTATTTCAAGCTCATTGAAATCAGATGGTGCCACAGCCATCGGGCTTATTGGGTCCTCTAAATTATACGGGGATAATAATGGCATATCCGCTGATACTGGCAAAGTATCAGCTGATGGCTCCGGGAAATCCAGTGATGCTAATGATTTCGGATCATCCACTGCAATTTCCATTGCCGAGTCTCCCAAAGCGGCTGGTTCGTTTGAGACGGGGTCTTCATTAGTGACAATGCTTTGAATTCCTTTTATATCTGAACTTAGAGATTCACACTTCGGCCTATTTGTGACAGCCGAACGCTGCAAAAGAATTATTTAATATACATAACATATTATTAAATATTTTTATTGACTTTTCAAAAGATTTCATACATTCGTGTCGTTATTTTTGTCATCATCATCTTCATTGCATAATCTCTGCCTTTTGCGTCGTGCACTTCCATCATCGGACGATTGTCGCTTTTTTCCGTTTTCATTATCCATTATTAAGTTGATTTACAGAGAATCGTAACCATTTTATTGAACTTCAGTTATTAAGGATATAAAAGCACCAGAAAAGTAGAATTACTGCAAAACTCAGAAAATTAGAGACTGTCGATTCCAAAACTTGTCACAAGTACCAATTGATGTGAGCAATTATCGGGATACTTTGTTATCGACTTATCAATTAAATGGAAATGTCACAGATTTGAAAGTCACAGAACCAACGTATTAATGTAACTGACATTAGAGCTCATCTCCATGTTCATTTATCTCAGAATACTTTTATCCTGACCCCATAGGAAAATACAAATGCTTGGCATAGTCGCTTATTAAAACTAATTTAACTTTTTTGTTTATACTGATTCAAGGCCGAGTATTCTCTCATATAGTAACCACAATGTTATTGGATATGTTGTTATATGAATATCACAATTTTCTGCATAAGATATAGGAGATAATATATATTGTACAATACATAATAAGAAAGTATTTCGTTACAGTATTCAGTAAATCACTTCATTACTCTGTACTTCTGATCCTCTATAGTCCAGAAAAATATACTCAGTTGCTCTGCGTACTTTGAACTCATTAATATTTATTAATCATTATATTTAACTATTTTATTTATCTAATTATTATTGAATGCAATAAATGTAATAAAAAACACTTTTATTGTCTACATTATACAGATATACGAAATTGGCTACAAATAAAAGCAAATTCAAGCGATTGACTGCGCTGGAATGTGACAGCGGATTGCGATATGTCGAGTCTGAGGTAATGGATAGCATGTGTAGCTACTTGTGGAGCGCGAAGGCAGCTGGGCCTCGTCTTTTGGACAGCTTGAATGCTGCAGTAAAATGAATGCTGCATCGGCGGGTTGCAGTCACCGAGAGTATTGGCATACACAAATGTCAGAACTCAAGGGCTTTCATTAGGCGCAGACAATTAGAAATAAAGCCACATTATGCGCAGCCACAATAAAAGCAGACAAAATCGCGAGCAAATCACTTGAAATGCAATGCAGCCCGTAAATAAATCACATCGCCTCGGTTTGGATGGGAGCGAGTTTATGCAACTGCAAAATAATCCATTGTAAAGTGTCGAAAAAGTGCAATTGAAATGCAAATCAATGCAAATCGATACTTGAATCATCATCAACAGCAGCAAAGATAAATGATTCATGCGCCGCACCCTGCACGCCGTTCGCCGCACGCGAGCCACATTCAAATGCAAATACGAATGCAAAATTTTGCATGAAAACTCGATTTTGGGCGGGGCTTGCAGGAGCTGCGGCCGGCGGCAAGGGCGTCCCGCTGATGTGCTAACAATCAAATCAAAATAAAACTGCACCGCACAACAATAAAAATTGCAGCCCAAAACAAAAACACAGCAAACAATGAGATACACGCAGGGGCACAAAGGTGAATGTGTTGGCAGATTTCTGCACTTCCGGTTAACTGTTGCTAATTTGATTAGAGAGTTAGAAGGCAGCTTGCGAAAGGGCAGCCATGCCGGCCTGTGAGCATTTGTTGGCGTCGATTTCGTTTCGGACTGCTAACTTATGCAAATGTTGCTCTGTGATTTATGTGCAGACGTCTGTGGTGGGCCTGGCAACTCTGTTCCTTGGGGACAAGGAAAAGGACGGCTGAGAGTCTGTAAATTGAATCTAGGAATTCGTAGTACTTAATCGTTTCACACGCGTTGCGCTTTTGCACATCCGTCGGTGTTTTCTTATTCAAATTCAAACTCAATCATATCCTGTCATAAGGCTCGAGCCTCCTTTGTCTGCCCATCACAAGTTGTTTGTGCTTTCGCTTAACCCCTTTGAGCTGTTTGTCCTCGCATCCTGAGCATATCCCAGACATTGTCATGCTAATTGCCGGGCATGAGAAGTCTGACATTCAAGTCTGAGAACTTTTAGGCAGCCAGGTAGGCTTCTCGCTGATCGAGTTGAATTTATTCAGGATGTGTCTTCATTCAGTATGTTTCTACATTTCATTACGTGAGGTTCTTAAAATGATTTGTAATTGTGCTCCGCACTTGTGTGAAATGATGTTAAATTATAAATTCCACTCCAGCTCGATGCCAAGTAAATATTATAAAGAGCACAAGGCAATAAAATAAAAAACCAATACTCCAGCTTATCGTGTTATCGTGTTCGGAGAAAAGTCGTATCCACGCCTCGGCAGCCTTATAAAGAGCGGGCATTAACACGGCCTCTGACGCAATTTAACACCAATTAGAATATCCGTTACATCTAATTATTGTAAGCGCGCCCAGAAGCAAGCCACTTGTCAGGGACCAAATTAAAGAAAAACATCCACAAGGAAACCACAAAAGACAAACCAAAGACAGGTCGTTGTCCGTCCGTCGCCATTTGTGGTTGCCAGGACATTAACAATGGCAACTACCCAGCAAGAAAAACAACAACGTCAACGACACGAAGAACAAGTCCAAATGGCGCTCATAAAACAACAGAGCAGAGCCCGGAAAAGCCATGAAATATGACGAAGATGGAGCCTGAACCAGGGGGCATCGGAGTTGCCGCCTGAACCGCAGCTGTGTTGTTGGTTATTTGGGTGGCTGTGCAGCTGTGTGTGGGTGTGAGTCTGAGTCTGAGTGGGAGTGTGGAGGAACATTTCTTAATTTCCAACAATTTACGCTGAAAGCTTTCAGCGCTCAAATGACGCACAGTGCCGAGCGCTCGTCCTTTGACAGTGTCCAGGCCAGGGCGACGATGATCTAACGCCATTATTTCGCTGCCAAACGACAGGCAGTTGTTAATGGGGCTTACCACTTAAGCGCGACGGCGTAAAATAAACACACAGAGTCCTGCCCCGCCCACTCGGTCGTCACGGATGTCCTGGCAAATTAATTAACATAGCGCGCGCTCTCGCCTGCCTGCAGCGCTCCTTCGGCATTGCTTGGGGCTCTTCGCGTTTTCTTATTTTCTTGTCCTTCGGCGGTTTTTTCTGGCCCTGTTTAATTGTGTGCTACTTCGTTCTGTGTGCGAGGAAGTCGGCCAACGGCAGTTTAACAATTAGAAAACGTTTAAAGCTCGCCCAACTTTGAGCTGGGTAGTGGGTTTCCTTGGTTCCGTTGATTACCGGCCAGGGCCCACAAGCTCCGGCTGGATACATTGTGCACACACGGCACGTTCCTGCATCCGTTTGACACCTTTGTGACCCGTGGACAGGAAATGAGCTGCCCCGTACGTGACTAGCTTCAGTAAACTACGTCTTTGAAAATATTCATTGGTCTGATTTTCGGCTGCGACATTTCGGCGGCATTTTCTAAGCCGCTGCAGGTTGCTGGTTGCAGGGGGCTGAGCGCCAGCAAACGAGTTATCCACGCAAAGGCTTCCGAATTTAAGGTGTGCCAGCGCACTGTGCCAATTGTGTCTTGTGCCACTGCTTAAAATTCCGAATTTGTGCACTCGCTCAATTTCCTTGAGTCTATAAAGTAATTACCCCCAAACAACTGAAAGATTCGGCATAAATTTGCTGCCGTGGCGGCCAAGCGGCCAGGCAGCCAGCCAGCCAGCCAGACGACCAGGTCCTGCCGGTATAATTAGTGGCCCATTGAAGCTGCTACGTGACAAGGAGAGCGCCTTGTGGCAAGGACAAACCTTGAGAATCGGCCAAGCGTCGGCCTTCCATAATTGCAATTAAAATGTACGCCAGGATGCTCGCGCGCGAAGAGCAAACACTTTGGGGCAGCCAGAAAAAATAAGTAACAGAAAATTGTGCAAATTAAAATATAATTAGAGATAAACAAGCCAAAACAAGCGGCAAAAGGAGCTGGCAATTAGTGGCAGAGTTCGCATAGACGGTGGCGCCGCCTGTCGGCCAGCGGCGGTTGTGCACGCACTTTCCACTGGAATTGTGTGACTGGAAGTGAGCGTTCCCTGCAGGCACAGACCACCCCTACCGCTCAACCACCGTGAGGGCTGGCGTGTGTGTGCGAGCGAGTAGGCAACAAACGCTCAGCGAGCAGGAGCATGTGAGACAGGAAGTCGCAGTCGTTGTCTCTGTCGCTGCGCTGCCGACGCTGCGGCGTCGCGGCGTTGCTGCGTCTCTGCTACCTGGCAACTAACGAGGCAGTAATTTTGTGAGGCAGCTAATGCTGCCTCAAAGACCTACGCCGAACTGCTGCGTCAGCTTCTGGAGCGTCGTCTTGGCTACTTTAAGCCAACCTCGTCATCGTCTTTCATATTAAGTATACGCCGCATCGCAGCGCGCCTTGCTCATGTGAGCATAGGGGAGGGCTGGGCAGGGCAGGGCTGGCTAGGCTGGGCAGGACAGGGTAGATATATATTTGGACTGGCAGCAAGCAGAGGCCTCGGCTCGTGAGGGTCGTTTTTTTTTTTAATTTTTTCTTTTGGCTGAGGCCACACCTTCCGCAGGGGTGATTGAAACTGAAATTTCAGTCGACGCCGCTTTTACTTTTGTTTGCTTGGATTTTCGATAGAAAAAAGCAGCATTTTTTTTTTTACTTGTGTATAAATAAAAATCTACATTGGGTGGGAAACGAAATCTGCTTTATGAAATGTCAAAACTTCAAAGCAAATTTTAAGTTAAATGCAAGAAAATGAGAAAATATACACTCGAGTGCGTATGAAGAAAAATGTTCGACTCTGCTGCCAGCACCGCGTGCTTCTTCCTCTTCCCCTCATCCTCATTCTGCTGTTTGTTTTGCGCCAGTTTTCCATTGTCCATTGCACGTCGTTAGAGGTTTGTTGTTGTTGTTGTTGTACTCCTTGTTGTTTGCTGTTTGAGCTGTTGTTGATAGCCTTTATTAGTTGTTGGGCCCAAGCTTAGGCGCTTTACATTTTCTTTTGCACTTCCGGTTTGGGCAAACAGCAAAAAAGTAGATGCGAGATTTGAAAACAGGATTTGCATTGAGGTCTTGCAGGTTTCTATAAAAAGTTTGCTACATGAAAACAAACAGATATAAGCTTGGGGTTCTCTGTAGATCGTGTCAGAATATTTTATTAAAAAAAAATGTCTAGTATTAGTTGGATTTTCATAAACTTTGTTTATTTTATTTTTATTCATTTGGTTTATATGCTTATTTTATTGATTGTAATTTTTTATTATATTTAATTCATATATGATTAAATTTTTTTTTTTCATTTTAAATTATTATATATATATATATATATATATATATATATATATATATATATATAGAATTTTTTTAATATGTATTTATATATTTTCCTTTTTTAATTTTATAAATATTTAATTAAATTATTGCATTTTTTTTACTTTATTTATCATATTTATTTTTCATTTATTTTTTATTGTTTAATTTAATATTTATTCTATTACACGAAATATATACGGTATTCGTCCGTCGGCTTTTTACAAAGAAAATGCCAAATTCATTTCTGTTTCTTGTTTCTTCTCTTCTCGTTTCCTTCTGGTATATATATATATTTTTTTTTTTTTTTTACAAGATTTTATTAAAAAATTGTATATTAAATCAATTGCGTGCAGCTTTTGGTTGGGGTGTCGAATGTGCTCATGCATAAAGTGGGTGGCCGAAGAAGGGCCCCACATTAAATTGTATAAATCATATTATGGTCATGGGAAACGGAGCATTTAGTAGGTTGCTTTGCACTTTAAGATATTTAAAGCAACAAAGACTAAAACAATTAAGACAACGGTAATTGAGTTATTATTTTGTTTAGAGCATAGCAATCAACTGCCCCATTAAGTGTTAATATTTTGACATTTATGTCAAGCTGTTGCGGAAATAAAATAATATCCTTAGTGCATTGCTATTCAGTCAACATTATATTTTCATCATTTATTCATAAAAAACATAAATGGGAAAGACGGTTGAATTTCGGTTGGCTACCATTATTAGGCTCGTTCGATTCTGTGGCACCAATCGTAATCGCACCATAGTCTCTTTTCTCTTTTTTTATACCCTGAACCCATTGAAAATGGGAAATCAGGGTATAATGGTTTTGTGAAAAGTATGTAACAGGCAGAAGGAATCATCGCAGACCCCATAAAGTATATATATTCTTGATCAGGACGACGAGCTGAGTCGATATAGCCCTGTCCGTCTGTCCGTCCGTCCGTCCGTCCGTCCGTCCGTCCGTCCGTCCGTCCGTCCGTCCGTCCGTATGAGCAAAAGGATCTCAGAAGATATAAGAGCTAGAGAGCTGAAATTTGGCAAGCATACTCGTGTATACCATAGGCAGTACAAGTTTGCTTTATTTTTTCGATAACTCATCCGATAACTTTTTTATCGAGAATAATCGAAAAATCGACAATGTTTTTTCAGCTTATTTTGAACACTTTTAGACCTGGAGACTTCAAATTTGCGTTGTATATAAAGTTAATGGATACAAAGATTTTGTAATTTACAGATTTTGGATACCACGCCCCCTTCGCCCCCAATTTGTAAAAAACGCATTTCAAGTACTAGAGACTTGTGCTTTGAAATGTACACACATTTAAGCCATATGATTACGCTCTAAAAGTTTCATTAAGATCGTATGTCTACAAAAGAAATTATTCAACAAATAAATTCTCGTTATATTGCCCACACTGCAGTGCAGCCCAAGCGCAGCCGCTGCTAGCTGCGCAGTTTGCAAAGCGCGTGCTTATACGTGCATGTGTATGTATGTGTGCATAAAAGAAGTCCAGAATGATTAGAATATCAGTTTGGAGGGTTCAGGGTATCTCCTAGTCGAGCAGTCTCGACTGGAGCCTTCTTACTTGTTTTTTTTTTTTCTGCTGGCCAAGTCGCAGGACGAACGTGCACTAACTGCAGCAGACATGCTTCTATTGTCGATGGCGACTGCTCAGCAATTGGCCAAGGCCATCTACAGTCTCAACACAGAAGTTAACTGAATTCTCTGAAATATTAATATTCACACGAAAAAAAATACTAATATTAGGTGGTTGAAATGATGTATTAATAATATTCAAGCATCCCAATATTTTACTAGTCTACTATTTATTAATAAAAGCATATCAGCCCTGACTACAAATGAAATCAATTATCAACATCTCATTATCCTGCCACATGGCTATCAGACGATAGATATATGGGTAAGATATTCGCTTTTGTTTTACAAAATTTGCTTCACATGATTTTAGGATGATGTGTCAGTTCACTTGGAATGTAACACGTCTCATATTGCATCAGTCTCTTCACATATCTAATTGCCTAGTCAGATCTCTCGGGACTACTTTCCCCGATTTTCCTCAAACTCCAATATGTTGCATTTGAAGTTCAGTTACAGCTGGCAATGCATTTCTATGAGATGGTCATCCTGATGCCTACAAAGCATAAGCTTCCAGAATGATGGACGGGGGATGAGGTAGTGCTGCTCCGCTGATTAATTTCAGCTTTTTGTCTAATGAACTTGCCCGCAAGAATTTAATAAACATCGCTCTGAAACTTTATTGGCCACAAAAAAAGGAAAAAGAAAAAACTGACGTCTGCTACAAAGTGCGCTAAAAAAATTGTGAAACCTTATAAATGACCGACTAGAAAATACCGTGGCATCTGTGTTAAACGAGTGAAATTAATTGACATGACCAAAAAATTGTCTCGATCTACGTGGGGAACGAAGAATTATATAGTATATAGTTTATAAATTTAACTTGATTACTTTTAGTGAGGACCTCTACACGAATACAAAAAGAAATAAAATCGATTTATATATTGTATTAGAAATTCTTTGAACGAACCTCGTTCGTCTTCGTTATACCTTCTTAGGCGCATGATGGCTGCAGGGTATAAAGTGAGCAAGCAAAGGAAAAATCATCTCTGCTAAGTTGTAAAAATTGTCTTTTAATGCCACGAAAATCCAGCAGATTGCCACGTAGTGCTAATAAAATAAAGTTATGCCCAGGCATAAAAAATCTACACAAAATTGTGAGAAATAGTGTGCGGTGCGTTTTTATTTGAATTTTCATCCTCTTTTTCGAATCAAAAAAAAAAAAAAAAAAAATGGCGTAGAAAATTGTGCGCGCGCGCAAGTTGGGCCGAGCTGGGGCGCTAAACGCATCATTAATCAAATGTCCGGCGCCTAAGAACCGTTATTCATCATTGCCCCGGGATAAGGCGGACCCAAAGCATCTCGAAAGACGCCATATTTGTTCGCTCTGTGAATATTTTTGTGGAAAAAGTGAATTTCACTTATGGATAGGGCATACGAAACTATATATTATATTTTCAGCTAGGGTCTGTGAGGAGCGGCTTGGGAAACTCGGATTTTTAATCACTGAGATCGACAACTATCTTAACAAATAATTAAAACACTCTGCACTTGATGTTAAAAGTCATATTCAATATAAATACGAATCTTTTATCACAAAGAAATATCAGCTCATGCCTAAACGTTGTCAGCAAGGTAGCTGATTTATTGTATCTCATTTGAGATACGGTAATACCCCACAATTTCTCTCAAGAAATATCCAAGGAGCCACACGTTTATCTCTAGCAATAGGCTAAAGTCCGAAAAAAAAAATAAGAATTTTAGCCACCCTAATGGTCCATATCAATTTGGCTCAAACACATCCTGTGGTTGATGGCTTTCTTCTTCTTCTTCTTTTCTTAGACTGTTTTATCCTTACTTTTTGCTTAAGACTCAGCCCGTTTTTAATGTACTAGACGGCATTCGGGAGAAGCAACTTGCTTTTGTGGCCAGTCGCAATATTTTTAACATCATAAATCAGGCTTATATTTCAGTAAATCATCAAACATGCGACAACTTTTAAGGGCCACTGTTTGCGCTGCGCCAATGCCAACTGCTAATGCTGCTAATGGAAATTGTACATTAGAGATTGCCGCCTGTCGACGGTAGTTGATGGTTTCGATGTTTTGTTTTTAAAAATGTTTTTTTTTTTTTTTTTTTTTTTTTTGAGTTTGGTTATCACAACAGCATCAAATGTTGCTTGAACACCCCTTCAAGTGTCAGTTACATATTGTCGAGACAACAAAATGCTTCACTCTTCATGCAGCAGGAAAACGAGTCCCAAAAAAATGAATGAAAATAAAAAATCAACGTAAAAAGGTTTTGAGAATGGAAAAAAAAAAGAAAATGTTTCAGAACAAAATTTGCATACGCAGCAACCGATGAGGCAGCAGCTGAACAGGATGCGGTCTGGATGCGGAAGCGGACCAGGATGCGGTCCTTTTGCTATTTGCTGTTGTTGTTGCTGCTGTTGCTGTTGCTGTCGTAGTTTTTGTCTATGCAGGAAGTGTGTGCACATTGGAAATATTGTTGAAACTCTGTAAAAACAACGTCAAAGAAATAGCTACAAAATACCGCTAAACTCTGCCAGTCATTCGACAGCTGTCCAGCCAAAAAAAAAATGTGAGTATGAAAAAAAAAAAAAACAAAAAGAGTTCGCTTTTCCAGAAGCAGCCAACCTCCCCTTAATTTGGGTATAATTTTTTTTTTCGTAAATTAAATAGAAATCATATGCAAATTTAAATTGAGTTTTCGATTAACCCTAAAAAGGCAGCCGCGCCCAGCGAACAGAACAAAATCATATTTAGTTACACGTAGCCAGGGAATTGGCTCTCACTCTCATTCGGTTTTCGATTTCACGTCACGTCGACGTGTTTAAGTACGCATCATTTGCTGTTTGTTGTAATTTAATTGGTTTGCCTTTCGACAGGTAACTTGCACCAGCCTCAGCCTCAGCCTCAGTCTCAGACAGAGTCTCATGCTCAGCATCTGCCTAGCCTCTGGCTCTGTTGTCAATGAGGCAACTAATTTATGCTGCAGCGAAAGGGTTGAAGACTCTTTATTCCTTTGCTCGGCTGCACGTGCATCCTTCTCGAGGAGTTGCGTTATTAATTATTATTCTAATTAATAGCAAGGAGCAGACGATGTGACGCTTAATAAAAAATATAAAAACCAGAACGCCATCCTGTTATCCTGCCAGCTTGCCAGCCTGCCAATTTGCATATGAGTGACACAACAGGACATTTGCTTCCTGTCACGCAGCCTGCAAGCAGCCACTGACAAAGGCCAAGGCGTCGATGAGACTGGAGTCAAGGCACGTTTTCTGAGAGTGGCTGCCTCGAGGAGCAGCAGGCCTCATGCATTATGCAAGTGAGGCGAAAGACGCGTGAGAAACTCTCAGGATGCTAATTGTCAGGGTCGATCTATGTGTGCAGCTGCCCCGTGTGTGATAAGCAAACAGTTTATATATCTAATCTATTAGCGGATTACTAATCGAGCAGCTCAACAGGTTTCCACAACAGCTCATCAAATCATCAATGCTATTTGCAATATACAAAACGCCCCGACAATTTGCCAAATGCTGAGCTCTTAAACCTATTGATAGTTTCGAACCCTCGCGCTCAACCCTCGTGTATTGGTGTTTGCCAATCGCCTATCGATCGCTTGCAGTTTTGCAAATTGACTGAGTCAAATGTCAAAGCAATTAAGTCACAAAATCGAATCCCACTGCTGAGGGTCGCCATCCCCTCGCCAACTTTCTAAATGTGTGTTCTGTCTTTTGTGTGTGCGTTCTCTTTTGTGTCATTTGCATTGTCATGTTTGCTAATTCCCCTTGTTGTGTGTTGCCTTTTTGCGCCTATTTTCGCAATTTCACTTTCACCACAAGCCGCTTTCTTTTGTTAGCGGCCCCGGGGGTAAGCCTCGGCTCAAAGTGTGCCAAATTTTTGGGCGTGCTAATTATGAAGTGCTTATGACAGCATTCAGAGTCGGATTACATCTTGTTTGCGTTATATTCAATTAATCAACAACGCGATGAAAGGGAACCGTGTGAAAGAGAAAAGTATTGTAAATATATCTTTAATATATAAATTCCAAGTCTATTTTTATTTACAAGCTTTATTTGGATTCCAATCAGCGATTGTTTGCCCTCTTTAATATAATTTTAGTATATTCAGTTAATAAAAAATTGCACATGCAAGGTAAAGGTTTTATTATTTACAAGATTTTAATTCAGAAATTGCTCAGGGACTTTAATGATCTGAGAGTATTTTTATTACAATATTCAATTAATAAATATGAGGAATATGATGATGTTAAAGGAAAAGGAATTAATTTTTGAGTAGGCTAGGTCTCATAATTATTATGGTTATTATTTACAGGCTTCATTTTGATTTCAGCTTTTATATTATTATTATATTTAATTTATTAATAATATGATACTTTACTGATATGGGAAATATAAATATATTTAAGACTTAGAAACTTTTGTTTTGTCATATGATTTGCATGATGGTATGTATGATGGATCCTTGCCAATGGCAAATCGAGATATAATATTTTTATACAAACGTATGTAACAAGTAAAAGGAGGCGTGGCAGACCACAATAATGCATGTATATGTTTCCTGATGGGCTGAGTTGATGCAGAGATCTCGTAAGCCACAAAAGAAAAAGAGAAGAAGAAGAAGAAAAAGGAGAATTCAACAGATCGTCGAGTGAAGCAATCTGGACTATAACACAATTAATATTATAATGTTTACTATAAATAAATATGTAATATATAAATAATGCAAATAACAATTTACAAGAAATGTGGATATATTAACATACATATGCGTATTTGCAAGCGAAAAGCTTTGATGGTCCGACAATAAATAGTAAATATTAAAATTATTACCAAGCAATGAAGGCTAAACAAATTAAGACCACGCTAATTGAGCCATTATATAGTTTAGAACAACGCAATCAATTGGCCTATTAAGCTGTCAATATTTTGACATTTGTGTGAGGCTTTCGCTGCTATAAAAGTAATATCCTCCGTGCACTGCCATGCAGTCTACGGAACGGCTTCTCTGGTTTCGCGTCCCATCATTCAGACTTAGGACATCAGCAATGGCGAAGACGGCTGTATCTCGGTTTGCTACGATTATTAGAGTTATTCGATTCTGTGTTAAGTTCTGTGGCACCGATGTCTCCAATCCTAACTATCGTATGTGGGCATGGACTTATGTCATCACTGTCACGATATTCGCATACTTCGGGTTCACCGGATACACAGTGTATATGGCCGTGCAGATGAGGGAATTCGCGAACATTTTGCAGGCACTTGCGACGGCTGGCTCGGGCGCTCAAGGACTAGTAAAGCTTGTGTGCTGCGTGGGTAACGCTTCGTTAATACGAAATATACAACACACCTACGAGTCCATGTACAGGGAGTACGAGGGCAGAAGCGGCGAATACACCAAGTATCTGCACCAGCGCATCAATAGCTTCTATTACCTTGTGCTAGGCTTCGTCTTTATCTACACAATTACGGTCATCATCATGATCTGCTTTCCCCTGTACGAGCTCATCGTCTTGAGCAAGAGAGCCATGATCTTGCACTTCCTGATACCAGGCATCGATCACAACTCCGACACTGGATATGTGATTATGTTTGGCATCCACTCCGTGTTCTTGATGTTGGGCGCATTCGGCAACTTTGGCGGCGACATGTATCTATTTTTGTTCATTATTAATATTCCGCTGCTGAGGGACATATTTAGTGAGAAATTCAAAGAGCTCAACGAGCTGGTCGTGCAGCCAGACAAGTATGAGGAGATGCATGCCAAGCTCTGGGATCTGCTGGACTGGCATCAGAAGTACGCAACGTGAGTATTTCACAGAGCAGTCCCAAGCAGTCTCCTCCGGATTTTGATTTATTGTAGAATATTGCGAGGGACAAAGAAAGTATACACGGCTGTCATGTTTGTCCAGCTCATATCAACTTGTTATGGCATTCTGTTCACTATCTGCTGCATCTTCATGAGAAACTGGCCCACAGCGCCATTCTACTTACTATATTGCTTCATCGTGCTCTACTCCTTTTGCGGTCTGGGCACCATTGTAGAAAACACGGTAGGCGCATTGACTAAATAATATTCCTAATGTATATGATGCATTTCTTCATAGAACGAACAATTCACAAATGAAATTTACTCGAACTGCCTGTGGTACGAGATGCCAGTGAAGGAGCAGAAGCTCATCATTCTCATGCTGGCCAAGTCCCAGGACGAACGCTCCCTAACTGCGGCGGACATGCTCCCACTGTCGATGACAACTGCTCTGCAATTGACCAAGGCCATCTACAGTTTCAGCATGATGATGATTACGTACTTGGACTACGAGATATAAAAGCGAGATTATCAATCGTCGATGCGTGAGAAAGTTGCTCTTAATACATTATTCTTGCGCAGGGTCTCTTTCACTTTAAATATTATATTATATTTAGCAGAAATGCTTGTAGAATTTTTGCACTTAACTGATGAATAAAATCGTACTAGCATACATTCAGCTATACTGCAATTCCTTATATTATTCCTTATATACATATATAAGTAAATTTCATTTTTCCTTGTAGATAATATTTAAATTGTAAAATATGCGAACACGAATCTTTCCTAGTGCCTTCTAAAGACTTTGTGGCAGTCTAGCTCCACTATTATTATTATTTTTTAATCGATATATTCGATAGTGATTAAGTTCACTCACGGATATATCATTGCCTTATAATTTGGTAAGCGTCACTACAAATTTTTGAGCCCCAGCCCAAACACGGATATCATCGCAATAATTTCCTTAGTTTCTAAAACACAATTCTTTTATATTGAAAATATTCTAGTGATGCAAATTATTATAGTAATTAGACCCAATTTCAACAGTAGGCAACAATCTACGAGTAAGCAATACGGCAATAACATTTATGTTATTTAGTGTTTGTCTGCTTACATTGTTGACTCAACGCTACAATGAAATTCTTATGAATTCAGTACAAAACAATTTCCTTTATGCCATTTTCTTTCTTCTTTGCCCCGTCCAGCAGGTTCGGCAGATAGGGGCGGCGGCTAAGCGAAATTGGTTTTTAAAAATATTTCACATTTCAATTTTTCGCTTTCACTTGCCCCGCCCCCCTCGCCGGCAGCAATGCGTAGGCCTTGGCGGCTACCTTCTCGCAAGTTATGGGTGCGCATTATAATAAAAGCCACGACCACTGCCACTGCCCCTGCCACTGCCATTGGGGTGGGGCTCCTGAGAGGGCCAACCGCTTTGGCTTTTACTGTCTGCACAAATAACAATCAAAATTTTCGTGGCGTTGCCTGGGCAGCCGCTCCGTAATCTTGGAGCGGAGGATAAGCGTGGCTCGTGGCCTGGAAATTGCCATTGCGGTTGCCACTGCCTACAGTCCTGCAGAAATTACAGGTGCCTAATGCAAATTTGTGTGCGGCATATTTTGTGGCTGCTGTTTGAAAATTTAAATAAAAATAATTCGGAGTTTTTGTGCCGCGTTTGCAGAAATCAATTTTTCGTTGTAGCTAAGCACAGCGTCGTCGCACAGCTCAGCGCTGCGTCGTCTGATGCTGATTCGATTTGACTCGCAGTCGCAGTGCCTGGTCTTCCAGCTGATTGTCATCATTCAGGCTGAAAACAGATTTGCCTCCAATCAACGTGCACTTAATTTCGTTTATTTGATTGGATTTGTGTTTACATGGCTGCCTAGGCAGAAATTCATATAGCCATAGACACAGACACAGATAGAAGAGATACGGCCACACACACAGACACAGACATAGCCACAGCCAAAGGCTGAATCTCAGATTTAAATTCGTTTGGAGTTTTTTGGTCGCTGCGGCAAATTAGAAAATCAAATCAGTTGCCCACTTGCGCCGCCTCGTTGATGCAACAAAATTTCTGAATATTGAAAAATTTATAGAAATATTTGCAAAATGTCTCGCACAGCCCCACAGTCAGCTACCCTCAAACCTCAAAGCTGAGACTTGCCAAAAATAACCAAAAAAATATATATGTACATGTATATATAAAAAAAGAAAAAAAAAAACATGGCCACGGAAGTTGTGCGCACATTTTTTTCAACCATTTTTCCAATGATGGATTTTCGAAATTTTAATGGTCGCTCGCTGCTCGGGTGAGCAGGCGCTGAAGAGCCAAGGCAGCCAAGTCCCACAACTCAGTTGGCAGTTCGCAGTTTGCAGTTCGCAGTTCTCACTAGTGAGCTCGCAGTCGAAGTCAAAATCCCCGGCGCCTTCACGAACGTCTGGCATTGTCAGAGGGTGTGCCCATGCCCCTGCCAGAGCCCGTGCTCCTGCCTGTCAGCTTCAAAGCCTGCCAGCCTGCCTGTGGGTGGTGAGTTTTTTTCTCGTGTTCTCTTTCTTTTGGTTTTCTGTATTTTTTGCTGCGTTCTTTTTTTCATTTCCTTTGTTTGGTGGCCATTGAGGGTAACGTTATAGCTGTGGGTGTAAACTTAAGGGATGGAATCGATATTTGTTTTCTATAACAAGCATCAGCCACCCAACAGACGCCGGCCTAATCTAATGCGCCTCGTGCGCGTCTCAGGGGCACATGACACAGCTCGGCTCTCTGAGGCCTGCTGATGTTTACCGTTGTAGCTGCCACCACCACCAACCTGTCAACCTGAACACCCACCCGCCCTCGGCCATCGACGAGTCGCTTCGCTTCGGTCCTAATCAATATGCGCAAATGATAATTTTTAATGGCTTCCGAACGCGTTTGTTTATCGGCAACATTGCTGATTTAGCCATATTTGATTTTGCGCGCCCAGCGCAAATTTAATTTTAATGCCGTCTTCGACGCCTCAGCAACCAAACGGAAATTTAATTTCCAAGCAACTTTTGACGGCAAACTGCTCTCGCTCGGCTCTCCTTCACTTCAGCTCCACTTCAGAGAGCTCCACTTAATGCCGCCCATATGCGGCAGCTTTACTCTGCCCCGGCTCGCGGTGCCTCTCCATCTCCCTGCACCCTCTCTCTCGCTCTCTTTCTCTCTCTTAGCGTTCTTTGTCTTCGGTCTCTGGCCCGATATTTAAATGCTAATTGCTTTTTAATACGGTAATTTTGGCTGCTCGGCTGCTGTTCGAGGCGGGCTTATTGCGGATTAATTTTACAAGCTAATTTCTTATGTAAATGCCGCATTGCATGTTGTTTTTCCACAGGGCTCGCGGCTCGGCGGGGGCTCTGCCTCCGGCGTTGGGGTTAGGGCCGTGCTTCGACAGGTAGAAATGGTAATTCGGAGGCGTTAGCTGTAATTAGAAGGTAATTTAAGTTATAATAAATATTTCAGTTGCAACTTAAGTTGCGTCTCGCAAGCGCCGGCCGTACCTGCCACCTGGATTCTTCCCTAATGATATGCACGGGGGCGTGTGCTACGCCTCAAGATAAAGGCACAAATCGTTGGCCATTGATAACGAAAATGCCCGATTTGTTGCTAAGCACTTAGGCTTGGGTATTATTAAGCTACGACAGCCCGCTTTGAGACCTGGAGAGATTATAATCTCGGTTAAAAAAAGATTGCCCAAGCAATCAACATCAAGCAGACTATTGCGGCTTATAATATTATTTGATCAAATATTGATCAAATTTGATTTGAAATTACTTATTTAAATGCAATTACGATTTAACAGTTTTTCATAGTTTATAGACACTAAAAACAAAACATTAATGAAATTGTCTATTAACGTTCATACCAAAATTGATGTCCTTGCCAAAAGCACAGCTAGAATCAGCAATTCTCGCCATTTTACTATCGCTTTCATCACATTCTATTCAATGAAATTTTATACGTTTGCCAAGGCAAATATTTAAAGAGAAAAAAAGTCCTCGCTGATTATAAAAGTGAAATCGTATCCATGCTAATTTTATACCATCATTCAAAACAAAAACTGAAAACGAGCTGACAGGCCGAACTATGGGACAATCCCCCAAATGCGGACAAAGACAGACACAGACACAAACCGACAGATGCACGGCATATTAATCTCAAACAAACAGATATCGTCGAGCCATTTCCTATCACACAATCACACACACACGCACACATAGACAATACTCGATAAAAAAAAGGAAATCTCGCTTTAAAATCCTTTTTTTTTTTTTTTTTTTTTTTTGGTTTGCCTCTGGCTCGTTTAATGCTAAATTATATCCGTATGCAAATAAGTTTTTTTCCCTTGATTTTTTCATTAAATCATGACGATTTGACAGAAAATGCTGAAAAAACAAGCGACGGAAAAAACAACGTCGAGAGAACTGATTGCCGTGGTCTCGATACGGGCACTGTGCAAAGAAAGGGTTGTCTAGCCTTTATGCCCGAGGTCACAGAGCGTACGGCTCAGTAAAAGGGCAAGAACGAAGGACGAAGGGCAAAGGGCGCAAAGGGCGCAGGGACGAGGATGCAGGGATAGTCCATTTAAAGCGACCTGAGACACTTTTAGTTTGTTTGTTTGCTTTTGCCTGTTGGCTGTCAATTCGACTGGAGGCATCAACTGAAGGAAAGAAGAAGCAGATGAATGTGAGGATGTGGATGTAACGTCAATTGAATTTGCTATAATACTAAATACTAACCTAGAATAGAATATGAATGAATCAGAATATAATTGTATCATCTCTAGGAAACTATTGATCTGTTATTGATCTCTTTCATCTTTAATCTTCTCACTCTAGCTAGCTCTCTCACCATTCGTCCGTTTTCGACCCAGACCAAGTTCCAATAAATATTGATCTTCCAATCAACTGAAAGCAACCCCTAAATCAATAATACAATCACAATCTAGGCACAGCAGCGCCGCCTGGCGTTGAGCGGCAGCCGATGCAGTGCCTTCCAAACTGTGAAAAGGGTGCGCCTCTGGCCTGGTTTACCTCTCGATAATTCTGGCTTTGCATATGCGCCTATATAGGACAACGACTACATTGAACTGCAGCCTGTCATTACACTCAACTACAAACTCATTAATGCAAACAGGGCACAGTGTCGGCGATGCAATTTGCATGCAGCCTATGCATGCATGTATGCGTGTGTGCGTACAATATGTACATCGATCCATCATCAACGAATTGGCAACTGACCCATAATAAGCTCGCAATTCGAGTGCGTGTGCAACTGGGCCGGGCAGCCAACTTTCGATCAGTGACACAGGTTGCAAGTGCCGAGTTGTGTAAGCGCAATTTACAATTTGCAGTTGCCATTCCCCAGTTGCAGGTTGCAGTTGCTGGTTGCTGGTTGCTGGTGGCTGGTGGCTGGTTTGCCGTTACCCAGCCCGCCCCACTTGGCGGCGAATGTCGCCTTGCAATTAACACAAGTGCCCAGCGACGATGCTCCTGTTCTCAGAAGTGCCCCAGCTCGTTGTCCTTCGCGCATTCAGCTCTTGTTGTTGCTATCCTCGTTGTCGTACTTAATATCTGAGGCGTGCGTCACAAGCAGCATGCGCGGCACTGTCATTAAAATAATGCATACACATGTGAAGTATGTGGGCAGTTGGGGTAGCAGCAGCAGCAGCAGGAGCAGAGGCAGACAGACACATAGCGAGGGGGATAGGGAGACCGAGAGAGAGAGAGAGAGAGATACCGACAGGGAGGCTGAACAGCCCAGTGAGTGAGGTAGGTAGGAAGGTGTTTATTAACAGATCGTTTGCCCAGCTCTGTGCTGCATGCACTCTCCAGGGCTGAGTGTCATTGAAACGAAGCTGCCGCTACTGCTGCTGCTGCTGCTGCTCCCCCTTCAGCTCCCCTCCCACGACACATCAGACTTAATCAAGCATTCGAGCAGAAAATCATGCAAAGTGTCGACCAGTGCGCAATATGTTTAAAAATAATTATAATAACATGAATTATGAAATGTGTAAGTGCTACACACACACTTGCACACTCACACACACATACACAGGTGGCGGGCTATTATTATTAGTAGTAAATGGCCAGGCTTTTTTTTGTTTTGGCCCAGTTTACATGCAGCTTTTAGCCTGATTGTCATCTTTATGAAGACATAACGACTCGGGCAGCCAATGAAGCTCGTCCAGAAACGGCATCTGGCTCAGTCCCAGCCCCAGCCCCAGTCTGCAGTTCCGTCTTTGGGGCTTGCGTGCAAGGAGCCCAAGCATTGTAATTAGAATGCACAACACCAATGTCTGGGCCATTAAGTATATGGGGAAATTGAATTATGCGCTTTTCATGTTAATTTTTTGGCGCTTGTTGTAATTTGTTTTTGACATGATATACCTCGCTAGGCTACCCAAGAACCAGCTAGGTAATAAACATACATATAAATAAATATATTAATGTAGAGAGAGAGAGAGAGAGAGAGAGAGAGAGAGAGGGAGAGAGAAAGAGAGGGGGGAAGCTCAGCTGCATCTGTACTTCCTGAATTCAGCTGGTTCTATTTTTTGCATTTGATGGATCGTTAGTTTTATTATTGCTGTCATATATCAACACTAAGATTGCAATAAAGATATATATTTAATTAACATTTATACAAAGCTCGTATTATTATTCCTTGGAAACAAAAAATAAATTCGCATTTTATATATTTCTCCCTTGTATATAACTTAAGCTACAGTTTCATCCATTCATTCCGACAAGCTCTTAACTTGTGGGAAAATCTGTTCAAACATGAGACTTAATTGACATTCGAAACCAGTTCGGGCACCTTGTGCTCCTCAGGTGCACTAATAAAGTGCCGGGCAGATGAGTTAAGGCGCATCGCGCTTCGCTTACGCCACTCTCATTACCAAAAACTGGGTCTGTCCAGCTATCCCTCCAGTGGCGGGAACTGATGTGGCTGGCACCCAGAGGTTACGATGATGGATGTGTTGCATTTTGGACGGAACTCAAATATAATTATATTTAATTTGAAGCGAATGCATGTAAGGAGAGCTCGAGAATGCCTTCGACAGCATTTTGCGAATTGCGTTCACTCGTCCGCCGCTCGTCGTCGTCGCTGCTGTAGTCGATTTGTTTGGTTAACGGTGCGAATCCTAACGCCGGCCAGCCAGTGAGACAGCCAGCCGCTTGCCCAACTCCTGTTCGCTTCCTGCCCGCTTCCTGCCCGCTCCCAATGCTGATTGAGGGGTTTCATGTCTTGTGGCATCGGCACGCAAAGTGCTGCATGTTTACACTGGCGATTATCCCCGTGCGCTCTGTTTGCACCCCAAAACTGCCTCGAAAAGAGGAGATAATTTGCTGACCGAGAACTGATCGATCGAACGCCGATCCTGCGAGCTTTCTTGCTTAACGGCTTAAGCATTTCTTGTTTGTTTTCTTTTAATTTCGGTGCCTCTGCCTCGGTATGCTCAGTCCCGATCGTTAACGCAAATTAACGAGCAATCATCAAATCGAAGTCGAAGTTGAAGTCGCTCAGACCCGTTCCACTCTACCCCGTCTCCCCAGCTCCTCCTCCAACGCTAGCGTTTATTTTGAAATTAATGCACAAATGCAGTAGCAGCTGCAGCAGAGCAGCAGAGCAACTGTGCAACAGTGCAACTGTGCAACTCCATCAGCCTGCTGCATTTTCATTAAGCATTGCAATTACAACGGCCGGACTCAGCCTTAACCAGCCTTTACCGGCCGCACTGTTAGTATGCGCGGCATTTACAACATAATTCATGGAGCGCGCTGGCCGTCTGCAAGCCCCGTAATTACGAATAGTCATTTGGTCGGCTTATTAATTGCTTTTTAATATTTTCAGACCGCAAAACAATTTTCACAATTTTTACAATTTCGCTGCGGCATCTTGTTGCGAAATATTGAAATTAATTTCTGCATTATCAACTTTTACATATTCATGTGTAAATTTTAACGTTATTTATTGCTCGCATATTTCCAGCTTGGCCTTCCCACAGCAAACAATTTAAAACCATTTAGCGAGAAGTCAACTTTATTTCGAGTTATTTTATGCTTGATGCTATCAGCATTGCTGGAATGAACTGCTTGCCAGCTGCAGCATCCTTTGTCACTGCTTGTTTGTTCATCCGTCCTTCGCGCTTCCAAGGTTAGGCAATAGATGGCGCCAGCACACAGCAGATGGGAGTTGAGTGTAGCTTACTGATTGATGGCTGGAAAAGAATAGAGTAAAATATTTAGATATAATAATTTATAATAATAATAAAAAAAAAAATAATAATAAGCAAAATCATTTAAATAAAAATTATATTTGAAATATGTTTGTATAGAATCTTTCTTTGGTATAGATTACGTATAATTGTCTATAAAATAAACTCATTGAAGCTAAATATAAATACATATTCTAGCCCTAGGTTATTTGGTATATGGATGACTTATTGTTTGACTTATAAATCATCTTTTGACAGTTTCTAATTTTATATTTTTATGATAATAATATAAAATTTTCGTGCTTTTTGATTATTTGAGCAATATACATAAGCTTATGATTAAATATCTATCGACACTCTAACTATCTGAATATTTATTCTTCCCCATGAATTCGTATCGTAGTCATCCAGCTGCTGCGACTTGACATGTTCACACAGTGCATCATCCCTTTCACCTTTGTGCACTAATTAAACAAAAGGAAACCCTTTCACACCTCACAAGGGAAAAAATCTGTTACAACTTCTTTTGTCTGTCATATGGTGAAAAATTTGCATAAATTTTGCGCACAATCAGAAATGGCAAAAACCAAAACGCGCTAAAATATTAATTTTCACAGTGTGACGCGTCCTCCAACCTCTCTGGCTGTGCGCTGGCATTCAAATGCAAATGCAAATGAGGCAACAATGACAACAACAGCGGCGACATTTGATCGTTTTTTTTTTTTCTCGTTTGTCGATCCTCGCTCAGGTCCTGTGTATAGTCATTTCTTTTGCGAAGGACTTTGCATATAAATCATTTTTCTTTATTTCTTTTTAGCTGAAAAGGATTACAACCCCAAGTGTCAAGGAATTTGCATAGGGGATGCCCTCCGGCTCAGCTTACACATGTGGAAATAGAAAAGCCAAAAAATATACTTCGGCTGCCTCGAGGCGTGTGAACTCGCATGTTTGTTAATTCAATTAGCGACGTTTGGGTATTTTCCGGGAACTGGGGTAAGAAAACTTTTGCTGGCCGCATTGCGAATGTTTTACGAAAAGTTTTTCAACTGCTGCAATTGTTTATGTATTGCATTTTGACTGGCTGTTAACATGATTTATCGAGTGCGGCCCAAAGCGAGACTCGATCCACAGGCCCAAAAGCGCTCTGCCAGAGCAGCGTCAACATGCCACTGTTGGCGACTATTGATGTGGATGGAGCTGGGGATGGGATGGGCATGGGGATGTGAGTGTGCGTCTGTTTGCTAAAGGATAACAACAACAAGGACAGCTAATACACAATTTGCATATATTTATCCATCAAATTGATGGATGCTACTGCACACTGAGCCAGGACCAGGCAAGAGACAGCCAAGCGTGGCGTTGTTGCTTTGACACGTCGCAATACCCCCAAAAGGATAATGACAAAGACAGCACCAGCCACGACAATGCCACACACAGCCACACACACACACACACACAGGCAAATACATACACACGTACGTACATACGGAGGCATATATAGACACACATACACACATGCATAGGAGAAGCGTGAGCAATTTGCAAGGCGCTGGTGAAAAAGGGCAACAGGAAACTGTCGAGGCGAAGCGCAAGGAGCAGGGAGCATCCTTTAAGTTTCCTTTTCGCCTAGGTACCAAGCCAGCCAGCCAGCCAGCCAGCCAGCCAACCGACCGACACTTCAATCGTGCGACGTTCGACGAGGACAACAACGACAACGAACAACGAGCAACGAGGATGACTGCCATGAGAAAATTACATTTTCTCCGGAAAAGCACTCAACCCGAAGACATTTTCCGTTGGCAGTGGCAACGCCAACTGAGAGCGGGCTCTGCCTCCTGCCGCCGTGGAGGAAGACAGCAGTGCGGTAGAAGAGGATTCCAAGCAAGCTGAGGGTAGCTGCCATTGCCATTGCCATTTCAAGTGTCGCACACGCACACCTACACCCACATGGCTAGAGAGGCATGGGCGTGTGTGTGTGCGTGTGTGTGCCTGTGCGCTGCTTTATATCCTTTCGCAGTTGCTGCCTGATAACAAAATTTTCTATTTTATCTCATAAAAATATATATATGTATGTATGTATGTACACGCCGTTGTCCTCTGGGTGTCCTCGCTGCCGCTGCTGCTGCTCCTGCTTCAGCTGCGTAGACAACACCAGTAGCTACAGTTGTTTTGGGCAACAATCGATATTTCATGTGCGCACAATTAAGCGCCAGAGCACAGCCAGCAAAGTGGCCCAAATCAGGCGAAGCTGCGAGCAATTGCGATTTTCCATTGCCTACTTTGAAGCGCCGTCCAACCCTTTTTCGGCGCCTCATCTGCTGCAGATGTTTAATGAACAGCTGCTCGCGTCGCGCTGCGAAACTGGCGATAAAAATAAAGAAAGCGCGTAACAGAAGTTGAGCAAAAATTAAAAGAAAATGAGCAAACGTCGACGCCGACGTCATCAGCTGTTGCTGTTTCTGTTGCTGCGCTGTCGTCATTAGTGAACGGCAACCGAGGGTCGCGCGGCAGGGGTGGAACGGAACGGGCGAGTGGGTGTAGCTGAATGAATGAAAATGAAAAGCGCGCAAATGAAAATGAGCGCCAAAGCACGTGTTGCCGACTCGCAATCCGAAAAGAGAGAGAGAGAGAGTGAGAGTTTAGAGATGGGAGAAGCTGGACGCGACTAATTGCGATAGTAGAGCTAAAAGAGCGGCAAATCAGAATTTATTGCCAATACTGAAACATTTGGTATGAGCTGCATATGTGTACATTTATAGATTCGTAATTCATTTGAGCTGATATATAATATGTGATATCTCAGATTTTACAAAAGAGCTTAAACAATATGCTATTTTTTACAAATTCATAGAATTTTTACATTCTTCTGTATGTAGAGTATTATGACAAAATTTAATTTGCTTTTAACAAAATCATAATTAGTATATACAAGAAAAAATTTATGTGTATTTAATATTGGTAAGAATTTATAAACGTGAGCATATAACACAAATTTAGTATAATAAGTAGTAATAAATACAACTTAAAACATTTTATATTTATACGCATATGATTTTTAGATTATAATAAATATTTTAATATTAATTTTATTTCTCAAATTCTTTTTTCAACTACTTTCTGCAAGGATTTTGAAGTTTATTTAGCTTTATTTTATTTCATATCAAATAAAACATGTATATAAATATTATTATTTAAATACGATAATAAGAGGACATAATAAAGTATTTAATTAAGTTCAAAATATATTATTATATCATATCACATCATATAAATATCTACCCAAATCATTTAAATTCGTACCATCTATCTTGGTCTCTCTCTCTCCCTCTCTTTCTCGCTGTCTGTCTTCTTTGCCATCAGCTGAGATTCACAATTAAAAAGCAACAACAAGGCAATTGCCTCATTCCACAGCAGCCATAAAAGAACCATCCCAATTTGCCGGGGCATCTGGTGCGCCGGCACGTCGCTATTGTTGTTGTTGTTGTTGTTGTTGCTGCTGCTGGTGCGTGTCCTTGAACTAGAAACCCGTTTAATTTAACTGTTGCTTAATTGCTGGCAGCGACGCCGACGCCACGTTACGTCACTCAATTTCATCTTTTTTTCATTCAGCACTGGCAATGGAGATGGCTCTGCTGCTCGGTCGCTGTGGCTGCGACTCTCGCTGCCGCTCTGCTCGATGCTGCTGCCAGTGCTGCTGCTGCTGCTGCCGCTGCTGAAAAACTTCATTTTTGGGTAATTTTCGGTAGTCTTTGTTTCTCATTTTCATTTTCATTCATTACGTGCCGAGCGACGCGTCGATTCGGTTGCGTGTACGGGGCGTAGTGTTAATTTCCACGTCTCGAATGCCAAAATGTTCCCCATAGCAATTATGCGGCACGAAACGGAATGGAACGACGCTACTGCTTCTCCTGCTGCTGTTGCTGCTGCTGCTGCTGTTGTTGCTTCTGGTGGTGGTTGAAGTTTCTCTCACACTCGCTCAGGCAGAGCAGTGCGAGTGAGCGAGCGATTGCAGGCCTCT
Organism: Drosophila arizonae; assembly: GCF_054131065.1. NCBI lineage: Eukaryota > Metazoa > Arthropoda > Insecta > Diptera > Drosophilidae > Drosophila > Drosophila arizonae. The sequence continues at coordinate 23,549,241 of NC_142924.1, read as the reverse complement.
GCCACTGACAGAGATGGCGAGAGAATAACGACGATAGCGGGCAGGACGCTTGCGCACTGGACGCTGCTATCGCTGCTGTCGCTGCTGCCGCCGCCCTGTTTCCCCTGGCACTCGCAGAGCCGGCGAAGCACCGTGTACAGCCGTAAAGGCAAATAATGGTGGCTCGGTCTGCCGCCTCAGGCATGGCGTCAACTGCGGCAGCGGCAGAAGCAGAAGCAGCGACAGCAGCAGCAGCGACATCGATGCTGGCAGCCGCAGGGGCTGTACGAGAAATTTGCATGCGTCCAAAATAGGGTTAACTATATGAGTGTATGTGTATACGAACAGAGACAGAGGCTGTGGCGCATTGGCCATAGGCGAGGGGGCGAGGGGGCGAGGGGAGCCGAGCAGGCTGCTGCCTGGAGTGGGTCGCCCACTGCTTCAACAATATTGCTGTATTTTTGAAATCCCAATTTGCATATTTTGATGTGCGTCATTGTCGTTCGACTCTGCCACCAGCCAAGCAACCAACTGACAGACAGACAGACCGACAGACTACCGACGGACAGCCGCACTGACTGTCTGACAGTCGTTCTTTTCAGTCATGTAGCTGCTCAGCGAGTTGAGTTAAATATTTGATAAATTTCGTAAAGTTCTCTATGCCCGCTCTCAAAGGCAAAGGCAGCACTCTGGCTGCAGCCAGATAATCGATCCACAGATGGAATCAATTAGTAGAATGCTCTGACACATTTAACGACGCAGCCACACAACCACCAGTTGCAGAGCTTCATTGGGGACCGCGTGGGTTATTCACCTTTCCGCATTGTCCTGCGCTGTGCGAATAATCAACAAAGCGTTAGACGATAATGACGGCTCGGGCGACGCGGCGCTTAATGAATGCGATGCGAAAAGAGGAATGCAAAACAATAACTTCGAAGCGGAAGCGCCGGCATCACCTTGACCTTGAAACCCACATTTAAAATAATTCACTCGTTAGCGCAGAGCCAGAGTCAGACCCACAGCTACAACTTCATTATCATCATCAGCAGCAGACGCGGAGGCTGCGTCGCAGCAGCCGGCGCAGAGCCAAAGTAAAAACACAGAGACACAGCCATTATCTCATCAACGAAAATGAAAATGAGCGAAGCACCAGCAGCAGGAAGGAGCAGCAGAAGCAGCAGCAGCATCCACAAGCTAGCAGCAACAGCATCGCTGAGTACAAGAGCCGCCCTCACAGGGCTCGGCGGCAGCGACGCCAGCGATGCTCCCACGGCCGGCTCATCAGCTGCGAATGCTCTCATTATCATTTATTCATTTTCGTTTCATTCATTCCCATTCATTTGGCGACGGCGTCGCCGACGCTGGAGCTGCTGCTGCTCTCTTGTGGCTTGCGCCAAAACAAACTAACGAACGGAGCGCAGGAAGAGGACGAGAGCGACGCGGCCCGACGACTGCGGCGCGGCCCACAGAGCAGCGAGTGGGTGGGTGCAAGTAAATTTTTAATGGCTGAATGAAATTATAAGCTAGGCGGCGGCAGGTGGGGGCCAAAGGGGGACGCAACAGCCTGAAATAAATGAAATGAAACAAGCGGAGCTCAGCAGCAACAGCTGCAACGCTGCCGGCAACGGCAAAGGCAACAGCAAAGCCGGTGTCGACGTCGACCGATGCTCCCTGACTAACTACGAACTTGGCTCATTTTCGCACAGCGGCAGCAATGACGTTGCCTCTGTGCCGGCTGTTGCACTCCCGTTTTAATGCAACAATTTTTCGCTCCTTTTTTTTTGCTGTTGGGGCTGCGACTCCTGCTCACCCACCCCTGCCCGAATGGGACTGCATTTGGCCTTGCGACCGAAACATGAAAACGAAAGCGAAATTAAAATGGCGAAATAAATTAATGGCCAAAGCGCGTGGGAGCTGTCAGCATGTTCAGCAGAGTTCGCGGCACTGAGCAACGGCAGACTCCGCCGGAAATTGAAATGGAGCACAAAGCTGTTGAATATTCACCTAGACGTGGGCATATGCAAATATTGACGGCGATTTATAATGCCGTAATCATTATAGTTTACCGAGGAGTTATGCATATGGACATTATCGTGCTCCTGGTTACTATTTAATCACAAGGCTTATGCAAGATGTTAAATATCTATGATATTGAACATAGGATAAGATTATTAAATATTTAATAAATCTTGAACATAACAAACGTTGTAAGATGTTTTTGATAGTTAAAAGAACTGTTGGGCTTTGCATTGATGCTAGAAAGATTTTAAAGATGGTATTTAAATATTTAGTATAGCTGCGATAAAATCAAAGTTAATTAAAATATTTGGAAAAAATAGAAATTTGAAAAAAAAAAAAAAAAAAATTATAATGAGAAAGAGGAAAATGAGATTTTTCGAAAATAATTTCTTTTAATGTTTGCAATGAGAGTATTTTTTAGTCTTGGGTATTTCCATGCGTTATCAGGTCCCTCTTCATGATCCCCGTTAAATATTTTATATATAATTCGTGCTTAAGATAATTTTTGTTTGTGCCATTTTAATTTTAGTTTTTATAAATATCCATATTTTCAGGTAAATCCTTTTGATGAGTCGGTTTCTTTTTCTGGAATGTTTGAAATCAAGTAGTGCGCCTTGAATGTTATTCTCCTTTCTAACGAATATTACTGTCAAAGAATTTTTAGCTGAATAGAATAAAATGGAATTCATAATTGTTCACAATTGTTTTAATCTAAACTTTTTCTAATACTGAGTTTCAATTATCACTAATCACTAATCTTAACCTGATTGAAATATCATTCAATGATCAATCAATTAGGTCTCTAATTGAAATCAAATCTATTGATTGTGAGAAGTGAGCATTGAATGTCGGTTGAGGGCTTCCCGCACGGCCGTTGCCAATAAGAACAACGCCAATCAGATTCAATCTGCACATGCTGCAATCATTCCCTTTGTCGGATCAATCTCCCATCCTTGCGCAACTCTTTTGTTTGGCCAAAAGAAGAGTCAACTCTGTGCTAATTCAAAAGAAAACAAGTAAGAACGTTGCAGTCGGGCGTTACCGACTGCGGAATACTCATTCACATCCCATCAACAATTTAGTAGTTAAGTTTCGTTCTAATACTGTAGAATATACAGGTTTTTCCGATTTGCCACGCCCCAACTGGGCGTAGACACCTCATTTTTGGTCAGTTTTTAGAAAGAGATAACGTTACCCTAACTGCAAAGTTTGAATGCTTACCCTAAAAAAATGTGAAAATTACAGGGTATTTTTCGATATGCCACGCCCCTAAAGAGGCGTAAAAATTATTTTTGGGGAATCGATAGAGGAGGCTACCAGTAACTCAACTATCCAAATTTGAAGCTTCTAGCTATTATACTTTAGGAGATATAAACTTTTGCGGTTTGCCACGCCCCCTGTGGGCGGACATATATCCGACAAAACTTTTTGGTCTTGGGTGATCAGTCCGAGTATATATACAAAATTTGCCATAAATAGTGTCCAAAATATAGGAGAATTTAAAAAATCACTATATCTTCAGGTCCGATTTGCCACGCCCCCAACGGGCGTAGACTTATAATTTATCTTCAGACTTTATAGAATCATACCATTAGCTGACGTGCAAAATTTCAGCATTCTAGGTTTACAACTTTAGGAGATACAGTTTTATCCGATTTGCCACGCCCCCAATGGGCGTAGATATATCCGCCATAGCTCGTGATCTTGGGTGGTCAACGCGGACCTACATATTAAGTTTCAGCTTTCTAGCTCTTCAACAAACATGATTTCTGGTATATCGGAAAATGCATTTTCCGATTTGCCACGCCCCTAGTGGGCGGATCGGGAAAATTTTAACACTTTATAAATCGGAGATATACACGAGTATGTGTTCCAAATTTCAAGTCTCTAGCTTCAATAGCGCCGAAATAGATTGCGTTCATACGGACAGACGGACAGACGGACGGACGGACAGACGGACAGACGGACGGACAGCAAGACGGACATTGCACAAAACCAATATACTGATTCACTTTCGTGAATGAGTATAAAAAATGCAGGGAAACGACCAAAAGGCAGGCTAAAAGCTGTCCAATTGACAGTCAACACAAAGGAAAGCAACTGAGTCCGAACTGACCTTTCTTTCGCTTGAGCAGGACACTGGCCAAACGAAAAGAAAATGAAGGACAGCACAGGCACTGCACGACTATAAAGGAGTTTCTATTAGAGGACAGTTTCACAGTTTCTTTTCGCCCTTTGCTGCCTGGTTGAGTTTGGGCAATGCTTGTGATTAGAATCGAGCGACACGCACCACTGGCCCTGAATGGCCTTATGGTTGCGAATATATCAAATATGTATATTTATATATGTTAGTGTGTATATGTGTGCGTGGGTTATTAAGGTACATATATGCGTGCGTATATTTGCAGTGATATTTATGCCTAATGGCCTTTATTTGGCAATGCTCTTTATTGTAAATAAGATTAAAGAGCGACGGGAGCTAAATGAAAAGCGCTTCCTTTGCAAAGGAAAATGGCAAATTTCCAGTACATTAATATGGCAGTCGATAAGGCAAACCGTGACAGGGGTGCCGAGGGGCGTGGCAGCTACAGCTACATGTGTGACATATCACATGACATTTTCCGCGTTGTATTTTCAAAGAGTTTTTTTATTTTTGCTTATTTTTTTTTTTTGCGAATTTCGCTTGCCTCGAAATTGAATAAAACAACCTGAAATGACAAACGAACGAACAGAGAGTGGCAGAGGTTGTTGCCAACAGGGTGGGTGCTGTATGTGTGTGTGTGTGTGTATATATGTGCTGCACGTGTGCACCCGTAATTTTCCATTTGTGAACTTTTCCCTTTTGCGCTGAGCGCTGTAGATTTTCACGCTTCCGGCGTGCGAGCAACATTGATGAAGCTGCTGCCGACCCAGCCGCAGCTTGACAGCCAGATAGAACCAACAGCAGCAACAACAACAACAATGGCCAGAGCTCACTAACAAGCTCTACATATATGACTCTCTTTGTATGTGTATGCTGTGAGGGTGTCAATTTGCAAAAAAAAAAAATATTCGAAAATTTGCGTTGAGCAAAAATCGAAGTTTAAAAATAAATGGAAGACAAATGCCGAGCCGATGTTGTATGTTGTGTCCATGTCCTGTTTGTTTATGCAGACTATACGTGTGTGAGCCAGAAATTTTAAAATGGCTGCCAAGCACCCATATGTGACTGTGTGTGCGTGTGTGTGTGAGTGTAATAAGATATTTTAGTGACTTGTGTCACAACGCGTGCAAATCCATCAAATGCGAATATGCGAAGGACGGAAGCCAACCCCACCGAATTCGCAGTACTCGCTCGCTTATTTGTAATGGGATCACAAACACACTTCAATTTCATTTGTGACGCTTTACGCACAAACACACAGACAGGCGGATAGACGGACGGACGGACGGGCAGAGAGACTGACAGGCAGACCGTCTGACAAGAAGGAAAATGGAGGGGTCTGCTGGTGGAGGGGGTGGCAGAGCGTATCAATCACAAATTAATGAGATGTGAGTGCCGCAGCTTTTGCCTGCTCCAAGATTCGGTTGCCAGTTTGACGTTTTTCTTTTCGTTCGTTTGTGGCCCGCTTCAACTGCTGCTGGTTGCCAGTTTGACGCTTCTTTTTCATGTGATGGTGTCCTGGTTTTTTTTTTATTTTGCCTCTTGCGCTTTTAGTGCAGACCAAACAAATTCGCTCACTTTGGCATGCCTCGCATGCAAATGCCATTTCTCAGTCAAAATTACACAATTCATCACATTTCATTTGGCTTGACTTGAGTCAAGCAGCAGTCAAAGAGACCAACAGCGAATCCTCTTCGCCCACTTCTGCTCTCTCGGAAAAACCAACCTCCTTCTAATCCTCCCGCTCCCGTTGCGAATGTGTTTCCAATTCGGGTTTCACGAAATTGCCAGTTGGAGTTGCTAATGGGTTTTTCTGAAGACACAGAGAGAGAGCGACAGAGAGAGAGAGAGAGAGAGAGAGAGGTTTCAAACGATGCCACTTGCTGGAGGAACCGTTGTTTCAGTTCTAATTGAAGTTAATTTTATTTGATGACATAAACAATTAAATTCTCTCTGTCTTGGGTGATTTAACTAAAACTGTAATAAACTAACAAAGTAGACAAGCAAAGAGGGAATCACTTGAAAATATCATTTATACTACTCTGTTTGATATATAGGAAACTTTCAGAACTATTTGAAAATGTTTCTTTGAAGTTAAAGCTGATATGGGAATGGAAAAACATTTCAATTGAGATTTTATCAGTTTTCAGATTTCTTTACATTTACATATATAAATTATTAAGTCTTCTTTTATTTAAATATATATTTACTTCCTACTTCAGTCTCTGAATTCATATATATTTAATTTAGCATCAATAGCCAGGACATGTTATTCCCAAATACATATGCTTCTGTCACCATTACATTCCCGCCGTATCAGAGCTGTTGGCTTTTACATTTAGTTAGCCACGTTTCTTTTCTAACCTCAATGTATAATTCACCATGTGTGCGATTCCATAAAGTTGAGTAACCTGTCAAAGAGCAATGCATATGCCTCGAAATACCCTGTTTATGGAAATCCATAAATAAGATTATCGTTTAGCTTCCTTATCAACATCGGAAGTCCTTTAACAACTGCTATATTATTCTAGCCAATCCAGTGGAGTGGAGTATAAGAGTGGTGGAATGAGCTCTAAGAAATGGGTTTCGCCTAGGAATTAGAAAATACATTTAACTGTGACATTACTATAAATAAGATTCGAGACGTGTCTGCTGCTGATGATAAAGATATAAGATTGATATGTCAAATAAAGAATATCTTCTATACCGTAGCAAGTATATTTCTGATATATTCTGGAACATTTAGCAAATTGGTTTAGCTGTGTTTGTCAATGCGTGCAGTTCTGCTAAATTATTCAAGTATAATATCTGTTCTCTATTCTATTATCTCTTTATGACTTACAACAACCAAATGCATAAGCAGACACCGAAACAAATCGAGATGAGTTTATCTTATGTTCCAAATTATGAATATACATTATATAATATATGAATTCCGACCAAGCTCCAGCCCCTCTGGCCAGCATGTACCTGGAGCTTAGTCAATTTAATCCAGGAAAGTATCGTCTATCTAATGATATTGTGCAATAAAATAGACAATAGCTCATATATGTTCATAAAAAATGAATAATGAATTTAAATAACTTAACTGTAAAAACCAGCCTACTCTAGTGGTACTACATCTGTAGACTCTCTCAAGCTCGCACAAGTTCAGCATTCAGCATTCCACTATGACTACAGGGTATAGAAATCCGACCGCAGCCACCGAATTGCGCAACGTCATAAAATGTAAAAATTTTCAATTGTCTGCACTTTGAGGGGTGCGCTTGAACTCCATCGCATCGAGTGGGGCCGCGTAGAGCAATAGCCAGCACATTTTCATAGACGTTTGCACAGTTCGGCAACGCGCTGGCCGCTTACTTTGTTCACATGCTGCTGCGACTAAGTTGGCTGAAAAGCAAAGTATTAGAAATACAATAAAGTGGAGTCAAAGTGAAAAGTTTTACGCAGCGGCTGCTCCTTCGTTGTTGGCGGCGTAAGAAAAAAACTTGCTGCTGCTGCAGCGATAAAAAAAAAAGAAAAAGAAGAATAAAAGTTTGCAAACAGCAAAGTTTGCTGGCTACCAGCCGAGTACCTTGAGCGAAGGCATTGGCGCTGAGGGGGGAACCACAAAAGCGCTATTACAAACAACTTTGTTTGCCGCATGCGAGCAGCTCCTCCTTTTTCTGCATATGCATCGAAGCCTCAGTCGGAGTCGGAGTTGGAGTTGGAGTTGGAGTCGGCGTCTGTTTGAGGCGCAGCTTAAAACTTTTAACAATGCACAAAGCGGCAAAGTGATTTCTTTCATATTATTAACTTGACTTGAGTGTGGTATGTGCCATGCAGCTCACATGTGAGGAGCTCCGAGCAAGCGGCACTCCCAAGTGAAGTGAAGTGCCCGCCCACAAACGGCGACTGCGGCCCTCAAAGGCAGCCCGCGTTAATCGCAAGGCCACTTGACCGTAACGTTTACGCATGCGTGGCGTCTTTAACATTTCTATTAAGTTTTTATTTCATTTTAAAATGCTGCTAATTTATGAGCGACAGCAGCACCAGCAACTCAACCAACACTTGCGGACTTCACGCACTAACTGAACGGCCCAGACTGAGTGTCGGAGCTGACGAGCCGAGGAGCTGACTGAGCTGGCTGAGCTGGCTGGGCAGGATTTGTAGGCAGCTGTGCCGTGTGCCCGTTTCAGTGATGCAAATCGCTAATAAATTGTAATTTATGCAGTAGAGCCCGCTGCGAGCTCATCCATTGCCAAGGGGTTGCCCTGGCTCGCAGTTGCCCAGGTAGGCAGACTCAGCTTCCGTGCGTCTGTCTCTTTCAAAGGCGTTTACACAGGCGCATAAATTACGCCAAAATGCCATTAGAAGAAAAAATGAAACTAAAGAGAGAAACCCTTTGACTGCTACTGCTGGCAGGTCACGTAATGCCCACATCAATCGCAATGCAACAAATTTGAATAGCCAACGGAATCCCGGTGAGCTCTGGAGGCGTCGCTCGGCTTATCAGCTGACGAGTTTCCGTCCGTTTGGCTAGCTCTCCGCTATTTGATTGATGAGTTGCGAATTCTCAGCTCAGCTTAAGCCTAGAGATTTTATTCTGATGACAGATATTAGATTTCATAGACGCTAAGCGCACAATATTAATAGTTTAAATACTTTGCTTTATGAAGAGTAAATACTTTGCATGTGCGATTCTCACCATTTATAGCCTAAATATTTTGCATATGAAATTGCCGAGCTCTCGAAACATCTCAACAGCCCTATTGTTCTCCATCAACCAACACACATACCATTAAAATGTTTTACCAGGGCCATAGAACAAATAAAAAGTCTGCCATGTAAATGTTTTGTTAAATTGCGATCGGGACATAAAGAAAAATCGGCATAAAATTCAAAGCGGATCGCATAAATCAACATTTTTATGCAACGGCAGAGATAACAGAGTCGAGAACTTATGCAGAATCCAAGCTGCCGCCCCTATGCCATGTACCCTTCCCCTGGCCTAGCCTAACATATGCTCGCCCATTAACAATTGTCAGTTGGCAGGGGGCAATATGAATATTCATAGTTCGATTTTTGATTCGACATTGTTTAAAATCGGCGTAACGTGAATTAAAAGGCAAATTTATAATAATGCGCTGCACAACCGCACCGGCCACCCCATCCCCATCCATAGCCCAGGACACCAACTGATAACCCTTGCCCCTGCCCCTGCCCTGACCCTGCCCGTTGCCATCGCAGGACTATCGATAAATGCGCACAAGCCACTCTCGATTTTCGGCGCAAATCGGCAATAAATCGCCTTCGGATGGCACGGCAGACAATGGGCCAGACAAAAGGGTTTCGAGAGCATCCTTTCTCTCTCTGTGTCTGTGTCTGCGTGTGTGTGTGATTGTTGGTTTTGCTGTCAATTGTGCTGTGCCCGGGGGTTAAACAATTTGGGCTTTGCCATGGCATGGCCATGGGGTACCTGACTTTCCACCGCTCGCCACGCACAGACACTGAGCAACGACTCGAGTGTCTGTGGTCGTACTTAATTAGAGTTTTATAAACAGCAAACATGCAGATATGGAGAAGCTTCAAAGTAGATTTCATGCTCAAATTGTTGATAAAGGCTGTGACGGTTGGGCAGGCCCAACTCTTTGCATATGGCCAAACATCATCTGCATACATGCCCCTAGCCTTAACGGTATCTCTATCGCTGTCTGTCCTACCTGGGCCGCATGTCTTCACGCATCATGAATTTGATTGAGGATTTCATGCCTTATTTTTAATAATTTTCTGCAGCTTCATTTGGATCACTGAACTGTTGCGAATCGCTTTGAAAATGTTGAGTATTTGTCTTTAAAAGTCGAACAGAAAACTTTTTCATCTAGCGGACTTAACTTGATAAATATATATTATTATATATTATATTACTATATTTTATTATCACTCAGATATGTCTATATTATGGCAAAACTTTCCGATTCGACAACTAATTCTAAAACGCTATCAGTTGGAAGTTGGCTCATGGATATCCTTAAAAAATTAAAAATTAAATGTAAAATTGTTTCATAGACGAGCAAATATCATACAAAAATACAATATGACTTCAGCATTTCAGCGAAGTGAAGATGGCCTTACGCTGTGATTTTATATCATCATTAAAAATAAGAATTCAGCTTACTAAAATGTATGTCATTTCTTATTCTCTTCATCACTAAATGTATCTATATCTCTCTCTCTCTCATATCTGTCTATCTATCGCTCTCTTTTCTTCTCTTCATCACCCAATGTATCTATATATTTCTGCCTCTCTCTATTTATCTCTCCCTCACTGTCTGCACCTATCTTGTGAATGACAAAAGCTAAAGAATTATCTTCAAAGAGTACTCCAGTATACCAAAGGCCGTGAAAGGTTATCATATTTTTCCATACACATTTATAATAAACGAAAATGCGTCGATTCTCGCAAATTTTAATTTAGTATACTTGGGACTTCTGCATTGTCAATTAACACATACATATATAATAAATTTTATCATTAAGAGCCGATTTTAATATTCTATTTGTGTTTGATACGCATATATAAAATAGTCTTAGGATGATTGGAATATGAGCGCAGGACTTAGATTATCTCCAATTATAATTGAGAAATTAGACTTAGATCTGGAAAACTGTATTGTCACCGCTGTTAATTAGATCAATGCTTAATGGAAGAAAAATGAAAAGAAAATGTATTCTGAAGAGAAATCATTTACACAGCCAAACACCTCAGGTCTTACGAGTTGTTCCTAGAGCTGTGTTCACTCTTATACACCCCTCGTGGCGTTTCGAGGCAAGCAACACATTGAAATTATGAACTGCTACAGTCGAGCGCCTCAGTTATTAGCTTGTTTCTTCATTGGCTACACATTTAGAAGTCAGCCAGCGACCCCACCAAACCACCATCGCACCACACAAACACCCAACCACCCACCCAAGCAAAACATTTCAGTGCCTTCTGAGCATAAAATAATTTGCTCTTAACTTTTTGTGCTTTGGCTCATTTTCATTTGGTATTTTGGCATACAGCTGCTGCCGCTGCCGCTGCTTTGCCAATGTGTGTGTGAGTATTTGTGAGTGTGTGTGTGTGCAAGTTGAGCGCAATTAATTAAAACTTTGTTGGGGCTGGTTATGGTCGTGTCCTTGTGCGGGCGGGAGACGTTTACTGCGCCCTCGCCCTTGTCCTCCCCCTCGTCCTGGTCTTCGTCGTCATCGTCGGCGTCGTCGTCGTCGTCGTCGTCGCCATCGTCTGGCTGAGAAATTATGTCAAAGTGTCTGGCTCTGCCTGCTCCTGCTGCTTTGGCCGCGTCCTCATCAGCGTCCTTGGGCTGTCTGGAGCGTTCGTGGGAATTCCCTCAATTATTTTTGCTGTCGACGTCGACGACGGCTCATTTATTTTCAGCTTAATTTGTTTTTACTTTCAGCTGAAAGTTTTGCGAGGCATGCGCCACTTGTTGCTGCCAGCTGTATGCTGCCTGCTGCCAGCTCCCTGGAGTATGTTTAATGAAATCAATTATGACAGCAACTGTTGGCGGCGTCTGATGAAAATTAAATGCCACAAGCGACCGGCAACAATTTGTCAACGCACAAAAGGCGCAGCATCACAACAGAGATTGGTTCACTGCGTCTACAGCCTGCTCTTCTCAGTGGAAATGGGAAGGGGCATGGGAATGGGTGTAGATATTTGGACTCACTCGCTCGCTCGCTCGCTCAGTACGGGCACATCCTGCTTCAAGTGGCGCATTCCGTTCCGAGCAAGGCTGCCGCACAATGGCCGTAGCTGGCGTTGGTCCTGCTACTCGTTCAGCTTCGATTCAGCTGCTCCTTGCTCAAGTTGTTGGCACGGCATTTAAAATTCATGCAGCCCACGCAGCCAGCCGCCTTTCTCCTTTCACATATGCAGATGATGTTTGTTGACGATCCGGTTCAACCTTGGATGCTCGCTCCCATACACACACACATACATACATACATGAACGGAGCACGCATCCTGTGCGACACATTCAATTCAATGTACCCTCTGCGTGCCCTACAGCTCCTAGCCCCGCCCCACCCGCTCGCGCGCCCTCCCATACCCCTTTTACCTTTTCAACGAGCTCCGCTCGTTGTTGTCGTTGTCCTCGTTTGATTTTTATTCATTTCTCGCATGACAATGACGCTTATTATGAATTCTTTGTGATTTTGCGTGTGTGTATGTGTGTGTGTGTGTGTGTGTTTTTATTTTTTATTTCTTTTCATATTTTCAATATCTCCTCGGCGCTGCTCGCTACTCGCTGCTCGCCCCTGCGACCGGCTGGCTCCCAATCGAAATAACTTGCATACGGCATGATTGTTATTCAAATGTGATTTCTGTGTTCAGTTATTTTTCTTTTTCGCATGTCCTTGCCGAACGTGTCCTCGCATCCTTTACCCGCTTCGCTTCGCGTGCCCGCTCCCCCGCTCGCTCTGCCCTCGCCTTTAAGTGCCTCCGCTCATGTTGTTTGTTTAACATTTTGTATTCAAAAATAATTATTTAGATTGCTGCATTTGGCATCCGAGGAATTTGATTTGTGATTTGCGATTCTCGGGACTGAGGCTCGCATGTAACTAACATCGCTCGATGCAGAGTGGGGGCAGAAGGCTTTGACCTTTTGATATATGCTGGCAAATTCAATTTCAGCATTGCTTACGAGTTTCGCAGAATTTTACATCATAAACAAATATTCATAGGAATTCTCCTACAAAATCCAATCCTTAAATACCACGAGTGTTGAAACAGCGCTCGGCATGTAAAATGCTTTCGGTTTAAGCAATATTTGCAGAGTCCTAATTTTATTTCAAGGCATTTCACAGCTTCGGGCTGGCCAAAGTTTGATTTCTTTTCTGATTTGCCAGGTACTCAAAATAATCGCAATATGCGACATATTTGTGGGATAGCCCATTTTCGCCAGCGTCTCTCTCTCTCCCTCTCTCTTCCCCCTCTCTTTCAGCTGTTTATGAACCCAGCGAGCACATCTCGGCAGGCGAACATAAAACCCAAATTGATGACGCATCGTGATGGTGTCATAAGAAAATTTTCACAATTTCCACTAAAACCCATTTAAAGTGTTGCCAGCCCCAATCCCCCAGGCCAACCCCCGGCCCAGTCGCCCGCTCTCCATCTTGTGGCTGCTGCTCGTGAAATGCGCGTCGATTAAACCTTTCTTTTATGCGCTGTCTTTTTGAAGTGCGCCTTTGTCGAGATCCCGAAGCCAGCCCAAGCGCAACAATGGCGCGGCCCGAGCCGTGGGGGTGTGGCCCTAACGGGGCTGGCCAGCATCGCTGTGTTGGCGGCTGTCATCAAAAAATATTGTATTGTTATTATTTTATTTTTATGTGCCCTCGCTGTTATTTGCATAAGGATGGCCTGCTGGCTCGGGTCGAGGTCCGGGTCCGGGTCCCTGGTCCCGCTTTGGGTTTGGGCAACGACCAGCAGCAAACAAAAAGCGTTTCGCTCGCTTATTTCGCATTGTAAATTTTTATGCCAGCTTGTAGTCGCGTGTGTGTGTGTGTGTGTGTGTGTCTGTGTGTGTGAGCGTTGCCCCGTCCCCTGACCCTGTGCTGGCTCCAGCAATCACACACATTGTAATTGAACACACACGCTCGAACGCATTTTGTTTAGATTTCATTTTTTTCCTTTCTGCAACTTCTTCTTCTTCTTTTGCTGCTGCTTTTGCTCCATCATTGTGAGTCGCCTCCTGTGCTCGTCATGTTTTTGGCTGGCGTGGCTCTCGTTCCCATTCAGCTTCTGCTCCTGGTTCTTGTCCCGCTCTTTATGCTTTTGGCTTCGGAGTCGTCGACATAAAATGCAAAACAGAATTTCATTTTCGGCAGGAATGTTAAGGCGTTGTTGTTGCTGTTGCTGTTGCTGTTGTTGTTGCTGTTGTTGTTGGTGTTGTTATTGGGAATGCTACAACATTGTTGAAGCATGTAATATCCTGCCAAGGATAAGGGTTGCAATACACCCCACACACACGCTCGCACACACACACACTCGCACACACACTCACTCGCTCTCGTCATGTGTGGGTTTTGAGTTGTTGACGATTTTTGCTACGTTCGTTTTCTTTCTCTGTTGCCTCTGTTTTCTCCAACACATTTTTTCATGCGAATTTAGTTTATTGGTTTTGTGTGTGACTGTGGGAGGAGCTGACTCGTATGTGTGAGCGAGTGTGTGAGCGAGTATGTGTGCGAATGTGTGCCCGGCCTTTTTGGGGTGATTGATTGGCATTACGAGTTGCCATTTACATACACATTTCATTTATGCAAATACTCGCAATTCATATTCCACAAATACTTGCCGAATTACAATAAAGATTTTGCAACAACAGCAACAACAATGGCACACACCCAGCACTGGGGGGCTGAGCTTCGACTTTGCATTCGATTTCGCATTCGCATTCGCTAAGCATTCTCACAGCTAATTTCCCTTCAAGATTTGTGTTATATCCATTAGATTTAGATAGAGATCGGTCGGCTGTCTGTCCGACTAGCTGCCGCTTCTCGTTCTGCCTGCTGTTTTTGCCTAATTTCCTGTTAAGCCATTTTCAATATTTCGTGTAATGAAGTTGAGCGCTCAGCAAAATGGCAGCGCAATGCATTAAAGGCGTGGCAAGCTGTGAGTGACAGCCCAGTCTCGATGTTCACAGTCAGTCAGTCACTCAGCCACTCAGGCACTCAGTCAGTCAGCCATTGAGTCATTCAGTCATTCAGTCAGCCAGCCATCCGGCCTATGGAATATGCTTGTAGAAATGCGCCCCAGTATGTGGCAGCTCCACAGTTATGCATGACGAGCCATGCTGATGAGAAGGCGTTTACTTAAATGCACAGTGGAGCAATTTGCAATCAAACTTGGCAAATTATTATAATTGTATTTTCCTGGGAAGTAACTGTCACGTTGAAGGCATTAAAGAACTTAACTAGACTGTTTATAATAAGAAAATCGAATTTTCCTATGCAAACATGTTTTACTCTTCTTATGACTTTTGAATGCTCCTGTTTTAGTTGCCAGAATCAACAAAATAATAAAAATATGTATATATATTTAATATTTATGGTCTCTGCTAGTTACTTTGTTTATTTCATAATTAATGATTAATAACTTAGAATTTAACCACACATCTAACACCCATAAAGAAACTTACTCCACATCGAAAAATAGGATAGATCATCTAATAATTTCATTAACAGACTATCTCGCATACTGTGCTATTGCAATACATTACATAACACTTCGTTTAATCTCTGTCTATTATAATTCTGGGGCTTTTGAGAATTGCCAAAGTTTAATTCATATTTATTTATCTATTTATGTATATGGGATACTTTATTTATAATCAAGTTAGGGCTTACAATAGTGTTGTGTTCTACATTTAAGAGTGCAGCACACACTAGTCCTTTTCTACATAAACATAATCATTTATACAATGAAAATTGATTTGATAGAAAGTGTATTTGATTTTACTCTTTTATTTTTACTTACCAAAATTTTATCAAAATAAAAATATAAATTTAATTTAATATAAATTTGTTTTATATTTGTAGCATCAATTTAAAATAAACCTTAAAAACAAGTAATTAATATTAGATTTTTTTTTGTTTTTTTTTTTTATTTTATCCAGTTCTTCTTCAACCCTATTTAAAATGCAAACGAGTTGACATTTACCTCGTCCCACTGTGGCAATGTTTTACTGCCAAACACAAGAATAGCACGTGGGCAACCAGCACGCTGAGCGCTTCTAATGTCTACAGCTTGGCTTTAAATTAACATTTTGCATAAATGTTCGGCATGTCATCATAAAGAGCTACACACACGCACACACACACACACACGCTCACATCCAGACCGGTTGAAACATCAAACGGCCATAACGCAACACGCTGCGTATGCGTAATATGGAGATATACCACGCCGCATTTGGCAGCCAGTTCTTAATAACCTGCTCGAGCAGAGCCCGTCTCTGCCACGGCGCTCTCAAAGGATGCCACCTAATCGCTCTCAGCGCATTTTGCGTAAACGCTTACACACGGTCAGATGAGTGTGGGCGGGCCGCGCGGTTCTCCGCCAGCTGCACAGCCGATTCATTTGTGCAATCAGCTAAAGCTATCGGCTCGCGCAGATCTCCGCCTAGGTAATGCCTCTATCGGCGGGCAGAGGAAATTAATGTGCCCTTTTGTGGACTGGGTGGCATATCATCTCTCTGGTTGAGTCGATGCCTGGCGTTGACGGCTGCGCCGAGTGTGGCAGATTAATGATACTAAAAACGCAATTTGCCTGCCGCACCACACACACACACACACACACTCACACACACGCACGCATACATATGCCCAAGCCACTTCTGATTAGCTTTTGCCAGCGGCTTTACGGTCATTAGTCGCTGCTCAGGAATTTGGCTTATTGGATGCCAAAGTTGAGTGCACAAAATCGCCAACTACTCGGCTATGGAGTGGCGTGTCTGCACTCCTCTCGTCTTGTCGTACTCGCCCCTCCCTCACCCACTCCCCTTCCCGGTCTTTACCAACTATACACAAATTATAATAAAATATTTTGTAAGCCAAATAACTCGAAATGCCTTTTAATGTTGTAGAAAATATTCATGCAGGCAAAGGCAACAACAGCAACAACAACTAAGGCAGCAACAACAACAAGTTTGCTGCATTCACATAAAGAAAGGAAAAGAATCTTATAATAAATTCCACTACAGGCAACAAGATGCCAACGATGAGTGGCTCCTTGTATTCGTTTCCATATGTGCAACCGAGTCCTGCTGACTTGTGCCAGGAGTTGCCTGAAGTTGCCTCCATCTTTCTTGCTTTCTTTTGCCAAATTGTTGCATGCAAATGTTGCTAGGGGATCCGACTTTAGTGCAATACAAGTACGTAATATGTGTTGTAGTTTCATTAGGATTACAGTTGTTGCTGTTGCTGTTGCTGTTGCTGTTGCTCTTGCAGCTGCCTTTGCTGCCTGCTTATTGAGTTATGACGCATACGAATTGTGAGTAAAAGTATGAGATGGAAATATAAATTTGCTGCTTATAACAGTCGACAACAGTCGGCAAACAGTCCATGACTCTATATATACGTATATATGTTAGTTAAAAAGTCTCTGTGTGCGTGTGTGTGTGTGTGGGTGTTCGCATTCTTAACAAAAGCTCTGCCTTTGGCTTGGGCATGCGAACGAATCAGAATTGAAAGTTAAACCTACCCCCGGGCGGGTATTGCCTGCCATTGCAGTTGCAGCTGATCCATAAAACTATGTGCATGCAACGCAACAGCAACAGCAACAACAACAACAACACAAAAGCAGTGCTTGAGTGCTGCTCCTGACGAGCAGTTGGCAGAGTGCCTCGAACCACGCAAGGCTTACATCAAATTGTGGGACAGCCTAGTGGATCGACTGACGATGCCAACTCAAGTCTGGCACTTCTGTTCCAGTTGCATTAGCCATGCAGTTCAAGATTTCAGCCTCGCCAGCCGTGCTCAAGGTCGAAGATATTGCGACAAATTTGCATTGCTTGGCTTAAATATGCAAAAAATATTAATTGCTTCGGCTCTCATTTGAAATGTATTAAAAATGGAATATTATGAAACTAATTATTCAAGATTTCTCATAAAAATAGTTGTAAATTCCATTTGCAGCTCAACCAATTGGTTTACATTAAAGCATAAAGTCGTTTTGCAGATGTTTATTTTGGGTCCTGGTCCGTCCTCCACATCGATTTGAGGCTTCCCTTTGCTGCTGCCGCTGCTGCTGCTGCTTCTGCCAGTGGCATGCTGAATACGGTTGTCGTTGTTGCTGCTGTTGCATTTTACATTTTTACTTCGTTAACTTGATTTCCGCTCGCAAACGAATGCAGCTATCGAAAAAGTTGACAGCTTGAAGCGGCTGAAAGGCCTCGCCACTCAGCGAGCTCAACTTTAAGTTTTAGTTTTTTCTACTTTATTTTTGGTTGTGGATGGCGCTTTAAATATTTACGCTGTCTAAATATTGTTTGTGTTTGCCAAGAGGCGAGGGTGACAGCAGGCGCTTGTAAAGCGTAAAAAATATGCGAAATTCAATTTACGCCAAACAAAATCATAATCCATCTATCATTCATCAACTGCAGCGAACACTTGGCGCAAATGTCTGCGGCAAACGGAAGGAAATTCATAGATACGCGAGCTACACACACCCACACACACATTCGCACACACACACCCACACACAATTTACTGTCTGGGTATGTGTGCGCGCTCTCATGCCAGGGCTTTTCTTTATTTCTTTTTACATATTTTGTTACGCTTGTAAAGCTCAAATCCCCAGCGTATAAGCATTTCTACTTCAGCTGCTCAGTTTAGCGCCGCCTCATCCCGTATCCTACGCCTCGTACCCCACACCCGTACCCATGTCCTCTTTCCCGTACCCGTGCCCCATTTCGGCCTCACGGTGGCGCCTCTGTTTGCCTTTGTTGCGTGCGCAAAACCAAAAAATGACAAAATGCGTGGCCTGGCAGCTGCCTGATAAGGCGCCAGCTCTTCTAACTATTGATGGGCCTGACTGCTCCTTATAGCTGCGTCGGCTGCGCAACTTCAGCTTCAGCTTCAGCTCCACAGCAGAAGCGACAGCAACAGCGACTGTGGCAACGAATGGTCGCTAGCTTGGTTCCAAAACCGTGGTGGATTTCTGGCCGAGGGGTAGCACATCCGACGCACCACGCACCACACACATACCACGCACTGCGCTTTCCATGGAGACGGCCGTGGCTTCAAAGCCTGGAAGCGTGCTGCAGTTTTTTGCTTAGCAGCGCGCAGGAGAAGTGCCCACCTGAGGGGGTTGCTGCCGCTCGGCCAGAGAGCACGCAGAGGCGTCAAGTGCGCCTGCGCAAAACTCAGACTCTAAATTCATGGCCGTCGCTGCCGGCAGCGCAGCACTTGACGGCCATTCGGGGGTGGCAGTTCGACTGCTTGGCTGCTTCCAGCGGCAACAACGTCGTCGTCGTCGTCGTCCACACTGAAAACAAATGGCAAGCAGCATTGCTGTGGGCAGTATTAGTTGGGCCTTGCGCCCGGCTGGTGCGTCCTATCCTGTCCTGGCTTGGTCAGGCTCAGGCAGCGATTGAGTCTTGGTCTCAAAGCGAATTCAGTTACGGAACACTTGAAGACATTCGCTTGAAGCTTGGCGGCTTTGTGTCTGCGATGTGAATTCGTTCGAATCTCTTCTGTGGCAGCGACGTCGCTGCCGACGACGGCGTCTGCTCCATGAACGCCTGCTTCTTACGCGATTACTCCAATTCCAATCCGTGTGTGTGCGATAAGAAAGCGAAACGCGACGAGACGCCAACTGAACTCAACTGAACTGAGCGCCAAAGTGGTTTTTGGAGTCAAATTCGCAATCATTTCATAATGCGACGCGTATCGGTTCGGTTGTGTGCGTTCTAAAGAAAGTTACTGCTGCTAAGGATAGTACATTAATGTCAAGAAAGCAAAACTGTGATTCAGCTGTGAGCCTTTACAACATAAACAGTTTAGAATAAATACAAACAAAATTAAATAAAAATTTTAAAATAATTTACGAATTTTAGAAAACTTTTGAGTTCGAAATAAACTTAATTGCGATCATGTTTTTTATTAAACACTTACTTCTATATCAGGTAAGTGTATTTTGTGCTTAAAGAACAAAGTGAATAAACATTAATACAAAATATCAATTATAGTTTATCTGAACACATCAAAATTTATATGAATTCATTTATAATTTTGAATACTTAAATTGTTTTGAAATCACTTTGATTAGCGAATTTATCATATATGTGTGCATTTCGGAACTAAGTCCTTAATAAGTTTGCATAACTTTAAAATAGCCAACTTAGTGATTTTTATGAAAAGTTGAACGATATGTGAAAATATGTATTATTGCAATTATACAAAAAAAAAAAAAAAAAAAAAAAAAAAAAAAAAAAAAAATTAAAAATTATAATTAATTTTAAAATAAATTTAAATATTTATTAATCGAAAATAAATACTAAATCAAAATATTTTGAAATTATGGAATGAATGTTATAATTTTCCATAAACACGATATATCAGATCAAACTCAATTTTTGTTTTTTCCAAAACCAATACATATAATAATACTGTTTTATATATATTAAATATATTTTATTTAAAAGTGAATTATATTTTGTAAGCTCTGAACTGCTTTTACTTCCATATCAGACTCATTTACACAATTCTCTTATTAAAATTGATACATGAGCTTATCTCACTTTCACATATTTCACGCAACTCTGGAGTTTTAATTAAGTTTCATTTTGAGTTCATTATATGAGAAGTTTCAATATTCAGTTAGTTAAGAGCTTACGCGAAACTCAACCGCACCCATCGAAAGAACACAGCGAAATAACTTCACATCAAACACTTTCGAAAAAACTGAGGAACACAACAAAAAAGCAAAACACGTTGAAGCATTTTGGCCTACATTTGAGCGGGCGAACGAGAGCAAAAAGGACTCTCGCAGCCGGTAAAATAATTGCATAAATTAAAATCTTAATTATGTGAAGGCAGCGCTCGCTGCTCCCAGCAGAGGCAGAGACAGAGCCAGAAGCAGAGGCAGAGGCAGTGGCAGCAGCAGCAGCAGAGGCCGAGCCTCTGAATGAGATGGCAGAAAATAGCAAGAGCGGCAGAGAGAGTGAGTGAGAGAGAGACGTGTGATGAGCTGTGACGTCACCAAATGAGCGCGGTACAAAATGAAAAATGAAACACGAAAATTAAACAAGAGGAGAAATTTGTTGCGGAAATGGAAGCAAAGCAAATGCATGAGAAAACGCGACGGCAAAATTAATGAGCGCCGTCTGTAACAGGAGCAGCCAGGACCACGAAGGACGACGACGCGCGCTCATTAGGCAGCACGAAAAGCACAGAGGGCGAACGTAAAAAAGCGATAACGCTGCCGTCGTCCTTGGCCGTGATTTGGCTGCCGGCCTCGCTCGCTCTGCCCAGCCTCGCTCGGCGTTCATTAACATAATTTTAATTTGGGTTAGTGAGACAGTTCGTTGAACCTGGCGTTGGCAGCGGCAACAAGGATGCGCACAGAGGCACAGCCAGCTGCCAGAGAGCATCAGAATTTCTCGTTTCAGCTTGAACATTTTTTTCATTCTATTATATTATTTTTTATTATTTTCTCTACTTGCCGTGATTTGTTTAATTTTATGCTAATGAGCGACGGCTGGGTCAGGGCTTACCCCTGGCTGTTTAACTACCCCTTTCACTTTCTACGCACTCTCATTTTTTGCTTCTTCTATTTTTTATTTTTCGTGAACTGTTTTTATGCAAATGAGCTTTCCGTCTACCTGAGTGGAATAGGACTCTGATTAATATATGTGCATATATGGCTCTCGGCTCGTTGCGCAGCTGCTGGCTTTGAGTTGGGTTTGCGATTTAATTGCAAAGAGTTGCAGCTAATTTGCATAAATTGTTTCGCATTTTTGGCAAACCCTATGCAAATTCAAGTGCGTTATTTGCAAATCGTGTTCTCCGAGCGACTCTGCTGTCAATTATCGATTCAGACGTTCGAGCAGTTGAGTGAGGTACTACACGTATCCGCTGGCAATTATGGACTTAGTAGCTGAGCATAGACGAGTCCATGAGGATAGGGGGATTGATAATGCTTCATATGGCTCGTAGAAAAGGAAGCTCATTGTAAAGCAATGGGAACTACTCAAAAAAAAAAAAAAATATATATATATATATATATATGCATATATTTTTTTTTTTATATATATATTATTAGCTTAGGAAATTCGAAGAATATATATGAATATGAGAAGATATATGAATATGAAGAATCACTTAACAACGGCAAATAATATTCACCTCGTTTTTCTATGATTATAAGCTTAAACCCAAAATATAATACAGTATAATACAGTAGTACTTTAGCTAAAATTTAATTAATCAATTACTTAACAATCAGTACCTTAAAGTATAATAAAATGCATATACATACATACAATTTTCTTTTTTATTTATTCTGCAAATATAAAGAAAATCAATAAAGTCTCATCCATATTTGTGAAACACATCTACCCTGTTTTATCTCCTTTCTCTGGTATGCTGATTCCCTCTTTGTGTATTGCCATCAATCTGCACTTAAGCCGTTTTAGATATGCGATGCAGAGCCATTTATGGCAGCCATAGTTCAATCTAAAACGTTTCAACCCGCTAACTAAAGGCGGAATTGCCGCCCACAAACTCCCCCTTTCGCCCATTTTCTTTTGGCTTTCGCAAATTTGTTGCTTACACCCGCACAGACACATGCACATACGCACACAGCTAAACAGATACACACACACACGCTTACAATTTAACGTTTTTCTTGTACAAGAGACATAAGCAAATGTTTGATGGTTGCTGTACAAATACAAACAACCACACAAGCACACACACACGCACACGCATGTCTATAGATACACACACACGTATATGGCGGGGGTGATTGCGTTGGCGAACAAAGCAAAAAGCGACGACGACAACGACAGCAACAAAATAAAAAAAAATAAAAAAAAAATAAAAAAAGAAAACTGCGACAAAAGCGTGGAACACACATGAAAATCCGAGAGTGGTTCGTTTGAGCTGGGTGGTTTGGAGGTTGGGTGGTTGGATGGGTCTGCATTTCATATTGGCATGTGCAAAAATCCAAATATTCTATATACTTGCCACTCCCTCTCTATCGCTCTATCACTCTATCACTCTGTCTGTCTCTGGCTGTGGCTGTCTCTATCTGGGTTTGTCCCAGCTCCTTTGCCATCTCTGTCTGCGCGGCTGCTTTGTGTTAGCGTAATCCTTTTTAGCAGGCAAACGAAAATACGACTACATATCAGAATGTAGAAAATGCCTGACAGGATTGCCAAATACTCCACTTGCCACACGCCCGCATCCTGTGCCGGATTCCGTATCTTCTTTGGGCTGTCGCGCATCTTGAAGTGAATTGAATTTATATCTATGCATACACGAGTTCCTCTCGTCTCTGCCTCTCCCTCCCTCTCTGTCTGCCTGTCCTTGCAAAAGTCAAACAACAGTTATGACTGCACGGCTGTCTATACTCCGAGCATCCGATATTCGGCAATCTGCATCTCTTGGCTGCTATCTGCTGCGCTTGTATTTGCATAGATTTCGTTGCTGTTTTCCTTTGTCAGGTGCGGCGCCAAAACCAATTTTCAAATATTTTCACTTCGGTTTTCTTGCCAACTGTCTGACTGCTGCTGTCAGTTGCTGTCAGGCTACTCAAAGGCGAAAGGCTGTTTACCCAAATATAGATACACACACACACACACACACACAGACACACTCGCACACACAGCAAGTCAACAATGCAATCAATTTGCTTATTAGAGAGAACGGTTGAAAGTAAAATTTTATTTTCGCAAATCCTTTAACAAGGCAGACTGGAAACAGGCTGCGCAATCCGTCGTCCTGCCGATTATGCAAATTAACAGGGTATCCTTTTTCCTATCCTTTTTTGCATGCTACATGCTACTCTCCTCAGCTCGATCGAGTTGTGTGCGCTGTCGCATGTGTTCGATCGCAAAAATTTGCATAAATTTTTGCTATCGTCAGTCAGCCAGTCTGTCAGTCAGGCAGTCATGCAGGTCGGCTTGCTCGACTGTCAGAGGACACCCTGGGCCACAGTTTTACTGTCACCTACGAACAAATTTTTATTAGTTTTGCACTCGACTCTGTGCGTGTTTCGCACTGCTCGCAAATATGCAAATTAGCTTCAAGTTGTGTTTTGCGTTTTATTGAAAGGCAGCCAGCGAGCGAGTACTCCACGACCCAATCCAAGCCCAGCCCAACCCCACTTCAGGGTTTTTATTCTGCAGGGTTGACGGCCGAGGGTTGCAGCGCCAGAGCTTGATAAGCAAATTGTGTTTGCGAAAAATTGTTATCGATTTTATTTGAGGTTCGGGAGGAACATTTCGCATTTTGCGAGTGCGTGAAGTAAAGTCAGTCCACATCAAATCGAAAGATATATGACTGGCTGCCTGGTAGGGCCCGCCGTCATAAAATATAGCTGTAATCGGTGTAGCTGAGCATTTGGCAACTTTTAAATTGCATTCTTTGATGTTCTCTGCTGTGGCAGCCGCAGAACTCTTTGGCCGAAGAGCCTCGGCTATAATTGGGTTTTATCTGCACGCTTTGCGTTTCATTTTGAAACTAAACACAACAATCAGTTGCTGTTGAGCAAATTTTCAATTTCCCTGTGAGCAAGGGAACTACAGCTGAAAGTTTCCGTTTCTCTGGACGCCATAAAGGCACAGTCTTTGCCTCTGCCTTTGGGTTCTCCTTCACTCTCAGCTCTGCATTCGCGAATCAGCGAAATAGAATGTAAAATATTAAGCATAAAATATGTAACCCATTTCAAAGAGCGCGGCCAAGCAGCAATCAGAGGCGAGCAGGACGGCAGGACGGAGCTCGCGCAGGCACAACAGGATCCTTTGCTGCTACTCCTGCTCCTGCTGCTGCTGTTGCTGCCAAATCTAGAGGCACATTTTGGCAGATTTACTGCATATTGGCCCGGCGTCAAAAGCAGCCAAGTCTCGACAGTCTCGCCTGACCTCCCCACCCAAGCGCCATTCCCATGTCCATTGCCACGAGTTGCTAACCATTCAGTGTTCTTTATTCTTTATTTTTGGCTCCTGCTCCTGGCAGTTGGCAGTTGCCAGTTACGAGTTGCCAGTTGGCAGCTGGCAGCTGAAAGTCAGCTACTGTCGCCCGCGAATGCGAACGCCGTGAATTTATTTCCATCATTAGTTGCGGCACTTGAAGCCGAACATAAATGTGATTTATACAGCTCTTTGCGGCTACTGTCCAGCCATTAATATCCACGCACTGCAAATCTAACTGGGTAACAAAATGAACAACTGCCAATGCGCACTCTATATAGATGTATATCTATCTATATATACGCATGTATGTGCGCGTATATAAGAATCTTGTATATAGCTTGCGCATGCTGAATCGACGCTCCCACATCATCGAATATGCATTATTTAGACATTAGCATAATTTACTCTGCGCGCATCGCAACTTGGGAGCTCATCTCTCTCCATTTATAAGAATCCTCCCACCCAAGCAGCCCAAGCAGCCCCAGCAGCCCCAGCAGCGCCGGCAGCGCCAGCAGCTCCGTCAGCCCCATCAAGTCTCGGCTGTCATTGGCACTGGCAGCTATTTTCGCTTTGCCATTTGCCTTGTAACAAATGGGATTCCATCATAATAATGTCTTCCCCGGCGGAGTCTACAATCTAAATACTAGTATACACTCCTATATATACATGTATATGTACCATAATGTGTGTGCTATCTATCTATCTGTGTGTGTGTATCCTGTGACAAATACGTCGGGATTCGCAATTGCGAATATTTCAAACTCAAACACACGATGTCAAAGTCTCTGCTTAAGCTTTAAGTGGGAGGTTTTCATTTTTCCCAAGTTTTTTATACAATTTGGCTGGGTTTTTCAGGGATTTGCCAGCCAGCCAGCATCGCAGCGAGCGCTGCCAAATTGATGACTATAGTGCGTGCTGCCATTTGCATGACAGTTGCCAAAAGCGACCACGGCAGCTAGTCCATCAATTCTGTCCCTTTGTGCGTCCTGTCTGTCTGTTTCTAGCTGGACAAATGATTTCATTTAATATGCATGAATAAAATACGAATCCTAGTCGAGTGCACAGCAATTAAAGCTCACTTATTAAGTATACGCCTCGTTGAGCCAACTAAACACATGCTTCGCTTGCGCTTCTAATCGAACATGCTAATAGACTCACGTCCTTTGGGCTATTGTTCGAGCCACGCCCACGCCTACCGCCCACGCTTAATTGTCAGTCACGCAAGTGCCGGAATTTCAATGTCATCATCAGTCGGAATCTCCGCCACAGAAAAAGTCGCAAAGCCGGTAAAGTTCTTGACCTAGAAACAATGGCAGGCAAGCAGGCAACTGATGACGACATAAACCACGGCAACCAGCAGCAGCAGCAGCGGGAGAAGCAGCGGGGTAAACGGGGAGAGAATGAGGAAGAGAAAAAGCCATCGACGACGTCACCAAATTGCCAGCAGGAAAACCAGACGAAGGCAACAAAAAAAAAAAAAAACGAACGAACTGTAGACCAGACAAAAATTTAAATTAAAACAAGGACACAAAAAATAAACACCACAGCCCGCATAAATGAGCGGCAAGGCGAGAGAGTGTGTGAGAGAGACAGAGCAAGGCATGGCCCGCAGCTGTGTGGCAACAGCAGCAGCCGAAACACTGAAACTGGGTTAATAAGCAAACGAGCCAAACGATAATGATGATGATAATGACGATGCTGACGTAGGCGGCGAGAAAGTGCATAATCAAGAAGAGCTGCTCTCCCGGCTGCCGGCTGGCCTTCTCTTCTCTTGCTCCTGCTCTCGCTCCTGCTCCTGCTTCTGCTCCGGCTTCTGCTCTTGCTTGTGGGTGCGAAAAACGCAAACTTTACTCATTTTCATTTAGTCCTGTGGGCCGGCAAAGTTGAGAGCTGCAGGCAGCCCAATGCTTGGTGTCATTGCCTCTCTCTCTCCATCGCTGTCTCGCTCTCTCAGTACCTCTCTCTGTCTCTCTGTGCGTGTGTTTGTGCAACGACTCCTTGCCGTTTTTAATTTCATTGCAAGAAAATGAACGAACAGCGCGCCAAGGACGAAGGAGCAGACTTGACTTGGCTTGCCACAGCGGCGAGTCAGCAAGACACTGCCTGGCACAGTCTGCGCGCCAAGTCGAGGCATACGCCCACCCATGCCCCGCGCCCCGCGCCCCTGTGGCTGCCACAGCCCCTACGTCTAGCTACCCGCCACGCCGGCTAAATTAGCTGCAGCAGCCGCGCGACATTAAAAAGTTTGCCGGCTGCGTCGACGTCGTCGAGGTTGGGTAAAATAAAAGGAAAACGCGAGGAAAAGCAATAGAAAAATTTGCTGCGAAAAGTGAAATTAAAATGCGGCAAAGACAGTTGAGGGCGGCAGGCAGAGCCGGAAAATAAAAGAAAAATCGCTGGAAAATTAAACGTTGAAATACAGCGAAAAGCAGTCGAATAAAACGAGCAAAACAAAGCAGGAAATATCCATGTAAATATGAAAAACAATTGTAGACTGATTTAATACATTATTATTCTTATTCTTATTATTACTTTTATAATTTTTAATACAGTGAAAAATGCCAATCGATGAACTATTTTCTTTTAGACTATTATAATTGATTGAAATCAAGGAGTGATATTCCCACATACATATTGATTCATTGAGCGACATTATCTTTGCACAAATTGCAGCTGAACAATTAATCAATAATTTAATCATGCACAATATTTGTTTATTTCCTTTTTGCAGCTAATTGGCTCAGACAACATGGCAAGTCGCTCGTCCAGTTGGCAGTGCCTCGATGACTACGCGAGCGGACAGCTTTTTCCTGGTGTCAGAGCGTCAAACTAGTTTCTAAATATTAATTTGGCCAACATAAAACGTAAATTGATTAAGGCCATTAAGCAGAATCAGCGATGGGGCGAGACGGGCTGGACAGCCAGACGCAAAGCAAAAACAAAATACGAAAATCATTTGCACACCAAACAAATGACGATAATTAAATGTACTGTTAGCTGATGACCAGATAATCACGACGCTTCGCAAATAGTCATATAGATATTATAATTCTCAGCTAACTGGATAACAGCCGCTATTATGATAGGCAAGGTCCCAGGTCCGGCCGAGCTGCCAGCGCTAATCAGCCGTAAGTAAAATAGCCATGCAAACGATATATTAAATGATCAAATAGCCAATTCGATAAGTGAGAGAACAGCTCTTATATGGCACTTAAAATATTAAGTTTTACGAAATAGACCAAGCCATCTGCAATCGGGCTCTGTAGCGCACTCAGTGGCAGCCAATGCTCGATTGCAGTTTTTAGTGAAGCATGCGAAAGGGTAGCACGAAAGCCACTTGGTAATTAAACAGGTTTCAAATTAACATAAAATAAAATTAAATAAATAAAAGTGCTGGGCTCAGGCTCGGAACTGAGTGCCAGGCTGTCAGTTGGCCCCAGCTTTCCAGGTTGCCTCAGCTTGCCAGGTTGCTAAGTTGCCTGTAAACATGTTTCAACGCCGCGCAAAATTAGCAACTTGTAGCCGAGTGTCTCTGTCTGTCTGTCTGTGTATGTGTGTGTGTGTGTGTGTGTGTGTGTGTGTGACTGTGCAACATGTTGCCTGGCAGAATGCCGACGCTTATAGATAAATTTCTGTCAAAATTGCTGATTGACTTCATTAATAACCACGCGCCAAGACGCCAGCCGCAGTCAAAGTTTCATTCGATGCCGCTGCCGCTGCCGCTGCCGCTGCCGCTGTTGCTGCCAGCTGACAACTCAACAAGGCAGCTGCTGAAAAGCAAGCAGCCTGCCGCAGGGGGAGGGATGCGAGGAAAGCGTGGGCAAATTAATAGCAAACTTGTAGCTGACTGCTTGTAACCTGTTGGGAGGGTCCGCACGGTACCTGTATCTGCATCTGCATCACCATCGACTCTAGCATCGACATCGGCATCGGCATCGGCATCTGCATCAGTATCTGAATGCGGTGGCACGATTGATAAGTTGCTTGCTGCGTGGCCATGTTCAATGTCCAAATGCTGGCACAACATGTTCTGGAACTGGTCACACAAACACACACAAACACACACACACTGAGCTGCCCTCTACCCACCGCAGCAGCAAGCCAAAGAAATCAGTGCGAAAATTTATGTTGGTCCGCTGGAATTTTAATGTGCGTTGCCTGCCAATGAGGAAGCGATTTTGCATGCACAGCATTTGGCCATCGTCGTTGCCGTTAAATGCCGTTTAATTGCGTTACAAAAACCGTTTGCTTTTAATTGGTCAACTTTTGGTACGCGACGGCGCGAGCTTCAGCTCCGTTCGAATTATAAATGCCAGGCAGATAGCTCAATAAATGTACAGATTAGTTACAGACGCAATCAATCAGCATCAAACGTTCGCCGCGCCAAATTGTCAGTCGCAAAGCAGCAAAAAGCAGGAGAATGAAATGGAAGAAGTAGAAAAAATTACAAATCTGTGACTTGATAATAGACACTACACGCGAGTGCGCCAAGCCTGCAGATCAATCCTTTCTATCCAACAAATTACACTCACAAATTGTGAAATCCCAATGACACTGGCTGAAAGTGTCTGTCGAACAGGAAGAGAGAGAAAATCTGGTAGAGCGACTTGTATTTGAAACCACACTTCAATTCTATCATTTACGGCAGACTCGTATGACTTCTTTATTGCTCTATCATACCTTAACTCATTTTCATTAGATGTGCATTGTTAGCCTATTCTGAGCCCCAAATTTACTAAAGGATATTTCTTAATATCCATGAGAATTAAGGGCAAACCTTAGGCTATTTCAGTCTACTCTTAAGGGTAACAGATCATTGCTTCGTCTACACCTTATACTTCTATTAAATTGAATGCAACAAATACTCAAATGCGAATCGCAGAGAAGTCATCTCATCAAACTCACGCGCCATGCTCTTGCTACTATTGCGAAAGCGTATCGCTTGTTCTGTTGAATTATCTGATGGTGTCTGAAGTCTTACTTTCAGCTAGTATCATTGCAGTTGGCATGCATCGCGTGTGTATGCGTGTGTATCTGTTTATGTGGGCTCGTAATTTGGTTGCCTTTCACAAAAGACATTTGACGTGACTAGCAACGGCCGGCAGCAGCAGCAATCGCCGGCGGACCACGGACAGCCGACAGACTTTGTTGACAACGGACATGGCACATGGAAAACGGACAGCCTTCTCGTCGCACTCAGACGCAGTCGCAGTCATTCACGTCCGACAGTTGGCAGACCGTTGATCATCATCGTATGTGCTATGCATTTTTTACGAGACACAAGATGACGCCGTAGCCGTCACCATAGCCATAGCCATAGCCATAGCCATAGCCGTGGCAGTGTTGAGCGCCAACTGTGAGCTACATAAATTTGTTGTGCTGGCCTGGCGAAAGGCAGAAATTAAAATGCGCTTATAAAGCAATAAAATTGAACATAATAATAATAAAGAATAATGACCACATAATGAAATGAGATGTGCGATACGAAATCCTACTTAAAGTAGACACACATACAGATACAGATACAGATACAGATACAGATACAGATACAGATACAGATACAGATACAGATACAGATACAGATACAGATACAGATACAGATACAGATACAGATACAGATACAGATACAGATACAGATACAGATACAGATACAGATACAGATACAGATACAGATACAGATACAGATACAGATACAGATACAGATACAGATACAGATACAGATACAGATACAGATACAGATACAGATACAGATACAGATACAGATACAGATACAGATACAGATACAGATACAGATACAGATACAGATACAGATACAGATACAGATACAGATACAGATACAGATACAGATACAGATACAGATACAGATACAGATACAGATACAGATACAGATACAGATACAGATACAGATACAGATACAGATACAGATACAGATACAGATACAGATACAGATACAGATACAGATACAGATACAGATACAGATACAGATACAGATACAGATACAGATACAGATACAGATACAGATACAGATACAATATACAGATGCAGATGCAGATACAAGATACAGCTACAGATTACGATACAGATGACAAATGTATCTATTTAGATTGTCATTTCTACAGGGTAATTCTTATTAAAGTAACAGCCATGTCAAATGATGAAAGTGAGTTGGCTGAGTTCTTTTAGATACAAATGTATTTTAGGAATCTCAACCTAAGATCGACATGCTGTTTAATTGACTAGCTTGGGCTAGGCGCTATGCCAACACTGAGCTGAGGCACCAAGAACTATTTCAGATGCAGATTGGATTGCAATTAAGGGGCAGAGCAGTCGTATCTCACAAGTTGACTGCGCGCGCTGTCAACGGCAATTTGCCATAACATAAAACCACACGTTTACACAGAAAGCACCAGGTATACATTCAGGTAACCGAGCGCAGCAGGTGAGCTGCCCACTCGTCATGGCCGGGCCTCGAGCTTTACGATATGCCACGCTTGGCAAGCGTCTGGCGCCGGGTCGAGTGCGAATCAAGCACACTTTGTATGGCAGAGAGCAGCCTTTCTAAATGCTGATGATTTTGATCGAATCGTGTAACAGCTTTTTACGCACGTCGCTAATGCGACTCTTTGCACACAAGCACAGGTAATGGCCGACAGGTAACGAAAAGAAAAGCAAAATCCAGCTGCAATTAAATAATGTAAACATGAAATATTTCTCTCTTCTTTTCTAGCGGGCGGCCGACGTCAAAATCCAAAGACCAAAACGAAAACTCCATCAAAGTTTCGAAGCACGTTTCGCCATCAGGAGGCGTTGCACATTGGCCGCTCGCTGGGCGTGGCTGTGCAACAGGCAGCATAACAAACTCTTGATACGTTTTCATTTAGCCAACTTAATTAATTTTTTCAACGCTTAAAGCTCGCTCGCCGCGCCTGCGGACTTTACGCTGTGTCTGCAATTTGGCATTTTAATTAATTCTTTCTAAGTGAAAGATCCGTCTGGCTGGCTAGCAGTCTGACTGTCCACTGTCGTCTGTCTGTCGCTTAGTCCGTCAAAGTGAAATGGGTCGGGCTGTCAGCTGGAGCTTCACATGCGAAATTGAGTTTTCTGAATGTCGAACGGCTCAGCTAGAATCCTGCTTGCACCGTTACAATGAACACAAATGCGACAAACCGCTCATAAAGCAGCCAGCTGATCAGGCTGCCCATTAGGCCGCCGAAACGTCAACACTTAACGGTCCGCGATAAGAGCTCAGAATTGGCAGTTAGTCAGACAGTCAGCCAGTTAGTCAGACAGTCAGCCAGTAAGTCAGGCAGTCATTGTCGTCGAAAGCTCCTCTCACATATCTTGCAGTTGTATCGCAGCGTGCATTGAGTGGATTTATGTGCGAATTTCGTTTGTTTGCCTTTTGCATTGGCGCTTTGTATGCGCAAACTGTCAATCAAAGGCAGTCGCTCAATGCCCGAGGACTGAGCACTGCCGTCTGCCCGATGCTAATCAGCGCACTGACCGCCAGTTTATGTACTGAGCGCGCAGTTGGCTGCCCGCCACAAGTTATGGCGCCATTATCAGACGCTGCAGTGAGCAGCTGCAGCTCAGGATGCAGAATGCAGAAGCCTTTTAGCTGCCTCTCGTGACATGTCACGCAAATGTCAGCAATTGGCAGCCAGCGCTGAAAACATATTGCAAATATATCTAGCCGAGGCACAGCAAGCGACCGACCACAATTGACTCACTCCTAGGCAAGAGAACCATTTGCCAAAGCCAAAAAGCCAGCAGCAGTCCCAACAGCAGCGGCAGCAGCAGCAGCAGCAGCAAACCAAATGCAAATCTAGCTGGCTGTGTGGTTAACACTCGCACGGCGAACGAACGAATGTATCTAACGCAAAGTTGTAGCCAAAGTAACTTGGCAATCAAATGCATTTATTTTGCATATAATTGAAATGATAATTTCGTGTGCAGCCAAGTGATTTTGTCGTTGCTGTTGTTGTTGCTGTGGGCGTTACTGTTGTTGCTGTTGTTGTTGCTGCTGCTGTTGCTGTTGCCTTTTCAAAATGTCAACTTGTGCAGCAGTGTCAGATAAATCAATCAAGTTGATTAGTTTTTGTGTTGCAGCGGGTAATTAGCGAGGCCCGGCTTAGGCGGGTGTGACTTGATCTATAAGGCAGTAACTGTCTCTCACACTGTCCGTCAGTCCGTCAGTCAGTCAGCCTCTTTGTCGAGCGGGTGGAAAATTATTGAGATAATTCAAGGTTAGAAATCAAAGCATTTGCAATTGCTTTAATTTAACGTGTTGACGGCCATTCGAGCTGGCAATTTATTAAGGGCTTTGCATTCAGCCAGCTAGCGAATGCGCGAACAAACTTTATAATGGTCTAAAGCTCTTAGGTTTTTTCCACCTCTTCTACTGGTGCATTAGCTTAAAAATAATGTATCCGCATTTATGGCTAATGTGCATAAGGCACGACTGTGTAGCTCTCCCCTCTCTTTCCTTCTATAGCTCCCTCTCATTCTCTCTCTTTTATACTCTCCTAGCTTAAGGCTAATGTGCAAGCATAAAATTTTAAGAGCAGACCCAAAAAAAATACCCAAATATACATACACATATGTGTATCTATATATCTATAAGCTACTGTATCTTTGTTTATCGTGCTTTTATTATTATTATTATATATTTTTTTCGAGTGCCCAGACAGTCAGACGACTTTGGCGAACACTGAAGTCAGAGCTGAAGCCAATATCTGGGCACAAAAAGTCTATAATCCGTTTATGGCTTTAATTGCAGCTTAAAATTGACAACTCAAACAGCGAGTGGGCGGAAGTGAGCGATGCTGCCTCGGCTGCCTCGCCGGTTGGGTAAGTAGACATGTGACCAAGTGAAACAGAGATTATAAAGATAACGAAGTCTATATACCATCAGCGAGGTATAGAGTTCCTACGTGCAAATTGCAATAGTCGTAGGAACTTAATACCGTGCTCTTGGAGGGCTGTCGACCAACAAAACGAAGTGAAGTGAAGTTAAATATAAATATCCTTAATTATTAATTATATAAATAAAGAATTCAGATATTTAAATTTTTTAAAGTATTCATTTATATGTATAATAAAACTTCAAGAGTGGAAAATGTTCAAGAAACATCTGCGACATTTACAAATAATAAAGGCAATAATCTTTTCGAGAATAAGAGATTATATATATATTCTCTTTTATACATACATATATTTGGTATGAAAATAAAGTGACATTTCTTTATATATACATATTTGATATACATACTCATATATTTGTATGTATATATATTAAATATGTGAGAAGATACTCCGACCCATCGAACCTTTTCTCTGGTTTTGTATACATACATACATACCTATTACATAGAAAACAACACTCGTACACACATACATACACATGCTCTCGGGTTACTGCGCAGTTTGAGCTGCAATATAAAAGGTATCGGAATTTGTTTACTCAAATATGTTTGTTCTAGATTGACATTTTTAATGACAATAAGCATTATTACATTCATTTGTAAGCATTTCGCAAAATACAAATCTCTTTAATCCCGTTTTTTGCGACTTTATATGAAAGAGAGGGAGGATTAGTGCCACCTTCACTCACTCAAGATTAAATTGATTATTTCAAGTCAAAACTTAAATAAGCACACGAGTAGGAGTAAGATGTCTGTTCAGGTATAGTTCTATCATCAGCAAACTTCGTATTCCTACTGCGTGCTCATCAAGCCTCACTACCCTTCATTTATTATTAAGAGATTTATCAATGCACTGTTTGTAAAGGCATGAAGCTCGTTAATGTGAGACCGTCAGTCGCTGTTTGCCCTGTCTTATACCTCGCACTTCTACAAATGCATCATTTCCATGAATTAGAGAACACACAATAATCGTGAATATCTAATAAATTTAAGACGCCAAAATTATTTCTTTGACTCTATACAACATTTTTGTGAGACCTTCTTCCGATTCCCTTCACAAAAGCTTTTTTTTAAGGTGTCTTTAAGGTGTCTTCTCTTCAACTTACGCCAATATATAGTATTGTTAATAGTAAAATAATACATAATTATTCCAGTTATCATTATTCAATTGGAGCTTAATATTCAATATAGTATAACTGAAACTAAAAATTGGCTAGTTTTAATTCCTAACAAAAATCTTACTTATATGTATATCCTTTAAAAGTCTTTAAAAGTTCCTGGAACATTCTTCCCTCCTTCGGCTGATCGATGTAAGACTCCTTTGCAGTTCATTCACCTTGGGCTGCTTCTTAAGGGCTCGCACTTAACCCTTAGATTGTGGGCAACCGAATGAGGACCCATTCAACCCCTTCGCCTTCTACCCGATGCGAGACGAGGCGAGGCGACCCTACTGCTTGTTCGAGGGACTCCTATCGCATGCTTTTTATCTGCTGGCATTTGCATTGCGGCGTTTAATTGCACTTGGGAAGGATGTGAGGTCGAAGGATGCGTGCGTTCACGCACCCGTTACATAATTGATAACGGTTCATTTGGCCGGCAATGCGGATTTGCAGTGCGTATCAACTTGATTAACGGTAAAGTAAGCCAACGGGTTCCATCCGTTAGATGCCTGCCACAAATGAGCCGTTCGATTTTGATGAGTCTTGTGCCAGCGATGCGTTAAGTTATGAATATGCACAGGGTAGCACGGGACTAGGATATTCGAAAGGGTAGCAAGCTATGATCCAGTGCAATGGATGCAAATGATACTGTAAACCGATCCTTGTGAAGGAAACAAAATAGATTCTATATGTTAGTATCAAATTAATTTGGCTAAATTGTTTTGTATTGTTTTGTATGTCTGCTTTATAAATATTGTTGAGAGGAAATTCAGAAGATGATTGAAATCCTCTGTAGTAATAAATATGTTCTGCCTATTCTCCAGCTGATCAAGCAATCCATCTCCTTTTAAGAGCAGCTCTGCTCAGCATATTTTAACTCGCTTAGTAATAATTTTTTAAAATAGAAAACTCGAATTGAGAATAAATCTATTATTACTCCGAGAGCCAGCATACAAGCAAGTCACATCAGATAATTGGAAGATAGGTACTTGAAATGTATAGAAAATGATAAATAAAATAATAAATAAATAAAAAATAAATATCACCACAAACTATACTACAACTAATGAATATATCTATGCCTATGATAGGTACTTGAAATTTGTAGAAAATAATAAATATCATAATCACCATAAACTTTACTGCAACTAATGAATATATATGCCTTCTAAGGCATCAGAAAAATCATTCACCTTGACCGAATACTATCAAATTTATAATAATTTCCAATTAAACTAAAATCGAAATACTTGTACCTGTCAAGGATACTGAGTGAGATATACCCAATATTAAGCTAGCAATACATTATATGTATGTACCCTTGGTTCGACACATAATAAACAAATTATCTAAAACATCAATAAAAACTGCTCTGCATCTCAAATGTACTTCACAGAGGAATCCGCCACATATGATGGCACAAAATATTCATTGAGGATATACCCATCATACTACACACTACGGTGTCTACATTTCAGAACAAATCACACACAGTAAAAACAAACTTGGGAAGCATTTACAAGTGTGAAATTGACTATATAAAGTTTCTTTTTAATATAAAAACATATATTTATAATATTATGGTATATTAATTGTAATATTTCCTTGACGATTGCAAGTTTTATAATCAGACTTGTAATTCTAATTTATTTGGTTTAGCTAAAGTAGAGAACTTCTGCATGATGAGGTTTACACATGCTTCATATGTCACATACAGTCTTTCCGATTTTTTGCAAAGTGTTTAAAACAAGTATATTTGGTTTAAAATTTATCAAGATGTGTTCTTTTTTTTATCAATTATTTGATATGGTTAAATACAAATAACATACTCCAACAACGTCATCAATCAACAAATTATATTCTTAAGAATGAAATTTGAAATGTAATATCAACGTAAAAAATGAAAATAAATAAAATAATGAAATAAAAATAATTTGCTAGACTGTTTTTATTTTTTAGCCACTGTCACACAGTTAGAGAAGTTTCGCACCTTTTTTCTAATGCGATTCAAATGGCATTTCGAAAATGTGCCGCTGCCAGGACATGGCGAGCTTCGCACGTCTGCCTCTAGATGGCGCTACACAGGAGCGGCAATTTATCAGTGCAGAGCAAGCAGAGCGCTTCAATCAGTGTCTAATTTTGCTGCCACATGCCCCTTGTGGCCGCGACAGGCGACTTGTTGCGAAAACGTCGTTGAGCACGAAAATCAATTAATATGCAACATGAGGTTGCAAATTCGAGGCGTTCGCTCTTTGTTGTAATGGCAACGGCCAGCATGCGACCTTCAATGTTTATTGGATTTGGCAAAACAAATATAGAAAGGCAGCTCCGACAGGGCTGCAAATGAATTGGCAAATGAGAAAAGGGAAATTGGAAATGGAAATGGAAATCGATGGGTGAGCCACTGTCGCTGGATTTGCCATCGGACTGCCACCTGCTGCGTCTTTCTCTGCTTTTCGCAGGGGCCTGGGCTGGGAAGGATGGAGTCGGGCAGTGACACTAATCTCGACTTGTGTCTGGCTGCGCATCAATTATGTTAATTTGTAGCAGCAATTACGAGCAGTTTTGCCAATGGAGCTGGGAGTGGAGCGCGGAGGTTGTCGGCCGTCGACACTAAAACGTCACTTGGCCATAATAAAGATAAATGCTTGGCGCAATAAGCATTAGAAATTAATTTGCAGCTATTAAGGTCTCATCGCTCGCACTAGTAGAAACGAGGACTGCCGACGTCACTCAAGGCGCTGCTCTAGCCTGTGCACGCACCCAAAAATCAAAGTTACGCCTTAGTCGGGTCTCAGTGCGATGTTTTCTAAGGACCTGGGAACAGTTCGGGCAGGCGCATAGAAGCGACACATAGTGAAAACAACGCAGCCAAATCACAGGCAAGCCCCTCCGAGCGATTCCACTCAACTGCACGAAACTCACTCAAAGCGAGATAGCATGCGAAAAGTAGGCGGAGCGCACGACGTGCGCGTGTGAGCAGCACAGCAGCAGCTGCCAGCGAGCCAACAGACGAAAACATCGCAAGACATCGCCAGCGAGTCGAATGCTCTCCCCTGCGCTCTGGCTGACTGAGTGAGTGAGTGAGTGAACGAGTGAATGTTGCCCGTTGTTTGAGTGAGGCGGAGTGAGCTGTTAGCCGCGGCATGCAAACCCACCCCAAGCAAACAGCGCAGATCTCAACCCTTTGGCTAACCCTTAAACGTTGACACTTTCGCGCTGACCACACGTTCCACAGAGAGCGTGAGACACTCTCTAGGCTGCCACATATGTACGCATTGCTAGGCAATGCTGGAAAAGCGACAGCGGCTAATGCCACAGTTCACAGCTACAGTCAGTGGCTGAGTTGTTTAAGTGCGTGCGCCGTTTGTTTTTGTTTGTGCCCAACACCCTCTCAACCCCAACCCCAACAACGGCACCAGCAACCGAGCCCAAACCCCTGGCTTACGCACTCAACCCTTTAGTGTGTGTGCCCAAAATCGAACGAGGTTTTTGAGCGTAGTACAAACAACAACAACAACAGCAGCAGCAACAACAACAACAGCAACAATAATGGGCACGCAGCTTTTGCCTTTGTCTTCTCTTCTCAAGTGCCGGTCAGAAATTGATGCGTTTTTCCGCGACGGCGGCAACAACTTTCGACTCGAACAGTTTGCCAACGTCGCTCGCGTCGAACAGAGAAACCCCAAAAAGAGTTCGCGAAAGGGTTTGCAAGCCTGTCCATAAACAAACCTGGCTAAACGGTGCTTTAACAAAGTGATATACGAGTGTGAGTGTATGTGTGTGTGCGATGTACGTATAAATTCCAAACTTAAAGTGCGTAAATTGACGCAAGAGTAAAATGAATTGAGATATAGAAAATAGTACTCAACTATTATGTCAAAAAATAAAATAAAATAAAAGAAAAAGAAAAATAAATACGATTTAAATGGTAAGGAAAAATAAGAATGTTTTATGAATACATTATTTAAAAACCTATGTATAGACACAGTTGAGTTTTTATCTATTTAATAAAAAATACCAAAGTACAATTTGTCCACTTGGGCAAAGCTAATAATTTATTAACATGAATAAAAATTATAATTGATAAACAATAAATTCGGAACACAGGGAAAAAACTTCAGCAACTTGATAAAAATATGTATTGAAGCTAAACTTTAACCGAACTTATTTGTTTTAGGTTTCTTTCAGTTAAGCAATATACATACATGAAGTATGAACAGAAAAATAACTTTGGCTTAATGTCATATTTGCTTAATATTATATACTTATATTTTAAATTAAATTAAAATTTGTTCTTTAAAACTAGGTATTTTTATTGGAAACATTAAATAATTATTTAATAATTTAATAAACATTTTTAAATAATTTTTTTATAATATTAGCCTTTTAATAAAAGGTTGTACAATTTATACATATATTGATAATTATTTTATTTATGATTTTGTTTAAGGAATTTAATTAAATAAAATTGTATTCTATTTTTAATAACTCAATTCTTTCCATGTTTACCGTCAATAAATATTCAATAAATATTTAATTAAATAAATATTTAATTACATATTTATTATAATCAAACTTATTATATTTTCTTTCATTTTCTCCACATCTTTTGTTAATAAATAACCTTACTATAATAACTGAATAACGAAACAAATTACAGAAAATTAAGTAACTAAAAATTACTAATATTAAATTGTAATCTTTAATAGTTTGATAAAAGCAAATATAATAATTAAATTAATATAAAAATATGACTTGAAGAGAAATCAAGACATTTGCTTTATTATTTCTCTTCAATACATCTTGTGCTTTTATGCTAGAAAAAATCTCAAAAAAAAAATTAAAATATTTAAAAAAAAAAATTGTATTCACATAGAAAGAATAATAAAATGTAAAGTCATAAAAAATAATGAAATTATATAATTTTTCAAATCTAATTCGAGTGTAAATAGAATGAATGATAATGTGTATTTGTTGTCACTTCCATTAATAATTAGTGTACACAAATTATTTATTTTTATTTTTTCTATAAATTCGAAAAACAAAAAAAAAACAATTAAATATGTTTGTGTTATTTTCATATTTTGCTAATGTTATTTCTAATGCTATTAAAACGACAACAATTGAAACATTTGGAAAGAGTAAACGCAGAATATAAGTATATATATTTATATATATATTTACATATATTTGGCCGAAACAAATGAATGTCAAACTGAAAAACCGATTGTCGCTTTTAATGACATTTTAATGGGCAGCAAAATGAGCGCCGATTTGGATTGGAATTAATTAATTTAATTAAAATAGAAATATGTATGTACTTATTTGTTATTGCTGTTATTTTTTATTGTTGTTGTTGTGGCTGTTCGCTTCGATTTGGTAATGCGTCAGATTATTGTACATTTATCATGCGATATTAGTTTGTTTTAATTGCCGGCTGTTCAGCTAAATACGAAAAGTATTTAAGCGTGGCTGACCACACCCCCTCGCTGCCGCCCCTAAAGTGTTCGCTGAACGTTTAGCAACAAACATTCGATGGCCAAATATAGCAAAACTAGATTAAGCGTTAGCTGCAAGCCTAACGAGATTCATGATCGGCCCAAAAGACCGCTAAAAGCAACTAATTTGGTAGCTAAATCGAGCTCTGGCTTCCATATGAATATGGCTAGCTGGCAGCCAGGCTAACACGCTGGCTAATTAAATAATCGAGCTTACAGCACACATGTGACCCTTGAAGTAAACAGAGTTTGTTGTTGCTGTTGTTGTTGTTGTTGTAGTTTAGCTGCCTATGGCAATCACTTGCTGAAATGCACACAATTACATTTTCAAAATGGCGTCAAAAGTGCAATACACAAAAAATATAAAAGTATTGCAGAAGCCGCAAAAAGAAACACGACAACAACAACAACAACAACAGCAACAACAACAGCTTGCATTACGCCAGCAGGCTGCCTTAGGGCAAGGGGTTTGCTGGTGCGCGGTGCGGAGTGCGGGGGGCAGCGGCCAGTGTGAGTTACAGGGGTGGTTATTGCAAGCGGCGCTGCACTCTCGCATCACACTCAGAGCCGCGAGCTCAGAGTGCAAAGCAACTGAGTTTAATTATATCGAGGCTAACGAGTTTTTAGATGGCGCACAGACTCAGCGAACCGTTAATAAGCATTTAATTACTCAGAGCGTGCGAGCGAGCGGGCGAGCGAGCCCACGGCAGAGAGAGAAAGAGAGAGAGTGAGAGCGCAACACATCAGCCAAGAGCTCAACGATATCACGATGACACTCTCCCTTGACACTCTCCCGCTTCCTCTGCCGCTGCCTCTGCCGCTGCCGCTGCTACTGCTACTGCTACTGCTGCCTCTGCCTCTGCTGCCTCTGCTGCCGCTGCTGCTGATGTTGCTGGCGCTGCGCCAGCATTGCTACCTTCGCGCAGACGCTTGTCTTAAAAAGGGGGCGGAGTTTTTTTCTTTTTAGATATAAATTCTGCGCGCCACTTGACGCCCACCACCCACCCCTCGGCGACGAGCGCCCTTCTGCTGCGTTGCCAGGGCAAATAAAAGTTCCATGTACATTTTTTTTCTACGTTTTCGTTCTCATTTACCTTGTTGTTGTTGCTGCTGCTGTAGTTGCGCGCGCTCTCGCGACGCCGACGTCGCCGCCGCCGTCGCCGCCGCCTTCGCCATCGCCTTCGCTCTCGCCCGCTTTGGCAAATTGTAGCCATATTGGATTTTTAGTACATTTTGTTGTTGTTCTTGTGTTTTGTTTTTGTTATATTTGCTTTTTTTCTTTCGCTTCGCCTGCGACTGTGACTCAAATGCCGGTGGTTTCTGTGGGTGGTTGACTGCGAGTCACCCTCGTTTTGCGGCAGGGTGGCGAGCATTTTTTCCCTTATATTTTTGTTGTTGGCTTTCTTTTTCCATTTTTTTTTTTCTTCTGTTTGGCCATTCGCCTCATGCCGTTTCACATAAATTTTGTACATAGTGTGCGGCACGTGTATTGATGGCTGCTGCTTCTGGTATTGGTGAATGGAGAGTTTGGGTTGCTCTCTGTTGCTAGGTGAATACACGCACACACGCACACTCACATTCTATGTACCTATATCTGTTGTGTGTGTGTACAATTGTTTTTTTTTTATTCGCGTGAGGCGTTCAGCCAGTTGCCTAGTTTGATTTAGTTGCTGCTTAGATTGGCAAATGTGCGTGTGCTGTGTGCGTGTTTCGCTATGTATTGATATGTGTATGTTTTGATTCACTAGTTTCACATTCACTCTCCTGCACTTCTCCATCTTCCATGTCCGTTTGTTTTATGTTTTTCTCTTTGGCTGGGGTTGCTTTGCACATTTTGTCAGAAATATTTCTTTTCACTTTTTTATCCTCGTACGTAGATTTTTTCCTGTTTGGTTTTAGGGGCTTTCCCCGCTTTTTTAGCTTTGAGTGCAACTCAAAATCGCTTCATTAGAAAAAATCGCTGGCAGCGCAGTCGACGTGCTGCCCTGCGGTTAACTTCGCTGCCGCTGCCGCTGCTGCTGCTGCTGCGGCTGCTCCATTTTTATTTTCAACACCAACAAACTGCCGTTAATTTGCATATGCATGTGTGCTTGAGTATTTGTGAGTGTTGAGCGTTGGTGTGGCTGCGGATGTAGATGTGAATGTGGATTTTTTTGCCCTTTGTTTTTGGTGGTTTGCGCAACCACCAACAACATGCAGGGCACCACGAAGGACCAGGGCCATGGCCAATGCCACCCCCTTTTTGGACTGTGTGGTCGCTGTCGACGTCGCGACGCCGCGGATCGTGCGCCGGCCAGAAGCTCGGGCCCAGGCTCCGTGGTTTATCCTGCCGGCTGGCCTTGTGCAGTATGACAACAGCAGCCGCTGTTGCCAGTTCCCAGTTGCCGCAGAGCGCGACAAATAAATCTTAGTCATAGCTGGCCACTCAGCCAGCCAGCCAGCCAGCCAGCCAGTCAGTGCCACAGTAAGCCCCCAGTAAGCCAGACCAGAATTCAGCCCGCTCAACTGACTGTTGCAGCAGCAGGCGACTATGACGACGACGACGACGACGACTTTGCAACTTGAAATTGATTTATGGCGCAAATTTTATTGTCTGGTTCGGGACTGGAACGTGGACCACTTGACAGCCTGGTGTCTCTGGTGTCTGGTGTCTGGCCAGTTTCAACTTGTTAGCCACTAACTGTAACTGTTTAAAGTGCGTATGTGTTTGTGAATTGTGCGCGTGTCCCTGTGTTGTCGTTGCCGTTGCCGTTGCCGTTGTCGTTGCCGTTGTCGCTGTTGTTGTTGCTGTTGCTGACTCTGGCTCTGACATTGACAGAGCTTAAGGCGGTTTGGTGGTGGTGGTGGTGCCGGGGCAACAGGAGGCAGTTTCCATTTCACAAGCATAAACAAAATGAACGCTGAGTGACACTATGCACTGGAAATCGTTATAAATTAAATGGCGCGCGAATTCATAAATTTAACAAAACAAGTG
Source organism: Drosophila arizonae (assembly GCF_054131065.1). Taxonomy (NCBI): domain Eukaryota; kingdom Metazoa; phylum Arthropoda; class Insecta; order Diptera; family Drosophilidae; genus Drosophila; species Drosophila arizonae. The sequence goes on along the minus strand of NC_142924.1, from coordinate 23,505,863 downwards.
ACAACTTTCGCCAACTCAAATGACACACACACGCACACGCACACACAGGCACGCACGTGCACATGTGCGCCCGGTCTGTGAGGAAGGCCAATGCACAAAATTGTCAACAAGTAAGTCAACAACATTTGAACTGCATAAATAACATGTGAGGACTTCATTACTGATGAAGTTTGTTTGCTTTTTTAATAAATATTGCGGCTTTAACTATTTATAGATTCATATAGTTGTATTAATCTTTAATATGTACGACTTAATTTGTTATAAAATATTTATCGAGCAACGTTCATCAATTATGTATGTTATTTTATATTGAGATTTTCATCATGACATTAATTTATTTCTTTTCCTATTTGTTTATTTTTTGCACACGTCAACTATTTTGTATATTCAATTAATTTTAAGTTTAAATTAAATAAACTAAGATTTTAGTTTCAATTTATTAAAAAAAAAAAAAAAATATATATATATATATATATATATATATATATATATATATATATATATATATATATATGTGTGTATATATATATATTTATGTATATATATAAGAAAAATTAATTTAATTCAAAGTCAAATCGAAAAAGTATAGATTGAATTTTAGTAAGATTTTCAACTTAAAATATTTAAATCAAAAAAAAAAAAAAAAAAAAACAATTTAAAATAAAAATAATGAAAAATTTGCATTTTAATTCTTGTTTATATTCTTGAAACTAATTATATTTTTGTATTTAATTATTAATTCATTCAATTACAAATACATACGAATAGATAAATATATGTATATTTAATTGTAACACCGGCTTTCATCATTTAATTTATTTTCAATTTACTTCTAATTATTTGAACACTCAATCTTAATGACTTCATCTTAATTTAGATTGGGTTTTCAATGCGTATAAATTAAGATTTTAATATATGTATTTCACTTAGCATTTATAATATAAATAATTGGCATTTATTCATTTAAAATCACATGGAAACCAAAATTAATTGTTCGAGTTTTTATTGTTGATTTATTACTGGGTTTGATTAATTCATTTGATACTTGAAGCTTTTATATCTTAGTTTGATAGGTTTGCGAATCATTTCTCGCTCTGAATTTATTAATTGCTTAATACAAAAGTCTTTCGACCTTTCGTTTAATTTCTTAATGGAAACTTTTTTTTTTTTTAAATTAAATCGTTTTTAACGCCAATCCCATCGCAAAAATATCAAATTAAATTGCTTGTTTCTTTTTTTTACGTCTTTTAATTTGTTTTTATTTATGTGCTGGTGCCCCAACGTTGATATTCCATCAACGGGGCTGGCCAAAACGAGGACAGCAACAACAACAACAATTCATGTGTACTTTGGTAAAGCGCATTATGGCGCATTCTCCTTTCGTTGTCCAGCCGCTTATCAAGCACCACTTAAAATCCTCTGCCAGTCCCAGACCCAGTCCCAGTCCCAGTCTCAGTCTCAGAGTGCGTCTCATCTCGGACGAGCCTGTAACTGACTTGTCCAGTGAATCGCGTTCAGTTATTTTTGGGTGGTGCTGGTGGTCGAAAGGAAAGTATTTCATACTGAAATGGGCCTGAGCCGCTCAATGGCATGGCAATAAAATGTTTCGTCTTCCCAAAGAAGGCAAAAGCACACAAATATTATTTTTTCCGCATATAAACTGAAATAACATCAAGTGAAACGTTTATACATATATTTATGATGATGACGCCGAAGATGATGATGATAATGGTAATGGCTCTTTCTCTTTCTCATTCTCTCTTGCGTGCTGATGTTGATATTTCTCTGCATATCTGTATATTAAAATTGAAATGCATATGCATTCAGGAAAGCTGGACCCGTTTCATTTCGGGCAAATAATATACATACATATACATATACTTATATATACGTATATCCAGATATTTGATATTTCGTACTTATGAAAACTTATTGAAAATGTTCAATAAATAAAACTTTATGAATTCGTGCGGAAAAATCGCTCATGACAAAATTTGTTCTCTTAATAATTTACATTAAGAAAAAGAAGTTATTGAATGAAAACATTGATTGATTAAAATATAAGAGTCTGAGAGGAAAACCCGATTCCTATTTATATATTTTAAGCCAATTGAATTTGATGGGTTTTAGTTTCATATATGCCAAATATGATTTCTCTCTCTATTATTCATATCATTATTTTTCTCACTCTTTACATATAAAGGGATTTAATTTCAAGAAACGTAATCTAAATTCATTTCATTGTATTCAGGCTCAATCAATCAATCAATCAATTTGTTCCCAGCCTGCAGGACTTGCCTCATTTCCATCCACTTATGGATTCACCTTTTACGCTTTTCTCTTGTTGTTGTGCCTCAGCCGAATTCTTTCCAGACTTATGTCTATATGTGTATATATTATTATTAATTATTGAGAATTTATATATTCAATATACTCGTTCTCAGTCTTATCATAATTTGTAAATGGGATATTTTTGGAGTCTTTTAACTTAAAAATAATTACAAATGCAGTCTCAAGTAACTTTAGCTAAATTGATTTCATTGTGTCCAGGCTCAATCAATCAATGTGTCCCCTGCCTGCAGTACTCTGCTCCTTTCCATCTACTCCTTATGGAGCAATCCTTTTACACTCCTTTTACACTTGCCGTTCTGCATCAGCGAATTTTCTTCTACGCCTTTTCCATTAGCGCTCGCTCTGAGCAGCTACGCTTTTAATTTGCAGCTGATCTTTTGATTAATGCCTAAGCGACTGCTCCTTTTTGTCGATGGCTGTCTGCTTTATGCAAATGGTCGGCTCTTTAATTAGAAAGAAAAAACTGCGGATGGTCCCTGGCGAGGGCAAGGAAAGAGAAAAATGCCGTTCATTTGGCTACTCCCCTCTGGAAGTTTTCGCCAAGTTTTACTCATTATGCTGAGTTTTTCTGTCGTTTTGTTTGTCATTTATAAATTGGAAAAGTTTTCTTAAGCAAATTATGCCATTTTTTGCTCTCAGTCGGCAGCCCAGCCCTGCCGAACCCTTTCTGGGCTCTGTGTACTTGGTTTTAATCGCGCAAATGCTTTTCCTTTGGCCAGCAGATTCGTTGCGCTCAAAGAATTTATCTCTAAATGCAAAGCAGCATCTAGTCGAATGGCAACTCCAACTCCGATTTCTCTACTGCCTCGACTGCGCTAAGACCCTTTCGTCCTTGCAGCACAGACGCACAGTCAAACCAAATTAAAGGGGGATTATCATCATTTCATCTTGTTGGCTGACGAATTCCCCTCCCCGGCTTTATCTCTCTCTCCCTCTCTCTCTCTCTCTCTCTCTCTCTAGACTCTGGCTTTTCTTCGCTCCTGTTGAACCCTTTGGGCCACTGCCATCGCTCAGCTGACGTTTCTCAAGCGACAACTGCTTCACAGCCTGCCGGCCGGGCTGCTTGCCTGCTTGTTTGTTTCCCTTGTTCTTCTTAGTCTTTAATTTTTTGTAGTCATGTTTTTCCAACTGCGACTCAGATTTGCCTCCGATTCGGACTTGGATCCGGCATTGAGGTAGGCAAGGGTTAACATCCGCACAGAACCGACATCAACCAGCTACGACTGCGGGCTCAGCCTCAGCCTCAGCTTCAGCTTCAGGTTCCCAAGCGTCGACTTTTGCATCCGTTTCACTCGCTGGTGCATTCAACTTAATGTCTTTGATTTATTGTCGCTGCCCCTTGCCGCTGCCAAGGCAATGAAAGCGAAACAATGCCTGGGCCACGGCAGCAGTCGGCACCAGGAACCAGAAACGAGCCCTTGTTCTCGAGCCAACCAGCCAACTGTCTTCGGCTGTAAGTAGGTCTATAGGCTACCGAGGCACTTTCGGTTTCCAGCGTAGCGTGGGTTCAGCCGTCTGTGATTGCGCTTCCTTTTTGCCTTCTTGTGATGTAATAAATATGCGACCCTTTGTCTGCTGCAGATCGCTATCCCTGTCCCAGTCCCAGTCCCAGTCCCAGTCCCAGTTCTCAGTTCTCAGTTCGTGTCCCTGTCTCAGTCTCAGTCTCAGTCTACTTATTTCTTGTGGCCGTGTGGCATGTGAAAATGAGAACATGTGTTTGCTGCTGCCAAAGGGAAATGCCATAAATACATGTTGAGAATCTGTTGATTGGCAAGCAAATAAATTCTTGTCTATTTTGTGGTCAGCCAACGACAGACGGCGCCCCACAGAGATTATGTAATTCAGATGCGTTAAGAGCAACAACAACTGCGACAACAACTGCAACTGCAACTCCAACTGAGGATGCTGGGCGTTTCTCTTGTAATTAGCCAACGAAATGTGGCCAGCTCATCCACACACACACACACACACACACATACACACACAGAACTCCATTCAGTTGAAACTATGGCTTGCGGTTAATCAGTTTGTTGTTGAAATCCGTTTTTACTGCTTGCCGAGCTAACGTAAATTCTAATGGTTGCTGGCTGCAAAACTTTGAACGTTGAACCGTTGTGTGTGCTGTAAAAGTAGACCACAAAATTGTTGGTGTTGCTATCAGGCAACCCTCCAGTGCATACTAAGCAACAGCCTCAATGCCAAGCCAAACAGTGCAAACAAATAACCGCACAAATTGTGACAAGCGCTCAGAAAGTTTTTTGTTTTGGGCGGGAACGCATACGCCCCGTTGACTGCCACAGACTAAAGTCGTTGTTGTTGTGGTGGTTGTTTTTGCTGTGACTGCTGCTGCTGCAGATGAGCATATGGCAATTTTGATTGATTTTGATTGATGCTTGCTTCAAGTGAACATAAATTGAATATGAATGCAAGGTGTGCTGCGTTTACTTTAAATAATACATAATAAATAATCTATTCAGCTTTAAGAGCAGCATTAATCAAATATCTATTGAGCACTATGCAGTTTCCCTTGGCTGAGTTCGTAATTCGCATTCTCACATCAATCTGGAATGGAAATTCCTAATGATTTGCATGCAACTCTATCAAATAGCTGCAACACCTACCCATTTTAATTGCAGCTGTTGCTGCCCGTGCTTGTGTATGTGTGGGTGTCGCACACAAAAAACAACGCAAATGCAATTGCCCATCGCTGAGTGATGCGACGAGACTCACTCAGTCAGCTCAGGCGAGTCGACTCACTCGAGCACAGTTTTCCCCTCTTTTCTGGGCCGTCTTGCGCATGTCGAGTCGCTGACGAGGCTCTCTTACTCTGACAGTTGTTGAGCTTTGAGCGCCTGACAAATGTCACCTTCGATCAGCAGCGAGTGAAACCAGCCCGCCCCATTGCTGCCGCTGCCGCTGCCGCTGCCACTGCTGCTGCCTCTGCCACACGTAGGTGCACTCAAGACAAAAGGAAATGTCAGTCAGGCGACAAGCCCACAAACAACAACAGCAACAGTAACAGCAACTGTTGTCTCTCTGTATTCTAGGGCTAATCCTGAGCCGAAACACGTGCAACGACAGCAACGGCAACAGCAACAGCAACAACAGCCACTGTGGTGAGTTCTGCGAGCGACAAAGCTGCAAGGCGACAGAAGTTCAGGCAACATGTTGCAGTTGCCGCTGCCGTTGCTGCTGCTGTTGTCGTTGCTGTAGCTGAAATGCAATTTCACAAATACGCACACAAGCACAGAGGGGAGCTTGTATTGGTCTCGACTCGCTTGACGACGTCAGCAGCAGCAGCAGCAGCAGCAGCAGTCGGCAGCAGCAGCAACTGCAAACTGTGCCGCCCGGCCTATAAGGCCAAAGCTGGCGTAGCTGTTGCCGTTTGACGTCGATTCCGATGCCGATTGCGATTGCGAGTCGGAGTCGCTTTTTTTAGCAAGCCGCATTCGCTTTTTGGCTTTCGTGCCGCGCGGCAGCCAAAAACCCAGAGAATTCCCCATAGAACTTTTGCACGCGCTTCCGTTCAGAGCGTATCCTAACGCGCCTCCTTAACAATATTACGTACTAACTGCTGTGCCGCCATGTGCTATGTGTGTGTGCTTAACTATTAAACAATTGCGAACTGCCGACTGCGAACAGCGAACAAAAAAGTAACAACAAAAAATGAATAAACAAAAACTGCACAAATGTTGCAATCGTGTTGCTTGGCTATTTGCGACGGCAAAAGTTTTGTGACCCGTTTACGAAAATGTTTCGAGAGGAAATTGCATTTTGTATTTTGTGTGTCTACGGCAAACATTTTGCAAAAACTTTCAGCTGGTGAGTTGGATTTGACTTCAGTGTGGAGCAGACGCAGAATGTGTGTTCATTTATTAATCATTTAAAGTGCACAAAATGAAGAATAATGAGAAAACTCTTTACAATATTAACAAATAATATTATTCTAATTATTATTATAATTTATCTAGTTTATTTGAAAGTTGCCAAAATAATATTTGGCACATCACAAATTTGTGAGATTGCTCGAGAGAATTCCAAAAGTTGTTCGCTGCTTGTCTAACAATCAGTTTCAAGCGGACAAAATCTTGCAGCTACTTTTGGATTTGTCTTGGGCTCAGTTATTGCACAGATATCTTGATGCCGGGCTGTTGACCACGACCCAGACCCAGAGTCAGAGCCAGAAACAGATTCAGTAAGAGTCAAGTCGCCACCAATACAAAAAAGAAACCAAAACCTGTAACCACATACACATGTTGGGTACATAGCTCATACGAGCCATAATCGTCAACTTCCTTTTGGTCAGCGCAATGGCGCTGTTTCCTGCACGACACTGAGGCCAAGACAACAACAACAACAACAGCAACAACAGCAGTAATAACTAATGCTAGACCTATGCAGCTGCAGTTGGCATCTCCTCATGCAGGCTGCTGTCTAATATAATTTTGAAATAACTCAACTAAGCAGCGCTCCGCGTGGAGCAAGACCCAATCCAGACTTGACCAAGTGGCTGGGCCAACGAAATGCCAAAACCAAGTTAGAAAACAACAAAATAATTGCAATCCCAGTTGCCAGTTGCCAGTTGCCAGTTGCGAGTCGCCAGTCGCCAGGCGGTCGTCTCAGTCAGACAGAGCAAAGCAAACCAAACCAAACCAACAAGACAACAGCACCAACAACAACAACAACAACAATGTGGTAAAAAAAAGGGATAAGCCGGAAAGCAACACGGAACCCAAATTAATACAATAATTGAAGCCAATTTAGTATAATTTTCTTCAATTTCATTGTTGTTGTTTGCTGTTGTTGTTGTTGTTACTGTTTGCTGTTGTTGTTGTTGCTGTTGGTTTTACTGTCTAGCCATTGACTTTGCCAACTATTATCGCATTTGTTTGGCATTCGGCCCCTCTACCGTCCCCCTCTAGGCCCTGTTTCTCGTAATCCGCTCTAAAATAACTTGAACTTAATTTCCCGCGTGCCTTGTAAGCTTTTCCAAGCTCCAGCCAGACTCGGTCTCAATTGCAAAGCCCCACTACAAAAGTTTATTTACACATTTTATTGTTCTGCCTTTCTCTCTCTCTCTCTCTCTCTCTCTCTCGCTTCATCTAACTCAATGTCTGACATTTTATTAGCCAATCTGTGGCTCTCTTTACCTAATTGCATTAAGCCAACCAGTTCAAAGTCTTGCCTTGACCAAAAAGCTGCCCAAACAAACACAAACTACAAACTTGCCCAACAGAGTTGAATTTAGTTGTTAAATAAATGCGTATAAAATATAAATATATAAACTTGTTCTCACAACATTTTGCATCTAATGAAAACATATTCAAGTCGAAACATTATTTTGTTCATTAAAAAGTTTATTCGATGTATTATTTGTGGTACTCTTAGGAGCGCTTACCCTTTCAATGCAACTGAATTTCTATATTTCAAATGGAAATTAAAAGAACTTTAGTAAACAGCAACAAGATCTGAAAATGAATATATATATATTCATATATGTATAAAAACTTGTTCTCAACATATTTTCATATTATAAAAATGTTTTTCGAGTAAAACTATACTATGGTTTTATTCATTAAAAAATTAATGAAAGCATCATGAAAAGACGAAAGTTACATCATTAAAAATTCAAAATCTTTGGCATATTATTTATAGTATTCTCAAAAAATTTTTCTCCTAAAAATTAGAAGATTAATTTAAACTAAAAAATATAAACCTAGATTAAAGATATTTTTTATAAATATATTAATTTTTTATTTAATTTTTTTGTTTATTTTTTTTTAATTATGAAAACATATGCAAGTAAAATTTTAAATTTGTTTTAGTAAAAACGAACTTAAAATGAGGAAATATTGTACAATTCCATTACATTAGATATTATATTACTCTTTTAAGAAGAATTTTCTTATAATGGAATAGAATGCGTTATTTAATATGCAGACAAGAAAAATTAATTATAGCAGAAACTACAAATTCCGATTATAGATTTAAAAAGCAAGATATATCATATTATTTATTAAATAAATATAAATATATAAACGGTTACTCTTAATATTTACTTTTTTTAAACTTATTCAAACTAACTCCAAGAGGTTTCTCTTATGAGATATAAATACTTCCAATAAAAATTAATTTATAATGTAAAAGAATTAGAGTTAGAGGCAGCAAATCAAGATTCCATATATTATAGATACGATCCCTAATACAATTAAAATTACTGTTGTTCTTAATATTGTTGTTGTCATTATTATATTTAGCATTATGAAATACTTCATCAGATCTGCCACACTTTGCTGATATATACTTATATGTATGTACATATCTACAATATGAACGCCGTACTTTCATTTCATAGCTCATGAGCCTCTTGTCGAAATCTTGTCACATGTCCATTTCCATTCGGCAAATCCATTTGCAAACCGAATGTTAAATATTTTTGATAGAGCCTCGCAGTGACAGAAAAATACTCGAAGTATTAATAAAAACTGAAATTAAAAATTGTGTATTTCTTTTTTTTCTTTTGCTGATATTTTTGCATTTTACATTCTGCGAAAATTGTTTTCATTTATGTTTGAGTTTTTCTTTGCTGCTGCTGCTGCTGCTCCTGCTGCTGCTGCCGTTGTAAGTTGTAATTTGAAAAACATCACCACAAACTGTCAAAATGCACTGACATTTACAAATTATTTCGCTGGCAGCAGCCGTGGGGTGCCGGTGATATGGTGGTGCAGCCAGCTGCCCCACTTGCCGTTGCTAGCTCTCTGCCGACAACCCATTGGCAGCGGTTGGGGCCGTTTGACGCTTTGAAATGCGAAATGCGAATAGCGAAATGCGAAATGGAAGCGGTCAACGTTAATTTGCGTCAACGGGCTAATAAAGTTTCGTGTCGCCTTTTTGCTTTTGATTTGGCACGCTTTCGGCTAACGGGCAACAAAGTTGGCTAATGCATAATGCGGCTACTGATCAGCTGTATCTGCATCTGCATCTGTATCTGTTTCTGCAAATTGCGAGTCTATACGGCAAATTAACCAAGGCAAAAAAAACTCATATGAGAAACTGACATTTCAATAGCGAATCGCTGCTCTCGATGCCACTTACTAGGCCCTCATCCGCATCTGCATCTCTGCATCTCTACATCACCCTTTGGCTCTTTATGGCATTCCGAATGCACATTAATTACTTTTGATTGAGCACCTGAGATGCTGCTGCTGCTGCTGCTGCTGCTGCAACAAAGTATCAATGAACCTTCGCTGCGCCGCAGGCGATGCAACCGAATAAGTGAGGATCGTTTGTCGTTGCTGCCTTCGGTGCAGTATCTTTTCTCTCTCGGTCCGACTCGTCGTTGCGCAAGGTGCAAACTGGCTGCATAGATGGGCCCTACCTGTGCCCACAGCTGCCCAGCTGCCTAGCTGCCTGGCTGCCTGGCTTATTGGTCTGCGTGCCTAGGAGTGGCCGCGCCTAATAGCTGAAGAGCCAGCTCTGTGGCTGCCGTTGTTGTTGTTGTTGTTGTTCGGGTTGTGGCAGAGGAAGAGGAAGCGGCAGAGGGTACAAAAAATGAATTATGATTTGACGGTAGGCATTTAATGGATGGCCATGGATCTTTGACTCGAACAAAATTCTCGTTTGGCGCCAACATATTGACAGCTGTACACCTGAGTGCGAGTGTATGTGTCTGTGTGTGTGTGCGACGTTATTTAGCCGGACAGGTGAATGCCATTTAGTTAGAATGCCTTTTTGTCTGTCCCTCGGTCTCCTCGACTCTTTTGAGTCTTTATTTCTTTTGTATTGTCTAATTGAATTCGCTTGGCAGCGACGTGCTGTGAAAACCATCGATAAGGAAGTGCAGCCCGGCAGCAACACCTTGTGGCAGTGCGATCTAAGCAGCCAGTGAAAAGCATTCAAAATTGGAGCATGACAGCTACTCTCCAGCGCTGATCGAGTTTATTCGGCTGTTGATGGATAGGTGTTGCTCTTTTGATGGCTGTTGATTGCTGCGATATGCGGGGCGTGACCTCACCTCTCTCTCTTTGTCTCGCTCTGAGATGTAAAAGTAAAAGATACTGCAATGCTACAAGTCAGCTCAGATCACACTTTCTCTATGCATCGAGTTTTATATCTATTAGATGAAGTAACCATTAGGCCGAGGCACAACAGAGCTTAACGCTGGCAATTAGTCGAAACCAGATGAGATTGCCTTGCATGTTAAATGCTCGTCTCAATGCCGAGATCCTTCACAGCTCAACGCCTACACACAATGAGCATTAGCAGAAAGAGGAAGAGCCAGAGCCAGAGCATGGGCGTTGCTGCAGCCACAAAAGCGACAACGGCAATAACAATAACAATAACAACATGCTGCGGCATTGCTATAAAAATGTTTAAAACCCTAAGCAGTTCAAAAACACATCTCACAGCTGAATGGCTCAGAGCAGCAACGACAAGCTAACCAGCTAGCTAACAACTGGCAATGGGCAACTGGAAACACAGCCGCCCACCGTTGGGGCCTTATAGACAATGGCAATGCATAAATTTGTTGGCTCGCTCACAGATCGCTGAAGGAGACGAACTGAAAAACTCATTAGGGGCATCGCCTACGATGTATAAATGCAATAATATTGTACGAAATTACGACCTCAATAACATAAATTTCACATACACAGTGCGAGAGAGTGAGTTGGTGGTTGCCCACTCTTTGGCGAACTCTGCTGCTTTGCATCTATGAGATACGCATTGCGTAAAAGTTCATTATGTAAAAGGAGTTGCCGTTCTTATCGAAACTTATGGCCCAGAAATATGCGTCAAACAGGGCCATAAACATAAACTAGTCGAATTAATTGAGCTGAGGCCGCGGCAAGCTAAGCTGCAGCTCGGTTTGTTCCCCCGCGTTGCCCTTTCGAAAGCCGCTCATAAAGTGTACAAATTATGCATTTTTCTCTTTTTCGAGTCGCATGTTGCACCTGCAGCTGCAGTCGCAATCGCCGTCGCCGTCGCCGTTGCCGTCGCCGTCGTCGTTGCCATCGCATTAGAGCCGCATTTGGCCAAAAGCGGCAATTTGAGCCAACGCTGGCCTGGCCTGAGCTACCTGCCCGGCCGGGTCTAATTGAGTTTTGAGAGTCGTTACACTTCATCGCAATGGGAGTAAATTAAACTGTCATTAGTTTACCCTTTGGCACTTTTGTCGCCCCGTTGCCCTCAGAGTTGCGAACCCGATCCAAACGATCTCAACATGTGAAGTGGCGCGTTTTTTCGTGTTTTCTTTCTTTTATATATTTATTTATTATACCCTGAACCCATTGAAAATGGGAAATCAGGGTATAATGGTTTTGTGAAAAAGTATGTAACGGGCAGAAGGAGGCGTGGCAGACCCCACAAAGTATATATATTCTTGATCAGCGCGATGAGCTGAGTCGATATAGCCCTGTCCGTCTGTCCGTCCGTCCGTCCGTCCGTCCGTCCGTCCGTCCGTCCGTCCGTCCGTCCGTATGAGTGCGTCGATCTCAGAAGTTACAAGAGCTAGAGAGCTGAAATTTGGCATGCATACTCGTGTGTACCATACGCAGTACGAGTTTGCTTTATTTTTTCGATAAATTGTCCGATAACTTTTTTATCGAGAATAATCGAAAAATTGATTTTGTTTTTTCAGCCTCATTAGAATACTATTAAACCTGGAGACTTCAAATTTGCGTTGTATATGAAGTTAATGGATACAAAGATTTTGTAATTTACAGATTTTGGATACCACGCCCCCTTCTCCCCCAATTTGTAAAAAACGCATTTCAAGTACTAGAGACTTGTGCTTTGGAATGTACACACATATTCACCATATGATTACACTCTGAAAGTTTCATTAAGATCATATGTTTACAAAAGAAATTATTCGACAAATAAATTCTCATAATATTGCCCACACTGCAGCGCAGCCCAAGCGCAGTCGCTGCTTACTGCGCAGTTAGCAGAGCGCAGGCTTATGCGTGCGTGTGGATGCATGTGTATGTATGTGTGCATAAAAGAAGTGCAGAATGATTAGAATATCAGCTTAGAGGGTTCAGGGTATCTCCCAGTCGAGCAGTCTCGACTTGAGCCTTCTTACTTGTTTTATTTTATTTTTGTTGTTGTTTTTCTTTTCCTTTGCGGCCGTAATAATTTTGTAGGTTTTACGAGTGCCGCCAAGACAATTAGGCATTTGTTGAATTGTTGTTGCACAACACACATACACACATACACACACAGCACACACTCACACACTCACTGCCAAGTGTGGGCATTTTGTTTAGCGGCATTTGACGCTTTGATGTGCGCAACTGAAAAACGCGCGCGAGACGCGCGACTCGCGAGCCCGGATCGAATCTAACGCCTTTTCAAAACTTTGTTAGCCACATGGCTCTTAGCTTTTGTTGTTGTTGCTGTTGTTGTTGCTTTTTACCATGCTGAAGATTTATTTTTCCATTATAGTGTGCCGACATCGAACAGCATTGTGGGTGTCGGTGCCTTGACACAAGCCATGGGGCCATGACGAGCACAAAAAAATAAATAAATGAATAAATAAACGACGCTAAAAAAACCTAACAGAAAGTTTTGCTTTCTCATATTCTACTCAGATGATTTTAAAGTTTTAACTAAAGAAAGCAGCTTGGGCAGAATAAGTGTTAAATATATTAATTTTCATTAGAGTTGATAAATATGAGACCTATAAATAAACAAATTAAATTCTCAGAATATTATGGGTTCTAGATGAGAACTATTGGGTCGTATTCGTTTGGGTATATGTACAATAAATCTGACAGATATAGAGAAATCAAAGTAGAATTTTGGTCTATGAAAATGTTGTCTAATACATTAATTAGCTTAGGCATTTGAAAACAATATATTGGTAATGTACTGAATTAAAATATTTGATAATTGAATTTTTTAAATATATTTAATAAATATATTAAGGGATTTGAAAATGTATACATACCATACCATAATACACCACTTCATTTTATATATATCCCATAATATATTGCCCTGTTTTTCAATTAGTCTCTGTTTTTTGATGCTCGATTTCTAAGCGTTTTGCACGCGTTTTTTGCTGCGCAGCGAATGCTGTCGGCTTTTCGTGTGTATTAGCTTTTAGTTTTATTTGGGCCTGTGGCCAATGCATAAATTGGCTAACGTCGACTGCGAACCTATAAAAATACAAAGCTGACAAACTGAGAAATTGACTAGCCCAGATCACACACAAATCCGCAGCAGTTTATTGCACCTGCCAAAAAAAATAACAAAATAAAAAAGTTGAGCCGAGTGTGCATTTGTGTGTGTGTGTGTGTGTGTGTGTGTGTGAGCTTTTATGACTGGCTAAAAGACATAAAACCACTTTTTAATTCAAATGCGCTACAAAATGTTATGGACCATCAAATAATTTGCATAAACTGTCGAGGCACGTGTCACTGACTGCACAGCAGATTCGCTCGAATAAAAGTTGAGAAAAAATTGAAACAAATTCGAATGAATGAGCAAATCAATTCGAATACCAAGTATTTAACATAATATACAACTCTTTCAACCATGGAGAAGTATTAAATAAATCAGCGAAATATCTATGTAAAAACATATGCTACTCTATTAGGGTCTACCAAATGCTTGCAGATATTGATTTAAAATCTTTTCAAAAATTTCAAATCTTTTCATGTTTGAAGGTCATTGTAGACTTAGATTGTCTTGTTGTGTGTATTAATGAATACAGGAAAAATATATACTGAATAAATTTTGATAAAAGTTTATGAATTGATTCCCATAACGTTAAATTACTATATAATACAGATTTATATTATAATTACTTTATATTAAATATTTAAATGCCATATATATCTGTGGATATTTTGACAAACTTTCTCAAACATTGTTTCACTGTTCAGCAAATGTAACTAAAAGGCATTAAAAAAGATAATATTTTAACTACTTAACTAAGGCAAAAAAAAAATATATATATATATTATATATATATATATATATATATATATATATATATATATATATATGGCTGTCATAAAAATAGAGATCAAAATTTCAGTTTTCATTTATGCTTTAAGTTGAGCATTTGGTGGTAAATGAATAATTTAACAAAGCAAAAATGTAAATGAGGAAAGCTTTTAACTTATTCCATCTTAAACTTGGGTAATCTCAAAGATATATGTATACTTGAAATATGCAAATGATATCAGAAAAAAATCATGTATGGAATAAACATATATTATTCAAATAGGGTATTCCATGTTCGGCATCACGAATAGAGTCGTCTCTCCTCGGATATTTCTGTAGCTGAAGCTGCGGCAGATAAAACAGAAAGCAGTCTTTCGATTTTTGGCTTACCTTTGCTGTTAATGATTCACTTGCCACACTGTTGCCGCCATTGTTGTTGTTGCTGTTAATGACTTGACAGTAAAGTGGCCTACACAATTTATGGCAAACTTGTCCGCCTACAATCAGTTTTCATTCAGTTCTATGCGAGTTGCTGTTGTGTGTTTGTGTTTGTGTTTGCTCGTCTTAATGCCTTCGTCTAGTTTGGTTTTTTAATTGAAACATTTTTGACCAAATTTTCTTAATGATCCGACATGACATGGCGTCTCTTTTCAGTGTGTGTGTGTGGTTTAGCTTTATAAATTCATAGTAATTTTAGCTAATTTAATGCAGAGCTAACTGAGGGAAGACTTCTACTGTGCTACATATATTTCACATGCTACCTATACAGCGTATATACACGCACACACACCCATTTATGTATATACATATTACTCACTTATACATATGCATCATTATTATAATTTGTACATTGTGTTCTCCACTCTGTTTATTGCAGTCGCCAGCACAAAAGCAACGCCAACGCCTTTGGGCCACAAGCTGCAAATGCTGGGTAAGTTTTCATTATTGTTGTCTTCATGTTGCTATTATTTTTGTCTCTCGTTGCTGTTGTTGTTGTTTTTGTTGGTATTGCCAGGCACTTTTATAGTCACTTGTCGTTAAAAAAAAATGTGTTGAAAATGTTTTTTTATGACACGAAATGAGCAGGGCCATAAAATTGAGCCGAGTGAGCAATATAACGAACGATGTGCCTGGCGGCCTGTTGAATTCACTAAATGGCATTTGCATTTCATATGCAATAACTGTCGGACACTGAACTGCAATGGGAATCTACATACATGTGTCATTAAAAAAAGTAACGACCTGCCCATATGCAACATGCGTCAGCAAATGCACGAGTTCAAATACATAAGATACTTAAAGTTACATTAACCTGAGTTGCTAACAAGAAGATGGAATCTAATAGATACAAATTTTAGTTTAACAAGTATTACGCGAGAGATAATAGAAAAGCTTACTTTGGCAGATATTTCCTCCCAACGCAAAATACCTAAAAAAAAGTTAAAAATCCAATAAGTAGATTTAAATAAATAAGTTTACTCTGACAGATATTTCCTGATAAAATATTTCCAACAGGTTAGCTCTTGTCTTTATATTATTAAAGGTGAGAGACTTATTCACATGGAATTCCTTATAAAGACCCACATTTGCTGAATCTTCTGCGATGTCAATACCCTCTAAAGAGCATAAATTATTGCTCGAAGTCTTTTGAGTAATGTTTGGGAACTGTATAATCACTTCCTAGTGGAAACTTTTATCAATGTAGGAATAGAAGAAAGAAAAAGAAAAAGCGAAATTAAAAGCCCAGAGACATAGATAAAGATAAAGTCCAGATATAATGCCAACTAATTGAATTGATTTATGCATGTCGCGCATTTTAATGAAGTATTTTCCCTGAGTTGTTTTTGTGGCCGCTGTCAATTGATTAATTTGAATTTATTTGGCTGCGATATCTGTTGCCGCAGCATAATTTTCAGTTTTCGCTATATCAATTTTAATAATAGCACATTATACATAAGTTGCGACTGGGTTGTTCGTTGTCTGTTTCGTGTCCACACTCGCCATTATTTATTTATTTATGCATGGCCAGTCGGCCACTCGGAGCCGTGGCCAGTTAGTAGTCGCAGTCGTTGCTAGCCGATAGTTGTTGGCCGTTAAGACTACTGCGAGCTGACAGCTAAGCAGCTCATAAGCGAAAGGGAGATCGCGGTGGAGCGGAAGGACGAGGAAGAGCAAGAGAGAGAGAGAGGGAGAGGGAGAGGGAGAGAGAGAGTGCGAGAGACAGCAAGAGAGAGAGAGGAGGCATCATTGATTTATGCCTGGCACTTTTTATGGCCATTTTGTTTGTAATTTATTAACAAGCTTGTTAACAACGTCGTCGGGCCAATATGCAGATGCAGATATGAAAAAACTTAGCAGCTCACTGTGCGCGCACAACAAGCCTGCGCCTGAGCAGTTCGCAGAGGTTAAAGGCCAATACGGCAGCCAGCCAGCAGGTGGCTCCTAGCCATGTTTATAGAAAGTTTTCCTCTTGCCTGCTTATTTTCGCCAAAAGGCGTGCATTATGCACAAGCACACACACACATACACACACACGTGAGCACCCGCAAGTGCTGCCTCTTAAATATTTAAACAAGACATTTGAAGTAATAAATGAACAAACTTTGACGTTCAATTCTTCAGCTCGATCCTCCATAGGCACATGATTTGTTTGCCCAAGCGCGCGCGGTAGCCAAGTGCTGGAGCCACCGCTCAAATATTCTAAATATTTGCTAAATAATAGAGAAGACAGCGGCAATCGGCGTCCAGCCCAACTGCCCAGGCAGCCAAGCGTAGACGTTGCGTAGGCCCAGCTCGCAGCTCGCAGCTAATGGCAGTTGCTTTTGGCTTTTTGCTTTTGGCTTTGCCGTTTAAATAGCGGCTACTATTTGCGTACTAAAGTGTACCCAACTGACGAAATGACGCACAGACAGACTGAGATCCCAGCTCAATGAATGCTTGTCAAATAGCCACACACACACGCACTCTTACTCAGTTGAAGTCGTCGGCGTTGTCGTCATCATCAGCGGACAGTTGGTGCCGTACAGCTGACAGAGAGACAGCTCTGAGAGTTTACTTTGTGTGTGTGTGTGTGTGTGCTGGTCACAGACACTTGAATACCTTTTATTTGCCGTGGGCCATTGATATGAGCTTCGAGAATGTCAATGAGGCGTTCGGCCAAGAGCTGGGCCTTTTAGTAGTGGCACAACCAATCATAATTGCGGCCTGGCTAACTGATTTATCTGTGCAACAATCTAATTTCAAGTGTAAGCCAAGCAAGAATCTAGCCCGAACTCCATCGAGCCGATCTCAGTCGGCGATCGCCGAGCTGTGTCAGCGGCAGCGCCAAGTTGTCAACTTAATTTACAGCTAACATGTGAGCTACAAGTTCGCGGCGATTGAGCAAGCGATAAAAAGTATTAATTTCATAGCTCTATGCAATTAACATAAATTGGACAAACGGCCGCGCGGACAGACGGGCAGACCGGCAGACCAGCAGACAGGCAGACAGAGAGGTAAGACGTGCAGGCAAACACTTATAAATATGCAAATAGTTCAGATTGCAACCGGCCCATGCACTGCCCCGATCCGCACAGATATCGCCGATATCGCCGATACTCGCCCGCTCGCTCGCCTATCAATTGGCAACTTTTGCCATTGATATACGGCTTTATGCGGCTGGCATGGCCAACAAACCGCACGAGCGTCGACATTCGGCTGACAAATGTGCTGACGTGTCTGACTAAATGGCAGGTCGAGCACTTGCCAGACTCATAGAGCGCGGCTGATGCGATTCCCGAACCAGCATCGTCTTGCAATTAACATAATTGGAGACGAGATTCAAATGCCAGCCAGGCCATTAAATAAACCAAAGGCTATCATCGCACAGAAGCACTCGGTGCACTCTCAATGAATGGAGGGCAATAATAAGTCAAAACAATAATTCGAAATGCAAAATAATCATGAAAAGGCTTCCCCAGCTAAATATTCAGCGGGATTTAAATGCCATATCGAAAACCGACTGCCAGCAGAGTCGGGAAACAAATCAGATCTTGGGTCTCTGCTTTCCATACATTTGCATAACAATGCAGGGTATGCAACGCACTCGCCAAAAGGAACAACAATCGATAAGCAATTTCAATAAATCGTGCAAGTACAATAAAAGTAAATTAAATGCTTTGCTTGCTGCGCTCCTGTCGAGTTGTGTCTCAATTTGCCACACCGGCAAGAGGCGGCCAGTGAATGGTTCCAAGCCAGTGCCAGTGCAAGTTCCAGTTCCAATTCCAGTTCCACTTTCAGCTCAGCTGCAGCCAGCCTGTGGCCTGTGGCCAGATCTGATGACGTGCCGCAATATGCGTAAGTCAACTGCGCAAATGTGGCACAGAAGACAACAACAGCTACTTGCAGCGCTTCACGCAATTACGTCGAAGTCGACAACGAAAAAAAAAAGAATTAAAAATAAAACTAAAAAAAACAGGATGACTAATCTTGAATAAGACGACAATTTAATGCTCTTTCATATTAAATTCCAATCTATTCGAATTAAAATATATGTCTTACTTCAGTTGGAAAACACTTTCTAGAGTTGTCTTAGGGGGAATAAAAATTGAATTGGAACTAAATAAGCAGATAACTTTATCATCTATCATCTATCCACACTCAAATATATATTGCTATATTCAGTAATTAAATTGTTATTAAAGGAAAACTCGATCATCGATCATATCAAATATGATTCGCTCTATTTCAGAATATATATTTTCTATCTGCAATATAATACGAAACAAAAGTTAACGGAAATATAGATAATAGATATTTTTGAATTTAAATGAACTATGATGCCTTTATCAGCTATGATTCTTATCTTATTTATATGCTCTATGTTTCTATAAGTATCTGCATAATCTATCGCTCTATAATCTGCTTTATCTATGATTTTATAGATAGTTATAAATCATCTATGACTCTATAATTATTTGTATCATCTAAGTTTTTATGATTATGGGCATCACTTAGACATAACTTTCTTGCAATAGTTTTGAATTAAATGAATTGCATATATAGTATATTTGTTTTTTACAATATCCAGACTTCGAGCTGTCAACAGATGTCAGATATTATTATGTCCCCCTATTAAATATGAAATATATTTCTTGACAAATGAATACAACTCTGTGTTAGGGCATTTCATTTCGGTAAAGAAGAAGACAAAAATTGATGGCAACTTTCCACATTGAGCCGGTCAAGCAGCCTCGAGGGTTACCCTTACTCAGGCGTCAATGAAATGCAAATGTTTTGGCTGCCTGACTTGTTGTTGCTGCTTATCAATAATCTATTGGCCAAAAACGTTGAGCAGATAAGAGGCGGCCTTTCTCTTGTTAGCTGCGTCCTGCGCCTATTAAGCCATAAAACGCATGCAAATGAAGGCGTTGAAATGCGCATGCAACAAGACATCGCAGCCAGATACGGAGCTCAGTGCGGCTCGGCTCGGACCGCGTCTGGCCGAGCCCTACATGTGGAGAGGCGTTTCGCGCCTGCTTAAAGGGCGCAACAACTAACGCGCTTCAGTTTCAGAGATGAGCGCGAGTGAAGGGGCAGCTGGCTGCACTGAAGGCAGCGATGGCAGCTTTGCTGGGGGTAAGTCGCAGTCGCAATCGCAGTGGCTGAGGCAGCACCTAAAACGAGCACCGGCTGACTGGCAATTAATTATGGCTCAGTGTTGGCTGGGCCACTGGCTGGCATATGTTTATTTACTTAATTTACTTAATGACACACATACAGAGCACAGCTCTGAGCGGGGCAGAGCTCAGCGAAAAGATGGGCACGAGTCGGCGCACATTTGGGTGAGGTCATCGTTGCTCTTCTATAAAGTCATGTATCTATGTGTGTACGTGTGCGTGTGTGTATGGGTCTAATAAATAACATTATTAATCACCAGTGCAATTAACTATAAGTACACCAACGCACACACACACACACACAAACCATACGGCAAAGACGACGCCTCGATTTCGATTTGGGTTTCAGTATCTACAGCTACATAGATACAGTGTCTTATAGAAACACACACACACACACACACGCCACGCTGCACTCTGTGACCCAATTTGAATTTTTCATCAGTTTCTCGCAGTTATTAAGGCGAATTTTGTTTTTCCATCACTTGTTAGGCATTCAGAGCTTTTTTCTCGCTTTTAATGGTTCATTTCGTCTTATATTGAATGATATATGAATGCATTAATCTTAGTTTATGTTTATTGCCATATGTTATGGCCGTGTGTGTGTGCGTGCGTGTGTATCGAATTGTATGCAAAACGTGCAACATGAGACCTTATTAAAACAACAATTTATGTGAGCTATATACGATTTTATGACTTTTTTATAAAATGCTGTTGCATTTGCAGGTTCCCATGCGATGCGTGCATTTATAAGACCATTTATAGGAGATACGCGCGCATGATCCTAATGAACATGGCGTACTATCTATATGGACACCATAAAATGCTGACGAGTATTAACATTGAGAGAGCTCAGTCATAAAACGAAACTGTCTGAAATTGAGCCGAGTATTATCATTCGATAAATATCAAAAATTAAGTTTTCCCCACTTGATCTTACTAAAATTAGATATCGTAAATTTGCTTCTCACAAGACTCTCTCTCTGCCTTTCTCTTTGCTGTCAGTTGCTGCTGCTGCTGCTTCTAAAAACTTTGCTTCATTAATCTTGAGAGTTCTCTCTTGTTGCTTGTTATGCTAAAAATATTGAAACTGTCAAGTGCATAATCATCTGGCCAAAACAGACACCAGCTAAAATTACAGGGCAACTAAAAATGTTTTAAGCGCTTAACCCGAAATGCAAGCAAGTTTCTCACCCTCTCTCGCTCTCTCAGTCTTTCTCGTTTCCCCTCTTTTTCTAACTCGCTCGTCTGCTCAAACTTTGTTGACTTGTCAGTCCGCCTGGCCGTCTTCCCATCTTGCCGTCTGGCCGTCGTCTGCTGCTGGCTGTGTCACAACGCTTAATCTTTATTAATTACAGTGGAATAATAAGGCAACAACAGCAGCAGGAACAGCAGCAGCCGCAGAGAGATAGATGGGAGCTAGCTAGCTGCTCGTGGGCATGGCGCATAGTTTGGCAGCCAGACAGGCAGGGCGCAACCCCAACCCAGGCCCGGCAACTGATTAATGCGCCAGCCGAAGAGCCAACAAGCAAATATGCCACATGCAACACCAACAGCAGCAGCAGCAGCAGCAGCAGCAGCAGCAACAACAACTTTGATGGTTAGGAATTTAAGCAGCGCAAAGGGTTTTTGGTTTGGTTTTTAGGTTTCTAGTTTTGGTTCTACCTTTTGGGCTTTGGCCTGTGCTTCAGCATGGGCTTTGCCCTGGGCTCTGGCTCTGGCTCTGGCTCTTGCAAGTGCCTTGTAGTTGCGCTCTCTGCCATGGCGGCGCATTCATCAACGTCGGCGTCCACAAATGCCTGCCACATGCAAAACAAGACGCGCTCCCAGCTCTACACGCTGCCAAATGCACAGCCAAGCCCAGCCAGTCAGCCATAGACTGGAATGGAGATGGAATTGGGAATGGGAACGGGAATGGGAATTGTAATGGGCATAGGGCCGAAGAGCATATAAAAGGCGGTAAGGCTAAATTAGATAGTAGAGGGCAGCATAGTACCTATAAAAACCATTTGATCCTTTGTGCGCACCGGCACCGCCTATCTCTCTCCTTCTCTCTCTCTCTCTCTCTCTCTCTCTCTCTGTCGCTCGTGTCGCTTTATGCGTCTGTCGACCTTTTTTCCGTGCTGCAAACGTCGCCTAATTACGCCTCTATTTTGGGCTAATCAGCAGCCGTGTTGACCCCGACTCCAGTTAAAGCGGCTAAGAGACAAGGGTCAGCTGCGCGTCATGTAAATGAAGTTGCTTTTGGACTATGGAGAGGTAGAGGCAGACAGAGGGAGAACAAGAGTAGCAGCAGCAGCTGTGCCGCACTCACTTTATAAATGCTCTTCCAATAGACAGTTCGACTGTCAATCAGTTTCGGGTGCTGTGCAAATATTTGTCGATTTCTGCGGCCGTTTGGCTATTTGCACTTCGGCTAAATGCAAGCCGTGATGCAATTGAGTTGAGCCCGTGACAGAGACAGCAATTAAATATGCGCATAACTGTTAATAATCATTGAATCAATATGCTGACAATTTTCTCACGCAGCCGCATATTCAAATGAGATCCGAGATGCGAGCTGCGAGATGCGCCGTCATCCCGGCCAGGACTCGTACAATGACATCAACTCGAGGGGTTCGGCGCTCGAGCGAAGAAAGTCAACGAGCGAGCTTACAGGGGTTCGATTTGTGACGGTGCGTGGAATTTTAACTAAGACCCATCCAGCAGCAGCCAAGGAAAGGGTTGCACGGCGAGCCGCAGATCCGCCTGGGCAGGACCCAGGCCCAGGCCGAGCCAAAGGATTTGTAATTTGAATTTTAAATAGCAGCCGTTCAATGCCGCGGCAGCAGCAAAAGTCGTTGCTGCCCCGCTTATGGCTGTAAATTGTATTTACTGCTGAATTAATTTCAACTTGTATTTTCATTTCTTTTCCATTTTCTGTGCATCGATTTGAAAACGAAATCGCAGCCGCAGGACCGCGCAGAGCTCTTTCATTCTCTGCTGTTTGCTTAGGTTTCTCTATTAAAAGCGAACCCTTTGTATTTTCTTCTTTTACTTGAAGTTTTTTTCTCTCATTCTTTTATGCGTTTTCTTAAAAGTTTTTGACAGACGCAGTCATATGTAAAAATGATAAAAAAAAAAGGAGTAGAAAGATGAAGAAGGGTGTGGCTGTAAGGAAAGGCAGTGGCAGCTGCGTCCTAGCTCGGATTTCAGTTAATATTCTGTATTTTTGAAGGCAGACGTTTCCAACTGTCATGAAAACGCTTAAGCTAGCGCTTGGCTATTTGCAGTCCTGTCAAAAGAATCAATTTATGCTTTGAAGGATTGTCCGCATGCAGACAACGCCCAAGTCCTGCTGCACGCAATGCTCCTCCTCCTGGCTGGCGTTGATTGCTGGCAATGCAAAATACTCAATTGCAGCAATAATATTGCAACTGACATCGATATGTGCCATTTGATTTGCATAATTCTAGCAGACAGAGCGCCGTGCCAGGGGCAGGATACGTAGCCCTACCTATGGCATGCAGCTCTGCTGAGCCAAGCCCAACAACCGAATTGCAATATATTGACAGCCAGGACACGGCACCGTCCTTTGCACACACACACACACACACACACACAGACAGACAGAGAGTGAAAGAGAGATGGAGAGAGAGAGAGAGGGAGAGTCCTGTAGCCGCTTAAGCCGCGCCCCTTCACTGCTGTCTGTTTGTATTTTTGCAAATTCATCGATAATTGGCAATTTGAAAGGGCAACATCAACAACAGGAGACAAATGGCAAACAGTAGACAAAGGCCTGATCCCGGGGTTGCATTTGACTCCTTTGACTTTGGCACATTGCCCTCTGTCCCCTCTCCACTCTCCCCTGTCCCATGCCTGGTTACCCTCGGCGCGAAAACCATATCGGTTTATGTCAAGGGCGCCTTGCATTTTGGCAACAACAACAAAGCCTTTCATAATGCCAAGCCGATAATAGCCTAATGACATTTTAATTGCGCACAACAAGTTAATTAATTTGATTGTGTTTATTTTTGTGCCGGCAGTCAAAACCGATTCCAATCAATGCCAAATTTGGCAAACAACTTGTTGACTCGCTGACTCGATGGCCAACACAGTTGCCAAAAATGTGGTTTTGTTATGCCACATTGAATCATCTGCACGGTGGCATCAATTATCGTCTGCCAGTCGAGCTGGCCGATGGCTGGCTGGCTGGCATTTAATGGCCAGACAAAAGAACTGTACAAATTATCGGCTGATGCATAGACGAAGCGCCCCGAGACAAGCAGCGGAGATTAAAGACCGTAGCATTAAGCCAAAAATAACTCTGGCCTTAACACCATGCAGATCATAAATCTCTTTCGAGCACCCAACGGACACACATCGACCCGATACTAAAAGCCTTTTAGCTGCACTGAGAATCTACTTGAGAAACAATTAAGCTTTCTCAAAACAATATTGAGACTTCACAAAATCTTATAGCTCTGACTGTTACTTTGTCTCTGGCTGCTGGCTTTGTCTTTACGAAACTGTAAATACGGTTCCCAAACTTTATCACGGCATACAAATTAATAGCCCACGTCTGGTTTGCTAATGAAATCGATTTGTCTAATATTTCATGGATGTTTAAAAGCCAGACAGACACAGAAATATCCATTTGAATAAAATATTAAATAATAATTTTCGAAATTCTTGTATTTTAACGAAATTCCTCTTCCTTTGCTTTGATTTCAGTTGACTGGCTCTATTCTCTGGTATTCGGCGCGAAGGTAAGCAGAACTACAACTTGGTAACTTGCCAAAAAAAAAAAAAACACAAAAAAAAATCAAAACAAAAGAACAACAACAAAAACTAAAAGGGCCCCAAGTGCCCCAAGTGGCAATAACAATGAGAACAAATACATTGCAACTTTTACTTGGGCTCTGGGGCAACTCGGCCGCCCCGTCTTGGAGAGTCGAGTCTATGTCTCGGCGAAACTCTTTCAAGTTTTTTTGACAGCTGCTGTCAAATGTTGAAAACCAGCCAGCCCCATACGCCATACGCCATACGCCATACGCTATACGCTATACGCCATATAGAAATCCAAAACAAGCCGGAGTCAGCCATGGCCTAAAGTGCCCCAAAGTCCCTCATCCGTCGCATATCAGCGAACATCTCTATACATACATAGAGACAGACAGACATACATACAATCGTACATACATATGTATGTATGTCTGTACATATGGCCACATTCTTATAGCCTTACCTCGCTCTTCAACTCTCTAAGCAAAGTTTTTAAAGATTAAAAACAAAAGCAACAACAAAAACCGAGAGAGAAAGAGAGAGAGAGAGGGAGAAAACAACGTAAAACAATAAAAAGCATTTTATAGTTTTCATGCACGAAGTCCACGAAATGAAAAATTCAACAATTTAAACTGACATTTAAATTGATAGTTCAAGAGATGCACACGACAGATACCGCAGAGAGAGAGAGCAAGAGAGAAAGAGAGAGGGAGAGCAGAAGAGAAGTTAAAGGCGAGCGAGAGAGAGAGAGAGAACTGAAAAGCATATATGATGTTATATAGAGGCGTGGCAGTTGGGGCAGACACACAAATAGCCACAGATGCACGTATGTATGTATGTATGTATGTATGTATGTATGTATGTGTGCGCTGCAAGCTGCACTGGGTGACGTACTACAACTTGTTGTTGTTGTTGTTGTAGTTGCGGCTGCTGCGGTTGATGATGCTCACGCCGATGCTGATGCCGCTGTTGATGCTGATGTGTCTGCTTCTTCTTCTGGTTCTTCGTGTTGTAGCACTCAAAAACATCAAATATATGTATATTTAAACTAGAATTGCAGTTGATGCCAAATAATCGACAGACACGAAAAGGAGTTACTGAAAAAGTGAGAAGGGGGAGAGAAGAAAAGGCAACATCAATATGAGCTTTTATATATTCTGATCCACTATGAATCTTTAGAGCTGCAAAGGCATCGATAGAGGCTCCGCTTGATGATTTTCTCGAGTGCAAAACAATTGTTTTCATAGTGAGCAAGATAATTAAATTTATTTGTTGTTGAATATTTTTCTATGATATATTAATATAATATATAAAATAACATATTAAATTATATAGTATATACATAAAACTACAACTAAATATACCCTCAATTACAAGAGTTGCTTCAGCTATTATATGGACTCATCGATGACTTTTAGTAGTTCTCTCTCTCTCTCTCTCTTTCTCCCTCTCCCTCCCTTTCTCGATGTCATCCAACAGCCTAGAGTAGTATGAGCTGCATTTGATTCAATAAGAGCTTGAATATCGCATAGTTTTCTTTCTGTGTAATTCCATGCTCTGTTCTATTGATTCGATTCGCAGTCTAAGCCCCGAAATGTGCAAAGTCTATAAATCAATGCTGGTTGGCAACCACATGCCTATTCACACACATACACACATACATGCATGCATACATGGGTATGCGTGTGTGGAGCGTGTTAGCAAACATATTATCCAATACGTTGCGCACATAAATATTTCTGAAATCCACATTGCATTTGGCCAACTAGCATAAGCGAAAGCGAAATAAATATTGCAAGCTAAGCCAAGAGGGAAAACGATTTGGCAATTTTCATGTCTGTATCTGTATCTGTATCTATGGCTGTATCTATAGCCGTATCTGTATCTGTATCTGTATCTGTATCTGTTGCTGCTGACAGGCAGCCAAAGTCTCAACATTGTTGTCAACCATTGTGCCGTGCGTGCGCGCTATCAGCTACCCAGTTGCAGATGCCGAGATATGAGACTACATCACAGTTCAGTCTCTCTCTCTCTCTCTGTCTCTCTCTCTTTCCACTAATCTTATAATTAGCATTCTTGGCAGATAACAAGAAATGCAACTGCAACAACAACAGCAACAACAACGACACTCTGCCCGCTTGGACTACAAATAACAAACAGTTTGCAATTACGAGTGGCTGGAGTCGAGTCGAGTCGAGTCGAGTTGAGTCGGGGCAAGGCAAGGCAAGACAAGGCGAGTGGAGTCGCCTCTTAATCGGATTGCATGATAACTGCACATTAATTAAAAAAAATCAACTAATACTTTTATGAAACGAAACAGTGCTAATTGAATTATTGCTGCCAGGCACTCGGTTCGCTTTCTTTCATTTCGTTTCGTTTCGTTTCGTTTCGATTTCATTTTGTTTACTTGTGTTACAAACAACAGCTTATTTAATTGCCAACTCTTTCGACACACACTCTCTCGCTCTCACTCACTCTCTCTCTCTCTCTCTCTCTCTCTCTCTCTGTTCCTCTCGCTCGATATATCCCCTCGATCCTTCGAAATGGGAATTCCGCACCCGCAGCGACATATTGCTTACGCTTCCAGGAAAACATAAAAATGCCAGAGACTCCAAAAGAAACTGGGAAAGTGAGACAGAACTTAGGATATATGCCGCCTTCTAACGGTAACCAGCTAAGGCCTGCTCAAACCAGACCAGACCCCCCGTCCAAGTTCAATTTTTTGCTGTAGCTGTTTTGTTTTTGCTTTTTTGGCAATCCATAAAACCAGCAAAACAGAACGAAAACAATAGCAACAACAACAACAGCAACAACACCAAGAAATGTCAAGCTCGGTTTTCAATTGCAACAGCGTCGCTCGTATGTTCTTGCTTTTGTTGTTTTCCTTTTGGGCTGTAATCCGAGAGCAGCCGCAACAGCAACAACAACAATTTAAAGAGGTAGCCAGATAACCCAACCATTGTCGTTTTTATTTCTTATTTTTTGGGGCTGAGTTTGGGCTCTCAGTCTGAGCCTGGGTCTGGGTCTGGGTTTTTGGAACTGCGGGCTTAGTCACTTGGTACTCTTTGCTCGTTACTTGGCCTGCTGCTTGCTCCTTTCATGGCCCGGCATATTAGTTTTCAAGTTGTACATTCTCATTGTTCATTATGATGAGCCACCGAACACGAAAGCAACAACAGCAACAGCAACAGCAACAACCACAACAACAACAAGCTGAAACGGCTGCAAAAGACAAGCCCAAAAATTGACAATGGACGTCGACGCTCAAGTATCTGCAAGTGCACGCAATGTACTTTGTTTTGTATCTTCTATAAGCATGCAACGAGCTGTGGACAGTAGTCGTAATACAGCAACAACAACAACAACAACAACAACAACAACAACAGCAGCAACAGCAGTGCTGGGCAAGGGCTAACCCAGTGCCAAGGGGCAGCAGCAGGGGCGTGGCTGTTGAGGGCGGTTCTGAATTAGGGCGTTGTAGACATTTCAACAGCATGTCGCTTCATTTAAGTTTTTTGCATCAATGCACTCGTGACAATTTGTCATCAAAAAAGAGAACAGCCAGAGAAAAGAAATGCAATGTGTGGACCCCACAAAACAACATACATAGGTACATATATTTGTTGAATTAATAAAAGACGTCAAACAATGTGTGGGCAGCTCGAATCAGAAAGCAAATGATGTGACTGCAGCCACAAATTATGCTCAGTTAACTAACCAACTATCAAACAAAGGCAAAAAGCAGTCCAGAGAGAGAGAGAGAGACAGACAGAGAGAGAGAGAGAGAGAGAGAGAGAGACAGACAGAGAGAGAGAGACAAACTCTAGAAGAGATTTCCATATTCATTTCGCAGCAGCAGCAGGGTACAATGTCTTTGGCCCAAATATAAGCTTTAAGCCATTAGCTTTTTATGGCCTTCTGCAGCCATTGAGTAGCCTAATGAAAGCAAAATTGCATGAATAGAAAACCCATCTTTGGCATTAGCCGGCCAACTGTGTGCGGTCATTCCCTACAGAGAAGACCCCTCGCTGCGAGCTGCGATTCGAACAGAAATTAGAAATCACTATGCAATAGTAGAATATCTCGTACCCTTTCCAGGTGAACTTGAGATATAGTCGAGGACAAGATACAAAATATTCCCCCGACAGACTCAAGTCTAGGAGATGAGTTTTGCATAATACTTTTATATACTACAAATATCCACTACTCATATGCTCACAATTCTTTAATACCCCCAGTAAGAGTATTGCGATATCATATAAACAAATGGAAGACAATAACAGCGCCAAGAATCAGCTAAATGTCAGCGAAGCCCACTTAAACTTAAACTTATGCATATTTATATAATTCATTTTTAAATACATATTTAAATTTACACAAATAGCGGACGAGCGGACGATGGGACGGAAAGCCAGCTACCAAAACATACTATATATTAAATATCAAGATTTTACGATGCATAATGAGAGCGGTGCGCAAGAGGAGGGGCATGGTGGTGTGGGCGGAGGGGGCGATGGTGGCGCAGTGAAGGTGGATTTTTATTACCAATAATTTTGAAATTTGTTGCGACGAGTGCAGGCAGGCACCACTCGTGATAAATATAACCACAGATCGAAATACCTATAAACAATATATACATGTATGTATGTATGCCTGTGTGTATGTGTGTATGGATTTGGTTGTATTTATAGGGTATGCTCGTGTGATCGCTGAGTGTGCAAGTGAATCGATTGTAAGCCCACCCGCTCGACCGAGCGAGCGACGCGATTATTTACGGTTTATTTTCAACGCATCCGAAATAAATATGCGAGTTAAAAAAGAAACACACACACTCACGCACAACATGAATTCCTTTTTCTTTTTAAGTTGTTTTTTTTTTTTTTTACATAAATATTGCATACTAATTTTAATACAAAACACGCGGGCTTCGAACGCGCATCAGTCCCAAAATAGCCGAAGAGAGAGAGAGAGAGAGAGAAGAGAGAGAAGAGAGCAAATCACACGAATGCAACGATTGTGCGAAGTGGAAAGGGAACGAGGGAATCGGGGGAGCCGGGCATGGGGGCTACCGGAACGGGGCAAAAGTGTCAAGCGACGATGTAGCGAGAGTATTTTTGAAATTTTGGCAGGTGGATCCACGACACGACAAGTGCCCCAAGTCGGCAGCGGGCACCAAGCGGCCCCAACTGCATTTCATATTTCAATATTTTCTCGCTCGTTTCGTTTATTTGTTTTTCTACTTTTTTTTTTCTTCTTCTTTAGTTTTGTTTTATTTATTAATAGAAACGCGCTATGCGCTGACGGTGAAAATGGGCAGAGCATGCACAGAAAACGCGCTGAAAATTAATTTCCACATAATTTTTATGAGGCAATTACTCATCGACACTCTTCAAAGTGTATAACCCGAGAGCTGCGTCTATGATAATATTAGCCTCACGGAATATCCTATTCGCCTTTGGTTAGAGACTTTCTATGCAGATTTTTATTCATATGAAACAGAGTGTATAATTTGTTGGAGATCTCAGAAACAGCTTCGATCTATGTAATGCAGAGATGAAGAGCTGAACTTTGTTTTGAAAATATTTGTTTTCAGCATTCCGATTTCATTTTCCACTCCTACTCAGTTTAGTCATAAAATTCATTTTATTTAAATTTAAAATGATATTTTGATTTCAGCTTTGAATTCACAAAATTGTACTGAAACAATACAAAATTCTATTCAAATTTATAA
The DNA here is from genome assembly GCF_054131065.1 of Drosophila arizonae. Classification (NCBI taxonomy): domain Eukaryota; kingdom Metazoa; phylum Arthropoda; class Insecta; order Diptera; family Drosophilidae; genus Drosophila; species Drosophila arizonae. The sequence continues at coordinate 23,475,404 of NC_142924.1, read as the reverse complement.
AAAGCTTTTTTCTTGTCCTCTTAAAAACATTTTTATTAAGATTGTTCTTAATTTAATTTAAATTTATTAAAATCTCAGCTTATAGTAATTATCAATAAATTTGTATGAATTCTAAAATATAATTTTGTAAATATATAGAACAACAATATCTTCTTTCCTTTTCCTCTTACAAAAATCTTTTAGTAAACTTGTGTTTAAATTTTTTAAAGTCTCAGTTTATGATAACAACTTCTGAATAATAAAAATGAAATGTAACAATTTTGTTAGATTGCCTATATATGTGTATATGTACATATTATACTTGTATAATTTTTGTCCACCTTAAAGAATGATTGACATTAATTTTTTAGTCAGCTAATTAATTAGATTACGCTGGCGCCAGCTTCCATGGACACGTAATACCCCTGACATGAGTGGCGAACGAACAACTGTTTCAGTTTCATTTTCGGTTTCTTTTTCTGTTTCTGTTTCAGCTGTATCCAGGGGGTATTCATATGCCCATTACTGACTACATAATTACGCAGACACGCCCCACTAAATATCTGAAGGAATAATATGCCATAAACTGCACACTCTATGATCATGCGACGGGCATTGTGGGAAATGTGTTGTAATTATTTGGAAATGCTTTCTAGCGATAATTGCGGGTGCCACACATACGACGAGTGTGCATATTTATTCCTCCTCCTCCTCCTCCCCACTCCACCTCTTCTTCTTCTGCGTTTTCTACCTTACTTTTTTTGTCGAGTTCCATATTTTTAGTTTTCAGGTTCGTTTGTTCTTCAGCTGGTGTTTTTGTCAAATTATACAACATTTATCATCAATTATCGAAGCGTTGTTGTTGCAGAGAAATGTTTTCTACTATGAGCTATGTGACGCACGCGAGACTAGACTGTGTGAGAGTATGAGTGTGCGTGTGTGAGTGTGTGTGTGTGTGTGTGTGTGTGTGGCGACATCGTGTCATGAAATTGAATAAGCAAATGACGTGCTGAATGCCAGTTGAAACAGTTCTCAACTTTTATAAACGCTCTTTTTTCCAACGTGTGGCATTCACCTCAACCGGGAAACCGCAGAACGCAGTTTAAATGAGAATCGCACGAGTTCTCTCTCTCTCTCTCTCTCTCTCTCTCTCTCTCTCTCTCTCTCTCTCTCTGTATATATACAATTGTTCATGACATTTCATGCCAAAATGAACAAAAATTGTCAATTGTAAAATGAGTACAAAAAACTACATAAATAGAAGGAAAAGCGTACATCAGACACCCCTTTGCAGCTAGGGCAATGCCAACTCGCAGTACTTGAGTACGCTCTATACAGATACAGATATAGCCATAGATATAGATATAGACAGATACATGTATGCGTGTGCCCATGCATGCATGCATGTGTGTTGCGCTCTACATGTGCACAGCGCACATGCTAAACGAATGTTGACAAACAATTATTATTTTATTATTATTTGTTTGTCTGTCTGCGCCCTGCCCCTAGGCCCCTCCGCGAGCCCCTAGCCCAATCGCCCTCGGCTCTCAGTACTATCTAGCCCAGCTAGCCGCCTGCCTGACAGTTGGCATGACTTTCTTTCAGCGTCAGTTGTCGTCAGGCCGTCTGCCTGTCTCATATGCTCTCTTTCTCTCTATATGTCTCTCTCTCTCTCGCTCGGCTGTTAACTCTTCTATCTGGTTTTGTTTGCTTGTTTGTCTAACTGCCTTTGTAATACGATTCGTTGTCATATTTGTACTGTTGATTATTTTGTATTATTATTATTTGTATCATTGTTTGAACAAATTTTCACATGCAATATACACACACACTCTCTCTCTCTCCGCTCTCTCTCTCTCTCTATCTCTCGCTGCTGCTAGGTGAGACTTGCACATTTCAATATCTAAAATTAGCTTATATCAACAACATTCGAGCAAGTCGTAACATAATATTAAAAATAAAAGAGATAGTAAATACAAATAAACAAACTTTTGACAGTTGGAAATCAACACATAAAAACCGCTACAGTTTTGTTGCCGTTGCCGTTGTTGTTGTTGTTGTTGTTAAATTGTGTGCACAATTTTAATAAAGTTCTCAACTTGCTGTGAGCTGTGGCGAAATGACAGTCATTTGCAGTTGACATACACAGTTTGAGTGACAGACAGACAGACAGACGGACAGACAGGACAGAAGGAAAAGCAGTCTGGCTGGAAAAGTTAACTGTGAGTGAGATTGAGGGTGGGTGGGGGCTGAGGTTGAGGGAGATGCAGCAGTCGGTGTTTGACCGCACCTGAAATATGAATGCAACATGTTGTTGGCTTTCTTGTGAATCTTGTGTGAGTCCAACAGACTTCAACAAGTTTCAGAGAACATAATCTCACAAATTGATTCTATGGGCCGGCACACAGTTTTCCAGCTCGAGCGTGTCTAATAACTTAATTCGTTTCGTGGAAACGCATTTGATATCATACAAGCGTTTTCCTCGAGATAGACTAACTTTGGGCGTATCAAAACACAAAAATCTAAAGCTTAATGGCTCATTAAAAAAAGAAAAAGAAAGAAGCAGTAGACAGAGAAAGGGAGAGGGAAAGAAAATCAGATAGCAAATGGGACACTCACGCACACTCATACACTCTCTGTGTTTTGATTACATATTTATTGTTGTTGTTGCTGTTGTTGTTGGTAATATGTGTATGAAAATGAAAACGAAAATGAAAATTCTTTATATCGCGGCAAGTCGAGTGAGACGCAGCTCGAGGCTGCTAATTATGCATGCCACATATGCAGCGGCAGCGAGGTATCTCTAGCCCCTTCGCACTGCAGCAACATCAGCAACAGGCTGCCAATAGGCTTATGCAATGCAATGAAAACTAGCATACAAAATAGAAAGGAATTATAATAATAATAATAATGCATCAGCTAAATAATGAAAAATACAAATAACAACAGCAACAGCAACAGCTACGGCAACGCAGTCGGCCTACCAAATGAGCCACTGAGCATTCGCATCGTGTGAATTTCAATTAACTACGCGCCGATTGCAACGTGCAACGTGCAACTGTTGCTGCTGCTGCTGCTGCTGCTGCAACAGTTAGATGGCAGTCATGAGCTTACTGCTAATTAAATGCAGCATATGCTGCTAATTAAATTTATGTGCCCGTCACAGCACAGCTCTGATTATCAAAAATTATTTATGCAAAATCTGACAGGAAATAGCTGCAAGCAACCGACAGGCAGCCAACGTGGCAACCTGGCAACCTGGCAACATGGCCATGTGGCAATGTGGCAATGTGGCAATGTGGCAGTGTGGCAACTGCCAACTGGCGATGCATGGCTGATAAAGATACAGCCGCAACGACGACCAGCAAAAGTAACCAACAAAGCGCGCCCGCTCTCCACTTGCTAACCGAAATCCCACTTTGGCTAATTCAATTGTACAATACATTGCCGTTGCCTGCACATTTAATTATGTTGCCAGCAACTAGTCAATTGTTGCTGTTGTTGTTTGCTCGACTACAATTAAAGCGTGCTCAGTGGCATCAGCACAGCTTAATCAGTCTCTATATTTAGTTATTAGCTAAGCACACTCAGGCTAACACTATTTATGGTAGCAACAACTAATGCAAATATTATAGCTCTTTTATTCACTATTTTTAGAGCTGTTTGGCAGTTTTGTTGCACACATATTTTCAATGCAAATGTTGCTAATAAGCAAATGGGAAAAAAACTGGGAATTTCTTTTATATTTATCAATTCATAATTATAAAGTTCTCATATGCAAATTAAAGCAATCCATCCATCTTATGCTAAATAAATATTATATCAAATTAGAGAGAGAATAAAAATAAGCTGAAAAAAAAAATAAATAAATATAAAAAATAACACAAAGAACTACGAAAATTAAACATTTCCTCTTTTATTTGCGTTAAAACATATAAATATTTTTTTAATTCAAAAAGTTCCACATGCAATACATTCAAGACACTTGTATGAGCTCATGGACAATGAAATCAATATTTAATCATATGAAAAAGAAACGCAGTAGAAAAGATAGAATTGCAGATTTTTACCATTTGCGCTTTAGTTACTTCTCAGTAAAAATCCCCATTTCTATATATTTGATCTATTTCTTTGATTTCACATTCATGCACTATATAAGAAAGACACATTTTTCCTTTATGTGTAACTCTTTTATTATGGCTTGTCAAAGATCTTTAATGCCTATAAAGAGTTTATTTCACATGTTCAGAAAATTAAATTAAAATTCTGCTTGGACAATTTGAAGCAGCAAGCTTTCTCTATCTCTATCTCTCTCTTTCTCTCTCTATATATATATATATATATATATATACATAGCTGCCTCTTTCTTGCACGCTAAATATGCAAGATGTATGTTTATTTATTTTATTCAAAATAAAATTCATTTCATTGAGTCTTAGCACTGCACCACACGTTTCGAGCGCATTTTTTATGAATGACAAATCCCACACAAAACAAATACACGAATAGATAAACACATTTAGGCCTAGGCATGGCAGAGAACAGAAGAAGAGAGAGAAGAGGAGGGCGAACGGCCAAAGCTAAAACTCATGTTTCATATATGTATGAATGTTTGTACACATGTAAGTTGTATATACTCACATACATATACATTGTGCCAAGGCGACGAGCGAAGTGACTCAGCAACAATTGCTGATGCGAAAGAGGGAATCGGTTTCAAAAATTCCACTGCTGATGTCTTCACATATATATGAATATATATAAATACATATATACAAAAGTGCAGCGTGTGTGTGTCTGTGTTTAATTCATTAAATTAAAATTAATATTTCTTTACGCGCAATTTTACAGCGCGCCTGAAATGCGGCGTTAGCTGCTGCTGCTGCTGCTGCTGCTGTTGCTGCTGGCCAAAAGTGTTGCCAACCAAGCATAAATTAAAATATATTACAAGCAACCACAAAATGCTGAATAGAACAGTACAAAAGTTGTTGTTGCCATTTAAAATTAGCAACTGCAGCAGCAACTGCAGCAGCAACAGCAGCAGGGGCAGCAGCAACATTATTATTATTAGCAACATTACAACAGCAGCAACAACAATTGCTGCTGTATGTGCGTGTGTGTCGTGTTGCTGTTGTTGTTGTTGTACTTATCTGCACATTCAGAATCTGGCATTTGCTTTGCACTTCACTTTTAACAGGCTGCTGCTGTTGCTGTTGTTGCCTTTTTTGCGTAATTTAATTAGTATTCTGCGGCCAGAAATTGGATATTGTTTATGGCTCGGCTTTGGCACTGACGTTGATTGACAGCAAATAGTTTAATTTCAGTCAAGTTTGGCGCTCGGTCCGTACATCTGGCTAGCTGATGGCCTTTAATGCAGGCTGCTGAGTGATTGTCCAGTCTAATCGCGCGCAAATATTTGTCGCAGCTGCAACAAGCAGCAATCAGATTTGCGCACTTGTGTGTGTGTGTGTGTGTGAGTGGCCTATTTAGTGGGAAAACATGAGCTCACAATATGATAGCGATCTACAATAAAACCAATTTTGAATCACACATTTGTCCAAGCTCTGTCAGCGGTTTTTCATTTAGTTTATTTTCTTTCTTTTTTAACGGACTGGCTGCATGGCAACAAAGTCTGCAAAGGGGGCGAAGGGGGCTGAGAGTATCATACAGTAAATATAAAAATAATGTTAACAACTCACCTCGTGCGTGAGTCACGTTTCCTGTTCAGTCACCTGCAGCGGGCTAGATGTTCGTCTTGTTGCCTGCTACGCCTCTGTGTTGCCGCTCAGAAGCACTATAATTATATGACTGCTGATCAGCAATAGGAAATTGAAAAAAAAAAAAAAAAACACTCCGATACACGCTGATAAGGCCGAGCAAATCAAATACAAGCGCCAAAAGCAAAATCCAAATACAACACAAAAGCAAGAACAACAACAACTATTTAACAGACCCGACAACAAACCTAAATACATGTTTGACGATTAGTACCATTATGCTCATTTATTTCTATTTCTATAAGCTGAAAGTATGCATGTGTGTATGTAAGTGTGTGTGTGTATCTGTGTGTGTTTGTCATTAGAAATGCCAATTGAACGTAATACGTCAAATGTTTAGTGAAATTATTTTTAATGAAATGTTGTGTCATTAGACTGGCAAATGGCACACACTCATATAGAGACACACACACACACTGATACAGAGAGACACACACACATACAGATACATTTACAAGTACTCACAATACGAAAGGGGCGCGTCTGGCAGCGCCTAAGGTTGCGCGCTTATCGCACTGGGTCTATCTCTCTGTCCCTCTCTTCGCCTCTCTCTCACTCTCTTGTAGTTTCCCTCTGTATTGCCGCATGTTAATTTAGCTAAGAGTCCATTTAATGCTTTAGTTCTTATGACATTTGCTGCGCTGCCACGATTAAAGTAATTGTTTAAAAGGTAGCGCGGTAGCACTCTACCCCCGCTCGCCCGCCCTCTCTGTCGCTCCCATCAATGCTGTAATTACTGTGATGTGTGGCATGCGGCAGGTCGTCGTTGCAGCTATTATCATTGGAGCTGCGAGCCATCTAGCAGCAACTGGACATATTCCTGGCCAACTAGCCGACTCCTCGCTGAGGGGAATGGTAATGGATAATTGCAGTCTGGCGTTTCATCTGACTGGATTACAAAATCTTTGACTTTGACTGCCTCGGGGCTCGGAGAGTGAGGCGTGGGGGTCGGAGCGCGCAGCGGGTTTGGGCTGGGCAATCAGGCGCTGGCTGTAAAAGTCAAGCACTCGCAGAGAACTCAACACTTGCATCATTTTATGGCATTTAGCAACGGTTAGCTACATTTCACAATCAAATCCCGCCTGAGTCATTCAATTGAAAGAGTCAACCCGTCTCTGGCTGGGCCCGTTTTAAATGCCTCACTTTACTTAGGCAAACAGATTTTTATCAGCGCGGCCGTCGTGTCGTTTTATGAGCATCATCAAAAACTAATAAAAACTCAATGCGTTCTTTATTTGCAGGCGACCGCAAGGCAAAAGATGAGGCAACGACAGCAACAACAGCAACAGCAACAGCAACAGCAACAGCAACAGCAATGAAAGCAACTGGTACGGCAGCAACATGTTGTACTCGTGCAGTCGCCCAGGCAATTTGCATACAAATGTTGCCGTGTGGCACTCGAAAATGCAATCGCTGTCACTAAAGGAAAGCAAGTCGCAGTACGAGCACCAGCAGCAGCTGGCGAGGCAGCCTTTTCATAATTTGATATTAAACATGCGTCCCGTATGTAGAACTTGTAAATTTGCAAATTGCTAAAACGCATGACAGCAACAGAGCGCTGGCAGCTGCTGATTCTTTAGCTCTTCCTCTGTCTCTCCCTCTCTCTCACAGTGCTTGCACCTTTCTCTCGGTCCGAATGCTGTGCGGTACACATACAGTTCAAAAGGTATTTTGCCCCCAGCACTGCGCGAATTTGCATTTACATGGTGCAGAATTCGACCCAGAGCCAGAGCCAGGGCGAGAGCCAGAGCCAAAGCCGCAGCCGCAGTCGAGGCAAGAAGTTAAATGCAGCCCCGCCAGGCCACGCCCCTTGCCGCGTACTACTCAATTGAATTTCAATTGCAAAACAAACGCACACAGCAATACAAAGCAGTCCGAAAGCAACAACAACAACAACAGAGCAAAGCAGAACAAAAGCAGCTGAACTCATTTCAAATACATTTTTTGCTCTTGACTGAGTTGATTCCCAAGTGCCTATGTATGTGATATATATATATATGTATATATGATTGGCATGCTCGATCAATTGATCGTCTGGGAGTGGAAGTGGAAGTGGAAGCTTTGCGGCTGCCACGTATTTATTTAGCTAAAGATTTGCGCGCACAAAACGTTGGCGAATATTACACAAAAAGCAAAAAGCAAAGAAAGCTAAAGTAATCGAATTTTCGAATTATGAATTTCAAGTGCAAGTGTTCGAAATGGCAACGCCAATACCAATACCAATGCCAATGCCAATGGCAATGCCAATGACTGAAAAGGCGTGTTGGCTTTTGTCTTAACGTCTCGAGAGCTGGCTTTAAGACAATATTTGTACATCAATGAAGCGGCCTTAAAATAACACTTGATTTAATTCACCTTTCAATACAATATTTGTAGCGCTATCGAGGGTGCTTCTAATTATATTATTTTTATGATATACACATATATTGCACTAGGGAACTTTGTTGAGAATTGCTTTATAAGCACTAATAATCAGGCCGATAAGGCACGTTTCTCTAGGCACTATTGGGGTTCCTTGCTTTTTTCTAAATTGTGCAGATTACGATACGAGATTATATGAAAGGAAATACTGCTTGTTATTACAATCTAAAACCTTTACAATGGGATTCCAAAGAAGAGTGCATCAACTATCGATGTAGCTCTGTGGTCTAACTGAAATTTTACAGGATTGTCGAATATTATATGTAGTAAAGTAATCCTAATTTCCAAAAGGTTCCACTAGTCCTTGCTCTTTCATTAAATTCAAGCTTTTTTTCGATTGTTGAAAGTGTGGTTCATTAAAGCACAGCTCCTACACTGTCCCCCCTTTCCCACTCCACCTCTCTCCCACCTTCACGTACACAATTAGCCATTAATCATTTTGATGAGACATTTCTGCAAAAGGCAACAACACAAACAGTCAAATACTTAATAGTCACGCAACGCAGGCCGAGCGAGGGCTTGCCGAAAATAAGAACATTGCTAGACAGGGATAGCGATAAGGTCAAGGCTAGTGAGGGATGTCAATCCATTGGAAAACAATAATCAATAGGCCACGCTGAGGAACCGAACACATGTAACCCAGACCCAACTGGCGCACAGTCAAACAACCGCAATAGATACAAAGGGAAGAAAATGAACGGAAAGTCTTCGAGGAAGTTGCGCACAACACAAAGTAAAGTGAGAGAGGGAGAGAGAGAGTGTGTGTGTCTGCTCATATGTGTGCCACACACCCCCACAGATAACACACTCATGTGTGTCCTTCCCTTCTGGGTAGTTCATAACTTTTGTGACTTTTATCGTGGCTGCTTGTGGTGGTTGTCTTGCTCAGTTGGGCTGCCATGTTTGTGCCTGTGCCTGGCCCGCACACACACATACACACCGACATCTATTTGGAGGCGTCGACCTATGGCTGTCTCGCTTGCGCAAGAAAACTGTGCCAAAAACTTGGCCAAGAACTTAACAGACGCATGCCACAAAAAATGAAAAACTGTGCGATCTGACTACCGATCCAGAGTTTATCTTTGTTGTATATATAAATTTATATATACATATACAAAACACATGTTTCCCTCGAACAGCGCTGGGCGAGAGCTTAGCTTATCAGCAGCTTGTAATCGCACACAGCGTGGCCCGTGAATTCAAATGATGTCAGACAGACGACAGACAACAGACGACAGTATAGATACAGATACAGATACAGATACAGATACAGATACAGATACAGATACAGATACAGATACAGATACAGATACAGATACAGATACAGATACAGATACAGATACAGATACAGATACAGATACAGATACAGATACAGATACAGATACAGATACAGATACAGATACAGATACAGATACAGATACAGATACAGATACAGATACAGATACAGATACAGATACAGATACAGATACAGATACAGATACAGATACAGATACAGATACAGATACAGATACAGATACAGATACAGATACAGATACAGATACAGATACAGATACAGATACAGATACAGATACAGATACAGATACAGATACAGATACAGATACAGATACAGATACAGATACAGATACAGATACAGATACAGATACAGATACAGATACAGATACAGATACAGATACAGATACAGATACAGATACAGATACAGATACAGATACAGATACAGATACAGATACAGATACAGATACAGATAGAAACAGATACAGAAAGAGAAAAAGAGACGATCTGTCTGCATATACAAGTCATTAGCTGGTGCGTAGGATTCTTCGCAGCTGATTTATGTCGTAAGTTCCATTGAAATTCACGAGTGATCAACAAGAATTATATTCAAAGTGAAAACATAATAGCCAACACGAAATTTCTACAACAAATTTTCGAAAATGAATAAAAAAGACACCAAACGAAGTCGGCACAGAGTGGAGCTGTGTGCTAGACTAATTCATACCCTGCACGGATTTGAAGTGCTTTATAGAAAGCAATCTCCATCTCCAAAAAGCACTAAATTTATTATTATTGATATGTAGATAGTGTGTTCTTAAGCTGAGCACTATGGAAATAGGATCAGAAACTTTTTTAAACTTTAAGTAAATGAATGTTTGCTAAGAAGGCATCATCAATATTGTACTGCTTATCAAAATTGATATACCCATCGGGGCATTGGTCTTCGCTAGGTAGATGGGTCCGACGAAACGGGGCGTGTTACGAGCAATGAAAATGTGTGGCCGTTGTGGCTTTTGGCTGCACCTACGCGTCGCATAGATTTATATGTATATAATATATGTACGTATGTATGTATAAAATATATTGTACATACATATATATGGCGTATTTGTGGGGGAACAACAGAGGAGCGTATACAAAATGTCGCCCCACACTTCAGCGTAAGCATAACAAACTATAATTTATTTACTTTTTTCCCCGCAAGTTTTGACCAAGATTTCAAAAGTCATGCGGTTATGGCAGCGCAAAAGCATTTTAAAGAAAATATAAAAAAAATATTAGTTATAATAATAATATATTCAAATGGAAACCTAGTCAAGGGATTATGAAATGAGCTGTTGATGTATGTTCATGTATGTGTATGTGCGAGCCCTATAAGCGCAATCATAAATCTCCAACAGGCCGTCAGGGTGTGCGCTGAAGTGTCGGCCATAAATTTCAAATTTATGTTCATCTTTTCTTGGGCTCAAGCTCAAAGCTCAAATTGGTAAAATAAAGTGCGGGCCGGAGACACCTGTGCATGGGAAGAGGAGGCGTTTTGTTTGTGGGTCTTCAATCGTTCCATTAAACTTTATAATTGCCCCGACAATTACGTCATTCCACAATGACACATTACCCATGAAGGGGCTATGGCGGTAGATGAGATTTGAAGGCGTGGTCTGGCTAGGCGAGAGCAGGCCCTTGTAGAGGTAGTTACCTCACATTTTTATATCTGGGTCCTGTGTGTACCCATCATATCATATCAGATCAGATCAGCTAATGCAACAGACTTGACCAGAGTCGTTTGACAAGCTTTGGCTATCGATAAATACACACATTTGATTTAACGAGCATAGGTTTCTATTGATACCAGTTTTAGTTTGTTACTTGAGCTATTTCCAGTTATTTATAGACCAGATTTGCATTTGTTTTCTGGCAAAAGTTACCGTTTCATAACTATTCAAAACTCAACCCATCAAACTGCCAATTCTCACCCAATCAGCCTACATATCCACGCAAACGGCTCATTAAACTCACAAGCCAAAAATTAAAAATGTTAATTCTAGCCGCGTGCCTGACCGCCTAATGCTCTGTAATTACACTATTCAAGAGTTTCGGTATTTCAGAAGAACTAAAAATAGACTAAATATATGTTATTAACAAACATCTTCATTATATGATCAGAAAGATCAAAAAGAAAGTCTTAAAAAATTTTTATCTCGATCTACGGTAAACCGACTTCAAAATATATTCAACAAATATATATATATACATATATATATATAGAGAGAGAGAGAAAGAGAGACTAAAATAATACAAAGAGAATAGATTAGAAAAAAAGAGAATAGATTAGTTCCATATTTCTCAATTTTGTTTTAGTCGGAATAAATATATAAAAAAATAAATAGAAGAATCCGTAGATCTCTTCGATTAGCTGAGAATAATTTAGGAGTGTTTTTCGGTCAACTTCGAATATGCTCAATTTGGCTGGTTGCTCGAGCCACTTTAATGTGTACAGGGTATTATAGCAGGTAAACAAAAAACCGCCAGAAAAAAATAAATACATGAAATAAAAGTTGACCTTCAAAAAACGCACAGAAATCAAATACCAATTGCAACAACAACAACAACAAACAAAAGCAACAACAAAGCAACTCAGCCAAGCGAAAATCAAACCAAACAAAAATCTAGCAACGTGTTTGTGTAAGTGTGTAGATATCTTTGTATATGTAGATAGCATTATACACACACATACATAGATGCGGCGCGCTCGGAAACAGGTTGTTGTCTGTGTCAGCTTTTCAGTTTTTGTTATGTTGTTGTTAACATTTATTTCATTATGCCATTTCACAGCCAAAAAGTTGAGTTAAGTTGAGCTACGCAAACTTTCGCACGCCAGCCATACACACACACACACGCACATGCACACAGAGTGACAGACAGCCAAACAGAGAAACGCGCCAAAAGCTAAAGAAATATGCAAAAGTGTGAGTGTGCGAGTGTGCGTGTGTGTGTGTCTCTTCATAAAGATCTCAGAATCTGATTGCACTCCAATTTGAATTGTATTTGAATGATTATTTCCGAACATTCTTAAAAATAAATAAGTGCAGTGCGTGATGTCATCAGTCGACCAATCACAATAAGAGGGGTTATCGACTAGAACATACTCTCTAATCTAGATGACGATCACAAATTTAATTTCCAATTGGTAGAATCTGTAGATACTCTCTGATTGGTGTCATAATCGAAAGCAATCCAACAATTCACAATACGTGGAAATCTCTATCGGATATCGCAGTGGAGAAAAGTTTGCAAAATTCTTATCAGAAATCAACGGTGCTTCTTCTTGTTCATCTTCTGGAAAGTAGGTTAAGTGCGAGGGGCAGCTTTTATGCCAGCAAATTGAGTTTACGGTAAATGGCAGAGAATCGTATCTAGATAAATATCTCAGATCTATCTATATTGAAACAATAATTGCAGAAGAATACATTAGAAACTCGATGTTTATAGTATTTTACTATGCATACGACACAGGCAGAAAGAGTGAGAGAGAGAGAGTGGGAGAGAGAGGGAGAGAGAGAGTGAAATGGGAGAAAAGGGTACACCTGCAACGCGAGCACGTGCCGAATTTGCTAATGAATTGGCCGCAAGAAGCGAGAAACAAAGCAACGGCTATGAGGTGTTAATCAGCGCCGGCGACGGCGGCAGCGGCGACGGCAGCGAAAAAAGGCGCCAAAATATGTTTAGCGCTCGCTGAGAAACAAAATAAGGCGCCAAAAGACACCGGCAAACGTGCGCGCGTATCTAGATATATACATATCTATGACAACATATTCGTACATATGTATGTATGTATGTACATGCATACACAGCCATACATTTCGTACGCCACTGCGTGTGTGTGCCTGTGTATCTGTGTGCAAATACACTTGAAGCGTGCTAGCTACTGTACATACGCGAAGTCGACAGCGAACGTTAACTGCGCTGCGAGAGTCGTAGGCCTACATACGTGTATGTATGTATATACGCACACTGCTACTCGACCAACACAAACAAGAACAACAACAATAAAGAACCTCCACAGCGGGCAAACGACGAAGAGCCGCGAAACAATCGTAAACAGATCATCGAACTCCCTTCACGAAAGCGAGAGAGTTGCTGTTGTTTTTTATTGCTGCACAGCTCCTGCTGCTGCTGCTGCTGCTGTTGGATGCTGTTGGCCTTGAAATGTGTGCGCTTTTATACATTGTACACACATATGCGGATGTGTGCATGTGTGTGCGTGTGTGTATTTGTTCACTATTTAATTTTCATTAATTAAAAGTTGCTTTATTTTGCTATTAATTGAGTTGGCAACGCGTGCGGCGCCCACGCAAAGCAGCACAACAGAAGTAGCGGGCACAGCAATGAGTGCTGCAGCGCCGCAGCGGCCAGAAACTTCATAACGACAATCAAAAACAGCTTTCACCGCGCCGTAGCTTGCGTCATACTTGATACGATGCGTGCGCGACAAAGCTACAAAACACGAAGTCGCTGCATCGGCATGTTGCTGCAGCGACGGCTTTGCTACTCAACACACACGCGTTGAGGGCAACAAACCACCACCAGCCGAAGTAGCAGCAGCAGAGGCAGCGACAGAGTCAGCAGCAGCAGCAGCAGCAGCGACAGCACACCAACAGAAGCAGCGACGCAACAGCGCAACGCTGCGCCGCAACAGCAACCAACCAACCAGCGGCAGCGACAAAACGACAATCGGCCTCGGCTTCGGGTTTTGTAGCTTTGTGGCGTCAGTCGCTTATTGACGGCGAACGTGCTCAGTTGTGTTAACGGTAAAACGTCCGTAGCTGTTGCTTGTTGTTGCTTAACTGGAATTTCTTGATCGTTCGTTCGTGTGGGTGTGTTTGTGTGTGAGTTGCACTTGTAGCGGTGCTGCTGCTGCTGCTGCTATTGCTATTGCTGCTAACTGTGACTAGGGGGCCCGCTGCTGCTGCAGCTGCGGCTGCTGCCGCTGCCGCTGCTAATGCTGCTGCTGCTGCTGCTTACGTGCCCAAGTGAACGTCGACGTTTTCTAATCTGATGATTATCGATTGATGATAGCAGCAGCAGCAGCAGATAAGCAGCCGCTGCAGCGGCACCAAGCAAACACATACGCGTACATACCGATCCCGCGACCGAATAGCGACAGCGACGCCGCCGCGCAGCCGCAGTCGACGCCGCGTTCTGCTACCCGATTTCGAGTTATTTTCTATGCGACTTTGTTGCGTTTTTCTCAGTTCGCTTTTGGAGCTGCCAGTATACGCTCACAAATCGCTCCGTGTTGTTGACGTTTCGTTTTTTTTGCGGGATTATAAAAAATTTCGTATAATCGTCCAAGTTAAAAAATATTCAATCGCCTGTGAAAAAAAAAGAAAATCAAGAATATTAATAGTAAAATAAATAGTAAAATAAAAACGATTAGCAGTGCTTAACATGTGTGCAAAAATTAATGTAAATTTATACAAATTCAAATTAAATATTAAAAAAAAATTTTAATTAATCTGAAAGAAACAAATTTGAAACCCCTATAAAAAGAAGAAAATTATAAGAAAATTGATTCGATTAAAAAAATATTGAATTTTACTATAAAGTAAATGTTAAAAAGTCTTCCAAAAATTTGAATTGAAAATGTTTTTGGCATATGGTTCAAAACCGAAATTGATAATGAATTTCTTACTGACAGGAAACTAAAAAATTCGGGTGTAGAAAACAAAAAGAACAATAAACCCAAAAGCACGAAAAGCAGTGCAAAAGCATATAAAAAAATATTCCCCCAGGTCCGAAAATAAAGAAGGAAAAAGTGTATTTTGAAGGTTTTATGTGGAAGAGGAAATGCTGCAAGCAGCAGCAGAAGAGAGTATGCTACCTGGTTTTTGCCATCAGCGAGGTATAGAGTTCCTACGTTCAATTTAAATACTCGTAGGAACTTCATACCGTGCTCTTGGAAGACCAAAACACAACTCAAACAAAAAACGAAAACGAGCGCAAAGCAAAGCGCAGTGCGGGGCAGCCACAAAAAACATGGCGATTTAAAACGCACGCATAACGCTAGCGACTTTTGCGAAAATAAATCTGCGAAACGACGAAAACGAAATAAAGTAACGAATGCGGTTTAAAACGCATACAGACTAACCACGAATGTGAAATTTACTTGCTAGAGACTGCCGTTGTCCTGGGAAAGACAAAAAAGAAACAGTTATTACCAATAATAGTTAATAATAAGTAAATAAAACACTCCGCCTGAAAGACAAGAAAATGAAAGCGACTTAAACCGCACGCATAACGCTGGCGAGTATTGTACGTAGAAATCTGGAAAAACCATGGAAATCATGGAAACGTTTAAAGAAATTTAACAAAAACACTAGAAAAAAAACTCAAAAGCTTCGCCAGGGAGCAACAACAAAGAGTGCGTTTTAAAACGCATGCATAGCGCTAGCGGATTTCGCATGCAGAAATCCGCCTACGTGCGCCGTACCAAATATCCAGAAAAATAGCTGGCAAATCAGAAAAATACGTGATTCGTGCTAGCCAGCCAGTCAGGCAGCCAGGCAGCATAACAAGTGCTAAACGACCATAGAGTCATCTCCAAATCGTGCAACACACGAAAAGTTATTGGATTGGGCTACTCTGGCTCTAAGCCAGCAATATGAGCTGCAGTTGGGCCAAGAAGTTAGAAAGAAACTAGATCGGTGAATAAATGTGTTAGTAAAAGCTAAAACTAGAAAGAAGACAGAAAAAACAGGTGCAGTGCTGCCTATTTCTTGTGAGCGAAATGCAAAAATGGCCACGAGAGGGCAAGGGAATCAGAAAGAGAGAAAGAGGAATTGAAACGAGCTTTGTTAGATGATAAACTGTGACGGAAACTAGCTAAAAATTATGAAATTACTAAGAAAGAAAGAGAGAAAACATGTGTAAATAAATACACAAACGATAGACTAAAATAACTGATTTTTATTATTATTATATATGTGCTGTAAATATGAAATAAGAAAATTATAAACAGTTAATATGGGTTTTATTTTATAAAACTTTAGCTTTGACTTTAGCTATGGCTTTCGATTTCTTGGCTAGAAACTTTTTCATACACAAGTTGCAAACACATCTATAAAATGTTTAATAGAATGTTTTTTTTTTTGACTAGACAAATTTCTAGTTAAACATCAAAGCCAAAAAGAGGAATATATCTAAGAGATATAAATGGAGTTAAATATGAAGTATATATAGAAATAGAAATGTAATAATCTAAGAAAGCAAGAATTAGTATATGAATAGAAATGGAAATAGAAATAGAAATAGTATGAATGGAGTTCAATAGGAGCAACAAAGTTGCGAAGCAACTAATACATATAGTATAATAAAAGTAAAATGAGTAAAGTGAATTATTGTGTTCTAAGATGAGAGACATATTCCTGACATCTAGTTGTCTGGTCTCAAAATCAAAAGTTAAGCGATATGAGAACATTTATGTTAGATATCCAACTCTCAATTCCTGGTGAGCGCCTCGATTGTTGTTGCTGTTCTTATTGTTGTTGCTGTTCTTACTGTTGCTGCTGTTCTTATTGTTGCTGCTGTTGCTGTTGTTGTCGACCACTCGAAAGACCTTCGAGCCGTTGCAGTGTCAAAAACCTTTTGACTAAACGGCGTCAGGCAGCTTGACAAAGTAAGACGGAAAATAAAAACAGAAAATAAACAAAAAACAAAATAAAATGGCAGAAAAATAATAAAAATAAATTGTAGCATATGAGAAAAATGCTACAAAAATTGCCGCCGAACGGGTAAGACTTTCAAAAAACGCAACGCGCCAAAGCCCAAGCGCCCAACTCCATGTCGACTTAATGGACCAGCAACAAAACAGCAAAAGCTGAAGGCAACAGCGGCAGCAGCGGCAGCAGCAATATCGCCAGCAACATCGGCAACATCATCATCAAGCAGCAACAATTACACACGCACATTTCGCAGCTTTTGGGCTGTTCAGTAAGAGAGAGAGAGAGAGAAACAAGAAATACATAAGCTACAGCAAGAGATATGCATTTTATAGATACGCCTTAACTTGGGAGCTGGGCAGCTGCTGCTGCTGTTGTTGTTGCTGTTGCTGCTTGCTGCTGCTGCTGATATGAGCAAGCAAAATGCATACAACTATATATTTACCGATAAGCGCTTACAAAACATATATATACAGATACACTTTATCTATACCCACTTTATCGTACGCAATGTGGAATGAAACAACGGCGAATGCGAATTGAAAAGGGAATGGGACTAGGCTGGGAATGGCAATGAGAATGTTCTCAGTGAGAATTGGTTTCTGAAAATGTTGCCTCTTGCAATATTCACAGCAACTGCAACTGCAACAGCAACAGCGAATGGCAAAAATAATAACAATTTCAGTTGATATTTTTGTTTTTTATTTCTTTGAGCGTGTCTTTTTTTCCCTTTGCTGTCAGTTGGAGCAACTGGAACTGGACAGCTCAGCTTGGACTTGGGGCATTGTATTTTGTTGTCCATTTCAACGCTTGAAATTCTTGTGGCTGCTGCTGTTGGTGTTGCCTCCTGCTGCTGTTGTTGTTGCTGTAGCTGCAGCAGTTAATTTAATTTCAGCTCATAAATCAAAACTGTGCCGCGCAAAATGTTTGCTTTTGACGCGGCGTTTTTGTCGCCTGGTCGAGACAATTTTTCAGTCTGAACAATTTTTGTTTTTTGTTTCTTATATTTTTGGGTGGCAGGGGAAGTTGGAGGCACGCAGGCAGCCGGAACTGAGTACTGAACACTGAAACTGGGGCTGCGACTGCTAAGTTAGTCAACTTTACAGCCGGTTGACGTTTGACAAACAATGGCAAAGACAACAACAACAGCAATACGAGCAACAACAACACTAGCAGCAACAGCTTAACTTGGTCAGCTGGCAAACACAAATTCCAAGCAGCTGCATTTCTTGTGCAAAGAGGAGAGAGAGAGACAGAGAGAGAGAGAGAGAGACAGAGAGGTGGAGATGAAAAGAGAGATACCTGAGAGTTTGTTGATAATAATATATTAATAGAGACTCAAACTGCTAACAAATATCTTGCGATAAAATTAATAAAATTAGAAAAACATTATGAGAGAGAAATAGCAAGAAAATATCCCATGAGAGGTAATACTCTTGCGCTTTCTTACTCAAGTATGAACGAAAAGTGAATACATTTGGTGTCAAGAAGTTGAATAGAATATTTTGGGAAAAAAAACTGTTAGGATCTGAGAAAAACATTTTAAAATTATTATTAATATTATTATTATTACTATAATTATTATTATTATTATTATTATTATTATTATTCACATTTGTTAGTTATTCGTAGAGAATTTATTATAATTATTATATTAAAAATAATATATATTAAGAAGCTCTACTTGAACCTCCAACTTCTAATTTCGGACTTTTTTTGAACTACATACACATGCCTTATAGACGCGTTGCTAACTAAGCACGATGCGATGGGCGCGCTGATTTGACAAATTAAAATTTATTTGTAAATTCTTGTAGACAACTTAATGCAAAACTTTCAGCGCTAATCATATGTCGTTTCATTCAAGCAAAGTCTTGTACTGGAATGCGTTTTTACAAAATCTGTATCCACTATATACCATTTGGCTAAAACAATGTCGATTTTCGATTATTCTCGATAAAAAGTCGATGTGTTATTGAAAAAATGTGACTTTTATTATGCATGCCACAGCCTCTACTTATATCATCATGCGACGGACACGACGGGTTATATCACTCGTCGCCTGATCGAATATATTACTTATGGGTCGATGACCTGCCTGTTACATACTTTCACAAACCATTATTTCCCATTTTATGGGTTCGGGTATATCAACTTTTATTGTTGAAAATCTGGATTCAGATACCAAAAAACTATGCTAGGTTTATCAAACGAACTGAAATCAGTTATACATCACAAGCTTCTAAAGCAAACCTAGGATCATTAACAAAATGTAGCTATTCTTTCTTATAAAACAAAACTAAAGAAATACTATGTTTATTACCAAACTGAATAATTTTAATTTCAATAATGTAGGCTCTGCCCTTCGCTTGGTCCTCCGCAGGGTATCTAATGAGGAGATTAAGTCTAATGGAGATGATCAAACATTAAACAGTAATTGAAGTACAGAAATATGTTTACTCAGCTACAATATTGAGTCAACAGTTCAGTAACTGAATTGCAGGCAATGAAGAGAGAGAGAGAGAGAGAGATAGAGCCACTCAATTCCAATTAAAGTAAGTTTGTGTACTACAGTAAGCTCTAGCTGCTATTGCCCTCTCACTTAGTCAATTGTAAACTATCTAATGAGTAGCAAACGCATTTTTTCAAAATTAATTGAATGGCAACAACAATTGATCTGGCTGCTTGGCCCAGCCCACATATGGCTCAGACCCAGACCCAGAGCCCGGCAGAGACCGAGGCCCAGCCCAGTTCAGCTCGACGCTTTATGCCCATCGTCAGCAAAAGGCTTGAAGCTCACTTGAGAGCGTGACAGTAAATAGTAAACTAAATGACAACTACTGGGATAGATAGCACACACACACACACACACTATAGAATATGGCTGATATAGGTATGTATTTACTGGGTGTGCTCGGATGCCTAAATGTTAACCCTACCAGCGCATTGGGGCGCCAGCATTCACAATTGATAGCTGAGACTCGATACTCGAGCAGCTCGTTAAATGTTAATCACTGACACGACCGAAATGCTGACTAAGTCCACTTCCACTCACTAGAGGAGGACAGTGGACAGTGGAACGTCACTGGAGCGGTTGATGCAGGAGAAGACGAAGACGAAGACGAAAGCGAAGGCGATGACGATGACGATGACGATAAATAAGGAGGAGCATAAAGAGTGATGAGTCGAAGAGACTTACAATTTTCTTATTATACAATATTTATTATAATAGCCTCAAATAAAGATACGATTATAAGAAAATAATTCGAAAATTAGTAATTGAATATTCAAGAGAATCAGCTGAAATTCATTTCATATTTCATATATTATAATAGATCTATAAACCAAGAAAGAAACCCAAATATCTTTAAGTATGTACCAAAGATATTCTACTATACTTTTCCAAGCAAGTTACGTTGCGCTGAGTTGAGATCTGGCAAGTTGAGTTCAGGCGAGTTGAGTTCAGCTGAGCTGAGTTGAATTTAATACCCGTTCCCATTCTCGAGCCCAGCCCAGTATTAGCACAAATGCTGACCCATATCAGCACAAAATATGCTAATTACCAATGGGGTCCAGTTAGTTGGGTTGGTTTACTGCACAGTCAGCCCGTCAGCTAGTGAGCCAGTCAGTTGGCCGGTTGGTCAGTTGGGCAGTTAGGCAGTTAGTCAATGACAAACGGTGTCGACGGTCAAGGCTGTGCTGAAAAGCTCTACAAAGCCAGACCGACACTCGAAGCACACTAACTCATGAATAGTGGGCCGTGTATATTCGAGTACGGCTTACAATAAATCAGCCACGTGCACTGAGCACTGAGTGATTCAGGCTAAGAGAGTCTAAGGTTGAATCCAATTCCGAGTGCCAGTCGTGCTGCTCCCACCGAGATTTCAAGTAATTATAGCTGACGTCAGACACGGCAATTATATCCAAGAATCAATTTTCAATCAACTGAACACATATCTATTTACAATTATCATATACTAGATGCCAGCTAGCTGATAGATTCGCTGTAAGTCGAGAGCCCCTGGGGGCACATGGCACATGGCACATGGCTGCATGTCACCTGGGCAGTTGACTCAGAGGTTATCTAACGTAGCCCCGACTGCAGCGAGAGGCAAAGGAGGGTGGAAGACGCCTACGTCTTGGCCAGCGGTTAGCTCATTTGTAAAACACACATTAGAGTGTATTTATTTTGAAATCTGCGCCGAGATACATTTGTATCTTGTATCTCACATGTGACTTGTGCTATTTCACTGTCGGATTTGGCCAGCCAACGCTGCGCATTGTTTGGCATCGTCGACCTAAGCCGATTTCAGCTACATATGCGAACTAAAGCGGCGTATTGCTTGCCCCAACAACAGCAGCAGCAGCAGCAGCAGCAGCAACAGCAGCAAGCGGCCAGTCAATCTTTACATATATTGCCTAACGGTCTGCGTTTACATCTACGTCGACGTCGCTGTCGGTCGCTGTCGCTGTCGCTTTCGCTGTCGACGTCTGCGTTAGCGGCGACATAAGCTTTGATGGATTTTGACATAAATATGAGCTGGAATTTAGTGCCAAGTTTGGCGCACGCAGAGCTTATCAGGCGAGCCCCATATATAGGCGATCGATCCGATCGTTCGATTGGCAGCCGAACTGTCGATCGCTTGGCAGGCCACAAAATAAAATCAGATACCCACAAACTGGGCTGAGTCTGCGTCTGTCTGTGTCTGTCTGGCTCTGGGTCTGAGCCTAGGACTGGGTCTGACTCTGAGTCGGTTCACAATTTATGCTAATCCGTGCGCCATAATTTGTGTTGTTGTACTAGGCTGACTGGAGGAATATGTTTGTTTCTCTCTTTAGTTTTTTCTTTCTGCCTGATTTCGTTTTCTTTCTTTCTGCTGAGTTTTTTACTCAAGCGTTTTCAGCGGGCAAAGCGCGTGTTGCGCATTTCCAAGCAGTCATCGGTCCATTTGGGTAAAATGATTAATTTACATAAATATTTTTATGATTTGCCAAGACAACAACTACAATATATAGAAAAAGAAGGAGAAGAAGAGGAAAAAGCTGATAGCTGGCCAGCTGCCAGTCTTATGCAATCAGCTAACAACAGTTTAGGGCCCCTTTTTGCCACGTGCCTCTGCTTCGGTCGCTGCCTCGGCCACGAAAGGGAACTAGTTCAAACAACTGTAAACGCAATTGACCAAACGCTCAACTCGGTGTCATCAACCTTTCAAAAGCGTCCTTTGTCTTTAGCTGGCAACAGATGACAGCAGCAGCTCACAGGACGTGCGCCACATGTGACTCCGAGGCTCTTCCTCTTCCTCTGCCTCTGCCTCTGCCTCGTGCCTCTGCAGGTGCCAATGAACCCGGCCAGAACCAACGGGCAAGCAGGCGGGCAGGCATAACCAGGAAGCAAACTTCCAAGCAGCGAGTCCAACAGGTGTGCGACGCTGTTTCTGGTTCTATTATATTGATCTCGAACAGCCCATTATTTATCCATAGACGCACTTTAACCAGGCGCCAACGATGATTTCATTAGCGTGA
Source organism: Drosophila arizonae (assembly GCF_054131065.1). Lineage (NCBI taxonomy): Eukaryota > Metazoa > Arthropoda > Insecta > Diptera > Drosophilidae > Drosophila > Drosophila arizonae. The sequence goes on along the minus strand of NC_142924.1, from coordinate 23,452,714 downwards.
AAATTTATCGCATTCGCTGAGTGCATTTTTAGCCAGCGATGAACGCGTGTCGTCGATGCAAAAATATCACAATAACCAATAACCAGGTAATTCAAATTAAAATTAAAAGAATAAACAATATATAAAAAAAATATATATACATACTATACATTATAAATTAACTAAAAATAAGCTAATAAATAGTAAAATTAATATGACAACATTAAAATTATAACCAATAAATATTTTGCAAGCTTGTGCATGATTTCATTTGTTCGTGTCACGATCTGGAAACACGACAAGAGCTCATCGCTATTGGGTGGACACCTTCTTAACCCACTCGCCGTCAGGTGTGCGGATCTGTGTGCGTGCGTGTGTGTGTGCGTGTGTATAGGTGCAACTGCACTATAAATGTTGTGATTGCTTATCTGCATAATAAAGTAAATATTGAATATTTATAAATATTTTGCTATAGACAACGGGCGGGCGGGGCAGAGGCCTTGGAAAGATTTGAAATATTTACTGCCTACAGCAAATATGCTTTGCTATCAAATAGAGATCTCGAGCTATTTGGCTAGCTCGGCTTCAAGCCGAGGCACTACATGTGTATATACCAAAATATTTAGAATATATTTACAATATATTTAGGAAATATGACATAAGCAGCTTTGCGATGTTATCCCCGTCAAACAATGCACTAAGCCATGATGAATGTGACAACTATAGAATACAAGTATTGGAATTTATTGTTGGTTTATCAATTTCAATTTCAATTGTTAAAAATAAATATATAAAAATATATAAATATATGTATATATGTATGTGTGTTTGAGTTTGTCAATTTCAAAAGCTTTTCTTATTAACTGCTGATTGCTCAAATGAATTTTAGTTCTTTGCTGCATTGGGGACTTGGCGACTTGGCCCGGGGGACCCGCTTGTTAGGCCCCACCCTGGCAGCCAGAAGCCCCGCCCGATACAGGCTGCTCGCCTTCTTCTTGACTTTGTTTTTGTTTTTGCTGTGCTGCCAGTTAATCTTCAGTTACTCAACCCTCTTTATGCAAATGCGGCTTTCAAGTAATTTAGAAAAAATACGAGTGAAAAATATACACAAGAACAACAAAAACCGCCACAGCAAGTCAAAGCTGTATAAATTTATACATATGTGAGCACGTATATATATACATATATATATGTATGTATGTATATATTTATATCGCGTATGTATTTATAAGTTCATATGTGAGACTTGTAGATAAATTTGCATATTTCAGTCGTTCATAATCCAAGTCTTTCCTTAAGTTGAAGTCCCTCTCCCTCTCTCACTCTCACTCGAGAGACAATCGACTGGAGCTGGGGCTGAGGACCGGGACTACTGCGGGCTAACAGCTAGCCCAACAACAACAATGGCAGCCCGCGTCACTTGCGAGGCGTCGAACCATTTGAAATGCCACACCTAACTACAATTTGTAGTTTTTTTTTTCTTCTCTCCTCCATCAAGTTTTATTTTTATTTTTGCGCCTACTACTAAGTTTGTCGCTTATTATTATTATTTTTTTTCGTTTTCTTTTTTTTTTTTTTTTGTTTTGTGTAAATTTACTTTACTGCTAGTAAGTTTCTCTAGTTTCTCTACCTACAAGTTCTGCTCTTCGGAAATTTATGTGCCAGCTCGCTCGGACGCTCCCCTCTTGGCTGGCATTAGCATATTTGTCGCGTATTTAATTTGATTTTATTGAGATTCATATAAAATTATCAACTTGCTGAACCACTTAGAGCCCAAAGCGGGGTTGGTTTTGTTTAGCCAAACCGTTCAGCGGCTCATTTCTTAATAGTTCCAGTTCCAGTTCCCGTCCGACTCGACTCCTGCACGTGGCAGCGCCCAAAACTGAAAAACTGAAAAGCTGAAAAGCTGAAAAACTGAATAACTAAAAAACCTCAAAACTGAAAAATGAAGGCTCATAAATAAAGCTTCAAATGCCGCGAATAGAGTTTTGCAGTGGCTGGTTTTGGGCTACTTGATTGATATGATGGAGTGCCCGCTGTCCACATCATCGCGCCGTTTTTTAATGTTTAATTAATTTCACTGCCTCAGTCCTGATCCCAATCTATGCAGATTCGCGCTGGCTATAATAAAATGGCTCAGTGTCTTCTTTTGGCTGCATAGGAGAGTTACGAGGGGCTTTAGTCATATATATTTTGAAATTTATGTATCTATACACACCATACCATATAGCCAATACAAAGCCCGGCTAATTAATTGTCCGATCAGATAGCGTTTTACTATGAAGACATTTAAAAAATTGATATTTAAATAAAATAAATTTCAAAAACTGCAACCATCAGACGTTGTCTCTCATTTGGCTGTTGCCATTGCTGTTGTTTATTCTCCTCTTTTTTTTCCCGTTTTGTTGTTTTGTGTGTGTTTGTTAATTAATTTTATTTATGGCTGGCGTTGTGCTAAACAAAATGAGTTGGCTAATTTGGTGATCTGCTGGTGCTGGCATGGGAACAGTGCATGTGGAAGGAAGCGGCTATTGTATGTATTTTAAATGTGAAAAAATCTCAGCAATAAATTTAAAGAGATTATAGATATGTGTATGTGTCGACTGGCCGCACAGAAGAAGATCTAGAATTACCAGTTAAGGAAAGCGATAAAGTACGGCACTGAACAGAACAGAACAGATCAATTCATTTAAAGGTTATTGCCTATCTAAAGAGAAATATCATCTAGAGAATGCAAAGAATTATATAATAGAGTCTCCAATACATATAGAAAATTGAGATGAGATTATTCAGCGAATAATTGTTACTCTTAGAGTAGATTGAAATATCAGAATCTAATATGTACTATCTCACATGAAAGTTGGCTGAAGGCAGCAGAACAGCATATATTTACCGAAAATCTTATGTAATAATACATGCGAAAAGTTGATCACACCTTTTCCACTTGTGCAGTAGATACATATAGCAGAAATAAAAGGACGCTGCTTAAGAATCGCGGAAGTACTGTGCTTTCGTAATCCCCACAATCATAATAAATAATTCTCTTCTATTTAATTTTTTCTCTTTACTTTTTAAGTTGCGTGTGTTCTCGCATTTGTATAGTCGTTTGTAGGTTTGCCACCTTTGGGAAAAGTAATTGGCAGAGCAGGCGAGAGATTTGGCAGCAGAGCGCACTAAATCACCTCAGTGAGGCGCATAGAAACAACATGACAACAAAATGAACACTTCAACGAAACAACGAAGCAAACAAGAAATAAAGCAAAAGTAGAGACAAAAATAAAAAATACATATATATGAATAGAGTACATATCCATGTATACATATAAATTAATATATATATAATAAAAACAGAAAATACAAAGGAGAAAAAAATTATATATATGTATATTATAAAAATGACAGCGAAACAAACGAAAACATTATTCATTTAAACGTCTATAAAAACTGCGGAAAAATATGTTAGAAATAAGTGTGTGTGTGTATAAAAAATAAAATAAAAATTATTCACACATATGCAGCGGGCTGACAAGAGACTTGTTGCTGCTGCTGTTGTTGTTGGCATTTTTTTGCCTTAAATAAAAATCAGCTTGGAAAACAAACTGATTATAAGTTATGGCTGTGCCAGCTGACTGACAACTGGTTAAGATTCATACATTTATGATTTATGATAGTGTGTGTGTGTGTGCCAGTCCGTGTGACACACATACACATGCACACAGCCAGAAGATATGTATGCATATATTAGAAGCCAATTCACATAATAGCACATAGCCTATAACTTAGCGCATAGAAACCCCCAAATTGGTGACAACATTCTTGCCAATCATCAAGTATGTATTATATATTAAGATATATATGTATACCCTCATCCGGAAGAATGAACGTTTTGATATGAAGCATGCGAGCCATAGGTGCTCAAGTCTTTAGGTTCATAAAGAGAATAAAGGCAACTAGAACTCTATCCAGTTTATGGATAAGCTAATATATATCGTGTCCTGTATGCATTAAATATAGTTCAATTGATTATATTTAGTACCTATTCAGCACCTAGCCTTTGAAAACAGTTCTAAATGAGTCGCTTCTCAATCTGTTGCTATGCAAGCAATGCGGGACAGTGATAAAGCTTATAATAGCCAACTCTGCTTGGCATCGATGTTCACACATAATACATACGTACATCATACATCAATTTATATTGCATGTGCTTTTTATGGCATCTAAAATAGTTTCACTATATTGTTACACTATATACTATGTATATAGATGTATGCAAGTGTATTAAACCTTCGGTTTGCTTGAAAATATCTTATCTTTTTCATTTTACTGTACAGCAACCAGGCTTAATCAACAACAACAAATATATACATATGTATTTAAGAGAAAAAAAAAGACGACAAGAAAAAACTTGTAGACATCAATCATACAGAAATTAGTCATTTGGATTCGCTTGACTTTGGTGGCGTGTTCAAGGCATTCTTCTTGGCATCTTTGTGCTTGCCGTGTACTCAACTTTGGCAAACTTATGTGGCAGCCCCCGCACACACACACACACGTACACATGGGCATTTGTGCTTGACATCTATGACTTTATAATGTGTATTTAATAGGCCACTTTTACAAGCAAGCGACAAATAAGACGTCGTAATCATGAAAGTCAAGTTCAAATCGCTCAGCTTCCTCAAGCTGCAGAATATGAGTTTTCTATGTAAACAATTTCATAATAATTTGTTAACACGGATTATTATTCGGGTAGAACTATATCGAAAAAAAAAAAAAAAAAACAGATTTGCATTTACTTTTATTTTAAATTATTTCTTCTTAATCATATTTTTATAGGACATGTCGTGTGGTCAAGAACTTTAGAATTCGAGCATTTCTCAAACGAAAGCGCTTATTTTTATTAGAGAATAGGAAAATTCAAAGAAAACTGCTTGCAGCTGTTACTTTCCGTTCGCATATATTTATGACACTTATAATGCCTGGCACTAAATATATACATACTAACATAGTATAAATGTATGTATAGTAGATATGTATATAAATATTCAGTATATATGTGGATATATTGAAATCAAATCATGTGCAGCTGCTGCTGCTGCTGCTGATAAGCAATGAGTAACTAAAAGTTGCTCACTTCGTTTGGCTTAGCTTAAATGGTAATCAAAGTGATTTATGGGCTGGAGGTCAATGCTGTGGCGTTCATAAATGTTTTCAAATTCTATGCCGTATTTTATTTGAGAATTTGCATGACAAAAACTTGATTTATATGAGACAAGGCTGCCAGATTGGAAAATGCATAATATATATATATATATATATATATATATATATATATATATATATATATACATATATTCGCAATAACACATTCGCCGAATGTGGCTGCCAAAAATTATAGAACGCAGTCATGAATTCCAACCAGCTCTCCGTTATTGATAGCTCGCCTAATGATTGTCTCACTTGGCTGCAGGGGATCAACGGCTGCATAGCTGCCTATCTACTCGCTTGGCCGGCCACATGCCAACTCACATTGTTTGGCATTTGTCGCATTTTTCGCATTTTCTTGCTAATTAATATGGCTAAATCCATTTAGCTGCCTTTCTCTGGCCAGCTGGGCACACTCTCGTTCAGGCCTTTCCCTAAGCTGATTAGCGGCTGCACATCGAGGCGCAACATCAGCGCGTCTGCCCTGCCAATGCCCTGACAATGTTATCATAGCAGTCAGTATATAAATACCATGAGCACGGCTCTTAAAATAGAACGGCAGCGCAGTTGCAAATTGTATTTAATTGCAGGTCAGGCGACACAGATTAATGAACCGATTCAACCGAGAAGTCGTCCACAGAGAATTCATGTCAAGTGACCTAATGGCTACTGCCACAGATCTACAATAACTGTAAAATGCATATTATGAGTTTTTTGGAAATGTTCAACTTTGAAGAAAAAAAGAAAAGTAATAGTAATTAATAAAATAAATAGAAACTAATTAGTATTTAATTAAAAAGCATTTACAAATTAAATAATTCAAAAAGTAAATTCATTAAAATGATGTCATCTATCTTATATTACACAAGGCAGTTATATATAAGATACGTTTGCTAATTTTAAGACATATTCTATTTATAAGTCAGGTATACCATTTATACCACTTATTGAATAATAACTCAATATTATTTATTTAATAAAATAATGTGTACATTTTTTTTTTATTTTTATTTTTTTCTTATATTATACAAAATACGTATGTTATGGCATTCTTTAAGTGAATTCCTTAAAATCTTGATATTTATAACTTGACATTAATAACTTATGTTATAAAACCTCATATCCGACAATATATTTTATAATTATAACTCATTTATGATTATATTATTTTATATAAGTCTTGTATATAATACATTTTTTATAATAATATGCACTATATTTTATAAGGCCTATATGCATATATGACAAATATATATATTATGGAGAACTAGTTGGACTATTGATACCAATTAATCAAGAAATCAACTATATATATATTTGGAGCGTTAAGAGCATTTGATGTCATCTGAGAGAATAGGCGTAGCTCAGCTACAGTTGAATTTCAATTTATACGAAACACATCCACCAAACAAAGCAACAAACACGAATCATCCCAGCCCAATAGCACTGAAATTAACATTTAACCTTCCCACATTCGCCGATTCAGACTCTGCTTCTTCGAAATTATCGCTCACTCTCTTAACCAACACTACACACTCATTTGTAACATAATTACTCAAATTAACTAACATTATGTCAATGTCGGCATACCTGTGCTTAATAATGTGCTAAATAATCAAGTATATAATATAATAGTTTTTGAAAATTGTTTCCAAAATAAAACGAAAGACACGTTGGTTACTCTCATTTGTTGCTCATCCATTCTATCAACTTATAACTTTGTTTACAAATATTAATCAGGTTACCTTTAAGATGTAGAGCATTATTCTAAAGAACTGTTAGATGACTTATAAATATTAACGAAAAGAGTCTTGTATTATTATAATATTAACGTTTTTCTCTGAGCATCTCATAATATCTTCATCTTTTGACATTGATATACAACCGTTGCCTTAAACATCTCCTTCTGCAATATGATTAATAATTTAAGTGAGTTATTATCTATGTAAGCATCTAATTATCTGTGTGAATTGGACGCACTTACAGGTAACAAGCGGTTTGCATTTACTTATGTGCCCAGGTACCGCTAGCTGGAAGTGATAGATTATAGATAGCGCGCTGAGGGCACGGGCACCGTTATTTGCACATTACTTTACGGTTTCAGCTACACCCAAAACACATTGAGGCCCAAATAAACATGTCGAGCGTCATAAAAACAGAACGACACGGACATGGACATGGACATGGATACGCAAAAATGGTCATTGAAATGGGAGCGGCAGAGGGAACTGGAGCGGGAGTGGGAGCGGCAGAGGGAAATGGGAATGGGAACGGGAACCGAGCTGGACCTGACCAATTGCTGGCGAATACGAAGAACTATTTGCAACTATTCATTTTCGCGCATGTTTTAGTGCGCCTGCATGTTTAAGTTGTTTCAGTTGTTTGTTTGTTTGTTTGTGCTCGTGCTTGTGTTTATGTTTGCCTTCGAGTGTGGCTGTTGTTGCTGTCGACGACGTCGTCAACATAATGCGAGCATTACCGATCCATTGTTGTGTATGTCTGCCCCGTCAGTCCACCTTCCGCTGCCTCTGCTCGCAGTTCGCGCAATTTTCAAATCAATTTTGTTTACTTTTTATGCACAAACAACAGCAAAAGCAACAACAACAGCAAAAGCAACAGCAACAGCCACAGCAACTGCGACACACGCACTGCCACTTTTCTCCCCACTTTTCTGGCCATATCTGCGCGCCGGCTGTCCGTGTGTTTAACAACATTTTTATGGTTTGGCACACACCCTAAGCCAAATGGCAACGAAAAAGTCGTCAGTGTTTGAAATCTGCATCGGTAGGCGAGAGAAGACGGGCAGACGAGCAGCCGGAGAGACGGACAGACTGGCTAACTGTCTGACAGACATGTACATGCAACTGCAGCAGCAGCAGCAGCAGCAGCTCTGTAACTGTAAATTATACATTTCATAAATTTCGCTACATATTTCGTGATAATCGCATGTAATTGCGTTTTATCTGCACCTTTCATCCGGACATGTGAGCAAACAAATGCGCTTAATGCGAAGCGCCCTTAAACAGCAGCAGCAACCCCTTTCAAACCCGAAATGCAAAAAACTGACCACAGTAACTAGCGCTCAGTAACCAGTTAGCAGTTCCATTTGCCAGGCCGAAAGACAGGGGGCAGGGGGGCAGGCGGGCAGGCGGGTTTCTTTTTTGTTGCATTCGTTTTGGGCTCAAGCGCGCTTCAATGGGCTTTGGCCATGTCCAGCGATTTGCGGGCAGCGATAGCCAACTATACGAACAATTTCTTAATATTTTACAATAATACGATATTTGGGTTACAACAAAAGCCAACACACACACGCAACTTGGCAACTTGGCAACTTTGCAACCCCTCGCAAATTGCATTAAAATGTGGCGACGGACAGCTTATGTATTTTGCATTGAGTGTGTGAGTGTGTGCGTTGCTGTGTGTGTGGACGTTGTTGTGATAACAACTCACGCGATTATCAATTTGACACCCAAACATTGTGTTGTTCGTTGGCCGCTGGTCGCCGAGTTGCCTGAGTGAATGACTGCGAATATATTCGCAACTGGATGGCTGATCACGACATCGGGCCAACAACCACATAAAAAAAAAAAAAAAAAAAAAAAATAGCACCAGCAACAACACAACAGAAAAGCTGTCGGCGTGTTGACTACCGCAGAATATCAGCAGCAGCAGCAGCAGCAGCAACAACGGTAGAGGCAACAACAACAACAACAACAACAATAAGAGTAGTGACAGCGGGGATTAGGCAAATTTTGTGCAGTCAGTTCGTAGAGTCGACCCTTCTGGCATGCTAACAGCTCGAGCTAATATAGCAGTTATACAGTAACCAACAATTTTAAAGGCTTAAAGGGTCGCTCATTCAGCTACAATGTTTGGAAAAACGCCTGAGCCTTGCAGTCGAGTGTAGCAGACTGCGTAATGCTCGTTAACAGTGCAATAAAATGTTGAAAGACGTTAACTATCCCATTATGCTGTATGCTCATAGACATAACTGCATGGAGTCCAGAGTGATATATAGTGAGATTAGCATATTATATTATATTCCGATTTCCCGTAACTTTTCCAACATAATCGCATAAGGAAGTTAATATCAATATTCCAAATATAAAGATCTCTAGGTTTTTATACGAACACTCGTGGGGCAGAACGGACGCTGTACTTCATAGTCACGACTGAATATAAAAATAACATTTTATTTTTATTTATCACAATTCATTTTGCAAACTTTTTATTTGCGCTCTCTAGAGCACAAAGTTTAAATTGCTAAAAATATTTTATTCTTTGATTTAAGCTATTAATTTTAGTGATATCATTTCGTCATTTCAATTTGTTCTACATAGCGTTCGCACATTTTTCCAATTATTATACAAAATTTATGTGCCCATTTGCTTTGCTTAATTATTATTATTATTATTTTATTTTATATACATACATATGCATATATTGATAACTTAAAACCTTTTTAATTTTAATTGCACTACTAATTTCAACTGATGAATGCGGAAGAACTGAAGATATTTCGAAAAAATATTTAATCTTTGGCATGAATATATTTGTGCTCTAATGTGAAACATTCGAAAGTGTTTTAAAAAAAATATATATGTATATATTTACATTCTTCTTATATCACAATTCAATTTCAATTGGAATTACATTTAAACTACTTCAATTCCAATTCATTTATTTTCTTTTCCAAATGCTGCTTGGGCAGCACACACATCATCGACAGATTTTACTTATCTGCATAATTTGTTGAAGAGATTTGTTAAGAGCATTTTCAACGCTTCGAAAAGAAAATGTACCAAGCGACAGCTACACCAGCAGCAACAACAACAACAACAACGAGAGCATGGCTTAATTATGCTGTCACAGAGGCCAGAAGATAAAGAAAAACAACAACAACAACAACCCGTCTTTCGTCTCTCAGCAAGAGGCGAGATATGAGGCCGAAGTTTACAAGTAGTACAAGATTCGAATATATATTTCACCGCATGATTCCGTATGACACGACATGCTGACGGAGGGGCGAGTAATCTATTAAATGGAGCAATCTTCGAGTGGCATTCAAATGCATTTTTCAACAACTACATCAACTTGTGGGCAACACTGCCCAGGTGCTTCACACACACACACACAAACACACACACACTGACACACACAGAGACTTTGCTCCTCCTGCTCTGGCAGCTTTAGTGTTGAGTAATGAATGAAATGCAAAATATTTGAAAAATAATTTATAGGCGTTGCTCGGCCGCTAGCTATGAATGTCAATTCGAATTGAAATCATTTATTTAACTCATATATATATGTGTGTGTGTGAATGTGGAGCACTCGGTGCTCAGCTGGAAATTCGCTTTCGAATAATTGAAAATTGAGAGGCTGGCAGTAAAGGATTAAGCCTGGACAAGCAATTTGCGCAGGCGCTTTCAACTGACGTCATTTATTGTGTTAGGAAAAAATAAATTCAAAAATGCACAAAGGGCCGCAAAAAATAAAACAAAAGGCAGCCATGCTGCGGCCAACCGCAGCGTTATTATTTAAATGTGCATTACGCACACACACACATACACACATTTACATGCACTCACACATTCAGACACATTAAATTAACACACAGATGCCTGTCGTTAAAAAAATCGACAGTTGGCTGGCGGTATTCCCAGTGCCAGTCGTAGGACCTCTCTCTCACTCTCTTTCTCCGTCCCGCATACGACATGTTGTCATCGTCATCAACCCTTTTCCTGGTGTCCTGGCTGCGGCGGCGTCATAATTAATAAGAGAAATCCCTTTTCAATTTGACGGAGTGCATTTGTCATTGCATTTAATTTGCGGAGTACGCGGCCAAAGACGAGAAACAGAGGATGTCCGGAAGTTGTCCGTTGTCCTCGAGTGCGGTTGGTCCCCGGCCGGGTCGCGGCTGCATCAGCCAGCGTCTGGTGTCAAGTAGGGGCTGTCCTCTCCTGTAACCGTTTTGCCGTTCACACGAAACATATTTAAATGCATAGCGCTTCAGTAGTCAGCGAAATTAACAGTCGCGCCATAGAAGGATAGATGGAGAATGTGAGTAAGACAGAGAAAGACAGAGAGCCGAAAGAGCGATAGAGCAGCACGCAAAAGAGTTAAAGAGTTGGCTTTAATTGATTTTAATTTTTTTTTTTCTTTATTCTTTCTTTTTTTTATAAAGTTATGGCTATTCCCAGGAAAGGTGAAAACAGTTGCCTGCAGAGGAATAAAGTCTTTTAGTTTTTTGAAAAAATTCTGTAAACAAAAATATGTATGTTGTATGCGGGTTATATATAACTGCTTTTGTTCCAATGATACCAAATGGTATATATATATATACAAATAATGATTGTATGAATGGTTTAATGCATATTTGTATGCATATATTAAAAATATGAAATCAATGCTTCAATGCAATTGCGTTATGCCAGTCCGATTTGTACTGAAATGTGAATAAATGAAATTGATTTCTGTAACGTGTTAAATGATCAATTTACCGCAGCTACATTAAACAAAAAACTAAATTGTATTATTAATTAAGAAAATCACGCTGATTTCCCATTTTTAATGAGTTTAGGGTGTAAAAGGAAAAAATAAATGAAAACTTAATATTTAAATAGAAAAAATGTAATATTTTTATTTAAAACTTTCATATCATAATTGCACTTTTCCACATCATAAATTTGTAACTAAAACTGCCAATCGCTGAATGAGATTGAAGCGGAACATTGCGAAAAAATATAATAAAATAAAAACTGAAATTGTATTCAAAAGAGTAAATTGATATTTCGTTCTTTTTTCATAATTAATTAATATGTACCTATATAATCAGCACTCAGTGTAAACAATACAGAAGAATAACTGAAGTATATTTGGGCTAAAGACATTTATTTAAAATTTATTTTAAAGTACAGCATATGTGAAATTAGTCAAAGCTTAAGATTTACTGGTACTGTGGCCCATTCTCTGGCTGTTCTCGAATACATGTAGATCCCAAAGAGAATAATTATATTATTGATAACTATTCTGTTATCTTAGTGAAATTCGAAGCGTTGTTTTTCAAGCATTTTTTCACCTCGCCCGTAGTCTGAAACTGAGCTTTCCCTTGTTTAGCTTCAACGCTCCCTTCGAATATATTTCCGACAATTTTCATTTGTGTACTTTCCTTTAAATGTGTTTAAATATATAAATAAATATAATTTAAAAATACATATATATTTAACGTTTACCGATAAAAAAGAGAACAGTTTTATATTACATTAATAAGGAATTAATCATTAATTACTTAATGCATGCCATATCCAAGGTAAGGCGAACTCATTTGATCTCTTTGCATAGCAAGCAAAACTGTGAGGGTCGCCGGCCTTGGTTCTGTTTAATGTTGCATTAGCCCAAGGGCCGTTGCAATTAGTAAGTATGCCTCATTTTGATTTCGGGCAGGCACTCGCCATGTCTTTCCCGCCCACACCGACAGCTGTTCGCAGCCTTTTGACGAATCCGGATGATGCTGATGCTGATGCTGATGCAGATGCTGATACTGATGTCGATGCTGTTGTCGATGTCCAGTTTTATTGACGCGTCTCCCTGGACCATATTGTTTGTATTTTAAATTGGCAGCGCGCTTAGCACATCCGCCGGCGCGCAACGAGCCGATAGAGCGATGCATGCGCAGATGGGGATGCGGACGAGGATGCGATTGTCGATCCAGTGTGAGTTGCACGAAACGCGCTTGCGGACCAATAATTGATTGCCTTACCGTTAGGCAGCTGCTCAAAATGCGCAAGTGGCAGCAGGTGAGCGAGCCAATCTCCCAAACCCGACCGCCAGCCACTTTGCACAGATGAGATTTTCAATTTGACTAGGGCCGCCCGAATGTTTGCGTATTAAATTTGCATGGAAATCTGTCTATATTGACCGAGAATGGCCAATGCAAATGTTTGCCGGGCCAAATGAATGGCCGAGAATGAAGAGACAGCAGCAATTGCTGCTGCTGCTTCTGCTGCTGGTGCTGGTGCTGGTGCTGTTGATGTTGCTGTTGGTCAGTCAACGGACAGGGGCAATGCACCCGGCGATGGCGTCGGCGTCGGCGTCGACGTCGGCGTTGCTGTTGCGATTTGCCTCTTTGGGCATTTTTAATACGCGTTTCCATTTGCGCTTGCCAAATGTTATCAGTGCAACGACAAGCGGCTTGCGCCACAGCAACAGCAACAGCAACAACAACATCTACAGCAATAGCAGCAAGCCCAACGCCAAGCGCTGAGCGCCCAGTCCCATGTCCCATTCCCAGCCCAGTCCCAGTTCCAATCCCAGCGCCAGTGCTAGTGCCATTCCCAGCCGCAGTCCAATGCCCCCATTGGTCCACAGCGATTGTTGTTATCGATGGGCCTACGCTATCAGCTGGGTACAGTTGCGCCCAATGCCCATGACTGTGAATGTAGCCGGAGTCAGACTCGTGTCCGTAATTGTGACTGTGGCAGCGACTGTGACTGTGCTCCGCACTTAGACTGAATGCAAAAACAAACATTTTACTTGAGTAACATTTGTTGTACGCTCAACTCTTCTCTTTTTTCTCGCAGCACAAATAGTCGGACAGTTGATAAAATGCCCGAGCAGCCTGCTGGATGGACGTGTCTGGTTCGATGGGGACACATATGCCCAGTGGCCAGTGCTCACTGGACTATGGACAGATGCAGTGCCATCATGTCATCAAGCATCAGACTGTGCACAAACAGTTTCAAATTAATTATTTGCAAGTGTTAATGCAAATGAACTCATTAAGACGCACAGACTGGCCGGGCAGAAGGCAAATTTGGCCAATTGATGGCTCGCTGATTGAGTCAGCCTTGGCCTTAGCTGCAAATCAATGACATTCGCTGTGACATTCAAACTATGCTTATTACATCTGTTGTTCACCATAACTAAGCATGCCGAACAATTAAGTTCCGTTTATACCTACAAAATTGGAGAGTGTTTGTTTAGATTCCAGTTACACCCGCACACTGCACTTACACTTTTCACAACTCTCTATACTTGTTAAGTTAATACGGTTTTGTACGAGTTCAGCTAGACCAGGCACGTCAGGCCAACAAACATTGATAGAGCTAAATTCCAAATTGATTAACAATGTTAATATCACGCTTGCGTAACGAGCTGATAAACTATTGTTCGACGGAACTGAAGAGCTGGACACGGGAGACACGGCGCCTGGAGAGCTTGGGGCGTGGCATAATTGGGCCTTCTTGCTAAGCTGCCCATGCGTGATGCAAGTGCCTCGATGGCTCATCAAATATAAGTATATTTATATCTCGCATCTATTCCGCAGAACTCCCAGCCAGAGTTTGTGTGGCTCTTCGCAAGTGCTCCGGCTGATTTGTAACACCTACGAGACTTAAGTGTATCGAGACGAATATATTGACAGTTATGCCCCATACCAACTGGATGCTGGGGAAGCTTTTCGGAGGCAACGATTGACCAAGTATAGATAGGTCCCACTGCCTATGCGTAATGTGAGTGCTGCATGTGATCCATGAGAGATTATTTCTATTCATAGCTCCGTTCGCAGAACCCTCAGCTGGAATATGTGACGTGGACCTATTTACGTCCAGGGGCATAAAGTCGCGTTATGTAAATTGAGAATGTTGTTTGATAAGCACAAGCAGCCAAATATGAAATTGTCTCTGTTTTGATGTTAATTCTACATATGATAAGACTGCAGTTCCTCACCATTCGGGCAGACAAGCATGAGACTAAATCTATAAGCAGGCATGATGCACACTTAATTTTGGATGGTTACGCTTCCAACTGCCTCATCCTAGAGGGCATTGGAAGACATCTGCGATCCCATGAAATACAAATACCTATATATATGTATGTATATATCGATGTACGAAATCTCATAACTCATGTGTCTGATTTTACAAGTTGCTAAATTGAATATATATTTTTCTGTTTGATTTTAAAATCAATGAAATCATTTCGTCATTCAATTAACAGATCATTCTAGCTAATTTTAGTTTAATATATAATTTATGTGAAGTAAAAGTGGAAGGAATATTCCAACTCTCAGACGAGAGTATACAATCTTCGGCTCGTCAAACCTATTTATTTTATTTTATATTTTTGCTGAAGCTAATTTGCGTTATCATAGAACGTGTCTAATGATCTTTGGACTTGTTGCAGCTGAATGCCATTAGAGACAATAGAAATTGCCCGGAGGTTGCACTTACTTCCTAGTTGACCCCTGAATTTGAACCCCACCACGTGCTTATCAATATCGCAGGCTCATTGTTCGTGACACATTTGCCAATTGCGAGCAACACTCGCGCATTAGCGCGATATTTATTAATTTTTATTTCTATTTATTTAAATTGATGACCTAATGGCAAATGAAGTGAATTCTTTGTTGTCACAATTGTAATCATTAAGCGAAGCCAGCAAGGAGAAGCAACGCACTAATCAGAGACCAGAATGCAGCCCACATTCTGATAAGAGCGTTCACTGGGTGAGCCAACAATAACAACAACAACAACAACAACAACAACAATAATAATAACAATAGCTATAATTGAATGACGCAAACTTATTCATTGGTCAAAATGAAAACCCTTGGAAAACAACACCAGACAAGAGCTCTAAACCCTAACGAAAAACTCCTAAATGAAAACTGAAATGAAAACCCAATGAAACAAAACAAAACAAACAAGCGAACAATAAATCAACAATGAAATTTGTTTTCGGTAAATGCATCAAATGCAATTGGCTTAATTTTGCGTTATATTCGATATCATATTTTGTGGCAACAGCGACCAATGCCAATACACACATACCCAAACTCACACACACATGCACACAGTAATTTATTTGTGAATGGGTTATTTATGCCAAAAAGCTAACACTGCACAACATGATTGCGTCGTCTAGAAATCAGCTGAGAAAAACTACAGCTAAATATAATGTTTATTTGATAATATTTATTTTAATATTCTAACATTAAATTTTTGTTTGTAAGTTAACATAAATTGGTGAAAATAGTTTGCAGCTTATTTCAATATAAAGACAGACAAAAGAGTCTCAAAATGATTGAGCTTTAGGTCAAATAAAGTTAAGCACAAAATATTATAAAAACAAAGCAGTAAAATGGTTAGAGTAAATAAATAAAATGTAACTTAAACGGGAAAAATTTTATTTAAATGAGTAGTACAAATCTTGCAGATTTAACTTTAAATTCATAAATTTCAAAAATCGATCAAAAATAGAAATGTATTCTTAAAGAATAAAAAGATATTCTGACAGAGCTTTATATTTCTATCAGATTCTTAGTGAACCTCCTAACATTGCGAGTTCTGTCCTATAAATTGATGCTGAACAGTGTAATTCTCATTTCTAAATTTAACATTAAAACCGCACAATTTCGCGATGAGCAATTAAATATTGTGTATTCGCGTTTTGAGTGTGAATCGAGGTGGTGTTGGGGCTAACCATACGCAAAACCAAATCAATTTGATGACCAAAACCAACAGTCCACAGCTCGGAGCCCACAGCTCAGAGGGCACAGCTGGCAGAGTCCATGCAAATGCAGCAGCATAAATCAAGCAGAGCTCAGCAGCCCTGCTGCTGATTACCCCTGCCGCCCAGCCACACCGAAAAGAGTTAACCCCCAAAAACAAAAACAACAAGAGCTCAGGGCACGTTGGCGTTGACGGGCGATTGGACAACGGAAAGACTGGACTGAAGGGTGCAATTCAATTACATGTTTGTGGCAAGCCGCATTGCTCAATAATGCAGTTAATATTGACGGCCAGGCGGGCGGGGAATAGCGGGGCGGGGCGAAGGGGCAGCCTAGTGGGCTGCTGGGCTGGTGGGCTGCTGGGCTGGTGGGTGCCAAAGCTGTAAGAGCCATAGAGCGGGCAAGTTTGACAAGGTTGATGAAATACCTCGACCTCTGCCTCAGTCTGCCGCTGTCTCAGCCTGCCTCTGTCTGTTTGTCTGTCTGTCTGTGTGGCTCTCTGTCTGTCCGTCTGCCACACGGTCTGCTGCATCTAATTCAATTTTCAAAACCCAAAATTCTGTTGACCAAACTGCGATGATGCGTTAGCCGGAAGGGGTTGCTTCAAGCAGGCAGCAGTGGGCGGTTCGCTCTCTCGACCAAAGTGTTTATAAGTTTTTAGCCAATGTTATTATTGTTGCCGTTGCCGTTGCTGTTGTTGTTGTTGTTGCTGTTGCTGTTTGTGCTGCTGTGGCTGCTGCGGCTTTGCCTGTGTCCATGTTGTGGTTCGAAATGGAATTTTGTTAGCTAATTGAATTTTAGTTGCAACTCATTTGCCATGCACAAGCCAAGCCAACTGCCACACCGAAGCAGCCAGGCAGGCAGCCAGGCAGGAAGAGAGTCAGGCAAGCAGGAGGCGGGCAGGCGGCAGCAGGCTGTGATGGGGTTTGGCTTTTGGCCATTTAATTGCTGTTTTAATTTTAGCAGCAACAACAACCGACATTCAAGAGCTTCGCGCCAAAGTTGCTGTTGTTGTTTTTGTTGTTGTGGCCATCGACGAAGGTAGCAGCAAAAAAACAACAACATTTAAAATCGCATAAGGTTGATTAATGCAAAGCCAAAAATCAAAAAAACAAAAAACACCCACGGGCACTTGCAAAAAACCTGATACTACGCCTTGCAGATGCGGATCGGCCAACACCAATAACAACAACAACAACAACAGCATTAACAACTCTCAAATGCAAACACTCACAAGTGTTGCTTTCTCATTGCTGGCATACCATCTGGATAGATTGAAACTTTGTATATGTATATTTCTTGTTGATTGAGCTGGTGGCTTTTATTTCGCCTAAGATCAGTGTGAGCTGATCTTCTTTGGTTGAAAGGTCTATGGATATGCACAGAGGTCTTGGACTGATAGGCCAGTCGGCTCCGCTTTTATTTGTTGAAATTGTGGAAAAAAGAAAAACAAAAATTGGCAGTTGTTATGAAATTAGTATTATTAATTAGATAAAAATAAATGTTGAATGAATTATTTTATTTTAATTTACTTCGATACTATATTGGGTTTTTAAATAACTATCTAAAATATATTCAATTAGTTAGGTCAATTATTTGAAAGTTTTAAATGGTCATCAAGTAAAGTAGATTTTGTCAAGCATCGCAGCAGGGCAAACGATGTCCAAGCAATTAGCCTGGCAGTACCCCCTATTATATTATTTAGGAATTACTTGGCATTATTTTAAAATGTTTTTTTCCTTTTTTGGCATAGCAGCTCGTACAATAAAGTATACCCCGCCTATTCTTATATTACGGAATTGTTCTTTGCATAGCTGAGGCAAAAAATTGATTTAAATAAGCGTGACATGCGCATGACTTCTGCATTCGGCGCGCGCCGCCAAAAATCGAAAGCAAAACCCGTACGAGCCAAGGAAAAATGGCTCGACCCTACCGCGCACAGCCAACGCAAACATGCACACGCACACCCACACACACCCACACTCACACACACACACAGCAAGTCATCAAAGCTTGGTTCGCCCTCTTTGCGGGTTTTCGGCTGTGTTGCGCATTCTCTCGTACGAATATCGTGTGATTATTTTGCTTTTATTATGCCTTCTACCCATTGACAGTGGGGTATATTAGCTTGAGGGTAATATAAATGAAATGCATATATATTTTTGATCAGTTTGATCCAATCAATATGTCAGACAAACGCCATCAAATCGGAGTTGGTTTTCTAAATAGATTATAATGAGTTCAATAATTTTAAGCTAAATGCAGGGTATTTTATAGTCGAGCAATCGTCACTATAGTGCTTTGTTTTTATTTAGTTTATTTTTCTTTATTTATTTTTATTTTTTCGTTGGACTCGCGCTGTGCGAGTGATTCATGCTGTGATTTCCTGCACAGCCTCAAAACGTGGCCTGAGCTCTGGCTTTGGCCAACTACTAACAGAAACTGAGTTGACGTGACTATGACATGACGCGGCTGATGTTGTTGTTGTTGTTGTTGGTGGTGGTGGTGCTGCTGCTCGCTTGGGCATTATTATGTGCAATTGCCCGTTTGCCGTTGCCGTTGCTGTTGCTGTTGCTGCTGCTGTTGCTGTTTCTGGTCGTTCTAGTTGATATTGCTGATTGCCATTGTCTGCCGAAAAAGCAGCAGAAAAATAAATGTATAAAAACGCGGCACAGCTTCGTCCGCTTTCAGCAGCAGCAGCAGCAGCAGCAATCGCTCCGTCTACGTCTCTGTTTGATTGTGTTGCTCGCTTTGATTGAAGCCTTTCACTCCATGCAAGGCAATTGTCATTACTCTGTGCAGCAGTTGTGATTGTTGTTGTTGTTGCTGCTGCTGTTGCTGTCTGCTTTTAGTTTTGTAGTTTTATTATTGAAATTACCAGCAGCAACCCGCAGCAACAGCAGCAACAGCAGCAACAGCAGCAGCAGCAGCATCTGAAACAACAGCATCAGCTCTTTAGCTACTGAACATAACTTAACGTCTATGAAACAATTAACGAAATGCACTAGCAACAACAACCACAGCGGCTGAAATTGATGTCAATATAATGGCAAAATAATGGCATAGCTGCTCTGTCCGCTAGCCTCGGATCTCTTAAGACTATTGATGACGCTGATTGGGAGCTGGCAGCAACACGTTGTTGCTGCTGCTGCTGCTGCTGCTGCTTTGACGTTTCAAAATGATTGCAACGAATTACAAACAACAGCTTTAGCTGCAACTGCAGCCCCAGCTTTAGCTCGAGTAACTGCAACCTTTCATAAAAACAATGCCAAGCTGACAACGAATCAATGTAACTACCACGCTGTGGCGCATCGAGCTCCAAAGCAGCAGTTAGCAGCACTAGCAAAAGCAAAGAGCAAAAAGCAAAAAAGAAGAAAAACACTGACGGCGCATTAAGCATGCATCCTGTCTGTGCCAAGGTTGCTGCTGGCTCTGCCATAGTCAGAGACTGAGGCAGAGACAGAGCCACAGTCGGAGCCACAGCTATGGCTATGGCTATGGCCTGCATGGCCTAGCCACCAACGCCGACGCGAAGAAGCAGGTGTTACCAACAATTACTTTGCACACGGCTGGCTGGCGGGCTGACTGACTGCCTGCTCCCTCACAGATGAAGACAAAAAGCAATGTTGGCTATGTTGTTGCTGCAACGCCAGTTGTTTACAACTAGACGATGTCGACGCTGACTTCCATAGGCAGGCAGTTGCAGGCAGGCAGGCTGGCCGTCCGGCAGGCTGTTGCCGAGACTCCATCTCAGGCGGATGCTGGCGCATATTAAGCGCAAACTATTAAAAATAAATCATGACACAGTATCAAGATCAGCAACGTAGCAGCCAACAAACATGAGTCTCGACTCGGCTCGGCTGCTGCTGCTGCTGCTGCTGCAAGGGGCTCGATGCGCGTTTCTGTTGCTTCTGTGACATGAAAAAGAAGCTGAAAACAAAGCAAAGGTAAAGAACAAGCGCCGTGTGGCGCTTTGCATGTAGCCAACTGACCAGCCAAGCGGAGCTGTAGGAGTTGCCAATAATGTCATTGTGTTGCAATTGCAACTGCCATGCTCGACCTGCACTAACAACAGCAACAACAACAACAAAAACAACTACAACTGGAACTGTGTGGAAAAGTTGTTAAGGACAAACAAAGGGACAAATGATTGCAACTTGCGGGCAACATGTGGCCCTGCCCTATCTGGAGAGCCGACATTGTATCAGCAGCATGTTGCTTCCGAACTAGTTGCTGTTGTTAAAGTATGTTGGCGGCGTAGCGCAGTTTATAGATCTTAAGCCTGGCATCAACAGTTGCTCATTATGAGTGGCTGTTGTTTTCTAATGGACAGCACAGCCGGATATTAGTGTCACATTTAACAGTTTTGGCTGCCAGCAGCAACATGTTGCCGTTGCATATCCGGCTGGCCGCAACAGAAACAGCAACAGCAACAGCAACAACAGCAACCGAAAGGTAACAGCAACGGCGGCATTTAACTGCCAAATCAGCGTTACTTATTGCCGATACGAGGCATGTTGCGAGCCACAACAATTGGTAATAGTTGCAGCCGTTCAACAGCAACATGCAACAGGCTGCTACCGTCGTGCCTTGCACATTTTTAGCTGGACACAACAAAGAATTTATGGTTTCCCTATTACGGCTTTGACATGTATTGGTAGAATTATTTTTAGATTTATTGATTACGCGCGCTCGTCGCGTTCCAGCCAAAGGCACAGCCAATTGTTGCTTGTGTTGCTTGTGTTGCTGCTGCTGTTGCTGTTGTTGTTGCTGTTGCTGCTCCGGCTACCGTTGAGGCTGTAATCGCTTGGCTCTATTAAAAACAACAAAACGTTTAGGCCTTGTGGCGCTCTCGACGGATGTGTGGGCCACTTCAGCCAACTGTGGAGCACTGAACACCACATCAACAGCAACATCAACATTATTTTAGGACTCCATGTTGTTGTTGTTGTTGTGAATGTCGACGCAGATGCGTGGCTACTCTCGAGTGCAGCACCTAGTTCCGAGCTGGCTGTCAGTCATTTACTATGGCTCAAGTGTTGTGCAAGGGCACTGGCAGGAGTCGCTCCTGGACTCGGACCGGTTCGGGCAGCGACACAAGCAAATTTGTAATAGGCGAGTGCATTGATAAGCAGCAAAAGATCTTACATTAGCCAGGCACAGTTAGTGTCCAACAAAGAGCTTTACAAAGTTTTACGATCTCAATTAAATGTCAAATGAAATGCCAGAAAATTGCTATTTATGCGACAGGCCGCGGCCACAGACAGACTGACAGCAAATCCCAAAGCGAACCGACACAATCAACGATAATTTCTAGGCAAATAAAATCAAATACGAATACCCAGTGCAGGAGAGGAGGCTTTGGTCTGGCTGATGGGGATGGGGACGAGGAGGGGCTTGGATATGCAGGGAGGGGGCATACGGGTATACGAATGCCGGTTACCCCTACTTTGGATCGCCACGTTTAATATCACATTTTGATCATGACAATTTTCCTTGCAATGTTTATGCAACTGGCTGCGTTCAATTGACAATCGTCGTGGCGACGGAACGACGGCTCTGAAATTCGATATTTATGCAGCAGGTTTTGCATTTTATACTTATCAAAATTGCTGAGGCCATATTAAGTTTCACACAGGTTGCATGCGGGCAACTGCGAAATGCACAAAATGCATGACAATTAAACGATTGCCGACAAACAGTTGGACGGATGGACGGCCGGAGGGATGGACGGAGGGAGGGACAAGCTTCGGGTCAATCCTTAAACTGTTTGCTCCAGCACGATGTGCCAGCCTCCCACCTCTTCTCTCCTATATCCATCTATCAGCATAGCCAGTGCTTTCTCTCTCTCTCTGTCTCTCTCTTTGTCTGTTGCTCTTCTTTGTGGAATTATTGGCAAAACAAAAGGCAGCCCCGTTGCCTGCCGCCGTTGGGGTGTGTCCGAGACACACAATGTTAACTTTACAATTCAATTGAAAGTTATTCAACTCACGAACTACTTAAGATCCGCGCGTTGCAAAAAGAAGCGACTCGACTCTGGGAAAAGCAAATGCAACACACTAACAACAACAACAACAGTAACAGCAACTGCAACTGCATCAGCAGCACAGCAGCGAGCATATTGCACACGTACAACCGACTATTGCTGCTGCTGGTTGCAGCTGTAGCCTGCGGCAGCAACTGTTGCCGTTGCAGTAGCAGCCGGCCAGTCAGCCAGTATCTGTGTTGATCATTTGTAAAGCGCTCTACGACAGATATGTCGTTGGAGCAACAAGCGCACAGAGCCCAGCTATATTTGGAAATGTCGAATCTCCAATTCGCTAACTGAAAATATTAGAGCAGAAACTATGTCCATTAAAATTAGCTGGAAGGAAAGCCAATGCTGGAATTAGCATTAAATTGAAGTATTTTAATAGCTGTCATATCTTCAATTGAAATGTGCAAAATATGGAGATACCATGCAATTGAGCATGGACATATATAATATGATCGGGAAGAGACGATAGGAAAAAATAGTATATTGTGTGTATAGTATATTGTGTGGAGTGTACTAATGTATTGAATAATGGATACAAATAGAAGTATTCTTTTATTATCAAGAATAGTTAGGATTAACTAAGAAATCAGCAGATCTATTGCACCTATTTAGTTTGCAATAGACATAGTCAAAACTAGAGTTAAACTTAGATCAACTAAAATACTACTAAAGTCTAAAAAGTGCAGAAAATTATTACAATGGTATACCCCATGAGAATATTTTGTTTACCAGACCAGTCAGCAATGCCCCAACTCACAGCCAAATATGGTAAGTGATATTATTAGAACTAGGAAAGACAGAAAGTATTAATTGATAACTTAAAAGTGAATATTAAAGGATCCTTAGAATAATTAGAAATAATTCTTAAGGTGAATACTAGAGTAGATTATGCAAATTATAATAGTGCATATTATATTAAATATAATTTCGTTATAAATTTGATGATAAATAATACTAAAACTCGTTTTTAAAATTGAGAGTTAAGTTTAACTAAGATTTCAGCAAATCTAACATAGCCCCGTGAATAGTGTATATTAAAGCCAACAGCTATCGCGACGACGCCAGCTACATGACAATCGATTTGTGCTGTTCTGTATGCGATTGTTACAGCTACTAACGTGCCAATGCAAAGGTTCAAAAGGGCTCCAAATGCATGCCTTCGCACAGAAGCGGACACATGTGCGACAGACCAGGGGGAATGCCATATATACATACATATATATAAAATAAGAAATAAAAAGCCAGGCCATAGTGAAATCGCTCTGATCTTTAAGCTGGCCCTGTTTCTCTCTGCTGCTATAGCTGTAGCTGTAGCTGAAGCTGTTGCTGTCCATCAGATGCATTTGAAATTTTTACAGATACTTAAAAGCAGTCAAAACACAACCCAACTAGGAAATGGCAGCAACATCTAGCAAGGAATTTAGTTGCAACAGCAACAGCACTAAGAGACAAACAAACAAATATATGGATAGAGCTGGCAGGTCTGCAGTTCGCTTTTTTACAGTTGCTTACAGTTGCCGCAGCGAAATGTCATTGTATGATAATGAGCAGCTCGACCAAGTCCAAGTCAGATGCAGCTGAATGAATGATAAAATATACTTTAAATGGTCGTTTCGACTGTTGTCTGTCTCAGCTAGCGGTTTCTCTGCCAGATAGAAGCCATTTTAACTGGTTCACATCATTTTACAAAGTAGCTCACACAGGCTTCCACTGCGACTGTAAGTCCAACTCCGACTCAGAGTCTGACTCTGACTCCGACTCAGAGTTAGACTGAAACTCTGAATCAGTCGTAGTCTTACAGATTGTCAGCTCAAGATGCCGTAGATCTCTGTTTTTGTTTGTCAAACGTTTTGGGGTTAGGCAAGGTTCGTTTGGGTCGATGTCGCCGCTGCACTGACGTCTACCCCGATGCGGCGCGTGTTGCGCATGCTCAAGTAGCAACTGCAACTGCAACTGAAACTGGACTAGGACTGTGACTCCGACTGAGAGTTGAACTGTGGCCTGCCTTTGTGGGCTATCGCTGCTAAGTAGCTCTGTTCAGGGACTAGTACATAATTTGGCAGCAACATGCAGCAGCAGCAGTTGGCAGAAGTGAGTGATTGGCGTAGTCGAGCCAACCTAACGAAGAATGGCATTGTTTGTTTGCAGTTGGCAGATCATCTGGCTAAAATCAAATGATCTTGCACACAGATTGAGTTGCTTTCGGATCTAAGTGCTGTTTATTTAATTGAAAATACACAATTGGTCAGCTGACATCTGCGAAGATTCAAATCATAGTTAAGTGAAGGGCTGTCACAGCTGAAGTACTCTGCCCTATTTACTTAACTTGATCTACTACTTGTAAGAGCAACACTCTCAAGCTGACTTCATTTCATTGTCAGCTTCTATCATTGAATATTTATTGTACACTTGGCTAACGGTTATGGTGATCAAAGCTTGGACCGCCAGCCGCTAGCTACCGGCTAGAGTCTTCTGTTGATAGAAACACCTGTGTACATAAATTAAACGCACCACCAAATGCCGCTCAAGAAAAATTCTAATTTGCAGTCGAGCGAGCGCCTCGCACTGGAAACGCATGCATTCAGTCTATATACACTATCAACAGCAGAATAAGAAGAAGAAGAGCGTTAGCTACTTTCTTTGCTTTACAACACTGTCGATTCCCACAGAAAAGGAATACATTTTGATTTCGACTATCTCGAACGCCAACTTAGTAGAGGAGTAGAGTAAAGCTTCTCATGGAATAGGATTTTAATAAACTCCATAAAGCATATCTAGTTCCACTTTCAGATTAGAATCGCATTGTAGGGAGTTTAGGCTTCGCTATGCTATTAGCCCAGCCCTTTATTTTATTTTATTTCGTTTTATTTTATACCTCTTCTATGGCTTTTTGTGTTACTACTCAAAGCGCGCTTACGCTCGAAGCCAAAGTACTCACAAAATAGTTGGTCCGACTGGGTTAGAAAATGGGAGTGGGGTTGCGTTTGGAAAAAGGGAACGGAACGGGAATGGGAATGGGATTGTGGGATTGTGGAGCGGGTTACGTGTAACGGGCCGTGGCTGGTTAGTTTTGTATGGAAATTGAATTCTAAACAGGTCTCGCCCGCCAACGCCTAGCCGGCCCCCTCGGCACATACACCTTCTGCACCATCGCTTATTGTGCGCTGAAGCACGCACACCAACACCAACACCAACAGCAGCAGCAACAGCAACAGCTAAAACATTGGCAGCAGCAACACTCGACATAGAGTCGTACATTTGGCGTTATAAAGTAGCAGCGTGACCGAATCAGATAAGAAAGTTGACACATTTTCACCATATATTTTGACATTTGACATTCCGTATTAGACGCGGGCCGCTGGTCAGCAGCGCTGGCCACCCGCTGCTCGCCCCTGCTCCGCACTCGGCTGTGGGCATGACGTGAACGCTTTTGCTGCTCCGCTTGGGATTTCGCATGTTGCGAGAGCGCCGCGAACCGAACCTGCTGAGGGTTGATTGGACGACCTCAGACCTCGGCTCTGACGCTGGCTCGGGCTCTGGCTCTAGCGCTGTCCATGGGCCATGGGCCATGGGCCAAAGCCACAGTCACCCGCTGTGAGCTGTTAAGGTTACTGAACCTACAATTAAACACGCAGAACGCCCACAACAGCAGCAACAGCAGCAGCAGCGCGCATAGAGCTCGAATGCGGGCCCTAGTCGAAAAATCCCAAAGTGCCCCAATCCCAGCGCCCTAATGAAGTTTACAAATTATATTGGGGTTTTATTTGTTGATTTTGCGCCTAATTGCTGACAAATATTGCAGTTGTTCTTGTTGTTGTTGTTGCTTCTGCTATTCTCCACTTTAGACAGTGGCATTTTATGGGCAATAAAAAATTATTGAAACGCGCATCGCTCCCAGTCAATGTCAACGACATGTGTGAATATCTATGCATATGTGTGCTTTTATTAGGGTCTCGAAAGGCTTTACTGTCGCCCGAGTCGCCTTTGTGTTATCAGCCAGAGTTGGTAATTGAAAATTTGATTGGTGTGTCATCGTTAAAATGCTTCATTCGGCTTTATGAATCACAAAATGATGTACTCGCGTTTGAAGCTGCAATAAACTTTATAATGAGTATAAAAAAATATTGAATGCTCTGGCTGGGAAAGGCAGCCTTCAATTGAGTTGAAGAACAAGCAAGAACATCTGTCTTCACGAGTCAAAAATAGTATTTCATGGCCTACCCAAATTTCCCATTTTATGAATCCCTAGTTTTATTTCATATTGAGAGTTATTTACAGTAGCTGCATTAAATTCGGTACTCAAAATGGTTTCCTAGTCCTGGTCAATGAATTGCAATGAATGAAGAATAGTTTGCATTTCTCATTATTTTTTATTATTCTGAAGATCTTATAAAACTCACATTTGGATAGATTCTTTTCTAGATTACAAAGATCTTGTTAAAACTCTTCACTCAAATTAAAAATTGGAAAAGAATCTTACGATTAAAAATGATATCAAAGCAGATTTAAATATGAAATAATATGTATATATTTTTTGTTTTAAGATATATTTTTTTATTTTTAACAACATAGTACATATATACAAAAACGTTGGTATTCTTTTAAACTCAAAAACACTAGCTCTTATCAACCGTTTTTAGGCAGTTTTGATAAAAGAATGGCTATTAAAGCTACTTATTCAAACTAATAAATTCTAAACAAATACAAAAATATGTGAAAGAAATAAATAAATTTAGAAATATAATTTGTTTAATTTGTTTAATTTATATAACAAAGTCTTATTCGTTTCCCAAAAAAAAATTTATGGCAATACGCAGACATTTTTCTATATTCTATATAAGAGGTAATGAGCTCTTCCTCGTTTATACATAGAGCTTCTAAAGGTAATGTTGTTCGTAGTAAAAGCATTAATCATACTTAGTTTAATATGACATTAAAAGTATATTTATATATTTTACATAGCTGATTAGATTTATAGCTCTCACACTTTTAGCTATTTGCTATTTTGTTTTCATACACCGTCGTTTCTTATAACTGATGAATAAATATTTGATAAAGGATTTTTCGAGTATGAGTATAGATATTTTGGTATCTAAATCAAGTCCAAATTGAATTGACAACAGATTAGAGATATGTAATATAATGATTATATATTTGATACAATTAATCATACAGAGCAAGACAGTAAGAAGCATCGTATGCCTTTAAAGCTTATAGGCGAAATTGAAATTTAGAAGAGCAACTGAGAAGCATTCGTCTGTAATGAGATTGCTCAGCGCATTGGCAATTAAGTGGGGCTCGTAAAGCAATAATTCGATATACTTGAATGCCTGTGTGCTTGCTGCTGCTTATCTGTCTCGCTCACATTGACAGAGTGGGAAGAGTCTGTATCACATTATGCATGGAGCTTTTAAAGGGGTCAGCTAAGCGTCGCTGTCGGCGCTAATGGCGACGCCTTATTTATGCGGCTGTCGACTGTGCTTGGTGGGTCAACGAGTGGCCCGGCCCGAGAATAACGATTGTGGCATATCTGGAGGAGGGGGAGATGGGAGCGATGAAAACAGAGGCGGGCCAATGCGACACCAGCAACTGAGTGCTGTCGCCTAATTGTTGGCTCGAGTTCTATTGCGCTGTGCTCTGTGTGTGTGTGCGTGTGTGTGGGTGCCTCATGTGGCACTAATTTGTAAATTGTTGCCGTAATCGCAACATGCTTTGCTGCTTATTAATTTCAATGAGGGTGGCAGCCAAAGAAGTAGTCGACGTCGCGACTTTTGTCTCTTTAATTATGCTGATAATTGATTACGGCCAGCTGGGCTGCATGGCGTGGCCTAGCTGCGAGCAATAAGACTGAAAGATTTATGCCACAAAAGTCGATTGTGCTCCCATTCAGCCACTCATCCCTGTCTCCTGCCGCCTCCTCCCTGGCTCCAGCTGCAGCCACGCATAACCAAACATGACTCAAAATTATAGCATTGCAAAATATGACAGCGAGAGGCGAGCCCCTCTTGCGCCCAGAATATTGTATGTGGAGTGCGGAGAGCGGGGAGGGGGGCTTGAGCCAGACACGAGGGCTGGGCCTGCAACTACCATCACTCAGGGCGTGCTGGCAAGCGGAAGTGCGTAGCCTGTTCATTAGAAATGCAAACGCACCTTTTTCTGCCCGCCGACGACGCAGTCGCCGTTGCCGTCGCCGTCGCTGCTGTCGGTTGCGTTCGAGTAGTTTACATGGCTATTGGAGTCGCGGCTCTTTTCGTGGGGTAATAGTCCAATGACTCCAGGCCGTTGTCAACGCCCACAAATTGCCCACATCTAAGCATCTGCCCGGCACTTTTGGGGGCCATCGACTTTCGGCTAGGTGGCTGCTGCGGCATTTCAATTCTCGATTTCCTCAATGCAAAACGGCGCAAAAACAGCGAGAACAACTGGCATCAGCTATACGGCTACTGTTAATTGCATATTTGTCTAGGGTCCGCCTAACTACTGCTGCCACTGCTGCTGCTGCTGCTGCTACTGCTGCTGCTGCCAAGAAGCAACAGCCTGGGTCGAGCTCTGCTCTGCGCAAATCCGACGGCAATCGCTGCGAACGCGTAGAAATTGCAAAACTAATTAGAGCCTTGGCCTGCAGTAGCTGTTGCTGCTGCTGTTGCTAGAAATTGCAGGTTTTACACACAGCAGCAACTGCCACTGCAACGACGGCAGCTTGCCCAGTTACCGCAAAATATTGCACGTTGAGTAATTGCACTTCCGCTTGATAATGCATTGTTGGATTTTATAAATATTTTCCATGCTACCATGCCAGTTGTTGCTGTTGCTGTTGCTGCTGCTGCTGCTGCTGCTGCTGCTGCTACTTTTGATTGTAAGCCGAGAGGTCAGGCTGCCGTCTGCAAGACAGGAACGAACAGCTATGTGCTTGACAGGTGAAAATGTACGCGCAGGTGTGCATAGTGGAGAGCAGACCCTCTCATTGTGTGATTTGTAGAAGACTGATCTAAATCTAGTTGAATCCATCAATTGCAGCAGAGATATTCAGATATTGTTGCCTTAGCCGCACCGAGCTAGACCCAACGTAATTGCACTTGTTTTCCATCGACTCTCGTCCGTTATTAAAGGTTTGATAGAGAGAGTTGCGAAAATCTGCCCCACAGTCGCATTCATAATTCATATATGCAACAGTGCAGTGCGCGCCACGCCCACTCACACACACACATGTGGCACGCATCTAATTTCGCATAACGGGCCTGGAGTCAGAGTTGGAGTTGAAGTTCTCGTCATTATCGCGCTACATGCAAATAAAGCTCTGCGTGTGCCTTAAGCCGACTCCAAATGACTTCTTCGTCACGGCTCCATGACACGCCCCCCGTGCGCTGCTTGCCTAGCCGCCAGCTGATGGAAGCCTCCGAGCTGCGACAAGCTGCATTCTGGTCAAGTGTTGCACATAACAGACGGACTGGCTAATGACAAACGACACGTACGTGCCAATAACCATTTGTATCTATTTGTCATGGCTGTACCCCGGCCCAGCACCCCCCCCCCCCCCCCCTGCTCCTTGCCAAAAGTGCCGACCGAACGCTTCCCTGATCTCTCATCAGGCAACGTAAACAGCGCTTTGATTTAATTAACGTTACATTGACCAATTTTGGGCGCGAGCTCTGTGCTACAAAATCGTTTAAGGAACAACAAGAGAGAGAGAGAGAGAGAGAGAGAGAGAGAGATAGAGCGAGTGAGAGAGAGAGGAGGAGCAGCTGCCGTAGAGCTGCCACCAATGCAGTCATTACCATCATTAAGGCAATATCATTTCCAGGCCTCTACGGTCGCTTGGTATGGCGGGAGCGCATTTCCCAGAAATGCATTAGCCCCGCTCCAATATGGTCTAATAATTCATGCCACATAATATAATTATGGTCCGGTGCGCAGCTAGCTCCATGGCAGACGGTATGGCACGGCACTGGCCATGGCCACAACTGGTCCACAGACCGAAAGGCAGACAGCCAGCCAGCCAGCTAGCCAGTCAGCGAGCCAGGCCGTTGCCAGAGCTACTGTATCTCAAATATGATTGATATCTGTGCGCTGCAGGCAACGCGCATTCATCTTCACTTAGTTATGTCAGTCATTTAAGGCAGCGGCCGGCAACGGCAACGCGAAATGGAGCACATGTCTCAAAATGATGATGAAATGTGCACATTTTCTAGGAATTTTCAGGCAGCAAACGATCGAAACGCACTTTGTATTGCCAATGGAGCAGCAGCAGCCGCAGCAGCCGCATCAGCCGCATCAGCCGCAGCAGCAGCAGATCTTGCTGCGAGTTTAGTCGGAGTTGGAGTCTTGAGAGCGAGACTGACCATCGCCAGCATCGACTGTGCAACTCATTCCGTTTGCCCAACTTGGTCATCGTCAGCGGGCCATAATGAGTCGCCGCGGAGGCAGTTGTTGCAGTTGCAGCACGGCCACTAGCTGTTGCCTGTCTGTCAGCTGTTGACAGCCGTGGCATGTCAACATGCTAAAATGTAAAACATTCAGCGAGGCATTGATTAAAATTGCTTTCCTTTACAAATTAAATAGGCAAAGTGTTAGCATTTAGGAATACCACTAATGTAAACGATATGAATATGGACTGAAGCGTCTAATTTGCCCAACTGAGCGTGAGGGAAATGCTGCTCGTTAAGCCAATGATGGGAAAATATTATTATATCCAGAAATATGATAGATATATTTATATATTTAGTTGAGCTGAAGCTCTTATACAAGGATTTATTACCTTTTACGCAAAATGGAAAAGTATTCTCTAGCAAGTCAGTTGATAGTTAGGCTGATATCATAAGACTTAAAGTATATAATAACCTCTTGCCAACAATCTCTCACCGAATCGTATAATGTAGCATTATATATGCACTCTCACTAATTACAGCTCCACTTTTTCATCTCATGCCCCTCAACTCCAGTCACCCCTTCATGTAATTTTCATGACCTCAAACTTGATAACTTTATTTTTCGTTCCCAGTTGGACTACAAAAAATCTAAATTCTGAGACATTCTGTTCTGGAAAGAATAAATTATAAAAGCTCTATTTCATTTAAAAGTTTAATTTTATGTATCCGAAATTTCAATCCACACTGTTGTAGGTTCTCTGCTTAACGCATAAAGCAATATTAAATTTCTCTCGGTCGTATCAAAATGTTTAAAAACATATGTTTATCTGTATGTTGATTATATAACAGGAAATATTTTTCCAATTTCATATTTAGAATATGACTTTAAGGAGAAGATAACAAATAAAGTCTAAAGTTGCTTATTTAATTTATTTTTAATTTATTTTATTTTGAGTAAATACAAAAATCAATCAACTAAACAAGGGGAAATTATGTTTGATTGTGTATTATATTTGAAAATGGAATATGTTTATTGCAGGCATATGAGATCAACTTTGAGAAATAATTCCACATAATATGTATACGATATGTTGCACATATGCATTATGGTCCCTTAAACGTTTAAATGAGTATTACATACAAAGTATTATTATTATACATATATATGTATGTATAATTATTTAATAGAGTTTTATGTAGACTAATCCAATCCACATGTGCATATAAAAATGCATATTTAATTTAAGTAACTAAATACGAATACAGAGTACTATTTATATGTATATGGAACTCATATTTGATAGGCAGTTACTCAACCATCTTGCGAACGGATAATCTGGAAACAACAGATAAGTAGCATACACACTTCGTAACTTCGTAACACACTACGTAATATTCCAACGGCTTCCGCTTTTATATGAACTACATGTGTATATCATAGTAGGCGACTGCGTATTTGGTCAATAACGTGGCCGCAATCACGTGGCCATCTCTAGTCGGAGAGCTGAGCCCATCTGTGTGACCGCAGGGCGCGTCGAGTCTGCGAACAAGTGCATATGCAAGAGCAGGGCCTGGGCCTGGGCCTGGGCTGTTGCAAATATACTTCAAAAGTCAAATGATCCATTGCTGGCCGCTCGCTAGGCATTCGATGGCCATTCGATGGCTATTAATATGCACTCTAAGTGATGTGAATTACAGTAATTTTTGCACAGCAGCGCTTTGATGGCTGGCTGGGCCGACTTTATAGCCGCAGTGGGCCTGCGGCAGGCAGCACCCGGCAGCCGGTAGCTGTGGTGGCAGTAATTGAAACCTCTTTAGTGTGGCTAAATGCCAAGGCAGCGAGCGAGCGGTGCAGTGCAGGGGCGGGGCGGACACACAGCATCGAACATCCTCATGCTCAGCTCAAGTGCGCTATGAGCCATAATTTTTGCATAGTTCTTGGCACGTTTTTGTTTCAGCTGGATCATGCCCGGCATGCTCGCCGTCCAACCAAACTTGGTAGCTAGTTGTGGCATTTTGGCCCCCAGCCTTGAACATATTTGCCAAGCATTTTGTGTGGCCAACCAGGCAGCAGCAAGCAGCAGCCAGCAGCCGCCTTCGCCTTTGCCGTCGCAGTCGCAGTCGCAGTCGCAGCCCATTGATCTGCAATGAATTATGCATGCCGAGATACGAATAGCCGAACAGTCGCGTTGCGAAATAATCGGATAGTGGGGGAGTTGCTCTGGCCGCTCGGGTGCGATTTATGGCGCGGCAGATGGCATGCAATGCATAAATAATCATGATTATAATATATTATAAAGCAAATGTGTATATTACACGGCGCCTGAGCAAATTGCTGAGGATATGCTGCGGCGATGAGGAGCGCCTGCAGAAGAGAGTAGAGCGTGTAGAGTAGAGACGAGAGAGGAGAGAGAGAGCTGTAGCGGGAGGGTGGTTGTTGGTGTTAGCTGCTTGACTCGCAACACCGTTATTTTGCAATTACAATGCAATTACAATGATAGGAAATGAAGTGCATTTAAGCGTGCGCTGCACTACACCGCCAACACCCCCGCCAACACCAACACCAACACCACCGCCATAGCCACCCACCTAACCATCCTTGGCATTGCATATCCGGTCGATTGGTTTGCCGGTCGGTCGGTTGGCTTAACTTTTCCAACTTTGGCCAGCAACAACGACAAATGCTGTTAACTTTTGTGTTTGATGCGTTAATACGTTAATAAAGTGTGTAAATTGCGGCCAGTGCTTATCGCCGGCCACGAGAACGTGGCTGAGGCGGCGGCAGCGGCGGCAGAGGAGGAGGAGGAGGAGCAGGCATATTACTTGCCCCAAGGCCCAGCTAACCGAGCCGACAGCCGGAATTAATAGAGCGTGTTAACAGTTATGCAAATGAAAAACATAATTAATATGATGGCCCACACTTGCTAGCCGGGCCAAGTCCAAGTCTCACTGTGAGATTCATTTCAGCGATAATGTTTACTTTTTTTTGGCTCGAGGTTGTTGTTTTTGTTGCTGCTGCTGCTGCTGCTGCTCCTTCTGTTTGTTTGTTTGTTTGTTACGTCGACTACTTTGGCTGATTGATGCTTGTTAGCTGATTGATTTGCGCTTTGTTTGCCGTTCGGGCACGACCAGAACGGGACATCAATTAGTAATGCCTGGCAGACACAATTATGCATATTGAGTTTGAGCTCGTCTCGCACTTAGCCAAGTGCCAAGCGGTGTTAAAGTAACCGTCCCAATCCAGACTATGAGTCGGCTTATATGGCAGATGGCACATCGTTAATGGCAGCTCTTCATAAGGAAAGCCTTCCTTACAAAGCGCGCAATTTTATATGCTCTTCGAATCCATAAGTAATATACGAGTTTATACTATAATCAGTTCCTCTTTTAAAATATATGACATCAATTTTCTACTCACTTTTTACCCGTGGGAAATGGAAAACTAATCGCCCACATAAAACACGATGAAAACTTTGAATTTATTCTAGAAATTTGTACTTGGATAAATAAGATGAAGTCGGAGTTACATTGAAAAGACTCCCATACTTAAGGGATGAATACTATGCGCTAGTTAGCCCTTTCACTTAATGCTCAACAATCACATTTGAAAGTCTATTGAGTGATTTAAGTAAAAGCAATCTCGCGCTCCTAATTCCAATTCCTACATCATTTTAATTGGAACACATGTCATCCAAGTTAATTTTAGCTGTCACAATAACTCATTCCTGGCCGAGCTTTCCCATAGACTCAGACTCCGACTCAGACTCATCAGTGGCAACATACTGGCATTTGTCCATTGCGAAATCCCCGCATAGGCCAGAAGAAGCACAAGCTGGAGCTTGCAAAAAACCTATACAAATTATGGCCAACGGCAGGCACACACACACAATCCAGTCCAACGACTTGGACAGACACGTCCAGAAAATTATATTTACACCACTTACATATGAAATTAGTTTGTATAACTGCAACAGCAGCTGGACAGATGGACAACTGGACAAATGGACAGCTGTGGGACTGGACAGCAACTAACTGCATACAGCATCGAGCAGACATTTGGTGGCTGGCCCCTCGTTCTCTGTCCGCCGCATTGACTTATATAAATACATTAAGTCACAAATCACAATTTCCGATGCTTGAAATGCGCAAACGGAAGGCATACATTTTAAATGTGTGCACAGGCTTCTGCTGGCGCTGTGGGGACGGCCGTCGCATAGCCTGCGGGTAGCCGGCTGGCTATCGAGCCAACGCCAATCAATGGCAACGGAGAGCTGCCACGTCTGGCCACGTATGATCAAAGTGGCTGGCCAGACGCGGACGCAACCGCGTTGTCGCATGTTTGTTGTCGCCAAGTGGCTCTAGCAGTGGCTGCAGCTGTGGCTGTGGCAATGGTTGTGGTTGTGGCTGTGGCTGGGACGAGCCTCCCGCCTGTAACCTGCAGCGGCAACGGCAGCTAGCCACTGTCAAGCAGAATAGCAACCTGTCTGTAGCTGAGCTGCCTCGCTGGCTGCCTCGCCGCCTTGCGTGAGATTGGATATCAATCTTTTTGCAATTTGGTATCCAATTTAAAATTCATGAAACACATTCCTTTGACTCAAAAGATGCAGGCAAATGTGTGAGCTGCCTGACCGCCCCCTTCCCTCTCCCCCACCACCACACACACAGTGTGCATCATCATCGTCCTGCGCTGCGCTGTGGCTCAAATTGCCGTTTGCATTATTTATTTGCCTCCATTGATGAGCCACTGCATGGCTGATGGTGCCTCCTGTTGACGTGTCCACACCGACCACTTGTCCATGGTCCGATGTGTGGTTAGTTCGCCATGCGCCAGCCTACCAGCCAACCTACCAGCCTGCCTGCCTGAGTATATTGCTAACGGTTAGTTGTTTAAAATATTACAAACAAGTGGGCATAAAAAGCTGGCGTAGTATTCAAAATGAAATCCGCTGTCGCTGTCGCTGCCCACTCCATGCACATCCTGCTGGTCCACTGGCCAGCCCATGCCAATGTTCCGCTATTAGTTTAATGTTTTGTTTATTGTTAGTCATGGCCACCGCTGCGCCAGACCCTCGGCTGGGCTGCGCCGCGGCTCATGTTTGGTGGATCTGAATGGCACTCCATGACCATTATGTTGAGTAGTTTCGCAAATATGTTTGTCTGCCCAGCCGGTCCACCGGTCCATCGGTCCACTGGTCCACCGCGTCTGCCTGCCGGCCATCAGCCGATGTCGATGTCGCTGCTGATGCTGATGCTGACGCTGATGCTGATGTGTACGCTCGATTGGTTAGGGCATGGTGGCAAGCGCTGGACACGGACTGTGGTAACAATTGAACAGCCCTCCAGCGGCTACACTGGACCCATACCCAACAGCCGCTGGGCTCTTATTTCGTTCAATTGCGTTTGTCAAGCCGAAAAGCTTTTCAATGCCACTGCCAGAAGCAGGCCACGCATAGTACGCGATTTTCGTTGGGGTTTATGCAAAAATTGATTCCGCAAAAAGCTTTAAAGGGAAATCACAATGAAACACTTAATTATAAATGGATATTAAACGATGAAAATACGACATCAGGCACATATATAATTCATTCCAGTTTTTGTAGAAAAACAGAAGCAGCTGTGGGTGTGTTATACAGTATTGCAGTTGCAAGCTGTTCTTCATAGAGGGTAAAAAAAAATATAATATCAATTGGATTTCTTTTCTGATATTGACAATATTCACTATGTTTATCAAGCATATACATGGCTTTAAGAGAAATTTCTTTCAAATAATCTGTAAAATTTATTACCTATTAAGATCATCCCATTACCTTTATTGGTTGAGCCATTCGATACCTTCGTGAAAGGTGAGATTTATTTTTATTTGCATGTGGCGCTACCATCATTCAATCGAAACCAACTTGTACTTAAATATCCGATTACATGTATTTGATAAATACATATATTTTACATACATACATATTTATAAAACCTTCTAACTCTAAGCAATTGCTTTAGTAACTACGGAATTTGGATAGCTAATCGTTAGCAAGCTCCATTATCGGTTTAAGTTGCCCCCATCTTAATCCTTCTCTACCAGATTCCGCTTTTAATGTGTGTATTTATATATCTATTGGAAAGATCTTTTGTTTACTTTCAGCTCGTTCAATAGTTGATGTGGCTTATGATTTGCTTGTTATTCATGCAGCCTGCTAATGCAAATTTAAACTTTACCCATTAGGGATCCCCCCAGCGTACACATACAGTTGGCAATTTCGCCAATTTCACCTGCTTATTAGATTATATGCATTACACCCTCAAGCAGTGGGCATTAATCCGGCAAAACACGCCAACTCGAAGGGCCAGGGGCGGCAGAAGAATATGAAGAGCCAAGACGGTTGTTGTTGCTGTTGTTGTAGCTGTTGTTGGGTGCCTAACATGTGAACTTTGAACGTTGCATGTTGAACACAGCAGTAGTCTAGCGGCAACAGCAACAGCAACAGCAACAACAACAATAACAAGAGGGACTGTTTCAACAACAATAACTTGCAAACATTTCGCTTATCTATGAAGGCAGCCTTCAGCCGACTGGCTGGGAAGGAGGATGTGCTACACCCATGCAAAACTTGGCTAGTTTTCGACGGATTAAGCTGATTAATTTGTCGAGATAAGACTGCGACGCCTACCCTCGCGCTCACCCACAGGGGTCTTGGGAGCTAATCCATGCGGTTCGAAGGGTAAACAGCAAATATGTAATGCCGTTAGCTCAGCCGGCCTGGCCTGGCTTGGCCAGGCCATATCACAAGTTTAGCGTAGGTAACAAAAAACTTCAGTTTCCTGTCTGCCAAGTTTTTTGGTTTGTTTCTCTCTGTTCGTTTCTCATTGAGGCACGACTTCTCAGTTCTTTCTATCGCAGAGGTAAGTCCAAAAATTAACTGCTTCTTATGGCGCACATTTTTGTATAAAATTTCAAATTTGCTTAGCATCAAGTTACGTGCATGTTGAGCAAGGAAACAGAATGACAGAGAGAGAGAGAGGGGCCGAGCGAGAGCGAGTGAGAGAGAAGGAGAGAAAGTGCGAAAGCAACTGGTTAGAGTTAGGTAGAAGTGGGCGGCATAGGCGCCAATTAAAAACGTTTCAAATTACGCAGAAAATATCATAATTCCATGGAACTAACATGAGTTCTGGGCCAACCATGTTGCCAGACTCAATTGTAATGCGATACTTTTTTGGGAATGACCGCCAGAGCAGCCGATGGCCGAGAGCTTCAAATGCCACGACATGCCAGGGAATGGGAAACCGAAGTCAGTCGAGTGCATGCGCTTTGTATATAAACAGAAAAGAGAGAAACACAATTAATAAGCCGCCGGCTTAGAGACTCCTCTCGACACTCGATGCTCGATGGATCTAAGCCTGGCCTGGCCTGGCTTGTCTCGGCTTGGCTTTGGGCTTAACTGGTCTGATCTAGGCTGAAGTCCACTTTACATGCAGTCAACATGTTTTGAGGCTGGTGCCGGGCGTCATTTACATGTCCAAGTCGCCTTCCTCGTTGTCCGCATTCAGCACATACAACATACAACATGTTTACATTTTTGCACTAATTTAATTTTCTGCCAATAGCCAATACTCTCGTTGTTGTTGTTGCTGTTGTTGTTGTCGTTGCTATTGCTGTTGCTGTTATGTGTTGGCTTAAATTGTTGTTGAGTTAATTTAAATTGGTATTTGATTATATTTGGCTCTCGGTGAACGTTGCGCGTTCCGCCTGCCCGTTTATGGCCAACTCAATTAAGCGCAATCAACGGATTAGTAAGATTTTTGCATTCAATTGCATTATGAGGCTGGCCAAAGATTTTTGCAACTCGGCTCTTTTCGCATTCAAGCCAGAAACGCCCCCAAGCCGTTACGGCCCAGACCAGCTGGAAGGGGCTGGCTGTGTCTGGCAACATGTTTTTGGCCCTGGCCCATTGCATGTCAAATGCAAATTAATTTTGGCACTTAAACAAAAGGATTTGACTTTTAATCCCTGGCTATAAATGGCATGTGTACACATATCTAGCCCATACATTGCCTTCCTCACAGCCAGTATGTCAGCGAAAGAGAGACAGAGAGAGAGAAAGAGAAAGAGAGAGACTATGCGTGTGCGGCTTAAGCTAAAATAATGAAATTTTCTAACAAAGCAACACCTTTGCTTTGGCTTCCGTCTGGCACAGGCACCAATTTGTGCAGACTTAACATGGATATGCTGCGAGTGAGGAAGAGGCGAGGCATAGTCAGAATATATTACCAAGAAACTGGGAGTTGCTGTTTGGTCATGACGGCTTTCAAGACAACATGAAATTTGTTGTCAAAATGTGTGTTGCTCGACTACATTTAATAATGGCCACGTCTACAGCTTTAATGGTCAACAACTACCTCCTGAACTTCAAAGCAGAACTGGGAGATATTATGATCCCCAGGCGAAGTGCCTTAAAGAAAAACATTTTATTTAGTACAACATATTCTTTTGTCAGGACCATCTTTACTATCATCGTCAATCGTGAAACGCTAACTTAGAAAAGAATGACATTCGAATGACTCATTGTCAAAAGATTA
This sequence comes from Drosophila arizonae, assembly GCF_054131065.1. Classification (NCBI taxonomy): domain Eukaryota; kingdom Metazoa; phylum Arthropoda; class Insecta; order Diptera; family Drosophilidae; genus Drosophila; species Drosophila arizonae. Next base: position 23,413,050 of record NC_142924.1, on the reverse strand, counting down.
ATCGTTGCCTTGTATTACTTCTTTACGAAATTTGATGATTTGCTGTATATAAACCATATATTTTAAATATGTGGACTATACCGACTTTATTATTGATTTTTTTTTTAGATTAGACATTATAGATAATATAATAATTAAAACTAACATAATTCTGAAGCACTGGCTCCTGGCTATACAACTCTTTTATATGCTGGCTATATTTGCAATTAAATCAAACATAAAAATATAAACATATATTTATTTAAATTTAATCAAATATTTATGAAACTATCTTTGAAGATTCTCAAGGTTTAAGTGACCTGATCTGAGCATACAACGGAACCCTCGTAAATTTCATATTTTAATGTTGAGTTCTTAACTAAAACTTCTTATTGGCTCCAATATCGATGAGCTCATACATAAATATAAACGGCCGCTTAGTCTGACTAGACTATATCAACATGGTTGTTGCTCATGACGAAGAATATATTTACTTTGTCGTTGTGTCTGCCAATCTTCTTCCGTCTGCCTTGATTCCCATTTTCAGTGCTCTGAATTAATATTAAGTTTATTATCTTATGTTATTTGTATAAATTTTGTTTCAGTTGGATTGTTATTTTAATCAATAACTGGAACGCAAGTCTTAAGATTAAGGAGATATCGCATATCTATGTGCGACTTAAATTATTGACAGCCTCTATAGATTCACACAAAATATATTACTATAATTCGGAAGCTTAAGTCATTCATAATATTTCACAAATCTATCATTAAGAAACCAGCTGCGTATTTAAGTTCCATCGTGCAGCAAAAACCGTTTTAAATTTCAAATTTGCAGAGTTATTCAGTTATTCAGTAAACTCATAAACAGCTCTTAGAGCACGAGAGTGAATGAGCTGGATGCAAGGACGTTGTTAGTTTTCATATTTGTCTGGCCAAGTAAATAGGCAGCTGCCTTTGGCTGGGGCTCGCATAGGAGAGATGATATCAATGTGTTTTTTGGGACCATTGAGTGAACGAAATGAAAAGTGTCATAACAATCACGACTGTGGGGCGGCTTCGTTCGTTTTAATGACTCACTAAATTATTCATACGCCATGGATGCCGAGCAAGTGAAAAGCGTTTTGTTTTGAGCATGCCAAGCGCTAAAAGTAAACAAGGCGCAATGAATTTTCCAGCCAGCCAACAAAATGAAAAGTCAACAAACTTGGCGAACGTTGCTTGAGCATCGAGAAGGGTTTAGTTGCAGCAGCAGTAGCAGTAGCAGCAGCAGCAGCAGCAGCAGCAGGAGGAGGTAGCCAAGCTGTCATATGAATATGCAATGAATATGAATGCACTGCCAAGATGTTGTCGCATCGGTTCGTGCTGCTGTGTGTACAAGTGTTTGGTATTTCAGACTAACGCCAAAGTCACTTTCTACCCTCGCTTAAATGGAGGGATCACATGACTGGATTGCTTGCACAGTCGCCATAGAACATCGGCAGTCATGGAATATGCCATCAACAATTGCTGTCTGACGTATTAATATGAAACGCTTTTGAGCACGTAGCAACACTTATGGCCAGGCATTACATGCTGCAAGTGCCCCAACCTGAGCCTGTGACTGTGACTCTGCCTGGGATATCACGACACTCATGACGACAATGCCGCTTGGCAGGGGGCTGGGGCAGCGGCAAGGAGACTCTTGGCTGAGTTGGCGTCATGCGTGCTTGCTGGCAGCCATTCAAGCGCCCCATACAATTCCATTACCAAAATGCAGTGGGGATGCTGCTGCCGCTGCCGCTGCTGCTGCTGCTGCTGCTGCTGCTGCTGCTGGGTGATGATGATGATGATGATGTATCATGCATGAAGCATAAATTCATTTTCAAGTGCTGCCTGCTGTACTTGTGCCTCAGTCAGGCAGAAGCTGCGCGCTGCGCGATGCGAGCTGCGTCATCATCCAAAGGCTGGCAACAGGCAGCATTTGGGAGCTGCAGCCCGGTTATCCTTTTTGTGTGCTCACATTTTTGCACTTTGGGCTCGAGTTAAAAATATGCAATTTCTTTTTCGTTTTTCTTTCTATATTACTTTGGCTTACACTTCATTTGGGTTGCAGGGCAAAGCGTTGCATTTATTGGTTGAAGTGTTTTTCTTTTGCCCTTCTCTTTTTTCAACCCAGTTGGTTTTTGTTCTGCCTGCTGCTGCAGCCTTCTGCCTCGTCTTCATACTCATTATCAAGTAGCGTGCAGGTTCTTGAGTGATTGCAATGATGCTGCTTCTGCTTTTGCTTTTGCTGCTGCTGCTGCTGCTGCTGTTTGGCTTGTGGGCTGGGCTTTGTTGCTAATTAGCAAAAAGGGCAAACAAAACCAGTAAGTATTTGGTAAACGGGCTCAACTGACTGTGCAATACTCGTTCATGCCTGAAAAGCATTCAAATGTAATTCCAAAGTAATTTTAAAAATAGGCGGTCTCACATGAATTCTCTTTATAATATCTTATACCTCTATCTTATATCTCCGAAAAACTTAGTCGAATTCAGAAATATATAAATAAGCTCCAAATAGTCACTTTTGAACCAGCGTGAGAAATTGTTCACCAAATATGAACTAGTTAAGCTTTAAAACAATGTAAGAAACAGTTATGTAGTACCCTCAATATGGAGATATGAATCTGCATGTTCCGGTCTTTAGCTGCCTATCCGAACATATATTCAAAATTTTCATAGTCTTCTCAAAACAAAGTTGGATAGTGTACAACACTCTTTTCACTCCGTGAACGAGTATAGAAAGAAGCAACAAAAAATGGTGTAGCAGCAGCTGAGGGCAGAATGGAATTATTACCATAGATTGATGTTACAGCGTCAAAGGGGAACAAGTTGGACAGGATAAAGAACATTGAAGATTTCACGACAAAGTGAATTGACTGAGACTGTTTTCAGTTTTTCTACGACGTACAAATCGAGTCCCATGCTGTAGGCAAAGAACTGTTTGCTTAATGTTTACAAATTGGAGGAAATATTCCATCTTCTGCAGAGTATCTTCTCATTTCCGGGGAATAACTAATCAGCTATGGCATTAGATAGGGGTATGCAGGTCGAGCTAATCAATTTACAGTCTCTATTCAACTCAACTTAGCTTGTAGTTTAGAAAGTTAGTTTATTTGAGATATAGTCTTCGAGCTTATTTACTGAGTGTATAAACTCGTTTGTATTGAAATTATCTACCTTCTACTGCAATAAATTTGGATTTTCAATTAAATTATAAATAAAGTATTATCGAATATATTTTGCTGACACATAAATAAAACTTATACACAGGCACATGAATGCCATCACAGACTTGACTCACTTGGCACTTACATTTGTTGTTGGATCTAAACGTTGCAATTATAAAATCTGTTTGACACACACACTTCCATATCTATTCACATAGACCTTATGCATGTGTATGAATAAATGTATATTTTTTCGCGCGCTTTATAAAGTTATAAAAAGAAAAACATGACTAGCAGAATATGGTAATAAATGCCGTGGCATTTAAAATGTTATTAAAAAAGTCAAGCCATGCACATATACAATATTGCTTGCCAGCAAATGGAAGCGAATAAATGAATAAACGAATATATGCATGCGAATATGTGTATGAATGCATATAACTAGCTAATATTAGCAGATATGTCTTGGCTTCAGAGTAATCTGTGGAGCTATCACAATAGATGCATGACGTCTCGCACTGGCAGGTGCCGAAATAGCGCTGCGTTACAACAAAAATGAAGCAAATCGCAGCACTTGCGATTCGATTGTTGATTGTTGATGTAAGAATAATAAAAGGGAAACAACTTCTAGAAACAACTTTCATTTCGAACTTGTCTCGGAATCGAGGCGAATCGAATTGCAGCGAAATCGATACCGATACCATGCCGATAAGCAAAGCGCATAGCATCGGTCGGTCGATTAATTCTCTAACTCGCAAAAGAAACCCCAAAGGAATGTGCTTAATTTTCCAATTGAGAATGAAATGCGCGGGGGCGAGCAGAGAGGAAGTGGAAGCGAGCCGTGGCTTGTAATTAAGTTGAAGTCGCATAATTTAATTAACTTCTTATTGACTTGGGGGGCCAGCGTCGTAGTTTCGTAGAGGGTCGACGGCGCTGCCCCATTGAAGTGTACCTACTAAGTGGAACTGGTCACTGATCTGGATTAGCAACAAAAGTAACAACAAAAGCAAAAACAAAAGCAAAAGCAACAATAACAATAACAAACAGCAACAAGAGCGACAGTAACAACAAGCTGTAGCCGTCAACACAATCACCACACACAGAGAGCGAACCGCAGTCGAGTCTATAGGAAATGTGTTGTGGGGACACCGCTGTACCAAAGCGTGACAGGCATGAATTAACAATTTGAATTAATGTCAGTTACTCATGGCATAGCTGCTGCTCTTGCCGCTCAGTGGGAGAACGACTGACTGAACGAGAGAGAGTGAGACAGAGTGAGAGGGCGAGGGGGGCAGCTTGCCCCACTACCAGCACTACCAGCACCACCACTACTACTACTACTGCTACAACAGCCATCACTTCCACAAGCAGCAGCGCCAGGTGAGTGGTTTGTGAGTGGGCGCCCTGGTTGCTTAGTTGCACTTACTAATTTCTGGCTATCGGACCAACTGACTCGACTGGCATTGATCTTTGCGTTTGCTGAGCTCGCTTGTGGGCACAAAATGAAAGGAAAAGTAAGTTACGGCTTTGTCGAGTTACTTTACGGCCAGCTAGAGGGAAAGGTAATTGCATTTTGCAGCACTACCAGCAAAAGGGAAAGGTCTTAGTCGTTTTTTATATTTTTTATTTTTATTTTGCTTGTGATTTGCTTGGCCAAGTGTCAAAAATGTGTGGCACCAGCTGAGGTAGCCATAGCCTGAGAAACGCTTTTGTTGTCGGAGATCCCAGCTCCTATCTGTGTCCCAGTCCTTGTCCCTCACGCCTGTGCTGTGCCTGCCCCTGTCCCGGACAACGGCCAAGAGGCCCGTCTAAGCTGGCGCCAAATTAACCGGAAATGTCACAACGGGCGACGTGCGGTCCAATGCCTGTTTGGAAATTATACAATTTTGTCACGTGACATACATTAGAAACACACGCACACACACACACCCATACACACAGCTCGCAGTGGGCAAGTCCGTTGAGACGTGCCAGACAACCGTCTCAGTCTGAGAAACCTAAACACACGACGACAAACAATTAAAGGCCGTCAAAAGGGAATTAACAAAAACTTGGCTCAGAATAAAAGCCAAATAATATTTCTTTATACGATTATTGGGCACTGTCAGTCAACAACCGGCTAATGTGCTAGTTATCAAACTATTATTTTTAAAATTCCAGGCAACAAGTCTGAGAATCGATTGAAATGAATATTTACATAGATCTTTTCATATTTATATTGATTGTATAGTTGGTAAGAGCTAGACATAGATTGTATATTTTCTGTATTACAGGGAATGAATTTGTTTATACAGTGCTTATCAGAATTATAACCCACCCAGTTACTTAAACTTTGAAACGATTTTAACAACATTTTTAAGGTTCTTCAAAAATAAATTTTACAGGGGTTCTAAATATGATAAGCACTGTATAATATAATAATATTCATTACCCTTTGTATATACTTCAGTAGGGTAATGAGTATATGTTTCAATATTTATAATGATCAATTAGTAGATACAAACTACATACAAGAGTAGGAGAGATATTATATTCAATTTCTGGACTGGAGCTTTGATCATGATTCAATTTAGTAGCTGGGGCTTACATATACATACAGTAAGAGTGAAATGAAAACTACAATAGCTTATTTTCAGCATATATATGCTGAATAGAACTTTTTTTTTTTTTCGTTTCATAAAACTATAACTGGTAAATCTATATCAGTGGCACGTTATACTTATCAGCACGTTATGAACGTTGCCGCGCCTTCGAGGGAATTACCAAAAAAATAATCTTTAATAAGGTATTTTCGAAAATAACAGCTCTCATAAAAGGGTAGCCGCCCCTAAATAAGTGTGCGTGTGTGTGTGTGTGCGAACATGTCAGACCGGGCAAATGTCAACTGAGCACGCGAAATTCCAGGGTAGTACTTTCACTGTTCAAAGTAATGAGTGAAATAATTCCATTTAGTAGCGTCCGACTGACGCCCAGTCAAAGTCAACGGCCAGTGAGGGAAGTTGAAAGAAGTCAAAAGAACGCCGCTGAGGGAAGCCGCAAAAGCGCGAGAATATTGGCGAAATGTAAAACCCGCTTTGAAGTCGGGCCCAAACTAACTGAGCCGTCCAAACCCGATTTGCTTTTTCATACGAAAAACGGTTCGTTTTGAAGTGGCGTAGTTTTCCTTTTAAACGCACTCTCTTATAAACCTTCCATGTGGCTAAAATCACCCCCTTGGCCCCCAGCCATCTTCAAGATGGCGGAAATGCTTAAATATCAAAGGCAGAAAGCCGAACGAGCAACTGAAGCACACACATGATTATAGATAGAGAATAAGATATAGGGCCAGAGAGAGTGAGAGCGAGAGAAGGAGAAAGAGAGAATGAGATGAGCATAGCATGCATGTCATACATATGTGGGGTGTGTTATTTTTTCCCTTTCGGGGGTGGCTTTCGTATAGATCCAGGGGCACTTTCACTTTTCTTCACACCCACATATCACGGGTTTGTCGCATTGATTTTTCTTATTTTTTCGGGAGAGTTTTATTTGTGTTGTTGGCATTTGATTGGAAGTGTTGGCGAGGGTCGGGGCGAGATCTCGACGTCTCATTGCCTTAGGGGTAGCACCCAATGCTACGCTACCAAAGCAAATTTGACAATGGTTTGACTTTGACATCAAAAGCTACCGAATAAAGACATAAATAGGATGACAATTGAAAAAGCTCTGACAAATTGTAGACGAACACAGATAGACTTACTACATTAAAAAATATTTGAAAAACATAAATATGAATAACAAAGCAGTCGAATGCGGCTGACTATGCAATACTCTGCCAGCAGTGCACTGTAAAGCAATAAATTTTAATGGATTCAAATTCTTTAAAAAGCTATTCTTATAGAATGGCCTAGGGAGTCTATATGGCTACTTGAATATAAAAAATCAGCATATCAATGATCAGATAAACATCATTTCTTTGCTGTTATATTCGGTTCCTAGGATCGAAGTCGCTTTCTCGGGAATACTTTAAAAAATCTACTTCTATAGTTTATTCATAATTTACTTTAAAAAGTGTAAATATATATTACTATTCATCAGCGTTATAGATCATTTCTAGATTTGTCCTACTGTGGCTTGTTATGCAATATTTGTTTTGTAAACCTACATACTCGTTTATATTAAACACAATTCCAACGGTATTTCAGCATTTCTGTTTTATGGAAAATCCAAATTTCAGTTTTGATTTAACGAGTTATAGAAATTCTACAAGTTAACACTTAAAGTCAATTTTTTAATTTAAACATACGAGTCTGTTCCCCATTTAAAGATGCTAATAAATATATGAAGCCATTCATTCGCCGTACATATGTAGCCCAGCGAGAAGAGATTCTGCAACGTTTGATAAATGATCGCATCGCGTTTAATTGTAGTTTAAGTCTACAGTTAAAAATTATAACTCAACATAATAAATCTATGCTAGCACTGGCTAAAGTTTCAAATTAAATTTTTAATTATATGAAGCGGCGCCTCGGCTACGGCTACCGGAACCCACAGCCCGCTTAGTCGAGCCAAGCTCAAGCCCCAAGGTCAACGGAATTGATTCTGTTGCTGGCTGTTGGAGCGCTGGAACTGTTATAGCAATTATTCATCTTGGCTCGCAGCTCAAATCTAAGTCATATTTATTTCTATATTATTTTGAGCGTCGCATCAAAAACAAATTAGTTCCAAGCGCTGATTTTCTTCCCGTGCAAACGGCAACACATGGGCGTATGAGTGTGTTTGTGTGTGGCGCTTCATGCTGGCTGATTTCCAGCTAATTCTGCCCAGGCACAAAAAAAAAAAGAGTGTTCCGAATACGGAATACACACAATGAACAGTAATTATAATGCGATGTGGCGCATTTATCGCCTCAATCAGCACACATATGTTCTGTTCTGTTCTGTTTGGCTTTATTCTATTTTGAATGATGAGTGAATGAGTCAGTGTGTGTGTGTGAGTGTGTGCTGTAATTAGCTCGCTAATTTACATGAGATTCAAGCGAACATCCTTATGCATTCACTGTGAACTTGGGCAGTTGGACATAATCAGTTGGCCGCTGCTGTGGCACAACCGGACGCAGCTGAGGCCAGCCGCATTAGCAGCGAACATTTCTCAAGAAAATTCACCGCAAATAGTTGTGTGCCAAAGTAGGCGCAGAAAAATGCGACGATGTTCGCTGAGTTGGCCTATCTGCCAAGTGGCATCATCATCATCATCATCATCGCCGTCGTCGTCGTCGTCGTCGTCATCATCATCAGCTAGCAGGCAGGCCAAGATGGCTTGGCCGTTTGGCATGGCATGCCGTGGCGTGGTCACGTCAGGGCCATGAACTTGGCCATCGTTGCTGACCATCAGTAAATGCCGGACGTGGCCAGAGCCTGCGCCTCAGCAAGAGCCAGTCCAAGAGTAAGAGCAAGAGCAAGAGCCTTTGCCCGATTGTCAATGATAAAAAGTCGTGGCCAACAAGTGGCGCGTCCTCATTTGCATTGGCAGCGTAGAAATTCTTGCAGTGCAATGCTCAGGCGACCCAAAAGCTGCCCACACATGACATGACACACTCCAGCCCCCCAGCTCGCCTCCTCGTCGGCCCCCTTCTCATCGGAGTCGAGCTCCCTTGTGGCAATGTGGCTGACTGCCTTTTGTTGTCATTTGCCGGCTCGTTTTTGTGCATTTGCTGCAAATGGTCAAATTATTTCCTTTTCCGTATTTCTTTGCTCGGCTTTTGCTACGTTTTCGTTTCATTTTTTTGATTTCTATTTCAGTTTTTTTTTTCTTTTATATATATATATTTTTTTTTTTTTTGCATCTTTTTTTATATTTTTTGCAAAGCATTCACGCGCACGAAAGGATTTCTTGTAATTTGGCTGAGACTTGAAAAGCAGATGGAAAGGGTTCGCCGCCGACTTTCCCCTTCGTCTCAGTCTTTGAGCTGATGAAAGGGATTTGTGGTTGCTGCTGCTGCTATTTGGCGACTTTGCATTTTTATTTGTGATGCTTTTCGTTGTTGCTGCTACTGCTGCTGCTGATGCTGGCTGCTGCTGGCTGCTGCTTTTGGCGGGTTAGCAGTCGGCTTTTGTTTTAAAAATCTGTTCGTAGTACGAGTGCACATAAATACATATGCATGCGCTCTTGTATTTGTATTTATATTTGAGTTTGTATGTGCATATATGCAAAGCGAGGCAGAGGCAGAGGTGGACGCAGATTGAATCCATTCGCGGCGTTCGCCACGTTCAATGGGCATGGCTGCTGCTGCTCCTGCTGCATATGCATTATGCACACTCATTACCCGCACCGCCATCCGCCATTATCCTTGTGCGCTCGTTCACTTTCATTTCGCATACTCGTTCCTCTCTCTCCCTCTCTTTGGCTGGATGTGTGTTGGTGTGTAGCTCTACTGTACTTTTATATCGCATTTCGCCGTTGTTATCGCAATTTTTGTACCTTACCCTCGCCACTTGAGACACTGCTTTGTTCTCCTCTGCACTACAATGAAGGGGTTATGGCTATGGAATACGCCAAAAGCTTTTAGGCGCTTTTTTCATAGTGTCCTGAGTACCGAAACGACTGAGTCCAAATCCAATGCATTTTGATATACCACAAGAGGCGAAAGAGCCACAACTTTACATGCACGCCCAAAATGCCTAGGAATATTGCAATTTTTAACCAACGTACAATTTGACATCTATGTATGTAATTACTTTAGCTTTAAATTTATTTCTCCCATTTTGTTGCAATTAGTGATGGCATGATTAATCATATGATTCAATTATCGATTAAAATATTTTATTTGACGTCACTACTATCTCCACTGAATATGCGATGGTATGGTATGCCATCTCTTAATGTCTTCATGGCAATAAGAAATTATGGGAATAGGGATCATTTCAAAATAATACACGTTATAATGCATAAAAGTAGTTTGAATGATTATAATATATATACGCATGCTTTAACCATCTGACTCCTAAGTATGCATACAGATTATTCAGCTGAAAATTAGATTATTTCGTTGCATATATTATAATCTTACTAGGGCATTCATGGAACGCAATGGAATTTCAATTTGTTAGTATTTATACGAACATATATAATAATGAGTCCGGTAAACACATTCAACAGCATTTTACTTGAGGAACTCGGCGTAGGCCTCCATAAGACTTTGATTAGGATCGACTGTTAATATACCAATTAAGAATAAGACTATGTAGAAACACTTTCAAAGTTTCCAACCAGGGCTGGGAAACGATTTTTTAGTATTGTTTTCAACACACAAAATCGATGTTTGTGTATTGTATGTATCGATTACATTCTGAAAATGACAGTAACATTGAAAAGACACATTAACAGTGAATAAAGTATTATAGTATGTGTTTAAATCGCCACGTCATTGCGAAAATCTTGTTAGAGGCGAACTGTCTCATATTGAGTTTCATTTCCGGACTCGATTCGTTGTGAAGCAAACTCGCAGCTTTGGCTGGCAAAATTAATCAATTTAAAGAAAAAAAAAAAAAGAAAAAAAATAGAGAAAAATATAAAATTGTCAGCCTAGAATTCAGTCTTCAGCAGGAATACGAAGAACTCACAACATTTATATATCAAGAGCAACTCAGAATAAAGTTCTTGGCAGCCAAAAATCGGACGAATGCTGCAGCTATCCGAGTCGTAGACAATCAGAAATCTACCGACAAGACATCTATTGCTGGGCCTGGGTACAGCCGAAGGGTTAGCAGAGGTCAACAGCTAACTGGAGAGGAGGTGGTTTGTTTGTTAAAGTGAATCAAAGTAGCCCGAGAATCCGCTATTTGAGTGTTAGAACTTTTCTTATTTCAATTCGAATATGAACTCTGACGACGAATACTCGGATGAAGATCACGGAGATTCACAACGTTTCGTAAACAGCCCATCCTCGTTCATGACTTGTGTGGAGAGCGATGAGGACACCTGCACGGAAATCGATTTGCCCGAGCGTCCCCGGCGCAGCGTCGAGGTCGATGAATTCGTGTACACGGTCCTCACCTCGGATCAGATAGTGCAGCACCAGCGCAACATCATTAACGAGGTCAACAATGTGCTGCACCTGTCGCCGCAGGTCACACGAATCATACTGAATCACTACAAATGGGACAAAGAAACGCTTTTCGAGAAGTACTTTGAGAGCAGCCCGCAGGAGTTCTTCCGGCGCGCCCACGTTGTGAATCCCTTTGCAACGCCATCGAAGCTTAGCCTCAAGTCTGCCCCGGGCGTCAGCGGGCGTGAGAAGGTTTGCGGCATTTGCTACTGCCCTTGCGACGAGCTGAAGGGCCTGGACTGCGGCCACGCCTTCTGCGCCGCCTGCTGGAAGCAGTACCTGAGCAACAAGACCTGCAGCGAGGGGCTGGCCCACAGCATTACCTGTCCTGCAACCGATTGCGACATCCTGGTTGACGATGTGTCATTCGTCAAGCTGGCCGACGATCCGGAGGTGATTGCCCGCTACCAGCAGCTGATCACCAACACCTTCGTCGAATGCAATTCTCTGATGCGCTGGTGTCCGGCACCCAGTTGCACTCATGCCATCAAGGCCAGCTACTGCGAGCCGCGTTCCGTGCGTTGCGCGTGCGGACATGAATTCTGCTTTGGATGCGGGGAGAACTGGCACGAGCCTGTCAGCTGCTCCTGGCTAAAGAGGTGGCTGAAGAAGAACAACGAGGATTCAGAGACGTCCAACTGGATTGCGCAGCACACCAAGGAGTGCCCCAAGTGCAACGTGACCATCGAGAAGGACGGCGGATGCAATCACATGGTGTGCAAGAATCCCTCTTGCCGTTATGACTTTTGCTGGGTGTGCCTCGGCTCCTGGGAGCCGCATGGGTCGTCCTGGTACAGCTGCAATCGCTTCGACGAGGAGGAGGGCAAGCAGGCCAGGCAGGCGCAGGAGCGCTACCGTTCCTCGATGGCGCGCTACCTGCACTACTACAATCGTTACATGAACCACATGATGAGCATGCGCATGGAGCACAAGCTGTACGCCAACGTACAGGCCAAGATGAACGACATGCAGGAGAACATGAGCTGGATCGAGGTGCAGTTCCTCAAGGAGGCCGTCGACGTCCTCTGCCAGTGTCGGGCAACGCTTATGTACAGCTACGTGTTTGCCTTCTATCTGCGCAACAACAACCAGAAGATCATCTTCGAGGACAACCAGCGCGACATGGAAATGGCCACAGAGAAGATATCCGAGTGCCTGGAGCGCGAAATCACTGTTCAGAATCTATGTGAGGTGAAGCAGAAGGTTCTGGATCTGTCGCACTATTGTCGCAAACGACGTACCGTTCTCCTTGTCCATGTGCGCGAGGGCTACGAGAAGGACTGGTGGGACTTCATAGAATAGAACTGTCTGTAATCCCATTAGCTAAGCTCCAAGATGGTTAGCCGCAATACATCGCTCACTTTGAATGGCACCACACAAAGAATCCAGCATTTCTCTGAAGACTTAATATTTAATTGCCTTTGGTTGGACCTATTAAAATAGCACACAGCTTTCGACTTCCTCTCTGGTAGAATGCTGTTAATCTGCCAGAGCCATCAAAATTCTACAGTTATATATTGCAATAGGAATATCGATGTGTTTTATTTGCAAGCATGGTATGGCATGGAGAGTAGTCAGCTGAACGAGTAACTCTTGGAATTTACAGTCCACATGAATAGGCATAAGAAGGGTGTAATTTTGTACTCTGGCAAGCCGATACTATATATACTCTATACATTGCTCTCTACGACGTGCTATGCTTGCCCGGAATTTAAAAATTAGAATAGAGCCACAACACAGCGAGGAAACCTCTCGCTCAACATTCCTTGCTTGCTCAATGGGTTCTTTGTATTCACCTCAACATATATCACATAAATCATAAATTAAAATACCAATACAGTACTTCATAAACAATCATGCCTTTTTGACGACTTCTGCAACAGGGTATACTATGACTGCCTCTCCTTATTCTCAGTTGGGCTCGGCCTCTGAATGGCTTTTAGGGTCCTCTTAAGCAGGCACAACCGCCGTGTGGAGCTATCTCTGTGCCGTGATTATATGTATTGTTTAGTTTAGGCTTAGAGTCTCTGAGGCACAGTTTCTTCGTTGGCCAGCGATATGCGCCTGCTTTTGTAATTATAACATAAATCAATCCAATTTCATGTTATACTTTTGGCGCAACAAAGCGATTAATGTCGACAATGCCACAAGATATGGCATGGCTAAAGGAAAAACATAAATAAGCCATTGAGCCATGGCCAATAACGGAACGAAACGGGCCAATGAGACGGCGCATGCGCAGCGTTTTCATATGAAAAATATTTCCTTATCGCGATGCGTCGTACAGAGCCGATGTCGAAGTTGGAGCTCGAGCTCGAGCCAGAGCCAAAGCCAGAGTTGGAGCTGGAGTTGGAGTTACCAGTCGCCGCCAGGTGCATGAGATTTACGGCAAACGGCAGCCAAGTCGCGCCCGTGACTTTACTCTGCCCTCGCCTATGCTAGCCCCACCTGGCCCGGTTAGGCCCGGCCAGGCCAAGTGTGAATTTTCGCACCCGTGATGAAGTTTCCAATTAAATTTTATTGGATTTCAAATTGAAGCTGCCAGCTAGTCAGCTAGTCAGCCAGCCAGACAGGCGCTCATTGATCTCCTCACTGGCAATGTCTTGCTCCGGCTGCAGCTCTGGCTTTAGGCCTGGCTCTGGCGCTGGGTTCCGCAAATATTTGCGCTGCATTGTTGTGGCAAGTGTTAAAAGTGGGCGGTACGGCATCTGGCGGACATCTTGCCTCGCAGCCCGCCGCATAAGCAATTTCGGCCTGGCAGAGTGATTTCTTATGGCAGTTCAATACGAGGTCAGCAACGTGGCGAATGGATTGCGCATAGAAATCACTGTGGCAGATGTAGCCAATCTCTTATGTTGCCAAATAATACTCAGACATTTGGATTGAACGGTGGGAATTCCTAGCTCAGGAGAATGGCTAATTGATATAATTTCGTAGCTTGGCAAAAAGTGAAAGACAAACAATATTATGTGCGCAAGACTTTCCCACCTGCCGCTCACTCACTGATTACCTAAAAACATATATATTTAATGTTCAGCTTAAATCTAGTCAGCTTTGCCTTAAATTTCTAGTACTTTAAGTTTTCTTGAATCACTTTAGAACTTGCGGCTGGTGTTTTCTCGTCTGCAGGACAGCTAAGTACCATTCAACAGTTGCTAACGCCTGGCCATTCAACAAGTCAACAAAATAATAAAACGAAAGCTTCGGCAAAGCCCTGCCAGGCCCAGGCCAGTTCCTGCAGATGCCGAAGAGCGCCAGCCGGGCGGAGCTGTTCGAGTGAGTTTCTATTAATTTTATTTATTGGCCTGCTGCTTAGCCTCTGTCTCGGTCGCAGCTGCTGCCACCACCCCAGCTGAGCGGTCATAGTTCGAGTCCTGCCTCCTGCAAGAGCCTGGGCGGCTTATTGAATTTTTTATCTAGAGTTTGCTTTTGTGCTTACGGCAGCGTCTTGGATGGCGGCTATCTCTGGCGAGCTTTAGCTATTTTTATATGACATATTTTTCGCTTGGCGGCTGCTGCCTGTGGTCCTTGTTATCCTTGTCGGTCACTTCATGTTCTCAAATTTGCTCTACGACTTAGTCGCATTCTTTCAATTACACGGCATTGTCCTTGACTGCGGCCAGGCGCGAGCTCCCGCTCAGACGAAGGTCAGTGGTACACGGAAGTGTTTTAAGCTCTCCCACACAGCGCCTGCCGTGCCGCCACTGCCACATTAAACAAATATTTAAACCAAATGCACCAGCTAATTTTGAGTTATCAATTTGGCTTGTCAAAATGCAGGTACTTTCTAATTGCCTGCCCGCCGCTGCTCACGCGTCGGTGTGACCATTTCTCGGCGTATCTGCGGCACATTAGTTGAGCCATTGAGAAAATTTTGCCGCTGCCATAAACAATCTGCAGACACGAGCTGGAGCTGGAGCTGGAGCTAGAGCTGCCGTGAGACGCTGCAGTTGCGGTTGCTGCTGCACTTCCTCCAGCCACAAGCCGTCAGCCGACTGCTGCCAGCTGCCAGCTACGACCTGGCTTGGATCTGGCTGTGGCTCTGTCTCACTATCACTTCATCAGAGACGTGAATTTATGAGGCACTTTGCGCAGTCGGCGAGCATCGGCGCCGGTCTATTGGCGAGTGCACAAATTGCGTTGATATGCTGACAGGCGGCGCACAGCGGGCCAGCCCCCTCGCCTGCCCCCGCCCCTCAAGCGGAGCATGGCAGCGTCTTCTAATGCGCAAACTCATTTGCCTATCGCCTCGCCAGCTACAGCAGCAGCAGCAGCAGCAGCAGCAGCTGCAAAGTGCATTTGTTAGCTGGCCATGGAGCTGGCTGTGGATCGTCTCTGCTCATCGCACAAACTCACTAACTAAATTGAAGCACGCGCGCAGGCGTTTTAAGCGGCATAAAACCCAATTGAGTTTAATTGAAGGCAGCCGAACATGAGGCCGGGCCCGAGCATGTGTGAGCGCTGAGTGGCCAGTTGGTCAGCGGAGCGGGGACGGTGGGTAGTGCGGAATGCGGGTCATTAACTAGCTGTCACATTTCTGTGATGTGCGCCACAAGAAACTTAATTTAGAAACAAAAAGAGCAATCTGTCCAGGCCAAAGTGAACGACTGGAAGTTACCCTCGGCCCAGAACACATACACCTAAGAGATGAGTTTCTATTATGTGCAACTCCTAAAGGCGAGTTCTTGTTCCACTAAAATTGCATGGAATTAATTGCTGGTATGTAGTAAGAGACTCTCCAAGGATTTGCAGTGGACTTCAATAAGAGAAAATGTTTGGTTTTTTTAATAGAATGTCAAATATTTTATGATATTTAATTTTAACACTTATTAATGCTTTTGTTAGTTAAGAAAATTATTATAATTAAATCATAAATTGTTATCATTATTATTATTTTAGTCATTTTTACTATATTAATATTATGTTATCCATAAAAAGTTAATTGACTTATGACTGGCATTCGCCGAATTCAAGCAGAACTAATATGCTCCATGCACTCTGTGAACTTTGTGGTATTTGAGGAATTGTCTCCGCACTTCTGATGATACGATGCAAATGATAACGAGACAAACACGCAAAACTGAAGAATGCGGTTAATTTGTGAGACGCGCTACATTGCAATTCCAAATATAACGCATGAGGATTCTTATGAGTTCGATGTTAGTAATATATCCATTTTTAATATATTGTAGAATTAATGCAACAAATATTAATTATTGAGGTACATTTTGGCTCTACAATCTGTTGATGTATGTATAAACTGATGTACATATATTGGCAGAGCATTTCCAAGTGGGTTACGCTTAACTGCAATATGCGTAATAATGTTATTTTTGTCAAAAAGTTCGTGACAATTTGATAAAACGTCATGTTATATTCATATTTGGTGTATCGATTACGTACTTTAAAGCCTTTCATTGCTAAATGGCGCTGGCAACGTCGCAGCATGCGGCGCCTTATGCGTCCCACATTCCAATTCAGAATTTGGCATGGAAATCGATAATGCGAATGGAATCGTATGCGAGAGTGCAGTCAACTGTTTGCCAGGGAGCGCATTTAATGTATTTATATTGTATTTCATTATGTTTATTTCATTGTTGTGATTGAATTGAATGCGAATGATAGACACTGTCCGCTGCACACGCTCTATCGCTCGCTCTCGCTCTCTCTCTCTCTCTCTGTCTCACAATCGGAATCGTAATCGGAATCTGACTCTGAATCTGAATCTGAGTAAACATCGATGACTGTGCCTCGACCCGTGCGTGGCGTCTGCCAATGAATCAATTATGCGGCATATTTTTGCTGATATAAATATTTGTGTTGGAATTAATTATTTTATATTAAAATGACCGCAATACATTTAATGGTCGAGTGAAGCCCAGGACATTCCGCACAGGATATTGCAGTCGCAGATGTGCACACACACACACACACTCGTACATGCATAGCTGCTATTTGAAGTATGTCCTGTGCATTGCTGTTGATTTTTGCGGCCAGGTGACTGCGGCTGTCCTGATTGACACCGTAAATGATATGCACATTATGTGCAGGATATGTCGTTGGCATTGTGTGCGTGTGCGTGTGCGTTTGTGTGTGTGTGTGCGTGAGCTGCAGTGCAAACAGGAAACGGAAATGGCAAGCATTGTGTGCATGTTGCATTAAAAGAGTTCGGGTTCGATCGCATTGTGCGTTGAGATTGGCCACAAGCATTCGACCTGAATGCTTAATGACCAATCTAATGAATTATACTCGTGAAGCCCATATGCAGTTGCCCGAAAGTTAACCGACTGCATAACCCTCTGCTGAAACCCTTCCCCGAATGATACTTTTCGGCTTACACATAATATTAGTATATTGCCGTTTCAGCAGTCTTCCTCCAATATACAATGCGTACCTGCTTCTGTGTATATATGCATATAGATGTATATTTGACAGAAAATACAATCAGGCATACACGGCTCATCAGAACGTCATCATCATCACAGTTTCAGTTGAGGCACAGGGATTGTTCCAATTTGGAATGTAGCAACACTCAAGCCCCAGGCCGGCAACAACGCAAATAACAACAACAACAGCAACAACATCATCAGCAATGGCAGCAGCAGCAGTAACAGCAGAGGCAGCAGCAGCAGCAGCAGCAACAAGAACACGACTGTAGAAAAAATGCTCTTAAAGGATCCACTTGTGTTTGGGCTCTGAAGTGTCCTTTGCATGTTAGCGAAACCACTCGAAAATATGACGCGTTTGCTGAAGTATGCAAAAATTGCACATGGAACAAATGTGGGGACGCAGCTGGGCGAACAAAAAGTAAAAATAAAAACAGCTCACAGCTACAACAATGAATGGCACAAAATGCTTGTCGCTTTAAGTTGCCAGCAGGCGGAATTCGTCAACAATTTGGGAATGGACATTAAGCTACAACAGCAACAGCAGCAACAACAACAATAGTTACGTGGTCATAAATCGTATCTTTATCTGTGATGGCGGCATATCAAATGATCGTTCATTATGGGAGAAAACGGTGGCACCTTTGAACCGCAACGTCTTGACGAGGTGGGGTGGTGGTGGGAGCGAGTGCGAGTGCGAGTGCGAGTGCAGGCAGGCAGGCAGGCCGTACGTGTCGTCCAAGGGGCCGCTGCAGGCGCCGCAGCTGACGTCGACGCTGACGCTCAATCAATCAATGCACGGCAGCAATAGTCGCAGCCGTAGAGGCGGCAGCCATGTCGATGGCGTTGGCGGCAAACATGAAATATCACACAGCCAAACCCTTTTCTATGAACATAAAGTTTAGGCTAACGATTTCGATTTCCTGCACAAACGTGAGCGTAACCAAATTTGCTCTAGGGCTTGGCCAGAGAGCCAGAGAGAGACGGGAAGAGTCGGCGGGCGGGCGGGCGGTCGGTCATACGGGCGCTCGGGCAGGCAGTCAGTAAAAAGCCGAAACAAAATCAATTCAATTGCCAAATTATGCCAGGCAAAAGCATGGCCAATATTTCGCTGTCCCAATATTTGTGGCCGCAATTGTTTTGCATGACTCGCTGAGCCTGGACTTGGGCTGCATTTGGGTTTGCTAATCGATCATCTGGGCCATGTTTTGGCTGCATTTGTTGCCTGCGTCGACTTGTCATGACTTGGCTTTGGGTTTTTGTCATTTCAGTTCGACTCGCTTCGGTTTGGTTTTGGCTTTGGCTTTGGCTTTGGCTTGGACGTCATTTTTAACTGTCTTGGCACTTGGAGGCGGCCCGAACTACGAATATTTGCGCCGTACTACATTTGCCGTAATTATGCCCGAAAAGGTAACACGAGGCAGTCCAAACAGCATAACGCGACATGGTGATTAATTGTCGAATCGTGCACTCCGTCGGGGCTATTTGTTATCTCAAGGCGTTGAAATTATAAATTGTTTTGACTGCAACCCCAAAGAAAGAGAGACAGAGCGAGACAGAGAGAGGAAGATAGACAGAGAAAGCGTCGCGTCGATCGCTTGTTTTTGGCATTTGTTCAGGTGTGAAAGGGTTCAGCAAGGTCCAAGCACGATTTACATTACTTATGACATATAACATTTGGCTCCTAGGCCCTACAGACCTCTTTAGCTGATCGTGTTGTCTCAGCGACAGTCAAGAAAGATTGTGTAACTAAATAATGTTGTACAGCAAAGTTAACCAAGCTAATGGTCGTAACGCGGCTTAAAGGATTCCCTCATTGTCAAAAGGTTGTTGCTAGTTAATCTAGTGAGACTCGAAAATTATTACCTTGGTAACTATATATATTTATATATTTTTGAGAATAAATAAATAAAATTAATGATATATATATATATACCAATAATATATATATATATATATTTATGAGGTTCTGTTATTATTATTGGGTAATATATTTTAGAGCATTGCTTTGACCATTTCCAAACGGAAAGACTGAAACATAATGTTTTGTTTTTTATTTTTTATTTTCATTTATTTAATATTTTTACTTTATTATATTTTTATTAATACATATTATTATTATTATTAAAAATTAGAAAAAAAAATTTTTTTTTTTTAATTTTTTTTTTTTTTTTTTTTTTTTTTTTTTTTTTGTGTTAATATTTTTGGCTGAGTTCATTCCAATCAAATTTCTGAGCAACATAATAGATAAAGTAAAATAGACAATACCTCGCGTATATAAGAAGATAAATAGTGATATTGAATGAGGGAGTAGAAGCAATCCCATTTCTGTGCCATTGCACAGCTAATATTCATATGTCAGTTAAATGTGTTTAATGACAAACAATCAAACAATAAAGGACCCATCGCCACACGTGTTGTTGCTCAACGCATCAATTATGAGTCATTTTCTAGAAGCGTGCTTTTTTATTGAGTCTTGACTGTTAGATCATCCAAAGCAGTTTTCATAATTTTCTGCTCTGATGCATAATTCACATATCACGATTAACAAGACATCGTGAATTCGTGTCGCGCATAACAAAGTTTATCATTTTGATTAAATGGCTTCAAGGTTTTGGCCATATCTTTAAGCCGTGCTGTTAGCACTGTTGACATTTGAAGAGCCCCCTCACCTCTCGGCTGCAGGTCTTTGTGCATGAAGCGCGCTGAAGTGCGTAAGTGTGAAGTGCACAGAGGCGAGCAGGGGCACATGCCCCATCGAGAGTTTGCCCACCCAGAGCTGCCTCTGCAGCAGCTGTCAAATCAGCACGTGACATTGTGTGACATCATTGAGCTGGAATATGAGGCAGCGAAGCGCCGAAAAGCCGCGACGACTTTCGCTTCATACAAAAGACAAAGCAACGCCTCGAGCTCCAGCTTCAGCCACAGCTTCAGCTCCAACTCCAACTGCCAAATCCCAGTTCAGCTGTGGCTTCTGTTTCGCGGGGAGCTGGAGATGCGGCTGCTGCCTGATGTCAGGTAGATTTTTTGGGCGATGCTGTCGAGGCTGATGCAAGTGCACACTTGAGACACAGAGACGACTCCAAGCGCGCAGGTAGCTCTGCCTCCCAACTCAACCAAGGCAAACCAATCTCTAACCCACTCCCGCCACATGGACCGCCTTGAGAGATGCATTCAGCACGTAGTACATAGATCAACATTCAACACCGTGTGTGTGTGTGTGTGTGTGTGTGTGAGTGTGTGTGATAGTAGCGCTGCAATCACGTTAATTAAAAAGGTGCAAATTGTAAAACGCGTCAGCAGCGTCGGGAATGCCATGAACCACGGCGCGCAGCTAAGTGCTGCCAAAAGCTGACAGCTGTTAATGAACGAGCTAAAATGTGGCACGACCTATGGTGGCGGGGGTGGGGCCGAGAGCAGGGGCGGGGGCCATCGCTGTCTGCAAGTCACGTGCTGCACGTCATTCGGATGCTTGGTAATTAAACGTATCATAATTCCTTATAGCGGCTACACCCCCGGCCACCTGGCCAACACGCTCTGGGCTCACATGCAGCTCCCTCTCGCTCGTTCCCGTTCTCACCTACCACGTTTGCATTTTTACATGCATTTTAATATTAACGGCCAAAACAAGAGTCGGCGCGCTGGAGACAAAAACGGATTTCACAGACCAAAAGGATGCGCCGTTGCCTCTGGGCATGGTCTGCGATTGCAACTCTCGCTGTAGACACAGCCGCAGCGACAGTCGAGCTCCGTCGCCGTCTACGTCTCTCGACGAAGCTCGTCCAGTGTCCTGCGAGATGGGGTATATTAAATGAAGTCTCGGTCTCTTAGGCAGGCGGCATAGCAAAAAAAATCTACATAAAACCTGGCACGCCGACCAATCAATACTCTTCTAAAGAAAAGGGCTTTTGAGAAGCTTTACATCAGGAAAATTAAAGAAGGAGAGAGAGGCAGAGTATGAAGCGGCATCATAAGAGAGCTGAAACACACGTATTCGGATTGCAGGCATCAGTAGGAAAGTCGTATGTATAACAAAAAACAAAAAGGTTACAGAAAAAATGCTAAATTTAATGTATATAACATCTAACATCTGTCTTGGTATAACCAGTATACTCTGATTTACTCATTTCGAATGGGTAAAGGGTATATAAACATTTTTTCGTGCAATAAGAAAATATGAAAATTCATTTTGTTTGTTGCTGTCGCCGACTTTGCGGCTGTCGCACAGCAACAATGGCGTCAAAGCAGCGACACAGCAACAGCAACAGCAATAACAACAACGACAACAGCATCAACAACAACAGCTGCTGCAACGCATGGACAAACATGCAGCGAAACAACTGCTGCATGTGGAGCAGTTGTCTCGGGAGGAGGTGCCAAGGCACGACACATTAATAAAATAGACAACTTAAAATATATATCTCAGCCAAGTGCATTAAAATGTTATAAAGCAAAATTATGATATTTAATTTAGTCAACTGGAGTGCTTTCCGCAGCAATCTAACAACAGCTGGCATTTATACGAGCCATATAATTAAATTTATTGCGATCATGCTAATGAAAAATTCTTGGCAAACATAAAAACTTGTAATGGGAAAACTTGCCCAAAACATTTACAGCTGTGCAGCCTTACAATGTTGAGAAAGAGATAGACTGTAGTGCAGAGGTGAGAATTTCATTCCGCAATGTAATGATCCTTTCTATCTACAAAGTATGTTTGGTAGATCTTATAATTAGATACATACTGGTACGAATAACAAATTAAAATGCATTTACAGTAATAATTGAAAATCAATTTCAAGGCAGTGGACAGAACGAATAGACTCCTTTTGTTTCACAAGTCAGCGGAATAATATATCGTTGTATGTAAATGAGATTAATGCCAAGTATATATATCATTCACTTAGTAGCGCCAAAAATATGTGCAGAAATATGAAGCAGATTTTCTTGAACTATCCACTCAGATCGCAATTGCAATACGTCAGGGGATTGGGCAATGCCTTGGCATGAGCTACGACCACCTGCCGGCTGACTGCGATACCCGAAACTGTTCAATTAGCGGGCAATTTCGACGGGCGATAACTCGCAATTTGACAACTTTCAAAAATATGAGCTCATGTTACGGGGCTGCACTTGCACAGATCTCAAAATGCAATTTATAATTAACATTTCATAAATTCGCGATCATGATAAGAGAAGTTTTCCATTAAGAATCAATTAAAATGCAAAACTCGATCAAATATGTTTGCTTTGTTGCTGCTGCTGTTGTTGCTATTGTAATTCGAATCGACTGCAGTCGATTTATCGCGATCGAACCACTTTTCACACAAGATTAAGTCTAAGTACGGCAATGAAAATGCATTTTATTGAAGCAACGGCAACAGCAGAATTTACATGAGAATTCCAATACATTTGAAAATGATAATCATAAATGGGTGTCAGGTATTGAATGGCCTGATTAAAATACGTTTTTTAAATATTGTATATAAATTCCAGAAAATCTCAAAATTGTATTTACAAATTTGTTTAACAGTTCTTTTAACATTTCAGTTCACTTTTTTCTATATCGATTAAGTTCTTATATTTTTCAGGGTATTAAGTACCAGAGCTTTAATTAATATGTATACATAGTAATATCATACATAAAGAAGTGGAGCGATACTATCACGTGCAATGTTAATGAATTCAATTGAATTCTTGCATTATCGCCAGACAAGCCGACCCGAACAGCACACAATCAGAGACCCACGCAGACCCAGAGGCAGAGGCAGACCCAGACCCAGTGCCAGACCGAGTGCAAAGCCCAGTGCCATATCTAGTGCCAGTTTCAGTTGTCCACTTGTTCACTTCCCAGTGGGCAGCCTCAGTTGCTCCGTAGGCTTAGCTCTCTTTGATCTATTTGCGATTGTCTCCGTTGGCGTGGTCGGTCCAGCGCGCTTGGATCTAGCGCCACAACAAAACGGAGCTAAACAAGTTAGACTAGACTCGTACCAGCTGCCTGACTAGCAGTTACCCTATAAACAGCAACGAGTGAGCATAATAAACATCCTTTTTAAAGTCCTTAGATTCCTTTTCAACATCAGTTTTTTATTACCTATTATAGAATACCCCTGCCGATATTATATACTGAAGAATAGCTCACATCAAACACAATTATTCTGCTCGACTAAGGTCAATTGTAATTTTGTTGTGCGACAAATTCAGTTAGAAACGTAGGATACCCCCTCTATTGATAGACGCAATAAAAGGTTTATATATATTTAATAAATTGTATGCACTTGCTGCCAACTGCGCACAGAAATTTGCATAGACGTACGACTCTATTTTGTGTGTATATTTTTTTTATATTTGTGATTGTTAATCGCACTTTGGTAATCTATGTGGGTTAGCGACCCAAGCGAACGAGCGAGCGTGCCGCATGGAATGTGTAATTGAAAATTAAGTCTTACATGTTAAAATGGGCTGTAAGATTATTTTTTATTAAATTTAAATATGGCAGACTTATTCAATGGGGGAGTTCATATATTATAAATAATTTGAATATTCCAAATAAATGTACAATCCTAGTCTATTTAGCGATGTTCCTTTATCGTTAAGTATCCTTGAAACTTAGATAGTTTAATGCTCAAATTTCTTATAATTCTTATCAATTTAATCAATAAGGAGTCTGCATTATAATCCTAAATATAAAACTAAAAATTCTATAAATATGCCCAATGCTTTGACATAATGATTTTTATGGTATTTTATATTCGATGAAATTTTTAATTTCAAAGCAGAGGTGCTTCACTGCCTATCACGCCATCTATCGGCGAAGCTGTGCAGCTTGCAAGGATGCACGGTTTGTGACTCGGCTGTGCAGCAAGGACAACACTAGTTAAAGCTTAATCTGTTATACAAATGTGCATCAAAGCAACTGTTAAGTCAATGCATGATTCGGATTATTTTAACATTAGAGTAAATGTTAAACCCGATCGCAGCAACTAGGACTTTAAAGCATATGTACATAAATCACTAACCATAAATACAAAATTTAATACATTTTGTGTGCTATCACAGAAAACTATTTAAAAGATACATGTATGTATTAAACTTCTCATAGAAAGGGTTCTTCTATAAATTCATTGAAATATGAAATTGCATTTGATAGCATAGTATATAAACATACACAATATAGATATTAGGATATAGAGTTGGTTAATTTAGTTCGTGCTCTAATTTTAGTTTATAAAATTTTAAGTAACAGCATAAACTATTTCCAAAAATAAAAATGTTCAGAAATGTTGTTTTCCTTTGCTAATCAGAAATGCAAAGCATTCAACTTGGAGAAATTCCGTTTGATTTATAAACGAATGCTTGGGCATACTGAAGGCATCAAAAATGTTAATGTAATATCTTGAAAAACACAGCCTGATCTATCGCTTAACATAATCGGCCACATGTTGTGTGGTTGGGCCAGCCTAATGCATTTTCGACTGCTGTGGCTGTAAAGCAGAAAAAACAAAAACAAAACTGAGCGACGCCCGCATTCCAATGAAAGCGCCAGCAGCTGCACGAGCAGCAAAAACAACAGCAACAACAACAACAAGCATGCAGGCACACACAAGTCAAAGAAATTTGCTGTTAATTCACGTATTAACCTCTTGACATTTGGCAGCAGCGTCGCCAAGCAAAAGAAAAACATGTCGACAAACTTGCAACGTGGTGGCACAGCCAGAGACGCGGTGCGGTGCGGGCAGAGGCAAAGAGCGGCACATCTGCCCGTTGCATAGAAACTGTGTCAATGTGCCAGCAACAAATGTTTGGGCGTTGTGCATGAATGTGGACGTGGCTGTGGCTCTGGCTCTGGCTCTGCCCGTGGATGTGGATGATGTTGGCGGCATGTGGGAGGGCCCACAGCGAGATATCGGCGTTGGAGTTGAAGCGTCGCCTTTGGAGTTGGAGCCACGCCAAATGGAAAACGGCACGCCGCGTGTGTCTCTGTCTCTGATTCTCTGTGTCTGTGTCTCTATGTCTCTGTGCCTATGAGTACGTGTGCCTCAATGACTTTCAATTAAATCAATATTCATCGTTTTGGCTGCCTCGGGGTCCAAATGGCAGCGGGCGGCCACGGCACAGCCCGGCCGGGCAAGCAGGCCAGAGCGTTGAGCCAAAGGCAGTTGCTGCTGTGACTCCGCTCCTTGATTAGACGCAACAGCAGCAGCAGCAGCAACAGAAACAACAGCAACAACAGCAACAAACAGTTAACAGCTAACATCAATAGCTAACAGCAGCTAACGCTGCCGCAACGACAGCAGCATGGGAAAATGTGCAATTTCGGCCAAAAATAAATAGCAAACTCTTGAAGAGACGGAGACCAAGCGAATGAGATACCTGAATAGCCTGACCGAGCCTGGGCACATTCATTGCGCAAAGTTTGTGGCCTGTCTCTGTCTCTATACTTGTGTGTGTGTGTGTGTGCAGCCAGTCTGCAATCAAAGATACACCACCAAATAAACATTTGAATCACTTCCCCGAGCCTTTCACAAAAACAACAACGAGCAGCATAAACAAAGCCCCAACAAAAGCAACAAAAACAGACAGCACACAGAAGTTAGCCCAGTCGAGAGCCGAGCGCGAGCAAATAATTAATGTTTGCCAATAACCGAAGACACCTTCAGCACACAGCTCACAGAGAAGGCAGCCCCAAACTGAAAGCTGCAATCTGCCAGCTGCAAGCTGCAAGCTGAAGTTGGAAATTTGTGATTGCCTGCCCGCCCGGTGTCAGAGCCGAGACGACAAGTGCGCCCGGTGGAGATGCAAATGAGGTATTTGTTTGATCATGTTGCTTCTGGAGGACCCGAACACGGTGGAGGACGAGAATTCTAAGGTCATATTGGATATAAGTCCATCGATGCCTAACTATATCGACGGTTACGCTGCTGTCGAT
Source organism: Drosophila arizonae (assembly GCF_054131065.1). Taxonomy (NCBI): domain Eukaryota; kingdom Metazoa; phylum Arthropoda; class Insecta; order Diptera; family Drosophilidae; genus Drosophila; species Drosophila arizonae. The sequence goes on along the minus strand of NC_142924.1, from coordinate 23,386,482 downwards.
ATTTTCCATGATTGTGATGGTGTTGGGAGAGATCTGGGATCTAAGTGCTCATACGGACGGACGGACGGAAGGACAGACGGACAGCGCTATATCGACTCAGCTCGTCGTCCTGATCAAGAATATATATTATGGGGTCTGCGATGATTCCTTCTACCTGTTACATACTTTTCACAAAACCATCATACCCTGATTTCCCATTTTCAATGGGTTCAGGGTATACAAATATTTTATTGACATAGTATAATAAGAAAGCAAAGTACATTTTCTGAATAAAAATCTATTTCGAAAACGAGAATCCCAAAGCTCTTCAAATTTTTGTTCCTTACGCCTTGCGCTTGAAATTAACTTCTCCAGCGCTCAACGATAAAGCACCAAGAGGCCAGCAATATACCAATCAACCAGAGAGCAGCTGCCGCATAGTAGTACTCTAGATCATTGGAGTTCACCTCCTGATATTTAGCATGGTTCACAAATCGTAAACGTCCGCTCTGGATCCCATTGGTGAAGCCATCGCTTTTCATCTTCAACAAGATTCCACCTTCGAACATTCGCCGCAGATACCAATTGAAGATCTTTAGGTAGGGTCGCCCGTAGGCCGCGGGCATGAAAAAGGGCTGCTGGTAGATGATCTGCGGTAGCTTGTGGAATAGCGGAACGCGCAAGAACTTCTGCTGGTACAAGGCAAACTCAATGCTATCCGCAAAGCCACTGTGCAGCATGCTGACGTTCAGCTCGAGTCGATATCTGTCTACCAGTTGCTCCGGTGTGACTACGAGGTGTTTGGCCAGCTGCGGATGCAGGTCGGGCAGGTTGATTAGGAACTTATACTCGACTTCCTCTTGGGGCAGTTTGTAGTCCGTTCCCTCCAAGTCGTCGAAGCTGTTCAGCTGCTTTTCATAGAGGCCCGCCGCCAAATTGCTGGAGAGCTTCGCCAGGTAAAGATTGGTCAGCATGAGGCCAGCTATTATCATCATGACGTAAACTAAAAGCCGACGAGGTCTTGGAGGAGTAGCTAGATCTCTACCAGGTGACAAGAAAAGCAAAAGTCGCAGAATTTGCAAAAATGCAGCACTCAAAGTTATCCGACCTTGAGAAAGCAGAAACAGCGCCCCGCTACAGTAGCTCAACATGCCCAGACAGGTCATCCAAGTGTGCCAAGTGTAGGGCTTCAGAAGGTACATATACCTGGGCAGCAGTCTGGCTGATGGCGCCATGAGATAGCTGTTCTCGTGCCAGAGTACAACACTGCTCGTGAAGTTCGGAGTCTCTGCTAGCAGGTATGGCAAAAAGTCGACAAGGCGGGTGCTTAGCGCTTCATTAGCTTCTCTCAAGGAGTCCATCATGTGTGTTCGTATGCTGCCCTTATAGTGCTGAATGAAGTCCAGGACCATGCGAAGCATATAGCCAGCATACACAGTTCGATTGTGCTGATCTTTAAAGAGAAAGGCCCGCGGCGCGCTGCTGGGCAGGATGCCACAAGTTATCGGAAAGCCGTGAAAGTCCCAAAGCAACCCACGAGTGCGATGAAAGTACTGCAGCGTATCTCGCATGACTAGCAGTCGAAGTTCTGGGTACGGCATGTAGCTTCGGAGCTCCTGAGTATGCGGCAGCGCCACCAAAATGTGCACCATGCCCTGACGCCAGCAGTGCGAAAAGAGCTGGAATAATTTACCTGGCGTTGCCCCTGGATAAATGATGAATACCTGCAGCTGCTGGGCACGCCAGAGCCAGGATGTGAGGTAGCTGACCATACTGTCGGTATGCGCATCCTCCAGAAATATGATAGTCAAGGCTCGCTCACTGTAGTTCCCGCTTAGTACGAGCTGCAGCGTCGCATTGCTTACCCGCAGTGTTGGCAGAACCTGCTCTCTGGCAGGCAAGAGATCATCGAAAACAGATCTATTTCCGAACTCAACATAAACATTCAGTTCAATGTTGTACAAAGCGTTGAGCTGGTCAATGCACTGGCTGACAAAGCGTCCCGGCACCAACGACAAGTTCTGCAGCGTGTTCAAGTATAGCAAATCCATTGGAGTTCTGTAGGCCAGAGACACCATGAACTGCTTTTATAGCTATAGCTGAACGTAGACCCCGTTATTAGGCCCAAGTTTATTAGTACGTGTTAAATACATAATTAACATTAACATTACATTTGAATTTGATTAGTCATGCGATGTCTCAGTAACTCCAGGAAGAAGCAGAGTGAGGCTAGTATTAGGCCTACGCCCCATAATGCAAATGCATAGTAATAAAATTCCACAGAGAATGGTTTCCGCTCAATACCGTCACTTGCAATAAATTTCGTAATGCCACCCTCGATTGTGTCGAGATATGCATCGGTCTTAATCTTCGACAAAATGCCGTGCTCAAATATGCGTCTTAGATAAGTATTCATAATATTTAAGTAGGGCAATCCGTTGAGCACTGGAAAGGACATGAAGGCATCCAAAAGACTTTTCGGTATCACCTTGAAGAGGGGAGCTTTCAGAAGGTGCTGTTGTAATAGAAAGCCATCTAAGCGATCTTCATATCGAAAATACATGTGGTTTGTGTTCATAGTGACGCGTGTCGCTTCGAGGACATTCGAGTCAACTACGTTAATGCGTTGCTTGATGATGTCTGGCATGTATGATGACTGATTTACAAAACTAGCGTAATAACTGTCAGTTAACAATGTGTAAGGAGAACGTTCCAAAGCCTGGAATGTGTTGTAATCCTCCTCAAACAAACCCGACGTTAGCATGCTTGAAAGCAATGCCAGATAGAAATTCGTCAGTATGAATCCACTTAGGAGCATTATATAGTGGATGACAGTCTGTTGCCAGTTGGCAAAGAGGATCCTTGGTTGTGAGATAAACAGCAAATTGCACCAACTGCTTAGAAAATGTTTGCCAATCTCTGTTCGTCTATTTCTGCTACTACATACATAAAGCATCAGCATTCCGTACCCAATAGCTCCAACCACTGCAAGCCACAGAGTCCAAGTGAAAGGGCGCACAAAGTACAAATAGCTCGCAATTGGCTTGCCATGGGGCACTGCTAAACGTAATGCAACGAGATGGAGAGGTTTAGTGGATGTAATGTTTAAATGGGAGTGCTTGATATAACAAATAATATCAATGCTACGGTTTATATATAGAGAAATAGCAGTATCGTACAATTCATCAACGTCAATTTCCTTCACTATTTGTATCGAAGAATTGTGCCGGTGCGTAAACTCCTTGAGCACATTGTACAAGTAGCCGCTTTTGATCCGCTCACCTTTTCGATTTATGTATTGAAAGATGCGGGGCTCAATCGAGAATAAAAGTGTCCGCACCGGATATTGTTGAAGATTCAATAGTTGGCGCCACCTATTGAGGTAGTCCTCTAGCAGCGGTAATCGCAATGTGCGCATTGTTGGATATGGATTGTAGCTGTATAACAGAATCTCGGGTCGTAGTTTCTGAATGAGAAGCACATTGATGAATCCGTTATAAAAGCAGTAGCTGTAGAGATCATTCTGCCAGTTGCTGGGATCTTCCTTAGTTATAAAAATAATGTGAAGTTCATGTAGCTCCCACAAAAGGCGTGGCAAGAAGTTCATGAGTCGAGGGTCTAGTGGAAAGGCCTGTATGTAAACTATGATTAACGTTTTTTCGGTAAATCTTCCAAGAAGTTTAAAATCAGGTATGCTGTTATTCGATAGCTGAATTAGCATTTTGGGCGTATCCAACTGTAACGGCATTGCTTCTCCATCGGTACTCTCCATGTTAATAAATAGGTTAAGTTCTATTCCGAATGCAGAGTTGAGTTGATGCAGAATCTGAGCCACTTCAGATTGTCTCGTCTCGTCTCGTGCATCATATTGTCCACAAAATTGAAAAAGAACTATCACTTGAACAAGACTTCTTGTTATCAAAGCTGAATAGAGGCCAAATAACATTTTTTCACGTTTCTCCAGTAGTCAAAACTCTGTGGTAGTCCAAGGAACACTAGGCACATTTCTAAGGAGCCACTGCGGTTTTAATGGCTGTGACCGATTTTTGTCTGATTGAACCAGGCCAGTAATTCAATTATATCCAAATTCAGGAGGCGTTCATTGGTCTTATCGGGCATCGAGTAAATATCAGCTTAACTGCATAATTGTTTTCTGGGACAGGGGCTGTTTTATCTAAGCTATCCAAAAAATCATATGTAATTAAATATGCCCCCATATCATATTTTCCGCGTTGCGTTCGAAAATATTATATAAAACAAATAAGAAAGATCTAGTCGGAGTTCCCGACTAGGGAACTAGGAATTAAAATATAAAATAATAAAACTATATCTGCGTTATACATACATCAGGGACCTTTGGTTTATTGAGATCAGGCACGCCTCTTACATACATTTTAATAACAACATTACACTCTGATTTCCCATTCCCAACAAATTCAGGCTATATAACAAGATATACAATATTTATTTATATGTATTTTTAGTAGGTATTTTTATGAGAATTTCAGCAATTTGTTTGAAGATTTGAGTGCCTGATTTTGGCCGACGAACTGACTACTGCAACAATGTTTGAAACTAGTTAGCCAATAACAGCGGCAGCAACAACAACGGCTCCGATTGCGAACAATTCAAAATTGAAATCGCTCATAAATTCTGGGACTAATTGCAAAGAACGGCAGACCTTGAATTCAAATCAGCAGCTCAGTCAGCCAATGGCTACTGCTAAGCAAATGTCTTGCAAAATTATGAAGCTTCACAAATCTAAAAAAAAAAAATGAAAAAAAAAAAAAAAAAAAAGGCAAACCAACCGTATACGATATCCATTGTGTTTGAAAATAACGATAAATAAATATAAATTTCAAAGGCAAACATAAAGAGCTATTGACTGTTGACTTTTATGAACAATTAGGCGGCAGCCACTTAAAGAGGCGAATATATTGAGATACAGATACGCAGATAGAGATAGAAATACATATATACATCTAGATACAGCCACAGCGCGCATATATGGCATACAAGTGCTGCGCTCACATGGTTAATGGGCCGCTCTATGGGTTCTCTATGGGCCTGGCCAACAATAAACTGCAATTGATTAGATCGACAACTGCAGCACGCAACGGCGAATGGCAAAAGGCCAATCGGGGTGTGGGGGAGGCGTGTCGAGGGCGTTGCAAGCTTGTGTGCCTTTGGACTTCAATTAATGCATTCAAAGCATTTATGCAAATGGCGGGAAATAATTTATCACCCATTCAAGACGCAACAACAACTGCGGCCGCATCAATTGCAATTGCAAAGCAATAGCAGCAGTAGCAACAACAACTATCAAACCTTCCATCCATGCATTGCAATATGCAAAAGTTTTGATCATTAGCGTAACGCCCACGCAGTTTGCATTAAGTGGGCGTGGCCACAATCCGCACACGTTCTCTTGCTGTTTTTGTTTTTGTTTTCGATTTTCATTTTTCTATTCTGGTTTTTTTTTTTGGAGGCGGCTTTGTTTGATTTGCTTTGCCTCAGCTGTCGAGTTGATTTTATTGTTGTTGCATTTTATATAATTAGTACTTAATTTATAATTTACTGTGCCGCGAATAATGCACTCAATTGTTTAAGTTATTGTTGTTGCTGTTGCTGTTAGGAAATCAGCGCAAGGCTAGAAGATTTGAGATTGAATGTCTGCTGTGGCCAGTGCTGGGTGGAGTCAAGTTGTATCGGCGTGAAAGGGGCTTTTTCCGAGCCATCACGATATGGCAATGCTATAATTTATGATTGAACACTCAACTGAGATATACGATTTGCATTCGCCTTTTTATTTGAATGTTCCACTTTCAATCGTCTGTGACTTAAAAGGTAATTTCTCTATCGCTCCTTCTTCGTTCTTGTCAATCCGTTAGTAACGCCCACGCAATTCGACACCGTCTTTGTGTGCAGCGAAACACAAGGCCTGACCATAACATTAAAATAACAATCATCTACCAGTTACTTATCGCCACATCATAGAGACCACCCTCCGCCGCTCCCAGCACTCGACGGCCAATCTTTGGCCAACGATCTGTTTAAAGTCTAAGTATGCCCCAAAGCAACAGCTGAGTTATTTCGCAGTCGGAATTGAAACTCTGGCCGTAAAATCAATTTGCCAAAACGTCTACAGCTTTATCACACTGTTCACTTAGTCATAGCCGCAGCCATGGACGTACTTGTCTCTGGGCACTTCAGCCATCAGCCCAAATGCCTGAAAATGGGCAAAGATCGAACTCTCGACCGAACGAACCATCTGCCATCGGTCAATCAACAAGCCGGCCCAACTTCAGCTGGCAACTCATAGCTGGGAGCTCTAGCTCAAGCTGAGTATACACGAAAATACTAACATTTCTTGTCTATATCAATTGACTTTTTGGGGCAACAGAAATTATATGGCCGCAGCCGCAGTAGACGGTGCCAAAGACAATAATTCGCAATCGATCAAAACGAAGGAGTGGAGGCGACAGTTGGGCCCAGCAATTTATGCGGCTCAACTAATGCCAGAGATTTGGTCAAATGGGTCACAGCATCGAGCCCAAGTATTGCAATTGGAATTGAGAAAGTTATCGCTGGTCAGTGGTCAGTGGTCAGTGATAATGGGTTTATCGGCAAGTCGATGGTCAAAATATTGGCGTGACCGAGGTTAATAAAAAAATTGCTGACCCTTAAGCACTTGCTGTGGTGGCTGGGCGTATCGCCTCGCTTCGTCCTCGATGCGGCTGGCATAGACAAGCATGTGCCTTTAAAATTAATTGGATATCATAAAATTGTGGCTGCTGACCAAAAAAAAGACGAAAAGATTGCTTAATCAATGAGTAGGTGAATGTGCGCTCGTATGCTCAAAGGCGTTGGCTGACTTTAGTTGGCTGACTGGCGTGAACTTTGCGCAAGCCAAGTTAATGGGCCATAAACATTGCTACGGTAAAAGTCAAGCGATTGTGCGCCTAATTTGTCGCTTGCCAGGCCAATCAGGGTACCAGCAGCAGCATGTTGTCGGCAACACGGCATTAACAAGTGCAACACCAATATACATATGTGCGTGAGTGTGTGTGTGCTTTGGCTGTCAATTGCTGACATTTGCAATGGTCCAATATGTTTGACATTCATTGGCAAGTCGCATGTTGCCAAGTGACTGACATTTTGCCGCTTGCATAACAGGCAACAACATCAGCAACATCATCAGCGGCAACAGCAACAGCAACATCTAACAAGCTGCCAAATCGAATGCAGTCAATCGACTGATTGCACTTGTTGCCATCGATATTCAAATACAAATATCTCAGCAGCAACTGCATCCAAATATCAACTCCTGCCTTTTGAAATGTTGGCTATTCGCTGTTCGCAGTTTATGTTTATGTTTATGTTTATGGGTCTTTGCAGTTGGCCATAAATACAAACGATGTTGACGCCGCCAGCATTTCTCGATTGATTGCCGACAATTTGCTGCCGCTTTGATGTGGCCTTGATATACCCTAAAAGAGGATATTATAATTTTGTCACACAATGTGAAACGCGTGGCATGAGACGACGTCTGCGACGTCAACAATTGGTCAAGAGCTGAATATTTATAGCCATATATCTTTGTCCGTCTCTCAGCTTTGGAGCAATCATAACAATGGACGCGTTGGAGTTATAATAGATCTACAAATCGAACTGAGCGACCAAATACAATATTCAAGACATTCGTAAAACCATGAACTTTACATCCTCATTTGGTTTTAGATCTCAGAAGTGATTTACGTTCAATTTTTAGGAATTGCAGGAACTGTCTGCATGGAAACATACTTATTTTTAATGAATTCATTCTAGTATGTATTTATCTTCATTATATTGATAATAGAGAATTTTAAACTCCATTAGAAAGATAATTACTAATAATTAATTATTGAAGAGTGTAGTGGGGTTGTTTCTTTTCCAAATCAACGGATCTAATCTATTTTCCTCTTGTGTCATACAAACTCTTCCCTGACTGTGGCATGCCGTAAATGAAGCATTCGCAATTAATAAATAGAATAGTTGTTCTACATATATCTAAATACCCATATATCGACAAATCCAGCATCTAAAATTTATTTTAACCAACTTACAGGAAAAAAAAATATTAAATATTCGTCAATGTTTCGATTTATATATTTATAGTATATGCAATTGATTGTCTTCGCTCATAATATAGGAAATTCCTCAAAAAAGCCTAAGGCCAAAATTTTATCTTTTAAATTAATAAAAAAAAAAAATAAATAAAAATGGTTGGCTTTAAATTTAAATTGTTTGCAATAGACATAAAAATGTTGTTCATATTTATTATTTTAATTAGTATGTCCACTTTGCTTAGCTTAATGCCTTGGTGCTGTCTTACGAATATCTTAAGCGCTTTTTCTTTTGGCTTTTAACTCATGGTTATCACAAAAACATTTAGCCAAGCTCGCCCACACAAAGGCGACATCAATGGCTGCAATAACAACTATTGCTGAGCTAACCAAAATAAGAAAACACACAACGGCACATTGCGGCTTGCGTTAATAGCCATAAAGAGTCAATTCAGCTCTCGCAGCAACTCCACAAAAAATATATATATACAAAACTAAAAGCTGAAGAGAAAAGGTGCCGAGGCGCGTAAACTAAGCCATAAAATTATGTTTAACACACCCTCTGACGGAGCTGTGAACAGCGCAAAATGCGTAGGATAAATCCGTAAACTGTTGTTGCTGTTGTTGTTGTTGTTGTTGTTGTCGCTGTGCTGCTGCAGCGACAATCGACGACGAGTTGTTAGCAATTTTTCTTTTTGGCACTTGCGACAAACGACAATTAAAATGCAAACAAATTGAATGTGTGTGTGTGTGTGTGCGTGTGTGTGCAGAAGGTCTGTCTAAGTGTTTTACGCCATAAAGTAGCGCACTTAACTTGGTCTGCAACAGCAGCAGCAACAATCAGAGCAACAGCTACATCGGCAACATTGCTTTTGCCGCTGCTGCTGCGGCTGCTGCGCACGCGCGCAACATTTTTGTGCGGCTGAAATGCGGCGAAAGTTGGCGTGCCGTTATTTTAATTGCAACATGTTGCCCGGTAATTTGTCTGCACTCGTAAATGTTGCGACGCTAATTGCCCAGCAAAGAGCACAGCAATACATTGTAACAACAATAGCCAGCAATGGTGTGGAGGCAGCAACGGGAAGCGGGGGCAGCGAGTCGTTTCCTAGACAATTGTGTGGCAGCCGAAAATTGATTTGAGTTCGACTAGTGTTAACGCCCTGAGCCACAACTTAGCTAATCAAGTGCAGACCGCCCTCAGGCACACATTAACCTGTCAACGTGGCCAGGTTTGCAACACATTTAGTGAAGGCCGCCAGGCTGAGGACCGGGACCGGGTCTGCGGCCACGTTCGCGTCCGTGAAACGAAATCAAAATCAAAATCTAATCTATAAGTAGTAATCAAATTTGTGCTTGCAGCCAGGCTGCCTGCCGCACAGCCCGTAATTATGCAACACATGTTCAGTGCAACAATTGGCCATAATTTAGTCAAAGGTAATTGAGTAAGCGCGGCCAACGCCACGCCGTTCCGCTTAGCCTATCATTATGCAGCACAATTTCCAGCCGGGAAGCCCCCAACCCTTGGCAGAGCAGCAGCGCACGCATTCCGGCAGTCGCCCTGATTGAGAAAGCCTCAGGAATTCCGCTTGCTGGCGAGCTGGGCGCCTTGTTTATTTATTTCTAGTTAGACGCGCATTACCTCGCCATAGCTACTTAATTGCATGGCTGCGCTCCTTGGGCATCTGTGGGCTAAGCGCGGCTGCATTCCGCTGGTGTGATATGCAGGCCGCAAGATTCTGTGAGCCACCGAGAGTATCCTTGGGGTAATTGCAGTGTTTAATGATTGAAAAGAAGTCAACCTGAGCTAAGCACAGATATGGAGAACGATTGAGATTGCTCTTTAATTTGCGGAAATTGCCACTGCCAGAAGTGATTTTACAGTAGCCAAGCAGCTCTGCAGCAAGCAACCAACAGTGGCTCGCGGGCAGACGCTCCATTCGACTGCGAGTCTAACCTTTCAGCTAGAGGAGCTTCTGAATTTAGCTGGCATACTTTGCTAGAAAATGTAGTTGGTTATTCATTTGCTTATACATCTAGTCTCTAGCCAGCTCTGACAAGCTGCAACCTTCCCCTTTTCAGACCCAAGCCCAAGCCCAAATTAGCAACAAGTTGCAGCTGGCGCTCCCCCATAAACATTTTGGCAGCAGCCACAGCCCCGAGCTGGTTTTGGGAGCATTTAAAGCAACTGCTATCCGATCTCCGGGCCATATTTGTTGAACACTTCACTTCATTTGTGCCACTTTATACACCTACAAATGTCACTCAAAGCAAAAAACATGTTAATTTACGAAATAGCAAAACTTAAAATACTTTGAAAAGAAGCAAAAAACAAGAAAAAACAAAGCAGAACAACAACAATGAGAAACAAAGCTGGCCAAAAAAGGCTAAAACTGCAGCCAAATGGAGAGCGAAAAAATCAAACGGCGACGAGATCACAAGTCACGATAATGATAAATCGCAGCTAAACATTTAGCCGGGTTACCACTGCCACAAAAGGTCGAGGGTGGATACCAGCTACAACAACAACAACAACAACAACGACAACAAAATGTAGTTGCAGTAGCAGGAAATTTTTATTTACTCATTGTACAATAAAGAAATAAATAACAACAGAACGTCAACAGCAAAAAATGGAGTAGCTAAGCTAGCAGCAACAACAACAACAACAACAAAATAAGGCAACGTGTCACAGTTCGTGAAATAACAATAGTTCACAATCGGCCCCAGTGGCTGGAAGATCAGAGCGAGACCCAGTGCCAAAGCTCAAGCCCGGCCAGAGCAAATATCTTCAGCTTCAGAGCAACTTTAGAGAGTGAGATCAATATCTCAATGAGTTGACGATTGAGCCGGAGCTGCCGAAAAACCAACTCCATATCTGGGGGCTACGAGCTGCCTTGTCATTCGATTGGCTTCTGTGCTGTCTCCGCCGTGGATGGAGCGGCGGGAGGGCGGTCAGAACTGGGTCCATTGCCTTGGTTTATGTTTATTGCTATTGTTGTCATAATAGCAACAACTTTTCGCTTATGCGATAAAAAAATTTATTGAAAAAGTTTTTTTTTTTTTATGGCGTGCATAAATTATGAGTGTTTAGTTTAATGCATTTTCCGTAAAAGGTCAACAGCAGCAAACGAAATTAATTTTGTTGTTTCGATTTCTGTTTCGTTTTAAAGGTATTTTTATTATTATTTTTTTTTTATCAACATTTTTGAAATTTGTGTGATCTTTCAGCTTCTGTTGCTGATTATTTTATTTTTTATTTTTTGCTTTAAGCTTAGCTGCGTCACGATGTAAGCGACCCAAATTGAGAGAATTACTCTATTCAGATTGTGATAAAAAGTTCATTGGCTCCAGAGCGTGCAGATCGAATATTAAAGCGTGAACTTGATAAGAGCAGATTGTTTATATGAACATCCCAAATTGATATTTGCTTTACATCTGAACTAATTAATATCAGAAAAGGATTGCATCAACTGACATACTGTATCATAATCATTAATATCAAGTTCGATTCTAAAATTCTATTAAAAAAAAAATAAAATAAAATTTTGCTTGATATTAGATGTTAATTCTACTTTTGGCAGAGTATTGAGTAGTTGGTAAGCAAATCTAACTTTTATATTATTAAGATATCAACTCTTGCCATTCAGCCTCATATTTCTATAGCTCAAAGAATGGAGCTAGGTCAAATGGATAGTAAAATCTCGTCACGATTTAATTAAGTCTCCCTCTTTCTCACATTAGTTTTTTATCTATATCCAAAATAATGCTTAATCGATATCTATATGATTTATACATATTGGTTTTATTTAGTGAATGGAAACTAAGCCGATCGGACTTAAATGTGATAAACTTGAGATATCGCTTTCCTAAAATATTTTATATTTAACGACAACCTTCTTTCTACAAATTAAAGCTGTCATAGTACTACGAAGACTATAATTATTACAATAGTAATCTGAGGCCTGAACTTACTAAAAGCTCATAGCAGAGAACTAGACTAAAATAAAGACAAATTAAGGAATATTTTCAGAGATCAGTTGTTAAGATAACTCCCAAAAAACAAAAATAATTTCCCAATAGATATTCTTGTCTTCTGTTCAGCTTGGCGTGCTTTATTTGTTTTGGTTTAATTATTTAATTTATTTAACGTATTTAAGCTATTTTTGTATCTATTTCATTCAGTTGAGTGACAATGTTTATCTGAGCTCGCTGTTAAGCTGCATTTCCGATTCGCTTATCGACTTAATTTATCAGCGACAAATTCACTAATGCTGCTTGAAAATATCAACAAATCGGAGCAAAATAGCCGCTGCCAACATTTGCCAGGAAAAATCAGTTAACGCTAATCACAAAATGTGGTGCGAAAAGCGTCCAAATGCAATCGCTGGCGACAGATAATCAATGCAAATTCACACGTCTGCAGGGAGGAGCGGCTGTGCCGCTATGCAGTCGGCTAATGGGGCTGATCGGATAGGTGTCAAATCAACATACTCTGCAAAGGTTGTCAAGTTTTTTGCCCGCCATTGCCCCGCAGCTGTGGCACTGAGGCAGCGAGGCAGCGTGGCAGCGTGGCAACATGGCCAACAGCTGGCAACATGCATACAGAGTGCATATATTGCCGGTTAATTTATGCTACGACATTTGCATAGCGTTGATTACAAAAATGCCAAACGATCCGCCCCCTTTCTCTGGGGTACCGATCCATGTGTAGCAGCCAACCGACAGATTGCATTTTGCCTGCTGGTAACACTTTACGCCGTTGCTGTTGCTGTTGCAGTTGTTGCTGTGTTGCATCTAGAAAAAATAAAAATACCAAAAATGTGTTGAAAACATTTTGACAAGCAGATATTTGTTGCTGTTTGCGGGTCGTTGTTGCCGCTTGGCTGTTGCCTGTTTCTGGTTGCCTGTTGCTTGTTGCCAATTCAATCATGCGAAAGAGCATGCTAGGTCAAATGCCACTAATGAGTTGCCCCACACGCAGCTCGTCTGCAGCCCCAGCAACAACAACATCAGACATCAGACATCAGACATCAGACAGCAGACAGCAGAAGCAACAACATGATTGGCACTCAAGGCTATTTTATCAATGTGATAGCCCAAGATGTTGCTGGTCTCTATGTGGTAATTGCAGCATCATCTTGAAACCTTTTTCTTACCCAGCGAGCCCCAGCAAGCTAGTTATACAACAACAGCAGCAACAGCAACAACAATAATATAGCCATTGCTGATGACAATCGCATAGATCTGAAGGACATAGGGGGTCTTGCCCGAACAGCGATGAGTTGAAAAGAGCAGCTGCTTAGATTTATTGGACATAAGTAGCAGTGAAATGCGATTTTTTTCTGCTCTGTTCTAAGTTATTGCCCACATAATGCTGCCATCCGGCAGCAGTAGCAGCAGCCAGCGACAACAATGGTAGCTGCAGCAAAAACCTTTGCAAGCTGCTGACCACTGCCGGGCTATGCAGATAAACATCATTCATTTAGCGAGGAGTTTGTTTATGCCAACGCTGATAATGTCGACAAGAGTGCTTATTACAGCGCATTAAATATCAGTTTATCGGCAATTATAAAAGCATATAAATACTGACCTAATGCGAAGGAGAAGGGCTGTAAGTAATGATAGCTCTTGGACCTTACTCTAAATCAGTTCGATGACTTAATATCCAAGCAAAACGTTGGCTATTGTCTAACGAGACAGCATGAGCATCAAGAGACAGAGCAGAGCGACATTGCTGCTAGAGCTTTGCATTCGCACATTTGGAAAGTTTGTGGTGGGAATGGTGGCAGCATAGCAACAGCAACATTAATAACAAGCACTTGACTCTGCAACATCTGCAGTATGCAGTGTGTAGTATGCAGTGTGGAAAACAATTTTCATCTGCGCAGCAATAACTCAGCTCATTGTCAGCGGCGGCGACCCACAGGCTAACCCCGACACATCCGTATGGACGGAAGACTCCACATGTGCCGGTCTCGGTAGTTGGGCAGGCGTTGTTGGGGGTCAGCTTGGAGCATTTAAAGGCCACGCGGCCGTTGCGGCAATTTGTCAATTTCATAATTTCAACGGCACGCGGCCCGAAAATAACCAACTCCAGCTCTAACTCCGGGCGGCCCCACACTTGGCTGGTCGGCTCACTGGCTTACTGGCTCGCTGGCTGACTGGCCATAAAAATAAAGAAGAGAGAAGTACTTGGAAGGAATGAAGCCACGGCTCAATGGAGGCCAAGTCGAAGGCCAGCGCACCAGAGTCACATGTGAGAGTCAAAAGCCAGACTGCTCCCATATGCATTTAGCAGCTGCCCCTGCTGCCCCTGCTACGCCAGCTGATGCTTCATTACGGATGCGGGCCACTTTTATTGGAGCTGGTGCAACATGTTGCTCGGCACTTGCAGTTGTCGTTGCTGTTGCTGTTGCTATCGCCGTTGTTTTAGCTGTCGTTGTCGCTGTTACCCGTGTCATTGTTGCTGTTGTTACGTTGTTGTTACGTTGCATTAGAATAGGGCAACAAATCATCTCCATTAACCTAAACAAAACTGCGCAGACAATCGCGGAACGTGCATCTGCAGCACGCCAATGGGAGAGAAACCCTGAGCTTCGACTCCAGCTCTGCCCTGATGGTGGTCTACAAAAAGCATTTGCAACAGCAACAGGCCGTCACAAATAACAACAGCAACAGCAACAACAACAACTGAGGCATAAAACACATAGCAAAGGTGGTAAAATTGGTGTCACTTGTCACGTAGAACGTTAATTGTGAAACGGAAATGCTGCTACGTGCAACGTGTTGATGTTGTTGCTGTTGCTGTTGCTGTTGCTGTTGCTGTTGCAGTTGTAGTTGTTGATGTTGCTGCGCCTGGCACGCCTTGCCAACATGCTGCAACTTCAACCTGGCTGCATAATTCTCGTCTTTAGCTCGTATGCTCCTCTCTCATTTGGCAGCGAACTCGTTGTGAAAATTGAAAAATTAAATCAAGATACCGTGAACTATGTCACGAGTGCAATTCTCAAACATCGACCGCCCGCCGATCCCCGATCGCCGTACTCCTGGGCAAACACCTAAGACCCGCATTGACATTTGCATATTTTTCGGATAATTGAATTGTTGCCCAGCAAAGAGCAAACAACATTTATGCGGACACTCATGATACCAACCGTCGCTGTCCGAATGACAATTCGCAAACGTAATAAAAATGCAAGTGTTTCTCCGCCGCGGAATTCGTGGCGGAGTAACCAAGGCAGTTATTCAACGTCCACGTCAGACCAACTGTCATGTGAGGGCGCCGTAGGCAGCAACTCCAGCAACTCCAGCAGCAGCAGCCGAGCATAAGAATAGAGCGAAGCACAAATACTCTTTAGATATTGGCTATGAAGTAGCTGACCGAAAATGATGGCTGATAGACTCTACAGAGCTTATACGATATCGATTTTTAGTCATTTAACACAATTGTTTTCATGAGATTAAGAAAAATTAATAACTAAAAGCGAATGTGGAAGAATGTCTAGAATATTCAATTGGCTTGGATCTCTTTATATTTGATCAAAAAATTAGAAAATTTACAGCATTAGATAGCTAAAAGTATAAGATATGTTTAAAATTAAAAAATGGAATCTAAATCTATTATTGTGGAAATTAAAAAAAACAAGTAAGAACGTTGCAGTCGGGCGTTACCGACTGCGGAATACTCATTCACATCCCATCAACAATTTAGTAGTTAAGTTTCGTTCTAGTACTGTAGAATATACAGGTTTTTCCGATTTGCCACGCCCCAACTGGGCGTAGACACCTCATTTTTGGTCGGTTTTTAGAAAGAGATAACGTTACCCTAACTGCAAAGTTTGAATGCTTACCCTAAAAAAATGTGAAAATTACAGGGTATTTTTCGATATGCCACGCCCCTAAAGAGGCGTAAAAATTATTTTTGGGGAATCGATAGAGGAGGCTACCAGTAACTCAACTATCCAAATTTGAAGCTTCTAGCTATTATACTTTAGGAGATATAAACTTTTGCGGTTTGCCACGCCCCCTGTGGGCGGACATATATCCGACAAAACTTTTTGGTCTTGGGTGATCAGTCCGAGTATATATACAAAATTTGAGGTCTCTTTCATCAATAGTGTCAAAAATATAGGAGAATTTAAAAAATCACTATATCGTAGACTTATAATTTATCTTCAGACTTTATAGAATCATACCATTAGCTGACGTGCAAAATTTCAGCATTCTAGGTTTACAACTTTAGGAGATACAGTTTTATCCGATTTGCCACGCCCCCAATGGGCGTAGATATATCCGCCATAGCTCGTGATCTTGGGTGGTCAACGCGGACCTACATACCAAGTTTCAGCTTTCTAGCTCTTCAACAAACATGATTTCTCGTATATCGGAAAATGCATTTTCCGATTTGCCACGCCCCTAGTGGGCGGATCGGGAAAATTTTAACACTTTATAAATCGGAGATATACACGAGTATGTGTTCCAAATTTCAAGTCTCTAGCTTCAATAGCGCCGAAATAGATTGCGTTCATACGGACAGACGGACAGACGGACAGACGGACGGACGGACAGACGGACGGACAGCAAGACGGACATTGCACAAAATCAATATACTGATTCACTTTCGTGAATGAGTATAAAAATCTGTATGGAAAAACATTTTCTAGTTATTAACCAAGTATAGATCCCAAAGAATGGCTATAAAACCATCGATAATGTCTTCATTTTAGATACTGTCGATAGGAATTTAGGATAGGAACTCCTAAATCAAGCTGTCATGAATATGAAAAATTTTAAATAAAATTTATTTTATATATGAAATTCTAATGAGGCACAACACTTGCGATTATTAATTTAATCAATGATAAGAGTTTTTTTTCAATCATTCGGCAAGTAAAATATAAAATATCCACATTGAAAAAAATCAACAGATCGCATTAAATATGCAAAATTATTAGTTATTGATGGTGACATCTTTGATCTTAACTGCTCTGCCGGTGCTCTGTGTTGCATACTTCATTTCTGTGTTGCTATGCCCTTCGTGTAGGGTATTAAAAACCAATCAGAAACGCAAAAATCTCTGACAACGTAACTGCAGTTGGCGTTGCACAGTTGCGCGATTAGTCGCGTGGGCGAAAGCGCAACATGACGGCCAACAGATATTTGGATTGGTATAAAAGGCGATGGAAGGTGAGAGAGGGATAGAGAGGGGGGAGTGGATAGCGCTTAAACGGCCGCCGTCCTACGGCTTCCAACTTGGCCAAGTTGGCAACGGCTACGCGCGGGCTTTGTGATTGGATTTATGTTAATTTCTGACGAGATTTGTGCAACGCTTTTGGCTGCCGTTTGTTGCCGCAGTTGCAGTTGCTGTTGTTGCTGTTGCTGCTGTCAGCTGGCGACTGCAAGTTTCTTAAACTGTTTTGTGTGCGTAATTAAATGGTGACATTTTTGATTGCAAAGTGTTTAGCCATGGAGGCAGCTCGCCGTACCAGCCGCATGGCATTTAATTGTGGGCCATCAGACATCTGTCTCGATATCGGGTTCCCAGCTGCACCCAGGACAACAAGTTGTTAGGCTTCCATAAGTAATTTGATGCATAAGCCAGTTTAAGGCGATAAGCCAATTGATGTTTGGCACACACAATTGATGTGGTATTTGGCAAAGTTTAGCATGAATTATCTGTAAATTATTATTTTGTCAAGCATTCGTTATTTATTATACTCCTATTACTTCTATTTTAAGCGACCCCAAAAGATACCTGGAAACATTAGACATCGACATTTACGAATGCGTTTATCAGATGCAAACCTGAAAAATAATAATAATCAATAATTACTAATAAAAAATGTACACAAAATAATGTTTATTTTAATAATTTTGGTAAAGACAGACTTTGATTATCTCATGTCTACAAGATCTATGATTAAATATCAACAGGGAAGGTTATATGCACTTATTCCAATAAAACTAAAAATATGTCGAGCCTTTCTAAAAATTAAACAGTATAAAAATATATATATAATAATATAATAATTTTATAGTAAATTATTATTATGTAATATATTAGTTTCATTTTAATTTTATAAAATATTATTTACATTGTTATATATTAATATTTTTTTTTACTAATTATACAAGTGATAAATATTTAAAATGAATAAAAAAATAAGAAATGTATTTTACATTAAATATATACCTGAATTACAGAAAAGTATACAGATTATTAGATTAATCTAATTAGCAATTGAGCATGCATTGGGTAGAATTGATGAGTGGTTCAGACTGAGATTTAGCTTTCGTAAAATTGTTGAAAGTCTTTTAGCACTATGTTCATTTGCCGCATATTTAAGCAGATGCCTTGTGACTCGGCAGTTAGTCAGCCTGCCACCTGCAATAGTCACTTCACTTCACTTCACTTCACTACACACGGCAACCAGTATAATGTGAGCTCTGCAAATGCCACACGCACACAGGCACACACAGAGCTATGCCCAAGAGCCAAAGCCAAACTGTCTCGTCTGTTCAAAAGCTGGAGCCGCACTTGCATTGTCTGACGCACTGGCTCGAACGCAGTCCCAGTTGCAGTACTCCGTCTCCATCTCCATCTCTCTCTAGCTCTCTCTCTCTCTCTCTCTCTCTCAGTTGCCAGCTTTAGCAGCGTTGGCATCGCATTACATGGCAACAATTTTGAAAACAATCAACAAATAACTTAAAATAATTTTCTAGCCATTTGTGTGCAAGTTGAAGTTTTTACGATTGCGGCGTGTGGCTTTTTGTGCTCTGGCCCCACTGGCCCCTCTGGTCTCCTTGCCCCCTGCACCTTTCCAGCTTCCCCCCTTCTCAGCTGCCGCTCCAGCCGCGGCGATCCATTGGCTGGATCTTTGGTAATGCCCGAGGCCGAGCCTGAAAAGTCGACGGTTTTGTCAGTTCTCTGTTACTCTAATGGGTCTCATAATTTTTGAATTATGCAGTTGTTGTAAGGCTTTTTTCTCTCTTTGCAGCTTTACTTATTTCTTTGGTCTGACAATACATAAATTTGTCTTTGAAGTGGGCCCAAAAGGCCGACGACAACATTGACGGCAGATTGGCGAGAAAACCATTGTTGTTGCTGCTGCTGCTGTTGCTGCTGCTGTTGTTGTTGCTGCTGCTGGCCGTTGTTGCTGGTGTTGTGGCAATTGCAACTGGCCGATTGTTGTTGCAGCTTTTTTGATGTGCCTTGTGTCATTGCTTGATTAGTTTTTAATTGTATGATTTATGGGCAATGCCATTTAATTCGCATTGCACAAAACGTTTGCCTACTCTGTTAACTAATGCTAATGCTAATGCTAATGCCTCGCCACTTAATTGAGAAATTAGCATTAAACATTTCTTCCTATCGGCCGCTCATCTAACCAACCGGCTAAGCAGTTGGTTGACCCGTCACACGGCTCTGGCTTAGTCAATGCACATCAATCTCTGGGCCATTTATAATTTGCTGATTTATTAAGCAAGCGGGCACGAAGCGACATTTTGCTTTTAACAAATATTAGCATAAGATATTTGCGCATTGCCCGCGGCTGCTGCAGCTGCTGCCCACACGCTTATGAATCTGGCTGTGATCGCAGCAATTTTGGCATTTGCCGAGATTTTCTCACAACGCCCACCAACAAGCCCAAAGCTCAGGCTTAAAACCATTTCCAAGTGCTACATAAAGGCCAACAAAATGCAGCCAAATAATGCCCAGCCGGCCTCTGACTTTCCGTAATTTGAAAATTAATAAAGTCGTTTGTTATGCAAAGTGGCAACGGGAGGCAAAGCCGCTGCTGCCGCTGCTGCTGCTGCTGGCGCTGCTGCTGTTATTGTTGCTGTTGCTCTTGCCTATGTAGGTTTTTAGGTGTGTGGGGAGCAACTAGGAGGTGAGGCCTGGCAGCTGTTCTGCATCGTGTCGCAGTGTGAAGCAAATTGTTCACCAAAAACTACTGCAACTTTATTACACACACGGACAGAACTAAGATAAGCTTGTAAGCTTTTTTGTTAGGACTAGGGTCAGATTGTCAGAAGCGGTCTAAAAATAATAAATAATGCATGCGTATACTACGAGTAACCCTCGTTCCATTCGAGACTAAGTTTAATCGAAGGTAACATAAAATCTATAGAATGTTCATTTTAATTTGATATTTTTATAGCTTTTTTATTAAAGTGTTGACAGACTTAAAGAAGATTTATAAGTCATATAAAATATGTACCATAATTACTACTATAAACACTACCATCATAATACCATAATACTGGTATATCATAAAACTCTTTGTATTCCTCGTTTAGAGTCTCTATATATGTATATATCTCATTCTCTTTTTCACTTTATATGTTTTACTAATTTCTCAATAGCTTCCCCTTCTCTCTCTTTCCATCAGTTCTTTGTCAATTTCTTTCTCGCTTTTTCCTGTCTTCCATTCAATCTTTTCACAAGAAAGTAAGCAACGACTATACCTTTGTGATGTACTGTTGTGCTGCTTACCTTATATTATTATTCTATAATTTTATAGCAGTTGAATTGGCGTGGCAGACCCCACAAAGTATATATATTCTTGATCAGGGCGACGAGCTGAGTCGATTTGGCCCTGTCCGTCTGTCTGTCCGTCCGTCCGTCCGTATGTATGAACGCGTCGATTTCAGAAGATATAAGAGCTAGAGACTTCAAATTTTTTTTTAAATGTCCGTAATTACAGCGCGCATATCAAATTTTTAATGTATGCTTATATGCAATTTATACAATTTCGGTTTTTGTTAAAATTTACCCCCCACCCTTAAATTCACCCCCTCACCCTCACTTTTGTAAAAAGCGTATTTCAAATACTAGAGACTTGGGCTTTGGAATATACACACATATTCACCATATGATTACGCTCTAAAAGTTTCATTAAGATCGTATGTCTACAAAAGAAATTATTTAACAAATAAATTCTCATAATATTGCCCACACTGCAGCGCAGCCCAAGCGCAGTCGCTGCTTACTGCGCAGTTAGCAGAGCGCAGGCTATTCATCTATTAAATGTGAATAATGTGACAAAAATGAAAATCTCAATCCTTTCACAAATAACTTTTAGCAAAATGACAACATTAATAGTCAAATATTTGCTAATGGTAGCTCCTTTTGAGCAATGCTTGACTGCAATGGGTAGATTGTCATTCGGCTGAACGTAAATTGCCAGGAACATCTGTTTTTAGTAGACCATTAGCTGAGCTTAGTTCAAGCAGCAAGTGGGCCAAAGCCAATTAACCCAAAATTGTTGGACCCATTACAAGGCTAACCCCAGCAGGCCATTCAATTGCGACTGCGACTGCGACTGAGACTGCAATTGCGATTGCAATTGCAATTGGAAGTGAGTTTGGACATAAGGCAGCCCTGTTCGGTCTCACCGGACAGCTGTGTGGCTCTGTGTGTCTCTGTACGTAGACGTGGACCAGGCCATACCACGCTGCAATCCCATCCAGCGCTCGGTTGACAACCAAGTGCAGGCAAATGTATCATAAATTTTCATATAATTTTTAAGTCTTGTTTGGGAACAACTGCTCGGGCAGGCATACAAGTGCCTTGGCGGCTGCCAGACACTTGCAGCTGTTGCAGACACAAAGCAGCCACAACAACAACAACAAGAACGACCACTTGTAGTTAATTTTTCACAACTGACGGCAAGTTTTGTGCAATATGCTTGAATATATTTCGGGGGTCTGACCTGTCGCCAGGTGCAAGACAACACACAAAGCTGCGCGAATTCAAAGATTTTTCAGACTTTGACTGTTTGTTAATTTTTGTTCTTTTTGTATATTTGTTTTGAGTGTTTCTTTTTTTCGTCTTTGTTGGCAGTCGGTTGACTTTTCGACAGCCACTTAAGAGAGTCAGTCGCAGCGATAATTAATTCTGAACAAAATACGCCAGCAAAGCCAAGCTGCTCACAAATCCGGTTCAATTATGGCGACCGAAAGAATTTCCTAGGGGGCTACACAGAGATTTTTGTCGAATTGGAGCAGTTCCATTTCGCATAGGCAGCTGCTGCGGCTACTGCTGCCCACCAGGGCGGCACCAACTGAACTCAACTGAACCGATCCGAACCAAACTCAAATGCCAATGCAGTCGGCGTGCACTAAATTCTCAGGCTTGTTAATTGCTGTTGTCAGTTTCTGGGCTATTTATAAATTGTTGTTCGCCGAGGACATGCAGGTCGCTGCATACTTCAGTATCCAACCGCAACATGTGTGCGATAAAAATAATAATAAACAAATAAATAGTGAGAATATGAGAGAACATGATTTCCAAACAAGATACAACATTTATAGTCGGATTAGATTTAGCTAGCAGACAGTATAACCAGCAAACGAATAACACCTAGTTACTGATGCATCACTATGAATACTAAAGATTGCAATACTATGGGTAAATTATTTATCAAGTGAAGGTTTACGATTTTCAGTCCATCTCTCTTTTATCTGTGTGTTGCTTAACCTACATTGTCAGAAAATGTATCCAATTATTTGAAAAACAAAGACTCTTCATACCTAAAAGTATATTTACTACTTATACTACTATATACTTTTACAATGTATATTCTTTTACAAAATGTATATTCTATATACATATATGACAAATCTGCAACAGAATGTAAAAGAAATTTGCATAATCATAGTTTAAACGGTAAAAGATTTCTCATATGCCCTACACAATTCACAGCTATAGTTAGGAAACTTGAATTGGCTTTACAGAAATTGTAGATTGAAATGCAGTTTGATTTGTGCATTGACTATTCCTAGATTAAATTAACATTTCCAACAAATCGCAGCTGTTAGTTATCTCGCAGCTGAAGCATTGGCAACCTGCGATTACGGTTCACAGTTAATAACCAACTCTTTTGGGGTGTTGAATTCCAAATTACTGGAATGGAATCGTCGAGCTGCCGCCTCAGCCAGAGTCCAACTATATAATCTTGTCGCATATATCAAAAATAGTTGTCTCTGCTGTTGCTGTTGCTGTGGCTGTTGCAGTTGCTGTTGCTGCGGCTGCCGTTTATTAAAACCAAATTAAAATGCAGTGAGCCCCGAGGGCTTATGGCCTCAACGCTGACCACCCATAAACTAAGCGAGGCGAGCGCAAAAAATAGTTGAGGCGTTAAATGAAAATCGGGTAAACGTGTCGGCCATGCCGTGCCATGCCCCTACGTTCCCTCGACACATTAAATACGCATTTGTTATGTGTTGCAAGTTGGAGTGGAAACATTTTCATTTATTTTCTTGCTGCAGGCTGGCCGTCGTATGAAAATGTAATATTTCACAGAATAAAATAACAAAATAAAGGAAAACATTTATTAATTATACAGAACACGAATATCTACTATTGAAAACTGAAATAGAGTCATTAAATGTCCAATCCCAGAGTTTAATATAAGAGTTTTGGCCACTTAACAGACATATACTTACAAGGTATCTTACAGTCGTGCATTGTTAGCTGCTCTTAGTTGGGTAATCTCATGCAGCCCGCACTTCACCTCTGATAATTCGGCATTATTACTCGAGGCAATCTTTTTTCTGTTTTTGTTTTCTGTAACAATCGTAATTGCAGTTTCTGATCCAACATCGAAATGTACTTTTAAAAGGCGCCCAGAAACAAGCTCAATGTTTTGGGCATCGGGTTGGGGCTACCGTTATGTTCCAATCGAGCCGCAATGAATGACAATTGTTGCCTCGCCCGATCCCCGTGTCCGAAGTGACGCACACGACCAAAACAACTGTCTGTCCAACTGACTGACTGACTGACTGACCGAGTGCATTCGGTTTTCATTTGTGGGGGCGCACGTTTAAAAAGCTCCCCAACCCCCTGGACACACCCCCTCGGCCGACCAGTCAGCAGCTGCTGCCTCCCTCGGTTCTGGCCAATTTTCCTTCTATGTGGCGCACGTGCCACACGAAGCAAATTGATTTTGCCAGTAGGTGGAAAATAAAATTAACTTTGGGGGCTTGCGTTTGGCTTTGTTGCTCCATTTGGCCGGACAACGGCAATCGTCCAGTTAAATGAGTTTCGGCTTTGAAATTAGCTAGATTTAAATTTGAATTTGTATTTGATTTGCTAATGCTGAAGTTGGCGTGGGTCTATCTGTCTCTCGGTCTATCTGTCTCTCGGTCTATGGGTCTATGGGTCTGCGGGTTTCTTGGTTTCTTGGTGTGTTGGTCTGTTGGTCAAGATCTTGGCCCGTACGGCTGTCAGTCAGTCACAGTCACTGGTAACTCAGAGCCGAGTCGGTGACTGGGACTCGCTTACAAGGCGCCTGCGGTTATATTGTGCGGCTTGATTTATGGCAAGAGATTGGCCAAAACCACCAACAACTCGCATTCGCAATTGTATAAGCATTTTTCAATTCAAATGCTGCACATTTAGTTCAATCTACTCGCAAATATACATTAGTTTATTTTTTTTTATTGGCTTGAAAATATAACTATTTTTGACTATTAATTTTCGTTGAAATTTCATGCATTTGTAATTGATATATTTTTAAACATTTTTCCAACACGTTTTCGAGCGCCGATTCAAAAGACTTAGGCAACGAACTTGCCGTGGCCAGCTCTCGGCTCAAACCATGGAACCATATAAACAATGTCCGTCGAGACGTCCGTAGTTGGTCGTTCGGTTTCGTGTCTCTGCACAATTATCAATTACTCCAATCACTTTTATGTCACATGCAAATGCCACTGGCCGCCAAAGCCAATAATAATAATAATAGTATAGTTAGAAGTTGCTGTTACGCCCACTTTGCCCATTTTGCAAGTATTGCTGCCTCCATTTGGGCATTTGGCATTAATTAGCCAGCAATTTTCGCTGGAGGCATTTAATTTCTGCTGTTGCTGTTTTATTTGATCTGCCAGATTACCACCCACAGACCACGGTCGAGACATTGGAGACGTGGAAGGTGTCGTACAAAACAAATAACACGCTAAAGATCAATTAGACACGAGCAACAGACACAGACACAGCGTGAAGCAACTGGAGCTACCCGTCGATTGACTGCGAACACGATGTACTCGCATTGGCCTAACCAAATGCAAGTCGCTGCCATACTAATTGCAGTTACATACCAGGTAGGTACTTGGCAGCTACTCGCTGCGAGAACAAACACTTGAATCACGCTCACCTACTTAAATAAATAAAGCATAAGATTGCACTTAATTATATCAAAGCTCGACCGTTAAAGTTCGCGGAACTGGAAAGGGAGCTCAGGAATATGCATGAATTCTTATCAAGTTTATGTTTGAATGCATAGACCATGAGCCTCAGCTAATTATGCGAAAAGCCCACTTGCTGGTATAAAGAAGGAGAGAATGAAGCGAGAATGAAGTGTAAGCATAAAAGTGAAAAAGTTAACAATCTTCATTCAATTGGAAGCAATGCATGGAAATAGCGCTAGTCGAATGTGTTATTCTCTAAGCTAGCCTTAATTGCATATTATCTCTATAATCTATAATCTCTAAATGAGTAAATAAGAGAATTTCAATATGGCAATTTTTTTTTTTTAATTTTTGTTTTGTTTCTATTAATACTCGAATCTAATTCATGCTAATAAAATATGATAGTTTTACGAGTAACAGCACAACTGGAATATAAATCATCAATATGGTCACTGATGGAAAGCATATTATGGGTCAGTAGTACAATTCTTTATTAAATTGTTATTTACAGCTTATACATAAAAAAAAAAAAAATAAATAAAAAAAAAATTAAAAAAAAAAAAAACACTGAATGCTAGGATTATGATATATTGTTATTAATTTATGTAAATAATTACCCCTACTACTATTATTAACTACTATTATTATTATTATTATTACTACTGTTTTACTATTATTGTAGGACTGCAGCTGTATATAGAAGATGGTTTATAACCTTTAAAACAAGAGATACGTATAGAGAAATACAACCGTGTCTATACTCTAGAAAAGTGTTGCTGATACGATTTGAAGATTTGAATTGAGTACACTCTATACACTTCATACACTCGATTCTTTTTATAAGCTTAATGGCCAAGATTTATTCATGTTTGTTTTCCTTTTTGCACCTTTACCTATTTTCATAATTGAAACAGACTTCTGTTGCTCTTTATTTTAATTTCCCATGGGGGTTTTCCTTCTTTTCTGCATGAAGTTGCTGCAAATGATAGTTAATCATAATGTAAATATACTCCTTCATTATTATTATTGTATTTCTGTGTGCCGTGAGTGTGTGTGTACCTTAGCGTCTTTGTGTGTGAGTGTGCGAAACACTTGCGTTTTGCAACAGCCAGTGGCGATTTGCGAAGCTTAACACTTTTATGGAGATTTCCTGTGCAGCTAGCGAGTGTTAGGAAATTGTAAGCGCTGGTCAAGACACGGGAAACACACTTTAATTGAATTATGTAAGCTGCGCCGGAAATTATAAATGATGTGCCATATTTTATATGCATGCACATTTGAGTCTCGGCCGCATGTTTAATATAGATAGTCATATTCATTATGGGTACGAGTTGCCTGCCCCCAAGCATGAGAGCTGTGCCAATCAAAACCATTTTGCGGCTGTTCTCAAGGTTGTTGCTGTGACTTTCCAATAAGAACTCGCACACACACACACACATTAGTGTGCGAGCAAACACATGTGTAAGCCTATGATTGATTTATATTGTCAGTTGGCCAGGGGGCGGCCACGAGAGTGAGGCGTGGCTCAACGCCATACGAGCATAAATGTGCAATTTGCTAATTGTAACACATAACGGCAATCGTCGCGTCGGTCGCTCTGTCCGTCCCACTGGCCGACTGTCCGCCTATCAATCCCTTTCCCGCCTCTTGCCTTGGCCTTTTGATGTGTCTGTTTGTGCTCGTATCTAAATCAGCGGCTCCACTCGTTAACCGTTTGTCATTGTTGCCGTTGCCTGTTGCTGTTGCAGTTGTTGTTGCTGTTACTGCGGTGGCCTTCAGCAACATGTTGCTGTTGCTGTTGCCGTTGCCGTTGCCGTTGCGGTTCTTTCGCTCGTTTTTCGCATTGATGTTTCAAGGTTGCCCAATTAAAAGTGACATTTTGCAACATAATGCGCCTGCACTTAACATGTTTCTTGTTTTCACGTCTTGTTGGTGGTGTAGCTATTGCTGTTGCTGTTGCCGTTGCTGTTGCTGTTGCCGTTGCCATTGGTAATCGCGTTATTTTCTATCTTTTTAAGGTTGTTGTTTTCCTATGTTTGTTTGCTTTATTGTATGCGGCTGCTAATTCACGCTTAATTTATATAATTGACTTAGATTTCGTAAAAATATACATTAAATTCCAATTTACATTTTAACTATTGCAGCGAAAAAATACAATAAGTTGCCTTAAGGCTATAATTACCTATAATTCACGAGGTACTTAGAGGTGGGTGTTGTGAGGAAAGAACATTATATAATTGCTTTTGCCTGTGCGAAAACAATTCCATGAAACATACTCGTACATGCAATTTGTCAGAGTACTTGACTGAAATACTTAAAATAAATTACTCGAAACAAATTTAGAGCAAACTATCATACAAGTCAACCAAAGAACTATCCATATAAGAGCTTGTATTAGAGGCTTATTTCTATGGCAAAAGTCTTTCTGATTTGTATGTTTCGCACTTCTCTAAAATAGATATTTCATTAAAATGAAGTTTTGAATGCCTAAGATGAGCTTGTATGAGTGACATAGATATGAAAATAATTATATATATTACATATTCCTTCCACATACGCACCTGTTTCTTCTTCACATTTCCCACAAAATTACTCAAAATATTTGTGTGCAATTTACACTATGAGTATTTTAATTATGATCAGCACTTGTGCGTGTGTGTGTGTGCTGGTTGTCTGTGCGGCAAACAACAAATAAATCGCAACACGGCAGACAGTCAAGCAAGCTGGGCAATAATTCATCTTCAGGTGAATGCCACTCGGTGCTGGCTTTCAGTGGCTGCTGCTGCTGCTGCTGCGGATTTGGTGCGAGAGTTTCACTTGTCATAAAAATGCACATAATGTAACAATTTCAAAATGCAAAATATGCGCGTATGCGTGGAATGATTATCACTGCGCTGTCAAAGAGACGAGAACATTAACAACGGCCAGAGCGAGGCTGTCTTCTGGCTGGGATTAAAAAGCTGCTGCTGCTGCAATGTTGGGTAATTATGCGCACAATACGTCCAAGGCAGCGGTAGGTTTCTCCACGGCAACATGTTGCCATTGCATTGTTGTTGTTGCTTTTGCTTTGCTGCTGGTGCTGTTGTTGTTGTTGTTGTTGCTGCTGTTGCTGTTGCGTAAGCCATTGAAAATTGCATTAGAAAAATCACTTTACAGCGGCGGCTACAATTAAAGCGACTAGCATGTTTTTCGCTCTAAGCCGCCTGGGAACCACAAAAGCCGCACTTGGAGCAGCTCGCAAGTCAAGTCATTTCGAGTTGGGGTTGCCTCCATTTAAAGCCGCACATTCGCCGGCTTTGACGTTCTAAAAGTCACGCGGCTTTTCGATTGCAGCCGGCTCAGCACTGTGCGATGTCATGCGTCAATTGATGCCAAAGGGCAACAGATAAAAGCGTATATATGTATGAGTAGATGTATGTAGGAATATTAGTAATTTTTCTGTTTTTGTTTCTTGGCATATTGTCGGAGAAATATTAACTATTGAGCAAGTTTCCGTTGCAGCTTTAGCAATAACAGTAATATCAGACATTCATGTGGATCTAGTTAATCCAACTCATAGGTAGAGACAGATAGACGACAGCGCATCCAAGCCGTCTCACATCTGCGGCTATCAACAATATCTGATGGGGACTCAAATGAACTTTAACTCTATTCCACAGTATGAATAGAATAGCATAAGAAATAAAAATATTTAGATTTTAGATGTATATGATGCTTAACGGACCAGCTTATTAGTTAAGGCTTAGGCTGATGTCAGTCTGGCGGCGATAAGCGATGCGATAATATGGAGCGACAATAAGCGAGAAAGCTCTACATGCAGATTTACATTAATCGCTTAAAACATGTCCGAGTGCAAACGAAGCGAGAAGAGAACCAAAGCGAGAAGTAAAGCGAGTTGCGAGAAAGCATTCAAAATCGTTTTCTCGCTTTATCGCATGATAAAGCTTTTCTGATACGTGTGATTTTGTTGCGTTCTGAGCTTAAATAACCGTTGGTTAGTCGGTGCAATATATTCTTTTTGGCAATTCAAGCAATATTTCTCTCTTTCACTCTGACATGCCATCGCTTTGCAGATCGCTGTGATAATTATCGCTTATAGTATCGCATCGCTTATCACTCTGACATCAGGCTTAGTGTTAGATGCTCGACAGAGTCTAACCCTAAGCCAAATGAGCTGAAACTAGTTGAATTAATTAAACCCAAATACAAATATTGAAAGTGCATATCTCTTGTTTTTGTTATTCAGCTATTTGCATTACCTAACATGTATACTATAGAAAAACTGTTTATAGAATTTGTGAATTTAGAATTATTTATAATTTTTTTTTTTTTTTTTTTTTTTCTTTTAATGAAAAATATTACGCAATGAATGTATTAAATTCGAAATACTCCAGACTTATATCGAATAAATTACTTACTAACTATCCATTCGTTCAGGTCTTGGAGACAGTAAAACTGGGGACTGATGCTGCTGGATTTATTTATTGCGCCTTTTTAGTTAATGCTAGAATAATTCAATAGGTCACCGACGCATTCAAGCAGCCCATATAAATCCTTTACGATCTAAACCTGGTTTTTATATTTATTCGTTTCTGAAACCCCAAACAACTTCAGAACGCTTTGAATGATATCAGGTTTTAAATTTATAGCTCTAAATGACTATTGATAAGATCCAGGTATATAGTCAGACTATAGCGACAGAGACTTATAACTTCATCCATTAGCAATGTGCATGGGTTAACGGAGAATGTATAACGTGAAATACAGCTTCATAAACTTAAAAAAATATTTGTAGCTTAATTCGCATATTGATTTAGCACGGACCCAATAGCTTTTCGCTGCTCTTTTTGGACTCTCTCACACCTGCCTAGTATATCTCTCTCTCGCATACAGATGCTTTATCGCTTTGCTCTAAATGTGTACAATTTATTCGCATTACAAATCTGGGAGGCGATGTTAATCGCGTATAAGCCGCTAGCATTTTTTATTGTTTGTTTTTATCGTTGTTGTTGCTGTTACTGTTGTTGTTGTTGTTGTTGTATCTGCTGTTTGAGCTGTTGCGATTCATGCATGGTCAGAGCGTTAGCTACTTGCAATACCCTTTGGGGCCAGACCTGCAACGAAGCGTCGGCAAAATGAAATCAGCGTAGACAATTTGAGCTATTTTTTACCAATTAAAAAACGGATTCGCCCGACAAGGCTTTACGGCTTTGCCACCACAGAGACCAGGGCGTGCTCCCAGCTGTAAGCATTATAGTTCTTTTTGTTGTTGGCGGCACTTGGGTGAAAAATGCAATTTGCCTCGTTGCACATGCACACTGCATGCTGCATGCTGCATGCTGCATGTTGAACTAGCGGCAAATAGTTGCGTAGGTTTCAATTTATGTACGCTGCGATGGCTGTTTCTTCTACTATTTGGCAATTGCATAAATAAAGGCCAAACGGCATGTTTATTTATCATATTTAAAAAGCAATAAAATGCGTTTCATGTCGACAGCTGAGCATAAATTAGGCTTATGCATTTTTAGTTGTGCATTGCAGGCCCTATAGTGTCAAAATAATTCATTATAATTGCCCACAGATCATTTTTGTCAACGCTTTTTTTTTTTTTTTTTTTCATTTATTTCTTCTTTTTTTTGTGCTCGTTTTTTGTCGTTCGTTCCTCGTCGCAGTGCGTTTCACTGACGTTTTATTTTATTTTATACATATATAAAGTTGTTTTTTATTTTTTCAGATTTGTGAATTTTTTCGTCACTTGAGTTGAGTGAATAATTGCAGGCATGCCATGTTGTTTGTACTAAATTTAATTAATGACGACTTTTATTTATGTTTGCATGCCCAGCCGTCACACAGCTGGTCACATAAATATGGGCCGGCCACTCCCCGAAAAACAACAAAGACGTTACAGTGCCAACTCCTTGGAACAACTTGACTGGGTCACCAAGTGTTATGGTGTCAAGCAATGTTAAAATTCAGATAAGATCTTAAATCTTTTCATAATGTCCGTCTGGAAGGTATACTACTATGAAATAAAATATATAAATCTATTTTATCCTGCAATTAATCACTAAATAATTTATTAGGTTGTTTATCTTCGTAAGCACTATTAAAATGATAATTAAGCACTATTAAAATAGTAATGAGAACATTTTATGATATATTTTGATTTACAAAGGAATATCAGCTAATGTGCCAAAGAATAAGTTAAACAATCTTCTAAAAATTCTAAGCAAAGGCTAAGTTATAATAGACAATTATATACAAATAGTCGTAAACGTTAAATGATAAGCACTTGACATGAAATATACCTAAATACCCTAATGAAGTTAATAGTAAAAAATTAAGAAGTAATCGAGGGTTGCTAATGGTATATATACCCTGAAACCCTAAAATGTTATTCTAATCATGACTGCATTGATTTTAGTGCATAGATACATACATGAATCCACACCACGTTTATATAGCCTGCGCTCTGTTCTCGTATAGTAATACAGCGATACTTGTGGATGCCGCTAATATTGAACAATATTCATGATGAATTTCATTTGTTGTATTAATATAAATAAATACCAACTGATCGATCGTCTAATTAAACACTAGGCGTCATCTGCGATGGCGCTGAAACTATAGATCATGCTGCTGCGCCATCCTACCAAACTAAACGAAACTAACACTGATGTGGATTCAACGAATGTTTTTGTGTAGCTGCGGGCGTTGTTATTGCCAAATATTGATATTTTTTAATTACAACGGAATTTAGATGAAACTTTCATATGATACATTATATTGAAATTTGAGAAATTTAAACAAAAAAATATTCAAATTAGCTATAGAGCATCTGATTTTTCGATTATTCTCGATAAAAAAGTTATCGGACGATTTATCGAAAAAATAAAGCAAACTCGTACTGCGTATGGTACTCACGAGTATGCATGCCAAATTTCAGCTCTCTAGCTCTTATAACTTCTGAGATCGACGCACTCATACGGACGGACGGACGGACGGACGGACGGACGGACGGACGGACGGACGGACGGACGGACGGACAGACGGACAGGGCTATATCGACTCAGCTCGTCGCGCTGATCAAGAATATATATACTTTGTGGGGTCTGCCACGCCTCCTTCTGCCCGTTACATACTTTTTCACAAAACCATTATACCCTGATTTCCCATTTTCAATGGGTTCAGGGTATAAAAATAAATTTAATTTAATACGATGGGTTGCTTATAATGGTATATATACCTTGTATAATTTAATACATGTTTACTCTTAACAAAAATGTTTGACCTTCATATATAATGACAGCATTGATATAGAAGGTTTTAAATATTGATATAGAAGGTGACAGAGTAAGATTACTCGATCCCACAGTTTATTCAGCCTTTAGAATTTTTGTTCTCGTATAAGTAATAAAAAAATAAAAACAATAAAACATCATCATTTTAAGTCATATACCAGGAATAGAGATTAAAGAGTGTTAGGAAACATGATTAAAGACTATCAATAAATCACATAAGTGTATTCCCCAAATAAATTTCGAAATTCTGACGCCATTTATTATGTTTATTAGTATTTATTTAATTGCCAAGTTATTCCTTCATAATTAAATGCCAATCCCCTGAAATTTTAATTAGTTTTACAAATATGAGTATTAGTTTAGCTGTAACGACGGTAGAGCATTCCAATTATGAGCGCTAAATGGCCTGTGCCCATAGACGGTCGACCGCAAAAAGCGATTGGGTTCAACAAATTTTCTAGCATTTGTTGTTATTGTGGGCCATAAAAATGTTAACATCATTATAAAGCTTAACACCTGCAACTGTTCGCAGAGGCAAAGCCAGCTGACCAACAACAAATACCACAACGCACAACACATTTTTTCGCATCTTGGCTTTATCGCTAATCGAACCGAGTTCGGCTAGGCACAAACAACAAGCAATAGTAACAGCAACAGCAACAACAACAACAACAACAAATACAACTAACATCTATAAAATTTTGTCGTGGCCAGCTGTTTCAGCTCACTTTGCATTCATGCCGTCAGTTTCTCACGCTCCTTATTGGATGTGGAACGCAACTGCACGCGAGCAGAGACTGCGGCATCAGCGTCGGGATCGGTGTAGACGCTTTGCGTGGCCGATAGCCGGAGGGCGCGTATTTCCACTGTGCCACCAACGCAACTCTTCTGGCATGTGGCATGTGGCAGTCGCATGTGGCAATTGAGCGGCATAACAGGACAATCACAGAGATGTGGCTGCTGCTGCTGATGCGGCAACTATTCGATTATGCATGATTTAGAGAATGCATAATCTTAGTTCCTTCAATCAATCCCTCAATATATAGGAGTATATGTATAACGTATAAGTATATGTACATGTCTATTTTAAAACATTTAGTTTCTCGCTAGGATATTTCATCTAAATGTATAAATCGAAAATACTTTCTACTAAACGAGTATAAAAATCGAACTTTATTCTGTTTTTAATGAAAACAAGTAAGAAAGCTCCAGTCGAGACTGCTCGACTAGGAGATACCCTGAACCCTCCAAGCTGATATTCTAATCATTCTGCACTTCTTTTATGCACACATACACATGCATCCACTCGCACGCATAAGCCTGCGCTCTGCTAACTGCGCAGTAAGCAGCGACTGCGCTTGGGCTGCGCTGCAGTGTGGGCCATATTATGAGAATTTATTTGTTGAATAATTTCTTTTGTAGACATACGATCTTAATGAAACTTTTTATGCGTAATCATATGGTGAATATGTGTGTATATTCCAAAGCCCAAGTCTCTAGTACTTGAAATGCGTTTTTTACAAATTGGGGGCGAATGGGAAGAAAACACGATAGATTTCATTTGAAATGCTTTTGTTATTATTAAACCAAATTTTAATATATTTCATAGGAAGTTGCGAGCTTGTTTAACTTCTTAAATCCATCAAAATTTACAACTATAGCAAAGGATATATATATTTATATATATTTTTAGTTTATATAATTAATCTAAAAAACATTGGCGCAGTATCGACTTGAGTATTCATTAAGTATTACAAATTCAGTAATCTTTCAAATATTTAATGCAGATATTTATATAAACAATACAAAAAGTTGAATAGGGCAATCCTCACCATTTCATTTTAAAAAGTAAAAAAGTAATAAAATAACTCTCTAAATTATATACACGCGTTTGGCGCTTTAGTTACACATTTTATGTCACTAAAATTAATAGTGTTCAGTTTCCGTTACTTATTCATATCATATTTTTAGAAAAGTAAGTAAAAAACGATTTTGCAATTCAGTTGCATTTTAATTATAGTTAGTTTTACAACAGTTTGTTTTAACGAGAGATATATTCATGTAATTCTTTAGAATACGGTTTACTCCGTTTGTACCTGACATTTCACATCATAGCAAGAAATGCTCACTTACTTAAATAACTAAGTTACAAACAGCTGATTCAGCACTATTTTCGAATACTTTCCCCATTTCACTTCAAAAATAAAGTATAATGCCTGAGTTTCTGTAGTTGTCAGACTTTCGAGACTAGGAATCGCACTTTCATAGCGCTTGAATAATGATGATAAACGTACTTAATTCTGGCTTCTATATAGCGACGTATAGTTGTAAACGTAGTTCGCAATAAAACGATACTGCATCTGGAACAAATATTGCCAGCGAGCTTGAGCTACTTCAAACTCATCGCTTAAATTATCATCGCTTTCTGAATCCTGTTGCTCACTTCCAGTTTCAGCATGTAATTCATCTGAATCATTTTCGCCGTCCGCGGTAAGAGTACTCACAGTGTCTGATTGACTAGCATTGCTATGCAAGTCGTCTGTCTCATTGCCAATCTCTTCATCGTTAGTTTGTTCTTCCTCCACAATTTGCTCTTCGTATTCTTCTCCGTATTCCTCATCGCCTTCATATTCCTCTTCGTATTCTTCTTCCTCCTCATACGCGTTCGGATCTAAAGTAATAGAAGAACTAGTTTCATACTGAGAGGACTCGATACCCGAGGATGCGCTCTCCGTTGATTCCACAAATCCGCTCGATGAATTCGGCTCCAGGCTCTCAGCGTCCACACTATCATTGTCGCTGTTAGCATCGATATCGTGTGCCATTTCGTCTAAGGGCGCATTGGATGCCTCTGAATCTGAATTCACAGAGTACGCCTCTTCAGCATTTCTTTGTTCATCTTCTCCATTATCAGGCGGTATATTTACTTGTTGATTCACGTGTACGGTTAGCTTGTTCAATGTCTCTTGTGGAAAAGAACTCCTCTTTAGATTGCCTAATGGCTGTTGTGGACAAGTTCCTTCTAGCTTGCTCAAAGGCTGTTGTGGACAACAAGTCGCTTCTAGATTGTTCAATGGCTGTTGTGGACAAGTTCCTTCTAGATTGCCTAGCGGCTGTTGTGCGCAAGAAGTCGCCTTTATAATATTTATTAGCCTATTGTAGTTGTCCAAATTGGGAACATACGGCAATAAGGGTTTCTTAACCTCCTTTGACTTGCTATGATCCACATAGTAGAAGTGCCACACTGAATCATATATTAGCTCTACCCATTTGCCAGACAACCGGGAATCCCAATTCTTTCTATTTATAAGAGCTGTTAGGTGTCTTTTAACTTCTTGAGAGTTATCAAACTTTTCCAGGAGTTGAAAAAGTTTTCGTTCCTTTGAGATCACAGTCAGCAGTTTCTAAAAATTCAAAGCAAAACTTATTAGAATTGTTCAAATTATTTTCATAGATGTTCTCACATCCACTTGAAATTTCCGAGGTCGTCGACAAACAAGTTCGTGCAGCTGGCGCAACAGTTTTATGTCATGCGATTCATCTAGCCACGCCTGAATAAGAAAGTTCGTTTTTATACATTTGACAATATAAATGATGGCTTACTCTAAACGCAATTACCTCTGCTTGTTCATCCTCATTTTTACTGTCATTGCCCCAATATTTTAACTTTCGTACGTTGCGCCGTTTATGGTATAGGTATACGTGGCGCCGGGCATTGCGTTGTCGTCGTTTTTGCAATTTTCGCTGAGACAATGCACGTTGCCAGATGATTTGCATGTCGCCTGCCGAATAGCAACTGGTGTAGGAAGCATCGCTATCATAATCGTTCTCTATACTATCGGAAATAATGCTGCTGGCATCATCGACAGTGTTCGATACGCCCTGTGGATGGAGGGTAGTTGAACTGCCCTCTGTAGGTGCAACTAGGCAATAGGTTTTAGTATTAATTGAGTTTGGTGCTGCACCAGGCATTTCTGTTGAAGGAGTCAGCTCTACGAGCTCTATGGTCAATTCCTGAGGTGTTGTAAGTTTCAATCGATCTTCTCCAGTTGCTTTGAGCGGGATGTTGGCATCGTCTATTCGACTTTGTATTATGTTGTCTGAGACATTTTCCTTATTGCTTGCAATAATTGTTTTCTCAATAGCTTGCATATTTAGCTCCTTTTCTTGATTCAACTGAACTGATATAGTCTCACTCAAGACGCTTTTAATCTGATGTTTGGCACCTTGTAAGTCAGTGCTACTTAGAGTTGATCCTGCAGCGTATGGTTCTTTATGCGGAGTATTATTCACATCATTGGATATATTTGGATCTTTCGCCGCTTCACTATGGGCGTTTTGTTTTTGAGATGCATTTTCATCATTTTCGACTGTGATAGTTGCGTTCTCTTCATCAGCGGGACTCTTCCAGCGCTGTTTGATTCGCTTTAGCTCTTTTTCCCCTTGCTCAGATGCCTCCGCTTTGACATAATATGGAAAATCGTATGAATCATAATCCCAAAAATTGAAGCCTACGTGGCTATCTGCCGGAAATTGCAGCACCGACATTCCAGTGCCGGCATCTGCAATGATCTGCTTAAAGGATTGGCACTGTTGTGGCGAGGAAATAAATGTAATGGCAATGCCTTTGGAGCCAAAGCGCCCAGCACGCCCAATGCGATGCAAGTAAGTCACCAGATCATTGGGTGGATCCAAGTTAATAACCAAATTCGCATGCGATGAATCAACACCTCGCGCCATTAAATCAGTGGACACTATTATGCGCATTTTGAAGTTGCGATAGGCCTGAATATTATAATACAAATATTAAGAAATAAATAGCTTATTTAAATATTGAATATTTATAATTGGTATACCTGGAATGTCTGCAACCGTTCGCTTTGCTTCATAGCTCCAGACATAAGTTCACATTCAATGCCATCCCGTTGCAAATAGTTGCGAAAGGAATCGGCGCGACTCTGCGAGCTGGCGAAAAGTATAACCTGGTCATAGGCCACTTGGGTAATTATCTTCTGCACCGCTTTCAGCTTAGACATCATATCCTGCATGCTGTTCACTTGTGCTGGCAGTTCATAGACAAATTGCCGAACGCCCACCAGTACGGTGGCTCGCTCGCTGTTAGAGACCAGCACTGGCTTGTGCATCAACTTGGCAAGACGCTCGTCTAGCGCATTCGGATAGGTAGCGCTACAGGCAATTATTTGAATCCCGGGCTGCAGCGATGCAACGAGCGCTTGCACATCCTTCTGCAATGAATCAGTGCAATACAATTGGTCTGCCTCATCCAGCACGAGCAGCTTGACTGCCGACGTATTGAATACGTTGTTCTGAATGAGATGAAGCAGACGACCTGGTGTACCCACTATAATCCGCCCTCGAGCCATGCGCATGCGATCTCGCTTCACATCTGTGCCGCCAATGAAACTAACACACAGGTAAGCGTTTCTGTTGTGCAATTTGTTCGCCAAGCCGTTAACAGTGTCCTCCACCTGTATGGCCAGTTCACGAGTTGGCACAATTATCAAAGTCTGCGGACTGGCCACCGACTTATCTATCTTTTGTAATGCGGCAAGCACATAAATCAAAGTTTTTCCCGTTCCACTCTTTGACTGCACCAACAGATCTAAAAAGGACATTGATTGTCATATACATTATAAACTATTAAATTGAAGTATTACCCATTCCAGCTATCGCCATGGGAATCGCCGCTGCCTGAATTTTAGTTGGCGTCAAAAATTTGTGGCCCTGCAGGCATTTTGAAAGACTGCGATTCAAATTCAGTTGCTCGAAAGAAAGTGAGCCGGCGGCCACATCACTTGTACGTTGCTCACTATTTTCCAAATCATGCGCCAGTGCGCTCTCCATTTTTGTGCTCGTTACCGCTAATATCTTGCAACATAAACAAAAATGCTGGTGCAAAAACGAAATTCACGCTGCCAAAAAGCCGCCAAGCAACACACACTTAACATATGGTGTCAATCGGCCAGCCACCACAATGCAGGGACAGTTTTAACGCGATACCGATAGCTGAACCAGTGCTGGGTAACTTCCTCAGCGATTCTACAGCTGGCTGCTAAAAATAATAAGACGATTAAAATTGTATTATTATATTATACTTTGCAACAGTTCCTATTAAAAATACGTTTAATAATTTTTTGACATTGTAATACACGATGATTATCGATATTGTTCATTAAATCCAAATGGTGTATACTTCCATCCATTAGTCGAATGCCGAAGACCCTGCATCCAAATGTCGTCACAATTGAGTGTTTTATAAAGTTGAATACCTACAATATTCATATATAAATATGGTATATATAAGCTTATGGAATATGCTTAAAGAAATCTAATATATTTACATACGTGTGCATGTGCATTGTGCATATTGAGAAGAGTTCGCAAGACATTCAAAGTGTGACATTTAAATTTATCGATAAGGACGATAAGTGTTAAATCAGATGGTCAAACATGGAAAGCCGCAAAATAACGGCTTTTATAATAACTGGACCGCCAGGTAAACGCAGAATGTTTGGATGAAAATACGACTATTACTCTAAATTTGTTTCTGTAGGTGTCGGCAAGACAACATTAGTTCGCAAAATATGCAGCGAATTGAGCGAATATTGCAAATTAGCAGGATTCTACACAGAAGAGGTGCGGGCGAGTGGCCAGCGAATTGGTTTCGATGTGGTTTCCTTAAATGGTACTCGTGGGATCCTGGCACGTGAGAACCCAGCGGACAACATACGTCGGCCCAAGGTGGGTAAATATGCTGTTTATGTGGCAGACTTGGAGAATATGGCATTGCCACTCCTAGAATCTGCATTACCCTGGACTTCGCTTTCGTCTTCGGCCTCTCAGCAGCAGCTGATCGTAATTGATGAGATTGGCAAAATGGAACTGTTAAGCAAACGCTTCGAGAGTGCCGTTAATAAACTACGTAATCAGAACCATCCCATGCTAGCCACCATACCTTCTCAAACCCGTCAGCCTATTCCGATTGTCGAAGGTATTAGAAATGCGCCCGACTCGATCGTCTTCCATGTTACCAAAAGCAACCGCGATGGCCTGGTCAACGAAATTACACAGTATATGGTTAAGACGCTTTTCAATTGAAAATAAAATTTGGCCGTTCACATGCACATGCAGCACAGGAGGCGGAAACGAAGTTAACGTAATCATTAGCTTTCTGATTTAAAATCTGACAGTCAGAACTAAAATTTTTTTTAAATCTTGTCGGAAACATTTAATAAAATGTTGTCAAAATTTGCATATGTTTGTTTATTTTTGGCTTTAACCCTTTTGCACATCTGTGCCCATTTGAAGCCCACCATCGAGGCCCATGCGAGCATCAAGACAATCAATTTACGGCTCACGCGTAAACTGAATCTATTTGTGGGCTATGAGTACCATCACTCAATGCTTTGGCAAGCAGTCATGAATTCCTTGCTGTTTGTGTTTGGGGTCTGGCTCTGTCAACGTGAGGTCGATAGGAAGAGGGGTCGCACTATTGAGCAGGAGCTTAAGCTCAATGGTCCCTCTAAGATCTCTGCCGCAACCGAGGTGAAGTTGAATTGGTTGCGTAGCCGAGGGAAGCGCGCCTCCAGTTGGCAGCTGTTCCCGAAACGTATGTTCGCCTGGTTCAGTATGCCTTGGCTGTCGACCTTCCTGTTAAATGAGTTTTGCAACTATGCCCAACTTAATCTGATCATGAAGCACTTTTGCACCTCGACGCCGGAAGTGCTTCTACTCCATGTCCGTGTCCAGCTGCTCTACCTGCAACAATTACTGTCTAGCATTATTGGACCCTACTTGCTGCAATTCACTGGAGCCTTCGTGT
Organism: Drosophila arizonae; assembly: GCF_054131065.1. Classification (NCBI taxonomy): domain Eukaryota; kingdom Metazoa; phylum Arthropoda; class Insecta; order Diptera; family Drosophilidae; genus Drosophila; species Drosophila arizonae. Next base: position 23,346,064 of record NC_142924.1, on the reverse strand, counting down.
CTCTTACTGCGTCCCATGCGAACTACATTAACTACGAGACCAATCTGTTTGTCAAAGAGGATTAAATGGGGCCCGCAAATTCAAATCTTTTGCAAATCGAAATTCTATGTATACTTCGGCTCCTTCAGTTCACATAAATTTACGTAATAAATACGCATTTGACGAGCGCAAACAAATTTTAAAGTATTCTTCCATGTTTTATGAACTTTATTCTTTACCCTATGCTGGCGGGCAGTTAATGCTGGCAAAAGTTTTCGGTCACCAGGGAACTGTCTACTTTTTCTTTCGTAGCCGCAAAAAACTTTCCCAACGTTTTGACAATTATTTTAACATAAACCGAAGGCAGCTGTCTCAACTTGAACAATTCATCTTCATCAGCAGCAAAGAGCTCTTCATGTTTATGGACAAGAAATGATGATTTGTTAATGACATAGTCCATAGTTTCTATGTAACTCCAGAAGTATAGAGAAAATTGAAATTCAAAATGTCTGCAAATCATTATTCCACTTTATTTTTCAGACATAGCAACCTTGATAAATGTGTTAGTTCAATGTCATTTCAGTATTCAGATGAAATGTTTGAAAACATTTCGCACAAAAATTCATAAAAACTTAAACAATTACAAACTCTAGGCTGTTGCTGTGATAACACTCTTCCGCTTTTCCGTAAAGAATTCGATTACGGATACGTTGAAGAATCACGCAACCAGTTACAAAGGAATACGAACAAAGATACCGTTGCTTTACATTCAAAGCGCACACTGGAAGGAGTTTTCCGCTTTATTGTTTAACGTTTTGGGTAGCTGGTGAGTCTTAACATCCAAGAATTGTTTTCGATATATAGCTAGGTACCATTTATCGCTATTGATATACAGTCATCCATAGTGTATTCAAGGTCTGTCATCAGAGACTAACGCTACAGCAGGAACTAAGGGAAGTCCTCTGTGGAATAGCTACATAGTTTATCTATAATTTGCAGTCTTAGGCGCGTAATTTAACTAATTTAATATTTGTATAGCGTTGACCATTAAGGAATTAAATGAATGTTATATAATATAGTATACATTATAGTAATTATGGTGCTAGCATAGATACTGGATGATAAACTAATAGATTGGTTACGTTACTTTTAGGCTCTTTTTCCTAAATGCCTATGGGCTGCATGGCAATAGGAAAACTTAAAATCCCGTGGAACCCATTAATTTTAAAGAAATAACTTTGACCGTGAACAAGTATTTTCTGGTCGTGTAAGTCCGACGGGCTTGACATTTTCATCTGAACTGTACAGTACTGGTAAAGATTCAATCAAGTTAGACATCCTAATTGAGACTTCGGATTAAAATTTATAGAATAGTTGAACAGTCCTGCTAAGATAAAAGTAATAGGTAATTAGGTAACAGGTAATATATAGAATTTCACTTGTTACTATGTATTAGTTATAAAATGACATATGTATCGATAGCTCTACAAATGTTATAGGTTTTTTTTATTTTTGATATATGCCGTTTGTCTTAGTAAGCTTTGTATACTTTGAACATTATCTATACATTTATTAAATCTGCTTTTCATTTACTTTTCAGTAGTACACAAAGTTAGATCGTTTGTTCTGTATGTTCGAGTAGTCATTCGTTTGTTTTTTACGTGTAAATCAGTGCTCCAGTAAATTTATAATTTTACAGTTTCGATTTTTTTTTTTCACAAAAAAATTTTCCTTCTTGGAATATTGAAGTCAGATAAAATATTTTTTGTGAACGCGAACAGAAAACAGAAAAAAACATACATAACGCAAACAAAACAGAAAAAAGGAAAACACAAAAAAAAAAAAAAATAAAACAAAAACAAACTAAACATTATATTGGATAAAATAAACCGATGCTTTCATTTCGTGGACAACTTAGAATGCTGTGCGCTCCAACAATGGCTAGAATGCTAAAACACATACTGCCCCGACGCCTAAATCGAATCGGATTCTTCCGTTACGCATCCTGCGAGGCCAATAAGCAAGGCGGCAAGGGCATTGTATTGGGACTGTATGAGAAGGAGAGCGGGAAAGGACCAAGACTGACGCCTTCGGGCGAGAAGTTTGATGATCGCGTTCAGGGAAAGTTGTCAGAGTTGATATGCGAAACAAAGATTACAGGACGACTGGGACGTGGTAAGGTGTTCAACAATGTAGACGCTGATTTCCGATCCATTTGCATTGTGGGTCTGGGCCTCGAGGGCATAGCGTTCAATGAGCTGGAGATGCTGGACGAAGGAATGGAAAATGTTCGCGTCGCCGCTGGCATCGGGGCCCATTCATTGCAGACTATGAAGTGCATTGAGGTGCACGTCGACAACATGGACTACCCCGAGCAGGCGGCCGAAGGTGCCGCCCTAGCAATATGGCGGTACGACGAGAACCTATCGAAGAAATATCGGCAAATTGTGCCCAAGCTGGAGCTGCACGGCTCGCCTGATATGGACGCATGGACTCGTGGTTTGTTCAAGGCAGAGGCGCAGAATCTGGCTAGACGACTGTCGGATGCCCCGGCCAACTGCATGACCCCCACCATCTTTGCACAGGCCGCTGTGGATGCACTTTGTCCTTGCGGCATCACCGTCGAAGTTCGTACCATGGAGTGGATTGAGCAGCAGCGCCTCAACTCTTTCCTCATGATAGCCAAGGGCTCATGTGAGCCGCCTGTTCTGCTCGAGATTGCCTATTGTGGTACAGCACCAGAGGACAAGCCTATCCTTCTCGTGGGCCAAGGCATCACATTTAATTCAGGCGGCATCAATCTTCGCGATTGCGATGGCATGGACGAGTTCCGCGGTGATCTGCAAGGTGCTGCTGTCATCCTGGCGTCAATGCGCGCGGCCGCTGCGCTATCCCTGCCAATCAACATAACTGCCATCCTGCCTCTGTGCGAGAACCTTCCGTCCGGCATGTCGTGCAAGCCGGGCGATGTCGTCACCCTGCTCAATGCCAAATCTATGGCCGTACGGAATGTGAGCCGGACTGGCGTTGTTGTCATAGCCGATCCCATGTTGTATGGCCAACTAACGTACAAGCCGAGACTTGTCGTGGATGTCGGCTCCATGTGTTCAGGAATTAAGAAAGCCGTTGGCGGCGGGGCCACTGGTATTTGGTCGAACTCCCACTATATTTGGAAGCAGTTCCAAAGAGCCGGCTCTCTAACTGGCGATCGACTGTGGCGTTTTCCCCTGTGGAGATTCTACAAAAATCGCGTGGCTGATTGTCTGAGCTACGACTTGATGAATGACGGCTGTGGCGAGGCCTCATCCTGTTTGGCGGCTGCGGTTCTGCATGAGCTGGTACCTTGCAGTGATTGGGCGCATCTGGACACATTTGGAACCGGACTACTGAGCAAGTACGGCCTCATTCCCTATTTGGCCGCCGGACGCATGACTGGGCGGCCGACTCGCACGCTAGTCCAGTTTCTCTACCAAATGGCTTGCCCCGAGCAATCCAAGTAGTTGGGTTTCCCTATATACTATTTTCGACTAGGATTGCAGCCTACCTCGGACCTATTGGGAACAGAAATTCCCCACAAATCATTGGGCTGTAAAGACAGTAAACTATTTATTTTTCGATTATGTATCTGTAAGCGATTGAAAAATTTGAAACGCTTGAACAGGAATTCACTACCTTCGTGGTAGTGATGCTCCAGAACAAAGTTTATTTTTAGGATTTCAGACAGTTTTAATGTTAGTCCCTCCACGATTTTACCTCAGATACTCTTGTACACCGCGTACTGATTTTGGCACACGACCAGAGCTTACAAATTGTGTGTGAGCAAAATTGATTTGTCACCAAAAATTATATTAATTTAACAGTCAAATAAAATTAAATGTTAAAAGTACGTTTCTCTAACCAAACTCGCTTTTCACTCCTAAATCGATGCCAATAATTGCGCAAATAGGTAAGCTGCAGCTGTCATAAATCGCGGCTTCTCCCGCACTTGATGCCAGGATGGAGCAGATTTTGATGTCTGCAAATTTGTGTATATCAATAACGCCAATTCCCGTAAGTGCTTGGCAAAGTTTATAGCACGTCATCGAAGCGTTTGCTGGGAAATCCGGTCACGTAGCCCTGTGAAGTTGACAGCCAGCAGTAAATTGAAAGATTATGCAGATGATATTTTGGCAGGGGCCACGCGGTCCCTAGTTTGACAGAACGTTTAAAATCAGAGTTTATCTATAAAAAAAATGTTCATTTATCATTTACAAAATGGTATCATTTATTATAATAGTTTTTTCAGCAAAGGCCAAAGGTAGTTAGCACATCAGTTAATGACAGAACTGTATAAAAAGAACAAGATTTATTAAAAAAAAAAAAATTGAGAATATATTCATTAAATATAAACATTTTTAAATGGTATGCCATATTTTGTTTGCTTTATATATTTGATTATTGCAGTGCAAATGGGTCTTAAGCTATATTTTATTTATTATGTATATTGGAGTATTGCAGTGAAATATGTTTATTACTCGTATCTTCATTTGTAGCTCCTTCGAAATACATTATATTCCATTCATACACAATGGCAGTCTATGGGCCTACCATGGTTTTGTTTTGGCTCTTGGCCATAAGAACAGGCCACGAGACGAGCCCCCAGGGAGCCAAGTCATCGCATTCGATTGCCTCCCTAACAAATAAGAGCAGCCAGCAGCTTATGTGGCTGATTACTTTTTGGATGCCCTTTCACTCAGGTTTACCGTTAATGCTGCTTGGGAATGAGTTTGTTATTTAATGGGGTCCATCTCTGTGTGAAATCATTTTTTGCACTTAATCAATAGTCCTCTTGTATTACATTTAAATTGGTGTATTAACAATTTCTTCTCTTCTTCTCTCTCTCTTTTCCACTCTGTCCACTTACTTTTGGCATTTTATTCATAATTATTTTTTTAATCCATTCAGCTTATTTTTAAGGGCTTACGCGCGCCACACTCAAGCCAACCCAATTTAAATTTTGGTCTAGTCTGTCGCCTGTCCACGTCATCCTGCTCGTCCTTGCGCGAGTGGCGCAGCGATGCGGGCAGTGAAACTTATTTCGTTGCCTGTCAAGCTTTTAATGATAAAGTGTTCCCTTTTAATCCTGCCTGCCTGCCTGCCTGGCTGCCTGGCTGCGAAACGGGCCAACACTCTGTCATTTGCAAGCTGGCAAATGGACAGGGAGCGGGTCTAACAGGTCGTAAAAGGTGTTTTGGGGCAAAGCTGAGTCTCACCATTTCTGACAACGTTTTCTAGTTGGCGACACGCGCGACACACCAGTTGCCGGCTTAAAACTATTAAAAGCGTGTGCCAAGTGGCTGCTGCCATCAGCCTTTTCGCAATGCCAACAAAAATATTTGAGCGCTGCCTCAGCGCTGGCCCAAATTCCGTTCCTCTGTCTCGCATTTCGCTGGGAGTATCGAGTGGCGTCTGTGCTTTATCGGCTGCTCGATATGAACTGCATTTCCTTTCACTCAGTCTCAATTGTTATTTATGACAGTCGTGTGCAGCAAATGGCAATGCATGCGTTGCGCTACGCCACACGTACGTCAGGCCAGTTGGACTCTCAATAAATAACGCAGCATTCGCCCACGTGGCCCAAACCGTCCCGGAGTGAAGTGCTGTGGCACTGAAATGCAATTTTGTTGCTCACGGGACACTGGCCAAGGTTTGGCTGCAACTGCGACTACGAGTTTCCGGTCCTCTTAACTTTGAATGGCACTGACAAATTGTTATGACCTTGGGTAAGTATGTAAGTATGTATATCATTGATAAGAGAATTAAATTTATGCTTGTATAGTAAGTTATCTACAGGCCATAAGCAGAAGGTTGCATACCCTTGTAGAAATATGACAACATAAACATTTATATTTATTAGACGTTACAGCTAATATAAAATTAGAGCTAACTTAAAAATAAACACGGCTAAAACATAAACTAGGAAAACAAATTTCAAGTCTCTAGCTCTTATATCTTTTGAGATCGACGCGTTCAACCATACGGACAGACAACCGGATGGAAGGACAGACGGACAGAGCTAAATCGACTCAGCTCGTCGCCCTGAACAAGAATATATATACTTTATGGGATCTGCGATGACTCCTTCTGCCCGTTATATACTTTTTCACAAAACCAATGGGTTCAGGGGAAAAAAATTCTCGAAAATATAAAGTAAACAGATATGAACAGATTAGTATTTTTGACAATATATATACTTCAACACTAGGTATATTTTAATAATTTCTATTATGCATATTATCCACTTAAATAATTAGTTAAACAATAAAATGAAGTAAAAATCTCTTTAAAATTCGAGAACGCAAGACATATTTGACTACAGAATGTGGTAAAATTATGTATAAGAAATTTTAAATACGTGTATCGAACTAGACCAATTTAGCTTAGTCCCGAATTTCGTTGGCTTTGCAGCTTAAAGGATTTAGTAACTTCGTGCCTTAACAGCTTTGCATTACTACTCTATAATCCATATGACATTTGACCGCTAACTGTGCATAGAAGATTCGATTGGAGTGGCACACAAACCCATTATGTATATATCTGCACGTTCCGCGCACATTACTACTCAATTTGCAGCATAAAATAATTTAAAGGGCACATTAAGAGCACATGTTTGACAGGCTCGCACGAGTGCTGCAGCTGGCCCATAAATGTTATGGTTGGTTTCCTGCGCTGCAATCGACGACGCATGTAGTCAGATTTTCCGGGCAGCCATCTATGTCCACTAAACACTAAACACGACCACAAAATGGCCGAGCGACTGGAGTCGCTTTTAATTAATGGCCCGGCATATTCATGGCGCATAAATTTACGCTCCAAAATTCAAGCAGAACTCAACCCTAATCAAGCTCTCAGTAAATGGATGCAAAGGCCGCTAAATAATAACGCTTTGCGAGTCTAAAAATGAAAAACAAAAACGAAATGAAAAAAAGGAAGCACTTATTTTTCCTCCCAGCAGCGGAGCAAATAAATTAATTTAAAAATTTTATTTATGTGAAAGGGAAAGGACTTTGGATGTTTAATAATTTGTGTCTGGCTGATGATGAATGTTGGGCATTAACAGAGCTTAACATTTCAATATTAACAAAAATCAATTAGGCTCTCATATAAAGATCAAGCTTATAAAGTCTTATATTGACGTTAATACTAATTAATTAACTGTATTGTGAACGCTTCAGGCAGGTTTCATAATAGTTTATCATCAAAATAAATTCTTCATAGGGTATGACAACCAAAGCGTAATTGTGGCCATGTAAAACATAAAGGTGTTTATTGACTTTTTATGACCTGAATCTAATTTTGTTGCAAGCAGTCAAATTTATTGATGATTTTCAGTCTGTTTTCCTTATAATAACAATTCTTCCTAAACGTTGACCAAACAATCATGAAATCGGCATCTGCACATCAGATGCATATCGCTATGCATAAAGGATTAAGGCAGCTGTGTAGTGCCCGGACTTACACTTATCTCTCTCTCCAGGGTATCCATGTAGCAAGAGATTAAGCAACACCAAGGAAAACACTTGGATTTCCAAAATCTCTGTTGCTTCCCAATCTTTTGTTTCAGATTGCCAAACCAACGTCCCAACATGCATAAAAAAAAATATTATAATCTCAGACATACCCACACACTCACCCACGCTAAAATTGCTAACATGAGATAAGTGAAGATTCAGCTAACAATTTCATTAAAATTTAAAGCAGAGATGAGAAGCGAATGGCAGATAAAAATAAATGGAGTACACATGTCACGCTCGTTTGTTGCTGTTGCTGTTGATGTTGATGTTGCTGTTGTTGCTTCACATGTGCGGCTTGTTTTACATACTTGTATAACGGGCAGCCAAAAGTGCGTGGAAAGCAACATGATATGGTCCTTGATTGGCTGAGCAGATACCCTTGATCAAATATTGAGGGCAGTTAGGTATAATTGGTTAGAGCAGTCTATATATGGTCTATATTAACAAATCTGTCTGTAGCGCAGCTATTTTATTATGAAGAGGCAATTGTTTCTTCTATGTGTACGACTCACTGACGACATTGGCCATTATCCAAATAAGAATGCGCCGAGTTAGTCCTTCAGATAGCGCTGTCTGCAGGTAATAATCTGAAGGATAGAGCAACTGAGTGCCAACGCTTGACACATAGCCGTCGCATCAAGGCCACCAATGGCAACCAAGCGTCCACGTGTCGCCTTGCCACACCTGCTTCCTGCTGTCAAAATGCCCGCCCATTTTGTTGACTGGCATTTTTTTGCCACGAGATCTTTTTGCCGCGCACAATTGGGAATTTATATAAAAAAAGTACGGAATCTGCGTTTTCCGGCGGAAAAAACTTGGCTACTGACTGCTGACTGTTCGCTTGAAAGCGGAGCAAAGGGTGTCGGAAACGCGTCAACTTGATTCAACTCGAAGACGGCAATGGAAAACAGAAATGCGGCAGCCAAAAGCCAATGCAACAACACCGGCAACAACAATGCGAGCGTAATCAAAGCACAATGCAAAGCTTGTTAAATGCAGCAGCGCCCGACTACTCGGATACCCGGATACCCGAATACCCGAATGCCAGAATACCAGATGGCCAAAAGGAGCCGGAGCCGGTGCCAGAGCCAGAGCTAGCGAATAGCCAAAGGAAAGTCGCCAAGGCAACAATAAAATATTTCTATGCAGCAAATTGAAGCTTAAAGCGCGCTGATGTGGCGCTTGTGGCAAGTGAGTTGCTCACAGCCAGCCAGCGCCGTATACAAACACAAACATAACTAACACATACTTATTTATTTATGTACATATTTATTTAATATATATATATATATACAGTTTGGTTTACTTAAAGTCAAGTTCCGTAAATCGTTTGTATATAGAAAAATAGGAAGGAGAAAAATTGGAATTATACGTGATTTTTTATACATACATCCACATCCTCACACACACGCAGAGACACACACACAGATGCTTGTATAATATTTTAGACGGCATTTTTTCTGTGATTTTATTTGCTGCGTAACGCATACGCCGTGTGTGCCGCATGCTCTTTCGCTCTCTACTTTCTGTTGATACTGCAAATTTGTAGCATCGAATGTGAAATTATGCGCCACAGATAACGTTGAATTTGTTTTGTGCTGCATTTCATTTAGGATTTACATTTTTCCCCTCTATTTTAGTTCATTTTTGCCGCGTGGAAGTGTCACTCATAGCGCAAATGTATTGCGGCTGTTATTGTTTTGTTATTACTGTTACTACAAGGCAACAGCAATTTTAATTGAAAAATTTCAAACGATAATGCTGCCTAATTGTGGCTGACTCATTTGTGAAACTGTCCTCATTTCGCGAATGCCAAATTATATTCGGTAAATATTACACAAAATTATGCGCGCATCTGCCTAATTGAATTTGTTTTTGGGGCTCATTGGACATATTATAATACTGCCGCAAACATGATAATGTGCACTCATTATGACACACAAATAGGCTTATGCTAGTCATTAATCAAGTTTTTAATTGCTTCAAAGCTAGTATTGTCTGACCACATGTTCCAAACAATTAAATATCTGGCTCACATATGAATTTTGGTTTAGTCATCTCTCTGATTAAATTTATTCTAAATCAACTTTCAGCTGCTGTTGACCAATATCCACTTTCAAAGGGCATGCAATGACAGCTTGAGCCCAAGCAAATCTTTAAGTTAAATGCATATGGGAAAAGCGTAAAGTCTCTCTTCGAATTGGCCAGCTCAGCCGCACGGTTTCATGTGAAGACCTAGAGCGCCGAAAGTCTTTGCAAATCCAATTGAATTATGTTGCCAGAAATGTGAGCCTCAACCTGGCCGTAAGTTTAGATAGGTTTCTGATAGCTTTAACATTTCAGATAGCCTTAGTCGAATGATAGCTAAAGCACGAAATGGAACTTAATTGTATCTATTTTTAAGACACAATCTTCAATAATTTAATTGCGGAAGGCAGATGAATAAGTAAAAAATCAATATTTGACATGAAAATTGTTGAGATTCTGACTCTCAGATTACAAGGCTGCAAATAAAGAGTTTAGTCCGCAGGGAGAAACAAAGTAAAAAGGACAGTGAAAGAGAAAGAGAGAATGAGCTCATGCGAAGTTGGTTAAACAATGTTGTAAGCTTAAGATAAAAGAAAAACAAATATAAATGTATATACATACATACATATTATATATACTCCTTTTTTGAGAATTTTTCCTGTATCCTTTATACATACAGCTTGGTTAAAAAGTATCTACTGAATTTTTATTTTTGCTCTCTTTCTTTCACTTTCATTCAAGAATGTATGTAATAGTTTGTATTTATATCATTATATATTTGCATAAAATGTATATATTTGTATATTTTTATTATATATAGGCAACTATAGGCAAAGGTTGCGCAGTTTGCCTTTCACAGCTAAAATTTAAAGTTGATCGCTAATCAATCATTCTATAAGTCAACACAAAAAGTTTTACATATGTACATATACAGATACATAGTTATTATTAATATATGTGTATGTATATATATATATATAAATGTATATGTATAAAAATAAATATTAGTTCCATATCGATTTTTAAAAGCAAATTGGTAAACTTTGAACTCTGTTTAAGTCAGTGGCATCATCTGCTCGAGTGGCAGCCCAAAAATGGTTGTTGCCAAAGTTTTTGGGACGCCACATGGGGAAAAAAAAGAAAAATTTACATTGATTTTTACTTCCCCAATGGCAAAGTGTGCTGTGAATTTGTGTGTTGTTGTGTGTAATGAACCATTAACTGTTTAAAAGTAAAGGAAACAGCTCAACGCCTCCAGCCATGGCTAAACTAAACTAAACAAAACTTTTGATACCCTGAAAGAGGATAAACAGCTTTTTGGATTGTGCAGAAGGACAGAAAAATATTTGAAATGAAACGTTATTAGTTTTGTCAAGAATGACAAGATGCGTCTCTCTACACCTTCATCTCCAGTGCTCCATCTAACCTTCCTTTTTTAATTCCAATTTAATATTTTCGAGCTGTCTAACAAAAAAACTAATAAGATGATATACTACAAGTGAGACACAGTCATCATCCACAACAGGTTTAAGCACTAGACGATAGCTCAATGTACCTTTTTTTTCATTCAATTTAATTAATAAGCTTAAATTAATATTTGGTGAATGACTTTATCAATCTGCGAATTAGTTCATCCATCTATGTTTTATTAACAAACAGTTATTACAGCCCAGACAGTCACTTCAAGGAATCAGGAGTCTGCAAAGCACTTATTTGTCAGAAAATAAAGTCTACTTCAGCTTTCCTCTTCAGCTTTCTCAGTTGCTCCGCAGCAGACACAAGTCATAGAGAGGAATTTTCAATTTAATAACAGCAAGAGAAATTACACTGCAGCATTACTGTCTGCTTCTCTCGCCCTTTCACTCTGTCTACCGTCTTTCTCTCTCTCTCGGTCTCTGTCTGACTCTCTCTGTGTGTAGTACAATACTTTCAACAGCATTAATTTATGCATGAAGCTATGTGGCACGTACTGTAATGGGGATATTTCTTAGAAGAAGCGACCAAAAGTCAGACCGGCATAGATAGAGGATGCAAAGCCTGTGGCAGGAAGTGGAAGCGTGCAGGGCCATTGGCAATGCCACAGCAGGAAGTCACTGGCAGAGGCTTATTACCAGGCATGGCCAGTACTCTCTGTGCCCAGCCCCCCTGGCCCTCATCAACTGTCAAAACCTTTGTCTCATTGCCTGCCAAATATGCATGTCTTGTATCTGCAATTGCACCTGCAACTTCAACCCAACTCGAACGGCAGCTGTGATTCGATAGCTAAACACGTGCGTCGCAGTCATTTGCCTCTTTGGTAACTTTAACTAACATTGCTCACCAGAGTATTGAGCTCAACTATGTCAAGCTGTTATTCTATTTGCTATTTCAAATTCTTCTCTTCTAAAGAAATATTAACCCAGATGGACAATGCCCCATTGCTTATATTTTCTTTGATTTACCCCGAGGCGTAACCCTTTCGTTTTTCTAAGAATCCCAGTTTAACTTAAATTAGGCTGAAGTGCTGATACAAATAATAGTTAATTATTATCAAAGGGAAATTGTACTTAAGCATTCAGATGCATGCATTATGTCCTTGGGTCCCCTTTGGCCCCATTTTCTCAGTCGAGAGGATGACGATGGGCCCACATGTCTGGGTCTGACGTCTGTTAGTGAGCATTGTGTGCATTCAATTCGCATTTGAATGGACCCAGTCTAACGTACCTCGACACAAATTATGCAACTCAATTTGTATGTGCAAAGGCCTTGACTCAATTGCCGGGCTGTCGCTTTGCTGCGGATGCGGATGCGGATTCCCATCCAGCAGCAATAAGTAGTTAACGTCTGCAGAATGAACTAAACTTAACTCAAGCTAAGAAAAACTACTTATCATTGACAACATGCTAATAAGCACATTTTGAAAAGCCATCTTAGATTTGAAATAGGTACATAAATAGTTATGAAGGGTTAACGGTTTACTCCAAACAGTTAATTTTTTCTATAGTTTGTAGCGAGATAGTTGAATTTTGCAAAATCAATTATAAATCGTTGTCAAAGATTATCAAACATCCTTTTTGTCTGTAATCCATTGTTGTTACAAGCAATTAAAACAGAGGGAGAGACAAAAGAAGGGAGCTAAAACGAGAGAGCTTCGATTTCTAATTCATTTTGAGTGCACAAGCGAATGAACGTCCTAGTCTAATGGAAAAGGGTAAAAAGGATATCGTCATGCGAAGAGAAGGTAAGAAAATTAATACAGCCGTTTACTTATTAAATTTCATTTTCAAATATTCAATAAAATTTGATACTGAGCTTTGTGTATAGGAATATTATAATCAGGCTTAAATAGCTGCTCATCAAATTTCAGCATCAGAAATACCTGTTTAGGTAAATGAAAATTTAATGATTTTAAAAGCTTTGCTGCCTTAGGAATTTTACAATTAAATTTGCATTTTAATTGAGTTCTATATATTTTATGATGCAGTAAATACAGTTGCAATAAAAAAGCTTGTACAATTAATTTGTAATGCAATGCCAGAAAACTAAAAAAGCTTTTTCACTTTTTACACGAAATCAATTTGCTGTAAAAAATAGTTCATGCCTCTTTAACATAAAAGCCAATACGGCTTTGCAATGTAATTCTCATTAAAATAAAATCAGTGCTAAATGAAAACGCAAATACAAATGCATATATAATGGCAAACGTGGCAGTAGACAGAAAAAGTACGAGAAGCAGAGAAGTTTGTGTTCTCTGTATGATTTGCAACCTACAGGAAGTGCCTGGAGAGCTGCTTAGTTATTCAGAGCATGCCTGTGTTGTTGTTCGACTGACAAACTGCCTGACTTGCTGACTGCCTGACTGGCTGACTGACTGACTGGATGAACAACTGTCTGCATGAATGGGGCGCTACCTGATGCACGACTGGTTAAGTGACTAGCCCAGGACTGCAGCAGCATGAATAGCAGGCAGCAGACGAGACGCTTAGTATACTTTTTTGGGCCCTCGGCTGTTGCCAGAACTGGAACGACGCGACGTGAGTGAAGGTCGCGGGCGTTGCCTACGTCATCGTATGGCAGAGATCTCACCAACAATGTGTTGAGCATAATAATGAGCAGCACACACAAAATGGAGATTGAACCCGAAACACTTGGCTACTTTCCAAAACTCACTCTCTCTATCTCTCTCTCTCCCCCTCTCTCCTCTTTCACTCGGCCAGTACGCCTGTTTCCATTTGCATTCAGTGTAGTTGCTTTAAGTTTAAGCAATTTATTGCTGGCTCATTTCTTGCCAACTAAATGACATTCATTTGCTAATCTCTTTCAGTTTTCCACTCCCACTTCTACTGCATCTTTTATTTGTGCAAATTGCTGTATCTCAGCATTTCGCTGCAATTCAAAACAAACCCGAACTTTAAATGAAAATGCAAATGCCCTGGCAGGCGACAATTGCCATTTCGTATTCCCACAAGCAATTAGTTTGCTACTTAAGTTCAATTATTTGTGTGTGCTTGAAATTTGAATGAAAACGAAAACCTTTTACAATTTGGAAGTTCATCTGTGTTACTATTTGCATACAAGAGTTGTATAGGGCTTTTATATTAGCTACAATTAAATTAATCTATTTCATTTTGATTTTAAAATCTAACTTACGAAGAACACAGAGTGTGATTTAGCAGTTTGCTATTTATTATGTCTCGTGTCGCAGGCATTTAAAATAAAGTGACATAATAATTGCTTCCATTACTTAATTGATACGATTGTTAATTTAACATCATTAAAGTACAAATTAGCAAAGTTCCCTATATATATACTTATGTATGTATGTATATACAACAAAATCAAATACTGCTATCATTCTGCCTCTTAGCTTGATTAAACAAAATTAAAGCTATAATTGCTTTGTTTTACATATATGTATATTCATTAAAAAGACTAAAAAACATCTATTCTAACTGCAGATATTCTATAATCCTTATCGCTAAATTCCCGTTATGTCCTCCATAAAATAATACATATTCGAAAGCATAAGCTTAAATTGCTTACATGAAATTTATTACACGTTTAATTTACAAATACCACATTTTAACACTTTATAAGCTCATTATTTCCATCGGCAAATAAACAGAGTAGGGACTGAAAGAATGTTGTCGGCTAACAAACTACAACCCATATCACACGAAGGACAAAAATGGTTACGTGATGCTAAAAAAAAGGAAGAAAACAAAAAATCTCTGTTTGCTGCACCAAAAGTGAAATACTCTTATAAAATATATATTTAGTCTCTTCAAAGTCTTAGTTTTGTTCCAAGTATTCCTTGCAAATATTCCCTCTAACTATTTCTAATAAATATTTATTCGAATTATTTTTTCAAGTCTTTAATGCATTGTGAAACGATCACAGAATTCACTTGACTTTACTGCACTGCACTGTACGACTGACACCCACCAGAACTGGGCGACTGAAGAAATGTTGCAGCTGCTGCCCTTTATATAGGGCGACTTTCTCTCAAAGCCTAAGTCGCGCTCAAATGAGGGACCAATGGGAACACTCTCTGCTGCTGCAAGCATTCCAGCTTCGTTTTACTCAAGTATGAATACCAAATGAATGAAACGAAATGAAATGAAATGCAAATGAAACATATAGACAACTTAAATGATCTTGTTAGTCATACAGACAGAGAGACAGACTGTGAAGTATACAGAGAGACATACATACAGAGAGACAGATACACATAAGAACTGATATATAGGCAAACTAACTCGCATAGTTAATAGTTAGTTGCAATAGTATGGCAGGCATAAAACATATATTCTTGATAAGAGCTATGGGTTTTTTTACTTATTCTTCTAAATATTTTCTTCGATAGAGAATATCAAGTCAATAAGTCAATAAACCTTATATAACATGCATTTGAACAGCTCCTTCTGTGCGTTACATACGGCTTGACTTAGTTATAATATCCTTTATACAGACAGTGCTTGCATAACAACAAAACATAATAAGCTCTGAAGAAGAGTGTGTTATAAATCAAATGAGTATTGGCCACAGCACGTGCCCAGATAACTAAGCATAATGCGAGATATACAAATGTGCGAAAAATAGCTAGAGAGACGGCTGCCACGCCCACTTTGCAGCAATAAGAAACAGCTGGCGGCACATTAAACTCAATGAGTTGAAATTATTTGCAGGCGAAGGTCAACGAATTCCCAGCTAATGCGGTAGGTGAGTGGTGGGTGGCGGGCGATAGCCGATGGGTGAAGGGCGATGGACGGTGGCCGATGGGCGGTGGCCGATGGGTGATGGGTGATGGGCGTTGGGTGGTGGACAGTTGAGACTACCGGGCGTGGCACTCGGGCGTTGCTATAAAAGACAGCTTCCGCAAACAATAAATTTAGCCCGCCAAATGAGAAAAAGTGGGTCCCAGGGCAACTCGTTCCCAGCCAAGTCGAGAGCATGCAAAGATTCTGGCACGGCCAGAAATACTTTTAAAACGTAAGCTGGACACTTTCCGTAATATCTATTATATTACATACATATATATAAGTAAGTATATATGCTGTTGTTGTTTGTAGTTGGCAGCTTTGCTATGGGTAGCCTTATTAAGCTGTAATGTATTCAATGTGAGACACCATTCCACTCCATTTGAGGCTAAGCATATGCTCAGTTTTTGTAGGCCGTCATAATTTATAACGGCATCATCCGCCGCAGAGGCCCAACGGCTAGATAAGTGCTTAGATTTAACAGGACCGCAACAGAAAAAAAAATAAATAAATAAATAAGAAGAAGAAAACAACAAACAGCTTCAAGCATTCAAGTTTACATAACAACGCAAATTGAAGGTAGTTCGAGGAAAAGCTTTTGGCGAGAATTTAAATTTCGATGAGACTCCTATTGGAAAATCAACTAATGAAGCCATTATTAGAGCTCCCACTCCTGCCAGTTTGTAGAAAAACAATTCAGTTCAAGGTCTGTGCCGAGATGGCGCTTAAAATAAATTCCAAGAATTTAATAGCCTTTTGAGCATTACACAGTTTACTCCTTATGATGATAAGCTGTTCAAGATATACTCAGGCAATAATAAAATATTGACGATATAAAACTATGTTTATTTTCCTCTGATTAATATTACGACGGCTTTCACATACCTAAATACATTTGCACTATACATATCTTAAGAGTGTCTGCTTGTCCTATCATCTTCACTTTGGAGCCATCGAAAATTATTTTGCTGTCTTCTCGTCGACAGCCTATTTGCCGCTCTTTCGCTATATTTATTTATTTTTACGGACTAAAATAATATTTATTTTCAAAAAAATACTGTAAATAACTTATTCTACATTTTCTTTATATTAAAAATAATTGAATGAATTTTTAAAATTTATTTGTTATTAATTCAGTCTGAAGTGTGCTTTAATATAACGAGAAATGAATGCTTTGAGTAAATATTTGGTTTTGTAATGTTTGTAATTACATGATTTGTTAAGGTCATTAAATATGGCCAGAACTATTGCAATTAAGTCCACCTTTGCATAGAAAACAGTTTATTCATTCAGTTCGCGTTGCGCTTTGCAGACTTGAAGATGCAGTCGCCGGTATCAGTTTTTCTGCTTTTGGCGGTGACTGCATTCACTGGAGAGCTTTTCGGCAGCGAAAGTGAGATGTTAAAATACATTGAGATCAGAGAGTGCAATGATCGACTGCACGTGGATAACGCAAATCTGACCGAGGTTGTGGAGTGCCTGGCGAGGTTTGGCAATCAGACGGCTTACATCGAGCATACGTTGTGGAAGATAGACTTGCTGCGGCGCCGTCTGCAGGGTCTGGCGAACATTCTATCGGAGCATCCATATGTATATGTACCGTCGCCCTATGAGAAAATCGACGATGTGCTGAAAATCAAGGGCAGCGTTGCTGGCTATAGCTGCCAGCAGAAGTTGTTTGTGGTGCAGGCCATACGCAGAAAGCTGGAGCAAGTGAACATGATGAACGGCATTGAGAGCGCCCTGTTTAAGTGGCCCTTCAAACGAAAGAGACCAGATATAAACATTAAGCAGGAACGAACCCCTAATGTGCTCCAAGCTAATGGTGCTGATTATCCGGAGTTGACCTGCCTCATACTTCTGGCCATCGGTAATATGTCGGGGCAAACGCCTTAGCATTGTAATTGAATATATGTACTTCTTGAGTGAGCACGAGAAAAACACCTCATTTGACTTGATAATTGCAACTAATTAATGAGTGGCTGCCAGGCCGCGCTCTGCTGCGATTCAGGTGCGAAAACAACGCTTGGTCACACGCGGCGTATGAGTGCTGGCTCTGATTTACGCGCGGCCACAGCAGGCATCAGCTGGCGCAGCTCTAAGGCGAAAATGCCAGCCCAACTGCATGTAAATGTGGGCCAGAAGCATCGAGTGGTCGAATCGGGGGTCGGCGAGGAGCTGCTTTAAGTAATTGCTTAGGAGTTGCGCAACATGCGGCACAGCAATAAAAATAATAACACTATAATAATAACAGTAATGGTGCACGCAGCCAGCCCCAGTCGCAGCGGCAGACCCAGTGCCCTGCCATGTGTGGCCCTGGCCGGCACGTATCTATTCAGCTCCGGGCACTTGGCACAGACTGCGCTCAAGTTTTTTTTTATGCACTCGCCTTGTTTATTTTAATGTGCCATATAAAATAATTAAATGGACGCGCATGCAACAAGCGCACAGCGCGATAAGAGAATAAACAGTTGCCAGCCGAGCGTACGGCTATCGGGAAGCTTGCATGTAATTAGCATAGCGTGCCACATTAAATGCCGTTAGTGGCACATTGTCTGGCGCTCTGACCAGTGGCCTCCACTAATTGGTATCAGGCCGTGAAATGTCACACACACACAAACACAAGAAATGAAGTCGAAATGCATGCTCTGATATTATATACAAAGTTAATAAACGAACAAATTGGTTTTTAGCAAATTCAAATACATATATGGGGAACGCTAGTTAAATTAGCCCAACACTAGTCTATAAGGCTTCCCTCTTCACCTCATCTCCTCACACTTCATCACACAAGTGTATATATATGACTAAAACTGTAATAAGCTCGCATTAAGCACACCTGTATTATTCCATCCATGTATAGATATATATATATATATATCAACAAACAAATTTCTATTTGCATTGCTGCCATATCTTCTAGGCTTGTTATCAATCAACAACTGAGCGATGTAAAATCCGAATTGGGAAAAGCAGACAGACAGACGGGCATGGCCATATCGACTCAGCTCTTTATTCAAATCAAAAACATATGAAGCTATGGTATATAGTAGCAGTAGTGTAGTAGTAATATAGTAAGTAGTATTTAGTAGTTTAATAATAGTAGTTAGGTACAATTCTATGCTATAGGGGGACAAGTAGATATATGGTATGAATATGGAAAAATTTTTGATATGTGATAATAATATGTATATCATATATAGTACTTTTAAAATATGTATATATGTACATCATCTAGTCATATATATTTTAAAAGTACTACACTTTCAGACTAATATAGTTTTTCAGGTTCACAGCAGTTGAACAGACTGTCACCGCCAAATGAAGCAGAGTGCTTATCGACCTTCATGATTTACTCTTATTTTCAACGGGCCTTGTATATAAATCATCGAAATAATTTACCTAAATTAGAGACCCTTCCGATTTATGGAGTAAAACACTGAACAGCTTGTATAGTAACTCTCTCTAGCTGAATGATGCTGATGATGTACTGAGAGTATATCTTCTATATTGTAATAGAATCTAGCTAGTCATGTAATGCCACAAAGCCACAGGCGAAAAAATAAAATCTTGAATTTATTAGCAACTAATTTATAGCAGAATTTATGCTGCCTCTCAAATATTTTGTGAGCCTTGGTCCAATTTCATCTTTAACTTTCTTGTTTTCGTGCTCTGCTGTCGCGTGCGTCATTTTGCTGCCTTTTCTTTTGCACACGCCCCATTTGGGCCGCTCCCAACTCGGCAAGTCGGCTGCAATGTCAATAAAAATTCAATTACGTTTCGCACAAAACTTGCCTGGTATGCCTTTCTTATAGCCATTTAGATATTGGCTATCGGCCGTGTAGACGCACAACGATTCGAGGCATCAACGTTGTTGTCTTCGCTGAGTGGCATTGCGAAATTTGTTTGACATTTGAATAGCAGCTTCAATTGAATTCGGACAACAAAAGCGCCTCGAAATTCCATGCGATGGAATCAAAAGTCTTGCATTTAGCATCTGGGATGTGGTATCTGGGATCTGTAATCTGAAGCAGGGCACTTAAATTTAATGGCGTGTTTATGTAACCCAACGCCCACAGCAAACAGTAGATAATCATAATCGTAATCATAATTTGTGCTAAATTGAGCTCGAGCTCGAGCTCGGCCCATCCAATTCACTATTGCATGTGCCGCTGAAATGCTTTCAATAAAAATAGATTGTGCGCATTCGTAATTTGCTTAAAGTGATTTGGTTTTGGCCACATATGCCAAAAGTGTTAAATAGCTGCTTGTCAAAGCGAATTCGTGTTAAGGTCATTGTGCGTGTTATGACCAAAATTCCAATTTCTCTCTCTCTCTCTCTCTCTCACCCCATCTCTCTCTCTATCTCTCACTATCGCTCTCCCTCTCTCACATAGGCAGGTGTAGTCAAGTCGTGTTAGTGCTACAGCCTCCAAAGCAAAGAGCATGGCATACGCTCTCCCCAAGCAGCATACAAGTGTTATACAAGTGTTATACGCCCGCCTTGCTGTTGCTGCTGCATACTTACAGGCGCGCTTAGACTTCGGCTTCAGTCTCCCTTTGCCAGTGCTCTCGTTCACACACTGACAGCTCTCGCCAGTGCCGCCCGATACAAGTGCCGACGTGAGTGTCCCTCAGGAAGCGCGTAAACTTCTGTGCAAGAAAGCTCAGCATTCGCATTAATCAGGCACACATATTTTGGGGCCTGAACAGCATTTACGTTTGGCTTCATTAGTGGCTGCATAGCCCCGTCTCTCTCCCGCTCATTGGCCAACCTCTGTGGCTCGTTGTGTGCGTATAAGCGTATGCGTGTGTGTGCGTGTGCGTATGCGTATGCGTGTGTGTGCGTTAGGTTAATGAGCCAAAAGTGTTTTATCGTGTTGTGTGTTAAATATTTAATACAATCTTGGATAAATGTTGCATAATATGTGTGTCGCCTGGCATTAGATAGCATCTACTTCATATTATCCCATATTAGCGTTGGCCGCAGCCTAAGAGCCTACAATTGACTCTGAGCCATAAGAAGCGAGTAAGTACCGTGCGTTTATTTGAGCCTGGAACATAAATTAATTTGGCTATGTAGTAAAGGCGCAAACTAATATCAAATTAGCTCCGCTTGATGTTTAATTAAAATTTGTTGTTGTTTATATTCAATAAATGAGTAAATAAATTAATTTACTTAAATTTGACTTATAAATCGAATTGTTTTCGTTTTACTTTCTGCATTTCAAGAAATTCTTGGGTATATCCAAGTTTTATAAATTCTTCAATTAACAAGAATTTAATATCGACTATGGCTACAAATTGCCAGCATAAATGTTCAATTTTCTGCGAATTTATTTGCAGTAAGGATGGGGCAGCCACAAGACGTGGCATCAACAAAAGCATTCAAACGCACACACACACACATACAAAAACAAACTCCCACTCACATAAACACGGACCCAATTTCATCTGCTGCGCAGAGACTTTCAAATTAATTGTAGCCTAACATTTTGCTACTTGCCACAACTTACTCTAATACTAGTTCATTTGCCACGCCCCTGCCACGCACACACACACACCCTCGTAATGCGTAGCAGCATCCCAACTAAGTAAATAATGCGTAAAACAAGTCGAGCGTTTTACGGTTGCGTCCTCTCTGCCCTCTCTCCCTCAGTCACCTCCTCCTCTCGGCACACCGCTCGACTCGCATAGGGAAACCGTCAATTGTAAAATTGTGGCTGGTAACAAATCGAGCCAGGAGTTTCAGCTCGTGCTGGGCGTTATTTTCGTTGCCGCCCGTCGTCTGTCGACTGCCGACTGCAGCTGATGAAGGCAAAAAGGATTGTCAGGAAGAGCCGAGGCACGCGTGTGCCGGTGTAATTCATTATGCTGACTAACTAAACGAGAAGTTGGACGCAGCTGCTGAAGCGGGAGTTAGAGCATTGTCAATGCCAGCAAAGCAGATGGGACAGAGCTTGCTACAAATACTTTTCATACACATAAACATTTGTGCACATGTGACGATGACTACCAACAAAAAAAAAGGGGGGGAAAATAATGTAGCTAAAGCTGCAATTGTTGTTGCCAACGTAAAAATTGTCAGTCATGGTTAGACTTCCGTCATCAGCCCAGTCAACAGAAGCTGTGCCACTCGAGCTGTCCGCGTGTGTGTGTGTGCGTGAGTGTGTGTGAGCACTATAGTATATGCGTGTGTGCTCTGCCTGTGCCTGTGTATGTGTGGAGCTAACCATTTCTTTTATTATTTATGTCGTCTGTAAGTTCTTCAAGTGCCAGTTGATGGCTTTTAATTAAGACAACAGGCAAACGGCATACTAAAGTTGAACACACTATGAGCAACAAAAACAAAACCACAAAAAAACTCTTTCTAAAGTTGCAGAAATAAGAACATTGTTCGCTTAGTTGACTCACGGAAACAATAATTGTATTTCAAAACTTTTAATCTAAGAGTAAGCGGAACAAAAGCTTTATTAACTGCTGCATATTTAAAATAAATAAAACTGTCAACAGCAGTGTGAATCAAGTAGGCGAAAACTAGGCGCAAATGTATGACTAGGAGATACTCTAACTGTCGCCTTATCAGAGCAACAGTTGCTAGTATTTTAGTTGACATATATGCAAGAAAAGAGTAACTAAGGTAATATAAGTGTAGCTTTCTGACTTTAAAGAGAAATTTTGGGAGGAGATGTAATTTGTTTGTGCTCTACAAGAAACGGAATACTGGAAAATTAAAAAATTTTATAAGAATAACAGATAGACAGAAATTTAAATCGACTCGGATAGTGCCCCAGCTCAGAAGTGTACATATTTAAGAAAGTATATGCTGTGCATATTCCACTGAGCTAAACAAGCTAGCTTAGTTTAAGCTTTATCAAGACTATTTCGCTGGATGTGGACTTTAATGGCTTAGCATTTCATTATAAGATTGTATCACCGTCTCTGTAAGGGCATCGAATAAATATCACAAAAAATTCATTGTTGCAAACTAAATAAAAGTTTTTGGTCTTTGTGAGCAGCGCCGAAAAAGTTTTATTTTGACAAGCTATAAAAAACTGTGCTCCATAAATCAGAGGGGCGTGTGCGAACTAAGGAAGTGCACACAGTTTCAAACACACACACATACACATATGTATACACATGCCACCCTCTCACATACGATATATTTAAAGTAAATAACGGCCACAATATTGTGGCATAAACAGCAATTGCTTTTGGATTCGAACCTTAAGTTGTTTGGCGGAGCAAAAGTTTATCATAAACTGTTAAGCTGCTTTGTTAATAGTTATTTATATAGCAATAGGCAGGTGAGAAATACTATATATGTATAAATAATATGGATGGGATCTACTTATAGTTTGCCTGTGCTCTTAAAGCCTCGAGTCAAGAGTCACCTTTCTGAGTATTTCTTTTCTATATTGTTGTACGCACAACAAGCGCAAAATGTGAAAGCCACATTGTATATAATTTTGTTTAGTGCATCACCTTTAGCCCCGATGGAGGCTATTGTCAACATTAAGTCGAATCCCTCAGACGGATTTTTAATAAATCTAATGGCATTTGGGTGCCATACTGGTGGCACTTTTTGTTTCGTATTTTTTTTTTATTTTGTGCAAAGTTTTATTCATTCCACATAAAGTTGATTAAATGCCTCGCTACCCACTTTGTGCATTAGCATACAAAGGAAGCTGGCTAAAAGAAAAAACGAATG
The DNA here is from genome assembly GCF_054131065.1 of Drosophila arizonae. Lineage (NCBI taxonomy): Eukaryota > Metazoa > Arthropoda > Insecta > Diptera > Drosophilidae > Drosophila > Drosophila arizonae. Next base: position 23,322,554 of record NC_142924.1, on the reverse strand, counting down.
TAAGCCAAATATACTGCTACTTACGAGTTGAGCACGCGCTGCTGCTCCATTTAGGAAAACTTTCAGCTCTCGGCCACATGTAAAAATAAGCTGAGTTCCTTTGCCAGCGACTGAATGCGGCTCCTGGGAAAATCAGCTTAGTGAGCAGAAAAAAAAAAATAAAATTTTCTTTCGGGCAGTTGCGTCAATCACGTTCTAAAACAAGTCAGAACGGTTCTGTCGAGTCTTACCGACTGCCCAATACTCATTTTTCAGAAATATGTAAAAATTTATGAAAGAATAAAGAGATCTTTGCCTTTACAGCCATGGCTAAAATTTGAGTCTTCGTTAAGAATGTCAATCGCACTAAAATACAAAGTATTAACAGACACTAATATAGATCGATGTACTCGTATACACACACACAGACATTCAGTATATAAATCCTTGCGACAGCTTGAAAGAGTTCTCCTTTTGGCAGTTATTCATATGCGAGAATGGAAAGAGATTCTTCTTTAGCGCTTGCCATGCATTTTTCGCCCCATTTTTTGGTATTTTCTGCTTTTGTTGTTGCTGCTGCTGCTGTGGCTGTCTCCCGCAGCAGACAACAATTTATCACATTTCAATCAATTGTATCATCAATCATGTCAAACATATTTCAGCAATGCCAAAACGAACCAATGAGCCAAACCAGTCAAAATTTTGTTAATGCTTATCAGGCAAATGGAAAACAGGTTGAATGTTAATGCTTGGGTCTATATGAATATTGTTTTATGGTTTAGCCATGGTCATTAACTACGAATATTTGCTCAGTTTTCTAGCAAAAGCATACAGATTATTATTATTTTTTTTATGCGCACAGTTTAACATGCTTCAGAAACTGTGCTATGAGGATGAGCTTTATTTATATACTTAATCTCGTTGGAGACTATTATAACTGTAACTATTTGCCAGATGATATTAAACTAAAGTAATAGATTCTGTAATTTGCTTTTTATATAGCTTGATAGTATCATATTAGAATTCTAAAAATCTTTTTATCGAGCAAGATTTGCACTAAAGTTTAAGCCACCCGTTTGGACTTTGTACGTATCAATTTTATAAATTTGATAAGCAATTTGATTGCAGAGAACGCTACTCGAAGTGTAACTAGTTCATAAGATCAGAATTTGGTTTTGCAAACTGATTTTTATTTATTTCAAAGCACAGCATGTGTGAGAATACTTCGAAAATTCAGTAGCAATATATTTAGTCTCGATGTGGGCATATTTTGATTCAGCAAATGGATGAATAGTAACACAGCAGCTAATGCCACAGCTGGGACAACATCTTGTATATACACAATTGAGACACTCAATATTCGACATAATTCAAGTCACTTGCAATTTCATTTTTTTGAAGTGAAAGAGTGCGACTTGAATTTCAGTAGTTGTTCTTCGGTGATATGGACTGGAAGTACAAACACGTAATTTAAGCTGAGTCCCAAGTATATGAGAGGCTGTTAGCAGCATGGACATACGCATGCACACACACGCGCCCATAAGCTGGTAGGCATACTTCCCCTTCACTTCTTCAGCTGCTCCCTTAAGCGGAAAGCATTTAAGTCGGTCTTGTAAGATGCTGCTCCCACACCCACAAAGACACGCATACAAAGTGCCTGGTACTACTTTTTATACTGCTGCTGTTAGCAAAAGTCATATAAAACAAGGAAGATGAAAGCTGACACAAGGAGCGACTGCCAAATACCCTGTAAATTAAAATATAGCATAGCAAATATTTATAAATTTGCATAGACTGATCGCTTATATACGAATTTTGCATGACATTCTAGACTCTTATTGCTGGTAATCTTTTTATAAATATTACAATATATGTGTGATATATATATTTACAAATTAACCCTAGCTGTCTTCCCAATTTCCCCATCTCAGTGCGTGCAGGGTATCAAAAAGTGCGCTAATGGTGAAGGTCAGACCGTTGTTACGTTTTGGCCTTAAGTACGGCGCTGTTGCTGTCGTTGTTGTCATTGTTGTTGTTGCTGTTGTTTTCGTTCACTTTTCTATTTTTTTTTTCTCTTCTTCTTTTTGTATTGTAAAACATTGTGTGTTCCTGCAAGCGGCATAGTAGAGCAGCATTCTCTCCCTCTCTCCCACTCTCACACTCTCTCACTTTTTCGCACACGACTCTTTGGTCATGCGCCGTGTGTTGGTTAAAGCTGTCCGTATAACAGTTTAAGAATTGCAGACTTTTGGGCGATGCTGCTGTGGACGCTTCTGCTGCTGCTGCTGCTGCTGCTGCTTTTGCTGCTGCCACAAATGGTCGGCTTTAACAGTGTGCGTATTCTTTTGTGTTATCCTTGTGGTTACAACAACACAATATAAATAATTCTTTCTTTTATTATTTATGCTCAGATGTGGTTATGATTGCGCGAGAACAGGCTGCCACATGCAGGCAAATGTGAAACGATTCACGAGCTGGGTTTTCTAAGCGAGCAAACGTTGCCCGCATACAAACGCAGATATTTGAGATGGGTAGATAGAGTGGGGTAAATACAGTCAAATTTAATCAATTTCAAATTGAAACTGTGACGATGTGTTCACCAAGCATTCGCTTGGCACAGCTCCCATAGAAGTATTGCATATATAAGCTCCACAGCTTCATTACTATGAATGCTGTATATTCGCATTCTGAATTGCTTGAAATTTCATATAATTAAAAATACATTGTGTAAGTAGTTTTCATAGCCTTTAACATTTAAAACCCTCCACTTGCTCAAAAGGCAAGGCATTCGCCCCGTAAGCCAGGCCAATATTATTTGCCTCACTCGAGGAGCTTCAATGCTGCAGACAATCGCATCAAATAGCTACTGAGCTTGCATTTTCAAAGTGCATTTGGCTACCTTTGACTGAAATTGGATTCACTCAGTGCCCAGATCAGCTCGAGTGTCTGTCTGTCTGTGCGTCTGCTGGAAATGTGCGATGGGCGTACTTCAGTGTGAAATAAATCCATACTTAACCCTGGCACATGGCAGCGACAAAGCCCATAAACTGCCGCCATAAGCTTTAATAACTGACTTGAGTCGCTCTGCTGCTGTCGTCACTTTAATGTCATTTTCATAATATGCCTCGAGCACCTTCGCACTTTTAACATCTTTTCGGTCCTTTGCCTTCAGTCGTAACTCCTCCCAGCCAAGTTTTATGGGACGCTTAACGCTAACGCTAAACCCTGGGCTGGAGCCATATACGTTAAGTCTCTTTGTAGCGCTTCGACTCGACTCCTGCGCTGCTGCTGTTGCTGCTGCTGATTGCCGAGTACCAAGTGAAACTGACAGCGCAAATGCGTATTTAATTCCGCTTGCGTTGCCATCGCCACGCCCACAACCCATAACGCTGACAATTGCTGTTGTTATAGTTGCTGTAGCTTTTGCTGTTGCCGTTGTTGCCGTTGTTGCTGTTGCTAGTGCGTTCACATTAATAAATGTCACATTTCAGCTGCACTGACAACAGCAATGCCTGAACAGCATCCCATAAGATACCTAACAAAATATAACATACTTTAACCCGACTGCCCCCGCTGCTTACTGTCAGCCCGAATGAGTGACTGTCGTGCTGGCAGCGTGACAAAATGACTAGCGCAAAGAGCTGATTGCGCGAGCGCTTTAAATTAATTAGTCCTGTTTTTTCACTCACCATGCGCCACCACTCACCGCGCACCACTCACTCATTCATCTCCCTCTTTCACTTTCGATCCCTTCTTAACTTCAGCTCTGATAAGTTGCCGACAAGCAGATTTGCGACATTGGCAATTTGTGCTGCAAAAAACAGGAAGGTCAGCGCACTACTTAACGCCGCACATTGAATACCCTTGCAGATAAAGAGCTCAGATGTGCTGTTAAGGAAAGCCAGTTGCGAGCAGCCATTTGTTTACTTATTTATTCAATAGACTAATGTACTTTGTGTTTATTTAGGAGACACTTTAAGTGAATCAATGAATCTAATAATTAATCACTGCAGATAAACTGTGTATATATGTACTTAAAACTGATTCTTTGTGGTTTACTTATTCCTTTCATTCAGCTAGGCTATTCCATATTTTTAACGTTATGTTGACGGATCAAAATATTATGGATCGATCTACCTTTTCAATACCTTTCAAGACTCTAGCTGTTATACAGAGTCGTGCTAGATAATATGACTATTTTAAAGGGGTTTGGCCTATTACACAACATTAATATTAATCGAAAAATTCATGGATCAATAACAATTAATATTTAAAAATTTTATTCATTTCTTTATTTCTGTATATCGTTATTTATTTACTTATTTATTTATATATATGTATTTTTATTTAGTTATTTATTTAATTTTTTTTTTTTTTTTTTTTTTTTTTTTTTTGTATTAATGTATTTATATACTTACTAATTACTAATTACCCATGCATTCGTAATGCAGTAAGAGGATTCTAAATGGAGGTTGTCTTACTAACGTCGAATCACCTGAGCAAAACTTACCTTGGTATTATTCCCTTTCCCTTTCAATCTGCTCATCCACTGTATGTAGTTTTAGATATTTATAGAGTGTGGAGCCACGTACTTAACTTATTAATAATAAACATAAAATACATTTCGGCCAAAGTAGTTTTTTGCAGGGTAGACTTAAGCACCCTTCCTACAATACTAAAGTAAAAGATTGAAGCACCCATCGAGTTTTGTGGCCCGTCACTGTGCCGCTAATCGGCTTAGACTGGCAGTTACGTCAGCCATAGCATACTTTCCAGGGCTGCTGATTATAGGTGGCAGGTTTTTACTTACCATCAATTAGCCTAATGACATAACTGAGCTGAAAAACAATGTCATTCAGTTTGGTCTACAGTTCGAGAAATGGCAAAGAGTACGATTAGTGGCTCCAATGCCCACAGTTTATTCACCTTTTCAAATTCACAGCATTTAAGCCATATCTATACCATTGTATATATGTATGTATATTGTGTATGTGGATTGTCAGTGCGGTTCGGCTGCCTCTTTGATGCTCGTGCGAATTTGCCTGAGAGTCTAACATTTCCATTTGCAACTGCAGCCGCAGCAGCAGCAGCAGTAGCAGAAGCAGCAGCAGAAGCAGCAGCAAATGCCGTGCAACGGGTAAAGGATGAGAATGTGCGCGAATAGCATATTTGCCTTCCACACTCACATCCGCACATATGTATATTGGCTGGTGTGTGCGTATATCCTGGAGCTGCAAGATTATGACTGTGTTTCCCCCCAATGAGAAATAGCTGCTTTTACTCGTTTATTTTGCTTTAAGAAATTAATTAACGCATAGCAACAGCATTGATCTTAAGAGGAATGAAGCTGGCGAGGCTGTGAAACAGAAACTCGAACTATGCGGAAAATAATTAAAATGAGTCATTGACATGCTTTAAGATTATTTATATAATATATATTGTAAACCACATATATAAGTTTCGCCCGCTGGCATATTTTATTATTTATTATATATTTGTCGCATCGTAGTTATTGTTATTGCCTCTCATTATAGCTCTACGTTATTTCCATGAGTTGCTGGCGTCGCTACGTTCACTTGTGAAAAATACTTTTTCTTCACTTGGATCAAGTCACTTATCTGACTTCCTCAGTCGGACTTGCTATTTTCCTTTATCGAAATCCTAGTCTAGGATATAAGTATCCATCTCGCTCTCACTCACGCTCACAGCTACATTCTCTCTTGTCTCTCTTTCTCTCTCCCTCTCTTTAATTATCCCTAAAATGTATATTCACTCAAATAGCAATCCCTGCCATTTTCTTTCCAATATCACTGCAGCAGACAGTCACGACATATTTACCAACACAACGTCATAATATTGCACCGATATGACATATTTATCTATATGTACGGCATACATATGTTTATTTATATGTGAAACATGCAATTTATGTCACTTGCTGTCTAAGGCGAACTGATAAGTGTCAGGCTAAAAGCGAATGTCCTGGCTATCATTTTCATTTCCCTGATATATTGCGAAGACCCATACATATTAATGGCCTGGCACTTGTATAATATTAGCATACGTCCTTAATTATGCCAATTTGATTTTAATATGCTAATAGGCTAAAGAGATGCCACAGCCACAGCATCTTTTATTTTGAATTCTTAAGCAATTAATATGCCTATTACCATGACTTCGCAAGCTGTGTAATTTTGTCATGAGAGTCAAGTGATTTATATGATATTTATATTTGAAGGCAACAGGCGATTACCGTCACTATTGAAGAAAAATAACTTTAGTTTTGCAACATTTAACATTTTTAAATTCTCCTTTGAGTACAATTAAATTCGGTTCCTTATGAGTAAAAGAATTTATGACATGTTTTGAGCGAGTGGGGAGGGTGTAGCATTCATATTTCCTTCAACTTCAAAACGTTTTTACAGTTCATGCTCATACTCATCTTTCGTCTACTGCCCCGTTCGAATAGATGTCATGATAAGTCTCAAACTATTTATCTAAGAGTCATAGCATAAAAGAAGTTGAAAACTTTTGTAGTCCAGGCAAAATGCGACGTGGTCCCAAAATTGTTCACTCTCTGTACTTATATGCGCATATAGATATGAAAATATATATAAATATCAATAAATTTATTAAATTACTATTTCGAGCACACAAAAACCTTACAGAGACACAAACAAAATAATTTTCAGTGAAATTTATTCAATTTTTGTTTCCCTATTTATTTTAACATATAATATAATCAATATCGTCAACTTTTCATATTTAATTCACAAAAGGCCCAATTGCATATTTTAACTGCATCCAATTGGCAGCAAATATTAAAAGCAAAAAAAAAATATATATATATATGTATATGCCAGATGTTCAATGATATAGCCATTAAACAGGTTCACTTCATTTGCCAAAACCATGGCCAAAGAATTTAATCAAAATTTATAAATCACTGCAATGCAGGAAAATAAATTGTGGAACTGTTTGCCAAGTTTCCAATAGAAGTTGTTCAGCTGCCAGAAATACGCTTCATAGCCGAATTTCTATGTGGTGTTCGGTCTGTGGTTGCGGTGCTGGCAGTCTGTGGCAGCGGCTGTTTGCCACTTACGCTTGAATGCCTCGTTCAGTCATTGATATGCGAACGCGCCACAAAAAGTTCAAATTAAAAACACTCGCCTCTGTGTTGTTCGGGCCACTTGAAAAGGCAATTGTGACTGACTGAAAAGCGGAGACACAAAAAACTTGCGCAAATCAATTTTTTTAGCAGATATCTGATATCCCAGTCATTCATCGGGCTGGACATGTTTAGATGCAAACTGACAGCAGGCAATTCTCGGCGCAACTGTTGCACACACTTTAAAACACGGCTTGACAAATTGTGCAGTAAAACTTGATGCCCCGAAAAGTTGAGTCAAGCGTATAACTGGATTCGACGTACACATTGCAAAAGTTTTCGAACTTGATGTTCCGTTTCAAATATGGCTAATCGACAAGCATACAACTGGAACGCCGCACAGCTCCTCCACGGTGAGATTGTCCCTGTTCATGGACATGCGATCTCTTAGTCTGCTCTCATTAAAAAGTAAAATAAACAAGTAAAAGTTTCAAAATCAAAAGCGAATAAAAACAGCAGCAGCAGCACAAGCAGCAGTAGCAGAAGAAGCAGCTGAACTAAAAACAAAAGGAAATAGAGAAAAACAAATAAAAAAGACAAAAACCACTTGAGCAAGTAGCAAAAGTTTTCCATTTATAACGAGCACAGTGCCATGACTGTGTGGCTATATGCACAGGGGCATGTTTTGCTATGCGGGTGGGCGGGGCGACTGTCGAAACGAATGTGTATATCCTGCTGTCTCATTTGTTAGAAGTGCATGAGTGTTGGTAAAACTTTAAATGCGCGGTAATGAAATTGTTGCCAACAAATGCTGTCAACATACTCACACACTCACACACGCACATGCATGAGCGTTTTATGGCAGGGTTCCGGCAAAAGTCGAGCATGCAGGCATTCTGCAGATTTCCAGCACCTCGCCAAAGCCGGAAAGTTGTCTGACTCAAGTGTTACGCCCCAAACAACAACATAAAAAAAAAAAAAAAATATCAGAAAAACTGTGTTAAGTTGCCACAACTTGGATACGCAACGTGCTGGGGCCAGTCAGCTCTTAGATGGGGAGGCGGACGGGAAAACACTTCCACTTTGCTACACGTCTGGCCATAATCATATGAATGGCTTGGCATTTGGAGCATTAAGCTGCGGTTAAACCACTAAGATAGTATATATATTTAAATGAAAAATTCATTTGTAGCAACCCAATGGAAATTGAATGTGCGCTTGAACAAATCACATTCAACGATGCAGTGCACGCCGTGCCACATCCAGACTGGGTTGCAGTCGAGGCAAAAGCTTTGCCAACTCTGCTGTGATTTTCAAATGCATCCTTAAATCCCCTTTCCGTTTGCCTGCTAATAGAACGTTTCGCAAAGTGATATAATCTTAAGTAAGCCATGCGGTTGATTGTAATCGTATTAGCTTTTGGCTTCATAGTTTCGTTTTGTTGGGCGCAATTACTGTCCAAAGTATTTTCAGAGAGAAATACTTTTCGTTAGCCAGTATACAAGATATTTGGGTTAATCCAATGGAGATGACTACACATTTTGTGGAATATTCCCAAAATTGCAAGGAGAATATTAATTTTTGATAGCGGAGCAATAGACAACTGAACAAATTAATGTGAATTCATATAAAGATATGCAAAAGTTTCAAATTATATAAATTAATATATTTTTAAAATAAATGATTAAAACAATAAATATATCTAAGGAATAAATAAATAAAATAAATTATAAATAGTATAAATAAATATTTATTTTTCTGAAAGTCATTTAGTTACCGGTAGTAAAACGTTTCAAATTAAATAAAGAATTATATATTTTAAAATAAAATAAAATAAATGAAGTGATAAATATATTTAAATAATAAAAATACAAAGTAAAAGTAAAACGAAATATAAACAAATAATTATTTTTATGAAAGACTGATTAAATTAACATTTATACATAGATATGCAAAAGTTTCAAATTAAATATCATTATGTATTTTAAGTAGAAATAAATTAAATAATAAATATATATAAAGAATAAAAAAGAATAAATAAATAGTATAATTAATAAATAAATAAGACAATAAATAAACAAAAACATATAGAGCTTGCAAATGCTATTACTAAGCATTTAGTTTTTGTTATTTATGTGTTATATTCAGAATACAGACGTTCCTTGGTTTGGGTGTTGGCTTCATGTTCTCGCCTTTTGGACTCTTCGACAGCCAGTTGGCCATAAAATCCGGGCAGTAATTATAGTAATTTGTATATTATTGTGAATGTGATATTCCTATCCAAATGCAGCTATAGTTCATATATTTAAAGAGGGAATTTATTTCGACAGTAGAGGTTTTTTTTTATATTTTTATTTCAGCTCACATAGAAAAGTCTGTCACGTTGAGGTATGTAATTGTTTTCTGTTTGAGGTACTTTTGAACTTAATTCATGTGCTATTTGTAGTGAGATAATCCATAGCTTAATTAATATATTATTAACTATAAATTCAATATTATGTAGATAGTCATTAATTAATTGCAGAGCTACATCACTTAATTGATTGTTTGCTTTCAATAAACGTGTTCATAGACGAGGTCAGTATGCGATAGTTCCAATTAGCATTACCATCAATGTGGTCCACTTAATTGCAGTGTTATTTATCGAGGTAGTTGTAGTAATTAAACTACCAAACTGTGTTTGATTAACGTCCAGTACATTCGTTACAGTTACGGTTAGTTAACGTTTAACTGTGTAAATATATATCAAATATATTTTACATCAAACCACAATCCTTTTTGGCTGCAAGTTACTATTCATAACTTACAGAATCACCATTAAATGACCAGCTAAAAAATGCGTGATCTAGTATCAGAATGAAATAATCTTTATTTATACTATTGAATATAAAAATGGGTCGTCAAAACATTCATGGGCTATCAAATTTGCTGTTTATGTGTTTACTACATATTTGAAATCGTGATCCTACTCGTAATGCTCAATGAAATATTATGTCCAAGCTATAAAGATTGGTTGATATTGGCGCAATAAAGAGTCTAACAAAAACTGAGTTTAACCTCCAATAATATTTTATTTAATTTTAAGATTGTGCATGTACAAGTTTTGTTGGTTTCATAAATATGATATGAAAACTGTAACTCAAAATTAAAGCTCTTTAAATCAATGCATTGCAATGCATGAAATAATGTAAACAAAAATTTAATTGGACTGTTATTTTGGTAACACAAAAAATATGATAAATATTATAATAAAAAAATTTCGGTCTTTGCCTTTGATTCAGGTTGGTTAGCTAACGGCTGAATCTTACTCAGACTCATTGCAATAAGAGTTATTATTACCTTAAAGGCTTATTATGGCGAAAAATAAAATCTTCTTATTTTTGTATTCGCCTTATATTATATTGTACACTGATGTTGTGTCCTAATATTTGTAATATTCTGAAGTTCAAATAAAAAAGAAAAACAAAACTTTTTGCCCTGATGTCCCATTTTCAATGGGTTCAGGGTATAACAAAAGTTCTTGAAAAGATTATACCATTGCTTTAATCCAGATAGTATAGTTATAGTCTGCTTCTACAATTGAGTTTTTAAATCTAGGCGATATATACTGTTAGATGTAGTGCTACTACGGAGTAGTACCAGAGAAGATTATATATTATGTTCAGAAAAAGGTTCATCTTACTTGTAATTTATTGAAATTACAGTTAATAAAGAGTTTTTACCAAGCTCTGTACCAGAATAAATGCAGATCATAGCGCAATAACCAATTTCCCAACCCAAGTGCACAGTAAGCAAAGAGTATGCTTATGTTGTAGAATCGCGTTGCAGAATCGTGTAATTTTTTAATAATTTTACTTTCAACTGAAGCTGAAATGAGAATGAGTATATTTCATTGTCGACCGCAGCAAGCGTTTGCATAGTTGTCCAATAGCTTAGCTGTCACAGCTCGATTTCCAGTTGAGTCTTTTTTGTTATTTCAACCTATTCAGTGCTTGCTTCTTAATGTTTTGTTCAGTGGAATTTTGAAAAAAAAAAACAAAAAAACAAAAAAAATTATTTATTCTAAATTATAAGTGTTTTTCTAAGCTTTTCTCGTTTATTTTTCACGATTTTAGTGTTTCTATAAGCACATATTTATTTTTTGACCTATAGTCGTAAATTATTTGTGGAATTAATTTAATTTTCAATATGCAGAGTGTGCGTCGAATTTTGGTTAAGTCCAATTTACTGCGCGGCTCCCCGTTATTCGAGAGCGTTCGCTTCTCTTGTGCCAAGGAGACAAGAGGAAAGGGTCTCATTCTCGGTATATTCCAAGAGGAGGGCGACAAAGATGCAAAGTTGACGCAAAGCGCCGAGATCGTGAACGATCGCACCGGGGGAAAGCTCGCGCACTTAATTAGAGAAACCAAAATCAACGGACAATTGGGTCGCGGAAAGGTGTTCAACAACATTGATCCCGACTTTAACAGTATTGCTGTCGTTGGATTAGGCCTGCAGGGCGTCGGCTTTAACGAGCTGGAAATGTTGGACGAGGGTATGGAAAATGTACGCATTGCGGCCGGCATCGGTGCCCAGTCCCTGCAAAAGCTTCGTCTCACCGATATCGCCGTCGAGAGCATGGAGTATGCGGAGCAGGCGGCCGAGGGTGCAATGCTGGGTGTTTGGCAGTTTACTGATATGCTAAGTAAAAAGAATCATCCGGTCAAACCCAAGCTGGAATTGTATGACTCACACGATCAGGATGGCTGGGTGCGTGGCATTTTTAAGGCGGAATCGCAGAATCTGGCCCGTCGCTTGAGCGATGCGGCTGCCAACTGTATGACGCCTACGCTGTTCGCCCAGGCCACAGTGGATGCACTGTGTCCATGCGGCATCACTGTGGAGATACGCACCATGGACTGGATCGAGCAACAGCGCATGCATTCCTTTCTGATGATAGCAAAGGGCTCATGCGAGCCCCCAGTACTCATGGAGATTAGTTACTGCGGCACCTCGCCGGACGACAAACCCGTGCTCTTCATCGCCAAGGGCATCACATTCAACTCGGGCGGCATCAATTTGCGTGAGTGCGAGGGCATGGACGAATATAGGGCGGAGATGTCCGGCGCGGCGGCCTGTGTGGCCATGATGCGCTGCGTTGCGGCATTGTCGCTGCCCATCAATGTGGTTGTAATTGTGCCGCTGTGTGAGAACATGCCATCGGGCATGTCCACAAAGCCAGGCGACGTTTGCACCTTGCTGAATGCGAAGGCAATGGCCATTCGAGATCTGAGCAAGGCAGCCGTCGTCGTAATGGCTGATCCTTTGATTTACGGCCAAACCAGCTACAAGCCGCGTCTGGTGGTGGACGTGGGCACCATTGCCAGGGGTGCCCAGCAGGCACTCGGTGGCGGGGCAAACGCGATCTTTTCCAATTCTCATTACATCTGGAAGCAATTCCAAAAGGCTGGCTCTCTCACCGGTGATCGCATGTGGCGCCTTCCACTATGGAATTACTACAGAAAACAGGTTACGGATGAACTCGGATATGATCTGAGCAACGATGGGCGTGGTCTAGCGAGCTCTTGCTTAGCGGCGGCTATACTCCATGAAATGGTCCCTTGCGCCGACTGGGCCCATATCGATACTCGCGGATCCGGCATGCTTAGCACATATGGAATCGTTCCATATCTGGCTAAACGAAAAATGACCGGACGGCCAACCCGAACGTTGGTGCAGTTCCTGTACCAACTAGCATGTCCAGAAATCAAGTGATATCCATCCCGTATATCTGTTGGTAATTGTGTATCGACCTGTTAATGTAGAGCTTTTACTATCCCAACGGGAAACTTCGAAAATCCGCTGAATTCAACAATTCTTATAATTTTGTACTGACAATTAAGATTGTTCTATATCATACTCACATGTACTTGACAGGTCAAGAAGATAATCCCGACATTGTACGTAAATCAGATGAATATAGATATGATAACAACTGTTTTGTTTTTCCGTGGATAGCTTTTGCGAAGTTTCACAGGTGAACATTTCTAGCATAGGTGTATAGGTACAGATGTGTGTAAAGATAAAAACATTAAAGAAAAATAATTAATATTTGCTTTATTTTATCTACATGATATACATATATGTATATACTGAATGTATATTATATAGCTCATTTATTGGAATGGGAGACAAAATGTTCCATAGATCTATTATAGCACTCACAATGTCATGTCTTACACAATTAACTAGAGCTGCGCCGCCTTAATCATTAATTATCTCTTATTTATTTTGCTTATATGGTATGTGGATCTGGTTTCACTAGATGGTTTCTCTCAACGGCGGTTTTGAGCATCGATACTATCGATAGTTACACGCTCGTTTTATTTTGTATGTTAATCATAAGGAACTGATTTACACACAAACGTGAAACCAGTATACATGAATCTGCAGAATAGATAAATCGAATGTTTTGATTTACTTTCTTGTTCCAAACCCTTTTCTAGGAAGATATTTCCCACGTATTCCTTTAGCCACTTTTATGTTCGAGTTATGCCTGTTATGTTATGCGTTTCATAAATCCACATCATTATAGCTAGCACTTTCATTCAATACATTGATAATATAATAACCAAAGATAATGTACAGCTTTGTTAGTTTCTACTAACCTATGGAGAGCTGGTTATAGCAGAACCAACATGGTAGCAGATGGGAGCAACGGCTTGATTACTGTATCCTCAACGAGTATTGTACTTAAATGTTGGCTTAGATTGGCATAAAGAAGCATTACTTGACTAAACTTTGCCCAGCCCATTTTACACATATCATTGCTGCTGTCCCCCAGTTCATTCCGTTATTTGCATAAATTAAAGGGTTCCCTATTTTGATGGTGCCTATTGTTAGAATTCTTTAAGCAACGTTTTTTAAACGACTTTTGACCTTTGCTTAAGTGCTTGTCATACGGATAACAGAGCCTAAGCAAAACATTACTGAATTGTGAAACTATGACGTCACAACAGACTAAGCACTATGACTAAGCATTACAAGTGACGGAAGTGCTCTTTGCATATTTACTAACCATTCAACAGATAAACTTGACATCTATCTATGGTTACTGATATTAATGATGGTGTCATCGATTGGCTATCAACTCTAATCGCAAGTCCAACACAATTGATTAACTAAGATAATATGATAAAACCCTTTTTCATAGCCAATATCTTAGGAGTTAACCGTCCGTTTATTTAAAAATTCTTTGAATTTTATAGGGCTCACTTGAGGCAAATTCAGTTGATACGAGTGCAATGCTATTTATGATGGCCAATCACTTAAGCCGCGCACTTGGCCAAATGTTTGTACGCTTTACGGCCGAATAAGCAACTAGGGTTAGGCAAGCGTACCTGCCACAACCAATTATTGAAACAAATTTGCAATTTTCACACAGGCATTTGCACGTTTGACACGTTTAGGCCATTTTCCAGCGTGTCCCCCCAGGCATGTGCCTGTTAGCCAAAAAGGATATTTGCTTTCACACACCTACTTGCAGTCGGTCTTGGCCTCTTAGCTTTTGTTGATGAAATTGCTGCAGGATATTACTTTGAATTATCATAAATAACAGCAATGACATTTATGTAACCATGTGTGAGTGGGTGTGGGTGTGCGTGTATAGCTGAAGGGATCAGGTGTTCGCCTGCTGCTGAGGGCTCATTGGGGGGTTGTCTTAGGCTTTACCCAGTTTATGATGTTCCTGTTTGTTCGCTTGAATGTGTTTATGTGTGTGGGTGTGCATGTGTGTGTGCTGAATTCAATATTGCTGTCTGAATGTGCTTGACTGCTCGGCGAGGGCCGATGGAGATGAAAGGGTGGCCGAATTTGGCCCAGTCAGTATACACACATATTTATATCAGCCACAATGAGCCCACGTCGTGCAGACTTGTCGAAATATTTATTTGGCATTCAGGCAAAAGCGATTATCAAACATTCTCGAACGCTTTATTGACGTCAGATGAAAAGACCTGAAACGTTTTGATCGCAAATTAAAAATACAACACAATGTCCTTTAAAGCATCTCCAGAATATCTACATTTGCACAGTGATTGCAATGGACTTAAATTCCATTGTTTTGCCGGGACTCGGCAAACGTAAAAGCGTAAACTGTCGGCCAGATAACAATGCAGCGCCTGGTATTTAAATTGCTTTTCAGCTGGCAGCTGCTTCTGCGCCTACTGCGGGCCACATTACATCTGCCGTGACATTTATGAAAAATTCAGCTCGATCTGGCTTCGGGGCGTGTAGGGCTGGCTGTGTCGCCTGCTGGCCGCAATTTAATTTGGAAATTTTGCAGGCTGCGTAGGCCGTAAATTCAAGACCTTTAAAAATCCATTTACGAAGTTTTAATACAATATATGGGTAAGTATATTAAACCCGTTCGCATGGCACATAAAAGTTGCTCAGGGCTGGACGAAATGACAATTCAATAAAATATCACGCAGACAATCGAATCTGTTATTATTCAATTAATTATGCGAGTGCTCCAGTTGAGAGAATTACAACAAAAGCATTTTTAATTGTCCTCTGCTTATGTCCTTCAATCTCTCTTTTTGGCAAGATGTAGAGCAGCCATTTATACGTGAATGGAATAGGCCATGGGATCAACATATTGTTAGCCCAACTGCTTTGTCAGCCAACAATAATTTGTTTGTAAACAATGAAAAATTCAATTACAGTTGCCTCTCAGCCTGCCTTTCAAAAGCTTATGAGCCAAACAAGCCACAAGAAAAGTTTGTTTTCAAAATGTTTATGTATGTGTGTGTGTGTGTGCGCCGTATGCAAAGCTCATGCTGCAAAGGACTAGGCTTTTGCCTAGTACTGAATAAAGGACACACCCTTAGCCACAAAGCAGCCATTGACTTGCGCTTTGTTTTGCTGTCGTGATTGCCGAGGGCTGATGGGGATTGACGATATTATATCGTAGGCTTTAATAATATTGCTCTGTTTGAAGAAACAGCTCGTTGAATAGGTATAGTTTGCGTATATACATTCTCGAATGTTGGCAACATTTTGATTCTTGATTGCAGCATTGGCTGTAATCCATATGACGAGCAAGCAGTATCGATTGTGAATAAATGTGTGAATAATGCATTACTGTACTCACCATCTTTGCATTCACTTTAAATTTACGAATGACTGAAATTGTAAATTAATATGTAAAATTAATTGAGTATCGTTAAATACAATGTAGGAAGCCGATAGTAATAGAGAGCATTTTCCAAATATAGATGCAATCAAAATAGAAGTATGTCAAATAAATCATATAAATGACTAAATTTTAAAACAAATTTATTGGGACTACTATAAGGTCATAATTGTTTGCTAGTGTCATAGAGCTTGGCTGTCGTACTGCCTATATGTATGTCTATGCTATATATATATATATATATATATATATATGTATATGTATATGTATGTAGATAGAACAGCGAGAGTGAGAGTCAATTATCTATTTTTATTCGATCGGCGACATCCCGCTCTTAATTACAAAAGAAACATATGAAGGGCTGAATGCTAAGGATTCCCTATTATTCTACGAACATTTTTAATTTAGTCTCCCGAAGGAACTCAACTGAGGTCAAGTTCTCGCGCAATCTCGGGTTGTAAATCATCCTTATTACTGCAGGAAAAACAGGTGGAAATTCAAAACTTATTATAGATTTGATTTTTTTCCATTGCTGTGTTCTTTTCCTTTGCGAACTCTATTTGATACAGACAATCAGCGAAAGCTAATTCAGAACAAATTAATAGAAGATAGATGATATATCTATAAAGCAAATAATATTCGATATGTTTACACTATATGTACTTTTGTCGTAAATAAAGTTGTATTCATGAAAATAGTGCTGTCACATCAGACAATACTTTAACCAAATAACACTTTACTTATTCTTCCCACCGAAAAACAAAAGGAATCTTGTTTATTTAAAATAGATTGCAAGGAAGAGGAGAAACAAACCCTCCAAGCATTCAGAATTAATTTGCTTTTTACGATTTTAGGGGGGAAGCATTGAGAGACGCTCGCTCGTAGAAAGAAAAAGTTGAAAAAAAAAAAAAGAAAAAAGTAACACTATTAAATTTACTAAAAAAAAAAATAAAACAAAACAAACAATAAGTGTAATTAATTTTGTATTATTGTACTAATTGAAATTGTAATATTTCGATAAATACATACATACATATTCGTTATATATAAGCAGTTTTCTACTAATAATAAAAAAGGTTTTCTTTAACAAACTTTTCTTGATTTCCTTCATTTTCTGTCATTTATCAAAATGCTTGCAAAACCTTTCACTGTCCAGACGTGCACTTATAAATTTGTGTATTTTTAACTTAATTAAAGTGCATGTCATTAAGATCAATTTGTGATAAACTCTGCTCTGTGAATGCATAGTATAGCACAGCGAGAGCAAGAGCAAGAGCAAAAGCAAGAGCAAGAGCAAAATCAGAAGGAATAGCAAAGAGTACGTGGTGAATAAGGGTGACTGAGGCGACAACGAGGAGCGGAACCAGGATACACTGCCAAAGGCAATCATCGCAATTTAATATTCATGACATTCTCATAGTCAATGTATTTTCAAAGTGTTGCCAGGAGCTGCAACTGGGGACCGGCAAGGGAATGAGTGCTGCGCAGGCGACAAGCATTTGGAAGCACCAAGTGATTGATGAGTTTTTTATTACACTCGCACAGGGGGGAGAGCCTCACATAGACCTGCTATATAGAGTACATAATGTGATATTATGTAAGAATGATTTATGCATATAGAGATAGATGTAAATAATCAAAGTCGCTTTCAACTACAGGTTTAGCTATTTGTCCAGCATCTACTGCAGAGTTCAATTCGAGTTGTCTGCTGACTATTTTGTCGCCTGCCACTGCATGATCCGCTTCGCCACGAGTGTGTGACCCATCGCCCGTTCAATAAGAAATGAACCCAATTCCTTTTCCCCTCGGAGTTACACAATGCTGACACAAATTGCTCATCTGTTATTTATCATATTGAGGGCTGTCCTTGCGCGATGATGTCGCATTCATATGTGTTCCTATTTCACTTTTCTTGCACATTTTTGCAACACTTTCTCACATGTGTGCGCTATACCCTGTAAGCACAGAAACTGCTGATGAAAAGCTATATGTATATGTGTGGCTCTATAAACAGATAAGTTATTCAAGAACACAGTTTTCCTTTCAAAACCTACGGATAAATTGGGTCAGAAGGCTGAGCACATTTGACTGCTCCTAGTCGAATGGAGAGTATCTGCAGCTCACACCATTTGACTCGACTCTTACATGCTTTAACTTTCGTTATGTGGCATGCTTCCCCTTATCCCATTTTCGCTTTTATTTTCTTGTGTTTTGCCTTTCGCTCCACTGCAACTGGCTGATTTGCTATCAGCGATAAGCGAAAAGTCCGGATAGTTCTGCCCATTGTTCTCCATTTGTGGCTGGCCTGGCTCTTTGCTAGCCGGCAGCTACTTTAGCCGCCGTCTGCGAATTGAATTCACAAATTGTTGTTGCTTCTTCTTGCCGATATCAAAGCGAAGTTCTTTGTATTTGTAGCAGAGCTCACTTTCAGCTGATTTTTGGCTTACTAGCATTGGCCATTGGCTAGATTATTAATTGTGGCGCTATCGTTGAACCAGAAATAAATTGGCCTTTCAAAACTCTTAACGAGACGCTGTGTGTTGCTGGCCAAGCTCTTCATTGCTTCGCCTCCACCAATTGTTCGGACTGGCCAAGCTCGACTGCACCCGCAATGTGGACAACTTGCTCGCTGGTCCAGTCAAGAAACATGCAAATGATTAACGATAACCAAAATTTTTGCTCCTTTTTTTTTTTTTGGGTCTTGCCTGGAGTTGCTGACGGCCATAAACAATTTGGTTTATTGACATAATTACGCCGAGTTTTTAATATACACTATCTGGAGCTAATCCTTGGCAGCCGTCGCTTGATTTATGTGCTTCATAATGGCCAAACATAATTTGTCTGTGGTGTCAACATTGGCGCTGGCTTACGCCAAAGAATTGCATAATTAATGGTGCAAATTAAAAGTAAATATGCCAGCCGGCCTGATTATCCCAGCTCCCTCGCCCGCGACTCGCCTTCCGTAATCCGAATATTTCTGAAAAACGTCCAGAAGCTCAGTCGGCAAATTTCTTTGCATAATTGAAATCTGGTGCACGGAAGTCGCATTTTAAGACAGCGGAATAAAAATATAAAAAAAAACACCAACGTCGCATTGAGTTCCGACGGATGAAACTCAGGATGAAGGAGCCCATTCTTCTATAGAGCGAAGTAGGACGAGTAGCTGTCAGAATTTGGAAATATTATTACCCTTTACTATACGGGCTTATTAAATACTGAATTATATTTGTGACAAATATTTACTATAAAGCATAAGATACTTATTGGATATTCTTTAAAATATAAATTTAAGTTAAATTTTTTGTAAGAATCTAATATATTGAGCATGGCATTCATTAGGAACAAATGAATCTAACATCTTCATGGAGATAAGCATTATAAGTTAGAGACTTCCAAGATTAGTTGAAACTTGTATTTTCATGGCATAAAGTGAAAAGCTAGTTTAACAAATCTGAATATGCTTAGAGATATGTTTCTAAAACTGTCTTGAAAATCGGAATATTTGACAAGAGATAGCAATCCAGCTCAGCTTTATAAGAGCTGTAAATTAACATTATTAATAATCTAATATTAAGTTATCAGCCCGTAGTCATATATTTTTCCCCTATTACTAATCCGCAAATAAACAAGGCACAAAGAGCACGGATATACAGATGTTTATTAAAGACTTTAAATATCTTTCCAAATTCAGTAAGGGAAAAACCATTACCACTTTTGCTTTTCTTTTTATTAACTACTCAATTCTGCTCTGCCTACTTCTTGGAAGTTTCTTTGCGCTTTCCAAATTGAATATAAAACTTGGGGAAAATGTTTTTAATTCAATTGACGTCCAGTGAGTACCTCAAAGTGAGAAAGTTGTATTGAAGCTCAATGAAAACTGAGTTAGACTTGGCCTGCTAGATAAGGTATTCTATATATCAGACTATACATATACTACAACACTTTATTAGCTTTTACCATAGGCAGGGTATTAGCCTGTGCAGCTACCCCTAGGGGTATTTCTCTATTTTCATTCTCTGCTTTAACGTGTTTTTGACGCCATCTCCAACTTGTACGCTTTGCACCATTACATATATTTTTCTTTTCTTTGCATTGTAGTTGTTGTTGTTGTTGTTTTTATTGTTGTTACTGCTGCTGTGGAAATTAGCCGCACGGCTGTAAATAGAAACGCGTTCTTCTTGGGGCGCTTTTCCTTGAGTTTTTGACACTTTAATGTTTGCTATCCGATTGTCGTTTGCTGTGGTTGTGTTGTTTGGTAGATTCATTAGTGAGCACGTGGCTGCCGGCACCTCATTTTATGGTAGCACATAATGGCCATCCTGCATTCAATGTTGGCAACGAACCCCAAATGCCATGCTCTATAGGTTGCTCCAAAATGATATAGCGCTGGTGCTTAGACTTAAATTTTAGCTCTTTAAGCCTGGAATCTTTGGCCAAACTTCAGCAACTGAGTGAAACGAAAAACACATTAACATATAATATATTGTAGTCCGCTTAGCTCAGATTTCGCTGTTTAGGAAGCTGCCTGAAAAAAGTTTACATCAAAAAAGTTTGTCTTTATGTTATAATAATCCGTCTACACATATCTAAAGTGTTTATTCTGCAACTAAGGAACACATGGAAAACATAGAAAACATAAATATATAATGCATACATCTTAGTCAGCTGTCTTTAAGAATTTTCCATGAAAAGTTTGCTTTTACGATATGATGGCCCGTTTATTCATAACTTTTCCAGATATACAATCAAATAAGCGAAAGTTTTTTTTTTATACAATAATATAATTTTTAATAGCAACCATAAATCGTTTAAATTCTTCATGTATTGGGCTGTTTATAAATATAAATGATAAATACGATTTAGGCGTCAGGTTAAAGTTATAATTCTCTCTGCCAGAGTGTAATGAGCGACAGCTCGAGTTGCTGCAAGCATTTGCCCCGCCCCTCAGAAGGCGGGCGCCCGAAGCGTCCTTATGCTAAGTCTTGCAAATTTATGCAATCTGCAGCAGGAGAGCAAGAGAAAATGTACGTAAATTCTGAGCAGCTTCCGTTCGGTGAAATATGCAAAAGGAATTTGCATTTTGCTGAGTCACAAGGTATGCGACGCACTTTATGCTGCCAGCCTAATTTATGCGCCGAAACAGTTCATTATTATTGGCTTGTGCCCATCGGACCGTTGCTCAGTTAATCAGAACCGTTTTGGACCTACATATGCCACTTGTAGTATCGAAATTAACATTTAAATACTGTCAACAATGGAATATTCGCAACGAACAATGTTACAGTCGGATGCCACCGACTGCTTAATACTCGTTCACGTTTTCAGATAGATAACTTCACTGTCAGATGGGACTTGGTCTGGTCTCTCATTGTCAAATATATTATATATATATAAATTTTTATATATTATTAGTATTATGTTATTGATTATGATATAAAAGCTATATTGATTGTTTTAATTTTATAAAGAAATATTATACAAGTTTAAGCATAAAATCGATGTGTATTGTTTTTTTTTAAACGTAATATGATGAAAATAATAGTATCTATGATTGTAGTCGTTTTAATTTTATAAATTTATTTTTTATACTATATACATACTATATATACATGTACATGCCTATATATATTTATATTATATATTATTCTTATATATCTGTACAATCCTAAATAATTTAATACCGCTTCGAAAATTATATTGGATAGACTATAAATAAATTCTTTCCCACTTTTCAAGTACCAAATGCTTAAATTTAAGTTTTTTCGCAGTTTGTTTTTTGACTGCTCTGGATTTTCTATGGATCATTATGCACAAGTCGAACAAAGTTTAACGAGCTGCTTTTTGTTCGCCTTTGAGCTTTGCGGTGCTTTCTACTTAACCAGTGGGCGGAGCTGCAGCGGCTCAATTAAAACGGCATTTGAAGTGGTCTACGGGCTGCATCCTTGTGTACACACAGCTTTAAGGACTCGATTTTGTTGTTTTGTGGGTTGTCGCATTGATCGATGCGATGGCTGCCATTGCTTCAGGTGCAATTTGTAGTTGACATACTCGACGGCCACTCAAATGCGAATGTTAAATTCAGATGAACTGGTCGGGCTGTGGAAACTAGAGCAACAAAGCGGCAACAGCAAAGCTACCCACACACAACAAACACAGCCACCCACGCACACACCTGCACATATGTCTGTGTATAAACAAATCCGCATTTACGCATGCATCACTGTAGTTATGTATGTATTTATATTCGTGTTGGCAAATTGACGTCACTTATGTCCTTTGGGCTACTACGCAAAAGTAGAATTTGCATATTTTTGCAGCTTCCGAGCAACCGCACTTGGCCAACGATGTCCTTGTTGTTAGCTAGCATTACAATCCTTGAATATCATCAGCAACTTCTGTTCATGTGCTCTGTACGTCATGTCCTGGGTGAACAGCCCTCCCAAAACCTGTTTGAAACGCAGCTTACAAATTGTTCAAAGCTCTTACACAAAAATGTGGCATGTGTTCCTGTCAATTTTTGCCCAGACCCTTGATGCCATTGTTCTTTCTTGATACTCTGCCCCGCCTCATGCAATTTGAACTAGATAATATTCCAGACTAACTATTTAAATAATCTTCCTTTGCCCACAACAAGTGCCGGCCTACCGACCCTTGTGGTTAGTCAAAAGGTCAACATAGAACTCGTCACACAAATAGGCATATAAATTGCTTCATTAAAAATACAGACAACAACAGTGTTATAACCATATATACAAGACCAACAGATATCTTGTCCTAAGTGCTCTATGACGTGGTCAGAGAATACATGTTAGTAAGCGAAATAAGCAGCGCTGTTAATGTTACAAATTAAAAGTCCTTCTTGTAAGTAAGTGTACTCCATTAAGTTCGTTGTATTGCATATACGACGACAGAGAAATGTAGACAAAGTCAAAATACAAAATGCTGATAATACAGATAACGTATGACTGCAAACCAAAGTACTCTATGCCTTACATAGAACAAAGAGAATTCATATTCAAATATATGGGTATATGACACTGATTTCAGCAGTTATTAAATAAAACAGCTACCTATCCATCAACTTCGCATCGCTCGCTTGCCAAATAAAACTCGCTCAGTCCGAGCACACCAAAAAGTATGCTACACATTTTGCACACAATCGAAAGGCAAAACACTCTGCAGTGCATCAATCAACGCCAAATGCTGTCAATCTAGCAAGAGTGTCTGTCAAACACTTGACAAGTGGAGCAACAAGCGAGCGGAAGCACTAATTGAACCCTCGAATAAGCAACAATGGGAGCCGAGCTGAAACGTAACCAAAGTGCGGCTCGGCACTCAGCCACAGAATTCTTTCAATGTCAGACGGCATGCAAATTAGCTGAAGGTCAAGCAATCGACGAAAAAGCATAACCACGAACTATGCACAACAAACCGATAAATACCAGCCTCAAGCAGTGGCTGCGGCAACAATAACTGAGTAAATGCACTACAGATGAATTTCATGTTTCGATGCCTCGGAACTAAGAGCCGCTCGGCTCTCGCTGAACGAAACAATGCGAACAGCAAAGAGCGAACTCTTCAGGCAAAGAGAGCGAAATGTAACAGCATTAAACTGTTATACTTGATGCTGCTGTGGTACAAGTGTGCCAAGAATAGTGCAGCCCACATTTGCTTGGTACAATAATAAATACTACGTGTGAAACAATGCGTTGTTAAATAAATAGAAAGAAAGGTTAGATATATACTAAAACGCTTATAAACTATGTTAATAAAGAATAATTAATATATAAATATACATATATGCACAACATATTTTTGCAAAGGTACATAATACATATTTTGGGTACAAGAGGAGAAGAGAGCATAGCTCTGACGCTGCCGCCGCTGCTCAGTACATACGCAGACTTCGGAGTGTGAGTAAGTGGCAACGGTTAAACGAGAGTTTGCGCAAGCGAGATGGAGCACAAGAGACGAAGTAGATGAGAGCTTGCATGTGTAGTGTTCTATCGGGAAGCGATTTGTATAACAATGACTTTCGGCGTAGCTGCGCGGTTAATTTGATGTGAAAACAAATGCTTAATGACCAAAGTTGCAGTTAGAATTTTGCATGCGCTGCTTAAGTGCTTAACAAATGTTTACAGTCAATTAGGAAATGGCTGACAGGTGCGAAAACTAACCCAAAGTGTATAGATGCTGCATTAAGGCATTTAGTACGCTACAATTAGAATTATAAATTAATGTGGATATAAATTAGTGGAGGAAATAATATTTTCAGCGTACTTTCAATATGTATAAATACTGTATACTTTTAACATTTATATATTTATTAGACATTTGATTTAATATAAAATTAAGACTAATTTAAGAATTAAGCACTGGGAGCTAGGGCAATTGCCTTGACTCTTAGTATTATTAAGCTAATTGGTATAGATGGTTGCACAAAAATACATAGGGCAAATTCTGAAAGAGAGAAAATATTTTGGTTTACGACTTGAATAATTAAAAGAATACAGACACCTTTGATTAAAGAAAATCTCACTTATTTGATAAAGCAACTCCATAGCTCTATAGTATTTAAAGTATTTTTGGCATAATCAAAACAATCAAATACAGCAATACAAAATAACTATGAGATACAAATGATATGCATCAAAACTAGGTGGCCATTTGCTTTGCTCTTCCCGCTGCTCCCAAGTGCTGAGGACTTCAGATTTAAATTGACTTTTCGGGCGTGTTTTCATTTGGCTTATTCGCACTGCAAATGGAAAACTGCACAAAAGCAATCAGTCAACTCCACTGAGAGCAGCACCTAATCAAAACAGAAACCCCAAACACAACAACAAACTCGACAACAAGAGAAAACAGCACCTGACACAACACAACAGAACTCAACAGACAATTGACAATTGCGAAAAAGTTGCAGAAAATTGCTCAAATTTTGAGATAACAAAGTTTGTCAACTCGAAGCAGCACATTCGCTTATATTTCTTTCGAATAATAAATACGAATTTCATTTAAATCGAATTGCATATTTTAATGTGGGCTGAGCGAAAGTCAATGTAAACGTATGGACAGAACAGGTGAGAAAGGCCTTTTACTTGAAGTGCTAGTAAAATAATACGCAAAAAGTTGCATATTTTAAAGAGAATAAAATTTACGATTGAAAAGTATAATATTTAGTTAAAGTTAGTGATTCATATGAATTTCGTTGAAATATTTAACAAGTATTTCACAATTATTTTTGTAAATTCTCTCGAATGTTGACAGCAAATATTTAATTATAGTAAAAGCATATTTTGCCCCTGCAAACTATCATGAAAGCTAAAATTGTTTAGCAAACTTTTTAAGTGGCAATAAAAATATTTAGCAACAGAAATTGCAGCACTCACACACACATATACAAATAATGGCAACAATGTTGCATAGCAATTTTGATATTCCGCTTCACCCACTGAATGCTAGCAAAAGGAATTTAGTAATCGTAATTGGGATGATATGAGAGCTAAGAGATTTTTCAAATTCCTGAAAGGGATATTACTCTAACGAAGAATTTTCTCTCCAATCTCAGAGACCTACATACGTAAATAAGGCCAACCAAATAAAAAGTTGTAACATAAATTCCTCGAATATTTCGAATATTATTTAGTTGAATATAAAATCTTATACAATTTATTAGCAATGGAGCCGCATTTGATGGGAGCAGAATTTCATTGTCGAAATCATTAAAAAAGGAGATATATGTAAATGTTCTCACTCAGTAATATTTCTATAGATTCTTCAGTTAGAATAAAATGATTCGCTTCACTGCTGGGTATCTTATAGTTGAGCAGTTCTTACCACTTACCACTGGGTATTTTATAGTCGTACATTCTTAGTCAGAGCACAAAGATAAAGTCAAGAATAACAGCATCAACATTGAGAAATGTATGAATGTCTCATAAAGTGTGGAAAAATGCTGCAGGAAAATTGCCAACCGAGCGTGGCTCAGTGGGTGGGCCGAGGTGGAGATGGTGGTTGGTGGTTGGTGGGTGGTGTGTGGTGGCTGGTGCTGCCAAAGTTATTGTTGTTGCCACTGTTATTGTTACTGCGCTGTGGTTGTTGTCGCGGCTAGTTGTCAATTGCACTGCGCACTTGCTAAGTGCTTTGCAGGCGGGCTACCCACACGACCCCGTGTGTGTGTGTGTGATCAAATTAAATTGCATGATGTCTATGTGTGTGTGTTTTAACAATTTCGTCTCGAAAATTTACGAGCTTTGCTGCTGCCACATTAAAAGTCATAAGGCATCACCAGAGGAGCTCGAATTAGTTAGAATACGTTGATAGATAATAGCCGACTACAAGTTGCCCATTAAGTCATATCAAATCAATATCAAAATATTATTATACATAGAAAACAGTTAGAGGTATAAATCCAAACTTAAAGCAACTAGAAATCATATCTGTTTACTATTAAAACAATTTTAGTGTCAAATGAGCCAAGCGCAGATTGAAGTCAAAGAGTAAAAGTTAATTTTCCACATTAGATGCCTGGCATAAAATCTAACTCTTCCGCTAAGACAACTAAAATCAAAAACTTGCCATAAATATATATCTGTTCTGAAACAACATATATAACTCTAAATCTCTCCTCCTCTTCTCTGGTCTCTCCTCGAATGAGCCTGCCTTAGGCCTACCAAGACTCTCATGGTGTTTGCACTGATATATCATATGTATAAATGTTTACTGAAATTCTGTTTAAATAGTTTTAAATACCCTTTACACTAAGTTTATACGGTTCAAATTGCAAGGAAGCCAGACCAAGGAGCTGAACTTGAAGCGATTCACAACGCGCTTTTGTTGCCAAAAGCAACGGCATTACGTGGGAGCGCAAGTGTACGAATAAGTGTGTGTGTGTGGGTATGTGACTATATATAACACACACATTTACGTATATATACTTATATATGTTACTGAAAGTCACGCGGAATGCAGAAGCATAAGAGAAATTCTTAGAAATATTTTACGCGTGGCAACCTTTTGTTGCAGCCATTGTTGTTGCTGTTGTTGTTGGCTCAGTTCTCAGTTGTTGTTGTTGCTGTTGAGCTGCCTTTGGCGCTACTGAAGAGTTTTTAAGCAAAACAAACAAATAAACAAACAAAACGCAAAACGCAAAAAAAAAAAAAAAAAAAAACTTTTTGCGCAAAACAAACAGACAGCGGACTACGATGACGTCGACGTCAGCGTCAATGCCGACGCTGACGCCGCAGGCAGCAAAGTTGATTAAAAGAAGAGAAAATAGAATAACGTTGCAAATGGCTCGTCCTTGGAACTTTCGATACCTTTTCCTAGTATTTTGCATTATTGGATTTGATCAATCGAGGCAACTATGTTGGCAATCAAATGGAAAAGCGCGAACGCCGCAAACGAAGTCCCCGGCGAGCGAGAACTTATGGAGAAACTCTTGAGATTTCATTAGGGAAATGAATGGGCAGTGGAGCAAGGATTTATTGGCACAGCTCAGCGAGGGCTAGAGACAAATGTTAGTTACTTCAGTTTTCCATCCCGGAAACTAAGAAGAAAGGCACTCACTTCCGTTTCCAATCAATTTAATTAACACTTCTGCTGATAGTTGAGTAGCTTAAAATCATCGATTCGATTTATAATATAAAACCACGAGATGTACTTCGAATTTCTTAGATGGTATTTTTAATGGAATTTGGAGTCAAGTGTCATATATATCCTATCTTGTCAGGAGCTTGAACAGAGTAAAATACCATCTTTTTTTTTTTTTTTAATATTATTTAAACAGGCTTTTTACTACCAATTTGGCAGCTTAACAAGTTGAACATAAAAACACAATTATTTACAGTACACACTACAGAAATTTCATAACAATAACAATATACATTTTTTTTTTTTTTATTATTATAATATTATTTAAACTGGGTTTTTACTACCAATTTGGCAGCTTAACTGAACATAAAAACACAATTATTTACAATACACACTACAGAAATTTCATAACAATAACAATATAACAATTTACAAAAATATCAACAAACAAAAAATAACAATTTTTACCCATATCACATTAAATTTGAATCGATATATTTTTATAGGAACCTCGCGGGGAGGTCCTGTGGATGGCACTTCTTCAGTCTTCTTTTTCTGGCTGTTTTCTTAAGTCTTCTCGCCAAAGGGTTTGGGTGGCCTTCAAGTCTTGCAAGGTAGCTAGCAGCTACCTTTTGCATAACGTCTCAAACTTTGGGGACCATGAGATCCTTTTCAATGTCCCTGGTACGCATGTACCAGGGAGCATTGCAAATTTGCCGGAGGATTTTTGCTTGTGCAACTCTTATTTTATTTAAATTTGTTTTTGCCGCAATCCCATAGATTTGAAGCGCATATCTCCATATGGGGCTGAGTATCGCTTTATAAATTGTGACTTTATTGTACAGTGACAATTTATTGGCCGGCTTAAGATGCCATGACATCTTTGCGCTTTTGGACAAAACAGACTTTTTGACCATCGTGGTGTGCATGTTGAATGTAAGCCTTCTGTCTAACACTACGCCCAGATATTTGTGGCTTCTTTTGTGCGGTAGTGTTGAGCCCTGCATGCTAATGCGACCACAGTTTGAACGCCTTGTGGTAAACGAAACGTTTGCGCATTTGCTCCCGTTAATACCAATGTTCCATTTGCAGGCCCAGTCTTCAAAGCTGCTCACATACTATTGCAATGTAGCTTTATTGATGCAGGTACTACTTGTCAGTACGGCTGTATCGTCGGCATACGTGGCTATCAGTACATTGTTCCGGTTTACTCCTGTGATGTCGCTATGTGAGGGCATATCGGATGTGAACAGAGTATACAAGGTAGGGCCGAGAACGCTACCTTGAGGCACGCCTGCACATATTGGTCTTTTTGACGATTTAATTCCATCAACATCAACCCTAAAACTTCTATCTCGCAGAAAGCTGCTGACAATCTGGTACAATTGTGGAGTGAGAATGCTTCTAAGTTTTTTGAATAATAGTCCGTCATGCCAGACTCTGTCAAACGCTTGCCTTATGTCCATAAAGACAGCAACTGCATATATCAGGAGCTTGAACAGAGTAAAATACCATCGATTCCATTAATACTATGAAGCCCGTAAAGGTATGCTACATTTTTTAAATTAGCTTGTAATGCAATAAACCAGTCGAGTGTTTGCTGCTTATCTGAATTAGCTGATAGCTTTAATAGAGGCTTCACCGGAGTAGAAAACAGCTAATTCACATTGTGACATCCCTTAGACCACATATCCCCATAAAATTGTATTGTAAAAATATTGTAAATAGTGTAAATACTGGCTTCTAGCCCATAATTTAAGTTAAGGTTTAATGATGTCTGCGCTGTATAGTCTAAGACAAGAAGCTGCAATAAAAGAATTCTAATAAAAAAAATAAAATAAAAAAATAAAATAAAAAAAATTCACATTGTGAAGAAATTTTCTTTGTTTGATTAACATTGCAATGCTTGTAGGAGGCTTCATTTTTATGCTTATAGCTCCAATTGTAGTTAAAGGGCGATATCTAACTGTAAGTCCATCGAAACTTAACTTTAGAGTCACCGATACTTAATAAAGAGGAAGTGCATCATGGCATTGCAAGAAGCAAAGCGAAGCAGATAACAGCAAAGCAGCGTGAATGATTAATATAAAAATATATATATAAAAAAAAAAAAAAAAAAAAAAAAAAAAAAAAAAAACTTAACACTTTATATTATGTAAGAAAAAAAAAAAATTGATTCTGTCGTCAATTCGATAATCATTTTTTTTTTTTTTTTTTTACACTTTCATAGGTGAGCATCTCGCTACCTTATAAGAAATTAATCTAGACAGCGAATAATTAAACTTTTTTTTTAACTCTATAAAACGGAAGGGGTCAAACTGTACGTTGTATGTGTAAACAAAACTATAAAAAGGAAACAGGATATTAGATGCACACATATTTGGATAGAAGCCTAAACGAGCAGATTTTGAGGGTGGAGGTTTGTAAGTCCTCTCTTAGTTCCTTTGAGGGACCTATTGAGCGATTGCGTTTTCAGACGACATTACGTACATTATATGTAAATATACATATACGAATGTTTTACTGATGTTATTGCTTAATTGATTTCTTTCAAACCTTTACTTCTAAGACCATTTAAATAGACATTGTTTAAAGACCAGGAGACTTCGGTATTGCATTTCAGTCTATAATACAAAATTGTTTTATTAAGCTTAATTTGGTATTATTTATGAATCGATATAGACTTGTCCTCTCTATGCTTTCTAGCTGATATTTTCGTATATCAGTCGAATGTTTATTTGCACACCTTTGACACTCTTCTTTGACTGTGTGAAGTACAAATTAAACGAATCAGTCAACTGAGTTTTGTTTTTGAATTTCTGACACATTTAGCACTGGCTATGCAGCCGGCGTCAAAGAAGTCGTCAGGCCCTTTGCCGGGTTTCCCAACCTCTAACCCAGCTCGACCCAGCCTAGGCCACGCCATGCTTCCGTTACCATTCTCGTTTTCATTCCCATTCCGATTCCCATTCCCATTCCAGTTCTCGTTCCATTTCATTCCTCGCTGCAGCAACTTTCAACATTGCTAATGTGTCCCATTTGCAATGGCAAACCACTGAAGCTTAACACGTTGTCTACGCAGACATTGGCCACAGAGCCACGCCCCCAGGCAGCAGTCACGTTGCACTCGCACACGCACACAGGCACACACACACATACATGCACACGCAGAGGAGCAGAAGGCTGTGTAAAGTTGTGCACTGAAAAGTCTGCCTTAGTTTTTGCTTTTTTTCTGTTGGCACACATTCATCGCTGCTGCTGTATTGAGCAGTTGTGTGTGTGTGAGAGAGACTGTGTGTGTTTAACTGTTCAAAGTTGCATGTTTGGCCAGCAGCAGCAGCAGCAGCAGCAGCAATGGCAACGGCAGCTGACTCTGACGTCGTTCCCAACGGTAATTGTCTCGTTACTCTCTTTGCATGTTGGCAAACATGGCACATTTTTGCAATGCCCCAGGCAGAGGCTTCACTGTAGCCGAGTGTAGCTTATGAAGTCCTCATGCTAATTATGAATCATTGATCCATCAGATTTATCGATATGTCTGATGAAACTGAAAATTTATTTTTCAATTTGGGTTTTAGCAATAGATATAAAGATACAACTTAAAGTAAATAAGTAAAACAATATGAACTGAATGATAGTTAAGTCTGATTGCCATGCTTAAAGCTTCATTATTAACTGGGCAGCCCTCGCAGCTGTCGACCCCGGCAAGGGTTAACACAGCGAGCACACAGGTTGACGCTCGCCTAATAATTTATTTACACTTAACGTTTTGCAAGCCCTGAACGGAAGGGGCAGCTGCTGAAGGCCTTGATGTTGAGCGAGGTGGCGAGAATCAGACCGTTTGATTATACAAATATTTGCCAACTGGCTTCTCTTTTCACCTCTTTGCTGGGCTGCCATTTGCCATTTGCCATTTCAGCGCTGAAGCTAAGTGAAATATGCACAATTTCCGTTTGCCATTTCGGGCTCCTACGCCCTCTCAGGTGCGGGGCCAGGTTGTTAGCCATGTGTGTAAAACATAGTTAGATGTGTGTTACAGCACACATTGCAACGGTATTTTGTTAAACGGAAGAAGGCCAAAACGAAACTGAAGCCAAAGCTAAAGCTAAAACTGCCAACGGGCAATAGCAGCAATCGTTAAAACCAATTGCATTTATGCGTGTGTATGTGTGTATGTGGCATAAAATACAAATAGAAATGCACTTCCAATGGCTATTGACTAAGACAAAGTTATGTTGTGCACTTATTTTATAGCTCTAAGTACCCTCGAGGGGTATATATCCTGGATGCCACTTAGCCTGTGAGTACGCGCGAAAGCAGTTGGTTTCTTTGCAAGTGGATGTGATTTGCATAGCTAATGCAACGATTTCAAATAAAATCGTGCTCAGCCGGGATATTTCTCACTTGCCGGCTATATATAAATATACGGATAGCAAGCAAGCGCCCTAGTCGGTAGTTGCTAACGTGCAGATACCATGGGCTTGAGTTCACCTTATATCAATATATATATGCAATCAATTTGCCATAAATGTATGCTTGTTCGACTAAAACAGTTGAGAATATTCTAGTCGAGCAATACCAGCTGCAGAATACTCATTCCTGGTCAAAACTCAAAACTCTCTAATTGGCATATTTTTACAATTTATGGCAAATCAGTAGAGAAATTGATCCAATTCTTTTATGGGTAAATTTTGAGCTTTTGTATAAACCATGTACAGTTTTTCCCAAATTACCATGCCCAGGAAAAGCATACCATTAAGTCCTTGAGTTATCATACATATACTCTATATTTCTATATTTCAGCACTCAAAGTGCTTAAAATACAACGGTATATAAGTATAGTCTACAGCTTTGACGACTAACGTACTTATTGTTGATTGCCTCTATTTATTTACTAGAAAAAAATTTATTTAATATACCATATAATATATATATTATGCTACGAGTGCATGCAAACATTTTCCCTGATTCTAACGGAGTTGAATCCAAGTCCAAGTTCAGTTTGATTACAATTTCAATATTCTATTACCGGAATTACACAGACACACAGACATATATAGGTATGAGAATACATATACGAGCACATGGAAATGGCTGTCATAGCTATTAACAATCTATATTCGAATCGGCCCAGTCTTATTACATTTTTTGCGATTCGGTACACTCGACGCTACTCGGTTCGAATTCCATCTCTGCAAAGAGACATCCGTTGCTATTGCACACACACACACATACACTACGTTGGTGTGGTATGAAATCCGACAAAAATCAATTCCAATTCAATTATCTTCAAATAGCTGCTAGCCGCTTCAAATTTTACTTAGATTTTGCTCTAATTTAAAAATGTGCTTAATACGAACTCAAGCTGAATTATTATTATTTTATTTATTTATTTGTTTATTTTATTTTTATTTCATTTTATTTATTTATTTTTTTTTTTTTTTTTTTTTTTTATTAAATGAGAAATTTGTAAATGAAAATTGTAAATCTGACTATAATGCTTTTGCTAAAATATATGTATATATGTATATGTATATAAAGACAACATCCCCAAATTCCATGCAAATTTTCAAAAAAGTATTTGAAACGTAAGGCTGGTGGTTTTTCGAGTATACACAATTGAATATTATTATCATATCCTGAACGTTGAATGATGATGAGGATTTTTATTATAATAGATATTTGGTATTTAGATATTATATGAATATGGCACATCCTATAACAAACTGCTTTAAATGTTTTATCAAATTAATCTATTTTCTTTGTCTATTTTCTATTGTCTTATTTTTCCAGATTCAAATCAATGCGTTAATGACAAACCCAAAACAGATTATCTATGCCAAACTAAGTACCGTAGATGTTCCCTGAATGTCAGAATTTCAAGCTCAAGCTAAGTTTAGTGTAACAATCGCTGTATATGAGAGTGCCAAACTGTAAAAAGAATATATTAAGTAACGATCCCTGCTCTTTTCACAACAATTAGTACTATTTGTTTTCACAAATGTCTGCCGTCGAGTTAAATGGCAATGTGCCGGCAATGGAATTTCATCAGAGACAGGTAAGCTACATCAATTCCGATACAACTGTTCATGCTTCGTCTTATTATTATTTCAAATATGGTAAAATACTCATTTACCAATAAAACTTTGAAGAAGAATCCACGTTACGATCTATTTTCCGTTTTTAACTCACATGACATTTATATTCAAATAAAACTATTGAAAATGGGAATTTTGTATGAAAGTATGATAGCATACATATGTAGCAGAAGAAATCGATACATATCCCACAAATGAACTTACATATATTCCATATGTCATGGAAATCATGGAGCGCACAGAAAATTTCTCTCCCTCTCAGCGCACTGCGCAAGCAGCTCACAGAACTGCTCAGGGCTATAGGGGCATGTGTGAACGTGCACCTGTGTGTGTGTATATACATGCGAGACTGTTCAAAATCAAATGTTGCACAGCAACTGCATTACACCCGTTTTCAACATCGCACGCTCACACTCACACACACACCCACACCATTTTACCACTCTACTTCTGAATCTCCAAGAAAGGCTACGCTGGCGAAAAATACAACAAAAGTAACAGCCGATATGCCCCTCTTCTTGCTCTCTTTCTTCATATTCTCTCTCTCTCTCTCTCTCAACTAGCCAAATTTTTCGCACTCAGCTCTATGCGCTCAAAACATGCATAACTAAAACTATATTTACATTTGTAGTTGCGAGTTTTATGACAGTAATTATATTGATGTATAAGTGTACAATAAATAAGACGTTTATTATTTTTATTCCAAGTCCTGTCTCTGTCTGTTAATATAACAGAATGCATTAGTTTATTAAAATAATTCTTCTTTCACTGTTCCACTGATCGCCTTTACTGTAGTCAAACGCGAATGCTGAGCTGCCTCTTCTGCGCACTCTCCTTGGGCTGTTACTAATATGTTGGCCTCCACTGTACGGCTGCGAAAGTAACAGTGTAAAATTAACCGAGTGTGCGTCAGTCGCATTTTTGCTTTGCATCGAGTGAGGTTGCATCTTCTAATGTTTTTAATCTTGAGTTGGTTGCTTTTTATTTGATTTTAAATTCAACTTTAATTTGTGTTTTCAAAAGTGCGTAAAACCTATTTTGCTAATATCAAATGGAAGACGCCCGCTCTTTGTTTCTTAAACATTATGATTTTAAACCAAGATGGACTTCCATTACCGGCTACTGGAAAATTTTTTATCGCTGCTGTGAAATGAACAGTGAACTAAACGAGGAATGGATGGAGTTAAATGCAGATATTTGGGTTTGTCATTTCATTTATCATTTTATTATTTCCCGTTATGCGTGCTAACATTCACAGCATATTCGCATTTTGTCTGGACTGTAGTTTTCCGCTTTTCCTTTTAACTCACTTATTCACATTTTATTTTTAGCCTGTTGCGCCTTGAGAGCTTTCAAGCTCCGAATTTTATTGTGTGTGTTAGTTGGCCAGTCTATCGCCAGATAGCGCTATAAGGACATTCAGAGCTTCGTATTGTTTGTACAACAGGGGGCGCTTTAAAGGACTTGAATGGCAGAGTTCAACTTTTGCTTAGATGTAAGACATAGGATAACGGTACTTGTATATAACAAGCTTTCGAGCGATACATTATACCTAGATGGCGCCACTGCTAGACTTTTAGGATGCGTGTTCAAGCGCCACCTATTGTTCAACATTTCGCCACAGTCACAGTAGCGATAGAAAATCACCGTAAATATCGCCGTGAAGCATCGTAGATACTGCTAACTTGAGCAATAGATGGCGCATACTGCAGGACTCTCGATATACTTCCTCTTCGGCCAAACCCGAGGGAGCCAAAATTTGTTTACTCTGCGTGTTTGATTTGCACGTACGAGGCATATAAATTAATACTTATATAAAAATACTTAAAAATAAAAATAAATTAAATAATTAGTAAATATTTTATATAAATGACTAGCAGGAGTATACCCATGAATTGATACTAAAATAAAACGTGCAATGCTTAGATGTCGAATATTAAAAACCTATCATAAGTATTCGATTTGCCGTTTATTTTTATATTCGTCTGCAGGCAGCTCATTCTTATTTCGAAAAATTATATTACCCAACTCAATTATGAAACATAACATTTATAGATTTCTTGGTCTAATTGAGTCTCTAAACTTACTTACTATATATTAATTTATAAATTTTTTGATAGGACTTTTAATAATTTTGGGTATTATTTCAATAAGCAACCTGAGACCTAAAAATTGTTGCTATAAAAGATATGAGCCCTTTATAAAGTTCCCAATTGAAATCGAATTAAAAATTGTAATCAAGCCTAGCTAGAGGCTAGAGGCCAATGCGCCAGCTAATTTCGTTAACCTGCCCAGGTGCTTTGCTGGTCAAAAATGCATGAAAAAATTCGTCCGAAATTGGCTCAGACACAGTGACTGGCTGACTGACTGATGCTGCCTCCTGCTGCGCAATAGGCCAACTTTTATTGACTTCCGGTTCGCAGTGCACACGGCTATTCGCTTTCGTGCAAAGTGCAAAGTTCTGTTGGCTGTAGGCAGTGCAACACAGCCCAACCCAGCCCAGCCTAGCGCAGCGCATCCATTTACGCAATCAACCAGCAGAGCGCCGCCGTGGATAACGCGCTAGAAGCGCTTGGTGAGCCGGAGAGGCATGATCCGGGGGAGTCTGGTGTATGGCATTGCCAGTGGCAGCAGCCGCGTCAGCGGTTGCCCGAAACGCAAACATGCAGCAGAGTAGCATCAAAATCAACAACAGCTTCAGTTTTCTCTACGAGGCTAAAACACCCAACGCACAACAACATCATGTCTCTCATACCCACACACACACACACACACACATGGACACAAAGTAAATTTCGTACGTCCATTAATGGGCAACTTTTTGAGCTAATGCCGAGCAGAGCCAAAAAAAAAGAATGGTGAAAACAGAATTGACTAAAATTGTATAAGCTGCCAACTAACCAGGCCCGCTGCCCACAAATAAACAACAACCTTAACAGTAACGAGCTAAACAAATTTCATGAAAGTGCAACGACTGTGCAATGCACTGACACCGGGTACATACGACATACGACATACGACATACGACACACAACATACGACATACGACATACGACATACGACATACGACATACGACATACGACATAGGACCTACGACATACGACATACGACATACGGCATACGACATACGACATACGACATACGACATATGACATACGACATACGACATACGACATACGACATACGACATACGACATACGACATACGACATACGACATACGACATACGACATACGACATACGACATACGACATACGACATACGACATACGACATACGACATACGACATACGACATACGACCATACGACATACGACATACGACATACGACATACGACATACGACATACGACAATACGACATACGACATACGACATACGACATACGACATACGACATACGACATACGATATACGACATACGATATACGAAGTACGACATACGGACATACGACATACGACATACGACATACGGACATACGACATACGACATAAGACATACGACATACGACATACGACATACGACATACGACATACGACATACGACATACGACATACGACATACGACATGTATTAAATAAGTATATAGCATTCCCGATATTTAGATATTTCAGACTTCGATCCATTCGATATCGCATCATTTGACATCACCTAATATAGCCATTTGCCACCCGGAAACAGAGTATTAAATAAAAGCAGCAACGGCAGCCTCACGCCGCATAAACAACTAACTAGAAACACTTTGGGCGACTGCAGGTTTGCAGTTTTTAGACGCCGTCTGAATTCAATTAACTCGCAACGTTTCACACTTTGTTCCTGATTGTTGCCGCTGCCCACATGCTGCCCACTTGTGGGCGTGGCTAGCACCGAAATCGTTTTGCCGTTCCGCAACGGCTTTGGCATCTCCTTGAACTATGCAGCAATTTCTGTCAAGTTTAGCTTTAGTTTTTCTTTGACAATTCAAATGAAAAAGGCAAATAAATATTGTTTTTGATAAGCTCAACATTTGTCGAGTTTTGTTGTTAATTAAAAAAATCATTCATGTTCACAAGAAACCAATAATATAAATATATTTCTTTAAATTCGACAGGGTTGGCTTCTGGCATAAAAGCCTAAAATAATATGAGAAATATTTTAAAATCGAATGCATATCTCTAAAAATATATGCAAATATTAAAGACATAAAATTGATTTTAAACAAAATAATTTTTATGGCAAATAATACAATTACAAATACAAATTACTTTAATTTTTAACTAATTAAATCTTTTAAAAATACAAAATAATAATCATAAATAAAATACCAGTGAAAATCATGATGGCAGAATATTCATTAAAAATAACTTCATCTGAGCATATTCTCAGCCTTGGATGAATTCGGACAAGTATCACAGTATATCTTGAAAATTAAGTATGCAAAGTATTAAGTATTAAATTCATAAACTATAAAGTAAAAAATTGCTTATATTAATTAATTAAAATGAAAAAAAAAATAATAATAATAATAATAATAATAATAAATAAAAATAAAATTACTAGCTCACTTTTTTATATTTATATTTTTTATTTATTTGTTTTATTTATATAGATATATATTTACATTTATTTAACTTAAGCATCAATCTATTGAAATTATTTTGGTCGGTGGCCTGGCCAGGTTTTTTGGAAAGGAACTCAAAATCTCTAGGTCTCGTACGTCTCGCTTCTATATGGTTCCTAGGTTGTCATGTATAGAATAGCTGATACGAATTATTTATCGATTTGTATATATCGATTTTTACATTTATGTCTATGAACAGACGTGCGATTCACAGCTACACTTAATCTATAAATACCTTCTGCAATTATTCTCCCTCTGCCTGAGGTGTTGTTTTTAACGAGTTAATTTCATAGTTGTGTCATTGTTAGGGTAGTTGGTCTTCGATGTGGTATAGGAGTACCGTTGCGCCTATTGGCCACTTACGTAACAAGCACTGGTCAATGGGATGCTCGCGTCGCATTCGAGTCCCGCTGCACCTCAGTGAAGTTAGTCTGTTGGCCCCTGGCCAAAATGTCAATTCCAATTCGAGGCTCGCACGCGGCACACATCACGTTCCCAGCTGCGACTGTGTGTGGCCATGTTGCATAGCCATGGCTGCGATAGAAAAGTCGGCCATCAAATCAAGCTGGCGTCTGGCTGCACTTGTTTTATTTTATATAATACAACAGCTGCGGAAATTATCATAGCAAAAACGAAAGCCAGCGCAGCAAACAAAGGAAGGCGGCTAAAGAAAGCGTCTCTTATAAATTTTGCCTGTAGCAAAAGGCAATCAAGATCTTCACACACACACGCACACACACATGCATGCAGACATATGCGATACACAGCCTCCATTTTGTTCAACTAGAGGCAGACATGCATGGCGGCATTTCCGGTTGCTTGGCACCATTAGTGCAGCTGCCACGCCCCCTCTCGACCGACCACCCGTCCGTCCGCTCGTCCGCCTGCCTGCCGCCTTACATTTTGGCTTTTTGTCGAGATAAGCAGTTTTCCTTATATTTCTTTTTGCTGTTGCTTTTGCTGTTGGCCTTGCTGCAACTTTACGCTAGAAGGAAAAACTTGTTTTTAAAAAGCGCATTTGACATGTGTTTGCTGCAGGCCCCAAAATACGTAGCGCTAAGGAGTGGAGAGACGCCACTTCTCTCTCTCTCTCTCTGCATCTCCTCCAGCCCTCATCCAGCTCTGGCCAAGACTCTTTGCCAAGAACTTAGCAAGTTTCTGGGCGTCCTTTGCTCGAGCCTCTGCTGTGTGCGTGTGCAAAGTATATTCATTATTTTGTTTTCATTTGCTCTGCGCCGAAGTTCGCAATTGAATTTTATTGCGTCTTTTTGGATCTCAGTGAAATACTTTTCCATCCCAACTGCCGCCCCGCGCCCTCCAGCTGGCCATGGACTTCAGACATCAGACAGTTCGAATGCATTTCTTATGGCTCTGCCAAGCAACCGCAGTTTGTGGGCTTTTAGCCCAACTTTTTGGCCAAGAGCAGGACCGAGAGAGAGAGAGAGGGAGGGAAATTCTCTTTCATTGACTCTGGCATCGGTAATTATGTGTTCGAATTTGGCACGCACATTACTCTGAATGTCCTTGATTAACCAGCTAGATTTATTGATAAACTGTACTAAAAATAAGTCTGCTTAGCTAAGATTTGGAAAAGCTTTAAATTCGGATTCATACGAATATTCATGAAGCATCAGAGTGTAATGCGACGATTTAATGAATAATTTAAAGAAACTTATTGTGTTGCAAAATTAAATTAAATTTAATAAATAAATAAATCTAAGAAATATATATATATATTTATTAATTATATAATTATATTTATTAGCCTCCTAGAAGTTTATTTCTTTAAAGGGAAAATTAATAATATATATTAAGACTCTAATTACTAACTGAATTCTTTTTTAAATAAATTAAATATCTATAAAAAAAAAAACTCAATTTTTGCTGCAATTTGAATAAATGAAATTAAGATATTTTTATCATGCCAATGCTTTCAATTGTATTTATTTAAATTCAATATAAAATAAAAATAAATTAACATATATGTATATAAAAAATGACAGAAATGATGATATATTATTATATACAGTACCGAGCAAAAATGAGTGAATGTTTCACAACTTTGACTTTCATCACGCATAAAAATTAAACCATACAAGCAAATTAAGATTTTTGTTTTTTATACTTGTTTATTAGTTTGTTCTTAACAAATAGAAAAAGTTGCAACGCTAAATCAGCTAAACTCAATTAATGAAAAATAAAAAACCAAAAAAATGCACATAAACTCAATTTTGCACGTTTCATAATTGCCAATACTTTGGCTCTTCCACTTCTCTTCTCAGCCGAAATCATCCAGATTTCCCCATAACTTAGCTCCTTGGGTATTCTTCTTAGTCGTAGATTGAGCATGTAGATTTACCGTTATCTTAGTCCTTTTAATATTCTTATTTGTAAAGCGATTTGAAGCACATTTTCTTTTCGCAACAAATTTAAAATAATTGGTGAAATATAATTTTAAAATGTGGAAAATTTCAGTCGACATTGAAAATAGTGGTGTGTGCCTGACCGGGAAGGGATTTCCTTCGCTTATTATTGCCGAAAAGCTTTGAATCAGCCGAAATTTGACTCCGAAAACTCAAGTCAAAGGTTGCAAAAAACTGTTCTCGGGCTCTGATGCTCGCCTAATGATGTCGAAAATTAAGAAAAACAAGCTGCTAGCACCAAAGGGTGTTTCTCTAGTAATTAATAAAAATGTTAGCAATTGGACTGCTAGAAGAGAAATTCGTGGCTTCGGATATGTATCATTCGTTAAAAAACAAACCTGCATTGTCCGAAAAAAATGTGAAGGCGCGTTTGAAATTTGCAAGGGATCACAAAAACTGGAGCATTTATGATTGGAAACGAGTTGTTTGGTCAGATGAATTAAAATTTAACCGTTTCCAATCATATGGAAAGCAATATTGCTGGTGCAGACCGCAGAACGCATTCAACGACATCATGTAAAGGAAATCGTCAAACATGGCTGCGGCAGCATAATGGTTTGGGGATGCTTCTCTTGGTAGAACGTTGATCCTCTACATAGAGGAAGGATTATATGAATATTCTTCAAACCCATCTTCCCAAATTCACTGATAAATGTGCGTGTCCCCACAGAGAAAGGGTTTTCAACAAGATGGCGATCCAAAACATACTGTAAAGATTATTTAGGAATGGATAGGAAAGCAGAATTTTAAGCTAATTTTCGCTCCATACATATAGAGTCTATATATAAATCCTATCCCGACTTCAATCCTATTGAAAATCTGTGTTCAATAGTGAAAAGACGGCTGGGACAGTATGATGCAGCCCCAACGAACATTGACAGCTTATGGGAGCGCGTAGAAGCGGAGTGGAGCCAATTTCCAAAAGAAATGATTCAAAGTTTGGCTGAGAGCATGCCAAAAATAGTCAACAAAATTATTGCTAATAAGGGTTTTGGACTAAATATTAAAAATGTTTAGTTTTTTTTTAGTTTTTAGTAGTTTTTTTTAAACGTGCAAAATTGAGTTTATGTGGATTTTTTCGGTTTTTTATTTCTAATTTTTTGAATTTTGCTAATTTAGCCTTGCAACTTTTTTGTATTTGTTAAGAATACACTAATAAACAAACACACAAAAAAATTTGTTGATTTGCTGGTATGGTTTAATTTTTATGCGTGATGAAAGTCAAAGTTCTGTAACATTCACTCATTTTTGCTCGGTACTGTATATAGTGCAATTTTACACATATTTTCTACAATGTCATAATAATTATCTCAAACACCAATTACTAAGCAATACTCGCTGACGATCCAATAATATATAATATACAGAATATAATTTAACGATAATATTACATTATCTGTAATAGAGACCCTCAGAAATATAATGTTTCAATTTTGGAAAACTTTCTGTGCTTATGCTGAATATAGTATTATTTTTTCTCGTTTGAATTGTATTATTGAATTCTCTAGTGGCGAATGTGACATTCGTACTTTTTTGAGTTGAAAAAAAAAGAATGCCAAAGCATTTTTTTTATTTTAGCTCTTTATTAGCTCTATAATTGGTGCTAAATCTGATTTGAGGCAAATGTTAGTTTTCAAGATAATCACAAGAAACTAAGAGGTTCGCAAGCTACAAATGAATGAACAGTTCAACTTGAGATTTTAGCGAAACCTTAAGTGACAATTTATTACGAATAATTTTAAATTATTAGAAATTGGCCCATTTTTACAATGTTTTTTATTTTATTCAAAAATATTGAGTAGTTTCTTTTTTATTTTTTAGTTTTAATGAGGGTCGAAGGTGAAGTGTCGAATGAAATATTTTTTCTATCAAATTATTATTTATTTATTTATTTTTTTTTTTATTTTTTTAGTAATATTACATGAATAAAGACATTAGAAATGAGTTTAAATATATTCAATTTATTAATTATAATAAAATAGAGAACATTCACAATATCATATTTCATTGCATAGTGTCTCAATAAGAAGAACAAAATGTGCAATAGAAATGCTCAAAACAGAATTTTTGCAATATTTCGATATGTATTATGATAAAATGTAAAATTGGTTTATATTAGTTAAATTTGATGGATTAGTTATAAGAAATGCTTTCATTGACTTTGAATGGTTTGGCTTCGGTTGACCTTTCTGGAGAAATGCCCATAAGTTTAATGATATATTTCTGTGTGTATTTCGATAAAATGCTGACATCCTACAAACCAGCAGCACACCTGAGTATACACTCCTACATTAAAGGACTCTTGAGTCCTAGATAAACGAACATCAGAGCATACATGCCACAAAACCAATATACTCTTGCCCCAGTGTGCACGAGTATGAATATTTAAAAAAATTTGTCAAATGGAAGTTCAATAAACGAGACGAGATAATAAAATAGTAAGCCCGCAACAGATTTAGCCAAATGAAATGTGCGTGAAAAGGCTTCAGTCAAAAGAGTTTTCGAAACTGATGGAACTGCAAGGGATGTAGGATAAGGGGGGAGGGGGGGTTAAGGTTGTATGCTCAGGGATGTGCGGGCCCGATAAACCGGCAAATGCTTTTAACTTTTGCAAATGCTGCACACTTTTTGGCTTCCGCCCACACATTCTGATGCAAACGCATTTATGCTATATACAAATGTCTACATATTTACGTGTATATGCGATGAGGCTGTTGCTCTCGACTAATGCGACGACATGAACGCTGGCAGCGCTAGCAGCAGCGGCAGCAGCAGCAGCAGCGGCAGCTCCCCAAAGACATCGCACGGAGCCCGTGTGCTGAGCTCTGGGACTGTTTGTCTGGCTAAGCAAATTATAATTGAGTGTGCAGGACGAGCGCATTGAACTGGCGCCTTCTGCCATCAGCCACGCCCACAGAGCCAGAGTTATGCTGGCTTTGAAAAATAAATGAAAATGTAGTTAGTTTTGATTATACGATATCTTGCAATTTATATACATATGTATATCAATATATATTGGTTTAAAAAAAAATGTTTGCTAGCATATCATAAAGTTAGGATGTCTTGAAATAAACTTGTCTTATTCTCAAAATATAATGGCAGAGAAGTTACATAATAAATAAAATATTAAAAAAAAAAAAAAAAAAAAAAAAAAATATATATTTATTTATATTTATTTACAGGATATAAATGAAACATATGTAATAACTATTTCCATTAAGGAATTTTAAAAAAATGTATTTCTAAACATCCTGAATTGGATGCAGCTTACAGGACTTTCGCTACAGATTATAAATTAAACATCCATTATCCGTTATCTACTAGAGATAAAAAAATATTTTTTTATAAAATATTCTTATATGTTCTTATATTTTACATCTTTATATGCTTATTTAAATATTTATATATGTGTGTATATGAATTTTGATCAGATTTGGATTTCGTATATTATATAATAATAAAATATTTAAATTATTTATAATATTTCTACAGGGCACAAGGCGAAATTTCTATTTGCAGAATTTTAATACTTATTTTTAGGGTTAAAAAAATTCAGATATTGAAAAAAAAACGCTTTAAATTTACCTAAAGTTGAAGAGAACATATATCATGATAGATAGCTAATGGAATCCATATCTTTATATTGTCAGAGTATTCTGGAACAGAAATGCTTTGAGAGTCCTGCTAGTG
The DNA here is from genome assembly GCF_054131065.1 of Drosophila arizonae. NCBI lineage: Eukaryota > Metazoa > Arthropoda > Insecta > Diptera > Drosophilidae > Drosophila > Drosophila arizonae. The sequence continues at coordinate 23,277,893 of NC_142924.1, read as the reverse complement.
TGTTCTGTTCAGTTTCAGCTGATTCAGTGCTTACCTGTCTGCTTGTCTAACAGTTGTTGTTGTTGTTGTTGTTGCTATTACTGTTGCTGTAAGCTGGTCTTTGCGGCATGCTCGAAGAAAACGCGCTGCCACTTGAGACTTGAGCCGTTGGCAAACGCAACGCTCCACGACTTTGACTCCTGCTACTTCTCCTGCGGCTCCACCAGCGGCTCCTTCTGCCCGTTGGCCATAAATTTTGTGCCACGTTTTGCCATTTTAATGAATGGATTTTTTAATGCAATGTTCTGCTTCCTCTTTTCATTTTCATTTTTTTTTTTGGTTTGGTTTGGTTTGGTTTTGGCTCGTTATGCTGGCCCAAGTGCCTGCTGCTTTGGCTGCCTGGCAGCCCGACTCCTTGGCGAGCTTTAATTTATTGACTAATTTAGCTCAGCCCCCTTCCCCGTCCCCCGCCTCCTGCTCGCTCCTTGACTAATAGATACTTTTAGGCGCTTTTAATGGCCAACTTTTGCTTTTATGCATGCGTATAGCGCTCATTCCCGTGTGTGTGTGTGTGCGTGTGTGTTTTTTTTTTACATTTTTAATTAGGCACCGCCTATTGGCAGCCTATTTGGAAAATTTAATTAATGCGCATTTTATGTTCGTGTAAAGGTGGGAAACGCGTGCAAAATGCCTGCCACACACCTGAGCCGTGGCTCAGCCATAAATATTTCCGATTAGCTCTGGCTCTGGCTCTGACTCTGGCTATGCCTGGCAATAACAACAAACAGCAGCGACAACAACAATAACATATAATAGCAACAACAATTTAGCTACAACTGAATGAACACATGTTTTGCCCTGACGCCCGCCTAAAAGTATGCAATGCTTTTGGTTGTGCGTGCAGATCTTATCTGCCCAGCACACACACACACACACACGCGCGTACACATACAGAGCGCATGTTTCCTTTTTGTGTATGTATGCCCTGCCTTTGGGCACCTTTTGTCATCGTTTGCCTCGTTCCGGCTGCGCGATAACAAGCATCATAAATCCTTTTTGCCTCCAAACGGCACAGGACAACGCCCCCTGCGCAGCTGCCGGTCGCCCGTGTCGCACGCGTCTCCCCCTCTGCCCCGCTACTCCTCCTGCTCCGCGCCTTCATTTCGCATCTCGTGCTGCTTCTTTGTAGCCATTTTGTAGGCGTCACCAGCAGCAGCAGGCAGCAGCGGCAGGCAGCGTCTGTTTCGGTCTTTGTTTGTGTTTCGCCTTGGCCATCGTTTGTTATTGTTTGCGGTTTGTTGGCCACTCACGACTCGACCTAGCCACTCACCCACTCACCCACTCGCCCACCCACCCATTCATATATCAACTCTCTGGGGGCGGGCTTGTGTTAGTTTTCTTTAGGTTTCTGCGGTTCGCTGCGTTGTCTCAGCCAAAAACCAGATTGAATTTAGCCCAAAGTACAAATAGTTTCAGTTTCCTTAAGGCCTGGAATGGCGAGGAAATTTGTGGCAGATTATGAGGCAAACCAAGAAGTTTTAGCTGTTCCAATAATGTTAGCAATTCAAATAGATTATGTTAGCTTAACATTAATGTCTTTCAGGAAATTAACACCTCTGCTCTCATGAGATCTTCATGGATTCTTGTCCACCTCGTGTGTTGGGGAAATTAGTTTATTTATTTTAGCTAAAGCCTTATATAATAAATAAAATTCTATTAATATTATTTTGTTCACAAATCACTTCTTTCCTTCAAACAACATTTAGTTGTTTTTTCTTATATGCATTATTATTATTGGATAAATGGGCGCCTTATTATTGAATCTATTATTACGTCATTTGGTTTATGCCTCTTTCGAGATATTATATTATTTACAAATTTCTCTACGGTTTCTTTAGTTCTATTACAGCAGACTTACGATTATTCAGCACAAAAATCCTGATTCAATAAACGGTTTAATAAAAATGTTTATAGAAATTAAATGAAATGCCTTAGCATAATCGCAAAAAGTTAATATTATATATTTAGCATACGTCAAAGTGCATATAGCATTTAATTCTTCTTACTGAGATATTGAGCTCTATTTGAAAGGCTCACCCCACTTGGCCCATAACAGTAATGTGTTTAGTCCTGCCCTGTGCATGATTATGCAAGGCTGTTATTCTGTTGAGTTATGCTATGAATCTGTTAAACTAACATTGCTGTTAGACTGCTACAACAACTTCCCTTTGCAGATTATCTTCTGTAACTGTGCAGATAACATTGCAATTTCGGTTCTATTGAGCACATTTAGCATATTGCTTGGAGTTTGGTACTTTCTATATGTGGGTATGCTCTGCATTTATCTGCAGCAGGCAGCGCATCGGCTTAGCTCTTCGCAGCGTTGTGTTTCCCTCTGTGGAGGAGGCGACAATTTGCTGCCAAGCGTGGATTAAAAAGTTGCCAGCTTCACGGCATTTGCATTTATGCATAGAGCACCAAACACAACAACCAAAACACGCACAGCGGCTGCTGCTTAGTGGAGCTGATAGGACGAAGGATATTCGAGTGGGCCGGCTTCAGGATACGGCCGGACGCCGTTCAGCTGCTGCCTGGCTGGCTGCCGACTCGGATGGGGCGCTGTAAACTCGTGAGGCTATTTGCATTTTAAATCTGCTCCCCCTCGCTGGGTGCTGCCGGCAAACGTTCCTGTTTAATAAGCCTCGCACGCTTTGCCGTGGCAAGCTGTTGTCCTGCTAGGAAGGACATGCTGCTGCTGCTGCTGCTCCTGCTGTCCACATGAGGCTAATGCAATCTTGACAACGCGTCCGTCATGCTGCTGCCCAGCCGAAAATGAGGCATGTCACTTTTGATTTGGTTTTATTGCAGGCAGGACGCAATTCTGATTTGCAGGCCATGGCAAGTGGCAAATTGCGAGTGGTAAGTGGTAAGTGGCAAGTGGCAAAAGGCAAGGGGTATGTGGTAGGGGGGAGAGGCATGAGGATGTTGTTTGGAAATCAACATGGTGCCCAGCTTGTGTGCAAGGCTAGAGGGAAAGGCTTCACTCGGGAATGTCATTAACACTGTGTGCAAAAGTGTGGGAGCGTATTCTGTGACACTAAAACGAATTTGCCAAATTTGTTATTAATTTTCTGAACTTGTTTAATTTTCATAATTCTCATTTTATTACAATAATGATTTTTTTAAATTTGTATTTTCAAACCTGATTGTCGTCGCAAATTGCCGCGGAAAATACGTTATCGATAAATATTCATATAATAACAGTGCTCTGTTAATATTACAGCATTGCCGCAGCCTAATAAACCTCACTCTGTATGTATATGTTTATAAAAATATTAAAATTATTTCAAATTAAAATATAAAATATGAAAAAAAAAAATTAATTTGTATATTATTTAACAATAGTTTAGTAACTTTCAGTATTACTCATTTATATTATGATTTCAAAAATTTAAACTGGCGCCAATCTCAATTGTGACAGTGCTGCAAAACACACGAAGTGGTTTTACGCTCTCGCTCCCACTCTCTTGCTGAGAGTATCCAAGTAAATACTCTCAGTTTGCGCAACGCACACAACATTCTGTCGCGCTCACCTATGCTCGCATCCTCTGTGAATTTCGGTCTTCGTTTTCATCTCTCATTCGCATTTCATTTCTCGTTGCGAGCGGACGTAGTTTGATTGTTGCTGCGGTAAATTTAAGCGTTGCGCGCGTATTTCCCTACCAATTGTAGCTATTACATATTCTCGCTCTTCTCAACAAGTCGTGGGAGTCTAAAAAAAAAAAGAAGAAAACAAGATAATAATTGAACGCAGATAATTTACAGTTGATGTCTTCATCGACGCAATCGTTTGAATACAAAACATGTAATCCATGTGTGCAAATACCAAATACCAAACAACAACAACAAAAGCAAATTCAAATACGTTTCTAGATGAAAAACAACAACAACAACGTCAAGTGCTTTCAAATTTGAAATAAAAGTGCAGTGCAACAACGAGCTATGTTCAACGAAACATGTATAAATCGGAATCGGCAACGTACAACGTACAGATACAAAATGAAATGAAAAGTTAAAAATAAATATATATGCCATCTCTCTCGGCGGCGGCAGAGGCAGCGGCATCGACGGCAGCAGCAGCGTCGCACAGTCAGACAGGCGCGAGGGACGTGATTTCTCTTGTGCCTGTCTGTTCTGCCTTCCCCCTTCGACCGCTTGTTCGTTTAGCAGCATCAAAAGAAGAAACAAACTATAGATATACATATAAATGTACACACGAATATATATAGAAATTCATTCAATGTGCCACATGTTTTTGTCCGTCGTTCCTTGTGCTCCCTTCGCAATTTATTTTGCGCACATTTTTCGCTCGTTGCTTTTTGCGCTTCGTTTACATTTCATGGCTGCTGCGCCTCCTTGTTTATCCTTTGATCCTTCTCGCATTGCCATTCGCACCACCGTTCGCATGCCTGTTTTTCTGATTCGATTTTTCACATTTCTCACTGCCTCTCTCTCTCTCTCTCACTCACTCACTCTCTGCTGGCGGCAGCGGCGGTAGCAGCATCCACACACACTCACACACCAACACACGCTCAGCTGCTTGTCGTTGCTGCGCTTTGTCTTTCCCATTCAATCAACGAAAATAAAATGTGTGTGCCAGATGATGAATTCGCCTCGTAAGAGAGAATAATGTGTCGCCGTCGCAGTTGCCGTCGCCGTAGCCGTAGCCGTCGCCGTCGCATAACCAAAAATTGCATTTAGCTGCAAAGCAACAACAACAGCAACAGCAGAAATTAATGCTTTTGCGTTTTCTGTTGGCCACAGACAAAGCAAAGCCTTTGTGGAATGTCTGCTGCTCGAATATACCGCAAAGAGAATAAATATATACATACATATATGTTTATATGTATATATTTATAAATGAATAACGTGAAGACTTATCGCTTAACCAATAACAACAACAACAACAACGTTCAAAGTGACAACAACATTCGCAATAGATGTTTTTTTTTTTTTTATAAACATCATTTCATTCAACTGGAAACTGCGTCTGCCTTTACCTCTGCCGCTCCTCGGGCCGCTGCCCCCTAATAAAAGCGCGTGGCTGTCTCTCATGCCTTTTGGCTGGTCTCTTTTGTCTCGCGTTTGCGCTGTATTTTTCAGTTCGTCTTTTTGCGCATTTTCTGTTTTCATTTCGTTTCGCTTGGCCGCAGCCACAGCGACAGCCACAGCCACCGCTGCCATGCAACATCCTTTGCCCAGTTGGACGGCGAGAGAGAGCAACCCCTAAATAACAATTAGTTTTTCAATATGACAAAAAATATTCGCAAATATATGTAAATAATCATATATATATATATAGAAATATATATGTTCATATGTATGCATAAATATAAATAAGTCAACGGCGCAGACATTATTCCAAAATTTCGCAATTCGTTAAATTCCGCGTACAAATCTGAAATTGTTGTTCAAATATAAATTAATTATTTATATACATATATTCATAATATTATTATTTTCTCATGCATCTATATTAGACTGAATGATGTGATATTCGAGAATCGTTAAACTTATATATGTTTGAAATGTTCAAGAATGTGTTTTCTTATTTTTTTTATTAGTTTTTTGTTTTCTTCTCGTTTCGCATATTTACATATATAAAATATATATTTTCAGTTCAGTTTAATAATATAGTGAACTGCGACTCCTAAGTGAAACTCACTCCAATTGTAAATTGTGCCAAAAATCCAAATTGTAAATCACATATGAAAAGATAAATGAATGAGTAAAAACCACACTAAACAAATGCAACAAATGCGACGTCAAATCAAATACAGTGTTAATTAAAATAATAAAAAAAAAGTGCAAGAAGAAGCAGCAAGCGTGACTACCCCTGTTTACATAGTGTAGACTACCCCCTGAAAGAAACAGCACACACAATTTGTTGGTGTCAATTATACGGGGCAGCTGTGCATATAATTTGCGACGCGACTGTAAACACAAAAAGCCGTCAAACTGTGGGGCTCCGGGGCATTTTTTCTTCCTCCGCACGGAATGTATTATCCGGTAAGCAAAAAAAAAAAGAAAAGTAGACAACCTATGCACATTAGAGTGGACATTATTTGACGACGGGCGCTGCACAGGTCACAGATCCAACCGGCAGCAACAACAACAAACACACACATTACAGTGCACACTATAAATATTGTGACAAGGCAACGGGCAACGACAGCTCAATTCGCCTTGTGTTTGTTTGCTTTTTCTGGCTGCCGTTTTGTTGTTTGCCTACTCTGTCGCTGTCTCTGTCTCTCTCACATTCTCCACTTTTTAATCGCCGCCCAAAGAGTTGCTTTTACTACTAGTTTGGCTAACTACCGTTGTTTTCACTCTCAATTGTCGGCGAATCCGAATTCTTAGGCGTGCGTTTGGCTTATTAGACAAGCCTACTCACTCTCACTCTCCCTCTCTGGGATTTCTGTTTTCGGATTTGTTTACCTATTTACACAGCCAACAACGACAACAACAACAGCAAATATGTGTGTTAAGCATTGTCTTCACACGTGTGCCGAAAATCTCTCTCTATTGCCCTCTCCACCTTTGTTGACTCTGATTCAAGTTTAACAAATTTTCTTTTTCTTTTTTTTTTTACGTGAATGAAATGAAATTGTTTTCACAGTCTCCAGTTTCAAAGGGTATCTGGTAATTTGATAGCCCCATAATGCGGCTCGACTTGTCGCTGTTGATTCGTTGATATTTTATCAATTTTTTGATATTATACTCTGAATTCCCCCATATCATTTGATACATTCATGTGTCAACTTTTGGCGCCCGTTGCGCGTTGCTCCCAACATTTTCCCACGTAATTTAAGCGCGCAAAATGTATGCAAATTACATAGATAACTACATACATATAAAAGTGTATGCAAATTATGATATACGATAATCTTTCATATTATTAATTTATTTATATTTGATTTTTGCTTGTTTCTTTGCAGGTACGTTTATTCAAATGCAAATGCAAATGCTTGGGTTATTTGGTAATGTTTCGTGATTGATAAGGAAGTTGATAAATGGCTGAATGCGTGAGAGAGTGTGTGTCTGTGTGTGAGTGAGTGTCCAGAGATTATTATCCATCCATCTATGCGCTTGTCTAGTTTTTATAATGTCAGCCATTAGACAAAGTTCGTTTTGATCTCTGGCGAAATTAATTGAACTTCTATGACTCGATTATGGCCTCCTTAATCAAATGTCGAAAATATTGAAAACCTGAGCAGTTGGTGTGCTATAAAGTATGTTTATTATATGTCGAGCCCATTAAAATCCAGCTGACAGTGTTTATAGAACTAATAAATATCTATCTATCTGCAAATCTTTAAAAATGTCCCTGACGAATATCAAATAAAGAAAACTATTTAGTGTTCTCGATTAGATATTTGATTGTCATTTAGATATGTATGAACATATTTAGTGATTCTGTATTATAGAGAATAATGCTAAATTCAAGAATTGATCGTTAATCTTAGACCATTCACTTAATTAAATACAGATGATTCAGAAATCTACTGCTTAATTTACTTAAAAATATTAATCACAAACTTGTTATAAAGCAATTAAGATTGTTTGAAGTTTAAGCATTTTATATTTCGAACTTTTGCCAATGTCATTCCGATTGATTGCGATTGAAAAAGTTAAGCTGTCGTCTATCTGTGTATCCGTTCATTCATCCGTCTGTCTGTCTGTCTGACCGTCCGTTTGTATAGCAACTAAATTATTACATTGCGCACATGCAACATTTTATGTGGCAGCTCATAAAGTTATGAGACGCAAAATGTGTATTATTATTTGAAAAATTGCACTAATAAATATATACGAAGCGACTATTAAATACTCTTGCAGATTCCTCAGTATAGGATACAAAATTGAATAGAAAATATCCAAATTATATATCTAGTTTCAATTCTCAATTTCTCAATTTCAAAAGTTTATAATTAATATGATCGGTTATTAAAACAAAGGAATTCTTTATAGTAAAGTTACCCGATTGGTCTTGGTAGTATACTATAAGTTATATTGTATAAAGTACTCGAAATTGAACTGCTTCAAACTCTACTCGATTTTAAAAGATTATTTATAAATTATAAATTAATATACTTCAATATTATATTATATGAGCTACACAGTAATCCCCTCGGTTTGTTGCTGTATTATAATATAAGTTTCTTTTAACTACTTTGAGAGATTCTTTATGACACATATATAAGATGATATGATGCTAATATGAGTATGTACAATTATATAATCAGGCTTAGTGTTATATGTTACATGTTTCATGACAAATTCATAGCACTCCACTCTTAGGGCATTCGCAACTGTGTGTCTTCAAACGAAATCTTCCGGTTCGCCGTTTGTCGGAGTCACAATTGAAAAATTGCGCATAAATTGCATAAACTGTGTTGCCGTAAATTGTTACGGCGTAGGTTTAGTATGAGTGGTGGGGTGGCTGGGTGGTGGGTCTATTGGATATATTGTAGCCACTACTAGGTGATTCCATTGTGCGTGCGCAGTTAACCGCAAACTTGGTAAATTTAGCATTTTTTTTTTATGATCAGCGGATCTCGATACCAGCCGACCTTAACGCGCTGCAGGTTTATGACTAGCTTTTATGATATTTGTTTATATCTGATTACGCAATTGGCATTAGCATTAAAACAAATATAAAAATGAGAAAAAAAAATCATTATCATTGAGTGTTTACGTTGAGTAAAACAAAAATTACTTTCACTTAATTGGCCAGCTTCGAAGGCAGCAGCAGCTGCTGCTTTTAGGCTTTTACTTTCAGGGCATTCATCTAGTTAATGAACAGAACGAGTGGGAGAGTGCGAGGAGAGAGAGAGAGGGAGAGAGCGAGAGCGTTATGGGAAATGTGAAAAATTCTGTCATAATGCAGCGATGCTTCAATATTTTCAATTTGCATTGATTGATGGCTTTAATTTATAAGCATTTTTAAGTAGCACTCGATCCCCGTTGAGCAGGCGAAGCCCGCAGATAAGAGATAGACCATTACACAGCCCACATATTATAACATTCATATACAGTTATACATAAATATATATGTATATGTATATACAGTATTTTTGTTTATTGCCAGCGCGTCTGTTTTCTATGCCAGCGCAAATGATATGACAATTTATTTCAATTAAAGTTGATTTAAAATTGTTGTGCTGCCTTGCCCCTCGTGTGTTGCACGCTGATTGATGGAAATTGAGAGGGAAGCACGGCGAAGACAAGGCACGAGAAGTGGAAAGAAACCTCGTGGCCTATTGAGATTGTGTGTGTATCTCTCTCTAGATATCTTCGTAAATGGGGGCGTTTTAACAATCAACCGGATGAATATATAATTAAACAGTAGATCTTGCCACAAACTGGAAATTTCGTGCTGTGTCAATTGATGCGCATCTGCTCCATTTCGAAATAGGCTTAGAGTGGAAATCTTGCATAGTGAAAATAGAGTTCTTCTACACCATTTACTTCAGTGTCAATATATAAGATTTCAATTTCCGTTTCATTCCGCAATCATCCCTTCTCTTATAAGTTTGTTTTCGCATTTATCTCGCCTAAGCTCTAAGCTCTTATACGCTCATTCATGTGTGTTTGTGTGTGTGTGCACATAAAAAAGACAAATGATGATTTGATGTTGGCTAATTCGCGCACATTCGAATCTGAAGGCTCTGAGCGACATTTTGTGGAGCGCTGCTGATAAGGCTCAGTCGATTCGTATTATAATTAAATTGGGACTTGGGCCTTTCATTCAATGGCTGCAATTGATATCGCAACGATTCGAAATTGAATTTAATTAGCATTAATTTAATGGCGTTAGCATTTTTATATCACTTTGGCCCACAGGCAATTAGGCCTGGCCGCTGCTGCTGCTGTTGCTGTTGCTGCTGTTAATGCTAATACATAAGTAATAAAGAATTTGGAATCGATTAGCGCTCATGCTTCAAATTGCAGCACAATCGAAAATAAAATGTGCAAACAAATAAATTAATTTTTGGGAATTCGCTAAAGAGGAATAATACAAGTTTTTCGCATATCTCTAACAAGTGTTCCAGTAATGTCGGGTGCTGGGGCGGGGGCGGGGGCTATAAAAGGGTAGCGCGACCGCAAAACAAATCACAACCTACGGCAATGTGAACGACCCACCGCAGCAGCAGTAGCAGCAGAAACAACAACAACAACAACAGCAGCAGCAGCAGCAGCAGTTTAAGCAAAAACATCGTCATGCAAATTATTCGGTTCAACTCGCAGCTGCGACGTCGACGCCGACAGCGACGCTAATCGCTAGTGTCACTCACACGCCGTTTGGTGCGGGCAATTAGCAGAGCGCCGCACGCCTGCGCGATGACTCAGCAGCAGCAGCGACAGCGCTGTAGCAGAGGCAGCAGCAGCGACGCAGTCGCAGACGCAACTGAACTGTAACAGGTTTTTTTTTGCATTCACTGTTGTAGTTGTTGTTGCTGTGCGGCCGTAGCATGAAATGGTAATTGCAGCAGCATTAGCTTTTAGTTTCATTCCATTTTGTTTCATTGCGCGTTCCGCTCTCGATTTCACGCCCACACGCCGCATATTCTCACACACACACACCGACCGCCCCTCACGAACGTTACATTTTATTGCCGGCCCGTTAGTGTCGCCTCAGTTTGTTTACGTTTGTGTTTGTTTTTGTTTTTACACATTTTTCTTAATTTATGCGGCCGGCTTATATTTATGCTCTACCTATCGAGGGTATGATGATTATGACATTAAACATTGTAAATGCAATCAAACAGGCAGTCGAAAAAGACCTTAAGACATTCTATTATGAATCTGCATGACAATAGGTAAAGATAATTTCTTATACATACGTATATAATAGATGTATAAGAGTATTGAATCTTCTGCTTCTCATCGTCTTATATGTAGGCTTATACCTATGGAGAGTATGATGCTTGTGTCATGCTCAAGAGGGTAAATACTTTAGTGTTGAGATCGTATTCTTGAAGATCTATAATAAATCTGCATGACAATAGGTTAATGTCAGCTTTATACACAATATCATCTCTTATGAGAGTTGTAGAAGAGTATTGACAGTTCGGATTAACGGCGTTAAGAGTTGTTTCTTATTTTTTAGTTTATTTGCATTTCTGTTTAGTTGCCGGTGCACACATTGTTGTTGTTGTTGTTATTATTATTGCTGCTCACTAAATTTACATTTTATTGGCCTGTCATAAATATGTATGTATGTGTATGTATACATGTGTGTTGTATTATTTTTTCTGTTTGTTTTATTTATTCGTATTTTCCTGTTGTCATTTTCTGTGTTTTGCTTATACAAATATTTTTCTACTGAGTAACGCGCAACGGAATAAAAATTCTGACATAGTTCGCGGGGCGACAATATTTAATGATTAGATTTTATAATGGGTAGTGCTAACTATCAATGTGTTAGATTCTGATTTTGAAATATCAAAATAAATATAAACGTTGTGACTTACGTAAAGCCTTTTTGATAATCCGCGTTAAAGATAAAGAAATAAATTTAGAATTCTTTGGCTTCTTAACTTATTTAGTTTGAGAGATTTTGTGACTATTGATTGTAAAACATTGTTAACATCTCTAAAGACATTTGTTGACAGTCCTGACAGTTCCTAATATACATGAATCTTCAGAAATCCAGTATTTTCTTCCACTTTCATTCCCATTTATTTCCGATGAAGCGTTCACCCACTTTTTGCCATTCTATTCCATTTCGTTCTCGTACGTACTCTGTGGATGTCTCTGGATGATGTCCATTTCTTTCACGAACCTCTTATGTGCATATTGATGAAGCATTCATAACACGATAGTCACTTATTTGCCATTCCATTCCATTTCGATTCCTAAAGTACTCTGCGTATAAACGTGAAGCACTCCTTTCTCCACACAGTGTGACTCACTCTCTGAACCGGAAGTAAACGCAGCGCTGTAAAGCGAATTCATGTTCGATTGAATTTATCAGAGTTAACAATCAAAACTTGATTCATTGATTCAACGAGGCGCACTGGAATTTCTATTTTAATTGAAATCCATGCGTAATTTATTCAAATTCAATTAAACAACAATTAATTGCACTGCCCCATCAAACAACAGCAACAACAACAACAACAACAATGCCGATTTGTGCTATTCAAATGGTTTGCAAAAATGCAACAAAGGCAATTTAGCGTCCTATGCATATTTACACGATTTTTTCCCATAAATTAACAAATGCCCAATGTTTGTTATTTACTTTGTTATACATATGTGATGTATATATATTTTGTTGAAATTGCACATATATATAAAACTCAATGAGACGCGCCAGCGTTTATAAACGCGCACAAAAATCGCGTGCGGTTGTTTTTTCGACGATTTTAATTTATTGTCTACTTAAGATGCTATGCTAAAGGAAAATTGTGTGTCTGTGTGTGCATACTTTGCATTCATGGTTGCCAATTAGCATAAAACGGCAGCTTACAATAACAACAACAATAATAATAATGCGAAAACGCAAGGTGAACCAGGCGACTCGCAATTAAAAGATAAATGAAGATGCGCACTGGACAGGCGCCGGGCTATTGTTTGCCAACTTACAGGCCGTAAAGAAGATGACATCATCGCCTCGCATCCAGCAGAAACTTTGACCTTAACGGCCATTTGTTGTCGACCTTCGGCTCCCTTTATGGCTATTTAATTATTACAAAGACAGGTGAAAAAAAAAATCAATTCAAAGTGCAAGACATGTTGCAACATGAAGAATTGCAATCAAATGCATATACATATGTTTATCTTTTCAGATAAATGCAGCTGAATTATATGCTGTGTTTCCATGTGTGTGTTGCAGCTTCTTATAAGGTGATTAAAGCCATAAAGCAAATCACTCTGAACAACGACACGTGTTAAACATAAATTATAATTGTCTATGCTAAGCATTGCCTGATGTTATCTTTATGGGCATGCCTATATATCTTGCCATTGCATATTTATTAAATATATGCGCAACGAGAACTCACCTGAAGTGGTCTATCGTAGCTAAAACAGCTTTTACTATCATCAATCTAACAGTGAGATGAATCTTAACATTGATTTCTATCATTGTAATAATAATTCCGATATTTTTTTCTTGATGATTACAAAGTACATATATGATATAAAAATACAATTTTTAAAACGATGCTACAAAATTCAAAGAAGATTTAAGTTATCTTAAAATGAAGAACAGAACAGAATAGGGAAAATCAAAATAGAACCCAATATAAAGCTTGATGTATTATCATAAAAATATTTTAAAGTTTTTATTAACTATTTACTATGGCAATAATATTTATGATAACTATGCGAATAGATGTATATCTATACTGAGATGTGTGAAAAATATTTATAACCAAAATAAATTGGCTAATGCTCATTCCCATAGATGTATATTTTAAAGACGTTGATTATAGCTGGTCAGTTAACATTAAGAAACTTAAAAGCTTTTGACTATCTAACAATAAACATGAATATGTCTATGTCAGAACTTTAATAATGGAAAGGTATAATGGAAAGTAGAGGTTATTGGTTTAATTTAATTTCATAAATGAATGCAAAATAAAACAATACTCATTTCTGTTGTTTAAAAATACTATTCAAGCATTGGAGTTAAAATAATGAAAGGATTTGCTGGTCCATTTTCTTAATTTCATTCAAAATCGTAGTATAAAGCTCATGCTTATATGCGAGTCTGCTCTAGTAACTAACAAAGGCTGACCTGGAATGTGCAGACAATGCGATGCGTAAAAAGGAAAGCTTTCTTTTCATCACCAGCTTTGGCCTCAATTTGCAGGGTTTTCCTTTGGCCAGTTTTTCGTTTGTCTTTTATTTTTTGCTAAATAAACAAATTTCTTGAGTTGACAAAGTTTGGATTCAGTTCAGTCAGTTCACTTATGATAATTTCTATTGTTAGGGTATTTGAGCGTCGTGTTTATTTAAACTATCTTCTCTGGTGGCGCATGCAAATCTTTTGTTTAATTTTTGCGCCAGTGCCAATAATGTTTAATGCTGATTTTAATGGCCGCCAGACTTGTGCATATTTATTTAGTTTTACATTGTTTTTGCCTGTTTTCGCTGACTTTTATTTATTTTATGTTGATATTTTTTTGCCGGCGACCTTCAACTCGGCGTGCAGCACGATTTCGCCATCAATTCGAACTTGATTCATCCTCACTTTGTGTTGCTCGTATCAATTTTCAATTAACAAGTGTGTGTAATTGAATTAAAGCCTTAAGCGCTTAGTACTGAGTGCTGAGTGTGCTTAGAGCACTCCAGGCTGAGTACGTTGCAAGGTGTGTTAATTTTTGTACCTGCAACACCTCGGCCGAGTGGCACTTGAGAAAAACTAATGAGAATACCAAACCAAGCACACACAAGCTGTGCTCCTCTCTATACGTTGGCCAACTAATTCCCTTTGATTGCAAAGTCCAGGCGTGTCCGCTTGACTGACTAACTGGTTGACTGACTGAGAGATGAGCAGACTGACTGAATGGCTGAATGACTGTCTAAAATAGACAATTTCCTTTTAGTATTAAATGCTATTTGTATTTCACTCACAGACCGAATGCCGTTTGACTATTTATTTGTTTTTAGCCTTCTGCCTCTGCCGCTGCCTCGGCGGCGGGCAGCATCCAATTACTGGAACACAAGCCGCTGCCAGGATCTGGGCACGGGTCCGTTTTTGGGTCTCGGTTCGACACGTGGCTAGCATCTGTTACAAGTTTTTGGTATCGGCGGCATCGATTGCCGGGCTCTGTTGTGTGAAGTTTGGCAACGCCTCACAGCGACACACAGGGCCAGTGAAATGCATGCATGCGAAGAGAGAGAGGAGAGAGAGACCGAGAGAGAGAGGGAGACATACAAATTCCATTTATGAGATCTGCTTAAAGCAAATCACATTCTACTGCGAGCCTTTGTGAGCAGAAAAACGAGACATATGTGTGCTCGTGTGTGTGTGTGCGTGTGTGTAGGTGGTGAAAGGTATAGGAAGGCGCAGGAAATGAATGTACGCAAACGGCAAACGAGAAAAGAGATTCAAATGCGAGTGCTTGGGGTCAGGGTCGTGCAGTTGTGGCAAGTGCAAAATAATGGCACACAACTCATACATATTTCATGTATTTATGTGTAGAACAAACATATATGTAAACACACACACACACACAGACATATGTACATACAGCCCCCAGCCTCTCACTCGACTCGACTCGCTTGCAGCGGAAGGCGCGCCTCGCGCATATGAGGGTTGACCCAAGTGCCAACCCCAGAGCATCAGCATTGTGACATTTAAGAGGCTCTCGAGAGCAGCAGCAGCAGCAGTAGTAGAAGCAGCAGCAACAGCAGCAGGAGTCGCCGCGGGGGCATGCAAAAGTGTTGAGCTAAAAACAAAACACGCACAGAGCGCCCTACCCCAGCCCCTGCCCCAACCCCAGCCCCAGCCCACGCCCACCCTGTTTATGCTATTTTCACAGCAACCCTCGCGGTGAACCAGCCGAGTGGAGAAGGTGGGAGTCGACGCTCAGTGTGCAGCCTCTCAGGAGCTCTATTTCCACTGTGTGTGTGTGTGTGTGTGGGTGGCGTGAGTGTTGCATACTTTGTGGCGTTGCTGGCTGCTTAAAATAATTAAAAATCAATATTTAAACGATGCCTACGCTCAGCCAGAGCAAACCTTTAAAATGGCTTCATTATAGAAAGAGAAATCCAGAAAGAAAGAAACAAAATAATTTAATGCTTTTCGAAATTATTTTGGCTCTAAGTGTGCCTTAATTAAATGCTATCATCTGTTTTTATTACCGAGCCTTATTTAAATATTAACTTTATCTTTCATATTTGCATTATAATTTTTTTTTTTTTAGGGCATTGAATTAATTCAGCTGTTATTAATTATTTACAGCATTTTAGAATTTCACAATTTGCATAAAAGTTCGCTTCAAATTTAAATTGGAATTATGCTCAGTGCCACGCCCACGTCCGACTACGACCTCCTTTCGCCTTGGGCCACAAATATTGGCTCGCAATTTTATTTTGATTGTGTGGACAAAGTTTTCACTTTGAGCTTTGCCTGAATGTTTTTTATGACATTTTATTGACAGCTTAAAACTCGATGCGCCAATGTTGCCAAACAATCAAAAAGTTTCAAATATTAAATAATAGACTGCGCGTATTTGGATCTCGAATGGAATATCGATTTCAATGCAGGCTTCAAAAGTTGCCCGAATGCTGCTTGAAAGCATTTTAAGGAAATTCATTGCCAGTTCAAGTTCAAGCAGAAATTTCAGTACACACAATTTCAAAAAAATACGGCGCCTGCTGTGCAACGATTGCCAAAAGTCGCGGCCATAAATATATAGTGCGTCGAATTATATGTATATACATTCATATATGGTTGTTATAAATAATGCCGATCAATGCTCTAGCAGCGGCAGTCAATGAAAGGTAAACACCAGCGGGCCTCATAAAGCATGCGAACTGTGAATAAATCACAAAGCCGCAAACAGCAACAACAACAGCAAATGATATATCGAAAATTATAGTATATGAAATTTAATAACGACAGATCGAAATGCGCAACAAATTTAATGCAAAGTGATTTGATTTATAAGTCAAGCTGTGAACCTGAGATGAATTTGCGTGATATAAATTTGATTACTGTCGAAATTTGTTTCATTCAAATACTCGTATACATATATTTACAATATAGATGTATATAAAAAATAATAATAAACAATAATATGTAATGTAAATACGAAATCAATATTAGAGTTATGCTAATTTCCTTGAGAATTATTAGAGTCCATTGACCCAAATTGATATGTTTTGCAATGAGAAATATAAAATGTTAATCGAAGATTAGTATTTATGGTATGTAATAGATCAACACATTTTAAATGTACGTTGAAGCACAGAATCTCCTTGTGTCAGGCGCCATAAAAATAACATGGAACTGCGGCTTTTCAGTTCTGTATTAGTGTTTAATGTTCTGAGTCTAGATTTTATACCCAGGCTCATGTATGAATGAAACCCTTAAATCTAGTGTAGCTATTGCTGAGTTTGTATTTTAGATATCGCTGACTTTGTACTGGCTAAGCATAATCTTAATCTAGAGCTGAGTTTGCAGGTCTCAGCGTTCGTTTGTCTATTCTTAGAGTGCACACAGTGTCGCTTATCTATTTCCATTACATCTGCTATGCGTAGAAGGTATGTTTATAAATTTTGTGTACCTATATTTATTTATAGTTTAAACAGTGTTAATTTTAGTGGCTCTATATATTTTGTTTCTATAATTTTTTGAGTATACTCAAATGTTTTATATATTTGTTTTAGAACAGATAATACGTTGTATTTCTTCTGTCAATTGAGCATATATTTACAAAATTTAATATAGCTTATTTTCCACATATTAATATATTAATTTTCTGAAAGGTTCTTGACTTACTTACATATTTGACTGTATTCAAACTAGAAAATATTTAAATTTATATAGCACTTTGATATATAATTTTAAAAACTCTTCCAGTTTGGTTAAATATATAAAAGAACTTTATGCCAGCGGTTCATTGAAGCCATAATTAAATCGCTGATTCTATTCACTAGTTCATTTGTGCAGCCATTCATGAATGAAAAATATCTGTTATTCAAAGAGACGAATAAAATTAAATACGTTCATTCAGTTTGTCGCTTGTTCAAAATTACATATTTTTATTTTAAAATAAAAAGAAATAAATATAAGCTAAGGATGGTTTTCGGCAATCTGTCAGCTTTTGATGAATAAAAACCAAAAACAAAATTAATAAAATATATTATGAATAAAAAAAAAATTAATAGACTGCTAATAGTCTTCGAATAGTTTGAACAGTTTTGCTCACATATTGGTGAAAAGTTCAGTAATTAAGTTTAATATATCCTGCCATCCCTGCTTTCACAAATATATAAATATATATTTATTTATAATTAAAAAATATATTTATTAAAATCTGAACTTCCGTTAAATATTCCTTGTCCCTTTTGGGATTTGCTGCTCTCCTCTCCCAGTCTGCCTCTCGGGTCACGTATTCGCTCGTTTCTTGTGGCTAACCAAATGTTAATTAATGCATTCCCCGCCGCTAAAGCCACATGAGAAGCTGCCACCACGGTTGGCTTTGCCGTATCCGTATCCGCATCCGCGCAGTTCATTAAAAGCTCGTCAAATGCGGCGACAGCTTTTATTCAACTCCACTCATTAGAGATATATGTGCCCAGCCCGCCCACCGCCAGGTGTAATAAACATAAATGTGTATATCAACATATGAAAATGCTGCAACTTTGGCGATAACTGTCAGTCAGCCAGCTGTTTGCGAATGTTGTTGTTGGCTCTTGGCTGCTGGCTGTTGGCTGTTTGGGCCAATGGCAATTAGGTTTCTGATAAGATAAGCGGCCAGAAGCCGCTGCCTAAACCAATTAGAGCCGAGCGGGTGGCGTGGGCGGCGCAACCCCTTTTTTATCGCGCGTGGCAAAATGAAATGGCGGCAGCTGTCACACACACACATATTTCAGTCCCATGTGTCAGTATGCGTGTGTGTGTGTTGGCTTCAATCAGAAAAGTTATATTTTGTTTTGGCTTTTGTATCGCCGCAGTTTGGTAACTTTTTGTGTTAGTCAGAACCAAACACTTGCCTGCCAAACTTATGTTCTCCCCATGCGTGTGTGTGTGTGTATGTGTGTTGTTGTCTATGAGGGCTCTGCTTTGTTTAGCTTTTGCCTTTTTATTGGCTGCCAATCAAAGCTAAAACTGAATTGTGAGGTTGAGGTGTGGGCGGCACACATGCATGACAGGGCATAAAGTATCTAAGAGATACAACACAGAAGACAACTTAATTGAGCAGCTGCATCCGAATGCCGAGCAAGTGTAATCAATAGGCTTTCATGCTCAAAGACCACAATTTCAGCTGAGCCTGGTTCCTCGTTCTTCGACAAAAATTCAGCTTGAATTGAATTTTCACATTGTCCGAATGTACACATAAATTTACATTAGCTTGGTTTAATCTACGCTCTGTCCCGGCCTCAGAATTTTTGGGTATTGCCTCGGGGCATTGCCGTTTGCTGTTTGCAAAAAATTAAAAAAAAATCCATGTTCGGTGTGCGTCATGTGGGCAAACAATTTGCACACACACACACATATGGATAGCCGCACCCTGGGCGACTTGCCGCATACGCCTGGCACCCTTCCCCTTCCCTTGCTATTCTACTCATATTTATATTTTAAATACCGAAAAACTGCTGCTAATTATGCGCTTTGGTTGCTTGGTTGGCCGCCTCGCAGTGTGACCAGAGACTGCTTTTGCCTGACAGGCATGAATAAAGTATTAATTAAGGACTGGGGATAAGCGATAACGCTTTCCTTTCGCTTGGAAATTTATTAAACATCACAGAAAATAAGGCGACAGAAATGACCCCGGCGAGAGTCGATGATAAAAGACCGAAAAATGTTATATGTCAATTTAGAAGAGACGACATGGGCAACGAACATTAATTAATTCGAAACTTGCTAAAGCCAGGGCCACCTACCCGGCCTTTTATTCCGCCCCCGAAATGTGACAATCATCAAAAAGGCAAAATTCAGGGCGAGAGAATTTGGCAGCATAATTTAAATAGCAAAGCCCAAGACTTTAGGCCAGCTTAAATTGCTCTAAGCTGGGCTAAGAGAATAGCTGCTGCCTGTTGGGCAACAGCTGCTGTTCGCATAGGCATAAACACTGCACGGAACTGCACTTGAAGTGCATTTCATAGCACCAAAATGTCACTCGCACTGACTCAGGCTGAGACTGAGACTGAGAGAGAGAGAGAGAGAAAGAGAGAGAGAGAGAGAGATCCAGCAATTTCCGTCAGAAACACACACAGAAAATATTTTGGCATAATTTATGTGATGTGCACAACAAACACATCATTTTGCAATTTGCCAGTTGCTCGTTGGGGAATATCTCTTGGCATTTCCCTGTTGGGAGCTGCCTGATGTCTCTGATGTGTGATAATAATAGTAATATAATTTAAATATGGCAGGCAGCTTGGAAAACTTGCTGAGTGCAGGCTGTTTATATTTGGGTCTATGATGTTGCCACAAATGAAGTTACGATTAGGCAAGGGAGTTCAAGCTGGAGTGTCGCAAGTGTTTAAATCGATACAAAAAAAATCAGAAACTGTGCAGTTCAGTTCATTAAATTCATTTCAGATTAAAGCTATGAAAGTCGATTTCCAAAATCTCACCTTATCTCATCATTTTCATCTACATTATTATTTTCTTTCTTCATGATAAAGTTTGCAATCGACAGTTAAAGAAAGTTCAGTTGTATAGAAATTCTCTTAAATTTAAATGGGTGTACTCGCAAATTATTAAGGAATTATCAATTTGTTCAGATCAGTCCATTAGGTCAATTAAAATAATGGCTGTGGGCTTCCTGCTGTCAGAGAACCCATCATTAAATCCCTAACCGCAACGCAAAAGAAATAGATCGAAGTTCACGAAGACCCAACACAAGAGAAACGGCAAGAGCAACAACAACAACAACTAATTAGAGCCTACAAACGTATTTAGTTACACTCGCTAAACGCTTTGATTATTAATTATTAATTTATTCCTTTTCGTGCATATTTCGTTTCAATTTGTATTCGGTCAATCATCAAAGATTCGATTTCGGACTAACACAAAGGCAAACAAAATAATTAATCAGCAAAATAATTTGAAGAACAAAGTGGTTGCTGGCTGGGAGGTTGACTATTGGATGCGCTGTATTTGGTTTCAGTCCAGTAATTTGCAGGCTAACACTGAATGAAAACTAAACTAACAAGAATTTGACAAAGATAAAATATTTTCACTTCCTTTCTACCTACATTTAGATCTAATATACAAGCTCTAAATCATTATTTAAATAATGTTTTTTTTTTTTTTTTTTTTTTTTTTTTTTTTTTTTTTACTCATATTTAGAAGTCTTAAACTTTTTCATTTTATCTCTTCATTCTTTGAAATATTTATTGCTGAGCTCATGTGGAGTTCTAATTGTATATACCTCTCCACGGATATAGAGCATTAGAGCAAATGGAAGATATGCTTTGGTTTTGAAAAGGCCTGTCGAAAAATCAGAATCAACTTGATTCTACAGCGTGTAGAACATTTACGCTGTCTGTGAATTATTTTGCACGCTTCAATCGATTTGTCCTTGAGTCGAGGCCGAGTCGAGGCTGAAGTCATCGCCGTCGGCATCGGCATCGCCATCGCCATTGGAGTCATCGGCCAGCAAACACTTGAGCTCAAAGCCAGCGTCGTGGCTTACATAAACCCATCGGCGGTGGCGGCAGCGGCGGCGCGGCGTCTGTGTTGGGCTGTGGTCTTGTTGGCTAGCAGCTAACCAGTCTATGAGTTGACAGTAGGGGGCGTGGCGAGAGGCAGGCAGAGCTGTGTGTTTGTGCTGTGTCTGTGTCTGAACTGATTATGACACCGAACGCCACGAGGCACTCGTCACAGACCGGCGCGCATTAGAAGAACCGGAATAACCAGTGGAAAAGCGCACGCTGCACGCAATTGGCGAGTGCAATAAACCCGGTCAAGCGGCAGTGAAAGTGGTTTACCCCAGCTGCTGCTGCCAGTTGACCAACTGTATGCAGAGCAGAGCAGAGCGCAATGTGTGCACTGCAAATATCACATAGCATGGCAAAATTATGGGCATGGGCAGCGTTATATACATGGAGGACGATATTCGGCGGCTGGCTAATATGGCAGCCAGCGCGAGCATAAATAGCAATTTCCGCTTGTGGACAGCCGTAAAAGAAATAATAAATATGAATATGCTTATGAAAGGGCGAGGGCGAGGGCGAGGGCGAGGGCGAGGGCGAGGGAGAAGGCGAAGGCGAAGGCAGATGCAGGTGAGCAGCGGCAGCAGCACCGAATATATTGTACTTATGTATGTAATGTATGTACATATGAAATGAAGAAAAGTTGTCGCTCGCTTGAATATGCACGCGCGAGTGGCCATAATTTATTCAATCAGCGCCGCAGCAGCAGCAGCAGCAGCAGCAGCAAAAATAAATAAGCAACAACAACGGCAGCGACACCTAAATTGTCTAATGATGCCATCATTTGAGGTGGACGTGGACGCTGAGTATAATAATAAATAAATAAATAAAAAACAGAAAACAATAACAAAAACTGGGAGGGGGCACAGGAAGCGTTGGGTACGGCAGGAAGCGACACTTGACAGCTATGAAATATGGAATTAAATAAAACGTTGCCAGATATGAGCAGAAGCGTCTAGTGGCACGTGCAACAATAGACAGGCTGCATGTTGAGTGGCTGCAACAGAGACGAAAGTGGCACTAGATACATTGAAAGCCACTTATAGATACGACAATTGCAGACGAGCGGAGAGTGAAGGAGTGGAGCGGAGAGAGAACGAGGTGCTGCTCAAAGTTGAGAGGTAGAGAGAGAGAGTCAGATTATATAAGGATCTTAATGCGCAGCTGCTTATCTCATTTGTTTGCAGCCCAATTGTCGGCATTTCAGCAGCCATCAAAAAATTGTGCACATGGCTAATTGCAAATGTAGCGCTGCGCCTTTTGGCACCTGATGGGGCATACAACACTTAAACCGCAACAAGGAAAATTTTAAAAATAGCCAGAACTCAAATTAATTTGTAATGACTGACGGACAGACACACGGACGGACGGACGGACGGACGGATAGACACAAAAGAGCACAAGGCAACTGTGGTTAAAACGATCGTTTGATCATCATCATCGTGATGATGACGCTCGACCAATACAAGCCGCATGTAGCTTACAATGACATATGTTTCTGTATCTAACGTGAGATATTCATAAATTCAGTTTCCTTATGTGAATTTCTGCTCTTAGAACTGAACAATGAACAAGTCGTCATTGCGTGGAGCAGTGCCGCGAGCACTTAGAAGAAAGGAAATTTGATAGTATTCTGTTTGACTTTGTTGAAGGTTTTTCTTAAATGAAACACGGTATATGTAGGCGCAACGCAAAAAGTTTATTTTAACACAATATTCAGTAACAAGTACACTTCTTCACGTACCGCGACGATTTGAACTTAACTAACCGAGCCGACACACTGACATTGATCTTACACAATGAACTTACTGAATGAACTTTGGCTCGACTTACAGCACGCTTATATACCTACTTCTACTGCATATCGAATGTTCTGGATGTCTCCTTATGCTTCTATGTTTGCGTCTATTTCATAATCCAGAACATTCGGTTTCTTATTCTAGAGACAAATGTGCGATCAGCCGACGACTGTGTTTAGCGTTAGCTCAAATGCTCACTTGATGATGAGTTTTTCTAGATCAATCCTCAACAGACTTAATGAGTTTTGTTCAATTACACATACATACATAAATGAGATTGTACAAAATATGCAATTAACTAAAAATGTTCATACAAATTAAAAACTCGTGTCGAGAAAAAGGAAATAAGAAAAAATATATAAATATAAATGTGTGTGAATTATAACAAAACACAAAAATAATCATAAGAATCAAATGTGAAGGACACAAAAAATAAATAAATAAAATGCAGAAGGTACATAAATATATAAATCTGTGTAAATTAAGAATTATACAATTATACAATGCATAAATATACAAATTGAATACTAGTGTATTTAGATTCTTACAAATTAATAAAATGAAGAATGAATATAAATACATTTAAATCTGTATAAGTTATAAAAATGTGAAAATTATACAAATAAAATAGGAGGTTCACATAAAAAAGGAAAAGTAAATCAAATTAAGAAGGTATATATATATATATATATATATATATATATATATATATTAAGTGTAAAAAAAATATATAATAAAATAAATATATATTTACATAAATATAAATACAGACATAAGCCGTGTTTATACAAATTAAAATTATGTCTGTAAATATATTTTTTTGAATAATAAATATATATATGAATATATCTTAAAACTGTACATGCATAATGACAACCAAAAACATACAAATTAAATACTTGTGTGCTAAGACTAGACAATGGATATGAAAAATAAACATATATAAAATCTGTGGAATTGTAGTAAATGATATCTTAACAACTTCAATCCGAAATTTCACATTGTGCGCGTCACAGAGACATAAGCCGTGTTCTTAAACATTATGTAGACATTGAGAACTTTAGTTGTTAGAGCGAAACACGCATGGCTTATGAGAGCTTTATTACCTTAAGCTCTCAGTCGCAGCGTGTCCAGCTGACAAGTTGCTTGATCAAGACATGCCCACATCATTAAGAGCACATCCCAGGCGAGAACCACACGGTCGTTGCTCTGTTGTCAGAAAACTTATGTGCACGCATTTTTTTGGTTTAGTTTTTTTTTTTTTTTTTTTTTGACTATTCTCTATCAACAAAAAATCTCTGAAGATCTTTCGTACATTTTTCCTGCTCAGCTCGTTGCGTTGCGTTGCCTTGTCGCTAATTCAAAATCAATCAAAGCCAAGCACGCAGCAGCAACGAGCGAGGCGTAGCCCATCGGCCGCATCGAGATTCATCGAGCAGCCGTTGAGTCATTGAGTCGGTCGCTTCAGGGAGTTCGCACTGTGCTGCCGCAAGACAAATGCACTGTCGCCCAGTCTCAGAGTTGTGGGCGTGTCTGGCTGGGCGTTCGAGGCAGCAACAATAACAACAGCAGCAGCAGCAGCAAAAGCAGCAGAAGCAAAGTTTTCAACTCTTTTGTCTGATGACAAAAGTTTTTGTAGGCGCAGCTTTTGCGACTTTGACAATGAATTTAGCCTTAAGGCGAAAAGGAGAAATACAAAAAGCCAAATCCTGTTTTGTTCGAAGGAATGGAAAACTGGTTTTTTTGTTGTGGGAGTGACGCCGCAGCGCAGCAACTCGTCGACGTCATCAACGCGCCTTTTGTGGCGCACAAAAAGGAAATGAGCCAAAAAAAAAAAAAAAAAAAAAATCCAGAAAAGGGGGAAAAAAGTAGTAGCGAACGACAATGGGAACAACTTGACTGCACGCTGACAAGACCAGATTGATGGCCATCTAGAGCAGCGTCATGTGTTGGATTGAAGCTCTAGGAGAAGGATTGTCGCATTGTGGGCAAGGATTTGCTGTTTGATGATGCCATTGAGTGACTAGAAGCTGCTAATTCCAGGCAGGTAGAAGATGCATTGCAAGCGCAAGTGATTCGTATTCAAAA
Organism: Drosophila arizonae; assembly: GCF_054131065.1. NCBI lineage: Eukaryota > Metazoa > Arthropoda > Insecta > Diptera > Drosophilidae > Drosophila > Drosophila arizonae. The sequence goes on along the minus strand of NC_142924.1, from coordinate 23,252,616 downwards.
TTGCTCTACTGACTTTTTCACGGAAATTTAAATCTCTTACTGAACAAATACTGCCTTAGTTATTGAATTATTTATTTAGCTTTGTTTGTGTAAAATGTTTATTGAATACTGATATGCTGAATTATACTAATATATCTATTGGAAATATTTTTTCTCGCTCTTTAAGCCATCAAATTTTGTTGTTTATACTATTTGTGTACTACGCTGGGGGTTTTATATGTCTAGTTTCTAATTTTAAATATCTGAGGCTAATTGCCCGGCAGCAAGTAGCTTTTACAGCTCGGACTTAAGCGGGTTTAGTTACTTTCCCAAGCCGAAAAAAAAAAAATAATAATTTCTCTATATTCTCATAAGCCACACTTTAAAAAAAAAAAAAAACATTCTCACTAATTTTCGCTAATTACTTATTCTTGTTTTCTCTCTCGCTTTTTCCATTACAGGTAAGTTCAACAGCTCTCAGCGAGTTGGCGCATTAAACCCAGCGGGTCCCAAAAAGTAATTTCCTTATGTTCCCCGTCATCCGATGGAAGTGACTGACCCAAAGCAGCTTTAATTAGCCAAATATCTTTACCGCCCCTCGCTAAACTCTGGCTGGGAGCCATAAATCTGTCAGGTAAAAAGCTAAACAACAGGTGAACTCAAAGCCAATGTCTCAGCTGCAAGTTAATTGAATTAATGACAACAGCAAAGATGAAAGAGGCCTAGAGAGAATGGACAGCCAAACTTTACGATGTATTTACAATATTTATTTCTAAAATAAAATCTTTTCGCCTCAAATTTTGCTACCTGTAAAATAAATTAAAAAAAAAAGAGGCAAAAGGCAAAAACAATCTACAACAGCTGCTGCGCAGATTTCCAGCAATGATAAGTGGATAGAAAGAGAGAGGCAGTGATTGCTGATATAGAAAAAGAGAAGAGAAGCGAAGAGCAAGAGGAGAGGAGAGGAGTGGAAAGGTGTGGTAAGGTGAGCGGTAGGCGGTATGGGAAGGCACAAACAGAGCGAGTCGACCAGGGGCAGAGGGAGGCTGGGCCAGAGCGGCGGACATTTCCATGCTTAACAAGATAAAAATCTCCACGGATTATTTCATACACTTTTGCCAGGGCAAAACATTTTTATAACTTTTCTCAGCTTTTGTAGCTTTTTCATTGCTGTTGTTGTTGTTGCCTCTGCCGCAGCCCCGCCCAGTTCAACGCCCAGCTTAGCACTCTCAAGGCGCTCTGCGGTTGCCTCTGTTTCACTTTTGGTCAAATGTGTTTTTGTTGCTGTTGTTGTGTTGTTGTTGTTGTTGCTTTTTCTCATTTTGTTTTCTTAGTCAAAAGTTTGTTCTGTGTAAATTATTCGCAGCGTTTTTGTGGAAAAACAACTCTCAAGCAAAGGTCTATTTAAGGCGGGTGGGGAGAGAGGAAGTCAACGCTTACATGTGACATGTTTTGGCAGTTTTTCGTTCTCGTTTTCGTTTTCGCTTCTTTATTTTATTTTGGTTTAACAAAGATTAGAACGTCGTACAAGTTGTGACTTTGCAGAGGCAAAAGATTGCCAAACGATGCCACAAAGTTTTGCACTTCGACTAGCAAGTTTCCTAGCAGAAGCTTCTAAGCGCTGCTTGTCAACAGCAATTCAGTTTAAATTTTGAATCTTAATGCGAGAACACGCAACACATACACAAGTACACTAACACACGCACACATATATAACGCGCTCTTCACGCTAAGCTCTGCATCCACAAGATGTCCAATAAAATGTAATGAAAATAATGCAAATGACATGCTCATACACATAAAAGATATATGGCATGTTGAGATGATGATGATGATGATGCTGACGATGGTGATAATGCTGATGCTGATGATGATGAGAATGTTGATGATGCTGTTGACTGTCATGTTGCATAAAATCTCCGCTCACAGATCTACCCCAGTTGTGCTGCCCCGTTGTGGACCTTCTGCTCAATCGTTATCTGTGCGCTTTTTATGCCTCTCGGAGCGTGCAGCAAGAGGAGCTGCAAGAGTTGTCATTGTAACTGCATAAAAATGAAATGCAGTACAAATACCCGCAAAATACTCAAACCAAACGGCAGCAACGACAACTGCAAAACAACTGAAAGCATATAAAAATAATTTGAAATGAACAGCTAAAGGGAGGGGGGTTAGCATGGAGGCGACGTGCCATTGCTGCCGCAGAAATGTAAACTATTGAATGCCAAACAAAACGTGGCATCGCAATCGACAAGACGTAGAGACTGGTTGGGGTTGAATAAGAGATGGAGCTATAAACAGCGGGGAGTGAGAATGAGAGAGCAAACGAGATACATGGCGTATACTTAACCGAAATATTTACCCGCGTAAAATTGTGGAATGTGTGAATGCGTGCGTGTGTGTGAGTGTGAGTGTGATGCTGTTTGCATTTCAGATTAAATGGCTTTCATGTTTATTTCTTAAAAAGTTTTGTTGTGTTGCATGCATTTTATTCGATAGTTATTTTTTATGCTTTATTTCAAGTTGGTGGCTTATGAATGGAAATGCAAGTGGTGCATACAACAATTTGCGAGATAAAGTTCCGATACGAGAATGCAGTCAAGTGTGAGTGGATAGAGAGACAGAGATACAGAGAAAGGAAATGGAGCAACTAGGAACCATACATACATATATATATATATATATATATATTGGTGTGTGTTAGAAATACAGTCGAAGGAAATCGGAAAAAGTTTGTGGGTTTATCATATATCAATAGCTAAAATGTCAAATAATCAAAGTTAGCAATTACAAAAGAAATTGTGAGGGAAGTGTTTGCAAAGGCTATGGAAAAATCTGTAAAAGACTAGACTAGATTCCTGTATTCTATATCACATAAAATGCCAAGTGCATAAATGCATAAGCGAATGTGAAACGACTTCGACAAAAGTTTGGCTTCGCTCTCACCGTATAAATCTTTAAGTTGTGCATGCAGAAGTGGAACTGTATTTATTTTGTACATCGATGAATTAATACGAGCTGTAGAGTATAATGCGCAAGTAAAGGTGCTACAGTAGGAAGTGACAGACAAAGATATACCTTGAAGTGTATCCAAAACTTCGCAGTAAATACAGCTGCTGGGCCTGAATAAGTTTTGCTCTGTATTTTCTTCAGAAAATTATCTATGATAGCATCCAGATGTATGCTTTTGCCAAAGTGCAATTGTTTAATATTTTAAATTCATATCTTGCCAATCTGCTGGGATGGAGGAAGGCATTCGAAATTGGAAATATATAAAATCTCAAAATCCACGCTAGAAATCTGAACTCTCCTGTTTTTAAGGCCTTCAAGAAGAGAAGTAAAATAATCAATTTTTTTCGTTGAAATTAAAAATATACATTTGATAACTATTTCGATTCTCTAGTTTGTGTTTTAAGAGTAGGTCATCGTTATACCGACTCAGATCGTCTCCATAATATAATTTATGGGATTTACCAAACCTCCTTCCTTGTTATACCCTGGCATCCTCTTTTCAATGTGCTCAGGGTATAAAAACGCAGATCATGGGGTATCTCTTGGGTGCACCCATTGCAAATACTTCTCTGATTTAATTTGTAATATACTAAAAATCAAATTGTTTGTGAGCAATTTGTTATAGCTTTAATGGTCTGCTTATAGACTTTCTGTTAGCATATAAATTCCTAAGACTTCCCATATCAAATTGCTATATTTTGCTAGACGCCCTATAATTACCGAAATCAATAACAGTCTACAGAAAGGTTACTTTTTACCAAAAAGTAGGGCAACCCTAGCCTTTTTAATAGAGAATGTAAATGCGGATGCTAAAATATAATTTGTATATTCATGAGATTGATTTACATCAACTCATTTGATTAAATTGATCTTAAGTACATAATTGGTTAAACTCTACCTCCTTTACCCTTTCTATCCGACTTTTCGTAAGCGTCGTAAGAAATACGTGCATCAATTTGAAAGCCGAGTGATTTCTGCGAGTCAACCGCACATCTTGGGTTTGCCATCTGCTTTCTATGTGGCGGGCACATTAATCACTTCCTAATCATTTGTTAGCTATTTTAGTCCACAAGACCTTGGGCAAGGTAATTAAAAGCCATCGATCAATGTAAATTCTCACTTATGCGACGGCCTTCCTCCGCTTGTCCTCTGCTCAATGAGCCAAAACTGATAAATGCGAAATATTGTGTTTTATTTCGGTTGCTTTGGCCGTCTGTCACTCGTCTGGTCGCAGAAATTGGCTCTGGCTGCTCGGCATTTGAATGTAATTAAATCAAAGCATAAGAAAGTCAACTAGCAAATGCAATGAGAGTGGCCCCAGAAAAGTTTCGCACAGTGCTTGCCAATAGTTGCTGCACCGACCAAACAGATAAATACTCAGATAATCCGCTGCGGCCAGCCACAAGATAAATAGTTCTCGGCCAAGTCGCAGCCACTTTGCGCTAAGCTCTGTCATACTCTTATTAATTGACAGCTGGCGAAGTGAAGCGTCTTCATCGCTAGGAAATAGAACAGGACGTGAATGCTGAGAAAACGACTTTGGCCCCTGGCCAATGGGATAACAATCCACTTTGGCATAATTTTGGATCAAAAATTGTGCGCATAATCAAGTGTGCTATTAAAACGCTTATCGTAGATGCAGACGCTCGCCAGCTCCTGGGGGCGGGCCTGCGGCACGATGCCCTAGACCCTTGGAAAACTTATTGATTAAACTCGCAGCAAAGTTTTCATGCAGCAGACCCGTCAAAGGGACTGAGCGGGAGGGCGGGGCGAGCGGGTAGTGGCACTAAAATGCGACCCGACACGCGAGCCAGCAATTTTGTAGTTTAGTTTTAGCACCCAAGGCGGAGCTGTGTGTGTGTGTGAGCGCGTGTGTGTCAAAGGGGCGTCGAAGTGGGGCGTGTGTGCTAATAAGCCGAGTCATTGATTGTTGTTCTTGTTGTTGCGATTGCTGTGACGACAAATTGCTTGGGCCGCATTGTTGTAGTTGCTGTTGTTGTTGGCTTTGTTTATTATTGCCTAATAGCAAATGTAAACAATTTCGAAATCTAACGCTGCATTTTTATGGCAAAATACTCACAATTCTTTGTATAGTCTTCATAATGAAGCAATTATATAAATTAGTCAAATTGCTTTTAATATGAACAATGAAGTGTATATAAAAACGAGCCAAAGCAAAAAAAAGTGAAGCTCTGTGGGTATTTGGGCTTAAAATACCGGATTAATTGCTGGGCTCAATGAAAACGGAAATTGATCATACGCCGCGTTGCTGCGTAGCCGCATGAATACCTGACGCGCACTCGCCTCTGAAAACATGAAATATAAAAACGTTGATTACGCATACGCAGTGTGTGACAGCTCACCTTTTTGCAAGTGCAGCACATTGTTGCAACTTTAATGGATGCATGCACCATATTTTAATTAATTTTTTCGAACAATGCGCGCTCCCCGAAAAAAATCGTTTTGCCCGCGAACAGCGCAAAAAATGCAACTCGGTTGCGCGGGCAAGATTTAAGGTTGCCATCGTGTCTGACGCTGATTTAAAATGATTATAGGGGGAGCGCAGCCAAAAAGCGCTGGCTGGCTGCTGCACTTCAAACGAACAGAGCCAACCACAAAAGCGACCACGCCTCCCAATGTTAAGGCTCCCGTGGACATGGACGGTATTTTTATAGGCGACGTTTTTATTGGTAAAGTATTATGAGAATGGGTATGGAAAGGCATGCAGAATTTTTGATGAAGCAGATAATACGGGTATTCAAACCAAATATATTTATGTAAATATATTTAATAAATTATGATGTTCCGAAAAATTTAATTGATATTTTTTAAAGATCACCCAAACGTAAATATTTGCGGGAATACACAGATGTTTTCAAGTTTTTTTATTTTTGTTATTCACATCTGCAACGCGAATCTTTATAAAGAGCACAAACATATTTACTTAAAGCTTTTTGCGAGGTGTTTCATAGTCGAGCAATCGCTGCTGAATCGCCTTGATTGCATTTTTCCTCTTTTTATTTCAGCAACGCAGCTCGTTCGTAAAAATGTCGAGGGTAATTGTTAACAGCAAGGCACGAAAACTGTGGCACTTGCCACAATTGTTGCAACTGTTGTTTTTGTTGCTGCTGCTGCTGCTGCAGTATACTGTGCACATATGTAAATTTGAAATATATTTACTAGGCTAGGCGATAAATACACTTCTATACGCCATAAATCAGCGTGACACGTGCCATTGGACAGCATTTTGCGCTTAAAAAAAATGTCGAGTTTTCATTTTTGTTAATATCTAATTATTCTAGCCGAAATTGTGATCAAAAATTGAATTTTGGTTTGGTCACCAAACAAAAGCTGCGGTTAGCAATAAATAAATTCATGGTTCACCTATAAAAAGTGGGCGTGACTGTAAGGTATGATGGGAAATGTAGATGGAAAATTAAAAATTATATGCAAATACTCTAACTGAATCTTAATTCTTGTTAAATCGTTATATAGCCATAGACTAGAGTTTTAATTTTGAGCCCTATTAAAATTTATTTACCAGAAAAAAAAACTGTAAAAGTGAAATATTCTTAATCTTATTTAATTTGTAATATAATATTTTTAGCCAAACAAATTAATTCTAAAATGAAAACATTCTTAATGTTATTTAAATTGTACTATATTAAAAAAAAAGCTTCTTTTGAATAAAGATTAATCAAGTTCATATTCTTCTCGATCTAACAATAAGTAGAGTATTTCATAGAACTGCTGGGTATGCTGCAACCAATCACTTTTCGACTATTTTAAACATAGTATTCAGCAAAATTTTGTTGTAAATAATAATTTGTTGTTTATTTACAACTTAATTTGATTTCACTAATAAACAGTAATTAAAATTGTGAAAACATAATTTAATTGCCATAAATGAAGTTTTACATTTTAGAGCATTTTATATAAATTGAGTTTTAACTGAAATTGAATATTAATGAGAATGGACATTTTCGTGCACGCCTTGCTCATAAAATTTAAATAGTTTTTGTTTGTTTGCTTTTTAAATAAACATAAAATATTCAAAGACATCGCTAGGCTTTATATTTTTAGGCATACATTCAATTTATTTTCATTCTGTTTTCCTTTGAGCTTTGCAAGCCATTTCCTTGAACAGATTCCCAATTTAATACGTAATTCGAGCAGTCTGCCTCTGCTGACAGCCACAATTTGGCTAGCGACACATTTACCTATCGTCTCGACAGACAATTCCTTTCAATTTGTCTGGCCAGAGTCGTCGAGTGTGTCGCTTCAGAATGCAATAACCCAGCAGAATGTTATATATCTTTTGGAATATATTTTGGTACCCACACACACACACACATACACCGGCACATACTGTGAGCGTATATAACATATCGATATGAACTGTCAATAATGCAGTATGGGCTGAGCCAAATGCCAAAGACGGCGGCAACGCTGCCGTCTTATGCTTAAACTCTTTGACAATTTCAACGATAAAGATGTGTCAGAAAATATTCCAATTTCCATACAGCTACCGAGCGTTAGAGGGTGGCCCGGTTCGCCAGGGGCGGCTGGGGCGTGTGTCGTACAGCTTCCACTTTTCAATTTTCAAAATATTCTTTGGCAAGGCGCCAGTCAACTGATTTACGACAACAAAGGCGCAGGTTTCGGGCTGACTCAATAGGGCTCTGATGTACCAATTGATGGATGCTCTGACACGGCGCTGACGCAGAGGAGTAGCAGAAGAGACAGCAGCTGGCGCTCAGTACCCAAAAAAAAAAAAAATAAAATAAAAGCGGAAATGCCCGATTCAATTATTTATCTAGCTCTCTAGCACAACAAAAAATTAGTTGGCTTTTGTTATGCAACTAAATATTTGCGCCCCGTCCTGGCCATCAATGGGCGACCATTGTTGAGGCTATTGTTGTTTTTGGCATTAGCTAACTTTTTGCTCCCCGGCTGCTTTCACTGTTCGACGATAGCCGGACAATCGCAATTGTTGCTTCTCTAAAGGCAGCTCGCTCTACTCCTGCTTCCTTTTTTCCCTGCCAGCAAAAATGTTTGCATGCCAATCTGAAGCGCAGGTTGGCATCATCCCTGTCGCAGACCTCATATGGTCATGCTTGCTTTGGGTTGTGTCATTTAAGTGCCTCATAAAAGTGTCAACTTGTTGTTGCCTCTATGGCACTCGTACTGTCATGCCCTTTGCCCCCTGCCCCTGCCCCATCCTCTGTTTGCCGCTCTTCAACACTGCTGGCACTTTATGCATTCATTCGCCAGCCTTTGTGTGTATCCTCAACTATACACACACACACACCCACATATATATATAGATACACATTTATAATATATGTATGCATATGTATGGCATATAGGGTCCAGCCATTTGTCCCATGCCTATGTTTGTGTATGTGTATAAAAGGATTTCATTTCATTTCTTTCGTTCTGCTTCTTGGTTGTTGTTGGCGGCGTCGTTTGCTCGCTTTTCATACCTTTTGATAGTCGCTCGTCTGTCTGCCCGTCTGTCTGTCTGGCTATCCCGCTGTCTCTCTGCTCGACTGCCCATGCACTTAATACATATTTTTGTCACCCTTATCTGGCCAGGGATGTCCTACGCCCCACGCCTCACGCCCCACGCCCCACGCTGACATTGTCTGAATCGCACTGTCCTGCCCGGTTGATGGTTCCAGTGGCAAAATGCAGAGCCTCAGGAGCTGTTATGATTGCCTGCTTGATAGGTTGCCAGCACGTTGACACACACATGTGTGTGTGGCTGGCTCTCTATACATTCCTGTGAATGCCCGCAGTTGGTTATGAATAAGCTTAAATTGTTAGCAACTAGCCGGTAATTGGGTCCCAATTTTATCCAACTGAAGAACCCTTTGTGTGCCGATGATTTTTTGCATAAAACTGATATACAATCGTATTTGTATTGCGTTAAATGGTGCTTCAGCTCAGATAATGATTTGATGTCTCAAATAACACAGAGATTATGCCTTTATCTATTTTATGCAGAGTCCGAAACTTTTCCTATTTATTTATTTGGGCTTCTACGCTAACTGCTACTAGTTTCCCATTTACCCTTTTCAAAGTTCCGTTTTCCACTTTTAATTTACACATGAAAACCATTCGTCTTCGCTCGGTTGACGTGGAGCTTGGCTTACGCGACATTCTCATAATTTAGCCACTTGGCCATAATTTAAAGCGGCGTCGCCGTCGTCGTCTTCGGCCCCCCTTCTCCTTTACTTTTTAGCAAAGTTAATAAAGCCCATGAGACAAAGCTGCGCTCTGTCCCTTTTGCACCACTTTATTTCCTCTTTGTGTCACCCACACCCACACCCACACACATACACACACGCACACATGTGACTGGCTGGGCTATGGCAGACAGTACGTGACTTCCGGCCAAAACAAAACGGTTTCTCAACATTTTATGATAATTTATTTGATTATTTTCTTGTTAAAGTGCAAACTTTGTCATCTTTTTTTTTTTTTTTTGTTAGTTGTTTTTGCTTTTCTTTTGTGTTTTGTTATATTTTGCACTCAATTTTCTTTTCGCAGCAGTTTCGTTAGCCTGCAAAAGTTTATGTTTTATTTGGTGTAGCAGACGGAAACGGAAATGTTGCTCAGCATATGCGACGGAGCGCAGTTGTCCTGACTATGTAAGGGAATCTATGCATGTGCGCAGCCCTCTGTATGTGTCTGTATATGTGTGTGTGGCGCCCATAAATTTATTGCATATTTTTTTGCACCATATGACACTTCAGCTTAGCACCAGAGCAATTTATATATATACATATTGATGTGTGTGTGTGTGTGCGCGTTGCCTGAAAGTCCAAAAGTATTTGCCTGCTGCTGCTACTGCTGCTGCCATTCAATCAGGCTAGCAAAATCAAATGCCAAAAAAGCAATACAAACGAAAACCCAAACCAACATTTGGCTTTTTGCAAAGTTTTTCTCTTTTTTTTCTTATTACAATGGCCTTACAATAGTTTTTTTTTTTTTTTGTAGTTGTGGCATTTGGCAGGCTAGTCAAAGTTTGTTTGGCATCGACAATATCCCGGCTGCGGCTGCTGCTTCACCTTCGCTTTGCGTATTTGCCAGAGCACTTTGTGCAGGTGAAAGGCGAGGGCAAATGCTGCAATTGATTGAGCCCTGAAATCACAAGTGTGTGTGTGTATTTGCTTTGCTCAAGTATGTGTGAGTGCTCGTGTGTGAGTGAGTGTGTGTGTGCTGGGTAAGCAATCAAAGTGAGTGGATATAGAATTGGCTTTGCCATTCATTTAATTAATTTCCATTATATATTACTATTATTTCTTACGTTTTTCGTTTTTTTCCATTTTTTGCTCGTTGGCAAAACTTTTTGAGTGCATTTCCGGGCACCAAAATGGCGCCCGAACTTCCTTCCGTCGCTTGGCATTTTATTTTACGTTCATTTTTGCACGGTTTATAATTGGAATGCATAAATTTTTGTTTGCTCGCTTTCGAAAAAGTTGAAACGTCGCATTCGCATTCCCATTCGGATACCACCATCCAGCAGCATTCCATATTTACCATATTATAATAATATTTTCTGCTTGCCGCATTTGCATTTATCCCGATGCCAACTTCCCTCTTCCGGCCCGCCGGCCCGCCGTGGCCTTGCCCAGTTTATTGTGTTTGCTCGATTTGCGAGCACTGCGCAACACAAAACTGAATTAAATGCGCATTTTGGGCTAAACAATTGCCGTGAGAGCCTGGAGAGACTCGAGAGCCGGAGAACTGGAGAAGTGGGCAAAGTTTTTCTGCTGGCTGATGCCTTGCGGCTTCATCGTTTGATCAACGTTTGTTACAATTCGCGCCTTTGCAAACAAAATGAAATAAAAAGAAGAGAACATAAATTTATATTCTCATTGCGGTTTTCGTCCGCATCCGACAGAGCGCTTCCTCATCTCCCTCTCTCTCTCTCTCTCTCTCGGTTGGCAGTTGTTGCCTCCATTTGTGAAATGCATAAAATACACATTTGGCGCAGTTTCCATTGCTGCCACAGTCGTCTTCACTGCCTTTGTTTCCTTTGCCTGTCTGCCTCTCATTTTAATTCCAAAATTAAGGCAGAAAAATGCAATAAAGAATATAAATCCAAGCAGCAGCAGCGGGGGGCAACGACTCCTCTCTCTCTTTCTCAAACACGGCGAGAGTTGTCGAAACATTTTGGGCCAATTGGACGAGGTGGACTGAGGAGTCCTTGGCTGGGTTTCTTCACTAATTACTTGCTCTTTGCATAATTGCGCCTTTCATTAAACTCGCCATAGCCAGCGCCAACAAAGTATTGTTCCTTGCCATTTTGTAAATCCAAAAGCAAACGTTTTATTTTTTGCCTCATGTATATGCAAATCATATGTAAATTTGTTGGCCCGTGAGTGCAAATGTTAATGGAAGTCCACGTGACTTTGGTGGTTAGCTAAACTTTCCACATGGCCGCCAAGGCAATCAGATGCAATGTCCTCTGGCTATGTACTATGTGAATTCTAATTTAATACTAAGTGGATAACAATATTTCTTCTTGACTCTTCTGGCTTTTGTGACTATTTACTTTGTTTCCTTGTATGTGATGTGAGCAGCTAAGTCATTGCAAATGCTTTAGTAGCTCTTAGACTAAAACTTGGGCAGAGTGAATCATTTCAAGAAATGAATTTAAAGCACATTTAGGCTTTGATGCAAAGTGTTCAAAGAATTCTTCTTTAGAAATGTAATAAGTGATGAAGAATTTTATTGTCCTTATTGGCGCTCAGTTTGGATTTTTGCTCTTTAATACCCACTACTTGAGACATAGCTCCTGCTGCCCGTGTGTTGCTCAGTGAGAGCGAGATAAATATTCATTCCATTGGAACAGGTGCTCTATAACTAGTCAGCAGACAAAGAGAAGCCACTAGATATTAATTTAAATGACACAGGAAATTGCTTACTGCGCCACATTGTAAAAGTCTCCAATTTGAATGGAAGATGTCCAAAGTGAGATAAATCTGACATTTGTGTATTTTATTTTATACATATACTATATTTATTTTAGTTAATTCATAACTTTTAATCTCTATTAAAACTTTACTGGTTCAAAATGATATCTTGATTAAAATAATTAAATTTGTAGTAAACTCCACTTCGTATATGAATATTCAGCACTCGTGGGCCGTCGTCGCACGGCGGAATAAAGTCGTTGGGAAGGATTGGCATCGTTCGGTGGCGACGCTGCTGGCACGCAGCAATGACTCAATTTTCGCATACAATTTGGCTGTCACAATTGACACTGCAAAACAACTGGTGGAAAAGTTTCCATTGAAGTTAGCAGCAGGCAGCTGGGGGTTTTTTCGTTGTATTTTCATTTTCAGTCTTGTTTGGGTTTTCGTTTTTCGTTTTTCGTTAGCCCGAGCTTTAGAAATTAATTAAGCATGGTTGGAGCGTGCTGTACAAATTTTCATTTGAAATGACAGTTAGCCAAGTTTGTTGCTCTCAATGTTGCGTTGCGCTGAAGCGTAAATCTCATTTTAATGCCAAGAGAGTTCTTAATTTAGTTTAATTACAGCAAACCCACGCGCGTGCTCAGCCTCACACACACTCGGATATATGTATATGCAGACATATATATACATATATATGAGTATATATAAATATGCATATAGACTCCAGTCAACAAGTTTGTTGCCTTGCCTCAAAGGCAAAGTCTGGCCCCGGCTTGCCTGCCTGCCTGCCTGCCTGGCTGGCTGTGCAGCTTCAATGTGATTTTAATTACAAGAAATATATGCAGTCGTCGTTGCTGCAGCGTCAGCTGAAGTCGCGACCGTGCAGCAGCAGCAATGCTCGTACAACATGACGTATGCGTCATCAGTGAGTGCCAAACGCAGACAGCAGCAGCAAACTGTGACTCTGATGAGCCTGTGCGTGTGTGCGTCTGTGTGTGTGTGTGCGTGTGCGTCAGCCTGTTGACAGGCAACACTTTTGTATCTGCCACATAATTATGCTCACACGAAATAGTAGCAAAATTTGCAGGTGAAATGCAAGAGCAGCCGCTTCCAGCCGCCATTAAACACAATAGCAATGGATGCTGTGCATCCAGCTTGACTGCCATGTTCATTATGTGTTCCGTGTGTCTCTGTCCCTTCTCTGCTGTGTGTGTGTGTGTGTGTGTAATTTACACCTGTGCTGGTGTATTTTAGCAAGCTGTGCAACACTTTCAAATTTGGAGTCTCCCTTTGCAATTAGCAGCGCTGCCTGCAAATTGTTTGTGAAAATAGCGTGTGCCGAGCGCTGTGTGCAGCAGCTGTGAAAAACACAGGCCTGGCCCTCTTAAAGAGCCCAGCATCAATTTATATACTTTCATTTGATAAGAAGCAAGTGGCCTGTCCCCGGCCATGTCCTGGCTTTGGCTTTCGCTGCACCGAAACGTGACTATGCAGACAGGCGGGTTGGCAGGCTGGCAGTCAGGCAGACTGAAAGGAGAAGAGCCTGAAAGGCGAGACAGGCCGAGGGCGAGCCATGGCAACACTTTATCATGTCAGTTAGCAAAGTGGAAAGCAGCCCCCATCCGAAAAGCAGCTGCAGTGGCGTATATTATTTTTAATTTCGTCCGACTCGCCAAGTGCTACAAAGGAGAGAACTGCAATGAGCAGGCAGCGCATTGAACTCGGCGAATTTCGCATGCTCTTCAATAGATAAGCTAGCATTTGTATTTAATTACTAGGGCAGAGCATCCAATAATCGGTTACATGTTACTCGAGCTGGTTAACAAAGCTATATTTGAACGTTTGTTTAGCTGCTGCTCATGGGTTAAAATTGTTGGACGAACTTTTTGGAATAGTCTCTAGCTGAACATGGAATAGAACAGTATGCGTGTGTGTGTGTTTGTGTGTTACACTATGCAACCTGTTCTCGATGTGTACACTGTTCGCTGCTCTGCCAAACTTATGCGAAAGTTGTGTGTGTGCCGTCTCCCCCTGGGGGGTGGGAGGAGGGAGCCGTGGCCTGGCAAAAGTTAAAAACCCCAAACGATAACTGTGCGAGGACACCGTTGAATATGCAAATGAAAATGCCACAACATCAGCAGAGGAAGCAGCTGAAGAAGGCGACGTACAAGGATGAGAAGCAGCAAAAAATAAAAGAAGAAAGCAAAGAAAAAAACAAAAAAAACAGAAGCAGCAGCAGGACGAATGAGGTTAAGTTGAGCAGCGTCAATTGTAGCTGACGGAAATGAAAACAAGATGTGTGTGAAGAGGGTGTGTCGGTGTGTGTATGCGTGCATGCGAGTGTGTGTGTGTGTGTGTGCAGCGGGGCGTATGCGTTACTTTTGTAACCCTCTCCGAGTGCGGTGCGCTCTTGGGCATAAAATTCAAATGAAAATGTCGCGTGTTTTATGAAAAACTGCAACAATGAAACGACTTCAGAGACGTGTGACGAATACGGAATTCGTGTGCGTTGCCATACTACAGCAGCAGCAGCTTTAATTTGATTGTAAACAAATTGTATGCATTGCGAATACAAATGTAGCTTTGTTTAATTAAAACTGTCCGATGGCTAGGCGAAGCAAAGAAATTTGCTGAAAATATCGTCAACGTTAACATTTGGAAAGGGAATCAATTTTGAGCAGAGGCATTGATTGCCTCTTGGAATTGAAACAGCAAAAAAATAGAACTAAAAACTTTGTTTGTCGTTTGCTATTTGCTTTTGTGCGTGTCACATGGAAACACACACGCACAGCACAATATTGAAAACTCATTTGGACAGGGCGGCAGAAAAAAGAAGGCGAAGAATTGAGGATGAAAACAGTTTGCAAAATGAAAAACTCGATTGCTATTTTTTTTTTTCTTTTTTGCTTTTTGCTTTTTGCTGTTCATTCGAGCACTTGACTCGTCGTAATGAAACTTCCAACTCTGTTGCCACAACTCAGCTGAGATAGATGAGCTGCATTAGGAGTGACCTTCAGCCTGGACTTGTTTCTCACCTATCATTGAAGCTGGTTGCGAGATACAAATGGAAAAAACAAGACGTAGAAAAAGAAGCTGTAGAAGAAGATTATAAGCCCATACAGCGCGTATTTTCCTAACTTACCAAGTTGTTACCAAGTTTTTTATTTGTTAGCTGGCCTTTTAATTATGTTGTGTGTGCCCGCTGCGTTAGTTTTTTGTGCGTGCCCAGAAAGATCGTAATGCGGCCCCGACTCAACCTAAACAGAGTTGAGCAATAAGTGCTGTGATCAACGTTCGCCGCTCATTAAAAACCAACAACTCATCGCATTTGCGGCAGCGCTTAACGAGTTTCAACTGCTGCCATTGTAATGCGGCAAAAGCAAAAGTTTCGTTTATTTGCCTCGTTTGTTTCGCCATCGCAATGAAACTGCCAGTAATGCTAAATATGTGCCCGATCCGACTCCCCGATTCCGACAAATTCTTGAGCCAAACAAGCTCGCAACATGTGTACAAATATAATGCACAATTGATTAAACAACATAATTATGAATGTTTTGATCGATGCCGTGTACTCAACGCAATTTATCTTGATTCTCTTTGCAGGTATGTACCAAATGACAGCTTCGCCTGGGTGCCGCCCAAAACTGTTGAAGCATCAAAGATTGATGCAGTGCTAAGTAGAAATTGATTATAGCTAGATTTATATTCACTGAATAAATTGTGGATCCTATTAAGCAAACAAGTACACACACAGCTGTGCCCTTGAGCATTGACTTAAAATTTGATAAATCATATTAAATAGACCATAGTTGCACAAATCTTTTATAATATATTAAATTGAAAACAGGGTCCCAACATAGTCAAATAGGACACTTTATGCTGTTCATAAAAATATCAGTGATTACTGAATAATATTTGTATTTTATTAAATATGATTATACTAAGTATAAAAGTGGTTCGGTTTGAAATTTGAATGCCATTGCAATGCCGCCTTCACTTGAGTTCTAGTAGGGGCTTGCAATCTAGATTAAAGCTTGGCTTCAACATTGTTTATGTCAGCCTTCGCCAAATTGTGGGCTAATAGCGCAAATTAGGTGTTTTTATGTCTGCCCATCATAAATTCAAAATGAATCATAAAAGGAATAATTTGGGAAGAGCTTAATTTTATTACAGTAGCAAACAGCTCCTAAAACGAATGCCATACGAAGACTTGTCAACTTCTCGTATTTCTTGAGCGTGTTTTTCAAGCAGATAATTTAAGTTTGCCAAGTTTGAGGGCCAAAGTGGACCATAGCATAACTATGGCTCACATAATGGATCCCGACTTTTTATCTATTTTTAGCTACTTCTCATCTCTTGCAAACAAATTTCCAATCGACATCTAGTTGATGCTTCGCCCCAGTGTTGACGCACAACAGTAACGCGCACTTAGCTGCCTTATGCTGTAAACGGCACTCCCGATATCCCCATCATCTGGCTACCAGCTCTTTCCCTCTCTCTCTCCCTCTCTCTCTCTTGCTCGCGCCATTTCGCCTCAATCATTTCAATCAGCTTTGGCTCACTTACAGCCTCAGCTATATTGACTTGGCTTTTGGCTTTTGGCTTGAAGTGTGGCCCCATCTCAAGGCTGGATAGCTCGCTGGCTTCTGGCTGCTGGTTGCCAGCTGAGGGAACCTAAGTGTTTATGTGTATCCTGTCGATGTATTATTAAGTGTCTGCATGTATGTGTGCTTGTGTACATTGTGCCTTTAGTTCGAACTTTAATCAAAGTCAACTTTTATGCGAGCTTTTTAAGGTGCTTTTTTCTTTCCTTGATGGATTTTGAGACGGCTCCTATCCTCTTTCATATCCTTTTTCCATTCCATCACGCCCTCATCCTGCCCAGAGCATATTCAAAGGGGGCGTGTCATATGGAAGCACAACTAAAAACGTAACAAGTTGCTGGGCGACTGCGCGGCTCGAGAAGGGGGTGAGATAACATGAATGTGAAAGAGAGGGAGGTGGGATGGGAGACAGAGTGCTGCGATATAAGAAAGCGCAAAACTTTAAATTGAAAATTGTATTCAAGCGTTAAATTGGCTTTTTTTCGGCTTTGCTCGGCAGCGAGCAGCGAGCGAGCTCTGTAAAAACCGCACGCAGCACACATAAATACTCACCTCTGGGCTTCTGCCTGTACTCCTTTCGCACTGTGTGCTCGGCAGCATGTGCTGTAGTTTTCAAATACTTTTCGCTCACCTTTTTTTTCGAATATCCTCTGTGGGTATCACAAGCTGAGCGGTGCAGATAGTAGGGAATTACCTATATAAATAGATGCTATAAGAGTCCAGAATCTACAGTTCCCAATAGCTATTTATACGTGATAGCAAATGTCGAGTGGCTCCAGTCGGAGAAACATCTCCCATCGGCTATTTATTAGCTGTATTGCTATAAACCATAATTTGTTTTATTTTATTACCATCGATACTATCGATTAAGAAAATATATATCAATATATGAAGTGTGTTTTACCCGTTTTCTTCTAGGCAGGGTATCTTCCAGTCAGTCATTGCCGGCAACTGTGCTCGTTTAGTTTTTGTTTCGCGCATTTTTTGCAATTCTTTAAATTCGATATCTTAAATCAACTGGACTCCCTGTCATTGGCCTTTGGCTGTTGTAATTGTTGTTGTTGTTGTTGTGCCACATGTGGCCCATGTAAACAATTTCGATAAGATTTACGTTTTCAAGAACACAGAAGGAAGTACCCCGCCTTTGTTCCAACTCATGTAACCCCTGCCGCATATCCCCTTTATTACCTCCCTCTCTCCCTTTCTCTGTCTGTCTTTGTTCTACTACTCTTTGGCCAAAAAAGATTCCAATAATCGTTGTACGTTTTGCATGTTAATTAAGCTCGCTCATGCTCTCTCCTCTCTCTCTCTCTCTCTCTCTCTCTTTGCATTGCCTTATTGTCATTTTCATGTTTTTGCGTATTCAATAAACGCACCAACTGCGGCCAAACACACACACAACCATGTGGAATCACCGCGCTCTCTGTCTCTTGGCCCAGGCCTTTTGCACAAACACATACATACACACACACGCATACGAGCCATTTGGCTAGTCGATTCTATGATTTTGACATTTGTTTTTGGGCGCCTCTCTGCATGCAAATGACGCTGGCGTTGATAGCAACGCACACAGGGGGGAAAGGCGTGTGTGGGGTAACGGTGATGTAAATCGCAGGGGGCGTAAATGGTATGGCAACCAAAGGCACACACACACAAACATACACATTTGCTTTGCTTGTTTTAGCCCGTTCTGACAGCTGTGTCTGACCAGAGGCTTTTGGTGTGTTATATAATGAAGTGTGTGCCATTTGAGTTGGGCCTAAAAACTGGATAAGTTAAGACTATATATTGCCATGATGTTCCATAACGTAGAACCTAACGAGAGGAAGCTGCTGTTAGGAACTCTTGTATGTAAAGCTTATGCAGTTTAAGAGATGAATTCGTATCTTCAAACTCATCACGTACTGTAGATGTAAACTATATTGGCTTTGACTGCTGTTTTACTTCAACTACAATGTAAATCAGTTTATATAGCCATAAAGATAACATATCTACGAGCCCTTGAGCGCGTGATTGAGCCAAACGGTAGCAAAGTTTTGATGGCATTCGAAACACTTCTCAAATTATCTTTGAAGATAAAAATGTAAGCTATGTTGCTGGCAAATCGGTTGCGTGCCAGATAGCCATCAATATGCTGGCGATATTTATGAGGCGCGCCCGCAGGATACAGGCCTTAATGATAGCCTAAAACAGGGCACTTAATTTCAGCTTCATTTGGGCGGCTACTGCTACTGCTACAATCAATAACGATTTGATGGGGACTGTGGCACAGGATCTTGCATATCCACCTAGGCCAGAACCACTTAATTCTGTGTGTGTGCGTGTGTGTGTGTGTGAGCGAAACGAAAGCGAAATAATAATGAGGGTAATATTAAAGCACAGCAAAAAGGAGAAGCAGAAAGAAATTGGTCAGCAAGAACTACAAAAACGTGAAACTCTGTGCGAGTGTATGTGTGCATGTATGTGTGTGTGTGTGTGTGTGTGTGTGGTTGAGCCTGTCAAGTATGAGTTTATTTTAGTGGATTGTTCCAAACAAAAGCGAAAACTAAAAGTAGTCAAGTTTTTGCCTCATTTCAGTTGTTCTTGTTGTCGCTGTTTTCATTTGTTGTTGTTGTAGTTGTTTTTTTTTTTCTTTCGCTCGTGTCCTGGCAGCCATTTAATGCCCGCCTAGCACGCAAACCTTTCCAACTGCCGGCCAATTTGCTGCTGTCTGCCGCAGCGTGGAAAAAATGGTATTCTCTTTGTTGTTGTTGTTGTTGTTGTTGTTGCTTTATTCTCTTTGTGTTTTTAGTGTGTGTGAAAAAACTAATAAAGGGGCAATTTAGGCAATTCTCGTTGATCGTTTGCTGTGGGCCGTGATATCTGTTCGGCCCGGCCCACGACAATGGAATTTATAATGCCAATTATGAGAATTTATTCAACTGCATATTAACTTCAATTGCCACCGAGTTCGTTGAATGTAGATATATAACGTTTGCAAGCCAGCAAATTTATCAAAGTATTCAAAATTACTTATCAAAAACACAAAATTAATGAAACATTAAGACAAGCTAAGCCTAAGTGTGTTTGAAATCAAAATGTTGTTAACATGTTTTCTTTTTTTTTTTTTTTTTTCAAGTATTTTTTACACTTTCGATTTAATTATCGAATGAATTTAATGCAATCTGGTTGTCAATTTGCATTCCATTTAAAGCCAAAAGTAGAAGTGGCTTTATATGCCTTTTATATGGCTTTTGGCTGACTTTCAATTAATTATTCAATCGGCCGACCAAGTGTATTAATTATTTTTAAGCTATATATGGAGAAGAATAACTTAATTATCGTACTGATTTGATGCCATATGTCATCAATAAATTATTAAATAACAAATATTCTCAAGCGAAAAAAGCGTGTAAAACAGAACCATAATAATCCAAAATCCATTCGAGATTCTCATTAATATTATGCATTTGCTACTGAAGTCTTTAAAAAAATATTTGATGTAGATTTTGAAATGTGATATACTCGTATATTAGAAAACTGCGAATCACAATGCATTAAAATCTGGATGAATATTAAATTTGAATATTTAAAGTATTTATAATAATATAACCGCGAATACTGCTAATGGCTAACCCAGAGATATTTCAAATATGTGAGCTATACACACAACCTGTTCACACTTTCGTGTGCTATACGTTCTTAAATTGTTGATTCATAATAATAAAAAAGGAATTTAATTATCTAAAACGTGCAAGTATTACAATACATACACATTAAACTTACATATATAGAAACATATATTAAGTACTCGTTTCGCCAATAATCTTTAAAGTGGAACATCGACAATTTAAATTCCACGTTAATGTTTTATAAATGCTTAAAATAATTTACAGCTCACATGTAAAGACATGCAAGCTTATTTGTAGAGTGTAATCACAGCTTTACTTAAAGCTCTTATAAAAACAATATTAATATAAATACACACAAAAATAATTAATTCAAGGCTGTTGTAGTAATTAATCAGCCCCTGAGATATTTAAATTTGGTTAGATGCTGGGAAGCGCGAGATGCATAGAGTCTTCATCAGCGACAAATACTACTCAAACTCCCTTTAACTAGAGCGTAAAGTACAACAAATAATGAATTATTTGAGTAAGCGATTTCCTTGCAGCAGCGCAACAAAAACATTTAAAGCATTTCCGCATTTGCTTAGAAGCATCTGTTTCCATTATACTTCATTCATGCTGCTTACACAGAGAAGAGCATGTGTACTTCATCAACGCCTACACACACGCACACATACAGACACACACATTAGGATCTCATGCTATACATCTTTGTTAAGTCAGCACTTTGGAAATCAAAATAATACACAGCTTTTGCCACGCCTCAAGCCAAGATCAAAATAAATAAAATAAATGTTGCTGATTTTCTTTTCTTTTTCGCACTCCCAGCCTACTACTAGTTCTTGTTGTTGTTGCTGTTGGAAAAGCCATTACATTTATTTATGTATTTGCGTTGGCCGCTTACTTTGAGGCGCCTTCCACCGACAACGGCGGAGACTGAGAGTGAGACTGAGAATGAGAATGAGAACGAGAAGGCAGCAATCGGCTTCGTTTAACACTGAGCGCTACTCAAATATATTTTTGTTTAATTTCAATGCTAGTCACGCATATCCTGACGGTGCGTAACCCGACCCCCTGCTTGTCATTTTGCTTTAAATGTTATTTATAAATTTTCGCGTGCCTCGAAACATTCGTTCGGCAGGCAACTCCCGGCGATCTATGTACGCATGTAATCTCAGCTGCGTTGTTAATTTACTTTTGGTTTAGGGCATAGTCTCGTATCTATGGTGACGAGCACACGCACACTCACGGACACACAGGCAGACAAACACTTGAGCATTTCCTGTTGCTCTCTGCCTATCTGATATTGAATTTTCCGGGAAAAACGATAATTACTTGGCATAGGTACCTACACGACTATCGGCACATGGCGCATTCGATATGGTTGGGCTAATGCCAGCGCTTCGTTGAAATGGTAAAGCGGAAAGATGTGGAAAATATGGAAAACGCCTGCAGCTTATCTGTGTACGAAATTTATGATTTTGAAATGCTGTCGCTAAAAAGCCAACGCCCTTGCGGCGCAGTACCTAGTGCTCCGCTCTCAGAAACAATAACAAAATAAGCGAAAATATTTCTATCTTAATGAATTTGACCCCCAGTGTCAATTTAGACTGATTAAACTGCCAGACTCGGCCTGAGAGCGCAGCGAGCAGAGTACAAAATATTGTTGTCTTTCTGTTTCTGTTTCTGTTCAAGTGCCAAATGCTCCATCTCTCTCTCTCTCTATCTTTCAGAGAGTCTCTCTCTCTATCTTTCAGAGAGTCTCTCTCTCTCTCTTCTCAGAGAGTCTCTCTCTCTCTCTCTCTCTGTATTTGCCTAACTCGTGCATCAATGCGCGCTAAGCGGAAGCAGCTGCTCTGTCAACGCTGCTCTGTCTTGTTTATGTAATTGAAACATTTGCCTAACAATTATTATTATAAATTTGTTCATGCATTAATTAAGCTCATTTTCATATAAAAAGTGGGATTAATATTCTCATTGTTTTCGCATTACATGTATACACACATGTATACCCTGTACGTAGTTTTGATATACAAATGATCTGTCTCTTCTTTGTTCTCTCTCTGTGCTATTACATTTTTATGCAAACTTTTTTCTTACAGCAGAATTATAAATATATATTTTATAATTAACCAACTGACGTTCGTTAATTAACTTTAAATTGTTTTAGGGTATTTAAGTTTCATCTCGCTGTTGTAACTCATTTTTTCCGTTAACCTTAACAATTGCATACATGTTTCGTATTATTGGATTATCACTAAATATGCGCATAATTATCCGTATTTATAGATACATTTGTTATGCATATGTCTAAGCCATAAAGTGTTTCGATAATTAGTCAATAATCTAAAAATTGCAAACCAAATTTTGCAGTTGCGCGGGCAAAAAATGAATTTAGTTAAATATTTTGCATTCTCAGAGTTTTAATTGTGTTTGCCCACCCTCGGGAATATTTCTGTTTGGCTTGTTAAGCTTTATGCGGGAAAAATTATGAATCGTAGAAATAAAAACTTTTTAATATAGTTTGGATGGAATTTTTTAATAGATAATTTAAATGTTAAAAGTTGAAAAACAAAACTTAAATTAAATACAATTTTAATGTCTTGAAGTTATAGACTTTCACTAATGTTTCTTTTTCTTCTTCTTTTTCAGGTATGTATCACGAGTATGGAGGTTTGAATGAGTATATAAGCTGAGGTCTGTATCTGCCATATGTTTTGCAGCATATTGTCAAGAAAATCAACACGCATTTCCCATCCAATCAGCCTGCCCATATATACACTGGAATAATGCAACTAGCTTTCAGTTATAAGTGCCATTATATCCATCTTAAGCTCAACATTTATTATACGTTGCCGACGCCGTAAGCGCCTAAGAACAAAGAACAGTCGTATATGGCTATGTATATGGGTCTATGTGGACTTTATTTACTACACACTAATGCCGCAAATTAAAATGCTGTGCCGTATGCCGTTGCCGTTGCCAATGGTGCTTAATGAGTGGAGTTCGTACAACGTGCAATGTCCCTCGCTTGTCTGGAGTCTAATTTTAGCTATCGACGGGCTGACTGGCTGCCCAGCTCCCTTGCCCGGGTCTCTGCTGGGGCTCAACACTCAGACAGTAGCCAAGAGTTGAATACACAGCATGGGGTGACCGCTCTCAAATCTCAACAGCCCTAAAGAGAAAGACACACACACACACCCACACACACTAAAACGCACTCACACTCAAGCACACACACGATGGCAGCAAAGACGAAACGAAAGAAAACAAAAAGAACTGAAAACTTTATTAAAGACCTGATCCGACTGCTCTGCCTTTCTGCCTGGCAGACTAAGTGAATGACGACGAGCTCTCCATACGCAATTACGACAAAAATCCAGAACGTTGTATGCGCGCCGGGTGATAATATGAGCGAGCAACGAGGTGCAGGGATAAAAATAGAGAAGCCTACATACATACATACATTACACAGAGGCAGAGTTACTTAGTTACTCACCGAGCAGTTGGCAGAGAAAAAATTGAACTGAAGCTGGAAAGGATAGTGTAGCAAATGACAGGAAGCGCAGAAAGAGAAAAGCCAGTGCTTCGAGAAAGTACAAGAGGCAGCAAGAGAGAACGGCTATAAACGACTTGCACACTACTCTGTTGGCAGACTCAACTGGGGTATATTACATCTATGCCATTCGAAATGCTAATTGAATAGAGTATATGTCATATGTTTACTGGAAGTTAGAGTAGAGTATTATAGAGTGCACTCAGCTAGGTCAGTTAGGCAAACCAATATACTCCTTTGCAGTCTGCAAACAGTGTATAGGAGTCGCGGCTGCTGCTGTTGCTGCTGCTGCCGCCGCCATGTGTTGCATTTCAAAGTGTGTGACTTATTGCGCAAGCAGAGGGAGCAACTGTCAGATGAGTCGGGCAAATGACTAACAACACTGTACGGCATGCAAGGGCAGTGAATGCGATACGATTTCAATACGCGGCCGCCACTGAGCCCCCTGAATTACGGCTGGCCTATACCTGTCCTGCAACGCCACTCAGTCAGTCAAATACATACACATACACACACAGACAGAGAGATCTATCGAACCGCATGCAAATCAATCAATTCAAATGCGGTCTGCTCAACAATGCTCAATAAATCGGGAATGCAATTTAGTCTGAAAGGCAACTGGAAAGGCAGTGAAACCTTTGAAATCGGATTCGCATAACTTGCCATTATTAAATTCAATGAGATCTGTTAGCCAACGGTTTACAGTTGCACTGCCTGCGCTGCTTTGCATCCCCATGCAGGCACAGACAGGATATTCGTTTGGTTTGCCTATATGCTAATGATTTGTGTATAATTAATGCTAGATAGTCGTAATCTCGAAATTGAAGTTAAGCAACTGTGGCAGCTGCTGGTGCAGCTGCTACTGCTACAAATTACAAATACCAACAACATTTTACATCGCATAAAATATGCATTTGACCCGCACTCGCATGGCAATATGCATAAAACTTACAGCGAAAGTTTGACGTTCGTAAAATGTTCAAAGTGCAAAATTTGTTGAATTTTTTCGCACTTTGCCAACTCTCAAAGGCGTAAATATGCATTCTAAATCAGTTGACAAGCTTTAGGTTAGGTAAGGTTGTTTGGAAGTTTGCTTGCTGAAGGTCAACATGGAAAGCCATAAACGTATTTTCTGATCAAATAAATGTTCATCCAACTACACTTACGTGGATTGAGTTGGAATTCGCGGCATCGTCTGACACTCGAACTCAAAACTAACGACCGCCTTGAGTGTGCCGCACAAAGTGATTTTATTGCAATGCACAAGGAGAGAAGTTACCTTGGATTTCCTTACAACTTCACGTTCTTTTAGATAAAATGCAGCAATTCCAATTCCTTAACAATCTTTGCTCAGCTCATATTGAAGGACGTAAACGTGGGAGATTAAATATTTATACTTTGAATGAAATGTCAAATCAAACAAATAAATATTACTTAAAATGTATAAACAAATGCATAAAAAACAAATGTCCAGTTTCATTGGAAACTCTAACTCTAATCATTTACTTAAGCTAATCAAACGGATTTTCTCTATTAAATTTAGTATAATTATTATTTATTGATATCAATTCTGTGGTTATGAAAGGTTACAAAGCTGTGCTTGAAGAGAATACCATATATTTTGTCCTTACACATATGCAACGGCAGAGAACTAAAAGCAGTAAACGTAGTAGAATATTAAATAGGTGTGTTAGATTTATTTATGTGTAGGACTGCACTGAGGAGAAATGTGAGTGACACCTTTAAAGAGAAAATAAAATCAAGAGTACTCTTCAGTTGCTAATCCATAATGAAATAAGAACATGTATTGGACAGAGAGAAAAAAAAAAACACAGGCAGAGTACTTTATAGCCTACGCAACTCGGTTCATTCTCATGAATTTAAGGATCTCGGAAATGACAATTATTGCAACAGAAAAGCATTGCAGAAATCCCTATTACACCATTCGACTAGAGTCTTATCTCTTTTACTGTGGACTCTCAATTATCAGTTATTGTAAATTCATATTCATTCCTCTTATCGATATGATACTCCATTTCCAGTAATTAGTCCATGCTCTTCTTTATTTCCACATAATCACCAGCTTCCTGCCGGCAGCAAGTCCTGCTAAATTACGACCCATTAATTACAACAAAGCAACCACACGTATCGACCACACATTTATCATAAGAGGCCTACGAACTTTACAACTCACCAGCTTAGAACCGAGTTGACATAGTTTCAGCTCTCTCCCTCGCTCTCTCTCTCTCTCTCACAGTCTAGTTGCAGTAGGCAAAAATTTTAATTAAGGCAATAGTTGGGTGCAGTTGCTGCTGAAGGAGGGGAGACGGGCAAGCCGGCCATTTAGTCCCCAAAGTCAATGAGCTGAGGTCACAATTTTTGACTGCACTTAACCCACAAGTTGGAGTGAGACGGCGTAAAACAGTGTGAATGAGACAAAACACAAAGCGAATAAAAGAGAGTGCCAACGTCAGGTGTCGTTGCGACAAAAACTAAGAGCTCACCCCTTTTATAATTCGGACTGCACGTTCCTTGTTGCTGGGGTAAAAATGATAAATTATCCGAAAAATTTGCAAAGTTCTGAAAATTACGCATTAAATCATGCAGAAAACATTGAAAGCACCTTTGGCTAAGGGCAGCAGGCTGTGCGGGGCGTGGCAGAGTAGCAAAGTCATTGTAAAGTTTATTGCTGTGATTGCGTGTGTAGGGTGTAGGGTGTTGGGGAGGGGTGTAGGGTGTGGGAGTCAGAGTGCGTTGCGGGTTATAGGGTATCAACAATTTTATTGCTCACATGGCATTGCATTTTATAATGCTGGCCGAGTCGTTTTTCTTTCATTTTTATATATTTTGCTGGTCACGTTTCTTGCCCAACGATGTGTGTGAGGGTGTGTGAGGGTGTGTGAGTGTGTGAGTGTGTGAGTGTGTGTGTGTATCGTAAATTTTGGGCAAGTAAACAATACAATAGAGCAGCTACAAAAAGGTAACAACGATTTGCGTTTCGTAGCATAAAGTTTAAGCACCTGGCTTGGCTATTTTGTATTTTCATTATTATTACTATCCATGCTGATTGCAAGTTGTTGTTGTTGCTAACGTCGCTGTTGTTGCTCTCAGTTACGGTTTTCCTTTGCCTGGCACATATTTCATGGCTATGATTTACTCGTTGTTCACGGCCGTTGGCTCAACCGGAGGAACAGCAACAACACAAACAGCAGCAGCAGCAGAAGCGGCAGCAGCAGCTACAAACAACAACTCAAGCAGAACAACTGCCCAGTTCAGAGTAGCCCATCCCGCCCAGTTTCTGGTCGGCAGTATGTTTGCTTTGGGCTGAGATTGGGTCAACTAGTTGAGACATGAACCTAATTTACTGCCTGAGTGCTTTCATATCAACTCTCTCTCGCTCTCTCTCCCAGTATCTAGCCATCTCTATCTGACTACTTTCCTAATATTTGGTTGCTCCTATTGCGCATTTGAAATGTCTTATTTAGTTTTTGTTTGTCTTCGAGTTATGCACAAAAAAAAAAAAAAAAAAAAAAAGAATGAAATTGATGAACATGCCCAGAGGCAGAGCAACGTTGCTTTCAGACAATCTTTAAGTAGTTTATAGGGAAGCCATTTGACCTTAAGTATAGCATAGAATTATATTATTTCAATGCAGAGAGAACACTAACCAAATCAATGTGACAGGCTAGACTCAAAGCTTTAAGTAATAAATATGTAAACTCATAAAATGGTAATAAATTAATTCATTCCGGTTAAGCTCATGAATTGTTTAAGTAGTCATGCTGCTTTGCTGCCTTATATTGCATAGTTTGTGTCATTCAAAACAATGGAAACAATGAAGCTTATCTCGAACCATGTTCATTAGCGTCAACTGTCAAAAAACAGTTCTGAGCAGCGATGCGTGAGTGATAAAAACCGTCAAGCAAGACTCATTCGTTTTGCTGTCTGGTTAGCGTAAATGGTTGCCAATTTGGTCAGGTTAACAAGTGGAGCTCAAGGCAGAGAGCTCAAGCTCAAGCATCATCATCAAATGGCACCGCAGAGTATGCAATAAAAGTTTCCTCCCCTCCTTTTATTTGCTGCTCTCACATTTTTTTCTCGATGTTTATTGTTGAACCGACTCGAATTACGCATGTATTGCGCTGTGAG
This sequence comes from Drosophila arizonae, assembly GCF_054131065.1. NCBI lineage: Eukaryota > Metazoa > Arthropoda > Insecta > Diptera > Drosophilidae > Drosophila > Drosophila arizonae. Next base: position 23,224,781 of record NC_142924.1, on the reverse strand, counting down.
TGGCATTTCGGTTAATGGCTGACAACCTTTTAAGTGGAAAATCAGCAAAGTCGTGTCGATAATTGCCAGTCAGCTGGCACACTCACACACACGTACATGCACACACTCACACAGACACACATGCTTACATATATACAATCACTTGCTTTTAGTTGAGCTTTCGCTTTTCATCGGACTGTATGCGTGCGTGTGTGTGCATATGTGTGTGTGTGTGTAAACGCATTTTATGAAGTGTGTCAGCCCAGTGAGTATTCCACAAGCACTTGATAAACTTTACATGTGCTAAGAGCCAGCTCAGCGAGTGAAGCTGTCAGCCAGTGGAAGACACACGCACAACCACACACACATACATATGCGAAAGCTTAGACAAACTCTGTTTCTAATGAAGGCTCATCTACAGGGTCGTCGCTGTAGGTAGGCTGAAGCTGTAAATGTAAATGCAACTGGCTTAGAGTGTAGTCTGGTCTCATATACCAATTACTTTAGTCATTGCAGCTATTACGCCCACTTTGTACTCGTTGCTGCTTGCTTAATTGCCAAGCCCCACCCCACCTCGCTTGCCTCAGTTAGCAGTTAGCCCAAATGCGAGTCAGCCACTCTTTTAGTGCACAACAACAGGCAACAGTTGTTTTTGTGCATTTTAACTGAAAGTTAAGAGAACCGCAAGCCGACAGCCCACTAAAGGATGTGGCCTTTGAATGCCAGATTCATGAAAGCTAATGCATTGTTGTGTTTATTTAGCACTAACAGTGTACAATGCTATTTTTATTCGTATTTCACTAGAAACATTTTAAATTGAAATTGAAAAAGTTTAGCTTAAAGCAGAAAATCTTAAATTTCAACTGAATTTGCCGACTTTTGCCATGCTCCATTAGTATTCGTACAGTTCTGCGTATTGCTTGTTTATTTTCAAAGCAATTCACTCGAAACTAACAAAACCAACATTTCATATGCCATTTAACTTACTTTACATATACACACAGACACACACATATACACACACGCAATTGACCCATTTATGTTGCTTGAAGCTCGCCTGAGTATTAATTACATTACCAGCAATTCAACAGTCGCTCAAGCGAATCCGAAAAGCCTATATACAGAACTAACCAACAAATTGCCTCACAAACAACAACAACAACTACAACAACAGCAATAACAACAACAGTACTAAACCCAACCAAATAATTCCCACACTCGTAGGGCTTCACAATCCTTGCAGCAGTCGAGCGTTAAGAGCTAAGCTGGCGCTTAAGCCAAATGGCCAACAGTAGGTGGCGAGTGCAAGCTGTAAACTTAATTGATTTACAAGTGTGAAAAGTGTGGAAAAGTGTGGAAAAGCGTGGTAAGCGTGAAAAGCGCCAAGGGCCACGATAGTCATAACAATAATGCTGGAATACAAGAAATGAAAACAGAATTAGAAATAATACCATAAAGAGTGTGCATTAGTATTTAGTTTTCGTTTTCTTTGTGTGTTACTGTTGGAACACAATCCGCTTAACGGTAATTGCTTGCAACGAACGGCACAGGTGTGTGCGTGTATATAAATATCGAGCATACGCCGCGTCGTCTGGCAAATGGCCCCTGCAGTCTGTAAATGTCGCTCGATGTCGCGTGCTTTGCTTTAAAGCGTTTCTAACGCGCATTTAATGGCACTTTTTGTATACAATCGACGCGGTATCCACGCCCACGCCCACATCCACACCGACGCCCACGGCCATGGCCACGCATCCATAAGTTGCGTGTAAAGAGCCCGAAGGCCCAATAACATAAAACTAGCTCATTTACTTTTCATAACTTGCGCGCCAGGAAGTGAGCTTTTGTTTTTAGCCGTCAGTTCCTTCCGCTTTCAGGCGTTCTTTGTTTATGTTTGGCCTCCACACACCCGCCATACCACCACTCCCCAAGCGAAAGGTGAGCGTGGGCGTGGCAGCAGTTAATAAGCCATAACAATCAGTTAGGGCCTGAGCGGCGGCTTGCGTGCTTAGCCATTTTCGATATGCAACAGAACTTATCGTCTTGAAGATTAAGCGCTGTCAGGTGTTTCTATTGATTGCTGCGCGGCTTGATTTATAGCCATGACGCGCTTCGGCATGGCCAGCTCAGCCGAATCAATCACGCGACTGATGACAATCATTTCACTATTTTGTACGAAGCAATTTCAGCAGAACTCTCTCCCTTCATCTCAATCGTCTGAATCGGCAGCTGTTGCTTAATATGCTGGCGCTTAAAGGGTAATTCAACTGCCCCATCATCTTCATTCGCTTCCCCACCCACCCGCTGTGTGTGTAATGCGATCTCTGCGGCTTCATTGCACTTGCAGTGCGTCGAGAGTGAAATGGAATCGCGAAATCTGTCATAGAGACAGGGACGAACTGGTTATACCAGTCGCTCAACTTTCAATAACATGCGAGACATTTAATATACTCCGTGCGAGCACTGCTGTCATGCTGTCAAATTATGTTTTGCATATGAATAATGTGGGACAAGATTTATGAATTTTTCCTACATCAAAACATTTAGATTTTATTTTTATTTTTCGCAAATATGCCAACATTTATTTTCTGATATTTTTAAGTGCCATGAATCAGGCAGAAAATCAGCTGCACATGATGCCGCCTGTTCGCAAATGTTCAATGGAGCAGAGGCGGCAGCAAAACTCCAAAAATATATTTATAAACCCTTTCGCAGATGTTGCACTCGTCCATTAATAAGAGAAATATGTTTTTTCGAATTGAAGATGATCGAGCATGAGTTGCCCAGGCATAGGCATAGAATTAGTGGATTTCATTTAAATTTAGCATGTAGGAATTGAATTTTTTATAAGATCGAAATCTCTTTCAAAAGTCAATTTGAATTTCCGCTTCTCGTATTCCTTTCTCTTTGTAAATATATAATATATTGTATACTGTTTACTGACTGTAAATATATTATGCGAATATGTGTATTCGGCATTTATATAACCTCATTCTATATAGGGCACTATAAAGTACAGATTTTATTTTTGACATTTTATTGTGGCCCGCATTGACAGCACCACCTTTAAGCGTGTGCACATAATTCGTCGTTGTCTCTCATACTTAATTCTTCTTCAGCTTCTGTCAGCGCATCTTTTGGGTGCCATAATTCAAGTCTGTCAGCCTGGCTGACAACTGGCACGCCATTTGCATAGCTAAACATTTGCTTCTAAATACAAAATTCGATGTTTTTTATGTACTCGTATTTGCACGCGTTTCATTTTGATGTTTGAGTGTTCCCTTCTCTTTTTCTGCTTTCCTACTCGCGTAGAGAGTACTACGCGTTCGTCACGCTACGTGTTACGTATAACGCACATCCATAATTTTTGCCTATATATAAATATAATTAGTCATAGCTGATTAGATATACTAGCTAAGCTAGTCCGTTAGGCAATACGTTGAATTGGCAGCAGCTGAAAATTATAGCTGAGATAATTCTTATATATGATGTTTTGGCCGAACTTTCATTTATTTTCATATATATTTATTAATTTTGCTTCTATATTTTATTTAATGAAATAATTTGTTTATCTAACTAGTGTTTTTTTCCTTTGAATAATTTTTAAAATAAGATATGCCATATTAAAGAGTATTCAAATATTCGTTGAGATTTTACCTATTGTTCTTTTTTTCTATTTTCTTATTTCTTCTTGCATGCCTCGTTTATTGACAAGGCTAAGAACGTGCAGATTTTGGTAGTGTGTACTTTTGATATTTGTCTTCATTTATTTTTATTGATTTTTGCTGCTGCTGCTGTTGGTGCTGCTGCTTTGGCTGATTTACTATAGATTGGCTGTAAAATATATGGACGGGGAGTGGCCAATGGCCAATTTCATTTTCATTTGCTAAGCCATTGAATAATCACAATGCATTTTTCCCGCTGTCTTGCCAGCTTCCCTTTTGGCCTGACATTTTACGACCTTTGGAAATTTTCGCACACTCTCCTTGGCTTGACTTGGCTTAGCTTTGCTTGAATTGTGGGTTGGCGTCGATGGTGAACGCTTTTCAATTATTTAATTTTCCACTCACGTTCGTTAGGTCGACAAAAATTTAGCGATATAAATCCGGAAAGTGCATCTTCAGCGCACACTCGACGGCGACATTCTCACGTTTTCATTGGCATTAAGGTTTAGTTGATCGCCCCCTGCTCTGCCATGCTGCATGCTTCATTTGGCCCACTGAGGGCGATTGATGCCAGACTGTAACGAGTCGGAGCAGCTCAAGCCAAAGCCACTCGACAATTGGAGTCGGAGTCGATGTTGAGGTTGGAGTTGGAGTTGGTGTTTGGGTTGGGGCATCTGCCGGGCTTGGCTGCATAAATTCCATTGAAATGGCAAGCTACTCGTATCATCATCATCATTATTAGCACCATCATCATTATCGTGATCATCATCATCACGAGACATCTTCAGCTAGAGTTGGGCCATTAATAACAACAAATACCGCAATGTGGGCAGCCCAGTGACACACAAAGTGCCAACTTGCAGCATCATAGCTGAGAGAGAAAAAAAGTGAGAAAATCTCGAAATCTACGACTCGAGGCAGCAGATGCAGACCGCATTTGAATGTTGGGCCGGTTTCCTCGGTTCAATGCAGTTAGTCAGCTGGTCTGTTTGGCAAAAAGTTTTTTGCAGATGCACGGCTCACCTCAGCTCTCCCCACCCTCCCTGACAGCCATTAAGCCGACCAGCTTGTGGCTAAAGCCAAGTTGCAGGCCTGTTTGCCGTTTAGGGCCAACTCTTCGGGCTCTTCTTTTTTTGTTGGTTTATTTGTTCTGTTGTGTTCTGTTGGGTCAGAGTTGTTGTTGCTGTTGTTGTCGGTGATGCTGCTGTGCACACCTGCAACTGACATTTGGGCTTACCGTTTACAGCAGCCGCAGCTTCAGTGCTCTAGCGCTGTTTATATGTGTTATAGCGACGGCAACAACTGCTGCGCCATCGGCTTGAATAATAAGGCACGCAATTGCTTGGGAGCGCTAACCACAGTTAGAAAGCTTTAAGGCTCCATAACCGTATTTCTCAAACATAAAAAAGCAATTTAGTAACTCTAATAAGGTAACAAGATCTAATAGTAAAGCTCTTATAATATATATAATGTAGTAAATACAATATATTATGAAAGGAAATGAACTGATATATATTCAAAATAATAAAAAGTTCTTTTATATTGAGATGAAATATAAAATAATATAATATAAAATAATAAATATTATGAAATAAATGAATTTTTTAGTGCTATCTCGTTGTTAGTTTAAACACCAATCCGGAATGAAGCTCGTTCAGTCATAGTCAAACCACTTGCTATTTATTTATTTTTTAGTTAATTGTATTATTGCTTTTAACTAATATTTATACATATTTTGCGAGCTTGAAAAAGTATTGTATATCTTTAACTGTCATTTTGTGTCATGAAGGCTTTTAACCGAGGCGAGGAATTGAGATGAAATTTAAAGCGTTTTGATAAGTGTGATAGAAACTCCTCCTGAGTTCTTTTTTGGTAAAAATTAACTGGAATTTTTGTAAGGGGGAGCTTAGTTTGTAGGGATATGTTCTTTTATATTGGCATATGATTTTTTATTTATTGTACCTCAAACCAAAAGTTCGCTGAAATTTGTTGCTTGTAAAGGGGACTCTAAGCACCCCTGAAACGTATGTGCAACGTAGCTTTGAATATTACGTACTTAGATCAGATATATTTTGAAACCGTTCCAAAAACTTGTACTCAAATAATTTGATGGAGACTGTTGTTCACCTAGTTATTGATTGTATTTGTGCCCTGCTCCATATAACGAGCTCTATCGACATCATACAATACTGATACAGAAATGAAGCACCATCACTCGAAACAACATTACTTTAATTAAATATTCTCCCAAATACTTTATCAAATGAATTGAAATACTATGCAGACAGCATTGCTAATCTACATAGAACGGTTCTGAGTTATTTGAGGAATGCCTTTAATGTGCTTCTCACCTCTGAAACAAATAAGCAGACTGAATGCTGAATGCTATCACGCCGCTTAAATTGGACATCACATTTTAAATTGCAAGATTTGTAATTGCCATTAAAGCATTTTAATTGGTTCGCAGAAACGTTTTAATTATTTTATTTGAATGCTGCGTTTATTGTTTCTGGCGTGAACGGCGCAACATAATATTGTTTTGCTACAGCACATCAGAAAATTACGTATACGCCGAGGAGTGAGTATATATATATATATATGTGTGTGTATGTGTGTGCTTGCGTGTCTCTGTGTGCCATGCCCACTAATTTGCACATGTTTTTCTTGCACCTTCCGCTGACACCATTTTGGGTCGCTCCCTCTGACGCGTCGTTATGTACTCACATTATTAAGGATGTTGTATGTTGACTAACGGCATTTCAGGCAAAACATGGTACATTTCGTATTTGGAAATAAATTTCCGGCTCACTCGTTGATTTGCAAAATAGAAACGCCCCGTTAACGGAGCCTACACGTATCTGCTAACTGACACCCACACGCTACACTTGCAGCTGCCCCCGACAGTGCCAGCAGCAGCAGCAGCAGCGGTTGTTGCAGTAGTCCTCTTACATGTGATGCGGACATGAATGATGCATATAGCTGCAGGTTCTAGCTATATATGTATGTATGTGTGTGTGCATCCTTTTACACTTCAACACGCTTTTGCTATAATTTCCTGTGCGCCAAGAGCCAGAGTGTAATTCAACACACAACACGATGCATATTGGGAGGACGCCTGACTGCCTGACTGCCTGTCAATCTACACTAATTCGAAATAAGTTTGAAGTTATCATATTCTAATAGCAGCTTGCTTTCGGAATATTGCCTTGTTAATTGAGTTGACAGCTGCCAGTAAATGACCTTCATCCGGCCAATTGCAGTTTGGCAAATTGACTTTATAGTGCTGGCTCTCGGCAAATATGCAGCGCTTGCTTTCGCAACTGGAAATGGAAAGGCAGACGTGATTAGCATCGACCTAGAAAGCTTTCCACTCCACGCCCATTGGGCAATTGAGACGCAAATTTGGCAAGATAACAACAATAACAATAACAACGACGGCGACTGCAACAGCAACAGCAACGGCAGCAGAAAAAGCAACAACTACAACAAAATAAAGTTAAACAATCGCCGCGCGTTGTACAAATTTCAATTTCAATTTCAATTGGCTGCCCGTTTTAATTGGCATTCAGCGCGTCGTGCCGTTCGCTAACCAACTTGGATTGGGCTGGCTGTCCGATGGCACTTGGCCCGGCTTTTAAGCGTGTGTCGCCAGCGCCCCAAATTTGCCATCGGATTGACCAAAATGGGCGCTGCGCCGACGTCAATTGCGTCAGCAGCAATCAGCGGCAACTATTGAGCAATTGGTCAAATGCTTTTCACTGTGTCAGGTTCAAACTCGAAACATGTTCGTTCGTCGTGCAGCTGACGCACAACGGCCGAACGGACGACAGACGCCGGGAAAGCACAAATAATTTGGCATAACTAAATGTATATATTTTGTGCTGTTTGCTGTTGTTCACGTCATGATTTATTAATATTCCGTTGATGTAATGGAACTATATAATTTCTGAGCCACATGCAAATATTTGTGCTTGTATCGAGTAATTATCGTATGCAGAATAATACAAAGTAAATAGTTGGACAGGTTGCCCAAAATAGAGTTATTATGCGCTTGCATTACAAATTATTCAGGGTTCTCTACCTAAAACTTTCCCATATGAGCATCGAGTACATCGACAATTACTGAGATATATATGAGAGGCATTTTATTTTTGCTTTGTTTTCTCATTTTCTTATGACATGGCCGCAAAACATGCCTTGGCATGAATGTCGCGCCAGTTTTCTTCATTTGGGGCCATCAATCAGCTGGCGCAGTGTGTGACATAGTTGATAATCAAGTATACGCCGTGAGCGCCGCTGTGAATATTTCAGCGAATGTAATGCATATATTTAACGAAATTTGATGAACTTATACGCGATTAATTGAATGACTGAGTTAAATATGCAGCACAGCTGCTGCACGCTGCGTTGACGAAATTGTAGCGCCAGCACTCAGCCCAAATGCTTGAAAGCCACTTGAAAGCCAGCAGCAGCAGCAGAAGCAGCAAGCAATTGCAGCAAAAATGAAGAGCGTAAAGTGTTTTGTTGAAAACGTTCCAAAAACAACACGTTCTATGTGCCAGCCGGCGAATGTAAACAAACTGTGGGCCAAAAAGCAACGCAGTCGATAAAAGTGCGCCAGCTGGCAGCGTGCACTGGCCGAGAACGGGACGCTGCAAAAGAAATAGCTGAATAAATGCGGACAAAATATTTGCCATGCAAATAGGAGTCTGCAAAGTAAAAAGAAAACAAAGAAAAACTGCTCCACTCTGCCAATATTCGAGTGCAATTAAATGCAAAATATTTAACAATGCAGCAATGCATAAAAATGACAGAATCGCATGCAAAATTTATGGGAAATTATAGGGGAATGACAGAATGGCAATCAATAGGAACGTTTATTGGGCGCCAAAAGTGAATTCATATTTAACAGAGATATATTGGTGGCAGTTCAAAGAGATGAGATTCAGATCACCCTGATAGAGTTTTCCAGCAGAGTTGTGTCTCGGTATTGGTGACAGATGCCATTTGAGCTAGATCTGTTGATCAGAGTCCAGTTGGTTATAAACAACAGGTTTTAATTTGAATAGTATTAGGGATAGCTCGAAAAAAGCAGATGACTGTTTTTTTCTTTAGGCTTCCTTCGCATAGTCAATCGACAAAATCATAATCAGTCGCACTCGCAAATGGCTTCGGCTATTATTTATATCTATGTTTTGTAGAGGCCCTTTAGTTGTACCATTCGTAGTATTGGGGTGGTGGGGTATTTTAACGAACATAAATTAAGGAGACTTGCAATTGATTCGTCAGGAAAAAGACATACATATAAAAAGTTTTTTGTCCGATTGCGAACGAGCTTCCTGTTAAGTAATCATTCTTTTTTTAAGTCTAGCAATTTAAATTGGAGCTTTGAGAGCGGAAATGAGGCTCTCTCTCTTCCTATGATTGCGCCTACTTACTCATTGAAGGCATTGTTAAATCGAACACAATCGATTCAGAGCAGGAAAGCTGCAAGTGATATTCGTATGCTAAGAAAGTTGTTTGAGCAATATTAAGTCCTACTAAAAATTAATACTAACTATTATGTAAATTTCATAAACTATTAAAAATAATAATAAATTAAATAAAATATTAAATTCTAATAAATTAAATAAGCGAGCACTTAAATATTTCATAAATGAAATAGCAGATGAAAGACAGAGCTCTCAACCTAATATCAAATTAAACTGTAATATATTGCTGTCACTGCTGTTGCTGCACTTTGCCTACTCTTTCCACGACTAACGATATTCTTAGTCAACGAAAGTTCATGCAATTAGTAGTCCTTTGCCAGACAGATATATGCATATATGTATGTATATGAGTTGAGTAACATTTAACGCCCCTATGCCATGGTCTTTGTGTATTCTGTGTGCATTGTTTCAAGTGGCACTTGGCTAGCACAATTCAAAGAACTTATGCAGCAGGTCCCCAAACTAGATCATTCTGACAGATAAATTAAGTGTTGCAAAAGCGACAGCAGCAACAACAATAATAACTACAACCACAACAGCAGCCGCAACAGCAACACATTTCAACATGTTCAACGTCGAGTGCTCTTATTTGATGACATTTAATAGAGACTAGCTAATACCTTGCCATTAAACAAGTGCTTAATTAGCTGTCATATTTCGATGTATGTGAATCGCCAATAATAGAAAAGCATATACAAATGTTAATGTGCTATGTGAAATATCCGGTTTGCTTGGGAAAATACATATAGTATATATAAGGGAAAAAAATAAAAAGATATGTATCTAAATTTAGAATTATTTCTTTTTCGCTTGACACAATTACTAACTAATCTTTCAGTTTGATCTTTGAATTTTTCATTAGCTCTGTGATCAGAGTATTTAAAAGTCGTCTGCATGCGACTGCAGCGATCGCCGGTGTCGCGAGGACATCAAAATGAATTTTCGAAGAATTTATGTAAATTTAACATGAATATTTTCGTTTGCTTATATAAAAACAGCAAAAGGAAAAGCGAAAAAGAAAGAGAAAGAGAAAAGAATACGAATGTGTATTTTGAGCAACACGGCGTATACGCAAAGTGCGCCAATTTGCACGGCAGATTACATCACAGCCCCTCGGCGAAGGTGAAGGGGCCGGTGTGGAGCATCTCAACATGTCATATGACTTGCATTTAATTAACAAGCTAATTTTTTAAAGCACAAATCGCTGGGCGTTTGCTAGGCGCAAGACGCAAATGGTGAGCAGGAGGAACGACTGACAGCCAAAGCAGGGGAAACCGTTCGCCGTTCGAATGTGTGCGGGGTGGCCCCAAAGAGATGGGAGATGGGGCGGTGCCAAAAATATGATCACTGACATTTGTATGCCTTCAGAGTGCTTGTCTTTTTGGGGCTGCCTAATGAGACGAGAGATGCGAACCGCAGCAGACATGGTTTATTGGGATCTGTGTGCTTTGAAAAACTTTGATGTGATTTGGGTTTATCCTAAAACATGTTGTTCCAAGTTCTCGTGACGGGAATAATATTGAATAATAAACTGGTATGAGAAGACCTATTTTGGCAAAGCTCAGGAGTATAAAATATGATAATAAGATAATATTATAATCTTAAGGTATTTTTACTGAATTTTTAAAGTAATTATAAACCAAGTTTAGTATTTTTTATTTAAATTTTGCAATTTCTGTGCTGTCTATTTACAATTGACTTTAAACAATAAAAATCGAATCTTGTTTATTATATTTTTAGTATTTCTTCAACTTATTGCATAAGTTGCATATTGAGAAATATTGTACATAACCAGAAATTGCTGGCTCCGACAGTTTATAAATTCAAGAAATATATTCCATGCTTCGCTTAATCCCAAAATTAATATCCATTTCATGTAGCTTCAGATTCAGCTTCAGCCTTACCGACAAGGCAAGCGTTCTAATCAAGAAACACAACAGCGCCAACAAATTTACAGTGAAACATATTAAAATGCCACTCACACGATAATCCCCATTTACCTAGTTCTCCTTCTTCATCCCTCTTTCTCTCTCTCTCCATCTCTCTCTCGCTGTGTATCCCTCTGGCTTTGGTTCGCTTAAATTACAAAAAGTTTGCTGACAAAATGGTTGGGCTGTGGGAGCTGTGCCATGTATTAGGGTTGGAGCTGAGGTTTATTTAGCTCGAATAAGCTGCAAATTTTGCATATTTCATAGCTGTTGACAACTAACGCTGTGTGTGTATGTATGTGTGTGTGTGTGTGTGGCTACGTGGGTGGCAGCTGGCAGGTAACCCAAGCAAAATAATAGCCAAAATTGGTGCAAATATAAATTGCAATTTAAAACTCGCAATGCTAAAGCCAATGTATTTGTTTGTATATGTGTGTCGGTGTGTTTGTGTGTGTGTGTGTGTATGCCTGTATCCACTTGGCAGTTAGTTGCTTTTGTCTACCCAGGAGCTTAGCGGCTGCCATAGATAGCGGTCATGGGTTACGTGCAAAATAAACTATATGGATTTCATTTTGCACTTTTATGGCAGCATTCAACCACACCCACACATAGACAAATATGCAGTCGGTCCAGTCAGAAATGATGCAAAAAGCAGATTTGCTGCCAGACAATTTGATACGCTTTTCAAAAACTGATGGCAGATGATGTAATATGTGTTCATATAATCTCTTGGGCGAGTCCCCAAATTATACATATTTTATAAGTCAACTAATACTCGCAGTATTTATTTTAATGCACAAATATATAAATTCAACTGATTTCCATACTAATCTTGGTCCTTGCCCTGTCTCTCTCTCTCTCTCTCTCTCTCTCATTTGCAGCACATGGTGCAGGCTGGCGTGGCGCCGTTTCCAGGCGCACCAGCCGGCTATCCTGCCGCGCCAGGACCAGCGGCAGCGGCCGCTGCTGGTGCGCCCACAGCGGCAGAGAGCCTGTCGCTGGCCGTGACAGCAGCCGCCATCAAAACTGAGCCCGGCATGCAGCTAAAGGCAGCCGCCGAATCCTCAACAGCGGGCAATGGCAGCACAGGAGCAGCTGGTGTCGCGCCAGCAGCCGTGGCAGTGGCCACCAGCGTGGCAGATGGCATTGCTGTCAATGCCCCGATGTACATCCAACAAAAGGTGAGTTTCGTCTCCAGATTCTAGCTCAAGCACTCACTCTCAACACTCTCTAACTCTAAATGTGTATGTGTGTGTGCTGCGTGTGTGTGTCAATCTCTCCCTCTCTCTCTCTCTCTCTCTCTCTCTCTCTCTGTCGCTCTGTGTGTGTTTGTGTATGTGTTTGTCTTTTTGAATTGTATTTTGTAGCAGTTAATTTGGCTTTGGCTTTTGGGTTCGGTTTTGTCTTGCTCTGCTTTGATTTGTCATTATGTAGTCGTTGAGATGTGCCTATAACTATGCACAAAATACAAACACACACATATTCTCACACATACACGCATATTCACGCGCACACACTTACACACAGACTCAGAAACACGTTCATCATGTTAGTTGTTTCTTTTACATATTTCATCACGTGCTTTACAAAAACCAGCAATAAACAGAGAAGGGCACTTTGTAAGCTCTATGTACACAATTTAGCATTCATATTTTTTGTAGCATACTTTTTGGGGCTGGCCCAGCACGTGTCGCTTGATTTGTTGTTTTTTTTTTATGCGCCCGAAGCACATTCGGCCAAGCTCTATGTGGCTTACAGCGCTTACAGATTATTTTATGCTCTCATTAAAAAATTCAAAAATTCAACAAACCAATTCATAGACTAAGACAACAAGACTAATTCATTTAAAGTAAAAAGAAAGAGAAGAAAAAATAAACACATGTAAATTAAAATCTCTCATCCACAATTACTATTTTTGGATTCGGCCTTAAGGGAATCAGTTCAAGCATTTAAATTAAATGACTCTTACATATTTTATGCTCTTCATTTATTTAACGAATAATTCTGAGTATTTTTATTGAATCACAAATGTTTGGATAATTTTAGTCTTTTTTTAATGGCGATTTCATGTGATTTTATTTCACGCAGCATTTGTTGTTTGAGCAGCGGCATGTGCTTATTTGTTTATGAAAATTGATTCGTGCATTTGAATAATTTAACAGCTGAGCTTTGCATTTTTCAGCTAAGCTTTTGTGTAACATTTAATTTGTGTGCCACACAATATCACGCACACACACACACATATATACACACACATACGCAATTGTTTAATTGTTTGCATTTTAATATTGGCGAACTTTGGCCTCCCATGTGCAATAAATAATCAAATATTTAATTATTGGGCAATACAATTGCTTGTTGTTGTTTCATTTTCGGTCTTTAACTTGTATTCCTTTTGTCGTTTTGTAGTTGAACTTAACTTTGTGAATCTAGGCATAAATTAGAAAACATACTTAGACATTGTCATCAACAAAATATGTCAACGTGGTAATCTACTTAGTATAATTTCAATGGGATTTTCTTGGCATAAGGGAGTCTTAGCTTGTAGAACAATATAGTGAGTTAACTTTAATGTAGTAGTGTCTAGAAAATCAAAAATTAAACTATTGTTCTGCTAAGCTGGAAAAATCAGTGAATTGTATATTTATATATTTTTGATATATCTTTAGCTAACTTCTGTTAAAGCTCTGCTGTCAATAATTGAGCTGTCACATGATGTTACACACCCCATTAGCTGGCATCTAAGTGTAAATTCATTCAATTAGTCTAGCGGTGTATCCTGTATCTGAATTAAATATGAATTGAGCAATTGCAGCTGCATTTGCGGTAACTGCACAATAATAGAAGCAAACTTTTATCATAAATAAACCATAACTCAAGCATAGCCATGCACTCGGTCACAAATAACTGCGAGCGACGACAGCTGAGCAAACGCATTGCGAATTGCCTCAGGCATATTGGGCATGAAACAATAAACAGATATCAAGACAATATTTCTCCGTCTCTGTCGCCTGAAACTATATTGTTTTTGCATGAGTGTAAATCGTCGACAAATCTGACTCAATCTATTTCCGTTAGACAGATACTTGAATAACGGACAGCAGACAGACAGGAGAAAAGCCTGTATAAACGTCCATAGTTGAGGTGTGAAATCAAAAATATAAAATTACGCATACGCCCGGTTGGACGTTGCGCCATTGAAACTAATCCAGCTATGAATTTATTTTTCAAACAAGTCATTTTTTGATAATAAACAAACATAATATGTGTTGGTCGCATGATGTATTTACAGATCGTTCATCTAATTTAATATATTTCTCTACAAAATATATACGTATATACATATGCATATATGTATATATCTAAATCTATATATATATATATATATATATATATATATATATATATATATGCATCTGGCTATCACTTGCTGTTAGTAATTTACCCCCTTTACAAATCCACACAATGTTAGCCATGCTTTAAGTTTGACAGTTTGCTGAACTGATTGATGAATTGTTATTGATATTGACTGGTTGATGGAGTCACATCTGTGTGTGCAATTTGAATAAATATAATCCTTGACATGTATTGTATGGTTTTTTGACTACATAATAAATATATACCTTCATATCTATATCAATATATATCTTAGATTAAGACTGTATAAAAGAAACACAAAACAAAACTGTTGAATCATTTTCTAGTTCTTCGCATTTTGTTATATCACTATTTTAATACATATATATATATTTATACTACTTATATAATTAACAATACGCTAGCTGTATCCGAGGCATGTTCAAAATGAAACAAACAAAAAAAGCAATGAAAAGCAACTAAACCATGGAAAATGCAGTTGAATATGTATTAGTTATACATATACATATTATATATTTATATATTTAATTACTTGTATACATATTTGCAATGTACTTATATACTAAGCAATTTTTTTGGTGTTGGTCGTTTGGTGGATTGCCTGACCGTCTGCCTATCGTAGTCCTTGTGTCACTTAAACACTCTCTCTCACACACACACTCACACTACACACATCCGTATATATATTTATATATATAAATATAAATGTATATATATGCACAGCTATGAATGCGCCTGTAATGCCAACTAAACGCAAATCCTTGTTGTTATCCGCAAATTTATCACAGACAAATCTGTCAACACAACAACAACAACAACAACAGCAACAACAAACACAACAGACACAGTACAATGGCAGCATTAGCAATGGGACCGCAGCCCCAACTCCAGCCACACTGCCAGTGCAAGCAAGTGGCACAGCAGGAACAACTGCTACGACGCTGGTCACGCAACAGCAACAGCAGCAGCAGCAGCAGCCACCCGCACCTCTGACAAATGGACACGCGATGGAGCAACTGCAGCAGCAGCAACAGCAGCAGCAGCTACCGCATACCCCACAGAATGTGCTCAGCATTGTGAGTTTGGCCAATGCAGCAACTGCAAAAAAATTATAATAAAATAAACAGTCAAGAAAGGCAACAGCAACAAAAAGAAACGCAATGAAAAACAGTGAAAGACAGCAACAACAACAACAACAACAGCAAAATAATAATAATAATAATAACAAAATAAAATAACAAGAAAAACTCTAGAGCAATGCAAACAATCGGGATATACGTTTCATGAGTTTGGTTTTCGGTTTCATGCTTGCTCTGGGTCTCTGCAGCTCAGTTTTTGTTCTCTCTCCCTTTTTGTTCTCTGTTTGCTGCCTTTCTGCTGACCAGCGCCTTCATTAAGCAAAAGTTGCTACTTAGTCATAGAGAACCCACGTAGTTAGTACGCATTCATTGCAGCTTACGCATTGTCATTCCCAGTGCGTCTCGCAACAATGTTGGGCTGCATAACAATTGTCTGGGTTTATAAATTCCTAAACTTGAGTGGAGAGAAACAAAATGTGGAAGCAAAACTCTTTTTTTTCTGTGAGTGTGCTTGGTCCTACAGCGCACTAACTAAATTAATATTAAATTAAAATATTGTTACATTACATATGATTTTCTTATAATGCGTAGTATTAGGCTGAGCTATTCACCAATGCGACTAATTTGAAATTACTTACTAAACCGACAAATAAATCGCAAATTTGAGGGCAATTTCATTTAGCTGCTTGGAATATGAAACAATCCATGAAATTAGGGTAATTTAATTTTGATTAGAATGGCCAACACCTTTCGCATTCAATTGAAAACATTTAGCTCAAATATCAAGACCCTTTGCATGTTAACCCTTTGATTTTGATAGACCTATACACTGCCAAGCCAGAAAAAGGGGTATATGGGTTATATACTGATTTTTAGGATGATGTATGCATATTTACCTGAAGATCAAAGACAAGGTAAATTAAGACGATTAAAATATTTGGGGCAATCACTAGGCCTAAAATATTTCTACAGCTGTATAATAAGGGGCATATCAGTTATTTACAAATTATTGGGATAATGTATGATCAAAGAGATATTTAAAATATTTTTAAATTATCAGGCCTAAAATATTTCTGTAGCTATTAACACTCTTTTTATAGAGTATGCCTCTGTCGTTGTTATTTGCCACGAAATTCCTTGCTCCTTGGCTTTTGCTTTTGAAATTTATGCAAACATGCGAGCGACCTTTTTGCTGGCACCGCGTCGCGTGCCTCACTGAAGGCATTTTATAAACTAAAAAGCGTTAAATGTCATTTTAGCGTAACCCAATCCCAATTCCATTCCATTCCCACTCCCAATTCCAATTCAAATTCCAACGGCCCTTCATTTCATTTGCTGGATCTGCCTACGTTATCGTTAGCCATTTATACGGCAAAAGTTTTTCACGCTATTTCACTTTACCTCGCCGCTGGCAAATGAAGCCAAGGCAAAAAAAGAGAGCAGAAGGAAAATGCGAGGTAAACATGCAATCGAAATCGTATAGGGAATAGTTTGCCACGATATCCATACATGTTTACAAAAGGAATTGGCTTTAATTTATGTGTCAACAATGCGCATTTAATACGAAACAGCGAACGCAACCCCAAAATTAAGTTAGCGCCATTTCTATTGCCTACATTGAGGGGCCGCCGCCCCTGAACAAATCGAATTTATATACGTTCTTAGCTGATGTTATTGCATTTGCCAATGCATTTGCATCGTGTGCGTAAATTGACAATAATATGAAATTATTCAAACCCACAGTCAGATAACGAGCGAGATAGAGCGATGGCGTGAGAGAAGGGGGAGAGCAGGGAGGGGACGACAGGACGACACATGGTCTGTGGCATGGTTGGTTGACTGACAACAATGCCGATAGGCAACATGCCACTGTGCATATTCAGTTTTAATAATGCAAAAATACAAATGCAAACATTTCCGCAGGGACATAGCTCGGATTTGGTTGCACACAGAGAGAAAGCGCGTGGGCGGGGAGGTGGGCGTGGTGCACTGCGCGACAGTTTTATTGCATAAGTCAACAAAAGTCTGTGCCACAAATGTGCCATTTGCATTGGGTTCGATTGTCTGTCCGATCCCCCTCTCTGTGTGTGTGTGTGTGTGTGTAACCTTTCTTTTTTATTGGGTCACATGCACACACACACAATAGATGCACGTATGTGTGTCTACAAACCACTTGAAAATTGTATTTTCGTTTCAATTGTTTATTTATTGCGGCACTTGTTCGCATTCGATTTTCGATGTGGCAGTTGCAGCAGCCACAGCATCGTCGTCAGCTGCAGCCACTACAAATGCATCTACATTTCACCAATTATCAATAATACATTTACATTACTAAAGCATTGTTGATATTGTTTTCACTCAATTTGTGCACTGGATTCCCGTGAGAGTCCAGAACTTAAGCATAATTGAATTAAGTAAAAATTGCAATGGGTCTGTAAATAATGTTGCAAATTTGATTTATACGCAATTGAATATTTATTGTACTGCAAAATGCGAATTATACGAAATGAAATGAAACTGAGTATGAATTAAACAACACATGTATATTAAATTATATTAATGTATAATATTAATCAATTAGCTATATCAAATTTGGTATATATCGATCTCCTATTTTGTATATATCGATATCGAGTCTATGATTTATCGACTTCTATGTAATACTATTGAATAAGTGCGGGATGATACAGAGGTTTTGATAAGACTTTACTGTATGCCAAAAAATAACAATTAATCTAATTTAATTTTACCGTTAATTATTATACATCTAAAAATCACCTGATACAGTTAAATAAATGCAGGATATGCTTTTAATGGACAGTGTAGAAAGCAGAAAAAATTTTTCCATTTTTATATTATTTTAGCAAGAGCAATATAAGGCTTAATGCTTAAAAAAAAAGTAAACATTCAACTAATTTGTTTTTGAATATCAAGTCTAGGATATGTCTACATATAAAAATCAATTATACATCTAAAAACTTCTGACACAGTTAAAAAAAAATGTAGGATAACCACTTTATGGGGGAGTGCATAAAGCAAAGACATTTTTGGATTTTAGATTTAGCTTAAGATTAAGTTAAGTTGACAGTGCATTATACTAATTTGATTTTATATTTCATTTCTCTTTGCCTCCACAGTCCACAGTATTGATTGCCAACGAAGCAGCGGAGGCACAGCAGAACTCGGCACTGCCCCATTCTGGTGGAGGCGGCAGCGGTACTGGAGCCGGTGGTGGTGGTGGCGGCGGTGGCGGTGGTGGTGGCACGCCCAGCTCTCCGCTCAGCAGCTCACCGTCCAGCGTTTCAGTCGCCCCAACAGCAGCAGCCGCGCTCAACGGCAACAGCAACAGTAATAGCATCTCGAACGATGGCAACGTCTCGGGCAACACATCACCTATTGCCAGCGGTGAGCCGCTGCTGCAAACACCACCAACTGCACAGCAACAACAACAACAACAGCAGCAGCAACAGCAACAACAACAGCAGCAACAACAGCAACAGCAGCAGCAACAGCTCAACTTAAGCAGCAGTCCCACAGCAACCACCTCGGTGACAGCCAGCTCCATAGCTTCGGGCGCATTGGCCGCCACCAGCAGCAGCGTCTCGTCAGGAATACTGCCCACAGCCGGTCTGGATAGTATTGCCAACTGCGGCCAGCCTGCCAGCACCTCCCAGGTGCTAGCTCACATGAACGCCGTCAGCGGAATCATAACTGCGGCCGTGCAATCACCCAATGTGGTAACTAGTCTAAACCAGTCGGTGTCCTCGTCGGTGGCCGCCGCCGTGGCCGCTGCTGCATCGCTGGATGCCAAGAGTCAGCCCAAGCGCTTGCACGTCTCCAATATACCGTTCCGCTTCAGGGATCCCGATCTGCGTGCCATGTTTGGGGTAAGCCAGAGGCAGCGACAGCTCCAGAGCCATTGCAACAATTTCCTATAATACTAACTCAAACTCCTGTTTCGCCCTTAGCAATTTGGCAACATTTTGGACGTGGAAATCATCTTCAATGAGCGCGGCAGCAAGGTAAGTCTACAGGATGTCTGCTTTATCCTGTTGCACGATTCATTTAAATTATGCACTGAGCGGGCGGGCACTTGAGCCATTGTCAGGTGAAGCGATGTCCTTTTGTCCGGCGCCGTTGCCAGGGACAACCCTGTTGAAGCATTGAGTTCGCTTGGATATGCTTTTCCTCCTTTCGCTCCAGCGGCTGCAGCTCCAGTTGTAATGGCAAAACTTCAATGTACCGTTAAGCAGACGCCGCTCACAAATATAATTGCATAGCAACGGGCGCAGTTGCTCTGCAAGACACGAAAAGAATGTGCATAATTTAAGGCGCCGACGCATGCCCCAAGATGCTGAGGCCCGCATGCTCAGGGCCCTCCCCCATGCCTCCTCCCCGCACCTTACTTCCCCACCATTCTGTTTCCCCTTTCGTGTATACTATACTGTAGCTTAGCCGTGTGACTTGGTGCCAACCTTGTTTTGAAATCGTACTTTATATCTACATATACATACATATTATTCCATATATAGTCCACCTGAATATGTGTGTGTATATCTCTCTTTGTATACGCATATACTTATATACTCTATATGTTTTTTAATTGCATGTTTGATTGCGAATGGCAGGGATTCGGTTTTGTAACATTCGCTAACAGCAACGATGCAGAACGAGCACGCGAACGTCTACACGGCACCGTGGTTGAGGGACGCAAAATCGAGGTGGGTGCATGCAAGCCAAAAATACTATAAACCACTCACACACACACACACACACACACAAACACACAATACATGGGCAGCTACTATTATCTAGAACTAATTGCAAAACTATCACAACTTTCTTATTCACCACCAAAGAAATACTACAATGAGAGAAGAGGGCAAAGAATTTCGGTTTGAAGAAATTGGCTTTCAAGTCTCGGCCTTTGCGTGTCTACGTGACGTGAAATAGTTTTCACGTGTTTTCCCATTGCAGAGCGAGTTTTATTTTATGGTACCTTGTATTTATTCTCCTTTTATTTTCATTAAATTTGCCGCGCATTGATTGCGCTGTTGGGGCCATGCAAAGTGTATTTAAAATCGGATTCACACACGGTCAGCGGACTTTGATTTCGCATTTTAATCGAATGCTCATTAATTTTTAAATTATGCGCAGCCTTTTTTATTTGCCTTTAATTAAAAATTAATTACTTTTTTGCCCTGCTCATTTCACATTTCGCATCAAGGAATTGATGTCTGTCTGTGCGCATCGCGCACCCCTCTGCCTCTGTATTTATGTTAAGTGGACGGCCACAAATAATTGGCAGTTAAAATATGCTGAAAAAGCGCAAAGTGCCAACTGTTATTTAAACAATTCAACAGCGACCCACAAGAGGATGGCAATCATTATTTTCAGTTGTATTCTGAAACCAGCAAGCTGCCTAATTATCGAGAGAAAATGCAATCGTGCGGGTGTGAACTGAATATTGAAGGCTGTGAAAGATAGATGGAGCACAAATATTGGAAACGGGATATAGCTGTTAAAATCAAATAGTATTTATTAATTCGCCCTCACAGGTTTAACCACTTACACACACACATACATACACATACACCTCATGCAATTGTAATTGTTAACTAACACCAATTTTTTCCTACGTTCTCTGTACATGCAAAATGCGATTAAACTATAATATAAAAAATCTACATAATGCGTAAACTATATTTAAAAAAAAATCAAACAACTACAAAACTCACCACCAAAACCCACCACGCTCGCTGCAACTCAACTGAACTCAACTCTACTCGTTACTCGAACTCTCTCGTTACCAATAACCATTGTGAAGGTGAATAACGCCACTGCACGTGTACAAACCAAAAAAGTGACAGCAGTACCCAACGGTAAGTTGCTCTAACCCACACACGCACACGTTTATATATACACACGCACACACCACACACACACATGTATAACACCTATATTGAACTAAGTGTAAGCTATGTAGCGAAACAAGTTTAAATGTTGAACAAAGAAATGCAATTACGGCTGGCCTAGAACAACTATAAGAAATGAGAAGCACGCAAAAGGCAACTTAAATAACAACAGCAACAACAATAAAAACTTGAACACAACTGCCATAATATTTGACTGGCCGTTGCCGTTGCTGCGTTTAGTGTTGATATAAATTTCGTTGATTTCGTTTTTTTTTTTTTTTCTAAAATTCGGTTTTACGTTTCTTTTTGTTTATTGTTTTGTTTTGTGTGTTTTTGTGGTTCTCCTTTTGTTCAAGTTGAACTTTTCACATAAAGTTCTGTGGCGGCTGCAAATGCAATGTTAGCAAAACTCAGCGAATGTTTCCTAATGAAAATGTTTGGTCTTGGAAATTTGTTATTGCTTTTGATTTAATTTGAGGAACTTGTTGATAAGATGTATGCCAAGGCGTTAGGCAATCAAAACTTGTTAACTGAATTGCCATACTAACAAACTCTAGCCGATTTTGCGGTTGCTAACCAAACAGTCTATAGACACACGCCTATATAAACTTATACACACACATACACAAATGTTTGATAAGAATTTTGCCTTGTTTGTTCTATTAACCAGAGTTATGGATTTAAAGTGTTTGTCCTTCAATTTGTATTATAAATTGATTGAATACAACGATTTAATAATTGCAAAGAAGAAATGAAATTAAAATACCAATTTTTTTATTTTTTATTTTGTTTTCTCTCACACAACCAACAACACACACAGTTGTACTGACCAAAGACGGTGCCCTACCGGCTCCAGCTCTAGGTGAGCGAACCAGAGAACAAATATAAATGGAAAATTGCATTAGTGTTATGTCTTGTAACTTGCTTGCAAACAACAAACTAAAAACAAAAAAAAAAAAAAACAAAACAAAAACAAAAAATTAAAAAATATATAGCTTATACATAATTAATCCACTTAATGTTGTCCATAGCCATAGGCACCTAATCATGATCGAGCGTAACCCCTTTTATAGTATAATAGCACCCAAATCTATAGTCAACATTGTCCTGGCATGTTGCACGCTAACGGTGGCATGATACAAACCCTCAATATTGGCTAAACAACTCGAAATTACCTGTAATACCAACAACTAAACGATATTATCTAAGCATACATGCATTTACACTCACAGTCCCAGCATGAATACTGTCCATGATTTCTATGATTGTTCTGTTCTTTCTGTACGTACTGCTTCATTTGACAGCTGGAACTTTATAGGAGCATATCTATAAACACACATATATGTACGCTGTCCTTTTCGTGTGGTTTCTTATACAAAGTTTTGTCAGTTAGAAGTTCTTAGTTATTTAATGTTAGTTTTGCAGTATACACGTTTTTATTTAAGCTTGCGGTTACCTCAAAGTTTGCGCTTTTACCGAAAAAAAAAAAAAAAAAAAAAAAAAAAATGGGAAACGACTGTCAGAGAGAAAAAGGGTGAAGAAAAACAGCAGCAGCAAGAAAGTTTTTCATGCCATGTATAATAAATAATACTGCTGATTAAATCGTCTTTCCATGCAAGTTGCCATTAAAAAGTATTCACAGCGCAAAATCTATACTTTAGTTTCGCTCAAATACGATAAGCCGATTACCAACCCAACGCAAGCCAAACCAAACCAAACTCAAACCCAAACCCAAACCCAGCCCAAGCAAACAAAACTGAAGCGAGCTGAGCAAAAGCAAAAGGGAAGCAGCTGAAATGTAGCCAGCAGCTGCTCCTACGGAGTTTTTGCCTTCATGTGGACAGGAGATGCAAAATGCTTTTGTATCGCCAACAGACAGACGGACTGGCAGGCGGACAGACAGATTGGAGATGAGATGCTGCACATGCTGATGCGGCTATGGCTGTGGCTGTGGCTGCAGGCGGCATCTCTTGCCCTGCCCTGGGTGTCTTTGCCGTGGCTAGGCTTGGCTTGGCTTTTCCAGGCTCGTTGCTCGGTTGTTCCTCGCCTCACAGTGCTCCACGGCGCTCTGCCACGTGCACGTAATGCGCTTCATTTGCGTTGCACTAAATGCAAGCAGTGTGTCCGCTGGGACGCCTAGCTATTTATGCGGCTGCCAGCATATTATAGATAGACAGACTGGCAGACAGATAGACAGATAGTCAGACAGAGCAACCGAAAGGTAGTTATAGTGTTGCCGGATAAGCGGAATAGGGGGGCGCTGGGAGCGGGGAAGCACTCACTTTATCACGTTTCGAACTGGCTTCACTCGCCGGGCAAAAAGCCGGCAGCATTAGCTGTGGCAGCAGTGAGGGCAGAGCTCATGGTATTCTTATTGCTCGTTACGTTGGCAAAGGCAAACGAGGCGGAGTGCGGCGTGGCGGGGCGCAGAGGAACGGGCAGTAAGGATAATTACAAAGAAAATAGGAAAGCACACAACGTTGCAAACATGTTGCGGCATACACATAAATTTTAGCAGCAAAAAATCAAAAACTTCTTACCAACTCCAGATGCCGTCTAGTCCTCATGTCCTTAGCTCGTAGTTTTGTTGCTGTTACTTGCTGTGTCTTATGCAAATGTGTTTCTTTCACACACTCTCAGCCAACTACTATACAGCATTTTGCAGAAACTTTTGCCTTCTACATTGTATGTTAACTTCGACCTACACCTACATACATACATACATATATGTACATATATTTGTGTGTAAATATTTTTTGTTGATCCTTTGACATGTTCAGCTTAGTGCGCCCAACCAACAGAAACAACTAGAAATTCCTATTGCCTGCCTGTGTATGTCTATTTGACATTTATTTTAATGTACTTTTCGATTCCCCCCCTCTCCTCTCGCCATGTATTTGTTTAGCAAATAGCGGAAGAGCGACAGACAGCTTATTTGTTATTGAACTGCATCATTGTGAAGCATTTAGAATTTTCATTGCATACTTTTCTGCGCACATTTGATCGATGAAACAGAAATTGGCGAATCATTTGAGAGAAAAAGCATGAAAAGTCCAAATTTGATTAATCCGAATAGCAGATATTTGTTCCATTCAAGTCGAAATGCATGTTGTGTGCTGGCAACTAAACCCATTCTTCCCGCAAGCTTTTATCCACAAAATATACAAATCCCGCAACTGCATTTAGCACGGGCCAAACTTGTAAATGTTATTGATCCTGCTGGCTATATAAAACGTCTTTGTACATATATAAATATATGCATAAAATCGCAATTTAAAATGTAAAACTAATTTTAAGTTTTCTCTTGATTTTTCCATGCCAACAACAACAACAATAACTGCAACTACAACAACAACAACTGAATCGATTCATATAAATCAACCGGCTATAGTTTGCGTACAATGGCCTGAAGGTAAGCGTTCTGTCACGTTTTATTTGTATACTTTTGCTGTATTTGTATTTTGTATTTATTGCTTGCCGTGTATTTTGTTATAAATTCTCAAATAACCCACACACAATTGAACACAAGCACACACACACGTATACACACACACACCCAACTATTCAGACAAAAATAAGTTATCTTTAATGTATACGAGACCCGTTCAGTTCCTAATATAAGTATAAGCCTTTTTAGAGTGTAAGCGAAACCAAGTACAAAAAAATCAAAGAAGACAACAACAACAATATATCTGCATACACATGAATAATATGTTAGGGAGCTCTCCTCATGTAAAAAGTATTGTAACTCTGGGATCTTTGACAGTTCGAGGAAACATTTTCAATTTGCCATTCAAAAATCTCCACCCAAATGCAAATTTCATAGATTTATTGACTTTTTTTGTTAGGTTTCAAGTTAAGCTGTTTGCATACTATACTATAATATAATCGTAAACCTATTTTTTTTACAATACTAAATATTTGATGACTGTTTTTAATGTCATTTTTTTTTGTATACTTTTTTCCATATTTGCCAAAATTAAAAACCAAAAGAGAATTAAACCAAAAATAGAAAACAAAACACGAATGACAATTAAATTAAAACTTAATTGAAATAAACAAATATCGTTACTTACCGCTCGTAAACCCCATTCTGAATCAGGCGCGTCACTATTTTCTTTCTAGACTTAATGATGCTGATGATCTTGTGATCGTCTAATAATGGTTATGAATTTTAGCATATTGCGGCTGTGTTGTCTTATGCATACTACCTAACTACTATATATATATATATACACTATTGAAAAGATATATATACATATAAATATATATTTACTATAATTTTATATACATATCTGAACAATCAATATCATTTTGTTTGACACATTTATTTAATCAGTTTTGTTGTATGTGCGTTTTGTTTTTCTGTCCTTAGTTCGTTTTATGTTTTGACATATTTTGGTCTGGTTCTTTGGTCTGAACATTGTCGGCAATGCTCCTTAGCGTAAATACTTATTACTTATGTATAAACACACACACACACACACTCAATCTCACCCACACACTATCATCTATCCATATGTATACGCAAGAGCAAACACGAATGTATTTAACTGTTAACTTCGTCGCGAACCAAACAGCTTTATTTAGCACTAGATTTAAGCTATATATTTATACCAGAAAGAAAAACCAAACCGAGTCGAACGAATTACTGCATCCCACAATTCGAACTGTAAATACGACACACACACACATACATTCACTCACACATATATGTTTTATACATAAGTGTGTGTGTGTGGCAGACACACACTCACACTTAGCCCAGTTTCATCCATCCATTGTTTCATTGAATGATACAAATACAAAATCTAACAAAATTTATGAACGTGTATGTGAACCTCAAGGTTATCGGCTGCCCGTGGCCGCCGCTTGGCCATTTTTGGGTGCGCCGGTTGGTGCCGGAGCGCCGACGCTGCCGCCGATGGCGCTGCCGATGCCACTGTCGGTGGCGCAGGCGGCAACGGTGCCAGCCGCGGTGCACAGCGCGCCCGCACCCCCAGCGCCCTCAGCTACGCCAGCAGCCACGCCCATTATGCTGGCGCCCCGCCATCCGGCGCACAGTGCACTCCCAGCAGCTGTAACGGCGCAATCTGCAGCACCAGCAACGACACGGCGGAGGTACATTGAATTGAATTGTCGATCGCATTTCTTTGAGTGTATGCGCCAAAAAAGCAGAATTCAAAAATTGAGCAAACTTGTTGACATCCACAAGAGACCCAAACACACACACACACACAGACACAGCCAGCGAGACATACATATGTAGTTACACACTCACACACACACACAACCACAGGCATAACAGCAAGCAACAAACTTAGTTTTGAGATCTGTACCATATACTTACCTACATATATATATACAATATAATTGTTGTCTTGTTCTTTTGGTTACGCATTTGGGTTTGACTATATGCTAAGTACTATATATTGCATACCTGTTGGACGCCCTTGAGATTGCATTGTTCTACGTACGGCTAGGCGAACACAAGCAACACACAACCCTAGAATCTACCAATCAATCAGCCAATCAGTCTATCAATCAATCGATCCAATCAACTAGTGTCACTCTCACCTGACAACTGTAATTAGCTCTTAAGTATGGAAAGGTTTTTAGCTTTAACCATAGCGTACTTACCTACATTATATCGTAGTCTATAAAGTGCCCTATATCGTGTGACGGTAGACAATTTTATGCGAAGCAAGCTTCATTTTATAAAAGAAATTTCATTTAGTTTCTTAGTTCTTAGTCTCTCTCTTTCTCTGTCTCTCTATCTCGCTCAAGCTCTATTCATATATTTCTTAACTGTTTATACACTTGATATGTTTTTACTTACTTTGCAATTTTGCACGTCTTTAATTTGTGTTCTCATTGAAAGAAAAATTAAGCTTAATTAAATAAAAATGAAATAAAAAATGGATGTGGTTATTTATAAGGAAGTTGGGCCTAGGAATTGTTATCAGATATTGATACGATGCGTTTACACTTTGTTGCATGCTACAAACTGATAATGCCCCGAATTCGGAGCTTTGATTGCTTGGCTCTAATGCTTTTTTATTTGTAAATAGCGCAAATCGAAATTAACTTTTGGTAATTGCATTTGGAAATGGGCCACGAAATTGCTGAAAGTCCAAATGTTACACACAAATATTATCTCTGTCAACTTTTAATTGGTATTTATATAGCAAAAATCAAATTTGTTTCGTATAAGAGCCCAATAAATTTGCAATTTGTACTCGGCTGACAAATTCAATAATTAATTTTTGTATTTTGCATTTCGCATTGAAATGCATTTGCATACAAGCTCCTCTGAATCTCCAATTATGGCCAGCAAAGCGCAGCGCTCTTGACCAATTTATTGCGGTCTGACTGCTAATTGTTTGTCACGAATAGCACAAAATGTATTTTTAATTACATGTCGAGTCGCAATGATTCGATGGCATCCATTGACATTTGACAGATTGTGCAGAGCGCTTTAAGCTGGATTATTCGTCCTCATAGATTCATAGAATCATCTAATTGTGTAATATTTGTAATCGTAAACTTTAATCCATTCGGCACCATCAATATTGTTTTTAGTAAATGTGTTTTTTCATAGTCTTGATTGCATTTTAAGGTTTGAAGGTTTCTATTAATACATACATACAAACAACTTTCCACACAAACGTTATGAATCTACATGCTTTGTTCTTTGAATACCTTGATAATGATTTGACCAAACATTAATTAAATGCAATAAGTTGTAAAAAAAACAAAATGTCTTGCCGCATACACACGTAAACCTCAAACTCTATATATATATGTATATGTTTTTATTCTCAACTGAAGATCGGTCTAATGTTTTTCGTATTGTTAATGGATGGTTATATAATGATAATAAATCGTACATATGTAATTATACATACACAAACACACACACAACAAAACACCAAACGAGCGTAGCATTTCTTGGTAATTCAATGTTATATAATATTAATTAAGTATGTTTCTGAAACTGAATTCCCCTTTATATGACTGACTCACGTATGTCTTATGTATTGTTATATGTATATACCAACAACATCATTTGAATATCTACACATTCAAACAGTTACTACATATTGCCTAGTATTTGCTAAACATATACTATATGCTATATACTATATATATAAATATATATTATATAAATTTACTTATATAATGAGAGAGAAACTAACCGCATGCATTTTATGTTCTTTTCTTTTCCTTTTTTCTACTTTTTGCACACGAACACAATGACACACACACACACACACACAAATCCACGCGACACATGTATGAAATGTAATGCGTGTGTACAAACACCCACACACACACACTGACAACACTCACACACAAATAAACACACACACACGCATTCACACTGGTAAAAATGTTGTGTACAAATCGTTGCAAAAAAAAACTCAAAATCAAAATCGAAATAAAAAAAAAAAAAAAAAAAAAAAAAATACCAAATCGTTTTGGCCGCCTCACAGCCGTAACTGCTGCTGCCATGCGTGGAGTTGCCATACAACATGGAGTTGCCTTCCATCCCCATCATCCGCATCATCATCCGGCGCTGGCAGCCGCCGCGGCCGCCGCTCAGCAGCAACAGCGACGTCAGGTGGCCGCCGCAGTTGCTGCCCAACAGCAGCAGCACCAGCAACAGCAGCAACAGCAGCACCAGCAGCAGCAACAACAACAGCAGCAACAACAACAGCAGCAGCAGCAACAGCAACAACATGCCGCAGTCGCTGCCGCCGCCGCTGCCCAGCACTCACAGCACGCCGCTGCCGCCGCCGCCGCCGTCGCTCACACACACCCGCATGCCCATGCGCATGCGCTCGCGCCTCAACTAGCCCAGCTGCAGCCAACGCTGCAGGCCGTCGCCGTGCCCACTGCCGCTGGCAGTGCTGCGGCTGCTGCCGCTCAGCAGCACTCGGCGCTGCAGCAATCCCTGGCAGCGGCCGCAGCCGCACAGAACCCAGGTGTGGCGAACAGTGCGAGCGCCGCCGCTGCCGCCGCGTACGCGGCACGGCTGTCCGCTGCAACGGCATCCCAAACGCCGGCCGCTGCTGCTGCGGCTGCTGCTTCCATGGCAGCGTCGGCTAATGCGGCCAACAATGCTGCAGCTTTGCATGGATTTGCGCCGTAAGTAGAGTTCACTCCACGTTGCCCAAAAACACACACAAAAAAAAAAAGAAAGTGAAAAAAAAAAAACAAACAAACGTCGTCGTCGCAAAAAATCGACATAAAGAGAAACTGCCATGTAGCTCTAGTTGTATCTTGTTTATTTATTTATTTATTTACTTTTTTAGTTGAATAATCTCTATATATTGAATGTAGTTTTAGCGCACTTACTTTCTGTTCATGTGGTGTCTACGCTCGCTCTCGAACGCTTACTCAAAAACCAAAAACCAACAATGCTACACCAGCAGCAGCAGCAACAACAACTGGCTCACTGTGTTGCATGCAATGAATAATTACGCATACGCCATGTTGTGCGGCCCGCTGCTGTTGCTGTTATTGCGGCTGCTCACCAGTCAACATTCATTATTTCACACACCCAACTCATCCTTATCCCACTGAAATTAACCTCATCCCCCTCTAGTCCACTTCCCCTCCCACTCCGCCGTTCCATCTGCGAGCGTAAATTTGTTTATAGCTTTAACGTTGTTTTTGTCTCTCAATTTTTGGTCTATGCGGTGATTCTTTTGACATAATTAGCTATCTTGTGTGTGTAACGTTTTTATAAGTATATCCAACTATATATGCATAGCGTCACATTTGCCTAATGTACCATCTAATTAAATCGCAAGTTTAGACTTGTCTCTTGTATAAAATCAACAAACAACAACAGCAACAAACAACAGCTATTAAAGCCGCTACCAATTAACGCACGCCATTAACTACTACTTAAATACCCAAAAACATTTATTCTTGACTGAGAGAAGTTATTTTGGCATTCGTATTTTGATAATCGTATAAGTTTTTTATTACTTTGGTTCAAGGGTCCTACGTAATACTGTATATTGTGTACCACTAGGCGTATGATGAATCTGAAATTGAATTGAATTGAATTTAAAAGAAATGTTATTGATGCGTCTGCTGCTGCTGCTGTCGCGCATGTTTCCTCTATATCTCAAATAATTATATTATATTATTATTTCGAAATACACCCGTTTACAATTTTGTGTTCCTTCTTTGTGGCTGCTGTTCTATAACTAAATAATAGCGTATGATTGACAATGATAACAATGATAATGCTACCATCTTATACGAAACTATTCCCAACTAATTAGCTAGGTGCATGAATGTCTCTTCTGTCTATTAAAATGCAGAGGTCGCAGAGTGTTTCTTATACATTTTTTTCGTAGAATCGAGTCAGTTGTATTGTATATCGTACTCGTACTTACCACATATGGTTGATTATTCTTGCTAGTTAGTGTTCTACTTATAGCTTACATGTGCATCTGCATCATCCAATAATCACCTCATCATCAGATAGGGTAGCGCAAACCGAGGGAATAGGAGAGGAGGCAGCTTAGAGTCAGATGTTAGGTTTGAGTTGGGTTCATGTTAGGCAGCCTAGAGCTAGGGAATCCTTACGTTTTCAGTTACGCCCTGAGTTTCAGCCATTTTACCAATTGTACCCGGCACAACAAATATATATTAAAAACAAAGAGAAAAAGAAAAACAACTGAAAAGGGCGCAGGCAAAGTTTTCGCTTTCAATTACAACATTCTTCTAGGCCAAAACTTTGCCTTCACCTTCTTTTCGTAACGCCCAAACCAAAATCCACACACAAGTGCGTTAAAAAAGATGAATGAAAATAATAATAATATATATGAAAATTTTTGAATTTTGCTTTTAAGTGCTTTATATATAAATAGATATATTTATATATATCAAATGGCAGCCGAGTTAGATCAATGAGCGAACAATTATTGAAAACATTAATCCGCCTCAGCTGTCATGTAAATCGATTAAATAAAGTGGTCAATGTAGTTATTAATCTACGAATCTATCTTATCCTTCTACTTAAACACCCACAGCGTATACTATGATCCCTTCTTAGCAGCCGCTGATCCAAATCTACGCTTCCAGGTGAGTCTATGCAAATTGTACTCCACACTTAGTAGTTAAGACAGTCATTTAGGCTTAATATTAGTGTAATATATGTTAAGATACATTTACAATATATCTATACACACACACATCTAGTTTAAAGCTGGCTAGCTAAACAAAAACCCCCAAACTTCTTGAAAACAAAAACAAAATAAATATATATACATATATATATTATATATGAATTTTACAGGCAGCCAAACCGGTCACTGAAGTTCCAGCCGCACAGCCAGCCGCCATATTAAATGTAATGAAACCTATTCAGATCGATACGTTAACCGTAAAACATAACAAAACCGTATTAAGAACGTTCTTGAAACTACAATATTTATTATACTCTCGTACATACACATTTATTCACACATTACTTTCAATTGTAACTTGTGAAAGACACCAATATTTGACTTGGTTTTTGAACAGAACATTATTCTTCTATATGTTTGTACATTTCTCGCTCTTTCTCTTTGTTACAATTACATTATTATGATTTTATTTTTATGTTTTCCTTCAACATATTATATTATATTTTATTGCATACAACACTAACGACGAGTTTTGAGACACACTTTTTATATATACCACTCACGTACCCACACATTGAGAAATGGTGTTTTTCTATTGTTTCTTATCCTTTGGTAACTGGTCGTGCAACTAAGTCTGTAAAATTTGTTGGCATTAGCAAGCGTGTAAACGTACAACAGCAAAACCAAAATATATGCATACAAATATATCACAAGTTCCAATTAGGGCCGAGTGTCATTAACAAAAACAAAAACCAAAAATATAATTAAAATTATATATACATACATAAGTAATTGCTTTTATGTATATAAATACTCGTATTCATGTAATTTATCATTGTTCTATTACGTCTATTTCTATCTATGAAGCGATTACTTATATGCATCGCTTATTCATTTTGTTAACACATTTTCTACAACTAAGTATTACACGCGTAGTCTCCATAAAAAAAGAAAACATTAAAAAAACAACAATTGCTTTAGCTAGCGGCCATGAAAAAGACGCATAGCATACTTTCAGGCTGCATGCCGCTCTTACTCTCGCTCTCTTTTACTCTCTTTCTGTCTGTCTTTGTCTATTTGAAAATCGAAAGAATTTCCAAGTTTATGTTTCCTTTCCTTTTCGTATTTCATTCACGCAAGTTTTTGTTTGAAAATTTAATTTCCTGTGAAATTTGCTTTGCTATCTATCTATCTATCTATACCTTATACATACTGATATCAATAAATTACATCTATACTTAAGTAGTATATAAATAACTATTCTTCAATGCTGTGAACATTTTTGTAATTTTACTAAGTATGTATTCTTTTTTGGTTACTTTTTTCACGACTGTTACAAAATACGCAACAACAACAACAACAACCACAACAACTACTGCATCAAATATCTATACAACATTATCAAAACTAAAACGAAAAAAAATACAAAAATACCAAAAATTATACCAAATATATCGAAAAACTTACAGCGCCGCACTGTGACTACGCTAAACAGTACCCCACATACGATCAACCGCATTCCGGTACCACAGAATGTTTTGGTAAAAATAATCATTTTTAGCTAGAAAATTAAAAATCAAAACAAAACAATGAATTTATATATATTCAAATCCATTAGAAAATTAGTCTGTTGTGCCCAAATTAAAACTGTTTGTTTGATGTATGTGTGTTGTTCATTTTTCTGTTTCATACTTTTAATGGGACTGCGCTTTGTCTCTTGCACCCACATCTAAGTTATAATCTAGCTATAATCTTTATATGAATATACACTCGATATAAGTTCTTTATGAATCCCTGCACTTTTGAATTTGTTTGTAGCATTTACTCACACCGTACATCCATAAGAAATTTGGCATCTTGGGTTTATAGCTTGAATTCGCTGGTCACATCCTTGAAATTATAATTATGTCTACTACAATAAGCAAAGAGTAAAAACGCACTGATATTATTTGATTGCACTCCTCTTATGTTTGGTTTTAAAAATAAATATGTATATATATTATAAATATGTATATATATTTATTATTATATAAATTTTTTTTTTGGTTTAGGTTCTTAACTCTTTTTGCCATTTTGCTCTCTCTATCACCTGTCGCTAGTTTTGTCGTTGCCGTTGTATCTGTTCGATTGACCTTCCCTTTAACACACAATTTGCTTCACGTTATTCCAGGCCACTGCTCCGCTGTTAAAGACACCCCTGTCTCAGGCCCAGCAGCAGGCGTATGCCACGGCGGCCACCACCTACACGGCGGTCGCTGCTCGGGCCTACGGGGCCGCGGCAGCTGCTGCCGCCCAGCCGGCACTCGCTGGCTATGCCACCGTAGCGGGGTAAGTTTTCATCTCAGTTTTCCATGTGTTCATGTCCCACGCTCGCCCAGTTGAGCTCCATCACACTCATCGCGCACAAATGCTCCACAAAAGACTTGACTAAGCGCACAGCTAACCCGCACTACATTAATAAATTAATCAAATTTAATCGTAACACAACTTAAAACCAAAAACACTTAAAGTAATCTAATTAAATATTAAAGAAGACTGGATATAAATTGTAATAGATTAAATGTTCGAATATAATTCATACTAAAAATGTATTTAATTTTTTCTTGATTCAGTTCATTGTGATTTATTTTAGTATATATGTATTTATTATATATATATATTTATTTAAGTCTGTATTATCATATTAACATATCATTGATAATCTTAACAGCTACAACAGCCGTTGTCTAGGCCTATTTCCATATCATATAATAATCTATTTTATATCAATTGCATATTATTTTATTAGCACAACTCTTTTATTATCATTATTTGTTTGATATCTATTTTATTAAGTAGTAGTTAATTAATTGATTACCTTATTATTCCATTGTAATATTTGTTTATTTACACATTACTAATTTATTTGATTTGATTCTTTTTTGTTTAATTCGGAAAACATAATAAACATTCTCAAGAGTAGCAAAAGTCTAAAACCGAAAATTGAAGAGTTCCAACTAACAATCGAACATTTTTGCAAAACTCTATCGAAACTAAACAACTTTTACTAATACTAACTGAAATACGAAGCTGGAGAGAGAAAAGAAGAAGAGAAGATGAATACTGAAGCTGTGAAGATATGTATCTGAGGAATAATCAAAAAGGCCACTAATCAAAAAAAAAAAAAAAAAAAAAAAAAAAAAAAAAAACAATTAACACACAAAAACTAAACACAACTAACCCGAATGGAGTTCATCAAGCACCTAAAACATATTTATAGCAACTAATTATCGTTAAAAATTTAATTAATAACCGCAAACGAAATATTTCTAGTTACGCGCGAGAATATGCGGATCCTTATCTAGGACATGGAATCGGACCCGTGCCCGGCTATGGGGTAAGTTGTTTTTTTCGCTTTAAATCTATTGCCTGAATTAGTATTAAACTACTTGAGCTAATACATGTACATAAAGTGACATAAAATGACGTCAATAACTTATTTTCTCCACTTGCCAATCTTATATCCAATTTCAATCAGGCAACCATGTATCGGGGTGGCTACAATCGTTTCACGCCATATTAAAAAGCTTCAGAAGTCAG
Organism: Drosophila arizonae; assembly: GCF_054131065.1. Lineage (NCBI taxonomy): Eukaryota > Metazoa > Arthropoda > Insecta > Diptera > Drosophilidae > Drosophila > Drosophila arizonae. Next base: position 23,189,618 of record NC_142924.1, on the reverse strand, counting down.
CCAAAAAACGCAATTGAACTACTCTCGAAAATGCTCAATGTATGAACAAGAATTAGACGTAAATACTCCTCCTCCTACAGTGCAGTATGTAGCAGTTTAATCTATATACATAGATCCAGACGCGCAAAAACAGATGCTCAAAGATGATCGACGGAACGCAGAACCCACTCAAAAACACAAAATGGAGAGTTGAAAATCAAAGCTAAAAGCAGCCGCAGGCTAGCGGCCAATTAGGCAAAAAAGCAACAATTTTTTAAACAAAAAAAAAAACCAAAAACAAATCAATGTCGTCCATAAAAAGCATAAAAAAGAAATGCAGTATACACAAAATATTTAAATGGCAATTAATTTGCGATTAAAAAAAAAACGTGCTTCACGCGTAGATTTTTACCAAAAACAAAAGCTGAAATTTTGTGCGGCAGAATTTATATTTAAAAATTATATACCTACTGGATATATTATTATTATGCCAATAGATATTGTAATTATATATCAAAAATGAGCAATTCGAATGTATTTTCAGGCTGCAAACTCGAAAATTGACAAGATACCCAGATCAAGTTTTGCTTTTTAGTTTGGTTTATTAAGTTAGCTGTACACATACATATATATACATATATATATCTTTAAATATATACAACTTTCATTATTTCTGTTCATGTATTCGTTACATATAGCATTGTAGTTTGTAGTAAACAAGAGCCAGATAATTATTTGAAATTAACAATCAAAATTAAGAAACAGCAAAAGAAAAGTTTTAGAGCAAACATCTGATATATGTTTACCTTAATCTCTCTATACGTTTGTAAGTCTCCAAAGAATACTCATTTTATTATTGTCAAGTTATAATTTTTATTTTTAACATGTTTTTATCTGCTTTGCTCCATATTGTTCCTAGAAACTTTTATTCGGCAGCTAAAATGCAAAGTCAACTCTATGAAAATGAAAATGATATTGCTCAACTCGTAGTGCATAAGTAAATGCAAAAGATCAACACGTAGACATATCCTTGGAACATACAATAATAATTACTTTAATGCGGCCGTAGCAGCAACAAAAAAAAAAAAAAAAAAAAAAAAGTCTTTAATAGAAGGAAAAAAAAAAAGAAACAAAAATATATATACATATATGTATATTATGAGTAATAATAATACAAATATTAATGCAGAATAGTTTTTAAATTCAAGCTTCCAGTGACAGAGATAAAAACGTGAAATTGCGTAGTAAGCATTAAAATAAAGTACATTATTAGCTCTTACTATGTAGCACTTTCTTTGTGTGTTGTGTAAAAACCAAAAAGCAAACAAACAAAAAAAGAACATTTAAATTTAAAGAACAAAAATTGATATATATATTACTAAACTTCACATCGTTTCAGTGTTGTTAATTTTTTGGTATAGACCACAAAACTTCCCTAAGCAAGCTAAGAATTTATTTTACACACACTCTATCAAGTCTAATGCACACAATTAACTTATACAGTTGTGTATTTGAAATGTATGTTGGAAGAAACCAATCCATAGAAATAACAAATGAAAAAAAAAAAAAAACAAAAAAAAAAACAAACAAAAAATAATAAATGCTCAAGAAGTAATATGACCTCGTTCTCTATTTCGATCCTTAGGCAGCTACTGTCCTAAGACTTATACTCGTTGTTTGTATATGAAAAACAAAGAAAGAATAACGAAAAACTGAAAATTATTCAATATATCTTAAATTCGTTTTTGTGTGTATGTGCAATTGCTCATTCGAATTTATCCTTTTCACTAAAAAAAAAAAAATAATAAAGAAAAAGTCCAACACTTGCTATTTGCTAATTATATATTTACTTTTTGAGATTGTACATAATTACTATGAATTCTCTTATACTCACACTTAGACACACGCACAAACACACACACAAGAGCAACTCGAAGCAATTTATGTCATACTCAGATTTGAAATGTTCACAGAGTGTTTCTTTTAATATAATTGCAAAACAATTGCAAAAGAAAGAAAAATTAACATTTAAATTATAATTACGTTGACATTTTTCAAGCCAAAGTTTAAATTTAAATATGATTTTTAGTTAGATTTAGTTATGCTGACGACAAATACACTGAAAAAAGAAAAAAAGAAATAAAAAATAAATACTAATAAAGGAAAAAAATCAATTCAAACCCAACAATTGCCAAATTAAATGTAGCTTTCAAGTGAATAGACTCTTAATTAAATTAAAGAATAAACAAACGCAAATAAAAAGAAATAAAAAAAATAAAAAATAAGATAAATCTTTTAAAATAGCACAGAAATAAATACATATATTAACAAAACCTAGTATATCACAATTTTTGGCAACACACACACACAGGAAACTGAAAAACTTTTGGGTTTGGTATACAAGGCGAAATAAACCAAGTAGTTATTAAAACTCTAACATAATAGAATACATAAAAATTTATAAACTCAACTTCCACCGCAATTTTTTAAAACAAAAGAAAAAGAAAAGAAACACAGTCTTAAGCAAAGGTATGAACCTAAGTATAAATATGTAAAATGCAAACGCAACTCAATCAAACACTGCAGCTATAAATATATAATAATATATATATACATATACTACATACCTATTTTTAAACTATATATTTTTATTTTTATTTAATACTTTCGATAATTTCTGTGCGCCCGCCCTATTACACACCCAATTATTAAACACCCAGTACAAGAACAAGAATGAGAATTACGAATCTTAAAGCTGTAATCTTTAATCTGTGTAGTCTAACTGTAAGCCCGCGCCGCTTTTGTTCACTTTCACATAGAGCATACGCATAGGCGTTATATAAAGTATAAATATGAATTATATATGAGTATATATTATATGAAAAAAGGAATAAAACACTTATCTTTAAAGATGTGCCAAATTGTAAGTTGTACCATTTGTTTTTATCAATGGACAAAGCAAACAAATGCAAAAAACAAAAAAAAACAACAATTAAAATAAATAAAAAACAAAACAACAACAAAATTATATATATATATATATATGAAATGAAAACTTGTGAGCAGAAAACCCCCTCCCCAAGACGAATGATTGATTAATTGATTAGACAGACATTTCAACATTTAAACGATGATGGAAAATATTTTTAAAACTTAGCATTGTGTATAGAGACGAGAGTTAGAAGTTAAGCGTCCCCGGGCGCTTCCTTACAAACAAAATTGATAGCACTACAGAAGAGACGAATAGTATTATATTAGCGGACTCCCGCAACAATTTCCCCCTCACACACAGCAGCTTCTCTCCATCTCCCAGAAGACGAAACATTCTCGATACTTGTGGACCCGTTCTCTTTAAACTCTCTTAACTCCCTTAACTTTTGTTTATGTACACGCACACAGATACAATCCAATGCATTCATAAATGGCTATAAACAAGAGACAAATTTAATTGAGCAAAAACTATATATTGGTTTATATCAATTTTCAATTTGTAAGGTTGTGACAAATTGTAAACAAGCATAAAAATTAATATAAAAATGGGAAACCTTTAAAAACGTGCAGAAAATGTAATAATATATGCGTATGGCAAATAAAATAGCGCAGAGTAACATAAAACAAACAAGAAAGCAAAACAAACAGAATATTTGAGATTCATACAAACGAAAGAAAAAAAAAAGAAAAAATGCAATAAAAATAAATTTTAAAAATATAAAATACAACCTTAACTGGCATTTGTTATTTACGAAAGCTATTGATGGGATGCGGTTGAAAAAGATTTGGATCTCGCTGGCTATTTAACGCATCTGTTGAACTGTTTTATTAGAAAACAATTTAACGTGGAGTATTGCTGAATGGCAAGAGATGCCAGTGCTAGCTAGAGTGGGGAGTGCCTAACTCAGAAATACTTTGCACACTGCGCAGAGAAAATTTATGTATTGAATATCTACAGGTACTAAAGAGAACAGACGCACGTAAGTATTAGATTGCCTCGATTATGAGGAACTACTAATAAACAGCTATAGTTCTGGATGAACAGTATTAACAAAGTCAAGGAATATATGATAAAGCCCAATGTGCTACTCTTTCAAATTTATGATTTATGAGGAATTTTATATAATAATTGGGAAAATTGCATCAAAATGTATTAATTAGTCAATTTTGACATTGTTATATATCATTTTTAAGTACAGGTCAGTTTTATTGTTATATTAAAGGTTTATGTATGCTTACATTCTGTAGATCTTAAAACATTATTCTGCTCGCATTCAACAGATAGCTCAAGATGAGTTAATTTGAGGATTTTTGAGCTGTATATAAAAATTTATCAAGGCATCAGATTAATTGGTAAATAAAGAAATATTAAAACGGAAATTATAAAAAAGTTATGTGATATGTATTGCAAACAATTATATAAATTTATTTAAAATTTAGTTAATTGCGTGCGGATTAAGAGATCTGACTCTATGAACTAAGCTGTCTTTCGGAAAATGATGTTGATAGACTTGATCAGGCGTCCTTTAAACCAATTTTGGTACAATATCGTAATTGTCTAATTTACGCTCATTTGATTACACCAAGAGGGAGAACCCTTACATGGGCGTACTCCTACACTTAACCTAAAGAATATGTACCACAGTACATACAAAATTAAGAGAGATGTTAAGAGCTTAATAGCGCTGAAAATAACTTCTAAGAGACGACCAACAAAATGTAGTAATTGCATGAAAACAAGAACAATACACTTTTGTTTTGTTACTCTTGTTACTTGGTAAAAGAACAAAACGCCAAGCACTTCATCAAAATTTTGAAGGAGTATAATTATGCAAATCTTTGTGTGTTTGCAAAACGGAAACCTTTTGATGTTTGACACCTACACATGAGCGCACGCACACTCCTGCCTACACACGCACAACAAAAGCTGATCAGTCAACATTTGCTGTGGCAATTTTTCTTCATTCCATTTCAATTCATGCCTATTAAAGTTGATGTGCGGTCATTACAAACATTTAACACCTCCCTAACACAGAGTGCGCGACATGCAAAGGCTATTAACCCGATTAGATCAAGTGGGGCGCGCAGCGAGTTCGCAATGGGCCTCTAATTATTCAGAGCCTCGCATTTGATTCACATTTGATTCAAGCCACTGCCCACCAACACACCAACACCAACACCAACCCACACGCACATGCACTCAAACAGCCAGACATCCGCTGTTTTAAATGGGCCATGACAAACTGGCCGACCACAGGAAGTTAACGCCTATGGCCCAGCTCCTAGTTGCACGCGGTTAGTTCAGTTTGTGCCCTCTGACCTCGCGGCTGTGGCCCGCAGTGTGACATAATAAATTATGCTGCATAGCAATGATTAATTTGAGTTCTGCATGACAACGTGACAGCCGGCGAGGTATGGGCCATCCAATCAAATGCATACAGAATGAGGCTTGGAATTGGCCATTACAGATGCGCACACCCAAACACAGATACCCACACACGCACGTTCATCCACTGCTGAATTTCCCATTGAGTCAATAAAGGAAAAGAAGAAGGAAAATCAAAGTTTGTGTTTCTTTTAAGCTCTTTTAACGTCGCCTGCCCCGAGATATGTGCGTCTACCGTCCATTCTATTTATGTCTACGTGTGTATTTGAATGTCTCTCCGGCCCCCATGAATTATTACGTGCAATTATTTTCTAATTAATTATTTGACAGCTCCGCAAACGGCACAAAGCTGCGATAATTTTAGCATCGGCTTTGGGTCACACGAAGCCTCCACATGGCAACCATTAAATTGGCCTCTTTCGCTTTCTGATTTCCGGCTACAGCGGACAGCCGTCCAAATTAGAGAATGTTGATATAATACTGTTCACTTAAGTGTTAGTGCTTTGCAAACGAAGTGGACCAAGTTGCCTAGGACAACAGCAGAACAAAAATTAAATGAAACGAATGGACAGCAAAACGGACTTTGAAGAAAACCAATACACTCATACACTTTGTTAAATGAAAATGAAAATGAAAATGATCACTGCATACCATGAATGTAGTTCTAGCGTACAGAAATGGAATTCTCATACAAATGGCTAAAAATGTGTTTGATATGCTTATCAGCCGCGCCATTTCCTTTTATTTATTGCCTTTCAAATTTACAGTTTTTGCTGATTTAAATCTTAATTTATTTATACATACATACATATACTATATGTATATATCCCTTAAATTAAAAGGTATTCGTGAAACTTAATACTATCCTGAGTTATTTTTGCTTCTCCCATCGAGGATGGTGATGTCCTACAATTTTAGAGGTTAATACTTACGTCTGATGACTCAAGTTGAAAACTGAAGCTTGCACTTCTTTTGCTTTTTAGCTCATATATTTTTTAGACAAACTATATATTCAGTCTACTTGACAAATTAATTAGCCCCGGTCTTTTAGTCCATTGCCACGCTCCCCAGGTATAGATACATGTACACAAAAATGTGAAAATAATAAAGTAATAATAATTTTTCGTTCATCGATAGAAGAGATTATCAGTAAGTCAACTATCTAAATTTTAAGCTTCCAGCTCATAAACTGTATATGGCCCACTGAGTGCGTAGCAACCAGCAAAAGTTTATATGTACCTCCTACATATATATATATATTATATATATATATATTTTTTTTTCTTTTTTTTTATTTTTTTTTATTTATTTATTTATAAATTTCAGCTGTCTCGCTCTTCAAATGTTATTATTTCTGGCATACCGGAAAATGAACTTTCCAGCAAGGCAGACATTGGTCTAAAGTAATACACTTGCTTCACTTTTGTGAATGAGCATAAAATTTTTCCTGTTTGTTAATTCTAAGGTTTATTCCTTTATTTGAAAGCATATACAATTTGTAAGGAGAAACCTACTAAGCCACTCAAAGTTAGTCCAACTCCAAATTAAAAGTTTGAAGTTATTTTACTGTAAATACAATAATTTTGTTTTTATAAAAGATATAGAAGAACTCAAGTGTTCTATATTAAAACTTTTATTACAAACAAAACAGATGGCAAAAACTTTGTATATTAACATATGTTTATATGTATAAGTAAATATTATAATATTTAAGCTTATTTAAAAAAGATTCTTTGAATATTAGAAATAAATATTTGAAGAGTAGAGTTCGAGCAATAAATAAAATGAACTGAATGTCTTTTTAAACATATATATTTTTTGTTTGCTCTTTGATTAAAGTGTTTTAGAAAAAGTCGTTATATAATTCTGTATAATTTAGAAAAGTCTTGAAAGGATTACAGCAAATGCTTTGTATAGACAACTTTATATGTTTCAAAAATGTACCTAGCAATCAGTTGGTCCATTTCCCTAAAGGTTGCATTCGGGGAAAAATGGTTTCACATGAGCGTTGCTAACCGCAATGCAAAAACTAATTACATTATTCCGAGTTGATGCAATCAGAGAGTGCGTATGCCCCCCACGGCTGACCCCAAAAGGCAATTCAGGCTACGGTTGAATTGAAAGTGCGGATGGGGTCAAAAAACTTCCCTCGTGCGCACAGATATATGTGCATATCTGCGTATATATGCATGTATGTATGTATGTAAATGTGGGCACCCGGACAGTCCGTGGCAACGCAGGACAGGCCGTGCCACGCAAATCACAAGCGAAAATGTATCGAGCCAACGAAACAGCAGTTAGGGCTGTGATTGGAGCTGGGTTTGGCATCGGTATTGGAGCTTCAGATCAGCAACAGCCACCGGAAACCAGGCAATGCGGCGTTGTTGGTTGCTTTACGAGTCGCATCCAGTGCATGCCAGCGTCCTCCTCCATGCATCTCTGTCTCTCTCTGGGTCAGTGTGTGTGAGCGCTGGATTAATGCCGCCAGCTGCGTTACGCTCTGGCAGCACAAAAGAAACACCACATGCAACATTCAGCATGCAGCATGCAGCATGCAACATGCAACAGGGAAGATGAACCACCAATAATTCAGTGGCAAGCGTTGAGCATAAAAATCGAAACAGCTGCAAGCGCCGCATCGCTTGCCGCTATTTATTGTTGCTCGTATTTGTCTGTTAATTGCTGTTGCAGCGCAATAAAAATGCCCAACCCGAAACTCACACACACATGCAATCACACACACGCAGTCTGAGTGAGGTAGAGATTTCTCTGTTATTAAGAGAGTAATTGTCACGCGCATTTCAATTAAATGAATTTTAAAGCTTATGTAATTGTTCGCATCGACATCGTTTAAGCCCTGCAGCTTTGTGAGCATCGACTACAACAACAACAACAACGAGATCTACAATTGCTCAAAATGTCTAATTAATCGAATTCTAGAGACGAGGAGTGTGTGCACTTTGCGTTCGTTGTTCTCCTTTGCCCAAATTGCGCTTTTAATTAAAAGTGGAGGAAAAAATCGCTCAGGGTTTTTGGCTTTGCATTTTCGCTTTCACTTTGTAAGTTGTGCTCCAATCACTGCATGCAGCAGTATCGCATCGCTCAATACCAGAAAATAGCTGTTGCCCCATGAAATCTAATCCAAAGTACAACTAGAGGATGAGTTATGTTATCAGACCTACACATATCTAACTAGCTTTTTATTTCGTACTTTAATGATGGAACTAAAACACTTACAGTTTATTTTTCATATTATAATTTGGTCCATTTAAATTCAAGTAGAACTCTCATTAAGGAGAAATATCATTGAGAATAATAATTTCCACACTTGTTAACAATAGTTCCTTGAGTTTACATATTACGGGAAAGACTCTGCTACTTTATAATCTGCGACGCTGCATCCCAGCTCCTTGAGATTTATACTCTGTCCACTGTAAAGTGGAACGGATGGGTATATATAGTATTAAAATATTGTTATATATTATATATCATAAATTATATATGTTAAAGTACATTCATAGGTTTACATAGTATATACATAGTTTTATAAACTATATAGAAAAAGTAAACATTATTTATTTTATACAAGGTTGTCTATATTCGACTGACATATCTGGCAATCTCACAAAACTGCCCATATTTGACGGTCTTCGGGATTTATTTTTTAATAATACATATATCTCTCAAATGGCTGCCTTGATCCAGTACGGCGTATTTAACCCTGGATATAATATACATAGTATTCTATACAAAATATTACTATGTATATATTGCTATATCTCTCTCTTTTATTGTGTAAGCTCAGAGATCTACAAATTTGCATATGATACATTTTATAATTTTCGTTCAATGATACGTGCTAAATTTTTAGCTGGTCATACCCGAAATCTTATTTTGCTAAACATCCATAGTTCATTTCGATATTTACGTATTTAAGTGCTTGTGTGTTGATTCTGTTTAGCAGCTATAGACCATTAAACTTACAGTTAATACTATTAAATATTATAATTAGGACGAATATTATTGTGAGCTTTGCCAGCAGTAGGAGGCAACAAATTCAGAATATTCAATGGGATTCATTGGCACAAACCGAGTCGAGCGTCAATTCAGGTCTGGATCTAGTTTGCTTGTGCATAGATATATACATTATATGTATATATGTATACATATGTATGTATGCATATATTTGCATGTGTATGTGCTTTCATTTCTATTTGCTTTGCCGTCTGGCACCTTCACAGAAATTGCAGCTCGTCTAGTGCTTGTTGCTGTTGCTGCTGTGGCTAGTGTTTCTTGCTTTGAGCTTTTTAAATACGATATAAATGCATCGTCAGACGACAGCCCCAAATCTCGTTCGATTGTGTAAATATTTGGCTGCACACTGGACAATCAACAAATTTGCATCGGTTTTTCATTGGCTGCGGCGAGTTGTTGATTTTCGTTGAATGCCCTGGCAACCGAGCCGCAAAAATGTCTGTGCAGCTCAACTGCCGATTGTCATTCAACAATTTTGGTTTGGCTCTTGAATAAAGAGACATACATGAATCAATTTTCCTAATGGGCAGAAATTAATAAACAATCCCTCGATGCTCGGCTCACTCAGCTGTGCCCATACCATGTGATTCGATGTGGTTTGCAAAGTTCTCAACGTGAAATAAGTTTCAATTTAAATTCCAGCTGTGGCATTTATTTACCTACGAATATAACTATTGACACGCCGTCTATGAGAGCTGAAATTTAATTTTAAGAGTGCAATATTGACAATATGTGGCTTAAAAGTCATGCTTGGCCACTGCTGATTGGCCTCAAGTTTAGCAATTGTTTGGTAAGTGCCTCAAAAGCGAATCTCTGATGGGCAGCACAACAAGCTTCCGGTGGGATAATTGTAAAAGGTAAATATAAATTAGACTTGCTGATTGATACAGGCAAATGAAATTTTAAATCAATTTTGTTGTACGTACATATATATTTATTCCTTGACCTACGGCAATATCCGCCTCAATGCATTCGGGTGGCAGGCGTTAGAAAATCCTTGAATATCCTGAGCTGTCAATCGCATCGTGTAAGACTTTCGCTCCCAAGTCTCTGTGGCTCTGCTGCGTGGCGCGTCAGACACAGCTGCTGGCTCTGACCTTAGAGAAATGCCATAACTTAAACTGGGGCGTGGTTCCCGCCACCATCTTCTCCCCCTCGTCTGTGTATCCGTGTGTGCAGGGCATTATGCAATGCTGCCAAGCAACCATTTTTCAAAAATTCAATTGTAAATGTGATTCAATTTGTGTGATCAGCGACGCCAATGTCGATAGCGACGTCGACGTCGGCATTGACAGCCCCTAGGGCCAGGCGGGGTGCACATATCAGGCGTCAAAACTTTGAAGCTCTAACAGCGTTACGAAGCATTTTGTTGTAACATTAACTTATGGCTGGGCCCTGGAGGCAATGGCGGATGTTGCTTTTGATTAAAGCTGAGCATATTTTCACACTGCCAGCATCCAGTGGCAGCCAGAAGATGGACAAATAATTACGCTAATTACAAGTGTCAGACTTATTAAAATACTGTTGAAACTGGGGCCAGAGGATCCGACCACAGCTCTGGGCACATCAATCACTGGAACTGTGCGATTTCTCGCTGAATAAATCATAAAAAAACTCAGCTAAACTGGAACAACAAAAGGCTCCAGGCGTTGTCCCCACTGCGGTTGCCGGGCGTTTAGTTTAGTGTATGTGTGTGGGTGTAGATGTGTGTATGTGTGTGGGTTTATATATCTGTCATGTTTGCCCTGGTGTCTGTCATTGTTGGTGGTTTTTGTGGTTGCTGGCAGTGGTCGAGGCTTTTAGCGATTTACCTCTCTTTACCTACACACAGCCTATAAACTAACGGATGTGGGCGTGGCAGTTGCGTGAGAAGCCTACCGGAATGCGTCTAACCGCAGCTGGCCAAGAGCCTGAGGTGTGAGCGCAGGTGAGGCAGAGAGGTGAGCAGTGCTGCATGTGTTGGAGCGTAGTTCGAGTTACTGTGTGTTTCTGTGTGTGTCTCTTTCATTATAAGCTCAACGGCACTTAACACACACTTTAAGCGGCTTTGGATTTGCTGCTGTCGCCTCAGAGCTCAGTTGACACTGCTCCCGTTGACCATTCAGAGGTAATTCCCGAATGCGTTGAGCTGCCTGGCATGGCATTGGAACAAGCCCGAATTACTCAAATCCACTTGGACAATTGCCAAAGCCGATTGGCTGTTGGCTCGGGCCCTGGCACCGGCACCGGCACCGGCATTGCCACTGGCAACGGCACTCGCACTATGCAATTATTGCACTCTTAATTTGCATCTCGAGTCATTTAAAATAATTGTGACAGTTTTTGTTGACTGCCGCAAGTCGAGAGATGGCTGCCAAGCCCCCGACAGCCAACAAGTTGCCGAACTCTGTGAACAGCGATTACCGAGAGAGAAAAAAACAGTCTAATTGCGACTTTGGCAGCAGTTTGCATCAAGATAAGTATTGAGTGCTCCATTTGACGATTGTATTTAAAGCAAGTAAGAAAACTCTAGTCGTGGAGTTCCATTTCCAGATACCCTAAAATCCTGACCGATCAGGGTTTTTATATATACACAGTTATGTACTTCTTAAAGCAGAAAGGAAATTTTCTTAAAAAAGTAAAAAATGAAAAGTTGGAGCCGAGACAGAAGGTGGACCACTCTAGCATTCTTTCAATGTTTTAAGAGTAAAACAAGTAAGAAGGCTCCAGTCGAGACTGTTCGACTGGGAGATACCCTGAACCCTCCATGCTGATATTCTACATTCTGCACTTCTTTTATGCACATATGCATACACACGCATCCACACACACGTATGTATATCACGCGCTCTGTTGACTGCGCAGTAAGCAACGACAGCGCTGGGGCTGCGCTGCAGTGCTGACAATATTATGAGAATGTGTTGAATAATTTCTTTTGTAGAGGACAATCTTAATGAATGAGAGGGTAACCATATGGTTAATATGTATGTACATTCCAAAGCCCAGTCTCTAGTAATTGAAATGAATTTTTAACGAATTGAGGGCGAAGGGGGCGTGGCATCCAAAATCTGTAAATTACAAAACCGTGTATCTATTAAGTTTATATATAACGCAAATTTGAAAAACAAAGTCGATTTTTCGATTCTTTTCAATAAGAAGTTATCGAAAAAATTAGATAAACTTGCCTCGGTATACACGAGTATGCATACCAAATTTTAGCTCTCTAGCTCTTATATCTTCTGAGATACGGAAGGCGGTCCGGGGATGGGATCTGCGGGGATGTGGTCTGTGGGGTCTGCGATGATTCCTTCTGCCTGTTACATACTTTTCACAAAACCATTATACCCTGATTTCCCATTTTCTATGGGGTCAGGGTATGAAAAATAAAAACAATGGGAATAATGACACCCAGCATTTTCAACATCATCAAATACCACACTACTTCTCTGCTAGAGAGCTATTCAGAAAACCTAAACTGACGTAGCGATTGAGACAATTATGATTCATTGAATAAGCATTTCATTTGTGCCCATTGAACAAACGCGTGTATAATATATACTAAGGATTATTTTCAGAAATTCCAAAATTCCGAAATCTTGGATCTAATATTATAGCTGAATTTTGATCTAATTTAAATTCCAACCATTAAATCAATTAACAGCAAACAATGAAATAAATAAAGAAGCGTTTATAGGAGCCTCTTGATGCCTGTTAGGAAGTCCTTCATACCCAAATTTCCCCTTCTCTCGATGGATTCAATGCAATAGCTACTTTGGCAGCTGTTTGAGCTTTGAATGCTCATATTTCACAATTAAATGTTTATTTGAAAACTTTAATTAAAATGATGCAAGGCCTTAGTTTCAGATATAAACAAAGCAAATAATTGTGCATTCCACAAATGCCAGTTAAATTGTGAGGCGAATCCAATAAGCCAGAGCGTCTTTGGGAGCGATAAGCACATAGCTCTTGCATTGTCTAATTTTCATTGTCCAGTATTTTGCACATTGATATCCATCAAAGAAAACCACATTCAATTATAAATTGCACAATGCTGAATTGGATTTTCCAATTAGATAAGCACCCATCGCACGCGTCTCCGAAGTGCAGTGATTTAAACAGATTCAATGCGGCGCCCCCTTCCCCTGATCCTGGTGTATTTAACATGCGTGGACGCGCTATCTGCCTAATTGCATTAGCCGACTCCGTTCTGGCTATGGCTCGGCATAAGCGCATTATAACGCCTCATAAAGCGAGTCAACCCAGCCCCAAGTACCTTCGTGCGAGCCATCGCGATTTGTGAGCCCGTCCAATCAGACAATTACATATTGCAATTACACGGGCGCCGCAATGGAGCGAAATAAATTATGTGTTTGTGTAGGTGTGTGATTGAGTGTGTGTGTGTGTGTATGTGTGTGAGTGTGGGTGCTGCAGCTGGAGCTGGAGAGCCGCACTTGAAATGTTACCAAGCAACAGAGCTACACGCGACGCCTGAGCCACATGAGATGAATTAATTGTGGGGCATGCGCCCGAAAACTGTGACCCCAGCCAGTTGGGGAAAATCAATAGGCTGAAGGAAGGGAGGGGACGGGCGGACTGGGGGTCAGCTTATTAATTGGATGGTGTTACACCGAAAAGGCTGCAAATACTTTCACGCTCGTTTCAAGGCGGCTGCGAAGAATAAGGATATTTGCCTTTACCTTGCGCCACTGCCACGTGCTCAGCAGTCATCGACGTAGTCCTAATGGCGCCACAGCACGCAAGCTCAATGCTCAGAGCTCAGAGCGCAGAGCTCGCAGCTTACAGCTCAGAGGTAGGCAAACAAGGACGTTGAAGTACTGGGCACAGGGCATTGGGTATGGGGTTTGGGACGTGGCCAGAGACAAGCATCTTGAGGTCTTTACTTTGCCTTTGGCAGGATTAGCCCAGCACACACACACACACAATCACACACATACACACGCAGTCGATGTTTGTGTTGCTGTCTGCTATTTAACTTTTCAGCTTGGCCGTGTGCTCGATTTATGCTGGTCGCTGATTTCGCCGGCGGTCAAGGCTGGCAATACGGCAATACTACCTGGTCATCACTAGGGGCCACTGGGTCCCAGCTCCAGTTGCCAGTTGCCAGTTGCCAGTGCCCCATGGTAGCTGCTTGTAAATTTATGCCCATAAAAAGGCATAAAAAGGAAGCGGAAAATGTGTTGTGTAAAAAGGACGACGTTGAAAATAAAATCAACAATAAATTTTGCATGCAGCTACATTACGAAACAATAGCAAACCGTCTGCTCCTCAACCTGCTCCCGCCACCCTCATATGCCCACGACCTTCCTCCCTACACCCTCTCACTGTGTGGGCGTACAAACTGCAATTGGTATTTTTATTGCGTGCTCAACACGGCGAATGCGTAATACGAGTAAAAGGCTGCCAGGCAGGACATGCAGCCAGGCAGCAAGGCAGCCAGGCAGGCGGGCGGGAACACGGGTTTTATAGCCTCGTTTGACTTATGCGCCATAAAGTGCCATAAAATGAAATTAAATAAACGAAATGTAAAACTCATTTTTACATATTGATTGCAATTTCTATCAACAAATTTGACATGCCTAGCGGACACGGCAAGGACATCAAACGCAAAAAAAATAAATGAGGTGGCCCCAGAGAGCTTTTCAAGGCTGACCGAAAAATGGTTTCGCTCAACATACAAATCTAAAAATTACAAACAAAAACAAGTAAGAAGACTCTAGTCGAGGCTGCTCGATTAGGAGATACCCTGAACCCTCTAATCTGATGTTCTAATCACTCTGCACTTCTTTTCGGCACACATACATACACATGCACGTATTAAAACGCGCTCTACTAACTGTTCAGTAAGCAGCGACTGCGCTTGAGCTGCGCTGCAGTGTGGGCAACATTATAAGAATTTATTTGTTGGATAATTAATTCCAAAGTACAAGCCTCTAGTACTTGAAATACGCCTTTTACAAAGGTGAGAGTGAGGGGGTGGATATAGGGGTGGGGGGTAAATTACAACAAAAATCGAAATTATATCAAATACATATAAGTCTACATTTAAAATTTGAAAGCTCTAACTCTAAAGGTGTAGGAGATATAATTAAATAACTAGCTTTCGATAAGGTTTTTGATCGATAATAAAATATCGACAGTAGTTATCGATATATAGAGAAAAACTTGATATGCGCGTGATATACACGGACCTAGGGAAAAAGTTTCAAGTCTCTAGCTCTTATATCTTCTGAGATTGACGCGTTCAAACATACGGACAGACGGACAGACGGACGCACGGACAGACGGACAGTGCTAAATCAACTCAGCTCGTCGCCCTGATCAAGAATATATATACTTTGTGGGGTCTGCCACGCCTCCTTCTTCCTGTTACATACTTTTAACAAAACCATTATGCCCTGATTTCCCATTTTCAATGGGCTCAGGGTATAAAAAAAAGGAAACACAAAATTATTGCCCATAAATGTATTTTTCATACTTTGCGTCCTTTGATGACAAAAAAGCAATTTTTTCTTGTCAGTTGGAAAATGACTTTATTACAGATATCTATAGGAACTCTATTAAATTGGTAGGTGACTTTTCGTTTTTATCCTACAATGATAAGCTGCATTGTAATCGCCCGACCTGATCATCATAGCAATTCATTGATCATAATATCCAAGGACATGCCGTGGAGAAGGCTTCAATTTCAGCGTGACTTCACTTGATAATTGGGTATGTCAATGCCATGAAATGGAAAGGGTATTTAAAAAAGTAATGAGAATGACGATTCAATATGTTTAAAAATACTCGGCTATATAGTTTATTAGAAAAAACCATAGTAGAAAACATGATTTATTATTTAGTGTGATATTCAAAAAAATTAAAATTAACCGATATCATAGCCTCAAGTCATTATTTAGTTTTTGATTGAGATTTTACATATAGCTATTTAATGTATTCTTTTTATATTTGCCTATGAAAAGTATATTAAATTTTAATTTGCTTGAAGCAAAAAATGTTCCTTTAAAAAAAGAGTTCATGCGCTGTTAATTTAAGTCGCGTTACGTATTTATGCTGCGTACCGTGCGCCAGGAGGCGGGTCGATTACGTGAGGGACATCAAAGCAACCGAGAGCCGCGCCCACTTTTTACGCTCGAGGCAACGCGGAGGCCTTGATGAAGAGTGCCATGGCATGGTTGGTGCCCTTCATAGAGGATGGAGTCTGGCCTTACGTGTGGCTTAACCAATGTCACATTTGTTGATTAAGGCTGCGTCTACGAGGCACAGAGCACACGCTTTTGTCATCATTAATCAACTGACGTCGTGCCTATCGACAAAGCCAAAGCCAAGCCCAAAGCCAAAGCCAAAGCCAAAGCAAGCGACGATGTAAATGTAAATGTGAGTGAATGGAGGAGCAAAGTTTACTGAAGCTGCACCTGATGTACATAACTCCAGTGATGTGTCTATGCCAACTGCCATTGGCATTGCCGTCGCCTAAGAAATGGCAGAGACTCAACACTTTGACACATTATTTTGCAGGTCTGTGCACAGCTGAGTCTAAATCAAAGTGATCCGGAAATAAACAAACAAAAAGCGCAAACTATTAAAAGTTGATGAAGATGCAGATATCCTATAACTAGCCGAGACTGATCAGTTGATTCCCATGAACGAAATAGATAAAAAGGTAAAGAATGTGAGGACAATGCGCAGATCGTGAAAAATCTCAGGGTTATTTGGCATATAAGTATATTCAACTCCGTAAAGCACTTGCAATTTGAACAGGGTATAGAAACTTTGAGCTTTGAATCGAACATGGCAGACAAGGCAGACGTGAGCGACTGGCAGCTACTGCTGGCTGGACACTGGAGTAACGCCTTCGTAATCTGCCACAAAGCATGCCAAATCAAATACAAATACAAATACAAATGCACACGACGCACAATTTGAGGAGCAGTGTGGCACAAAATGTAACAACAATTACATAAACTTAATAACTTGATAGCCAAAGATAAACTCGAAGGGCAGGCAGCAGAGCCAAAGAGCTAAAGAGCTGCCAAATGCCCATGGGTCCTGTCGGCTGTCGACATGATGTGAGACTGCCTGGCGTGTGATTCAGTTTACAATTTGGGAGGGGGCCTTTCGGGAGTCGGCTAGCATTGCTTTTGCTTTTGCTTTGGCCTGGGCCTCGGCCTCGGTGTGGAAGGACCGGTTCACACAGTTTTATGGCCGCAAACAATTTTGCAACGTTTCGTAAACTTTTCAATGAAAATAGCCACAAACTTGAGGGCGTGAGCTCTGTCAATTCAGCCCAGATGTTACCAATGTTGATGTTGCTGTTGTTGTTTTTACTGCTGTTGCTCTAGCAAAAACATTTCACTTATTACACTTTCAGCTGTAAGCGAGCAAAAGCCCCAAGACAAAGAGGTCCCTCGCCAGACTCGTTTTATTGGCTCACGAGTTGCAGTTGGAGGGATCCGAGGGAGCGATGAATACTGCAAAGTAAGTGTAACAAATCGCACTCAACAAACAACGAGTCAATTTATTAGAGGTCCTGAAATTCAATAAATATATACTTGCTCAAGTGTCTAATAGGCTCTACTAGACCGCTCTCGTCTACATTTGTCCACATATACAGACCTAAATCTGAGCAAGTTTTTCTACAAAAATATGCCGACAATATGCGAAGAGTAAAAACAGAAGCACTCCACATGCAAATGCACTGAAATGAATGCTTTAGAACTTTTGTTAACAGGGCTCTCTGTATAGGAAAGTAGGAAAACTTTATAGTTTGTGCGGCTTGGCTGCATATCCATGCATTAGGAGCCTATACACAAGTGCTGTATAATTTAATCACAACGAGCTGCAGTGTTCTAAATAAGTGTACATGACTAAAACATACCCCGTCTTAGGAAGGCTCTTCTGCTGCGCTTAATGTCTATGAAAAGAAATTAAATCACAATTGAATCGAATTTCGGAAGAGCAAGTTTGATGTAGTTGCTTTAATCTGTAATCAGACAGACAACAGACAATTTCCATTTCACAGGACAACTCGCTCATCAGTAGTTTGTAAACCTGTTCAGCATTTAATAATACTAATATATTATTAAGTACTATCAGCAAGTAAATCATGCTTGCAGACAACTCGAAACTCTATAAGCCAATTAGCTTTCAATGAAAAACAATTTTAATTCTGTGTTGCCAATAGTCATCATATATGTATGTATAAATGCAATTCGAGAGTGCTCATGAGATATTTCATATACAGCCAATTTCTAGCAGATACAGCAGGCAAACTCTCCAACTTCCTATTATACTCATATATGCATACACAAACTGTGCACAATGCTGCAGTTTTATTATTCTTTTTTTGCTTTGCTTCACATAGTTGGAAATTCATTGTTGTATATCTTTTGGCCTTTGCTAAGCGATCTGAATAAAATTTTCAAGTCAAAATTGTATACAAGCTGAAACTGTTGTATTGTTTTGTTAGGCAAAACGTAGCTCTGATAAATTGATATATTCCGAAATGGTGTATTTGATTCTCTCTCTCGAAACAATTTCAAACAAATGTGAACAGTGTGATTTGAAAAGAATATTATTTTCTATTTTAAATTTTAATTATTGTATATTTTATTTGTATATATGACTGAATTTGTGTACGATAGTGCGTTTTCTGAGCAAGTCAGTGTGGAAATCCTCATACCACAGCTCACACCTATCTGTTACCTATTTTAATTTTACTTGAATACATTGAGAACAAATCAAAGCGATGGTCACAATTTATGTTTTGCCCCAAAGATACGTGCAACAGTAGTCAGCAAAGAGAATTTAATTGCAATTTGTATATATTTTTCATGCAAAACTATTTGAGTTTTTCTCAGTTAGCCCACACAAATCTAAATGGGCCAAGGGCTAGAACACCCAACAATTCCACAGACATTTATGCTCGCCCCGAAAACTCATCCTGCGGCAGACAAAAATGTGTTGTTCGAAATATTACGTATACGCCACATGTTAACCGAATGTAAGACAAAGCGGGCGCAGGCAACAAAAACATTTGCAAACTAATTTAGAAACTATTTGGCAGCCACAGAACTATACGGCCCAAAACTGTGGCACTTCAACGCACAATTCAACGGCGTGGGCCCAAGATAATCATTTACAACAATGGAAGAAGAGCATTGTGGCGATAACATATGGGAGAGACAGACAGTGCCCTGTCAGGCACGCAAAAACAAATCCGTTTTCCCCTTCGAAAAATAAAAGCAAAAAAAAGGAGAGAAAAATACCCTCATACATGCACACACACAGGCAGAATAACTTTTGCGTGATGCCCTTTGTGGCCATAATTTATAGACTATCTGCCAAAATATTCCAGCTGAGCCATAAAGATTCAATTTCACAAGCAATTTATATAGCCGAGCATGCACCCCTTTAGCAGCAGACCACAGAGCTCGTATAAACAATTTATATACCCACAGAGAGATGTGGGCGTGGCCCGCCAAGACAGCGGCTCCAGCTGTACAAATGAGCAGCGTGCTCCAACCACAATCTCTTATTTATATGCCTTAATTATGAATACATGCTATCGAAATGGTTCAAGTATATATGTATGTATGTGTAAATAAATAGAAATTGGCCCTCTAAGTGCAAGAGCAATCTCTGTCTCTGGCTCTCTGCGCTGCATTTGAATTTTATCACTCAATTAGCATTACAGAGCTGGGTGAAAATTGAATTAAAATAATTATAAATTCTGGCCTGCAGGCTGAGACAGACTGCCAGCCAGACAAACAATCCACGTGCAAAACTTTAATTAAATAATATTTTATATTTGCTGCCGCTGCCGCTGCCACTGCAACTGCCTTACCGAGCTTTATGCACATAACTTCTGCATAAGTTCTGCGCTGCTACCCCACCTCATTTTGCCCCTGCCTGGCGTTAGATGAGCGTTGGGACTTTGCGTGTGTATGAGCGGGCATAGCAGTGGCATTAAAAAAGTTTTAATTTGTTGACTTAACCGCAGTTACAGTTACAACGCTGCTGCTGCTGGTATTGGAGCTGCAGTTGCTGCTGCTGCTGCTGTTGCTCCTGTCCGGTCATAACTTTGCTTTACGCAACTTAACATGCATATCTCGTCGTTGGCAACCCTTGGGAGCTGCTCTGTTTCTCGCTTATCGTTCACTGCACACGCAGCTGCAGCACTTTGCATGCAAGCCCCGCGCCCCATTGCCCACCCACTCCCGGGCTGTTGCCTCCTCTGCTTAGCAATAAATATGCAGCTTAAAATGGCGGCTTTCGACTAGCGGGTTTCGGATTTCGGCTTTCGGTTTACGTAGCGTATGATTGATGCCGCGCGGGTCATGCAGCAGCCTCTGCCCGTCAGTGACCATTACGCAACATTCTGTGGAAACAGGTAAACATACAGCCAGCCGACCAGCCAACCTAAAACTCATTAGTGGACGAGGCTAGATACTCAATAATGAAGAGCTGTAAATAGCATAAAAAGAAATTGACATTTGGAAAATGCCCTATTTAATATATATTAATATTATGCAAATGATATATATCATAACAATCTCTGGCTGACATTTGCCACCGCATAGAGAAGTCAGCTATTATGCATAATTCATAATCAAACGCCAGGTGCGCCGAGCCTGCTTAACACATTTGCATTAAATTTGTTTCATTCAAATGAACGATTCAAACAATATATGTCAGAGCTGTCGCTGTCATAATTATAATATATTAAAACTATATTTTGCCACGGAGCATATATTCATTCCTTAATAATGAACACTGATTTCTGCTCGTGTATATTCATAAAAATCGATGTGCCATTGACAGCGGCCGTGGCAGATGAAAAACGAGCAGTGCTAAAAAAATGTGTGAGTGGAATAAAAAATGTGTAGAGTGAGCGGATGGGAAACAGCTCTGGAACGATGTGAAAAAACGAAACGCCAACAATTTTTACGCTCTAATCAATCTAAATCGAACTTTTTGCCCAAAGCGCTTGCCAGAAGTCGCTCACTCGTCACTTATGCTAAATTAACAAAAAGCAGAGAGATCAAAAAGAGTTATATATGTATGTATATAGATGGATACGGATATATATACCGATGTATGCAAGGCAAGCAGGAACTGAGCGAGCGCGCTATGCAAATTGATACGTCACATTCTGACTGGCAAACCCAAAAAATCAACAAAAGTTGCGAATGGTCGCTGCAATTCTTTTTATATGTATATACGTATATATTTTACATTTGTTTGATCCTTGCACTATTTGCCATTCAGTTCGCTTTTCGTTGTTTTTTCTTCTTTCTTTCATTCATTTTTATGCGCTACTTAGCCGCACAGACAGAAATTTACATTGTGGTGCAGTGGCAGCGGCTACGTGCTGCAGCGATAGCTCTGATTCGCTCTGGGCTAACGATAGGTTGCTTCTCCCGCTGCCTTCTCGAACTCATTTGCGTGAAACGCCCTGGAGGATTGGGCAGATATTTGCGTGTTTAATGCATTTCTGTGAGCTTATCTTCCATATTGACATGTGGCTGTCTACCCCAGCCGTAATATCAGTTTAATTGATGAAAATATCTTGGGACCCGGATGCACTGCACTGGCTTCGTCCTGCCTGGCTGGGACGCATGTGAAATAAAAGGTAGGGCATTTGGTTACAGCGTTCATTAGGTGGCTGCCGTCGCTGTTGGGGCAGCAACAATGTTGCGCCAAATGAATGGACGAACGACTAAATGAATGAATGAGCAACTGAATGAGTGATGGCATGAATACACAAGAGCATTCCTCTTGCTACGATGGGCGGACGACAATGTTTTCGCCATTCGCAACAAAACGTGCTCTTGATAATGCTATGCAGGTGCATAGCTAGCCGATTACCAGACCAGACTAGCAGACTAGCTGACTAGCTGACTAGCAGAAAATCCCGCCACGCCCCCCGACCCTGTTCAGCATCACGTGCTGCCATTTGCAGCACTGTCATTTCGAATTGGCTAATCAGTCAAAAAAGAAAAAGTCCCTGAATTCATCTCTCTCCCTCTCTCTCTCTCTCCCTTTTTCCTCTTTGTCTCTCTCTGACTACAATTTCGAATTTTTGAATCTGCTCGGTACAGTTTTCATTCGTTTAATTGTCTCGATTCTCTCCCAGGGGCATCAGGTGTGATTACTTACATCCAGGTACATGAGAGCTTTTCCCCTATCACTGCTTTCCACTTAGGCAA
This sequence comes from Drosophila arizonae, assembly GCF_054131065.1. Lineage (NCBI taxonomy): Eukaryota > Metazoa > Arthropoda > Insecta > Diptera > Drosophilidae > Drosophila > Drosophila arizonae. Next base: position 23,167,016 of record NC_142924.1, on the reverse strand, counting down.
CAAAAACACTTACGCAGCTTGCAACATCCTTTAATGAGTTTTGTTTCGCAACTGGAATTCAGTTAATATGCACTTTAAGTGCCCAGGCGATTGCGCCTCACAGTTTAACCAAATGAGTTGCGTACCTCATCCATACGCACTCCCACACATACACATACACAGACACGTGCACGCGTATAAGTGTGCATCTAGTATCTAGCACACACATTGGTAAAGTTGAGAGAGCTTATCTTTTATTGCCCGGCTTTCATTGGGCTTTGCCTGGTAACTACGAATGCTAAAGAGCGCCCAGCACGTATATGTGGGTGCACGTGTGTGTGTGTCTGTTTACCACAAGTTTAACTAACACTAGCTAAACAAGTTGTTGTTGCAATTTCAAGTTGTTGCTGCTGCTGATGGCAGCACAACACTGACATAATGCAGCCTGGTTTGAAACTAATTAAATAGCATTATAGCAACCGCACACGCACACGCACACGCACACGCACATACACACACGCACACACACATACGCACACACACATACTTGGCAACACACGGCACTAATTATGGCAATCAACATGCTTGGCCCGCGCTCGACTTGGCCTATTCCGAAGAATTTCCTGTTCAATGCTTCAATAAAAGATGCCATCAATGTGCAAATTAGTCCACTGATGGCTAATCAGCTACAGAGAGGCGTGCCACGCCCAGACACGCTTGCCGACAACTGTGTGTGTGAGCGAGTGTGAGAGTGTAAGCGGCACGTAATCCGATTAATAAACCGATTAGTACTCTGTGATTAACAATATTTTCCAGCATTAGCTTTAATTAAAGCAGCTCGCAGAACAATTTCCCAGCTTCTCACCTTCAAGCAGCAGTTGGCCAGTTCGAGTTAATAAATAGCTTTTATTGAGCAAAGTATTTCTATAGATGATTGTCATTCGGTAATCAATTGGGGAAATGAGAATGCTTTACAGTCTGAGCTGGCTGTTTGGATGTATTTACCCCGAATACCCTATTGTCTAGATAACAATAATAATAATATAAAAGAAAATCAGCATAATTAATTGAGTAAATTTCCATTATTTCTATTATCGAGAAAAGTTCCTTAGGGTCTTACAATCTTGACCTATTTGAATCCAGAGAATTTAGATTAGAATTGTTATTTATAATTAGCAAAGATTTCTATGAACTTGATTGACAATACTTCAATGTAATTTAAAGCAATGTCTGATTTTTCTGGCAGCGTTATGGCCACGGAGCAGACCCAGGAGCAAAGTGAGCCAGGCCAAGGCAAAGACCCTTGGCAGTTGCCACTGTGCTGCGCTGGTATAATTTAAACTTTGAGCGCAACTAGCGACAGTTTTTTAATTAAAATACCAAAAACAAAGAGGCTACAAGCTAAGCACTACTTCATCCACAGCTTCCCACTCTACATACCATTTCAGCGCGAGATAACGCGGAAAACTTGGCGAAAAGTTTGAAAACACCTGAGCGACAAGCTGAGTGAGCGGCAAGTGCAGCCGAGCACTGGGAAGCGCTTCTGTTAAATTATTATGAAGCACTTAAGCTAGCTACAAAACGATCCACTTTTGTCGCCCTTCACCTGCCCCGCCCACATCACCGCCCACAACACCGCCCACAGCTTGCATTAAAACTGAGTTATAGTAGTTGCAAATAGACAAATGAAAAGGAAAACAAAGCACAGATCAATAGAAAACTCAGTCCATAGAGCGAGCGTCGCACAAGGACGAAAGCAGCCGAAGGAGTGCACAGAGCATCCTTGCCAAAGAGCCCCGCTCAGGCCATTTAACCCTCTAATGCTGTTTTCTTAACTATTGGAGGAAAATAATTGGAACAATTTTTTTTTAAGTAAATTTAGGCTTCTAAACTCAAAAATGAACTCAGAAAAAATATAGAAGTTTTTGTTTAGCCGTCAGGTGCAAAAAAGGTAATAAGTGTCTCAAGACACTCTTGGGCATCTAAGAGTAAAAAAAAAACGTATTTAATAGAAATGTTAATTTTTATTATTCATATGATATGTTTTAAAACAATTTTTTGTTGATGTGCAGCATAGATGTAAATTACATTTTTCACAAATGCATTGCGTTTGTGATGATTTGCAGAGCTTGCACCGTCTCTTATTGTCCCGATCCAACCAATTTGGGAAGTGGTTGACTTGGTCAAAACGTAATTCCGCTATTGGGTGTAAAGTTTTTTTTTCCAAGTTTAAGCTCAAGCTGTGATGGTCGGGCCCGTGGGGATTGTGAAAAAGGTGACCGATCTGTTCGCAAAGATGGTGACTGCATCTGGTCTTGTAGAGATACGGTACTGACTGGACGACCTGCGTGGGCTTTATTTCTAAAAGCCACCAATCCTTCAGCGATTAACTCGCGAAAATCGGGAAGTTCCATCAATTTGTCACTGATTTCGTTTTGTTTTTGAATTCGCCTATAAAGAATATAAGCATTTGTTGCTGCCATATCAATACAATGATAAAAAATTCGAGTAGCAGCATCTTTGGTTTTAGCTTTGATGTGATAACGGCCCATAAGTCCATCCATAAGATCAACGCCGCCCATATGTGAGTTATATTCCCGAATTATTTGCGGACAGTCAATTTCAATATGTTGCTTTTTCTTCTTGTCATAACGGTCAATCTTAAGTGTTCTTTCACTTAAACTTTCCGTAGCAAACGGTTTAACACCTACGTAAGTTGACAATAAGCGAACGGCCTTGTTATCCTTCCAAAGTACATTACTGACTTCTACCCCGTATGACGTGCCTACGAACTCAGTCGAAAACCCTCTCGGCTTTTTGTTAATGATTGTATCGTCAGGTAGCCACGCATGTTATACCTTTAATAGTTGGTAGTGGCGATCGTTGTCTTTTCAGGGATTTCCTAATAGGCTCAGACTGACCATTATCAGGCACATTCTCTTCATCATTACAAGCAAATGATATTGTGCTAATATCCTCCACAGCAGCTATTAGAGTTTCTGCCACATTTAAGTCATCTTCCTCGTCGTCACTTGACTCGGATAACTCTGCATCGGAAGGGACATTCTCAAACAATTCCAACAACTGTTCATCAGTTAAATCGGATAATTTGAATCGTACCCGGTTTGCCATCTTTATATGGTTAATATGTCAGTTTCTAGTAAAACAATCCATATAATGAATAAGTGTACACACAAAATTGCAAGCAGTTGTGAAATAGCTGCTGGTAAAAAAAGTTGCTTGCAGCCCCAAAAGTGTCTCAAGACACTTATCACTGTTTTTAAGCTACAACGCACATTTTTTATTTATTTTTATTTTTGTAAACTAGTTTTAATTGTAAATAAACATACCTTCCAATAAAAAATTATTTTAAATGGATTGCTTTCACAGATTTTGTAAAATAATTGTTGCACAACAGCACATGCAGCAGATCAATTTACACGCGCGAAAAAACATATGTTTTGTGTTTATGAAAATAAAAAGTACCGTTTAAAGCACTGGAGAGCTTTTAAAGCTTTTTTCTCAGTAAATTTGAATGTTTTATTAACGATCAAGCAATATTTGAAAGACAAAAAAGCTTCCTTTTTTTTTTAAATTTAAAAATAAAATAAGTGTCTCAAGACACTTATGAGCGTTAGAGGGTTAACCAATATCCAATTTGTATGCCCAAACTTATTTGCATAGTACACCTGACAACGGAGACTACAGGATGTTGGGTCAACGGGGTGAGTGGGCGACTGCAGGGGGCGGCTGCGTTTCTGTGCTCCCAATGAATATTTAAGCGTGGGCTAAAACGAAAACTAAATCTGCAGCTGAAGCTGAAGCCAGCGCTGATCCAGTCGCTGATGACGCTGCCCCTAAGGTACTAAAAGCAATTAATTTTTTTAAATTTCTACTCGAAGTGCACTTTCTCCGGCCACTCGAAGTGCATGTCTCAGCGTGCTGCTTGGCAACTGATTATGCGAAAATCTAAAAATAGCTGCAACATTTTTACTTAATTACTTATTGAGTGCTTTGGGGATGTACTTGCAGCTTATCTGAGAATTAGCTGTCTATTATTCATGGACTTACAACTGATTGTGGGGCTGTGCGCTATAATAATTGGCGTAGTTAGAGACAGCTCAGATTCTGGAAGCAGAAGAATTATGGATGGAGAGTCTTTAGCAGCTGATTGCATTGGCAGCTGCTATTTGCTCTAAGCTCGGCAACAATCACTCATTCAATTATCCGACAACAGTTGGCCCTGTTCACAAGCCAGCGCTGGCAAGGACTCCACTCTACTCCACTTATAAACGACACACCGTTCATCTTCCATTTGTATTTGGCCATATGACAAATTGCCGAGTCGTCTGGCTTGGCCAACGGCAGACAGCAGCAACGTGGACCAGGACGAGTCAGCAAATGGCAACTGCAACTCTAATAGCAACTGCATCTGCAGTTGCCACAGCAGCAGCAGCAGCAGGAGCAGGAGGAGCACCAGAAACGGAAGTTGACTTCAATGCGTTTCAAAATGCTGTTAAATTATTTTAAAACGATGCAACTTGAATTTTTCCTCTACCTTCTTCTGCTACCCCTACACTTTATCACTCTCCCCATCTCTCTCTCTCTCTCTCTCAAACACGCTCAACACAATGGCGCCACTTGAGTGCTTGCAATTACCGTTAAGTGTGTGAGTGTCGAATCAGCTCTGCTGCAGCGGCAATCCCTTCATTTTTTTGGTAGGTGGAAACCCGTGTGAAGACTGAGGGAGATGAGGGGATGCTGCTTCTAGACGACATCAATGTATTTCAAATTGTTAGCAACAAATAGAGAATTTGCTGCTCGATTGAAATTCAACGCTGTCTGCAAATCTCTCAACAATCCTTGAAGCATTTAAATAAGTTTAAATTCTTTTCACAAAAAAACATATTTGTATAGAAATTTTGAATAAGCATTTAAATTATATTGCAAATATTGCTAAAAATCGTTGCTCGACATTTGATGTTTCTTTAAGGAAAGAAAATTGCTAAAAGCTGAACAAATATTTGCTTAACATTCATTTATTTATGTTCCTCTTGAGCTTGGCTTTATAAATTTTCATGAAGCTGAAATTTCCGCAATCATTTGTGGCTATAATTCAATGCCTAAAACGCAATTGTTTTACTGCATTGATAATGTGATAGCACACGCACAGCGCCAATATGATATGCAAATTCAATTGTTTAAATAATGCGCATAAATCTTTCCTTTCTCCACCTTTTTTTCACGACTTGTTTTCTTTTTTGTAGCTGGATGTAATTTGTACATTTAGAAGAAGAACGTGGCGAACAATATACCCTATATAAATATAGAAAGAGCGTAATAAAGCTGCAGCTATGTAATTGTGGTCATCGATTACAGATGCCTTAAATTGTTAAATATAATAATGTCTAGTATAGTCATCTAGTATCTTCATGTGAGTCCTTTCTTGATTTTTACATATCTTATAATTTCATCCATGAGAGGGTATTTGCTTATCGTGTTGCCTAGCCAAAACCTGCTTTTGTTCATGTTGCAATATATTATGTGGAGAAGTATTAAAATCAATTTGTTTTAATTAAATCACACATATAATTGGACAATCTATTCAGATAATACAATGGGCACAAAGATCTAAATTAAAAAAAATCTATTTAATTGTTGTAAATTTAACAACTTTAATTTACTCATTTAGCAAAAATTTAATCGAAATTATTTTTATAATAAATTAGCAATTTTTATGTCCTTTACTTTAACAGCGCTGTCAACTACATAAGAAAAGTTTTTACTATAAAATCAGAGTTACTCTACACATATATTTTTGAGTAGATTGATCCTATAATCTATCGACAGCAATAAACTATCGAATGACAAAAAATTATTAATATTATTAATATACATTACAGTACATAATATATGTGTCACATATGCACAATATTGTTTTCATAATTAAAATTACTAATATATTACAAAATAAATCAATACCTCCTGCATAATATAATTTCGATGTGTAGTATCCGGTTAAAACTTCTGACAATCTGAGAGAGTATCTTTGTATCCCCACTTCACTTGGCTTTTATTTCGTGTAGCTGCTTTCGTATTTTGGAAACTGCGAGACAACACCAATTTGCAGTGTCCAGCTGGAAGACGCTTTAACTCAGTACAAGACTGAGTGGCAGTTCACAAGCGCTTAAACCTAGTGTCACCGGCTAAGCCCTATGCACGCACACACACACACGCACACACACACACGCAGTGACGTGGACAGGAACGCACACTGATACACATAGAGCACACGGTGGACTGCAGAATAAATGAGCTCCGTAACATATACGACAGATTAGCAGAGACTGGGCCGCTGATGATGCGTATGTGCTTGTGGGGTGACTCCTTTGAGGAAGTCGGCTCGGTTGACGCTGGCAATGACAACAGCTTCGATGCATCGCATAGTCATGGATTACTGCATAATTTACAAGCAAACGCACGTATACAAATATTAAGAGTAACCTGTCTATCCGTCCGTCCGCCCGTCAGTCCGGTTGGTTGGACTGCTTGACGGCAACACAAAATGGAAATCATTTGCAAACGAACCACACAGCCTGGGGCGCTTGGCCCCAACTGCTGGGTGGAGGGTGGCCTGGTCATGGGCGGAGATGGGAGCTGGAAGGAGTGGCTAATCCTTGCGACGATGATAAACTGTGAAAGTCTGCAGCCGGATGGCTGTAAAAGTTGCTGGGCTAGACACAAAGCCGGAAAGTGCTTGAAAAAACGCTCTCATTTAATTTAATTTGCGCTCGCTTTTAATTAAAAGCGTACAATGCATCATTAAAAAATAGTTTGCGCCTGCTAATTTTTAGCTGGCGATTTGCATAATTCAATTAAAATTGAGCTATAAAATGGACGCACATTTGGGCTACAGTATCAAAGCGACGCCTCGCCTCCCCTTGCTCCGCCAGCCAACAGAAAAGGACTAGCCGGAGCACTGCCAGCACTGAGCTTCACTTTGACGACTCTCTGCTCGCTTAGCCATGCAAATTATGCAAGTGCTGCGCAGAGAAGAAGGCGGCTCACTGCCCGCTGGGCGACGAGCGATGGGAGATGAGAGATGGGAGATGGGCGGTGGGCGGTGGGTGGTGAGCAGCTGGAGGTGTGGCCGATTGTGGCAGTTGGCTTTGTTTGTTGAAGCTGCAAAAATAAACAAGCGCGAATGCTTTGAATATATACGACGAACAGATGCCCTGTACACACTGCCGACTAAATTCAATAAGGAACTGAATTTGCTTTAATTTATGAAAATTTGCCGTATTTAAGTGAGTTTTAAGACATGTCTTTATCTTATGTAGCTAAAAGAGTTAGATAAGAACTATATTTTGATAACCTGAATGCTAGCCAATATACCCCATTTAACCTAAAGTACAATGGCGCCGAATGAACAAATGACAACAGTTTTCATAAAGAGAGAGAGAGCGAGAGAGAGAGAGAGAGAGAGCGAGAGAGAGAGAGAGAGAGAGAGAGAGAGAGAGAGCGAGAGAGTCGAAGACAGAGCAAGCCGCATCAAGAGAGATGGCATTTTAGCACGCAGTTTTAAGCAGTTTAATGATGCGCCGCGCAATTCACTTGAAGTCCTCTCTATGTGTGTGGTGTGTGTTTGTGTGGTGGGTGTGTGAGCCCAACGAGTGGTTTTATGCAATTACAGCGAGAGTTGCAAGAGACTGACAAGCATAAGATACGTCAAAAGGGCTAAGAACTTGAACCAATTTAATTATTAATTAGAATGAATACAATTAAAGCTGAATAGTGGAAGCAAATCAAAAATTAAAATGGCAGGAGATATGAAATCTTTTGTGAAAATGCAAACAATAATAAAATTAAAATCTTTATTTATCCCATTTACCAAGATAGGCAATTCTACTTCTTGTATAATTTAAGTTGCATGTGCTGAAAAGCAGTTGGTCTTAGAGATAGCCTCTTTAATTTGCCAACAATTGCGTAAAAAACAATGAGGTCTCTACAAGCACACACACACGCACACACATACACATTTATCTAATGAGTTTCTTGCTTGGCGGCACTCAGGCTTTGCCTCAACAAATAGCCGGCCGCAAATCCAAGGCTCAAGTCCAGTCAGTTAGCTAGACAGCTAGCAAGCGGCATCGGGCGTGGGTTGGGGTTTGGGTATGGGTATCATGGCAGGATAACGACTACCCCACTGCAGTGTCCTGCTCTACACGGTAATGACGTGGGCTTATCGTCTGGCCCCAATCTGCACAGCTCGACGCTCCCAATTGTGCTGCTTGCTGAGTGGGGCACATTGAAGCAGGCGACACAATTTACACTACGTTGACAATCCAAATACAAGGGCCAAGTGTAACAAGCAACAACGCACTCAATTATTTTTATTGTCTTACACACGCTCAGCAAATTTGGCAGCGTTAACAGTGTGTTGGCTGCCCGCCAACACGCCAACACGCCCATCCACAAAACCGACCACCCACAAATCCGCCCAGCTGAACATCTGCCCAGCCGCCCCTTATTTTTCTCCACAGGCTGTTGCCACCCCGGCAGCACATTGTTGATGCCAATCAATCAGTGAAATGGTCGGACCCCAAAAGTTTTGCTCGCAAAATAAGCTTTAATGGATTTCTTGTTGCCATACAATTGCACAGAATTTCATTACATCAACGCCCAAGTAGCAACAGCAACAGCTACAGCAACAGCAACGATGACGAAATAAAGCCAACTTGAGCAAAAGTTTTCGTGGCGCACAATTCATGTTAAAGTGGAAATCAAATGGAAACGTAAAAGCGAATTCTGTGAACCACGTTGCGTATGAGTGATCAAACATATTTGACTATTCGTGGCTAATGCTTAAATATGACGACGAGAGTGAAACGTCGTATCAAGGATCTCTCTCTCTGAGGTGTGTGTGTGTGTTTATGTGTGTGTTGGTGTCCTCAGCTGCAGCTGAAGTGAAAGTTGACAATGCGGCATCAGCAGAAATGTTCGCTCTAAGCCCACGTAGCAGACGACGCATATTTTGTTGTTGCTGCCGCGACTCCTGCTGCTGCTGCTACTGCTGCTGCCACTAAAAGCAAATGTCAGGCGAAACGCAGAAGGTGGCAGCATGCATAAATAATATATTGAGACCGACACATGCAGCCAGCCCGCGAACACATAAATTTAAATTTATGCGCGTCCGATTGTTGTAGTTGTCGCCAGTGTTGTCGATGCTATTGCTGTTGTTGTTGTTGCTGCTGACGTTGCTGTCAAAAGTTAGTCAGCAAAAATCATCAGGCAATGCTGACGCAAAGCTACAGCAGTTGGCGAGTGTTCTCCAGCTCATTGAAGAATAGTTGCGAGAAATCAACAGACGCACACACCCACACACATTTATACTTAGTACATATACCCATCACACACACACACACAGTTTATATAGCTGCTGTAAAAATTAATTAAAGATTGTTGGACTTTTGTCTTGAGTTGCCGTCAGGTGGCTCCCTGGTGGTTCAGAGCAGCTTTAGCAGCGGCTGCTAACTAATTGTGAAATTAATGGCAAGGCTGCGTGAACTCAAACAATGGCCAAAGCAAACGGCAATCGAGTTGTAGTCGAGCACACTCACACACACACACACACAGAGAGAGAAAGAGAGAGAGAGAGGCAAAGAAGAAGATATTGCAGAATGGCATCCTTTCATTGTCCAGTGGGAAGCAAAGTTTGAAGTCGCGAAAGTTGCCAAAAGCCAATTAGCATTGAAAGTTGAATCAGCAAGGGAGCCCAAGACAATTGTGTGTACAACTGGAAATGTGTCTCATATTTAGTCAGCTAACAGTGACTGAAATTGTGAAACGATTTTGTTCAAATACGCATAAAGCGCACTATTTCATTAAAACTAATTTTGAAAATCTCAAGGACAATAGCAATGTTAATGAAAATCCATAGTTTATCTTCGCTCACTTCGAAATTCATTTGTTGAACAATTAAATTAAATATTTACAATGTTCCAGACTTTATTTAATGACATTTATTAGATAAGAGTACGTCATTGCAAAAAGTTTTGCACAGATCTTAGGAGCAAATTAGGGTTCAGTGATAAATAAAAAAGAATTTGTAAAAAATATAATCTACTAGCTGGCCCGGCAAACGTTGCATTGCCCTCTATATTATTTCTAGGTAAAAAATTGTTGAAAGCTATGTTGTTCAGGCTGGGATACACTGATAAATTTATTAATCGGATTTTCATTCAAGCACCTTGTTGTAAACGACATTCTTCGTTTTTTGGTCGGGTGCAAGAACAAATAATGCGGATCGTTTGCCAACACGTGAGCATGCCACGTACAATTGACCATGAGAAAAACACACATTTTCTAGATTGAGGCCACAAATAGTCAAAGATTGGCCCTGTGACTTGTTGATCGTCATGGCGAAGGCAAGACGAAGCGGGAATTGAATTTGTTTAAATTCAAAGGGCATATCTGTTGAGCTCATCGGAATCCTAGGAATAAGAACTTCCTCATTTTTAAATTTTCCTTTGAGTATCAACGCGTGAATCACATTGCTCATCAGTTTTCTTATCACCAAACGCGTTCCATTGCAGTTCATTCAGTTTTGGTTGGTTTAAATTTCTAAGCATGCAAATCATGGAGAATTGCTCTTTTCATAGCTGTGTTCATTTCTTGACGCCGGTCAAGTTGTTCTTCCATATTGCCCATGAAGTATATTTGCAAGAATTTTTGCTGTGCATCTTCAATAGGTTGCAATGATCCAATGCGATGGCAAATCTGGCCTTGAATCTTTAAATTCAAAGCCATAGTTATAGTTAGATTTACAAACACTTTTTACATAAATCTAACAAACTACATTATTCCAAAATTTTTTTTTTTTTTTTTTTTTTTTATTTTGACAGTCATAGAAAATAACATTTTTAACGTAAATTACCTTAAATGTCGGATTATATCCGTTACCAATAATTTCCGCCCCAAATGAAGTCATTTGAAAACAGGCATTGTATTTTTGAGTGCTCGTTAGAAAATGTCGTGATTCTAGTGTTTCGCCATAAAGCAGGGAACGCAACGGCTCTGGTGGCGAGACCACTAATGGCAATGTCACTTTACCACTAAGGCAGCACAAACCGGGCGTTTCACCAGCAAACTTCAATGCGCCACAATGCTAGCAAACAACGTCCATTGGACCAATGCAAACTAAACGATTCAAGCTGTAATCAATGGTGCAATCATATCGAAACGCTGCTCGATTCAAATCAATCCTTGAACCATTTCTTATTGCCATTTCACGGGCTGCCTCTCTTTGAGAAGCACGAATTAAGGCCCTTCTTCCCTGGGTACTAACGCGGAGCCTTTCTCGGGCGATTTCTCGCTCTTCGTCAGATAATTGACTCGCGCTATTCCGTTGCCTAATTGCATTATGGGTCCGCCGGGAAAGATTAGATCTTCTAGGACGCGGCATTTTTATTAATAGTAATACTGCCCTCGCACAAAACCATATAAAACAATCGAGAAATATAAATATAAATAATTTACACAAATTTATGTTTGAGACAAACAAATACCTGAACTTTCGAGATATTTAGCTTTTGTAAAAGTCCAAAAATACAATTTTTAATAATTAACTTTTTTTTTTAATTTCGAATTTTGAATTTTGAATTTTTTATTTATTTTTGATTGTTAGGTTTTAATCTTTTGATTTTTTTTTTAATTTTTGCAGATTTTTGATTTGAAATATTTATAAAGTTTAAAAGTCCGAAAATATAAAAAGCCAAAATACACTTTTTAATAATTACCTTTTTTTTTTTAATTTCGAATTTTTAATTTTTTATTTATTTTTGAACAGTCAGGTTTTAATCTTTTGATTTTTTGCAGATTTTTGATTTGAAATATTTTTCCTTTTGATTTGAAAAAAATTTTTTTTTTTTTTTTTTTTGAATAGTCAGGTCTGCTCGAGGTCAGGAGACCGTAGACTGACTGACTACATTTGTTTATTTACTTCTACACTATTGTCAAAACTGTCACTGTTACCAAGCCTACTGGGTAAAAAAAATTGAACATGGAAAAAGACTTTTTTCAGTATTCCAATTTTTTCAGATTTTAAGACCTATCTAACTCTTGCGGAGACAATCCAACAATCAAAACAGAAATGGTTCACCAAATCAGTTAAAGCAGTCTTCACTTGTACACACTTTCTTTTATAATAGATATGTATATGAAATTACATAAAATTAGATTTTGTGTAATAGACTGAATTATTTTCAGGTAATACCTGCGTAGCCATGGCCCCTACGTTTTTTATATAAATTCAATTGTAGGTCGTTACAATTGACAGTCACTGTTGCCAAATCCTTGTATACTTACCTGAAATATATTTTCTTTATGAAAAATGTTAATTTAAAGAGATTTGATTATTTATCTGTTATTGTATGTATATAACTCGAGACTTGTGCGTGCTGAAAGCTAACAATATTTCCCTTTGAAAAGCTCAACCCAAATATTGGTTTAATTGGCTCATTGAATAGAGCTTTAATGAACCAAAATTTAAATACCAAGAGCAACAAGGACCGCAGCGTGATGACGAAAAGAGCGTCGGTATAACGTGATTGTATGCGGCTGCCCTCTGCCGTTGGCTAGTTCGCTAATCCTCGGAACTAAGCGCTGGAGCCTGCAAAAACTGATTACGAATGGAAGGCAACGCAGTGCCACAATACGAGCGATGGCAGCTCTCAGCTCAGATAGAACAACAGGAGCTGCGCGTAGAGGAAGTGCGCCTTATGCCATGAGCACTAATTACGCCTGGCGCACAAATATCAACTGAAACTGCAACAGCAACAGCAACAACAACGGCGACAGAGACAGAATAATGCCAGTGACAGTGGTTGAGGTAGAAGCCGGTAGAGCTGTAATGGCAACTGTTGCGACATTAACAGCGGCTCCAGCAACGGAAGCTGGCTCAGACTTGACTCGGTTAACAAAGCAACAATGCTGCATCAGCAACAGCAACTGAAAAAGCAACAGCTTTTCGAAAAAATCAAATACGACTTTAAAAACGAAAAAAAACACACACATACAACATGATTAAAGAATTGCTCGTTGCGATTTCGCTTTCCTTGCCAATTTCTTTGCTGTTCTATAAGCCGGAAACCATAAAAAACGAATTCGTTAATTAAGAGTGCAATTCGGAGATCCCAACACAAAGGAAGTGTAAATAAGCAAATGCTTTTTATTTCTCTTATACAGAGTATGTATGTGCTTCAGGGCAATGTTGTATATATACAAAATAAAATACCTATGTGGAATATGTGAGCTTGTTATTAAAATGATGATGCAGCACTCTACAGTACCTATGGGCATCTACGATCTTGAGTGTTCTGAAGAATATTCTAGTCCTGATATTAGAAGATACTTCTAGTCAGGCACTATACTTTATATTTCATATCAAATTCCAGATTTGAAATTAAAAATCTGGAAAAAAAAAAAAAACTGTAAAAACATATAACATATAAATACATTTTAAAAAAAAAATTATTTTATGTTTTATTCATGTTTTTTCAAAATTATTAAATTGAAAATAACCAATATTCTATTAAAAATTAAAAAAGAAAAATTGTTTACCTACAAAATAAATAAAATAAAATAATAAAAATATGTAAATATAATTATTTATTTGAAGATTGATCTTGAATACCCAATTAATTGAAGAACAAAAATATTGGAAACATATATGTATAGAGCGTGAAACGTAGTCAAACAATGCATATTGATAATTCACACTGCAGTCATAAGTAACTGGTGTCCTGACAAACGAGACCGAAGAAACAACCGACACACACGTACACAAACACACACACACACACACACGTACAGAGAAAGAAAACAGAGAAGAAAGCAAAGCAAATGGCATGCAAATAAATGAGAACAAAGGAATAAACGAATGGCCCGGATCCAGAGCCAGAGCCAGAGCTCTGCTTGTAGTCAGCCCTTCGTGCTTCGTGCTGTCCATGGATTGAAGCAACAAACAAGGCAGTGGCAAACGAGCCGCATAATTTTTGCTGGCTGCACTTTGCGGCCAGGACTGGCGCCAGGATGCACTGCTCGGACGCTCAGGTCCTGCTTTAATGAACTATGAAGCGGCCAAATGAATGGCATATTAATAAGACGTCGGCTTTCAGTGCCACTGCAGCATTGCATTGATATCGGGAGATAAATCAAGGTAGTTGGGGCAATTTGTAATTCGCATGTTAATATGTGTGGGTGTAACCTCTTTGTGTATGTGGGGGTGTGGGTTCTGTTCTTAAGTAGGCTACAGAAGGCTTCCTCTTGCTATGCCAGATGTATGTGTGCATAATTAAATGGCTAAGACAAAAAAGAAACATAAATAACGAAGAAAGCTTATACTGCTGGCGGCAGCAAACGCTGCTGGTCAGGAGCTTACGTTGTTACGTTGCTTGACCGCTACATGGCCTCACTTTCCCGCACTCATTTTCGTCGTCTTCCTGCGCTGATTAATGCTCGTTTGTTTGTTTGAGCCGTGTATTCACTAATGGAATTCACATGTTGCGACATGACTGATTATGTACACATTAGGCGACTGATTTGCAATTCCTAGTGTGTGCCAATATGTGCCTGAGAGTATGTGTGCATGAGTGTATGTGTCATGCCCTTCAGAACGTCACCTCAAACTTGAAGCCAAGACACAACTTTTCACTACGAGTATGTCCTAGAAAACAATGTCAGCCTTTTTGCACCCAGAGCAAAACATAGGTATGGCCTGGTATTGGTGTGCTTGTATGCTTGAGTGTGTGTGTGTGTGTGTGTATTTTGCACGTGTCCTGCGTCACTCTGCCAAAGGACAAGGCCTGACTAAGCATATTAGCAAGTCTGCATCATGCCGAGCAGCGCTAATTGCCAGCCGCTTTGTCCTACTCGACTTGGCAAAGCAATTTTGCATACTCGATAATTAACTTAGGACAAAGGGATGCGGCTCTAATTATGGTGACATATTTTTAAATTGTATAATTGCCATGAAACCCAATGTTAAAGCACAACAAAGCAGCCCGCTTCAAAAATACATAGATGTGCCTTGACAGGCTATTTGATAGGCGTCTGCTAGAGCGTCACCCAGCAGGCAAGAAAGGTATTGAAGATGAGATCTTTACTGCCAGAAAAATTGTTGAATAGTGTACCTATTTATTACGATAATCTCTATTCGATAGCCTAAATGTATCTGAATATATATTGCCTTAATATATCTAAATATATATCTGAAAACAAACAAATCTTTTAGTACTTCCATGATAATGTATGGAGCTGAAATATGGAACACATCGGCATTAACACGTTTGAGAAAAGTCTAAGCTGCTCAAAATGAAATATTAAAAAAATGATCTTCAATCCACCACGATATCAGAGAGCCTTATCTCTGCATAAAATAGCGAGTATTAAATCTATTGATGAGCTCATCACTCACTCAAAAGCCAAATGAATAATTACAAAATATATTTAACTGAAGATATGGATTACTAATTCTATATAATAATGTTCAAAGTGCCTTCCCTTCTAGTTTGAAGTTATTTTTAAGTCGCAGCTAAAGGTTTTCCTTTACCATCTAAAAATAACAAACAATGCTCAAATTAAATTGAGTTGAATTACATATCTGAAAATATAAGTAAAATAAAATCCCTCTGTGATAAATAGTATATGAGTTTATTTTTCCTTTTGAATCACCTCCCTCGCGAGTTGAATACCACACCCACTGGAAATATAATATTTACAGCTATATTGCTTGCCTGAATTGATAAGATTAGACCTAAATATTCTAATCAGTTATGTATATTAATTTCTATACGAATAAAATCTATCATATGCAAAATATATATATACAAATTATTTTAAATATGCAAAAGGTAGCAAACATGAAAATTGTCAAGTTGCTATTTTCCACTAAAAACTCTTGTACATCCGCACACTAAAAAAAGGGACTCACCCTTTAGCTGGCTCTGTGCCATGCAGCTTCACACACACACATATAGTGGACAATTTGTGCATGTCTGTGAGTATGCTTTTGGTCGTTAAGTTATGCGCCAAATTTAAAGCTATACAAAGCGTGACTTTAGTTGGCTCTGCTGTCATTTCTGGCTTAATTGAGCATGTAACAAGTGAATCGTATGCTTTTAGCAACACACATACGCACCGTAAGCCACTGCCAATGACTGCGAAAATAATATATATATATATATATTTGTATATACAAAGTATATATGTATATACAAAACCAAATAGCAGTCCAGGCAACTGGCAACTAGCAACTGGCTGCCCTTGCCTCGGCGAGCACGCATTGACAGCCACCCAGGCTTTGCTTGTTTTTGGCAAAAACCATATGCGCCGTGCTATATGTTTTGCCAGAGTTTATGCTCGCTGCGAGCATATCAGCTGCAGCACAGCTACCATAGACAATATTGGCTTGCAAGTGCAACAAAGTGCCCGGCCACATAAACGGCTAATTACAAACCAACATTATGGCTTGAGGGTGTCAATGTTACTTTAGCTTGTACTGGTTGTTCGCTGAGTAGTTGTTCATATTGTTACAGTGGCTCACCAGAATCTCGACGCGACTGTCTTCTGTGGCCGTCGCTTGAGTTGCTCTTCCACTTTTCCACTTTTCACTCAACCAAACGGAAATCAATCAATTTCCTGCATAGACATTCCAATTTAGTTGCTTTCCCAGCGCACCTGGCGCGGTGCAAGGCAAGTGAAAAACAACGCAATCGGAACGTATCGATCTATTAAAAGCTATGTCAACTACAACACTTTGCCCAGCGGCACCAGACATCGCAACAAAATTCAATTATCGTTCAGCTAAATGCACTAAAAAGCGCATATGCTTTGGCTGAGTTATCCAATAAAATTCTATTCTCATTTGCGACTTAGAGAACAGTCAAGATTTGAAGTGTTTTCCTCTATATTTAAGCCGAATAAGAGGACATTCTCTTAATATATTTTAGCTGTTTTCAATCATTGTATCATTTGAGATCTCACGCGTGAACTAGATTCATATTCAATCCGTCATATATGCATATTGATTTTCACTTTCCAACTGGTGCTGATTAGTGTACTCTAAAAATTGGTGAAGGGCCATCAGCAGACTGTGTAGGTCTACGACGTGGCTTCTTACCAGTACGTATTACCCTCACTGCAATGGTTACGACTTCCACTTGGTTGCCGACCTTTGAACTGTCAGTGCCTGCAGGAGTTATGGTATTTAATATTAGTCACATTATTCAAATCGACACATATTTAATTTATACCTTTGAATCGATACCCTTCATTTAGTTTGCTCGATAGCCTGTTGCTCGAAAGCACACCTGCGCCTGATATTTTACCGTTTTCGCCTAAAAAATTGCGAATTCATCATATTTGTCATGAAACTAATGCGCTTTACTTGCCGTAGGAGCCCGAAACAGTGCCGGAAGCAAACAGCAATAATAACAGCGACAGAGCCCGCATCTTAAACAATACTGACTGAAATCAATGCAGCTTAGCTCTATTTATGGAAAGCTCACGATTCACGCTACCGTAAAGAGATTTATAGCATTCTCTCTTGAGAGCTACGAGTATAAGCACAAATCTCACCCACACAGTAACAGAACAAAGAACTTGGGTTTACTTTGCAAACAGTAACTCCACAACTATCATATGTGGATCAATCTAATAAGTGTGTGTGTATGAGTAGAATATTGATATAAATAGTGGTATTATAAATATCCCTAACAATAGGAGAGTCTATAAAACTCTAAAGGATATCCAATATATGGAGTTTAAGTTATAAGAGAATATACTCACTTAACATCACTTACTTGAACTCAACAGCTTGCCAGACATGTTTCGTATCATATTCCTGATCCGAAAGTGCATTATAGCAAAAATATAAATCATGCGGCTGAAATTGTTAAATTAAGTTATAACAAAAATATAAACAAATATTTCTATAATTATTAAAGTATTGCAGCAATTATAAAGGGTATAACAAGGCGCATTTCGAGTTAAATAATAATGGATTTACTGGAAAAACTTTTGTGTAAGAAATTGATGCCAAGTCACAAAGAACATATTCAGAATAAAGGGGAGGCTGATAGCATAATATTTAACGTGATAGTTTTTTTTATTTATTTATTTATTTTATTATTAATTTATTTATTAAACATAGATTTAATATAAAATCTTTAAGCTTTAACTGGAATCTGTTTTTCTAAACCTCCGCGTAACCACAACATAAGACTGCCATAGAAAAATCAGACTGACAGAAATTTCATTGGATTTATTTAAGCTCTGAGGAAGGTATCCGCTGCACTTATTTTTGTATGAACATCTGGGGAGCCCGGCGATTTCCCTTAAGACTGTGTTAACGCAGCTATAAAATATTTGTTTATTTTTTGGAAATATGTTGCCTGGCATATCAGAATCTTAATAAATACTAAAAAGGCATGATGAGCTGCTGCCCATTCCAGCCATCCAGCCATCCAGAGGAGGCCAGCAAGGACGTTGCCCGGGTTGACAAGCTTGGATCAGCTAAGAGGACAGCAGGCACTGCCTGGTGCCCGGCATTCCCAATGGATTTTGCAGTTGCTCGTGCGTGTCGACAAGAATTTCAATTTGCAAACAATAAATTTGAACAGCCAGGCAGCCAGCCAGCCAGTGGCTCTTCGAGGAACGGCGAGGAACGCAGTGGAGTGGAGCGGAGTGGAGCTAAAGGCACCCAATAAGTGGTCTAAGCACTCTTTATTAAAGAATAAAAATCTATTTTGTATTTTATATTTTTGCTTAGCTGCGACATGCAAATGACAGTTTGGCATTTGACAATGCCGTTGATTTCACTGTGCTTTGCCATGAGAATTTGATTGGAGCTAAGCCGACATTTAAATATTGGATTACCCACTGTGTTAGCTTTAAGCTGATTGCGTGCGTGTCTGTTCCATAAGACGGCGCCAGACTCCGGCAGGAAGTGCTGAACAACAAGGCGGAAATGAATCAATTTCCGTGGGCCAGACATTTAAAAACTATGTACAAGCCACTTGAGGCACAAAGGAACTATAGAGACTCCAATTAAAAATGGAGCCAAGATAAAAAGTGTAAAAAGTCTACCTCGGAATTGAAAAAGTCTTTTGATCATTTATTTTATACATATATAATATTTATAGAGTGAAAAGTTGAAAGGCTTTGTTCAAAATGATTGTGAATGAAATTTATGCTGATAAGATGAAATTTCGCTAACGTGTTGTAAAATGTCAGCAGGCTGTTGATATTAAATCAGCAAGTAGGAGCTGAGAAATATTTCCTACCGAGCAATGTGTTCACAATTCAAGTCAATTTTTGAGCAAACGAACCAACTTATATACATATAATACTATACCATTTTACAACAATTAACCAAAATGTCGGTGTTTATTAACTGTTCTGCCTACATGGCGCTAGTTTATGAGGTCACCGCGGCATTCCTTGTTATGGTTCAGATGATCAAATTCGCAAAAATCATGAAGGTAAGACAAACAGAATTCAGGCGATCAGTCAACAACATGTAAAGGATTTCATGTTTAACAGTTTGATATGTTGGATGTTACGATTATACTTCAGTCCTTGTGTAAACTCATTACCTTTGGGTTTCTCGCCGTTGGTGTCGTTGGCGTAAGTACAAGCTGCTATACATTAATGCATACCTCATCTTCATGATGCATCGCACAAACAGCGTTACAGGTTCGCGATTCGGTTGTGGTTGGTCGTAGCCTATTTGCAAATCAAATGGCAAGGTGTAATAGACGTTAGCATCCTCATATACGAATACTATTTCAGTGAGCACAACAAGAGCAAGCAGGAGTTTTTGACGGAGCTGTCCGATGTGCATGGGCCCATCATTGGTCAAGTGCTGGCTCGCATTGGAATTATATTGATCGTTTACAGATTCTTCAAGTCCCTAGAACCAAAGAAGACTAGGCTGTACGGCGTGCAGCCTGAGCAAAAGACAGATGAGCTGAAATTGAAGTAACTACGCAGAACAAATGCTTTTATTGTTCGGAAATCTTTGTTAAATTAAAAAATTAAAAAAATAAAAATTGTGAGAAACGCAGCAAAGGATTCCTAGCGACTTGTTGTCCGGCTTGGGGATGGTTTAAGTTAATGTAAATGTGGTATACAATAAATATGAAGGCGAATTCGACAGCTGAGGGGATCGGGAATCAGATTAGGTCGTAGATCGTAGCTGTGGATGCTTAACTTGCCCATAGTCAGCAATGACATCAGGATGTTGGTTAGCGCCTCAATGGCATCGCCCGCTAGTAGCTCCAGGATCCATAGCACCACATACACAAAGTCGAATATCAGCCCTCCTGCGCACCAGATGAGCCAGAACAACAGCAGCTGTGGCTTTTGCTGCGAAAGGCGCTCTCAGTAAGTGGGCAACGCATTTGAATAAAGGTCGGACTACCCACCAATATGATGCCGGCGAGCATCAGCATTGACACAGCTATCCACACATTCAATAGGAGCAGGTAAATCCCCAGCATCCAAGGACTTAGGCTGTTGCTGTAGAGCGCTGAAAAGTTGGTTATAGTTAGTATGCTGGTGCTGGCTTCTACTGATGCATTCCGTTCAGACTCTCACTTGTCACATGCGTCGACTGCTCCAGCTCACTGGCTGTTGTCCGGTTTGCTTTTCTGGCTTTGCTCTGGCGCATCATGAAAATAATCATCAGCTCAAAGAACAAAGCTCCTATGATGTCCATGCAACCAATGGCCAGGCCAAAGCCATTCAATGCGCTCACCATTCTCGCTTTGCACCGAAATCTGTATTTTCTTCAACTCGTACTTCTCCCTCTGTTTCTCTCTCTCTCTCTCTTTCTCATTTTGTGTTGACATACAAAACTTAAAGTTAAAACTGCTGCAAACTCTTGATTTTGCGCCAGCCAGCAGATCTACACGGGCTGACTGCGTGCGAAATGAGCGCGAAAAAGTAAATTATATTTGACATCAGGAAAGGCACGTAAATGTGTGTGTGTCAATGTGTGTGAGTGAATGTGTGTGTGGGTACGGGCGTATGCATGTGCACGTATTTCATCAGCCTGGCATTATAAGTATAAATGTATATGTATTTATGCACACATTTTTTGCATAAATAGACAAGAGCTCGCCCCAGACCTGCGCCAGCTTCGAGTTCTGAGTTGCTGTTTCCGTTTCCGCAAACGCTTTTTGTTTGTGTTTTTTGCTGCTGCTGCTGCTGCTGCTACTGCTGCTGCAGTGCAAATTATTTTAAAAGGATTTTGTTTTTAACATTGCCAAATGGGTGGCTGTGGATGTGTGCGTATATGTAGATGTGTGTCGGCATGTTAAATGGAATAATATTAAAGCACTCGCTGGCTAGTCAAAGGTAAGATTATGTACACGCATGCACACATTAATACAATCAAAACACGCAGACTTAACTGATTCCAGCTTAATCGCGCTTCACCAACAGCTATGGAGCTTCCTCTTAAATGAAACTCATTCATATATAGCTTAATACCCGTTTATTACAAAAATATAAATCAACTCAAAATCCACTTAATGACCCTTGGCTTGCTGCTTCGCTGCTTCAACCTTCAGGCTCTTCATTTTGCGCTCCTCACAGGAGACCAATATGGGCTGCGCTTCGAGCCACAGGTGTAGGGACTTGTAACGGATCTAGTTTGCAAGATGTTGCACCTGTAGGAACGTTTGCTTCGATTGGGCGATGTAGTACAAGCGTCTGCCTCTGGCTCTGGGTCCGGCTTTGGTCGCGGCGCTTCCTGTGGCGGCGACAGAACCTGCTCCAGCGGTGGGTCTCTGTAACAAGGCGGCTTTCTATCCTGGACAACAGGGCTGCATTCCGGGAGTTCTCGATAAAACATATAGATGATCAGGGCAAAAATTGTTTCAACAACTGTAAAAGACGTCAAGATGAAGAAAGCTGTATGTATTTGTGGAGAGCTGCAGCTCACATAATCCAAGGAGCAGAATCAGACTATTTTCAGCTATTCCCACTTGGAAAGTGCTCTTGCTGATGAAAGCATAAATCAGCAGGCAAATCTCAATAGCAATGCCCACGCATGAGAACACAAGCCAGCACCCCACCAACGTTGAATTACGCTACAACGCAAAAGTCAAATTATTTCATATTGGAAACTAACTCAAAGTTACCCAATAAATGCCAGAGATGAGCAGAGCAATCAGCGTTACCCAAAACAAAGCAAAGCACACCGCGAATATGGCTAGCCAGCTCAACTGCAATAAGGAATATATAAATATATTATACTCTGATGCGTATTCTATATCGGAGCTTACGTGTGAAGAGCATTTGGTCACACTGAATGCAGCGAAGAGCACCCCGCAGAGAAGATCGAAAACGGCTATGGCATAGGCACAATAAAGGAGTGAGCCCCGGTCCTGCTGCATGACGACATTTGACAGGATATCTGGGAATGCTGAGCACCATAAGCACTTGGCCTACTTTCCCATTTCATTTTGCCCGGGTTGACAGAAAAGCATAAATTATCGTAGGTGAGGTGAGAGAAGCAGGTGGGCTGGCTGGGGTCATTAATGTTGGCCTCCACGCAGCTTACGGTGCAGCTCTTTAAAGGCCGCTTTCTCCTCCTTCTTGTACATCTTCTTCAGACGCTTGCGCTCCCTACGCTGTGTTTCCCCACTGGAGGTGAATTTGCTGTACTTGGAGCTGCGGCCGCCTTCAAATCTGTTGCCACCCAGTGGTATCCACTGTTCGTACTCAATCATATCCAGGTAGAAGACATATATAATGAACACGAAAGTCATTTCGACGGCTGTAATGGGCCAAGATAACATTTGATTGCGAAGGCGTTCGGAGAACAGTCTTACCCAAGCCAATGAAGGGCATAACGGTTATCTTAACGCCCTCCCAGTTTATGGATACCGCCAGAGTCAAGCCGTAGAGTAGGAGAAGGGCATCCAGCATGATGCCCAGGCAGGTGAAAACCAACCAGTAGCGCACGAAGTTCAACTGGCGCCGATAAATACCCAGCAACAGAACAATAATGATGCAGATCCAAACGAAGGAAAACAGCAGCGCAGCCAGCGACGTCCAATGGTGCTGTGGACAAGGTAGTTCAGTTCGACCTAGACCCTATCCTGCGCTACTACAACTACAACTTACGTGCTGTATGTATAACATACACGAGACACTGGCGAACAGCACTGCGGACAATAGATCCAGAATTGCAATCGCGTAGCTGCAAACTACCAAATATTTCTCCATTTCATTCAGCCAGCGTTTGAGCTCGAGTTAAAACAGAGGGCAAGGCTGTGCACTAAATCAAAGCTATAATGATTATGAGCACGTATTCTCAATAGAGCAGAGTGTGAGAAGCAGATACTGTTTGTTGGCAACTCAGCTTCTTAATGGCATTTGATTGTGAAAAGCCTAAGGCCTTGAGACAGTATGTCTACACTATGGCAACTATGAGAAAGGATATAGGAAAATTAAAAAATAATCAATGTCAAATTAATGTTATTTCATATGTAACTAATAAGACTCTCTGAGAGGTAAAACATAGACGTATCCATATTAATTATAGAACTAATTTAAAATTTAACATAGAAAATCAGCTATGGAATATGAATATATATAATACATTTATTCAAATATATCTATATATAAAATAAAATGCAACAGGCAACGAGATTCATTAATCAAATATATCAGACAATTGTCTGCATATCCAATAACCCTAATCATATAAAAAATGTTTTCAAAATGAACAAGTTTCATTAGGCTTCGACCACTGTGTGTTCATTGTTCTGATTTGCGACAAGTCTTCTGGCCATCTTTCATTTACGGCATTTGTTTTGTCAGCTGCCGCCTCTTGGCCGTTTTGAGATTAGATTTGGCCCCATTGACAACGTGACTCCTTCGGGACAGAGTTCCGTGATAGATAGACATTGCCAAAAGAGAGAAAAAGAAACAGAAACAGAAACAGATAAAAAGACAACTATCAAACTCAATTATTATTATTGTTTGTGCTGGCAGATTCGAATTGATTTTGGCACACGAGCTAGGCAGTAAATTGAAACGATCTATAAAAGCCAATGCAGTGGAAGAATTCTGTTATAAGTAGTTAGTGTTACATCTGAGCATATACGAATATAACATTTCTATACAAATCACTCCTAAATATCCCGTTTCGGGGCACCGATGTAAATTATAGTATCTCCTTTATGCGGCTCGGGTTTAGCTACAGGCTCTCGAGACTCCCATATTTTATCCTGAGTCTTCTGAGGGTCCTTACGTGAGTAGCTGTACGGTATTAGATAAATTATTAGTGATTTATGGTAGCTTAACTTAATAACGACCTGAACCATTTCTTCTTGTTCGAGCTACCCTCGTCAAACTGAACTCTCACGATACTCAAACAATATCTGTAGACAATATAAATGCACAACCATTCAAGAACTAAAGAAAGTGAGGGTTAAATTGTATGAAACAGTACACAAAATCTGCTTTTACTTCACCTATGCCCAAATATAAAAGGGTGAACTGTATAATTTGCGGCCAGTCTACGTAATCGGATACGGAAATTGTCCAAATAAAAATGAATATATCCACAATAATGCCAATGATCGAAAATATCAGCCAACAGGAAATTAGCCGAAGACGATGCTAAAGTAATTGAACTCAGTTATTAAAGTTGAATATTGCATCTTTAAACTTCTTACCTTCCATAGACCTATTAAAAGCAGTACAACCATAATAATCCAAAATATCGAGCCTAGGAATACAACAATTGTGTAAATACCAACCTGGGGGTTCAGATAGGCCTGAATTAATACAAAGCAGACCTAATCAAATCGCATACGAACATTCCAACGCATATCATCAATTGACTGAACCAAAAAGTATAGTGACTGGGCCAAATCAATTATTGCAATTAAATAACAGATTTGCACCAAAGTTATTCCACCCGAACTGCCACAGGTCTCGTCATATGCAATATTTTCAGATTGATCTTCCATCGTAAGATCCAATAAGATATTAAAAAAAAAAAAATGTTATGGAAAATTTATAAAAAATATATTTACTGAGAGAGTATACACAAAGTCTACTACGACATATTTATGTACATAAGATTGGTATATGGATTTTGCTGAGGAGACTAGAAGGAAGACTATTTTTTTGTAGGTTTCTTCTTTTCCGGTTTCTTTTTAACTGTTTTTTTCTCGTGCGCTTTGGGCTTCCTCTGGCTATCTATAAATCGATTAACGTAAACATATATTTAAATTATGATAAATCCAACGTATACCTTTACACGCCCTGTCATCCCGATTCTTCTTTGTGGTTCTCTTCTTTCCTCTTTCGGGCTCATCGATAAGCCGACACGGGTCCATACCTAAATAGTACCTATACACCAGATATATGCAGATGCTTTCGATAACTGGAAAAAAGAAAATATATTATGTATCCAAAAATTATGGACTCTCACACACAAACTCCCACAAATATAATGGAAAATTCTTTTAGGTGATCCACATCCACTGTTACAGACGACACGATGCCCCATATTGAAAATCCTATATCCACAATGAAACCAATTATTGAGAAGATAAGCCATATTTTTACTAATATAGGACGCCGCTTGATTGTAATATATTATACCAGATGTAGATATATTATGTTTATGATATCAATAATAATAAACTTACCATCGTGAGGCCAACGATTAATAGTACCACAACAAGCACCCAAAATACAGTTCCCATAAGAGCCAATGTGGAGTATATATTGAACTGATATTTAATAGTTTTTAGGGGCCTAATTAAATTCATTCAAATGTCTGACTTACTCTCGTGAGCAATGAAATGGTCGCATTGACAACAAAGAAAAGCGCATGTCCCAAATCGCATAAGGCGATCAGGAGACATATTTGCCATAAACTCGATTGAAGGAAATGCGTTAGTCTTGAATTTATATTTGCCTTGGTAGTTGTTTTCCTTTTATTCTTATCTACGGCCATGATTCAGGGTTAAGAAGTGGAACTGTAGATATTTTACATAAATGTGAGTTATATGACAAAGCACATGAACTATCTATCATTAAAGTATAACATAAATAAGTATATAGGGCTCAAGATCCCGTTCAATAGAAAACAAGTTTCGTTCGATTGTATGTGCGAGTAGGATATAGAAAATGTACCTCAAATTTAAATCAAACCGTTACTCTACACCGTCTGTTAATATAACATAAACAGATGTTTGCTCGCCGATATGGCAACGCTTATAAATGTTAGCTTCAGTGCTAAAAGTGTCAATACGGTTGCTTCACGCTGTTCAATTGCTTTGTGCTAAATAAGTGAAAAATAGAGTTTCTCAAGTAAATTTATAAACAAGCTGCCTTTATGCCAATCATCGTCAAAACGTAAGTTACCTAATACGATTACTCGTTCAATAAATATAGTTGTATAAGGTTTTTGAAGTAAACAACATCGCTCATATAGAAAGAACAGTTGCCAGCTCTCGTGTATTCTCGCGCCTTTTTCGCTTTTATTTTTAAGTTTGCAACACTGGACACAGCTGTTTCATTTGTGAAACAAAGTTTCACCGACAAACAATTTCACAATGGGTCCACCGAAAAAGTCTAAAAAAGATCGGGGCTCGAGCGATAAATTTGGTAAGAGTCAATAATGTCAGAGTATTCCTATCATCCGGTAAAACTGATGCGAGTTCACAGCTAAGAAGCGTCGCGCAGAAGATGAGGCTTACACCCAACTGGTCGATGATAATGACAGCCAGGACTGCGTCAGCGAGGCGGACGGCGTGCCAGGTGCTGCGTCCAAAAACGCAGAAACTAATGACGAGAACATCAACACAGACGAATACGGAGCCAAGGATTACCGTGCTCAGATGCAATTGCGTCCAGACCACGCTAATCGCCCTCTGTGGGTGGCACCGAACGGGCATGTGTTCCTTGAATCGTTCTCGCCGGTCTACAAGCATGCCCATGACTTTCTCATTGCTATTTCGGAGCCCGTCTGCCGGCCCGAGCACATACACGAGTACAAGCTGACAGCGTACAGCTTGTACGCAGCTGTGTCTGTGGGACTGCAGACACACGACATTATAGAGTATCTGAAACGTTTGAGCAAAACCACGATTCCCGAGGGCATATTGGAGTTTATTCGCCTTTGTACGCTGTCGTATGGAAAGGTGAAACTTGTGCTGAAGCATAACAAATACTTTATCGAGTCTCCGCATCCGGAGGTGCTGCAAAAGTTGCTCAAAGATCCGGTCATACAGAAGTGCCGACTCATACGTAACGAAGGTGAAGGCTTTATACAGGGCACAATGGATAGCAAAGCAATCACACAGTTCGGTACCAAGTTACCAGCCACGAGTGACAATCCAGCAGAAGACGCAGCTAGCACCTCCACAGCGACAACAGCAGGAGCAGCAGGTGCACCGGGGACTACAGCCGAGGGTGCAGCTACAACCGTTGCGGTTCCTGAGGATATTACAGACTTTTACGAGAAGATCGACAAGGAAGAGGAGGACGAGGACGAAGCCAATCTTAAAACCGTGTCCTTTGAGGTAGCTCAGGAAAAAATTGAGCTTATCCAGAAGCGTTGCATTGAAATCGAGCATCCGTTGCTGGCAGAATATGATTTCCGCAACGATACCAATAATCCGGATATTAACATTGACCTTAAGCCAGCAGCAGTGCTGCGTCCTTACCAAGAAAAGAGTTTGCGCAAGATGTTTGGCAACGGGCGAGCCCGCTCTGGCGTAATTGTGCTGCCATGCGGCGCTGGAAAATCCTTGGTGGGTGTCACCGCCTGCTGTACTGTGCGAAAACGCGCCCTGGTGCTGTGCAACAGCGGCGTGTCAGTGGAACAGTGGAAGCAGCAGTTTAAGATGTGGTCCACAGCAGATGATAGTATGATTTGTCGCTTCACCTCGGAGGCAAAAGATAAGCCCATGGGATGTGGCATTCTGGTTACCACATACTCTATGATAACGCACACACAGAAGCGTTCATGGGAGGCGGAGCAGACGATGCGCTGGTTGCAGGAGCAGGAATGGGGTATCATGGTACTGGACGAGGTGCACACCATACCCGCAAAGATGTTCCGACGTGTCCTGACCATTGTGCAGTCCCACTGCAAGCTGGGATTGACAGCCACGCTTTTGCGTGAGGATGATAAAATTGCAGATCTGAATTTTCTGATTGGTCCCAAGCTCTACGAAGCTAACTGGTTGGAGCTACAAAAGAAGGGCTACATAGCACGCGTACAGTGCGCCGAGGTCTGGTGTCCCATGTCACCGGAGTTCTATCGCGAATATCTAACCACCAAAACTTCCAAGAAAATGCTGCTTTATGTGATGAATCCTTCCAAATTCCGCAGCTGCCAATTCCTTATTAAATACCACGAGAAGCGTGGCGATAAGACTATTGTCTTTTCCGACAATGTGTTCGCCTTGAAGCACTACGCCATCAAGATGAACAAACCATTCATCTATGGTCCAACATCTCAGAATGAACGTATACAAATTCTACAGAATTTCAAATTTAATGCCAAGGTATGTGAATATGGGTTTCCCAACGAAGTGCAACTAATTTACCAGTTTTTTTCAAAGGTCAACACGATTTTTGTATCGAAGGTGGCCGATACTAGTTTTGATCTGCCCGAGGCGAACGTACTAATTCAGATTTCATCGCACGGCGGTTCACGACGCCAGGAAGCACAGCGACTGGGTCGTATTCTGCGCGCCAAAAAGGGAGCCATTGCCGAGGAATATAATGCATTCTTTTACACGCTCGTCTCGCAAGATACAATGGAGATGAGCTATTCGCGCAAGCGCCAGCGGTTCCTGGTGAATCAGGGCTATAGCTATAAGGTCATCACACATCTTAAAGGCATGGACACTGAAACTGACCTTATGTATGGAACACAAGAGGAGCAGGGTCAGCTTTTGCAGTTGGTCTTGTCTGCTTCCGACTTGGACTGTGAGGATGAGAAAGTGCCAGGCGAGCCGGGCTATCGTCCAGGTGGTTCTGGCACCGCGAAGCGTATGGGCGGACTCAGTTCAATGTCAGGTGGTGACGATGCCGTCTACTATGAGCATCGGCGCAAGAATAATGGCAACGTACATCCATTGTTTAAGAAATTTAGGGGATAAGACACTGTGCACAACAGAATAAACGTATCTCAGTCGTAAAACGTTGTTTTTCTATACACGCTTAGACTAAAATGTACTTTATATACTATAGATGACTTTACATAGGTTTAAGCTATAATGTAATCTGCTTCTTCTTTTAGCCACAACGCCGGCAGTGGTGAGTGGGCCATCATAGAGCTGCAAGGTGATCTAGAGGTGCGCAGCAATCAAAGCATGCACGATCAATTCATAGGGGATCTGTACTACAACAAATATGGACAGCCCGTAAGTTTCGTTAGCTATTAAAAGATCTTCTCATAGACATGCGTCATTACTGATTCCAGATACTGATAATAGGCCATCACATACTGCAAGGACGCGAGCAGAAACTGGAGAAACCTTTTGCAGTTCTGGAGAAGTCAAAAACTAATGAAGGGCGCCAACTACTCAACACGACTGATGTAACGCTGGACGCAAGCACCATGAATACCACCGAAGGACCGGAACGAACGCTGCTGGATGAGACAGTGGCCCTGGAGCACAAGAGTCGCCAGCGAACCGAATATACTGTACGTGCCATATGCACAAAGAAGCTCATTTTTAAGGCCCGACCGAAGCCAATCATAGCCAATGTGGCCAAAACTGTGTAATTGTAGATTGATTTTGCGTCAATATGTATTTAGTTGAGTAGATAAGTATTGTTGTATATAATTGTTTGTAAGCACATTAAACGATTTCCATTTCACGCTCGATGCCCACAAATTTGAGCTGTTCGGTAGGTCCGTATCTGTAGTCGAAGAACAACTCCTCGCCTGGCTGTATGGCGCGCTTGGCAAATATTCCGATGCGATGATCCCCGGTGACCATCATGACCTTGGCATAGCAATTGGGATTGATTGAATGGTTGGCAAACCGAATCTTGTTGCCTTTTCGCGTGGCATCCACTACGAAGTCATTGTTCAAATTGAACAAAAATGAGCACATGTACTTGTCATACACTTTGCCACGACGATCCGCCTCATCCTGCGAGATTATCTCACCGCAATATTCTGATATGAACTCATTTTTCTGTGCGCCTTCCTTAAGGAAAATGCCCCATCCGGCAATATCCGACGGCGCCATCAGTAAATGTTTGTCTGCGAAGAAATAGATTAGAGATACTTCATATGGTCCTTAAGGATTCGCTACTTACGCAATCCACGCTGGACGCAGACATTCTTGCACGTAATTTTGGTCAGCTTGAATTGATCGGCTCCGCAAGCCTGACACAAGTCTGGATCGCATTCTCGCACCGCCAAGTAGCAAGGACATTGCTTTGTATTGCACTGCGCTTTGCAACGACAGCCTGGAAAACGATTCTGGCAATCGCTGCTGCAATTGCAAAACTTCTCGCAAAAGTTCTGCGTCTGAATGCAGGAGCAGTTCATGTCGCAAGGGCCGGCGTGATCGCAGGGTGTGTAGTTGTACACATGATTGGATGACGAGTCCTTCTTCAGCTGTATCTTGCGGCAATGCAGAGACCACAATCGCTGCTTCTTCTTCTTCTTTCTCGGCGGAGTAAAGTCTTGGCGCAGATCCTCAAAGCTAAACTCGGCCGCCTCTTTCTGCGCAAATTCATAAACCTGCCGACAGGTCTTCGTAAGCATGTTGTGCGCAACAGCACAATAGTTCTTTAGGTACACCTTGTGCAGTACTCTAAAGAGCGCTTGGTCGGCGCCAGTCCAAACGCACTGCGTGCTGGTTATGTTCATCATGCCAGCTAGAACGGAATGAGTTTTAAATCAGAAGCTGCTTAGTATCAGGGCGCCTCATTGACTTCCGACAAATGTAAGCTTACCCATTATGGAGTTAATTTCTGCACTGTTGACAGCTATGCTATTATCCTTTCCGTTCTCGGGGTTGAAGTCCTTGTTGCTGAACTGGCTGTTGCTGTCGTTGCTGTCCTCAGAGCTGGCCTCGTTGCAAGAATCTATGGGCGGCGTCTTACTATCTGCTGCCAGCTTCTCCTTCATCCCATCCTATCAGCAAGACAATGATGATAAGCACCCAAATTGTTCACATTATTGAAATCTGCGACTTACTATTAGCATATAGCAAGAGTTACTGCATGGCTCAGCAAAGGCCTTCAGTTCCGGATAGCGACGCTTTTGTAGATTGGGACCAGCGTGTCCTTGCAAACCTGTGAATGGAAACGTAAACATATGTAGCACAGCTCGATAGGGATCACAGAGAAAACATGACTATGAGACATTCGGGGTTAGAGCATGAGTCAGATACGTTACTTAACGAGGGATGCAAAAGCCGCACGAAATGAGGCGAGAAACACCAAGAAAATTTTGACACAAGACAATTTTTGCCGATTTCCACAGACATTAAAAATTTATATATATATAGGAAAGATTGATGATGATGTGGAGCAAGGCGACATTTGGGCCTAGGCGGCATGAGTGTGTGTGCGTGTGGTTATCGAGAACAACAACTACAACAACGACTCACCCTGTACATGGTGACCTAAATTGCAGTTATTTATTTTAACAAAATTTAAGAGTTTTTTTAGACAAAAGAAATATTTTGCAACAAATTTTGTTTGTTTTCCAAATAAAGAGAAAAAGCAAAAACAAAACATTATTAAGAGTAACCCAACTGGAGACAACACACAAAGATTCGACTTACGATGAAGGAAGCAGTCGTATTTGAAGCAGCGTCGACAGAATAGAGTATGGAATGAGTGCATAGTGCGTTCACGGGAAACGCTCTCCGCCTTGATGCCATCGATGTTGGGAGTGCACTCCTGGGGACGCTCGGGATCCTGATGCTCAGTGAGCTCAATGTACCTAAATGAGAAGACACAATTAACATAATTTTGATGATGCAGAAACCAACATACTTCTCCTTTAGTTCCTGAGCTGTGCCCTTATCTGGGAAGTTGGCACTGATTGCTTGAAATATGATTGGTGCGGGGAATGGTAGTTTCTCTTTGACTTTCTCTACTTTGCCCTTTGTATCTGACACATCTGCATTGGCCGATTCTTCTTTATCGTCCTCTACAGCTGAAGAAACTTCTGTTGTTGGCTCTGATATTGCCGGTGTCACATCTTTTTCGTCTTCCTCCTTTACTTTTGATGTTGTTGCAGTCTCTGTTTTAACAGACGAAGTTGCTGTAGGTTCCTCCAAGTCCTTACTGTGCGAGCGCATTAACGCATGCACCAATTCCACAAATATGGCGTCATCCATGAAAGATGGATCTTTGTCTCCGTGAACTTTGCCATCGTAGTTCTTGATCAATTCCTCTATGAACTTGCCATCCTTGTCGAGCACTTCATCACCCATATACGGAATGTTGTGCAGCACCGTTTCGTCCTCGACCATGAAATTCTGCTGTGTGGGCGCCCATGTGTACATTGTGGGTATGGGCGTGACGGCGTTGATCACGCAAATGGGCACGCGTTGCGGACCGCTGTTGGGGCCATTGTAGCTAGTCACCTCAGCACGCTTAACGCAGTCAACGTGTGGAGGATCGTATGGCTTTGCCTGCCACACCTTCGAGTCGCAATATAAATCCTGCACATTGTGATTGTGCTCATCCCTAAGTAGATAAACGGAGCAAGTAGACAGCTAAGTGTTACGTGTTTCAGTGCGGCTAATTTACCAGTTTTTGATCCATGCTTCTTTGATTTCGTCAGCGCGTTTGTATCGCTTTTGCTGGCGTATTTTCATATACTCCAACTTGACCACGCGCTTCCATTCTTTGCTGCTCATATTTGATCAAAATTTCTGCAGCAAACTATTTATGGCGGACTCCCACAGTGCTTAGTCAACGTCGTTCACTTGAAAGAGTGTTGGAATATGGAAGAAAAACAGTGCTAGGAAGTAACATTCGTTTTATCAGCTGTTCGTTGCTTATCCCGCACTAATTTTAAGACATTTTTCTGTTTAGTATATGGTATTAATTTTTCGGTATTTATATTTGGCATTATTTAAGAGGAAATACAACACAAAAACAAATTAAATGTGAAATCTTATCAAAATAAAGGAAAAAATTACAAATATAAGCTGGACAAATTCAAACACATAAAAGCAGCCACGAGCATCGAGGAAATTGGCGCGATGGAACCATCAGCTTGTGAGGACTTAAAGGCATTCGAGCGGCGACTAACCGAGGTGGTTTCATCATACAGGCCACCCACGTACCGCTGGCGCAGTAAGTATCAAACAAATCCCTGATTAGATCTGTCGCGAATACATATATAATCACATATAATTTCTTATCATCGCAGTCATATTATCGGCATTATCCGTATGCACGGCAATCAGTGCCTGGTATTGGCTGAAAGACCCGCGCACAACCGTCGTGCCGCTAACCGAGTCCCTATGGATACACCCAATCTTCACAGTGGCCACAGTCACGCTAATAATCCTCTTTATATTCGGTATACAGAAGCTGGTTGTGGCGCCACAGATAATCACGTCTCGTACGCGGTCAGTGCTAACCGATTTTGCCCTCGATCTCGAACCGCATACTGGAAAGCTAATATTAAAGCCTCGGCAAAGTAATAACAATGGATGCAATACATGAAGTTTTCTAGACACAAACATTTAGTTTGCTTTGCTGATATCCATTTAGATCCTGATGATGCACACTTCCGTACTGATCGTTTTTTCGCATCTGAAAACCTTAGTTAAATGCATATAATCCAAGTTAATCTAATCTTATCACCGTGAGACACCTTTCGTTTGGTTAAATTATACAAACAAAAAACACTCCACTTGTACAATGTACCTATTGGCTACGCTTGGCAGAGAAACAAATATAATTAATTGATTTATGGATCACGCAACCAAATTAATGATATGTATAATAATTGTTGCTCAGTTTACAGGTCGACATGATGTATGTATATAAAATCTCCATTGGCCTTACGAGGAGGTTGAGGTTGGAAATAAATTTTTGTTGACACGATTTTTGCTTAAGAAACTCACATATTTGAACAAATTTAATATAATAATGATTTAAGGTCCTTTGCTCAACAATATGCTCTCATCTGTAAAGGATTGTATAATTATTATGCAAATAAATTTTTAAATTTATTTCATATGCGTCTTTTAGTTACAAATGAAATAGAAGCAATATATAATATACAGGTACAAATGTACGTACTCAAGATTCAAGACTACGAGTATTATTGCTCATAAGCAACAGTTGATTTATTACGAGGTGGGTATTCCTATTTACTAATTATAATTTCACCTGTTCAAAAAAGAAAAGCAAGTCGTGCCAAGTGTAAGTAACAAGATCGACTATAAATTGAAGCCCTCCATGCGATCGTACTACATTTACCACTCGACCAGCATTCCAGCATTAATATGAAGATTTTCTTTCTGGCTTTTCTCTTCCTGGGCATCGTGTTCAGCTTGTCTGCAGGCAAGTCCTAGAATCATTTAGATATTTCTCAATTTGTATCACCAATTTAAATTATAGCCCACAACTATGAGCACGCGGAGGACGCAGCTGAACATGGACATCATCAGAAGTTCGTGCGCAGCTTGGACGCCGTGCACGAGCACAAGAAGCCTGAGGCTTGTTGCGGCTGATGCAATGCATCAATGGTCATGGCAGCGCAATGCTGTTCCAAGTTACCGCCACGTATTAAATTAATATATAAATAAAGAAGCAATATTTTGAAAATCCAAATGAAAGACTTTTCCATTGATTAATTGCATTTTGGGGTTGCTTTGCATGGCTCTAACAGGTTTATGCCTCCTTCCCCTATACGAAATTAAAATAATAATAATACTAAAACTCTATGTTTGATTTGTAAACAACTGGCTAACACTTAAAATAGTGGTATTAGTTTAGTAAAGTTCATAGGTGTGCATACCGTCTGAGACTTGGAGCAGACTTTCCTGTCTCTCAATTGCATTAACGAATGCGAATTCTTTACATATGTATATTTCCCTGATTTACTAGACTTTTGAGGTTTGACATACATTCCATTAAGTTAGTGAAATAATGCGGATGTAGCTACTTCGAAACCTACTTCAATGAATAAATACTACATTTCTATGAAATATTAAGTTAAGGATGTCTCCGTTATACCAGCTATGCAAATATGTATATTATATTTTACATTTAATGTATATAACTAAAAATAAATACGTTATTATACTGGCCATAAAATTGATTTAAATTATTATTATGATCATGTACAAATGGACTAGTCTGGATTACTTGACATGATGTTAAAATTAATAATATGCAACTTATTTTATTAAAACAATATAATATAATTTGTGCCATGTAAAATCATAATCCGGGAAGCTATAAATATGTATATAGATATTTATAACTTGAAGTAAATAAGTTTTAAAATTCTTTAAAAAATTATGTGGCCTCAGAATCTAAGGTTTGATTGATTAATTTAAAATAATATACCATTTAATGATTAATGATGCAGATGAAGATGTTAACATTACTGATGTCAGAGCATAAAAAAAAACATAAAATTGATACTGAGAATATTATCTTTTTCTATTTCATACATATTTTGGCCAAGCCACATTTTCATTCCATTCATAAGTGAATAGAACATATACTGACCGAGTACTAAATTAATGAAGAGTCAACATATGCATAATATATATATAAATTTAATTTATATATCTCTATAGATATTTGTTCACTTTATATGTCTGCAAATACCTAAATAAACTCTTTATACGAGTGCATGAGTACGAGTTGCTCTCCAATAGAATTTATTGATTAACAATTTTTCACCTGTTTTGTTAATGAATGCATTTGTTTAGTTGCCTGTAACGCTGTAACAAAGTGGGATTTATGATGCCAAATGTTGGTCGTAAAAGTCTTATTAAGAAATATTTACATAACCATGGACGACTGCTATAAATATAGACTGCGGTCCACTCTCGGTTTATAGTAACACTTTGTTCGTCATCCAAGCTCAATGATGAAGCTCTTCTTCCTGCTCGCACTCCTCATGGCTATCGTTTTCAGCACGTCGGCAGGCAAGTCGAAGGAATTGGCTCAACTTATTGTTGCAGAGTAATCATTTCAGTTTTTTAATTATAGCTGATAGCCATGATCATAATGGATCCCATGATCATCATGATCATGCTATAGCCGCAGATCCTGTGCATCA
Organism: Drosophila arizonae; assembly: GCF_054131065.1. NCBI lineage: Eukaryota > Metazoa > Arthropoda > Insecta > Diptera > Drosophilidae > Drosophila > Drosophila arizonae. The sequence goes on along the minus strand of NC_142924.1, from coordinate 23,130,691 downwards.
GAGGATCGTCCGTGCCGCAGGCCCTGCGCAGGACGGAAAGGAACCAGGAAAGGAAGCACCCAAAGCCTGTTGCGGTTAAACAGTTCAGCATTGCATTGCTGAGCATCACAATCTTTGCAATGTGCAACGTGCAGCGTACCTTTCTCAAAATAAAGAGAGAATATTTTTGAAAATCTACAAAAAGTCGAAGTCTTTTCAATTTAGTCTAGATCATATATCATAGAATAGGTCTATAATATATCCTATGAAATAACGTATTAAATAAGACAAAGGCCAAGTCTGATTGTCCCTCTGAACGTTAATTCACTTAGTCGGCTATAATAGGGATAATGAAGGACAGTGAAAAGAAGTATTATTAAATTAAAATAAAGATAAATATTACAGATCTTCGAGACGTTCGAGGATCTTAATCAAAAGTTATAGAATTTTGCATTAAATATGCTATAGATATTCCTCATTATATCCTGTATAATAATATATAATATAATAATTTATATTAATTTTTAGTTTATTGTTGTTTTGCAGTTTTGATTTCTGTTCTTCATCTTTTTTTTTTTCTTTTTTTCTTCTTTGCAATACAAGTTCTTATAAATTTCTATGTGTAAATCTTAAAATATTATTGCGCAGCGTTCTTCTATAGTCAGACATACAAAGGTTAAACATATATATCAAATCTTTTTTTTTTTTAATTTCTTCAAAGTGAAAATATAAATGCATCTGCGATATTTCTGCGTGTGGTTCAGTTTGTTATTGGTTTAGGCCATTTAGTTGGTATCCTTTTGTTTATAATTAATTGTAATTGTATATATAGTCATGTACAAAAAATATGCTAATTGTATTTATTTAAAAATGTATTTAAATTTATAATCTCTGGTTAGTAGTTGAAATTGAAATTTAGGATATTCATTTCTAACATATTTGACTTTGCGCTAATTTCTTGTTTATTATTCAATTTGCAATAGTTTGTTCATTACTTAATATTAGTGCTAGATTATGAGCTAAATATTGTTGTTGTTGTTCTTGTTGTTGCTGTTGTTGCTGGTTGCTGTTGTTGATATATTTGCATCCTAACTTCTCAAGGAGGCGCCAATCAATAAAAAAATATACATATATTTATTTATTATGAAGACGACAAATGCTGGAAATGCATAAATTAAACTAAATGCTGCCTCCTCTCTGCACAACAATTCTCACACAATTCAAACATTACATTTCTATATATATAGATACTCGTAGTAGAAGCCTATTAATTACATAAATAAAAACCGTTTAAATCTTTAAACAAAGTTAACGTTACAAATTTTACACATAAACAAAACGATTTGGCTTGCTCCGCGCCCCCATCCGGCATTATGCGGCTAGCATATTACGTATGTTCTTCGGCGTATTCTCCTCGTTCAGATGCTTCGTCGTATAGCGCAGGGCATTCAGCAGTGGCTCCGCCTTTATCGCTGGCTGTGCCTGCAACAGTCGCACGCATCCCTTCACGTCCACGTGGGCTCCGCGTGCAAACGCTCCCACCGGATGGACGTGATCGTAGAGTATGACCAGACCGACCATCACGCGCAGCACCAGCATTTGCGTCTCTTCCCGCTCAATTTGTTGCAGAAGTTTTCTGAAAGCCAGCAAAGTTTTACAATTACAATAATTCTTGTGAAAATCGTTATTCATTTGCCACTTACGGATTCTCCAGCATTCGTAGGCACACCTTGGCCATTGTGCCAAGCGTTTCTGTCGTATTTTGCACATCGTCCGCATTGTCATTCACGAATTTCGATGTCGCCTCACTGAGCACTTTCAGCATGGGCGTGGCATGGGCATAGAACAACGACATACGATTCGCCAGCTCTGTGCTGACCAGCATATTTTCCGTAGAGTCGATGCGCTGTCGACTGACGATGCGCCTGTAGTAGCTAAAGTCGTTCTGTATGGCGGGTGTTTTCATCTGCAAAGTAAGTGCGAAAATTTTGTTAAACTTTATGAACTATGGCGAATCGAATAGCATTATCATAGATAAATGGTGTGTTGGCCCGTATTAGACCATTACGATTTATGACTACTTAGTCCAGACCGCACTGCTTGTTACACTAATTATACATATTATATATGAAGCAGTGCACTGCTTAGTATTCTTGGTTTTAACCACTCTGCACTGCTTAGCTTCCCACTTTAATTGAAGCCAGACTAATTTAGATCTAATTGCAGTACGTGACATCGCAATCGCACTTAAGTTTCGTTGTAATTTTCAGCCAGGCCCAAAACTCAATTTTCGAGTACATCGGATGACGCTTGAGCCTCTATTTAGCTGTCAGGGCTGCACTGGAGTCGTGCGTGAGAAAAACTTCTGAGAGCTGCCGCCTGCCCAGCCGCCCCGACAGCTAGCGGCTGTCTCATCATTTACCTTGAGGGAGCGCTCGAGACATGACAACATTTTATACTATATATGCGCACTAAACCTATATAAATACGTTATTAGCATAAATCGTTCTAACAGTAAGTAACAATGTGGCAAACAGAACGGATCAGCAGCAGCGGCAGCTTGAAAGCCTATCAATGTGTGAGTTTAGATTTGAATAAAAGCTATAATTAAACACAAAGATGATTAATTTCAACATGTGCAATACTATCTTGACAGTTCGTAGTCTCGCTAATGGCGCTTCGCTTGGCATCAGCTCAGTATGCATCACCCACGTATAATGGGCATTCGTTAAACAACAACATTCAACTACAATTGCAACGGCTGGGCTATCCCGATGCTCCATTGACCTACAGTCGGACCTATTCTGCACCTGTGCAGTCCAGGTGGTCTGGTGCGCCCATTGTTGTCAATGACGAGGCGAATATACTTCAGCAGCAGGAACGTCAATATTTGCCCATTAATTACTACAACAATAGAGAGGACTATGCCACGGTGAAGCCGGACAGCACGAATCCAAATTGGTTCAACAACAACAACAATAATCTGCCGACCACGCGTGCTGCCAATCACAATTACAACAACAACGACAACAATGACAACAACTATGGCGCCTACTACTACACACAGCCTCCAGGCCAACAAGAGCTGGACCAACGAGAGCTGCTCACTGTAGCCGATACCCGACGACCAGAAGACCAAATAGTTCGCATTGGAGGCAGTCGCTCCCTGGCTTACAACAACAACAACAATATCTACAGAAACAATGAAAACTATTATGAAGCTGCTCTGTTGCTGGGCCAACGCGAATTTCAGGCAAAATATGCCAAGCACTATGCCGACTATTTGCGCAAATATCCCCGAAGATTGCAGCCACAATATTCCAACACATTCATCGACAAATGATTAGGAATGGGTTGTACTCCAAACCTTATTTAAAGTGTGTCAGCTGAATAGTATCTAGAGTGCCAAAAATACCATTTGCCAGTGCGTGTGTGCCAAGTATCTTAATTGTTGACAAAACCATGCAAGCACAACAGTAAACGACCCCTAAACGGACCACGGATAACCTTGTTGGGTTGAGTCGTATAGAAAATTTATTGTTGAGTTATATTTTAAATAATAAAGTCAAATAAAAAATAAAATAAAAATAAGATAAAAAAAAATTAAAATAATTTACAAATATAAAATATATTAGATTTTTAATATTCATATTTTTTACATGAAGAGAGCATTCACTGTACTTGAGCAGTTGGAGTGTATCTGCTTCTAGTATTCGGTTCAATAAAACGTGTAGCATACTTTGAGGCACACTCTAAAATCGCATGCAAAGGGGCAACACCCAGGGCAACAAAAGTGCGAAAAGACAGCAATTAACTAGAAACGGAAATGCCTGTTTCTATTACAGTTATTCCGCTACGGCTAGGCACGTTTGGACACTACAAATAAGTATATGAAGTGCCAATGCATAAGACAAGTGCATGTGCATTTATCCATCTATACATACATATATGTGTGTGCGTGTGTGTGTGAATGGATACTTAAACACACAGCAGCATCATCATCTCTCTCAAGATCCTTCATATTAACTTCAGCATACAAATTTGCAGACATGAACGGCAATCAAACGATGACGTTGAACTTTATCGAGTTGCTGCGCCGTTTACCCCGCCCTCTGCCTCCTCCTCCTCCTTTCGCATCAGCTTGCAGTTTCATAAAAGTTTTGCGGAACGGAAGCGAGCGCAATGGGATAACGCGGGATTTGTATTTCGCTCCGATACGACAAAACTCGCATTTATAGTCTTGTCAAGGGGAGTAACGCGATAGAACGTTAGATATCTGATCTCAAAAGCTAAGAGTTTAACCTACATTAGGCCATGTTCAGTTCGATTGTGAAATTTATTATTAAAGAACTTGAACATTTTAAATACGAATTAAAACTAATCTAGCCCCGTCTGTTCCTAGCGATACTTGAGATAATAAAAGTCAAGCTGTTTGATATATCTGTGCCTATTTCTAACATATCGATAAATGTACATTTTATTTCTGGTGATCTAAACAGGAATTGTAGATTATAATAGATAATTGTAATAATTTGAAATTTCTATTTCAATGTATAATATTTTATATTTACATTATTATATTATTATATTATTATAAATATAATTTTCATTTATTCTAACCAAAGCCAAGCTCAAAACATTTCCAATTTGATTTACCGTAGTGTGTCTAATAAAAGAAGCTCAATTACACATGGTTGGAGATACAGATAGAGAGAGGGAGAGCGATATATGTGTAAAAGAAAAGCAAGAGATTCTTTAAGCAGTTTTAAATTATTTTCAACATGCTCCAACCGACTTTCTGGAGATATGCCCCAGCCTCGACACACAACGTTCTGCTTTGCGTGCTCACTGAAGCGCCGACATTTGGCCAGGCCGTTAAAATGAGTGCGTGTGTGCGCTCCAAATGAGGCTTCACTGTACAGAGCATACAGCAACGTTGAAGATATTTCATCAATGAGCAGCAGCACGCGCTCACCTTAACTGACAGACAGATGGACAGACGGAGAGACGGATGGATGGATGTTCAAACTGGCAGTCAATTAAAAATGCAACCACGCGCGCAATGAGTTGGCAAAGACTTGGCTAAGACTTTAACCGGCTGTTGCACCCACATAAGGTAAGCCAAACGACAACAAACGTTGGCTGGTCTGGTCTGGCTGCTCTGGCTGGTCTGGTCTGGTCTCAAAGAAGACATAACACTGTTGACCCACGCGCCTTGAAGCAGCGCGATATGTTTATACATTGGGCGTAAAGTGTGCCCAAACTAGGCAAGAGTTGTAACACACATACACCCACACATCCACACACATATATACATGATTGTCGTGTAACTCACCTTGTACTCATCGAATTTCAACACAAATTCCAATATCTCAGCCAGCTGCTTGACCAGCGCCTGCTGCGTCTCCAGATGCTGTGTCGGATTGAGCTTGCCGCCCACCAACTGGCCGAGCAGCTTGGGCACTATTTTGTCCAGCTCCAGGGAGTGCTCGTAGCACCGTTTCAGCTTGATGACCAGTGGCAGCACCGCGGACCACGCTTTGGCCTGCACCTCGGGCGAGGGATCGGCGATGGCTTCGCGTATTTCTTTGTTGGCGCCCTGCAAGCATCAAACACATGAAAATGATTTTAGTTTTTTGTTTCAATTCAATATTGGCCGGGCCTAGTCAAATGTTCGCTTGACATGCAAACAATAAGCGAATAAACGATTTTCCTCGCGTTTCATAGATTTCATAGATTTTTTATTATTATTATAGCAACACAGCCTGCATTGTTGTTGTTGCTGCAAGCTTTGTTATGTCTATGCCACATGCAACAATGACGACGCTGCGACGTCGCTGCGTGCAGTGACCAGCGCTGCGATTTTATCGACGCTCTATGATCTAGATTCCAAAGGCAAACAAACTAAACAAAAACACAACACAAAGCCCAATGGACGCTTGGTCATTGCATGCTTGCAAAAGTTGATTTCGCGTACAAGTTGAAAACTTTGCTGCCGTATAGGCAATCAGCAAATTGCGTTGATTATTTCAATTCATTTCAGTGGCGTTTCAGTTCAGTCTCTAATCGACACATGTCCAATTGCCAAGTGCCACTAATAACAGTTAAGTTTTCATTCAAACTGTCAGCAACTAAAAGGCTAGTCGCATCAGCAAGTTAATTAACCCACTTGTATGAACTTAGTTTAATCTGACTATCAACATTTCCTACTCCGCAAAATAAGGCTTGGGGATAATAGCGAAAATGTTTAGAAAAGATTGCAATACGATATTTATGATATATTACTTGCAAATTTTCGAAAGAGAATTTGACTAAACATTTATATTCATTCGTTTCAACTTTAAAGAATTAAACTGTAAGATCACTGTCAGGCAGGAGAGTAATGTGGAAACTCGTGTATCAATAATAAAAACGATGAAGTTGAGATTAATATTTAAAATTATGTATGAACTCGTATAGATACTCTTGTATAAACTACTTAAACATGAAAAATATCTATAAGGAAATATTATGAACAGCAGGTGACATATGAACTTATTTTATAGTATTGCATTAATTTAAAACACATATATAATTTTTACAAGAGCAATATCAACAATATTAAAAAATAAATAAAAGAATTTTTTTATACATACATTTTCTATACATTTTTGTATACTTTTGAAATTTTGCAGATCCCAGCGATTGTTGGGGTATGAGAGTTATAGCTAATAACTCTATTAGTATTTTTATAAGTAAGAGAAATATTATTAACTGTATTAGTATTATTATAGTAAATAACTATAAAGTTGAACAGCAGTTTCATTTTACAACCATTTTTTGCTCAAATACTTTTAAAAACGCAAACAATTACAAAATATGGATAATTCACACGCAAGCTGATAGCGTCTTCTTGGTTTTAGCCATTAAAACTGCCACGCCCACGAATTTTTGACTTCATATTACAAATTGGAATGCAAAAGAAAATGTTTCGATGCAAGTGAACTAGGCTTATATACATATACTAAACATTTATAGTATTTATAATGAAATTATAGCAATGAAGCAAAAGCAAAAGCCGAAAAGCCCAACTCAAATCGTCTGCATGACTGAAGCGTTGTTATTTTTGGTTCGTTGGCACCTTTTGGGTGTGTTTGTGCTGTAATTACATGGACTCTTGTTGCCACATGTTGTGTGCTTGTAATTAAATTGCTGCACATATCATCAACAAAAGTCTGCAGTCTGGTCTACCCTCAGACATTCTCTCACACTTGCTGTGCATCGACGAGTGCTTTGGCATAATCAAAATGCAACCGTCGGCATCTAAATCAACACATGGACCCAGGTGGAGCATAAAGCCAGAACTGCAGCTGTAGCTGACTTGCAGCATTACCTTCTGTGCTGAGCAGCATTTACACCTGTCCGCGCAGCCTGGAATTGTCCTTGACGCCCGGCAGCTGTTGGCTGCTGCACTTGAAGCTGCACAAATGTTTAACACGTGCAAACAAACAAGTCAAGGAACAAAGAGAGAAATAAAAAGAGCAGAGTGAGAGAGACGGTAAATTCTTTTGACTTGGCTGTTGTATTGTCTCGTTTACGCCTGCGATTCTCTAAGGACTCTTATGGCTGGCCATGCAACGGAAACTGCGCTCCTGCTTGAGCTATGTGGACAGACAGATTCGCAGGCTGAGATTGTGCCTTTGCTGCAGTCATACATACATATTTATAGGTGTGTGTGTGTGTGTCTATCTCAGATGTTTAACATTGTTTCTACTTGTGTGTGGGCGTGCTTCTGATTCAGCCCCTTTGCTTATTTTTTAGGCATTTATCTCACATCGCGACATGTGCAAGTCGAAAACAAAGAGCCTAGCCATAGGTAGAAGAGTTTCTGCTGCAGCGGCTGCTCCGTGCAGCATCTTGCAGCTTTGTCACAGGAAGTTCGCACAGACGTATGCACACTCGCGCACACACACACAGCCCCTCACTTATTCAGCATTTGTTGATTCATCGCCTTCTTCTGCAGCATCGCATAAAACGTTACATGCTCCAATAACAAAGCACGTGCTGTGTCTGCTTCATGCATTTTACCAGGAATACTTCACACTTCACCCACAACAACAACAACCACAACAAACTTGAACTTGCATGACTTTTAAGAAACAGTTTTCGTTTTGTAACTGTTTCTAGTTTTCTTCTTTTTTTTAATTAACACTTAATGTGCACAGCAACAACAACAACAGCAAATGCGGCATACAAGCACTCAATCGTTTTTATCTAATTCAGAAAGAGCGCGAGAGGGACAGAGAGTGCGAGAAAGAGACACAGATAACGTCCGTCACATAGTTAATTAACTTTGCGAACTGCAGCCACTCTGCATAAAAGAAGAAGTAAAAGCGTTGTAATTGCTGCCTGCTGTAGGCAGCTGCTGCTGCTGCTGCTGCCTTCTTCTGCTCTTACTCTTCTTGTTGTTGTTATTTTTATTTTAATTGTAAATTAAATTACACTCAATGCGGAAACGAGTGTTTCATCTGCTGCGGCTACTTTGATGTGTAGACCAACGATGGCACTCGCCCAGCCAGTGCTGGGGGCCATTAAACCATTTGCATGTTTCACTTAGCATATATCGATTACTGTGCTCGATAATTATACACATAAAGGTTAGGAGGAACAGCCGTGTAATCAACTCGCCTGCAAATTTCAAGTGCACAAACATAAACCATTTGATAAGGCCTTATTTGCAGCTGTGCTACGACTTTTATGTGGAACTTAAAACTTGAACTATATATAATTACAGAGGACATTTTGAGCTGTGCAGCACTAGTGCATAATAGATTTGTTAATTTTAATTCAAAACAAGTAAGAAAGCTCCAGTCGAGACTGCTCCACTAGGAGATACCCTGAACCCTCCAAGCTGATATTCTAATCATTCTGCACTTCTTTTATGCACACATACATACATATGTATCCACACGCACGCATAAGCCTGCGCTCTGCTAACTGCGCAGCAAGCAGCGACTGCGCTTGGGCTGCGCTGCAGTGTGGGCAATATTATGAGAATTTATTTGTTGAATAATTTCTTTTGTAGACATACGATCTTAATGAAACTTTCAGAGCGTAATCATATGGTGAATATGTGTGTACATTCCAAAGCCCAAGTCTCTAGTACTTGCAATTTTTTTCAAATTGGGGGAGAAGGGGGCGTGGTATCCAAAATCTGTAAGTTACAAAATCTTTGTATCGATTAACTTTATATACAACGCAAATTTGAAGACTCCAGGTCTAAAAATGTTCAAATTAGGCTGCAAAAACCAAATCAATTTTTCGATTATTCTCGATAAAAAAGATATCGGACAATTTATCGAAAAAATAAAACAAACTCGTACTGCGTATGGTACTCACGAGTATGCATGCCAAATTTCAGCTCTTTAGCTCTTATAACTTCTGAGATCGACGCACTCATACGGACGGACGGACGGATGGACGGACGGACAGACGGACAGGGCTATATCGACTCAGCTGGTTCGCGCTGATCAAGAATATATATACTTTGTGGGGTCTGCCACGCCTCCTTCTTCCCGTTACATATTTTTTCACAAAACCATTATACCCTGATTTCCCATTTTCAATGGGTTCAGGGTATAATAACAATAACAACAAGAACTCTATAGAGCTAAACCTAACCAGTTTGCTATTTAAATTACTGAGATTGACCGTTTATGAGTAGTAAGAAATTTGGCTAGATTAACCCAGTTCGAAATATAGAAGCAAGAAATAAATACCCTACTCCAATATAATTTTTAATATATATAACATTTAGGCTATACGAAATCCAAGTTTAAACAAAAGTGTGAATGTACTTTAATTAATTTCAAATATATTTATTTAGAACAATATAATAGTTTCACTTAATTATCAAGAGTAAAACAATTGTCTTTTGATTTTACAACAATCAATATAATTACTTTTACTAATTTACCCAGCTATATTATATCTCAAAGACAATACTCCGCTGCTAGAACACTCTCCCATATTGATAGAGAGTCAATATATTAGTTTTGTGATTTAATACATTACGATACCTATAATTTCTTTTCAGAAATCCCTATTAAGCCAAATCACACATACTTTCTTCAAAAATTAAAAGTTCTTATTCTTGAATAATACATCCATATAGCAAACATTGTTAGGTCTACAATTTAAAATCATTTAGTCCAGATTATTACTTTATCTTCCATCCATATTTGAGTTTCCTAAGAAATCGCACTCAAAACAAATCAACAAATTCTAAGGAAAAATGAGAACACGAAAAGGCGTGATTTATATACATACATACATACATATATTCATACGTACATTTGGAAACCAGCCGACGATGACTATTAAAATCGCATAATTTATACTTATTGAGCAGAAAGTCACAGTTAATGGGAAAGACCCATTAACATTAGCCAGTGGCAGCAGCTCCCACAGACATTTGGCCGCCACAGCCTAGTGACATTATTTCCCATGGAAGACCCCGCAGCATAACTCAATCCAATCCAATCCAATGCAACCCAAGCGCCATTGTATGTGCGACTGCTATATAATCATACATATTTCATAACAGCTTTCGTTGTTTCACTCTAAGTACCCCCTCTTTCTCTGACTCTGTCTCTCTCTCTCTGACTCTGTCTCTCTCTCTCTCCCTCTCTGTTTTTCACTTTGTAATACGCCTTCCGCTGACATGGGCTTCTTAATTATTCAATGGCCCCATATCAAACACGACAAGGGAGCCCAGCGAGTACAACATATGTCTGCGTATTGCAAAACTCTCTTTGTGCTTTGTGCTGTATAGCTGCTGCTGACAGCAGGAGGAATACAGAAACAGCAGAACTGAAACAATGACAGCAACAACTATAGCTTCGCTCTTGTCTGAGTCATACGAGTCGATCGTTGTCTGGGATCGTTCTCTCGGCTCTACAGACGCACTCTCGCGTCTTCACTTCTCTTCTCCTATACTCGACTTGTGTCGAAGCGGCATTTGTGGCTTTGTTGTGGCTGTAATTGCTGTTGAGGTAAATTGGCTTCGATTTTCACAAGAATGCATCGTGAACTATCGACAGAATCCACAGGTGATGCCTACTGCTATAAATAGTTGCACTCGTAACGAAATGATTAAAGATTCATTTGAAAGTCGGAATACGTATGGGCACATCGGGCGATAATACGCATCATGATAGAGCATCTAAAACAGCTGCTCAGTGAATCACATGCATCATTCACCCAATGAACGGCTGCTGCTCATTATGATGATGATGTTGATGATGGCGATGATGACAATGGGTCCGTCAGTCTGACTAACTTGCGCTCCGAGTACACGGCAAAAATAATACATAATGCGCATGGGGCATGAGAACAAAGGGCCTGTCGATGGACCCACTGAACTGCGCAATAAACAGATGCTAATTTAAGTACAACTCGTATGTAAAGCAGGCAAATGGTGCGTAAATTTCAGCTAGCACTAAAATAACCACAATGGCCTAATTTTCAGCGCGCTTTTCAAGGGCTTTAGGCCATTCAAACCACACGCAAAAAAATCCAAGCGTATATATACGGGGAAAAAGCTTTAAGTGCCGCCAGCTTGGATGTCACGAGCGTCGTAATTTATCAAGATAATCGAAATAAGCAGCCAACCAAGTGCAACAGCAACAACAATGTCATAAAGATAAGATAAACATGTCAATTATCAATGGCGTGAGCAAGAGAGAGAGCTATATAGAGCGAGAGAAGGACAGACAGAGGCATATGGGGACCGAACGATAATAATAAGAGAGCAAAGGAACGTTATTAATTTATTCGCATGTATAAGTATTTGTAAAATTGTAAATGAAATATGATAGACAAGCTCTTCTGTTACAATTTGCATACATACATATTATCAGTAAGTCATGGCTACAAAAGTATTTTGTTATGAATTCGCCTTAGAGATTAAAGAGTGAGAAACCAGTTAGACTAATCAAGTTGGAGTTCTCCTGAAAAAATGTGGATGAGCCAAAGCAGAATGAATGAATGTGGAGGGGAATTCCAAATGTCGTACTCGATAATTATGTATACTATACATACTTAGCTGGATGATTAATAGTTCTAAAATATGCGAGATAGAGATATGCGAATACCTCAACTTTGATTTCTATCGATTTCTTAGATATGGTTAAAATGATCGATAATTTGAAACAATTGATTGATGATTTAATTCATGCTTTGATGCCCAACAATAATCTGTATGTAAAAGCTTTAATGTTTCTAGATTTTAATCATTCCAAAATCGACGATACAATACGTCTGACTAGACAAACGGGCAGAGCTAAATAAATCTCTTAATCCTAACCTAAACTATATTCAGTCTACTCTACCAACTGCTAACTCTAACATACGTATATATAACATAAAAGTTGAAACATACGTTTATGCTGCCTTGTTAACATTGATCACTATTAAATATATTTATATACATTTACACATATGTATATACATCGCATATTTTCCATGACTTCTGTAAATTGGGTTAACTTGGCAAATCTGAAAAATGTTGTCACTTTAATTGACTTTGACGACAAGCGCACATGTGCAAGAGCTATTGTATGGGAATATCGAAAATGAAAACTCAAGAAAATTCCTGGCCCATTTCACATTCAGCTGTCTTGTGCATTCCGCTTCTGCTGCTGCTGCCTGTTATAGCCAGAACAACATTTTAAAAATGTCAAGCAATATTTATCAAACATTCTTCTCTATACTTTTCAAATTAATTTTCTTTTGAATTAAATTCCTTGCAGAATCATTGTAATTCAAAGAATATGTAAGAAAAATATCACCACAAAATCTCTTCCATAAGTTATTATATTTAAGCATCGTATTAAAGTATTTCAATTTTTTACTGACATTTGCTGGAGTGGCTATCTTGCATATAAATGTATGTATATACAGATATAAAATAGTTAAGGTGCAATAAAAGAAAGCACTCAGAGTTTGTAAATATACGCCAGTTAAAGGTTTTTTTATGCCGAAAAGGACCAGACTTGCGTTGAGAAGAGGCCAGACACTTGCCAGACACTGAAACACTCACACATACATAAATATAAAGTGACAGAGTGAGGAGTAAGAGACAGAGAGAGAGAGAGTGAAATATTTATTTCCACACACACATATACACATACACCTCAACACTCAGCTGTAGACAAACTGAGTTAAATGGTCATTGGCATTTTTAGAGCCACTTGAGAGACGTTAGCAAAACAATTACAGCAGAGACGTCAAGTTCAAGGCAAACAAGCGCAGACGTCGCATACTGAGAAGCCCTTAAGAAGCTAATCCTAATCTTTAGCTTTGCAAAAGTCACGTGTGATGTGTTGTGCGACTCCCGACTCAGCTTATCCACATCGAGGCGTAGACGGCGCAGCCCTCAGTCGCAATCAAAATTGGTTTTCAAAATTGTTCTCGGTTTATTCAATTGAATTGAGTTGAATTCGGCTAACCAAAAGCCTTTCCAGTGCCATTTCAATTCAACAGAAACTGTGGGCGCTGAGGCCAAAATGGTTTTATGCAAAATTGCGCGCATCAATTGCCACCTGAGAGGAGAGCATAATGAGGCAGCAACAACGGCAACAACAACGGCAACAGCAACGCTGATCCAAGTGCTCCTCCTCTGCCAGTGGAAGTGGGCGGCTGAAGCGCGAAATGCAATTACTGACAAACATAATAATAAACTAATGCGACTGCTCTGATTGTTGCTCAAATACTAGATACCACGTAAATACATATTTAATTAGTATCTATTATATTAATGGATGATATAAAGAATCCTCTGTTATGAGTATATAAGGAACAAGCAATGCCTACATAAGCATTATAAGGAAATCGTTGGCAAATAAATTATTATACATACATATATAGATTCTATATTCCATTTTAAACTGAACAAATAAGAAATGCTTACATGCAAGCAGAACTGCCGCATGTAAATAAGAATTTTATATACATACATATATATATATATATATATATATATATATATATATATATATTCTTATAACAAGCATATATGCACATTAATTTATATATATTCATATGTGGATTCGTAGTCTGTTGCGCCATCTCATTTAGTACAGGGTATAAAATAAAAATAAACATTGCGCTTGTAAATTGTTTCAATTTTTGTTTACTTTACTGTTTTTGTAGCGTGCGTTTCTTTTTTGCCTGCGCAATTAATGAGCGCCCGATGACGTCGGAGATTCAAATAGGGAATTAAATATATGTACTTATAAACAGTCTCTAAACAGTTTGAAGACATGCGTTACGCCACGCAGTGGATGCCCAAACTCAATAAACAAACGGGCCGTAAAATAGAAAGTGAATAATTGTTAACTGATAAATCGAAGCCTAACTTGACCCTAATTGGGGTCTACGAAAATCTATTAGAGGTTAGCTAAATGCGCCATAAGGCTAGCTAAAATGTAATTAGAGAAGCCAAAAAACATTCGACGATTGAGCAATAAATTCAAATGTCATTTAGCCCATGGAAGGTGACCCCCTGCACCAGCCTGCAGTTTAGTTAACTGCTGTGTGAAATACTCGAACTGTGAAATGTGGACTACGGAAATTGAATTGTCACACAGACGGACGCAGACAATAGCTTTTGATGGCTTGACCATATCCAGAGAGGCCTAGACATGCTTAAAGGGCACCACAAAACGAATATTATAATTTTGAATAATGCGCAAAGACTCGTGTTGAGCACGCACATTATAGTAATTACTTATATATATATGATATGGAAAGCCTGACTGATCGGCTGGCTGACTGACCAGCTGTCTAACTGGCTTACTGGCTAACCGACTGCCCAGCACCGGAAGTGCGACGACGCGACGCTAATTTCGTTTCGTTTTGTTTCTGTTTTTTATTTTTTTTTCGCATTGGCCGCGCATCGCTTAACGTATTCGTGGAACTGGTTAAGCGGGGGCCACAGGAACTGAAAACGTGAATGGGAATGGAAATGCCAATGGGGATGCAGCCGGCCAATGGCTAAGGCGTAGATGGTAAAGGGTAAAGGGTAAAGGGGGAGAGTCTCTAATGACTGCTCATTTTGTCATTATTCTGATTATTGCTGCCGCCTGTCGCACTCATTGTAAAGCAGACATTAAACATTTAAGTGTTTGTTTATTCATATGCATATGAGGCTATATGGTCATTTATATGTGGAGCAGCATTTGATATATGGATCGTTTAAATCGCTTTAGCCGAGGGGAACGAGAGCTCTTAAAAAAACACGAAGTTTGTGTTGAGCAAGAAAAAGCACTTCATTATGATGGAAATCGTTTTGTTATCTATCACTGAAGAGGGCGACATACAACTTCATATATATATACGCTCAAAAATTAAATTCTTTTAGAAACTTGGATGTATTTAATTAGTCTTTATTTTTATAAGTAATCTAAAAATACAAAAATTTAAGGCGATTTAAGTTCGCTCTGAAGACTGAAAAGTCACTAGGCACATTGCACTACATTTTGAAAATAAAGATCAATGTATTGCACATACATCAAATAAATCAACAGTCATCCGTAACGCGACTAATGTTATAAAATTATACCGAGTTTCCAGTGCTTTCGTTGTTGTGGAAGATCTATGGAAATATAGGAAAAGAAAAGTGGTTCTTTTATAGATAAAAGATGCATAGATTTATTATTATAATACCTCGCAGAATAACAAAAATTTAGTGCGTCGAATACATTGTAAGTAGAGGATCTTCGGCGAATCAAAATTTTTCCCGTCAAAATCTCAACATTTTGTATGGTAGATTAGACCGCCTTAATTATAACCACTTTTATAATCAATAGAGATATATTACATCTTCCCTTTTCCACATAACAATAGATTTTTACTGGATTGGTTCTTATAGATATTAAGTAGATGCACATTGAGTAATGAGCATAGAAAGGCATAATTTGATGCGTTGGTACAAATCTGAGCACCATGGTCTATCATTTCAGCCCGCTAAAAAAATGTCCAATTATAGAATCACAGTCGTAGATAAGTCCAGTCTAGATATATTGCTTTCTACCATAAAGGCGATCAATATTTTTATTTTGAATGCAAATATTAATAATTCGGAGTAACTTGGAATATTTATTTTTAATTTTATTGTTGTCTCATCTGTACTTTTGGGAATGGATGATTTTCAAGGACGCCTACTTCTCCATATATGCATATACTCAATATGCAATCATATATGTATATATATCTGGACGCCAGACGCGTCCACAATTATTTGTCACTTTCATTTCAAATCAAATTTCAGAAGAGGTACATCAGCTGTGACTCTCTGGTCAATCAACGTTGATAAACATGACATCACTGCGGGTGTTTTCAGACAAAAGCTTAAATCACTGACGGATCTCATTGTTGCCTTTAAAATAGATACTAATCTGGCTCTCGACAAATCTTTCGATTACTTGAGACAAAACCAGCGACGCTGTTCTTATCAGAAACATGATCCATGAATCTTGTTATGCACTAATCCCATAAAATAATCAAATTTATATATTTATATATATTTATATTTATATTGTTTTCATGTGAGTTATTCGCTTTCTGATTACTTAGTATTTTATATTTTCATTTTATTTTAATTTAATTGATTAATAAATCAAATAATGGGATTGATTTGAATATCATATTTTATTTTTATCAATTAATAAATCGTAATTACCATGGGAGTCATTGATATAAAATAAGTTTCCTTGTTTCCATTTCAACACAAGCTTCGCATTTGAATACCCCAGTAAATAATTTCTTAATGCTCGTTCACATTTGATGACTCAATTAGCGTTTGAACTCATTGAACTCGGATTATGTACATATATAGCACATACATATATACATGGGCAATGCGAATCATTGTTGAACTGCGGTTACCACAGCTAGTAATTCACACATTTTATATTTAAGCTGTTAACACTATGTGCTAATCAACTGAAGGGTCAATGGCAAAATATTAACAACATATAAGTGACACACATATATTGATAAATAGATTGAATTGTGGTGATTGAAGGCTCAAAGCAGGTGAGCTAAATAAGTCAAACTAGCATCTATTACCTAGCATGTAAAGCGCACAATGTAAATATATAGTTAAACATCTCAGCAACTCTACAGTATATCATTATTGCATACATTATTCAACAAATTGATTTTACATTTAACTAAAATTTTTGTAAAATAGCCAGGAAAAATATGAAAAAATGTTTCAGAAATTAAATTCAGTCAAACTTTGATGGTCATATATAATATGCTTATGAAGGTATAAATATTACGTATGTACATATTTAAAGGAAACAAAAAGTTAGAACTTCAGCAACTCAGATATTAGCTCTATTGCATAACTCGATCAAATATATTTATATATATTTTTATTAACAGACACAAAGCGAACTCTTTTATTAATTGGAAATAGTTCGTCAGGTTTCAATGGGATTTACACCTATTGGCACGCATTTTGTGAATCTGTTATCTGGGTCCCCAATCTCGTTCTATATTTCACAAGCTGTCATATTATTTTTATGATCATTATTGTTAGAGGTGCGCGCTGTTGGCGGATATTGTCATTCTAGTTGTCGCTGTTGTTGTTGATTAAATTGTTGTTGTTGCTGTTGTTGTTTTTGTTGGTATTGCCATTGTCGTTGACATCGAGCGCTTTCAATGAGCTTGCCTTTTAGTTAACGCAGTTACTACTTATTGTTGTATCCATTCATTGGCAACTGCTGCGTTTCCCTCAACTTTTGTTGTTGTTGTTGTTGTTGTTGTTTTTATTTATTACACACAAAAGACGCATTTGTTGATTTAGTCTGCCTGTTTCGACCACAATAGCTAGTTGACAATAGAAAACTTTGCGCTACGATAGATTCGCCAACTAATTGGAAAGAGACTTTTACAGAAGTGCTCAATACGTCGAGTGCTTTTTCTCTTATCAGAATTACAACAAAACAGTCGATAAATCGTATAAGTAAAACAAAATTTAAGACAGCTCTGATATTATTCAAGACTTAAATGTTAATCTAGAAAGCTAATGCAGTTGACAATAATTTTCAATAACATAAACTTTACGCACTTATCAACTGGATCAATATACATATCTTATCAAAATATTGTCATAGCAACCACAAATCGATTATAGACTTGATTAAAAAAAGTGATGATTCGATAAGATCAATGTATTTGTCAATGTATTGTCATACACATTTCTATCGTTACATTGCGCTAGGACTGTAAGAGTATTGCATCTTTCATGCATTGCTTCTTCGCCTTTTCTCTTTTAACTAGGCGCAGTTTTCACTTTATTTATAGCTGCAAAAAGTGCAGAACGTGAAGCTTTTCCTTTTATATTTCGCTATATTTAGCGTGCCAGGCCAAAGATTTGTGTGTCAGGAATCTTAAGAGAGGAGTCATCGGGGAGCAGACTGTAGACATGGCGCACATAACCAGTTTATTGCCTTTCTGTAACCAGTCCACCACCCAAACCACTCACCCACAGTCTGCGGGAGCGCAAAGTCGCGAATGCTTCCACTAAAACTGCAATGAAAATAAATGCGCACGAAAAAAGAATTGAGCGCATTTCAAGTAGCTCCCAGGGGGACGAGTGGGCTTGAGCTTCAAAGGCTTTAAATGGTTACGAGGTCGACTTTGTTGTATGTTGGTCACTTTTACCGTTACACAAACACACACACGCACACACCTACAAACAAAGGAAATGAGCTCATTTGGTTGACATTTTCCAGTTCATTTGCGTTGATTAACGCTCTGGACAGAAATTTCATTTAGCTTGGCCGAAAGCCAATTAATATTTCGCACCACGACACCAAAATCCAATTCGAGCTCGAATTTCAGCTTAGCAAAGGTCAGCAACAACAGCAATAAAGCAACAATTACATAAACATTAGGCGTCACAGCAGTCATGACTAATCCTCCTAAAGAATAGGCTTAAAAGAGAACCGAAGAACTTCGCGGCGAATATAACGCAGAAACTGACGTCAAAAGTCCAAGCAGCAAAATGAAGAGTTCCGATTGGGCTCTGATTGGGTTCCGATTGGGATCCGATCATGTAGGCGCATAGGCATAGTGTGAGTCAGCCTGAGGTAATGTTGCCAGTTTATAGCAAAGCATAAAATAATTTTAAGACTCAACAGAATAAAGTAATATATGTATATATTTTTCAACTGGATCTCTCTCAGTTTACTGGTATTCATAATCAATAAACAAATAGTATGCATATATTACCCAATGCAAATTTTACGAGAACTCTGGCAGCACTATGTAAAGAGCGTTAGTTTGCAGACAGACACACAGAGAGCGAAGCACGCGAGAAGAGCGAGATCAAATAACTGTTGACGCTGTTAGGCAAAGGTTAAATACTCAATTTGTTGACTGCCCCCCGTTATTTTCGCACATTGTCATTTGATTATTGCGCTCTCGCTTCAACTTATCAGTTGAGAGGGTAGCAAAAAGAGCGCAACTAAATTTGAAATATTTTCTTTAGTGAATGTAGTAAAATCGGAAATTAGTTTTCGTTAATCGTTACCTACTTATTACCGCGACTGGTTCGAAGTGCTACTTGAAAACGGGTTGATGACGCACTCACCTTATAGATTTGTATCTCGTCCAGAACGACTTCCGATTCCTTGAGCACGCGCTCCACCTCATCGTACACCTCCCGCTCCGTATCCGTGGGCGCGGCATTCTCAAAGTCAAGGAATACATCGTAGGATTTGGCGGCACAGCAATTCGAATCATCGCGTGACAACAGACTCAGCAGTTTGCCCATTTTATTAATTAATTTATTATAAATGTGGCTTATTAAATATATTCAGCTTTATGTTTGTATTGCTCTGCTTCTTCTGATATTAATATAGATTTTCTTTTTTTTTTTTTATCACTTTTTGTTGCGTTTCACTCTATTGTGCACTTGTTCACTCTGAAAGGTAAAGCAGAATGGGGCGATTCATTAGGCATTTCCAGCTGCTGCTGAAGCACTGCACCTGTTGTGCGTGCTATCTCCTAAGGGTTAATAAATTGTGACAGCAACAGCTGCTAGGATTCCATAGTGGACAAAGTAAACAGTTCTTTTTAACGGAATAAAAGACAGACAGTAGGAGGGAGAGAGATTAAGAGAGGGCGAAGACTAACAAACGCTAGCGACAGCAACAACGACATTTGCATTGCGGGGGGTGATCTGCACCGAGGCTGTTTGCCATGTGTCTCACTGTGCATGTGTGAGTGCTGGAGCATGTGTGTATTTGTTCTGTTGAGAGCTGCTTGTGCGCAGGAAATGGTGCGAAACTAAAACTTATCGAAATTAGTAAACAACTACGCTCACACACACACACACATGCAATCACCGCAAGGCCAATGTTCACGCCAAGTAGGAAAAAGGCAATTTTCCTCGCCACACAACCACATGTAAACATTTTAGATATCCGCACGCCCTCCACTCGTCTTTCAGTTAATAGGGCGAGAAAGAAAAAGCAGCCAAAAGTTTGTGCGAGTCTTTTA
Source organism: Drosophila arizonae (assembly GCF_054131065.1). Classification (NCBI taxonomy): domain Eukaryota; kingdom Metazoa; phylum Arthropoda; class Insecta; order Diptera; family Drosophilidae; genus Drosophila; species Drosophila arizonae. Next base: position 23,110,153 of record NC_142924.1, on the reverse strand, counting down.
TTAATAATTTTATTGTATTGCACACACACACACGCCCATATGTATGTGAACATGTATTGGTGTTACCGTCATCGCAATGAGGCTTTGTTTATCTGCATCGCCTTATCTGGCTGTCACTTCTCTTTTGAATACCCTGCAGCTATTGCAGAAAGGGGTAGATGACATGTATATATCAGCCTATAAATTACAACATATGTCACTAAGAGAAGCCATATTATTATTAAACATATGTTTTCTTTCATTTCAGGCAATAGAGCTGGGGTGATAACAATTTAATATACATTCAAATTAATATTCAATCGAAGTACTGAGTAACTTCTAGTCGCGCACTTCAAACTGCATTTGCTGCTGCTGCTGCTATTTTGCGCGCTTATCTGTTTTGTTATATGCACACAGTTTTGTTATTTCTCAATGGTTTTTTAGGGTGGATTTGTGGATTATTCCTGCATTGGAATTTCAGCGAAAACATGAATTTCGTCGAATACAAAAAAAAAAAAAACAAACACACACAACCAGGGACAATTGCGCGCTATCACCTTTTTCACAGAGATTACTCGTTAACTCGCGTATCGCAATCGCTGCCTTTTATTAAATTTATTTAATGATTGCTCTTCTGCATTTAGGCTTCAAACATCACAAGCGAACACACAAGGCTTGTGTTTTAAAAATATAAAAACATGCACCACAAAAAATCACACGGCGCACAACACGCGCAACCACCTCTCTCAACGGCAGCTAAAAACGTACTAAATTTTACTTTCCTAGTGCTGCCAGGCAGACCAAATCGGTAAAAAAGTAAAGGAAATTTGTTCTTCACAACTGGTACGCAGCTTAGGAAAAATACAAACGGTATGTACGGGCACTATTAGAGTAAACGAAAATATCAGTTGATATATAAATATATTTTTATGTATTTATATTTAAATATATATATATATATATAATAAGTAAGTAATGATTTATTTATTGATATACATGTGCAACTAATTTCTTTATGAACACCGTACTAGTTTGCTATCGTCTCAGTGTTGGAAACTGAGCAATCGAAAATGTGATAACTGTTTCGAAGTGTGTACACACTGTCACTCTCAACTTTTTCGTTAACCAGTTTCTTGATAAAAATCGAAAAATATGAGTGGAGACGGCAAAAAGTCACAGCTGGACGAAGTGCAGCAACAGCTAATCGATTGTATATCAAAGAATGACACCAACGGCTTCAAACAAATGCTGGGCCAGCTGAAGGGCGGCGTCAACTTCGTGGACGACAGCGGAATGTCGATTCTAGCGCACGCCAGCTTTAAAGGCAACAAGGAAGCAGTGCAGTTGCTGTTGGACATGGTAAGGCAGCCTAATGAGTGCGGAGCGTGATTGCAATCGCTAATACATTAACTTAATAGGGGGCCGACATTAATCTGAACCAACATGGCGCTGATTATACGCCGCTCCACTTCGCCGCATTGTCCGGAAATACGCACGTGTGCCGCCAGCTCCTGGATGCGGGCATCAATCCGAACAGTATAAACAGCGTGAATCGCACTGCCTCGCAGATGGCCGCCTTTGTGGGCAATCACTCGTGTGTGGAGACCATTAACAACTATGTGACACGCGCCAGCCTGGAGTACTACACACAGCCGCATGGTCAGCAAACAGAGCCGTACATTCCAGTCGTGCTTCTGCGGTCTTTCCACAGCTTTGTTACGGAAATCAATCTGCATCCCGTTCGAATCACGCTAAATGCCCAGTCGTTGGGTCTCCTCAAGATACTGCCCAATCTTCGCAAGGCTCTGTCGCTGATGTGCGAGAAGGAGATGCAGAAGACCCACGACATAAACGAGCTGCTCGCATTTAAATTCCACTACTTGGCATGGATCGTCAGGGAGCTTATGCGCTGCGAGGAGCAGTTCAAGGCCCAGCACAAGGAGAAGGCCGACGACAGCGAGGCCAACAAAAACGATTTCGTTGAGGTGTTCATAAAGCGTGTCCTCAAGGAGAACAAACTCGGCCAGCTGGACTACGTCGAGTATACTGTGCGTGAATGCGCTCGAGAGTTTCCCTACCGCGAGTGCACCATCTTTCGCCAAATAGCCACACAGCTGGGCGCGAAGGACGCGCCTCCTGCTCTCGTCATCCTCCGCAACGCCATCAACGGATTGCGCGGATTTGTGGTGAGTCTGAATTTAAATCCTTCGAAATCCTGTCGGCTAATTCTCCGCCTTTGCATTTCGTAGGACGAGTGCAGCTACTGCAGCACGTGTGGCCAAGAGAAGCCCGACAAGAAGTGCTCCAAGTGCAAGGCGGTCAAGTACTGCGACCGCGAGTGCCAGCGTCTGCATTGGTTCATGCACAAAAAGAGTTGTCCCCGTCTCTTGGCATCTGTGCTGGCCGGGGCTAAGGAGCAGCCAAAGGCGCCCATCGACACGTCCGAACTGCAAGAGGAGCTGTCCAAGCTGACAGCATAATGTCCTGATTACCTGCATTTTAAATAAACCAAATAAGATTTGCTTAAAATGCACCTCAGTCGCTTTATACAGGGTGCAATAGCTCGACGAATGTTCAAATATTAAACTAAGTGGCGCCATCTGGCGAATCAGCATAACAGTTTGTTTAGTAAATACACAGCATACCACCTTCTTGAATCTTTAGCTAAGAAACATACCCATCCAATATAACATCGACTGTGTAGCTGAGACACACACACCCGTTCGAATTTCCGCTATTATTCAAATTTCGATAACCAGTTTGGTCTTAATCTCAAATTTAATTAAATATTTCGCTCATTTCTTTTTTTTTTTTTTTTGTTGTTGTTGTTGAATCGTTAAGCCAAGCACGCCATCAGTTTTATGGTCGAATCATCTGCATATATTATATTTAGTAACATAAAAACAAGCGATCACGTACGAACAGAGCAACACCTTTACAAAAGATAAAAGAAGAAGAAACAAAAACAATATAGCATCATTATCGGAATTATCATTATCAACAGCTTTGACCGCAAAACCGGATTACAGTGAGCACAGCCCACACATAAAAATTCATTAAGTATATTAAAACAAACACAAATTAGAAACGTGAGCGAAAACATTTGCATTTTTATCGCATAATCTACGAATTTTGACGCTTTTTGCCACTGTTTTTAACAAGAAAACAACGAAATCAATATACAATATGTACATATATTTATAAACCCAACAAATTAATGCTCAGCATTTAAAAAACACTTCCAAAGCGCTGCCGCTGCCAACAGTTTGCTGGGTGAAAATGTGCAAATCACATAATTTAATTGTACCAAAATTTGAAAGCCAAATTTGTGTGACAAAAACTAAGAGCAAGACAGATGAAAGAGGCCAAAATTAGCCAAAGCAGCTCGAAAACAACGTCCAAACTTCTTGTAGTCGCGCTAGCTAAAAATTGAGTTCATAAAATATGCAAAGATTTGTATGAATGAAATCAAATCACGAACGAATAAATGAAACCATGATTTTCAATGAATATTTGAAGAGGAAAAGGCAAGAAGCTGTTTGAACTTAGCCGTAATCAGACTCGAATTCCTAGCCGAAAAAACTTAATTAAAGTTATTAAACTGAAAACGGTTGGCGCCACCGTTTGGCCAGGCCTCCCCACCATGGACCTCACGCATGCGTCGTGGCAACTCATGTCGCCCGCTGGCTTATCGGGGCAATTATGCAGGCCAAAAAGGCAGCCGCCGTCCCACAGACAGATTTGTCGCATTCGACGCGATAATAATGCATGGCCACACCACTCGATTCGTTTCCCACTTTCCAGTTTCCAGTTTCCAGTTGCTCTCGACTCCCGATTCCCAATGGCTAACGGCCATAAAAGGTGCGATAAAAAACTAAAATTTCACAAGCCGCAAAGAGATGCACAGCAACGGCAGCGCAGCAGCAGCAGCGGCAGCTTCTGCGTCATCGGCCGACAGTCGAGAGGTTCGGCAAAGACCAAACGCCTTCAAAGCCGTCAAATCGCTGCTCATAATGGATGCCTTATCTGCGAGAATTGTTTTAACTACTACCGGAGTTCGTTTTAGGCCAGTTCGAGCGACCGTTCTCTCTGGCTTTGCGGCGGCGCTGATGGAGCACATTAATTTGCTCTGCGGCCCGCCAAAGTTGATTCGACTTGCGAAACCTGTAAAAACGGAAGCGCCGAAGGCTTGTTGGGACTGCTTAGCCTGCTTGACTCGACTATCGATTGACCAAACTATCGACTCTCGTCTTTCGATACTTTAAGGCAGAAGACATTATCGAACATTTTGTATTGAAATTTTGTTTTATTTGTTAGCTGCGCTTAAAACTAATTAACATATTACAACTTAAGGCTCATATACTGCACACTGTAATCACAACTAAAGCTTAAATGGGGGCGACACCATCGCATCTGCATCTAATAAGCAAGAATAGCCGAAATACTGAAGCTATTGCGCTTCGTGGAAGTTGTTGCTCGCGGCGAACTGGTCGGAGTGTTAGCTGCTGGAGATGCCGTGGATGCACTGGAAGTAGCAGCTGCCGTTGCTGGTGAAGTTGCTGCAGGAGTCATCGCAGGTGCTGGCGGCGTTGTCATTGGCGGCGGCGCTGCAGCAAAATAGGCCGCTGGTAGAAAGGCTGCGGCCGGTGAATAACCAACGGCTTGTCGATACGGATGCAAGGGTGGACTTAGGCATGGTGGCCCAGCTGCAGCCGGATAGTACCCCGGTGACAAGCTACGCTGCGAATCCACTTCGAAGTCCGTGCGCTGACGCTTGGCTTGGGGCGAATCACAGCTGCTCACGCTTGAGACGTCATCTTCGGAGTCAGCACTGGAGTTGGCGCTGCTGTTCAGCTTGCGTTTGCAGCGCGACTGGCCGGACTCGCGGAAGCCCTTGGCAAATGGATTGTTGTCGATCTTCAGCTTGGTAATACGATCGTTCTGCAAGGCAAGAAATTGACAACATTTTGGTTAGACTTATTGTAGACTGCAATCCGAGCTGGCTGGCGTCACGGAGTAGTCATAGACATGCAGCAAAACACTTGAGCACTGGTGTCAATGCAGCAGACAATGAGCGACGTCTGTCACGACGGCTCAAGTGGATTTTGCGCATGCGGGCGACAATTAGTCGCTGACCCCCTGCGGCTGCAGCTATCTTATTTATCTGCTGGCCACGAATTGGTCTAGCTAGATGAAAAGTCTCATGAGTTACCCACCTGATAGGCCGTTACGGCGACAAACTCCGTTTCCGGAAACACGAATGCCTGCTGCGGTGCCCACGGCAACTGGGTGAGCTCGCTGCTGCGGATGACATGGAGACGCGGCTGATACTTGTGCATGCTGGCCAAGACAATCTGTTTCGATTGGAATAGGAATGAAAGTTCATTAGTTATCATGAAATTGTGTCACAGGATCAAAAGTCACTTACGTGTCCATTGCTGTCCAGTGTGTTGTTCGTCAATTTGACCTTGTTGAAGAGCAGCGCCTGCGACTGCCAGTGGGCGCCCGTTGCCGGACTGTCCGGATGGAGGTACATGCGCTGTGGGCTCTGTGGCTCGGCGCCGCCAGCGGGCACCCATTGGGAGCCGGAGAACTTGTAGCGGCAGTCGCCGATGGGCACCATTTCGAGCAGGACGCAGTAGCTGGTGTCCTCCTCCAAACCGCTCAGCGAGACGCGCATCGAGGGAAACATGCGTCTGCAAGGGAACCACAATAATAGAAGTTGATTAAGTGGACCAAGGCACAATAGGTATGCATTTTCAGGTGAGCAGTATTTGTTTGAGGTAGTCACATAAATCAAGGTTCTCTCCTCTTTCTAAGCGCAAAGAAGGCGTTGCCTGGCACTTTGATTTGTGGCCCAGCCTAACAAGTGTGTAATTATGAACAGCGGACAGCAGCGAAGCAGGCAGAGAGCGAGCGATCAAGCGACCGAGCGCTGCACCGATTTAAAACGTAACGTAACGAAAACAAATACCTAAAACCGGGTATATCGGACTCAAAACAATGCACGCTTTCGTTCTTCTATTGAGTTTCTTATGATTAATTGCAGGGAGCGCGGCGCATGGCGCCAAACAATTATTTGAGATCTGATCTGTCGGGCATGCAGCTTAACGGCTTCCAAATGTGGCGCTACGAGCAGTCAATGCATGCCTAATGAGCCGAGAAAGTGGACACACTGCATCTACTCCCCACGCACACACACGCAGAGACAGACACAGAGACACACACACGCAAACTGGTCAACTCATAATTATGTTAATTTCGAGCGGACAGCGATCGGTAGTCGGTAGCTATCAGAAAATATGCATAAGATACTCGACGAGGGCCAACAAAGCGATCCATTGTGGGCAAACGTGTGAAAACGCAGGTAGACAGCCAAGCTGAGCCCTATGTCCCAGAGACCAGGGCATGTCGGCATCTTCGTCTCGCAGCATTGTCAAATCTGGGCACAGATTTTGTTCTTTCTTTCGTTTTATGAGCGAACCGGCGCCAGGACGGCGGTTGCGGCCGCACTTGTTGTTGTCACTGTTGTCCGTCGCCGGCGCAACGAGCGAGCTCCTGCTGCGTTTTGAATTATCGCTAGGCGCCACATTAGGCCACGGCCACGACCAAAGACAGAGCGAGAGTGAGAGAGAGAGAGAGAGAGAACGCGAGCTGGGTCATGGCAAATATTGACATAGGCCGCTGATGCACTTGACTTTTCAAGTTCTAGAGTATATAGACGACCTCGCACCTATTTGCATAGGATGTGGCACAATTCTTGGGAATCTTACCTGCCGCTCTTGGTGATGATCATTTCGGTGCCGATCTGATGGAACTGCTGCCACAATTCGTTGTTCTCCAACTTGGCCTCCACGCCCGGCAGCGTCGGCCGTCTGGGCATCATAATTTGCTGCGGCTGTGCCATGTGCAGGGGCAACATCGCCGGAAAGGGATCTGTGGGTTAGAATTCAATATATATGTGTGTGATGAGCGTGTGTTGCTTAGAAGTTGTTTGGTTAGTTCGTTAGCTGGCTGTCGACTTGTTCTAAAATTGTTTATCGATTTATGCAGAAGATAAATTATGTCTGAACCGAATTGAAAAAGTCTCTATATAGTTATTAGCATGTATGTGAAGCAGTTAAATATTCGAGCGAATTGTAATTTTATTAAAATGCCTTAGTGTAAATATATACATTAGTTTTACAAAATATATGCATTAGTTTGCATTTCGCAGTTAGAGAATATTATTCCTAATAAAACATATGAATATGCATTTAAATGAATAAAATATCATTTTTGATAGATTACTTTAACCTATGATAATAAATTTGCATATAGAGGATAGGACTCTGAACAAAATATCATATTTTATAGTTCACTTTTGCTTTTAGGGCTCTTCATCTTCAGCCTTTACCGTCGGCAGTTGATTAACCCTTCTACTCAGCTATTGCCAACTTACCTGGAATGCGTTGCATGATCTGCTGACGGTATATCTCATGGGCCAACTGCTGTTGCATTTGCATATCCATCAACTCGTGCATGGACAACATGTTGCAAATATTAATTAAACAGAGCACTTCACTTCACTACAAATAGACTTCACTTGCTGGACTTGTCTTTACTTCTAATGGGTATTTCTTTAGCGCTACGTTCGGGGTTCTTGCACGCACGACGTTTCGCAACCAACTGATCTTGAGCTGAGCGAAGCGGTTGCTTAGCTGCGTGCGCGTCGTAGCCGGTTCCAGTTCCAGAGCCCTGCAGCAGCAGCTACCTGCTCGACCGGTTTGAGTGGCGGCGCAACCTGATTGGCTGACTGGGCAGACGCCTACGCTGACTGCGGCAGTGGCTGCAACTGAGAGTGAGACTGTGACTGTGCCTCTGACTGAGACTTTGACTATGGCGCACTCGCTCTGACGACGATCGTGCGCCATTTTGTGTGAAAATGCGAGAGGAAAACGAAGCTGCTGGCGACAGAGGCAGAGGCAGAAGCCGGGGCAGCAGCAGCAATTGTGTGGACCGTGCTGCGCAGCTAGTGGCGAAGTTAACGCTTAGCACTGTTGATTTTCATCAGCCGCAGTGTTTTTCTGCGCCACTGGCTTTTGCGCTTCCTCTGCCGCTGTCCCGCCATCCCGCCATTCCGCTATCCCGCTCTGTTGCACTGTCAGTCAGACTTCAATGTGGCATGCTTTGTAATTCAGAAGTGAGATTTTCCACAGCGCGCCTGTCTGCAGCAAAGGCAGAAGCAGAAGACAAAGTAGTCGGCAGACGGCTGGAAAAATGCCCGTTGCTATTTTCATTTCTCCCTCTTGTGTCGATTTGCTCATGAGGGTCTTTGGGACTGTGAGTGGGACTACAACTGCAACTGCGACTGCAACTGGCGTTGGCTCTGGGTTTGGATCTGTTTCTTTTTGGGCATACGCCGTTTTTTGTGCCGTGTAATTAGCCACCATCTTGGCTCTTGCTGGCATTGTCTGGCATTTTGTATTTATGTATTTTATGCAGACAGGTGAAACATAAATTTTGTTGCTTTTCTTAATTGCCCGTTTCGGAATTTCGAAATTCCGCTGGCCATATACAGGCCTGTTGGCAGTTGCCAGTTTCTGTTTATTTGCCAGATTGCTCACCATAGTTGCCCGAAAATTTATACATTTTGGGCCTGTGCAGGTTCTGTACTATTGATTAGTGCTTGTCAGCACCGAAAATTGCTTCTAATCACAGTTGCTGCTGTGCATTTTCCCCGAAACCTAATCTCAAGTCGGTAGTGACTACAGGAAGTCGGCACTAATGTAAAAAATGTTGATTTTCCTATGATTCATAGGTAAATAAATATTGCATATAAGGATTTGAGATTCTAGGTAATGCAAGGTCTTGTCAAGCAATGATTGTTAATAAAAATATCTGAGAAGAATCTTAATTCTGATTTATTGATAAAGCTATGTGAGACATATAATACATTAAGGATTTCCTATTCTCAACTGAAAATATGCAATAGAAATCGTATATTATATATTTAAATGCACACGTCCTCCATTTATTCACATAGCGATATCCAGCATTCAGATGATCCGTCTTCCTTTCTGTCCGTCTACTTTTTACAATTTTAAATTTGGAATACACAAAGTATTAACAGCGATCGCAAACAAATTAATTTTGAATTTAAATAAATACCCAAAATAATTTTTAACAACAAATGATTATATAAATTCTTAAAAAATTACTTCGTTAAATGTCTTTATATGATAGTGAGTCAAGTAAGCTGTGAGCCTTCTATGTTGTTTTCTGCGTTCCAAAAGAAAATAGTTGCTGATGTATGAAGACATTATTCACCTGTAGATTACAATATCTCGAGTCTATATATTACTTACATACTTATATCTTAGCCCATCGAGAGTGTGAAAAATAAAAGAAAAACAATATATTTTTCTCAGTTTTGGAGCTGGAGCTTCAGAGTTTGACAATTCCCATTTTACAGTGCTCCCTCTAAGATATACCACGAATAATTTAACTGTCGATGGATAATGAACGAATAATATGCCACTTTATTTGCTTAATACTATCTTATAAATTGATATTATTTGATAATAATACTTACTTATAAAGCACAATTTAAATATTATGAAAAGGTGTATTTCATATCTGAACACTATTTAAATACAAATAATTTTTTAAATTGTTTGAATCTGAAAATATGACATTATCTTGGCATTGACATTGATCTTGAAGAAATACGCAAATATATTTAGAAACTCCACACAGATTCATGTACATATGTATATTATATATGATATCTATGCAAACAGTCGCCGTGACATCTCCTTGGCTAAGGCGACACTTTCATGGGAATGTCTCCAACACAATTTGCACTTCACCTCAAGCGATACGTCAAAAGCAAATAATTTCGAGCTTGACTTCACTGCAAACGGACTAGAAAGGATTCCAGCTAAACGGCAATGCGAATTCGCTTGCCGCATTTCGGACAAATTAGCACTTTTTGACAGCGTAGACGGCATATTTCCGGTGAAGCAGGCCAGCCAACCAAGCAGCCATCAGACTCGGATTCACTCCCAGACTGCGGCAGATGTATGTTGGCTGCCAATGGAACCCAAAGCGGGCGCCAGTGCATCGTAAAATATTTGTACAAATAGCCAGCGCAAACTTTATTTGACAAAAACACAAAGGGAGGCGAACAAAAGATATGAAATCGAAACGTTTCACGCCTGCTTGCAGCGCGAACCGACAAAGAATATCGGCAAACGGGAACAATAGGCCCAGACAGTCGACTGGACTACTGAATGCTGGGCAGCTGAGCAGCTGGGCTGCTGCAGGCACTTTTATGGCTTATCAGCCGGATAGACCAGTTGAGTCAGGTGTAATTGCGTCACTAAACGGTGCAATCGGCAAGGCAAAGTGGGCAAGGTCGTCGACGCGACAGTGACAACGCCCACAGAGCGGACAGGAGGCGAGAGCCAAGAGGCGACTCGGCCATGGTGTGAACTGAGCTGTAGCCTGGCGATTTCTCGTTTCCAAATCAACTTGAGATGTTCTGCGGGCTTGTACCTGGCAAAGAGACGTGGGACGTGGGACATGGGACGTGAGCGGCTGCCAATTGAAGCAATAATATTCTATTGTCCTTTGTCGCGCGACGCGACAAGTGGCTGGCAGCGGGCACTCTCAAGGAGCGCTTGGCGCCAGAGGCAAAGATCCTGCAGTCCTTTGAGTGTGGCTATCTGCCGACTCTGCATCTGCGCTCGGACAGTAGCTGCCTGGCGACATGTGTTTGGCTGTGATAAGAGATTTGAGGCAGCTACCGTTAGCCATCAGCATACTGGCTGTCGAAGAGCCAATCAGCAGCGCTGCTCCACAGCTCGGCTGCTGCGGGCGACAGCCCACATTGACTGCGGACAGACCATGTCAAATCTGAGGGCTAATTAAAAGACTCGAATGTATATACATAACATATGTAGACATGCATAAATAGCTAACGAAATGCATTTATTAAAAGACCATCAACATTGTGGTTATTGGAGCCATAATCAATGGGCAGCCAGGTTGCATTTGATGCTGCCCCTGGAGGGCACAACATATCAATAAATCATGGATAACCCTAATTAACCCATGCGCAGAGAAAGGCCGTGGCTATGGATTGTCACCTGCACCTGGACAACCTGTCCGTTGGAGCATCAATATATATTGTACTACAGCAAGTTACACATAATTTATGAAAACAACAAAAAGAGCATCATAAAATAATATAAATGATATAAACGACACTGTCTGCGCCTAATAAGCCGCACTGCGAGGCGTTGCCCAGCCCCGAATCCTGAGAAAAACAAGCATAAAGATGCAAACTATGCGATAAGTCGTCAGTTCCAGTCCCAGACCCAGTCTCAGTGGACGTCGACGTCGACGTCTCTGTGTTTTAGGCGCCTGCAACTAAATGCTAAACGAGTTAACTCGCTGATAGAGATCTTTGGGTAAATACTAAGCTGCAGCTCAAGGTGCGTTGGGCATCATTAGGGCAACAGAAGATAAAATACAACAACAACAACAACATCAGCCCAGAAGACCCAAGCCAACCGACGATGATTTAATTTTCCATCACGCTTTCTACCACGCTAACGCTAAAGACGAAAAAAGTGTAGCCAAAAAAAAAAAATAAAAATAAATAAAACAAAATAGAGAAGAATCTGAAAAAGCAACACCAGCATGGGTCAGACTCGATTTTGAATGATCGATGGACTGTCGTTGAGATGATCACTTCTCGTGGCTGCCTAGCGGCTACTAGTTGAGATACTTAACGATGAGCCACCGAGCCACCGAGCCACCGCTCGACCCAGTGCCGGGCATTATAATTTGTTAAGATGTTTGCTTCGATCGTTGGATCGTTCGATCGATCGCTGCAACCTTTTCCCAATAGAAATGGCCCCCTCCTTCTCTCTCTCCCTCTCCCTCTACCTTCCTTTTCCTTTCCACTTCTTTACATATTTGTGATTCTCACGTTGTGAGGCTCCACTTTAGCTGGCTACCCCGGACAGAGCCTGTCACAAGATCAGCAATCCATAAGTATCTGTTAGATGCATTATGGCCAGGCGCCCACAAGTGCCATGGCCCGAGAGAGATGAGGCTACTGCTGATCACAGCGATCATCTAGACGTCGCCACCAGGGCGCTCTTATCAGCAGTTCGGCATCTGGACACATTACATTGCTACTTAAGATACATTCTCCGGGCTGTGGTATCGATTGCCAGCGTTTCGCCATATCGATTACAACGTCGCGACACGACCGACCCGACGCAGGGGCAGGCGCAGGCGGCTTCCCTTTGCGTTGGCCTAGCGGCAATTGACCTGAGCACAGAAGTCGATCTATGTAATCGATACGGGATCTCACTCAATCTCAAACTCGATCTCAATAGCAAACGCGTTTGCGATCGCGATCGCGATCTTTGCCAAGCAAATGCCCATGCGATCGTTTATTGTCTCTTCCTGCTCTATGTATAGCATCTGGCGGCCTTCCACTCTGTGATCTTTGTGTCAGTCTAGGGCGGCTGCGATCCGCTTGAGTTTGTCATTGATCAACGATTGCCATTGGCCATTTGGCAGTCGCTTTGCATGGACCCGATCGGCCATGAGCTGATCGCGAATGCCCAGCCAGTTGGGCTGCCCCTCATTTAGCATGCCACTCACAACTTCATCGCACTAATTAAAATAAATTCTGTCAGACATTCTCGTTTAATTTTTTCGCGCACCTCCATTTGGACTTGCTGCCCATTTCATAACAGCAGCAAATGAATAAAAAACTGCAAGTGACTTTCTAGCAGCCGAATGGCAAATACTCTGCAAATTAGAAATTTATTTGATAAGAATAGAATTATCTTATAGCTATGTCTTAATAAGAAGAAGCTTAAAGTAATAAATGGATTAAAGCTATGATGAAAAATACACTGGATCATTGGATATGGGCTATCAATGTCTTAAAGATCTTGAAAATAACCTACTAGTAATAATCAGTCTCATTAAAATAATATCATAAGTAGAAAGATGACATATGAACTTCATCTCAGTAAAAGAGAGAAAGAGAGCTAATGTTACACAATGTATGATATGTTTGCATTACTCTCCATTAGAGTAGAGCCCAACGAACACACAAAGTGCCAAAGTCGAAGCGAGAAAACATGCAATAAATACGTCAGGTAATACGTCAAATGCTCCAATGGAGACGGTGGCGCAGACCGTGTTCGCTCGCCCGGGACGATTTAAAATGCACATTATTAATTAGTTGTTATAATTGCATTTAAAAATCCATTAATATTTATAGAATTCATAATAAATAATGAGGCGCAGTCGCAGTGGCGGAGTGGCGGTCCCTGCCCCGCTAACGTGGCGACAACGGACGCCCCAAGATGTCAAAACAGTCGACGAGTCGACATCCACATTCGCATGGAACTGATGACTCCAAGTGGCACCAAGTTTGGCAATTTAGGCGGACAGCAATTTTGCGAGTTAGGATAGCCCCACGATGTGTGATCTGTGCCTGTGTGTGTGTGTGTGTCTCTCTCTCTCTGTGTGCGTGTGCGTGTGTGTGTGTGGCATTAGTATTTGGAACGGGTCGAGACGAAAATGTTTGACAAATAATTTGGAGTGTGTCCACTTGCATGTGAGAAATCTTCGAGTGGGGCATTCTCGTTATAACAAGAATTTTGAAACGAATCGAAAACTTTTTGCTAATTATAGCATATTAGATTTAGCTATGGCAACTAGTTTTATTTTTATTTCTATATACTAACAATATCAAATTATTATTTTGTTTATTTACTATTTGTTTTAGTTGAAAATTAATACATTTGATTAGAAAAGTTTTTGTGACATTTAGCAGTATTATTTTTTCTTTCTTTATATTATCTGATATCTAAATTGCCATAATGATATATTCCTTTACATAAATTTCGGCTTGTTCTCTCAATGTCTTTTACATCATATATTGTACATATGTCAGCTTCAGTTTAATCTTATCCATTAAGTTATATTTCCAACTCACAATGATCCTGTAGAGCATTCGTAAATTGTGAGTGAAACAAAATACTCGAGTTGGTATCCCTCAGCCGTGCCTTTCTGGCGCTGCCTTCATAAATATTTATAACTCGTCATTGAGACCAATTTTTTATAACGCATATTAAATTGTAAATTAAAAACAAATTTCTGTTGACTTTTCTCCACTCGGACACTGTGTTTTATTGTCTCGATATTGGTGTGGTATACATACACACATATATGTGTGAATGTGTTCATGTGATCTGGCTGAGAGCCCAAAAACTGAACCCATAATTAAATTTTAACATTTCCAACTTTTTATATTCCGTTTTCAATTCGTTTGCTTGTCTCTGGCTGCGCTCGCAGTGCAGCGAATGTCGCCTCCGTCTTTGTCTCCATCTCCATCTCTGTCTATATCTCTGTCTCTGTCTCTGTCTCAGAGATTCTCAGGCCAGTTCGGAGTTCTTCTGGCCGCTCGGCTTGTGGCCGATGCTTCGCAGTCATATCAGCGATGGGTGAAATATATCACTGGCGCCAACGTACCGCCCGCTGTGCCCCAAACGTGGTAAATTTTTTATTGCAGCCGTTTAGGCGAGCGTTTGACTGCCAAGGACATCAATCAAAAATTCTGTTGGCTCTCCTCTCGGGCCCAGGCTGAGGCTGTGGCTGTGGGCAGGGCTGTCCATTTGTTGTTTGTTAACTGCATTGACACAATAATAAAGTGTGGGCCCCATTTGATGGCCATGGGCTGCGGGAACCGAAGCTTTTTTGGGTTTTCAGACGCGTTAATATGATAATATGCACCTCTGTCTAGGCGGGGTACCTGTTGCCAGCCCCCTCTCCCTCTCTCTTTTTTATGAAATAAGCAATTAAAAATGGATTTGTGGCACCATCATGCTGGCAGTTTAATGACCGTCATTTAATTGGATTTCAATGTTTTGTCTTTTATGCAGCCCCACAGCGGCCCAGCTCTAGTTGAAGCTGGAGACGCGCGGTGGGTCCTGTTGGCCACTAACCTGTCTCACATGGACAATATAGCATCTTTGATGGCAAGACTGTAATTAATTTAAACATTTATATTGGCAGTTTATGAAGCCCCGACTAAATGCCGTGGGGTTATCAAAGTTGTTTATGGCTTTTTATTGAGTTATGAAAGCTGAGATGCGATGACAGCGCTCGATAGCTGGAAAACTCTAGCCACAAGCAATGAGCGTTTATGTCTAGGCCCATGCAAAGTCTACTAAATAGTCAAAACTGACACGAAACTGCACTTCGACATGGGACGGGCACACACAACGCCTACTGAATGTGGCTCGGTTGCAGCACTTAAGCGGGATCTGATCCTTGTTTATGTTATGCATCAATCAATTCTTAACCAGACCATTTCAATCAGAACCAGAAGCAGATACTATATACATATGTATATATGTTGCCTACACGCCCACTAAATGTCGTCCTAACTAGGACAAGCCCTCAACGACATGCCCACATAACATATATCCTCCTATATGTTGGGAAAATTGTGTAGACAGTTGGTCAGTTGACGAGCCCGACGACTGGCGCGACGTCTCTCTTAATCACGCCCCTGTCTCCAGCAGTCGCATGTCGACTGACCCAAACCCAAATGAATCAGTTTCTCTCTTTCTCTATCTCAGTGTCCCTCTCTCTTTCTGTGTCTGTGCGTTGCGACCTATAAACTTATCGTGCTTCCTCTGGTCTTTCTGTAGTTCTCAGCTCAAGATCCCACAAGTCGCCTGGAAATCGGTTTTAATATGTGAATGCGTTGATTGCCTCTGCTTTTTAATAAAATGATAACTTTTATGCCAGCCAAATATTTCATTTCCTCTTCGACTACGGCGACGGCAACGACGACGGCGACAGCGACAGCGACAGCGACAAGAACAGAGCAGAAAGGCAGAAACGTAAAATCATTATCAAGTAAAAGCCAGATAACATACTCATTAAAAAGCAACGAAATTTGTATACCCTATATTGAATCTGTACTCAAGATATGATGCAATTTATTTATTCTGTGGTCAAATTACATATAGTTCCTATTGCTATTACCTCTTAAATTAAATTACACAAATAAATTATAAATAAATGAAAATTCCAAATTATTCATATATTTTTGCTTGTATTTCCCATCTACACGGCTCTTTTATCTCTCATAAGTTTTTGCATTTCATGGATATCGAAGTTTTCAATTAAAAGATATTGTTTTTTAAACATTAAATGTTAATCCTATTCTATTAAGCTACATTCTTGTGCTTAAATTATTTTGTATTACCGTATTTAATATTTGAAAGCGCGGGGGCCATGCTAATCTTCTCTGCAAGAAGCAAGAACAAGTTGAACTATTGATTTATTATATACTATTTTACATAGAAATGGTTACTAATAATATTTTTTTTCTAATAATAGAAATATAGATAGATTCACTATATATATATTTTGTTCTATAATAATAGAAACTATTTTCATTACTTTCTCTTTGCAGATACATTTTTCCCATAGCTGTTTTCCCGCAATCAGTCCCTTCTCAGTTTTGGTAATAGGTATGCTAACATGAGCATATAACAACTATGGAACAACTTTGGCCCATGAATAATCAGTTGCCAGCACAAATTGGAGACTGGTCTGAACGTATTTGCACCTCTGAATTCGGTGTGGGCACAGCAGCAGTCGCTGCAACAACAACTCCAGTAACAACAACAACAAAAACTTGGCCAAGAGCCAGACGACGATAGCGCCAGTCGACTGTCGTCTGTCGGCAGTCAGGTCGAGTGAAGGGCCCAAAGCCCAGGGCCCGAAAGTCCAGACCCTGGTTAACTGGCGCCGCATCAAGTTCGTAGTTCGTGCGTGTGCCCCGTCCTTAACCAGCTCTCTCTCTCTCTCTCTCTTTTTTGCTCTCTCGCTTACTCTCTGCATGTGTGCTTGTGTGTGGCATGGTGTGGACGGGCGGTGGCAAGATCGTTTAGCAGCGCGACGGCGCACTTCATTGCCGACTCAGCCCTGCCCACATCAGCCGTGCGCCGCATTCCAGCCAAATTTGCTCGCAACATGAAGAAATTGCTGCTTATTTGTTCGTGCTCTCGTTGCGTTGCGTTGTCGAGATTATATGTGAACATGGATATGGCTATGTTATTGTTGTTGTTGTTGTTGTTATTGTTGCTGATGCTGTGCCTGGCGCCAGTTTTTGGCTGCCTCAAATGTGGCATTTAATGAAATTTCCCTCCCAGCTTTTGTTTTTATTGTTATGGTTATTGTGTTGCGTTGCGCTGTTGTTCCTGCTTCTTGGGCTGTACAAAGGTTTTGGCAGAGCCTTAGGGTCTCAAGCTGGGGCCAACGTGTGGAGGTCTTGTAGGAGAGCAGGCCGCCTCGCCGCGCCTGGCACTTAACGACTTGTTAGGAAGGCCTGCAAAAGGATATAAATAAATAAGAAAGCAAAGTTATATAAAAACTAGCTATCTGTCATACATAAAACTCTAGCTTTCACACATGTATATATTTTTGTACATTACTGTTTTGTTGCTACCTCGCGTAGCTCATCGCATATTCGTTGTGACCCTGCCAGAGCAAAAAGAAGGCCAAGCAACGAAAATCGTTGCTGTTGGCGTTAACGAGACTTTTGACAGGTTGATTCATGCTCACGTCGCTGACTTGGCTTATTTGACCTAAAGTAGGGGTCTGGCCACATACACATGTGCATACATATATGTATATTCATATACATATTCGATCTCTGTATGTGTCTGGCCCACCAGTCAGGCAGTCAACTATCCAACGATCGCCTGTCCATTTGTTTGTTTTTCTTATGGCTTATGGGAGTTAACCCAAAGCAACAAAAACATTTTTATTAATGACCACCGAACGAGCGAGACTGAAACAAGAAAGCAACAACAACAACAACAACAACGATAGCCGATGCCACACAATTGCAATGGGCGCCAAAAGGGCCACTTGGTTCAAATCCCGATGCAGACACAGACCCAGTCCCAGTCTGAGACCGAGACCCAGACTCCGTCTGCAACCGTTTACATGGGCTGTAGGGGGCAGTTCCAGCGCCAGTTTTGAGTATGTGTTGAAATGTGGTAATTTGTCTCGCTTAGAGACTCGCCAACGTCGCTGCTGCCGCTGCTGGCATTGCTGCTGCCCACACCAAACAAATGCAGCTGATGATCAGCGTTTCATTAATAAAACATTTGTTCGTCCGAAGAGTCCGAGTCAGACCCGACGAGTCGCAGTCTCAGCTCCATTTGACCAGCATGAAGTGGCGTCTTCTAAGCGTAGTTACCATTTCCATAATTCATAAATGCCAATGCGAACTGCCAACAACTACTGGTATTGAGTTTTTGTCAATAGTCGGAGATTAGAGACTCGGAACTTTGGCTGCTTCTGCTGCTCTTGCTGCTCTTGCTGCTCTTGCTGCTCTTGCTGCTCTGTCTCCTCCGTCTCCTCTGGCTGCTGTTTTTGCCCCCCTATTATGGCTAGACAAACAATAAATTTCACAGCTTAACGCGATCGCATAATGAGCTTGGCCCGGCTGCGTCTACAAACACAATCCACGACACGATCAACCAAGTTGCAACCAAGTAAACACAACGAGCAACAGCAGCAGCCGCAGCAACAGATTCAACACTTTTTTTCTCCAAGCCAATGAAACTGTTTGCTCAGCGCTTCAGTTGCGATCCGTTGGCTGTTGTTGTCTCCCGGACCCGGCTGCCGTTTCATGGAACTGTAAGCGACTTCAATAGAATTAATTTACGCCTCACGTTCACCCCACAGTTATATGTATTGAACTCAGTTCTTCCATCCATCCATCTCCATCTCCATCTACGTCTATCTCCCTCTCTCTCTCGCTCTTTTGTGGTATTTATAAAAATTATCAATATTATTATGAGCAGTTAGATAATATTTGTGCAGCCAGGTGTTAAAATGCATTTGCATAAACACTTGAAGCGTTGTCATGCCTCATTTGGTCTTTCGCAAACGAAAGACCCACTGCCTCTAGCTAAGCCAACGCATTTCAACAGTTCCCTGATCCAAGGCGAACTCTCAATAATCTAAAGCAAGTTACCGCTTACATTTCTATTAGTATAAGAACTTCTTTATTCACTTCATACATATACAGAGTTACTGGAAATTGTGAACAAGAACGTAGAGATAAATAAATTTGAGAGATAAGCTCAAAAGCTAATCGTTTCTTTTTAGATTTTCCAACTGGCTTGCCACGCCCCCAACAGACGTATTTATAAAATTTGTATACCCTGAACCCATTTTCAATGGGAAATCAGGGTATAATGGTTTTGTTATATGTATGTAACAGGCAGAAGGAGGCGTGGAAGACCCCATAAAGTATATATATTTTTGATCAGGGCGACGAGCTGAGTCGATTTAGCTCTGTCCGTCTGTCCGTATGTTTGAACGCGTCGATCTCAGAAGATATAAGAACTAGAGAAATTTGTTTCCTAGGTCCATGTATAGCACGCGCATATCGAGTTTTGCTTTAAATATCGATAAATTGCCCCGTTATTTTGTTATCGATTAGAAACATTGTCGAAACCCAGTAATAAATTTATATCTCCTACATCTTTAAAGCTAGAGTGTCCAAATTTAAATGTATACTTAAATGCATTTTATACAATTTCGGCTTTTGTCAAAATTTACCCAGACCCCTAATTCACCCCCTCACCCTCACATTTGTAAAAGGCGTATTTCAAATACTAGCAAATACATGCATATCCATGTTATAATCATAATCTGAAAGTTTAATGAAGAAAGTACATCCACGAGAAAAGTTATTGAACAATTAATTTCCCATAGTAAGCCACCACTGCAGTGCACTGCAGCCCATGCATGTTTAGGCGTGGATGCTTGTGTGCATGTATGTGTGTGTGTGTGTGTGTGTGTGTGTGTGTGGGTGTGTATGCGTGTGTGTGTCTTGTGTAAGCAGAAAGACGCGAAAAATGATTGAAACAGCTATTGCTCGAAGGTTCAGGGGATCTCGTAGTCGGGCAGTCTCGACTAGAGCTTTCTTACTTGTTTAATTATATATTCTATATACCATTCGATATACTATATTCTATTACAGCATATATTACAAATTTCCTCGATTCCTAAATAATAATCTGTCTACTAAACTAAATATGATACTTTCTGATTGTCCACTTGTCTAATGGGAGTTCGGGAAAACTAACCTCTATGAGAGTCCCAACGAATATATTCCAATATACATTACATTAATAAAATATTGAATATATATTTATTATTATTCAATTAATTATTTAATTAAATTAATAAAATATTTATTATATATTCGAAGATGTTTCACAGATACATTTAATTTCAAATAATTACACAAATTAAACTTTAAACAAATTATGGTAATGCTGTTAATATAATGTTGAGGACGTAAAATCATAAGTAAAATATAAAATATGTAAAATATTTTCTAACTATTTCATTCTAAATATGTAAAAGTAGTCTTTTTACTCAACTAATTACTAATTAAACTTGCGAGCAATTCGCAAAATTAAACCCTATTCGACATGATCAAGTATTCCTTAAAAATAATTTCAGATGAATCAAATCTTTATAAAAATCTTTACAGATGACAACCGGAATATTTTCTACTATATGTAAAGAATGAAAAAAATACAACGCATGTTCCAACTCCAAATTGCAAAAAATGTAAGGAACAACAAATTCTAATAAAATATGCGAATAGACAATAGATCAAAGGTAAATCCCATTACACAGCAGTAGCTCCACGCCTCAAAAGAACAGAAAACAGAAAAGGGAGAGAGCGAGAGAGCGAGAAAGGGAGACAGTACAGTAAAGCCACCCTAACTAGGAGATGTTACAACTTCACACTAAAGCATTGAAAAAGTGAGGCAGCCAACGCCAGAGGAACCAGGACATTGGCACCAAGCGGCAGCCAGGAGACATCGAATAGAGCCCAGCATGAGGCCAAAAGCCGTTGGCCCGTAGGCAACGCGGCAGCACCAAAAGGCTGCCCAATTTGGCTTAAAATTACGCTACACTGATCAAAGGCAGCTGCGCCCGATAGCGAGGAGCGATGACGATGTCGGGCTGTCGGAATGCCGGGCTGACGGACTGACGGACTGATGAGATGCGAGGCCAAGCAAAAGTGCAGTGACGTGTGGATGGTTGGCTACGGGCGGAGAGAGTCGAGCTGAGGCAGCGGCCCGTCAATACAAGCGATAAGCCTCATCTATGTCTTTGACTGGCTGCTATTGATCTCACCTGAGCAGCAACAGCGATAGCGACAGCAACATTACCTGTGATCTATTTTACACGGCAGCGCTCCAGATCTCTCAGCCTCTCAACTACCACGGTCTGGCTTGTCAATTGGGCGGACAACGAAATTGTTATGCTTATTACACTGGCACAGCTACCGAAATGTTGGAACTCTCACTCTCCCTCTCTCTTCCTCTCTCTCTGTCATACTCCATCTACCTATGCCTCAGACACGAGAGAGTTCTCGCGTTGTAGGAGTATGCGGTGCACTTTGAGTTTAGTTGCCGACCGTCGGGGATTATCTCTTTATCAGACTTAATCTCAAGTAGTTAATAAAGTGCGATGCTTTGTACTTTAACCGCTGCCATTGTTCGGCGCTGTCTCTGTCCAGTGGCCAAAGAAGAGGACGCTGCCGCGTTTCGATGAGTGTGCTTCGATGCAGATAATCGTTTGTGGTATGCCGAAAAGATCTGAATATGCATTACCAAAAAACAAAAACAAAAAAAACAGAAGTAGAAGAAGCAGCAGTACGGGCGTGATTATCATGGATAAAAAGTGCCTGGACTGGGAAAAATTTAAACAGCCTGTGTATACAGCATGTGAACAAGCATTTTAATTACGCTCGAACATTTTTAATGGTCTTTGCAGGAGTTGGCTCCTGTGAGACAACTGATAAAGAAGTGCTCGTATCTACTAGCATAGATTTAGTATTCAAAATTATCAATCTATCTATCCTACTCGCATATCGAAACTGACTTATCAATTTAATATTATTGATAATATTAATAATACATATAATAATAATACATATAATACATATAATATAGATATAAAAACTGATATTGATTGATGACTTGATAAAGTATATAAAAATTAATCAGATAAATTATTACAATCCTATATATAAACAGAAACATAAAAATTATTGTTTAGAAAATACTATGTACCTTAGAAGAGTGCTTAAGAAAAAACCAATGATAATTTTAGTAATAATAAATATTTAGGAGAGTAGAATAAAGACATATGTATATTCATAGCATAAATCCGAAACCCAATCATTTTTAGTAAGGCTAATATATTTGTTCGAAATAGATGAAAGATAATTCCAGATATTTCCGTTTGAATAACTTGTTTTTGGTTGATGTGTACATTTTGAAAATGCAATATATATAATTTCATTAAACATCTACAAAATTAGGTTCACGTCTGGTACTCCCATAACGCTCCAAGATCGAAATTGTGATCGTTAGCAGCTGTTTGGATAGGATCCATTACGAAAGTAAACAGTTAGACAAACAGATGACAACATTCCTTCAATTGTCCCCGCTTGGGTTGAACAATGATCTTGAATTGTCAACAATGGCAAAATGATTGTTATCCTTTACCAAACCTCTTGTGGTGAACCCAAATCCCATTTGCGACAAACAATTTAAGCGAAAATTGTTTAAGCAGCAGTAAAAATAAACCAAAACCAAGAGAGACTGCAGCCATACGCAGGAAGAAAGAAAGAAGTCTCAGTTGAATGCGAAGGCAGAGGCAAATCCTTTGAGCAAATCTTTGCTGAGAACAACAAACGACATGCTCATTCTCTTGTCTCCTATATATCTCGTCTCTAGTCTCTTGTCTCTTGTTTCTTGTAGTGAAATGAAAACAAACCCAAAAATGGGATCTTAAAGCCTGCGACAAACTGTAAAAACAAATTGCATTTTGTTTCAATTATACAAGGATTACACATACACAGATGTATGCATGTGTGCATGCGCGCATGAGTAGAGTGATCCAGATTCCATAGTTGAAGTCTCAAGTGGGTTGGCTTGGACAATTTGCACTTGATTCTTAAGTAGGTGATTTCTATTATGCGAGACATTAGCTGTCATACAAACGCCCTATTCAAACCTAAGGGCACGGCACACAACCGGCCCGAGCACTTGATTAGCATCTGAATGCATTTGAATACGTTCTCGAGTACGCCTAGACCGAGGGAGGATGCCCGTGCGCATGTGACCATAAAATCTCAAGTACCTCGGCCATTGTGCGCGTAACGCCGGTGCCAGCCGGGCGAACAGGTAGGACAATAAAACCGCAGACTGCAGCTTTTCATTTTTCCAGCCCGCAGCCTCGTCAATGGTCCGGCCGCTGGGAAATTCGCTGGAATTTCCATCGGGCCAACGGGCCGACGGGCCGCCGGCCCAGTTGATGTGCCATAAAATTATGGTGGCCCATAAAATTCATTAATCGCTGCTAAATGCGCGTCATTAGTCAACACGCGGCGGCGCAGGCGCTGCACTTTTCCAGGAAGCACTTGCCGCAGGCACCACGTTCACCTCCCTCCCTCTGCCTCCTGCCTCGTTCTCCTTCCCCTTCCCCTTTCCCTTTCCCTTCCCGGGCGACAGGCGCGTCGCGTGAAAATGGTGATTAATGCTCTTAGTGCGTGGATTTAATAAGGATCGCACGCTCGCTCGCCAGCCGATCAACAGGTAGCCCAAAACGGAATGGAATGGGTCTTGGAAAGTCCCTAATAAATGCGATTGATAAAGGGCGCTAGAGGCATGGCAATAAATAGTTACTCTGAATTCCAATAAATTAATTATATTTTATGAAGCACATCTTGCATATTGAAATTCAAAGACTGTCTATAATTAGTTATTAATTATTAATATAAATTATTGTGCACAGGATACGTGCAAGAGATTTGATTGAAAAATACCTTGATCATGATCTTAGAATGACGTTTCTCATTTCTCTGTATAATTATACATATTGCGTATAAAAACAGATATAATAATAAATATATTATAAATATAAGTAAAAAAATATATAAAGTACTAGGTTGATCTGAAAGGAAAAGAAAATAGGGAAAATAAATAATCCTAAAATATTTATTATACCCTAGTTCAATACATTGCTACTACTATTATTATACCTATACAAATTAGTCTTTCAATATTCTTTCTCAAACTATGTCTGCGAGCTACCATCGAAATAAATATAATAATTAGCAAAGAATTTGTGGAATTCTGTTAAGTAGGCTCTAATTTCATTTTAATAACTTAATAAATGCCAGAACTTTCTAAGAAAATTATTATAATGACAGAAGACAGGCTGAGACAACGAGAGACGAGCTCTCTGTCTATGCACTTCAAACGCGATTCCGTTCGACACCAAACAAACAAACGAGAGGGAGGGGTATGGTAGACGCACGGCTTGGTGCTTGGGGCCAGCATACACACACACACACACACACACACACATATGCACAGCAGTAGCAACAAAAAATGTGTCTACTTCATTCATAAGATTTTTTAGTGGCGCCTGGCGCCAACATTTTTCTCTTGCGTGCTGCAAGCACGGCAGCTCGAGTGTGTGTGTGTGTGTGTGTGTGTGTGTGTGTATGCGCTTGACTGCGCCTCGAAGCACTTGACTTGTAGTGCCAACATTTTCATTAAGTCAAATGTGCCACGTACCTCCCAAATAAAAGAGAGAAAGAAAGATTTGCTTCTCGATTGTCGCTGGCCCCGCGGCGGGCAGCGCTTAAATGCACTTCGTTGATTTAGCGTATCGCTCATAATTTGTTTTTATAGTTATGCATTAGAGCGCGACGTGGTGCGGGGTACAGGGCAGGGGGTGTGGGGCACGGGGCATGTGGCTTGCGGCTTGCGGCTTGCGGCATACTGCCTGATAAGTACACAGCCCTAGCCCAGCAGCTGCAACTGGCGCTTATCAGCAATGGCAGCGGAAACCGAAAGTGAACTGCAATGAGTAGCAGGAGCAGCAGGAGGAGGAGCCGCAGCAGCAGCAGTAGCCAGAAATGTCAACTGTGCCGCAGCGCGTGGCGCCATGTCTAAACTACTTACAAACAGCAGCATAGATAGTCCAAGATCTGAGCTGCCTCCATTGTTGTGTTCCCTCATAATGGAAATTTTAAGAGCCGCCATAACAATATTTTTGGTATATTTTGCCAAATTGGGCAAGCTGTTAATTTTAGTACAAATTCGGGTCAAAAATAGCTGAAAAGCTCCAAACCAAAATATTCCATCTGCCCACGCAAATATTTTTCGTCGCCTTTGCCGAATCATCGTGTCTATTCCAGGTCGCAGATGTGCGAATTCATGTTTATTTACTTTCAATACCCTGCATGTATTTGAAAAGAGTTAATTACGAATCATGTCAGTATGAAACAGGCTAAGAAAGGCAATTGCAATAATTCATATTATTCTTGATGAATAGACATAGTCAATGGATATCAATATAAAAATGTATCAATATAAGAACATATCAAAGTATCAATTTATTAATATATTGTTAAGCCAATATATCAATATGCAATATATAAATATACTAATATGCAAACATATCAATACCAATATAAATAATTATTAATACATCAATATATCAAAATATTACACCAATATATCAATATATTAAGCCTGACTATTCCTAATAACGATGAAACACAGGGTATATCGGAGTCGTGTGTCGTGAGCCACTCAAACGCGTGCTTTTATTTTTTAGTCTTTTGTAATTTGTTTCCAAGTTTGCATTTGGAATTTGGGCACAAGGGCTTATGGGTCGCTGCGTTTCCAGAAGCGCTACCAACTGTTGACACTTTCAATTCGAATGCAAAAGTCTCGAGTCGAACGATCCGAATGTTCAGTCCACCTGCGGTCCGCTGTTAACAATTTTGTGATTCTCGTATGTAAATGTTGTTTAACGACTCTATATGAATTCGTATGTAGTATTCGTATATTTATTGTGTCGCTGATTGAATATGCAAATGCGTTTTCACACGTTCAACACAGGTAAATAGACTTGTGTCCAACGGTTCCTATCCAGATTGGAATACATAAAGTGCCACTCAGTGTATTTGCTGCACTCTGCCCCCTTTGATACGCCTGGAGGCTGGAGTTCACTTCTGCTTCCCAAATAAATATTTACTTAATTCCTTTGGGCGTTTGTCGCTGACCTACAGCAGGCACCCAGTTTCCTGGGCGTGCAGGTGATAATGACAGCTCCCATGCCACATTTTGCTGCACATATAAAAAATTAATATTACCTAATAAATCTGTCAAAAATATGGCTAACTGCACATCAACAGCAACACACAAGAAAGGCTGAGAAAAATATATATTTTTTTTCTTAGGTAATTTATTAAAAGCTTGAATTTTAAGGAACAGCGATTTTTGTATACTCTATGAATATGGAATATGGGTAGTTAATATACATAGGAAATATTTAAGTAAAAGGTTCTAGTAGCCAGGACTTAATTTCATATAAACTCTATCGTCTAATAAATAAATACAAAATATTTCTGGATTACTATCCACATATACTATATCTTCTATTGAAGCAAGAGATTAGGGAGATCAGTACAGTAAGAATATACACATAATACTATAATCATAAATCAGTGAGAGCAATACAGTATTCATTTCATTGATATATTATTTCAGGTGTCGTTCGACACTTTTCTTATGAATTTCTTGGAGCTTATTCACTAAGTCTATAAAAATCAAATTTTATATATTATATATTTAACAATTAGCTGTATCGATAAGAGTATTTGCGGATCAGAGAGTGTACTTCGAGTTCTGTGGCCTGAGTATGCAAAGATTCGGGCAGTAGGGCGCGGCTGCGCTAACCGGGCGGTCAGACGGTAAGTTATTTTTTTCCCAGACGTTTACCTGTCAAATGTTGCACTCGCACACGAAAAATGATGGAGTGAAGAGTTTTAATTTTATGACGCAGCAAAGGAGAGAGAAGCCTGGGACAAAGTAGATGAAGGAGAAGGAGGAGGAGACGGAGACAGAGACGGAGACGGAGTCGCAGCCGATGATGATGGCGCCAAGAAATTAACGAAACGCGCCATAATAAACACAAGATGAGGAATGACGGCAAGCACGGAGCGAGTGGAGGCTGTAGGATCGCTGCTGTAGATCGCAGATGCACAGCAACACAACTGATGTGAGTGTGTGATCCTGGTCTGGCCTGGTCTGGGCTGTCAGTGGGCGTTGGCGGTGAAGGCGAAGGTGCTGGTGGGAATCAGGCATGGCTAATCTATTAAGTATGCAGTTAGGCTATTAGGTGCTAGCTTATCTGGCAGCAGCATCGATCTTGTTAGTCGCTTTTAATTGGCTGTGAAAGGTTCGGCTTTCAGCTTCAGCTTCAGTTTCAGCTACAGCTACGGCCACAGCTTCGGCTTCAGCCTCAGCTCCGGCTTCAGTTTCAGTTCATTCAATAAAATAGCTTCATCTGCATAACAGCAAACGGCTCAACACTTTCCCACCAAAGTCCATTGACATTATTCGACTGCTCATTTATCGGCAGCAGACACAGCGCATGCGTCCCCAGACACACACACATATATATAATATATATAGACGTAGATACGTATATAAAAACCGATACAAGATCGTATCTCACAATCAGTTACAACAACAAGCCTATAAATTGCCGCAACCGCAACGCATACGCTCGATCGATCCATAGTTAATTATGCCTCCGAAAAAAGGTAAAAAAAAACAACAACCAAAAACCAAAAATTAAAACAAAAAAAAAACTTTACGAGCGAAATTTGTAATCATTGCCACATTCATATGCAAATGGATTTCCTCCATGTGCCTAGCTGTGCAACAGTATTTGTATCTGTATCTGTATCAGCATCTGTATCTGTATCTCTGTCTGTATCTGTGTGCGTGTGTGTGTGTGGCTGAAATGTATCTCTAACTAAGCGCTAAGGGCCAGCTGCTGCTCGAACGGCAGCTACGCGTCTGTCGCTTCTGTGCTGTCTTGGCCTTTGTTAAGGCGGCCCTGTTTTTGGTGTTAAAAGTACCGTATTGTTTGTCCATGTATGCCAACTAAAAGTCTACAAAAATTATAAAAACGAGAAGCAGCATGCTGTGCAACTTCACTCCAGATAGCGATAAGCAGGCGTGTGTCCCAGAGTTTAATTTATTAAAGGTTTCAACTCTATTTCTCTCCCTCTCTCTCTATCTCCCTCTCCCACTCTCTCTCTGTATATTTTGTGTGTGTTGTCAGCGAAAAAGCCAAACATAAATTCCAGATGCGACATCTTCAAATTTCTTCTTTGACTCTTAGCTTAGCTTCCAGCTGTCGCTTCCTCTCGCTCCCTCTGCCGCACGCCCCCTCTCTCGGTCTACTGATCTATGTAGGCTCTTGCACGGTAGCAGCTAAGGTTGTGAAAAAGCTTAAATTTTAATCAAAATTAGATCTTTATCTGCTGCAATTTATTTGCCTTTTGAACAAATATTTTCATGCTTTTCGCTTTCGCCTTATCTCGTTTCACTTCTACTCTGACAGTGTATGTGTGTCTGTGTGTGTGTTTTGGGCTAATTGTAAATATTTGAGCTTTTGACGCCTTAGATGAGAGGCTGAGTCTGAATTGGAGACACAATAAAAAAGAAGGCCCATTGCAGTGGTGGCATAAATTGTTCTCGCTTTGAGTAATGGCCGTGTGTCTGTTGACTTAACGCCATATTTGTTATACCCCTTAGGATAATATGAAGAGCGGAAGAATAAGAAGTTTCTGAAGAAACCATTTTACTTCTGAATTATTGGAACCGTAAAATATATCCTGAACTAAATGGAAACTATATGATTAATAATAATATATAGAATTTAAAATACTGGGTATCTTTTCTTCTATCATTCGTGCATCGCAACAACCTATAGTGATTGAGAGCCATAAGATTATTCCTATATATACATACTTAATTGTATAGACTCTATAGTCTTCTTACAAGTTGAATCTTTAAGATGCAATAAGACATAGTCGAGCCTAATAACAACTGAGTATCTTGTTCTATCATTCCATAGTGATTTAGAATCATAAGATTATTACTATATATACGTAAAAGTCTATTATCTGTAGTCTTCATACAAACTGAAGCTATAAGATTTTATAAAACACAGTCGAGTCCTACATATTTACTACAGGGTATCTGCTGTTCTATCATTCTTGCATCACAGATTGTTATGGCTTGCCTTAAGCATATTTTAGGCTTTCGTGTACTTGATATCGGTAGCGTCTTCTCACTTCTGTCGCCAGATTCTAGTCTAGTTTTATGATATCTTAAGTCCATTAGCTTTGTTATACCAACAATAAAGATTTGGCTCAAAGCTGTTTAACCATATGGATTAGCATGTTTTTGAAGTAATCTTCTTATGTTATAGAAAACCTTAATTCTGTCAAGAATATTAAATTGACAATCCAAGAAATTAACCAATTTATTTTTCATGTAAATTCCTTTAAGATTATTCCGATATTTGTTAAACAATCCAATTGCCAGCCGAGAATCAAGTTCCAGCTAATGCAGACAGATACGCTTCGTGGAAGTGCGTGCTCCATAAAAGCGAAAGTCTTGACGCCATTAAAGCAATCAACAACAACAGCACTGAGGCAACAAGTGTCAACGAGTGACTAGTGTCATAAGTAAATGAAAAAAAAAAAAAAAAAATAGAAGAAGCAATAAAATGTCGAGATATACTCAGTAGAAGCAGCAGCCATAGCGCAGCTAGTCAAATAAGAGCAGATGATGATACGAGGCATTGGCCAGCATAAACAAATGTCCAACACAAGTCAAGATAGATAGTGTAGGGCAAGGGAGCGAGGGCAGGAGCCGGAGCTGGAATTGGAGTTGGAGTTTGAGTTGGCTGGGCTGTGCAAGAGATTAAGGCATTTCCTATTTGACGTCAAACATGTTTTTAGAAGGTTTGTTCGTTTTCATTTTTTTTTTTTTATCAAGCCGTCCTAGAGCATTGTAATTGCGCACTCATGCCCGCTGCCCTGGACCAAAGAGGGAAAGACAGAGACGAGAAGATAGTGAGAGAAAGAGAGAGGGACGGGCTGAGATATAGAGAGGGATTGTGCGACAACAATTACCCCGCGGCTAGCCGGTCAGCTAGCTACTCAATCAAAGCCAAAACACCGACACAATAGCCGAGTGGAGAAAATAAGGTAGCCAAAGAAGCCGTCAAATTGTTACGCATAATGGATGTTTTTATCAGGCGAAATGATTTCTTGACTACTGGACTTTGACTCTTACTGGGACTCGGACTCGGACTTGGATTGGCTTTGGATTGGGCAGCGACTTGGCAGACAGATATGGATTCAGATTCAGAGTTTTGGGTCGACTTTTGTTGCCCGATCAGGGCCATTGTTATGCTATTATTGTATTTGTCGGCGATCTGATGACTTGGCTTTGATGTCAACACTCACAGCGCGTGGCCATTGAACTTTCAACCGAATCGAAAATCGCATATTAATGAATTGATTTAACCAGCAAAGTGAATGCCAAAAACCATACTTAGCGAGCTGATTAGGCCAGCTGCTGATCACATTTAAATCGAGCGATCGAGCGATCTCGTTATTATTACACACTGCACTAAGCCCTGTTCCAACAGTTCGAGCCATTCAAGTGCCAGCTCATTGAGCAGCGAAGGTAAATAAACAAATATTATTGTCGAAAAATATAAATACACGGCTATAAATGTATACATACACACACATATACATATATATTTATAAATATATGCAGATTCTTTGGCTCCCAGAGAGACTGTGAACGATGTTGAAGAATGCCAGCAGAGTAAGCAGAAACAAAAAATAACCGACTCTCCAGTAGCACTTGAATTCTGAATATATGTATAATATTGTAATAACTCAAGTGTCTACACAACAGAAGCGCCTCTCAGCGCGTCGCGTCGCCGGCAACTTTAGCACTTAAGTTGAAGTCTGAAGCGCGTAAAGTCGAAACAGTCAGCCAGTCGGACAGCCCGTTAGCCCCTCCGCACCTCCGTCTCTCCGACCGTTCGTCTTGGGCTCGGTTTTGGGCCGTATTTGCTTATGATAATTTGAGAGCAAACAGCAATCGACAGTGGAGCAGAGGCAATGGATGTTAAGGAAAGGTAAATCTTGTCTCGCCATAGGTCGTGAATGTGCAGAAAGACAAAAAGCGAAACACACGATTAAACACCTCTCAATTATATACACATACATCTGTATAGATAGATACATATATGAGTATGCTGTGGGGTCCCGCACAGAGGTCTTGGGGCTACCTGTACCATCCGACGCTAAGTGGGCCGGCTGCTATGCCCCATTGTAGTCGCCTAGCTATAGCTACAGACCCACATGATTATGATGCCTTGCTTGCTAAATCTTATTTTTAACTGTCTCCGATCAGAGCTATCACTTGATATGATCGCCTATGCTTATACCCTGTAAAGTGGAATAACACATAGCCAGGTTGTATATGTATAGATATCGTTAATTATATCCTATAAATTGATATGCCACATGGCAAATCAGTATGTATAGATTTCGCAGATATGAAATACAAACGAATTTACCTATTAAAGATATAATTTAAATAGAAGATACGAAGCATATACCCTATTACATTCTTTTCTTTAGCAATATTTTAGATAGAAAATACTATTCCTATGGATGCATAGATTTAAAGATGTTAATTAAATTAATTTTGAAAACTCAATATACTAGGGTACAGCTGGATCGTTCAGCTGTGAATGCAGTTCAAATAGTTGTTGCTGTCGCCTTGTTGATTGAGTGACTTAATTTGCATACAAAAGTAGATTTACATGCCTCAGCCAGACAGACAGTTGAGCGTCAACAGGTAAGCATCGGGCTAGTCGAAGAGATCATCCTCCAATCTCCAATTCCCATCATCCGTCCTCTGTCCGCTGTCCTCTGTCCTCCGTGAGGCTGGTGCTGTAACCATGTAGATTCAACAAGTGGCAGCCGTTAATAGTCGCTTGGGAGCTGAGCGCTTGTTCAATCAACAATCGAGTAGCTAAAAGTTTAAATCAATAAATTTTGGCATCTGTTCACTCAAAGCCCACAATGAAAACCAATAAAATGGGAAAAGTACTGCCTGAGCACTCGTTATATTTTCCATGGAAAATTACATGAACTTCGCAAGGCTGTTGTATGCTAATTTTAATTTGAATAGTCGTGCGAGAACAAGGCGCGTGCTCAACGCAGTTTTACGTCTAATTTTAGAATATCGAAGGCTCTGAACTGCCATTTCATTAAAATACATATGTAAAGTATGAATATAATAGTACAATGCATTTGATTATCGTTCTAAGCAAAATGGTTAATATGCGACTCATATTTCTATGTCATTAAGCAAAACAATTAATTGTTAAACAAATTTTTAAAATTGATTGAATTGATTCTTAAGACGACTCTGAGAAGGAAGTACATAAGATATTGAATATGAATGATCGGTTAATTAATAATTTCTCCAGCGCATGAAAGGCTGTACCGAGCCCGTAAATTTAAACTGAATACTGAATTGAGGAGGAATTTAGACTTGATGTTTCGCATTCAATCCTCTAAGCTCGATGTTGACTGTTTATTAATTGGATAGTTTTTAGATAATTATTTCGCTATTCAGTTCAAGTTTACATGAAAACTAATATATTTTTCAAATTATAAGCTTTTAAAATAATTTGAGTTCAATTTAAGTGATTAAAAAAAAAAGAATTTTTTTTTCATTAAAAGCATTAAAATTATATTAGTAATTTTATTTATTTAATTATTTATTTTTTTAATTTGATTCTTTTCATTTTCCTATTTTATACTCAATATTAAATGATTTTATTAATAGTAATTCAATTTTTTGTTAGAGAAATATATATAAACATATTTTCAGGTTAACTAAGATCGCAGTATAAACTATAAAATAGCAGCAAAAGGATCAATGGGATATATACAGAATACACTAAAAAAAATAGGACAAAAAATTACTTAAATAAACAAAATCAGGAAGATCAGGAATATTTGCCAACTGTTAACTGAATCGAATTGAATTGACTCAAATTTCAAATTTTGATTTTAATATTTATTATAATTATTAAAAATTTTATTTCAATAAAATATTATATTATATAGTAAAAATATTCCTTATATGGTTTATTAAACTATACAAATACTAAAGTCATCTATATATTTAGGTTTTGTCTTTCACTTTTCATATACACCTATTAAATTGTTTATTCAACTGTAAATATGAATGCAATTGTAGATCTTTTGCATGTGTTTTTCCATTTTCATTTTTACCTAGAGCAATAGCAAGTCAAGTATCATGTCAGTTATCATGTCTATGCTGATAAACTTGGTATTTAAATGAAATACATTCCTGCCTGAGTCAGCTGTAAGGAATGCAGCAAGGAGAGCTACGAGAGCTCGAGCTACCTGTTGGGTTGCCGAAGCCGCCCCTGATACGAAACGGAAGTAGGCCCTAGAGCATTAGTCAAACAGCAGGCAGATAATTTCGGGCAACACCAATTAGCTTAGTGCTGACAAATTGCACAGCTATTGGCGAGCTCGTCTCGCAGGCCTAGATCCGGGCTGGTCAGCAGGCAGGCATGCAGACAGACTGACAGACAGATAGATGGAAAGAGACGAACCTTTGGCTAATTGTTTGCCCAATGCATATGGAAAGAGGAACCGGAAGCGTGCGCGACCAAATGTGAAAACACGAGGCATAAATTAACGCAGACACGCATATGGGTGCAGGTGCGGTGCGGTGCCTTGAGTTGACTGCTGGGCAGAGGGTATCTCCATATACTATGCAGACGTAATTTGGGCGAAACGCCAATGCCAACAGCCAACAGCCAACAGAATACAGCGAACAGCGAACAGCTAATAGTAAATTAATTTCTATCGCTTATCGCCGCTGGCTGCCACAACATAAGCCCAAGTGGATGTGTCAGCCAGTAAAGTGCTGTGTAAATTAGCTGGCAGAACTATTTATCATGCAAACTCAAGTATTTCGCAGTAGTGCAGGACAGTCAGATAAGAGCCCAAAGCTATGGCAATGTTTAATTACTTGAGCCAGCCTAACGGAAGTGGTTCTGTTTGCCCAGAGATTGGAGCTGCAATATTTGCCCTGTATTATGGCTGTGGATATACGAGATGCTGGCACTGAAAGCGAAAGTTATTCTCCTGTGTTAGCAGCGATCGCAGGTGGCGTATACTTAACACTAAAGCTAAAGTTCAGTCCAACAATATGATTAATTTAATTAGTTTCCAACAGATGGTCAAACAAATTTGCTTTATAAGCAAATATACAAATTTTAATTGTATAGAATACTAACTGCGTAAATACATCTAAATACTAGATATATGCTACAGGGTGTTCATGAAAATTGAAGTGCTGCATACCAGACTGAAACTAATAATAATAATAGAAAACTATATCCTACAGATATATCAAATACAATTATTTTGTATATGCATTAAAGGGAACTAAAATTAAATACTAAATATTGTGCATTATATTGCCTGACTTACATCTTTTAGATTTATTAATTATTTTGTAAATATAAAGCTATTTGAAAATTAATTTTATTTTATAGCATATTCATTAAGCACATAAATAATTTTTTTTTTTTTTTTTTGGAAATTAATTTGATATAATAGTTAATTATTGTGTTGATATTAAAATATTTTTGAACGACTGTGTGACTTAAAAATGTAAATATATAATATTATGGCATATTATTTATATATAATTATCTTCTTCTGAAATTGTATTTTATAGAAGAATAATATACTAAGAATAATTTACTAAAAACTAATATGTATTAATTTCTAATGACATCTAAAAACAAAGCAATCATTTATAATGCTGGAATAATTTTGTAGATTAATGTGGACTCATGTAAAATTATAAACCTTTGCTTGATAAACGTTTCGAAGATACATAAGCTATTAAATTAAATAAAAAATGGTATGTTTTAGCAAATAAATTCAAAATATTTGAGAATATTTGATAGGAAAATAAAATAATAAAGGAAACAAATTACTCACGGCTATTGAATAATAATATAATACTAATATTTTATATAATAGACATACTTGCATGCGCATGTGTATGTGTAGGAATAATAGGCATATGTATGTGTATATCTATGTCAATGATATAGAAACCATTTAATAATTATTTTCTCAGATTACTCTTTATTAATTTATCATTGAATGTTGAATTTGGTCATTTTATTTATTTATTTAATTATTATTGATGATTATTTGAACATCTATAGCTGTAAAATCCCCTACGTAACGACCGCCATGGACATAAAAAATGTTCATCTGCCTTCCGTTGGCCGCCTTCGCACCAATGCAATCGAATCGAAACGGCCAGCAAATTTGTAGACGACATGAGTTTCCGCAGCTTAACAAATGTTTTGTCAATCTCGAAAAGGTCAGAACGAGGAGATACAATTAAAGAAGATGAAGAAGAGGAAGAGGGAAATACTATAATCAGCCAGCTGCATCTGCAGTGCCGAGCTCGATATCGTGCTCGAGTAGGAGATTCGGTCCATATCGGAGCTCGAGGTACATGCGTATGCCGCCATATCAATGCCGCCGAATGACGCAGCGTCAAAACCAAAATCAAATAAATGAACAGCAAAACGGCAGCCACAGCAGCAGCAACTGTGGCGAAGACAAGAGGACCACCATGATGGCAGAGGCTACAAATGGGCAAAGCATAAATAAGTATAAAAAAGATGCCAAATGGAAAAAAAGGAAAACTCTAAAAAACAATTTCGATCATGGTGTGTAATTAAAAGGCAACACCACGCCAACACAGACACACACACATACTCCAACACAGACTCAGTCAGTAGTATTGGAGGAGCATGTGGTTGTCTGCTTCAGCTGGAGCGGCTGCTGACCTGTGCAACTTCGCACTTCAAAATTAAAAAGAATTAGAAAGAGCGAGCGAGTGACAGAGAGCGAGAGAGAGAGAAGGACGGTGAGCGCTGCCTCTCTCTTAAGCAATCGATCTGTTGAGGGCGGAGCTAACAATGAGCGAACAAAAAACGTCTGCAGCTGGTGTCAATTTCAAAATGGAGGCGCTAACAAAGCGAGCGAGTGCTGAGTGAGAGACAGAGACGGCATGCTAGCTACTCATTGTGCACTCTCGCTGCGGTTTTGCAGCCAATCACAGTGCTGCTGAGGGCAACCTGCAAGAGGCCTGATGATCTGAACTGAGCTGCTGAGCAGCATTCACAACGGAACAGATCTTGCAGGTAATGTCGATCAATGGCTCGAACTCGTCAAGCTCGTTTTCGGTCAACGGCGACGACGGCGGCGGCGGCGGCGGCGGTGGCAACGGCGACGGCGGCAGCGACATTTTGTCGAACTTGCTCAGTTGAAATGCGAACTTGGCGAGCGCAAGACGCGAGCGTCGGTAAATCTTTGACAAACTCGACTAGACACGTTTCCAATTCCCAACCAGTTGTGGGCATAATCAAATTAACACCCACACGCCTATGAGACATTTGCCATAACTACGCCACTTTGCCAGCTGTGATTTGCATAATTGACGCTAATCGAATTCGCCTCGTGGCCCGCACAATAGAACTGAGAGCTCATGCTGACAGCTTTCGTGTGTTGTTTTGTTGTTATCTGTGATTGAATTGTGCCAAAATTTAAACAAATTATTAAAGTGTGAAATCTGTTTACCAACATATTGTGCCCACCACCTAAATCTATTTAAATCATGATCACCATGAACGAGCTCGTCGATCTGCGAATGCAGCAGCACATCGCCCACGAGATTTATCGCCACCAGATAATGCAACGTATTCCGGGTAAGTGCAGCTGTCCCCCCACACCCCGCACTCTAGTTGTGCATTAGCCAAGGCGCCATTTTGTCACTGCCGGCGGCACAAGAAATCGTTACAAAAGCTGTTAAGGATCATTAGCTTTAATGACAGCCACATTTGGCTTTGTCGCATTGGGGCATATCAGCGGGCATTCTCGCTATTAGCGCTTTTATGACCACTAACCCATAAAGCTGACCAATATGGCAACGGCATTTGTCGATTTTGCATAAACAAATGCGATAGATCACAGCGGGGCCGCCGAGGTAGCTGCTGGAGCCGCCATAACTCAGCAGGGAAGTCACTTAAAAACAGTCTGCATTTTAAATGTGGACTATCATGTGGCAAAAACAACAAATGAGATTTGCATAGATCTAATTACAACGAAAGCTAACTGTAATCTTAAATATATACTCCATTATAGCTGTAAAAAACTAGCAATTCTACATACTATGAATTAGAAAGGTTTGAATTTTAATTTGATTAAATATCTCTCGCAGTTTGTTTTCATACTAAATAACTGGATAAATATACAGTAGAATCCGATAATACCGACGCTCAAGGGACTGTCGATATAGCCGGAAGACGCTAAACCATAAAATTGCTCATATAATTCTGTCTTGGGACCAGAATTTTCATCGCCGTTAACTGTACGGATGCTATAAGCAGAGACGTTATATTTGAATTCTATTGCATATAACTAAAATTCTTTAGAGATCTTTCATATTTAATGAAACCTACCAATTATACTCTGATATATACAATTTTTAATTTTTTGTTTAAAGTTGTATATATAACTAAAAGGCTGACAATTTCTGGAGATCTTAACTGCCAATAAACTATACCTACAATACCATGAAATACATAAACTTGAATTTAAACTCTAATATTTTTATTTTATTACTTTAGTCTTTATTAGTATATACAAGATTAATATAACAAGTCTACGCACATACCAAGAAATATCATTGAATAGAAAATCTTGAATTCCAATACCTATACATTTTTCACATATCTCAACAATTTAGAGCTATATGTGACACTAGTGCCCTCTGTAAAGAGAAAATGCTGGACTTTTCTAGAGAACTCAGCTATCACAGTATACCTACTTATGAATAAATAAATACATGAGCCATTTTGAGATATCATCGCATTCTAATGTATACATTACACTTGGCTTAGCGTGTTCGATTTGAATTGGAACTAAACAAATTTGCATTATAGACAACTAGACTTAATCTAACTTATTTCTACTTAGATCTATTAGTTGGCTCTCGCTAAGTATTATTCAATTTTCACATTAATTCATTTCAAAGTTTCCACGTAGCTCATAGAACATAGAACATAGAATAATGTTCCTATATTTTTTTCATTGTGAGCACTTTTTACTCAAACCCTAATTCATATTGTATTTCCCCCATCCATGCAGATCCATTTCCACCGATGCTGCCCATTCCGATGCCGCGACACGTGATAATGCCCCCACGCGTCTCGCTACCCGGCGTGGAGATGACGCTGCAGAACGACGAGCTCTGGAAGCAGTTCCATCAGATTGGCACGGAAATGATCATTACAAAGAGCGGCAGGTAAGGAACCCGAACTAAATATATACATCGAAACAATCAATATGCCTGAAATGCAACGCCAATAAAATGTTTTCGAGCATTTTTCGTAAATAAAAAATAAGAGTCGGGAGTCGGGAATGCATGTACCTTTCGAGTCGCGCCCAAAACAACTTTTGGAATGTAATGAAAGTGGCTGCTCCTCGGCCGATGCATTAGCACGCATGTGAAAAACAATACCCGAAAAAAATCAGACGGGAAAAAATACGCTGGGCAAAGAAAAACAATGTGCATTCATTGCCAATGGCGTTGGCACTTAAAGCGCCGCCAGCGCCGAGCTGTTAGCTCTCATCAGTCAGCACTTAGCCTCAGTCTCGGCCTCAGCCTCAGTCTCAGCTTCAGGCTTGAGGCTCTTCGTCAACATCAACATCGACAATCGACGATCGACGTCGGCGCTGTTAAATGCTCATTAGATGCAGGCGCCTGCGAAATTATTTACAGGGACGTCGCGACAACAATTTTCACAGGCAAACAAAGCGGCGGAAGGATGCAGGCTGCAGGCTGCAGGATGTGAGAGGCATTGGTGGCCAGGTACAGGCGGCTAGCAATCAAGTATCAAGTAGTATCTCGGCCGAGGCGTAAAACGAACAAGTTCAGTGCCACATTCTTTGCATGATGGAGGAAACTCGGGCACGGAATATCAAAGCGCTGGCCCAATCGCCCATAGATATTGTATCTTGTAGCTGTATCTCTCGAGTGGTAGTTGTAGTTGTAAACTACCTAAAAGTGTCCGGCACTTGCTCAAATGTGCGTAAAGTGGCGTCATCGTAATTTATTGTAGGCCTAGTATGGACAGAGAGCTCAGTGTGACGTCCTCTCGGTCTCTTGGCCGGTCGGCGTTCTTAAGAGGGAGCGAATGCGATGCCTCATGGCTTGACCTGCTGCTGCTGCTGATGTTGCTGCTGATGCCGCTGATATTGCTGCTGCATGTGGCATAAATCTTCGCGTCAAGGATACTTTGTCGTCATCTTCGTTGCTCGCGGCGTTTTTATTGTGGCGCCTGTCTGCTGTCCCGGCTGCAGGCTCAGCTGCACTTGCCCTCGAATTTGTATTCCTATTCAATTTCGTATCGGTATCTGAGCGTTGCGCGTTCAGAATGACCACAGCTTGTCCACATTGTCGACAGATACGAGCAATTTCACACTTTTGCCGGCGAGATGCACAAGTGGCGATAAGATCGAGATACAGGAACTCGGAGCAGTCTTTGAGGGACTGAGAGATTCCCTTCTCATTAGCATAAACTTTTGGGACAGTTGCAGACAGTTAACTCTTTTTCCTTTCATACACACATACATTCATATATGCCATGAATTATTCATAAAGTCTGCGTATTAAATACTTTTTATGCCCATCAAAAATGTTTTATGTGAAATGCAGCCACAGAGACAGACAACGATGGCGACTCTGTAGCCCCTGTGCGTTCAATCGATTTGAATTTTTAATGATTAGGCGCCACAGTGCCACCGTGTGGTATGCTCTCTGTGTACGTGTGTGTGTGTGTCTTTGGATGCCCAACGCCAAGTGGCGCTCATAAAAACTAATTAGTTGCCTGTCCCAACTGTCCCATGCCCTGGCCCGAGTCAAATGCTCATAGATTGCATCGCTTTTCGGTTCGCATGGGTGGCAAATGCGCAGACGACCATAAAAGATAGATAGATAGAACAAAGCGTATCACAGAGCGTATAATGCATGAGTTTTTCAAACTCAAATCTCTCTGTCACGAAGCTTTTAGTGCGGCCCATGAGAATCGCATAGCGCGGCCCAACACACAAGCCCAACTAAATGAACTGAAATGCAATCGGACACACGGCGTAATACCGGTGAATCACGTTAAAGCGTCGCTGCTGACACTTCCATGTAAAATGAGTAAGAGAAACTCTGAGAAGGGACCCACCTGAGAGCAGAGATAGCAACAAGTAGTCTATGTGAAAATGTGGATCAGGAAATTAAGAGAAATATATATAAAAGATCATTTGTAAAATACAAATCATTTGAAAGTCTCGTGCATAAGGCTAATAAATTAAAGGGGAAATTGACCAAAACAATAAATATAAGAAATTAATTTGTGTGTCAACTATGATTACTTTTTAAATAAATAATTCAAATATTAAGTTTCATGCTTATATTATGAAATAATATAAGCCTTTATTTCTTGCATTTTTATACCCTGAACCCATTTTCAATGGGAAATCAGGGTATAATGGTTTTGTTGAAATGTATGTAACAGGCAGAAGGAGGCGTGGCAGACCCCACAAAGTATATATATTCTTGATCAGGGCGACGAGCTGAGTTGATTTGGCCCTGTCCG
The DNA here is from genome assembly GCF_054131065.1 of Drosophila arizonae. NCBI lineage: Eukaryota > Metazoa > Arthropoda > Insecta > Diptera > Drosophilidae > Drosophila > Drosophila arizonae. The sequence continues at coordinate 23,069,311 of NC_142924.1, read as the reverse complement.
TCTGTCTGTCCGTCTGTCCGTCCGTCCGTCTGTCCGTCTGTCCGTATGTATGAACGCGTCGATTTCAGAAGATATAAGAGCTAGAGACTTCAAATTTTTTTTAGAATGTCCGTAATTACAGCGCGCATATCAAGTTTATCATTAAAAATCGATAACTCATCCCGATCTTTTTTTATCGATAAAAAACCTTATCGAAAACCAGTTATAAAATTATATCTTCTACACCTTTATTGCTAGAGTCTCCAAATTTTTAATGTATGCTTACATGCAATTTATACACTTTCGGTTTTTGTTAAAATTAACCCCCCACCTCTAAATTCACCCCCTCACCCTCACTTTTGTAAAAAGCGTATTTCAAATACTAGAGACTTGTGCTTTGGCAATTACATGCATATTCATGTTATAATCATAATCTGAAAGTTTCATGAAGATCGTACGTCCATAAAAAAAGTTATTAAACTATTAAGTTCTCATAGTAAGCGCACACTGCAGCCCATGCGTGTTTATGCGTGGGTGCTTGTGTGGGTATGTGTTTGTGTATGTGTGTGTGTATGTGTGTGTGTATGCGTTTGTGTGTATGCGTGTGTGTGTGTGTGTATGTGTGTCTGTATGCGTGTGTGTGTATGTGTGCCTGTGTGTGCGTACGTGCCTGTGTGTGTGTGTGTGTGCGTGTTTCTTGTGTAAGCTGAAAGACGCGAAAAATTATTGAAATATCTATTGCTCCAAGGGTTCAGGGGATCTCGTAGTCGATCAGTCTCGACTAGAGCTTTCTTACTTGTTTGTTCATTATTTTTATTTAAAAAATTACTCGCTTCTCTATTATGTAATAAAAATAATCAGAATAATTTTTCGAATACAAACAAAAATTTAAAACACAAATATTATACTCTGAGTTAATAAACAGAATTATCTATCAAATAAAATAAAATGAGTCGCTAGATTATTTACGATTGTAAATAAATAATGCAAAAAAAGGGTTCTTGAAAACATAATTGTGTTTATCATCCAATATTGTTTCGGTTTATTATGTGTTCAAATAAAAGAACTATATTGTCTATTCTCCTTAAAGTACAAAAATTAAATTTATTATATAGTTGATAATAATGGATCAGAATCCATTTAATTTTTTTTATTCATTAACTAAGCAATGCTTTTAGCTAATTTATTGCTGCTGAGGGCAAACGCAGAATGTTACTTTATGAATGAGAAACCTCTAAGCAAAGCCACAGAAATACATACATACATATATATTCGAGTTATGAATTCATTATGCGAATCATTAGTCCTGCTTCTAACACAATATCAATTTCAAGGCCTCTCGCTGATCAATACTATCGAATTTGAATGCTCGATACTAATCAGCATACCCGATGTTCACCTGGATAGTTTCAACTGCACCTGTTTGACAGCTAACTAAAAATACTCTAAAATGCCACAGATATATTCTTCAGGTTTTCGTTTTTTGTTTTTATTTATTTCTGTTTGTTTTCTACACAAATGCCTGCATTTGTTAATTATGCGGAGACGCGCCAAAGATCAATATCTTAACAAATCGTTTGTCAAAAATGCACGAGAAGTTCTCCAACGACGACGACAACAACAACAACAACGTCTACAAGCAGAGCATGAAAAAATGGGCAAATTGAAAATGAAATTCTAAACCGCACGAATGTCGAAATATTTGGCCAAGCGTCGCAGTTGCCTCCGCTGCGATCTAATGAAATTCAAGAAAAACGGACAAAAAACACACAGAAAAGGAATCAAATTAAATGTAGGCAAACGCAACGAAGTCGAGTTAAATTAATTAATCATCGCGCAGAGCACAGACGAATCCAAAAAACAATGCTGAAAAGGCATTAAAAATACAAAATCATTGCCAAAAAGCAAAAACAACAACAACAACAATTCGAATGCTGAGACTCTAAACAACGTAGAGAACATTTTGAGGCTGGCGCCAAGCGCACTGGCCACCTGCTGCGCCTCTGTGGCAGAGGCAGTGGCAGAGGCGCAGGGTCGGAGCGATCCTTGTTAGCACAGCGCACACACAGAGCCAGCGATATGGACGATATCTGGATCTTTATTTGTTCCTTTCTGTTTGCCCTTTTCGGTGCGTTTGCCTAGGCTAATTACATGGGCCACGAGCAACTCACAATTAAATATTTGTAACGCCCCCAAAGGATGCCTCAATTCGATTGCATTTTCATTTGGCCCTTGTTGACTTTATTTGAAACTCTCCCTGACCCTCTGACCCGCTTCTCTGATTGCAGACGCATGTTTCCCTCGATGCGCCTGAGCGTCTCAGGCCTGGAGGACGAGACCAACTACTGCATCCTGCTCGAAATGGTGCCCATCGGCGACTGCCGCTACAAATTCTCCGGCTCCCAATGGGTGCCCGCCGGCGGCGCCGAGCCCCAGAGCCCACAGCGCATGTACCTCCATCCGGACAGCCCCGCTACGGGCGCCCACTGGCAGGCACAGCCCATACTCTTCAACAAGGTGAAGCTGACGAACAATACACTGGACAATAGCGGTCATGTGAGTACCTCCCACCAAATGCAGTGCGATGTCAGTTAGTCAATATAATGTCATTTGCTCTCTCTTTCACTCTACTTTACTCAAGCAGATCGTGCTGGCCAGCATGCACAAGTATCAGCCGCGCTTGCATGTGATACGGACCGCAGATCTGGCGCAGATTCCGTGGGCGCCACAGCAGGCCTTTGTGTTTGGCGAGACAGAGTTTGTGGCCGTGACAGCATACCAGGTAAGTTCAAAAGCAAAACAGAAATAAACAAGAGTGCTCCCGTCGAAACTACTCGACTAGCAGATACCCTAATCCCAGCCAAGAACTGATATTCCAGTCATTCTACGTTTCTATTATGCAATGGCACATGACGATAGTAAATTATTTGCTCTAAAAATTTTCTTGAAGAGAGACTTTCTTAGTATAACTGAGGACCTAACAAATATATTAATATAAGTGCAGTTGCTACAACTCTAATATTTTAAATATAGTTCGTTTATAACGCGTGTTATACTAAATCTAGATAATTAAAAAATCTTTGTATTCATCAAATAAACCTACAAAGTAAATTGAAGATCTCTAACTTTAGCGGTTCTCAGGTAAACCAACAGTTATTGATTTTGGTCGATAGCAAAAAATTGGAAAGCAATTGACGAATTCTTACTGCTTATACTTATTTATTATTTAACTCTTTAGTTTTACGGCCTTACGGCATCCGACAGACCCCTAGATCGACCCAGCTCGTCGCCCTGAATAAGAAAGTATATATACTTCATGTGGTATGCCACGCCTTCTTCTGCCTGTCAAATACATTTACACAAAACTATTATACCCCGATTTTCCATTTTCAATGGATTCAAGGTATAAACACAGAGAGAGAGAGAGAGAGAGAGAGAGAGAGAGAGAGAGAGACAGAGAGATAGAGAGAGAGAGAGAAAGAGAGGGAATGCATAGTTAGTTTGGAAGATCAGAATTTGCCAATTCATTGAGCTGGGCACACTAATTGGTTAATTTCGGCAACGATCGCTCACGCCGTGGGCAGCCTGACCAACGTCTCAAATTAGCATGCAACGCCCTTTGTCTACAAATGCCACAAGTGGCCCGGGCGGGCGGCCTGTGTCACGTTGCCTGTGTTGTTGCTTGTTATTTTAGGAAGTTGGATAGCCACATCCTTTTGACTCTTGCTGTGTTTTTGTCTATGTCTGGGCCCATTGACAGCGCCGGCAGGTCGCCAGTCGTCCGGCTGTCAGTCGGCAGTCTGGGCTCTAATTAGCGTGATCACTTCCACCAGATCATCCTCACAGAGTTGTCAAGTCATGACTCCACGGCTCAAGTAGACGACTCCTTGGCAGCGGTGTCAAGTGGCCCTGTTACTTAACGCCAGCTACTGGCCGTTGCTTCAAAGATGATGATGTGATAGTGACTCCGTCTCCGTCTCCGTCTGCGTCAGCAACTAGCAATTGTCATATTTCATGCAATTTACAACAATAGTGCAACTGGTGCTACATTGACTCCTTATCCTTTTGCCTCTTTCCGCAGAATGATCGCATCACGAAGCTGAAGATCGACAACAATCCGTTTGCGAAGGGCTTCCGCGAAACGGGACAGTCGCGCTGCAAACGCAAAATGTCTTCATCGCCAACCGATGATGATCAAGATTTGCCTCAGACGCATTCGCAGTCCTCTGGCTCGCTTGACATGTCGCCAGGCAAATCCACGACGACAGCAGCAGCAGCAGCGGCAGCGACAGCGACAGCCGAGGCAACATTCACATCGAACAACAGCGAGCAAGATGGGCCGCAAATTAAGCGCCTGAGATCAAATGGTTCCGCCTGTTCGTTATCGTCATCGCTCGATGGCGCTGAGCCAGTTGCCGGGCCTGGCGCCAGCTCCTTGGGATCGCCCCCTGGCAGCGCCAACTCCGCTGCCACCGCCACTGCCACCGCCTCGTTCATGCAGCATTTTCAGCAGAACATGCAGACGCTGCTGCGACCCTCACTGGTCGATCTCGCCTGCACCTACTTCGGCCGTCCCGCACATGAATACAATGGAGCGACGCCGACGTCGCATTTGTATCCGCCAACGTCCATTTTGCAAGCCGCGTTGCCAGCACTTCCGGCCCTCGCCTTGCCTCACAGCATTTCCGTTCAGCACACTGACGAGGAATCGACAACGGACGATGCTGAGCTAGATGTTGGCAGCGAATCAACAATGACAACACCAACAACAACGACCACGCTACAGCAACATCAACAACAACATCATCCGCCCCCCGAGGCACCCGCTAAGCGAAAAGGTTTCAGCATATCTGCCATTCTAGGCGGAGGCAGCTAGTTGCAACAGCCTGGGGCAACCTGAGTGCCGAGCTAATGCCTTTGATATTATATAGTGTACAAACGTAAGCTGAACTTTGCCTGATTAGTCCATAAGCTAATGTTAAGTTTGCCTAATAAATACTTCTACATCTTTAATCAAATCATTTCATTAATTCATTTGATTTTAATCATCTGAGTGTTGGAAAATTAAATTCTAATTAAATGCGTAAGTAACTATGGATTGACATTCGTTCATAAATAACAAAGGTCTTGAAGGTCATCTATCTTGTATAGATTATAATAATAAAACTTCAAATATATAATGTGCATATACTATTGAATATTTGTCATTATAGGAAAATAAATAAACTCATTCACATATTTTCTATATTAACAAATGACGTCATATTTATATAATTTCATAATAGTTGGAGTACATACAGAATTAAAGCTGGATAATATATACATACATATAACTAAATACAACATTTGTGACTGTAGATCTAAAGATGTAAATAATATAATTTTATAACTGAAGGCAATGGAACGGGAATAGTTATATATTCCTTTAAACAACTCGATATGTTTCATAAGAACCTACAAAGAAATAAAAGTCTTTAGTTTCTATAGGTTCTGAGATTGTCGGACGGATGGATGGATAGACAACAGACGTACAGTACAAATCGACTCGGCTTGTCATCTTGGTCATAAATGTACATATAGACTTTATGTGAACTGCCACGCCTCCTTCTGTCTCTTACAAAAAATTGTACTCCACCATTTTACCCTCTTTCTCATTTTCAATGGGTTCAGGGTATAATGATATCACTATAAATCTTAGAATAGATAAATTCTTATTTGAATCCCTTTAGGCATCCATGTAATCGTACGGATATATTTGATAGTGTCTAGTTATCTATCTTATTATGCATTAAATAAATAGTTCATACATAATTTCATAATTAAGAATAAAAAGAAACGAAAAAATCAAATCACATCACAAAAATGGAAGAGCAGAGATGAAAGCGTATTTGAATTGTAGATAGATATTACTATGGTTATAGATATAGATAAATAAAAATTACATCAGAGATCCAGATGACTTATGAATATATATCAATATATACATACTTTTCTAATATTTATGACTACATTAATAAAAGTCTCTGCACTCGAAGGCGCCTCTTAGATTATTGACTTACTTAATACAAGGAGATCCCAAGTATTTAGGACAGACAGCCTAAATACCTTTTGGCTAATTGGCAGATCTAAAGGATGCTTCATAGCCAGCACGCCCCTACACTTTGCTGTAGGTAAATGAATATGTTGTCAGTCAGTTGGGATTTTATCGGTGGTGCACCATCTAGCAGCAGCAGCAGAAGCAGCAGCAGCGGCAGCGGCAGCCAGTAGACGCAACTCAAATCACAACTTCCGCTTAACATTAATCCCAACCAATTTACAAGATAAACGCTAGAATTTCAACAACATCATCAGCCGACGAAGATGACGCCGGTGGTGCAGCATCCATTAGCTACACTGCACCAACGGACTGGGACGCGCAGCAGCGAGTGGCCAGAACATAATTTGTTTGCAATTAAATAGCTCGACAAGGCATGAAATTCGGTTGCAGCCCAATGAGAATACTCTGGAGACTCATAGTGGTTAAAGATGTTTATGAAATGGGCAGCGACTGAGACTAAGGGCGACGGCGGCGTCGGCGGCAACAGCAGCAGCCAAGAAACAAGAAAACAAGAGAAACAGAAACATTTCGTTATGTAAGATGCAGTTGCTTGTTGTTGTAGTTCCCTAGTTTATTTCGATGGCCAATGATGAAGTTTACGATGACATGCGTCACCACCCACGTCTGAAGTCGAACAGAGGATGTCGAGGGAGGCGTGTGCAGACGTAGTCTCCGGCCAGAGGACGGCTAGCAAAAAATGCAGAAGAAGAATATATAGAGAAAACAAACAATTTCAATTTACCACCAAATCGATTTCTAAATTGTACTCACCAGGGAGCAGCAGCAGCAGCAACAGCAACAGCAACAGCAGCGGGCTGCGGTTTTATAGCGCACCGAACGGGTGACAGATGTCGCTCTGGCTGTGTTGACAGGCGCAAGGTTGTAAGTGCATTGAATGCCTCATTAAATAGCTAGAACTGCGAAGCGTCTGCGTCTGCGTCCGCGTCTGCGTCTACATCGGCGTCTGGCAGATGTCGCAGGTTGTGCGGCGTGTGCGTAATTAATGCATTTGGCTGTTGTATTTTACGGCTCGACATTCGTTGTTGCTTTTTGTGTGCCCCATGAAATTAGATACACTGTGTCGCTGCAGCCAATTGCTGTTGTGTAAACACAAAATGGGGAGCCACCCGAACAATGACGAAACCATTACCATTACCGATTCCTAAACGAAAGTTAATTGCTTGACTGCCGGCGAACAAAAACAAGTGCTAATGTGAAAGAAAATCGTTTTACGCGTGGCATCAGTCATTATAAAGAAAAACTCAAATAGCGCGCCTTGTGACATCAAGCGAGACATTTTCCACTCCTTGCCAAATATGTAGATGCCATTGCAGTTGCGCACACGATTTCAATTAGGAGGAGAGGGAAAGAGTTGAGGAGAAAAAAGGTTACCATATTTGTATTTAGTATTTGATTCGCTGACCGAATGAAGCGGCCGACCACATTGATCCCTCGCCGAAAATAAACATATTTTGTAGGCCAGAAGAATGCAACAAAGGTCGGCGGTAGGAAGATAGCTCAGCGTCGTGTCGCCGGAGCCAAGCCATAAATGCCAAATCTCTCATAATCTATGCATGTGCATAGATGTACCTTTTCTTTCGCCTTTTTCAAACGTAGTCCTAAGCCGTGGTTTTAAACTAGAGCGGAGCCAAGCCCACTTGGAAGCCTGCAGAGCAGTTTATGCAAATGGGCTCACATATGGGCCGGGCGCGAGACCGCGTCCGCGTTTGTGTCCGAGTCCGGGGATGGGACAATTAACAAAGAGTGTAATTTTTCGATCGTAGCGTGTGAACAATGGCACAAACAATTACCGGATAATAAAAATCCACCCACACATACGCAGGCAAACGGCATACGTTTGCCGGACCGATTCGACCCATGCTTCATTTCAGCAATTCCATGAGAACAATTCTAAGTAGCAACACCAACAATGCCCGCTGTCAAGTGCGTGTGCTGCTCTCCGTTGTTGCGCCCATTGTCCGTGCCCTTTGTCTACAAGTCTATTGAGTGCAAACTATAGATGTATTTTAGTTCCCTGCATAATTTGCATATTATTGTTTGTCCAAAAACACTTGCTACCTGAGAGGGGCGTACTTAAGCTAACCAGAGAGATATCGGCAGCAATTGATTTATCGATAATGCATTATCATAAAGAGTCGATACGTAAATTGCAATTGCAATGTCAAGTGATGCCAGCTATCAACAGTATCTATGTTTTCATAATAAATATATATTTATTTATAAATCAAATATATTACAACTGCAATATCTTAAATCATAAAACAAGCATCAGAAAAATTATAAAAATTTCATATTCAAAAATTTTTAAAAATATATATCTAAATATTTTGTGTTGTTTTTGTACAGAAAATTAGTACAGAATTTTTTTTCATTAGTTTTTAAGATTATGATTATTATGTCTGAACATAATCCTTTCTTGTCTTCGGTTGAATATTAAGAATTTCTTTTTTATTGCATTGAATTTCCCTTGCATTTTCTAACTATCGAAAGCCAATCGGACCGTCATAAGCTTTGATCATTAAATTAGTTCTTGCGCATCTTTAGTCACGCGCCCATCTCTATGCAAATTTGCGCTTTAATTACACATTTCTTACTTTTAAAGATCAAGTACAGACGATGAGTTTTAATAATATAGATAAGCAAGTGTATTGCGAAGAAATTGACGATGACAATGATTCGTTTCACTCCTTCGCACAGAGCGATTTCGATTCAGCCATCTTGGAATCTCTAACCGACATAGAAAACTCCATAACAGAATCACCGAAATACGAGAAGAATGCGTATAAGAAAGTTAGTACATAAACATATATTTGGCGCATTAATATTGATTTTAATTATATAATCATTATCATTTTATTTAAAAATTCTCGCATCTAGATAAAGCCAAGCTTCCAGGCAGCCTATTCTGCTCCGAAGTCACCTGATACCTGTAGCTTGGATGCAAATGCGTCGTTTGTAAATCCGAACCAATATCAAACCCCCGACTTGCAGCCGTCAAGGAAGAACTTGAAAAAGTCTCATTACATGGTGGAAGGCAATTCGGAAATGCCTGATATGGATCTGTTCAACATGAATGCAGCCCCGTCAAACAAGAATGATCCAATGAATATCAGTATCGGCACGGAAGTATTGCAAAAGTATGCCTTTACCGAAATATGGGTTGAAGAGCAACAAAACAATCCGGGAAAAAAACGTTCGCTGCAACGGGAATTTACAGCCGCATTGGATAATTATTTTCATAAGGACAAAAAAATCAATAAACTTGAAAGTATGACGGACGAGAAGGAGTTTGATCGAAAAAAGGGCCACTTGAACACACAACATTTTATAAAGCCCAGCAAAGTAAATAAACTATTCCTTTTCGTATAGTATCTAAGAATTATATTTTCAGTTAACTACCCCTACATCGGCTAGCTTTCAAACTGTTTCCGAAAGCACCCCGTACGTGTCGCCCTTCGAGGACATGCCTACTGTGCATGAAGATATGATATTGACCGGACCCAATGCCTACATCACTGTGCCAGCTGGTTTTGATCTGACTAACCTGGTCGAGTACAATGATCCCAATCATTGGCATCGCCGCCCAACTACTCGAAACGATTATCACCCATAACTATAATTAAAATTGCAAGCCGGATATTGCATTTTCATAAGTCACATTGAAGTGTATCAACCTATTTTTCATTTATTATCTATTCTTAAGATCTTGAAACAAGCTAAAGCTAAGCATTAGTATGAAAATAATAATAAACTTTATTTCAGACGTGTAATATGAATTATCTGTTAATATTCAAAAGACTGATTGAGTTCTTTTTTAGAGTAACAATGAATATACATTCTACTATTATATCACATAGCATCGAGTTGAATTCTTGTTTTGTATTACTTATGCCCACTATTTACTAATTGATGTATTAAGTTGTTTAGTTATAAATGTCATCATCCTAAATGCTTACCGAAACAATGAATATTATTACTTTTTATGAGAATTAATTATGCTGAGATTGTTTATTTAAATATTACATATATGTGGGCATTTAAATATTAATCTGTCATTCTTGTTGAGTTATTACATCTTTGAAAATTAACTAACTTGATCACCTGCAGAACGATTTCATTTTTTGGTTTGTATGAATATGAATATAATCTTTTTGTGCAGGATTAATATCACCCGCTGAATTTCATGCATTTCCGAATATAAATTGAAACTTTCAATCAAACGGGAGGGCATCATGAGCATCCAGATTGTCTTGCATTCCTTAAGTGCTTACGCATCGTGTGGCAATTGGAGGCACGAACGAGCATGTCGCATTGGGATGATTGAAGCCGGCGCCCAACTCTACTCCAAATGATTTCATTGCGATGCCGATAAAATTGTCGCCAGCGAAATGTCCACGACTTTGATTTTGACCGCCATAACATTAATTTCCAACGAAATTACACATACACAACAGAGTGAACGAGAGGGAAATAACAAACAATAAGCGCTGGAGCATATACAGCAAACACAAGGCCTGCCTGGGATAAAAAGTTTGCTTATCTACCGCTGGAGAGCCGCAGACCGAGACTGGGATCGGGACCTGCAACGGCGCTCATTTGCCTTTGACATGCGAACGTTTTTGAACCTGCGCCTAGCTAGCTCCTCTTGTCTCAGGTTTGTGGCACTCGGATGCCGTGGCTCCCAAATGAGAATTCAATAAATTTTAGCAAATAGCCTCGAGCAAGTCAGCAACAACAACAGCAACACAATGGATATTTGGCGTCGTTAGTCTTTTTGGCGACGTTTAACATGAATATGCAGTGTGGCTAATGTGGAGCCCATAAACACTTCCAGCGGCAACATGAATGGAGCTGCAGCTCCACAGCCGCCGACAAGCAACAGATGTCCCCACCGAGAGCTGCAGAAAAAGAAACAAAACAGGTTGCGACCTACGTGTGTGGTGTTTAGTGGTTGGAGCTGGAGCTGAAAGTTGGGGAATCAGCCGCTTAACAATTGTTTGTTAACGCGATTTGAAATGAAACGAAATGCCACCGTCGAAGATTTGCAATTTGGGCAATATCCCTGTCTCGCTCGCTCCTCGGCTACCGGTTATCGGTTATCGATTCGGCCTGAGCTCCGTTTGGCGGGCTCTCAAAGGGGCCGCCGCATTTCCGTTGGCCAGCGCAACAAGTTGCATGTGTGAGGCAACGACTCGAACAATTTTGCATGTAAATGGCAAACAACTACAACGTGAAAACATCAATTACATTTGCTCTTACCTTGCGGCCAACTGCTCACCAGGATTACCTGGCGATCGTCGCGCTCAATCAGCGCACTGGCACTGGCGCTGGCGCCAGCATTTAAGATGCGGCTCTCTCTGATCTGCTGATAAGCTCATGTCGTCGGCGTTGTAGCTGTGCTTCTTCTTCTGCTGCGCTCGTTGTTGTTGCTATTGCTGGCGCAGTGAAGCGGGAGAGCGAATTGTGCAGCCCTCTCTGCGAACCAGCGTGAGCTTGTGATGCTGGGAACTGGTTTTCCTGGCCAGCACGCGAAAGATAGAAGACGCAATTATGTGTACAAAAACAAAAAGTGAACAAAATGGAAGCACACCAAATAATTTCAAAATATATATGCATATACAGAAAGGGAAGAACAAGAATGAGTAACAATTCATATGCAAGGTGAATGAAGATAATGGGACACCAGATAAAAATGATTCATGTAAAATAATGTCGTGATTTATACCTATTGTATAATAAAATATCAGTTATGAATTTAATGGCACAATTATAGAAATATATACATACCCCACCTGACACCTAACTAGTAACTTCTGTTTATATACTTCGTATATTCTCTACCCAAAGTGGTCGAGTAAAATCATTTCTCTCGTTGTTCCAACAAGATCAACAACGACTTGGCCCTTTTTAATGCTTCAATAAGAAAGGACTTTTCAGAAATTCTTATAAAAAATCTTTATTTACTCGCATTAAAATGCCAAAGACAATAAATCCATTACGAAATCATTTAAACAATTAAAATTGCATAATAAATACTTAGGATAAATACTGATGGCAAATACCTGGAAATCTTAATTAACTGCAAAATATCACAATACGACCTACGGACTACGCAACTAAACGCTAATTAAATGTATAAGGCACTTAGGAGCGACAACTATACAGCTGAACAACTGAAATGGGAGCAGCGGCAGCAGCTCCACAGCTAAGACGAGACGCTCACTCCTAATATGTCCAAGATGCTGAAGCTGCTCCGTTTGGGCTTCGGCACCGCAGCGACAGCAACGGCGGCAGCAGCAGCAGCGGCAACAGCTACGTTGGCCATACCAGTGATTCGGCTAATCGATTCGGATTCCAAGTCGGGCTCTGGTGCGCTTGTCGTGGTGCCCACCACATCTACAAAGGTATCGGTCTCTGGCTCGGCGGCGGAATCGCAGCCAGAAGAGGAGGAGGAGGCACGCGACGAATCGGGCGATGGCGGCGAATAGGCCCAACTTGGATAGCTGGCGATGTGTCTGGCATAATCAATGCACGGCAGGGGCGGCGGTGGCGCTGACAGATAGAAATTGGCCTCCAGAGTATCCAGCAGATAATGGCGCGGCATCAGCAGTCCGCTCGCTGGCTGCTGTTGCTGTGGAGCCAGCAAAGAGAGCTCTTCGGGAAGACGCAGCCGTTTGGCCGACGGCGAGGCTGTGAGCTCCATGTTGTTGACGGTTCCCGTACCCTCTGCATGCGCGGGGGCAGAGGTGGACTCGTTAAGCTTGCGCTTGCAGCGTGACTGGCCCGTCTCGCGGAAGCCCTTGGCAAAGGGATTGTTGTCGATTTTGAGCTTTGTGATGCGATCGTTCTGTGAGCGAAGAGCAGAAGATTAGTAATTGATCAATTGATGAATTGAGGCCCAAGACTACGTACCTGATACGCTGTGACAGCTATAAACTCTGTTTCGGGGAAAACGAAGGCCTGCTGCGGGGCCCAGGGTATCTGGGTCAGATCGGCTGTGCGAATCACATGCAGTCGTGGCTGATACTTGTGCATGCTGGCCAAGACAATCTGTGTGTAGATAAGCGAATATTTGCGATAAGTAACTGAGAGGTGATTATATGCAAAGACTACACCTACATGTCCATTGTTGTCCAGCGTATTGTTGGTTAGCTTGACTTTGCTGAACAGCAAAGCCTGCGATTGCCAATGCTTGCCCGTTGCGGGACTGTCCGGGTGTAGGAACATGCGCTGTGGACTCTGGGGCTCGGCACCGCCAGCCGGCACCCATTGGGATCCGGAGAACTTATAGCGACAGTCGCCAATGGGCACCATCTCCAGCAGCACGCAATAGTTGGCCTCCTCCTCCAGCCCGCTGAGCGAGACACGCATTGATGGAAACATACGTCTGGATAAAGTGAAGCAATTACAATGGCGGTTACTAACATGGTAAATGATCTCATTCGAGGGCTTATCTCGCTGCTCTGCATGCCACAGCTGTGAGTCTGAGATAAGCGGGCGCAGAGATACGCTAATGCAAATGATAACTCAACATACCTGCCACTCTTTGTGATGATCATTTCGGTGCCAATGTGGTGGAACTGCTGCCACAGTTCGTTGTTCTCGAGCTTCGCTTCCACGCCAGGCAGCGAGGGCTGCGCCACTGCTGGCGCCACGAAATGCGAACCGAAATTGGGCAAAAGGCCGCACAGTGGATCTGCAATGGACAGGGAGATGGCAACAGAGATGTTAAAGCCGTCGGCAGAGCACACTCAAACGCTGAAAACATACCTGGCAGACGTTGCATAATTTGCTGGCGATAAAGCTCGTGCGCAATCTGCTGCTGCATGCGCAGATCCGCAATGTTCGGCAGTGCCAACATATTTTTAATTGTAATCACAATATTTGACAATTAGTAATGCTTACGACTTGTTTATTGTTCACTCTCAAAGCGCGTTTCACTCTGATTTAAATCGAAATCTCGATCAGTTCTTTTTTTCTGCTCTTCGTTTGTTCGCTCACTCACGAACTGCTCGCCTTGCCGTTCAGATTGTAACTGTTGCGCTCTGAAATTCGTTCGCTCACAACTCGATTCCAACAGAATCCAGTCAGTTCACTTCTCATTCTTCGCCGTCGTATCAGGTAGCTGCACAACCTGTTTCTCCGCTCTTGCCGACTTCCAGTTTGCGCTCTCTCATCTACGGAGCGCTCATTGGTCGCTGCTGCTGACACATAGCATGCTATCTCGCTCCTGTCAATGATTGCGCCATTTTGAGCGAGTTCTTCACCGGCGGAGCTAAGTGATGGGCGCCCATATTGTTGTTGATAACATTGATTGCATTTGGGGGGAATCTCTTTGAACTAAACTGTTCGGATTTTAATGGTAATAAAAATGGAAATCTCTTACATTTGGCTCACTAACAATGGCCTATTAGCCTAAAATAGCTAATAGTGAAAAGCGTAATATGGATTTTCTAAATTCGAAATAGGTAAATGATTTTTCTTTTTCTTATGGTATTAAATTTACTGTGCTAAAAATAAAGCCAAAAAGCACATTTGTAGACTGTCGACTCTTGTAAAAGTTAATATAACTCGTGCATCATCAATTAGAGTTAATTGTAGTAAAAATAGAGAAGATATACAATAGTGTCATTCAAATGAATAGGTTCGAGATTTTGGAAAGTTCATAAGTTACATTCTTGAACGAAAACTCTAATTTGAATAAAAAAAATGTTGTAAAACGAACGAAATAAATTATTAAACAGTCATATTCAATAAAAAATGTACAGATCTGATATTTTTTCGTCATAACTAATATAACCAAGTTTATATAATTTAATTAATTATAACATAATTGAATTTTTATAATAATGTTTATCATCAGTTATAAGGCATATATTTATAATTATTTCATTCAAATCGTTTTCGTCGAAGACATATGTATCTCTATCTTTAGAATTAGTTAAATGTCAATTACGTTCTTGAATAACAAAATTGATGTCATAATAATATTTATGGAAACTTATATTTCTCATATAAGAAAAGATGTACTAAGACTTACTATTGAAAAATTACTTAAAATTAGCACGTAATATATGACTGTGTATTGATATTTAACCACAATAGAACGGTTTCAGTAGTTAACCTCTAATATTATTTTATGTTAATTTAATTTACAATACTCTACAATACTTAGTATAATGTGAAATAGGTAAACATTTATTTTGTAATTTTAACTTTTATTTATATATATTTTCACGACTATTGCTTCCTCTCATCTAAAAGTTGCTTACAAAAGGATTTCATTTTTGTATTTCTAGGTGTTTTTCTTATTATTAAAATCCTTGAAGTAACTCTTGAATCCTACATTCATGAGTTTCGACTCTGGCTTGAAATCACAATCGACTGATCATCTCCCAGCTGGCTGAAGAGGATATCAGTTAGTCCATAAGCCTTATCGAGGATCAGCATACAAGATACCGTTTGTGTCTCGCTACCGTTCGGTGCGAGCGAAAGCAAAGAGAGATGCGACTGGCGATAAGCTGCCGTAATCAAATGTTAAACGGTACTTTAGTATGGCTGCAAAGGGGCGCAACAATTTGTTGTGGAACATCAAACTGGCGCCAGGGCCGAGCGACAGCCGCCACGTCCACTTGACTGGCAGTCGCAGTCGCAGTCGCAGTCTCAGCCACCTTTTGCTGTGTGCATTGCCACTTGTCCTGGGAACAGTGGGATGACAAAAATGACTGACGACGGCGTCATTGTCGGCATCATCTCACAGGCGAGTCATAAAAATGATCACACTTTGTGCAAAGGGATGCTGCTGCTGCCGCTGTTGTTGTTGTTGCTGCTGCTGCTGCGAACAATGGGCACAAAAGATGCGCACTTTATGGCCGAACGATGAGCGACAGCTAACAACCGACCGCCGACTGTTTCCGACTGTCTATCGGGCATTTTGGATATTATTGTTATGATTATTGTATGTTTGTGGGTCGGCTCTACAATTTATTTTTATTGTCTAGACTCTACACACAAAAAAAAAAAAAAAAAAGAAGAGACGAAGAGACGAGCAGACAAAAAACCGCAACGGTCAACCGGAACATCTGAGGTCCTGTACGATATAAAACTGTCTAATAATATGCATAAAATAGACTCTAAATGACTGTAAATGGAAACCGAAACTCCGTTATCCAACGAAGAAATCCGCAGTCCGGGTCATTAGCCAGCTGAATATCCGGTCATTTGACTAGCTTTGCAGAAGCCAGGCTCAGCATTTCCGCACTAAGTGCACTTCCTATCTCTAGCTCTGACTCAGGCAATTAGTGTTCCTGTACAGTAGTCACGGGCCAGACGGATTTACGTCATTAGCGCCTGTCGCGCAACGATTTCGTTCTCGGCGCTCGGTTCTCGGCTTTCATTGTCTGCTCCCGGAAAAACCCGGGGAAATTTGAGCATTCATTCACTAATTGTTGCCCCTTGGCTTTCAATTTACCATATTTTGTTTCGCAATGCGCTTAGCTTAGCTTACGTTTTGCACATGAATCAGACATTTAGATTTATTGTTGCTGTTACTTTGGATTTTGGTTTTGAATGTTTTACATACATATAACTTATACAATATGCGAATTCATCACACTCAAGCCACGTATAATACGGTATAACTCTTAAATCTTATCATAATTTATATTTAGCTATATGATTTATGTATTTCATGTTATTCATTCAGTTTCGTATTCTGTTGCTTTGTGTATTTATCGTTAGTTTACTATAATTTGTTGTTTATCACAGCTATAAGTTTAAACATATACATATACAGATATATATTTTATAATTGAATTGCATTATTTCGTTTGACAATTTCTTTCTGTTTGAAAATGTGTTTTATAAAATACCAACATATGCTCAAGCACATATAGAAACTCACACACATACATATACATTTACACAATTGCAAGAAACTTACAAGTATAAAAATTCAACATGAAAAATGTTGATAAGATATAAAAAGTAGTGCCTTTTGATTATAATAAATATTTAACAACATTTCAGCAAGAATCTCGGACCGCGAACAAAGAGAATAGAATAGATAATAATAGATATAACACCAATGACTCCAAACTGAAGTCTCCAATACATAACTGATATGTAGCTCCACCTCCAGAGGGCAGCTTTAGGACAGCTCGAAGCCCGTGTTGCTGCTGACGGCATAGCGCAGTTTGTCTCGTAGCGTTGACTTCTTCTGATAGTTGGGCAGCTTCAGTAGATTGAAGCACGTGGATGAGGTGGGCAGCCTATTGAGCGGATCCTTCTTACGTATCGTGAAGAAGCCGCGTATAACGCTTCCAATCGTGTCTCCCGTATCCTCATCATCGCCCACCTCAACGCAACGTATGGAAAAGGGCGGCTCAAGGTGTGCAAAGCCCAACAGTGGAGGTTTGGAGCAACTCGTAACGAACTGTAAATGTGTTTTTCTATAAAGAATTTCCAAAAACATATATGCTTCAGCGTACCTTAAGGAATAGTTTGCGCTCCTCCTCCGTGAAATCTTTGGCCAATATATCCCACAGCCAGCCGACAACGCGATGGGAGTCATGAAAGCCTCCATAATACTGTGTATGCTTACGCAAATCTTTCAAATCCAATGGCACTGTATCGCCCGAAATAAGTCGCTGCAATTCCGGCGGAGAAAAGAGCGACAACCACTCCGGATTGACAATGCTGCGAAAGCCACGATTGAATGCTTGTGTCTGTTCTCGAATTTGGGTGTTCATATGGAAATAGGCCATGTAGTGAATGTAGACCAGCTTGTTGTGATCGTTGACAACACGTGCCTTGCCCCCTGGATGCAGTTCGTGTGTGACTATCTTCCCCATGACATCCTGATCTACAGAGAAAGTCAAGTTTAGGTCGGCCACATCCTGCTTGTAGTGCTTGATAAAGGTAAGGCTGCGATAGAGTTCGTTGTCGAGCGAGGGCAGCTCGTCCATGCAAGAGTAGAGGGCTTGCTGGGTCTGGCCCAGCAGCTGGGAGAGAAAGAACGAAGCGAATGGCACATCCACAACGATGCCCTCGTAAACCGCCTTGCCAAGCATTCGGCCTACAAATTCGAACAACTGTAAATGATTGTCTTGCACATAGGAAATGGGTGATGGATATAGCCGCTGATCCGAAGTGGTTTTGAATAGATTCAATGAGGGATCAAACACTTTCTTTATGGTTTCCTCCAGGAATTCCTTGAAAACGCCATCCTGATCAATGCCCGCCTCGTGTAGGCCCTGCTGATTAATAAAGCGTACTCGAATCACTCCTTTCAGCGCATGTGTCGGTTGAGCGGCCAGCTGGCGATAGCCATCCTCAACAATCCGCTCCCGATGTATGACAATCAGCGCTGATCGCGGCGAGGCACACGCACTCTCTGTCAGTCCCATCACAGCTTTCTCGTTCTGCACGAACTTTCTGAACAGCTTGACGCGATCTTCGTGCGGTATGATGTGGGGCATTTTGGCCAGCAAAAGCATTGCGTTACGCTTGGCCTTCTCCAGATCATTGATGAAAGTCGATGGCTTGATCTCCGGTATGAGCCAGTGATTGGCGGGGGTGAAGGGCCGTCGACAGTCACGACGGTATAGACAGAGCAACAGCGTGTGAAGCGAAACAAATACGGGATTATTTACAACGTTTCTGGCGCCTTTTAAAAAGAAATCGAGTTAATTGAGTAACATTTTAAGAGAAGTTCCTCTAGCCATACCCATAATATTATCATTGATCAGCTTGTATAGTATATTATTTAGAAAATATGTAAGCATAACGTAGTCATTAAGCCGAAAGGGATTCTGCTCGGTGTACATTTCATACTCGTCCAGAATGCTATTAGGCAAAGAATGTTAAATTAGCCAAAATTATTGATTTAGAATCATTACTAAAACTCACGTCACATAGTGCGTCATGCAGTCACAGAAGAGCATCAGCATGGCTATCTGTGGTTTTTGTGTCGATGTCTCGCATCGCAAAAGGTCCAGATATTCCTTCATGCCGCAGTTGGGTCCCAGCGAGGTTAGCAGCAACCAAATGTCGTACAAAACGTTGTCATTGTAGCAAATGCCCGTCAGTATGTCCAGCTTCATTTGCGAGAGTGTGCTTAATGCTGCATAATACATGGCACAAATACGTGACACCTGAACGACATCGCTATTGTCCAGTTTGCGCCATTGTACCTTCGGCTGCTTGCCAGCGGCTGTGGCCAATAAACCACTGCCACGTGTGGAGCTGCGTTCGAGCGCACGCCGCAGCAAATTGCTCGTTGATGGCTGCTGCGGTGAGTGAAACTCGATTCGTTCGTAGTTTTCGTTGATTCCCTTCAGCAAGTCACCCAGCAACAACTTAATGCACCGATGATCCCACAGCATGTGGAACTGTTTCTTAATGAGTGCCACATTCTGATTTTGTGCCGGCTCCGCGCAGGGTGTGTGCCAGCCTAGCAGTTCGTGCCACTGAGTAAACACGCCCTTCGTGGTCACTGTATTGGGTATTAGTTCCAGCAGCGATGTAGCGGTGTCCTACAACAATGACAGAAATATATTAACAAATCAAATATACCAAATCGAAGCTATGTCTACTCACAGTCAGCAACGGATAGGCCAATTTCTTGGCCTCTGCCAAATTTTCTATATTGAACATATTTACAATGTTGCCCAAATAAGCCAGCGTTTTGGTGCCCGACATGCTCGAAGCGAGCTCCTCGAACCACTGCAAGTCCTCTGATATGCCAAGAGCTCGTTTTAGCAACGCTATTGAGCTGAACTGCTCAATGCATTGCGGAACGCTCTGATGCAAGTGATAAATTAGCGCCGGCACTGAGAGTATTTCGCTTAGAAATTGTGAAAGTAAATTGCGACTGAAGTCGCCATCGATCAACGGTCGCATACAGAGCGTGATTATAGCCACAAGCGTCACTGGTTTGACAGACAATTCTTCGCGTGCAGTTCCTTTAAGCAGTATAACCTGTAAATACGGGAATAGCAATGAATCATTATAGTTATAATTGGACCCACAACAAACTAAGGCTTTATCGAAGCTATATCTGATAGGCTTACGCGCATAGTTTTGTAGAATCCGTGATGCACCAAGTGTCCCTGGATGTTGCAACAGATCTTCTGCATGGCTGGCTGCAGTCGTTCAAATTGGGCATTACGCAATATAGCCCAACTCTTGGGCGCAGTGAACACAATAAGAGTGTGTAAGAACAGAGCAAGCGATATGCTGTCAGCATGATTCTCTGGCTTCAGCTCAGGCAGCAACTGCATGCAATTGCCCAAAAGCTGTTTGATGTGTCCTATCCAAGGCAAACTGCGATCCTTGTGCAAACACAATGCAGCATAGGATATCTTTGGATTGTCGGCTTCCATTGCGCGGATCATATAGCGGCAAATGCGTTCCAGGCGATCTCGCATACGCCCATCGTTTTTATCCAATTTGATTTGTGTTAGATAGCGACGCAGCACAGGATATACATTAAGAGCGGGCGGCAGCTCTGTATCCTTCTCCTCCTGTTCGCCCCCATGACCGCCCATAAAGAGGGTGTCGAAGTCGTTGCTGTGATTTTAAGAATGTGCTTAAATTAAAAATATACTTATAGGTGATTTTTCTTACATTATGCATTTCTGATATTTGCTGCGGGCAACAAATCCCTTAAGAGTAGCTTGCAACAAAATTGCAGCCTCTTCCCGCCGCTTCTCAAGGGCGCGCTCCTCCCGCGCAGCTTTTGTGTGTTCCAAAAAGTTGTTTTTATATGACTCTGTTTGTGCAAACATTTTGTATACAAATGTGTTATGTGGTTTTTGTTGCTTTGCTCTAGATAGGAGTAGCTAGATTGTTGTTTTCCTTATTGTAATGTTATTTCGATGGGTTATATTGCGCAGCAATTGAACAATTTAAAGCTTAAACTCTTTATTTTAATGTGCATTGCATTTTCAGCTTGCAGTAGCACTCAATTTTCCAATAACTATTTTTCATTTTCCTTTGCCACTGTAAATTTTATGTGAACAAGTTGAGCTGAAGAAATATTCTAACAGGGTGGCAGCATTATTATGAAGAAATAACGATGAATTCATCGATAGCATGGTGCAATTGGTTTATTAATTAGCAATATTTTTCAATTGCACTTACTTAAGAATGCCATAATTACACATTTGTTCATTAATTATTACACTATTAACAATTATAATACAGTTTACGAAATATGATATGATGGGAGAAATATCAGATATCGAATTAGTAATCAGTCTGCGAGACAGTTCATGAGCCAGTTCGCTCCGAACTGTCTTAACTTTATTTGTCATCTCCATCTCCAGCAGCACTTTCTACGAGCGAGAACGTCGTCGCGTTTGCGGGAATTAATAATTAATTAACTGTAAAAAAATATATAAAAATATTTGCACAAAAATAATGCCTACAACTACGAGCGGATACAGCTGTGTACAGTTTTATATGATTTCATCCCAAAATGTGTTGCGTGCACGCGCAAATATGTCGTGGTGATGCCAGAGTCAGCTAAAAAAGGCGATGTAGAATGATTTTGCAAGACGTTGAAAAGCAGAGAATAACAAAGCCAAGTCAAGGTGAAAATTATACAAAAATTAATGGATGTGTGATCCGATAGCATATGCATATCAAATTAACGAAATATGCTCGTATTTCGTGTATCGGAACGATCAAAACTGTGTGAAAATAATTTCAAGGTTTGCAGCGCTAGCAAGCGAATAGAAAGCAAAAGGTAATTGAAAAATAGAACGATTTTGGCACAAGCGCAGAGCGCAGTCTATAGTCTATGGCTATGTTATTGTGTTGTTGTTAACGTTTTGTCTATGATTGGGTGGGTGGGGCGTGATTTTGGGGGCAGCTGGTTGTCGCAGCAGCAAAACAAAACAGCGAGCGTGTTTGTCGCTGATGTGTGGACGGGCGGACGGATGGACGACAGAAGCACTTGCCCAAAACGGAACGGAAAGTGAGTGCAATTGAAAAGTAGCGACATGAAAACAATTGTGCTGCGCTCTGACTACCGAAAGCAAGCACAACAACAGAGGCTGAAGCAGAGGCAATGCGAAGAAGAAGGAAAAGAAGAGTGCAAATGCCTGCCTGCCTTTGCTGTTGCTGCTTTGTAATCTCATGTAATTTGCCGCAATTTTTACTTGTGTATTCTGGCTGTTTCCGTATTGCGTATGGTTGTGTGTGTGAGCGCGCTTTGCTTTGGGGTCGGTAGGTCGTTTTGTAGCGCGCGACATATTGTCGCTTGCATTCCGCTACATTCGCAGGCATACAAACACACACACTAGCGCACTCAGCTGTGTGAGCATGTATGTGTGTATATGTATGTGTACATGTTTACAATATATTGCGATGTTCTCCCCCGCTGTCGGCGTATAGCGGCAGCAGAGACAGCAGAATCAGCGTCATTGCATGTTCCTTCGGCTGTCAGAAAAAGGCGCGCACGTTCGGCACGTTTGCGCTGCTGTGGCTGAGACTTAGTTTTACAGGCTCCACCATTTTTAAAAACGATAGCTACATTAGCTGACGCCACCGACGCCAGCGTCAGCTTCAGCGCCAGCGCCAATCAACGTCATTCTCTCGGCTGCTGCTGATGCTCTGGTTTTGCCTCTAGGGTTGTCCGCAGCCATTGCCATCCTCAGTGCTGCTCCCCATAGCGTGCCCGCTGCATCAATTATAGGCTGTGCCGCCTGCCTGGCTTCGTTTCGTTAAATCCGCATTTCTGTTTGTGTTTATTCGAGTGCAGATAATCAAATTTATATTGTGCATGCAAAACACAAATACGTGAAAAGAAAATGCTAAGCGAATGCGATCGCTGCTGGCTATATATGAAACACCGCACAATTGTGAGTACCACATTATTGTTGATTCATGTGCCTGTGTGTGTATTTTATTTCTGTAAATATGTATCGTTTATTGAACTTTGACTAATTGTGGGTGCCTGTGTAATATTAGCAGCAACTGTGATACATTGACATAACCTCAATCTTTGAAACTGTTCCTTAGCAAGGCATGCCTAGTTACCGTTACATAGCAGCGCGGCATGTAATAATATGTATGTATATGTATATGTATGTATGTGTATTTAATGGGTTCGATTTTAGCTTTAATATCGTACACAAGTAATTGTGTGCTGCAATTAAACAAAAATGTGAAATCCCACCTTAAATAAAAAAAAAATATATAATATAAATGTAAAAAAAAACCAGTAAATTCCACTTGACCGCTCTTTAATACTGTAATTGGGCCCGTTATGTTTTAATGCTTGCTCATGTGCACACATACATACATAGAGAGCATATTCATACATGTAGGTATGTACATTGACACAGCTGCATTGCCGAGAGAGCTTTAAAATTGTAACAGTAGGCAACAACAACAACAACAGCAACAGCAATGAAAAGAAAAAATCGAAGAAAGTCGCTAGCGAAACAACTACAACATCTACTGTAACAAGCTTTATTATACCCGTTCGAAATGAGCACAGCGTATAAAAGAAGAAAATACAAATGAAATAAAATAAAGCGCAACAAAATTAAATGAAAAGTGTAAATCACAAAAGCCCTGCCCTAACCACACTTATTCTAAATCTTTCCGTTGCCGCGCGCCTCCCGCGCGCCCTTATATTAAAGCTAGACACGCTTTAACCTAATAGGTAAATAATGATTTTGAAAAATTTGATGTCTAGTATTAGTATTGATTTATCGCCGCTGCGAACGCCACCATCGCCGCCGCGAAGCTCCAAGCAAAGGTGTTATGTACCAAACTCGTTATTTATTTATTTATTTTTCTGATAAGAGCCACCCCGAAGGTGCCGCCCGACGTCCAATGGACGGACAGACGGGTGGACAGAGGGTCGTTCGGAACGGGCCACAATGAATGCTAATTTTTTTCTTTTTCACATTTAATCATAATTTTTATTTTCGCCGTCGTGTATATGTCAGGTTGCAATTTCTTGTTATTGTCGCCACATTTGTAAATTTAATAAATTAGCAAAAAATTGATTTGATTAACTTTGAATGTTGTCGGCGGCGTCGTCGTCGTCGGCGTTGGCGTCGACGTCGGCATAGTCGCTTGACATCTATTATCGCCCGAAATGAGAGCAGAAACAGCAATAGCACTTGCTAAAGAGGGGTAAAAATTGCTTCCATTTGTGACGTGATTTGTGCGGATCACGTGGCTCCAAATCACATTAATGCTCCCCATTATTACTTTTGCACAAAATTTTATCGAAACTTAAAAAATAGATTGAATTTAAAATACTGCTATTTATATATATATATATATATATATATATATATATATATATATATATATATATATATATATTATATTTATATTTATGTTATTAATATTTATGCTTATATATATTTATTTTCATACCAAAATAAAATTAAAAAAATATTTTTCATCATATACCATTATATTTAAATATATTATTTTTGAATTCAGATACAAAAATAAAATATATTTGAAATTTAATTATATACATATATCTAATAAATAACAATGAACGAATAGAATTGTCTTTATATTTTTATTTTATTTTATTTTTTTTTTTTTTTGGATATATATATATATGTGCAATACTAAATAAATTCATTTTCCTTCACTTATCTATTACGTTGTTGTTTTCCCATTACAGTACTGGCAACTGAACGAAATAAGCAACACACTTTAAACTAAAACTGATTGTAATATTAACTAAGAGATCAATACGATAATATTTATTGAGTAATTAAAGAAGTGCAGATACAACGATATGAAGTATACAGCAGGAACAGACAACGCGCTGCCCACTGGCAGCAGCAGCAACAGCAGCACCGATCCCCAAAATGCATTACATGATTTGCAATCAGGTGTCACAGCCACACAACAACAACTGCAGGAGCAACAACTCGCAGCAACGACAAGTTGCGGCCTAAGCACGGCCGCCGCTTCAAATTCCAATTTAAATCCAAGCCCAAATCCTAGCAACAGCAACCAAATTGATACCAATGCTGCTAGCAGCAGCGATGCAACACCAGCAACTGCAACTGCAACTGCAACTGCAACATCGACAGCGACAACGGCAACGCCAACTGCAACGTCAGGCAATGCTTTATTCTGCGAGCAGGTGACGACAGTGACGAGTCTGTTCGAGAAGTGGAACGATTGTGAGCGCACAGTGGTCATGTATGCACTGCTGAAGCGACTGCGCTATCCCAGCCTCAAGTTTCTACAGTATTCCATAGACAACAATCTGACACAGAATCTGGGCACCTGCCAGTCGACTCTGAACAGCGTCGTCATTGACATCAATGCGAATAATCCAGCCTACTTGCAGAATCTGTTGAGTGCGTACAAAGCGTGTCAGCCCAATGATTTGGGTGAGGGCATGTCGTCCTCCTCGTCGGACAAGGACTCGATGCACTGCTATGGCAGCGACTTTCAGATAACCAGCAGCACAAATGCCGCCCAGCTGAGCGGCGATGAGCGCAAATTGTGCGCACGCAAGGAAGATATCCTGAACGAGGTGCTCAACATGCTGCCACTGCTAAAACCGGGCAACGAGGAGGCCAAACAGACCTACATGATGCTGATACCGCTCGCTGTGAAGGACACCGCCCAGCAGCTGGTGCCCACGGAGCTGGTGCAGCAGATCTTCTCCTATATGCTTATACATCCCGCCATCGGCAGCGATGATCGACGCTCGCTGAATGTGTGGCTTCGTCACCTCGAGGACTACATACAGGCAAACAAGCGCAGCAGTTTCTTTGTGCAGCCAGATCCGCTGCAGCTGCAGCTGCAGATGGCCACGGGCGCCATTTCGGACAGCTCCTCGTCGTCATCCTCATCGCTGGGCAATTTGACGCGCAACGTTGACTGGCAGACGATTGCGCCGCCCAGCAGACACCACAGCAAACAGCTGCCCAGGCAACCTGGTGAATGGCGAGGCAGTGTGAGCGGCTCCTGCGGCTCGATCAATCCACTCTGTGATAATTTAAATGGTATTACACTGAACGAATTAGCATCTAGTCAGAATAGCTTAGGGCTCTCCCTGGGCAGCAACTCGTCCCTGGTCAATGGCGTCGTTGCTGGCGCTGCGGCGGGCTCCATCATTGGCCTTGGTGGCAACGAAGATCATGACACCTCCTTCAGCAAGAATGGCACCGAAATCCTTGACTTTGAGCCACTGCACAGTGATGGCGTTGGCAACGGAACTGCCGAGACAAGCGGCATATGCAGCGCTAATCTTAGCCAACAACAGGTAGGTGAACAGCTTATTGCAGAATTTAAATACTTAAAACAAATAAGAATTAGCCAGGAAACCTGAAACATATCCACCACCATCCCAACGCCTTGCCATTTAACACTTCAAACTTTCCCGAATTCAGACTTAAAACAGCACAATTAATACACTTACCTATTCGCACGCTTCTTCCCAGATTAATTCGCACACTTTCATAACTAGTATTATACACATTTACTCAAATCATGAACCCACTTCAGTTTGCACCTTACACCTAATGTAAGAAATCACACGAGTCACAATTCAAAGTCAATGTTCACAATTACTGTGTTTAAAGGTCGAAAATAATGAACGCACTTCCTAAGAATGGCTAACAAAATATAATTAGAATAAAAGTAAAATATGTCTAACAGAGCATTTGCTATGTTATCATTTGATATCAAGTCGAAAGCTAATAGAATGTATGTGTGCATCTTTATTTGCAGACTCCTTCGCAAGCTGCTGCAATTCTGCCTCAGCTGTTGCAGCCGCCTCCGCCGCCTCCCCCGCACCAGCTGGCATACTCCTCCATACTAATGGGGTATGTGGGCGATCAGTTTGGTGACGTGAATCGCTGGAGCCTGGACAGCAAGATTGCCGCGCTGAAGACACGGCGCTCCAACAGCCTGACCACTCAAACGATCTCCAGCTGCTCGTCAAACTCATCGAACTCGTCTGTGATTACGGTTAACGACAACTGCTCCAACTCGACGGAGAATTTGGCTCAATTTGCGAACAAACCGCGCAGCTTCTCGCTGTCCATTGAGCATCATCGCGCTAACAGTACACTGCCGAACAGCACCTCGGACACCCGCCTCGATGACTTCAAGCCCAGCTACATTAAGTTCCAAACGCGCAATGTGGGAATGTCTGGAATCGGCCTGTGGCTGAAGTCGCTCCGTTTGCACAAGTACATTGAGCTGTTCAAGAATATGACCTACGAGGAGATGCTGCAAATCAGCGAGGAGTTCCTGCAGAGTGTGGGCGTGACAAAGGGCGCGTCTCACAAGTTGGCGCTGTGCATTGAGAAGCTGAAGGAGCGCTCGCACATTCTCAGCAGGGTGGAGCAGGAGCTGCACACGGGTCAGATGAAGATAAGCACCGCTATCGAGGAACTCACAAACATTGTGCTGACGCCCATGAAGCCACTGGAATCGAGTTCAGGCGAGGACAACATTGGGTTGCGTTTCCTTAAGGTGATCGACTTGGTTAGCAATGCATTGCAACAGGATCCTTATTGCGTGCCGGATGAGGAAACATTGGGTGTATTCATGTGGATACTGGACCGTTCCATACACAACGAGGCATTTGTGAATCATGCCAATCAATTGAAGGAGCTCAAGTTTAAGCTGTCCAAGATCAAGATGTCCATGGTGCCCAAGCTTCATCATGTGAAGACAACGAGTGCCCCAACCAGCAATATGAATAAACCCAGGTAAATCGCATACTCTATCCTGAAATATCCATCTAATATACATTATCTTGCTTGGTTAGGTGGAACGGCAAGGCTCGCAAATGTGATCCCAAAAATGGCAGTAACGATCGCATCAATCATCGCAAGAACTCAAATGATATGCTGAACTTTTCGCTGAACTGTTTGCAGCATCCCATTCAGCATCATCAGCAGCAGCAGCAGCAACAACAGCAACAGCAGCAGCAACAACAACAGCAGCAATTTGACTACAACGGCGGGTATCAGACACAGCAGTACAAGAGCTCCTCGTATCCCAACTTTATGAATAATCCCCAGCAACAACAGCAACAGCAGCAGCCGCAGCAACAACCGCCGAAGCATCATTCACAGCATGCACAGCAAATGCAGCAGATGTTGCAGCAGCATGCCCAGCACTTTCCAGCCTTGCCGCAGCAGACGCCGCCGCCTCATCACAGACGCTCGCTGAATAATCTAATTGTCGTTGCAGGCGGGCCGCAGCAGCCTCAGCAAATGATCTTTAAGCCCGGCCAGGGGATTCTTACCAACAGCAACAACAACAATGACAATCTGCAGCAGCAGCAGCAGCGCAAGCCCAGCTTGAATGGCCTTACCACTGGACCCAATTTAATTTCAACTGTGGAGCAGCAGCCAAAGAAAACGATGGCCGCTGTGGTAATGGTTAGTAATGTGAATCAAACTGAATCCAACCAGCAACAGCAGCAGCAGCAGCCACCGCAAATATTAATCAGCAGCAACAATAATAATAGCAATAACAATAACAGCAGCAACAACCATAATAACAACAACAATAATTTATTGAACAACAATTCGATTAATCATCAGCAATTGCAATTGCTGGCGGCTGCTGCTGCCGCCGCTGCCGTAGGTAATGGCGGCTGTTTGTGTCCCGGTGATGGTTGTGGTGATGACGTCGTTGCCTGTAGCGCAATATGCAACAACAATAATAATAACAATAACAATAATAATTTTAATAATATTAACAACAATAGAGATCACTGCCTGTCTCAGCCGCAGCTTATTAACTTAAGCATGGCCTCGCTTAAGGAAGGCTTTAATATGCCGCCGCATGATTACAAATTGAACGACTTTAAGAGCTTGGAGCAGCTGGAGACGCTCTGCCGCCAAATGACTGAGCAGGCAATGAATTAGGCTGTTGGCAATTAATATTTTATCATGTTTTTCAAACTCAATGTTAAATTGTTGTGTCTGTCTGTTTGTTTGTGTGTACGTGTGTGTGCGAGTATGTGTGTATATTGTAGCCCAAAAGGGTTGACCGTGTTTTGTAATCGTTTTTAGTTCTGTAAGATATTGAAAAGTTTGTTTAAATATTAAGTTTACCTTCTGTATCTAGTGTTAGGGTATATGTGCGTGAGTGTATGTGTTTGAATTTGTTTGTTAAATGAAGCGACCGCTGTGTAAGTCTGGAGCTACTGCAACCAAAGTAAAACGGCTGGCCGTTCTAAACTGACAGGGTCTAGCTGACAGATAAGTCCCCTCCTCAAGACCCCTTGGGGCAGCTAGAGCACAGCTTCAGAAACGACTCAGAGGCGCAGTTGTAAACGCTGCCAATGTTATTAATATTTAAGTTGAATATGTCGAAAAGTAGTTCCAACTAATTGCAAACTGTATGCAAGACAACAGCAACAACCCAAGAACAAACCAGCATCCAAAACCAACAACAACAACCCCTTTCTCTCTGTAGGAAAATTTGGCCAAATTTGATCAACATTTTACGCTATTTTGACGGCTGCACCCGCTAAGACAGACGTCGACGACGAAATTGCATACAATGTATATGCATAAATATAATTATTTATATATATGTGCATGCATATGTTAATAAATTATATTATGAACTCTGCATCGTGACCATGAGACTGACTAAGATTATTATATTCGCAACTATGTAAGAACTAGAAAAGCTGGAATAATGAAACACGTTTGAAGCTACACACGAGACACACAACATACGCGAATCAAAAACGTTGCTTGCTGAAAGTCACATAATGAACTATATATATATATATAAATATATACAAACAAAATATATAAACAAATATATACACATATTTATTTTAAATTTAAAGGAACATAATTGCTGAAAACAAAACTGTAAACTGTAATTGTAAACACTTAAAGAAATTTTCTTATGTTCGAGTTGTAATGAAGAGCAGAAGTGGTTTAGGAGCATATTAATTAAGCTAATGCAACACATACTGTATTTTGTATAAGTAGTAAGAATATAAGCCAAAAACACACACACATGTTGTTAGACATTGTATTGCATATATGTATGTATGCATATATACAAATATTAAATATGTTTTGTTTTGCTTTTAGGCTTATTGAATTGTTCAATTGTAAACATTGTGCTGTATATTATGATAATGATGGCAATCGATTATGTTATGTTATTTTAAATTGTTTTGAGAATTGCTTTATATGTTGATATATGTATATATGCATATTTTTCAAATGTCGATCGAGAATGCTTTGTAACTAAGCTTAAGCTAAGTCTAGAAAACGAGAATGGACCGCTGTAGGCCATAGAAAATTATAAGAGCATTAAAACAAATTGTTAGCTTAAATTAAAAATTGTGTGTAAAAACTGAACGAAATGCATGAGAATTGCAGGATTGTATATACATATATGGCTGATGCTTGACAAACATATACAAATTGATTTTTATTTCAATTATAAAATACAACAACCACACAAATACACCCACCCACACACATACAAAAACACATAAACCAAAAAAAAAAAAAGAAAGAAAAAGAAACTGTTCTGTTGAAGCTTGAAAAAAATTATATATAAACAAATTTGATAGCCATAGCAAAGTTCAAAATACAAAAAAACGGTTTAATAAGTAAAAGTTCAACTACTAAAAATATAGTGCATAAAGTCAAGTTAATAAATAGTAAATAAATCGAGTCAAAGAAGATGAGAGGTCAAGGCGCAGGCATAGAACGAATTATCAAATGTGAACATTCAGAGTGTACCTATTACCAATACACATATACAAACAAGCATATATATATATTAATATATATATTTATTTATTTTAAATAAATTATTTCAAAAACTAACTGCTTATTTTGACTGAGTGTGTGCGTGTGTGTGTGTGATACCCCCACTTGGTTGCCTAACAACAAAGGTTGCCATGCGTGTTCAAGTTGTTTGAAGTTAACGTGCGAGGCCTTTCCACTGACATATCGGGCACACACAACTGTTGAAAAGCAATCCAAACATATATATCCATATTATAGACAAAAACTAAAATTTATAGAGAGCAAAATTTGAACTATTAACAATATGCACAGGCATCGCTATAATAACGTACAGCTCGATGGGCTGACCGCGGGCTTGCTCAGACACCAACAGCAGCATCAGCCACAGCCGGAGATGCCGTTGCCCAAGGGAGGACATATAACTGACAAAGACAAGGACAATGAGCAGTTGCCCATGTGGCCAAGTGAACGCATTGCACCTGGCGGCAGCGGTGCCTTCCATGTTCCCAAAGTGGAGTACAGCAAGGAAACTGCTGATTTACTCAAGCGTAAGTATAATTAGAGTTCTGGGATGCCATTTAGCTTGCCCCGCTTGCGTTGCAGTGCTCATGAAGGAGTCGAAGATGTCCATGATTATGCGCAAGCAGATCGATCAAAGCTTGCGCAGTGGGGAGCCACTGCCCTTGCCTAAGCCGCCTCGTCCCAATACCAGCAACGATATCGACAAGGAGACCCAGGCCATACTGGAGCGTGCTCGCAATGCCAAGCGCAAGAATCTGCGCCAGATTGAAAGTAGTGGCGCCTATGAGAGGTCCTACTTTCGCCCCAAAGTGGACAATCGCATGGTCAGCGACAAGGCCAAGTCGAGGCTGCAGTTCACCATGGCTGGCATTGAGCTGCCGGATCCGGCCATCAAGCCGCTACGACGTACCCGTGAGGATCGTTTGGTTACCGAGAATGATCTAATCAATGAATGTGAGTGCAGATCAGTTTTTGTCGATTTGAACCTCTCTCTATATATGTCATCTCAGTGCTGGATCAAATCAATGAGCGTGCCGAATGGCTGGCCGAAATGGAGGCTCTGGGACAGGGTAAGAAATATCGTTTGGAGATACATGATCAAATCTCCGAGCGCTTACATCGCATCCGTAGCCTGGAGACCAAGATAAAAATGAAGGCAGATGGAGGCTATCGCTTTGTCGACTAGAATGAAGTTGAAAAGCAAAATATGTTAAATGTTTAACGTGTAGAAATAGTTATACAAGTAAATTGAGCGAACCGTTGAGCAAATCATTATTTTTCTACTTAATTAACTAAAAAGCATAGTTTGGGGCGCTAGAAACAATTGGGTTGCGCGTGTACTGTAGTAATTTTATAATTTTATTAAAATTATTTACTTGATATAATATAATCGTTTTGTATAAGTTCAAATTGAATCGTGGCACATTTTCAATACAGACAAAAACTCACAGCTTAAGAATTTAAGAAGCGCAACTCAATGAAATTACGAGTTTTTGTAATCGGGCGTTTGGCTAACTGAGCGAATACTATAACGATTGAAAATACGTATGAATCGGTTGTAAGTAATCGAATAAATTATTGGAGTATATGGTAATATATATAGATAATACGCCTAGAGTATTTCCTGTTCCTATTCCTTATGCTTCCGTGCGTAAGTTTATATATATATGTATATATGTATACACGTCTGTAATGCTCCATTTAAAAATAGACATTTTGTGCTACAATTGTACAAGATTGAGGATTAACAGGAGGGCATGTGGCATCGAAACTCGCCGGCGGCCTCAGCAAAGCGATTGCGTATCAAATAGCCGCTGATGACCTCAGCAACCTCGTGTGGACGGTCCTCGTGTACGGCGTGACCACAGCGTGCCAACACTTGCATTTGGAAGCGCCCCTGCATTTGTCCAACGGTAAGTGTGCGATCAAGGCCATCAATGCTGGCCAGGAGCAATTGTTTAGGTATTCGTAAATTAAGGAACTTGTCGCTGAGACCCGAAAACCAGCCGACCCAATACTTTTCCGATTTAGCCAGATCGATACGCCAGGTGTAGCTAGAAGTATTCAAAATGTCGGCGTTGCTTTTCCAATTTACCGTTGAAATACATACTTCTTGGCCGCATCTGTTGCAGCTTTAGTTGTCATGGGCTTCTTGAAGTCAACGCTTTCAGCTCCTTCTTCCCCGGCATTGCCTACCTCTTCATCTTCAGAAATGCTAAATGCATTGGGAAAC
This sequence comes from Drosophila arizonae, assembly GCF_054131065.1. Classification (NCBI taxonomy): domain Eukaryota; kingdom Metazoa; phylum Arthropoda; class Insecta; order Diptera; family Drosophilidae; genus Drosophila; species Drosophila arizonae. Next base: position 23,036,199 of record NC_142924.1, on the reverse strand, counting down.
ATGCTCGTGTGATGCGCTTCCTCTAGCACCTCCTCTGGCAGGGGAAGATCATTCGTTGCCAATTTATTCGTTGTACAGCTAAATCGGAAAATCAATTTAAATAAAAGCTCTCTTCGCAATGACGTCACTCACTTAATTATCTGTCCAGGCATTGAGACTTTGGCACTGTCCACATTCCTCACCTGTCCGCTCCGAATGCACCACTCAATGGCATTCGGTATACTCTGAAAATACTTAGGACGCGAGCGCAGAAAGCTTTGCATGCTAGCCAAAGCTTCCATAGCTGTGCCCTCAACGACATCGATTACGGTGATGCCAATCAGAGTCGGCACTAATGCCATATGAGCAAAATGCACAGCAATGGCTCCGCCCATCGAGTGACCAACCACATAGATTTGTGGTACTTCCTCGGGATAGAGTTTTGTGATTAGATCACCAATGTCCCTATAAGTACATAGAGAGCATAGCACTTAGGCATGTCCCACACACTCAGAGAAGCAACAGGCTAACACTTACTGTGATAGCGTGTCTGCCGACAAGTCGTCCTCGTCATCCACTTTGCTGTCACCATGTCCTCGAAGGTCGACGCACAGACACTGACAGTGTATCATGCTTGTCACTTCCGACTGGAAGGTAGAACGGATAGTGATGGAATATGATAATTGCTCACATGTACAGGATACGTATACATACACAAAAGTGCGCCCAAGTAAGCGCCGAATAGCCCCCTCCGTGCAATAACAACAATATGGGGCCTGGTTTCTCGGGTTTTTTAGTGCGGTAGACTCGAAACATTCGGTGCTCGTCCACGACGACGTCTTCCTTCTCGGCGAAGAATTCGTTCCACATGCATGGCCTGTAGTCCCTGATTCTTGATTTTTTAAATGAATCTCTGCAATGGCATATTAATTAGATGTCATGTCCTTCATCCTCCACACACACGCTTATAATTAGCGGAAAAAACTTACGCTCGGCCAATCCGGCCACCCGGAATGGTAGGTGGCAATTTTGACTTAAGCACTGTACGTTGTAAGCTTGACATTGCTTACGGATTGTCTGTCAAGTACTTCGGATGATATATGAAAATCTTTGTATTTTTTCGTTATGTTTTCGCTTCTGTTAGGCGCCAGAAGACTTTAACATTTGCTGATATGTTATTAACAGTGCATCTAATTTGAGGGTCAATGAAAAATACGGAGTTTTCTCAATCATAAACAAATTATTTAATTATTGACTGCATAAATTGCATTAATTTCATTTAAACATTAGTTTAAATAGCCTTATTTCTTTGGGCGTAAATTAACTTTGCACCTTGTAACAGGTAAACTGGCGACTTTGTAACAATCTAATTTATGCTAACCACAGTAAAAATGTACCTATGACAGAGCAGCTGTTGTCTAATACTTATCGATATTTTGAATTTGTTTTTAGAAGCTAGTAATTAATATATTTTTAAAAATAGTAGTTATTTGCATCCTTAATTGTATTAATTATTATGTTAATAATATTCATAAAGGTGGATGTACAATCTATGTATGAATATCGAATATATTGATCGATAGTAACATATCAAATATATCGGCGGCTCAAAAAAAATTTAAATTGACAGAGTCTATCATAATAAATAAAAAATATATAAGTCTACAAAAAATTTAAGAGAGCATAACTGAGCAGATTACTGCACGAATTTTAAAGATTTCGATTTGAATATTTACTTAAGCATAAACATGTATGTGAATAAATTTACATTTGCGTACAAACCTGTATCTAAAAGCTCATCAAAATGTCTTTTTTTTTAAGTGTAGCCACATAGCAGGGCTACAGTGAGCATGACCTACATGGAATTCAGGCTGATAACGAACAGCTAATGTAAACAAAACTCTAGAAGACGCCGCACCAATAAGACGCAACACATACTTTTTTGATATCTGCCTAAACAAAACGGAAACTGGACTGACTTGAGCTCTCAGTTTCCCATTAGCGGTCGTAGTGCTCGCACACAATCAACTACAATTCAGTTGATCGCTTGATAACGTAAAAACTCAGTCCAAGTGTTCTTCGCTTCTGAAAGCCTGATAATAACAGTTGGTATGTGTACAAAAAGTTTTTTCGGTTAATAGAATTGTAAAAAAAAAGAGAAAGTATATTAGCTGATGCACACTCAAAAAACCCGCCAATGCAATATTTTATCTTATATCTGGCAACGCCTTCATATCAGCTGTTATCTTCAGCTATTCTCTCTCTCTCTCTCTCTCTCTGAGCGCGTTAGGTTTTGCCGGTGCAAAATGTAAGCGATAAGTTCGTGCACTTTGCAGTCATTTTGGTCAATTTAATTAATGCAATTTCAGTCAATTTAACGAGTGATGCAACTTAATATACTTCCGAAGCCGATATTTGCCAGTTAGCAAGTTGTTGCATATTTAATCACTCCAATGACATTGTGATAAGGTGAGAGCCACGCTGATAACAGTCATTTTGCACACCTTCCCTATATGTATACATATGCTAGTGAGTGTGTGTGTAGTTAATTTTGTTTACGTACGTATTTTCTTTTTAATGGGCCTGTATTATTATTATTATGGCTTAACGGGGTATTGTGACACGTTCACATTCTTATAACGAAAACATATTTTTTCTATCGAATCGCAAGTTAAATAATGGCATTGAATAGTGGAAACGGTACAGTCCCAGACTCCAAGGTGGGAGATGAGCATGTCGCAGTGCAAAAGCTTCAGCCCGATGCCAAGGTCTATGAGCGGTTAATGACACTGGGCGGCTTTTTCAAGGAGCAATACGGCGATGAACCAGAGTTCTATGTGCGTGTACCCGGACGGTAAGAGGATATCATAACGGTATTTATATAATCCTGATCCTTATATGTTTATATTCTGCAATAGCGTCAACATAATAGGCGAACATGTCGACTACTGTGGGTATTCTGTGCTGCCCATGGCCGTGGAGCAGAGCATTATTCTAGCCGTGGGCACAAACAAGCAACAGGCGCAACTAGAGCTGCATCATCTGGATGAAGGCAAATTTCAAAGCTTTGATTGCGATCTAAATGACCTTGAGTAGGTTAAATACAGACAGCAAATGTATTTGTATTTATATCTTTCACTCTTAGGATCAAGCTGCCCAAGACTGGAGGCCCGGCCTGGTACAGCTACTTTCTATGTGGCATCAAAGGCATACAGGAAGAGCTGAATGACAAGTGGCGCCCAATTGGTATGCGCATTGCTCTCAGTGGCAACGTTCCTTTGGCCGCCGGACTCTCCAGTTCCAGTGCTTTGGTCAGCGCCGCTGTACTGGCTACAGGACATGCTCAGGGCATGCCGTTGGATCGCAAGCAGCTAGCCTCGATTTCGGCAAGCTGTGAGCAATATATTGGCACCCACAGCGGTGGCATGGATCAAGCCATTGCCTATCTGGCGAAGCAGGGCTGCGCTCAACACATCGAATTCCATCCGAAGTTAAAGGGAACGCCCGTTACGTTGCCCGCCGGAAGTTGCTTTGTGGTCGCCAATAGTCTTGTGCAGAAGCGGAAAGCAGCCTCTTCCGACTACAACGAACGTGTCGTCGAGTGTCGTTTGGCTACGCGTTGGCTGGCAAAGTCACAGAAGCTGCCTAACTGGAAGGAGCTTATTAGATTCATTGATCTCCAGGAGGCTTGTCATTTGGATAATGCTTCATATGTGAAGCTCATTGATCAGCAGTTGAAAAAATCGCTTTACACACGCGAGGACATTTGCGAGGGCCTCGGCATCACGGAACAAGAGCTGGAAACAGATTTCCTGACGTCCAGCACCCAGCACATGCAGCAGTTCAAGCTGCGCCAACGCGCCTTGCATGTTATCCAGGGTTAGTTTTGAATGCATTTCAGTAATTACATATTTATTACAAGTATATATTTATCTAATTGTTATCCACAGAGTCGGGGCGTGTGGTCCAGTTTCGTCAGATTTGCGAGCAGCTGCAACGCCGCTCCAGCAAACAGGACATTGAGCAGCTGGGTCAGCTCATGCAGCAGTCCCATCAAAGCCTGCGCGAGCTCTACGAGTGCTCACATCCGGATTTAGAGCGCCTTGTGGCCTTATCTGTCAAGCAAGGCGTCAGCGCACGTGTTACGGGCGCGGGGTGAGTAGTTATTGATATATTTCAATCTGCCTAATCTCTAATCAAATATATAATAAAAATGCATTCAACTCCGTTCACAGCTGGGGCGGTTGCATTGTGGCCATGTGCGACTCAGTAGAGGCTGCTTCAGATTACGTCAACGTACTCAAGCGCGAGTACTATGCTCAATTGCCTGCTCATCTCTTGGAGCGCTATCAGCCCAACGACTTCAATGAAGTCGTCTTTGCCACATTCCCCAGTAACGGCGCCGAGCTATTTGTACAATAATCAAAGACACTTTTGTAAACCTGTATATAATATAGCACCGCCACACCATATAATATTTTTATTGAGCTATTGCACATTTTGCCATATCATAGTTCCACTACTTATAATATATAGATGCATGTAAAATTGCTTTAAATATACAAAATCATGATTTTAATATTTTATTGGGAAATTAAATTTACCTTATTTTGAATTTAGCTTACCTTTATTTTGAAACAAGACTAATGTATATTCATATACAAACTAAGAAGATGTATGTACTATCAATGTATATAAGCAAGGAATATGGAATTTAATAATAAAAAATGCATAATACCCCAAATTTTGTAAAAGAGTACAAAATATAAATAAATTGAAATAATTATTTTCTTTATTAGCTAATTTTCTATTTCTTTTAACTTAAATTTAAATTTTTATTATGATTGTTAATCGTCAATATAATTGCGGATTTCATATTTTTATGAATGAATACTCGTGCTCTATCAATATAGCATTTTAACAATGTAATTTAAGAGCGGCAATTCGTCCTATAGATTATCTTGTAATTATATATTGGCCATTCATACCGAATTCTCTCCACCCTTGAATGGGTGTGTTACGTTCTCACGGCGCATCGAGTGGATAGGATTATTACTCTTTTAATGCACATGCTCTCGCATTGTCAGCTCTATAAGTTAAATCCAGACCGCCAATACATGTACTACTAAAATCGCTTGCTCACATCTATAGGAAACTGTGTTAGGTAATTAACAACAACAATAAAGCGAACCTTTAGTAATAAAAATGACCGCTTTAAACCTGTTCAAGAGCTATTTGAAAAATCTTTATAGCTCAACACCTTATGTCTATAAAATCCCAACTGTGATCAGAATGCTATAGTCAGAAGTTTCCGAGTAGCAGATGACCTCAATCGCGAACCTTTTTATCTTAGAAAGCAAAAGTAATTTGTCTGCAACCTTTCTGTTAAGGCTTACTAATCCTTGATAAATGTATCAAACGTATTTTAACAAATTATAATTATCCGAGAAAATATTTAATTTCCATTTGATCATCAAAGCTAGTTAAGTCGATTTAAAATATATTATTATTAATATTATAAAAAGTTTACAAGGTCAACAGAAAAGTTGCAACAATTTAGCCCGTTTATCAGCTTAGGATAGCCTCAACAATTCCTTATCTGAATGACTCTCAACGTATACGAATAAAAAATTGTTGATTATATTTACAAATATCAAATTATATAATACACATAAGCAACAAAGTACGAACTAGAATACAACAAGGCACAGGAGGTACGGGACATGTTTTCCCATTTATCTGCGACTCAGATAACCCGCGTTCTTGAAGAGCTTGTAGACCTGTTCGCGGGGAATCTTCTCCGCCTCCCGGTGGACAACGGCCATTTCCTTGCGGGTGAGCAGCGACTCCTTGGCCAGATTGGCTGCAATGATGGGATCATCATAGAATCGGGCACTCTTCGATAACTCGTGAGGCAGCTCCGACTCCCACTGTGCGTTCTTCACCACCGACGGATGCGCCTCGGCTGTGGCGTATCCCGTGTACGGCGACTCTGGCTCATACGCCGCCTTGGCTGGCAGTCCCAGTGCCTGGTGGTAGAAGAACTGAGCCCGAGCTGTGCTCAGGGCGAGTGCAAGGCAGGCGAACACACAAAACAGGCGGGTGGACCACATCGTAGGCGCTGCAAGAGAGGAGAGCTTATTGTAGGTGAGCCGTTCCATTTTGGTTTAATTGAAGGCTAGTAAACGATATGGCTATGGGCCTAATAATTTGGGTGCGTTGGCCATTGGTCAGTGGCAATTTGTAATCTTTCAGCAGAAACTGTCAGTTACGTGCGTCATAAATTATTTACGGAAAAATCAATTATCGCGCCAACAAGTGGAGCGACTAGGCACAGGCCTGAGCACGACTCTGGCCTAACTGGCAGCAATTGTTGCTGCTGCAATAGCAACTGTTGCTGCTGCAGTAACTGGCGCTTTATCCATGAACTTTTCGCAATTGACGTTTGTGTTTCTTTATTTGTTTATTTATGTATTGGCTGAATGATAAGAGCGGACAGCTGCAGCGACTTAATTGTCAGTCTGCTCCACATAGGCTGAAATATTTCACAGTCTTAGTCACAATTAAAAATTAGCATTCGAACGAGAGGCGCGCAGCTTGGCATTTGAACAGAACTGGAGCCAAAGTCAAGGTTGCACATTAACAGCACACACAACAACAACAACAACAAACATCGTTGATTGTGATCTTAATCTCGATCTCTTTGGTACCGCCCACCACTTGACTCAACACTGGGGAACTGGAACAAACACTGCACCTGGCTGACTGGCTGACTCTCTGGCTGGCTGGCTGGCAAAGTTGACACAGAAACTGTAACTGAAATTCGAACAACGAGGTGGCGTACTTTTATGTGTTTCACGTTGAATGCCACAGCAAACGAGTTTCACTCAACGCGCGTTGAGTCGAATCCATGCGAGAAGCACTCAAAGCTGTGCGCCGAGCGCTGCAAGCTTGAGTGGCTTGAAAGGCGTCTACATGGGTGTATTTACTTTGTATTCAATTAATTATGGATGAAAGAGCAACAATTGCGTGTCGACCTAGGCCTAGGCCATAGTTTGTGCAATTAAATGCGTCAGCTTTTTGCTCAGACTGCCGTAAAGTTTCTCATGCTCTACAAAATGCCCGCCAAAAAAGGTCGCCTGTTGCCGGTTGCTTTACAGCTGTGCACAGAGTGCAAAGGGCAATCATGCTCGACTAGTTGACACCCTGGACAAGTACCGAGAAGAGGTGATCTCCATTCAAACTACTTTAATTTCACATCTAGTATATCATAGGGTATTTGATTTGTAACTAAATGGTTTCCTTGTATCCATTACGGGTTCCTTGAAGCTAGTCTATTTCAATTACAGATCTAATATCTATTTTTATTTAACTGATCTTTGGATGGTACAGTAAAATGGATGGGAACTTTTCGAAATGGATTACTAGACACTGTAATAATGGGACATTTAGTTGTCCATCCATTTCATTTTATGCAGAGATATATGGTACTGTGATATAGCTGTAATTTAATTAAATAAAGTTAACTTTGGGCAATATCTATTGAGAGTTTAACAGAGTATTATTATAAACTTTGTTTTGATTTCAGCTTTTGCCTTAGACTGTCTAAGCTAGACACCCTGACGTCTATCAGGCAAGTCAATTCAACTCAAACGACTCTATCGTCTGCTGTGCGTACAGGGTATATTTATTGTTTCTCTTATGTATATGTGTAATTTGCTTAGAATCGGAATCCAAATCCAAGTGCGATTGCTTTTGCGATTTCAATTTCGAGTTTTGAAAGTGTTGTTTGACCCTGAAACTGAATCTGAAACTGAATGCTCAGCCAGCTCAATCTCTCAGCTTCTCAGTCTCGACTGGAGCGGAACGTGAAGCTGCACATGTTTGACCCTAATTTGTTGTGGCTGCTCGCAGTCAGCGCTGGGGTTATTCAACCGCTGATGTCAGCTGATGCGGAAGCAGCTCTCCACCCGGGGGGCTGTGGCCGAGGGAACAGCTGGGCTCTGGCTGGGCTTGTATTTCGATTGCCTTGAACTTAAGCGCGTAGGCGGCACAGGTGCGTGGCTCAATATGTCTTTGTGGTAATTACATTGGCTGACTCTTGGCTTGGCTTCATATCTAGGGTGTGGTCTAACAAATCGGTGTTTATTTGTTGGCCCTGTCGAATTCGATATTTAATGAATAGTGATTTGTAGATGCATATTTAAGAGATATTATTCAAATACCACTATATATGGCTGCATTGTTAGCATGGGATTAACAGCGAAACCGCTCGCATGGTTTTGTGGTATTAAATATATTTAGCTTTGATTAGATAGTAATGTGGTGAATCAAATTATATGTTTACATTTGCCATCTTTTCATTAGTTTGAATCATTCGCTCTGATCATGTACAAATTTAAATGTACACTATAAGTAATCTGATCGAAAATTTTCTCTCTTACATTTGAAATTGCCAAAAATCATGTGCATAGAAATGGGAGAATTTTAGGTAAGATAAAAACTTTGTGTTCTTGATTAAAGTCATATTACAAATCATTTCATTGACATTTTACATGTCCTGTTTATAACTACTAAACGCCAACATTTCTTTCTAATTACATCATAATATGTAATTAGCATTTCCATCACCCATAACAGCCCACTTAAATATAATATTTTCAGATGTACTATGTACGTTACATCATTCGAAATACTTTCATATACAATAGTAGTTAAAGATATAAAATAAAAATTAAATGAAATTAGCTACCATAAACTATTTTCTAGAACATCAATTAATAATTAATTAATTAATAATTATAATTAATAATTAATTGCGATGTTTGATAAATTACGCATAATTTAAGTTTTTCAATATTTACAAATATCTTACTTTCACATAACAGTTATGTTTTGAGTGGCTTCTGAGCAACCTTCAAGTATTATTTCGACTTGTATTTACTTAAACACCTCAGCCTACACAAGCTCACGCACACACACACACATAGAGCTTAATAACTCAGCTGGGCGCAGTGGCGCCAAGGCCGTTGCCTGCAGTTTCAAGTGCACGCAATTCTGGCACAATGCAAACGACTATGCACAACACGGCGTATGAGCAACATCATATCCGCTTTGCCATTGCTGAGGTTAAGCATACGCACAGTGTACACTCGTGAAATGAGCGAAAGTTCGCCTGACCCCACCTTGAACGGTAACAGCCCGAACAACAACAACTGCAACGGCGACAGCGAACTACAGTAAGAGAGCGAGCGAGGTGTTTGCCTCCTTTGCCTGCCGGCTTCCAAATGAACTGCAGGAAAGAGAAATAGAAAGAGCGAGCGAGAGAGAGGATTAAAGAGAAACTTTGCAATAGCTCGCTCGCTCGCTCGCTCTCTATTAGTGCAAATGCACTTGTGAGTTGTGCGTCCGTGTGTGTGTGCGTGCGTGTGTCTGGGTGTTGCTGAGTGCATTCTTAATGCAGTGGAAAATCGTTCTGACGTTGTGGTTCAGTTGTCGTTGTGCCGTCCGACAGTCGGTTTACTTCAGCGCATTTGCACGTCTGTGCGAAAGTCAGAATAAAACTGCAACTGAAACTGAAACAGAAATTTCAATTAGTGCACATAAATTAGCAAAAATCAATGGCATAGGCAAAAATAAATATAAAGAATCATAATACAAGACAATAAACATATGAGCCGCGATCAAGTGACCTGGCCCAATTCGGAAATTCATGCCAGTGGTGCAATGTCTCTAAAATGCTGCAGTTGCACAAACCAATAAATTGGGCGCACAATTCAGCTTCAGCTCCACTTCAGACTTTCAATCAGTTGCGTTTGGGCTGCGGGCAGAATGACAACGACTGCCATGGCGGCAGGTGCATCGAATGGAGTCAGTGATCAGGCCGGCACAACAGCAGCGAATCAATATGTGGAGGACATCGAGTGTTTGCGCAAACTGTTTCGATCGAAGAATTTAACAAAGTTCAGCATCGGCCGAATCTCGTGCAGCGCGGGCAGCAGCAGCGGCGACAACTACATGTCCTTGGTGAAGCGGGTGACAATCCATGATGCGGGTAAAGAAGCTGCTGATTTGCTGGACAGACTTGTATCCATCGTCCAGCAAATTGAAGTCAAGCTGCGTTCAGCCTATTGATTAATTTTGCTGCTCGCGTTGCTCTTGTGGTTGTTGTTGTTGTTGCTGCTACACTTTTAGCGGCGACGTCAACTGACCTTGTTATACGAATTCTAAATGCAATATAGATATATATATATATGTATATGTAATATACATTTGCTAAAGGTCAACACGCACACTCGCCCACACACGAATACAAACGTAAACTCACACGCACACAGCAGGCAACTGAGCGACTCTCTCAGCACACACACACACAGTCGCACATATCCATACAAAAGCACACACATTCTGACAAAGAGCAAACAACTTCATTCATAAAATTTACTATGGCGCGTAAACAAAAGTCAGCTGTTCAGCTTGCGAAAGAGCGAGGGAGAAGCGGAGCGTGAGAGAGGCGCAAGCGTTGCTCTCTGCCTGTGTGTGTGTGGGTTTTGCTGTGTTCTGGCTTTGAATTATTCTGTTTTGTTTTGTTTTGTTTCGGTTCTTTCAGCTTCTGCTGAGAGCGCGACTGCAACTGCCAGCTGCTCAGTCATCATCAAGCGTCAGATTGCGAGCATCTCGCGTCGGCAGCTTTACCGTTGCGGCGAGGCGTTCACAAACGAGATCAACGTGTATCAGCATGTGGTGCCGCTGCTCTGTCGCTACAGCCAGCAGCCTCTGTTTCCGCAGTGCCACATTGCATCCCATACGGATGGCAGTCCGAGTGGCGAGCCCATTATCGTGCTGCAGGACCTCAAGGCGCTGGGATTCCGCATGATGAACCGCTTGGCCGGTCTCGACTTGCGGCACTGCCTGCTCGTGATGAAGGTAAGCAACAAGCAAACCTCGACATCGCCCAATGTACATCCAAAATTTTGCAGAAACTGGCGCAGTTGCACGCAGCTTCGTTGGCCGCGCAGCATCTGGAATCTGCCCACTTCGCTGAGCAGTGCGCGCACATGAGCGAGATTGTCTACTGTCCGGATGCCGCCGACTTCTATTCGCGTATACTGGACACATCGGTGCAGCAGGCGCTGGACAGCCTGAATGCGTCGAATGCAGACGGCTATCTCTCGGCGCCCATACGCCTCATCGAGCAGCTGCAGCCGAAGCTCTTCGGCCAGCTCCATCAGAGCATCAATGCGGCAGCCGCAACGCCGCTCAGCGTGATCTGTCACGGCGATCTCTGGCTGAACAATCTAATGTTTCGCTCACAACCCGAGGAGGTCATCTTCTTCGATCTGCAAGCCATGCGACGCACCTCGCCCGTGTTTGATCTATTGCACTTCATATACACTAGCACGCACCGCCAGCTGCGCGACGTGCACACGGACACACTGCTGGCTGCCTACGCAGAGGCGCTGCGCAAGGAGCTGGGCCAGCAGCTGCGTCATACGCCGGCGGCCAACCAGCTGGCTGAGCTCTGTGAGATCTTCTCCTTGCAACGCCTCAGCGAGGACTATGTGCGTCACGTGCACTACGGATTGGCCATTTCCATGTGGATACTGCCTGCCGTCACCTTTGATCCCAACAATATACCCGACCTGGATGTGATAAGTGAGCTGAACCTGAATGGAAAAGAGATTAACTGTACGCAGAAGCTGACGCCCGAGTATCATCTGCGTATCAGAGATTTGGCCCTGGAGTTCTACGAGCACGGCTACCTGGGCGTGTGATTAGGTGCACCACTAGTAGTTATTAAACCCTTTAAGCCAAGTTGTTTTCATCTCAATAAACACAAGCAATATCCCTGAGTCCACTTTGTTACTGTTATCTCAGTGCGATGCAGTTGGTCAAGGGAAATCCCGTTATAACAAGGACATTTGCAGCATTTGTTGCTTCCTTTATTACCAATGATTCCTCACTATTGTAGCTTAAACGAATTTTGTTGATACGTGTTCTATGTTGGCTGGTCGTTGGTAATTATAATAAAAAAGCCATGATCTAAAAGAAAAAACAGATGAACGCACAAGCTTGTTGGACGTTCCTATAAAAGCAAACATGGAATTTCAGCAGGGGGGTGTAGACTTTTGATTATTCAAACGAGCCACTGTCTCACTTATTGCCACTTCCGCCCCAGCCAAGGAAGCCCTTGACAAAGCCCGTGATGGAGGCACCCTTCTTTCCGGGCGATTCGAGCTTATCCTCCAGGGATGGTAGTTCCAAGTAGTTCATGGCCAGATCGAAGAACAGGGGCTTGCAGGGTATGGGCTCCATGTCGGGCGTCAGTTTGAACACATTAGGCGACCGGGTGTGCAGCGATTGATCCTCCTTATATTGCGAGAGCCGTTCGTACAGCGGCTTCGTTGTCTTCTGCGATTTGGTGGAGACGCCACTCGCGTCCTCGCTGTTGTCATCTTCCAGCACGCTATATGCAAGAGCCGAAAACTTGCTGCCATCGATTGAGGCAACAATTTTCTTGAGCTCCGATTGCAAATCGAATTCAGAGCAGGATTTGCCCTTGAGCGCATCGTTGGCGTAGTTGGACGCACGCTCGTACAGCGCCACTGCCTCCTTCCACTTTTTCATATCGATCAGAGTGAGCGCAATGTAATAGCAGCGGAAGGCCTTAAACGTGAGCGCCAGGTTGGCAACCTCGCTCTGATACTGAGTATCCTCCTCCATGCCGCTGATTTGCTGCATTTCGGTAACATTCTGCAAGATGATCTCGTACAGACGTGCCAAGTCCTGCGGCCGTACGCGTTTGCCCTCGGTTTGAGCTTGCCCTTGCTGCTGATTGGGATCATCGAAGTTCAGCTTGGCCTGGGTAAATGAATTTATTAATTATTTGAAAGTGATCGACACCAGAGCTGGCTGTGGATAATTACCTGATCAACCAAGCACAAATTGCGCTGCAGAGTGCGGCTGTGGCGTATGTAGCTCAAATATGCCAGCAAGTATTGCACGCCCGAAACAGTTTGACCTGTGGTCAGAGAGCGTAGCTTGGGATCCTGTTTAATCTCATCCCGCACTGCCTGTATGGCATCCTTGCAATCCATCAATATGCGTTCAATCAGCTCAATCTTGGCATCCTGTTTCGTTGTCTTGGCCAGTGCTTTGTCCAGCTCCTGGGCGCTAAGCAAGAATAGGCGTACCTTTTCGGGACGGACGGTGACCTTGCGGCCACGCCAATCGATCGTCTGGAGTCCCTCGCTGCTCTCCGATTTCGTTTGACTAACCAGCACATCCAAGTTCTCCAACACGCCCTGAGCTCGCAGTTCTAGGATTTCATCGATCTTACCGCCGCTGGCGCCACCGCTAATGTTATAGGCACAATAGCGCAAGTTCGGAGTAAACTCATTCACCTTGGCACGATACAGCTCCTGATCGTCGTCGGGCAGTGCTTTCGCCAGATTCTCGTACACCACCTGGGCCCGCTTTAAGTGCTCACCAGCCGACTTCCACAGCTGCAGTTCAAAGTGCAATGTACCATGCATCCAGGCCACATATGCCTCGCACTCAAGCTTCGTGCGCGCATCGAACGCTTCCGTCTGTGGTATAAATATATATGTTTATTATAATGTAATATCAACAAGTAGCCAATTTACTAACATTGCACAGCTCCTGTAATTGAAGAGCGTAAAAACAGGCGCGACGCAGCTTGTTTATTAAATGAAAGCGCTTTCGCGGCTCCGTGTTGGCCTCTTGTTTCAGCTGCATAGCATAGGCCCAGGCACGCTCCGCACTTATCAGCGGTATGTGTATGAATCGCTCGTCCGCCTTTTTCCCCGTCAGTTGGGATAGTGTTACATCGCGACGCTTAAAGTGACGTTTGTCGCCCTGGGGATACTTCAAAGCCTTGCGCAGACGTCGAATGCGGCGTGTGCAGTAGCCACGATATCGTTGATAATCGCCGTGTCGGAGACCATGTTGTTGCTGGGCATCCTTGATCATGTGCAGGACTGCAATAATTGCACCAAAAAAATATTGTTTTCAATTTCCACACATTTTTAGGTTAATTGTCAGCAGCTCCCGTGGTGGGGTACTTAGACTCACTTTCAACTGTGAAGATTTTCACTGGTTCTGGCACCAGAGTGCTGCTGTCACTTTTCTCCACAGCTTCTGCATTATTTGGACTTGGTTCCTCAACAACCATTATTATTATTTTAAAGCCAACAATACACCTACAACGTGTAAATATTCACGGATGTTTAAGAAATATACGAATGCACGACGGTCGGGTCGTCAAACGTAAACGTCATCATTGTTTTCCATTCCGGTGGTGGAACTCAATGAAATAAAAGTATCGATATTTTACATCACAAGTTTTTTCATTTATTTCAGCCGTAACCAAGTGATTGTTAAATTTGATTGTGTTAGTTATTTGTGAAAACAGTTACATTATATTTTTTAAAGAAATAGTTATTTATTAGGTGCTTATTTTTAATTGCAAAAATTATCTACACCTGCATATATCGATGCTATCGGTTTTCTTGGAGCTTACCCACCATTAGCAATCACTATCGTGCACTCCCTTTGAAACTTGTTGGCTGACAACGCAAGAGCGTGCGTTGACGTTCTGCTTGTTTAAAATAAATTTCAGACAAGTTCGCAGGTAAATTACAAGTAAATTTGTGTATAAACATAATCACGGCATCATTGGAAATTCGCGGCAAGTGCCACAGCTCATTCGATATTTTGCTATAAAGCATTTGTTTTGAGGTTATACTTTCACTGCACGCAACTTGATTGCCCTGTCCGTCGCCCCTTCCCGCATTGCACTAGTTTTGTTTTGACGGCTGCTTTTGACATTTGCAACGTTGACAGTGCCCAATGCGCGGAGCTGAATGATAGTTGGAACATTAATAATTCAAATCACATTTCGCTCCCACCAGCATGTCGCGCAGGAAAGAAAACGAGGAAACGGACAAGCAGACGCGTATTGCCATCGTCAGCGATGACAAGTGCAAGCCGAAGCGTTGTCGGCAGGAGTGCAAGAAGTCCTGTCCGGTGGTACGCATGGGCAAACTGTGCATTGAAGTGACGCCCACGTCGAAGATAGCATCACTTTCCGAGGAGCTGTGCATCGGATGCGGTATCTGTGTCAAGGTATGCATTCTCTTCGCAACTACCTGCCCAACAGCTGTTAATCGAATTCCTTTACAGAAATGTCCGTTTGAGGCCATTACAATCATCAACTTGCCCAGCAATTTGGATAAGCACACAACGCATCGGTATAGTAAAAACTCGTTCAAGCTACATCGCCTGCCCATCCCAAGACCTGGAGAAGTCCTCGGCTTGGTTGGCCAAAACGGTATTGGCAAGTCGACAGCGCTGAAAATTCTTGCTGGTAAGCAGAAGCCGAACTTGGGAAAATATGCGAACCCACCGGACTGGACGGAAATCCTGGCCTACTTCCGAGGTTCCGAGCTGCAGAACTATTTCACTAAGATCCTGGAAGACAACCTTAAAGCCCTGGTCAAGCCTCAGTATGTGGATCAGATTCCAAAAGCAGTTCGTGGCACTGTTGGTGACCTGCTCGATAAAAAGGATGAACGAGATCTGCAAACGAAGATTTGCGACATGTTGGATCTGTCCCACATTCGCGATAGAGAAATTGCGCAACTTTCTGGTGGAGAGCTTCAACGATTTGCTATTGCAATGGTGTGCATACAGAATGCTGACATTTTCATGTTTGACGAACCGTCCTCTTATCTGGATGTTAAGCAGCGTCTGAATGCTGCCTTGACTGTTCGCTCGTTGCTGCATCCTACCAAGTATATAAATGATTTGCAAGCCCATATTTACCATGCTAACGTATTACTGTTTCAACAGGTTCATAATCGTTGTGGAGCACGATTTATCTGTGCTGGATTATCTGTCAGATTTCATCTGTTGCCTGTATGGTGTGCCCGGCTGCTATGGTGTTGTGACTATGCCTTTCTCGGTGCGTGAAGGTATCAACATCTTTCTGGACGGTTTTGTGCCAACGGAGAACATGCGTTTCCGTACGGAGTCGCTTACTTTCAAGGTATCCGAGTCGGCCACGGAGGAGGAGATCAAACGCATGAATCATTACGTTTACCCCTCAATGGTTAAAACATTGGGCAAATTCGAGTTGACCATAGAGAAGGGTCATTTCAGTGACTCGGAAATCCTGGTGCTGCTTGGTGAGAACGGAACGGGCAAGACAACGTTTATTCGCATGCTCGCTGGCAATCTGCAGCCGGATGGTGAAGTAGAGCTGCCAATGCTGAACATTTCGTACAAGCCGCAAAAGATTTCACCCAAGTTCCAAAATCATGTGCGTCATCTGCTGCACGAGAAGATTCGCGATGCCTACGTGCATCCGCAGTTCATTGCGGATGTCATGAAACCCATGAAGATCGAAGAGATCATGGACCAAGAGGTGCAGAACCTCTCTGGTGGTGAATTGCAGCGTGTAGCCCTGGTGCTCTGCTTGGGCAAGCCAGCTGATGTATACCTTATCGACGAACCCTCTGCATATCTGGATTCTGAGCAACGTTTGGTCGCCGCCAAAGTGATAAAGCGGTAAGTAGTTTACTTCTTAATTCAATTCAATTTCATTTCATGACGGTTTTTTAATTTACAGTTACATTCTGCATGCCAAGAAGACTGGCTTTGTAGTGGAGCACGATTTCATTATGGCTACATACCTGGCGGATCGTGTCATTGTTATTGAGGGTCAGCCCTCGGTGAAGACCACTGCGTACTCGCCCCAATCTCTGCTCAATGGCATGAATCGATTCCTTGAGCTGTTGGGCATTACTTTCCGACGAGATCCCAACAACTTCAGGCCGCGCATCAATAAGAATAACTCGGTCAAGGATACGGAACAGAAACGCTCTGGACAGTTCTTCTTCCTGGAAGATGAGGCTGCGTAATTATGTACAGAATTGATTGCCGTCAGCTTTGTTTGAGAACTCGGGTTTATTCGTTTTACTGTACAAGCTAATCGCGTTTTTCTCTTTAAAAGTCACTTTATCGTTTTATTGCATTTTTTAACAATGAACACATCTTCAAACATGATTTTCGTTATTTTTTGTGCAGAATTACAAACAATCGAGCATATTAAGAGTTCTTTAAAGTGAGTTTTTTTACAAATACCGAAAATAAACTATATATAAAACAAATACAAATACAATAGGAAAGAAACAATTTTGTATAGTCAAAATAAATTAATTTACTTTTTAGAAAACGGCAAATTTTAACTGCGTTTCATTTGTTGATGCTAAACCTGAGACTTCAAGTGCAACAGGTGGCAGCAGCGTTGCAAGTCTTGCCAGGTGTTTGAATAGATTGCATTTACTAAATAGATGAGTTGGCAAAATAATACGCATTTATTGCACTTAATTGTTATTAGCATAGTACACTCAAAATACGCACAATAGATATATATAAATATTTTCATATAAATTACATAAGAATTTCTATGATTTCAAATACGATCACAATTCGAAAGAAACATTCAATATTTTTACCATTCTAACTACAAACATTTATATTAACACATGCAAATAGGGAAAGACAGCATAAGCTAGATTTTGACGTTATTAATATATATTTATGTATATATTACTCTCTTCTTTTATGAACGCTTTAAAAGCAATAAATGTACGCGATTCAATCAAAATTTACAAAATACCAACTTTTCGAAAAAGGCAAATTTTTTAAATTGAACAATTTTACATTTGATCAGCTGCTTAGCGGAGTTTTGTGTTTATCGTTAAGTAATAATTGTAAATTTGAAGACTTATTTTACTAAAAATTCCATACAAGTAAATGCGTCAAAAATTGACTCAAATTGTTAGACATTTGATAATCTTATGTGCAAGTTAGTTTCAAGAGAGCTTTGTTAAAGTACACAGATAAGGGAGATCGCTTGTTAATTACATCGAGAGAGAGCGCTTCAGATTAACAGATTAGACTGTCATTTCAATAGATTACAATGGACAATTAGGAAAAAATGTTCGGGCACTCTGTTTTGATCGAAAATCAGATCTTTTTTTCTTTTCTTTGATTCTTGATTTTGTTTCAGCAATGTTTTTAAATGGAACTTTTCGAGACTTAGTCATTAGTGTTGAACTTTCATACAAAATAAAAGTTGCTTAAACAATTGATTCAAAATGGCTACAGAAAGTATCAAAAATAAGTGTATATATGTATGTTATATATATATATATATATAGTATATAAAATATGGTTAGAGAGACACAGAGATAATTGCGCAGTGAGGTAGATAACCCACTCATGCATTATCCAGATCATGTATTTGTGCCGCAACTTCCTGGCATAGTTCCACAGCTTGTTTGCGCAGCTTGAATGCCTGGAATGGAATCATAAGAAATTTTTTTAATGAATTCAAATGTATAACTTGAAAGTTACAGCTTTCACCTGGGTTCTCAGCTCCTTTTCGCTTGTTATCAGCTCCTGTATTTGTGTCATGGTTGTTGCTAAATTGCCTTGATCAATCACCCAGCGCAAATAGAGTTCTTCAAATAAAGAAGACAAAATAAATGTGAGTGAATAATTCAATGGAAATAATATACAAACACTCACCGCTCCACAGTTCCAAACTAATGGGCGCCACAGAGGGCCAAATCACGCTGGAATTCGGCTCATACAGGGGATTAAGTAAGGTTTGCAGCACATCTGGTCGATTAAGGTACGACCACAAGCTGGTGGTTCTTGTGTGCACCTGCAGCTCGTGTCGCTCGCGCTCCGAGTTGCATAAGAAGGTGCCATACTGCGAGAAGTAGCTGTGCTCGAAGAGCAATATAAGAAGCTGCGTGCTGAACTCAAAGCTGCACGGAAACTGTGTAAACAGCTGAAATATGCAATCCAGAAAGAGAACAAAGGTGGCGCCCGAGTTCTTGTTCCTCAACTGATGTGGAGTGTAGCAGGAGTAGCGATGTCGCGCGGCGAAAGGATGTCCCGCCTGTATCCACTCACGCTCAATCAGTGCTTGCAAGCTGCAATGCATCAATAATTGTAGTTATAATATACGAAATAAGATGGGACATAGCTAACCCGCGCACAGTTCGGCAATCTGGATTCAAGATGATTTGCACCAACGACGTGACAATCAGGGTGGAGTCCAGACCCTTGGCGCCATGCACCAGCACTGGACTGCCCTCTTGATCCAAGCACTGGGCCACCACACACGAAGCATTTAACGAATTGAGCACCAGGCTTAGCCAGCCACTGCTCTCCAAACGCGATAGCCACTTGTCTGTACTGCATCCAATATCGTTGCAGGCTTCAATCAGTTTGGCAAAGCTGTCCAGAATGGAGGCGGGTGAGGTGACATTGCCGATTGCGCGATTCACCTTCTTCCACTGCGAGTAGTGCAGATCAGTTTCCGTGTTCGACTTGCCCTTGCCCCACGTGTCGACAATGAAGCCCTTTTTACTGCGTCCCAGCACAAGGTTGAGTATCGCCTCGTCGGCGCGACAGCGCTTGATACCCTGTATGGACAACGGCTGTGAGCTGCGCATCAGTATGGCCTGTGTGCGGGAAATAGGTTAATTCAATTATGTCCTTAAACAAATCAACAATCTAATTAAACTGACGCCGTTCTCATGCCTGTAGCTGAGCAATGGGAAACGTCCGCCATCTCGAAATGCAGCGGAGAGTGCGATTTGTTCATCGCTAATTGCTTTAGGTACAATCAGTGTGGCGCCATATGTGGGGCAGACGCTAAAGTCACTATTTACGTGGCTGATTCGCCACTCGCAGGCCGACACAAAGTTGCCGCTTCCGCTACAGCTGCCCACTAACGCAGTCGCCGCGTCCAATGCGAATCCATTTTGCAGCGGATGGGGTATGCTGCTATGGCCCATGCCAACAGACGATGTGGAAGGCGTGCAAATTGTTATGTTTGCCACATTTGGTGACGAGGCACCGCCCATGCTCATGCCGCTGATAAGATGTGCAAATTCCAGCTCAGGCCTGCGATAAAGACTGTTATTATGAGTAATTTAATAATTATATTAGAACGAACCTAAACATGGTGAAGCCATCCTCCAGTATTGAGTACATGGGTCTGTAGAAGAATGGATACTCCAGCTCCACGTTCTGTATTGCACTGAGCGCCTCCAAGGAGGCGGCTACGTTGAAGAAGTCTTTGGCGTACTTGATCTCGAGAGATATAATTCGCAAATCTTTGCACTTTAGTGTTATGATGCCGCCCATGACAATGTTCTGGCCCATGCTCGGCTTCTTTTCCACGCAATCGATGTTCTTGTGCAGCAGCTGGAAAATGCACACAATAATTCAATTAACCGTTAACTGACAAAAAGCAATTATTCGCTTCACTGGATGCTCACCCATAGCTCCTGTGTGCTCTCCTGGCGTGCGCTGAGCAGTAAATGGTGACCCGTTATGCACAGGGTGCCTTCAACTGTTGCATTTGTTGCATTGGTATGCAGGAATACCCCATCCAATTTGGGTGTTTTTATCAGATCAGCGAACTCCATGTCATCCAGGCGCCCACCCTTCTTGACCTACACGCGCGCACACACACAAATTGCGACTGACCACCCACGGAGCGGTGATTCTGTTCACGCTAATTAACTTTCTGCATTTTGCCTGCGGAGCTGCCGCAGCGGCTGCTGGCTGCTGCTGTTGTTTTTGTTATCGTTGCTGCCACTTGATTGCTTCTTCTTCCGCTACCCGCCTTTTCCTATTTTTACTCTGCTGAGCCAGCAACAGCAGTGTGGCAGTTACAGTAGGATGGAAGGCTATGCTTTCATTATTCGGTTGCTGCACAAATGTAAATACTCGCCACACACACACATTAGCATTTAATAGTTTTTCTAAATTATTATTTTAAGCTAAAATAGAATTTCTGTACATTTTCCAAGCGATAACGGTGTGCAGCCATTCACTACGCAACGCGGACACATCGCGAATAATCCTCAAGCAGAAGTATTTTCGTGCAGGGGACGGCATTTAAAAAAAATACATACCAGCGCAGCACTCATGCGCGCGCAATTCAAATGGGAAACTATCGGTATTAAAATACGACTCATCAGGCTGTATATTTATATAAATATTTATTTATACGTAAAAGTTAATTTCAAAAGGTTTGCTTACAAAAAATAGGGAAGTTATCCGTTTTTTGTCTGTTCCATGGTATTGAAACCAAGCACAACACTCGTCAATATTTGTCTTTCAGGCTTATAAGTTAGGGATTTTCATTTGTTTCCGTTTATTTTGTATCCTTCGGATTGTGATGGTGTGAATTTAATTACCAAACATAATAGAAAATATAACTACATTTGTGTATGTATTTTTGCGAGTACGCGTGTATTCTTTGTAGTTTTCGAAAAAAATTGCTTTTCTGTTAATTGTCACAATACGAATATATATGTAAATACTTAACAGCTTTAACGTACAATAAATGTATTGCAAATATACTCATCAACCAACTAACACACAGTTAATAGATGTGTGTTCTCTATATTTTTATTTTTGTTTCTTTTCGTATAAGATATCACAACAGGATGCCGAAAATTTCCTAAAGCACGAGAATGAGGTATAAATAAAGCATCTAAATAAAGTAATCTAAAAAATAATAGCAATGATAATAAAAACGAAACATAATCATTGGCGATACGCTTTATTTTCTCGCTAAAACATATGATTTTCGATTCTTTGTACCAACAACTTAAGCTACGTAGTATAAGTAAATAAAATTATACTAAAATTAAGCACTTATAACAAAATTATGAATCGAAGTGCAAATGAATTATTTAGCAAAAAAAAAAAATGTTTTCTGGTTTTAAATTTTGTTTAGATTTAATAAATGTCGTATGCTTAGTGTTTGTATGTGAATATTTACATTATGCAACAGTAGAACAAAGAAATGCACAAAGAAATTGGAATGCATAAACAAAACGAAAAGTTTGTGAAGAGGAAGACATTTATGCAATGCAGAAATTAAAAACAATTCTAAATATGGCAATTGACAAAAAAATTATGTACGTAATGTAATTATGTATTATTAAATATAACGATTATGCAATATTGGAAGAGCTTTGGAAACAAATCGGTGGAAGTAAGTTAATAAGCTAACAAACATAATTTCGCATTAACAATTTACATTTTTTGCTTTTTGTTTTTGTTTCGTTTAAATTTAACATGAGAAATTAAATGCATTCAATAAATATGTATGTGTATGTAAAATGGAAGTAAATTTGTTCTTAACAACGCTTGGTTTTTGTTTTGTGTGCCAGAGCTTCAAATACATATACCTAAGTATATATGTATAATATTAGCTGTATGACAGATAAATATATATATGTAAATGTATATATGTGTAATGTGTAAGTATATGTAAATGTACATATGTTTGCATGTATGTGTCTGTAGAATTCGCTTTCACAATTCACTACAATTAATTTCTCTTGAATGTGAGTTAAGTGTATGTGTGGGTGTTGCCTAGACCAATCTTAAGTATCTAACTAATTTAGATAGTTGCAATTTGTCTACGCCTAGCATAACTGGTATATGTATTATATATGCATATATAAATATATATAATATATATGTATCTATAGTATAGAGCTAAAGTATGTTTAGGCTTCGCTTTACTTTTGCTTTTTGCTATATACAACGTTTTCTTCTAAATATATATTACTCAAGTTTTTGAACTTATTACACATCTTACGAGTAGTTAGCAATTAAAAATTCTTAGCAATTTTGGAGTTGGTTTGTTTTGTTTTGTTTCAGTTGTTAGCAGCTTACATAGTTATCAGTTTTTCTTTGTATGGATATTTCGGCTACACAAAATCAAAGTAGAAAAATTTGTGTGTGTGGGTGTTGTATAAATACAAAAGAATAATAAATAGGCTTAAACATTTAGCTTGTTTGTTACTCCGTAGTATATAAATGTGTATAAAAATAGTTAATTAAAAAACCTTAGATCTACACACTTTAAACTTGTAATTCGTACAAAAAAAATATAGTTTAAAATAAGCACACGCTTAACGCATCTGTTGCTGCTGGAAGTGTTCGAAGTACCTTTATGTGTGTGTGTGTGTGTGTGATTGTGAATATGTGTGGGGGTGTGTTTGTGCACGGGAAGTGGGGTATGGGGGCAATAGTAGAGCAATTATGCGCATTCACCGAGTCAATATTATCGCTCTGGGTATGGCAAATACGCATAATCTTGAACGCTAATAAATCGGCGGCGCTGGCTTTGGCAGCACCGCAGCTGTTGCTGCCACTGCAACGGGGGCGTTCGCTACACTGCTGGGCGGGGCTGCCACAACACTTGACGCTGTTGACGATGGGCTCGACGACGAGGCGTTGCCACAGCTATTGTTGTTTATGTTATTGTTGTTATTGTGTCGCTGGTTGCGCAGTTGCTGCTGATATTGCAGTTGTTGTTGCTGTTGCTGCTGTTGATGTTGGAGCTGTTGATGCTGCTGCTGGTGGAGCTGCAATCGCTGATGCTGGTGCTGCAGATTGTGCATAAAGTAGGCGTTCACATTAATGTTGCTGTTGCTGCTGTTCGTTGTCGCTGGGAGAGCGCGCACATGTTGCATCTGAGGCAGCACCGGCTGCAGTTGGTGCTGTTGCTGCTGCTGTTGTTGTTGCTGTTGGTGATGATGCTGCAGATTCAATTGGCCAGCGGCGCGCATCATGTGCCAGTAGTTGTCATCGCCGATCGGAGCCTGCCGACTGCCGTACTTCAGCTGCCGTGTGATGTCCTGCTTGTAGTCCCGATGATCCCTATCGATCGCGTAGGCTTTGTCGCGCAGCTTCTCGATCGTCTTCTTGAACTCGACAAATGCCTGCGGCGACTGTTGCTGCAGGGCGCTGGCCAGCGGGACCAGCGGATTGTTCTGCTGCTGCTGTTGCTGCTGGCTGTGCTGTGGCAGGGGCATGGACAGGTGCTGGTGGTAGGCGAGCGGGTCGAGCAGCGCGTCCAGCAGATTCATATTGGACATGATGAGCGTGTGTATGCGCTGCAGATCCAGTGCCGGATCGAGTGCGGTGACCAAGTCCATTTGGAAGTAGTCCATCTCCTTGGCGGACACGTTCTTGCAGCCCGGCGCATTCTCATCGGAGCGCCCGCAGCAGCTGTAGTAGCCACTGATAAATGCCGAGGGATGAAAGTATTGCATCCGGATGGAGTTCATTAGGCAGATCTTGTGCAGTAGGTCGAACCACTCGCGCTCCTCCACGCAGTTCGTCGTTTGTACAATAAGCGGGCGGTCTTTGTGCACGATCTGTGGAATGGAAGATGTGAACATGTTTTCAAATTATTATATGCGTTCTTTTCACTTTCAGCCTATATAAATGCCATAGTGAAACCGTCGCAATTGTCGTTTCACACGGCCAAAAGTCCCACGCGTGCCTCCTCCAACGTAACCGAATTCTTTGCTTTCAAGCGCGCCCTCGACTTCTTGAAGCGTTTGGAAATTTCCCTTTTTGTCGCCGCAAAACACAAATGAAAAGGCGAAGCAGAAGACTAACAATGGCGCGGTTGAGTCGGAGTTCGAGTTGGTGTTGGAAACTATAGTTGGCCGTAGCCGGAGAGGGAATTGCAGAAGTGTGGAAATGTTGCCAACTCATTTTCATAATAATGTTAATTATTTTTAATTGCGCGCTTGTCATTTGCATGGACGCAACGCGTCTAGATGGAAATTCAAACGACAAGTGAAAGTTTGTGCGAAGCTCACTTTTACTGCTGCCCTTTGCAATTACAACTAATTTCTGCGCATGATATTAATCAAATTGTTTTTAAATTATATACTTTTTGATTAGATTTTAATGAAAAAACAAAAGCATATGCATATCTATATTAATTAATGTTTAAAAAACTAACATTAAAGATTGAGTTTCTCATCGTATTGATAGTTGTGGCCCATACATACATACTTACATACATATGTAAGACATATGGCAACCTTGCTGCACACACACACTCATACTGCAACGAAACTAGCGCGCTGAGCATGTGTGGGCTGCCTGCACCTAATTTATTTATAAAAATTCATTTGTAGAATTGTGCATTTCCGGTATTATTGTCTTACATGCAATTGGGTATATTAGCTATGCATGAACTATGTCCACGCGGCAAGAAAAATGAGTGTCTACGATTAAAACTGTTCACTGTATATGCATGTCTGCATTTCCCACCTCATGCCGCCAACTGCAACGAGGCGTGTCCCACTCAAATTCAAATTAGCCGATAGTTATCGATAAAGTCTGATCCGCAGTTGCAACTCACCTTGAAGCAGTTTTGCATTTTAAAGCTCTTGTCTTTCAATTGCTCCACGCTTCCGATTTCCTCGAGCGGTATATCACAGATGGGTCGTTTGCCCTTCGACTTGGCATAGCTCAGCGAGTGCGTTGTCAGGCGAAAGTAACGTTGCTTAAATTGGCTTCCAAAGCGTTTGCGGCTTGTCGGATATTTGGTCATCATGCTGTGTGCCCAGATGGATAGAGAGACGGACGGCGAGACACGACACACACATATAAATAAGTAGCAAGGAGAGAAAGAAAGAGAACGAAAACAAATGAGCAAATGCTATGCATTTAATGTTTAGTTGTTAGTTTTTTTTTTTTTGCAATATAAATGTAACAAACAACAAAACAGAATTTTTAATAGTTCCAAAATTAAAAGCAAATTTTCTCTTACCCCTCGCTAGACGTTAGTATTTTTTTATTTGTATGTGCAAATGGTTTAGATGTATGTGCGTATGTGTGTGTGTTTTTTGTTGTGGATGTGTGATGTGTGGTGATGGGAATTTGTTGGGCGTGATGTGATGATATGGGTTGTTGTTGTTTATTTTTATTTTTGTTTTTTTTTTTTTTTTTTTTTTTTTAAAGCAGCACGCGCGTAAAAGAAGAGAAAGACAAAGAAAGTTTTGGTATTAGAATAAAATAAAGCATAATCAACCAAATGTGGTGTATACAAAACTTTGAGATATGTTTGCACTGAGAGCAATGGCAAGGATGGAAAACTATCGATAGCAAGATATTGCAATCTATTGGAAAACTATCAATTGTTTTCCAGTATGCACACATGTGTATTTAATCAATTTCAGATAAAACTTACCCCTCCTTTAGTAATACTGGTTCTAATGGCAACTGCGGCATTGATTGCAACTGCTTGCTGGGCGTGTCACAGGCGTTTGGCGTGGAGATAACCTCGAGAAAGTGCTTGACCGCATCCACGTGCTTCTCTGTGCAGAACTTCTTGTACAGCTCCCCGGTGTACTCCTCCTTGCAGGGTTGCTGCGACGATCGTGAACTGACCAAATTGCCCAGCGACTGTATCGTCTTGGAGATGAGTGTCAGCGTGCGATTTGTTTGGGCATCCTGCAGAGAGAAAACGGGCGGAATTAGATCAGGAATATCAACGAATTATCAAATTCTTTGCTTACCAGTCGCTCTGTGGTCAGGTCAAACAGCTTGGGACCCAGTATGGCGGGCGCAAAGAATCTTAGAAATATGAAGCCAGAGACCACCGAGTAGCGCACCTCGCGGTTGCGTGGGAAATGTTTGCCTGCGCATTCGCGCAGATCGTGAAAGATCTGACAGAGGACCTTGGGACAACGCTCTGCACTCTTAGTGATAGCCTCGAATACACGCTCCACATAATCCTTGAGATTGTGCAGATTGGTGTCAACAGCCGAGCGATCCTTCACCTTACTGGGATCGATTTCGCATGGTTTCTTCTCGGCCACAATTTGCGACAGCACCGGACGTAGCGTCTGGTGTAGATAGTGAAGACCCGATAGCCTCATGGCCTCATCCATCATCTTGGAGACGAGTGTGTTGCCACGGAAAATGGTCGTGGGATCGGTCAGATTCGAAATTTCATGATCGGCCAAGGCCTTGATAATGGGCGCAATACGCTCCGTGTGCGTGAAGAGGCGCACCAGGGGCTGGGCCACCTCCGTCTTGCCCGACACCAGCTCGCCGAGAATGTAGACCGAGGACAGTGTGATGGGCCGCTGATCCACCGACTCCAGGAGTAAGTTAAGCAAGTCATCGTACGTGGCAAGTGGGAACACATGATCTGCTGTGTAGTTTAGGTTCAGGCGCAACGATCCAATGGTTGAATCCACGCTGAGTCGCGTGCCAGGCGGCGTGGCGCAGGAACGGGGAGTGGCACTCAGGGAACGGCAACTACTGGATGTGGTGCGTGGTTGCAGATAGTACCAAGCAGAGGGCTGCACCGCCTGCTGCTGTTGATTGTTCAGCATCGGGAGGCGCACCTCGCCAAGGAATACCTTATCGGCCATGGCGCCATGGGCGTCATGCCACAGCGTGACAGCAATCTCGCAGAGATCGGCACCGCCCAGTGGATAAATCGCGTACGCCTTATTGGCGGACGACTCCAGCGACGCAGCCGACTTGTTGCTATTCGTTGTGCCCGTGCTGCCCGCCTCGGAGTCAATGGAGAGATCGAAGTACATGACCTCGTCGAATTCAGGATCGACGGTCTTCTTGCGTTGCTTTGTACGTTTCGTGATCACCTGCTTATTGCTGTAGTAGGCCGTGCAGATGACGAACGGATCACAGGTGCCCTGCTTCTTAGCCAGGTCTATGCACGCCGGCACACGAATCGCCACGCGCACATTGCTGGAATGCGTGTTCTTCCAGTTGGCCAGCTGATCCGTGGAGGATGTGGCCAGATGCGCCTGCAGCTGCTGTTGATGTTGCTGATGATGGGCCACATGTCCAAAGAGACCTGCCGCCCGAGTCTTGAGTGTCATGCCCGCAGAGTTGGCGCCACTCGCGGCTGTCGCTGCTGCGGCTCGTTGAATGTTGCTCAGTTCGTTGTTCTCCTTGTAGTCATTCAGATGGGCGCGCTGATGATGCGAATGCTGCTGTAGCTGGACCAATTCGATGCTTTCTGTGAGCAACTGTGGCCTTTCCTCGAATGCCACCTGTATGTGCACCATGCCCTGCACCTCTGAGTCAGCGTCGACCGGGCGTAGCGAGAACCAGTGATCCTTGTGATTGTACTTGTGCAGCTCCTCCCGTTTAATGGCTATTTTGCCAATGGGCTTGTCCTGCTTCATGTCCCGATCCCACACATAGACCGACAGATAGCGAAAGCGTCGCGGTATTTTGAACTGATACTCCTCGCCAAAAAAAGGCGACAGGGTGCGTTCGCTGATGGGCGTCCGGCATATTTCCTCCTGGTCCAAGGCAATGGTGCAGTATACATCTCGAGTGCCCTGAGTGCTGCAACTAGTGTTCGCTGCATTCCGACTGCTCAGGTTTTTTGCTTCACCTGCAAGTCAAAAATATATATTGAGTATAAAAACTCTAAAGCATTAAATAACATTTTAAATAAAAACTCTATCTCGAGCTTCAAATGAACGCGCTTGTTCCGTGAACTGAACCTGACGATTAAGTGAATCAGCTTCCTGTCTAGCTATCGCAATAAATATGCTTTGGCTTCAATCATATCTAACATCGATAAGATTACGATTGACATCTTCAAATAACAATGGAAAAATCTCATTGCGACATTAATAGTTGCTTAATTATGCTTGCCGCTCTATCGCGAAACGAATCAGCTTCGTATTGCAATAATTAGCTTTGGCTTCAATCATATCATATCTAACATCGATAAACGTCTTAAGGTAAAAATATTGCAAAATCCTATTGCGAGTAGTTGCTTAATTATGCGTTCACTTAACAAATCGTTTCAGTTAAAATACAACATTTTTAGCACAGCGTTTTGTCGGCTCACTTTGATGCCGCCAAAGGGCAGGCCGACACCAACGTGACTTCCTGTGCGCCGATAAATTGCATTATCGATGCGCAGCCCCACCTGGGCGAAAACACGCAGCAGCAGCAGCTGCAACAACAACAGCAAAAACAATGCCAGATGCTTGTATAGACGGCATGTCCCTGTTTTTGAGTGTTAAAAGTTAATAATAAGAGTTCACTGTTGCTGCTATTGCCTTGATAAGCCAAGTTAATCAGGCAATGACCAGCGGGAAGGGCATTGTCAAAGTATACTCAATGAATATTGAAAACCTTGCGAACGATTGCGCTATACTCTGTCAGCAGTGTCAAAATAATAGAAATAATTCATTTCATTCGACTTGTTAACTTAACATTTTGACTTTGAAATTAACACTTTTGATCGTTTTAATTTATGGCATTTTTATAAAAATAAATTTTTAGTAATAACATAAATTTAACAGTCTGATGCAAAAAGCGAATATACCCTTTCTTGACAGTTGTGCAGAGCATTAAAAAATTAACAGCGGCAGTCGAGCGGAAATATAATGCGTATGATGAATACTTATGCATGTGTGTGCGTGCTAGGCAGCATGTAGGCATGCGAAGGCAAAGCCAAATGCGCAAAAATATTGTGCTGTGCGACTCTTCTTCTTGATTTTCCATGAGGCGAGTGGAGAAGGTGCCCCTGCGGCCATTCCTATTAACACAGCTGGCTGGGCTGGGCTGGGCTGGACTAGGTGAACTAGCTAAGTGAGAGCGTGTGTGTGCGAATGTCTCTTTTGGCATAGAGACCAATAACACATACTTATATATTTGCGTACTCTGGTTGTCCTGTGTACGAGTATTAGTGACAAAATAACGCTGCTTTTCACGCTCGCTCGTGCGCTCAAATACGACTGATAACAAAAGACGATGAAGCCGATGGTTGTCGTCATTGCTTTTATTTTGTTTTTGTTTTTCTTTTTCGTCTTGGCATTCCAAGTTTCGTTTTATGAATGGCAGAGGCTACGTAAATGCTACAAGAAAAACAATACAGAGTCAGATTTTATATGCAAAAATACAAACGAAGCAGCAGCGACAACGAATGAAATGAAATAAAATACAAATCAAATGACAAAATAAAAAAATACTTTTACTCTGCTCAGTCCCTCCCGCTCGGTTGATATTCATGCCGCTTGCCGTTACTACAAGCTCTCTTCTCTCTCTCTCTCTCTGTCTCTTTTCGACTTGCTCTCCTAACCGCACCACGACAGACAGACAGTTTCATTCATTCATTCATGATTCATGAATTGGCATCGCGCGCTACTGCTGCTGTTTGTTTGTGTTGTTTTGTGTCGTTTTCACATTTTTTCGCCGCTGTTTTTGTTGGCAGAGGGAATTCCACGCTCCTCGCAGCCAGCCAAACAAACTGCCGAATTTTGTACGCTTTTACACTATGTCTACAAATACGCGCGCGCTGTGACGTTTTATTTATGCCAAATTAATTAAAGCATGTTTTCCTTCCTCTTGCATTATGTGTATGTTTCTATAAAATGTGTGAGTTGTTATATGACAATATACACACTTGCTAATATATGCAGATATACATAGTGAAATTCCATTTGAATGAACTGCCCCATTGGCTAGATTTAAGCGTTATAATTGGGCTTTTATACCGAATTTATTTAATCGCAGGGAAAGTCTATGGGCCCAACGTAGTGCGTTAAACAGATAACGAATTTCTAGAGAATGCACACATGCACATACACTCATATTTCGAAAATTAATTGCTTTCCGTTCGATTATACGTCCCTGAAATCGGTTTATAAATCATATCATCTTTCATGTGCCAGTCAATGATAGGAACTCCAACGGAAATGAAGCTTTTCCTGTATTGCATTTTACAAAGATATATAGCATATAGAATATAGAACAAATTACTTATTATTGTCATATTAGCAAGAATCAAGCTAGGAATTGGAAATACCCATCTACACATTCTCTAAAATATGTGCGCTAGGTCACAAAATTGAACTTGAACTACTCAGAGAACGAGAAGTTCTTTCTTCTCGTTCATCTCGAGTGTTTTGAGATAATTGAAAATTAAAATACGCATTGATAACAAGGCTTACAAAGTACTTAGCATAATGTATGATATTTTGTAATAAGAATCAGCTTATATGCTCATATGATTAGAGCAATATTTTTTTGGACTTTTCCCCAAATTGGTTCGGCTTGATGGAGGCATCTAATAATAGCGCCCGTTTTACACGTGTGCCATGTGGCAACATCTAAGGCCAGTCATACACACACACACACACACACACACACACACACACATACACAGATAGACATCAAATGAGTGCTCGACGATGAAGGGGAAGAAAACGTAAGCCAACAACAACTTTGACATTTGCCCATGGAGTGTGCCCCGTCAATGTCATTCAGGCGCACAGAAAATTACGCCATGATTCGTGCAGCAAGAGAATCGGCTTTTCAAAGATAGATGGGAATATCCCATTCCCTCACTCTCTTTCTCTCTATATGTACATATATATGTATGCTATATATATATGTTAACGCAAAAAGGCGCGCCTCGTGTTTCGACAGACTCATTAAATGCTTTCAATTTCCAGGTCCCCGAAATGGCAAAAGGAAAATTAAATTTAAAGGCTTTGTAAGTAGATTTTATTTTGATGCCAACTCTCCTACGCTTTTCCTGCTCGCCTCTGGCTGTCTGCCTATCCGTGTCCACCAGATCTGTCTGTGTGTTTTCCATTTTCTGTTTTTCCTTTTGCACAATATGCAAATTGATTCAGTGCAGCGTGAAACGCCCGCGAATTAATGAGGCGATTACTTCAAGAGCAGTGCATAAAAGGAAAAAAAAAAACGGGAGATACTTTGGACTGGGGTAAAAAGAAGTTGTGCGGTCTGCGGATGTTCTAAAAACAAAGAAAAACGACAGAGAGCAGCTGTAAATTGGCAAACTGAATATGAAATACTCTTTCAAAATCTATATATTTATATGTATCCAGATATCTGCATCTATACATATATAATATAGCAACTATAAATATTCCTATTGAGGCTTTACCTTGCAGATACCTATAGCTATAAGAGTTAACATTAAGCTTTTGTTGGAAAAGCAAATAATATTATAATACCCCTTTTGAAGGGTGTATAAAAGGAGAAAAAGAGGCAGCAAAATTTATATGCAAAAGAAACGGAAATAGAGATAAATTCTCTCGCGCTATATATGTAGAGTGGATATATATTTTTTTCGCACTGCCGAGTCAGCGGATGAGAGATTTACAGACAGACCAAACGATGTTGATGTGGTGATGATGATGATGATGATGATGACGTCTGGGTCTCTGGCCGTTTGTCTAAACGTCAGCTTCCTGTCGAGCAAAGATTACTTGCACTTTATGCAGATTTGAGCCAAAGGTGTACGCCCTCCAACAGATGTCTGTGATTGTGTGTGTGTATCTATGATATAGGTCTTAGTACCTCTTGTTGCATTCATAATATCGTTGCACATTTTAGCTGCCTGTTCATTTCCTGGGCCCTGTGAACAACTTCCTTTTCCGTTTACCACTTCCTTTTGGTCACATCAAAAGAAGGGTTACTCTCCAATCTAATTGGAGCCAAAGGAAGTAACTGGTTAGTTGGCGTGCAATCCAGTTTACTTCAACAACGAGCCAAATATGCAATTCCAATTGTTATTTGATGCTCTCTTCTCCAGCTCATGATGAAATGAGTACATTTTAATCATTTACCGAAAAGTTCCCTCTCCCTCACTGCTCGTTTGCCGCGCTTGTCTGTGTCTTCTCTTTCTCTTTCTATGCTCTCTCTGTCTGTCTCTCATCTGTTGCGTCTTTCTTTGTCTGTTGCTTTGCTGTACGTGCCGATCGATTTCCGGTCTGATTACGTTTCTCATCCACATGATCATCTTCTTCTTTTTCTTCTTTCGCCTGCCCTGGCCGGGTCTGGTCTGGC
The DNA here is from genome assembly GCF_054131065.1 of Drosophila arizonae. NCBI lineage: Eukaryota > Metazoa > Arthropoda > Insecta > Diptera > Drosophilidae > Drosophila > Drosophila arizonae. The sequence goes on along the minus strand of NC_142924.1, from coordinate 23,003,454 downwards.
CTGCCCCGCTTGCCTGTTGCCTCGTCTGTTGTTTGGCTTCTGCTCGCGTGTTTACAGCTTTTCATTAGCGTCATCGTTCGTCCGATCGATCCATAGATCGTTGATCGCCGTTTTGATGTTTCTTTTATGAAGCACTTGATGTCGCCCGATACATGCGGTAAACGTGCCCCCTATCTTTCCAACAGCTATCTAGCCTATACTTGTATGACTCGTCTAATAGGCAATGGAAGCTTCCCTTGTCGTTGGATTTGAGTCGATTAGACTCTAACTGAAGTAGTCACACTTAATATTAGTTAATAAATTAAATTAAGGCAGTTATGTACTATGTATGTTTACAATAAGAAGAACAATATAATTGTTATACTTTACAGAAGTATGCATTTTATCAAACATACTATTCATTCCACTATAGATTTTACCCGTTTGAAATCACAGCAAATTCAATATTCTCCATTTTTATATAAAAATCATTTCCTCTATCTTCTCTCTCGTTTCTGACAGAGTTCCGTTGCTTTCAGTTGCTTATTCCAGGTTTTGGTTATCAATTTCATGTCTGAGCCATTGTCAGCATCTTAATATAATCAATATGGCAATGAGTAACCGCATTTCTGCCTTGTCATTGCTAGTTGTGGTTGCGGTTGCGGTTGGTTCCAATGACGTATCGGAGTATTTCGCTTGTGTTTCATTTATTATAGACAGCAACAGCTACGACTTTCTGTTTTTCCTTTGAGTCTTCATCAGTGCAACTTCAACTAATTATAAATGTATTATTATGACAGGTCTCATGTGGCATGCCAAGCAGCCTGCGATGCTCATTTTTGGCGCCATTAACCTTCAATTAACCATGCCTGGCAATCAGTCAAGTCACTGACTTTGTCACCAACTCTCGACGACGACAACGACAACGACAGCGACACACGACTCGCATCTAAAGCAGCGCTCCGACAACATAATGCACGTCGAGGCCTCTGGATGTGACCAAAAATAGACGCCTATTAACTTTGCCAAACCTCTGAATAAACAACAGCCATAGCCACAGCAACAGCAAAAACAATGACAAAGTTGTGTTGCTGTGTCGCCAAGTTTGTGTATAATAGAAACAATAACAAATAAACTACTGCTAAAACGCCTACAATACAGCGCGACACGAGCTCAAACCAACAATTGTTCCCATCTTGCGTGGGTTCACTGTAAATATAGTGAACGACTGTATATATATGAGAGTTACTTTGCTTGACCAGATTGACATGGCATCACATAAATTTTATTCACTATATCAACTATCTATATACAGTAAATCTTGCCTGAAATCTCATATTTATTCTATAATTGTATAAATTATAGATGCATATTAATATCATTCATTCGACTGAGTTCTTTAACAAGGCCTAAAATGTTTTCTTAAAATATGCCTTTAATGGATTATAATTTCGTTCCATGCCAGAGAATACTGCATATAAAAAAACGGGAATTGTTCTTTAAGGGTTTTTACCCCAAAAAATAATAGTAGAGCTAATCGTAATCGTTGTAGAAATCAGTCTAACTGAAGACGTAATAAATTCATGACACTTCCGACCCGAACTACCTTTATGGCTCTTCATGCTAGACAAGCACTATCTCGAAACGACACTTGCAACAAGCGAAGCGCACATAAATGAGAGCATTAAATTTATATTTATGTTATGGTCAGCGAACGTCATAAAGGCAAACTTGAAGTTTTAATTACAAATTACACGAGTTAATTTTTATATATTAATGTCGGTTGGTAATATAAAAAAAGAAGTGCCAGTCCAGCGTGAAGTTCAAAGCCTTGGTGCTTAGGGTGCAGAGCGGAGCCCAAAGACAATCAACCCAGGGCTGACCCCAAGCAAAGTCAAAGAACATCAAAGTGACGCGAGGCGAGTTCAAGCGTTAAGTCATAAAATACGGTAGCCGGAAGGAGAGGGAATGACTCAGAGCGAGAGCGGGTTAAACTCTCGGTGAATGCATTACTATTATCACTATTATTATTACAATCGTTGGGCAAGAAAGTAAAAGACAAATGTTCATCATTCAAGCTGTGTCGACAGTTGCAACCTCATCTCATGACGAGCTGCTGCCGCATTCAAGTCGATGACGTTGTCAGCTGTTGCAGCAGCTAATCGACGCAGCAACAAGTTAAACAACATTGCCACAAAAGTGCATAGCATGGCGACCTGGATAAAAAGTATTTTAGTAACGCGCTAATTACATGCAATTGTTGTTCTTTGGAAGTACAAGTACAACAGCAACAGCAATGACAACAAGGACAACATCAGCAACAACAGCGCAGCAGCAGCAGCAATTTTGAAAGTTTTGCTAACAACTATTCTAAAGCAATGCAGCTGGTCACACTTGACAGTTCCTTAACAAAGAATATTGCAATTAATTACTGCTAAATCGGACTGAGATCGTGAGCTAAATATTTGAGCAAACTACTTTTTAGTTTATTAAAGATTGGATTTACTTGCTAAAGCTTTCAAATGGAAATAACTTGATTTTATTAAGGTCACCCTAAATATCAAATTGAATATATGTATATACTACAATTAATTTCGATAAATTATCCAATAAGCACAAATTGGAAAATTACCCAATGCAATTATTCAATAGTTATCGGTCGATACACATCGGTATGACATGAATAAAGCCATACTAGTGATGACACACGAGCTAGAACTCTCAATTAACAGCGAATCTGTCAAATTTTGCTGAACACCAAAAACATTTACTAAATCTTTTTAAATTTCCTAAGTTACTTATATCTGGAACACTTTAAGTGTAATTAATTTCATTTAGATACTAAGCAACAGATAACCGTGCCAGGTTGTGTTTAAATACGACCACAGCACATGGCATAAACATTCAAGAGTTTTTCTAATGAAAAATTCCATTTTAATTGTTCTTTGGCCAAGCGTACACGCTTATAAAGACAAAAATATGTATTAGAAAAATGATTAAACAACGAACAAAAAGAGTGAATAAAGCAACCGACAAAGACAAAAGGAACACGACAAACGACAAGGCAGACTAATTGTCAACAAAGCAGCGAAGATCAACAGAGATCAGAGCAGAGACTAGAATACTTAGTCCCTGGCAGTCGGACAATTCTCTCCTCAGTGGTTCAAGTGGTTGGTTGTTGGCAACCAGTTTGGGATTTGCTGCTCGGACCCAAACAACAACAACCAACCGGCTTTTAATTAATTGCCTTTTTAGGCAAAACTATTTCTTGTTGTACACATACTCACACACACACGCACGCACGCACATACACACACGTATGCATGCGTAGCTCATTTATGCCTGTTACAACAAACTGTCAGCTACTTGTTAGACTTTTCAAGTTCAACAGAATCCGCAGTGCGTGTGTGGCCCATGTTAATCCAACACATACCATAGCCCTGCCCACCAGCACCTCCTCCACTTCCAGCACCAACTAAGTTGTTATCTGGGCGTCGCGTCATGTAAATTGTCATCAATATTTCAGCATAAATTGCATAGCTGCGTTTGCCTCGTGCATTGTATCTTGTCTCTAGCATCCCCGTTAAATGAGTCAGTTATGAGTCACTGGCAGCTGAGCTGCATGCGCCCTCTATAGACAAAAAACTGCAACTTTGCAACTTGGGCATCTAAATGCTCAATGTGTGGATGAGGAGAGGAGGAGAGGGTGCTCGCATTTGCGATCGCATGAAAAAGCGAAATTTAGGTTATGCGCTAAACATTTTAATTAAGTGGAAAAAGTATTACGCCAATTTCGGTCAGTGCTGGCGCGATGTGGTGTAGAAATCGCAACAGCCAACAAAATGGAAAGCTCCAACAACAAACAAAAGCGAAACTTTGTGTAATTGAAACTGAGCACGAAGTGGAAGTATTATTAAGCATGCAAAGCATAATGAAGTGGAAATATGAAACTTGAGAGAAGGAAAATATGCAAAGACAGAGCCAGACAAACGGGCATACGAAGAACGAACGGATGGACGGCGATGGATGGATGGAAGGGAATGAAGGGAACCTTCAACATGCATTAGGTGTATAACGGTGCTCATATTATAAGAAGCAACATTTTGCCACAATGTGACCTTAATTTACTCAATGAACTGCTGTTGAACTCTAATTATATGATATGATTTGATCGTTTTTTGGATTCAGGGAAATCCATAATAAATGGTTTTAAGTTATTAGCTAATAATCGAATCATTGCCATATATGAGAGCTTTAATTCAATACAATTTAATAATAATATATCGGCTTAATTCCTCAAGTGTTTTATATATATAGTATAAGTGTTAACAATCTTCCCTTTCATATCTCATATTTATATAATATTTGTCACAATATTTTTTTTAGTACCTCGTCAACCACCAACTTTAGTAAAGTATAAGATAATAAAGTAAACAGCACAAAAGCTGCTGAGGCAGCAGCATTATGCGGAAAGCAGAAAGAAGAAAAAGACAGCTGAGAGTTTGTGGTGCAAGAGCAGTAGAGGAAACGGCTGGCAAAAGGGACAGAGAAGACAGACAAAAAGTTCAAGCCGACAATGACACAAGCACATGCGAAAACAATTGAAGCATGCAAAAAAGAAGAAAAAATCAGCAGAAAAAATGTCTTGGAAAGGGGAGCAAAGCAAATGCAAAAGCAAAAGTTTTATGGCAAAAGAACTCGAGCCGAAACCGTGCACACACACGAAAGAAAGGAAATTCATGTGATGGGAAACGGAAATCAAAAGCTGCTACAATGTTTGCTGTTGTTGTTGCAGCATGCTTTGCATATAATTTATGAGCCCAAGGGCATGGGCTAGGGGGCATGCAGTAGGGGCGACTGAGCACCGTAGCAAAAGCCTCTTATGAACGAAGCGAAAAGATTGAATTTGTTTGGGCGGAAAATGAAAATGTAAAGCAACGAACAAGGCACCGGGTAGAGCGCGCCACAAGTAATATGGAAAAGAGGTAAAAATAAATAAATGTGTATCAAGATATGTTTATTTGCAGAGCGTTGGGGCTCCGTGCAGGTGTGAAATGCGATCGGACTGCGACGAGCACAGGCTGGCGGCAGGCAAATGAGGCCACCACACAAACAAACAAACACACACACATACATATAAATAGAAGTAACCCTTTTTATTATGTAGTTGTTGTTGTTTGTGTCCCACGTTTCGGCTGTGGTTTTATTTTTGAATTTTTTTGTTGCTTTCATAATTCTCTATTCACACGACGAAGACGCTAAAAGAGCGACAAAAAAGGCGATACAGGAAATGTAAAACCAGTCAAGTACACAAAATAACCGCAACAAAAGCACGAGAATCTGTCGCCTCTAGTCGCAAATGCTGAAGTGGTTACAGTTATGACCAGACAGGAAGATATAGGAAGGTAGAGTATGTGTGAAAGACAGAGAGAGACAGTCAGGTATAGAGATGCGACTCTTCTCCATTCATGGAACCAGTGAAGATGTTGACCTTTTTTTTTTTTGATAATGGCGGAAACTTTAATCGATATGAAGAAGAAACTTTGTTTTGTTATCGGGACTTGGATGTGCAATCAAATGGCAAAATCGAGGTTATCAGCATCGTACATCGCAATTCCAGCTGCTCTTGATAATCATTCATAAAATATCATTTGCGTTTGTGTTGGTAATATGACATGTATATTTGTGTGCGTGCGTGTGGTAGGCGGCAGCGCCAGAGAAAAGTACACCGAATTCGAATTCCATTCATGAAAAAACCCACACATCGCTCAATATGCACATGTATGTGTGTGTATGCATGTGAGCCTCTGTAAGTGTGTTGGCACATGCGCTGTAGCTGTAGCGTCGTCACTCACACTCACACACAAACACACAAGCGAAATTCATTCACAAAAAGGGGCAACTGCACGCGGCAGCGGGGGCGATGCCGTAACATTCAGCCAGTCAACGGCAACGGTGTCGGCTGGTAGACAAAACAGCAGCGGAACTAGCTTCGTGTTGGCTTTGCCAGCAACAGTAACGACAACAATGTAAAATGTTCGTTTGTTGCTTGCTGCATCAGAAAACACACACGCGAGTGTTGCCAGAGCGAGATGGCATGATACGGCTTTGCCGTGCGCGAAAACAGCACCGCACGCTGCTGCCTCACACTCACACACAATAATGCATTTTCAGCCAACAAAAAAATAGCATTCGTTACTGTATTTTGTCAATGCTAAACAATTAGTTGCATTTCATTGATTTTTTGAATCACTAATTCATTATTCTCTTTGCTGCACATTTTTCTTTTAAAAAGCTGCTATTCATTTTACTGTTTTACGTTTGCTTGGGCGCCTCATAGCGACGCGCTCACATTCCAATACACTTTTCACATCGACAAACTATCATACGCGTGCAAATTGTAGTTACTTTAATGCACATATTGGCCTCGTTTAGTAGTTGTTCTGAAGTTTTCATTGATTTGCACAGATTTACATACCAATTTTCACTTTTAATTGCTCTTCAATTCGGACTTCGCGTGTTTCAGCCATGTTGGATCCATAACTACTGCTGCTGTTGTTGTTCGCGTTGGTGTTTCTGTTGTTGCTTGCCTCGAAACCAGCAACGATGTCGATAGCGTCGTCCTGCTCTTCGCACATATATCGCTTCTTTTTCAACAGCATAATGTTAGTGCTAGTTCACAGGGTTGCATTTAGATAAGAATTGTAAATGGAAATAACTCGATTTCGTTCTACCGCAACCGCAACCGCAACCGACACCGACTACGACCTACGACGTATGCGTTTTGTTTGAGATTTTTTTTTGTTGATTTTTGTATTTCAATGCTTTTAACATCACTTTATTGTTGCTTCACGCACTTTGTGTGTATTAATACTTGCATATATACACATAATTTTTGGGTTTCTATTCAATATAGTAAAAAGCCGACGACAACGAATGGGTGTATAAAATGCAAAGAGCTGAATTATATTTCGATTTCGATTTGTGAAAGAGCGAATTAGTTAAATGCTTACACATCTATACGCGCACCAAACCGCACAACCGCTTCGCAAGCGAGAAATGAAACGATAATGAAGAGCGAACAGCAAACTAACAGAAGAAGCAAGACGAGCAGACAGAGATAGCATGCGTGCTGTTAACTTCAAACACTCTGTTAAGTTATTGAGCCATGTTTTGAAATTTTGATATGCAAACCTCATGCATGGATAGCTGGCGATCCTGAAACTGAAAATTTAGAATTTCTTACAACGTTTCTTTTATTAAACTGTAATGATATATAACTTCTATGACCAGTCAAAAAATAAATTTAAAAAAAAAAAAAAAAATACTGAGCCATGTTAGCAAAAAAAAAAAAATACTGTTTATTAACACTGGATAGTGTTTTAGTTATCGAACAGCTGAGCAAATAGCGCAATATTTTGAATGAAGTATTTTTTTCTAAAAAAAAAAACGGAATGAATAGTTGCAAATTATACGACCATTATCCCATTCTTGATCCTCTCATGTTTTTCTCTCCTAATATTTTTCTGTAAAATGAAAGGCGCAATTAACCAGCGCTAGGAAAATGTAAACTTCTTGTTGCCAACTTAACATTCATGAATGAAATTGGAATGCCTAGCAACAGGGGTTGCGCCGGTAAACGCATACATACATATGCACATGTATAGACGAACATTGAGGCACACATTCAAACAAACCCGGACTGATGCACACATGTTGCTTTAGCGCCAAGCGGAAGCAAAATGAGTTCCGGGAAAGTTAGGGCATTTTTGCTGTGCTGAGTGCGCTACAGGCGGTCAATCATTGTGCGGCTGTACAAATATGTACCTACATATAATTCTATTAATGCTTAGAATTCACATTGTATGAATTACGTGTGAGCATCACCTATATAGTTTTTTTTTTTTTTTTTTTTTTTTTTTTTTTTTTTTAAATTTGTTTATATGTAAATAAATAAATAAAATGTTAATACATAAATAAAAACGTATTATAATAATACACTAAGGTAAAAATTGTATCAATATACAAACAATATACAAACCTGAAGATATTATTGGTATATATATCAATACGATATAGAAGTTCTAATGATCTATAATAATCTTATCTATATTTTTAAAATAAATAATATATTCAAGTTCCTTACGTTTTCACATGTAGGGTATTTTTATTTTAGGTGGGTGTTTCGGTTCAGAGGCCAAGAAACCGGTAATCTACGTTTACGACACAAAACAACCGGCTGAAATAAAAATTTACTCGCCTTCATTCATTGTTTGTTTTGTCCCATGCATTTGCTGTAGTTGCTGCGGCTGCTGCTCTCTGAACCGCACACGCATCACAGAGCAACAGCAGCAGCAACAACAACTGTGTCTTATCAACTACCGCACACATTCACATTAGGCGTTGCCGGCGCCGCCAATAAGTGGAAGTGCACAAGTGGTTGCTGCATCGGCATTTGCCTGCGATGTTTTTGTTGTTCTCGTTTCCGTATGTGTACATACCCCATACTCTATAGCCTATGCATGGCATGCTCGTCTTGCATAGATTATAATATGGACGTAATGTATATAAGTAAACTTATATAAAAATTCTAGTAATAGCATATAAATAAATATGTATTTCCATGAATAATTTACACACATTTGAAATGATTTACTTTGCATATATCTAGGGCATTCATTTAATTAGGGTATTTAATAGTGTACCCGTGCAGTTGCTAACTGAAGTTCGTGCGGACGAATGTACATTTGCATTTTCATCATTTCGCTTAACGAAACGTAACCAACGTGGGAAGTTGGACCGGACCGTCTGCTCGTCAAGTGCTTCGGCGCCCAGCTGTCCGTCCAGTTGCTTTCGCCTTCCTTTTGCCCGCTGTTCGCTCCAAAATGCATTCGTCTGCATCTGTGATAAAAATAGAGTTTTCTGTTGGATTTTCTTGTTATTGTAGCCGCATTTATTTCGATGAGTGTTGGCGTCATTTTCGGTTTTCTTATTATACCCATTGTATGTGCTAAAGAGGGGCATGATGATTTGATATGTAGCTATATATATCTATTGTTATCGATAGCCCGATCTCAATAAGTATCGATCAGCATTTCAAGTAACTAGAAAAAGAGAAGTACAGTCATTTCTTTAAGTAAATATGCGAATCTATGTAAATATGGAACGTTTGAAACCTTTCTTTTACAACATATGGTATCCCTTAGTCAAGCACTCACTATTTCCACTTCGTCTAACTGGTTTCATCTCTCATTCATTTATTAGGTATATATTTGATCTTTTCGATATATGGTTGAGACTGTTCGTTTGGTCATTTTCTTTGACTTCCGTTGTTTTGTTCAAAACTCCATTTCCCCGATATTTGATTTGTTTTATTTATCACATTTATTTCTGTAACCTTTATTTAATTACACTGCGGTGCATACATCAATTTTCAAATTTAGGTACATACATACATACATATATATTCATATGTGGGCTTTTATTATTTTTACATTAGGTTTTTCAGATTTCTGTGTGTGGTTTTTTGATCGCTTATCTACAAATTTATTGGCGTTTTACACATAAAATCACTAAATTATGGATTTTTTTTAAACATTTAATTTTAGTTTTGTATATTTAAGTGCTTTATTTATATAGAGATTGGCCAAGTGAAATCGTGGGGTATATTATTTGTACAGTAATTGAAAAATTTGATCATTATTTTACTTCTGATTGTTAAAAGTGATTTTCTTTTAACTATTCTAATTAAATTACGCTAAATGAAAGTTTACTTTATAATTATAATTTTTAAAGATCAATTTTTCTGGTAGATGTTTAAGAAAAGATCGTTGATTCCTTATAGGAGAAAATGTACATAGTAGAACAAACAAAAATGGTATCTCATTATGTGTATACAGTTTAATATACATTTATATATACGACTTAGAATTGTGCTGAGATAATGTTATACAATTATACATATATTACAAATATAGATTGGCTAACAACTTTGATCTCTACGGACTTAGCTCTGTATGGTAATTAAATAGTTGTTATATCTATTAGGACACCAGTTCCGGTAGCTAGGACTCGACTAAGAACTCGAATACTGGAATTGAATCTACAGTAGTGTTTGGCAATTGATGATCTTTAAACCCAATTGGTGCGCATGCTAGGCTATAAAGCATCATTGTGGCTTTTCGAGATTGTTGTTTCGATCTGATCGATCCGCCGGAATGAGGGCATATACGTGGAACTGGCCTGCGTGACTATTGAATTGTTCGAAGAGCTCTGCGAGAAGAAAAAGTGAGAGAGATATAGATGCAGTTGGCATGATCAAATAGATATACCTTTTTCTGTCGATAGGATCGTCCTCGCACTCGGGTTGTATTACGTCGCACTGGGTTAACAGTAGTCGACTTTTGCGACAGACGCACCGAACTGAAGGTGCTGCCTCGATGACCCCGACGTATTTGCGGAGAGGGCGTGCCGGTAGCTAGAAGGAGTTAGTTAATCAAGATTAAAGAGAATTCCGAGCTCGTTTTGTCTTAATTTATATACGATATTATATATTTTGTATAAGAAGAGACTTTCGCTCTCTCTCTCTCTCTCTCTCTCTCTCTCTCTCTCTATCTCTCAGTCCGCATGGTACTCACGTGTGCCGGGTATAGCGGTGCTGCGTTTGGTGGCCTGCATCATGCCAAAGACAACCGCACTGAAGGAGCCGTGATGCGAGGTCTGTCGCTGCAGATTGGGCGTCTGGGCGAGAGGGATGCCCGCCGGCATACGCGCAGGGGAGATCAGTTGGCTGTCGGAGATGCCCTTTGGATGCACGTAGTAGGTGGTCATCATGCCCTTGCCCTTTACGTTAATCTCACCGCGTTTCTGCAGAGCAACGTGGATTTAGAATCATTCGCCCTCTCTTTTTGCGCAAGAGTTCAGTATTTACCACACACGTATAGCCGCGCGAGCAGAGAAACTCTGCCGTATTGGCTGGCACCTGGACGCGCCAGTTCTCGCCCGTGGAGTCCATGCGTGAGGCCACGTTCACCGTGTTGCCCCAGATGTCGTAGACGGGCTTGCGTGCTCCAATCACGCCACTGACCAGAGGTCCGCTGCAGATGCCAACACGCAGCTGGAAATTGTTGAACGCGTCGCCGTTGATCTCCTCCAGCTTCTTCTTCATGGCGAACGCAAACTCCACCAGGTCACAGACGCTGTCCTCGGGAGTCTCTCCGCGGAGACGCAGGTGTTCGTGATTGAGTCCAGCTGCAGCCATATAGGTGGCGCCCACTGTTTTAATTTTCTCGATGGATGCAAAACGTGGCTCCTCCAGCAATTCATCAAAGTCACCTGGGTGGGTGAGCCGGACATCATTAGCCATTTGGACATTTGGATTTAATCAATCAACTTACAGATAATCTCATTTAGAATGCGTATACACGCCTTGCCATTGTCGATGTCCTCCGAGTAGAAGTCCTGGAAGTTGGGTATGGAGGCAAACATAACGCCGCACAGATTATGCATCTTGGAATAGAGCTCGTCCGTGTGCTCGTCGGACAGGTAGTACTCGGCCACGTGGTCCGGCAGAACGTTCTGCGACAGCATTTAAATCAAGCATTTAATTAATGAGTAATCATGGGGAGTGTGCGAAGAAGGCAGTGGCGGGGGAGGGGGGAGGGGGGACTGAGCAACTGTTACCTTAATTAATGTGTCATTAAGAGCACGATTCGATTTCATGTTGCTCAGCTCTCGTTCCGCTTGCTCCTTCCAAATAAAGTCCAGCCGGGAGGTAACCTGCAAATGGACAATGAAATATGGAATGGAAATGTATACAAAGAATCGATTTATCCATAGACACTAATGCTCTTAGTGCAAGACAGATTCGCCCTTGTTTTTTTGTATATCCCTTATAATCATTGAAAATGGAAAATTAGGGTAAGATGTATGCCAAAGGAAGCATGGCAGACCACGTAAGTATATATATTCTTGACCAAGACGGCAATTTCCAGCAATTTAGCAATGTCTATCCGTCCGTATGTTTGAATCGAGTTGATCTCAACGCCTTCAAGTACTACAGGTTTGAAAGTTCTGTTGTGGATCCTAATTTTGATTTTTAATATACTTTCAATTCTGGATTTTGGATCGAAGCTCTACAAATGTTACACTCGTATTAGATATAGCAAATATTTAAATGAGCTTGCATTTATTTTGAATTAGAAAATGTTCAATAGAGTATGCAGATCATATCTTAAAAGTTGAATTGAAAAACTTACTTATCGGATCAAAATGTATAGAAGTTATCAAAAGTTATAAAAGAAAATGATTGACCTATATCTTCAAACCATTCCAATAGAACTTTGGATTGGTCAAAAATGAGTAGGCAAAAATGCTATGTCTTAAATCTTTATAAGTATTCCTACCTTATATAAAAACTATAATTTAAATATTAATAAGCACGTAAATGTGTGTATCTAAAGGTCCATATCATGTTACCTATCTATTGTATTATATATTGGACATACCTCGACGAGTCTGGCATGATAGCAGACCATGATGAGAAAGGTGATGAGCAAGATTAGCATTTGCACGCCCAGGGGCATGCCGTACTGCCGCAGTTTGGCCAGGCTGAAGCTCTCCTCGGTGCTGAACCTGATGAAGATCAGGGTGGTGTAGAAGGCGACCATGCCCAGGGCCATGATTGCCTTGATCAAGTAGTAGAGCTTGAGGGCGGTGGCCAGCGAGACGAGGCAGAGCACCCAGGTGAAGACAATATACTCGCGGTGCACACAGCGGAAGGTGTCATCCGGTGGAATGCTAATCGGATTGCGACTGTTCCTGACTAAGGTGTACGGTCGATGCGACAGCTCGAAGGACTCCAGCGGTGAGGTCAGATTGGCAATGGACTCTATGGACAAGCCACCGATAGCCGGCGTGCGTATTGTGATGTTCTGCTGAATCGTATGCTTGATGGAGAGCGTCGCCTCCCTGTCCCAGGAGTCGTTAGAGAGCTTCATGTCAGTCGTCGTGCCGTTGTAGCTGGAGGATGGGCAGAGCACCAGGCCGATGGCGCTCAGCAAGCACATGGACACGATGACGCCGCAGATGAAGAGTGTGCGACGTCGACGCTGATGAACCAATTTGGCCGAGTTGATTTTCAGGCAGCTGGGCAGGCCTGCAAGTCGATCGAGTTGATTGACAAACAAGGGCAGCAGTTAGTCAGCAATCGACTTACCTGGAAACTCCTCGGCCATCACCAGGACACAGCAGAAGGTGAGCACCACAGTGCCAGCCGCCAGGCAAATGATGACTGTGGTGCAGCGCGGTATAATTATGACCTGGCACAGCACCATAAATATCCAAATGACAAACACACACAGCATGTTGGAGCTGATGGTAGAAATCAATTAGCAACAGTTCATTAATTAACGCCCAGACAGACAGAGACAGAGACAAAGACAGAAAGTGCAGGGAAAGAGAGAAAAAGAGAATTATTGGTTGCTGAAGTTGACCTTTCACATTGAATTCGCTCCATACGCACCGAAACATATCCTCGCGCAGCTGACAGAACTTCTGCTCCTGGCTTTTGTCGATGAACTTCAGGGTCCAGGCATTCAGATACTCCCGCCGTATTTCCTTATTCGAATTGATTTGAATATTCTGCTCGATGAACTCGTCGATCTGTGGAATGTTCGATTAATAGGAGAGCTGTGAGCATATATTATATGATACATACCTCCTCATCCATGGGGGTTACCGAAACGCGATGATCCAGCTTGGGATCTACCAATATGGAGTCTGTGCGATTCAATGTCTCCTCGGGACTGGTCAACTGAAAATGTTAATTGAGATGAAATATTATTTATTATTTCTGTTATAATATATTATTATATTACTACGATTACTACTACGATTGTTCATTAACAAATTAATAGTAGCTATAGCTCGTAAGCAGTAACTAGATCGTACTACTCTAACTCAGCTAGTATGATCTGGAAACTCATACGTAAATCTAAGCTTTCTCTATTCGGCAAATTTATACTATCTAAATTGGTTGTACCTAATTAATGAATGCATCATTGAGAGAATTCCATCGCCAGGCATAAATAGACTTCAACATGTCATAATATCAAAAATATCATTCAAAATATTTCTATGAAAGGAATTATTAGAAAGTGTTTGGCAACCTATAAATCGGAAGTTTTCATTGAGAATGTACATATAAATCGGTAAAATGTAATATTGAGTATTTCTTGAACAGAGAACTCAAGGTTCAACTAAAGATATTCATTAATATAATTATATTTTTAATTAAAAAATATTAGCCAGCTTTTAGCAGGTCTCAGTTTATGAGCTCTTATTTAGTTTATTGTTTATGTAAAGTTCTGTTATTAAGATTTAAGAGTTTTAAAGAACTTGAAATAATAAAAGATTTATTTTCTACAAAAGCTAATAAAATAGTTCGCCTTTAAAATTTCGAAATTTTCTGGACCCGATATAGATATACCATCTAAGCCTAGCTGAATCTCTGGTCTACTATAGTCTATATTAATTTCTTCATATAGATTATATGTAGGTATCATAAGATAATATCTCATCTCTTCAGCTTACTTACATTTCGAAATGGTATTTCCGGAATCCACTCGGTCGTGCTCTCGTCCTCAATGACCAGGCCCTTGGCGCTGATTGAGTCCGCTAGATTCTGAATGCTGGCGCCGTTGCGCGGCCTCAGCTGCTGCTCCAGCGTGTTGGACATCATGGCCGTGGGCGAGGAGACGGTGGACAGGCCGGCAGGAGCTCCGGCGCCATTGGCATTCGCATTGCCGGCGTTTCCGGTGGCCATGCCGTTGCGCAGACGGCGGCTGTCCAGGGCCACGCCCTCGACTACGTTGGGCAGCGAGTTGAGCGAGATGTTCTTCTTCTGCTGCTGCTGCAGCAGCTGGGACGGCTGCACGGCCAGGGCGACGTCCAAGCTGCGTCCGTCGATGCTGCTGCCGTCGCCCATGGCCCCGGCTGTGGTGCTGCCGATGCTGCAGTCGTTGCCGCTGCCGCTGGCCGAGATGGACTTGGGCAGCGGCGCAGTTCCTGGACTGGGAACAGCGGGAGCGGCAATGCTGCTGCTCTGATGCACGCTGCTGCGGGTGCCAAAGCGTCGCTTGGGTCTGTGCGGAGAAGGCAGAAGCCAGAGTGTTTGGAGTGCCAGATAAAGGGGATGGCCATGGAGCACTTACCTCAATGGTTCCGTGCGCTTGATTAGATAGGTGGTCACGTTCAGCTTATTGAGATGATTATCTCGACTGCCGCCGTTGCCCGGCTCCACCTCGTAGGCGTCGTTGAGGCAGTTGAGAGTCGCCTCCGAGATGTGAACGCGCCTGGAAAGGTGGTGAGGCTCGGTTAGTTGGCGAAAATTAAATTCAAATATTTGTCTACGTTTTCTGCGATTGTGCGTAAAGTTTGCCGCCCCGCCCCGCCCCGCCCATCAGCCGCCTTTGTGTGCCTTTCATAATTGGGACGCCCTTGTGGTCGATGCTGCTGCTGCTGCCTTGCCCTATGTTTATATTTCTGTTTCTCTAGTTCTCTGGTTGCGGCTGTGTTGCTGGCTCTGGGCTTTGTTTTTGCCTAGGCCACAATTAAATCAAAACATTTTGCAGTAAATGGAACCTTTTGCTTTTCATCTTGTTCGGTTTGTGGCTGCTCTCTGATTTGTTTTGTCCTCTCCTGTTGTTGCTTTTCTCTGTCTCTGTCTCTGCTTTGCCTTTGTGGCTGGTTTCTTGTGTCTGAGCACGCTGAGCTAGCAAAAATTACGGCAGCAATTGTTGGTTGTTGGTTGCTGCCAGCTTTGGACATACCTAATTGGCCAATTAAAAATGTGGCCAACTGCGAATTAAGCCAAGGCAGCACTGAGACAGTCAAGCACAAGCACAAGCGCAAGCACAGCCAAAGTTATTTGGCAGCTCGTTTCGGCTTGCAGCAATTCGAGATTTTTGCATTCCGGAATTTTTGCCAATCATCTTGAGCTGCAATCCGATCGAAATATAATTACTAGCCAAGTCTTTTGCATAGTTGAAAGCGAAGTTGTTTGCCAAATTTAATAAAAAAAATTCTGCAGAACTTTCAGCAATCTTACTTGTGTGCCAAAATATAGCATACTTTTTGGGGCAGGTATGGGCGACAGCTAAAATTGAATGCTGATCAAGCAGCCTCTCGATTCGGTAATAAACTTAGAAAAGTGCAATAATTCATGTAGTGGATTAATTAATTTCGTAATTAACTAATAATAATAAAAATATATAATAATTATAGAGAATATATATTTTTGTAGACATGCCAAAAATGTGCGATTTATGCGATTCGTTAAATGTTTTTCAAAATTTAGTAGAACGATTCGATTTATGATTAATTAAGAATTAATAGTTTTAGTGAATATACATTATTATAGATCCGTCATAGATTTGCTTAACTCGATTCTTTATGTAACAGGTGAATGAAGATTGAATTTGACTATTTAAAAAACGATAGATTATAGGGACGTATGGGAAATTCCCATGCTCTATGCTTCAATTGCACGCCATGGAAAATCTTGAAAAAAATTTTAAAATAAAATACATCACTCTTCCGACTGATAAATTTCTTGCTGTAGCTCGCCCAATAGGACTGCTATAAGTTAAGTTCTATATTAACCACGATTGAGACTTCTTACTTATCTACCGCCTCGACTTTCAGTTACTTCGTATTGCCAAAATACTTGTAACCGTACGTCTATCAACACAAATAGAAACGCGTCTTCCTTGCGTTGTTCATTTCATTTCCTCACTTGTTATTTGTTTTGGAAATTCCCTATTAGTATAAGTCATGCACTATTAACAATTTCAATTGACTTAACTTCATTTCCTGTCAAAAGCTTGATCATTTTATTAGTATATATATATATATATATATATATATATATAGAGATATAATATTTATTAATATTATAAAATACAGGAAATTTTTAATCAAAATCATAAATAATAAAGGCATTATTAATTTTTAAATCCGTTGCTTGATTAATCTAATAAGAAATAATTATAATAAATTTATTAAGAAAAGTGGAAATTAAACTCAGTGATAAATTCATCTTCACTATTACGGATAAAAAAAAAATCAATTATAATTCAAATTATGATTGACAAGAAAGTTGACTGAGGTCATCAAGAAGATATCATTCCTGATATGTCGAATAGGACATATTATTATTTTTATTTCTCAATTTATTTACTTGTTCATTTATCTATATTTGCTATAGTTTTTTATACTTCTACACCTATCTGATGCTACTAGTATAGAAAATATATTTTAAATCAATGTTATACTTAAACTATAATTTTTGAGGATGTCTGATTGATAATAAATACGCTTGAATACGCCTAGGTTTACTTGGATGTGCTGCGGTTTGCTTTTGCTACTGCACCTTGTTTGGCGCACATAATGTTGTTGACAAGCGAGCTAATTAGTGAGCCATGGAATTGGTCTCGGTGTAACTAATTCGTGACTGGACTTACCCGGGAATGCCGCCAGATTCCATGTGATTTGCAATGATAACGTCATTTGACCAGACATCGAAATGCCATTTCTTGTTGCCCAGCACGCCGCACATCACGGATCCGCTGTGGATGCCGATGCGCATGTTGAGGTCGACCTGCAAAATTAACGAACGCAAAATACGCAAATTATGCAAAGCACGAACTTAACTGCAACTGCAACTGCAACCCGCAACGGCAGCAGTAATTGCAACTGCAACTGCCGCATGCTTTTTTTGGGTCGCTGCAGTTGTCAGAATGTCTGTTGGACTGACTGTCATTCGGACGCTGCGTCGGCCAATTGTCGTTATTCCACGGTAAGTTTTGCATTCATTAAATGCGCTTAAAGGCCCACAGGTCGAAGAGAAGCTGAGCTTTTGCTCGAATCTGCATCTATTCTATTTTTTGTTGCAGTTGTGTCAACTTTTTTCTTGCTATTGTTTCTTTTACCCTGTAACGCTGGCAGCTGGATGAAGGGGGATTGCTACATTTGAATTAAAAAACTTCAACGGCTACAATATCGACTAAATTTTATTTACATCGAAACCAGTTTTTAAAATATAAGCTCTAAAATACCAAATATGATTACTGTCTTCTTTTTATTTTACAGGGTATCTACATTTTCAACGAACCAAACACAAGCATATGTTATTGCTACTGCTGCTGTTGCTTTCGTTGTCATTGGCCGTTTTCGGCTGCCTTTTGCTCTGCTGAGATTTGCATACAAATGAATTGTCAACACGTCCAGCAACGTCCAGCGACCAGGCAGTACAGGGACAGGCCACATAAAGCGGCGCTGCGGCCATAGCAAAAACAATGTGCAAAATTTGTAAAAAAAACACACCAAAATGGCTGACGGCTGAAAAATCTGTGGCATTAAATTCCAAAAAATTATGCCACTCCGCAAACGTTTAAAAGTTTTCTGCAGTTCAACTGTTGGACTGTCACTAACAGCGTGCTGTTAACTTTATTAGTTTTGAAATGCTGACAGCATGGGCGCTGTTCAGTTAGTCAGTCAGCCAACGCTAAACGCTTTTCCAATACATTGCAGTCAACTCTTCTCAACAGTGCTATGTAGAATGTTAATATAATTTTAGTTATGTTAGCAGTGCTATTAAAGTATTACACCACTTAACAGCGCTCTGCAATAACCACATTCTGTTAGTTGTCTGGATTTACTTTCTACCGCTCTGGTAAATCTATTCAATGTTTACCCACTGTTAAGAGACACACACTCAATCGTGATGTTTAACTGTCGCTATCAGCTAGCTCTAATGCACTAAGAGCATTCTGTTAGCTTACTCTGATTTCAAAAAGCGCCTAAAACTATGCAACAGTATGTAAATTTACATTGCAATCTTATGCATACGCCCGTTTAAAAGGTTTACATGCTAACTAACAAATAAAAATCGGTTGTCTGCCTTCACGCATGAAAAAGCATTCATCAACTACAACCGATAAACAAAGGGGAGATTTCCTGTCACTTACGTGCGTATGCAGCCTCACATCCTTGATGGCTTTTATCATGTGCAGCCCAGTTTCGACGCTGCACACCGCATGATCCGGTCGCGTCTTCCAGTTGTCGCTTTCGAATTGCGAAACACAGTAGTAGCAATCGCCGAGCAGCTTAACGCGCAGGCAATGATTATCCTGGGTGGGGCAGCAAACAATGTGAAAGAGGTCATGCACAGGAGAAGGCAACTTACCTCCGCAATGCGATCGAACCGAGCGAAAAGATCATTTAGAATCTTTACCAGTTGCTGGGCCGATGTCTTACTCGCCAGCTCGGTAAAGCCCTTTTGATTTGTGATTTAAATTTTAATTACAGCAATTCATTCGGAACACACCTCGCTTACCTTTATATCTGCAAACAGTATGCTCACATTGTCCATGGGGTAAACGTACAGCTTGTTGAACTGCGTCTCCACAGTGGGGTCCGTGCCCTTGTACATCTCGCTGCGTATTTGATTATTCACAATGTTGGGCAAAACTGAAAACCGAATGGTTACAAAAATTACAAATTCAACTCAAGTATTGTAGTGTATATAGAAATCGGTATTTAAGTAACTACGTTGGCCTGCAGTCGTTCAGCAACCGAAACTAACTGAGCAGAGCTCAAATCTGTGAATTCTGCTTAACTTTGCTATGTTTACCTGCATACCTGCAGGGCTACCTGTGACTGAGTTTTCAGGAATTGAAACTCTCTACCGAGTGTAGATAATGCAGATAACTATTAAGTACACTTTGAGTAGACTGATAGAGATATAAATATATACATATTTATATTGATTTGTATATGTCGAAATAAATTTATAATAGTTTATAGATCTATCGTAAAAATATATTAATTAAATTACTTCTTTTTTAATTATAAATTTGGAATATTGATTTAATAATTTTTATTTATCATTATTGTTTTAACAATATTTATAAAAATTAAGTAATATGAAATATTAAATATTTGGCTGAATTTTGAACGCTTATTTATGAGTTTTATCCCATATATTTAAAAACTAAAAAGGAATTTTCTGATTGATTTTACAGTGAAAAAATATATTATATATTTTATTTTATGAATATTTTATTGTATTTAAAAAATATTTTAATTTTATTTATTTACTTTAGCTTCATTTAATTTTTCCGATAATATTTTATTATTTTTTAATAATTAAAAAGATAATTTTAATTTATAATTGTATTTATTGTTTAAATTTGACCATGATTATTATTTTTATTATATTTCAAATTAATAATATTCTTTTAAAAGCTTGTCCCGTACTTGAATCAATTATTCAAAATATTACAAAAATCATTTTAATTGAATTTAATATTGTTTTTATATTTTAATTTAACTTATGGTTCGTTTCAATAAATTTTAATATTTAAAAATCAAAATTATTACTTAATATTTATATTTAAAATGCGTTATTATATTTCAAATTAATAAAATTCTTTTAAAAACTTGTCACTTACTTGAATCAAGAAGTTTTTGAGTGCGCTGCAATTCCTTTTCGGACTCTTTCTTGTGCTCCATGGCCTTGTGAGTCTCGATGAAGGCCAGTCGCTGGCCCCGATCCGTCAGGTATTTGGTATACATGCCAGCCACGTTAATCGCCGTGTATAGAATGAAATTGGCAATGATTTGGAATAGCACGCAGTTCGTGTCCAGTGGCGTCTGTGAACATTTATATTAATATGTGCGTATATACACGCATTTATATAGCGCGCAAAAACAATAAGGTCTAGTAGGTGATTCGTACCGTCTTGTCCTGCAATTTGTTGATGGTAATTACGGCCAGGTGGCAGCTGGCTGTGATTGTGCCACCCACGACGCACCATTTGAGCGGCAGCGGCAGCATGGCATAGGGCACAAAGATGACGAACAGAATGTACCAGACCAGGTACTCCCGATTCTCGAAGCCGACGCCTTCGCTGATGAATCCTGTCGCAGAGGCAGTAAAACATTTATGACGGCCAAAGGATTAGCAAATTTAATGGCCTGCGCATATGACGCATGATTTATGCCTTATACGAGTCATTTTCCCCTCTCCCTTTCACTCCTCCCTCTACCCACACACTCACCTTGTATATTGAAGAGCACCCACGTGCAGACCGCCGCCCAGTGCAAATAATTGTTGGCAAAGCAGCGCCAGTACCCGAGGAAGCAAATGGCCAGATTGGCAATCCCACAGCAAACTGACCAAGTAATCGACGTGGCTGTGCTCGCATAGCTCGAGCTCTGCACGGAGGTCACACTCGGATTAAATACTACTTGACCTCTGTTATTTCTAGATCCTTGCTCCACTTACCGTGTCTAAGCGATCCTCCCTCGGCTGCAGCATCCAGATGAGCGCCATCACGATCTTCAGCACAAAGTCCACCACGTTCACAATGATGAGCGACTTCTGCCTCTGCCTGTGTGTGTAGGTCAGGTAGCTTCTCTCCAGCGAGCTCTGCTTGAAGGAGTTGGTCAGCGAGGGACAGAGTATACCCTTGACCACATTGCCGCTCTTAAAGCCGAATAGGTTTCATTATTCAGCGGGCGTTGAGGACCCGCCATGCTGGCAATCGATTGGCCCGATTCCAGTTCATAGTCTATAAAAATTAAACATAGTTGGGATGTCAATAAAAATCCAAATATCATGGGAAATATGTGACCTCTTTAAAAGTAAAGTATGATTATCTAACTGCATCCATTCTAGCTCGACTTGAAGACCTACAGTTGGTCAGTAAAAATCAGTGATGGCGTGATCCTTTATGATTTCAATGTCTATTTCCTACAGGTATAGTTTAATGGGTTCGATTGATTCCAGGTGTAACTTACATTCAGTATTATAATTATTGAATATATATGGGATTAAAGGATTATATATTATATTCTTGGTATTTACTGGCTGGATAAAGACAAGACAATTAAAGTTTGCTGGGTGACTGTCAAACTTCTGACAGTATTTAATTCTTCTTAAAGAAATTCTGCTCAATCTATCGATGACGCTATCGATAGTACCGATGAAACATAACTGTTTCAAAAGTGTGATAGATCTGATTTCATAATGATATACATATGTATGTATAAACTTAGCGAAGGGCTGAGCCAAAATGAACGGAACTTCTAATGTGGTGGAAGGCAATATTAGAGAACCTTTTACGCACTTGCAATATTTATTTTACTCAAGTATTTTTTTAAACATTCCTTATATGTATTTCCTCTACGTATTCCGTCCATTACGTTTTTTCAATAAATATTTCCTTTACGTATTCCTTCTACGTAATTGCTGTACTTAGTTCCTCCAAGTCTTAGTTGAACGATCACACAATTCATTGCACTTTATTGCACTGCACGACTGACCCCCACTATGCTTGGGCAACTGAAGAAATGCTGCAGCTGCTGCCCTTTATATAGGGCGACTTTCACTCGAAGCCAATGTCGCGCTCAACTGTTGAGTCCGTCGCCAGGTAGTCGAGCTTTAAGCGACCGATGGGAACAGTCTCTGCTGCTGAAAGAGTTCTGCTTTGTTTTACTCAAATATAAATGCCTAAAGAATGCTGCTGAATACATATAAACAACTTAAATGATCTTCTATTGCAATAGCGAGACTTATTGAGAGATAGACTGGGAGCAAGGCAGAGAGACTGTTATACAGACAATCATATATCCGGTTATAACACTCGGAAGTTTTAACCGTATAAGTTTGCTCATATTATTTTGTTTGGGGACCACAATTTTGTTTCGTCGCAATAACCCCATTAGGTTGGTCAAGAATATACAGTTGTATCCGGTTATAACACTCGGAAGTTTTAACCGTATAAGTTTGCTCATATTATTTTGTTTGGGGACCACAATTTTGTTTCGTCGCAATAACCGTAAGCGGAGTCGTTATAACTGGATTCTACAGTATATGCTTGCCAAGGCTAAAGGTATTTATGATATTTATAATTATTCTTCTCTTCTATAGTTCTCTTAAGGACTAGAACTTCAGCATAGTTTGCCTCAATGTCTGGCTATTCCATTCCATACCCACTTTCAATGGAGAATGACTACGCAACTTTCACAAAGACTAGATCTAGCCTGAAATAGGCTATTTATTTTAGACTTATAAAGAGTATAAAATAACTTGAAATGCATGAAATTATCCCAACGAACTAATAGAGCATCTTAGAGCACAGAGCTATGATTGCATTCAGCAGTGAGAGGAGGAGCCGGTTCCGTATCAATGTGCTGCCATTCCGTTTTGTAATTGCTATGATCCAGTTCAAGTGATACCACACGTTCGTATAGACCGATGGGATTCGCTTGTGACCGCAGCCGAGACTATAAATAACGATGCCGTAAATCGTGGTATTGTCCATGAGTGGACCGCCTGTATCGCCCGGGCAGGGATGCTGATCGAGTGTGGCATTCATTTGGCCAGCACACAGCATTTCGGGCTCGTAGTTTTCCAGCAGCGAGCTACAAGTCTTTTGCGTCTGCAACTTAACATCTATGTACAAGATTTTCGCTGGCAAAAAGCCGCCCTGCAAGCAGTGGGATATGGCGTGAGATCAACCAACAACAAACACAATAAGAGACCTAGTAGACTAACGGCATACATGCGACCCCAGCCTAGGACTCTGTACAGCTGTCCAGGGATTGGCGGACTTGTGGGCAACTCGAGTATTCCGATGTGTGGATTCTTTGAGGGCAGGGAAAAGCCCAGCTTCACAAGCGCAATGTTGAAAGTGTGGTAGAGGGTATAGTTGACCGGTACAAAGATCTTTCTTATCGGAATATTGATGGTCTTGCCTCTGAGAACCCTCAGACGGTCCGGGGCTCCTGCCACGATCTGCAGCACTCGATTGCTATGGGGTATCTTGCGTTCGCTGTTGCAACACAAACTTTCTGTAGGCTCTGATCGTTAGTCAATATAGTCAGCATATTTACGTACTCCATGACGCAGCTTGCAGCAGTCAGTACAAACACTGGCGATATTATCGACCCGCCGCAGTAGTGATTGTCGCCAAAGTGTTTTACCGGCGTGCGCGACCTGAAGGACACCACGTACTTGGTGAGTTTCGTGTATGTTTCAGTATTAAATTCTGGTGAGGAGAGACGCTTTACTCGTCGCACATTCGCCTGAAGGGAGGTGCAGGAGCCAGAAGCTAATAGCCATAGTACGAGTAGCTTCAGCACTGGGGGAAACCACATTTTCCTTCATTCTATATTGTCGACTGATTGTCACAACTGACGTTGATTGAAAGGGCATATATTTTCGAAAACTATTTGTAACAGCTCATTTGCTTTAGCTTTGTCGTCGTAGACTCTAATTGCATTTAAATTATTCTTAAAATTATGGCTTATCGGATTCCGACTGCGCAGTTCGTTCTATTGAGCCGCTGCTGTATCTTATTCTAATTTTGCTATATTAAATTACGACTCAAATGAAGCTCTGCCTAATAAACCGAATGCAAACCGCATTAGCTGCCTTCAAACTTTTCTTAGTCTTCAATTAATATATAAAATGAAATGAAATGAAATATTAAATACTATTTAATTGTAATTGTAAGTCGTGTCTAATACAGTTAATATATGTATTAATATGTGTTCAACTTGAATTTATATTTTTTGCAATCTTAAATGCAAACGAGTAGTTCAACAAACGATAATATGAATATAGCTAGATTGACTGTTTTCCCTACTGAATAAATAGTATAGACTTTGAAACGAAACAATTTATTAACAGTGAACAGAACTTAGCCTGTTTATTGAGCCAAGGTCAGAGTCAACTAACTCGTTGAGGTCTGCTCTGAATTATTTTTGGCTTAGGAAACTCTTGACTAAAGCAGCGGATCAAGATGCAACTTTAATATATATTTCTATAATTAAATACCCAATTATCCTCTGTTAGATATACATATCGTATTCGATATGCATCGAATGGAGGCTGAACTCGATTCGAATTAAGTTCTTCCATTTGCATTTGACTAAATTTAGTCTTGAAAAACTTTACCTAGCAATATCTATGTGAAAGTTCTTCACTTGCCTCTGCTTATTACCCAGCCTCGTAACAGGCAATGCAAGTGTTGCACACGATTCTTCTTCCCCGTCAATTGTGGCCTTATGGAGAGATATTTTGTCATTGTGCTTACCGAAATTACTGTTGCCGAATATGCTGCAGCTCTCGGTGCGTCGCTTGGGTCCATAGCCAGATTTGTCCTCGACGATGCGCACGGACTGCACTCGCCGCGGCGTTTGCTTGGCCATGGCCCCGGCGACAGGTCGGTCAACGTTTATGGCGGCGCCGCTGCCGACGCCGACGCCGACGTTGCTGCCGACTGCGAGCATTGCCTGCTGTTTCTTGCGCAAATTGGATAAAATCGAGGCTGCGGAGGCCTGCAGCGAGTGGGGCAGATCGCCGCTGTCGTCCATCTGTGCCCCGTCGCCGGGTAGGCGTGGTATTTTGGACATGTCCAGAGTGGTTGGCGTACACGTTCCGCTGCCGGCCGCTTCCTGCTGTTTTTTTTGTTTCAGTCTAGCTTTTAATTAGCTCTAAGTGCCTCCGCACAATACGCTTACCTCTGCTACTGCTGTTGCTGCTGTTGTTGTTGTTGTTGTTGCTGTTGCTGCTGCGGTGGTTGTGGCTGTGGCTGACATTGTTGTGGCTGTAGCTGCCATTGTTGCGGCTGTAATCTGCTCATCATTTGTGGTCTGCGCTGCGGGATTGCTCAAGCCCTGGCCACAGTCAACATCGTCGTAGTCGTTCACGTCATCCTCTTCGTCGTCGTCGTCGTCGCTCTCCAGTCTTAGATCGTCTATTTGTGCCAAGGTAATGGCCCCCTTGCCCATGGCCCGTCGCAGCACCACGCCCTGCTCCGCCTCGCTCTCCGGCTCCTGCACGCTGGGGCCACGCTGCGTCAGCTCGGGTGGCGCGGAGCGAGTCACGCTGTTGCTCTGGCGGCGCTGCTGCAGCGCCGAGGCCGGCGTTGAGCTCAGTTGGCGTAGATGCACTTCGTCCGAGACCAGTTTGTCGTCGTCGTCGTCCATGTTGCGTTCCGGCTCCTGCTTCGGTTCCCTTTCCCGTTCCCGTTCCTGTTCCTGTTCCTGCTCCTCGGCGGTTCTGCAAGAAGTAAACATATTCAGTGGTTGGTTATTGAAAAGCGAGCAAGGGAAGCGAGGGACTCGCATATTCTCATCGTCATCATCATAATCTTAATCATCATCATCAGCATCATTGTCAGGAAGCTTTAACTTTCAATTTGCGCTTTGAAGTTGTCAACGATTTTATTCTGCTTGCGTGAGTCGACTCTGATTGCTGGGACCGAACACGTTCGCTATTCCTAGGCCTTTCAAGGCGGCGCCACAGTCTAATGAATACAAACATTTCCCCTCCACAGCCCGCAGTCAGACTCGTGGCAGGCCAGGCCAGGCACAAATGCAAATGGTCTCCAAGCGCCAACATTTTCAACGAGGCGTGAAGTCATTTGCCATGTCTGTCAGGTCTTTGGCCTTCAGAGGGGAGCGGAAGTCATAGATTGACTGAATAGACTCTCCGTGCAAAATGACTAATACAAGCATAAAGTTTACCCGAAATTAGCATCTGTTAGTTTTGCATTGAAAGTACCGAGGACTTGAGCATATCATGTCAACTAATAAACTTACAGGGAAAATTCAATTGCAAAATGCCAGAAATTGATTTCAAGCTAAGCAAACGTTTCTAAAGGCAACCAGCTCCAGCTCTAGCTGCAGCTCAATGAAATATAAATTAAAGAACAGTCTGAAATCTGCCTGGCGGTAGTCGACTTTGTAATACTCCCCCTAGCTGCATTATGAGAAGCTGCATAAGAGAAGTAGTTCAATTGAGCGTGCCAGCTAAATGAACTAGTTATGCACTTATTCAGTAGAACATAAACCATTCGATATATTTTTTTTTTAACTTTTATAGACTACTGTTTCTATTGAATTAATGAACTACCGAACCAAATGAAACTATAGCTCATGAACAAGTTCCCGTTTAAATTGAAATAAAACGATCTCATATCATTTCAGCAAATTGTTTAAGCCAATTGTCGCAGAGAAAGGTTTCATCTGAATTAGCTCACACAAATTCGAATTCTCTCTCAATGGGGCAGTTACTAAATTTGCGCAGGCCACAAAATTGATATTAATAAAGATTTTAGGATACTTTGAGGCTTGATTATATGGACCAATAATCGCTGTAAACGCTTACCGATATCTTAGAACCTATTTTTTAGCTTCTTGGAAATTATAAATTGCGTTAAAAAATATAAAACCCATTGACAGGAGTAGGGGGGACAGGAAGGCAATCCTCAGTCAGAAATACATTTAATTCACACCACTTTCCTTAATATTTCCAGGAAAAAACCGGTGTTGAAAATATAAAGGATTAAAGTAAGTGTTTAGAATGTATGTATATACATATATGGGCATATTCATATTTATGTATGTATATACAGAAGAATCTGTTTATAGCGATGCTCAAGGGACTATCGTTATAACCGAAAGACGCTTTAACCGTATAAATTTTCTCTTGACAGGGGACCAGCCGTACGGACGCCATAAGCGGAGTCGTTATAACGGGATGTATTATCTAAAAAAATAACTATTTATATATGATATACAATATGTATATGCATATTATATATTAAATGTTACGCTGCTTTTCATGGCATTGATTATATCATGGGCGTTTTATCATGACATAGTTTACAAAGGCCTGTAATAGGTGTAAGGATACAATTCGTTTCGGGCTATTAGCCTATATACATATGTAAATCATATATTAATCAATATTTACTCTACACTAGGGCAAATATTGATTAAGGTATGAGAAAATAGGAAAAGTAAGCATATTAGGCAATTGAGGTTTTTCCACAGCCGCAGCTCTTTGGAGCTAAATCCGAATCTTTAAATAATGTTTAGGGATAATAGTGCTCAACGTTGAAGATTCGTTGTCTTTAGTGTGGCAGCACACCTGCATCGTTTACTGATTTGTCTATTACTCGCTCTAATATTCTATGCGATATATTCAAGTTGAATTCACCATAACGGCGCAGAGGCAGCGCCAGGCTCAGGCAGCGGCAGAGTTGACAGTTAACAACTAGAAAATGTCGCGTTGATGTCGTTGTCATTATTCAAATTAGCATTTAGACACACACGGTTGCACCCACACTTACACTCGCACACGCACACGCACACGCACACTAGCACACACATTAACACAGGCTCATTCTTATGCGACATGTATAGAAATCGTAGCATACTTTGGGCATAGCAAACACTGCCTCGAATATTGTAGACGCAACAGAAAAATTTCCAATAAATCGCAGCAGCCAGGACAATGTGTATGTATGTATGTGTCTGGGTGTATGTAAATACTCTCTATGTGAGCCACGAAATTAAATTTGGCAAATGCTGACATAAGGCAGCTGCTGCATGTACAAAATAAATATAATCATATTTACTTTTCGCACTTTTAAATACAATTTGGCTTGTATGCTCGCTGTATGCGTGTGTGTGTGTGTATGTTTTCGTTTGAGTTCTTTAAGTCGCAACTGGAAAAAACAAGTTGAAAAAGTTGCTAAGAAGTTTATAGAAACTTTGTAAAAATATAAAAATAATTATATCGGAGCGAAACGCGATTTATTTCAGTCTCCCTTGTGCTGTTGGCTATCATATAGCACTTTTCTAGGAGCTACGAAAGTTGCATTGTTATCTATGCTCCAGCTCGATTTTCGTGCTTGTATTGGTGTCTGGGCGCGTTATCAGTTGCCATTTGGCAAATGAGGCAAACAAATGCCGGATAAGGCAAACGACTCGCAATCGAGGTTCGATTAATGTATAGATAACAAGCGATTGAGTTGATGGCATCAGATAAATAATATGCTATAATAATATACACACATATCTCAAAATTCACAATTTGTGTCAAATGGACTCCAAGTATCTTAGCCACATTCAAATGTGTGAACGTGGCAACGTGTAAATTTCTAGTTTATAATTTGAGCGCTTTAACACTTCCATAATGAGTACAATTGGCCTTTGTGGGGCATATTGGCTTTTGGCGAGTGTTTGGCATTGTTGCCGCAAATGCATAATCCGCACTCTACACACCTTTTGACGCGATCTCACATCACATGGCACACAGCCGTAGCTGCTGACTCGTTTTTGTTTTTCTTTTCATATGCGATTAGCACATTTTCTAAGTTGATTTTCATGCGTACGAACCACGACTGAGCTTGAAAGCTGCATTGTATTTGCGGACTAAACCAGTTGGTTACCTCTATTTTGTTGGTTTTTTGTTTCTTTTTATTGCTGATTTCGGATGAGTAATCCGAAAGATAAACACACCGAGCACCGAGCACCGAGCACCGAGCACAGAACAGAACACAAACGCGCTGTTTATCAAGCGAGCCGCGTTCGGCTCACACTGCAGGCAGGCAGCGCGCGGGCGAGATAAACGTCTAATATAATTATCACTTATATAAATGCGTTGATAATGGCGCAACACTATTCAAAACACAAAATCGATTCGCTGCCCTGGCATTGGCCATGATTTAACGCTGCGGACAGAGTTAGCCCCGAGCAGCTGTTCGCTGACCGAATCTAGTTTTCCTTATGGAGCTGTGACTCACACGAATCTTGGACCTTGCACCACTTTATTTGACCAGCAAATATGTGTTATTATCACAATTTGAATATTTACATATTTATTTATTTCTGTATAAAGTTAGGGGAACGCGCTGCTCTCCACTGGTTTCGCGTCTTTCACATCGAACTGGCGTTGGGCAACTGAGCGCCAAGAGCGCCATTCAACCGCCTATAAAACTGAGCATCAAATACACATAATATAAATATATAAAAAAGAATATACATATACGTATATATACATAGTGTCAAATATGAAATATGACACTCGCATATGAAACAGCAGTTACAGTTCTCATAGAGAGCGAGAAATCTGTTGGCCGCTTGCTAAGCCAATACTTTGCTCACTTTAGCATTTTTTTAGTAGCTTTTCGCGTTCTCTCTAATTACATAAACAGTTATCTCTTCAACGGCTTTCATTAACCTGTAGTGACTTGACTTAGTGAAGAGTTGAAGCAGTTGAATGCATGATATGAACTTCTTCTATAGTAAGTGAATCTTTGAATTTGTTTATATTTTCTTAAATTAATTTTTTATTTTCATTATACTTGGTGACTTGTTTGTTATGGATTAGAGAGAGAATTATAACAATCCCAATAGTTTGCAATGACGAGGGTTAATTTTTATAAAAGTTACCTGCACTCAATTAATGAGGTGCGAAAAATTTGAACAAATTGATTGATTAATACGTTGACGATGTAATATTTTTAGTTATTTAATAAGTAGGCTTAGGTAATGATTATACACAAATATATATTTCATTAATTTGTACATCTTTCTTATGGCATACAATATTATATAATTATATATTTATTTATGTGGGACACTTTATTTTTAATCAATATTATTATTTGTATTTATATATTATATTATATATTATGTTTATTATTTCTTTTTCTGTATTATATAATGTGTATATTATGTATTCTAAATAATAATAATATATATTACATACTTTTTAAATTTAAATTTAATAAATGATTAGACACTTTTCGAAAATGCGCTATAGGAAAAACGCACGAAATTTTGGCAATAATTCAATTTTGTTCTTTTATTTTTTGTATTACTTTTTTTTTCTTAAATTGTCCAATAAAACAAACATTTATATTTTAGTATCATTTGAGTTTTTTAAAATAAAATAAATAAATTAATTAAAAAAAAAAAACTACAACAAATATGTCTAAAGTACACGGAATCGAATAATATGTAACGAATTTATAATAGGAAATTTGTAATTGTGTGTGTGTTACTAACAAAACGAAGTGATGGGAACACCAAAATACTTGAGATTCTCAATTAGTATTTACTAAGTGTAAAGCATTATGACGTAGCAGAGGATAAATTGTTTATATATGTTTATACCTCTAATTAATATACCTTAACTATCACGCCTATGCTAAAATTAATTTTACTAAAGCTTTTCCCTACATTTGTAGTACCTTTTAAATATACACGCTTTAAGTTTCCAATTTGCTCATATCAGTGCCAACGTCATCTGCGACAATTCACCTGTCAGAAGGCAGAAGCCAGAAGGAAGCCAAAGGAAGTGAACTGAGAACAATCAGCCACGAGCCAATAGATATGTAGGGAGTAAGACATTTAAAATAGGAAATGAGCTGACTGACTTGGTCGATAAATATGTTTGATAAGCTCATTATTCCGAGCTCATTGTTGCGTCCACATCGGAGTCCGCTTGTAATGCGTGTTAGTTACGTTATTAGTTGAGGCGCCTCCTGTGCCCTGGGTGCAGTTTAGTGTTTTTTTTATGTGCAGGATATTCCTCTTTCTCCGCATTGAGCGTACCTGTATGTGTGTGTGTTTGATATGATATGAAATGTCAAGGCATGTCTGCAACGTTCGCTTTTATATAAGTATGTAGGCAGCTGCTGCTGTCGGGGTTAGTTGCAAAGTCGCCAAGCAGCCAGCCAGCAATTCATCCAGCAAAGACAACCAGCCAGGCAGCCAGCCAGCCAGGCAGCCATTCAGGCAGTCAGCTTATGGGCCGGAAGGGTATTGGCACTTTTTATGAGCTTCTGTTGGCTTGTTGAATTTATGGCCATAAGGAACTTGTTAAAGCATATTATTGGGTGTGTAACAAGTGTGGGTGTGTGTGAGAGAGTTGTGTGTGTGTGTGTGTGTGTGTGTAACTTCTGTGAGCTGTGTTTGTTTTTCTTTTCATATTTTGTGCTGCGGCGTGTAAACTCTTTAGGAAGAGGCGGAGACAGAGGCAGGCTGCCTTGGCTACTCATAAGTAGATTAAAGTCAAATTTATATGCCGTACATACCTATATACATGTGTGTATGTATGTGTGTCTGTCTGTCTGCGTGTGTTTAAGTTTGTGCTCTGCGTTAAGTGGCAGCAATTAACACTTGACATATTTATGTTTGGTCCCGAGGCGAAACGTTGTCTTCTCAATTGTGCATTATGCCCTGCTAGGCAACAACAACAACAGCAACAACAACAACAGCATCAGCTAACGGGAGGAGCAGCAATAAAAACAACCACAATTACAACAACGACAACAATAGCAACAGCAACAATTAAGGCAAGGCCAGCCCCAATCGATATGACAACAATGTTCCGCAAGCTGCTTATTTTATTTATTAAGCGCTTTAGCCTTGCGGTGGGCGTGGCAACACTTTGAGTCATGTGTCGACCACAAGCAGGGGAACGGCAAAGGGGGAGGTCGGGATAAACGTGCCAAACAAATATTTAAAGATAATTAACTGCGGATGCCAAGACTCAAGAGGAAGCAACTGGCCGGGATGAAGAGGAAGCAGAGGCCATTAGATAACTAGTCTAGACTGGGAGCAATGCCAAGCGCTGAACATGTTATATTGGCCAATAATAAAGTGCTACTGTGGCATAATAAAGATTGATTTGGCTATTTCCTTAATTGTCCCCCAGTTTCCATAACATATATATGGAGGCAAGGATTCGAGCACCCCAGCCATGGAGCCTATGAAAATACTTTGCAAAGTATTTTTTTGAACATCCCAACAAGGAATTTTCTCCCACGCGGGCAACTACATATTTGACCGCTTAAGTGGACTCAAAACATTTGACCATAGAATGAAAAGGCCAAAGGACGAACTGAGCAACATTTTGAAGTCCCAATTTTAATTAATTTCAATTAAAAGCCTCCGTTTTAATTAATTTAATTTGGAAATAAAACAACATAAACTCTAGTCAGAGGAATTCGACATTTAGATACTCTGATTTGAGCCAGGGTTCTCTAATCAGACGTATATCCTGACTACAGAAGAGGTCTCTTGGGACAATGGGAGATATGCTGCTGTAAAGAAATCGGAAAAACTATATCTTCCAATGTGTTGGAGATAGAGGCGTAAAATTCTATATTTATGTCACTACCGATGCCTGAGATTGATAAAGAATTATCCATGTCAGCTGAGGTCAGTTGGTAAATCGAAAAAATCTACATATTTACCGTTGAGTATTTAAAAAAAAAATAAATTTTCAATATACTGGAATATTATCTAAGTTTGATCCATTGCCAACCTAATTTTAGAGCATATTCAACAGTCTTTATGCCTATATAAAACTTTAACTTAATTTTACTGCAATATTTAATGTATTAAATATAAGTATTAGGTATATTTCAAGTTACATATATTTCTATCAAAAAGGAAACTCGCATTATCATTATGAGAAGTTGTTGCCTGAGTTCATTCCTCGAGCATACCTGTGTATATAATCAATTAATGTATTTTATGTAAATATTGTTGATGAGTCGGCATAATTAATTTCCGGTAGAGCCTTGAATGGTTGCCAAATGATGGCCGCAGGAGACGCAGCAGGTGGAAAATTCGCCAAAAAAAATTAACAATTTTTTTTATATTTCCTAGGCTTCTGTGCTGGCTATGCGGCTGATTCATTTAGCTAAAAGTCTGAGGACGAAACAATAAAACGCTGAAAGAGACAAGCGGGCGAACCGGCGTCTTACGCAGTGCCATTGACCCACGCGCCGAGAAACAGAGAATGAGAGAGAGAGAGAGAGACATAGAGCGTACGGGAAGTACCTGTTAAAGTGGCGAGGCTCATTGTAGTTCTGCGTGTGTGTGTTTGTGTGAGTGGAGTGTGTGTATATCTTGCGGATTTGGGTTAATGTTGTAACGGTGGTCAACATGGGTGCGCATTTGAAAGGACGCAATAAAGCAGAAAATAGAAAAATTACTCAGCGGCACACACAGAAAAAAGGGACGACCAGAGACGTTCCGGCTTACCCTTTCGCTCGCGATTCGCACACTAGATAATTGCCCCGCTGTTGAGCTCAAATTAGTCACGGTAACAGGTAATTCTAAACTAGCTGTAATTAAATTTTAGACATGGTCTAGAATTAGTTGTTTGTGTTTTCGGGAACACTTGATGTTTGGGCCAGGAGCTGGTACGACTTGGGCAAGAAACGCATATTTGGACCTTTTTGTTTGTGTTACGCATTATTATGCATAAAATGTGCCTAAGTTGCCCCCACAAGCCAAGTCAGCAAGCGCTTTGATGTCCTTTGCCAAGGACTATTCGCTTAAATCAAAGCATTTACATTGGCCGTCGTCTGTTGATTTGGCTGAATGCTGAAGTGCTGAGCAGTCAGTCGGGTCGCAAATTCTTGAAAGCCGAAAGCCGCAAAGAAAAAGGCAATAAGCCGTATAAGTGGACACTTTATAAGGCGCACCACCAACCGCTACCACCACCACCAACCACCGCTCGTACAACAACAATGGGAATAGAAAACAGCCTTTTGCAATAGGCATTTGGTCAGCCATTCAAAAGGCATTAAAATTGATAAATTGCCATTGCACTCAAGTCTCTTAAATCTTGATATAACATTCGAGCAATAAAACTGGAAAACCTCAATTTATTTTTGACATTTGCCATAAGAGGGGTCAGCTCTCTTCCTCTCTCTCACTCTCACTCTCTCTCTCTCTTCCTCTGACTGCAGATTTCAGCAACTGCTTGACCCACGCAGTCGGAATGCAACTTGTTTGTACTTTTTGATAAGAACTTTATGCAAACTTCTGTGCCATAAGCGATATTATTTAGCTCACTCTAATGCAAACTGACATTTAATCGGCCTAGCCGCTGAGCCGCTAGGCCCAGTGCAAAGTTTTCTTAAGTCAAAATTCAGTCTTGTAAAGCCAAGCGTGTTGCGGGCGCTGTCAGCAGAGCTACTCAGCGGACAGCAGGCAGCGGACAGCAGAGCTAAGCAGTTGAAGTTGCGACGGCGATATACCCTGGCTCTTTATTTTAGTTAACTTTCTCATTCTCGTTCATTTTATATACACATATATATATGTATATAGTTATATACTACCACATTATGTTTGATTAGTTTGCCTTTAAGCTTTAAAATAAAAAATAAAAAAATATTTATATATATTTTATTTATTTTTATTTTCCAAATTAAAGATAAAGTAATTAAACAAATTGTGGAGCCTGAATAAGGACATAATTATATTTCAATCACATCGTCAAATCGATGGATGTATTTTATTTGCTACACTAGAGCACCTCACAGCCATTTAAGATCTTATACGGTAACAAAAAATAATTAGGAACAGTTACTTATAAAGTGTAAAAGAGCAGAGATTAGCATAAAGCATTTGTAAGCG
Organism: Drosophila arizonae; assembly: GCF_054131065.1. NCBI lineage: Eukaryota > Metazoa > Arthropoda > Insecta > Diptera > Drosophilidae > Drosophila > Drosophila arizonae. The sequence goes on along the minus strand of NC_142924.1, from coordinate 22,968,165 downwards.
ACTTTTCTTATTAATTTGTGAAATGAAGCACATCAACAGTTCTTACTCCGTCTCTGAATCAGCTGAGTGCAGCATAGAAAGCTGTTCGCATTCAGTAACTCATTCATTCACTAACTATACAAAATAATACCTAAGTTTTCCTCAATTTGTAATTGTTTTTCTCATATTGTATGTTAAATATCTATATTAGAGATTTTCCAGATCTATATAATTCATATTTTGGCTATCATTCAAGTCAAGTGTGGTGCGTAAAAAACTAGCTAAAGTTCTAGTACAAGAGTTGAGGGCTCTAAAATGTATTTAAATTTTCAATAATGCAAGTCATTCTAGGATATTGCCAAGTCAATCATCAGTGAATGTATTAAGCTGCTATTTGCCGCTGCTGTTGTTGTTGGCTTTGCAGTTTGTTGTTTACTCCTCGGAATTAGCATAGCAAAAAGAAATTAGCATAAAATCAAATCAACATTGTGAGGTCTTCGCTGTTGTCTCCTGTCTCTTGTCTTCTGTCGTCGGCTGGTGCGCACAGCTGCTCTGTGGGAAATTGTGAAATCGAGATGTCGTCAGATGAAAACTGAAAAGTTCACATTTCCTTCGCCAGTTGGACAGTTGTTGAGTAGACGAGACGAGTGACACCTCAGCCCGCACAGCTTGTTGATCTCTATAATTTATTCAATTGAATTGCTCAGCCACGAATTAAAGCCTGACTGCTCTGTCATCGATTCGACTGGGTGAAAGTTCAGTTAGCTTGTCGATTCCAATTTGATTATTATTCAATAGAAATAGCAATAGCAGTTAGTTAATAGAGACAACAGGGCGTATGCGCAATTCAATGAGCGTGACATTTCTGTTGCATACTTTTGGCTGCCAGTGAGGTGGCTCAATGTAGACCGGAATAGAACTAGAACTGTTTGCTTAAGCTATTTTCGCTTTAAATTCTGCACCCATTTCTCAATATGGGCATTGAGTGGCGAGCTGGAGAGCAAACACCAACAAATATAGAAAGCGAACCGCCAGTCTGTCTGCTGCCATTTATAAAACATAATTGAAATATGAGATTGACATTGAATAGCAACGCTTTGTTGCTGCTGCTCCATTTAATGTTGTTGTTGTTGCTGTTGCTGTTGTTGTTGTCACTTTTGTTGTGCTTGCGAGCCTTTCACAGTGGCATTGCGACAATATTTTTGTTATGTCTCGGCGCTTGTTGCTGTTGTCGCCAGCATCTAATTGATTAATGTTAATAGATGAACAAACAGCATTGCGACTCTCGCTCATATTTAATTTCTCAGCATAGCGACTAGAAAATGAAGGCAAGTGCAGTTTGTTGATCTCGCATTATGTGTGCGTGTAATGGACACTTATTTATCGTGCCCACTGTAGCCCTGCGCCCCTTGCCCCCTGGCCATATGTCGAAAATGAAGACTAAATACATTAGCTTGAAGCGTTTATTATACGCTTGCCGAGTATATTATAGCTTTGTTACTTAATGTGTAACGCCTGGAAATAGATGTTGCTGACCCAGTAATGTGCTAGGTATTATATTGATCATTATTGTTAAGCGATTCAATTTGCTGTTTATTCTGCCTCCGTCTCTATGGGTCTTTAAATACAATTGAGTCGTTTGTCTTATAAAATTTCTTTACCTCACTCTTGCAGGCAGACCGTCCAATATTTAGTGAAGTTTGTTGGATCGCAGCAATATTTCATTATAACTAGATGGGCAATTATTTGATATATTGCTACAGAGTAAACATTACAAGCATTAGGACATTTCCGGGTATTATATTTGCCTGTGTATGAGTATGATTTATGGCTACAGCTGCGAATAGGTAACAACTCTATTGTTAAGTCGGGGACTCTCCTATACTTGTGTATTGTAGTAACAAATACAAACGATTGGCTCGACGCTATGTGTAAGAAGCGCGGAAGAGCTTATGCAGTAGAGTGGAATTGTGCTACTCCACTGCATTTTCATTTTTATTTTATTTATTTATTTGTGATATTAAAGTGGAATTTCTACAATTTAATCACCGCATTTCAATCATCTTAAAACAGTTAATAATAAGGGGATGATTATATAATACATATGTATATAATTTTCTAAAAATTAGTTAATGCAAAACATTCATACTTTTCTATTCAACACCCTGAATTCAGAGCATAATATATAATGGCAATATTTAGATTGAATCTCTTTAGGATGCAAAGAAATTGTCTGAATTAAGCAAGTAAATTGTCTCAGACACCCTCTGTTAACCCCTTTACGCTTAACATAAATTCCGCCCTGTTAAGGACAACAGCTCACGATAGTGTGATATTGTGTCTCTTAACAGTGGGCAACAGCTATGCTAAGCTCATTAACAGATTTATGTTATAAGTACGTGCTTACATTTTATGTCGGCTGTGAAAGATTAAATTTAGTTGACTGCTCTGGGCGGACGTCAATGAAATGAAATGGCCAGAGTTCTGATGCCAGAGGCTTAACTTTAAGATCGACTTATTTCTCTTGCAATTTGTATATTTATTGAATGGCCAAATTTAATGAAAGCCAAGGTGAGAGCTGGAGCTGGTGCAATTGTCAAATTATCGCCAGCTAAAGAACAACAATGCCAGCCACACACATTTAATACACACTCGCACGCACAGACAGAGTCGAACTCACCTAAGGCAAACACGTTCCTCCTCCTGCTCGGCGTTCATTGTTTTGTACTGTTTGGCTGGGGCCCTGCCTCCGGCCTGTGCCTGGTGTCTGTTTTTTGTGGATTTCCACTCCTCGTCAAGTGCGTGGGTGGAGGATTTTTTCGGATGCCAGTAACTGACAGCTGGCAGCAGTTGAGAATCCTCGAGTTCGGCAATATTTGCCTTGCTTTAAGGTGCTGAAAGTCGTTTTAAGCTGTTGTCAATTTGCCTAGTACCGCACAGCGACGTCGAGCAGCGGCAGATGAGGTTGTCTATTACATGATTTGGGCGCGGCCTGCAGAGAATTGCCGAGCTGTAAGCAAATAAACAGGAAATCGCATATATTTCATAATACTTGAATACTTGAAAAAATGACTCTCACAGTCGAGTCTATAAATGCTTAAAATTCCACAAAAAGCTGTCAGCAGGACTATGAACGGCAACACTGAGTTGGCCGAGACACTTGCTGCTTGTCTGCTGTCTGTCCCCGTTCCCTCCACTTAGCCAAGCCATTCGCATTTAACAATGCCAGTATATAATTTAATAAATAGTTGCAGTTGACAGATTTCAAGTGGAAACGGGGCAAGTGTGGCTGCCACTACATGTCCCCAACAACAAGATAGCAGGCCCTGCAACACCACTAACAGCCACATCAACAACAACACCACAACAACATCAGCTTTGACTGAAAAATGAGAAAACAACAAAAACAATGTTTCTACAAAGCAATACTCGTATATCAACGACGACAAGTGCAAAAGCGTGTGCAAGAAGTGCCAAGCAAACGAGGATTTCTAAGCCTAATCTCGCACCGAGAATACCCTTTTGTATGGAATACGAAAATTCATTTGATATATTTAAATATATGCAGTCGAGTTGCATAAATTTGTTCTAGTCGTGAGGTACAATAATACAAATTTATAATACCATAAAATTCGAAATCTATCGGTCCAATTGTTTGTTTGTAATATTTATTTTTTTATAATCTATAACTGTGTACATGCTACCAATTGTGATTTTCTCTTTGCTAGTTTAATGCATTCTATCTAGTCAAAAATAAAATAAACTTATGTGTAGTGAAAAAAGAATTTTTCACGTCACTTTTATAATTCTTATCTAAAATTCAAAACTATTTATAAACTCTTATCTAAAATGTAAAATCCCTGTCCAATCGAAATGGAAATAATGAGATTAAGTCTGATCCCCTGTTATTTAGAATTATAAGGCTTCCACTTTAATATATAATTAGATTTCCAGTAATACCAATTCTTCTACTTCAATGAGAAACAGCTTAATAGTACTACAATAGAACATATAGTGAATAATCATAATGATTAATCATAATAATAACTTTAATAATTAATTAATTAATGAATACGTTGATAAGAAAATCAATGTTTCCATAGGCCTAGTTGGCCCACTAATGTAACTGCTGGCTTTAATTCTATTATCGGAGATCATTAATAATGATTGGCTGTGATCCGATCTGATATATGATTCTACAAACTGTAAAACAAATAGTTTCTTCTGGCTTGAAACGTTCAGAAATATAATCAATCAAAATATATTTGTCAATCTTACATTTTCGGATTGTACATGTGAAGTCGGGATAGATTATCCGGTGGTAAGACAATGATATCGGCAATAAATATTTTTTAAGCTGAGCGTGTTTTTATACGGCAATGCTTATTTGAAAATAAATATTATTATTTACTATTAATATAATAGATATTTTAAATATGTATATTATTAAAAAAAAAAACATAATTAAGAATTAATGATTATTAAAATTCATTCTTGTATAGGAACTTCCAAATACTTGGAGGACATAAAACGTTGACAGTAAAATTATATTGTAATGTAGAAAAAATATGAATGTTTCTTTATTAATTAATTTAGCTCAATTAATCTTAAGTTGAGCTGATTTGGTAGATTGGGACTTGATCTTGAAGTTGACTTTAGTATGTGATGTTTAGAGGCTGCTCACATTATCAATTAATTTTTTTGTACGTATTTAATAACTTTAATATGATTACTGAACTACATTTCTTACATTTTATTTTATTAATTTTTGAATTTTTTGAGAACCGGTAAGGTCAACCTGAGAACTCTTGACACATTATCAGATAGGTATGAGGGTTAAGCTTCAATGGCTATAAATTGCCCTATATTCACGCAGGCGGCCAGGCAGGACATTGAACAAAATCAATATAGACTTACCTTTTACTTTGTGAACGAATATGAAAACTCTGTTAGCACAGCCTTTGTAAATCAAATTAAAATAGTAATCTAATTAATTAGTGCATTCTGCAGTTGGTCAGTTATAAAGAGTTTCAGTTACCAAAGCCGTGATTCGAGCGCTGTTTAAAGCATTTGCTTGACATGTGAAACTTTAAAGGTAAACGAATATATGTATGTACATGTGTATGTATTTATATTACATTTGTTGGTTGTGCATGGCAAGCACTGAGAATGTAAAGCACTTTGCATCCGGTTGCATGGGCAGAGCATCCAGCAGCCGGCATGTGATTCCCTGCGGCCACATTGCCAGCCAAGCGACATCCACATCAGCTGCAATTGAATCAGTGCGTGCAGCTCGGTGGCCACTTGGCGATGCTGTTTGAGGTTGCCGGAGCTGGGCCATGGCAGCTGGCGAGCAACTGGCAACTGGCAACTGGCAACTGGCGGCAGTCGGCGGGCAGCGACATTTACACTTAATTGGAGGGCCGTGTTCTGCGCCTTGGCGCATTATTAAGTCATAAAACTCAATTTGAGGCGCTTCAGCAGGATGCACTTACGCGTAATCGCATTTCTGTCGGGGCTGTCTATTAGCTCGTTGGCATTTTAAGGCAATTTTTCATGGCAGTAACTCGCTCTCACTCGCCATAAAGCACCGTTTAAGGCCGGCGCTTTGCAGTCGCAGGGGCACACTTTAAAGCAGGACGCTGCCGGAGTAATCTGCATCCTGTTGCGCGAAAAAAACGTGTCAAGCGGAAGGTGTCCAGGCGGACAGCTGCGACAGCGAGCTGCGAGGGCACGGAAAGCAATTTCTTTCACGCATTTTCCGTCGAGCTGGTTGACAATGTAACAAGTTTATGAGTGGCGCAATGTACCTAAGTGCCTGGACAACGCTGTGCTACATCCTTGCTGTGGCATTTATCCTGCACTTGCCATGCAGACACTGAATGCGCCCGGAGCTATGGCTACAATATGCTCCATTTAAAGGCAGCCATATATTCCCTATGACAGGGTTTTATTGATTTGTGAGCTGAAAAGCTCAAGCTACCATAAACAAGACCTTACATGTTGGACTAGAGCACAATGAGACCGATCAGTGGATACCCTACTGCTGCCTCAATCTGATATTGCAGGCATTTTAGAAATTTTTCTAAGGTATGATCATTGGAATATTAAAAAACGTCAAAACAAAAATTTGTATAACATTTTTTTTTGCAAGACGTATTCTGGACAGTCTAAAAATCTATAGATATATTATATGGTTATACCATAACAATTTGGGAATTTCGAGTTGTATCCTATAAAAATGATATATCTCAATTGATCCCAATCGAATATGAAGCCAATTTAGAAAATATAGAATATGGGGAGCATTATGTAAGTGTAAAAAGATATACGTATGTATATACATAAATGTTCTACGGGTATGAACTATATGCTATATAGTCTGTCCAGTGGATTAACTCTATGCTCAATTATTCTTTACAATATTAAATTCAGAGCGTCAGCATATCATTTATGTACCTATTTAAAAAAACCCTCATCTGAATAAAATAAACACAGCTGAATTTGCTTAAAGCGATAAATGTACTTTGCCGCACAAATCAGAAATAGTTTATAAATAAATTCTTATCAGCTGATGTCGTAAAAGCTGAAGCACAAACTTCAAATTAATGATTCACAGTTTATATTTCTCATTTTAAAGATTTATATGTAAATTATTTTACATAAAGCCTGAAATTGTTAATAGTTTCATTTTTCGTCAGAATATATTTCCTATAAGTTTCAGTTGAACAAAAACGCGAATTGGTGATCCGACAATCCGTAGGAAATCGATATGACTAATGACCAGAATGCCGCTTGAATTTCATGCTTCCCAAAGCATCGACCTTACGGGTTATTAAGAGAGAAAAAGAGAGAGACGTAATGGAATATGTCGATTCGAATCATAAGCAGACTCTCTTGAAAAACTAAATATATACCTTAATAAAACACTTTGCAATCAATTTAATAGAATTTTATTATACCACATTGAACTTAAAAATATAAATCAATAAAGATGGAGACATGTACTATTATTTATTATTATGATTATTTTATATAAATGAATCTAAATCAATTTCATAGATCTATCCAATAATAACAGATAATACTGGTCAGCAAAGTTGATTGAAATTAAGTGAACAAGAATTTGATTATTTTCAGTACATGAATATTTAAATATATATTTATCAATTAATATTATGTTAATTATATCTTTGCAATACGATTGAAAATGCTGACGGCATCCCAGATATTTCTAAGGTAGTTGATTAACACAATATGTTTAAAAACATGAATTGCAACTATATTTAGTTTTTCTTAAGCAAAAATAAACACTATTTAGTTTTTGCTGTTGCTAAATGTTAATAATGTATTAAAGTATTACAGTAGAATAATAAAATGTCTATTTGCATTAGTTGGCTCGTGTAAACGAGGCTTTTCCACCATTCAGATGAAAATTAAATAAAGCAATGTCGAAAGTTGGATCTTCTTCTTCTTTGTGAAAGAGTTCGTTATGTGTCCTATCAGTTCAATGGTACCTTTCAGCTATGCTAATATTTCTGAAAGGAGCTTTTGGATCATTAGGGTAGAGCTTTGCCAATGGGATTAGTCATGAAGCCTTTGGTCAAGATAGAACCAGGTTATTAAGTTCTGTTGCTACGCTCTTATTACTTAAGCCGATTTTAACAGATATAAGACAGATTATTAGTCATATATAAAATTAGTTTAAATCCACTCTCTCGACTGTAAACAGACACACATATTTATGTGCCCTCCTGCAACTCTTCAGAATGGGAATGTGCTAGTCGTGGAATTTTCAGGACTTGTATAAAGCCCAAGCCCATATACTATGCTCACCTTTTGAAAGGGCAGAAACGTGTATTGAAATTTATGACGCTCCTTGCTTGAATATGGTCGAAATACCCTTTCGTTTTGCCGACACACACACACACACACACACACACTGAGGCACACGTACACACGTGCATTTTGCAAACACGCACAGCAATCCTCATATAATTCGTTTGAGGAAGAATCAAGGAGGGTCTTAAACAAATTGACTGTAAATATGCTTGTTGCTATTTTGTGGCGCTGCAGAGAAGTTGTAAAATTTTGCGAGCTGCGTCAAAATGTACGTTTACGATTTATTATTATTGTTGTTCTTGCTGCTGCTGCTGCTGTTGTTTGTTGTTTGTGGACTGTTGACTGTTGCTGGGTTGGCAGTGGCTGTGTTGTGTCCTGTTGAATTGTTTGTTTGTGCAAAACATTTTGCCATCGTGCGGCTGAAAATAATTAAGTTTTTGATTCATGTCGACGATGCCAGTCGCAGACAAAGGTGCGCTAACTACACTTGCCACGCCACAGCCAAGGACGTGGCCAACATGCACAAAGGAGCCATAGCAGCCAGGACTGGCTGCAGCCTGCGACGTGCATTGCTCCTGTTTCCCTTGTTTTCGTTGTTTCCATTTAGTCTTTGTGTTGTTGTTGCTGTTGCTCTGCTGGTGCTGTTGCTCTGCTGGTGCTGGTGCGCTTTCACATTAACACCGGGATTTATGTAGCCATAGAGCGTAAAAAGCGACTCGGGCCTCAGAGTCTCAGCCAGCGTCGTCATTAAAGCGAGCGGACCGTGCGGCTCGAGTTGCTGCCTGCAGTTGCATTTAACAGTGGAGAGTGTAAAGTGGAGAGTAGAGAGTGGAGAGTCGTGAGACTCCTTGGAACAGCTCGTGTTAAAAACTTGTCATGGCCTTTGTAGATGGCCAACACAAAGCACATATCAATTAATTTCGCAGTCAACTGCAGTAGCAGCAGCAGTATTGTTGTTGCTGTTGTTATATTAGTTGGGTAATTAGGTGCTTATTAAAAAAAATGCAGTTAAAGCTTGAGACATGATCAAATTTTCAACAGGTAATTAGCACTGATAGCTGCTCAGTTAAAGACCTGTCTTAAGCTAAAGTTGAAATAATTACGGTCGAGGTTCCAGTTGCTCCTTCAAAACGCACTGTTAAATCTTGATCTCCAGTTATCTTATACAAAACTCATTGACTGCTGAAACAAAATGTTAATAATAAGAAATGCAGCAAATATAAGCACGTTTGCTTAACAAATGAAAACATTTGAATGTGTATTATACTGTTTATACATTATAGAAAATTAAAGGTTACAGTTTTGCAGTCACTGCAGTCACTGCCCCTACTATATCAAAATAAATCTATATTGAAATTACAGAATGTTACTATTTTCACAAAGAGGTTCCAAATTAATTTCTCGTCTATGTCCACTCTATTTATGGCAAATATTCATAATGGAAACTTAGATCTGTAGCCGATTATGTGACAAGTAATGTATTTTCATTATATGTACATATATATAAAGGCTATATGTAAGTAACTTTCTGCTTCTATGATCAGCAGGCTTCTCCATCCCCCCATGTCCACCCACTCATGCTAAGCTGTAACCCTTTGAATATTACATGTATGCTTGCATACAAATGATAATATTCCATTCTGTATTTATTAGCATTAATACATTTACTTATGTAATTGAATATATATAAATCGGCACTAATTAATATTGATGAGCAACAACTGAATCGAAAATGAACCAATTTGATTTGCAACAAAATATAAATTACGTAAAATTCGTTATAAAGCTTCAGGTGGTTCGTTTTTGTTATTTTGATTTATTGCCAAATGTCGCATTTAATTAGCTTTAATTATTGGCCATTTGTTATGCAACACTCACACATACAAACGTCACTCATTAATTATTTAATGCATTTTCCGTTTTCGCAAAAATATTCCTTTGAAAATTAAATTGAATTTATATTGAATTTAAATTTGTTTTTCCTTGCAAAAACGAAAAATGTCTCGTTCTGTGACCTGTAAATAAAAGGTTTTTATATTTTTCTTTTTTTTTTTCTTAAGCTAACCGAGTTGTAAAGCGAATTAATTTATCGCATCCAGTGATGCGTGAGGCCATTTCTATTTTCAATTTTAGTCTACGCCCGATATGGCAACTATTTTAGTTGTTGCTATTAAAATGACGAGCTAATTAGTTATCCAACGGACTGCATTTCGGCAAATGGATGTGGTTCGCTCTGATGTGAACGAAAAAATTGGCAAATGCAATAATAACTAGCAAAAATGATTTGAAATTTTTAATGAGAACTCACGCATGACTGGATAAGTTTGGCTTTCAATATATGCATACGCAACAAATGTATATATATATATATATTTGAGTATTTATTCTGCTCTATGCAAATCGAGTTTTGGCTGCAACAGTAACAAAATTTATCGCATATTAATTTTAGTATTTCTCTGCAAGTTAAAGCCCGATCAATTCAAGTTCAATCTATGTGTCTTAATTGCTGTTAATATTTTGATAAGGCAGCAAGTAAAGGAGAAGAAGTGGAAGAGGTCATTCTATATAATTTTGCTGTCCCAGATGTTACTATGAAATAATCCGATTTGTGCTTACCGAAAAGTCGTTTCTGTTTCATCTATAAAAGAGGAAAAGGACTTACAGATTCGCCAATAGGCCAGTGGGCGTATTTCAAGGTTCTTAGCAGAGTTACAGAGAGAGAGAGACAGAGATATTTTATTTGTATTTAATTATTAAAGATTTTCATCCCAACAACCAACCTTGCCCATCTGGCCAACCTGGTCAGATTTCATATTAAATCAAAGTATTTAAAATTCGGTGTGCTGAAGGCAGCTATTATTTGCCCCCTAAAATATTCCGGTACAATGTTAATGCTGAATGTACATTATTTTGGTTTATATCAACATAAATTGTTGGCTAAGTGCTTTTATTTACTTCCCTGAAGCGCGACAGCATGGAAACTGCATAAACGGGTTGAATTAGAAAATCAAAATAAAATTTGCTCCCAGCGTCGCTTATGGAATGTATAAAATTTAGGATTATTTAAGGGAAGACGTACTCCAAACAGCGAATCCAATTTAAATAATGACAGCCGTTAAATAAGAGAGCCTCGGGTATTTTAAGTTTCATTTCCACAAACTCATAAAAGCGAAGAAAATATCTGAGAATAAAAATGCCAGCTCGTATACATATATATACATATATAAAACGCAATGGCATAATCCAAAATAAAATGACGTTGCATTGCGTATGGTTTTTCAAAGTAAATCCTTTAATATCCTGCATACCTTAAAGATGGGTATAAAAGGGCGAAAGGACATAATGCTTACCTGGAATTTATCAATGACCAAAGAAAAGAGAGCGATAAACGCAATTTGCCAAGGCTTACTTAATAATAATAATATTATGGTAATTTCAATCCAAATAAGAGAGTTATTACCCTCTGCATATTTGTAAAGGTATTTCATAGTCAGTCATAGTTCTTCCGCCTCTTTGGCTTGCATTGTGCCAAAGTATAAAAGGAACTAATAACAAATGCAAAAAAAAGAATAAAAAACTGATCAAATCTGCATTCATTACTGCAGCATTACATTCACTGCAGCTGACCTTGACGGACTGCATAATACCCTGCTCTGAGTGAAAGAAAGCGTGAAATTTCAATTATAATTTATTAGATTAGTTAAGCATTTAAGCTGGTCACTTTGGAAGGTCAGCTCTTTCACTAGAATATTTATTGAAATAACCAAAGAGATAAACCAATATACCCTCTTTCACTTGTTATTCCGTGCACAAAAACAAAGAGTTTCTCATTGGACGCGTGTGCGCTGGAAAATGAAATGCGAGGGGTTGCTTTGTTATCTGCTCTGAAAATAATTGTGATGTTAAGTTGCGTTGACTTTGAGTGACGTCGAAGCGCATTAAATTATGATTAAGTAGGAGGATTAAGTGAGGGGTTTTCGCGCAAATGAAATGGGGTTAAGTTAAAACGAGGAGTGTCCTCCCCCTCCTGACTGATTCACTATTCGACTTTTTCACATTTTTAGCACAGAATTAATGAAAGCTTCAGACGCTTTCAAAGCAAAGAAGTTAATTATATTCTAAAAAAAAGTGTTGCATTAATTTGATATACTTGCTGTTATTCGTTTCTTTCATTTACTTTATTTTGCTTCATTATAAATTTTTTTAGCAATCTATAAAAATTTTTTAAATGTTAAGGTATTAACACAATTAATAATAATCATACGCCGTCTTATTGCTTTGCATATTTCATTTCATTTTATAGGCTGCATTACAAAGTAGCTTTACAGCAACAAGTAAAAATGTAAGTGTAACTGCTTTTTGCATCGCCCACAGAGTCATTTAACAGTGATAAAAGTCGCTAATAATTAAACTTGGGGTAAATGAAACTCACTTCCAAATTGCATTAGTATAACCGAAGTTCAACAGTAAATGAGGTTTCTCTACCATTACTAATAGTTTAAGTTACATTTCTGTACAACATAACGAAAGTGCAACAGTAATTGAAATATGCATGCCACTGTTGAATAGCTCAGTCTTTTCAATTGTAAAAATATATGGTAAGTGGCGAAAAACATTATATTTCAAATAAAATAATTGTAAATGAAGCTTTTTTACTGACCTTCACAAAATGTTATTAGTTTTAATTAATATTAATTAATTTCACATTAATTTCAAGACATGTTAATGCTGTTAATGGTGGTTGCACCATTTGTGTTGACAAGTAATAACATTACATTGACCTGTAAATTAAAATTTCTATTTGAATAGCCAGATTTGCTTATGTTAGCTGTAACATGAGACTTTTCTGTTATGCATGCAGTGCTGTTACGCTAACATGAGTACGAAGTGATGCAAAGATGACATACGTTTTTAATTAAATTACACATTTAGGTCAATTCAGTTTACAGCTTTTAAATAAACTTTCAATGGACTTTATTGTTTATTTTTTATAAATAAAAACATTAAATAGGAATTTACTTTAAGATAGCCAAGTTTGTTTGTTACGCTTTATACAATTTTTTTTATGTTTATAAAATTTTTTTTGTTATGGTTTTTTTGTTCATTTTTTATTTAATGTTTGATGACAAACCATCAACGTATAATTTTGTTGTTGTTTAATTTTGCCGCTACGTTTGCCCTACGAAATTTATTTCGGTCGTGCGCTTATCAGTTTTTCTCGGTTCGCTTTTTTTTTGGAAATGTAAATACGTAGGAAATTAATAAATTTAGATGTGCGCTGCCTGTATAATTAATTACTCAATTATGAGGCCTTAACTTGTGTTTATTTTAGCCGCCCAGCGCTAATGCAGCAGTTGTTGCCCCTTTTTTCATTGAAGATACTTTAATGCGACTTTTATCGGTGTTTTATCAAAAGCCGTTGCAGAACTGTTAACAGACAGCGACGACGATGACGACAACAGCGACGAGGCCGGGCAGAGGAGCCAAACAAACAAGCAGCAAACGAACAAGCAAACAACTCGCACAGTGGGACAAAAGCACAAAGACAAAGAAAATAACAATAACAAACAACTATGAGTACTTGGGGGAGGACACTTGTACTTTGGATAGTTGACAGTTGACTTCTGTCAGTGTTTGCACATGCACTTTGCGTGCGTTTGTATGTGTGCGTGTATATATGTATATAAATATATGTATACGTGTGTATGTGTGGGACCAACTGTGAGCGGAGACGAACACACAATTGCCACAAACAAACGCACAAAGTGAGCAATGCCAAAGGATTTGTCCTTTTGGCATTTATAAAACCGAACAAGTGTCAGTTCATAAAGGGAATACCTAATGGACCTCATCAGCTTTCGGTACATTAGTTTTATAACTACATACAGTAGGGCCTGTGTGCCGAATTAAAGCACACAAAATAATAAAACTTCATAAATTATATTCAAAAAATGTATATAAAATTAAAAAAATAAAATTTAAAAAATATTATAATTGAAAAAATAAAATATAATCAAAATACTAATAATTGAATAAACAAATAAAAAAGATTGTTCGATATGATAATAAATGAAGAAGTAAGTAAATATATATAGCATGAAGTAAAATATAAAAAAATTAATAATAAATAAAGTAAAATATTAAATTATATTATTTATTTATTATTATTTATTACTCATAGTATTACAGAATATATTCGTACTCGGCATACATGACTATATGCACACACTCGTATAGTCAAATCTTATAAACATATTTGATCAAACTATATATTTTTATGAGAGAAGCCGAAAAGCTGCAAAAGTAAACAATTCTTTTCTATGGGCGCCAAGTATTTGACAAAGTAAACAAATCACAACAAAAGCATTTTTTGCTGTCGTTAATATTCATGATATTTGCGGCACTTGAACCACTGCTCGGTCAGCGTTCAGAGTGCGATATTCATATACCCATTCAAGTTAGCCATGTTAACTAAATGTTAACTAAAAGTACAAATCTGTCAGGAGTTCACCTTGCGTTGATTGCCACTAATGCAGACAAGTAACGAGAACTATACCTTTTATTCACTATGAATGGTATAAAAGTGTGTCGCAGTTCTTCTTTGTTTATTTTTATTTGTTGCTGCACTCCCATGATAATAGTCTCTCTCCTCTCCCTCTCTTGTACTATCAACTTTCAGTTACTTGGCTAGACATTGTGCCCACCCCTTCGAGCGCATTTACAGTTGCATATTTCTTGGCTAGTTTTATGCGTTGCCATTGTCTGTGGGTCTCGGGCGATTTAAGCTCCAGCTGCTCCTCCCTGGGGCACTTCATATAAAATGCTTTACGCTGCGGCGAGTAAACAGACAAAATGTATTAAGTGAATTTTTATCAGCTAGCAAATAGACAACAACAAATTATTGGCAATGCCCCATTGAATACATTTCGCCCCGCCCCCAACGCTCCCCCACGTTCGGTTCACAAGTCGTAACCACTTTTTCGCAAATATGTATTTTCATGTCTTTTCTTTTTGTATGTGGGACGTGAAGTTTTGTTTAGTACATTTTGAAAATTGAATTCGAAATGCCACGCATATGAATGAAACTGTTGTTGCTGTCGCTTGGCCATTAAAACAGTGGCCCGAGATAAACAATATAAAAATAAAGCAAAAGCCAAAACACATATTTGTATAGTTGGCGATAATATAAGGTATCTTATGATATAACGAAGATAAATGAGCGCCTTCAACAAGTCGAATTTCATATTCCCTAAGTGAAATTGCTTTGCTAATTGATTTTCCTATACTCTATCGATTGTTCCTATTGGCGTACTCCGATTTGGGAGTAATTTCTTAACTTCAATATGGAATTGCAGTCGGAGACTAAAATATGGCATTAATATTTTATTCTCTGGACATTTCTATTCATTCTGTTTAGACAATTACTTATGTATATATAGATACATATAGATATTTCTTAATACTCTCTCTATAGAGGTATACACAACGGTGCGTGTTTACATAGTCACAGATTTCGTATATCTATAAAAGTTTATCTACACACAGTATATCTATAGTTTCTAACTGTGCTTACTCTTCGCCCATATCTGAGTCATTCGCTGATTTTTATGGCTTTACTTATAAGTTGGTTGCCTCTAAATGGGCATCCATAAGCAATAAGAAATACTGCAGTTTGCTAATCAAAGCGCTCAATCAAACACATCATGATAACTATATAAACACACACACACACTGACACACACATGTACACATTCTTGCATATCTGAACTTTGCTCAACTGGCACACATTTTGTATTTGTTTGTGTATTCCGAGGGGCTTAAATGATTTTGGGCATTTTCATTAAAGCCAAACTAATTTGCTTAGTCGGCCGACTGCATTTGATGCGCCCAAACAGCACAAAGGCAACAATTTTTGATTGCTAAAAACCTCGCAAAGCCAATGAAAGTTTTTGGCCACAGTGGTTCCCTTTCCCTGATCTGTCTCTCTCGCTCTTTCGCTCTTTCGTGTTTGGCGTTTTGGCTTTTGGCGGAACTGCAGCCTTGACAGCAATTTGACAGACAGAAGTAAACAACAACAAAAATCGGTGAATAATTTAGTTCCGTGCACGTGCCGCAGACATCCATACTCTGCTGCAGTAGAGATAATTTGAAGCGCCACTAAGTTTTCGTTAGTTTTAACTTTGAGAATATCTCCCTCAATAAAAGTCAATTTATGTGCATTGAGCATAGTTGAAAAACTAAAGAACTTGCACTTTGACAGTTGATGGAGCACATAAAAATCTTGTGGGCAATTGAGAGTGGCATTTACGATAAGCACTGCGGCGAAGACTTCCATATTGAATTGAGAATTGCGAATGCGCCATATATTTCTTTGAAGAGAAGACTATATCGAATTCGTATGCTCATTCACGATATATATATATATATCGTGAATATATATATATATATATATATATATATGTTACTGTTGACCCCCTCAATGCTCAGTGCTAATTGGTCTGCTAAAATTATTTTTCATATGTTACAAAAACGCAAATCTTGCCATATAATATAATGAAAGCATTCACGATATTTATATCTAGTAATTCGATGTTTTCGACCCATAGAAAATTATTGTAGCATTGCAGTATTCTTAATTCAGAATCATCAGTCCATCAATAGCTTCTATACTAGATCTCTAATCAAACTCCGTTGCTTAAATTTCTTAGACTATGAGTCCCAAATTTGTATTAGGCACTTCAATATTCCAGTTTTGTGGTATTTTATAGATCTTATAAGTAAGCATAAAATTCAAATGTCTTATCATAAAACCTATTTGCACATAACATAAATACAATTTTACAATTTTTTATTTAATTTAATTTTTTTATTTTAATAATAAATAAATTTTTAAATAAAAAGTGTTGCCATTAAATTTTAGTTAATTGTCTAAGAATTGCTCAGGAGTTTAAAGCAGCTTTTTATGAGAAAAATACAATACATTAAGTCAAGATTTTTTACTGCGAATACGTTTAAGCACAATGACTAACAGAATGAGTTATGCTGAGCGAAGTGTGGAGGCAGTGAATGGCGAAAGACAAAGAGGTTATTGGAGTCACATGTTTCTCTGTCGAAAACTAGGCTATCAAACAGATACGGAAAAGCAACAAATAACGAGGAGTCGAAGAGGAAGAAGAAGAGCAACTATTGGCAAAGCAACTATTGAGTCAGTCACTTTCACTGGCAAGCGAATAGAACTGGAGGAGAGAGAATATCGCGTTTATGTACGCCTGGGGAGCGAACTCGACTTGACTTTGGCCATAATTGCTGTTAGTTGTTGGCCAACTGGCCGTCGGCCAAGCAGCCAACGCCTCTAACTTGTTTCAGTTGGGAGCGTAATTTAGAACGGCAGAGCCAAATGTGATCTCCCATCATGACAGTAAATTAATAAACGTGGCCTACTCCAGTAGCTGACAGCATTGTTTATTATCATATCGTTTGCAGGGCATCTCTTACAGCTCGTGTTGCCTGTTGTCTGTTGCCTGTTAACTGTTGCCTGTTGCGCTGAGCTGCTTAGCGACACGTGGCTTATGAGTCTATGCCATATGACACGCTCTAACAGCTTCGTTTCCAACATTGATGCCTGGGCCGATTTCAATGTACATCTGAGAGGGCCACGCTCTCTATCCTCCTCTCTCACTCTCTCTCGGTTTCTCAATATATTTACGATGTCGAGTTTCAATGCTTTGTGCTACAATTGAGCATTGTTTAGTGTTCGAATTGCTCTTGAATTGAATTAAATTGCATGTGATTGGTGCGTGAATGAGTCCATTAAATGCCATGGCATATTGCATTCATATTCCCGCAGCTATGGCATATTGAAATGCAGTTTGATTAGTGCTTTACCCGTTGAGGAATTTACTCAACAGGTTTTTTTTTGTTCTTTCGTTCTTTTTATTATTTCTGTGCTCTGATCAACCTTCGTATTGGCCTGCAGCCAAGTCCGTTTGAGTCCATTTCTTTGGCCTTCGGCATGCGTCTTATTGATTGATTCAATCATGGGAACAACAGCAGCTTGTTCACGAATGACACGAATGAAACATATTTCATTCCCCTCTCATCCTCAACCTCATCCCCATCCTCAGCCGCCAACGCCTCCGCATTGGCATCTCGCAAGACACGTCAATGTCAAGGCTGTTCGAAAATGTGATTGTGACCCTGCGTCACGAGTGACGGATGATTTGCCCCGAGTCTGCGACTAGTGTCTGACACTTTGTCATGCACTTGTCATCCGACAGAAACTACTTCTAAATTCATAAACATTGATTTATACAGCTGAATGGCATATTTTAGCGTCAAAGCCTCAAACTACTTAAGACTCGAGTTACAGAACGTGTATAGAATTTAGGATTTGCTACTGAAGATTTAGTTTTCCAAAAGTGAATAGCCGAAGGAAAAATCTTTGATCTATATAGATTTTTAATAGGTTATATAATCTTAGTCGTAGTGATAAGCTGGCAAGATAACTAAGTTTATATAGTATAGAGTATCATTATCTTATTTACCAAGTATAAAAATAATAATAAAGTCAGAATATCATATCTCAATATATTATGTCTATAAATCTATAAGCTAAGATAGGCTAAGATCTCCATCTAAAAAAATAGTTTTTCTCTTGCAAACAAAGAAATTCTCGTAGACCCATTACGAATCTTTCGCCAATACTTTGCTGGGTATCTTCAGGTCAATCACAATAAAGCGAATGCTATTTAAACGTATCATAAGTCTAGCATTTAATAAAGTTTGACTGGCGTCTGCTCGTACACGTTTCGTGGCAGTTGATTATGTAGGCCGAGCTCAGTTTGAGTTAAACTAATCTAGCAGGTGTTCTAGTTTATGCGATTACATGCCTACGACCGACATAATGCGCCAAATGGCTAATTAAGAACTGCAGCAGTCGCATTTGAATTCTTGTCGTCCCGATTCCTAGTCATAGCCATTAGTCATTCGACAACAGGACACAGGACTTGCGTGTTAAATTATTGCGAGGCATTCACTTGATTATGACATAGAGCCACACACAAACACACACACGCTCACACACACGCACACACACACACACTCTTGCTGACATACATCCACGTAGACAATTAGCCAAAGGCGTGTCCGCAGACTTGGCCTTTGTTGTTTTTTTTTCCTTCTTCTTCATCTATTTTGTGTATTTCTTTTGAGTTTCGCATAGTTGCGACTTGTGGGAAATGTTTCTTACCAAGTTAGTTAACTCAAATTAAATGGCAATACAGAAAAACTATCAAACATTTCGATATAAATATTTATTTATGCATATTTATATTTATATATTTAAGTTTAATAAACCTTTTATAAGGCACCTAAACTATTAAGGAAGTTGCAGTCGGGCTCAACCAACTGCCTCATTCTCGTTCAAAGCTCAAACACAACTAAAATTGAAGTATTTGTATATTCCTCCTAAAGATTTATTTGATTATATGTTCCCTTTTTGTTGTCATTAAAAATGCCACATTTAGTTTTCTTTTTGCAGAGGCAGACAGACATACATATATCAATATTCTTTTGACTTGGTCAATGAATGAAATGATTATGCAGCAAATTTATATTTTCGCCACAAATATCTGTTAACATAAAATCTTTTTGTTAGTTTAATTATAATTAGAAGCAATTTCGAGATATTTTGAAAATTTTACGCAGCAAATTTTTAGCGCAGCTTAAAAATAATCAAGGAGTGTACGATGGCATGGCAATGCGCCTATTTTTGGACTCGGGTTTGGGGTCAAGAGCTGGCCAAGAGTGGCGAATCCTCAGCCAGACGACATAGCATTCGCATGGCATCGCATCGCCTCGCCTGGTCGACCAGCCCCCGCGGCGCATTGTATTTAAAAATTGAATGTATTTTCGTTACTGCCAAGTTTGCCGGGTTGGCCGCTGGTTTTGGGGCGCAGCGAGGCTGCAGTAATGCGCATTGATTTTCATTCGAGCCCATCCATCGATCCGGCGAGCTACTGTTTACTACTAAATGAGTCAACTAAATCTTTAGCCCAAACTCGAACGGGAAGAGGAACGGGAACGCGAGCTCGGACTCGTACTCGAACTCCAGCTTGATTGACGCTAAAATACCTGCGAATATTGTTGATTTGATTTGGGCGCGTTGAAACTTTTTAATTAATTGCTGCGCGTCCGAAATGTTGCTGTAGTTGCTGAGCTTCTAGTACATACACCCACATACACACACACACATATACAACTGGCCTGCGTGTCTGCGGATGTGCAAGTCTTGGCTACTAGAGTTTGGTTTCCATCATTTTGTTTGGCCAAATGTCAAACGTGACCCAAAAGTTGTTAGCTCTTCCCTGGCTCCCACCGGACGTGACATTAATAGGTCATGCTTGATTCGATTCGATTTTTCCTACGGTTGGCCAAAAAAACTTTTTTTATTTGATTTTGATTTGATATTTTTTATCACCAGAATTTTTGGCAAACAAATCTGAAAGTCCGTGTTGAAAACTGTTTACTTTTTATGGTTTTTAGGCTAATCAAATTTTGCCAGATTTGCCAGAGAACTGGAAAAATTCTCAGAGTCCGGGGTATTCGCTATATTTGAGAATATTTAAATGAATATTTATTAATAAAAATACCTACTTTGAATCCATAGTATATGCGGTTTCCTACATGATTTGTTGTAATTGTTTAAGTTATATTTTATATATATATTAAATAAGTACATATATTTATACACTAACTAAATTTTTAATAAATCAACACTCTTACATCGCACTAGTATTACTTTTATTTTGCATATAAATATTTATATATTTTTCACGAGTATTTTGAAATCTCAAATATATTTTTATTATTCACACTCTACACTTACTCAATTTTTTATATTTACTTTATTTTTGAGCTAATTGAGTTTCCGACGGGCTTAACTGGGCAAATAATTAGTTTTTAATTCAATTTGTCAAAACTTCACTCAAATTAATTTCTTTAATTATGCAGAGAATTTGAATTCAGGCTCGGTTTCGCATATAACGCGCGCACATTATTTCGGAGAAATCCTGCGTGCACTATGGACCTTATTTATAAATTCTTTGAAATAAATTTAAACGTAACCAATTAACACCTTGCGACGC
Source organism: Drosophila arizonae (assembly GCF_054131065.1). Lineage (NCBI taxonomy): Eukaryota > Metazoa > Arthropoda > Insecta > Diptera > Drosophilidae > Drosophila > Drosophila arizonae. Next base: position 22,947,199 of record NC_142924.1, on the reverse strand, counting down.
CAAGGAAAGGCTAACTTCAAAAAGGCGCGCTTCGCTCTGGCAAGCAGACATCAAAGTTATTTCAGTTTAACTTTGAATACGAGGCAACGCGTCGTATACTCAACTTCCTGCCGCACTGCGACGCGTTTTAACGGCTACTGAATGGCCGTTCGGCGTTTCGCACGCCGACAGCCAAACAACGACGACAAAGATGACGACAAAGACAACACAGGCGGCAATATTTGAAGCAACAAGCACTTGTTCAGGAGCGGTTCGCGGGCTGACCCTTATGGTAAATGATGTCCATCACTGTTTAAGTACTGACATCATCTTTATATTCTATGCTAGCGTTTGTTTGGCAACGTGTTAACCGCGTAATTAAATGTCTGCTTAATCAAATAAACTGTTTTATCTCAGCGGCCTGTTAACATCCACGAAGTCGAACCACCTGTTAACAGCAGCAGCAACTTAACTATTAACAGCAGAAAGCGCTGTTGCATGAAAGCTTTTCTTGTTCACTGTTGGTAAAGCTTTTAACCGTTTCTGTAGCATACTTTTAAAAACTTAAACTTAAAAACTTAAACTACATAAATAAATATTTGTGCATATGTTATTACCCTTATATCGCGCGCAATATACTCACAATTTAAAAAAAAAATCAATAGATCATGTGTGGCTATTCAGTGTGACTATATATGTTCATTTAAATAATAAATTCAAGCTGAGGGTCTTCTCATCTATTATATTGATATTATTATAATAATATATTTAAGAACAACAAAAGGTCGTAGGGTGTGCTTTATATTTGATGCAATGATGCAGCTATATTATTATTTCTAAAGTTTGATGGTCTAGAATGATTTTAATATTTTTTGAGTACAAATTCCAATTTATATATTGCTATACATTTTAAATGCGAAGTTGGGCGCGTAAGTCATCAAAGCCTTTCATCGTTTATGTTATCGATAAGTATTAAAAGTATCAACAGATATCAATGTTACACTCGTGTAAGTCTGTTTTTATTTTATGTTGAATGCTTGAGACGGCTGGTTGCACGAGGCGTAGAGCATCGCTTGCTATTCCTTGAAATGTAAATTGTATTTATATTAGTACAAACCAATAACACTTTACCTGCGACCGAAGCCTGAATCCTTTTGTTCACTGTGGAGCTAAATTCTAGACGATCCATAATTCGGGGAATAGATAATCCGCAATCCAACTATTGTCACTGACCTACATATTTTGACGAATCTGCTGCCCCTCCGACCGGTTTTTTGCTTTAAAAGCCAAGCTTGGTATTTTTCTTTCCGACCTTTTGGTATATTTGCAATTGCAGTTTGCGGTCACACTACAGCTCATTCTTTGAATCTTATTCCTCGCCACGCCACGGACGGCCACTACGTAAGTGAGAAAATAAAATGTAATTTTAATTGCGTAAGAGAAATAAATCACATGCTCAAATAGATAGGATATTTGTGTTCAAATTTTTAGTTTTCATTGAATTGAGAAAATGTAAGCCAATTGTCTCCAACAAGCAACCATTGATACTTAGATGTGCATGACACATTATGTAACTCACAAGTGAACGGTGAACGGTGAACGCTGTGAAAATTCGCTAATCGCGCAGAAGCAGATTTAGTTATAAAAACCTTCTCTAATTTTGCATTTTCCTCTGCTCTTTGCAGCTCGGACGCAATAGTAGACACAAAAAAAAGACAATATGTTCTCGTCTTTTTTTCAAGCCGCTAAAAATTCGCCATTCAAAACGCCATTCAGCCAAGCCCAGTGCGATGAGGGCAAAGCTGTCGGCCAGTTGTCGGCTTATCCTGCGGTAGGACAGTCTGGCCCCGTTGTTGGACGTGAGATCGCGGCCGCAGCAGCAGCGTCAACGGATTCTTGTGAGTTTGGCAGCAACAAATATTTTGCGCTGTGTGGTATTGGTGGCATTTTGAGTTGTGGTACCACTCACACATTTGTGGTGCCATTGGATTTGGTCAAGTGTCGCTTGCAGGTGGACCCAGCCAAGTATAAGAATCTAGTTCATGGCTTCAAGGTCACGGTAGCTGAGGAAGGTGCTGTTGGTCTGGCCAAGGGCTGGTTCCCAACTTTGATTGGATACTCGTTGCAGGTAACTGTCTTAACGCTTACATAACATCAATAATCGTTAAATCACTCACGTGCATTGATGTATACATTTCAGGGTCTCTGCAAGTTCGGTTTCTATGAGGTGTTCAAAATTAAGTACGCCGATATCCTTGGCGAGGAGAATGCATATTTGTATCGCACCTACATCTATCTTGCCGCATCGGCATCTGCTGAGGTATTCGCTGATATTGCGCTGGCTCCGTTCGAGGCGGCCAAGGTTAAGATTCAGACAGTTCCCGGCTTTGCTAACACATTCCGTGAAGCAGTACCAAAGATGTTGTCGGAAGAGGGCATCGGAGCTTTCTACAAGGGTTTGGTGCCATTGTGGATGCGTCAGATCCCATACACCATGATGAAGTTTGCGTGCTTCGAGCGTACTGTGGAGCTTCTCTATAAGTGAGTAGGACAATATGAACGTTGGGAATTTTGCTGAATTTACACACTTTTGTTTTGATTGGCAGATATGTGGTGCCCAAGCCACGTACAGAGTGCTCTAAGGGTGAACAATTGATAGTTACCTTTGCCGCTGGTTATATTGCTGGCGTGTTCTGCGCTGTTGTGTCGCATCCAGCTGATGTGGTCGTTTCCAAGCTGAACCAGAGCAAGGGTGCCAGCGCCGGAAGCGTTGTCAAGTCGCTGGGCTTCATGGGCATGTGGAATGGATTGACACCACGTATCATTATGATTGGTACACTCACTGCCTTGCAATGGTTCATTTATGACGGCGTCAAAGTAGCTTTGGGTATTCCCCGCCCACCACCACCAGAGATGCCCGCCAGCCTGAAGGCCAAGGAGAAGAACAAGTAAATGGCTCATAATTACCGAAAACAATGAAAGCAAAAACTAAATCTTTGAATTAAGGTTAATTCAAATTCAAGATCAACCCAATAGTATAAAACGGGACGGCAAATCTAAATTAATGAGTTAGCGAAGATAACATACCATATATTAATTTAATTCTCAATGCGTGTGCATTTGATTCGCATTTTATTTATAATCAACTCTCGGCTATCATGCATTCCGATGTTACTAGTTGAAGATTTTTCATAATGATTCCAAGAAAACTAATTATTTATCTAAACTAATTATAATGTACTCCATTCCAAAACTACATTCATACTATTAGTGGTCATATGTATGTTTACGTTGATAAGCCTACATATACCCTAAAATGTCTTTCGTATTCGATATCTATTTGTATGTTGTTTTTCCAAACTCAATGATAATTACCGATTTACAGAATATGGTATGTAATAGATAATATAATACAACGCTTAATTGCCGCATAGAAAATTCCACAGACATTGAATAAACTAAAAAATACAAACAACAGTAAATATTTGAGTTTTATTTGCGCATTTGGCAGTTGCATTAACGAAACGCAGTTTGTTCAGTATATTAGACAGTTTACCTTTCAGATAACCCGTGAACCTAACCGGAAATGTTGCTGATATTTGAAGTTCATTTACGATTTCAGTTTTAGCTAATATGTAAAAGAATTTCTTAAGAGTGCGAACTTGAAATGTCGGTTTAATAAAAGGTATATAATCTTCCATTCTTCTCCATTCAGAAGTCTATCAGTCAAGTCTATCAAGTCAAAGGATGAACTATCTCAGTACCAAGCGAATAATTTTATAGTTCCGTTCAGCTAAAACTATAACTTTCACCTCAAATATTAGCTCGTGGACTACAGTAAATACTACATTTTGATTTGGTCTAAGGATTCCTTCTTCAAAACATATACTATGTGGTACATACATATTTTTCACAATATGCATACAGACAAATCGGAATGAATATATGTATAAGCTTGGCTAATCTTGTTTTTCATGAATTAATATAATAAGTATTAGGTAAGAAATTTCAGTAATAAAAATATCTGTACTTTGGTATGGTACACCATGACTATACCTTTTTTTGAACGGTAATTTTTTCTTTTCATGGTATACATAAATATTAATATGCTTAAATAGCTCACCAATAACTAGTCTAGCTCCAGGAATAGCATACAATCTGGGTTAAAGCATTTGAAATAAATACAATTGTATATCTTTTTCTTTTTTTTTTTTAAATATATATTTAATCATTGAAAATAATTATGTAACATATTGGTTCGTTGTATCATAATTTCTCTGTGTACATATATTGGGTTGTAGTTGGCGTTTGTTAAAAACTAAATAATCATTAAGTTTTCTAGAAGAGAATTAGTTTTTCTCGTCAGCTGTTAAGAAGCCGGGAAGTGGTATTGGGGCTTATAATTAAATAACCGCTAGGCACTAGAGCTAGGTATTTTTACAAAACTAAACGCGTAGGTAATGTATAAATGTATTTAACAGGCAATTTTCTGGTGCATGATCTATCTATATTGTATACACATATCTGTTTATATATGCAAGTATAGATATATACGTTCTATGTACAAATCGCTTAATTTCTAAGTTTCAAAGTCGGGTTGACACGCATGAAAACATTTAGAGACACAGATCATTTATTATGAGTGATGTTTCGAATCATGTTTTGACTTGTAGTATATGTATTATTTTATTATGACGTGTTTTTATATGAGGACGTGTTTTCCATAACAAGCCATTTCAGTCTTAGAGTTTCAAATAACCAAAATAATAATTAACAAAAAAAAAAAAATCTTATAAAATTTTCTGTGCAAAATCTTAATTACTAAATTTTTGTATATTCTTTTAGAGTTCTTGTTTTTCTGTTTCTTCATTTGCATATAAAGAGAATTTCGAAACAATGGTTTGCTAGGATAACTCACGCTTTTTTTTATAATTTTTCTTTTTTTTAAATTTATTATTACTTGAGCTGTTTCGTTTTTAAGCTAATATCAGTTTAGATGGTAGACAATCACACAGGCATACAGGTAAACATAAGAGTACAGAAAATAAAAATTGATATCGATATCGTGACACAATCAAACGGACTACAACAAATATTTTGGAGATATGTATATGGGTATATAGATATGGACCTTGAAATTTAATGAGCTTCTTCATATTCTTTTCTCTTCCTTCGCAAAACTCATTTGTGCTTAAGATAAAAGTAGTTTCTGTTTGATTGTATGTAGAAAAAAAACCTCAACTCAATGGCACCTTACCAGATTCTGGCTTAAGAAAATGAATGAGGTGTGGTACGATGAAAAATTACGAATTGTCGCTCTCAATATTGTGGGACGTAACACTCAGAGGCGATTTCTTGGGTGGAGCGCCATTTGGCATGGACATTAATCAAATTTCTCGCGCAATCGAACAATCGGGAGAATCACAATAGATCCCAGTGTCCGATCCAGCCACAGACCTGCTTAGCTATACGATTAGCTTGACCTTCTATACTATATTTAACTATGTTTATAGATGTATATATGTTCTACCAATATGGCGTATTTGGTTCCTGGGTCCAGTTCTTCTGTTGTGCTTTGGCAAGTGCATCGGTTAAAGTGGATCGCATTTGCTGGCTGGAACTACGATTTTGACCCTTATCATAGGGCGACAGGGCATTGTAGTAGAAGGGCGACCGTTTGCTGATGGTATAGTTTTTACCCTGATAAGAGATAGAGATGGGAGAGATGTTACTTGGATAATTCTTGGATTTTGTTCCTGGCACTTACATCATTATTGTCCCAGAATTCTTTATCATTTGTGCGATAGCAAATACAGAATTCCAGACGCTTGGAGGATGGTGGCAGCGTAATCTTGAATGAGAATGTATCGAAGACAACGTGGGCGCAGGTGGCGGGGCCGTAGGCTCTGGCATATGTGCAAAATATGTCCTGCTGGCTCTTCCAGTTGTCCCAGGTGACGCGCACAATGACTTCCTTGGTGAAATCAATGTTCTTCACCTTGATGGTGCCCACCACAATCGATTCCTCATCCTTTACAATGACATTCTCCAGTGAGACAAAGTCACGTTCGATCTTTTGTCTGTTGAGCAATATGTCAATGGGTAAGTTCAAGTAAGTTTTATTAGAAGCGGAGGTTTATTTTACCTGAATGTCAAATAGTCGGATGCTGGCTGCTTAAAGTCCACGGTCCACTGATCCGGCGGATGCGGGCTGACTAGTCCCTGTGTGATCTGCTCCAAAAACTTCATGCTCCAGTATGGCGGCACATTCGAGGGCTCGGACATCACGCGCACCTCCGTCAAAGACAGACCCTCGTCGTCAGCAAAGATCACATGCTTTTTGGGCAAGTGACTGAAAATGAAAAATAGAAAATTCGATTACAGAGAGTGGATAAGAGACTTCATTTGATTTGAAGCTGAAGCAGCTGGTTGCCTGCCAAAGTTCTTAAATATTTAACTAATTGAGAGGGATAGAAAGAGAGAGAGAGAGAGAGAGATTTTGCATTGCAGCCTTGAACCTATCCTTATCAGCTCTCGTGTTTCGGACCCCCCGTCTTTTACGATTGTTATTTTTACTTTTATGCACTCAAGTTTATTGTCTTTATTTTTTGGAATTAATATTGAAATTGCGACTTTGCATTTGATTTGTTTATATTTCTTTCTTTTATTTTTAGCAAATCGATGTTTAAATTTGACAAACACAAAGTCAATTGGGATATTTTTGTTGTTGTTGTTACTTTGTGACCTGCGTTGGCAGAGAATCGAGCTAATCGGAAGCTGTCACCGCCCATTGCCAATAATTTGGCATTTAAACATTTCGTTTCTTTCCCTATTTGAACCCAAAAAAAGACACTTGAATCTATAATCTTTGTGGCAACCTTGTATACTAAAAGACCTGGTCAGCTTGTATTGGCGTCTAATGAGATTATTTGTATATCTTTCCGTTCCACAATGTAGACAGAAATTTCATGTTTATTTTATTTTATTTTTAATTTAATTTAATTTTTTAATTTTACGTCACAGTTAAGTAGGCGCAAACAAAATATTTCTGTATATATGTATGTATGTATATATATTGTGCTATTTTGGTAGCCACGTACCAGATTTTTATCCAGAAAAATAAAAACAAATAAATAAACGGGAGACAGCACATTGCATTAAAATATCTTATTTTATGGCAGGAAGTCGACATATTTCTGCTACATTTGGAGATAAGTACGTTATACTTTTTTTTTTCGTATACCCCTAGAAGTACACTCTGCTAAAATTCGTAAGTGGATGAGACAGACCTTTCTATTGCAGTTACTAGAGATATAAGTATATATATAAATGTATATATTAACTGTAAGAAAGAAGGCATGTCTATTTCAATGATAAGATTAATATTTATCAAGCAATTTGTTAGGCAATAAATTTCTTGTATTAAAGTTTGTCATAGAACTAATTGAGCCGACAGGCCCCATAGAACTGTCTAAGAAGTGCATTTCACACAATAAATATGCTAAAAGGTAATTAAACATATTTTTACTTTAATGAATAGCAAATAGAGTAATATGGTAGGAATATGTTTGTTTATCCCTCTCTCTTTCTCTCTCTCGCTCTCGCTTTGTGGCCAACAATTTCTATTGTGGCTATTTGCTAAGTTAAATCAGTTTATTAGTCTGACGCCAATATCAAACAGCCGGCTGTTCGAGCTGCCAACGTTTGCTGATCGCCGATCGCCGATCGCTGATCACGCGCTGAAGGCGTGTGCACTAGTCTGCCTGCCTGCCTGCTTGCTGCATTTTCTTCAACAGGTTTGGCTTTTTTTAAATTTTTTGCTCGATGTTCAGGCGATCGATTCGATCGTTCGATCGTCTCTACTTTGTGTGGGCACCGCCTCGAAATCTTGTCTCGTTTTTTACGCGTTGCCGGTGTCAACTGCTGAATTTGTGGCTGCGGCGTTGTCGCATATCAAATTTAATAGATTATAATTTTTCCGATTTTCCAGTGCACATTTTCCATGCCGTTGCCAGGCTGGTTTTATAGGCTAGCTTGGCTTGAGGAAGCAGCGGACATGGAAACGAGTTTACATTCCTTTCTTGTTTTCTCTTCTTCTACTTCTTGCATGCATTCATTTACATATCCATATATATGATCGCATTACCCCCAAAATAAAAACAAAATAAATGCATATGGGTCCGGTTGACGCCCAGGCACAATAAAATAACGTGCGACTGCTTAATATGCACTGCACAAAATGGTGTAAGAGAAACAAGTTTTCCAAAACAAAGAAAGAGAAAAAGGGATTACAAAAGCGCCTCCAATTTTAGAAAATGATAAGACAGGTTTTTCAGGTGAAACCTTTTCCGACACATAGTTGGCTTATCGACAGTCCTTAGGTCCGCTAAACAGGCATTTATATGAATATGACCTTCTCAAATATTGCGTCCGACGGTCCGTCTGGTGACCTTTACATACAGCCTTGTCCGAGTCTTGAACTCATAATTACGACAAGGTGGTTCCGTCTTTAAAGTCTCGGCGCTCTTACTTTTACTTACGCAAATTGCTCACACTTTGTGGAGAGCGCACAAAATTAGATTTTACGTGGGTGACACAATAATTAGTCGAAATCATAAATATATACATATACATATATATATATTATGTATGTGCATAGCTGTGTATTACATTCGGAACACACATTTACAGATTTCGTTTTTGAAATCTTTTCGATGCTGTAGCACATCGGAACACGTGAATGGCGCATGCACAATCTATCTATAAATACTCACTGCCTACATCTACATCTTATGGACCCATGTAATTATGTATGTACATGTGCATGTGTATTTTGAAATATGCTTTTTATATAGCCGAAAAGTGGACACGGCGCAATTATCAAATTTTTAGTTTTGTGGATTCTGTCGTCTGTTCTGTGTCCTTGGCTTGACCTGGCCCGTGTCTGTCTCAGTGAACTAATTAAAAGTGTGGCATGTCTCGACAGACTCGTGGAAGGAAGTGGAATTCTTATTCTGATAAATGACAGCACAATTAACGGGTGAAGGAATCGCAATATTTTAAGAGCTTTGTTTCATTACAAATATATGTAAATGTAAATTTAACTTAATGATTTTTTATGATATTTACTTAACTCACAACGTCAACTGGCTTTGCTTCAAGTTCGCCAAATTGATGTAGAAGGTCTTTCAGCGAGATTCTTATTGAAATATCTAAATTCTTCAATGAGATTACGACGATCGATAAATATCGATTCTAGAAGATGGAACGATGGGTGTTTCACATAAAAGTATCTCTATTGAAAGAATGATATATGTATGCAACAATAAATATCGATACAGAAATATCTTCTAGGGCGCTTTATATTGAAATGCAAGGTAGACTTTTAAATGAACATTAATATCAATGTCTATAAAAGGTTAAGGTAGCCCATACCAATCCCGACTCTTAAATAAATTAACATTTTTCTACAGGGTATCTGCTAGTCACATACTCTCGACTACCTCAGCACCTGCAGTGGATGTAATTAGTGCAATACGCAATCGTAAACACACTCACTCAAAAAGCATTACTAGACATGTGTGTGTGTGATTGTGTGTGTCTGGTTTACATTGATAATAGGCATGCGTGTGTGCGTGTGTCGCCATTGCTTTTAGGTGATATCAGCTGGTGTTTAGCCTCGTCTAGACATGGCCTCACCAAAAATAAAATCTCTATAAAATGAGCTCCAACTGATGTGTGTAGTTGCGCCGTATTTTTCTTTTATTTATAGCCAGTTTTCAAAATGCCAAATTCAAGTGCATTGCGAATGGAAAGCGAATTTTTAAATGTAAAAAATAAAAATATAAGTAAAATTAAAAGCATAACAAACACTCTCTGACACGGTGAATTCTATGGAAGATTAAAGATGGTAATGACCGGATTTGTAAACTCTCTTCCTTCTGTTATCTCATTTCATATTTTGCTATCAGATATTTCGAGTACACGTTTGAGGTTATTTGCATATGTCGCATCTAGTATATCTACTTTTATTATGTACTCTACCTCGGCGTCATGCGCACGCTGTGACGTCCATGGGATCTATAAGGCGAGTACCAAACGTAATATTTCGATTTGTTTTCGATTTGTGTGTTGGGTTCTCTTGAGTTCTGGCCAAATTTGGCACAAACGACTTGGCCGAGTCTACATTCCTACTATTGAATTTCACTTTTAATCAGACTCGCAGTTCACATGCCCCCAACCGCAATCTAGTTCAACTTGCGGTCGGGGGCGTCAAAAAAGTCGACGGCGCCATTGCGACGTGACGTCAAAGGGATCGAGACTCGGATTACCGAGACATTATGCAATCTGCATATAGTCAGCTTACCTTTGCTTGCAGCTGGCCAAACCGTCCGAGTCGCTGCTTGCGTCTGTTGGCTCCGCACTCTCCGTGGGAGCGGCATCTGTGCTGGGGATGCTGGGGAGCTGGTTGGCTTTGTGCAGGCAGGATTTGCGGCTGAGGCACGATTTAGGCTGTGTGTTGAGCGCTGGGGCAGAGACCATGCGCTCCAGGTAACTGCGGCCAGAGCGGCTGCCCACGCCGAGGGGCGTGCCACCTGTTTTGGCGGGCAGCTGTTGGCCCTGGGCAGCGTTGGATGCGTTGTTGACCATAGCTTTGGAGGCCAGAGTTACGGCTTGAGGGCGGCAATAGCGCGCACTCAGGCTGTTGGGCTCGTCATTGTAACTGCAAACAGAGCAAAGATCAGAAATTTCTACATGAGTACATCTGTTATGTTCGTCAATCATATCTGTATAATACTTCTATAAATACTATATATACATATACATATATCCGTATGGGTTCTTAAATAATGCGCGCATTATAGCGGCAATCGTACGAGCTTGGGGCCACGCGGCGCTCACGTTTACTTTCTTTTTATCAGCTTGATAAGGCTGTCTTTATTCTGGGTCCGTCTTTTATTTCAGTGAGATAATAGCATGGCATTGTTCAGTGGCCATATACATATTTACATACCTACATATACATACTACACTATCTATAAAGAAATAGCGCCAGGCTTCTGCTATTATTGATAAGCGCAAAAGTTGTTGAATCTATTACGCACGACCTCTGCTCTTGATTTGAATAGTACCCCGTGGATAGGTTTTTGCCTATGTATGTACACACATATATTCACATATGTCTAAACATATTTACATATGTTTGTGTCTATTCAAATTTGTTTTACTCTCTGGCTGTTATGATTCATCATAGAGCTCTAATTTTGGAAACACCATGGGATAGTATTAAACTGTTAGCAATTTTTTTATTTTTTTTGCTGATTCATATCAAAAATTTTATTTCGGCTAGACATAGGCTAACTATAAAGCCAATGCCTGATAAGCCAACTCTTACGATTTTTTCATAATCTATGGAACTAAATTTTAATTAGTTCATTGCCAATTAGAGTTTGTAACTTTACAGATGATAACAAATTTCTTTTTAGTGGCAATCAATTTTTAATTGTCACTGTTTGTGAAGTCCAATCATATTAATACAAACAGCAATTATAGGAATGATGATGGTTATAAAAAATATAATGATGGGAATACATCTAATAAATAAAACATGAATACTAATATTAGTGTAATTAAAATTATATTGATACTAAAAAAAAAAAATAAAAAATTAATAAAAAATATGTAAGTATTAATTATAATAACTTTATAATACCTACAGATATAGTTAGAGCAAAATAAAAACAATTCAATTTTTGAGTACGCTTAGAGTAACATAAATCATTTGAGAAAATACCAGATCTTTTAGCTCGACTGAGATAAACAAATTTATATTTTCAGTAACTGCGTAGGTTTCTTTTTTAGGCCAGTTGCTATTTATATTATTAACTATATGCTGTTTCGGACGATTTTAGAATTTTTATTATTCATATATATAGCCCGAATATTTTCTGATATATTGTATCGCTGTATAGCTATTAAAAAATGTCAGCTGATTGATGCAACAAATGTCTGCGCAGCAAATAAAGCTTCTAGCCGACGATCAAGCATGGTTCGAAGCAATTGCTCCACAGACCCCCTCAAACAGTTGGGAACCAGTAAATTTCCCTCTCTCATAAAACTGCTATTTTTTTACTCAAGCGAAATTCTCGCTGTCAAGTTTTGCTCTCGAAATCTGGGCAAAAAAATAAAAGTTTGTTTTGATTATGCCATTGCCTTGATATAGAATGCTTTTTTAAATGCTGTTGTCAACCGAGGCATAGCCAAACATAATTTTATTTTATTTTCGGTACATTCGCACTGAGTCCTATCTGTATGGAGGAAATTTCATTAACCCTTTTGCACCTGTTGCAGTACCTTATGGCGTAACGAAAACTAAAGTCCGTCGTTGATCCGACCTTAGTAATACTTCTATGTATTGTATAAGTGAAGTATCAATATTTATCCATATGAATAATCAGACAGAGACTGAAAGGTAAACATCCATATTTACTTTAAATACTGCATAAGGCAATCGCGCTCATTGTTTATATTGTATTTTAGGAATGAAGGTATTTTGTAACGGCTTTATTGAGTCTGTCAAAATGGAGACGTCAAGCTTTTAGCACAGTTTCATTCCAGATTATAGATAAATACATGGGTATATCTATAAACGATTTCCTTGCATTTCTGTTTATATTATCTTTAAAATGTATTTCACTTGGGTATTACTTTTTTTATGGTAGGTCTTACTGATGTCATAAATAATATCGCACATTTTCCGATTCATTATTGATTATGTATGTTATGTAATTTAATCTATATTTTAGACCTCAAAGAATTTCATTTTTATTTTGTAATACACCATTTATCAGAGATTTACTTAATCAATTTAACATTCATTCAGTTTTTTTCCGTAAGACACGTAGGCAAAATTTGGAATATATCAGAAAATATTTTTCGCTATCTAATGATAAGAGAAATTCCACAATTTATATTTAAGAAGTGAGGCTAGCTCGAAGACGGAGAAAGTTTTCGTTTATAGGGTTTTAGCAAAATGGAGAATTATTTTTAGGTGTACCTATACTGTTCACAAAAAAAAAAGAATAAAATTAAAGAATAAATAAATATAATTAAAAACAATTGAATTTTGATTCGTTGCCGAATCTCGTGTATTCAATTGAATTCAATTAGTCAACCCAATTTCCTTTCATATTCCGAAAATATATTTGTATTTTATTTTATGAAACTTACTTCAGGGGTTGACGTTGATGTCCGCTCATATAGTCCGCTAGGAAACTAACGGGTGGACTGTGACTGAATATAGGTGGACTGTGCGAAATCATTTTATAGATGGATTTTCTCTATTGATCTCTAACAAGGAACTCTGATTGATTGTAATTAGCAGCAGGGCCTGCAAAATTAAAACAGAAATTGATAAGGTAAGAATCTTAACCGAAGCGTAAAATGTTAATTGGAATTAGCTATAAACAAAATGCTTGAATGCGAACGTTTACAAAAGCGATTCTAATTAGGAATGCAATGGAATATTTATTATTTTATGGCAATATTTGTATACTTTATACAGTTTGTTTATGTTTCAGTGAGCTGCTGATCAACATAGGCATTGCCTCGAAAACTTACCGTTGCTTTTTTATGACTTTGTTGTGTATTGCGCTCTCGTTCCTTCTCTCTCTTTTCCTCGCACTCTCTGTGTCTTCTTCTCCTACTCTCCGTTTATATATATCAATCTCTCTGTATTAAGGAACTTTTTCTGGTATCACTTTTCTTTTTTAGCCCAACTTCTTCTTAGAGATTTCTTTTCATATGTGCATCACGCGCGCTGTTCATGGGTTTGGCAACGCGCGTCAGACAATGAATTTTGGGTTGTGTAAAGATAAAAATTTGTATTTATTTTTATAAAAAATTTCAAATTTTCAACACACTGGCACACACAATTTTGGCAGCACCGCACAAAACAAAACGACAAAACGGATTAACAATAATTTAAAATTATTGAATTATTTCCCCCTATTCTGTAGGAAGTAAGAATTCGCGCGTTTTTCTTCTTAAGTTATATCTGATGTTATGTTATTTTTATTTTTAGTAATTTATTTGTGGTTTCAACGACACGAGCAATTAGGACCGCATCGCGTTTTGTTATTGCCAGTTGCACTCCGACTGTGAGTACCGTTCGCCTCGACGACTCAAAGACGAATAACTGATGTTGTTAGAGCAGCCCGCCGCCAAGACTGGCGGTCGGGCCTACCCAACCAACCACTGCGATCCCAGAGAGCGCTGAGCGCTCAGCGCTGTCGTCGTATGCTCTGGAAAGCGCTCGCTCTCTCTTGCTCTCATTAACAGCCTCTGCCGCCCTCTCTCACTGTGTCCGTTATTCTCGCTGTAAGCGTGTGGCTGCATTTTAATGACAGTGCAGCTATATGTAGTTGCTGTTGTTGTTGCTGCTGCTTTTACAGTTGTTGCCCTGGCGTCCAGTTTAGTTTAGTTTAGTTTGATTCGTTTGGTTTGACAGCGATTTTCGTCAGGCTAGGCGCCGCCACAGAGCCAAAGTCACTCAGTCAATCAGTCAGGCTGAATGGACATGATCAGCGAGCAGCAACGATCATTAGCTCGTGCGCTCGTTTTCGAAATTTGTTGTTTTATTAATAAATACGATCACTCGTGCCACTATTCACACACATCGCAACACATTTAGTCGTTATGTCAAACAACTTTCCATATTATTAAGAGTGCCTACGTCTGCAGTTTGTAGCCAGCTGTTTTGCTTTTTTCTTCAATACGTTTCATTTACTTTGCTCTTTCATCCTTTCGCCAGGTCGATAAAAAAACAACAAACCAAAACTCACCGAACGAGTACCCACTCAATCGTTTGAGTGCCCACAACTACTTGCTGGCGTTCCAATGGTTCGAGTGGTTTTCCTTTGTAAGGTCTGGGGGATTATACATACATACCTTCAAACATACATACATAGTTGGCTGCAATCGTGTAACCCAAACACCTTTACGGCCTACGCTTTTCTTTATGCAATTTATGTTTGTTTTACGTTGTCTCTGTCGAGTCGACAGCTCTAAATCAATTATGCTTTTTTGGGGGAATTGTGTAAAAGTTGTCGCTTCGTAATCTTCTCTTTTCATCGACTTTCTCATGCGCTACGTTTAAATGCAGCTGGCATATTGATTGTGCTACGTGCATGACACAATCGTAGTGCTTAAAATTTGAACAACTAAATTAACATACACCTGGAATACGTTTAAATTAAAATAAACTTCAAACATGCATTTTGAGGAGTACAAATTCTATTTATAAATTCAATTAAATATATCATGCACTTAATCACAAGTACTGTTACTTTGTGTTCATATGAGCTAACTGTTGAATCACAATTGTCCAGTACTTCCCTTAAAATTCCATTTAAAATGACTTGGGAGCGTTCCATTTCGTGATTTAAAGTACCCACATCATTCGAAGCATAGATGACGACGACAACTCTCTGAAATTTTCGACGGTCTCTGCCACGCATCGTCGGGGACTGAATCTATTTCTTGTTGCAGTGCATAGAAAGTGACATAGCGTGAATATGTGTGTGTCTGCATGTATGTATGGGTATGGCGTGCGTGACTCGTTGACATTCAGAAATGGCGGCCTAGGTCTTAGTCGTGCCTAGGTAGTCGACGAAAATGCTCTCACGATGCGTGATCTTTCAAGTCTCTAATGATAATGCAGTTTTGGTGAGTTTCATGAGGAGGGCTCTAACAAGTTATTTGCTCAAGTGTTTCGATTGATCTGTAACCACTGTGCCACTTTCGAGGGGTGTCGCACACGCCGCCCCAAGTCCAAGCAACTTATTTGCTTTCGAGCCCCACAGCATCAGCAGTCTGGTTCCAGAGTGCACAAGCCGGCCGGCCGGCTGACTGGCTGGCTGGCTATTAAGCTAGCTATCTAGCTGGCTGTCTGGCTGTCTGTGTGTCTGGCACTTGTTCACCTAGTCTCCTCTCCTTCCTGACCACCACCCGATCGCCTTGGCTGGAAGCCGGTTTAGCCATGCATCGTTTCTGGATTCGCGTCGCATGCCGCATTTTTTTCCGGCCACTTCATCAGCATTCGCCTATATATCATTCCTATATGCAGCCCGATCTTGATCTCCCTTTCTCTATCTCTCTGTCTCTCTACTGGTGCAGTGCCCTTTGAAGCGTTGGCCATGAAGTACACTTGAAGCTCTGCAAATATCATATATAATATAGCCAAGCCAGCTGGTTGTCTATTTCTGTTATACGTATGAATGTATGTATGTATGTGAATAGACCCTTAGACGCACAGCGGATGCGATGCATTATTTAATCGACGACTTTCCAGTTTTGGCCTGCGTGTGGGACACAGATCCACTTGATATGCCATAGTACAGATATTAGCTTAAAACTAGTTTAAGTACTATAAAAGCAAGAGACAAGGAGGAAGAAAGTTAATCGAAATACCACTTTGAAGGCGGCAAAATATTATAATAATCCAAAAGAAATCGATTATACATCTATGTATGTATATCTGTATCTGCATATACATCATACATAGGGTTGTTCGCAGAACTCCAATATACTTTGATATTGATATTTGATAATTTTTCGAGCCGGGTAACACTCTCTGACTGCGTGAATGGCAGCCAGTAACCGATGTTAACACACATTTCTTCGCTGGAATCAAACAAGAGCCACGTTGTGCCCTCGACAGAGCCAATTCAATTTTAGTGAATAGAAAAAATATAAAATATTGCAAACATAATGTCCACGTTGTCTGGCAAAGGGTCTAGACCTGAACGCTCAACAACCTGCTGATGAAATCAGCCGAGCCGTCAATATCAGCAACATCGTCGGCGCCATTAGTGAGATTAGTGAGGTGATAGTCAGTGATTATGTAGTCTATTAAAAAATGGGCGTACCTAGAGCTTGTTTAGCTGTGGAACTGTGTAAAACTGTAACGTATACTCGATGCCCGCCCGAAAGTTTAAATTTAGAAGCGAGGCGTGTGACTTGACGCCTATCAGCTCTTATCAATGCAGGCAGAGCGCGAGATCTGAGGTCAAGTTGGGGCGGGCGCAAGGGTAGCTGATAAACTGCGCAGCATAAACTAAACACAGAATTCATAAATATAGCTGCATTTATTTTTGGCCGAGGAAAATCATGCCGTAACTGACCTAGAGCACCTGATCGCGGCGTGATCAATTATTTGGCAACAGATCTTCCTCTCTCTCGAAATCGATTTGAATAGCTAAAGGAATCGGTTACGACTACATGCATTCAATTCGCATTAGCGTCGTGTATGTAATGCCGTTTAATCATTTCAAATAACGGTTATCGTTGGCGTGAGGGTCAATGGAATAGGCGCTTAGAAAATATAATCGTCGATCGATTAATATGTGTGTTATTTTTTGCAGTTTTGCTTCTGTTTTGCATCGCGTAATATTGCCTCGTAATTTTCCATTGTAGCTCTCGCTCGAAACTTAATTATGCGACTTATTATGCAAATATATACGTCCATATGTCTATATGTATATGTTTATATGAATGTATACAATTAAGCGTCGCAAGTCTACATCTATTTAAAGACGCGGGCCTTGTTTGTGGTTTGGTCGAAGCCACGAACACGAGCCGATCACGTTTTTCACTTGTGTTCGATCGACACCCTCGATCGAGTGGAGCAGAGTAACGCCTAAGTAAACACCCAGAGCAAATAGTTTGAGAATCTGAAAAATCTGTTTCATTGACATCGCAGAGACGCGACGTCTGCTCGTAATTATGATATCGCTCATAGCGGCCCATTGTGTCTGCTGATAAGCGAGCCCACTCCTCGCCGAACAATGTAACAGCCGAGACCTAAAAAACAAACTCTTCTGCGCGTCATGTCCATAGTCGAGCGAACAGTTCGTGGTCTTATCAATGGACAAACTAATGATATATATGTAAATATATTTCAGTTATTTTTTCGGAATGAGGCTCTAATTATAGTCTGCAGCAATCCAGACGAGACTAGCCACAATGTTTGCTTATATGTCTGAAATCTGTTTGCTCAGCTATTGACAGAGGCGAGCAGCAAATTGAGTTTTTAAGTTTTGTTTGCTTAGATTAAATACATTCTAAGTTCAAGTAGTAAACAGGTTTACTGACATTTCAATATTAATGTTATTATTATTAAAACCAGTGAGTATTAAGACCAGTCAATAAAAATAAACAAAAATAGAAGCAAATGTTTAGGCTGTTCCTTTGATTATTTTCTTAGAACCTTCTACAGATTTCATAGAAGAAAGAAGAAAGTCGCAAGTAAAACAAATAATTTAATATAATATTTCAAAATTCACTTCTAAATATTTTAATTTAATATACTTAAATAAACTTCCGTCTTTCTTTAAAAAAAAACGATCCAAACTATGATTGGGAAAGATATTTTTTACTATTTATAACTATAAAACTTATGCTCAGCATACGTTTTGAGTTTCATTCCGGTTCCGGTTTAATGGGACATTAACATAAAAGCGAACGAGGCTAAAAATGAGAAAAAAAAGCATGTTCGAGCATTGCATTCAATGCTACAGCCGTGCAATGCACTGCACAGATACATAGATACAAATGTATCTGAGAGCTGGCGAGTGCTAGAAACGCGTAGACTAGACTCGCCAATGCGTCACTCGTATAAACAATTTACAAAGCGTGTTGGGGCAGGTAAATAAGTTTACAAACACACACTCACACACACTTGTATATATTGTGCATTTGACTTACTCGACTCGCAAATATTCATATGAACTGAAAAAATCATTAACCTTAAGTTGTATATGAGATATATCGAATCATTAAATAATATCGTGGCAATTTGCGTAGTTCATTGAACTCTCTTAGTATGTGGTCACCATTGAGGAGGTTGCAGTTAGTTTGTTTATTTCCCGTACTATTTGCTTGCTTGGCAAACTTACTTGTTTATTTGAATGCCGGCTGCGGCATTGTATCTTATGGTTCGCTATGCTCGTTACCAGGTGAAAAGTGAGTATATTGGCTTTTAGCTATGTGCCTATAAGCAAAGTCCTTTCATTATGCTGGTGACTTGTATTGCATTAGCTGGGCAAATCTAAGTGGTTTCCTTGAATACAGAATATATAATATACTATAATTTTTTACTCATATTAAGTATAGTTTATTATATATAGCCAATTTGGCAACACTGCTGCTTGAAATTGAACTACTAGGAAACTTAGTTCAAGATCTAAAAGTAGAAATATCTCAATTAGATTCCCATTTAAAGTTAAAGTTAATCTTTGTAGTTTTTATTTTTTATAAGGAGAGTACTGATGGAAAATCAACTTTTCGAATTCTCAGTATACAATATTTGAAATACGAAATTTTTACATCTGTATATGAGTCTTTGAAAAATGCTATCCTTACACATGATATATGTAAAGATAAAATGGGTCAATATTGTGGCTAGAAAACTGTTCAAAACAGTGATCTTTAATTAAATAATGATATACGCATATGCAGTCGATTGTGAATAGCTAAAATATTTGTATTTGTTTTTTTCTGTTCGGGGACTGATATTAAAAGATATAAGTGCATGCCTAAGCATCATCAGTTTTTGATGCCCATGAATAGAGTAACCTCAGTCTCTGCGATGTGATTTTCCTCCATTTGACATATACTCTTAAAGAGCTGGCTTTTTTGCAGCACCCATTCGTCTCAACTGGGTCACCTTTTGGCTTATCAGGCCCATTAATGATGATTAAATGATGATTATATTGGCGTCTTTATAAAAGCGTTTATAAATAACTACCGATAGCAGTGCAATTTCCTTCATTTCCATTATCATTAAATGCGAATTAAGAGTAAAAAGAAATAAATAAACGAAATTAAGATCTCGAATAGAAACATCTATAGTATAATCTCCTTGAAAACAGCTGTTAAATGGCTTTCGTTCGATTTCGACGCTTATAAATCATTTTATTACTAAAGTAATTATAGATTCTAGGCGATAACAGTTTATTTTTGTATTAGAAACTTTTGATTAGGCGATTAGATGGTTGATTGCATGCATAGTATGATGCAGTCAAATGTTTAGTGCATGTGACTAAAGTATATAGCTGGGCTTTCTTCCACAAAAGGTAACATTTTTAAGGTGATGTCTGTTTTATTTCTTCACATAAGCTATTTACTATGCCCACAATGGCCGAAGTAATAATCTTTCCTATTTGTGAAGCAAAATAATTTCTCAATTTATTGATATTACGTTATTGTAAGCCTCGTTAAAGCATATGTAAATATTTTGTTTATAAATAGAGAAACCTTCTATAATCTCTATCCATCAACCAGTCAGACAATAAGTCACTCAGTCAGGACAAAGAGTATTGATTAAATATTGAATTTATGTAATTGAGCAACCTGTAAACAATTAACAAAATATTCCTTTGAATTTTAAATCCATTTGATGGAAATTAGTAAAGGGTTGGCACTCTTATCTGCCAAATGTTACAAATTATAGTGAATACTGGAAAATTTGCCTTTATGACGTCAATCGAATAGACACGACGTCTGTGATTGACAGCAACGTGTAGGAATAACGGGATCATTTTTATATGTAGTGCATTCTCTATATGCATGATTATAAGTAAATGAATATGGTGAATACTATATATAAGTAAAGATCAGCTAGGTGAAGAAAAGCTCTTACCGAGTCTGAAGCAAATGAAGAAAGGTTTTGAAAGGTATTGATGGAAAAAATTAATTATCCTTTATAAACATTTATTTATAATTTAGGTACGGAAAGACTTCAGAAAATCAAAAGTCTGAATTACAATGAAAGAGGATATGAAATTGGTTTAGCAAAACGAAAGTTGAAGTTTATATATGTAAATTAAAGATAATTTGTGAAAAGTTTTCCATTGTTTAAATATTATACATATCTAATCGTTAGCTTATCAAGTAGATGTGGGTCTTATCAGGGAAATGTTATGTGAGGTCTTTTTGGTTTTTTTTATTTTTTATTTTTATTTTATGTTTAAATTATTGTTGTTGCTAGCCAGTCGCGCAACTAGCAGCACTATATAGTATATATATGTTTTATGATTGGCCATTCACCTGCTTCCTCTTCCAATGTTAAGTTCAATGACTAAATTTAAAAGTGATTTGTTATTGCTGCCGATCCCGGGAGATGTTTTATATAATTATATATAAATATAAATATATAAGGCCCCGTCGGCATCAAAAAGTAAACAACAACTATATATATACATACATATATATAAAAATATATATAAAAAGATGAAAAATAATTGATTAGAAAACATATTTAAACTATATATATAAATTATAATAAGAGTTAGACAAATATATTCAAATCTTTTCTTTTTCAAAATAGCTAAAAGAAATAACATTCATGCTATATTAACATTAACTCATTAACATATATATGTACATATATAAGCATTTGTTAGCATAGATAATTAACTAAGGTTTGTTAGAGCATTTGTAGAGTACCCGAAAGTTGGACGGTTTTGGACTGTCAAACATTTTTTATTTCTGTTTGACTGTGTTTAATCAGCTGCTTCGAAATGCTGTTATCAGTTTTATGTGCATGTTGCCCTAGTTTATTAAATTTGGTGTGATGGCCAAGCTCCGGGGAGTCAAAGATGCAAAGAGAAAAGAGCGATAAGCATATAAAGGTGCAAGATTAAAAATATATATATATACTTATAAAAGTGGCTGAAGCCTTTTAGATTATTAAATGTTTTTATATAAAATAAAAAGTAAATTTTATATACTCAAATTGAATCAACAGCTGCTATAGGGTATTTGCTAGTTAGGTGTGTCAATCCAACTTGTTTCTTATTGCATTGCATGACACTTCCCCTACCCTATACGAGACGTTCTTTGAAATTTTAACTCTTATTTATATCGGTTTTCGTTTCTCATTCGAAATCTTTGTCGGTATTTTTTCATTGTTTCTCATTTCCTTTGTCATTGGATCTTAACATTTTTATGAATGTATGCATTAGTAGATGCAACGTAATGTGCTTTCAGCTATACATCATAAAAGAAAAAACCCGCATTAATGTTGATATTTATTATTTATGTAAAAATTTGAAATTGAATTGACATAAAGTGATTAAGAAAATGTTTCTCTTTTTTTATTTATTTATTAAATTGATTTGTTAAATTATTTTTCGAATTGCCTTTTTATTAGCATTAGTAAAATAACCTGTTGAAAAAAAGAAATTAATAATAATAATAATAATTATAATAATAATTAATAATATATAAATATTTTTTGAATTTGTTTAGTATACGAATCTTCGATCAAGACCCTATTTAAAATTTATTATTAATTTCATCTGTGTTTATTTTGTAAAAATTGATAAGCTACTTTTTTTTGGGTGATTTGAGAAAATAAAATGCTCAGGTCTTGCCTGCATACATTTGCCTAATGAGTGGCAGATAGCCCATGACCGGGGCTTGACTCAATTACGGAATTACGGGCCAATGGGGGAATATGGGAATATGTTATGCAGGAAAGCTGGAAAGCTGCTGCTTGGGGAATGCAAACGACCTGATTAGATGTGATTAGACTGTGAGTTAGTTCCGCAATTAGATTGCCCCATCTGAAAGGCTCCAATAAGCCGAGCTTATGAGTTCAATCGCTATTTTTATAATTGAACTCTAGTATACGTTTCAGACGCTTACAGATTTGTAAACATATCAATGTGCACTTTCGGATCGACTAATTGAAAGGAGATAGTCTTTGGAAAAGTACCATCCGACCGAACTGCAATTTTCACATACTATTTCCTAATTAAAAAGTATATCAGGTGATATGTATATTATACTTTACTTAGTAATAACAATCTCAAGTCTTCCTATTGATCAGCAAATTCAATCAATAAGGAAAACAGTTAAATATATATTTTTGTTTATTTAGTATTTATAGAGATTAGGTCTTGTTATTGAAAAGCCGCCCACCTAATCATAATAATTCACCTGTAATCTGCACTTTATGTCAAAGAAAATCCCCAAGCTTTCACAACAGCAGCTACCCAGGTTGGCGCTCACATCTCGCATCTCGCATTTTGACATTTGCGCAGTCTAATTAAATCAGCAAAAAATCAAATGAAAAGGGGGAAAGAAAAACGTATACGTTGTAACTCATTTATTTGTAGTTTTATTATTATTATTTTCATTTTTTTTTCGATTATCAGTTGGTTTAATGATTTTTTGAAATTCAGATTTGTGGCAAGGCATACGCGAGATTAGTTAACATTTGTTTTGAGCGTGTTCCCATAGCCAAAGGCTTGTGCTCTGAACCTCAGAACCCACGCGAGATAATTTAACGCACATGCAATGTGAGTGACAGTTGCAGTTCATCTCATCAATTCGCTGCTCTAGGTACGTTCATAGTATGTGGGTATTAATAGACAAGGTTTATGGGTTGTTGTGTCGTGTCGACGACCAAAGCACCTTCAATCCGTTTTGGACTCTGTCTATCATCATTTGAAGGCATCCTTATCGCAAACGCCACTGTGCACTTAAGCGAAATATAAATAATTGCATTTATTTTTAGATCGAATATTTTAAGACAACAATTAATCAGAAATCAAATGGGCGTGTTTGAGCCTGATGAGGAAGATTCTATTTAAAGATTACAACGGATTAACGGATTGAGTCAAGTAGAGTCAACTAATAAACACATATGTATGATTGTATCTTTTGTATATGAATACTTCAGCAGGATTAATCGAAATGAAATCATAGAAATAATTCTAACAGAGAGATAGGGTGAGATTAGATCATTTCATTTCGTATATAAAATGTTCTTCGAAATGCATTTTGATTGCAAGCAATTTAAAGATTTGAAATAAGGCGCCAAAATGTATATCGATATATCGTATAGAACCAAGGCTGTAAGCTGTGTGGCCGGCACATGAGCTGCAACTCTGTAAATCGATACATTTGAGGCGGTCGTCGATAGCTGTGCATTGTTTCTCATAAGAGTAAACAAAAATCCTAAGCAATAAATAAAACAATTGCAGAAGGATGGTGAGTAACCTCTCTCAGCGATAGTTTTATTGTTATTGTTGTTAAATATTTAGAACTAGTGCAGTAATTAATTGATAGAGTGACATTTCATACATATCTGGAACGAAGTTGTAGATGGGCGAACAAGAGCTGATTACAAGAAATCTTTATGATTAATATAAATTGTGTTCCATGCCTGCGCCGGCAACGGCATCAGCCAATGACAGCGTCGATGCTTGGTCTGGTGAGCGCTTGCCGCCCCAGGAGTGGAAGCGCTGCTTCTTGCCGAGAACCACCGAATTGCGTTTGTCATCCCTCTGGACCTTGAGGCGACAGCGCTCGATGACCGCATCCCTAATGATGGAAGCAAACTCCAGGTCATTGAACTGTGCCATTAGCAGCTTGAAGAAGGCCCAAATCTCGCCACGCTGCGATGTTGGTGGTGGCGCGTATTGATCGAATAGCCAGGTGTCGGAGGTACCGGGGCCATCATCTGGAGCCAGGCGTCGCGAGTTGTAGGCATCGCACACATCCTCGAAGCTGAGTATGGCCTGCAGTATGAAGCGACGATACTTTCCCAGCTGCAGCTCGCAGGTGCTAAGCTCCAGATCCGTGGCCGTGTGTGTGGGCAGAGCATAGAGCGAGCTACAAGTGCCGAGGAGCAGCAGCAGCAGGCGCCAGGTGGACAACATGCTTGGAAACAATGTGCTCGATGGCTAATCCGTCTGCAAGCGAAGCGCGTGTGTGTTCGCAGATTGGCAAGATGAGCAACTGTGCGCTGGATGGCCACTTTCACTGGCTTTATATAGCAGTCAGGCAGCCCATCAGCAGCAGCGATGTAGTCCTGCCCCACTCCTCACAGGCGGGCGACTGCGAACTTTGAAGTTCATAAAATAATTATAAAACGTTTCTCGTTTACATTTCTAAACCGTTACACACGGCTAAAGAGCGAGTCCTAATAAGCAGATGGCTCGGAGCGGGGGAAGGCGCGCGCACTTCGTTCAGCAACAAGTGTCATAAATTTACGGCGGGCTCTTAAGCTGCTAACGGCTGCTCATTTGTTTTTTACTTTTAATGTAACTCTCCCACGCTGCAAATTTATTAATTCCGGCCATAGATAAACGTGACATCCACTTGAAGCCGAGGCGCCACTCGCAGTGGCCTTTATATGCACAAGCTGCTCATTAGCTTGCGGGCAGCCAGTAGCGGACGCCAGCTACCCCTGTCCCCCGCCCATCTGTTCGTCCCTGCTGCAAATTGTGCACCCTTTTGTCGGCAGCCTTGTCAGGCAGTTGTACAAATTGCTCGCTGATTAGCAGGCAAGCGTATGAAATTAATCATATGCAAATACGAGTGTGCGCTCCACTTTACGCATTTCATTCAACACTCGACTCGCAGTCTCAATGCTTCCTTCTTGCTTATTGTGGCCGCCTGGTCTTTAATTTACTTGAGACATGACGAATGTTGCGTAGGCGTGAAGTAAGGGCAAACAAGTAGCTAGTTGTGAGGGCTGTGCTTAGTCCTTTTCTTTTTTAAGGCCCTCAAACATATCTACATATATGATATGTAATAATTTACCCTTGCCTGCAGAAATTTCGCTTTTGTGGCGATGGCGATTGTCCTGATTGGGTTCTGGCCGAAATCATATCGACGCTTTCGAATCTGACCGTCGACAATGTGGAGCAACTGGCGCAGCTGGTGGCCAAGCGCATCTGCGGTGAGCCCTTCGAAGTAAGTAGCTTAGAAATATCTATATAAATCACATTTAATTCTTCATTTTCTTATAGGAAGCGGCAATCCGATCTCTAACGTCGTCTGCCTCAAATGATGGCAAAACTGCTGTGGCCTGTGTGCACTACATGCTCACCAATGCGGCGCGCTACAGTTGCACAGAGGCCATCTTCAATGAGGAAATACAGCAGCTGGGTCTGCCCAAGGATCATGCAAAGGCCATGTCTCGCGTGCTGCAATCAAATGCGATGGCTATACGGCAACAACTTATAGATAAGGCATTTAGAAGTAGGTATTTGCATACATGAGTATTGCGTGTAAAATCTTTGATAAGATAGGTCATCTATCCCAAATGTAATCTGCATATGATTTTTTAAAATCTGTGATAAATCATATATGGTTTTATTATGGTTATATTTGATTACCATTATTTCATCAGATCACAGTACATCATATATGATTGAGCACTAATATATCATATAGACGAACTTTAGTATGGATAGCAGATGATTTGCATTATGACATAATTATGCCATGTTGCTTTTATGTATCATCCAACTATATATATATATATATATATATATTTATATGTTTTTCATCTGGTATATGGTATTAATCTCTATGTATTTCCCTTCGCTTTCAGTTAACGAGCTGCAAAGCATACGAAATGTTACTTCACCTGGCGAAACACCTCCAAACTGTGCCACCTTGGAACTGAAAATCTCGCAGGAGCTGGTCGACGGATTGCCTAAGGATACCACGCACATTGTCAATATAGAGTGCGCACAATTGGGTGCACTGCTCGACGAAATGAAATTGGCTCGTGATATTATGCTTAAATACGAGAGTAAAGAAAGCGGATAGAAATAAGTAGCATGAGTAAAGTAAACTGGGAATTACTTTAAAGTGTGTCGCAGTTGTCTATTGCAACAGTCTGCACAATTTCGCATTAACCTCGCTGGTAATTATTTGTTGTGCAAATCATATCTAGCATTAGGACAAAATTATTGTTTAAGCAAATGCGTAAATAATAAATAACTTAAGTATCGTACTTTTTTTCAGCTTTTATTGACAAGTGAGTTAATTATTTAAACTAAGTTGTTTTTACGTGTATATTTCCGTTTTATATATAACCTTATATAAACTTTGAAATTTTGAAAATTTTTCATATAAAACATCGAATTTCTATTTTGTTTCTCAACCAATATAAGTTTCGAAATTAAAATGGTTGCTATATATGCTATATGTGGTTTGTGTCTTGGGTAGCGTTGCCAACCATTTTGTTGTTATGTTAACATGGTGAAAACATGTTAAAAGTTCATCGATTCTGAAATGGAATAGGGAAAATTGTGTATAAAAATTAAACATTTATTTATATAAGTACATATATAAATATTTAAATAATATCAAAATATTATTAGTTAATTTTTAAACTAGAAAGTTTAAGGCAAATTTTTAAACTGAACTTCAAGATTTCAAAAATTCAAAATTTTCCTATATATTAATTAAAAAAATAAATATAATTTGATTTTAATATTTTGTATTCATCATTGTTATCTTATTTTTTTTATTTTAATTTTTTTTTTTTGTTAATTTAATTTTATGTTAAATTGTTCTTTATAATTGCCTTATGTGTTAGATATATAAACTAATGTATTCTCACAGAATTTATATACATTACATACACATATGTATAATTAAATTAGGATTCTGTGTTCATTTTTAGATTTGCAATTTACTAATTTGGCTAAACACGCGTCGCTGCCTTATCGCCTACTCCCTTATAAATTATACTCGTAAATGTCACCAAAAATCAACCACAATTTGAGCCCTTTTGGCCCTTTTGTCTGACCAGGCTGCCACGCCTCCCCTTTATCGTAAACTGTGTCAAATTTAATCAACTGGCGCGGAGCAACCTGCGCCGTAGAATTCTCAAACTGCCTTCGCCCAATTATTAATTATAATAACGTAACGTGCGGCGTGAATAAAGTGAAATTTGCTAATAAAACGAAAGATGGGCAAAAAGTGAACCCTTTTACCCCAAAAAATTTAACCTTTATTTTTCTTCTTCTTCTACATCTACTTCTACTCGCACGCTGCTCCATTTTGCCACTGACTCGGCCTTATCATCCGGTTTTCCACGGCAATTACCGGCGCATCCGCCGGACAGGGCGGGTTATTAAAATTATCTGCAGTAGCTAAAAAGAGAAGTAAAATGTGAGTAAAACTGAAAGAAATTTCAATTAAAACAACGCCAAAAGGAATAAATTAATATTGCTTTTTTATTTTTTATTTCACTCTCATTTTTTTTTACTGCTTCCAATTCTAATTATGAGCAGCTGCGCAAGCATCAAATGTCGCACTCAGCATTTGAATTGTTGATTTTTTCCAGCTTCCTCTTCTCTAATTATATTATATATATGTGCGTGTATATATATTTATTTTTTTCAATTAAACTTGACCATGTCAAAGAGCGAAAAAAGTCGCGAAGTTCTTGACATTTGAATTCCCTAAGATCGCTGCATTGCAGGGTATATTGATTTCATTCAAAAAGTATGTTTGCTCATATGTATGTACGTTCGTACGTATGTATATTATGTACGAATGTAAGAAGAATAAAATTTAAAATACATACAAATCTATTGCCCAATTGACTTACGAGCTCTTCTAAGATCGCTTCAAATCAGCGATATATCTTCAGTCTTATCTTAAATTTTATTTATATTAAAGCTAAGCTTTTCAAGTTATGCAAATATTGTATCTATAAATTTTAAGCAAGGACTTACAATTCTTCTATGAGTGGTCTATAGAATATCTTCTAGTCGGATACTTCAATCATTCATACTTGTCGCCATTTCACTTTGATTGCGGCGCAGTGCTTATTTCTTTAGCTCAAATTTTTCTCTTGACTGCCACATGTTGCCGACACTTGCAGCAGTTGCTTGCTGCCCACTCCTCCTCCATCTCTCTCTATCACTCTCTCTCTCTCTCTCACACACTTTGATTTATGATATGCCTGGACAACTTGCAGCACTGTCACCTGGACGCCTTAATTAAATTTCAGCTGGAGCACTTCCAATGAACTATCATCGTGCTAGGCGAGTGTTTACCATAGGTAAATAAGTGCACCAATTACTGGGGCAACTATTTGCCAAAGTTGTCGATATTTGCGAAAAGTGATATCTAAACATTGGCTGGGCTGTCTTTAAATGGGCGGCATATAAATGTAAATAGCCCAGCAATATAAACAAATTGGGCACGTAACACTAGTTCGGGTGTTACAAGTGGGCTTACGTAACCGGAATTTGTCTGATGACTGTGAGATACAGTGGGCGGAGCAAAGAGTTTTTCTAATTAATATTAAATCATTTAGAAATATGACATTTCTCCACCAATAAATATGATTATATTTAAATAAAAATAAATTAAACAAGTACAATTTTTAAAAAATTTTTTATTAAATTTTTCTTCTGATATGTTTAAAAAAAATTAAGCAGATGTTTAAATATATACATGGAAATTAATTTATCAAAATTATTTGCTTTTTTTTTTGCAATAATTTATATATTCTAAATTATTAAAAACTTCATATGTAAAAAATCTATTATTTTCCTGAAAATATAAAATGTTTTTAATTTTTTTTTCTTTAATGTGTATCACCAAGAAAATTTTAATTTGCAAATCAATTCTATGAGTTTCTATATATATATGAGTTTCTATATATAAAGAAATAGAAAGATTATATTCACATTGAATTCGAAGTAAAAGTATCATACTTTACTATCATTAAATTAATGATCTCTTACAAACATGTTTTTTAGTTTCAAGTGTAAGCTGTCTTCTTCTTTGAGCACCCTCGTGGAGCATTCAAAGCGAGTGAGCTACATACGTCATAGCCCCATCCCTTGAGAAATTTTAATCAGGCGCTGGCAACGCCTAAACATGTGTACCCTTCATCTATCTGTCTCTCACACCCTCTTTCTGTCTCTCTCTCTGTCTATCTCTCTCTCTCTGTCTCTCTCGCTCGCTGCTGTAACTGGAAATGCTGTCACATTACGCGGCTGTTACCATATCTTTACAACTGTATCTACAGATCGTCCTCCACGCACTTATATGACAAAGCACAAAACTTAAAAACCTTATGCATGTGATTTGAGGTTGACTCGCCGAGGGGTTGACACCCAGCACAAGTGTCAGCCTACTTATACCCTGTAAATTGGCAGAGTGAGTGGAGAGACTGAAGGTCTTATGAATAATAAATATATTTAAATATGTATTAATTAATATATCTATTAAAGAATCTATAAAATACGAAATTCAGGGAACTCTCTATATCATTTATATAACAAAACTTAGAATTAAGGCAGATTATAATAACATAGTTGCACATGAAGTAGAATTCCATAGTTGGTAGTTGTAAGAGTAAAATCCATTTATAGGGTATCATTTAGTTGGGCAGCCGAAGCAGATAGTTGTTACTTGTGTTAGCCTGCTGTTTTGGTAAGGGTTTATTTATATTTTTCTGCTCTTTTGGGCTGAGCGAGCCGCTTGACGGGGTGTTCGGTGGTGGGCTTCCTGGTTGTTTTGTTGCTAGTACTTCCGTTACGGTTTTTACTTTAGCCACGACGCCACCCCCGGTGGGTGGGCCACTTTAGTCACCCCTAAGGCCTTTGTTTGGTGCGCCCGACACATTTCTGACTTTTTCAATTTGACTTTTGTGCAGGGCCACTGCCAATGCAGTGAGTGCTGCGGATGTTTTCCCCCTCATGCGTAATAATGAAATAAACGTTTCGCTAAATGCCTGCGTATTTGGCATGAGGCAACGAAGCCTGTGCCAGGAGCTGGGGCCGGGGCTGCGAATCGTTTAATTTGATGAGCTTTTCTGGATTTGTGGGGGCAAGAGAAATCTGAGAGATAAATGCATATTGCTGTAGTCTAGCGATGATTCTTCTTTTATTTTCAATGCCAACTAAATCTATGTATTTTAGAATAAAAAATTTAAAATTTAAAATTTAATTATAATAATTATTATAATTTAATATTTTCTATGTTTTATTAATTAGTTAGCAATATTATAATAAAGTATTAGCTACAAACACTTTTAATTTAGATAAGCAAAACTTCAAGCCCTCTCTGGGCGTTATTTCATTTGGTAGTGAATTGATCTTTGATCTTGTCTATGAAGGCACTCGCAAATTGGAATTCGGAATTCTGTTGTTGCTTCATGTAAGCCACCTAAAGCTGCAACATTCCCTCAAAGGAGACTTTGTGCATAAGAGAGAATATACGTCCAGAGAGACTTATCTGATTGGCTGTCGGATTTTTACTGAAACCTTCAACACTCAAAACCGCAGTTCATTCAATTGTGTCATCTTGATGGCTACCCTCTTTGGGTTTTTAGTAGTGTCGAGTCCAGTGTATGAGGCACATCAATTAGCATCATTCCTGTTTCGGGTATTCATCTCAGATATTCTTTGATTATCTTATTTATCGAGCTTTATTTGTATATGCTTGTATTTCTCCTGTAGTTACACAGATTAAAAAAGCTCTCGCTGTGCTCAACCATTCATATGTTTACTATAATAGCAGAAGGGCTCCTTATGATATCTCTTTGTTTATAATTCGGACCAATAGTATATTTCCAATTTCTAGTTCACTTTCTCCACCCTTGAACTAGTTTCTTGACGTAGAACAAATACCTACTATATAAGACTAAGTCTCATACGACTTCTTATAGATATATTAAAATCTAGCTCTGTTTTATAGCGGACTTTAAAGTCTCTCACTGGACAGCTTAATATTAATATTAACTTCCTCTGCTGGATGCTGAAACACCTGAGCAGAGAAATTGTACGCTTCGCCGTTGCCGTTGCTGTTGCCGTTGCCTTTGCGTTTGCCACGCGGCTGTGTTGATCGACTGCTTCGCATTAATCAGCGCATAAATTTAACGCATTATTATTTATGTGCCTGCTCTCTGCGCAGTTGTTGTTGTTGTTATTGCTACGGATTTCATTTCGAAATAGAAATTGTTTTACAAATGTCACGCCCCGTTGCAGGGCGCGGGAGGTGGAGCAACAACAAAATAAATGGCGCTAAAATGATTCAATTACGCGACAGCCCCCAACTCCTACTCCAACTCCTGCCCCAGCCCCAACAAGCGAAAAAACGAAACGGAAACAGGTGGCAACTCAGGCGACAAATTTTTTAGAATTGAAGCTGGGCATGGGTAAAATTTGTAGACGTGTTTATTGGCGGCGCCCGCAGCTGCGTTCAGCACGCAAAGCCCAAGCCCAAGGAGAAGTCGAAATATAATAAGCGAAAATAAGATTTTAATTGCCACTTTATGGGTTCCGTTGAATGCCATTTTAATGCCAAGCGCAACACCTGCGAATCCCTACCCCATTTCGGGGTAGAGGCACCTCCGCCTAAATGTCGAGCACATTGGACTGCACTAATTGCTGTGTGCTCATCCGATTTCCCATTGCCAATTGCCAATTACCAATTGTCGATTTTCGATTGGATGCGAGCGCCTTGATCAGATTTGCATCCTGCTCCGGCCAGCAGGAGTGGACATCCAGCTTCAGCTCGGTGTCAGCTTTCAATGTTTGCTATTGCGCATTTGCTGGACCTCTTACTTACCCAAGGAGCGCTAAATGCGCTATTCCCACTTACCCACTCAGCAGCTCTTCCGCTTCCCCTTCCACTTTCTCATCCTCTTCACGCTTCAGTGAGCGCAGGCTGAGCGAATTTTTAAGTGGGTTCGCCATGGTCTGTGGGTCCAGTTGGGTTATCCACGCTGTTTCACTTTATTTAATGTTGTTTTTCTTGTCATCGCGAGTAAATCAATGTTGTCGTCTTAATTTATGATTTCATTACTTAAATTGTCTGCAAATAAGTGTGAGATATCCCCATAATACTATTTCGCAATTATAAGTACGGAAGGGGAAGGAAGACAGCGATT
Source organism: Drosophila arizonae (assembly GCF_054131065.1). NCBI lineage: Eukaryota > Metazoa > Arthropoda > Insecta > Diptera > Drosophilidae > Drosophila > Drosophila arizonae. Next base: position 22,914,489 of record NC_142924.1, on the reverse strand, counting down.
AGGTAAAGAGTGGTAAATTATCTATTATATAGAATATAGATGATGAAATACAGAATATAGATTATAGAACATAGAATATAGAATGTAAAATATAGAATATAGAATAAAGAATATAGAATATAGAAAATAGAATATAGAATATAGAATATAGAATATAGAATATAGAATATAGAATATAGAATATAGCTATAGCATATAGCTATAGAATGTAGAATATAGAATATAGAATATAGAATATAGAATATAGAATAAAGAATATAGAATATAGAATATAGAATATAGAATATAGAATATAGAATATAGAATATAGAATATAGAATATAGAATATAGAATATAGAATATAGAATATAGAATATAGAATATAGAATATAGAATATAGAATATAGAATATAGCATATAGAATATAGAATATAGCTATAGCATATAGCTATAGAATATAGAATATAGAATATAGAATATAGAATATAGAATATAGAATATAGAATATAGAATATAGAATATAGAATATAGAATATAGAATATAGAATATAGAATATAGATTATATTACGGTATTATTATTATTAACAATTGATTGCTTATCTGTTTATAGATTTAAGTTAACTTTGATATTATTTTCAATAGTTGTTTTATTAAAATTGTAAGTCTGTATGGGAGGACCTTTTTTCAGTTTGAAATGTAAGTGAGTTTTCCAAACCCGGCTGAGAGTATGATTCCATTATTAGCGGGTCTTTGTTTACTCTAGACTAATGATGAGTGTTAGCAGTATAAGCTGAAAATTGAGCTTTACAGAGCTCGGCTTTATCAAAATTGTTTGCGATAGTCCAGCAAATCATCGCAATCAGTAGCTGATTGGGATGTGTATGACGCTTTGACGTTTTGGTTGTGGAATTCCAGTACCGAGGGCGTGTTGTGGACCATGTGGACGGTGCTTATCTGGTTATGCGAAATGCTGCTTTACCTGCTGTGGATTATACCCAGAGAGATTTTGCGGTCCCTGCAGTAAGTCCTTTTTAGATTCAGCTCGGTTCAGCTGGCTGGCCCCAAATAACTGCTGCAATTTTTAGCTGGGCTATTGTAAATATTAAGCCAATGGACTTTTAATAAATCTCAAGCAATAGACAAATAAAAACTGACCTGAAAGTCTTATTGTATAATACATATATATTCGTCAAAAGTCTTAAGTCTCTCTCCATCTTAATGATATTATTTGCGAAACAGCTCAATACCTGAACCTTAACTAAAATCAATCGTAAAATACTAATAAATATTTATTGTTGCTGTTACTGTTGTGCCCTGGTAACACATGTAAAGATTGTAAAAATGAATTTTTATTGTTGACCATGGCAGGGCATGGCAGTGCCAATGCCCGTGCCCGTGTACTGATACGCCCCTCAAATTTTAAAATCAGGAATTGACGATTATGCAAAAATCCACAATACACCTTTATGGCTGAGTCGGATTTGTGGGTAAGGGCCTGGCGTGGTGCGACATATGATTTCTTACCACCTCCTGAGTATGACATTTGTTTTATGCCTACTTCAGGCTGTGGACGCATAAGGCAACACATGAGAACGGCCTGCGATAAAAGTTAAATATGCAAAAAGATGAAAATCTATAATTTTTTATGAGTTTTCCCTGCGACACCGGCCGGGCCGGGAGCACGGCTCAGCCACAGAGGCAGGCAGCCCTGTTGCCACATTATGTCGCATTTTTATGTTGCTTACTCGCGTGTGTTGTTGCCACTAATTTGCCACGCCCTACCCCAAATGCCGCCCGCCTCCGAGCCGACTGGGCCGCAATTTGTTGCGGTTTTTCGGCATTGGCGAAATTTTGCGCAATTTTTACGATTCGAGATTTGCACGAATTATATATATATATTTTTATAGTTTTACAATATGTCGACCCAGTTCGATCATCAAAGCTGCATTTGCTGTTGTTTTGTATTAAATATATATATAAGTGTTTGTGGGTCTGTCGTTGCGTCTTTTCTGAAATGGGAGGATGAGTCTAAAGGCGCCTGAAGCAGAAGTTAGAACAGATGAAATGAGTCGCATGGAAACGAACTCGTAGCAGAGAACTTTTCCTTGATACATTGAAAAAGGGTTTTGGGAGAAATTAACTTGTTTTTTATTTTTTATTTATTTTTAATTTTTTTTGAGTGAGTTTGATATGATTATAGCTAGTGTAAGTAATTGACAATTATTATAGGAGGGAAGCTGTTGTAGTCATGTTTTTAATTCCTTTACATATACCAGCCCATTTAACAGATTTCTTTTATTATTTTAGCATCTACAACTAATTTATAGTTCATCATTAAAGTTTTAAGAATGTCGCGAAGATTTTATGAGAAATAAATACCAAGTATTGAATGTAGATTCTTAGATATCATATAACAAGCATACACAGATCAGACGTTTATCAACTTTGTTATCAGATTTTTAACTAAAGGACTCTGCTCATGCAGCATTTATACAACAACAAGCTTATTTGGATAAAGAGAATATTTGAAATATTTAAATATTTTATTGAATAATTTGTTTACCTCTTCCAGTTGATTTTTTTTAAACTCATGTCAATAAATTTCTAATGCTCGCTTATGGTAGATATTTTATGATATCAGCTCGAACATCATCAAAAATTGTAGCACGTGTTTGGGCTGACGACCCAAAGAAGGAATCGACTCTTTGCTGCATCGGGGGTAAAACAACCCGCGCTTTGTTTTGCCCACTTTTTTATTTTTAATGGGTGTTGCCGCAAAACAAATCCCACGGCTTGTAAACTCTGTAAAATGTTATCTCTAATGCTTGGAATTTAAATTTTTGGCGCATAATTTACATGAACATTAAACGAGCAGCAAACAGCGACATCCACATGAATGATGAGGCGTCGGCACGCGGCCAACCGCAGATATCCAGCAACAGTGCCCCGCCCCCTTGTCAGAGGCCTTACGCCTTCCGGCTTCCAGCTTCCGGCTTCTGCCTCCGGCGAGCCGTGGGATGTGCCAACAGGCAACTATTAAACGGCTAATGGCAATTTCATTGTATGGCCAGATATTAGTTACCCGATAGCCAAAGCGAGTCACGGCCACATGTTTTGTTGTGATTACATGCGAGTTGACACGCCGCTTTGCCGCTTTGCCGCTTTCCTAGGGTGTCTCGGCCACGTGACCAGGTCACGTGTCGTCGATTCGGCCACAAACAAAATGCTACAAGTTATTCTGCTTGCCATACCATACTCTGCAAATGGGGCATATTAACTCGGCAAAGTTTTTAGTGCTGAGCATTAAATAAATTTAGTAATTGGAAGCTCAATTTTTAGTGCTGAGCATTAAATAAATTTAGTAATTGGAAGCTCAAATAAAAATACTAAAATATTTTTAGAAATTATTAGTATTGCAGAGTAAAGCCAAAATATATAGTTACTATAACTAAATTTAATACTCTCATTAATTCATTTTCATAGAATAAGAAATCAAGTTGAATATTGAAAAAAAAAATATATATATATAAATAAAATAAAATAAATAAATAAATAAATAAAAATAATAAAATTATAATAATTCAATATCTTACTTTCCTAAAAAATCAGATCGTAAATATTATATGTAGTTTTATTTTATTTTATCTATATATAAAATGTACATATATTAGAAATATTTAGTATTAATATTGTAATTACATTAATTAAATATTAATTATTATGATACATTTATTATTAATTTAGAATAGAATAAAGACAAATACTTATAGTCTTATAAGAATGGAAAGACTTACATATATGAGAGGTTATCATCTAATCTCAAATACATAACATGCATCTCGATAAGGGCATTTAAATGTCGCATTGAGTTAGTTTTCTTTTGTTTTTGCTCTACTCCTAATGTTTGTATCTTTTTAATGTAATCAAATTATGAAAATAATATGAGAGCGTCCGTAAGTGAAGTTGCCAAAATGTTGAGTGATTGTTTTCGCACGGCATCCCTCTCTCCCTCACTCTCTCTTTCACTCTCTGGGCGTCGGCCTAGGGCCGCCTGCTGAGATTCACTTAAGCCAGCCCTTTGGGGGCGACCAAATAAATTATATTTAAAATGCTAAGCCCTGGTACCCGTACCAGTCAGCCAGCCTTCCAGCCAGCCAGTCAGTCACTCAGTCAGTCAGTCAGCCAGTCCCTCGTCTACATACTCCTCCCAGTGGGTGTTTCTATTTCAACACTCGAGACCCACTACCACTCGGAGCGCTCCAATTGGATTTATGTTTGCGCTTAGAGGCCCACCAGGGTGGTTGAGCGTTGGGTTGGTGGCTTTGTTGGGCTCGTGGGTCGCTGGGCTTTTCGGTAACTCGTCAGACCGCCCACGAGGATTTGCTTATTGCTTTTAAAAACATTAAACTCTTGCGCTCTGCCACTCTGGTGTTGTTCTTGTAATTGCTTAAGCCGACTGTTTTTGATTTCCTCTCAGTCGTCAAAATGACACATCACGAACTTTTTTAATTTGTTTATGATAATTTACGTATTAGACAGGTGAATGTGAAACACCTGTAAGAAAATCATTGCGAAAATGGAGATTTAGGTTTGATGATATTTCACGAGTTAGCTCAACCGCTGAATACTTGTCTAGAATTTCAGCATTGTTATAAACAGTTTAGTCGCAGAATATGAAAGTAATCACACTGCCATTCAAAGTACGTATGATGGGAGAAAGCCAGATATACTCTCTTAAATTTGGCAGCGGGTATCAAAGCATGATTCAGAGCAGTTCATTAATTGATAAGCATTTATCGCAAAGTAACGCGGCAAGCGCAGATCCTTGAAGCCATTCAACTTGCAAGTGGAATCCTTCAGTGGCTCAGTCAGTGCAATCAATCTCCAATGCGGGCTCTGCTCAAATGCTGTGCGCAATATGCGCAGATTAATTAATTTGTATTACATGCATAGATATACGCACACACACACACATACACATACGCGCAATAAGTCAAGTCGTTGTTGTACAATAATTAATCAAATCAAATGCATAAGTTTCGGTAATCACATGCGTTCCATTTGTAGCAACAACTGGGAAATCAAATCAGCGCCCGAAATGCGCTTAACTTGCATGTCAATTACAGCTGGCGAATAACTGCCCCGCCTCCCGTCTCCTGCCTCTTGCTATTTACGCCTGCCCCCCACCCCACCTCAGCTAATATTCAAAGTCAATTGGCGGAACTCATGAACTTATCGCAAGGGGCTCGCATTGCCACCCATAGATCGGGGTTTGAGTCGCGATTATTCATGCCGCACGCACAAAATGCAAATCGAATGCGAATCACTAAAACGCGAAATTGGCAACGGCGCGCGGCGAGCCCACTGAATATCGATACGATTTTCATTTCGGCCAATTTCATGCTAAATATGCCGCCATTTGCGTTTAATAGTTGATAAGCCCTTGGAAGCGGGCCACAGCCAAGATGCAAATTCAAGCTGTGGCCGCAACCAATTGGATTCACTCGCCGGGGCTTCTCTAAGCATGTCATCTATTGGATAATGAAGTAATTCAATTGAAAATTTAATTTCGTCTGATTAAACTTATTTGGTATTCTGCAAAAGATCGACTATTTATTGAGAAATTAATGCATCTTTTCATTATGAATATTTCGATGTTGTGTTTTCGTGCATATTGCGATTTTCGGCTCTTGAATTTCTTAAAATTTGATATTTTCATATTTTTGCCATGGTTTAGCTATTGCCTAAAATCATTTATGTCTGAACACAAACTTTTTGCCACCATTGAAGCTAAAGATTTGGAATAATGAAATGTGGTTACTATTGTTTGATAAACTGTTAAGACTTTTCGATACCCCTTGGGTATATTTCAGAATATATACATATAATATAATATAGAATTCTAGCTACGCGAAAAGCCTTTTGATTTTCGGGATGCATATTCGCACTCTCAAGGCAAATTTATAGTGGATATATCCGTGGTCCAGCCATAAAATTGTAGAATTTAACATGGATTTCTTGAAAAATATTACCAAAATTGGATAATCGACACAAACCTTAACTTCTAAAGTTCTATGTAGAACTGTCGAAGGAACTGAAAATATAGTTTTGTTTAATATAAGTCTCTCTCTCCCTGTCTCTCTCTCTCTCTCTCTCACTTATTCTAAAACTAAGCCATACGTGCTTTTTGTTTTCTTAAATTTAATGGGTATTATGCAGTCAGTAGCGTCCGTAAGCGACATTTATGTAGTTTGCTGTTTCAAGGGCCAATAGATCGCATTGCTGACATTCTAATAATATAAATATAATATATAACATATACAATAATATAATTATATATTTATTTATATATATGACTAATAGAAGTCTTTATTTCTCAGGATTGCCATTTCTTATTGCACTTTGAGTGGCTTGAGCTCTTCGCTATGCAACAGACTTTTTTAATTTTTCGTAAAAAATGCATTGTCAGAACTGTGCCGAGATTTATGCACACGCAGCTGTGTGTTGTAATTTTTAGCATAGATTCTATATTCATTTTTTTTTCCAGTTTTATTCCGCGTCTTTTATATTTTTTCATTTTTAGATTCTTTTGCTGCGGGCCGCGATTTATTGTGTGCAATTTTTTCTATCTTTGCGAGCTAGACGCGCACATTGAAAACGAATCACGTGAAATCTAAATAGCATCATAAATCAGAAAACGACGGCAGGTTGCTCTCGCTGTGGATTCGCAGGACTCGCTTGAATACGCTCGATTCGCTTGGACTTGCTGGAATAGGTTGCACTCGGCTTTGGTCTACCCATTTCGGCCAGACAATGATAAATGTTGGAAAAAACCTCCCACTGCCCCACACTCCCTCCCCCAAAAAATAACCGAAAAAATGGCGGATGCGTCGCTTGACTCTCATGTGTATGAAAATGGCAAATCGCTAGACGGCCTTTGATTGCGCGAAAGTCTCCCATTCCTTCGACATCCTATGAAATTTGGATACCAAAAAAGAAAAAAACCCCGAGGTAGCACCGGTCATTTGCTCAGCCTGTTCCCCAGGCGCTGTAAATGCAAATACAGCAGCTCGGCGGCAGCCCATAAATATAGGTGTGGGCGTGGCATGTAGTGGGCGGCTAGTTTTGTCCTTGGAGGGAGCAGAGCGCCAATGCAAAATGGCAAATGCCGTCCGTATACGAATGCCTTTTGTTTATTTATTGACGCCGTGTAGCTTGCCAATTCTTATAACTTGTGTGATAGTCCTGCTTCCTTTGCTGGTTTACTGGCTTTTGCTTTGCTTTTGTTTTTGTTGTTGCGTATGATTTATGTGCGATGAAGCGATTGCCAAAAAGTTCACTTCAGCCAGTGGTTTAGGCAGTTTAATGAGGTTTTAAAATAAATGTAAATACATATATGCCAACAAAAAGTAGTTCGAATATATTTTGTGGGCTGAGCAAAATTTATAATGGCAGCATTTTACTTTATAATTCAAAAGAAGAAAAAAAAAAAAAAAAACGGAAAGATTAACCTTATGTGATAAATTTAGATTTCATTTTAATAAAAAAAGAAATATATTTGTTGTTCACTTTTTTTTGTATTCCTCTTACAGTTCAATGTGATTGGAATTAAGATAAGAATTTACACATATGTATGTAAATCACTTTTTATTAGAAAAATTATTGCTATGTTGATTATTTTATGAAAGAAATAATTTATATGAAAAATAAAGACTTTTATACAATAACACTATAGCAACTATATTTTAATAGAATTTAAAATAAAATAAAAATATGAAAAAAAAATATATATATATTGTATATAATATATACTTATTTTGAAAAATTAGTGTTCCAAAATTTAAATTGAATAAAATATATCGTGAAAATGTTTTCCCATATAAATAAAAAATTTAAAATCTTAACAGGGGAGCAAAGATACCTTAAGGCGCATTCAAAATTGTTCTTTAATTAACTGAAATTTGATAGATTATTCAAATATTGGTAAACTTAATAATTTTACATTGAAATTTACGTATTCTCATTGCTGTCAAGTAAAAAGTAAATCAGACTCTCAAATGTCACCTCTAATCAGGGAAAAGGTCTAATTGTATTTAGTACATCAAATCTTATGGAATTTCACTTCCTTCCAAGTGGTTTTGCTAACTCCCATCTTCAGGCAACGATGCCATTAACAATTGAAGCGGCTGCCAAAGACATTCAGAGCTGGGACATGAAATGGAATTGTTTTTAATAACAATAAGCTTTACGAGTATTGCTCGCAATTACTTAGTCACACCCGGAACCCGTCCTGCAAGTGGACTGACTCATTTGGCCAGCACATAAGCAGATTAATTATGCGACTTTTGCTACATATTTGCCGCGCATAGAGATTTTCATTGTTGAGGGGGTCGCATGTGGTTGTTGATGTTGATGGCCGGGGTAGGGTCTCTCTCTTTCACCCTCTCACTCACTCTCTAATTATGCGATAAGCACAAATTGACCTCCAGATGGGGCACCCTTAGCATTAGTACATTCGTGTCCATGTAATGTTATTAATACATAAATCTGAATATTAATTTCGCCTCGCCGTAGTCCTAGTCGACCGAATTGGATTATGAACTCTCGCTCTCGAATGCCGCTGGTCGGGCCATTTATAAGGCTTTCGCTTTATTGTTTGTAATTAGAATTAGAAATTTTGTGTGTGCATTGCGTTTTCCTTTTATGGCCGTTAACACATGCGCATATGAGACCATTATTTAGAAAAATCAAATGCTTCGCATTCGTAAGCACAAAATTAAACATAGTTCTCCATATTGGGGCTCCATTCAAAAATATTGGACTGGGACTACTTTTGCGCCTTATGTGCGCAACATTAAAATTGCCTAATGGGCGGGTCAGATTCGATATAGCTGTGGACTAACTGAGAGCAATATAGTATAGCGAGAGGAAGAGCTAAAGAATGGTACGAAATATCTTATTGTCTACATAAAGTAATTCTTAAACTTTTGCTGTACTTGAAAATAAATAATTATTTATTTTTCAATCAGAATTTATTAGCTTTTAAATAGGTTACACTTCGAGTGCACACATAGTTTATATTTATTCAACTACACTAAGGAGCTCATAGCCCAAACTCCAATTTGGAAAGAGTTGTAATGCGTAGCCAAGCCGGCTCTATTTATTTGCCTATCTTGCTCGAATCTGGCACAAAAGTTTCTTTATGAACCGCAAAGAAACAAACAAACGCAATTTTACGAATCACTCTCCAGTATTTTTCGGGGAAGGGGGTTTCGACTAATTGCTATTAGAAACTGATTTACTTAATTTGTTTACTTTGCGGTGTCGTTTGCCCAAAGATCTGAGCCAAGTTTCGGAATTTATGGATGTGGGTAGATTTTTGGCATATTTTTGCAGAAGCAAACTTTAGACATTTGCGGTTTACTCTCATGCAGCGTGAGCAAGAAAAATATTCAGAAAGGGATCGGACAGGATAGAAATGATTGGAAATTTATGACATTTTGATATGTTGCAGGAGCCCAATTTGCTAATTGGGGAAGCTGAAGATATAAGTTATACTAGAGGAAGTAAATTATAATACGTTATCTTTGGGCAAATAAACTCTTTACCCTGTATTAAAGTTTAGAATGCTTAAATGAAGTATTATGTGGTATTCCTCCATCAGTTACTTATCAGCTAAGAGAAGGTTAGACTATTCTTTTTTACCAGATTGATTGTCAATATATATGCACGTATATTTTAAATAAAAATTGCATGAAACAGAAATTTATAGTTGAAAGAATTCTTTGTATCATAATATATAGTTTGCTCAATATATTTTTATTCGATTTGGGACTATAAAGCACAGGTCAAAACCAAATCTAAAATATGTTAATCAAGAATCAGACTCAGAATTTAACATACTTTATCTCTACGTAAAAATGGAGGGCCACTGAATTTATCTGATTTTAAGATGTTCTAAAATCAATAAGCCATAAATATATTTAAGCTTTTGATATATTGCTAAAAGTTTCCTTGCTTTATCCCAACATCATACGTTTTGGATTTTTATTTTATAAATTAAAAACCAAATTTTCTTTCCATGCAAAAATTACATTTAAATATACATATTTGTTAATTTTTTAAACTCTGGAAATCATTTAAATATCTGAAAAATATATATATTTTTGCTATTCAGAAAAGTTATGTAAGAATAAATGTATAATTTTTTTCCCAACAAAATTAGTTAAAAATACTAATATTAATTATTATTTAAATATATTTATTAATTTTCTAAAATCTAATGATCAGCTAAGGTATATAAAAACAAATGCTTTCATTTTTTTTTTAGAAATATATATGTCAAATTATGAATATTAATTAGGCACGCTCTAAATTTTGTCGTCCGTAGCGATCAGTGTAAGGGTTACACTCGACATTTATCATGAGACTGCAAATTAGCAGCATTTGTTCAAAATATATCTAAGATTTATGCCTTGTCGCTCTTGGCTCAACTCAACTCAAATTATTATCAAGTATATATCATTCAACCAACTACTAAATAACGTGACGCTGGGCAAAATTCTAAGTAGGACCATATATCAGAGGCAGTGACGTATCCATGCATTACCACAACTTGCCGTGGCTAAAGTCGCTGACAAAGCTTTTAGTGTCACTTGAAGCAATTCTGTGAATGCTTTTCCCTCTGCCAAGGACCTCCCATGGCTGCCCGAGTGATAATTGAATTAGAATATGGCGTCTCACACACACACACATTCATATGCACACACACACACACACAGAAGCACTTGGCTATAACTTTGCTGAAACAAAAAATACAACACATGTGCGACATCATTTGGACTGGTTTCCAGCTAGAGCACAGGCTGGAGTTGAGGTTGAGGTTGGGCTTGGGTTTGGGTTCGGGGTTGGGCTTGTGCTTGGGGCTGGGGCTGTAGCCAAAGAAATATTATGCTTTTAACAATTTTAGCATTTTCTCCATTTACATACATCTTAATTATTTCTCAAGATGGTTTTTGTGTGGATTACAAAAGCAGAAACACACACACGCAGACACACATACACACACGCACATTTGGAGGGTATGACATGTGTGTGCCAGAGGGTTGTTAAATTTAACTGGTAGCATCCTTGGCGTCGTCGTCATTTATACATTTGCATTGCCAGCTAATTTGCTTAAATGTTTTTAGGTGCCCCGCTTAGCGCTCTGGATCTCCGGAATCTGCTGCAATAATAATAACGTGCGACTTTGTCGTTGAACATATTTTTACGATTTCGTAGATTACGACATGAGAGGATTTCGCTAATTACATTTCCTCTCACAGGCAACGAGCCAGCCTGATGGGTAGAGTAGAGCGTTTAATTAGTGCTGCGCATCATTAGCGTCCCATATTAATTTTCATATGTGACTCAGCTGAGCTCTAACGAAATTAATGGCAATTTAAATGCTGGCGCTGAATTTGAATTTGCCATCAAATATGATTTACTCGCTGGAAAATGCATTTGAAGTGCATCGGCGTTAATAGAAACGATTCCAAGTTCCGCTTTGCACATCCAATTCACACAAGTTTTTGAAAAACCTCACACAGTAGTCACATGAAAAGCTACCCCTAATTATGTGCTTACCCTAAATATGATCGGTTAATGATAACATAAAGAATGAGCAGCGACAGCGACAGCGAAAAAGAGAGAGTGAGAGAAAGAGAGAGAGACGGGTAGAGAGAGGGAGAATGAGGAAGGCAACGATCATCGGCGTCGTCAGGGGTTGACTTTTTGTATTCGACTATATATATTATATATCTAAAAGTCAATTGGGAATAATTAATTTGGCTCAAATCCTTTTGTATTCTCCATTCAGCCGAGTGTTTTGCCACGTTTTTGATGAGGGACTGACAGTGGCTGTGAAAAGTAATTTGTGCACTAATAAGGCGTCCCTGTGTGATAAATAAAATACACTGCTAGAAATTTAGGCCGCCTATCATGATATATAATATAATCTGAATTAATTTATGAACTTATGAAAGATTTGATAATAATTTGAAGAAGTTTTTAAAAAAGAAATGACTTAAGTTTTTAATAAGTAAAGCATTAGCTTTTAAAAAATTTTTTAAAAATTAAAAATACATATAACAAATATACTGAAATATGTCTGAATAAATATAATTAATGATATTAAACTTTGATCATAATTTTACCATATGCTTATCATTTTAGCAATGATAGCAAACATTTTTTACAGTGTATTTGCAGGAAGGACGAGATTTCGAGCGCATTCGCAGTAGAGAAACTGCAACTGTTTATATCCTCACACTCATATACATAATCGCATTTACACTAATTGGCTGACGGTGATCAATCAAAAACAAGGAAGAGAAAGAGAGAGTGAGAGAGAGAGAGAGGGAGAGGGTGAGAGAGAGTCTCTCTCTTTGGGCGACGGTACATTGTCAAAGCAACAGTCGTAGCCCGTAAACCTGAAATTGAACTCAATGAACCGATTTCCGGTTGTGCCTGCGCCCCGAGTACCTGAACCAGATTGTGCATTTGGCTCGCCTGGCCCGGCACCCCTCCCAGGCATTAAAACGGAAGCAATGTGACGCAGCTGAGTTGACTTTTGGCACGACCTGGATGGACTCTCCCCATGCAGTAGATTTCAATGCCAGGCAGTCAGTGTGTGTGTGTGTGTGCGTGTGTGTGTGTTGTCACCGCTGCCATTATCCTTGCTAATTTCGCAGCTCAATGGGTCTTTTGAATTGCTTCGCTTCTATCAGTTTGGATGGTCTTTAATTGCGCAGCTTGCCAGCGTATTACAAGCAAAGCGATACACCCGATCGCTGTATAAAGTGTGATATATGGGTTTTTGAATGGCACGCAGAACTGAAGTCGAGACTGGGGCTGAGCACGAAACAGGGATAAGAGTGTAGCATTGATATAATCTGTTATCGTCTTCTTGTTTGTTGTTTATTAATTGATTCCTTTTGTGTACCGTCTATGATATGTTGATTCTTATCAGCAGCTGCAGATTCTTGCCAAATAGTGCGCAATGACGTCACTGCTGGGAGATAGAAAACCTTAACCTTGACGTCGTTTTCGCATTCAGTCACGCAGAAAGCGCCATGCAGGCAAACCAAATGGTGTGGAAAAAATTGTAGTGAAAAATCGAATGTATTTCCGCAAAAAAAAAAAAAAGAAAATAGAAAAAAATCATAACATCTGCAATTAAGCCGGCTGTCACTTCGCCGATTTCTACTCTGAACCCATAATGTCATTTAAGGGCTAAACTGTCGCGTGAACACGAAATTGATTTTTATAGATATTTATAGATTAAAAATTTCCACATAAGCACCGAAAAAATGGAAGCAAATATCTGCGAAGCAGCAACATTTGCAGGACAATTTATTCGATTATTTCGATTTGCTCTTTTTAGCTTGGGTCGCTCGCAACCCTCATATGTGATAGATTATGAACTTGAATTGGAAGCAGTAGCACGCATATCCTTGTAGAAGAGAGATAGAGACAGACAGGAAGATACAAGGATAAAAAGGGAGAGGTAGAACATGTGGCTGGATTTTATGAGTTTGCTTTCGCAAGAAGAAGACAACCCACCCGAAATTGAGTTACTTGCCGCTAAATGAGGGACAGTTGCCAGCCCAGGCCAACCCAGGGCAGCCCAGCCCAACCCATTAAATTAAAAGGCCATAAATTAGTTGGCTTTAATGTCAGTTGAAGATTTTCGCAAGCAGTGTGAATTGCATCAACTCTTATTGATTGTCTCCCGGCCTTTGTTGGCCACTTTATGGAGTTCCGTAACTATTTTATGAGTTTTTCATTGATGATGTTCGGCTTCCTTAAATTTCAAGAAAGTTTCTTTCCTTTATGCTGCACCACCGCATTGTTCCAATTATCGTAAACTGATTAATGTTCATAATCTTCTATGCCAATTAAAGAATAAAATAATTAATTTAGATATGTCCTTATTATAAAGGTTTTATTAGTAAATCGAAAATGTAGCTAGTATTCAAAATTTATAGTCATGTTAAAGGAAAAAAAAAGAATATTTAATTAGAAAAAAAAAAATTATTTTACACTCTTATTTTATGTAATTTTGCAATATTTTAAACAAATAAGTTAAACAAATAAAATTAAATTTAAAAAATGTATATATATAAATATATAAAAATGAAACCATAAATCTATATTTTGAAAGTAAAAATTCAATTACAAAAAATGCTAATAAATAAAAATAATAATAATAAAATTACTATATAATAAAAATTATTAAATTCTGTGTTGAAATGATCATAAATGTAAAACTAATTATAATGTGAAAATAAATTATAAATCTAATGTTAGCATATTATCTTCTAGCCCATGGCAGATGAGAATTCAGTATATGATTACTTTGATTAAAAATACTAATAAAGATGCATAATATTGAATTTTAAATGTTAATTATAGTGCCTATGTATTATATAATATGTTTGGCATTGTTCAATTAAAAATGGAATTCGGCGTCCACTCAATCCGCTTGGTCTAAAACCTTGATGCTTATTAATTTATATCCAATAACAATTTATTGCGTAATATAGTTTGATAGGATAGGATATGCATTCCTTTGCCTGTTGCATAAGCATATGGAGAGGGTGCAGGATGCAGGGTGCAGGGTATATCCCGAAGTGGATTCGTTATAGTCATATTTAAAACGTCACACCTATTAATAACAATAGATGTCTGTCTGCTACCGATTCGAGGCATAAAAATGGACAATTAATAAACTGTGCCGTAGCTCATCGGACGAGGTGACAAACGCTTAAACAATAGAAATTGATGAGATCCTGTAACGCATGCATTATATGGCAAATTAATTGTACTCCCCGCGCTGCCAAATTGTCAATCAAAGAGCAATAAATTTAGCAGCTGGAGGCTGAACGCCAATGAATGAGTAGAGCATCGCAACAAAAGAGAATATTGTTGGCTTATAAATAACAGAGGAGCAGCAGAGAGAGCGCGAGAGAGGCAGATAGTGAGAGAGGGAACGAGGAGTGCAATGCAATAATCTACTTTGGGTAAGTATGAAGGAGAATAAAAGGATATACGTTAGAGCTAAGTAAGTAGCGCACATCAAGCAATTACAAAAATAACAACAAGGATACAACTAAAGGAGATACAACTACAGATGCTTACACACACACACTCACACGCATCCAATATATATATATATATAAATTTATATATATATATGTATAAAATGTTCAAATCATCAAACAATAAACTCAAAATGGACTCCGTCGCTTGTCGCACGTTTCGTTGCTCATTTTCATGTCGAGCGCGTTAAAAAGCTAGCTCCCCACAACTCACTCACTCGCTCACTCGCATTTCGCTCTCTTTCTCGCTCTCGCTCTCTCACTAGCTGTATCTGTCTCTCTGTCTCGCTGCTAGCGTGTTCATCTTGTGCGCAGTTTCTATGCAACGAAATGGAATTGAAACCACAGGAAACCGTTTGGCATGGCCATTTTGGTTGCAACCCTGCGCATGACTCACTTCTATTGGGGGCGTGGCCAAACACTCGCAACTCTCACTCAAAGACTCACTCGACCTGAGCGCGTGTGGTGAAGTTAATGAGCTACGTTGAGCTCTTCGCCTTGAGTTTGATTACATTTTGACCTTCTCTATTCGTTTTTCTTTCAAGCCTTTGTTTTTGCCAAATTTGGTTTGGTGTCTTTTCCGCTTGCGACGTGTTTGTTGCATTTTTAATAGGCTACCGAGCGCCCCAAGGCAGCTCATTAACAGTTCAAGTTGATTGAATTTTCTTGAGATTTTTAATTAAAAATTTTGATATGAGAAATGTCGAAAATAAGTAATAATACTAATTTAATGATTTAGAATTACAATTAAATTTTAATAATGTATGCAAAATATACTCGAGTATTTATTTCATTTGATTGTAAGCGAAACTCAGCTTTTATAATACAAGAAATAATATAAAAATCCTTTTTTTCCTCTAGAAATAATATAATTTATTTGCTTTTATTTAACGGAGAAGGTTTCTAGGCTTTGTATGGGCAGTACTTATATATTAACTCGCTGCTCATTAAAAGCACATAGATACATTGTTTAGCTATAAACATAAACAATAATTCAATTTAATGTAAATCGGAAAAGAGAAAATAAAAAGGAGCCAGCAAAAAACAGAGCATAATCAATGTCGTCTGTCTGAAAAAAACGGCAAGAGAGAGCTCCACTCACACACACACATACACACATACAGAGACACACACATGTATATAGACATCCCCAATATAGACAGAAGCAACTTGCAATGCTCGTATATCAGCATTGGAATCCACCCAGCAAACCCTAACAACGAAAACAATTTGGTAAGTTTTCGAAAATTTGCTGCACAAGCGACTGCGTCTCTCAGTGTATGTGTGTGCATGTGTTTGTGTGAGTGAGTAAGTGGGAGAGAGTCTAATCCTTCGAGCGGGACAGCAATACATTTTGGGAAGTCCATGTACAAAGCTTAGAAATAGACAGACAATAAAAGCTTCATGAAGCGCCATTGCCGCCATTTGCCATTTGCCACTGTGAGTGGGAGCGAGCAGGCGATAGAGCATCCATGAAGTTTCTGTTGATTTTTATCATTTATCGATTTCGAATTTGTGTCGAGGGACAATTTAGTAGATCCCATACCAACTGCGTGTCTCTATCTCTCTGTGTGTGTGTGTGTGTGTGTGTATTTCTATCTATGTGTGTGTACGTCTCTCTCCCGGACATTCATGAGGTGTCAGTTGAATAGGCGGCCTGCAGTCCAAACAATTTGATGGCCAACTCCACTGGCTGACTGGCTGACTGGGAGACTGGCTGTGTTTTTGGCATTGGCAGATTGGTATAGCTGCCCCAGCCTGTCATTGTCAGCCTAAATGCCCCGACAGCGGAGTAGGAGTCCATTGTGGGCTGGGCTCTGCAGACGGCTAACGAGTATATATTGCTATTTATGGCTATCACATATCCTCGTGCACGGCATTCTTCACGTTCCCCCAGGGGGCCTGGTCTCGCTATTAATTGATCGCCGTACAAGTGGTAAATGAAGCTGCGAAATTAGATCATAGAGTGACAGCGAATTAATTTGTTGGAGTACTATAAAAACGGAGTATGTAGCAGGTAAATCTAGGGGTCTTTTCCCTCTATATCTGTAGTAAAATTGAGTTAAAGCTAATATGAATCATAAAATAAATAAAATTAATTTATATTGAAACGTACTGAAACGTGGAACAATGTTTTAAGTTTTAGTCTGCTATAGGTCAACTGTTTAAACCGGCTTTAATATTTTCTTCATAATAACTATCGATAGGAAATAACTAGAAACAACGAGATTAAAGGAGATAATGTATTGTTTTACATAAATTTATGAAATTTAGCAAACATATCAAAAACGTATTTTGTATTGTTCATGGATATATCAGCTCGGGCTTTAAAAGAGATGGATTGATTGATTAGGGATAACTCGAGGTTCTAAGATGGGTGACAAGCAAAGAATGAACAAAGAATAATATATAGTATAATCAGATAATAAATATTTTTACTTGGAATTTATTATTGTTTTCCTTCTTAAACCTATGCAACTAAATGTCTCTGTAAAAGTTATTTATTGTAATAAAATAAATCCCATAAAAACATTTAAAATTTTTTTTTTTTATTTCAAACACATTCTATTTTAACTGCAATAAATAGTTTATCTGGAATTCAAAGACAAGCTTCTCTGGCATTTAATAGATCACATTCGCCCCTCAAATGATCCCATTCAAATTTTATGCAATTCCATTCATTTCATTCATCTGTTAGCTGAACAATTAAACAATTAATCAATTTTATTGACGTGCCTGACCCAAACATAGCAGAGCCGAGGCCGAGACCGAGACCGAGAAGTGGAATTCGCAAACCAAAAGACCCGCAGCAGCTTGCAATTTTTCAGCAAGCGGATTAACAAGCAGATCCTAACTCAAAATGATATACACTAGGGACACGTATGAGCGCTCGACCGAAATTCCGAATTCTATTAACCTCAGGCTCAATAAGCGGCTTAGGTGGACTTACCTGAAGTCGACAACGGAGCCGAGCTGAGCCGAGTTGAGCGAAAACCCCGACTTGGACACGTAGGATCGGCCACATATTCCATATACGCCTGCGCCTGCGCTTGCGTCTGCGCAGCTGGAACGAAATGCCAAATTCAATGGCAATTCACACTCGATCGCCAATTGCTGGAAGTTGACTTTGGGCGCGTACGCAAAACAAAGGCAAATTTCGGCTAACCAAAAGCAGGTCTGCTCGCAGCGGAAGTGTGCGGAAGTTGTCCATGAAAAGATCTGCAATGTAAAACGTGATCTTTGCTCTTTGCATGAGTCGGCAGATTGCCTCTGAAATGAACAACAAACTGAGAGTGATGCTGGAGAATCGAGACTCGCATTTAATAATTGATGTTTGATCTTGAATTTCACAACGTAATACGGCGGCTGTTTACTTTAGGGCGTACGAGTCCGCTAATGGCTCGTCGAGGCAATTATCGGCCGTATGCTAATGGTGTTTTGAATAGATCCGAGTCGGGTCAGTCCACTGGGCCCATTGTTTGCACACTATAGGCTAGAGGAGAGCTAGAAAAACTTAAAGCATGATAAATGTGGCTCCATTAGGCATGGCCCATACACAATGCGAGCGAGTTCGGTAGTTGCAACAGCAACAGAGTCGTTAGCTGACGATCCTAACAAGCCTAAGAGCAGTGAATAGAGCTCGACATCAAAGTACCTCATGGCCTCAACTTGTTGTTCTCCCTTAGATATTCACAGCTCTCGGTCCAAGTCGCTTGTATTCCCCATCTGCCCAAAGCTTAGGCATTCATAATTTGGTGCGGCTCATTGTTGCAGCAACCTGTTTCAATTTCATTCATTGGCTGTGCAAGTTTTTGTTCAACGATTTTTTGATTGACAGTTAATCAATCTTTGGATTTTCGTTGATTCTTTTCACACATTTCTCTATTCATTTCGGTTCCGTTTTGTCTGCACCTTGTTCGCCGCAGATTGAAACTCTTTGAGCTAATCCTGTTGACTGCAGTCAAGAATATTTTTGACAGATTGCCTGACTCCCTGGTTGACTTACTGACTCAGGCTTAAGCAGATTTCCGGTCTGTAATTGTTATGAGCCCTGAGCCCCGAGCCCTGAGCAGCAATTGTTTAGCTCGTGTGGGTGTTGCTGAGCCGATTTCAGCGTATAACTAACGTAGTCTTATGTATGTATGTATATGTAGAGATGATCTACCCATCAGTTCAAACACATTGTCTCATTTATTATTTATAATTTTATCATTTTATTCTTGATCAATTTGAAATAATTAAAATTAGCATTAAATTTAAATAAATTTTACATAATTTACTGCAGTATTTTATATTCAATATAATATAATTATTAGTTAAGGTTCTTCGCATTCCATTCTAGCTTTTACATTTATTATTATTTATATTTTAACTGATTTTTTAATGTTTTTCTTTTTCATTTCTTTTTTTTTTTTTTTTTTTTTTTTTTTTTTTTATTTGGGTCGCTTTAACTTTTTGTTTGTCACAAAGAAAAAACTATGAAACTAAATGTACAATATGTAATAAATTCAGTAAATTGTGTGACTTAAGACGACTTGGCATTAAGAGCCCGGCTATCAAATACAAAATACCTAAGTTCTATATATCTATGCACTTGGAGAATTAACATAAATATTTACACACACATTTGTATATGTGAAACAAGAGTGCGAAATCGAGGAAGAAATCAACTTGCGTAGCCTTAAAACTGACGTCTTCAGAAGACTGTAAAGTGGCAGAACCTTCTTTATAAATGTGGTTGTTGTTGTTGTAACTAGCTAATAAGAAGAGGAGGAAACGCTCGACAAATGTTGCGAACCTTTCGCTGTTTTAGAGTTTATTAGCTCTCTCATTTCTTGTTGTTGTTGTTGTAATTGTTGTTTGCTTTGTGTTTTACGTTTTCTTGCATTTATTTATTTATTTATGCTTGTTGCCATTTTGGTAAATTCGTTTTAATGACGATAATTATCCTGTGGGTGCTGCTGCTGGGAGCCCGGGCCGCTGCTGCGACTCCTCTTGCTCTGGGCGGGTGCCTCGCCCATGTCCAGGCTCTCGTTGTCGCTGTCCATGGTCTCGCTGCAGTCGCCGTCGTTGTCGCCACCCATGTCGTCCTGTTTCCGCTTGGCCGTTGCCATTTCCGCCGCATGACGCTTGCGCCATTTGGTGCGACGATTCTGAAACCAAACCTGCAAAATTCACAAATTGAAATGGTAAACTTTAGACTTTGCTGCGTATATACATGTGTGTGTGTATGGGTGTGTGTGTGTGTGTGGTTAGGCAATTAAAGTTTTAAGTAAGCGCAGCACAAACTTTCGTATGTAATTAGCCAGTCCAGCAGCAGCAGCAGCAGCAGCAGCCCACTGAGGCACACATTGTCAAAGTCATTAAGTCGAGGCCCGTCACCCATTCATTCAACAATGCCCGTCTCACAGCCCATAAGTCGCATCATCAACGCCGGTTAACCCTCAATTAAGACAATATTAAGCCCTGGACAGCGCTTGTGTTCCCAATGCCATTGCCGTTGCCGTGGCCGTTGCCGTTGCTGTTGCCATTGCCCAACAGCAGTTACACAAAAGCCAACAGCAGCAGCAGCAGCAGCAGGAGTAGCAGGAGTAGCAGCAAAAACTATGCAAAACCATGACTAACATCTTTGGTTGCGCTTCATTTTCCATTTTGCAACCGCGCGCCTCAGCTTCTGGCAACATATGTTGCATGCCCCACCCTCGCTTGAGCTCGCCCTTCCTCATCCTCTTTCCCTCCCTCTCTCTCTCTTTCTCTCTCTTGAAGGGGATTATTCTGCATAGGCCTAGACACGTTTTTTGCCTTGGCTTGCGGCGTGTGGCGTGTGGCATGTGCTGCTGCAAAATCGAGCATAATTTCTGCATTTGCTTGATGATGGAGCACTTTGCTCAAATCAAGCTAATCATCATCTTGTAAAATAGTGCAAGATATTTAATAAATATTTTTAACATTATATACATAATAAATATTATTTAATTGTACTTTAATCAACTGATATACGAGACAGTTTATAAAATAATATTTTTCATGAAAAGCAATTAGCTCTGCTACATTTTAATATAAATAATAAATATGTATATATGGTCAGGGCTATTGCCACTGCCTTCGCCGTGGCATGCGAAAATCAACGCTCGCAACGACCCAAAGGTGCAATTAAACCAGATACAACATAATTTACAGCTTCATTTGCACATTTGTGTAATTATTATTTGCAACATTATGCGAAATAAAAATACAATTATTATTTTTTCGTGTGTTGCCCCAAACTGCAGATTGGGGCATCTTTTTGGCACAGCGAAAGACAGAGACAGAGATAGAGAAAGAAAGGGAGGGGGAGGGGGAAAAGAGAGAGCCACAGACACGCTGGCTGGCAGGCTGGCAGGCAACAACATTAGTTGGCATCATTAAGGCTGCTTTTCATGGTCATTATTTTTTGGTAACAGCTGTGTCCATGTTGTTTGGGATTTGCTTGGCCAGAACGTGAACTTCAGCCCGTTTGCTTGAGGGCCTTGAGTGAATGCTCTCTCTCTCTCTTTGTATGTGTGTGCGTGTGTCCATCTGTCCGCTTGCGACATCATAACGATGTTGTATGCGTCATCTAGCACCCACTAAAGCATAGTTTCCAAGTGGAAGGCAACAGACTGTTGAATTCAAGACTTGTCACTAGCTTGCCGCATGAAATAACATGCTTTCAAATTTAAGGGAAAGTATCATAATGTTATTATAAAATAATGCTTTAAGGATGTTATGCTTATGGTAAACAGTTTTTTATGCTAATATCTGCAGGTAACATTCATCTGCGTGGAGAAATGCGCTAGGCTACGTTTTTGGCTGCCGGAAGAAGAAAAAGTATTTCCTTAAGTATTCCACTTTGGATTTACAACATCAATATTCACTAGAAAAGTATTTAGGAATGAGTTTACGTAAATATATATTCAGGAAAATGCTTGTGAAATATATAAAGAGATTCTTTCAGGTAGGTTAAATTTTAACTATTATGTTAGCATTAAATTGTAGTTTTTGTTGTATAATTTCAACAGAATCAGTATGCTTTGTTATTTATAATGAAATCTCAATTGAAGTACCTAAATATTGTGTTTTGGCATGTACGTCAAGTGATTCAAATAATTAGATCTTTAAAATAGTATATTTATAGGTGCGATCATACGGACAAAATAAATGCAAAATTTGATATATTATATTTCTAAAATAACTAGATCTTTAAACTAGTTGAGATATTATATATCTGTTTGATTTGTTTAATTTTTTGATATGTTTAAACTAAGTGAAATTATATAATACAAAGATAATATTTCGTTGCTTTTGGATAAGGATAGAATGCAATATGGCATTTCTCGAGTAAAATCTACTTTTTGGTTATGCGAACACTTTAGTTAAAAAAAAGAGCGAAAAAAGATTTTAATTTGACTAATAATGAATCTAATTGATCTTGATTAGCACTATAATTGGTGCATTGTTTAGATAATTACGTAGTCGCACAACTATTTTTATAAACATTTAACTACTTTTTACATGAACAGCCGCCCCTATTTTATCAAATACATAATATAGTAACTAACTAAGATCCTAGTCAGTCACTAATTGTATAGTGCCTCTCTGAAGCAATAAATACTGTGCTGTTGATCTGACCAAATGCTGCCTAGGATATGCACAATCGGTTTATTGTGGCCACCAAGCGAGATCAAGATCGCTTTAGAAACGGCAGAGGTAAAAGATTCAAGGAAAGACACACACATACACACGCACACACAGAGACACACACACTAGGAAATTTATGACAGGCAACATGTCAAAGTCAATCAAATATTGTGGCAATCAATTTGACGTGGTGGCAGCGTTACGCTTCGATAGCTGGCGGCATGGAGTAGTGGCAATGCCATATTGGATAGGTTTGTGCATGTTTGCATTCCGGGCACACGGATTTATTTATTGCGGCCAGGAGGCAATGCTATAAAACATATGCCAATGTTTTGGTCAAGCGGTGTCTGCTGCTCTGTAGTTTTTGTTTTTTGGCACCGCTGCGGGGCATCCGTCAGGTGTCGGTGGCCAGATAAGGATGAAAAGCGTTATGTAAATTTCATAGGAACGGATGGATGGTTGTCAAAATCAAAAACCTTTTTATTTCACTGGACACATACACTATTATGCATTTTGTCTCGGCGCTGGCAAATATATGACTCTGGCCAAATTGGAAATTTATTTGTTTACGCACGTCCTGTTCGAGCTGGTTTCGTTTCGTATCGGATCAGATCGCCATGGGTACTTAAAACTCATGAAAATTTACAGCATGGCTGCGCACACACCTTCCAAACCCTTAGACCTTCGCCCGCCCCTGATCGACTGACAAGTCGGAGCTGCGCTCCTTTTATTTCCTATTGGTTAACAAACATTTGTTGTTGTTGTTGTTTTTGTTGTAGTTCTGGTCTTTAAAAGTGGCTCGTAAATTTCAATTCGAGCTACGGGCTCACCCTTCCCTTTTATATGCGCTTATTCGTATAGGTATTTATGTGAGTTTCTGATTTATTTGCATTTTGTGGGCCATTAAGGTGCCGTCCCAGCGCCCATAAAATCCGCTTCTATTTGACTAATTGTGAGTCCAAAAACTGTATAAGAGTGTGTGTGTGCGCGCGCTAGTGTGTGGAGCAATGGCGCAGTCTTCGATGGAAGAGCTGCCCTGTCTCTTTCTCACTTTCTTTCTCCCTCACTCTCCCTGTCTTTTGAACTCTTTTGGGTGGTTCTTCATAGAATTTTCACTCCATTCATTAACACACAATCAAATCCATTAGCTGGCAACAATGGACCAGGCAGCTGGCGTATTCCATACGATTACCAAAAATCAATTAGACAATATTTCACATAACTGTCATAAGTTTTATGATCGACCTGGCCCATTGTCGACTTGTCGTTTCATTGCCTGATGCCTTTGACACTTTAGACAAACGCGTCGAATCGATTTGGTCCACAAGCTTTCGATATAAATGTGCTAATTATGCGGCAGGAGAAAAAAACAATATGAAAAATATTTTGAGAAATAAAAGAAAAAACCTAAGCCCATGCATGATCGAAGCTCATTTAAATGATGTCTGAAACTTAAGTTCTATTCGATATATCTATGAAATCGAAATCGAAATCTCAAATTAACATTTGACAGCTGCTCAAGCTGAGTTTATCTATATGTGAAATGTAGCTAAGCAGACCCACACAAGAGTCGGTGGCTGTCGCATGTGTTTACATGCCTGCACTCGGCAATCCAATGATTGGGGAAAATCTCATTCATTTATGCAAATGCTAAATCACGAAAAAGCTATAACAACGAATCATGCAATAATATTATGGCTTCCACTAACTACACAAGTCCATAAAGACGCAAGAGCTGGAATGTCATTAATAATGGACGCAGACGCTATAATTCACCGAGCGAGAGAGGGAGAGGGAGAGAGAGTTAGACGGCGTACCGTTATAAGAACGTACAAAATGGCGACCATTTGCATTAAATGATTGCCAAAATGAAATGTCCCTCATGCAGCTGTGGGCTGAGTCCGTGTGTGTTGCGTCCAAAAACGGTTTTAATTATGATAACAGCGCAATTATTCTTGTCAAGATCATTTGGCATACGCCCAGCAGCAGACACGCCCACACGCACACACACGCGCACACACATGCAGAGAGGGCGAGCGACTGTCTCCGACTGTTTTGCATTTTGTGTGCCCGTCATATTTCGGGTGGCTGTGTGCAGCTCTTGTTCTGTTTCTGTTTGTGTTTTTGTTTGTCAATTTGCATACTATCATCGTCATGGCTGTTTTTCATTTTCATCTGGAGAGAAGCTCTATGCTGTCCGCCCACACAAGCACACCCACACACAAAGAGAGAGACACAAACGCACACTAATTGAATATGTATGAAGCCGATGTTGTCGTCGTTGCGTCCTTGCACAGAATTTAATTTACACTCACCCAAAAGTCATGCAGTCATTTGGCATGTCTATCAGACAGAGGGCAACCCAATCCTGCTCTGCACTCATCCATCTCTGTGACCATTTGTACTCGTCATCAGACGCTTTCCATCTTTCGCTCTCTCTCTCTCTCTCTCTTTCACTCTCTAACTGTCTCTCTCTTTATCTCTGTCTCTGTTTCTGTCCCTGCACAAATGACGCATATTTAGCTGCAGCTCAAGCCATCAATCCTGCGCCATGCTCCCGTTCTACTCCGGAGTCTACATAGAAATTCGCTCGTTCCGTATGCCTCGCAATGCCAACGGCCTCATTCATTGGTAATTAATCATTTTACTCATCATAAACGTGATTTCTTATCACTCTGCCTATCTCGTAATCCAAGGACCTGATTTGTGCACAATTTGCCGCCGAGCGAGACATTTAAGGGCTGTTCTCAGCTAAGGGGGTTGTACTTATTAAGCTCTACAAATTGGTTGACAAATGTTACCATCTAACCTACTAATGAAATTGCAAATTACTGAAACTAAATGGATATTGTAGTTGGCAAAGAGTTCTTTGTAAAGCAGAAGTATGATTAGCTTAAAGTTTGTGGTTGTATTAAATGGACGCAATTTAAATATTTTCGACTATAATTAAATATGATTAATACGAATTCCAAAATTTTAGTTTTTGAATTTTAAGAAAATTTACTGAAGTCGAATTTTTTTTTTCTAAAAATGTTTCTTATGATAGAAATAATAAATGGATTCAATGAATATTATATTTGCTTTGAAATTAATTTAAAATTTCGTTAAAGTTCCACAAAAATGCGAAAAAAATAAAACAAATTTAATAAAAATTAAATTCATTCAATTTGATTTTTTCTAATAATTCAAATAATTTATAACATTTTTATAAAAGCCTTTTAGAAATGAGAGTACCTAATTCTGTTTGAATATCGTTTACTTTAGCTAATTTCTTCCATGTATGTAAATACGATATTCCCTGGAAGCGAACCTATCGTATATTTTACCTACTGCCTAAACAAAGCTAACAGCAAAAGCAATTAACTAGCTGGGCTTAGGGCTAATTTAAATTACAAACCCCACGAGATCCGAAAGTCGCGTCACACACGCGACTTACGGACCACGGCAGTGACACGTGCGTTTCTGGTAAGGATTACAGAAACGATGATGGCAATGGAGATGGGGATGGAGATGGGAATGGAGATGGGAATGGCGATGCCGCTCAACAAATTTGACGACACGAAGGATTTATATGTTGATAACATTTTACGGGCGGTTTAAGGGTGGTGGGGGAGTAAAAAACCGTCGACCTTTTGCAACAACTTTAAAATGTCGCGCATGGAATGGTTTTTTTTAAGGGCGGCTCGGACTGGCTTGAAGGTGGGGCAGACATGTGAACTAAGCCTTTAGGGCACCATCGACTGGTGCACCAAGGGGCAGACCATTGGCGCCATTTTGTTTTGCGGGCTTCGACAAAAAATAAACCAAAAATCCATGAGCTTTGCGTTTCAATAAAAATGCAAATTGCCACAAAAGTTAAGGGCGGTGTAATGCACAGTGGGCGGGGCTACAGGGGAAGGTTGAGCGTATCTTTTACCTCATGTTTGCTCGTTTGTTTGTTTGTTTCTCGTTTGTTTTTTGCAGTTGGGCAGTTTGGCGTCCTGTCGCCATTTTATGAGCATTTCATTTGCCTGAGCGAAATGTGGGGCGCTGCTTACCTTAACTTGCGACTCGGACATTCCTAAGGCATATGCGAGCTTGGCGCGCTCCGGCCCAGCCAGATACTTCGTCTGCTCGAACGTCTTCTCCAGCGCGAATATCTGCTGACCACTGAATGTTGGGCGGGTGTGTTTCTTCTTGCCATCCTTATCGTTGGATGGATGGTGCTGATGGGACTGGGACAAATTTGCAGACACTGGAAAGGATTAAAAAAGTACAAAAAATATTAAGATAAAAATCTATTTAGTCTAGAGTGTAAGCGTTCGTATATTTATAAATGTTGGTTTACCCTAAATTATTATTTTGAAATTATTAATAGAAATAAACAGCTTAGAAAGATGAAGAGAATAAAAAACATTTTAAAATCGTTCTTTTATGAAATGTAAATAAATGTAAAATAAAAAAGTTTTAATTTAAATTGTATAATGTTAACTGTAAAATGTAAAATGTAGACTGATATAAGGATCGAATTTAGTATAGAAAATGTAGAATTCAGACTAGTATAAAAATCGGCGATATTTATTAATAATGACAATATAATGCTGATCTCTCTTATATATATGTATATTTAAAACGATATTATTGATTGAACAGCATAAAAAAATAATAATATGTGAAATATTTGTTATATTTGAAGTAAAAGTTTGACTGATTTTTTTGTATTTTTATTTTAATTGATGTAGCTTTCTCTCTCACAAAAAAAATTTTAATATGTTATGATTGATATAAATATTAATAAATTCAAATACGGTTATATCTTGCAACCTTATAGAAATGCTGCCTTCATTTTAGACGGTATTCCCCGCAGCGAAACGTTACTTTTATGGCAATAATCAATTCATAAAAACATTTCACTTCCCAAACTTTGTTGAATTTACGTTTAAGAGTCGTGTTTACAAGTTCCAAAAAGTTGGGACAATTTAAGATGATTTAATTATGAAACAATTTCATGAAATTTATCGAGATTATAATGTCCTTAAAATAAAGTTGGCAAGGTAAGAGGATCGCTCTTATTGCTGTCGTTGTTGCTGTTGTTTTTGTTGTTGCTGTTGTTGTTGCTGTTGTCGTTGTGGCAAAGTTTTTTGACATTTATTAATTGTTTATGGCGCGCGCATTTGGCGACAGCTGCGAATTTTGGAGCGCGGTGGTTGAGGAATCGCTTTTGTGGGTTATTGGGGTTGTTATTGGACGTTATACACACATATATATCTCTATGTATATAGGTATATATATCTTTATAGAAGCGTGTCTTAGTGCAGGTAGAAAATATGGAAGCATTGTGCCCAATGGAAAATCTAATCTAATTTGTTTTTGGCCATTCATTTTTGCCAGATCCGCATAACAATTAGACACTAATTACGCTCACAACTAAAGAGTGGCCCACGATGTGGGGCCTGGGCACACGTTGCGACAATTAACAAACCCAAATTGACCACAGAATTTATGGGAGCAACTGAGCGTTGGGTCCGTGGGACCTCGGGCTTTCATTAAAATCAATTAGCCAAAACGACAACGACGCTGACGACAAGAGGCCAATAAAAGCTGGGACCACGCCCCCTCCACTAGAGCATGAACAACCGACCGCCCTCGCCATCCCCCACCACCCAGAAGGCTCGTAAAGGCAGTCAAGTGGACAGAGGCTGGGTGGTGGTCATAAAATTAAACGGTAGCAGTTGACTCGTTCTCTCTCGCTCTTGCTTTTGCTCTCTCTCTGTCTCTGTCTCTTTCTCTAGAAGTGTGGGTGGGTGGTCTGCACAGCCCTTATGCCGTTCTCTTTGTTTGGTGTGTGCGTGTGTGTGTGTGTGTGCTTTCAATTAATGTCACCCCATTATTAAATGATCCCTAATTATGTGAAATGATTTGACTAAATATGCACAGGGCGCGCCTAGCGCTAGGTAAAAATGCGATGCCCAAATTCTACACCAGCCTAGTGGGTGGCATTTCTGTCAGTGTGTGTGTGAGGGTTGAAGGGTCCGCTTCTGTTGTGTGTACCGCTTGAGACTTAAATTTACATCAAATATACGAGCTGGACGCTTTTTACTCTGGAGTAGTTCTCATGAAACTTGGGCTCCCTTTATGATACTTCGGTGCATTTTGTCTAATATTATCATTATTTAAATTATGACAGCTTGGCTGTGTGTATGTGTGTGTGTGTTTGATGTGAGCTCAGCACGAGATGTGGTTGAAATAACGTGCAAAGCTAAAGTTGTTAACAATACGACAAAAACCCTCTGAGCTTAAGCCCAATGAAACCCAAAATTCCAATTAAAATTAGTCTATTAATGAAACAGAAAACCAAAACATTTCTTTAGCAGAACAAGAGTCAAAAGTTATGTTGCGAATAGAAATTATTTGAATGAAATCTTGCAGTATATGTATTATATAAATTGATATTTTAATATTATATAAATAATTAAGTTTTCAACCCCTGCACGAATTGCATCCACATTGATTCTGGTTTGAGTTGGAATGTTGTTGGAATCTACAAATTCTTTGAGTTGAAGAAAAAATTGTTTACTTCTTTATACCTATGTATTAAACAAGAGATTTTAATAGTAAAGCTAACAATAAAGGCATAAAATCAATTTAATATAGTTTCGGTAGATCCTATCGGTAGATCTCAATTAAATGGAATACAGGCATCAATAGTTTAATTACCAAATATTAATTAATACTAAATATTTTATGTACCATTTATTTCGATACTCCCACATTTCTCATGCTCATCATTTGACTCGCTCCATGACTTTATCACCGTTCGATTGTCGTATAAAAAGACACATCTCTTATAATATATTCACAGCTTTCATTCATTACATCCTTAGCTCAGCTGCAACTGCAGAAAGCAATTGCAATGCACAACAAACAAAAGAGAGAAAGAGAGAGAGAGAGAGAGAGAGAGAGAAAAGCTAAATAACAGCGTAACAAAATAAATATGAGCCATAAAATGTATTTCATACTTCTTCACAGACAATTCGTAAGCTTAACAAGCTATGAAAAACTTTTGGAGTGAGAGGGTGTCAAGGAACAAGGCCAAGCCTGGCTCGTAACAAGCCTAATCCCTAGCGGCGATATGGGGCTTGTGTGGCATATTGAATACTCTTCCCAATGAAAATTTGTATAATGGAAGAGAACTTTCTGAAGATATGACAGAAGAGTCTATAGTAGTAAAAGTAATAATATATCATATAAACTTGAATTTCTTTAAATTAATTTAGCTGACATTAAATTCAATGCATTTTTCTAGAGTATTAGAAAATGTTATCACTGATCATTATTTCCTTTTCGTTTTTTGTTTTTGTCGCGAGTTTCGCTTCTCCTTCACTCTCGCTCTTGGCGCTTGTCTCTTTTTATCCATCCATTGGCCCTGCAGCTGCGTCCCAAGAACCCTCATAAATAACCGACAAATATGAAGCGTTTATTTGCTCATGTCCGGGCCCTCACGCAGTGCAACAAAACGAAAAAGGAATTGGCAGTGGAAATGGCAAAGGCAAAGGCAATGGCAATGGCAATGGCAGCAGGCTCGCCTTCTAAAGCCCTTGTAGCTCCCCCTAGCTGTTGCCTTAGCCTGTGCCAGTTGTCTATAATCGCATAAGTCACCCTGTTGCCAACGCTGCATTTGCACTTTTCTGCTCGTATTTTTTGTTGTTGTTGTTGCTTTGTTCACGTCCAAATATTTTTCGCCTACTTCTCTATTTTTTGTTGTTGCTCTTTTTTTTATGGCATTAATATTTTCGGTTTGGGATTTTGCTTTTATACGCTATTGATATTAATAATGTTGGACGAAGGGGCGCGATAGGTGGGCGTGTCATGTTTTGGCTAACTGCTGCTGCTGCCTTATTGAAAATATTAAAAAGTCATTTGTAACAGGCGCGTGAGAGCCAGAGCATGTGCAGAGGCGACAATGGCAACTGTTGATAGACAAACAATAAAATGGCAACAATGAAACAAACTGAGTTTTCGCTTGCACAATTTTACTTGGCACAAAGCAAAGTCAGAAATATGGGTTAAATTCAACGACAAATGTATCTGATTCTTTAGAAAAATATTGCCTGGTTATTGAAGTAAATGAGATTCTTTATTTATATAATAAATACTTCGTATATTTTTTATCAAAAATATATTTAGCTTAATAATTTGAATAGGCATTTGCAGATAAATAGAAATAAAGTCGAGTCCGATAATTCGAAATGGCAAGGGGAGCAGTTTTTTTTCGATTTACACAAAAATTAATTAATTAATTAAATTAATATTCTTGACAATTATCGAGAACGAATTTTTTTTTTTTGGGGCATAGAATTTTTTTTTTTTCAAATTTATCGCGATATTCGACTTAGCGGGGTACAAATTATCGAGACGCGACTGTATATTATTTTTCAAATATATATTATTTTTCAAATCCATCGATATAAAGTCTACAGATTGGAATATGAATCCATGACCCTATATCTTTCCTTAGCCTATGGTAAATCATATCAGATGTCAGATATTTAAAGCTAAATTCAAAACTAGACTAATATATATAAATTAAGTAGGTCAATTCAGACAGTCAATTCCGTAACCAGATTTGGTGTGTATCAAAATGTTTTATACAAACTATGTCAATTCAAACATCAACCATGGCAATCCACAATAATAACTAAATCCTCCAGGACATGAATATTTACCTATATAACGCGCTTTGACAATCTTGTAAAATGTCTGTGCCAATTAGCAGAGTAAACACAGCAATGAATCCTTACGTTAAATAAACCTCGCTCTCTACCTAGTTAGCATCGCTCATTAAGTGGATTCGTTCTGCATTGTATATTGCGGCTTCAGCTTCATTGCATTGTTTTATTGCCTGTTTTATGGGCGATTATGTGCTTAAAGCACAAGTTCTTCGGCCAGCGATTAGGAGGACGACAAAATGCGCCACTTGAATTTTAATTAAACGCAACAGCTAGCAAAAGGTTTAAGCACAGCTCTTGACTATCTGCCTCTATCTCTCGCTCGCCCTGTCTGTCCCTTTCTGTATTTCCCTCTTGCCGGCAGCCGTAACTTTTTATTTGGGCCTCGTTGCTGCTGTCTTCATTAAGCTTAATGAATTGTGTCAAATGTAGACAGCGCTTTCAGTTGGTCAGCCGTTGGTTAACTTGGTTTTTGCTGTCTTTGACTATATACGGCTAGTTGGCTTATCTGACAGCTGTATAACTGGCAGTAGTTTCAGCTGCTGCTACCTTTTATGATATACTTGAACGCATTTTACTTTGTACCCCATATTTACTTTTTGTATTCAAGTTAATTATTTTACTGGCTTCCTATGAGAGTCAGTCCGATGAAGAAAAGAGAGAGCGAGTCGGGTGACAGAATGTGAGAAAACTATCTAGTATCTAGTATCTAGTATCTAGTATCTAGTATCTAGTATCTAGTATCTAGTATCTAGTATCTAGTATCTAGTATCTAGTATCTAGTATCTAGTATCTAGTATCTAGTATCTAGTATCTAGTATCTAGTATCTAGTATCTAGTATCTAGTATCTAGTATCTAGTATCTAGTATCTAGTATCTAGTATCTAGTATCTAGTATCTAGTATCTAGTATCTTGTATCTAGTATCTAGTATCTAGTATCTAGTATCTAGTATCTAGTATCTAGTATCTATCACTCTTCTTGACTTTGTTGTAAAACAATAACAAGATAAAAAACAATTCAAAACAAATGTTTCACTCGCTTGTCAATGGTTTTTCCTCATTGTTTTCACATGATTTTTCAAGCCGAAACATTGTCATATATTCCACATTTTCGGCACATTTACATAAAACACAAAATGATGGCTCTGTGTGCGCTTATTATTTACATAAAAATTGTATATTTATTTATTTATTATTTGTATATACATATTATGGCTGCCCGCCGATGTCGACGAATATGCGACAGCTGCTCAGCCAGACAGAGCGAAGGGAGCAAAGAAAAACTTTTACCGGAAAAAGTGAATGTTGTTATATCGCTGGCTGTCTACGGCTGTGTGTGTGTGTGTGTGTGTGTGTGTGTGTGTGTGTGTGTGTCTGTGTGTTTGTGAGCTCTATATAAATGTTGGGTATATATAGTATGTAGCTGTGTATGTGGCATGGGTGGCAGATAGGCATAAGATAAGGGCAGACGCAGACGCTACAAGAATATGTTGCCACATTATTATCTAGACGAACCTACAACAACATCAACAACAAATGGAGGCTGAGCAGTATGCCAAAACGGGGCAGCTGCGAGTGTGTGTGTGCGTCTGCGTCTGTGTGTGTGTGTTTATGTGCTTGTAGGCTGTCATGTTAACAAGGCAGCAAAAGCTTTATATGTTCGTGGATTGTTCACATGGCTGTATGTCTTTGCGTGTGCTTGTGTTAGTTTTTATGTGTGCATGTGCTTGTGTCTGTTGTTTTATGCGAAAGCTGCGCACAGGACATCGCACCAAAAATGGCGGCGTCTGAGTTTCACTCATTTGAATTTATATGTGCGCACAAAAGTATGCCATGCACTCGGTTATGATTTCATTGTCATATTATTTTGATTGTTATTTGTTGTATGTGTTAACACTTAAATGTTTTAATTAATAATTCTTTTAAGTTGAAGTTTTGTTTATTTCAATATATTTGCTAGGTAAATAACATACAATGTTATATGTGATCAATTTTCGATTGTTTAAAAATATTTAATCGATTTGATATGTTTAAAATATTTTTTTTTTTTATATATATTTATTAAGTGCAGAACCGGTACATCAAAAATAGAACCATAACAACACAGGGAAGGTAAATTAATAATAGAGTCGAACCCCATACCGAGTTATGGGGATTTTAAGTTGTGGAGGTTTTACTATTGTCCAATAGTTTTGGCAAAGCCTTGCCGTTTGAGTCTTCTTAGAGGTCTGTCTGGCAGGTAACAGTCCTCTTGCGAGTAGATTGCGGTGTCTCAACAGTCTTTAAAATATTTAAAAGCTTTTTTTTATGTGATTATATTAATTATCATTCCATTATTTTAATTTATATTAATAATATAATATTTAAATATTTTACACATTTATTGATTGGGTCCATCACAAATTGAGTTCTCCCTACCACACTTTTTTTATGATAAATAAATGCTCATGTGCTTTTATCGCTTTTTATTAATATTTGCAATGCAATTCATTGCATAATTGTGAGTTTCGACGAGTTCATTGCAATTTTTATGGCCTGGGGTGCACATTGTTTAATCAGTCACCCATTCAATCGAATAGAACTTCATATAATATCATATTAGACAACATTAATAAGGTCTCTATCAATTTTATCTATCGTATTGAGAGCGAATTGGCAATGCATTAGGGAATATCATGGGTAAGGTTAGTTATCATGATTTATAATATAGGTAAATACAACCGTCGTTATCAACAATATCAATAGGTAGTAGAAAAAGGGATTTGATATCATGAATTAGTAATAAAGGGCCGCAACTTGTTTGTACTATGTTTGGGTGAAGCTTATGGTATTCTACGGAGTATACACTTATTTATTAAATTTTATTAAATAATATAACATTTTATATGAATAAAATATGCTGTAACAGATTACCAAGTGGAAACATATTTAGAAAAATCTCATTAGGGATATTTTTGTTCTAATTTATTGTTTATCTTGAAAAATCAACAAATTCTACTCCAGGGTTCACTGTGATGCCTGCGAATGACTGTGGCTACTGGTTGGATCTGGGCTTGGGTATTTAGCAATTAATTCATTAAATTCTAGCAATCTAACTAATAATCGAGCTTTAGTAATCCCCAAATTTCATTACTATATTCTTAAGCTGAAATTCCGCATTGCTTTAAGAAGAAGGTCATTGAGACAACTGCTTCATGCAGCTCGGCTGCTGAACTTGCTGGCCAGCTCGTTCTTCAGAGTAGAGCTCTACACTGTTTGGCAAATCAATTGAAACAATATTTACTTAATCGCAGCAGCTACCAAGCATTCCGAGATACACTTCAGAAATCGAGTCGAACACAAGACAAACATTTCTCTTCTGTAGCGCTCTCTGGCGATCTCGTTACTAATTCAATAAGAAAATTATGTTCAATTTCCGACTTAAGCCCAGCTAGCAAAATGTGCACCGTCACGGGCGCAATTAAAAGCCAAACAGCAGCTGACTCCGCTGACTTCTCAGTGACTGCTTCAGTGTGATGGCCTGGCAGTAGCCACAACACTAAATCAAATCAAATCAAATCAATTGCCATTGCGAACGATCATTAACCACCAGAGAGTGTGTGAGAGCGAGGGAGATAGAGAGAAGAGATTGAGCGGGAAGGGGCGTTTAAATAAATAAACAATGTGAAAACGAGTTCGAGCTCGAGTTGATGCTGGTGTTGGGCGATTACTTAATGAGCTTAGGTGTGAAGTGTGGAGCAGAGCAGACGAACGGCAACGGCAACGGCAGCGGGAGTGGGAGCGGAACCTTATAAATAGATGTAATAATGAAGTAACCAGATCCAGAGAATCATTACCCCAACGAGGCTGAACGATGCTCGATGCCTGATGCTCGATGCTCGAAAGCGAAAGATGCGAGTAAATTAATTTTTCATATGGCTTTTCAGTTAAATAAATTCTTCTTTTATGTGCAGTCATTGTCAGCTGTATGAATCGATCGTTGGATGCGTCCATCTCCGATCTCCGATCTCCAATCTCCGATCGCTGATCGCTGATCGTGTTAAAGTGATTCCCTTTATTTGTATTTCTCGTCTTCTGCTTTTATTTTTGCTGCCAGTTCTTTTAATGAGCTCGACAATGCGCCATGGGCCGTGGGCCGTGGGCCATGCACTAAGCACATTGGACGCGTCGCATTGGTAATCACTTGAGTAGCGATCCATGATCATTAGGGGCAGCTGCCTCATTCGCTGCGCTTTGTTAACGGTATCAACAGGAAGTCGATCGGGCCTCAATGAAGCTCGAGGTGTGGCTTTCATTGTTGACAGATCATCGGGCTGGCCTCGCCACAATTGTAACCAAATTACGTGCTACCGCAGCACTGAATGCACTGAATAATTGTTCAACAGTTCCCCACACACACTCACACAAACACACACATATACAATTTCTGTAAGGTGCTTGATATGTGCAAATTAGTGCACATATTCAGATATTGAATTCAATCACTTACTTGTATTTGATAGACGCTCTCGCCACGCTATCGGATTGGCCACCAGACCCTGCAGGCCCGGCCAGTACAGATGCGTGCGATCCACAATGTGTCCGGCGTGCGTCTTCAGTGGCGCTCCCTGGCTCTGCGACAGATATTGGGCCATGCCCGCCGCAGCAGCGGCTATGGAGAAACGTGGAATGCCAGCTGGAAGAAAATTATTTAAATAATTTACAGGAAATATGGTTCAGACTCATAAAACTATTAGTAATTATATTTTAAATGTATTTAAAAAATAAAAAATAATAAAAAATTTTTGCTGAATTAGCTTCTATATATTTAATGAAATATTAAAATAAATTTTTCTGTGCACATATTTTTAAAATCAGCTTAATCCACTACCTTCTTTTTCTTCAACTTCGAGCTCTACATCACTGTGCGTTATATAGTAAAAAAGACCTAAGTTTTGTACTTAATACATCCATCTGGTTTTACATATACAAGTTAATTTTATTTTCACATCCATATGAATATAAATCAATATGCTTTAATCTAACGTTTAGCCAATTCAATAGCTTTCATTAGATAACATGGAATTGCTAGGAGATATTGCGATTCCCTTAATAATCAAGAGATGTCCGCTAATTTATCTATTAGGCTTATTTGCTGTTTATTTATTTATTATTACTATTATATTTGTATTTTATTTTCTTTAATTTGTTTTTATTAATTTATTTTTATTTTTATTTATTTATTTTTTTTTTTTTGTGTAATTATATGGTATTATTGTTTAGTATAACTATTAAGTTGATTCAAGTTTACATGATGAATGTTTTCATTTTTGATATCACACCTAAATGTACCTTAACTCTCCCAGCTTACAAACATGTCTATATAAGTGAATTATCATAAAACTATCGAATAATTATAAACGTTCATTAAACTTTATTTGTAACCTTCTAAATATATGAAACTATTCATAAGCGAATCGAAACGCGAAGACCCCAAGAATTACCTATGTCTTAGCCATTTGGCAACTCATTGTGTTTAGAACTTGAAACATGTAAACGATTTCATCGAATGAATTCGATGCTATTAAATAATTTGTCACGAAAAGAATAAAAAGATTTGTGCTTTTGGTTAACAATACAAAACTAGCAGCAAAATGAAATGAAATCACATAAACGCCCTCGTTAAAATTAATTAAAAGTTTTATGGTAAATTGTCAACGCCCTGTCGCATAGGTGCCCACCTCCTCCGCCTCTCCCGCCTCCTCAACCTCCTCTTGGCCAGCTGGTGGCCCATGCCTACTCGCCTACACCACTTTTTTGATTACGAGCAAATGTTGACCCACTCCTTATTGGTCTGGCTGTCGGTCTCGGTCTCGGCTCTGTCATGCCCCACAATTGGGCTACATTTAACTGTCGAAAAATTGAAATCATTTCAATGAAACGGCAAAGTCATATATGTATGTGGTATATGCCTCTCCCTCCTCCTCCTCCTCCACCTCCTCCTTTCGTTGTCGTTTCGCCCTGCTTTTCGTGTGTCATTTTGATTTAATTACAAACAATTTGACAACTAATTGCTAAACGTTTAAGTATCGCATTACGCTTTGCGTCATTTTGCAATTTCGATATTATATGATTTTTGGGAATTGTGTCCAATAAAATGCTATCAACTCTGTCATCTGCTTAGCTGTGAGGGGAAAGGGTTGAAGGTGCTCTCAATAGCTGTTGTTGTTGTTGTATTTGTTATTGCTATTTCATTGTGGAATCACGTCAAACCGGATTCATGCAGACAAAACAAAACATTTTTGGTTGGAATTTTTGTGAGCGAAGCAGCTCCTAAAGCGTTTCAAATAATTTTTGGGCCGTGCATAATGTCAATTCAATACATTCGCATTGCATAATGATGCACAAATAAATATATGTGTATATATTTGATTATTGAATTTTTAATGGTTATCAAACCTGTGGCTATGAACATCTTCGAGCTGCAATAAGAATTTGTTTGGACTGACTAAATATATTAGGCAAGATTTCTGCATAGGAAGGTTTGGCTTGAATATTTTCAATTTCATTTTATTTATCTATTTTAATTTTTATAACATCCTCAAATTGATTTAAAATTTGATATTATTTCATTAATAGCTTTCAAAAAAGTTTAATTATTATTATATATAAACTATTTTACATATTTAAAATTAAAGCAATGTATTAATATAATATAGCTGCTCAGATAAGTTTTTATTTTTTTCAATTAAACTAGTTTTTAGTTAGACATTCCTTTCGTTAAAAATCTATTTTTGGACATGAAATTTGCTTAATAGAAATTTTTTATAATATGAACACAAAATATACATAAACACACATATCTTAAAGTTTTAGTAATTTACCAATTCAAATCCATTTCGGAATAATTTGAGCAATTTTTTAAAACTAATCAATGTGGGACTAATATCTGATACAGTAAGAGACTCGATAATTTGCACTCCGCTAAATCAAATATCGCGATAAATCGAGAGGAAAATCAATCACCTCGAAAAAATAATTTGAATATCGGTGTAATTCCAAAAAAAAAAAAAAAAAAAACTGATCCCCTTACCATTTCGAATTATCGGGGCTCGACTGTACTATTTCTCTATCTAATCTAAGTATATGTTATAAGGAAAAAAAGAAAAATACTCAACTATTACTAATACTGCATAGATTTAACACTGAATAGATTCTCACTCTTATGCACAGAGTGCGATCTACTCAAATTCAATAGAAGTTCAATTAAATACCTAAATTATATATAATTAATAATCTTGAGAGCTGCTCTAACTTACCTCCCGTTAAAGCACTTAGACCCGCCGATGTAACGGGCGGCGGCTTCGATAGTATCGTATCGATGCCATGTGGGTTGGCGGCGCCCTGAGTATTTGTTGTCGTCGAGCTGCTCGAGCTGGACGAGCCCGTCACCCGCTCACTGATCAGGTGCGAGTTGGGACTGTGTCCATAGACCAGGCCATTGCCAGCGGAGCCGATGCCGCTGCCGGCGCCAGAGCCGACGCCTTGTGCAGTCTTCATTTCTGTGGTCATGGAATGCAGCGCCGCCAGCGGCGGACCCAAGAAACTCAATGGCAGCTTGTGCTCCATGTTGTTGTTGTTATTGTGGTTGCTGTTGTGGTTATTATTGTTGGGATGGCTGCCGCTGTTGTTGTTGTTGTTATTGTGCAGGCTGAGCGGATTGAGGCCACTGCTTGGATGCTGATACTTGCGACTGGTCAAGTTCTCCGGACTGTAGTCAGATGGCGGCGGGCTGGACCCACTGTTCTGGCAATGCTCCTCACCGCCGCTGCTGCGCTGGCTCAATGCAAAGGACTTGGCACTGTCGACGCCGGGACTGGAGTTGTGCTCGTACCGCGGCGAGGGCGACGACTCCGAGTGCAAACGCGAGGAGGCTGGTGGCGGCGTTGTCGAGGGCGAATCCTCTGCTGAAGACTTGGCCTCCGTTAGCCGTGCACCGACTCCGCCGCCGTGCGCCGCCTTCAGCAGCATCAGTGGGCTGTTGTTGTTATTGTTGTTGTTGCTGCTGGCATAGGCAGCCGCCGCTGCCGCCGCACTATGGTAGTCGGCCAGCTGCTGCTGGTAGTCCGCCGCGGCCATCGCATGTGCATGAACATCGGCGAATCCATTGCTCAGTCCCGCGGCAGCCGCTGCGGCCAGGTGATGGCGCTGCGCCGCCGACGGCGGACTGCTCTGGGAGGCAGCGGCGAAGCTGTGATGGCGCATGTAGGGATTTATTAGATCCATGTCGGGATCGGTGCTGGGCGAGGAGTGTACGTAGTCGAGCGAGGGCACGCACTCCGCTGCGTTGACCGGATTCGGAACGGGCACGTCTGTGGGCAGGCGATGATAGAAGCTAGGCGGCAGGGCTAGATTGAAGGCCGAATTGGCCGATAGCTGGAAGGTTTGGGCTAGTTGCTTGGCTGCCGATGCCGGTGTGGGCGATGGGTTGTTGCTGCTGCAACTGCCACCCGCGGGTGTAGCGTGCAGGAATGGACTACCCAGCTTGTTTTATTGTATGGAAAACGCGTTGCACTCAGAAGAAGTTTGGCTAAGCGAGCTCTATTTGGCTAACTGTGCTTTCTTCACGAACAGTTTGGTCGAAACGATCACACAAGATGAACGAACATTAATTCAATTTTGCTGTTCAAACTTTTCTTTCAAGGGGTTCAGTTCACTGGAAAACTCTTAGCACTCGTTGGCCCGCCTTGGCTCCATTTGCGAACACGAATTTCCGCAATTTCTGTCAACTTTGCGTGGGCTTGGATCGAGAGAGGCGCGCGCGCGTGTCCGCTTGTTTAGGCCTAAGACTAACGAATGATTTCGAAATTGACTCGAACGACTTCACTTCACATGGTGACCCGCACGCAGCGCTGGGCAATCTCGGCGGCAGCAGCAGTCGCAATTGTCTGAGCAACCCTGTTCCGGCCCGTTGGTTGCTCTTTTCCACTCATTCGAAGGCAGCATCCCGCAAGAGAGAGCAAGACACAGATACCAAACAAGCAGTTGTATTGTTCTCTCCTTTGTAAATCAGTGTGCGAGCAGTTGAATCTGTGTGTGCGTGTTTGTGTGTGTGTGTGTCTGCTTGTGCGTTCCACAATCAGTGTAAACATGCAATGAAGCTGGAACGCATTGGCATTGGCACAAAACGAATGGGAATTTTATTATGTACATCATTAAAATCAACTATTTCGGATTGGATTGGAGCTGGAACTGGACTGGTTGCGTTTCAGCACGGGTTGTGTGTGTGTGTGCATTTGTGTGTGTGGTACATGCCAGAGAGTTACCCATGTATGTGTGTGGTTGAGCGCATTTGCACTATTGTTGTTGCTGCCGGTGGGTGTTGCTGCTCCCGCCTCTGTTTGAGGCGCGGCCCGACTGTGAATGCTGTTTATTTGTTTAAAAAGCTATAAATATTAAATGAAGCTGTAGCTGGCAGGGATTGAGCAACGGGTTTTTTGCATTGTCATGCTCAGACTTTATTCATTAAAATAATTAAATTTCGTGCATTGCCATAATAAAATGTAAAATATATCAATTAACCGTTTAAAATGCTGAAGTCAAATAAAGGAATATGGAAATTTATTAAAATTAAAATTGAGTAGAGTTTCATATTAAAGCAATAAATATATTATATAAGAGTTTGTATATACATATTTATAGGGAATATATACATATAGTATTGAGATTGCTTTTTTACACATTTACGTTTAGTTTAGCCTTTAATTTATTTAAGATTAATTGTCTGCTCGCACATTTATCAGTACACAAATGCAAACAAATAAAAAAAAATAACTTAATTAATACGCTAATTAACATTTCAATATTATTATGTGACTGCTCCAATGGAAACGATTTACAATTCCCATATGCATATGCATATATACACATACATACGTACATAGCCGTACACATACACTACGCATAGCAAAGACACACATACAAATACAAAAATGCGCTTCATTTAATAATAAACTACACAATTTTAATTTACTCACACACAAGAGCGCAACAACAACGCCAGCATAAGTGGAACGCAATGGAATTGGGCAGCGAGGCACAGGCCACACCTACCCACCAAGCACACTGAACGCTTTGAGCTCACGAGCACGAGAGTGTGAGTGGGAGCGAGAAAGAGCTGAAGCCGCCATTGTCTGCGCGCTGCGCGTGTGAGCAGCGAGAGCGACTCGTTCATTGCGCTCAAAGTTTCACTCAAAATCATTTCGGTAAGTCAAGCGAAACTGTGAGTAGATGAAAAGATTTTTCACCACAGCTGTTGCTATTCGCTCTCTATTTGATAGACTTTATTATTCATTTATTTATGCTTCTATGTACATCTGAGTGTGTGTACGTACATATAAATGTAGGCATAGTCTGTTTTATTTGCCCAGCATCTCTAACTTTGATCTTCTTTACAATTCGATATAAATTTATGCATACAACAATGTCATAACAGATTATCGCACTTAGCAGATCTCGAACAGAAAACAGAAGAGGAAAATTACGAAACTTTTTTTCTCTCTTTTAGAATATAACGTACACTCATAAATGCCCACAACTACGAGCGGGAATACAATAAAAAAAATCTAACAAACTACTAAAAAGTTGAAAAAGATAACGAAACAAGGCACAAACGAGACGGCCTTTGAATAAACCCAAACCGTGATTGATTTATTGTTTTATTGCGCAAAAAAGAAACTGAGAAGACGAAATCGAAGAAATGACAACAGCGATAAGCAGGGAATGTGTCTCTGAACATATTCTCCATGGCAATGCGAGAGCATTTCGAATACAAAAGTGGTCCAAAGTTGATTAAACTCACTCAGCCAGCAAGAGGAAAAGAGGGGGAAAAACTAAGAAGCGGGTAATTAATAAATAATTTGTGAGCCTCTCTTTTCACATGTTGGCACTAAAATCAACTCAAAGGTAAATAGCCATGGCTAATGCTGACGGCCAGGTTAGCTTCGCTTTGCCGCATAGTTCATTAAACTGTGAGCGAACAGTGGAACTTGCTGCAGCAGCTGCCAAAGAGGAGACGATTATAAAGAGCTCTGTTCTGGTATTTATGACCCTCTTCCTTAGAAAACAATTGTTAAACAAACAAAAAAAAAAGCTGAACTGAACAATAAACAGCAGTTATTTTTATAGAATTGGAGAAATATTAAATAAATTTAGAGTTGGCTTCTTATAAGAGAGCATAATTGTGAGATATATAATATATTAATGGAGAGCTGTATGAATTATATTATAGCATCTCGTTAAGAATACAGGAATATTTCATATATGCCTTTAGATAATTTATATAGTAGAGCCGAGTACATCCATGCAGACGTTTATTGTTGCTATACTTATAAACTTATTATGAATGTATATTCTGTATGCCTTTATGAATGTGATTAATAAAAGGAGCCTGTTTAATTATGTTTAGTTATTTCAAGAAGTAGAATATCCATTATAAGTACGCGAACTAAAACTTTGACGAGCCACGTTAAATCTTACCACAATCATCCAAAGGCTACTTTGCATTGATCAAAGCCCCAAACAATTTTACCCCTTTTTAAATGAAAGAGAAAAGACGTAGCTTTCTCAATTATTTATAAAACCCAAATTAGCTTTAAGTATTTGAAAAAATAAAACCCACCTGCGACTTGACTTTCAGCGATTCGACCTCTCGCTGACCAAAACGGACAAAGTTCGTTTTGCACCTCATGCAAAACGGTTGTTTCTCAGTATTATGATTGTTATTATTATTATGGTGTATTATTATAATGCGATTTCAACGTGAAATTGGGGCAGACCACAGCAGGCTAAGGGAGATGACGGGTCACATGTGTGCAGCATTCAAGCATTCCAGCGTTCGACAATATTTGAATGGTCAGCAGAACAAAATGAAATGAAAGACAAACAGAAAATCTCAACATTTGGCATGCAATTTGCATTTTTGTTAGTGTTGGATTTTTTATTATTTTATTTTATTTATTTTTATTTTTTTTTTTTTTGGTGGGGAATGGTTATTACTCAAAGTTAAGTCGTTCGGGGTTACCGGGATTTGATGTATGTCAAAGTTACGTGCGCGTTAAAATCTTGTCTAATTTAATATCTATAAATCCCGGCTATGACAGGGCTACCCCATTTTTGGCCCGAAAGGGTTGTTCGGCCTGGTTCGGTTTGGTTTGGTTTGGTTTGGGCCTAACCTTATCAACGTGGCAAATTGATTTCGGCTCGTTATGCGGTCATTGGGGTATATTTTGTTGGTTTAGCATGGTCAAAAGAAAGCAAATTGTAAAACCAAAATTGGCCAAACGTGCGTTACAAATTAATGTTTGTTCGGGATTTCTTTCTCCCCACTCACAAAATAAAAAACAAAAAAATCGCTTATAAAAAAAATATATATATAAATTGTTTATCGTTTGCCCTTTTTTTATTTTTATTTTATTTTACGCTTTGTCCAACAGGTCATAAAACCCTTTTATACTTCAACAGAGCGGACGACTGATGCCGAGTTATGTGGTGTAAATGCTTTGGGATTGCTCTGAAGGTAATATGGAGGACGAAGGGGTTATATTATTGATAAGCAATCAATATGGTATTAGTTGGGCCTGTCATGATATCAATATTGGCTATTGATATCGTTATGCCTTATCTATGCTATACAAACTCTAAGCAGAGTGAGGGGGGAGAGAGAGAGTCTTAAAGGGGTGTGGCTGGGAATAACTTTCGCAGTGCCATATGAGAACTTTTAATATAAATGTATATTAATCTGTAATCCAATAAGTTGAATATATAAATGTATGAAAAAAATATATATTGAACAAAATTGGTTGAAGGCTTGGTGCATATTAAAATAAATACTATTAAATAATCATAATATTTAAATTATCTCACTGCTTTTAATTTGTACTAGTAAATAATTTTAATATTAAATAGTTATACCTTCTTTAAAATGTTACGAAAAATAAAATGCATATACATATTTAATAAACTTTTTTAACATATTGATTTATAAT
Organism: Drosophila arizonae; assembly: GCF_054131065.1. Lineage (NCBI taxonomy): Eukaryota > Metazoa > Arthropoda > Insecta > Diptera > Drosophilidae > Drosophila > Drosophila arizonae. Next base: position 22,869,975 of record NC_142924.1, on the reverse strand, counting down.
TACAAAATTTAATTTTCAAGTTAATTTTTTATAATTTTTAAATCTAAATAATTAAAACAACTCACGAGATATACACAATGAAAATATAAATGGGTAATTTAGGTTACTTTTAAGATAATCAAAGTTGGAAAAAACATTTGTTTTGTTTTAAGTGGAATTTTAAATTTTTCAAATATTTTAAAATATGTATAAATATTTAAAATAAGAAATAATATTTCTGTTTTTTCTTATATTAAAATAGTTTTCATAGAATGTATATTACTATGATAACAGTAAATACAATGCCAATAAAATTTTTTTTAGGTTTACAAACAATTTTAAAACAAATTTCCTTAGCTAAGCAGATTTTTATTTGAAAAAGTATTTAGTTAAAGGCGTGAAAGGCTTTAATAATATATAAATTCATAAAAATATTTCGAAAGTCTTCAACTTCACTCACTTTTATTGACGTATACGATTTGATGGCCTGCATGCAAGAGAGAAAAGACAGTTATATGCTTTTGTCAGCACACACACACATGCACACGAATGTAAAATCATCGTAGATACAATTGCAGTTCTTCCTCTTTGCACTTCTAATCATATTTTTATTGCATACTTTGGTGCGCGCTCACGTTAGATGGGAAAAATGTCGCTTCTGATTGCTTTTGTATATGTTTACATTTCCAGGCTATTGACAGCGAGTAAAGAGGGAATAACAATGCGTCGAAGATGGACGAAGAGAGCGAGTGGGAGGTGGAGGGGGCGGAGGAGCATGTAGCAGAGCAGAGGCAGAGACGTGTATGGCATATCAAACGAGAGGCGAGCGCATGGCACATGTTTCAATCATTTTCCATTTTTATTTATTGTCAGCGTTTATTCTGCTGACACTTTTCGATTTTGTGCTCGTGCGCTTAGAAAACAATTTGCAAATTGCCTCGGGCACCCCTATGCCAACTGAAATGAATCACAATTTCCATTCGCATTTGAATTTGGATTTCAAGTTGAACGAAGTGCGCAAAGTGTTTTTCTGACGCAGTAATTAAAAATCATTTTGCTTGCCAGCTAATCAGCTTAAGAAACTGGCAATCGTTCGAGCCGTAGCAAAATCTTCCACCTCTTAAACATGGCTCATAAATTTTCCTACTTATAGCGACTGTGTGGGTGCGTCAACGAAAACCATAAAAAAAAGTGCCAAGGCCTGAAAAACTTTTAGCTTTCCTAACTTTACAACGGATCCGTTCACTTTGCTAAGCTATTTGCAACGAAATAGAAAAATTCTTTCGATGTGCGAATTACTTGGATTTTAAATTGAAGTTAAGCTTAAGATCAGATAGAAATGAGTATGATAACTAAAGTTTAGGTATTTAATGCCCACTCAAGAAATGATATTTTAGTGATAATGTGGAGGATTTGCGAGTTGGGGTGAACTTGAAAAAAGAATTCGAATTTCTATAAAATAAACATGAATCTATATTCAGAATAGAGAGACTAGCTCTAAATATGTAAGTGATATAACGTCATAACTGATTTTCGATAAGGTTTTTAATCAGTAGCAAACAAAAAAGCAAAGAAAGAACGGGAATAGTTATCGATTGTTGTATGGTTGACAATGTTTCGAAATACGCGTGAGATACTCGTACAATCTTATAAAGCTATTATATCTTCTGGAATCGATGGGTTCCCACATATGGACAGATCGACAGAAAGACGGACGCATGGACGGGCAGGGCTAAATCGACTCAACTAGTTGCCTTGATCAAGAATATATACACTTTGTGGGGTCTGCCACGATTCCTTTTCTTGCTACACTGATTTTCAATTTTAAATAGGTTCAGGGTATAAAATTGTTAAGTGTATTGAGGCATCGAAATCTTGTGAATATGCAAAATTTGAAAAGAGAGTTTTATAATTTGTATATCATTTTGACTTTGCATTGTATTCCTTAAACTCTTAAAATATGCTAAACGAAGAACGACGAACACAGTCTTCATTATGAATAGAAAAATTTGTAAACAACTTTTAAAAAAGCTGACAATAACAAACATTTGTCAAAATATATTCATTAATTTGTATATTCGTTTTCATTTATTAGATTTTTTATCTTTGCATCCGTTAGAGTACCTCGGGTGCCTGCTATGCCATTGACTCATTGATTTTTGCTGCAATGTCCTCCTGCTTGCCAATTTATGTGCCCTGTGTGCTGCGGGGGGTGGGGCTTGGACACTGCTGCTGCCTTTGTCCTGACCCCAACTCTGACTCCTTCGTCTGCCTACTTTATATTGTTGCTCATACAATTTCAATTACTTTTGCTGTCGATTTTCGAATACGTTTTTGGGTTTTTCAATTCGATTTGCAAGCCTGACCCCGCCCGGCCGCACCCCGCCGCCCACATCCTTCGCTGTCGACTTGATTTCAATTAAACTGAGTTGCCCCATTGGCGGCAGCGCCATTCGACGTGTGACGCAAATGCAGCTACCAAGTTTATTTGCTTGTTTTCTTCACCCAACGATGGCTGACGCTGCCGCTGCCGCTGCTGCTGTTGATGCTTGGCATTTAATTGTTTTTCTTCGTTTTTCATTTTCTGATTTTCTTTTCTCTCTTTCCCTGACTAACTCTCTTTCTCTCTCTCTCTCTCACTCTTTTGACCACTTGCATTTTATGGCGACGCGAAAAAGCTGTTTTCCTCGAGTGCCCATTCGAAGAGGGGCAGCCATGTTGTTGATGATGTTTAACTTGTTGGAGTGAGGGTTCGCTATAGCAATGGAGGGACAGCTCAAGCAATACAGTGTGCTTAACAGTTTGCGAAACTATTGAAATGATGTAAATATTACATTTAATATTACCATATAAAATAAATAATAAATTATTAAATTATATCTTTAGAACTAAATATAGATTCATATGTACTTTCTGGAATTTCAGAATTTCTTTCGTTATAATGTACACACTTTCAAAAACTATATAACTGTATTTCTCGATGATTAAGTTAATTTAGTTCCAAAAATCGTTCTAAAAAGTGTTCAGGATAGTAGCGCCTGATCTCAGATCATATCGTTCGCACCGCACTACAATTCATAAAAAATGTAAATCAATATTTATCAGTTAGTACCACAGTGCAAGAGTCGAACCTCCATCCAGTCCAATTCAATCGTAGCCAATCGGGCGCGTTCCAATCGCCAATCGAGCTACAGAAATAAAAGGCAATGCGCTGCTTGTTTAAAACAAAGAAATTGCCAATGTAAATAAAGAATAAAAATCGAGCAAAGAGCAGTGGAAAACGAGAAAGCGAGAAAGCAGAAAGCTGAAATCCAAGTGTCGGGTGTTATACAAAGCGCCAAGAATAAAGTTTTTCAAAAGCGATAAAAACGAAATGTCGCATATTTTTATGACATTTGCCGCGAGGCTACAGGCGAAGTGAGGTGTGCCACTCCCACACCTTGCATTCCTACCCAGGGACCCTCCTACCCTGCTTTCCCGTCACACACACACACCCTCTAATACACAATGGCGTAAATTGAATTCGTATAAGTCGAGAAACACAAAAATAAAAACGTTAAAAAATTCGTTTCGCTTATATTTTTTGACTTTTACTTTGCCATTGCCAAATGGAAAAAAATTCATTCAAACGAGAGAGAGAGAGAGATAGAGAGAGAGAGAGAGAGAGAGAGAGAGAGGAGAGAGGCCAATTCAGTTTAGCATTTCTTTTCAATATTAAGGAAGCTCAAACCAGAAAATATTAATTTGAACTTCTCATAATTGAAATGAAATTCAATAATACTGGTTGTTAACTTATGTTATTGCTAACGGTAAATTAAATTTTATTATTTAATATATTAACAAAGTTAAATAGTAAAGTTATTAGTTAAAGGTATCGAGCATTAAAAGTCTTATTTATTGCGTCTTGTATAAAATTTCTTGCAAACATTTATGAAATATAATACAAGAATAAAATAACTGATTTATTAATGACAATAAGATATAAATAAAATATTAAAAATATATTATAACAAGTTGTTTAATATATCCAGATTTTCAAATCTGTAATCTATTGAAAAACGCACTAAAGAATTAATCCAAACTTAAACAATCTGTATTCACACAATAATATATTCTTGCATATACTTATATTTGATACAAATGAAATATAAATTATTGACAAATATTTGCAAGGTTTTAATTGGGCACTTTGGCTTTTTACCCTGAACTATTCGTAATATTAGCTAGCAGGGTAGCTGCTTTAAATGATTTTTGGTTCAGTCGAATTTCGGAGTGATAAACACGAAATCCTTAGAGAATATATGTGGGATTATAACTTACTTCATCCCTAAGAGTCATTCATATAAAGATTTCTTTGTTAAATTAAGAGAGGCAGTCATCGGCTTGTTTCTTGTAATAGATTCTTCACCCTTGCACATCTGTCCTATCAGAAGGCTCTGTCTGTTCCAGTCCAACTAAGTGCAGAATAAGAAACTTATGGACTCTACGTCTACAAATTCGAATTGTGATTTATTTTCATTTCTTAAGCATTAAGCGTAGCTTGGACACTAGTAGAGCGAGCAGCGGAAAAGCGATTATAATCGGCACAACATTTTTTCAACTTCCTAAAAGCCTTCTCTAAAAGCCTTCCGCTAGCAAAAGCCTATATTTACAATTCACGGTATTTATTTCCCAATGTTCTATATTAAGTAATAAGACAGCAGATATATGATTGTATATGATTGTCCACACACCGATTTGGGGGTGTCCGAGCTTAGCACACGTGCTTTATGTGTTTCTGTTGTCTGCTAAAAATGTATCTTTCACTAGATCGAAGGGTCACTTCCCAGTCGGTCACCAAGTTAGAATTTAGCTAATTTTTTAAATAACAAAACAGCACCTTATTTACTTTACCACTTCTCTAGCTGTTTTCTAAGAGGTTATCTAATCCTTTTATATTCATTTAAATTTTTTATTTACTTTTTTATATTTATATAGGAGTATAAACGCCTTTTTTCAGAACTCTGTTTGTTTCCTTTTGAAAACACATCATTCTACTGGTCCTTTCAGAACTCACTCTAGCCCATGTGTGTCTGTCTATGTGTGCGAGTTCATACAGTTCGCTGCCTTTTCAATGTGCCACTTGGGTGCAATTAAAATTCGGCCTCGAAATTATTATTATTGCTTATGACAAACACTTTTCTACGGCCCAGAAAAAAACTTTTACCCCAAGCACATCAACTCGTTGGCTGGCTTTTAAAAGCACTTTATATGCCTAGCCAACCAGTGCGTAAATTCTTTCATATCTCTCTGCTCCGCTCTCTATCTTTCTCTCTCTCTCTCTCTCTCTGCTCCGCTCTCTATCTCTCTCTCTCTCTCTCTCTCTCTCTCTCTCTCTCTCTGTTCGTTTATGATTATTTTTCATAAACTTGGCAAATGCTTTGGGAAATCCATTTAGCAAGCAGCAAGCGCCGCATTACTTACTTTATCTATGGCCAGCGAGATTATGATTTGTGTGCGGCGACTGAGATGAATTAAGAGCTACAATGAGTAGCCGAGTATAGAGTGGAATACATATTGTGAATTAAGTCAAGCCAAGTCATAAAAGTAAGTCGAACGGCTGCCAATTCATTTTTGGCAACATTTCCTATACTTCTATACTTAACACATTTAATGGCTTAGCCGCCTTATAAAATGTGTCGCGCAGTCGAACCAAATAATTCTAATTGCTCACTCTAATATTACTATTATAATAGATAATAGATAATAGATAATAGATAATAGATAATAGATAATAGATAATAGATAATAGATAATAGATTTATATGGGGATGAAACATATTAAAGAATTTACGATTCTAGATCTTGATTTCAATATATCTTACAGTCTCGAAGATGGAGTTCATTTTGTGAGAGGATCTTCTATAAATATTAAATAGGTCATTTTAATTTTATTTATATGGGACAATTTATTTTTAATACAATTTTAGTATGTAAAAATACATAATATTCTAATCCTTTCCTACTTAAGCAAAATCATATATACCCTGGAAATTATTTTCTATAAAAAGTAAAATAATATATTATTATTATATAAGTGTCATAATGTACATAATATGTCAATGCAAATAATAAAAAAATTCTTTAAAATTCTCAACGCTTAGTTAATTTTAGAAAATATTTATTTTATTATTTTTTTTTTTTTTTTTTCTTTTTCTAGTGACAATTTAACAGCATTGCTTCTATACTCTAAAACATTGTCATCTTACTACATTAAATTGAGTAATTTAGTTTAATTTTGTAATTAAACAGATGTATACATATATGTATATATTCGAACGCTAAATCAAAAGCAAGTGTCTAGATTTGTTTCTGTTTTTTTCATCAATCAAGGCTGACAAAAGATGTCGGAGCACGCGGATTTCGCTCGGTTGCGTCTACGATGCTCGCATAATAATCCATTAAAATACACAAAATTAATTGTTGTGTTGGAAATATGTGTAGGCAGCTGTTGAATGGGAGGGGATGGGGGAGTGCTGGAAATGGGGGGCTGGTTGACTTGTCAGGTGAGTGCATGGGTAAAGGGTTGCAAAAGGGTTGTGGCCGTGTAGTCGGCGTCTATTGCTCTGTCGCGGCCTGTTTTTGTATGCGGCGCCAAGTTTCATGCTCAATTAAAACGTTTGTTTAATGAAAACAAATGCGCTTAATTAATAAACACGCATTTTGTGGCTTCTGCCGAAAGCTGCAGAAGGGTGTCGGATGGAGCATTGAGGGGGGAGTGGGCTCTTTTATGGAAATATACGTAATGCGAGCTACCAAATAACAAAAACTGTCCCAGCTGTCGAGGTGTCGTGGGTTATGCGTAATAATTGTTGTTGCTTCTGCTGTTTATTGTTGCTGTTGCTGTTGCTGTGTTGTTAGTGTTGTCGCTGTGCACAATTGTTGTTGTTGGTTTTGAGTGTTTAATTACGCGTGGCGTGGCTGAATTGCGATTTATAAAAATTAAGTGGCAGCAGCAAACATAAATGTGCCATTAATTAAATTTGATCATTTGTTTATACTTGTGCCATAAATGTTTATAGCTGCCGCATTCACATTTGCATACCTGCATGTATGCGTGTGTCCCGTGTGTGTGTGTATGTGTGTGACTGAAACACCCTGTGCCCACTATACACTCAGAGGCGTTAAATAATGTAGCATACTTTTAAGCGTTCTCCGAAAATGCAACCAAGCGTTGTTTTGCTTGGCAAAAGATCTCTAGAAACAGTTTTAAAAACTATTTAATTATCTGTTTCGCTATCAATAGTGTACATGCTACATTCCAGTATAGTGTTCATGCCTTGGAAATTTCTGAAGTTGTATAGTTAAGACTTTCTGAAAGATAATGCAAATGTCTTAATATTCAAATATTATATATAAATATTATTTAATATAATAACTAGTATCCCGATAATTCGATTTATACAGAAATTCAAATCATCGAGAATTATTAAGAACTAATTTCTTTCAAGGGGGTCGAAATTTTTTTTTTTTTTTTCGATTTATCGGAATTTTTGAGCGGGGTACGAATTATCGAGACTCGACTGTATATATAAAATATAATAAGTATATATTGTTTTAATGTAATAAAATTAATTTAATACACTAATATATATATAAATTAAAAATAAATAAAATGCAAAAAAAAAAAGATGATCATGTTTATGTTTTTTTTTTTTTTTCATAAATTTATTGCATTTAAGCAATGCATTAATTAATTGTCTATGCACAAAACACATTGAACATTAAATAACGTTAATGTAATACGAATTATATAAAAATATTATAAATAATAATATTAGTTATCATTAATTAATATGGTTACTGGTCTATAAAGAACAATAATTATAATTGTCAATTCAGTCGTAGAATAAAAACATTTACTCAAATCCACAAATCAAAAACTTAAACCTTAGACCTAAATAAATAAATATAGAAATAATTAAGCATACGCAGCGTGGGAGCAGCCAACACGCAATTCTCTGATTAAACCGTATAAATAAAACAAACAAACTCTTATCACGTTAAAGACCCGTGCGGGTCTGTGCCTATAAAGTCGTTCGATATTACGAAATTAGCATGCGAGTGGCATAAGCCGCGTTCAATGCGGCAATTGCAAAAACTGCATGGCTAAATAACCTAGAAAAGCGCCATGCACTGAAATTGTAGACAGCCAGACCGAGTCGAGCCAAAGAGCCGGGCTGGGCCGTGCCGGGCCGGGCTTGCATAGCGGGGCAGAGTTTGGTGCTCGTAATACGAGTAGCGCCATATTCAGTGCCGGAGCTCAGACAACAAATCGCTCGAACGAATTACTGAAATGTTTGACCTATGCAAAATGATAGCCCCTTGGGCAGAATTCTGTCGAGCTATGCAGAGCTGGTCTATGAGAAAGTCTGAGAAAGTTGATCAATGGCTCGAACAAGTCAATGAATCAACCAAACTGTGCTGAAAGCGAAGCCTCTGCCTAGAACTACTTCAATGAACTAGACCAACTCGAAGACTCTAGAATATCTTTAGAAATACTTAAATCTATGTAATTTCAACAACTTAATATAAGTAGAGCAAAGTTCAGATGACTAGTCCGCAATGCGGAAATGCATTTTTGCACAAATTGAGTTAAATTTAATCATTTTGTTTTCTACAGAGCGACGAGGTAGAAGTTTCTTTTTATTTTATCTAAGGACGAACATATTACGATTTATATTATACAATATATTATGATTAAAAAATTATTATTTCATATGTTTATGTATATATTCGATATACATATATACACAATTATTGATTAGGATACATATCTTACTAAGCAAATAGTTTCTATTGAGGGAAACCTCAGGCTGCTGAATAAAGTTTGGTATACTAAATATGAATATCATTTTTATGTGAAAAGCAATCATTGAAAGTTTCTTAAATCATATTTAAATTGGCAACAATTTTACAAATTAAAGAGTCATTAATGATGTTTTATTAAACTATGATTGATAAGCCCCACAGCCTACCGGAATCAATGTGTCAATCAATGAATCACAGTTTGAATCATTGCATAGTAGTTATATTAGATAATGTTTTTAATGTGTATATGTGTGGTTCTCTACTTGGTTCAGTGACAATTAATTTATATATCAATTAAACAATCTACTTAGCTACACAAACATAATTCTTTAGGTTTATATACCAACATAAACTAAATATTTTTTTTATATAGCTAAGTCTCTTAAATTGTAAATTTACTTTTTTATTATTGATGATCTGAGCTACGAGTTGATACTGTATTTGTAGTTTGTCTAAACTACTTTATGAACCAGAATTTTGAACAAGGGGAATGTGAAGTTGAACCACAGTTGTCTTAGCCAAAGAAATGTTTAGAAGTGTATAACAAATTATTTAAATGCGCTTTACTTAAAGTGTTATCCATTTTTGGTATACTTTTAAAAATTAAAAATTAAACCTACCAAAAACAATTATAATTAATTAAGCGAAAATACAACCCAATTGAAAAACTTATAGTATTAAGAAAATTAAATATTTTCTGCATGGCCCTATTATCTCACCTTATATTTTATCATATCTGTAATCAGTTCTTTATAGAATTAACAATCGCAACGCATATTCACTGATTTAATTATAAATTTTTGCGGATACTCAGCATAAAAAAAATGCAATATTTTGTTAAAAATTCCATGTGTTATCAGTCCAAAGTGCAAGAGATCAACATGTTGAGTGTCAGAAAATTTGTTTAATACGCAAAAAGCAAAGAAGAAATATGACTAAAAAAGTCAGAAACAGAAGAAACAGGAGAGTGACAAACAGCGCACAGCAGCACTTCAGAGATAAGTAGCCACTCGCACTGACTCAAAGAAAGAGAGACAGAGAACGAGATCGAGAGAGAGAGAGAGAGAGAGAGAGAGAGAGAGGGAGATCCACACAGACTTCAATTTATTAATTATAGTATAAATGTGTACACTTGTATAATATACAATAATAATCATAAATAAAGGGCCGCTCGCCAGCGTTGCTGGGTCAAGTTCAAGGACAAGCAGTGCGACCACAACGACGACGACGACGAGATCGCGCAATGCATATGGAAATGAATGGGAATCCGAATGTGGAGTGGGGCATGAGTTTATATGGAGTGTGTGTGTGTGAGTGCTTCCATGAATGGGTAGATTATCTGTATGTATGTGTGTATGTAGAGTCTTGTAATCGTAGATTATGTTCCGATTCGTAGTCTGAAGTAATCGCTGCTCTGATGGATTTTCGCTTTTCTTATCAACTCGTAGAGCCGCTGCCCGCGCCCTTTATAGATCATTGGGTCACATACACACACAGAAGATGGCCCTCAGCATCGATTTACCGCTTATAACTGGCACAGTATTGTTCACAGAGAAGGCTCTCCACTCTCGGTATTCTTGACTCTCCGCTCTCCGCTTTCCTCTCTCAGTGAAGCGGCTGAGCTGCGGAGGATGGCGAGATGCAATGCATCGCCCGGGTGCGACTGCAGCTGCGGCTGCGGCTGCGACAGCTTCCAGCCTACTTACACACATATGCAAGCAAGTACAATAAAACAGAGGAAGACAACAAGGCAAAATGAATTTGCAGCTCGTGTTAATCAAGCGAAACACTCACATAAACACGATGACATACGCATATAGCGCATTACGGGTACTACGACTATTTATGCTCGAGCACTCAGACAGCGTGGAGCTGATTGTGAGTAGCTGGTGCAGTGTTCCCTGCATGTCCACTATGTGGGTAAGTAAGTCCTAGAATGCATTTACAATTTCATGTTGATATATAGTTGAACTTGAAAATCAAAACGAACTTCGAGATGAGGAGATTTAATTCTCAGGCTTATATCAAGACAATATATACAGAAAAATAAAAATATATTTTGATTTAAAACATTCAACAATCTATTGGTCAGATGAATCTATTTGACTAACAGATACAAAATTTAAATATGTGTATGGAGTCTACGCTTGAACAGAAAACCAAACTCAAAATAAGAGTCTCCTATACTTACTTCCTCATTCTGAGAATCGCAAAGAAGAGCAGCTGCTATGGGCAGGGCACCAGCTGATCGTCTAAACCCTTTTACCAGCTTGAAGCTCTCTTCTTCAAATGGAGCATTCCTGCTTGTTATCAATTGTTGTTGTTATTGCATTTAAGTGCAGCTTGTTAATGCTCATTAAATGTTAAGGGAACGCTGAAGCTGTAGCTCTGTGGCTGTGGCTGTGGCTGCTGCTGGAGAGTGGAACTGGGAGTGGGACTGGAACTGGGACTGAGACTGAGACTGACACGGCAGCAAGCGGAGCTCAGGCTCCATCAAAGGCAGCTCCCCCAATTGCAATTGCTGTGTGTGCCAAGAGCTGCAGCGGCGGCCTCAGCGCAAAACCCGATCCAAGTCTTACGCTTTAGTCCATAAAATGAAGTGAGCCGAAAGTGTTGAAAAGAACTTTGTGTCTGACGGCAGCCCATTGTCATCGTCATCGTCAGCGTCATCATCGGCATCGGCGTCCTCATCAGCGTCATTATCATTTACATATTAAGAGAGCGAGAGACACAGTGTGAGACGATCGAGAATCGTTTCGGAATATTAGATGTGGTGAAGGAAAAAAGTTTTAAGCACCTCCGGAGTAAACTTGTCGTAAAATGAAAATTCAAATGAAAATCTTGAAAACTCAAACCGAAAGGCATAGAACGTTGGCGTCCTCCGCAGCGTGTGAGAAACCTGTTCGTTTGGAAAAGAGGCCTGTTGCTTGTTGTTGTTGATTGTAGTTGTTGTGTTTCACTCGTGTGTGTGTGTGTGTGAGTGTGTTTGTGTTGCGTATACAGCTAATTGAAAAAAAAGAAGTATTAACAGCATTGCCTTTTGTTTTTGCCTTTGATTGACTTGCCGACCGAGCCAAGAAGAGGAGACGAGACAAGACGAGGAAGCCAACAGCCAACAGGCAGCAGCAGCCAGCAGCCAGCAGCAGGCAGGCAGTCTGGTATGGCATAATGGCTGGTGGATTCACACAAAGGGAAGCAGCAGCCAGCAGAGTCAGTCGAGTTAATTAATAATGCAAAGCCCATGAGCTTGCATTCACTCAGTCAGCCAATCAGTCATTCATTCATGCATTCATTCATGTTGCTGCCAGATGAGACATAATCACAAGCTGAACGCATTGTTTAGCCACCAGTTGATCGACAGGATCAACAATATGATACCAGCTCAGGCATTCATGTGCAGCGTGTGAGCTACTTGGGAAGTCAATAGAGCTAAGCACGGCGGGTTCCGTGAAGCGAGCAGCTCGCTTCAGTCAATGAATGTTGGTATTCTCTAAAAAATAATATATGAATGGTAATATATTGTGGCTTACTCCAGGCTCTGCCGAACCCTAGTCGTGCTCGTGCTACTTTATGCACTAAATGAGCTCTATTAAAGTATTACTAGTTCAACAGTTTACTTGCGTATATTTATGTGAGTTGAAACACAAGTGCAACTGCAACAGCAAAAGCAACAGCAACAACAGCAACTGCAACAACAACAAGATAAACATACAACTCAAATTCGCATTAATTTAAAACTCAATCAAGACAATTAGCGCTCACTCACACTCGCTCGCTCCAGGCCCCGTCGCCCTCTGCACATATATAATTGACGTTCCAGCTCCAGCTCTAGCTCCATCAACAGCAGCAGCAGCAGCAGCAGCTCCGTCTCCTGCCGCTCGCAGCGCTCACACGCACAAATCCCAGCCAGCAGAGGCGGCAACATTGTTGTAGCTGGTTAGACATCTAGCCGGACGGACAGACGCGGCACAGCTGATTCGGCTGCCTATGCGAACCAGTTGTTTATGCAGTTGTTGCCGTCTCTATCGCTGTCGCAGTCGCAGTCACCGTCGCCGTCGCAGTCATCGTCGTAGTTGCAGTCAACCTACCTCACGCCAAGCTGCTTGCTGAGAGGCAACTCCAAGCAGCGCACGCGGCCACGAATTGAGGTAGCTGTCTCTGCCTCTGCCCTCTGCCTCTGCCGATGCCTCTGCCTGCCAATGGGTTGCATAAATGCAGCTCTCAATGTAAACATTTCAATAAGCCACTCAACAACAGCAACAAATCGCCTTGGCTTCCATTGTTTCTTAGCAAACTTTCATTGAGCTTTTATATGCAAAAAAAGAGCAACAAGAAGAAATACACACACACGCACACACACACACACACAGACAAACGGGCAGAGAGAGGAACAAACACAAACGGCAGGCGAGAAGTCAAACGACAGCGCTCCTCTTGTTGTTGTTGTCCTCTTATCAGCGGGAGAGCGCGAACTGCCGCAAAGAGAGCGAGAGCGCACGACAGTGAAAGAGAGAGAGAGAGAGAGAGAGAGAGACAAGCGAGTCTGTCAGTCTGTTAGTCTGCTGCGAGCGTGAGAGAATGAGTGTAGACAACAAGGTTCAGGCACGATGCTATCATATCATGCGGCATCGCCTGCCGGGAGACCAGACCCCACACACACACTCACACACACACACACACATGGACATACATGCCGATAGAACATTGCCTTACTCACACAAAACGGACTCGAACAGCTGGTCGGTCGGTCAATCGATCGTACGCTCGTTGATTGCACGATCAACCCGATCGATCCGAATCGCAGCCACTTGTTGCATCTGCTGCTGCTGCTGCTGCTGCCGCTCTCATTGCCGCTGCTGCTGTTGTTGTTGTATCGCACGGCTATTAAATCAGTTGGAAGAGCCGCTCGCGGCGATCGCATAGCCGAGGCGCTCAAACGATCGCACATCGTGGCCGTCGCCGTCGTAGACCGTGGACTCAACACTCATTCCCATTCATATTCAGTCAGTCTTTGACTAAGCGTCGCAGTTGTCATCGCAGCGGGCACTGTGGTTACGGCTACTGTTTCGGACTCTGAATCGGATTCTGATTTAACTCTGTGCTGTTCTGTTCTCGTCTGTTTAGCTGATTCCTTCGGTATCGGGTCGGGTCTCGGGCAACGCAAGCTCACGCGTCTATATATATGTATATCCAAATATTTCTATCGAACGGATACGGATGCAGTTTTGATTACACACAAGCGCACACACGCACACACACGCACACACAACGCACAACAATAGGCAGTCAGCAATTACGAATCTCCAGTACGAGTGCAAAAGTGCAATGTCTGGGTGTGATTAAAAAATCAAGTTGAGCATATTCTATTGTTTTCGGAACCATGACGAGAACAACACTACCAACAACAACTACTGCGGAACGGAGCTTCTGATTTTGATTAGAAAGGCAGCCAGAGAAGGAGACAGAGAGAGAGAGAGAGAGAGAGAACGAGAGTGAGAGAGAGGGAACGAAAATATGCAGCAATAAAGAGCTTTAAATATCAACAAAAATATATTATCAATGTGCAATATAGCTAAAATATTTATAAAATATTCTAGAAGAAAGAAAATACCAATTAGTTCTATCTATATATTATAATTGAAAACCAATTCAAATGCCGGTTAGTGATAATAGTCTTACTTATACATATACATACAACCAAACATAAATACCATACATGTGTTATGCAGTGCAATATGTTCGCCCATAAATAAATTCAGTTAACTTAGTGGAGCAAAGAAATGCCTAAAATGCTAACTAAAACTCTATTAACAACAACGAAACGGATCTGCTTTTGGATTTAAAAGTAATACAAACATAAGGTAATAGTGAAATATATACAACGAAATAAATATGAATGTATAAAAATTTGAACCAACAGTGAAAGGGTGTGCCTAAATAAATGTAGTTCTTAAAATGTAAATTTAAAATAATTAAAAAAAAAAAAAAAGAATAATGTTTTAATAAGAGAATTGAATATTCTTATTAGGGGTTTTTGCTCCACTTTGCCTAGATCAAATGGGTCAAGGTCGAGTTTTGTATAGGATATAAAATATATGTAATTCATATTTAAAATATAAGAGCCAGCAATATAAACGATTTTAGCGTTGCTTTAGTTGGATAAACAGGCCCACGTTTTTTCCAAGTGTAAAAAATGTTTCACAATTCGCAGTTAATCAAAATAAATGTTTTATTAAACATACGTCACATACAAATGAAATCAGCAAACATAAAAATAATATTACACTACATACATTTATATACTATATATATTTATATAAATATTTATATTACTTTGGCAAACATTAAACAATAATTAGCTTCTCGTAGGTCTGGGCTGGGGGAGCTCCGGTTGCATCTGATTTGTTGTTGATTTATTAATGAATTACTCATTAATATTTAGCAGACAGTTGCAGGCAGATTTTGTATAGCAATAATTCGCCTTTGTTATCAAATAACATTTATGTACATATATATGTGCATACTATACGCGGCTCAAGTTCATTATCATCATTAAAAAAGAATTGTGCAATTGATATTTGCCTTTTGTTATTAGCCTGATTTGTAATAAACACAAAAACAATCATTTTACATTTTACATTTTAAAAGTGATTGCCAGTCACTCCTCTTTTTGTATGTTTAAAGATTTTGTTTGTTTATTTCTTTCTTTCATTTTGATCATTTGTTTCAAATAACGTGCATTGACCGACACTTCTCAGGGCAATGATATATATGGGTTTTTTACTTTGATCTGGAATGTAATTTTTGAGTATAAATTATGGGCTGTAAACACGCATTCCAAATTTTTAATGAAGTTGAATTTAAAATGTGCAACTCGATTTGCTTTGATTATATATGTAGAACTATTCAAACGGAGCTAATAATATTTATTATATTACGATTATGATCAGGGAAAGCCTAAATGACATAAGTCCCATTCATTGAATTCGACTCAATGTTTTGCTGAACTTTCTAGATATTGCACGTTCGGTGTTATTTTAAGAATTTTGAGGTGTGCCTTTTGGGGCTCTCTTTTGCTTGATTTCTAACGATTCTTCAGGTATTGAATAATTCACCAGAGCCAACGGCAAAAGCAACAACAACAACAATAACAACATGAAAGCCCAAAGCTAGTTTGTTCGAGGCCTTAGCGCTTCTGCAATAATCTAATGCGAAATTTCTCTATTTCTCTCTATTACGATTCAAAGCCACGGTAAGGTGGCGACAAGGCGGGCAGGTGTACAGGTGGGCAGGTGAGTTTGGTTTGGTTAAGCAGGTAGGTGGAGGTTGTCTACAGACTCCTCTATTCAGCTGTTCAGCTGTTCAGTTGTTTTCATGCGCGTCGTTGGCCGTACATTGAACTTGGCCAAACGTCGGACAGGGCTTAGCTAATGGGTTGCGGCCTCTATCTCCTACTCTTTCTCCCTCCTTCCCTCTCACTCCCTCTCTCTCTCTCTGTCTTTCTCTACTGCTGTCTCTTTCTAGCACCGTCAGCTGACAAATGCTATGCGCGAAAAATTGTTAGCTGGCTGGGGCTGCTGCTGCCGCTGGCTTGCCTGTTGGCTGTTTGCCTGTTTGTCGCTTGGGGCTTGGGGCTTGAGACTTGGCCATGACCATGAACGAACCATCGGATCGTTTGGGTTCCGTTGCGTGTGCAATGTTATATGGTCGGTCGGCAGTGACATAATCTGCTGATGTTGAGCGTTCTACGCTTTGAGCTGAGGTTTCTTCTTCTGTAACTGCGCAGCGGATCGCATGGCTTTTTATTCTCTTTTATATATAATTTTATATAGACTGATATATATAACTTTATTTTTGGTTCGTTTGATTTGCATAAATTGTGAAAAATGTGCCAATAAAAAGAATTGAAAAATAGCCAAGAATATGATCAAAACTTTATGTAAATTCTGATGAAAACACAAAAACTTGTTTATTTCGCAAAATAAACAGCGACAAAATATCGGCTAATTGGTAGAACACTTTTTTTCAATTTGAGTTGATTTCTTTTTTTTTTTTTAACTGCTTTTTTTGTGCCACATTTTAGCTACGTTTGCAGGTCGCCTTGTATAAGTACGAGTTTTATATTTATCATTTATTTTTTACTTTACTAAGTAACTAAGCAAACGCTGAATAATTTTATGTAGGTGTCAACATTAATTTGCGGTTGCACTTGGACTTGGACAGCCAGACGCCGCAGGAATCAGTTCAATGCAAACTAATTTGCTGAATTTGTCGAAATTATTTACATTTTTATATTGCATTTGTATGTTTTTTCTTTTTGTGTGTGTTTGTTGTACTTTTTGTTTTTGGGAAAGCATTCATCGAAAGCTGTAAGGTAATACCAAGGAAAAAATACAACTGAAGAAAGCTGAAAAATGATCATCAAATTAAGCTAAGGAATGCCACAGCTCGCGTGGAGCTCTGAGACGGGCGTGCGACCCATACAGTGGGCTGGAAGACAAACAAAAATGCTTGAAAATTTGGCAAGCAATTAGAACTTGTCACAGTGGTGCCGAAATCATTTGCTTGACTTTGAATAGGTATTTTCAGAAATATTCAATATAACTCAGTTCAGTTAACTTGAGATAATTTAAAAATTTTAAAATTTATTTATTTTGTCAAAGTTTTTGTTTTGTTACATCTTTAAAAATAATTTTAGTTATTTTATTAACTTTTCAATGCATTTATTATATTCTAGGCTATTTTCTTCTTTTTCCTTTCTTTTCTTTTTCAAATTTCCTTACAGTTCTGATTTTAATAAAAACAATTTATAATATTTACACACACTTCTTTTTACAATAATGTCTTTAAGGTATTTTAGATATTTTCGAAATTTGATTCACAATTTTGAAGGCATTCCCAACGGAAGTACTTTACAGCTTTGATTTAATATTGATCGCATATACAATAATTATCTTGTGTGCTCTCGAATGTATGTTTGAGAATGATTAATTGGTCATAAACAGAAAGTACCTGGCCCACTGATGTTTGCCCAGCACACACACGGACACACACAAATATATGCTATATCAAATAAAACACACGATATATTTGCGAAGAAATTAAGATAAAGAACACTTCAAACTAGACTTAGAGATATACTTTTGGGGTAGCTACGTGACTTTGGGCAATTCCCTAATGTCGCCAACTCGCTTTCAACCAGAGGCTCTCTCTGGAGTCGAAGTCAATTCAATTCAATCGACTTTGTAGATTCTTGTGGTTTGCGAAAAGTGGAAACACAAGAAATAGAAATCATCAGCCCGTTCAGCACTTCCTTCTTTGCTGTTAATCACTTCCTCATCTGTGGGGCGACGCGTGCGCCGTTCTAAGCGCTTCTCACTTTTCCAAGCAGCTAGCATTAATAGTTGTAGTAGTAGTCGTAGTAGTGTAGTCGTAGTAGATGAACAAAAAACTCGCTTTTTAATAAGAATTCTTGCGAATTCTTCTGAGCACAGATCTCGTCTCGTCGACTGGCGGCCCCATGATTAATATGCAGATACATAGATAGATCGAGTCGAGTCTCAATCGAACGGGGGAATGTCTTCGCGTGTTGGCTGTCGTCGTTAGAGCCGCGTTAGAAGCCCCCGTTCCACGAGTCGGCTCTTAAAACCGGCTCAGAAACAACATAGCCAACAGGCAGGCAACAAGCCAACAACACAACAAGACAACCAGAGAAGAAAGCATCGAGCGGCTAGAATGCGACATTAGAAAGCATATTATGTAATTTATTATGTAAGCCGAGACGATGGGAAAGTTTTTGTTCCTTACTCTCAGTTCTTCCACCTCTGTCTCCTACGTTGTCTCATTCGAATTCGAATTTCACGATTTCTATCAAGTATTTCTCTACACCAACAACACCACTCAATAGTCCAATGCGCAAATAAAACTTGGACTCTTTTTTCGGCTTTTGTTTACGCCAGCTTAGAGCAATGACGCCTTAATTATATAAACCACAAATATACAGTCATATGTATGAATATGTGTGGATATATAGATATGTATGTACATTTGCCTATTTCGCAGTTAAAGAATAATTCAAGAACGTGATAAGCCACATTAATAATTTCGCTTGTAGAGAAACAGTTGATGGAGTAAATTGCAATTATAATTATATGTATTTTGTGATATTTATAATATTGAGAATATGTTAATTAATTTAATATATTTTTGGCACACGAAATAAATACAGACAAAAATAAATTATTTATAATATATACATACTTATAATCTATTTATACCGAAAATACCTGAATTTCAATGTATTTTTGTATGCTGAATATAACAATAGATATTTATATTCAAATTTTGATACGTCTTTTATATTAGGTTGTTATCTATCAATTTGTTGAATAGGATAATTTCGGGTGTGATAAATGGATTTCTGCTTTGACCTAAAAGTATGGCAATTGGGTTAGGATCGAAACACATTCATAATAATCCCGTTCCGACACCCTCAACTTTTAAAGATGCTCAAACAGATCTAACCCAATTCAGTTGAGGACCTAGTCCTTATAAATACAATATATGAATTATTTAATTTACATATGTCATATATTTCGAAATCGAATCTTTCAGATATGAGATATGAGATATGATAAGCACATACAAATTACATAAATTACACCAGCTATAGCCACAGCAAATATAGTCAAAAGGCAATTCATTAATCAATTCAAGTTTCGCTTTTGCATGAACGAGTATTATGCAGTCAGTTGCGATTGAGCTCAACGTTCTTATCTGATTTTGTATTTATTTTTTGCTCTATTGCCCAAATTTTCCTTTTGCAAGTCATAATGTCTTAGTTTTTTCATTTCATTTAACCTTGAACTGTGCCGTGGCTGCGTTTATCTTATCAGAGCGACGCAACAAAAGAATTAAGCTCTAGACTTTTCTTATCTGAAACACCCGAAACACAATGCAAAATCAATGATTGGCGAATCTAGCTGCCAATTTCTAAGTAAAGCAACATTTGAGTTAAGGCCAGGGACCGGTTTGCTCTGGGTGCTGTACATGAAGTCAATTAACAGGCGATCAGCTCGAGCGTGTGACAAAATTTGCATAAGATATATAAAGTATACACAGATGTGTATGAAAATTTGAATGCGATAAGTAAACCCTAACCCCCGTCTGCAACTCCCCTCTCTGCAGCGTCCAATGGTAATGGCCGTGATACTGTTGCTCGCCCTGGCACTCGTACTCGGTTGCTATTGCGCGATCCATAGGCAAAAGATCAGTGCGATTTATCTGAAGCCGCTGCTGAAGAACACGCCCTTCGAGGACTGCTACCATGCGACGCCCATCGAGCAGCGGAAGCGGCGTAGCATTTGGGATATACCTGGGCCGCAGCGTATTCCCTTCCTGGGCACCAAGTGGATATTTCTCGTATTCTTCCGGCGCTACAAAATGACGAAGCTGCACGAGGTCTACGCAGGTGAGAGATGCCCACAGCGCAATTTACAGCACTTGCCAACAGACTCTATTCCCTTCTCTCTCTCTCTCTCTCTCTCTGCCTCTCTCTCATTCGCACAGATCTGAACCGTCAGTATGGCGATATTGTGCTCGAGGTGATGCCCTCGAACGTGCCCATCGTGCATCTGTATAATCGCGAGGATCTGGACAAGGTGCTCAAGTACCCGAGCAAATATCCCTTTCGTCCGCCCACCGAAATCATCGTGATGTATCGGCAGTCGCGGCCCGATCGCTATGCGAGCGTGGGCATTGTGAACGAGCAGGGCCCGATGTGGCATCGGCTGCGCTCCTCCCTCACCTCCAGCATCACTTCGCCGCGCATCCTGCAGAACTTTCTGCCCGCTCTGAACGCCGTCTGTGATGATTTCGTGGAGCTGCTGCGCGCCAAGCGTGATCCCCAGACTCAGATCGTGGCCAACTTCGAGGAGCTGGCGAACCTGATGGGCCTGGAGGCCGTCTGCACGCTAATGCTGGGCAGGAGAATGGGTTTCCTGAGCGTCAATACCAAGCAGCCGGAGAAGATCAGCCAACTAGCGGCGGCCGTCAAGCAGCTATTCATCTCCCAGCGCGACTCGTATTATGGCCTGGGCCTCTGGAAATACTTTCCCACGAAGACCTATCGGGAGTTCGCGCGCGCCGAAGACTTGATCTATGAGTAGGTATAAGGATACGACGTGCGGCAGCTCGCCTAGCAGCCATGACTAATGCATACTTACAGTGTCATCTCGGAGATCATCGACAACGAGCTGGAGGAGCACAAGAAATCGGCGGCCTGCGAGGATGAAGACGCTGCCGGCCTGCGCAGCGTATTCCTTAATATACTCGAGCTGAAGGAGCTGGACATTCGGGACAAGAAGTCGGCCATAATTGACTTTATAGCCGCGGGCATTGAAACGGTAAGAGTGCTGAGGGGAGAAGTGAAGAGAATGGCGAAGTGATGATGGTGAAGTGATAATAATGATATTGACAGTTGAGAAGGAATTGAGAATTGGGAATTATGAATTGAAATTAAAACTTAGAAATTAGAATTGAGAGAGAATTGGGAATCAAGAATTTATAGTTGAGAATTGAGAACTGAGACTTAATTGCAATTCGTTTGTCTCTCTTTCTAGCTAGCCAACACCCTCCTTTTCGTGCTCAGTTCCGTGACTGGAGAGGAATCGGCTATACCGCGTATATACGAAGAGTTTCGTGAGTATCGTGACACGAACATTCTGCAGGACGCGCTGACGAATGCCACATACACGAAGGCCTGCATTCAGGAATCCTACAGACTGAGACCCACCGCCTTCTGCCTGGCACGCATTCTCGAAGAGGACATGGAGCTCTCCGGCTACTCCTTGAATGCGGGCGTGAGTACTCAACGCCCATACAGAAGCCGTATGCAAATCGTAGTCTCTAAAAACAGGTCTTTCTTAACACTAATTTCGTCTAGACGGTGGTGCTGTGCCAGAACATGATCGCCTGCCACAAGGACTCCAACTTCCAGGAGGCCAAGCAGTTCTGCCCCGAGCGCTGGATTGACGCCAGCTCCGGCAACTTCACTGTGAACGTGGACAGTGCCAGCATTGTGGTGCCCTTCGGTGTGGGTCGACGCACGTGTCCCGGCAAGCGATTCGTCGAAATGGAGGTGGTGCTGCTGCTGGCCAAGGTTAGCTTGCGCATATTATTTGCCGATATATATCGTATAGTCATGATTCTTCCATCTCCAGCTCGTGTTGGCCTTCGATGTGAGCTTCGTGAAGCCGCTGGAAACGGAATTCGAATTCCTTCTGGCACCCAAAACGCCGCTGAGCCTGAGGCTGCGCGATCGCGAGTTATGAAACCCACTGATCAGAGGCGTTTATGTTGCAAGTAAACCCCGAAGGTAGGAACTGATATGGCGCTTGTAAATTGGAGCTTAAGAGTTTTCAGAAAACTTTCCTTAAAACCAAAAATTTAACAATGGATCGATTGCAGTCGTACCCTTACAGCGAATTAAATATTCATCGTGCAAATTGCGTAAGGCGTAACATATCACCTAGCTTCTGTCAGGCATTTGCATTTAACATTTCAGCCGCAAAGTATGCTTTAATTTTTTCCAATATGCGAGCGACATTCGTATATGAAACAAGTATAAAATAGAAAGATATATCTAGTGTATAACCCAGATATCTGACAAACAACACACCAAACTGTACATAGAAAAAAGGTCTAGAAAGTAGAGTCCATTTAATAAATATATATATATGAATAAATATCAGTTACTCAAGTCGTAGCTGTTTCATATACGTTCCATTTTGTTGTTTTAGCTAGTTATTGTTTCTCTTAAGTAGCGGCAATTATTTTTGTGGCCTGTAAACGGAAAGACTGTATTTAAGTTTTGTTGTTTCAATATTGAGGTGGCACCTTATGTAGTAATATGTATGTATAATAATTAACTATAAAAACAACAACAACAACAAACACTAACAACTAATTCATAATGCTCTGTACAGTTAACAAACATGTATTTATTCAAGTTTTCTATTTCTTAGTTTTCTAGCTGTGTATATTTTTTGTTAAATCATAAAAGAAAGACAAGAGTTAAAAACAATTATGAAAAAATAAAGTTAAGACTTTTAACTGTGTTTATAATTCTACTGCCGTTTTGTTCATGGGATTTTAAAAATTACCTTTGCAGCAAATAAGGGAAATATAGCTTAATTGAAATCAAAGATCTTTGGTTAATTGAAAATGTTCTTTACGATTGATATGTATAAGCTGAAGTAGCTTAGGTGTCAGAATGCCTGGTTGGTGACCTGACTAACTTGGCATATCTATCTTATAATTCAAGTAGGCAATGGGATATTTAAAATTTCCTCTATAGTTGATATGGACAATATAAGCTAATGGAATTGATCTCGTCAGCAAAGTTAGCAACCGTAGTTAATGTAGACATATAAATGGCGTTTAATTTGGTTTTTACACTGGTGGCCAGTTCGAGGTACATGTTAGTCAGGACTTGCATGAATCGGTCAGCTTAATACTGCTAAAGACAAACAACGTATTCAATGAATTTCATTTAATTGAGATTTTTTAATGAGATTTACATATTTGTCAGTGATGGCAGTTTTTATTCCTTTAGCTTAATAAACTCGGTTTGGTTTGTATCTCGGCTAACTTGGCGTTTCTGTTATTGCACTTATATACTAAAATATGTATGGGATATTTGAAATTTCCTTTGCAGTGGATATAAAGTCCAATTTAAGCAGAGCAAGAACAGTGCTATCTCATATATTAGACAGGGTGTGTTTTGGCTCGAAACTCGGCTAACATTCTAGCTGGCCATTTTAACAGTTTTTCTTTTAAATTGCTATATCAACCTAAACACAAAGAGAACTTTTAAATCCAATTTGAAATGATGTTAACTAAAAATTTGCAGTTACTAACAATAGTTGCTATAAAGTATTTTATAGTTAAATTTTCTAATTTGAGTAGCAATTAACACTTTTGTTAGCTTTGAAGTTTCCAAACATGTTTTAAGCGCTCGTTCTCTTAGCGTGTTCAATTATGCTCGCGCTGCGTGTGCGTTTGT
The DNA here is from genome assembly GCF_054131065.1 of Drosophila arizonae. Taxonomy (NCBI): domain Eukaryota; kingdom Metazoa; phylum Arthropoda; class Insecta; order Diptera; family Drosophilidae; genus Drosophila; species Drosophila arizonae. The sequence continues at coordinate 22,846,082 of NC_142924.1, read as the reverse complement.
GTGTGTGTGGCTCTCCCGCTCTCTCGCTGTCTGTGTAGTTTTAGTCTTTCTCTCTCTCTCTCTCTCTCTGTGCCTATGGGGCTGGGGCTCGGGCCTGAACGGTTTGGGCTATACGTAAGCTACAACAGTTGACGTTGTCGTGTCGTCGGTTTCAGTTTCAAACTTTCCCGATTCCGATTGAGCGGATTAAAAAAGAAAAACGAATTGAAATAGAAAATATATGTGTGTGAACCTACACATACAGACACAAATCGAATTGCGCGCTTCAAGTTCTGACTGTATCTGTGTGTGTGTTTAGTGCTTGGCTCACTGCAAACGTGTGTTAGTTTTTGGCTAACAGCATCAACAACAGAATTTGCTGCACTTTTTTGCACCTCTAATAAGTATTACCCATGTACGCAACTGTATATATCTAATATGTTGTAATACCCACACACACACTCACACACACCCAGTTGAATTAAAAACCTGTTTCTGAAAGACTGAAAAACATTTGTAAACATGTAAAAATAGTTAAAACTAACTTTATGCCAACACGCAAAAGTGCATCAAATGCTATCAAAGCGAGTCCGAGACGGAGTTTGACTCTGACTCTGAGTCGGAGTCGAAGTCGGAGTCGAAGTCAAAGTCGGAGACAGTTTCAGAGAGTCGCAGATCGTTGCTCTCATCTCTCAACTCATCTATAAGATCTGATGCTCTCGCTGTGCCCCACCCGAAAACTAATTGTTATTGTAGTACAGTAAACAACAAATAACCACCAGAACAACAACAACAGCAACAGCAGCAACAATAAGGGCGTGACAAATAGTTGTTGTTGTTGTAGTTGTTCGACTTGTGCTAATTGTGCATAATTTGAACTGGCTAACAAACTGTTTGTCCTATGATTCACGTAAACTAATATTGGGCGTGTTCCGAATGCGCATTACAAGCTTCGTTTGAGAACAGCTTAAGTTGGCAAATATTAAAAAAAAAAAATGTGTATCTATATATAAATATATGGAGATATACGTGCTACCGTTAGTACAGTTGTTAGAGCTATTTGTTGCCACAGTGGGTTAGGCAACTGAATAGTTTGTCTTTGCACTACTCTGTCGATAATTCTTTACAGGGAATATTAGTTTTGTGAATGCCTATATAGAAGTTGACTTTAAAAATATATGTAGCTTTGCATTGACTTCTATATCTCTATAGACTCAATATTAATATTCATATACATTGAATTTGAAATGGCAGAGAAATAAACTTGTTACGTGTTTAATGGGTTCGTGAGTGGTATATCAAGATTTAAATTTAACGATCTTCAAAAAGATATTCAATTCAGCAGGGAACTGATACATATATCAAATAATGTTTAAATATCAAAACAACAATGGACAATGCATACGAGTCAGATTATTATATGCTAATGAGGGAATCCAAATGTATGAATCATTTAAGAATTAAGCTAGAGATTACTTCAGATATTCGTATATCGATTGTATTCTAATCTCTCTGAAATATATTGAATGGACTTTTCTCCTCAGCTTATATATCATTCATTTTATAATATAGTTCGCTGTATAGCCAAACATTTATCTCTGTCAACATATCTTTAGTAAACTTTTAGGTTTATCTAATACACATTAATAGTATAAGTATTCTCTATAGTATATTCGCTGTAGTATTTTCTCTATGGTATATACTCTGTACGTTAAATGGAGCTGTACCTATGGAGTCAACTTTCATACCAATGCATACTAAACTTAGTAGGGTCTTACGCTATTATTTTTGAATATTACTCTATTCTAAATTATTCATCTATATTCAATTTTATTCTATTTTAACTTAAAAATGCTCACCTAGTTATTGTTGTCAGGATTATTGTATATTAAATCAATAGTTTATACCTTAATACATAATATAAATTAAGATTTCACACTTTGAGCTGTGGGCGGGTATCATGCAGCTGGTTGCAGCCACTCTTAGCATTTGATTGTTAACAACATTTAACTCGGCTCGTTAGTTACTGCCTTTTTGGTGTAGCCATTAACTGTTTGCAGTAGTATTTGTGAAACTAAGGGAATAAACACAATTTAACACTCGCTGACACTGACCTTCCTTTGGCTGTGTCATTGAATTCGCCAATTGGGCTGCCTAGGCAACCGACAACAACTCAACACAACTGTCGACAGAGCCAACAACTACAGCCACAACAACAACAACAGCAAATTGCATGACCAGGCCCAAACCCCATTACAATTGCTAACGTGTGGGAGTCACGGGCTAAAGCCGAAATGGCGCCTCAGACTTGGACTGAGGAATGAGGTCAACAAATCGCAAACTCAGTTTACAGTGCTCGCCCTTTGGCGACAGCAATAACAACAACAGCCTGGTTAGGTACAGTAGGCGCCAATGTAATACGCCCCTTGAGAGCGAGACAGAGAGACCCAGCGCAGGAGAGAGAGTGAGAAAGGGAGAGAGAGCGAGTCAGTTGGAAATGCATTCAAGTGGCAGAGGGAGGCAGGTTGGGGGTGTAACGCGTTCGAAACTTGCATGAAAAACCAGTTTCTGTGACGATTTGTCAATGCGCCTGAGGAGCATTTGATGCGCATTTGAAAGTGAACCAAAAATATGGCGATTCTTATAGCGGAAGTGTTCGGCGATCCAGATGAAACTGAAACAGCTCAAGAAGGGCTTAGCAAAACAAAACACATAACAACAACAACAACAGCAACAACAACAGCAACAACAACAGCAACAACAACAACCACAACAACTGCAACATTGCTGGCAAGTCGATGACCCAATCCACGCAGAGAGCCAGGCCAGACCAGTTAGAGGGCTGCCCGCCAAGCCAACGGAAAGCGAAACGAGGTTAAGGCACAGTGCCGGTCAGAATATTGGACACACACACATATAGAGAGAGCGCGAGCGAGAGGAAGTTGAGAGAGCGCCAGCTCAGCTTTGTGGTTGCGCGAGCGCAAAACAGGTGTGGCTGCCTCACTCACTGGTGCGCTCTCTCTCTCTCTCTCTCACTCTATGTCTCTCTCCCTTTCTCTGTGTCCGTCTGTCCCTCTGCCGCTCGAAAAAAACCCGTTAAACTGGTCAAGCGATTTGTTTACATTATTCAGCGTTTGTTTTGTTTGTTGTTCTGTTTGTTTTCTTTTTTAAAGCTTTCTTCTAAATTGTTTTGGTTGTTTTTTGTTTGGCTTGGCAAAAAAAAAAAAAAAAAAAAAAAAAAAAAAAATGAAAAAAAAAACGTGAGAAGTTTGTTAGCATCAACACGAAAAGTGTTGTCGTGTCATTTCCTCAATTGCTTGGCATTACGGCAATTATTCCGTCTCGGGATCTGCTACCAAAAATTACTAAGCCAAAGTTCCTAATGCATGAATCATGCTGAAATGACATAATAATGTTGCGAGGCAAAATAGATACTTAGGGGGTGAATTACAAGATAATTTATAGAATAATTTATTAAGGAAATTGAAAAAATAAAAGAATATTAGATATTCATTGGAACGTTAAAATACAAATGATTTATAATAAATTCAAAAATGATTTATTCATTAGGAAATTTAAAAAAATAGACAAATAGACAAACAAATGTTTTAAAGAATATTAGAATATTATTAAAAAAAAAAATGATTTTTAATAAATTATTTTTTCATAATAAAATTATTTATTCATTAGGAAATTTAAAAAAATAGATAAATTGTTTTAAAGAATATTAGATATTTATAAGGAAATTTCAATATAATTTTTATATAACTATAGAATATTTACAGAATAATATAGTAGACAAAGAAGGCTCTCAGGCATTAAAATTATATAGGCTCAGCTCGTTACTTTCAATAACAGATTATGTATATATCCCCGCATTATAGGGTATCATGTGGTCAGCATTTCGGTTACTTAAGCAAAATTACTTATTGATGACTCTTTGACAACACGCAACGTTAATTTCCCTCCTCAGAAATATCGAGCCTAGACACTAGACCATTTGTTAGTATTTCAAATTAGTGTTAACTAACAAACAATCACACACTTAACGCCCACTCATTACCTCTCCCTCTCTCTGTCTCTCTCCCTCGCTCTCCTACACACGTCTACGAGCGAAAGTTTTTCCCAACATTATTTGAATTGGGTTTTTCGGCTTCTGGTTTCCCGTCTGCATTTCAATAGCTTTGCGCATAGTTGGGAGTGGGTGAAGCGGGTCAGCTTTGTCTGTAATTCTGCCGTCTGGGCCTCGCTTATGGTATTTTTTATTGTACGTGACTTTTGCCAATGCAATTAGTCTTAATCAATGAGGCATGAATGAATGCCCCGGATAACTCAACCATGCAGTAAAATATTCCCCATGAACACCAACCACAACACAAGCAGAAGTGTTGGCCCCACCGAGTGCCGCATTGTTGGCTGAACAGTAATTGTTGACACATCAACAAACAAGAACTGTTGGGCAGCTACTCGAAATGATATGTATTTAAGTGTTGCCCTGGCTGTTTGCTCGACTGACTGACTGACTGACTGATGAATAATATATTTCCCAAATCATTTGATTAAGAAATTAAGACATTTGTGCACTAGTTGCAGTATAGACTTCCGTGGGTTTTATTTGTTTCGTATTCTCATTTATGACGTAAGGAATTCCGAAGAATTTAGCTAAAATTCTTGGAAATTCCATCTGCACTCTGCTGTCTGCATACTATATGTATCTATATACCAATCATATCAGATTTATACATAATATTATATCTTAGATTTACTAAAACAATCTACAGTAGATGCATACCAGAAATGGAAAATCTATTATTCTATTCATTTATTCTATTCATTTCATTAAATTATTCTTTTTATTTAATAGACACTTATATGTAGAAAACATGTCGCTTAACCTATTTTGATCACTCAACCCAATTTGTTGATCGCCCACAGTTAAAAACAAGTGGAGGACCACTTTTCCAGCTTTACCTTTTTCATTGATGCATTTTTGTAATTCAATTTGAAATACTTAAAAAAATGCTTAAAACTTGATAATGCCTTTATGGTAAATGCATTGCTCCCCACGATAAAATCCCAATGCCAATCTGAGATCGATTGACGTTGACCTATTGCGACGCCCTATGCGAACTGAATTGATTGACCAAAATTGATTCAACTGCAAAATTTAATTACCTTCAAATTATATCATAAATTATATACAATAAACGAACGAGTTTTCAAAGTAGTATTTGTAATAGTACCTAGAAAACAATCATATTGGGAGAGCTTAATATTATATAAGCATATTATATTTAGGCACGAGCATAGACCTAACTAGCGCTGTCAGCTTAAGCCACAAATTAAGTTCCGATTTGGCACTAACAATGGACTCCAGTTAGTCTAAGCAATTTAAACGAAAGAGCATATATTCCCCATTTCAGATATTTTGCTGTAAATGGAAAATGTGAAGCCAACGACAGTTTTTAAGGCAGTTTGTCTTAGTATTGGAGATTGTACCTAGAATAACTTATAACAGAGTGGGACTTAATGTGAAATTTACGTATTCCACAATATTCAATTGACAATGCACATAGCTGCAACTGTTGACTCACCTGGTCATAGCTCATTTGTACTGCTGAAATCGTTAGGAGCTGCACCCACCCAGACATCCAGAGAGATGACATCATTTTAGGTTCCCCTTAGAAGGCCCTTAGAGATTTCGTGTACAGACAATCAATTAGAGCCCATTTTGGAAGTAATGTGAGAGAGACCTTCCCCACAGCGATTGACACGAATTCCCAGCACTTTTTTTTTTTTTTTTTTGAGGCATTTAACACGCTCCACTGCGCACTCGAGTTAATAATAAAAAGAATAACAAATAACTCTGAGCCCAATAAGGCAATTCCGTCTTAACATCCATAGATACCGAAGAAGAACTTTAAATGCTTCATTGTAGGCAGTTCGTAAAATAAATAAATAAATACGACAGTAAAGAGAAGAGGAAGAAGATGAGTTACTTGCGATCCATAGGTACTTTTCATACTCTGCAAACGGAGCACTTAGCTCGACTGCTCCAAGCGAATTTCAATTAGAGATCATTCACTTTAATTAACTAATTGACTAATTGCATCACACAGAAATCTCACGGGTCGAAATGTCGCCGGCAGATGACAATTCCTTTGCCACAACAAGTGGCAACAAGAAGGCAACCTACACTCTCATCACCATCAAAGTTGTTGAGCTGGTAAGTAATACATTTTAGATGCATATAGAAATCTATAAATCTTTCTTTTATATATATATTTTTTTTATTAACAGAACCGTAAAAATGACATTATTTTATGATATAAGTGATTCTAGGTGCCTTATCGCTCAATTCTGAACAAGTCGTTTAAAATAATAGTATTCAGATATCAAGTCCGTGTATTTCTGTCGTCTATCCTATTGATTTTGCATAACGATCGGTTTTATAGTTCAGCCCTGATCCGATTGATTAAATAGGCATGCACGGTATATTGATTTTGCGTGAATGAAACGAATGTAGGTATATACTATTATAGTATCCGATGGAAATTTCATTGATATTTTGGAGAGAAAGGAAAGAGAAAAAATATGTTGTTTCCTGAGAATAAGGCATAGTAGGGCAACTTTTGAGTGGTTTCTAGCAAAGATTGTATACAAATATATGGTATTATAGTATAGTAGTTGAGAATAGTGAATTATCATTATCTTTAATAGCTCATCCCATTTCCTATGTTTAGAATCTCTGAAATAGACCCTCTACATAAAGTGCTAATATTGTAGTCAGACTCCCCCAACAAGAGCACTCTATTTCCTCTTTAAAACATTATTTCACAGCTTAACTCTATACAATTTATGAATTTTCCATTTGAATTATTTCGCCAGTGTCTGCTGATATGCTGTCTGGGACTGATTGACGAGCCGGCCACCAATTCGCACCTGCGCGTCTTCATCACTCCCAGGGTAATGGCACTATGTTATGTGACCTTTGGCGCGTTGACCATTTACACGGCAATCTACTTGATAATGGCTCTATTTGGAGACCTGTAAGTAACATCTATATATGCATGTGGTCTAATATATTTATAATTTAATTGTGCCTCGTAGCACGCCTTGGCGCACTGCGACGCTGTGGTCCCTGGCGGGCTTTATCCTGTATATAGCTGTGACGGCGCTGCTGTTCCGTGACTGGAGCAACACCAAGGACCGCAACTACTGGCACCCCAACATGCATCGGCTGGATCTGGTAATGGCGTCCGCTTCCATTTCGCTGGTCACCGGCCTGATCTATTTGCTGGATGTGCTACTCACCATTCGCTTTGGCGTGCACGGAGATCTGGAATGACATCGCATTCGCTGACTCTTCCAGACGCTGGCCCAGCTGGACTGTAATATTTACAGAGCTTAGTCTTAAGCGGTGTCCCCACTCCCTGCTAATTGTTCAGAATGTCTGTACCATACACATCATAATTGCCATCAATTGAAAGAAAATGTACAAACAACCCAAGTGTAGGGAATTTTTTGAGAAATGTTAAAGTGTCGCTTACAGCCCCTAGAATACGAATCACAAAACGTTTTTTTCTAATCTATCTAACATAAGTTTTACACTGAATATTTTTGTAACAAAAGAAAAATAAATTTTGAAAAAATACTTATAATGACAAAATGAATCTTCCCTTCATTGAATATTAAGTTACAACGATGTTGATTATATAAATATATTTTTTTCATGTGGCGTAAAAGTTTTGCTTTTAAATAACACGTTTTAGGGGTTAGGTGGTTACTACTTATACAACGCAAATTATTGTTAAGGTCTAATTGAACAATTATTAAAAAAAAATTCAAATTTACATTTCTGTTTCAGGTATTTCAACAAGGACATTTTAATTGAATCTGCTGTATTTACTGTAGGATCTTATAACCGATCATATTAATCCAAACTTGGCTTCCAAGCGATATCTGTATCTTTTGCAACTATAATTTTGTAAGCAGTTTTTCGTTTAGGTTTAAAGTGATATCAATATTTACAGTAGGTTCAACGACAAACAACAAAAAACAGTTATGACAACTGTTAACATATTAATAAAGTTTCGAGCAGATGTCAGACATTGGCAAAAAGCAATGTGAGAATTAAACTTTTTCTCATTTTATAGAAATTGTAAAGTATTTCTCAATGTCCTGGTCATTCTCGATCATTTTGAGGCTGTGAAACGTTTCCTTGATGTAGCACTTGCACACATCGCCGTTGCCTAAAAGCAAAGAGATGAAAACTAGAAACAGACCCAAAATTTCTTTGATTGTATAGCTTACCCAGGCTGCCGTCGCATATGCGTTGCGTGATGAGCTTTGCCAGAGCCTTGAACAGCTCCCGGGTGGCTATTTTACGCTTGTAGTAGGGATTGAGCCACTGCACCACAGACTTGCTAACATCGTTCTTCTGCTGATTGACTTGAGGTTTCTTCTTCAGCTGAGAGCTGGACTTGACCTTTTGTGCCTCATCTCTTGGCTTCTCCTGTGGCACTGGCGACTTATTTGCCCTCGACTTCGCTAAATGTGGCTCTTCCTTGATGTTTGGTTGCTTCTTTCTCAACTCGCTCGCCTCATCTAACTGTGGATCTTCCTTAACGTTCACTTTCTTCTGCTTTTGCTCTAGCATTTGTCTCGCAGTCTGAAAGCCGCCGTTTGGTGTTAAGGATTCATTTTTCATTTCTGGTTGCTTCTTTTCTAGCCGCTGCTCCGACTTTTTATCTGCTAGCATCTGGCGAGCAGTTATGAATTTTACTGAATCTGTGCTCGCATATGTTTCCGTCTCCTTCTTGATTTCGTTCCTTTCGTCTTCACTTTCCGACTTGCCAAAAATCAGTTTGAAGTTGTCTTTGGGCTTTACTTCCTTCTTTTTTGTTTCTGCCTCTAGACGCGAGACACGCGCTTTGCGATGCGTATCGTAGCTACCATCGCCATTTGCCATTAGTCTGTATTTTCTGTCTCCGAACTCAAGTTCCAACTGCTCCTCACTCGTAGGACTCTCATCCTCAGTCTGATCGTGTTCCTGCTTTACTTTCGCCTCAAGAACTGGCGATTCTATCTCTGATTTAATTTCAGTATCTTCCACTTCCTTCGTGGTTTCTGTCTCATTATCGTTCTCTTCTACATCCTTTATTGGTTCACCTTCTTCAGATTTCTCTTCTGGCTCTGACTTAACAGTGACAGGATGCTCTTCTGGACTCTCTGTTCTTTCTTCTTCCTTCACCTCCTGCTTGACTTTGGTAAAGAAACTGGCAATTGATGTCTGCTTGCTTTGATCCTCTTTGAAGCCTTTGCGTTCGCGCAACGCCTTTGGTGGCTCCTTCATAGACTGTGGCTTCTGCTCCTCCAGCTCCTTAAGCTTCCTTTCGAAATAGGCCACACTTCCACCTGTCCAGACACCCTTGGCGCTTGTCTCCGGTCGCGGCACATAGTCCCGAATGAGCGGCATCAGCGTCGTCTTGGCAGTTAGTTGTTTAATGCTTGCCAGCTGAAAAAATGGAAAAGGTTATAGAGCGAAGCTTAACTTTCTTTGGCTAGACTTCTCACCTGTTTGGCTAGGGCATGCCGATACATGTTAACCACGCGCTGCTGCCGAAATACCTCGTATTCCAGTTCCACTGCCATGGCCTCGTAGTCATTGTGCCTCAGCGCGCTTCTTGGCTGCTGATCCGATTCCTTTTCGCACTTCTTGACATTCGCCTTCAGCGCTTCGATGATGGCGTCCAGGTATTTTTCTCGGCTCGTATGTTGCAGTCCACTGATCTTGGTCTCCGTCGATTGTGCCTGCTTCACGCGTGCTATTTGCGTGCTTGTCTCTTGCTCCAGCTGGCGGGCTGCACCCAACTGCTTGCGCAGCTTGAACTGTTCGCGAATAAAATTTTCGGTTTCCTTTTTGGCCCGCTTCGCCTGAGCTGCGTGACTGTGCTCCGACTCCTGGTCCGAATCATTGCTGGCATAATCTTGGGCTGCTCTTTTGGTGCCTGCACGACCACCTAATAGGCAAAGGTTTTTGAAATGACTTCAAATTAAATCCAGTCTAGTTTGAGACTTACCCTCGTACAGATCGGCGCAATCCTGCAGTGAAATGTCCGACTTGAAGGTGGCGTCCATGCAGAGTTTTTGAAACGTCTCGAGCGCCTTTGTTGCCTGCTTGGGTCGTTTGCACACATCACACTGAGCACTGCAGTCGGGCGCAGGATCACCAAAATAGTCGGCAAAGAGTTTGTGCCGGCAGCGCGTCTGCTCGCAGAAGTCCACGATTCGCTCGAATTGCCGCAGAGCGCGCTCCGTGAGCATCTCACGATCCCCACGACCGCGAGCGCGCTGCGCATCGTTCTGCAGGAGGAAGCGTATGGAGCGCACGTCTTCGCGGCCATAGTATAGACGACAATAGGACTGAAGACCGTCGCGTCCTGCGCGACCCGATTCCTGATAGTAGGCGGCCACATTTTGCGGCACATCCCAGTGGATGACGAAGCGCACGCTGGGCTTGTCAACGCCCATGCCAAAGCTATTGGTTGCGCAGATGATGGGCTGATCCCCACGCATCCAAGCCTCCTGCACCTCTGTGCGCTCCGCTGTCTTCAGTCCGGCATGATAGGCCACTGCACCGACTCCTTGCTTCGAAACACCCACGGCGACGCGCTCCACCTGGTCTCGAGTGCGACAGTAGATGATGCCGCAACCGCGCTTTGCTTTGGGCGTAGCCTTGAACTCAGATTCATCGCCCAAACAATGCTGCGCAAATGTGGCCAAATGATGAAAGTCATCCTCAATTGAGTTCTTGTACACAATATCATAGTAGAGATTCGATCGGAAGCTGGGAGTACTGAATTGTGCCACGGGCTGACGCAGGCGCAGCTGCTTGTAAATATCCTCGCGCACCTCCTTCGAGGCCGTCGCTGTCAGAGCCAGCCAAACAACGTCAGGATACTTGGCACGGAGGTCGCCCAGCTTTAGGTAGTCGGGTCGAAAGTCGTGACCCCACTGGGAGACGCAGTGCGCCTCGTCCACTGCGAAATAAGCGAGCTTCTTGTGCTTGTGCAGAGAATGGAGTAGATCCTGGAAGAATTTCGTGGCCGCTTGCTCAGGCGTTATATACAGAAATTTGATATTCGTCTTGATGGCACGCAGATCCATGATGACGCGTTCGCGCTCTTTGGTGCTCATCTTGGAGTTGAGCGAGTCTGCCTGCACCTTGAGTTTGGCCAAGTGATCGATCTGATCTTTGATCAACGCCAGCAGAGGTGAAAAAACGATTGTCAGCTGATTCTCGCACATCAAGCCGGGCAGCTGGAAGCACAGTGACTTGCCCGAGCCCGTGGGCATCGACACATAAACATCCTGTTTCTCTGCAAGACCAGATGTACATTTAACTCGGCAGGGTTCGAATTCTCTTCAGCTTACTTTTGACAGCGCATGTGATGGCTCGTTGCTGCAGCTCTGACTTGAAGCCTTTGTGCCCAAAGAACTTCTCCAGTGCCTCGTTTATTGCGCTTTTATCCGTCATAATAATACTGCCACTCGTCTTTGGTTGGGAAAACTTAACGACAGCTCCACATTATAAATAAACTCAGTCGCCAAAGTGTTGCGTATTTTCCAAACGTGAATGCCGCCAAAACAGCTGTGTTAGCGATGAGAGAAACGATGCTAAATATCGTAACAGACGATATGCTAATAGTTACATCGTATTACTGTAACAGAATCGTGATAGCCCAAAGAAGTTTAGTTATAAAACGTATAGTCAAGTATGTTGCAAATTATATTTAATATTTTTTATATAACTATCTAATATATTCAATTATTGCATGAATAACAAAAATAAAATAATTCGATAGTTGACAGTCTTGTTGAGCAATTCAAATTAACCGCCAACAACAGCTGACAGGGCTGTCTCAAGAAAAGCTATTTACTATGTTTTTAAAACCAGGACTTATAAAAATTGTGAAAGAGTTCTGGCATATTTTTATTATTAAAGCTAAAGCTAAAGCTATTTCTGTTAAGTTAGTTAGTTATACTTGTGTTATTATTAAATTAGCGATTGTGAATTTTGTAATTAAGTATTTTGCAGGTGACTCGTAAGTTGTGTTTGAACGTAGCATTAGATGTTATTTAATTTTATAAACGATTGACTTTTTATAAAAATTCATTTCATTTAGATTTTAGTCATTTAAAAAAAATTATAGTTTCAAATTAATTATTTTAGTTTGTGACGTCAATCTGGACAACATTTGTTTCAACTTGTGGCATTGAATTCGTAAAAGTGGAAGACTCTGTTAAAAGTGGTGTTCACATTAACATTTCGTGGAAATAACAGTTTGGTAACGTTAACGTTAACATTATGTTAGCGTTGCGGCTCTCTTTAAGTTTCAGTTAAATTTCCGCGCTCGATCCGCACGAACGTGTTTTGTAAGTGTTGCATTTCGCATCGGCTTCGTTGTGTGCGTGCTGTGCGTCCGCGTATGCGAGTGAGAGTGTGTGCGTGTGTTTTGTGCGTGTTATATTAATTGTTGTTGATACATTCATACACTTTGTTAACGAAACCAAAGAGCACATTACCTGCTGCACCTGCACATCATAAAATGCACAGTAAGAAACAGCAGCAGCAGCAACAGCCTCAGCAACAACAACAACCGCAGGCAACTGCAATGCCGGCATAAACAACGTAATGCATTACGTTGTCCGTGTGCCGTTTATCTTTGTAAATTAGTGCGTGTGCCGCTCTCACTCTCTCTCCCTCTTCCCCTGTCCGTCTCTCACTGTCGCTCACGTTGTGGCCAAATTTATTTACGGTACCACGCAAAGCAAAGTGCAATAAAATCAACAACACCAACAGCAAAAGCCGGCTCCGTCATAAAGTCCATCGATTGTGCGTCGTGTGATAAACGTGTGCGTGTGATTGATTGTGACAAAGCCTTAGCAACACACAAACAACAAAGCAAGAGCAACTGCAACACCAACAGCAACAAAATGTTTTCAGCGAAGCGTTGTCAACGACAACAGCTGGCAAATCTGCAAGATCTGCACTGCAGTTCCAGTAGAACAGCAAGAAATGCCGCCTACCTTGTGATATTCCATAGTCTGCTCCTGTTGCTAGTAACAGCAGCAGAGGGCCAGCTCCAAGAGGGCAGCTCCTTAGGAGGCGCCCAAATAGCCGCATTGGCGGCGCCTGGGCCCATTCCTGGTCCGGGTGGTTCCTCCTCCGCCGGTGCGGGCGGTGGCTCCTCGATCATCGATCAGTTCAGCCCCAACTGCACCGCCGTTTCGCACATTTTCCAGGGGCGAGGCATCGATGCCAATGAAATACCACAAAAACCCAGCAATGGTAAGTGCCCTAATATAATAAATAGACAAATATATTTTAGGAAAACGTTTCTATTCAGTTAAAATGGTTGAAAAATGAGTAACAAAAACGCATAGTCTATCAGAAATTGTTTAAATCAAGCGAAACTGTTGCTTAAATTTTATCAGAGAAATACAGCCACTGAAAATTTTAACTCCTTGATTAGATAAATTATAAATCCTAAACCTACATGAATGTCAAAAACGGTAAAATGATTTTAGTCAAGTGTATCTGTTTATGTGATACTCTTTTATTAATTTAATCAAATTAATATAGTTTTTTATTTATTTTAGATTGAACATATTTAAGAAATTAATATATTCAAAAATTGAAAAAAAAAAAATGATTTTTTATTGATAAAAATAAATTGATTTATTTTTACTTACAATGTAAAAATACCAAATAAGAGTATAGATTGATTACTGAATGATTAAGTTTGGTGAGAGAATATATAAAAAGTTGTGGTGGGAGACAGTATAAACGCCTGAAAAACTTAACTCAAATTGCAAATATCGACAGTTAACTAAAACTCAGTGGCCTCAGTTTTGTTCTTGTTGTTGTCGATGTTAGAGAATCGAGTCGAGTCGAGTCGAGTTGAGGCAAGGTCTTAGCTTTATCTAAACGCTGGCGCTTATCAGCAGAATGCAGAAGAAGAGAATCAATAAAATTTATGACTCACGCAACAAAAGAGGCTGCAACACCAGCCTCTGGCTAAGTTATCTAACCAAGAACAGCGAGAGAGAGGAAGAGAGGGGGTAAATAAAGAAAGGTTCACAAATGCCGACAGACTGAGAAAAAAATCCTGGAGTGGACCGAACTGGATTGAAGTGCATAATTTAAACGATTTCAATGACACCTTGATTAATATCAATGCAGCGATCGCAGGGCTTGTCTTTACCTGTTCGCTAACTCTCTCGCCCTGTCTCTCCTCTACGCTCTCTCTCTCTCTCTCTCTTTCTGGCTCTCTTTGTTCAATTCCTTGAAATTATGAACGAAACGCAACGCAACGCAACGTGTTGCATTTGACCAAAAGATAACGAAACATTGAGAACGGCGATGAGGAAAGAAACAAAACACACAAACAAAAGTAAAAAAAGTAAAAATACAAAAAAAAAAAAAAAAAAAAAAAAAAAAAACCAATCAAGCAACGTTGAAAACCAAAAATAAACAACGCAACACGGCGACAGGTAAAGAGCAGCGTGGAACGGGCAAAAGGGTGGGCAAGCAAAAGGCAGAGGCTGCAACAGTTTACCTGAAAACAAATCAAATAAACGTAAAAACCAAAACGAAGACAGTGAGAACGAAGACAGAAAGGGCGAGAGAATGTGAGGGAGATGGAGATAGAGCGCGCGTTGGGCTGGTCAAGTTATTGCAATTAAGCGTGATTAATTCAGGCTTTATACAAATTAACTAAAATCTACAGAAGAAGCTCGCGTCCATAGCTTGGCCTAGGCCCAACCGACAACAAAAACAACAACAACAGCAACAACAACAGTGAACGGAACGAGAACAACTGTTGTTGGTCAGTATGTAAAAGCGGCGTGACAACATTTTTCAGTCGCTCTGCTCCGAAACAGATTTCTTTGATTTTTTGTTGTTTTTTTCTGTTTGCTTCTTTTTGTTGTTGCGCCAAAGGAATTTCTTGGGAGACTTTTCGTAGCGGCTGCCGCTGGTGCGGACTGGTCTTGAAACTGGTACCCTTTTTTCTTCACTGAGGACTGTGAGAGAGCGAGAGGCAGACAGGGGGAGGGGGAGCAGTGCGCAATGAGCAGTCGACGCATGCGCCAAACTCGCCGCTGACTGGACAGTGGAAGCATCCAAGCGACGACGGTCTCGCTCTGTCCGTCGTCCGTCGTCCGTGCCTTCCGTTCCCTTCCCTTCCATTCCTTAGCCGTTTCCCATCGACTGTTTGTAGACTTATTTAGAGTTTGGATATTTTTTTTATCGCTCTGTTCGTTTTCAAGTTAATTTGCGTGGAATTTTATTTCCTTCTCTGTGTGTGTGTTGGTCTCTCTTTAGCTCTGCTGCTCTGCGTCGGCGGAGGCCAGCCATTGCAAGCAGGCATGAATCATGTGGCGATTGGCCAGAGCAAGACATAGGGCAGACGGGAAGGTGTCTGCTATTGAGATTGTTGCCAAGTTATTAAATTACACCTTTGGCAATAGAGCGCGTTGCATAGCTCGAATAACTGAGGAAGCAGCAAAAGCAAGGGAAGCGATAAGCTGAAACTTAGTCGGAGTCTCGGGCTAATTTAAGGCAACACTTCACAATTCCATTCCCATTCCCGGGTCACATGTCGCGCATTCCCTTTAATCTGCCAGCATCAGTGACCATTAAACATTGAACATTGAACATTCAACAGCTGCACAACACCTCACTCTCTCTCTCTCACTGTCTCTCTTTTTCTCTCATGCCAACAACAACAACAGCAACAGCCAAATGTACAACAACTGCCACTTAAACGCTTCATTAAAGTTGCACTTCCTGTGCGCCGTGCAATGGCCATTGGAACGTTGCCCCAAAAGACAACATCAAAAACAAAAAACAAAAAGAACAACAACAAAAAAGCTTTTGTGCAACCGCCTGCAATCTGGCTGCTGCTGCTGCTGCTGCCTTCTCACCTGCCGCAGCGCTTCGTGGCACTTAGTTCAAATTGTTTGCACAATTTAAGCAGTTCACAAAACATTAAATCGTTAAAAGTAATTTCAAAGACAGAAAGGGAGAGAGAGAGTGGGAGAGAGAGAGACGTTGTAGACAACGGCAGCCAACTAAATATCTTTACTCACATACGTTCAACATTCTCACAGTCGGAGATACAAAATCAAACATGGGCTGAGTGCAACATCTTCCCTTGCCCTTGCCACTGCCGCCGCCTCTGGACATTGCTGCTCTGTCGTCGCCGCTGCAGCTACCTTTGGCCAAAGGAAATTTACAGCGCCGCTGCTCCACTTAGGCTGCAACTGCGTCCGTCCTTCTCCCCGGCGTCTTAGTCGTCGTCGTCGTCGTGGTTACCAGGGCCAAGCACACGACTATTAATCATTTTTCAGCGACCAAAACTAAATGGCCCTCTCATTCACTGCCACAAGCCCCTGTTTGTCTCCTCCTCTCCTTCTCTTTATAGCTCTGCCTTACTCTCTCTCTCTCTCTCTCTCTCTCTCTATCTCTCTTTATAGCAATGCATCTCGCTCTTTTGGGGCCCTTTTGCATTGTATTTGCGGCTGCTAACCGCATTCCACAGTTGTGTACCACAGCGAACTGGCCATACAGCCAGCCAGCCTATGAAGCACTATATCATCATTATGCGAAATAATTCCTAAAGATGTTGCATTGTTGACCATTGTAAGACTCGGTGTTATATTTCAGCAAACATTTTGAGTAGGAGCAATGCAATGTGTCGGTTGTTTGATACAAATAAATATTATGGAAAGATATTTCACAAGAATGTGAATTCATTATTTCATTAGAAAAAGCAATACATAGATGGTTTAAAGAAAGGTTTTATAGAAATAATTCAGCTTGGATTTTAGCAAAGATAAGATGTATAATAATAATATATAAAGTTTATAAGTATATAAATAATGAAGTAAAAGTCTTCTGTAAATAATTCAGTTTGGATTTTAGCATAGATTGTTGTGAAGTATATAAATTCTCAGCTATCTGAAGTCTTTTATTATTTATGTATTATATTATAGTATGTATATTATTATTAAATATAAATTATATGTATATATAGTATAGGTGTACAAAAAGGTATTTTCATTTTGATTGGATTTTATCAAGGATTGGCTAGCTGTTTAATTAAAATGTATTACAGTATAATAAAATTGCTTTCTAAGCTGATTATTGAGTTGCGTTCTCAACTAGTTCTTAACTTAAGTGTAGGTATTAAGATTAAGATTTATTAATTGTGGTCATAAATCGATCTTTGAATACAGTAACGGTATACAAGAACATTTTTATTAATTAACAATTTGGCTTAGTATTCTTTTGTACATATATTATTTATAGCTTTTAAGTGTGTTTATATTGAAAGATTATATGGAAAGATTATTTTAATTGAATTTCTTGCACAGCGAAGTCGCACTAAGAATAGTAGCATAGTGTCATTTGCTTAATTAACGTTCAATTCGTATGAATTGTTTTTGTTGAATAAAAAAAAATAATTTCTTGCAGATAAGAAAAAGTATTTCTTTGTTGTACAGTTTTACATCAGAATATCAGAGTGCTCTTCAGAGTTATTCTTAACAGATTTCATATAAGTTATATATTTTAAAGTTTAATTTTAATATAGTATATATGTAAAATATTGTAAAACTGCTTATTTGATATTATTTAAAATTTTATTTATTTTATATAATAAATGCTTTATTATTTGACTAATATTATAAAAACATATGTTTAATTGGCTTTATTATATTATATAATTTTATTAATTCAGATTTGTATTATATGTTGTTAGTTTATATATTATTATTTAAAAGTCCTAGCAGTTAAAGGTCGTTACTGCTCTGCAATTCAAATACAATATCATTCCAAAATGTAATAACTACTGATCCTATGAGGCCCTATCGAGAAGGCGTGCTCGACCTGGCAATTATGTAAATGCAAAGCCCTTATTTAGTAGTTCGTATGCATTATTATCTGTAGTCGGCATATAACTTTGTTGCTGTTTGTAGTTAGTTGGTTGTTGTTGTTGCTGTTGTCGCTTGTTTGTTTGCACGACTTAATGCTTCATTTGGCAAAGGAGAGGCTAAAGAGCCACTGAGGTTCTGGGTACTGAGTGGCTTAACTGCTCTCAAGTACAGCTAACAAGGGCCGCATGGAGCTGATAATGATGGGAGTGGGGCGTGTAGGTAGAGGTCTATGGAGTCTAGTCTTGGTCAAGTTAACTACTTAATTATCTGTGAGCTTCTACTCGCTGCTCAAATGGAGCGCTTCGACTTGAGTTTGCCTATGGGGCGCCCCTTTCCATTTACTGATTATTAATAAACATGTAAAATGTAATTGTTATTTGGAGCTGCCGTATTGGGGCGTGGCTAATTGCCATGTTGTAGATGCTGGAGCACATTATGAAATTGCCCAAAAACGATGAAGGCGACTACATAATCGTCCAATGAAGCTGAGCGTGAGAAAATTTGGTACCTATCTCTCTCTCGCTCTCACTCACTCTCTCTCTATCTCTGTCTCTGCCTCTTTCTCTTTCAACTGCTTCAAATGCAACAATTAAAATGCATTTTATGCGCATAAAACATGAAACACGGACATGGAATCCATGGCAGAGCATTGTCATCTCCCCCCCTTCCTCTGCAGTTCCTGCCCTGCTCGAGCTGCCTTCGATCCTTGCATGTTTCGGAGGTGTTAAGGCAGCGACCAAATTGGTATGCTGGTAAACGAAACCACCGCAAAATACATGAAGCCAAGTGGCGCAGAGGCAGCAGAGGTAGAAGTGGGGAAGAGGGTCAAAGGGGGTAGCGGGGGTAGCTACCACCAAATCGGCAAAGCTGACGGCATCCCGAAGCACTCCATATATGAGAGTCACCGGTGCCCGATGCCCGGTTCGGTATGAAGGAATGCGCCAGCCAGCTTCAGCATTTGGCTTCGGCTGCAGCTCCAGAGCAGAAGAAGAGAACTTGTTTAAGGAGCTGCTGCTTTTGCTGCTGCTTCTGCTGCTGCTTCTGCTGCTGCTTCTGCTGCTGCTGCTGCTGCTTTTGCTGACGCTACAGAAATTTTTACATTTCATGCTACGATCAGAGAGACCAGACCACACAGGGAATGGAATGGACATTGGACAATGGGCAACTGCTCATATCTTTGGGCATCTTGAAAGTGGCCACGTTTGACCTTTTTGTTGTTGTTGCTGTTGTTGTCGCTGTGCTCTCACACTGGGAACCACTGAGCACATCAGCGCGGACAGGCCCTTGAAAAATATGCCGACCGTGTAGGTTCTTTATAGTCTTGTCTCGTCTGCTGATCGTCCTCTCTCCCTCACACACACACTCTCTCGCTCACTCTGTCTCTATGTGTTTGGCAATATCTTGAGCTACAGTATGTCTGGCCTGCGCTTGATCCGTTTTGGTTCGTAACTATTTTTGGGCTCCGACACTTGTGCCACAGGCTGCTCTGACAATTAAGTCGTTGGTCGATCTCGTCTCAGCAATTCCCTCGGCTCGTTTTCATTTTGCGCATGGCGTCTACTCAGCATGATTCATTCTAAGAACTTGGCTGACGAAGCTGCTTTTGTTGTCATCTTTTGTTTTGATAGCGCGCGCGGTTTTCTTGTCTTATGTCTGCCGTTCGCCCTCGCCTCATTCACTCTCTCACACTTTTATTGAGGTTGCGAAATACTTTGTCCAGAGCACTTTGTCAGCTCCGTCATCGTCATCAACTAATTGCAATATTGCGAAATTTAACAGTTGGATGTGTGAGGCAAGCGAGATAAGTTCATTATGTATCCATAATATTGGGTAATTTATGGAGAATCGAAATCAGAACTGACTTGATGATCCATGATTAGCTAAGGCCGCAGAAAAAGTTGAATAAGAACTCTCGAACAATGGGAACCGGAAGAAGTTGAAACAATAAATTGTATCAACTCTGCTTATGATCGACTATTGACTATCTAGCATGGAGAGAATGATTTTCAAATAAAATGTCATGAACATTTTATTTATTGATGAGGACTTGAGTCAAAGAGTCTCTGTAAACTGAATAATTACAAGGAATCACTTGGGTGAAGATCACTTTTAGCTATTACAAGGCTGTTGGCAATGCTTAGTTTGGAGAGACGCCATGCTTGGGTCCACTCGAGCTCGTTGTGTCTGAAGACTTCTGCATTCTTCAGACAAAGTCATCCTTGTCTGCGGCAGGCCCAGAGCAAACACATTTACTGCCCAGCGAATCTCAAAGATGCCTCTGACCAATCGAACACTTAAGTGAGCCCAAGCTGAGCTGAGCTGAGCTGAGCAGAGCGGAGCGGAGTGTCTGGTCCATTTGAGTATGACGAATGTTAAATTGCTGGAGTGATGGGGCACGAATCAGTGACCCCTCCACCCCACCCCACACCGCTGCGTTCTGTAAGCTGGCGGAACATTGAAACGACCTCGCGTTGATTTAATTAGGTCACATGGAAAGATTTGTTAATTTGCGCCACCTACTTCGATGGCGTGTTTGTTGATAAGGTCGCCGACGCTGGGCTGGCCATGCCATGCTGACTATATTCCTGGGCTCTTCTTCTTTTTCGTGCCCAGCGTCGCCTCCTCTTCGTGCTCAAAGTGTAATTAAAGTACAGCATATCTCGAGCCTACGTGCGTATCTAAAAGTTCATTAAAGGCCGCGCAAAGAGTCTTATCCCAACTTACCCATCAAAGGTCGTTTGACACAGTCAAGTGTTGCTGTGAAACTGAGTAGAGTCGATTCGAATACGAAACTGGGACTGAGACCGAGAGTGGGAATGGGAATGGGAATGAGAACGGGAGTGGAATAGATTCGCTTGCTTGCCTTAAGCTGATGAGAGTTGAGTTGAGCCTTAGGCTGTAAGCCGCTCAGCCGTTTGCTCAAATAAAATGCAATTGCCTGCTCGGGTTTCAATTTACTACAGTTCGTTAAGAGGCATCCGGAGCAGGCCTTGGGCATCATGCAAATCTCGTGCTTAACCTTGCCCATTTGTTTTCGCCTAATCTTGCAAATAATGGTTTTCAATTAGTTTGCCACGGTCCAGTTACTGTTCCAGCTGTGTTTACATTGGCGTCAGGTCAAGTGAAAAATCCCTGCTGGACAATGGCTATGAATTGCACTCTATAGATAGCACGAAAATAAAAGATGGACATATAATAACATATCTATATATGTATATGTGTATGTTATATACTTGATGGTAAACACTCCCTAAGACTAAATTCAGCTGATTGAAATTTTTGACAAATTTGTTAGCAATTGTTATGCTTGGACAGCACATTAAATACACATAAAATCGTGCAACATGCAAATTAATTTTTATTGAATATGTACAATGCTTGTTATGAAATATTTAAAAAACCCACACGAACAAAAAGATATAATAAAAAAAAAAAAAATAACAAAAGTGCCAAAGTGTCAGCGGTCATAAATTCGTAAGTTTTATGACTGAAGCTACCGGAAAGCCAAGACCAAAGACCCAAAACCGAAGACTCAAGACTCACGAGCGACCCAAAGACCCAACAGCCGCACTGAGATAATGTTCGGATAACAAATGAAAAAGAATTTAGACAAGCGACTGCCAAGGTAAATTTGATATAAATAACAAATGTATACAGCAAGCCGAAGATTAAAATACTCTATCTTACATGAGACATTTATGGGAGGAGATAGAGAAATTAAATGTTATCAAACGTCTGCCAAGGTATATAAAATTTAATTAGTTTATTTTCCAGCATTTCTAAGATATAGACCGTTTGAAAAATTTCATTATATAAATCAACATTGCCTTCGTGGGCAAGTATAGCTGTAATACAATTATTCGATTCAATTTTATCTATTACGATTATTCTTTATTTTACAAGTAGGGTGTGGTAATTATTCTATCGGCGTTAAATTTCTTTATTCAATTTTGATTGCATAAATCTATCTATCTATCATAAATCTATCTATTGTATCTCTGGTAATATCTATGCCACAATATATATTTTAAATAATATTTTTATGATATGAGTTCCTTTCAATAATAACTACAATATTAACATTATTAACATAAACTTATGTTTTTTAATCTTTCACTGTATTGCATATAAATCATCAGATATCACTAGAGAAAGTTTGAATAATTTCTAAAAATTACACAAATGATAAATATGCTGAGGTAACTGTAAATCATTCAATGTAATAATATTAATGGAAAAATATATATATTTTGCAATTTTTCAAAAAAATTTTCCTTCCAAAACATTCTAAATTTTATATATAAAACATGAAAATAAAATCAAAACAATTATATGGATTTAAAAATCTTTACCAATATATCATCAGATATCAGACATGCCATATAAATTTAGAGAGAGAGAGCTGAAAAAATTACCAAAATTATGATGAAAGATAAATGTCCAAATGTAGAGTATCATAATGAAATCATATGCTTAGAAGTCGAGAGCGATAAATTGAACAGACAACAACCCACACGATGCTGACTGGCTGGCTGGCTGTCTCTTTGGTCAAAGCCTCAAAGCCAGATGATATGTATGATGATTTGGATGTGTCGTCGTTTGTTGTCGGTAGGTTAAAACGATGCCACAACAAGTTTGTGTGGACCTGCTGCCCACGCAGCTACAAAACTGGAAATTGGCAACCGAAAAAATCTCAGTTCAGGTTTTATAATGGCGTCAGGGAAGCGCCAATCATAATCAAGCCATAAACCTTAATCTTATTATGATAGATGACAAATAACAAGGCTTCCTCGTATATTTTGATGTTCCAAGTGAGAGATGTTGAATATGCCTTGCGCGTACAGCATGCATTACAGGGTATAAGACGTTTATTTGTCTGAGTTTCCTTTTAATAAACTTTCAATCGAATCGCTGGCAATCGCACACATAAATTTCGTTTGGGTCGACAAATAAAGACATTTCCGGCATATTTGTTAGCTGCCCCCGCTCTCAGCTCCTGCTCCTCCTCCTGCTCGGGTGCAGGGAAATTAGCCTTACAAACAGAAAGTTGCTGACAAATGGTTTACAGTTACAGCGCAAAGGGATGTGCAGAAAACGAGAATGGAAACTGAAAGCAGACCCAGACTGAATGTCCTGATCAACTTCTTCTACACGTCACATGAAACCGAAAAGTAAATGTAATGATAGTTTGCCTAAACATGTAATCGTGTCTGTATGTGTGTCCTGATATCTCTGTGTATCTGTGTGTGTGTTTGTATCTCACCTGAGTAACAATTTCAGTTTGACGTTGCCTGCCAATCTGTATCTCATGGATTGCGCATCGCCATCGCCATCGCCATCGCCGTCGACTTCGACGTCTATCGCACTTTTATCAGCTGTTTGTATTTGTTTTGTCTTTGCACTTGCAACATTTGCCGAGTTCATTGAAATCGAATGAAAGGAACCACCAGGAGAAATCTCTTTCACCCCGACACGCTTTGTACTTTTGCCGACTGTTTGCCTGTCTGTGCCTGTCTGTCTTTCATGCCCTCTCTCTCGCTCTCTTGGTCTCTCTGCTTTTTTCACTGTTCCTGTTCATATTCCATCCCGTTCTGCTGAACGCTGTTGCCTGTACCTGTTTCACAGTTGAGTGGACTCCGCTTCGAGACAGCACTGCTGGCATTCTTTATGGCGTACACACACCTATACACACACACACACACATGTGTATAGATATTCATGTAGATACACATATCTATATATCTTTTGTCGGCCTCGGAGTAGTAACTCATTTCATTCATGGCCGTAAATTATGCAAGGATGCATTCAACTCAATATGCTTCTATGCACAGCTTTAAAGAGCAGGAACATAGAAAACTATTTTTGAAATCGTCGAAAATAACACCAACAGAGAGAGAAAGAGAGAGAGCTTAAAAGTTTCTTTAAAAAAAAAAAAACGAAAAAACACACTTAAGTAAACTGCTGACGCTCACTATCGATCGCCGAGGATCATTGGATCGCAATTTAGCTGCACTTGAGGCTGATGAGGCTCACCCAAGTGGAAATCGAGGCGAATTGATGCGTTTCATTAAAACCGTTACGAGACGCGTGTCTTGCTGCTATTAAAGAATCGGTCAGGGCAGGGCAGGGCAGGGAGAGCGAAATGTAATAATGAGTACCGCTCGGACGCGGAGAATGGCATGTCTTCAAGGTTTTCAGGCCAGTCGCAAGCCAAGTCTCGGACAATGCGAAATGCTAAATGCGATTTCTGAATGCTCCAGTTTTTGCAGTAAATTGCCAAAGATTTCGTCGTTGTCTCGCTCAATGAAGCCGCCGAGAGAAATCAGGGAATGGCATTTTGGAATGCCACTTAAAAAGGAGCAACGGCTGTAAAAATGCAGGATATATATAATATAAAAATCAGATAAATAATGGATGACTTAACAAATATAAATACATAAATAAAAAATATATAAAAATTAAAAATATAAATATATTCATTATAATACATTAAAATGTAGATATAATTGTTATCCTTGACTAATCAAAGTTTTCTGTTTGCAATAAAAAAAAAACAATATTTTCATATTTTTTCGAAACAGCATTTTAAATTAATTTTTATATATAATTTTCAAGTAATATTTTTTTTTAATGTTAAAATTTGACTGCTATTTCTTTTCTTGACGGAATTAATTTTCATTTTCGTTTATTTTAAATTTTGTTTGCAAATTACAAATTTAAACAATCTTATTTTTAGTACTGTTTATTTTTTCAAATTTATAAATTAATAACCACTCATTTTTAGATTTCCTATAATTTTTATGCAATTTTATTCTGTTCTCTTCTTCTTTATTTATATATCAATATCTATATATTTATATATTTAACATCTATTTCATGATAGGCATGAAAATATCTAATCGAATAGATTCATTATGAAAATATTCATATATTATATATAAATATTATTACAAATTATAAACTCCTTTATCACTTATAAGCAACAATTATGTCATGGATTTGTTAATTTGTTAATGCCATCAATTCCGTTTACAATATTGGCATTTGTCTACTTCTGAATAAAAAAGTCTTCAAGAGAAATTCTCAGGTGAACAGCATTTATTGTAATGTTAGCCATGTGCTACCCAGCTTGAGCCTAAACAAACTTCAAAGTGCATAGCCGAGACCGGTAATCGTCTATGCGGCTCTGGTCCCTCTGACCCCGTTGGTTAGGTTTGCTGGCCCTGTGGCTGAGCCTGCCTGACTGTGGCACGTCAAGAGTCTGAAACCCAACTTAAACAAAATTCACAGACAGCACTGAGAGTCGGTGGCAGCACTTTACTCTTTGCTATGCGGTAAGGAAATGTAAAGCTGTGTAGGTATGTCTGTGTGTGTGTTTTCGTATGTGTCTACAACACCTTTTACTAAGAAACAACAACGATTACAGCAGTCATCACCTTTGGTGGTTTCAGTTGTTGTTGGCGGCGCCTTGTGAACCTGCAGAGCTCTGCGTCGGTCCAAAGACTACATAAACAGTCAAAACTGCAGAAGTCTTCTTAAAACAGATAGAGAGGGACAGAGCGAGTGAGAGGCAGGAGTTGTTTATTATCTTATGGCTATGCAGGTTATAAAACAAAGCGTCAATTGACTACGTATTCTCTGTGCCCTGATGCAATCATGCTGCTGGTGTCTGTGTCTCTGTGAAATTTACATAACCCACACGCACAGACACACACACACGTGCACAATACACAGAAGCCGCTAAATGGGTGAAGGTGGACAGAGAGTAATAATACAGGAAGTATATTAAATTTGTACATGATGCACACGTGAGCTACATAAATGATATTTTAAATAAGTAGACTGTAAGCAACTCGAAAACTCAGGCAATCAAATATATCCACTAAAAACCACACTAGATAATCAGAGATCTTAGAGTTCAAGCAAAACATAATGAACAATAGCAATAGAAAGAAACATGAACAATCTCAGATCTGTAAACATGATCTCTATGCGATGCTTTAATAAACTCAATTTAAAATAATTTTCTTTTGCTCTCTTTACAGGTAAGTCGTAGACCCGATTGCGCTAATTTAATGTAAGTTGTTTTTTTTTTTTGGTTTTGTTTTGTGGTATTTTTAAATGTTTTTACCCCATTTCCTGTGCTGCGGCGGTGCCTCGCGGTCTCTGGCTCGCCCGATCCATTAACAAATCAAATAAATATTTTGGCCTGGCGGCATAAGAGAACTCCTCATAACAATTACTCGCTGGCCGGCCTCCTCCTCCGGCTTATGACAGTGGCGGCGGCGTCTGCAAATTAATAATAATCAAGCCAAATTACACAATGACACGCACTTGAAGTCTGCTGCTTGCCTTCTCTGCCCTTGTCTCAACTTGTCTCAGCTCGCCTCGTTTCTTCTCTCCGCTGCTCGTCTGGGGTCTTGGACTCGTGCGAGCGCTCGACTGTCAATTAGGCACATCTTTCAATCAAGAAACAACGACTCTCCAAAAAGATTTGTATGCCTCTCACAAAGAATTAGCGCTAATAATTAGAGGCCAGACGGGACGGAACGAGAGAAAACGACGAAATATTTTTATAAGATAGGTATCTTCAATTATTAACATCGTACGCCAACGCGCTTAACACATTTTCGAGTGGCAAGAAGCGTCGATTGTTCTGTGTCTTTTTTTTCTCCCATTTTCTTTTGTCAAGTGCATAATAATTATAGTTGATATATTTTTAGATTTATTTTGATATTTTTTGGACAGGTGTACCACTTTGTCTTGGCCCATAAAACTTGGCAACTTCACCCTCCGTTCCGCTTCCTTTCACCCTCGTCCACTTGCCCTCCAATAATGTCTTAAAATTTATGTTAATCTATGGCCTGTTGCATGTCATGCCGCAAATGTCGCTTAATTATGAGGATCGAGCCACTTGTGCCACTTCGTCTTCGCCGGCGTATGCGGCGTACTAATCATAATCAGCATTTTTTATATTATTTATAGCACGCTTGATAGTTTCTTTTGTGGGTCGTTTTTCGCGTGGCATGTGGAAAATGTTAATTAAATTGTAATTTATGTGACTGCAGATAAGTTAGCTCAGTAACTGAGTCAGGGCAGCTTTGATAAGCACATGAGACGGCATCAGCTGTAGATTGGAGTGAGGGGGGAGTAAGTAATGTGAGTGGAATCTGATAGGGGAGAAGCTGCAAGGAACTCAACTAGCTCACTAGAAATAGAGATGCAAATTTGCATGCAAATGGAGGAAGGAGTTGAGCACCTAATTATATTCATTAACTGAAGATGCGAGATTATATATAAATGATATAGATATAAATGTAATAAAAACAATTAATTTCATTTCACTTCATTTATTTTATGCCATTTGTCCATATATAGAATCTCGCTTTTTCACTCCATGAACAGCAATATTTCACTTTTAATTTGTATATACCTCATACCGAACTATATATATACCACATATTTGCAGTCCGAGCAATTATGATGCTAATTTGTCATTTCGGTGCCTGGAGCGTGTGGCATGACATTCCATTCATTAACAAATTATGCAATAAATGCAATCAAACAGCAGCAGACCAGGCTAACAGCGATACGTGCCAATAAAACTCGTTAGCCCAGCTCGGGCCAGCCGAAAAGGTATCCCATCGCAGTTTAATTCCAAAGTTCCTCCTGCTCCAGCAACAGCCACTCGCACTTAATTAAGAACTTCATTTAGCACCTTTTGCGAGTTGGTTAGCCGGCTGTTTGGCTGTTTAGCTGGTTAGCTCGGTTCGGAAGCCGGTTTTTCGGGACCTGTGGTACTCTGGAATTTTATCGCGTTTTGCATATCGCCTCGGCCGTCTGCCTGCTGCCTCTGAATCAATATTTTGCTTTCTCACGCTATGCTATGGGGTAGGAGTCGTCGTCGTTGAGTCGCTCCTTTGGAATGCATCGAGCCCAGTCGGTGCCACAGTTGGCAACAATTTTGCCTGATTGCACCATCCAGAGCTCGTTCTAGTCGCCAAGTCAGAGTTGCACTCAGAGTCAGAGTCAGAGCCAAAGTCCCAGTCTCAATTCAGGCTAAATGGTATCACATGTCGACGATGGAGTCGTTTGCTCTTAGTCGAGTGCATTTGCATACTAACTGCAGTTTTGAATACCCTTCTATTATGGCCATAAACTTGCGCATAGAGTATTACACTGTTAGGAGAGAAACATAAGCATCAACAAGAAATTGCTCTCGAATACCAAGACATGAATTAGGTACAATTTAAGTTAAATTATATGTGTGGTCGCTATCTATGATTATGTAGAGTCTGTCATTGTAGGGTAGTCGCAGTTCGCATTCGCTTAGCTCGCATTCCTTTAGCTTCCTTTTCAAGCAGCTGCCCGGCATTGCAAAGCTGCCTGCATTTGATGATAAATAGGCGTAAAGGTAAAAAGCCAAAACGTGAATGCGAATTTCGTTTCGTTTCGGCTTGAGCAATGTCTACATACAATTCTCAAAGTGGCAGAGGGAGACCTCCTCCTCCTCCTCCTCCTCTTTGAGCTGCCTGGTTAAGGTGGCAGGTGAGCCAGCTAGCCAGCCAGCCAGCCGGCAGCGGAACTGAGCGGCTCTCAAGTGCAGCCCAAAGGAGGCGGCATTCAAGTGTTTTGCCTGGTGCTCGCTTGGTTCTTGTTCTTGTTTAATGCGCTGGCATGTGTGTTTGTCAACCTACACCAACAGCAGCAAGCAGCAAGCAGCAGAAGCAGGAGCAGCAGCAGCTGTTGCCGGCAAACATTTGCCAAAAAGGGGGGCGGGATGCGGGGCGCAGGCAGCAGAAAGCAGACAGTAGGCAGTAGGCAGGAGGAAATAGGCTGCAGGCATTGCAGCCATTCAGCCAGCTAGCCGGCAGGCGCAAGCGCAGGCGCATGGCAATATTTCATTGCCCACGGCCTACTCCTCGACTGACACTGAGACGTGGCCCGAACCCAGCTCTGAACCTGGGGTACTGCTCTGTTGTCACCGTTGTTGTCAGGCTGCCTGCATGCAGTTGGGCATCTTTTTTATTCGCATTCGCGTTGCAGCATTTGAGGCATTTGAGGTCTGCCCGCCTGCCCGACTCCTGCGTTATCTACTGCTGCGTTGCTTTGACTCGAGAGCTAGCTAAAGTCGCCTGCACGACTCTCCATATGCGCTACTCGGTGGGCACAGCCAGCAGCAGCAACTGTGTTGGATGGGACTGATAGTAAGTTACATGTCTTTTAAATACCCACGTGGTCATAGATAAATTGCCAACTTCGATTCTTGATACAAGATTTTACTTGTGCAATGCGTTATTGATGGTAACAGGTATTTAAAAGCTGTCATTGAAAAGCTGTGTCAATGCTTATCTCCTATTGCCAGGGTATGTTGAACATATATCAGCTGTAGCTTAGCCAACTAATTGTTAAAGTAATTAAAGATCTATATCATATAAATATATAATATAAAGCCATATATCAAATGTACCTAGGTGACATCCTTTCATTTGTTTATCAGCCTCGCTAGGCACTCTTGACGTAGTGCATCTGTAGTACGACTTTAGTTGATGCCTGCGCCTTTCTATGCGCTTCTCATATACATATTTTTCACATTTCTCACCTGAAGCGCAACAATAATTCTATCTATGTGTATGTCGCAGCCAGCGAGACAGGTGGTCACAGCGGCATAGAGGTGCCCCTACCCGCTGCCCCTACCGGCATGGGACGAAACCTTTTGCCACTCGCAAATAATTTCCATGGCAGCGCGGCGACAATAAAAACGAGGAACATGTCGCGTTTTTTTATATTCATTTTTTTTCTTTTTGCCTTACGCGCATCTGCAAATTAAAAACGCATTTTATTTTGTACAACACACAAGAGGCAAGAGGCAGTCCATGGCTTTGACAATGGCACTATACACTGCACGGCAAAGTTGAGGGGCATCGTGTATGCACATGGCGCCTATGTGTGTGTGTGTGTGTGTGTGTGTGTAGAAGTAGTAGTAGTAGTAGAGAACATACGTAACATACATGTGCGCATTATTCATGTTTCTCTATGCGTAATTATTGTGAAATTTGTTACAAAGTTTTCTTGTCGTCTGCTTGCAACGTGTGTGTAGCTACACTTTAGACTTAATTGTTAGCTGTAGGATACATGACAACAACAACAACAACAACAAACAACCAACAAGAGCAACAACAACAATAACCACAACACACTCAACAGAAGAACAACAAGAGAGGAGCCCTGTTGAAATCAAAGCTTTGATGCCGACACAAACAGCGTCGAGGATGATGATGATGATGTTGATGACGATAATGATTATGTTCCAGAGGATGATGCTGCGAATGATGCTGCTGATGATGATGACAGGTAGCCGAGTGTTTAATTTATGTCTTTTTAAGCACTTGCCTTCTCTACATAGTTAAAAACAAAAAAAAGAAAAGAGACGAGAATCTCAAGAATTTTATGCACACACACCTAGCGAATTTTCTCAGTTAGTTATGCGACTTTTTTCAACTTCAAAGTTAATTCAACGTGTCTACAAGATAATCTAGAACAGCTCTGGAGAACTGTTGTGTTTGGTTTAGCGCCGTAGATCTCTTATCTTTGCATCGTTCACTTCAATTGGCGCCTGTTAAGCTAGCTCTATCTGAAATGTCTTTAATTTGCTTTCTAATCATTTCTTCTAGCTGTGAACGAATCGCTTATCGGCCCGAATTTCCTTTCACAAAAAAAGAAGAAGAATTAACTGTAAAAACAAACTCTGCTATGCTATCAATGACAGCTCATCTTTAACCCAAATCAATGAAACTTTTTAAAACTTCCGTAGAATTGTCAACTATATATATTATTATTTATACATTTGATTTATGTCTGAGGATATTTCCAATTCAGGCCCTAGCCAGAGCTACTGTGCCACTTGCTTTTGCTTTTGGGGGCACCATATTTTGTGATAGATTTGTGCAAACAAAACGTCACAACCCGCTGATAAGAAATATATATTATAAATAATTGATTAAGTATCGAGTGTACCATATAATCAGAAGAATGTTATGTTTGGACTTTGTGTTGCTGTCCGTATGCCCTGCGTTATGAGTCAGTTGGGATTTATGTGATAGCATGCCCACATATTTAATGCATGTATAGTATTGCTTCATTTTACTATATTCAGCTAATAATATTTCTATAATGAAATTCACATCTGCAGCTGCTGCATTTATTTTAACAAGCTACTCTATTTGTTAGAGTATTTGCTCCTCTGCCTACAAAGTTTTCATTCCATTCAAGACCGCACACAGATTAGATTACTGCAAATTGACACATTTTCAGTTGTCTTTTCGAGTCTTTTGGGCCGGCTGTCAATCAGCTCGGGAAATGTCTCAAATGGGGCGCAGCTCTCGAGTCGATTCGCTGCGCTGCATTGGCAGGGCACATTCGTTATGGCACTGAATATGTTGTATTGGAATAGTTTGAGCATTCCCCGACAGCAGCCACACGCTTTGGCTCATTGTTCTCCCATCGACTCTCATGATGCGTTACGCATTATCCTGCTCGGCCTTTGTTATGGTTTTAGTAACGCCTCTTCCTGGTAACCCGACTACCTTTTTCCATACACTCGCATATTATTTTATTTATTTATTTTGTTTTTTGTTACAGATTTCGTAGAGTTCTGTGTTCTGATTAGCACACACCTTTGCCCAGCTGCCTTTTCATCAGCATATTGCATGATTAGGACTAATAATCCCTGCAGGCATTGAGTGTGTGCGCCCTTAATGGTTCGGGATTTTTTCCCAGTGCGAATGGAGGCGTGTGTTTTTTTTTTATTTTTTTGTAGTTTTTGGGCACAGCGGAAACCAAATATTTGGTATAAGTGTAGAAAAATGCTTTTAATGGTAATGCGAGCGATATCATAGAAACTTGATTAATGTGTGTTAGATTGTATGGGATAAAACATTGATTACAGACAAATAAATGGGACGACCCAATAAGTACCTTTCGTACAGGCCCGCACACGAGTGAGCGAAGAATCGAGTGCTTGCTATATATACTAGGAACATACTATATATTTGCTATAATCATTCAGAAGTAGCTAACAACAGCTACGCTAATTGGCAAAGATCAGAGGCTCAAAGTGATAAATTAAATATGCGAAAATAAAGTGTGTATGTGTGTGTGTGTGTAGAAAACGCAGACAAACAAAATTTAGTAATAATTTATTTCATAATAAGCTTTATAATAATGCGAGGCTATTTGGATTACATTATTTTTTAACGTTTCTACGGAATGTGGAAAAACTTTTAAAATAGAATAAAATAGTCAAAACTTGTTATAGACTGTTGGGTTCTGCAAATGGACCTCGATTGACGCTTTAAAAAATTTCTATTAATATCTCTAAATACACTGACAAATATATATGCAGAGCTTTAAACTCCCTCGTCTTATTTTCGATACCTGAGTTGTATTCACTTTTAGTTGAGTTGTAAATATATAATAAAATAAAAGACACGTGCTTGCAATTTAATTTTATTTATAGAACGCAAATGCGTAAAATGCGCGAATGAAATTTCGTAGAGCAAAAATCAGCAAGGTGTGTTGAAAGCATCTAATGGGTATAGCGCCAAGCGTATGAAGTCAAGCAGATGCTGAATAATAAGCGAAGGTGTAAAGTGATCGTTGGAATATAACTATGAAACAAATAAGTACGTCAGTTTTCGTGTTGACTTTTCCGACTTTTCCGTATTGCTTTTTCCACTGAATGCCTTTCCGTAAAACATTGTTGAACACAGCTGCGGACAATCGGCATAAATATATTTGCATAAATATCAATTTGTCTGTTTATTATATTGGCCAAACTATTTGAACACAAATGAATTAATTACCTGTCTATGGCAATAAATTCGCAGAACTTTGTTTGTGTTAACCTCAAATGTGGATATATACATATACTTATATATATATATTGTAGATTCATGTTGTTGTTTTTGGTGAGTCAAGGGCTAAAGTACCTCTGTTTACATTTCGTTAGCAACAATACCAATAACAACAATTTCTTCTTTTTATTTGACTTTATAATTGTCGACGAACAGAAATGAATGCCAGAGAGCGGCTACAGACATAAAAAAAAGTGTTAATGGTTTTAATCGGATCTTAAAGATCTCGCTCGGGGAATGTTCTGTTAATAACACTAAAAATTTGCCAAGTCATATCCTAAAGCATCGCCATCGCCGTCTTTGGCTCACATCATTGGCTGTTATTAGTGTGATCTTATCAGTGAACCTGTCCCCAGTCGGAATCGGAGTAAACTCTGCCTGGGCTCGGTTGGGCTGCTACAACTCAATTTTGTTGTTTCTTCGTGCATCTGCTGCTGCTGCTGCTGATGCTGATGCTGATGCTCAGACTCTGCTGGATGCTGTTGCTCCGTTGTGTGAATTCCACTTTGAATAGCCCATTGATTGTGTGCCATAAAATATTTGTCTATCATCCAATCACGTCCGGTATTTGTATCTAGATTTTTTCTCTCTTTATTTCTCATTCTCGACTCACCTTCGCTGCCTCGCGAATCCGACTCGTTTTTAATGGGTTTTCAATTGAGGCATAAAATCGTTTATTCATTGCCTGCATTTCGTGTGTGATTTTTCGGTGACATTTCTATCGTGAGAGAATCAAAAATATATTTTTGATCTTGTCTCAATTGCGATGAGCTGACATATTTTCATTTTCATTCTCTGTGCAGCATTTCCTACATTCCTTTCATTTCACAGGGCTTAGCCTTGTCTATTGCTGAATAACCAGACATTTCCTTTCTCTTATCAATAAATTTTCAATTCGTCTCGTTGGCCTTAGTTATGTGACTGTATTCTTTGATTATGTAAAAAGTAGAAGTAAAGTATTTTTATTTATTTGTAATTCCTTTAAATAATGTAAATTAAAATCTTATTTGTTCTGTCAACTACTTCATACCGTATAAAGGAAAGAAATAACAAGAATTGATTTTATTTTCTGCGAATTGTTGCTGCATGGCATCGCCTACCAAAGAACCTCCACATGGATCATTCGTTGGCCTTTTTCCTTAACACATCTGCCACATATTATGGCTTATTAAGGGGCTGCAGGCTTAATTAACTAACACCCAGGCAATCCATTGGACGAGGCGTAATACCAATGCTAATTAGCCTGCCAGCACGTACAGCAATCCAAACAGAAAGCACGTCAATGGACGGTGCTGGATGTGGATGGCGATGTCGATCTATTGCCCCCACATGCATGTCCAGCACGGTCCAACGCCCAGTTGCAGTCATAATTGCCAGCAGCAAGATAAATGCATTGGACCTGCTCTGATCTAAGCTCAGCTTTGGCTCAGGCTCTGCCTCTAGCCGTGGCTGTGCCTCTGGCTCTGACTGTGACTCTGGCTCTGGCTCTGGCTCTGGTTGTGGCTATTTTATAATACCAACACGTTCAAACGTCAATTAAATAAATACAAGATACCAAAGCGTTGTAAACGCCCCAAAAAGCCAACCAAGATCGTCGTTTTGCGGTCCTGAGTCAAAGTCCGAGGCAGAGGCAGAGGCAAACACCCAAGCAAGAGATTCATTCAGCCCAAACGATTCATAAATTCACGTTGCACGAGGAATGCGGCGGCTGGTGGCTGGTGGCTGGTGGATGGTGGATGGTGGCTGGCGACTGTTGCAGCTATTTTTGGTCTAGAAGAGAACGAGTTTTCGAGTTTATGTTCTGTCTGCTGCCCCGTCTTGCAGTGCCACTTTGTTGCAAATATTTTAATGGCTGCTTCCTGTGGTCAAAACTCTTGGCTGAGCACTCCAGGCTCTCTTACTGCTGATTAGTTAGGTACTCTTAGCCCAGCTGAAGATCGTCTCCAGACTCAATATGCCGTTAATTGGTTGAGCACATGCGAGAGTGCGTAGCTGGAGGATGTCATCCAGAAATTAATCAAAGTGCTTGAGCCTCAAGTGCCCACTCCCAGAGAATGCTTTGTTATTCTCCTTCAGTATTTATTTGCGCACTCAATTAGTGGATGGGTCTGTGGTCTTTGTTCTTCCTCTCGTGTTTATTTGCCTTTGGCCAGCCCAGAAAGAGAGGCGAATCGGAGAGGAATGCCCAATGGAGCGTTCAGCTCACATCAAGTGGGGCCGTCTGTTTTGGCTCTGTGGTTCGATTTTGCGCATTTGATTTGCCCGACTGCCTGTAAAATGATAAATTACCATTACCATTTAGTCTATTGCTCAGGGGCGTGGCTCAATACGCCCAGTTTTTAGCCTAATGTCCGAAAAGCGTTCATTGATTTTAAACATTTACTATTTTTTATTAAGATTCATATTTTAGAGTATACTAATTGCTTACGCGCGTCTAATGAATTTTGAATATTTTTTATGCATTTTTTAATTATTATTTTTTTCCATTTATTATTTGCTTTTGTTTCACTGTCCACTTTATGTTAATTAATTTGACACAAATTGCCGGCCTGCACAGATTTCTCGCATTGACGTCACGAACCAGGAAATTCTAAACTGTCGATAAATAAATTTGCCTAATAATGAATAATGTTATTTATATTAATCCAAATATACGATATTATCTTTGATTGTTATCGGCATATCAGATTAGCTTGGCCTAGCTACAACTTCACTCTTATGCATGTAAAAAGTTTAACATTCCCTAGCCAAGATGAAAGATGTAAAAATAAAAATTTCTTGGAATTGGCAGCCAAGTGAAATCTCTTTATTCAGCTTTTTGGTGCGCACGATTCAATTGGAATCAATTGGCTTTGATTGCCACTGGCAACACGATGCAGCTGGCCTCTGTAGCTCTAGCTGCTAATTAATGCAACTGCAAATAGCGCCTAAACACTGAGCAATTCGCTAATAATGCGCCATAAGGGAGCCCAATTCACTTCGATCTTCTCCTGCTTTCAGCTACTGCTTCAGTTGCTTCAGCTGCTGCCTCTAAACAAGCCGAGCAATTTATTAGCAATAAATTTGCGTTTGCGGGGAACAAGAACAGAGTTGCTGGAGGCAAGTGGCAAGTGGCAAGTGGCAAGTGGCAAGTGGGCGATGTGGCACGCACTGCAAACAAAACTGCAATTGAAAGCTCCATTCTTGATTGCTCGCGATCTGCATTTTAATTTAAATAAATTGTATCTTGGGCACATGCTGCTACAGCCTTTAGGACTCGGTCTTAATGCACCGGCGTGAGCAGCAATTGCTTTAAAAATTTATCTTCGTATTGTAAGTTGACAACTTTTTCAAATGGAAGTGCAGAAACATTGAGATATCTTCAATTAAAATACATACTTGAGGGTCTAGAGTTTGAGTTGGTATAGAATTGGTATTAAATATGCTGTAGCCTATATTAAGACTACCTGACGATAACTATAGAAGACTAGAGTAAAGTGACAGAAAGTTTTACAGTCCACATTCTCAGATTCATTACAATACGAGAGGACTGGATAGCAAGTTGGCCATTGCAAAAACTCCTTTTTGGTCGGGAACTATGTATAAAATTATGAAGTATTAAAGTCTACACAGGAATCCCTCTATTACCTAATATTAAAATAACAATATTTTAAGGTATCTCTATGAGAGAATAAATATAATAAATTAGAAGCTAACGTTAAATGAATTTAAAAAAAAAATAATAATAATAATTTATTAAGTAAACATAACTACATAATTTAAATATCAATAAATTTACATACGCTTTTAGCATCATTACAATCGAACTTGGAGCTTTATTGCTAATATTAATATTTTTGTACATAAATTGTTTAATGGATTAAAGCAATTAAAATAAATCAATTCTATTTTGTTATTGATTATTTTAGAAATCAAAATTACACTTTGTGCCCAAATCAAATGAAAATTGCTTTGATCATAATGCAGTCACACAAATTTGAGATTTAATGGAGAAAAAGGTTAGAGCAGATGTTTTCAATTTTCTGTAGAATATCAGAAATTTGTAAATTATGCACTGTTGGGGGTCGCCGTGTTGCAGCAATGAAGCCATTGGAGACGACACGCCGTATCGAGGCACAACGTTTATCTAGTGTTTGCAGTAGGGAGCGCTCGAAAGGGCAAGCGGGCACACACAGTGCGTTGATAATTAATTAAATCAATAATCGATCGTAGCCAAAGTACAACAATAGAGCAGAGACACAAAATGTAGCTAGATACATAGATACGTAGACACATATAAATACGACGTAGTCCAAAACCGAATTCATGTGGACATAATCAAGCGAAAATTCCAACAAAATTAACACACGCTGTGAAAAGTGCTGCTCACCGAAAAAGAGAGAGGATAGGAGAGGAGAGAAGAAGAGCAAAGAGGACAGACGGGAAAAACAGGTAGAGAATATTCATTCAGAAGGTGGGAACGAGAGGAGAGAGGCGACAAATTAGGCAACGCTTGAGGCGAATGCAGGTAGAAAGGATTTCGATTCGTCTCTAATGTTGCGTGCGACATAATCCTGTTAGAGACGCGTGAATGAGAAACCCAAAAACAGAAAAAAGCCAACAACAAAGAGTGGCAAAGCGTCGTATGAGCAACTTTTGCATGTGACAACATAATTCGTGGGATTGGCTTTCAATGATGATGATTATTAATCATAATTTGTTGTTGCTGTTGTTGTTGCTATTGAGTTTGTTGTTGTATCTGCCGTGGGCCATTCGGCTGGTCAGCATATTTAATGAGGTTTATTTAGGCAAATTAACAGCGAACAGGCGGCTCTGTTATTGCTGCTCTTAATGGCCTTTATATGACATTTAATAGCCGCTGAATGGCATCGTAAATATTTGAAATTCGAAATATGTGAGTGTGCCGCATTTGCCACAGCTCATGTCAAAAGTCAGACAGTCAGACAGACAGACAGACAGTTAGTGCGGTTCACAGCTGAGTTCTTCACAAATTGGTGTTGATATCACTCGAAGAAACATTATGTTGTAATCTTTATAGAGTTGCAACAGCTTCCAAGTGTCGACTCGACTCGATTCGACTCAACTCTGAGACCTTTGCCGTCGCCCACGCATTGTTCTTTCATTTGTTTTTTTTCCTTTTTTTTTTTTTTTGCCTGGGACATAAATATGATTATGGGGATTATGTGGTATCAGAGTCGCCTCATCGCTTCGCCTTATAAATTATATATAATGACAAGTGCACTAAACTAAATAAATTGTTGCCTGGATTTAATAACGTAATTTCTGGCATTCAACAAGTGGGCGGCTCCGCTGAAATCTTAAACGATTTATAGCGCACAGGGACAACGAAATTTGTAAGAGACAAACTCGTGGGAGGGGGCAGCGGGGACGGTTGCGTTGGCTAGAGCGGATTTGAGGGTGGGGGAGACGCCCCTTTTGAAAGCTGTCAGCCTCATTAATCTATTGTGGTTTATGGGCTGTTCAGATGTGTGGATGATCCTCAATTCAATTGGGGTTGAATGAGTCATTACCGAATGCGCAACGCCCGGAATTTTAAGGGAATATTCAAAATTCTCAGCTGTTTTTAGACATATTTAAAAGATGCGTAGCCAATTTCTATAGCTCAAATATGTAAGCTTAATTTTTAATTGAACAATTTTGTCTTTATATTTTTGGGCGGTATGCATTTTTTTTTAGCTCTGAATTCATTTTTCTCTGTCACATTTCTTCAGCATATCAAAGAGTCGGTTCAAGTAAAAACAGATGGTTTAAAATATATGAAATTATGTCATCGTTTTTCTCCGAATTTGAGCCTTGAATTCGGCTGTTATTTTCTTTAACTTTTAGGCTAGAGATCGTCTGTTTGCTCTGTCTTCAGTGCTTCTACGTTCAGTGTCTGCAATTCCCCATTTCGGCGATGTCAAATTCATTTTATCTAAGCTTTAATTTTGTATTCGGGAAATATGTACTCCGCTTTGTTTGTTTTGCAGAAATGTCTTACATCTGAATTTCCAGTATTTTTAGGTTATATGTATATAACTTAACTTTTCATAAATCTTAGATTTGTTTCCACTTTATTAAAGTGTTTAACTATGCTTT
The DNA here is from genome assembly GCF_054131065.1 of Drosophila arizonae. Classification (NCBI taxonomy): domain Eukaryota; kingdom Metazoa; phylum Arthropoda; class Insecta; order Diptera; family Drosophilidae; genus Drosophila; species Drosophila arizonae. Next base: position 22,807,083 of record NC_142924.1, on the reverse strand, counting down.
TGACTCAATATTTACAGCATTTCAGTTATAAACACGCACACTCAACCCCACTCCCCGTTCCCTTGTTATGCATATCTTTATTTATAGATCCACTTTCAATTTATAGAGCCATAAGAGCACAGTTAACAAGCCAACTAGTGAAACCCATTCAAGCGTTGCCACCCAGTTACCCAGATACTCGGATTCATCCGTCTATAGGTTGCAAAAGATACAATCTATTATTCATATAGTTGACTGTCAATTGCAGTTGGTGCTCAGCTGGGTTGGTGGGGGAGGAGGCGAGGAGCAGGAAACCGCAAGTAGACGCGCTGCGCCATTGTTAGCATCATTTAATGTGCTTTTCAGCTTCTATATTTGCAATTTTTCATCGGCTATCGATTACAATATTTTTGCTTGTCACTTTGCTTCGATATTATTCACTGCTGATTATCTTCTGGCTTTATTTTTATTTTTCTTTTATTTTTGACACAAGCGCAACTTCATTTTACAGACGATTAATCTCAGAGCCTGTGAGCAGCGACTCGAAAGGCTTGTAAATTTATCAAATTAATTCATTTTAAAGACCATTTTCCTTTTCCCCAATATATGCTAGTATGTGTGTGTGTGTGTGTGTGCGTGTGTTGCTGATGAGTTTTCTGGCTTTTTCATTCATATTTTTACAAAATTGCTTTGCGGTCGCCAGCAATTTTGGTAGCTTGCAGAGCTCGCCAGCAAATTGAGGAAATCTCTGCTTTTATGGCTTTTGCGGTTGTTTTTTATTTTTTTATTTTTTGCAGTTGCGGTTACAAAAGGGTTTCGTTTACGGCTGGGTGAGAGCTGGGAAGCAAGCTAACCAACCAACCAACCGAGCGACCAAGCAAGCAGCCAGCCAGCCAGCGCTCTGGCTGGCGCAGAGCTCTCGCAATGGCCTAAATGCTTTTTATGGGCCCAAGCACATTTTTCAATTGTCGTCGGCGTCTCAACTTAATTGGGCCACAAAATTAAATAAAAAATGCTGCTCGTGTTGCATGCTGAGTGACCAGAAGAGAGTTGACAGCGACACGTCCTCACCGTCACCGTTGCCGTCACCGGCAGAGCTCAGCTCTCCTTAACGTTGTCGCAAAAAAATAACAGGATTCACTGAATGTCGAATGAATCGGAGACACCCTGTAATTAGCTTAGATACAAGTAGAATTTAATATTTAAATCGTATATTCTAATGACCACAGTCACTTCAAGGACTTTTTATGATTGTCTCTTGAAACAGAAACTCACACTGAAATGTCGAACTACTATATATTGAATGAACTCATCTTATATACCCTTCTTTGTCTATACATACAGGGTACAAAAAAAGAAAAGAAAAAAATTAAACTCCATAACACGTGAACGTGCTTTGAATAGCTCGACAGTATTCTTTTTTTTTTTTTTTCAATTTGTTTATTTTTTTTTTTTTTTTTGTATCTTTTTTTTGCACCAGTCACAGCTGTAAATCTCTGTCGCGCGTTTTATCTCGCGTCCAAAATCGAATTTAAATCCAAGCCACAAACCAGGTCCAACATGTTTCAGTGACTTTCGATCTGGCTAAGCGGCTCTTTTGATAGCTTAGCTCCTCACTCAACTTTCCCTCCTCCTGCCGCCCCGTCTCGTTCATGTCTAGCTGTCGTTCAATTTGATTTGTTTGATGGTGTGAAAATTTGGCTGGACTACAAGCTTTATGTGTTGCTGAATTGTGTCTTTGATTCTGCATTATATATATTCAAAGATTTGCACATAGATTGCTAAAGTTCTCATTGAATCATCAAGAATAAGCTTAGACTTATATATATTGATGGGGAATATGAGATAGGTACTCCGTAGAGTGCAATTGAGTAGGGCCTGGAAATTTATATTCTTAAATATAATGTCTCTAATTAGGCGTCTAATTGACATCAAGTTTAACCCAGTTGGCACTTTTTTATCGACAGCTGTTCCAATTACGAAAATAAATCCAATTCCGTGCCAGATATGGAGCTTTTGTATAGAGTAAACAAACCAAAGAGAATGAGAATGAGAATGTAAACAGCGAACAGGTTGACCGAGCACCAATGCCCAGACAATTGACCGGAGACCCACAGAACCCCGCTGCCCGCCGCTCCACTTTGCCGAAAATAAAAAACTGCCATTAATCAAATTTTATTGTTTAATTAATTTCGCTTGAATGAATTCCGCATGGCGATGGCAGCAGGTGAGGGCGGCGTGTGGCGGGCAAAGCAAACAAATAACCGAAAATAGTTGCAAATGGCATTCGATTCGAATTATTTCAAAGAAACTCAGCCGCAATATTTGCTTACTTTTTCGCTTGACATTTATTTACGAATGCCCTGTAAATGTGTGCGTAGATATGGGTATATTGATATTGTGTAATTGTATGTGACAGGCGGAAGATGTATACCATAAAACTAATTTAAGTATTTTAATATTTATTTTAAGTCTTATAGCTAAGACCAGAAATTTCTATATATATTGTATAATTTATGTACTCTTTTCCATTATTATTCATTATGAAATATGATTTCTTAGGAGCGTTGTAGCTGAGCGAACAAAAATTGAAATATTTATCTGAAATATTAATAGCTTTGCTTAATCCTTCTTCCATATCTTCCATATCTAAATCTAATTTATATAGGTTTTCAATGGTTTTTCGTTAGGTATAAGGCATTTGGTAACCAGGCATTTTCTCTCACTCTCTCTCTCCCACATTAGTCAAATGTATATAAATTTATATTTGTAAATATTTATAAAGATGTAAGGTATAATGCATTAGTGCTGTAAATAAAACATATTGCTATCTATAATACAGTAGCAGCAACAATTGTTTATTGTTATAAACATTACTAATACTATTACTCATAAAACAAGTAAATATATATAAAGAGTATTACTATTACCAATAATAATTACAAGTATAAAACTACAGTGATTTGATCTGATTTGATGTTTACACTTAACACGCATTTTCTATAGTCCAGATCACCTTTCCTGGTTAGAACGAATGACTCAAGATTATAGCTTTATTGATATATATATCACATACACACAATGAGAAAGGTATGTCCGGTCATAGCGTATATTGGCTTGGGTTCAGAGTTCGTTCGGCAGATGTTGCTGTCTGCATTGGGGCTTGACTCGCCCACATGGTGACTTACCTCATCATTTCAAACATTTCACTGCCAGTGGAAAAGCATGCAACTATGGGAAACCATAGGAAAAGTCAGCTGCAGCATTCAGTTTTCCCGGCGGCTAATTACGACTCATAAATATAGCCGGCGCAGCAACAAGGAAAATGTTGCAGCATGCTGTGTGCTATTTTTGAGATCTCCGCCTTCGTTTCGTTCATGTGCATGTGCAGCGTGGCCTGATGAATTTTCGCACATTTGCGCATTGAAATTGTCACTCAGAAAACTGACAGTGAAGAAATGCGCTGATTGCCAGACAGAGGAGAGGGCAGCAGGGGCAATAAGGGCAGCTGCAACAAAAGGAACTTGTGAATAGAGTAGCGCCAAAGTTGGCAACATTCGTCACTTCATCAGGGCAAAAGGTCTCGAGCCACCCGCCACCCGCCACCCCCGCAGCCGGGAAGTAACAGAGGCAACAACAGCTCCTTTGCAAGCTGCAGCTCTAACTCCGTGCTATGTTTACGTTACCAGAAACGTGTTGGCAGCATAAACATCTGTTCGCTCTTCAGACCTCTCGCCGGCCAAGTTTGCAGTTGAGTAATTTTAATTACGCCTAAAAGAGCCGACCGTACGTATAGAAAGAAATAAAAAAAAAAAAAAAAAAAAAAAAAAAAAAAAACGAAAAACAAAGAAGTAAAAGTACCCAAGCCAAAGTGAAGGCGACCCCGGGCCGTGCCGTACCGCACCGTACCGCCCATCCAGCACTCACATCTTTGCCTTTGGCATTTATGCAACGACCTGACTCGACACGTAATTACACACAGCTCAGAAATCGGAGGCTTTCGAGGGGCTGGACAGAAGGTGGAGCATGCTAAATGTTGCATGCACCCGATGCACATTAACAGCGAACGCCTTTCCTTAGTGTGCACGCAGCTGCCCCGACTGCAACTGCAACTGCAACTGCAACTGCAACTGCGGCAAGCAAGGAATGCATGTCAAAACAGCAAATTCCACAATCTTCAATGCTTACTCACCCATACATCACAGCCTCACTGAAGTAAAGAATTAACCAAAACTCCCATCTCTTTAATAAACAATCTTAAGTTTTCTTGTTTCTTCAGCTGCTCGAATTTGTTTGCTAAATGCAAAGATCTGTATAAACTAGAAATAAATATATGCAAAGTCCATAAAACTTGGGGCAGGAAGTGCTTCCAACGAATACATTTTTCAGCTCATTTTATGCTGAAAGCTAAGCAAATAAATAATAATTTTTAATGATTAAGGAAAACTAATTAATTCATCATGTGATTCATCATGTTATTCATTATATTATTTTGATTGAATATATATAGGGATGACACTAAACAGTATTATGATTATTATACATATATGTACACATTATAAATGCTAATATAAGTGTATTAAAAATAATAAATAAATAATAATAATAAAAAATTTCCGTAGAGTATAGTTAAAGTATATTATATTACAATACTGTTCATAGTTTCATAGCTTACGTTAAGTCTGAAGTTGATATAAAGTAAAGCTTCACATATGTTAATTAGTCGTAGATGTATAAGACAGATCCAGAGCTATGAATAATATGTAAAACGAATTTCTTATTTAAATATTTTTATACCCAAACAGTTACTCAATTATTTATTAAAATCTCAAAAAAATTTATTTGATAACTGACAAACCTTTAATCGAACTACCTTAGTATATTATATTATTATATATTTTATATTTAGTGTGTAGCAACTCCATAGTGCATTTAGAGTTCGGCGTGTCATAGATAGACGCTCTTTCCTGTTTTTCTGTAGTATCAATTAGTCTAAATAAATATACAAATTGCACTTGCTAGATATTGTGCAAGGTTTCCCGCCCAGACAGGCGGGAGGTCCAGCGCCATAAAATTAATTAAGTGCGACTCAATGCGAGCAGGCGGAACAGACGCCAAATATTTGTAGTTATTTTGTTGTTCTCTTTTTGTTATATCTTTAGCATTGGCTAAGTATTTGTTATTCTTTTGTCCGACTGCGGGTGGCAATTGAGTTATGTATTGAAACTGAAATCTGAAATCGCCGAGTTTCTCGACCAATGTGAAGTGCAAGTGGCATGCCCCACATAGGAAAACAGAAGCAGAGCAAACATGAGAAAGTGGCAGCCATTACTTTAGGTATTAATTAAGTTGATGGCCCGTTTTTTAATTAGACGTATTTAAGATTTCTCTCATGCTGCGCCTGACCCAATTCTGGCTGGCTAATAACAAATTCTGAGATCGCTGAGGCAGCTGTTGCAACACACATGCGATTTACCCAGAGCCCTGCTCCATTCAGATTTACTGGCACTACGTTTTACACTTAATAAAACGTCCGCAGTCGAGCCCAAAAAACCCAACCCCTTTAACTACTTATTTCAGGCCGGGTGGTTGCTTGATGGGTGGGTGGTGTGATGGTTGGGCGGTTGAGTGGTTGGTGTTGTTGGTGTGGTACGGCCTTCGGCTCGCTTCGGACGCAGCTGCTGCTGCTGCTCTCGCTTTGCTGTGCGCCTAATTAAAACTCATTACCATAAGCATAAACTGAAGCAAGGAGCTGCTCGCAGCTCGCCAAATGCAGACAAAAAAGGACTTGCGGAAATTAAAGTCAAATTAACTGAGCAGCCCAAAGTCAACTTCAAGGGTTTTTCAAGAGATGAGCGCACAGATTGCTTAACCTTCTCCCAAGCTGCGCCTTGGGTCGATGCTTCCGTCTGGGGAGAAGTTCACTTAATGCAATTTCCTTGCCAGACGGCGAGGTCGACAACTGCTTTTTGGGGGTTAGTTGTCGTATCGACCATTTTGTTGGCACTCCGCACTATCCGCACTAGACAAGTAATCCCCGCTCTCTCTCTCCTCCTTGGCCCCACAAGCTCTGCCGCACATGCAGCAATGTGCAACCCTATTGAAAGTGAAAGCTTTGTTTTCCATGCGTGCATCGACCCCTTCCGATGGCTGGCGCTCGCTCTCTCGCATAGCGTGCGCTCTCTCCATTTCGTCTCCGTCCTGTCTCTCTCTCGCACTACCAGGCTGGCCGTCGTCTGTCTGGCTATCCAGTTCCCTTTTGCACTGTGCAACAGTTGCCGCCAGCTGCTGTTTGCTGAGCGCCTGTTAAAGTTGCCGCGTCGCATTTTTGTGCCAAGCCAAAAAGGACGAGGCGATGAGTGAATTTTACTCTCTCTCACTCTCTATGTCTCTCTCTCTCTCTCCGTCTACTTTTCTTTGTGCCTCTCTATCTCTGTCATTGCTGTCTGGCTCCGCATTATAGTGGCTCATTGAAACTCAACTCAAAAGTAAAGTTTGTTCGCAACCTGCGAGCAGCAGAGGGGAAATTCAGTCTTCGTTTCGCTTTTTGGGGCTGTAGACGCTTTTAGTTTTGTCCTCCGCTTATGCCTTGCCACATTTGTTATTGTTGTTGTTGTTGTTTCCTTTGTTTGTTGGGCATTTCACTCGCAAACTGTTTTCAAATGTGGCCGCTTGCGCTTTTATCTGCACGCATAGAGAAAGAAAGGAAGAGAGAGGGAGCGAGGGGAAGAGAGAGCGCGGGTGAATAAAAGAGCGACTGAATAGGTTGAATGGCTAAACTTTGACGGAAAAAAAATGGAGCATTTGGGAAAAGCAAACTTTACTAAAAATATATTTCTATGAATTAAAGATATATAAAGTCAAACTTTAAATCAAAAATGTTCTTGCAACCCAAAAAAGTTACTTAAGTTTTTAGTAAAATTAATTTGAAACAACATTAAATATATGTATATATTTATAAATATTAAATTTCATAATTTTATCAGTGGCAACCTCCATTTGGCTAGTTTGTTTCAGTGTGGGGTCAAGCGCCACAGTGGTTGTTTGTTGGGGGCTGCTCAAAGGGGGAGGTTGTGTGCTAGAATAATAATTTCGCTGCCAGCAGCCTCTCACTCTTGCTTGCACAATGGCAAGCTGGGAGTAACAGAAGACACCTGCTGGAGCAGTCTGACCGCCCAGCAGTGGCTCTCCCCTTGCTGTTATCTGTGCGAGAAGCGTTGCTAAACTTTCGCACCCTTTTAACATTTTCGGGCTGGCTGCCTTAGGGGTGGCTGCCGTGTCCCGTTGGTCGCCGCAGGAGTCGTTTTGTTGATCGTTATAGTAAATCATTCGAAATGAATTTCACTCCACCGCTCTCACCCCGACAACTGAGTAAATAGCGTGTGCTCAGCCAAAAGCAGCAACGACAACATATGACCCAGGTTTCAGCCAGGGGTGGGTGGTTAGAGAAATTGCTTTGCCAGCTTACTTTTTATCAAACGCAAGCTGGAGTTTTCTATTAGACATGAACAGGGTGCTTTTCCAACGAGTCAGCCAAAGGAAGCACAATATAGAAAAAAGAACACAGAAACTGCCATATCGTTAAGTTAAGGTCATTTATTATGTTCACGACACCTTCCTGCCGCCGCCTGCTGGCCACATTTGGTATGCGCGTGTCCCCCGGCTCCTGTCGTTGTCTGTGAAGAAATTATGCGGCAATTCATAAAAAGCGGCAAGCGGTCCACCCTAATGTTATTCGAACATCGATTTTTGGCAACGATTTATCGATTCCAAGTGGAATGTGTGGTTAGACATAGCTCGACATTTAATGATGGGAATGGGCCGCCTCTACCCGCAGCTGGTATCAGCTAAAGGATTCGCTTAAGACACCATTCAGTTTTATCAACTCTCAGGCAACTATTCAATTAACTTGGCTGCCAATCTAAGGAAATAGCACAGCCAGCTCCTTCGCATTACACATGCTAGTCACAAACGCTGTCAGGCAGTTCATGGAAAAAGCGACCACAATTGTGGAAGTTGCCGTTGCCGTTGCCGTTGCCATTGCTGTTGCCGTTGGTAACGAGCCAATTTAGATAAGCAAAGGCTTCCAGTTGCCCCACACGCTACACTTAATTCATATCTTGTGCAACATAACAATTAGTGCAGGCCATAAAACCGAGCGAAGCAAACGCCGCTGCCCTTCCCCAAAATAGAGAGAAGTTCGTCTATGTACACACATACATACATATATGGAGACTGAAGGGAAGCTGCATTTGTTTACAAATTGTGCACGAAAAGTAGCTAAATTTATATTGGAAATAAACAAAATACAAAATACATTCCACACTTTCTTCTATGCACTGTGCACGTGGATGATAATGCATAATTCAACTGGATAGCAAAACATTTATGAGCTCCGACCAAGTCAAGTGTAGGAATACTTGTAGTTGCCATAGCTCAATTCTAGATACTCTTTCAAATAGGTTCTATAATTATTATAATATGAGCAGAATCATTCTGCATATTCGAGATTTCTACTCAGAAACATTTTAATTTAAAGCAATTCGAATTTTAAATAGATTTTCTGTACTCTACTCTGCAGCAAGAGTATTTGAAAAGTATATTAAAAAAGTCAACATGTTTGCTTTCAATTAGCATTAAAGTTTTTGGACTGTATGCAGCGCTCGTCTCTATCCATTCATGAGAACTGTCTAAATAAACAAAAGTCTTGCCAGCTATAAAAGTCAGAAAATAAAAATCCAGAACAGAATCGGCGGAATCCGTGGAGCATGGGAGATGTGCAGCATAATTTACAATGATTACTTCGTTGTAGGGAGCTAATGCAGAAGTCTTTTAGAATGGTTTACTTCTGAAACTACCTGAGCGCCGAATGTGAATGTGAACGTGTTAAATGTTTGCGTAAACCATCCAGAATCATTGGCAGCCACGCCCTTATCGGTGGGCTCGGGTTACCTATCCGCTTGCGTTTACGTTTACGGTTACGGTCACTCGTCATGTCCGAGCTGGTAGCCAAACGCATCGTTTACTTTTCATCTGAACGAACAAAGTGGCACGCAGTTAGCTGCACTTTTTTCTTTGACACTGGTGTCTGGGTTTTTGGTTTTTGGTTTCCATGTCAAGTGGCAGCGAGTTCCAGTTCCCGGAATCTGCATAATGTGCTGCTGCCGTTCGTAATGCCTTCTGGCTGGGCTGAGGTTAGTTTAGTGACCAGTACAAACAACTGGAATGCATTCGAACAGTTGTTCCCTAATGCTCGAGCAAATAGAACGCTCACAATTTCACTGGCTCGAAATATTTGTGCATACTGATGCGGGTCTGCCCCATCGGCGAACTGGGCAGACAGAAGCCGCCTTACCATCTACTGCCCTATATGAGTTCAGCTGATGCAACAGGGAAGTGAACGAGTATGTAAATGTTTTACAAATATACATAATTGGTTCATTATGATCTATTGTGAATTAGTATAAATGTGTTAATTTATTCTTGAATAGTTTGTGAAATTATATATGACTGTAGATTATCCATTGATAATCGTTTGTGTGAGTTAAAGGTCGTACTCAAAATTAATTGAGCTTATGTGCATACATGTGTATATTATAGTTAGCTATTCATATATAATTATATATATCATACTCTTATATATATTAACAATACCATTATTATAATATTGTTGTCATCAACTTTTGTAAATATTTTACATCTATTCTACAATAAATTACATAAAATGAATTACATATGTACATAATTATAAAAAATAAATAAATACAAATGTATAATATAATATAAAGTTAAAACAATCAATTTAAATTTAAATAATAAATAAAAATATTAATAATGTATTTAAATAAACAATAATCAATTTGAATATAAATAAATATTTAATATTTATAATATAAATTGGAATGTTCTATATATACTTAAAAGAAATTTTAAACAATAAGAAATTTAAATATTTAAATCTATGTATAAATAAATAATAAATTAAAAAAATAATAATTTATTTAAATGTTGAACTTCATATAATATTATTTGTAATTTACAAAATATTATAAAATGTAAATAATGTATTTAACTAAATAAAACTATATTAGTATTATTTGTGTATGGAATACATTTAAATATATTTAGAACTCATTTAATTTATTCTAAATACTAATTGAATATTTCTCCTCTTGGCATTGCAGAACGTGTGCTGCGCTACTGTGAATCGCCCTCGGTGGGCACCTGCTGTACCTACAACATGGAGACGCGCATGGCGGGCCAGTCACGCCTGCAGTTGGAGTGGCACACCAAGGAGCAGATATCCAAGATGTCGGGTCTGCTGGGTGGCAAGGCAGCCAAATTCAATGGTAAGTCGAAATATGACCAGAAATATAACTCAACAGCTACTTGAAGATGTCAGTCCGTCCGTCCGATTCTAATTGGATGTAGACACAGTTTAGAGTTTACAGATTTGTAACTATTTGCGGGTGTCGAGTGGACTAGCTTCCATTTCCATTGGATCATGCGGGCTTCGAATTACACAGATCGATTTGTAGCAAGAGTGAGAGGGAGAGAGAGATAGAGAGACAGGGAGGGAAAGAGAATGACACAATGTGAAGTGTGCAGGCGACAATGCGGATGTTGGGATTTATTTTGTGCAGCGGAAGCCACAAATATTTAAGAATAGTACCACAGAAGCATTTAGTCGGTTGTCTGGACGCGGCGGATGTGGCCCATTTCAATAAAATCGACCCACAGAATGTCTCTCAATTTTACACATTTTCTTCATCTCGTCCGTCTCTTCCATAGATATTTTTCGCAAATTGCTGCTGGAATCGAAGGAACAGTTCCACACGATGTTCATGCGGACATATGGAGTGATCTATCAGCAGAATTCGTATGTCTTTTCGGATCTGTTCAGTGAACTGGAAAACTACTATGCGCGCGGTCGGGTCGATCTATTGGATGTGATGGACAAGTTCTTCACCACGCTCTACCAAAAGATGTTCACTGTGCTGAATGCGCAGTATGCCTTTAACGAAAAGTGAGTAGCAGCCATATACAATACATTATCGTCATCGAGTACAGCGTACATACTGCCCCCCGTTACTCGATCCAAAGTCCTCATTGAAGCAGTCGACGCCTGACAGATTTGAAGTTACAGACGTGTGAAACCGCAAAGTGTCGAGCGTCAACGGTTGACTGACTGACTGACTTGGCTCAGGCCAAAGACTGTTGAAAGCTTTGACGAATCTCTGACGTTGACTGGATGGATGTCTGAGTGTCTGAATGTCTGCCTGCCTTGCTTCACTCCTCTGGTGTGCAATTCCAGCTTTCGGTCTATGGGCTGAATTGCCCTTTTGTTTTATTGTTGTCGCGATGTTTGCGGTTGAAACGCTTAACTAGGAAATGGGCTAATTTTCGGTACTCTAAATGACGAAGTCTAGTTACTCTTTCTTGTGGAGTAAACGATAAAATATACAGAAAAATAGAGAGAAGAAACTTTTGATACAAAGCCTTAAAACTGTTAAGAGAGTTTTTCTTATGAATTTATAGAAATTAAAATTGTATTAAAGCACTTAAAATACTTACTGTGTATAATAAAACTAGATAGACGGCATTTTGATTGGATGATTGGTATGATTGGAAGTAAGATTGTATTTCAAGTCTCAAAAGGCAGATACTTGATTATATGTATACTTGATATAATCAGTGATTCAGCTAATTCAACTAATAATATAGTAAATGAGAAGATAAATTTATGTGTCTGTCTATATAGGAATAGCTATATAGCTAGAGAGCTCTCCAATTTAGGGTACTTTAATCAGATCGACCCAATGGGAACTTTTTGGTAAACTCCTCCTCAAATGATAAGCTGGATATCCATGGCCGACGTCCCACTCATAAGCAGCATTACCAGCTAATCAGGCAGCTGTTGTTTTGTACATCTCTTAATTTAGTAGGCTGCAAACGTAATCCTAATGTGTATATACTCCCACTGCCAACACATTCACTCTGTCTGTGTGAGTGAGAATGTGCGTGTGTGTTATGGAGAGCCCACTTTGAGGCAGTTCCTGTGGCAGCTGGTCGCATTTCCTACGGCACGCTAAATTGCGCCCACTTGGCTCTTGGCTCATTGAACTGGACCCATTCCCTGGTTTGGCTTGCGTTGGCTTGGCTTGGCGAATTGTTTCGCTGGCTTCGGCATCGGGTTCAGCTTCAGCTTCAGCTCTTGCACTTCATGGCTCGGCTCGGCTCGTGTTACCCACGCGCTTTCCAATTGCTGTCGTTGCTGCCGCCGCGGCGCGCCGTCGCTGCCTTCCTCTGCGATTCGTTTTTATTGTCATCGTCTCAGTTTGTCGTACGTGCTTTGGCACGTTGTCCGTTTATTGCACTGGACAACGACGGCGGCGTAATTGCTGGCACTTGCTGCTTGTTATTTGTTGCTCGCTGCATGCGGTTGGTCGGCGACCCAGACCTACAATGGACTGCGCAGTCGAGTGTGCTGCATTTAATGTAGGGGTTGCTCCCCCAATTGACAAGGCAAACAAATGAATGGGCGCCCTAAGGCACTGCGAATGTTTTTGGCAACATACTTTTATAAATGAGTGTGTGTGGGTGTTAGAACAAAGAGATAAAAGACAGCCAGACCAGAAAAATATATAGACTTTATCTCATTTATTTGATAGACTTAGAAATATGATATACAAATCTATATACTGCAGCATCTTAATGTTTTTCTTTCTGATTTATTATTTCTAAAATATTTTATAAATTCTTTATAAACAAAGCGAAAAATACTGATCAAAGAAGATAGCCTTTTAGCAGCTAACGTGTTTTAGCCATTTCCTAGTTCGCCCATTGTCGAGTTGCGTCGAGGCGAGTCGCTTCGGACCGAGAGGCAGCCATACAAGTGCAACAGCTGTCATGCCTCATGGCCAGGAGCAGGTGCAGCATGCTACGTGCAGCACATGGCGCGCACTGAAGCAGTCAGTCAGACAACTTCTTTTCATATTATTCTTTGCACATAAAAGTCTGTGTATACACAAGGCAGAGATCGGGCAGATGGATTGATGGTGGGCGGCATGCGGTGGGCGGTGCATTCAGCACCGTGCCATTTACACGCTGAGATTTCCGGCCAATGCCAATAAAAATATTTTGCCAATATTTTGCCTGAAACACACACACAAACGTCAAATCTTCTTCCAGATACATGCAATGCGTCAGCGAGCACATGAAGGAACTGAAGCCGTTCGGTGATGTGCCCGACAAGCTCTCGGTGCAAATCAAACGCTCCTTTGTAGCCACCCGCACCTACGGGCAGGCGCTGATTACCGCCGCTGAGGTCTCCAAGAAGGTATTGCAAGTAAGTGAATGCTGATTTCGATTTATAATATTTGTCTAATCGCAACTCTGACTACCTTTCCATTCAGATTCGACTCAATTCGGACTGCACCGGGGCGCTGACCAAAATGCAGCACTGCGGCGCCTGCAAGGGCTATACGGAAAAGCCCTGCACCAACTACTGCGTCAACGTGATCAAGGGCTGCCTGCACTACCTGCACGAGTTCGACACCGAGTGGGAGAACTTTGCCCTGGCCATGGATAAGGTGGCCGAACGCATGCTGGGCTCCTTCAACATTGTGATGGTTGTGGAGCCCATAAACATCAAAATCTCCGAGGCCATCATGAACTTCCAGGTGCGTTGAGTAGAGGAATAAAATAAAATTTAATTGGAAAAAAATGAGGTCAGATAGAGAGAGGATGATCCTACCCATCGACTCTCCCATTAAGTAGAGGAAAAGAAAGAGACTAATAGAAGATAACTAACTGAGGAGGAGAAGATAACTAATTGACCTTACCCATCTTCTCTCCTGTTTTGGAGAGGAATAGAGCTAAATATCAGTAGAAGAGAACTAACTGAGGGCAGTTAGAGAGAAGATGATCCTACCCATCGACTATCCCATTAAGTAGAAGAAAAGACTTAAAGAGACTAATAGAAGATAACTAACTGAAGGCAGAGAGAAAGAGAGGCTTACCCTACCCATCCTCTCTCCGCTTATGGAGAGGAATAGAAGACAACTAACTGAATGCAGTAAGAGAGAAGATGAGCCTACTCTGTTGAGGAGAGGAATTCTTTAATAGCAATAGAAGAGTGCTGAGGGCAGAGAGAGACAGGCTGATACTACTCTACTTTCCCGTTTTATTAAAATAGAAGAGAAGCAATTGAGGGCATAGAGAGAGAGAGAGAGAGAGAGAGAGAGAGAAGATGACGAATCAAATCACATTGTCACTTAGCCCAATTTCATTAAAGAGTATCTATTCGCTGATCGTTTAAGCACATAGTATATAATACTCGGCTAGAACTTAACTCGTTAGGCAAACAGCTGCCGACTTGTATTTTTATGGCCATTGAATTTAGTTTATAAATTATCTCATAAAGCTGTCCGCCTGGCAAGGCCCCAACTCATTTGAATAACTGACTAACCCGAACCCAATTCCCCAATATTAAGTATGGGAAAACCGATGAATAGTGTCAGCTGTGGGCTGGGTTCTGAATCTGATATCGCTAAATATTTAATATTCCATATTCAATATGCAATATTCAATTTTCGTTTTGTTCTCCTATCTTCATATTATTCGGTCTACTCCATATGCCATTTTATGGCTTTGATCCACAGATTCCGTGTTGTCTGTTCATTTACACAATTAAAAATAAAAAGCGGAAAATATTTACACTCATGAATATTGCGCAGAATTTATTGAATTTTGATTGCTGTAATATTTCAAGGCTCCAAATTTGTTCATTTTTCGGTTTTTGGTTTTCGGTTTTTCGATTTCTCGATTCGTGTGTTTTGTTTGCCATTTTAACGATTTATTTGCACAACATTTGGTTCCCATATGAATTTAATTTATATTTCCATTTAAAATTTATACATTTCTACTTTGTTTGTTGTTTATTTCGGTGTGTGTGTATGTGTGCTATATCTTTAGTTGTTGCTGTTGCGGCATTCTGTTTTTAATGTGTTTATTTTGTGTATTTTTTTTTGTCGGCCTCATAAAAGGCCAAACGGCGTAAGCAGAATAGTTTTTAATTTAATTCTTATTAGTTTTTTTCTTAGCATCTCAAAGCATTATTTTTTAGCAAATCACAGATTGCCAACAGCTCTTAGCTCCGGCGACTACAGTTAGTATTGTTTTATAGTTGGGATAGGCCAAGAGCCGCTTGTCGACTGCTGTTGCCTGCCAGTTAGATAAGACCTACTTAAACCTAACCCTAACCAGACCCTTAACTGTAAAAGGTAGTTGCTCGCAACTGTCTGTTTGTCTAGTCTGCAAACAACTTGAGGTAGTCAGCGTGTCAACAATTACCGCCCCTCGATAAAGTTGCGCTGATAAGACAGCCCAGACCGTCCAACGATTTATTGAGGGTCTCGTTGCTCATTGCATGAGTAGTAAATCAAACATATATGGTTTTCTTTGTATGACGTCCAGCTATAAATAGCTCTTGGCATGCGTCCATGCAATGCAACTGTAGAAATTATCTCAGCGAATCCTCAATTGTGGCGAGTTTCATTGACTATAGAAGGCATCACAAATTATTAGGGAATGCGTAATTTGATGGCAAATAGCTATCGATTAGAAAGAATATGCCTTTAAATACTGCTTTCATAGCTAATGAAGAACTCAATTTGATCTTGAGTTTAAAATATATACATATGTATTTTTAGATCGACACCAAGTCGAGGGTTCAATTAAAAAAAAAAGTGTTTTATAGTTACTAATTTTTATCGTTATATATAACAAAAAGTTACAAAAATGAACAATAACAATAATATATTAAAATGTACGCATTATTTACATTATGAAATAACTAAAAATAACATTCAAAGCAATAATAGTACATGTTTTTAAATAATAATAAAATAAATAATTATTTTCATTTGAATCAAATGGCAAATACAATTTTTATAAATAATTCATATAAATAAGCTAAGGTCTATAATTCCCAATATTTATAATAAAAATACTAGTATTAAATAAAGGTTAGCACACTGTTAAGTTTCCATATAGAGTGTATGGTAAGACTTTGCCTTGGTTGATTCACACAAGTCTTTCTAAAGCTCTTCGTTTCTATGCCATGATCTATAGCTTCGAACACTCTTTTTTTCCAGGACTCTGGTCAGGACATCACCAATCGTGTGTTCCAGGGCTGCGGCAAGCCTACCTTGGGACGCGCCAAGCGCTCAATTAGTCCCAAAATGCTGCTGGCGCCATCTGCCGCCGCCGTGCAGGAACTGCGTGCGCACAGCACGCCGGAAGCGGACACGTTGGACATCGATGCCACTTTGGATGAGGCGATTGTGCTGCGTGAGCGGCGAGCGGCCGAGCCCGGCTTGCAGGACTCATCGGCACAGCAGTCGCAAGAGCAGGGCGTGGCCAGTGGCAATGGAGGCGGCAACAGGCGTCAGCAGCAACGCCGCAAGCAGCAGCGACGCAAGCAACAGCAGCAGAACAGTCGCAACGACAACGACGACGACGATGGCGACAGCAACGGCGGCAGCAGGGAGCCCATTCTGGACAAGATTGTGCGGGACATTCGCCAGCGTGTGAAGGACTACAAGAAGTTCTGGTCGAACCTGCCGCACTCGATGTGCAGCAATGAGGACATCGCCACCTCATCCGATGTGGACGGCATGTGCTGGAATGGGCACACCATAGACAGGTGAGAGCTTGACAGGCTGACAGGTCCCAGCATCTGCTTATTAACGACTTTGCCTTCCCAGATATATGCACTCGGTAACCACAGAGCATGGCTCGAATCCTGAGTTTAGCGGCAATCCAGCGAGCGCTCGCCAAACTGCGCAGATGTCCACGCAGCTGTTCCATCTGAAGAACGCCATCAACCACTTGCGAAACGCCTACAATGGTCAGGATGTGGACTGGAGCGAGCAGGGTAAGTCAGCTGCGAACTGTGAGGAGTGTTGCATTCTAATTGTCGCTCTTGAATTGCAGAGGAACCATATATGGGCAGTGGTGCTGGCTCTGGCTCTGGGTCCGAGGATGACGAAGATGATGACGAAGGCTCTGGCCTAGGTCCGTTCGAGCCCAGCCACAAGCCGGACGTGGATCATCCGTCGGTGCGCGTCAATGCCGAGAATGACGATGATGAGGATACCAATCCGTCCGTTACCAGCCACACATCGCGTCCCAATGTGGATGATAAGAACCCGCTGGTGCACACCACGCATCTGGACCGCGATAATAACGATATAGATGATCCGCTCAACAGCCACAATATTGGGGATGACGAAGAAGACACCGTCCCCGACTCGTCGACAGGTAGCACCACAGGCACCTCCAGCGCACCGGAGAAGATGACGCTGCGAAGGGCTCTGGTCGTCTATCTGCTGCCCCTATATATGGCGTGGTTCGGCGGCGTATGCGCCGATTTGCTGTGATTTTACAAAACGCTGCCCCCAACGAAAGCGAAGCGAGCAAGCGAACAAGTGCAGCCGATGTGGAGCCCTTGACGCTCCACCGTCCGCTGCACGCCCACACCTCTCAGTCATTCATCCATGAAACAAAAATGTTATTAGAACTTCTTTTATACGAAATGCAAGTCCAAAATTTTATAAAAACTTTTGTCAAAGCAATGAAAAAGCAATGAGCAAAAATACGAAGCCCTCCCCAGCTCTGGCCAAGCCTCTCGAAAGGAGCCAGTTTATCGATTACTTATCGATAATTGCTGCCCTTTGGAAAGTGCTGTCCAACGTTGGCTAAATGAAAGGACGACGTAACGAGTCCCCTTACCACTCTCCCCCATTTAGAAGATTTAAGTCCATTAACCTAAGTCGTAAGCGCGAAATTCTAATCTGTAAGCGTGTGAGTATGCGTGAATGAACATGTCTGAATGAGCTATTGCGAGTGCCTGTGTGAGTGCCTGGTTATTTGTGATCGTTTAGCAAAAATTAACTATAAACATATAGCGTGCACTAAGCGAACTTATATTTGTATTATATTTATACATATTCTATACACATATACATACAACAAGCATATACGTAACAGTTGCCAGCAAATATTTTAACCATTTTGAATTAACACCCAGCGTAAGCAGCGATAACTAAATTCTAACTGTACTGAAATGTAATTTAGTAACTTAGTTGACCCTTCCCTCGTTTCAATTAAGATAATCGGATACACGGATTGGTTATATAATACACGCATTATATACTATATATATATACGATTGAAACACGTCCTTAGACGCATCTATTAACAGATCGGTTTTGAAGCAAGCGCATTTGTAACCCTAGCAGATAAAGCTTAAATATTTATGTATATTTATTTTTGAATTTTTTATAATTTTTAATAATTGTATTATTTTTATGTATGTATGTATTAAACGCAAATACAACAGTGAACAAACATTGAATAGAATATTAAAGTGAAAAAGATGAATTCATTGAGAAGCGCATTAAAACGTAAAGGCAAAATTTTACCTCCTATATAACTCGGCTGGTATTACACCGAACTGATATTTATTGTTAGCTCTACTGCTATTTTGGATTTATCACAAAAGGCACTTTTCGAAATTAATTACAGATACGAAGAACTTAGTCTGTGTGAATATTAAATTCAATCTCCACAAATCGAGAGCTCCAGACATTCAAATCGATGGGCTGGAAGGAGACTTCCAAATTTGGATGCTTTAGCTTTTTGAGTATCTGGAATAGAAAAATTCACATATAGACACAAATATTAGATCCTATTCCATTGCTATTGATCTATTTACCTCAGTTTGATCGCACTTCAGCAAGGTATTGTGCAGGTGAAGTGTGAGGGGCGAGGATATACTCCGCTTCTTCAACACTCGATCCAAGCACTCACTGCTCAGATCCAAGAACTGCCTATTCAACCGATTGCCCGATAGGTTAAGAATCTTTAGGGATTGGCTGGCACCAACCATGTCCCACAGCTGGGTAGCCGTTGGCAGTGCACGCATTTTCGTCAAATGCAATTCCTCTAGCTGCGGCAATGTGGCGCAGATTTTTTGCAGTTCCTTGGTCTCGATGTCGTCGTCGTGCAGCACAAGACGGCGCAGATTCGTCATGCTCATCATGACCTGGCTCACGCACGAGCTGCTCCAGAAGGCGTCGTGGAAGAGCAACGCCTTCACTCTGAGCGGTCGTAGCTTGCTCACCGTCTCCAGCAGATACTCGTAATAGTCGCGGGTATAAAAGGCCAGACGACGCAAGCGGGGCAACTGCAGCAGGTTGGGCATGAAGTCGCCCAGCAGGTGATGATCATCCATGACAAGCTCCTCCAGCGTAGAGCACTTCGATATGGGCAGCACATCGTCACCCATATTCGTGTTGTACCCGTAGTAAAGCAGAGTGAGCTTGCGCAACGGAATGGCGCTGAAAATCTGCTCAAATGTGGACGTGTCCAGGCTCTCGCAGCACAGTAGGTTCAGTTCCTGCAGCTGATCCCAGGCCCATATGTGTCGGCCAGTAGTGTTGCCAAGTAGTGTTAGTTGGCGTAGATTCGGAAAGAGCTGCGTCAACAATAACACCTTCTCGTCGGTCTCCTCTTCGCTCTCAAACCCCAGATCACAGTCGAGCGTCACCAATTTAGGAAATTCATACGCTCTCCATTTCTGTAGTAGCGCAATATCAGTTTGCTTGATTGTCAGATTCTGCAGCGAACTACTGGCGAGTTGGAGGAACTCCTCCATTTCGCTTGGCTGCTGCTCGAAACGTTCTAGCAGAGCCTGGTCCAAGTAGGCGACCCTGAGGTGCTCCCACTGGTACCGAACAACAGACCGCAGACTCTTGGAGATGTGCGCCAGGCTCACTTGGTCTTTAAGATTCACATATTTAAGGATGGTCAGCCAGCAATCGTCGTTGAGTTTGTCAAACATTTCAACTTTAAACAATTTTCATACAATTCAACAAAAATTGGGAACTATAAAAAAAGATGCCTACTCAAATATCTACAAAAATAAAAGCGTGCTGTTGACAATCAGCTGATAAAACTGCTTGTCAGAAAGTCAAGCAGTTTCGATTAGCACTGCTTGCGCGAGCAGTTGTGAGTCAATATCAATATGACGTCACAATTGATTCAAAAGAATGGACCGCCTTTAAATCTTTAAATCTTGTAGTTTCACATATGTTGTTACTATTTGTAAGTAGGCGCCTGAAGGCCTTCGTTGCTCTGGCTTAAAGCTTGTTATTTAGAATTATTTTTTTTGTAACAATAAATAAATAAATAGTAATTAGGATATAAATTAATATGCGTTATTCTGGCACAATATAATAAATGATACTACATTTAAGAATTAATAGTAATAAAATAATAATTTTAATATGACTCATTTCCAGTTCAAATTTCTTAGTATATAGAACTTCGTGACTTGTCGCTCGTTTTAAATTAGGAATGGAATATATACAAAGAACAGTTTAATTTCTAATTAATGTGAGTCGATAGCTAATGGTTATTTAGTTCCACTATAAATATCCACACGATTTCAGAAATAAAGTCTGGAATTTTTTTTTTTTACGTTTACGTACAATATCACTAACCATTGTTTTCTTTTCCACAGAGCTGTCGAAACTTTGAGGAAATTATAACTATTAATTAATTACAGTACTTATTTTTTACATATAGCAAATTTCAACTCTTGAGCTAATGTGCAATTCATTTAATTATCATAAATAGGCTTTAGAGTACAACGGAATAAAATAATAATTCTCTATTTTTAAGAACAGATGTGGATGGCAGCCCTGAAGGTAAAGCTTAGGTCTCAGAGATTGTTTAACCTAAATTAGTTATTGTTCTGCAACTGTGCTGAATTGTTGAATTGGCTCAACATGTACTGAGCCACTTACTGGAAATTGAAAATAATTTTGATGCGGATGTTGAGCCTTTTCTAAAAGTGAACTCAAAATATTTCTATATAGAAAGAAGGAGAAGAGTAACTTGGTTCGAAGCTCTGCACAATTACCAGGAATTAGGTGCGAATTTGGTCACATTTGAAAATAAAGATGATCTGGATGCTGTTATATTAAAATTAAGCACAAGACGATGCTATTGGATGAGCTTAACAAATCTTTCCACTAACTCCGCATTTATTTCCTTTACTAGCGGCCAGCAACCCAACATTACAAGATGGGGCTATGGGTAGCCAAATAACTGCTATAAGAGGGAACATTGCGTAGAGCTGGTGGCATATTATGGAAAGAAATTCTTTTATAACGACATCTGGTGCTCTCACCTATGCAACTTTATCTGTGAGACAAAACTGCCGACCCAAATAAATATTGTGGTATGGTGAAACATGAATTGAATACGATAAATATGTGTAAACAAAAAGCAAACAGTGACATGTGTATGGATTAATGATGAAAATATAATAAGACCTATGAATGTACAATGTACAATGTACAAATTATCAAGATGACTTGGGGTTGATATCCAAAATAGAACAAAAACAAAAATTGTATAAAATATGATCAATAAAAAATTACTCGCTTTAAGTTTGTTTTACAGGGGCCTACAACAAAGTTGCATTACTCTAGCTCTTTCAAGCTCTGAGATCGACACAGACAGTTGGGCAAGTCTAAATCGCTTTAGTTCTTCGCCGCCGATAAAGATAAAGAATATATATAGCTATATTTTATCTGCCTCGTTCTAATAGGTTGAGGGTATGTATACAAACAAATAAATACATAGATCCCAGCGGAAAGTCTTGTGCTCTTCTGTGGAGCTTCTTCGAAACAGAGCTATATTGCAAAGCTTATGAGGGAGCGACAAGCAGTATGCATATAGTTTGCTGGCAAGCTGTAACTCTTTTTAATACGGAAATTAACTCATAGATGGCGCCACCAGAGCAATCGATGAGCCTAATTTTACATTAGCAAATCACAACAATAACGTAGTTAGTTTACATTGATAACGAATTTTCTCTCTAATGTTTAGTGGAAAGTATTTGGTGTGCATGTATGTGGGGATTGAAATTCTTTTCGCAATGTACTTCTGTATAGCTCCCAGCTGTAACTAATCTTCGTGTTCGTCCAGATGTATTTTCTGAAGGTCCTCAGAAAGGGCATCAATGGCAGCATTGGTATCTGATGAATCTGGATCTAAGCTGTCAGATCCAGTCAAATCACTGTCATCTTCAAAGCGATTATCATCGCCCACATCCTTAATTAGGTCCAGTTCCAGATTCTGATTCTCACTCATGCATTTACCATTAAGTTGATTCAGCGTGTTCTCCAGCTTATTGGCCCGTTCCAACAGCAAGCCCAAGCGTTTGTCAATCTCTGCAAAAATATCCCCATTTAAGGGCGTCGCGGCCAGCTGTAGATCATTGTCAATCTCTGGCAATTGACTGTCGTCAGAATTGGCGACTTCCTCTTTATCCGGCGAAGACATGATATCGGTAAGTTCAAAATTGAGTATATCCTCAAATAAAATATAAGTTGATTTACAAATGTTAAATGTAAACAAATTTACGTCGGCCTGTGTACAAAATGTCATTTGACTACTTCATATAATACAGGCCTACTAAACTCTGCCGGAGACAGATAGACCGAACGAGCGAGAGAGGTCGAGAGCGAGTGAGAGAGGAGTTACAATAATTTTGCAACTACATATAAACTCAACAGCTGAGCAGCTGAGCATGTGAGCAGCACCCGAGACGATGCTCCAAACAATCTCTGGGAGCGATCAACGCATGGCGGCTTTTTCTTGTGTTTTTTTTTCAGTGGGTGCGCGAGCGGCAAACGGTAAACAACAGCTGCTGGCAGCGAAAAGCGACGAAAAACAAGAAAACTATAAGCTCGTTGAAAACGAACGACAATTACAAAAGAAAAAGTCAAAAAGTTGCCACAAGCTGCTGCTGCAAAGGCCAAGAGACCTGGAAGGCGACAGTAGAAAAGACAACAAGATACAAAAGTATCTTGCGAATGCGCGAATCTTCATTTTCATATTGAACAATTACGCAAGTGAGTTGCAAGTGAATTACGCAAATGACAAAATCTCTGCATTGCCATTAAATTAACTGAGACGCGGCTTTTTACCTCAAAGTGGCCATTAGTGCAACAGAGTGGGCTAAATATAGTGTTGTTATCAGTGATACTATCTGGCTCTCGGTACTTCAGACTTTCAAGTCGTTGGGAGTGATTCACTCCGAGTTCTGTTTGGCAATTAGGCGAAATACCAAAAGTAAACTAATTCGACGAGTTTACTTTGAGCAAGCGTATTTATTGGGCTCTCCTCTTCATTTCAACTCTTTAGAGATTTCTGCTGCTGCTCTGATGCTCTTTGTAGTTAGTACAAATGCTAGATGTCTCTGGCTTTAGGCTCTGTATATTCACAACTGTTTCAGCAAGGTGAAACCAGTTTTCCAGCAGCAGCAGCAACAGCTTTTTTCGATACTCCTCATCGTTATTTGCTTTTTCTTTCATTTTTTTGGCGCAGACACCGTATCGAAAAGTCAAATGTGAGCGCTTCTGTTTGTTATGTTAGTATAAGCTCAGCTGCTCTTATATGTAAGTGTTGTGTATGTTTGCCATGTGCCTAAGATTGGCTTCGACTGGTAGTTAGGAATATTATACAGTGAGTATTCAACGAGTAGTATGGGAATCATGAAACACACCATTGTCTACGAGGTATTTGGTTAACATAGTTGTTCTCTTTAAGAAATAACCTTGGAATTTCCTTTGCATTTTCAAAACAGAATAGATTCTGAAGAACATTCCGGTGCTATATTATTTCATCATAATAGGGATTGAGTCTGATAGCTGGATACATATAGTGGCCAATATACAATGCATAATATTTATTTAGTTATTTTATTACTTTAATTCTTTCGTTGCTATATTATATTGTAAATGAATTACAATATGTAAAGGAAAACTGAATAAGAAAATTTCGAATGCAAGCAGTGTTTATAGCAAGCAGACGCGTGGCAAGCAGTTGAAAATTGCCCAAGCAGGGTTCTGCTTTTCTGATATTGTTGTATCCCTGAAGAGCGAAAAGCACGACTAGAAAATACTTCGTACCAAATACTTCTGTGTGACTTCTTTGATGGCGTGTATCTTATTTTTGTCAAAAATCATGCTAAGCGTAAATATTATAACGAGTATTTAAAAATATTAAAAGAAGGACATGAGTATAATAAAGGAATTACAATATCTACACGAATACTACATTTCCAAAGAGGTCAAGAACAACTAGATTAATTTTCCTCAACAGAATTCTCTTTTTTACGATGTATACTAAGTATATTATAATTTTATTCAGTTGTTTTTTCGTGTTTATCTCTCTGTATAAAAGTACAAAATATTTATATATATATAGAGCATTAAGACTAAATATAGAACTAGAACTAAATTGAAAGAGAATTCGAACGTTTAGTAATCCTCGTCGCAGAAACAGCCATCTTTTGAGTTTTCCACAATCCAGTCGAGATATTTAGTGACTCTGGTGTAGACACCTGGGTAATTGGGTCGCGCACATCCATTGCCCCAGGAGACGATGCCGATCTGCTCGAAGCGCTTGTCGTCGGGCCGCAAGCGGACCAGAGGACCTCCCGAATCGCCCTGGCAGCTGTCGCGTCCGCCCACTCCCGGATAGCCGGAGCACATCATGTTCTTGGTGATCATCTTTTGTGTGTAGTTCGTTTGGGCCACGCACTCGTCGTTGTCCAACACTGGCACCTCCACCTCCTGCAGCAGGCACGAGGGCTTGCCGTCCTCCTTGAGCGTGCCCCAACCTGTGGCAATGGCACGCGTGCCCACGAACAAGTCGTCGCGCTTCTCCACGCGGGGCAAGCAGATGGGTCTGATGAAGCTGGTGATCGGCACGCGATCGTTAAGGCGCAGCAGGGCGATGTCATTGTCGAAATTGGAGAAGCTGAACTTCTGGCTGAAGGCGCGCAGCACAAAGCGCGTCTCCGGACGCTCCTTGTCATTGCAACGATCGTGCTCGCCGAAAGTCACCTTGATCATGAACCACATGAAGCCCTTGACGCAGTGCGCCGCCGTCAGCACGTAGCGATCGTTGATCAGCGTGCCACCGCAGTAGAATCGATTGAAGTAGCTCAGTCTGGCCATCCAGGGATACTCGCTGACGCCAGTTGTAGTGCCCCCGACGATCCTCGACTCGTCGTTGCGCTCCCCGCACCTGCAACAGTCGAAAAGCACAGAATGTGAGCGGACCTCAGTATATTATATATGTTTGTCATCCACTCCATCAAGCTGCTGACAATTGAGTGCACTGCGACCGACTGCACCAAACTCTTTTCGCAGTTCAATTATAGCATGCAGTGGCATTGTTCTCTACTCTAGTAAGGCATGATAAGCATTGAAGATGGGTAGCCATACTGACTTAGCACTGTAGGCCAGAAATCTAAATTCTAAACCAAATTATTGAAGGTCATCTTAAGTCATGAGCATAGACTCTTATCTAATTTAGGAGTTCATTTAGATTTCAATGCATTGCATTTTAGCATACTTAGAATAATAGATACACACCGTTTGTAGGATGTATGAACCCTGAAGGCCACCCGAACCACGCCTTCTTTATTGACTCATATAAGTCAATGTCCTTAAACACAAACTACATAATCTGTTTATACTTATTTAAATCATCCAATCTAAATCATCGTCTCACTAAACCTTCCTATCGGCGCCCAGTGTATTTATTAAATTTAAATTTATTGCATGAAACGAATAAGATTTTGTAGTGTTTTAATGTAAACTTTTTAAAATAAAAGAAATATAGGTAAATAATAGGCAAGTGAAGTCGTCCATACACATAAAATATTCCCTTAATGACATTTTACTTAAAGGCTTCAGATGTATTTCAGTTAATTTTTTGTATTTCATGTAGTAACAATTTGTATCTATTTTTTTTTTTTTGCAAGCCCTAACACAAAGAGATTCAAGCTTTTGTCGTTACATATCAGAGAATTTACTGAATAAATTTTGCAGACTGAACACAATATTTTATAAAGCAATTTATAACATAACTCTAAAACAAATATTTAAATTGAATAATGAATATTTAATAATGAACAATGCTTTAATCAAAATACATTTCCCAGCCAACACTTATTATATAATTATTTTCCTGATTCTATAATACTTTGATTTGCACCACAATTGAAGCAGAATTAGTTTCCTGTTCATTCCAGACGAAACTCAATTTTCCATGTTCATTTCATTGAAGGCAATCTTCGATGAGTAGTTCAGAGTTCAACAACCCAGCAAACCTCATTACCAATGCCGCAAAGAAAGTGTCAAAGTCTTTAACGAGCTGGCGTGCAACTGATTCGTTTTGCAGTTTTTCCGACATATTTGAAATGACATCGTTACATAAAACTGGTTTATAATTGCCAAAAACTGAAGTAAATGCATTCAAAAGAGGCACTGAGAAATGGAAAGAGATTGAGAGGCAGATTGATAAATGAAATGAGGGAGAGTGTGTGAGAGAGATGCAGAGAGGGGAAGAACAACCAGTTCTCTAAAGTCAGGCTATACAAACTTATATACTAAATATATTTTTTGGCCACAAATCAATCGTCTGCTTAAAACAACAACAATCTCGGGCTTGATATCTTTTTTTGGCGTTGCTTAACCGAGTCATTGCCCCAAAAATGGTGGCCAAGGAAAGGCAAGGCAAGGCAAAATTGAAGGCGTCCCGAAAGCCAGAGACATGCAAAAACAAAGACAATAAAAATCGGCGACCCAATTCAAAGAGAATGCGACGTTCCCTTTGCTAAATGCCAATGAACATATGACGCATGGGCCCTACCTGATATCTGAATACATATGAATTTATATATGTGTGTTTATATGTATATTTACCCATCTCATACAGTATATAAATACAATTCAGAGAACTGAAATATTTAAAATAGGCAAAGCTCTTATCAAAGCTTATGGAAATCAGACCCATTTAATTTGATATGCAAAAAAAAGTAAAAATAAATATAAAAGCTACAAAAAGAAGAACTAAAACGGGTTTGAGGCTTATACGATCAAAGTTTTGAAATGCTGAAGACGTTAGCCTACGTGACTAAGGAATGGGATTTATTCGTTCTTTTGGGTAAAAGTAGAAAACCTTTACAAAAAGAAAAACATCTGTATTGAAGTCTTAATGGTCATAAATTTTGATATGTTCGAAAATAAAAGTGAAAATCTGGAAGAGACTTTTTCACTTCACTCTGAAACTGACCTAAGCTAATTCGAGCTAGTCGAGTCTCTTGGAAAAGTTTAGTCGATCGTTAAAATTCCAAAGCTGGGTGTGCCGACAAACGCATTCTTAAGAACTCCCTGGAGTGAAGTGTCTCTGCATTCATGCAAGCTGTTTGGACTCCATCAATACCCTGGGGTACTTCAAAATGCCAATGCCAATGCCAATGTCGAGAGCCTAGAACCCATTGCAAATCCCCATTGGCAGCGCAAAGCACCACGGCAATGCAATTTGCACTTTGCCGCAGGCATCTCAGGAATGCCTTTCAAATCGACAACTCCAGAGTCAAGAACTGCGTAGCGTAGCAGAGCCACAAAGGTGGAGTTTGCCCCAAGTATGCCTCAGAATGTAACCAAGTGCAGAGCAGCGCCAAGCTCTGAGTTAATTTTCAATTTGATGTGTAAAATGGAAAGCCATAAAGACTAACATCATTATTTAGAAAGGCAATTCTCTTTGTTGCTGCTCTCATTATCAAAAGTTAAAATCACTTTATTTCTCGAAATTTCAATCTATGGATGATTAAACCCTATAAATATCCAATTGGTATTCGAAAATTACTTTCTAATTGGAACTACAAGCTGCTCAGCTTTTTGGTTTAAGCTGCATTCTAAATTTAAACAAAAATTTAACTGTCATTTAGACACAAAATAAAATTAATTAATTGATGGGAATTTGATGAAATTTTCGTGTATTAATTTTCTATAACAATCATGTGATATTTAATCTTTATATTAGGCTGATGTTGGGCTTACATCTGTTAAGTGATTTTCCAGTGGATCTCATTGAGCAGAGTAATCTTTCTTTAGTTTCGAATATTTTTATAATTTTATGGGGAATCGGAAAATTAAATAGAAGTTAATTAATGGCCTATTAACTACGCGTTGGGAGATTTTTGTTATACTAGTAAAAAAAAAAACTGAAAAGAAAATTTCCATTTATTATAAATTATGAGCCTGTATTGTATTCCTCATTGCTTAGCTTCAGCTCAAGCACAACAGAAAACTAAAGAATAATAATATGATACTCGCATTCCAAATTTAAAATTTTCATTTTTACCTTCAATTAAGAACACGAATTAGCTGAAGAAATTAGAAATGCTAGCCAACTTTTACCCCTTTAAGCCAACTGCCTTTGCTCATTTATTAATAAGATCTTCCTCAGTTCCAAACATAAGTATAGTCGGAACTAAAACTAGAATCTTTGCCGTTAGGCCACTTTTGTATAATTTGCATTAGTTTCGTCTTGCCCTCAGCGCTGACAGCTGAGTTGGGTTCATAATGGGGCACTTATTGAGCCATGTTTGGATTGTGTGCAACGGTGTGTGGCAAGCTCGCCACCTACATAAATATTCATAAGAGATGACATTTCCTGATGCTCGAGAAGATCTAGAGGAGTGCACTGATCGCGTGCAGTTGCCTCTTTAACTGTAAGCGCGATTTGTATGCCGTGACAGTGACACCCAATAAAATGCGGCCGGTTAACTAACTCGGCTAACTGGATGCCGTCAGTTGCAATCTTGAGTGGAACTGTTTTTTTCCCACCTGTACCCACCTGCAGGAACATGTCGGCGTTTGGCTGTGAGCCGCTGGCGAATTATTACGATTGAAGACGCCAAACCAATTCTTGATCGGATTTTGCCGGAACTGGTTTACTGGTTCACTGCCGTTGGAGTTGCCAGCAGCTCCGATTCCAACTCGCAGCTTCTTCGGCTGGTGTTGGCTGCCATATGCCTGATATTTGCCTGGTATGGAGGATGATGTTGCTGTCGTCGTTCTTGATGTGGCCCCACTTGGCGCTGTTGTTGGTGTTGTTGTTGCTTTTGCTGTTGCTGCTGTGCTTGTTGAGGCGGCGACAATGCAGGAAGCGATGGCCAATGCTAATGGCCAGTGATGTAAGTGGAGCAGCAGCCGCATCTTCAGCTCTAACTGGTTGGCCAACGATTTGTTGTTGCGCGCGTGCAATGATAGCTTAATGAGGCAGCTAAACGCTGGCTTCGACTCAACTCAACTCTTGTTACCGTTACAACAACTTGTAGATATTTTGTGATTTTTGGCTTCAGATTGGTTCATCGGGTGTATACCCATTCACCTCACTTATTAATTATGTTAATCACATGCATCCAATTCGTTTTGTATGGACTATTTCTCACTTTTCACACTCGTCCAGCACATAATTCAAACTGTCAACAAGTCGCGCCCAAACATACAGAATTTCTCGTTTCTGTCTTTCTGTCTGTCTTTCCTCTTATTGGATATTCTTTTGATATAACGGCTGTCGCGCTTCTCTGATTCTCCGACTCAGTCTCTTTCGGTTCGACCGCACACGCGAAAGTCTGCAAAGCGACTGATACCGCAGCCAATGCCTCGGCCACGATCTGCTGGCCAAGCCAAAGTTGCGCAGCCGACTGCGACACCGACGTCGGCGTCGACTTCGACGTAAACGTCAGAGTCAGAGTCAACGTCAACGTCTACGTCTACGTCAACGGCATCGCCGCTTGACTGGCAAACAACAAAGCAAAGAACAAGTCGCATTTTTGTTGGCCCGTTGCGTTCTCAATATGCTAATGTGACAGTTTGCTATGGTGTGCAGTCGCTCCTCCGGGTGAGAGTCTCCCGCTCCCTCTCTGTATCTGTCAGTCATTGTGTGTGTGTGCGTGTGCGTGTGCGTGCGTATGTGTGGCGCACTGTCTCTGGGGCTTTTCCTGAGGCTGGGGGTGGGGCTGTGCCTGTTCTTGTGCCTGGGCGGCATCGATTTAAAATTTTGTTTATTATGCCCACAACGTCAATACACAGCAAGAATTTAAATCAATTTAAATGCTTATCGAATGCGGCAATGGATTATTTTGATAGCCCATTTAATAGCCATTTCCTGAGCGGAGCAATACGCTTTTCTTGCCGGCTGACACACATTGAGTTAACAGAGAATCCAGATATCGTGATTTGCAAGTTTAAATATAATTTGATTGGCTTTGCGGGGGTTTTGCTCTGAAACTGAAAGAGTCTAATTTAAGACTCATAAAAGCTATAATAAAGTTGTATGAATAGTTATATTTTATACACTGCTCTATTTTTTGACAAACGCGTTGGATATTTTTTAAAGAGAAAATAAGTTGCTTAACTTATCCGCCGAGTAGCAGAAATTACAGTCCGAAATATTTGCAAGCTTGGAAGTATTTCTTGTATATAACCGTAGTATTCTAAATTTACCTTTTCATTTGCATTCCCAATTAACAAAATATGTTTAATCTATAATCTATTATAAATATTTAACAATAATTAATAAAATAAATTCCCTACTGCAATTTAGGAATGTTTCTCATTTGATCACACATAATATAATAAGTTATGCTTTTGTTTATACAAATAATAGAATTGATTTGTTGCTTTATTTTTTTGTTTCTTACCTCTTATAAATTATAATGATTTTACAAAAAATATATAACATAAAATAATACAAAAATAAAATCTCTTCTTATTATACGATATTTGAAGTATTTTAGTTTAAATTAAAAATATATATGTAAAGAATTTGGAATTAAAGTACATGCATATGAATAGCTTTTGGTAGAGTGCAAATTCAATAAAACTATATCATAAATTTGTATAATTCAGTTATGTCGGTGTTTTCGTTTGATATTTCCCTTGGAGTTTTCTTTTTTAAATTCAAAAAAGCTTTACGAATTGTCAAGCTTCCTCTACCTAGTCGGACGAAACAGCTTAAAGCCCAAATAGATTACTAATCCTCACCAATAATATCTATAGATATTTTAATATATTTTTAATATGATCCATGAACCAGTATTGTGCAGTCGTTTGCATTGGGCTATAATATTGTTTCTCCTTTATTTAAATTGACTTTGACTTACGACATTGCATTCTAATTTATACTTCTTGAGTTGACAGCTAAATTCGACTTTAGTTCACTAGTAGTCAATAATACATGTTATCAGTTAATGCACGTGTAGTATTAATCGCTCGGTATTGGGCAGATTAAGGTTTTGCTGTCACAAGATGAGCTCGTTTACCTGTGTCATCATGTGCGATATGTGGAGGCCGCGGCATCGGTACTCGCAATTTACTCCTCATTTGTGCCTTTTATGTTTTCCGACGCTTTTCACTTGCAAGCAACGGGCCTAAAGGCAAAAAGAAAACCAAGCAAAATTCGCATTTTCATTCGACGCTTCATTTGCCGCTGTTTTCGTTTGATATTTTCTTTTTGCATTTTTTATTGAGCCATGAATTAACAAAATACTAAACGGAATATTTAAATTTTCGCATTTAATTGATGAGCGCGAGAGGCGGAGATTAATCGAGAGTTCACTTGCGCGATTTCAAATTAAGATTACAATAATGTTTAAGTTGTCTTAATCATAAAAATATATTAAAATAAATATTCATATAATATAATATATAGTAGTAAAGTAAATCTTTGAGAGCTTCTTCATCTTCGATTTCTATTAGATTTGTATTTGTACATTTTTATCCCTTTATACTTCCATTAATCAAATGTAAAAACTTTCTGTGCTCTTTAACTGTCCGTTTTTTCATAGCTCCACTCTAAAGTCTTAATAATTGCTTGCTCTAAATTAGTTCTTGTAAATTGTAGATAAATATTGCTTACTTTATGCTCTTGTTTGGAAATTATAGCTTTGATTGCAGTGTAGATCAAATCTTTGGGCATCCACTGAGCAGCGAATTTGCCGCAATTTGAAAGTATTTCACTCGTCTTGGCTTGGCTCATTTCCCGCAATTTTTCATAGCATGTTCTGGGCCCATTCTCTGGTCCGCTTCCCCGTTGCTAAAACATACACATGTACATACGCTATAAAGTCAACAATCCATGTCAGAGATATGGAAAACCGTAGGCGCACCTATCGAATTTCCTAATTAATGCAACACATGCAAATTTTCGCCCACTTCTCTTGGCAGATCCAAATACAGCAAATGGTAGAAAACACTCGTAATTGGTTGGAAAACTCAGGAGTGCATAAAGCGAATCTCTAAGCGGTCTCGGCAATGCCAACGACAAAGAGTGCAACAACAACAACAGCAAAATCAGCGATAACAACAACCATCATTACATAACTGGGAATCAAGAGTATTATCATTATTCATAGGCAGCATGAGTGCCTTTCTAGATGTGACGGCTGCGCAGTCAGTCGATGCATCGCGGCTCAGTGCACGGCAGAAGGCGAGCAAGCGGCGCAGCCAGAGCAGACGCAGTGCAGCAGCAACGGCTGCCATCCATGGCCGCATTGCCAGCGTCATCATTTCGCGGGCGTTTCAAGAGCAGCGTCGGCAGCAGCGAAGCCACCGACTATCGACCGCTGCGGCAGCGCGACGTTGAAGCGGGCAAATCGCAGAGAGACTTGAACTCAAGTGACAGTTCCGATGTGGAGAGTCTCCAAAGCAGCGACCCCGGCAGTGGCAGTGGCAGTGGCAGTGGCAGCGGCAGCGGCAGCGACAGCGACAGCAGCGTCGAGAACTTATTTGGCAATGAAACGAAGGAGCGTAGACAGTGGCGCAGAAAGCGGAAGACGACGACAGCACCGATGGCCCGCAGAAGACGAAAGGTTAGTGGCCAGCTCAACTCTCTTTGCAGACCCTTGATGCGGGCAGCAGCAGCTTTCCATTTCACAGATAGCTCTACATACATATTTAAGTATTCCAATCAGTTTGACAATCGCTAACAGCAACGCGCGTGCCTTGTCGTCGCTTGTCTGCGATTTGTGTTTTATGACTCGAATTGACCTCAAATTGCACGAGCTTGGACTTTAATTTTCAGTCTGTGTCGTTGAGTTAATTTTCATTCGCTCGCTGCCTTTGATAATTGAATTAATATATGTCCATTGTCTATATTAAATTATTGTCATTAACCATTTCATTCAATATCCGAGTGTATTTCACGCTCTACTTCAATTAGAGCACATTTCACTTTCATCATTTAAATTGATGTTGACCAGAAATGAAATGCAAACTGAATTTTGACATAATTTCTTAATCCAACATTGAAGCGAAAATGAATGAGTATGACTTTAGCTGCCAGAAATATACCAATTATTATCATCAATATTATTATACAATGATATATTATTATTGATTGATCTCATCCTTAACGAATCCCTCTTTCATTCAATGCTCGCACACATTCAGCCCACTGTGACACGCAGTTACAGCCAGCTGTTGTAGAGCTTTCAGCTTGTTTACAAACAATCGCAATGCGAGCGAAAAGCTTTCGCACGTGGCTCAGCCCAACGACTCAACAGCTGACAACAGCTTCGCTCAGCTTTCGGCTCTCTCACTGTCTATTGCTATCTCGCTCGCACGCTGCTTCGGCTGCCTTTGAGCGCTTTTGCAGAGCTTTGACTCACGCTTTATGGCTGATGTGGCAATGGCCATGGGCATGGCGGTTTTGTGGTCGGAAAACCTTTACGGCTTAAATCTCGGCCAAACCTCTGCTGCTGCACCATATTCCGTGTTATTCTTGTTGTTGTTGCTGTTGTCTGTGTCTAGATATTTAATGCTCGAATGGACTTTAAAATGTGCGCTTCGTGAAGTAGAGCACGCTCGTTTTGAGCTGTTTTTTTTTTTCGTTTGTTGTTGTTTTTTTTTTTTTTTGCTACATACAATTTTTGGATATGTCTCTTATGGCTGGCTTACAGCTAACTTGGCCTGTTTAGTTCTATATGCTTATTTTTATTTCTATTTCTGTTTCCCGTTTTTCATTTTGTTTGTTCTCTTCGCTGGTTTGCATCGCTTGACTGCACAAACTCAAATATAAGGCAACAGCATTTATCCTGCATGAGTTTAATACCCTGCTTAGAAAGCAATTGTATATTTTGATTATGAGCCAGCCATATGTAACTGGCGAGCCGAATTTTACAACAAAATTGTTCCAACTGACCAGGCACAAAACCACTTTCGCAATGTACATGAATGTTATTTGTAAAATTGTAACGACTGGCCTTAGTTTGTAAGTTATTACGATATTTTTGAAAGAATCCGAAATATAAATGAGTTTTTGCAAAATAGAATCAAATGTTTATTGTAATAGGGGCACTTTTTAAAATGAATGATTTGTATATTAAATATTGTATATAATCTTTTATTACCAATCGCATATCACGATTTAGGCTATCCGTGCAAATCGCGACACTCCTTGCCCCAAATTATATATTTTAAATACATATATCGTATATAAAATATGATATAATGTATATTTTATATTGTACCATGAATATACAATATATTTAAATGAGATTATAAGATTGTATTTCTTATTTAAAAAAAAAAAAAAAAAAGGTTTATCGAATAAAAATTGGATTTCTTATATCGTATATCCTTTCTCGTATGCTGTACACTTATTATTGTACTAAAAAAATCGTATATTACTGATCGTGTGATCTTATTCAAAATAATATATCGAATAAGAATCACATAGCACCTACCATATATCGTATTTTGAATATCGTATATTATATATCGCACTGCATCACGAAAACTCGTCCGCTTTTTCTACAGCTAATCCTATGCTCGGTACAGGATATCTATTAGCACCCCTCCTTTCAATTATCAAATGAAGTTTATTTATTTTGTTCAAGTTTTTATTTTAGTATAATTTATTTTTAGCTATGATTATTTTGAGAATAATTTAACAAGGCGAACTTTTTCTAAAAGAAACATTTACATTTACACAAAATGAGCAGAACGAATTCTAGGAGGCCGGAAGTAGTTCTCCTTTTTGCCAAAAGTTCTGCGACTCTGTGTCGCCCGAAAATGCAATCAACAGACCCAGATCTATGATGGGGAGAACTTGGCTGCCACACCAGAATTTTTTTTGTTCGCTTCGGCAACATCCAATTATCAGTAATGGGCGACTATAACGGCACGGCTCCTACCTTCAGCTACACAGCTCTAAAGGTCTACTAAAGGTCTCTCTTATGTAAGTTCCACTCGCTCTCACTCCCGCCCACATGTGATAACAGAATCAGCATCCATCCCCGACCCCCGGCGGGCCACATCAACAGAAAACGGCGTAAATGTGCAAGTTTTCAATGATTTATGCATGATACTTAATGCCTTCTTAATTACGTTTTATGTAACCTCCAGACTCCTCTAAAACACTCGTTTTATACATATTCTGTTTGGAATCTGCGCCAACAAGCAACAAACAAAAAAAAAAAAAAATGGCAGCTGGAGCACTTTTAGCACACAAATCATATTCACAGGAGCAGCAAAAAAAAAAAAAAAAAAAAAAAAGTGAAGGGGAAATCGCGAGGAGGAGGGAAGGAAAAATTCCCAAAAATGTGTAGCAACTGCTTCAAGGGGCGAGGAGGCGCCACTTTCACTTCGACTTCCACTTTCACTGCGTGCTGCCATGTGACGCTACGTGGTCTTCGACTGTACCGAAATCCATTTTGGGGCCTCTTGTATATGACAGCGCACATACATACACACGTTCGGATATATGTATGTATACACAATGAAAGGCCTCCCCGCCTCCCTTATGCTCCCCTCTGATGCATTGAAATGCTGGACCAAAACACAGTTACACATGTACGCGTATTCATGCAGTACCCATTGTCTCATGTGGATGGGCGTCAGCTGGGACCTCGACAGAGAAGCCCCAGAGAGAGAGAGAGAGAGAGAGAGAGAGAGAGAGAGAGAGAGAGCGAGAGAGAGTGACTGACTAAGTGACAGAGAAAGAAAGACAGAATGAGACAGGGAGAGAAAGAGAGGAACATCTGAAAAAGCAAAAGTCATGGTTGATGGACCAAAACAAGGTTAAATCTCAGTTACGTGATGTTTGCACAACGGCTTAACTTTTGCATTCCATTTAAATCAATTAGAAAATTCATTGAATTGATGTTAATTAATCAAGTTTGGATTAGGACTAAAGAACTAATGAATAAATCTTGTGTTCTTGTGCTAGCGAAAAAAGAAAACAATAGTGAATATCAGATGTACAAAAAGAGAGTTGAATTTAGACGGGATGAATTGAAGTCCGAAATCATTTAATAATTTGTTGTTAAGTTTTTTATATGTTTAACCTAGCCACTTATTTATTTATTTATTGGAATAAATAGAAAAATCTAGCAAATAGGAATATTTTGAGAAAAATATTAAATTATTTTAATGTTCTTCAATATATTCATATAAAATAATATGTATTAAATCAAATTTAATTGAATTAAAAATAATTAAAATAAATTTAACTATATTTTACCATGAAATTTAAATGAACTAAAATAAAATTGAAAATTTCATTTAACTGCATGCTAAACAAATTATTCTTTAAGAAGAGCTTTCATTTAAAAATTTTTTAAATTGAAAAAATTTAAATCATAGTTAAAGTGCATAAAAAATATAATCAAAATTAAATTTAAAATATTTTTAAACTAAAGTGAATTGAAAAATATATTAACATTTTATTTTTAAATTTTTAAATACTTAAATTCGAATTCAATTTAAAGTAATTTATATTTATATTTATAAAAACTGAAATAAACTTAAATTAAATTCAAAATATATAAAATATTTCAAGAAAGCAGAACATAAATAAGTTCAATAACTTTAAGGGGTAACGCTGGGTTGTGCCTTATCTCATGCAAAACGAGTCTGTGTCGAAATTACATGGCTTACAGCTAACTAGGACAGTTAGAATAATTTCTAGGTAAAACTGTTTTGGCTTGCCCAGTGGTTAGCAACGAAATCCGACATTTGCCAGACAGATATTAAAAGAGTATAATTGGTTTCATCCAATGTCATTCGTCAGAAACTGAACATTAAGCTTAGCCAACATTCTCTACAGACCAATCGGAGGACGCTGGCTTACTTTTTGAACGAGCATTAGGCAGTCTGCTTCGTTTCGTTTTCCTGTTTCGTGCAATGCGGAACTCGCATGTTAAACAAATTAAACGCGCACGATCCACGGCAATGAAAAACATCCGCAGCAGCAGCCGACAAAATGGACGGCACGGAAATCCTTTTGCATTCAGCTGCAGCCCGGCAGCTCAGGCCCCATGTAGCTGAATGTCTGAATATGTGGATCCCAGCCAGTCGCCGGCTGTGTGTTTTCGGTGTGAAAGTCATGCTGTTTACATTAAGCACGCGGCTAGGTTTTTGTAATGTCGCTTTCGCCCAGCCGATTTACATTTGGCCCCAATTAGGGCGAGTTGTTGCGTTATGGCCGGCCGTTGCGACCCATTGAAGGTCAGCAGCAATTTGAATTTACAAAAATAATTTACATTTACAAAACAATTGTTTTTGACAAGTGTCATAATTTTTGCGACTCGTGAAAGTTAATTTTTGGACTAGTTGTCGAGTGCCTCGGGGGCCAGGCATAGCAAAAACTTTTTTTCTCTGAATGGCACCAAGTTTTTAATTGAAATGCCTGAGTGGAGCAAGGGAGGGGGAGAAAGCTGAAGCTGCCATTGCTTATCCTTGACAGTGAATTATGAACTTAGCCTTAGGTTGCAGCAGAAGCTGCAAAATTGTGAAATATTATATTGAAATTGAATTTCGGAACTCGAAAGGTATTCACAATGTATTGATTTCAGTGTTCATATACATTTCGCAAATAGATTTGATAACTCAAGGCCTTATATTGTAATACAAGGACCAGCAGTTTGTTATTATTTCATTCAGACTGGCAAAACAAAGTTTCGAAGCCGCTTTCATCCAGCTGTGAATTACTCGTGTTTACTTTGTCTTAGGCCAAAGCATTGAGTGCAGGGGCCTTCCGTTCCGATCCCATTTATGGCTAATGGGGATTACAATCGAGTACCTTTTCAGCTGCAGACCCTTCTTGGGCTCCGTTTCCTGGACAACATAATAAACACAAACATGTTACAGCTGCTCCATGGCCGTAAACGGCCTTAGCAACCCAAGTCGCATCGATAAGTAGGCTTGGTAGTAGCCTAGCAACCTAACTTCTGCCGAGGAGTAGGCTGGGTATCCAACCAAATCGATTTTGATTCAGCTGCGCTGAGCAGAGTCCGTAAATATTCATTCCTTTCCCCAGTTCTGAGCTGTAAAGACGTGAAAGGCGCTGACAAAAAAAATATAGTAATAGAATAAGTTACTTTTAAATAAAGTTTTGGAGTAAATAATAATTGTGAGCGATGTCGCTTTTCGACAATCCCGACCAGCTGCGGCAGCTGCAAAGTTTATTGTGTCCCACACGCAGGCGGGGAGGAGTCGACTGCAGCAGCAGCAGCAGCGAAGATGAGGAATCGCTGGTGGTGAAAAGGCAAAGTGAGTAAATGGAGCATAACGACAACAGGAGCGCTTCATGTGTCCCATCCGCTCACTCAGCACCCGGCAGCATTGGACCACCAGCAGCCGGTGACGCTGCCAAGGCGCGTAAGAAGGGCAAGGTTAACCTGGTGGCAACGCCCCTGGTTGAGCCAGAAAAGGCGCAGCCCCGCACGCTTGAGGAGTGGCAGGAGGCGCAGGAGCGGGAGGATGCCGACATCTTGGAGTCGCGCAAGTGCCCAGAGTACACGATGACCTACCGGCAGGCCGTTGGCACTGAGGACGTATTTCTGCAGGTTGGCACTAACCCTTTTGGCCTTTTGTCTGTCTGCCTCTCCCCAGTGTTAAGCTGTATTCTCTTCCACTTAGATGGGCCAACGCACAGCAGCCTCGGCGAGCTGTGAAGATCTCGTTCTAGAGATTGCGTTGCCCGGCGAGCAAATGGCCGTTGACAAAATGAGCCTGACGCTGCACGAGCAGGAACTGGACCTGGGCACCACCCTGTACAGGCTCAAGCTCCCGCTGCCCCACCCCGTGGACGTCGATCGATGTCAGGCCAAATTCGACAGGGAGCTGGGCAGGCTGCGGCTCACATTGAGATTGCGCCGTGAACTAGATTATGTTAACTTTTAATTTTTCACCTCAACTTCTGCCACACACTGTTCGATTACACCGAATACACTTTCTTGCAAACCTTCACTTTTGAGAACTATCGCCGACTTTTTGCATACCAACAAATTTTAGTGTATTCAATTCGAAATTTTTTGTAAATGATTTCGATATCAAAATAAAAAGGGAAGAAGTAATATTTTAAATCCACTGAAATACTTCAGCAATGCAATATTATTCAGTTTGCGGTAGACAGTTCTCAATATCAAGTATTCGAAGAGCAATGAAAACACTGAAATAGATAATAATAGCTGAAAATTTTTAAATAATTTTATTTTACATAATGTTCTTCGAACACATAAACTAAATTAATTAAAGTTCAAAGTAATTTTTTTCGATTTCTTAGAATTGAAAATTTGTAAGTAAATAAAATATGCCTCAATGTGACACGCTGCACAGTCATCATAACTTGTAGGCGATGCTTTCTAACTTTCCTCAACAAATCCTTCAATTTCTAGCGAATGAGCAAATAGAAAATCACCCTTAAATTCCTTTGGGCTGCAAATGTGTTTTGCGCCTCTGGGTGATTTCAAGTTTTTGTTGAAAATTACGCATACGCCACATTCACCCTGAGTCGGGCGCAAATTACCCTTAAACGAAGCAGAAAATATGCCTTCGATAGATATAAAATAGGTTCAGGTTCAGCTGTCAAAAATCACTTAAGCCTAATATTTGACAAATGCGGTCAAGAAACAACTTTCAGATGTCAAATACAAAATTGAAAAGAAGAGGGCCTTAAATACGGTATCGACTGGGCTGTACCCTGGATGTCTAGATAGTATTCAGAGCCAGCTTAAAGACATGAAATTCATTCATTTTACATTTATAGACTGAGATCCTAATTTTAAAAGAAAATAACAACTTGAAGTTCTTAGAGTTTTATAAATACAAGCTAACTCTTAATTATAACAGTTATAGAAATTGTTAGTGATCGACTCGCAAATACCCTCTGTATTCATTTTATTAGCAAAATTTGTTTTGTATTTCAAAATTTCTGATAACTTTTACATTAATATAAAGGCCGATCCATCAGTTCGTTTATCAAAAAACTCAAGATTTATGAATTGTAGAGGAATGTATGTGTAGGTCGACTAGTGTGACTTGCCCATTTTGTGAGTGGCCACAGGGCATAATAATCAAAAGCGGCCAATCCTTACAATATATTTTTCTTTGTGCGGGATTTGTCCAGCCTTGTACAGATAGAGGGGGGCGCGTGCCGAAGGGGAGCTGCTGCGACCCGCTGTGACTGCGGCTTCGTCTTGGCTCATTTACTCTTGACTGCCGCGGACACATTTCAATTTGTGAAAAGCGGTCAGCGACAGCACTGAGACATGATAAAGTGTCGTCCCGCCAGTTGTCTGCAAAAAGTTCACACAATTTAACATAGAAATTCGGGGAGAAGCGATGATAAAGGCACAAAGGCACAAAGTTTTGAGCCAACTGAAGAAGAGACGCGTGCAACGCGCTGCAAATAGTTTCCCTGCTCAAGAGCTTCTCGGCCACTGGATTTTGTTTTTTAATCATTTGGCCGGGCAAAAGGAAAACTTTTCTGGCGTTAATAATAATAAATCATCTGATGGCGAGTCGTTGACGATGCGACGACAACTTTGTGGACTTGAGCAAATTTCCAATTCAATTTAATTGCCACGAAATGAGCTGTCTGGCCAATTGACCAAGACAAATATTGTGGTAAAGAAAAGCCAATAAGCCAAAGGAAAGTAATGTAAAACCAATATTAATATTAATTAAATTGTTAATACTAATCAATGTAAGAATACCACAGCCTGAGTAGTTGAGCTGTATTTATATACATATATGGGATATATTCCCATATTCTATTATTTTTTTAATAATTAAAATAAATTGCTCTTCTGGACTCAATGGACTACCCAAAAAAAATTTAAGTTAACTATTAAGGAACGAGAAAATTATTGGCACTGTGCTAAGGACTAAAGTTTTAATATTATTGCTGATAAAAGAATTGTCTCATGTACTATAAGTTCATATTAAAAAAGGATTTCAAATTTATAAAATTTAACTATTTATTGGTTCGATATATACATGATTTTCAATATAAAGTTCAAATTACAAATTACTTTAAAATCTGTGGAATTTAACTATTCAAAGCTAACACCAATTAAAGGAGTCTACCAGAGTCTATTCAAATTGAATCAAAAACAAACTGTAGTCGGAATACTTCTTCACAGCTCGTTTTATCAACAAGCTCTCGTTAAATAGAATGTCCCAAAAACTTAAACATGGCCAGAAAAAAAAAAAAGAAAACAAAAACAAACCAAACTGAGCACAATATGTTGGCAAACGTATCCTTTGCAAAATACAAAAAACAAACAAACAAAAAGCTACGTCGACACCAGACTTGGGAAAACAAACAAAAATCATGTCACAAAATGTTGGAAAAAGTAACACAAAAACGCCTGAAAAAATATATGCGTATATCTTTCAATTTATACCCTTCACCAAAGGGATGCCACGTGATACCATGTGACATAGTTAAATATAAATATTTAATGCCAATGAGGACGTTTTCCGCAGTCTAACTTGGTTGATTGAGAGTCAGATATAATCTAACTTGGTTGATTGAGAGTCAGATATAATTGGACATGTTTGCAGTTGCCAATGAATGAGTTTAGGTATATTTAAATGGATATTGATTGTAAGAATTCGCTCAACTGTTGGTACATTCACTGAGTAAAGTTATTTATTTATTTTATTTTTTTTTAATTTATTTTGTAAATTATTTTATGCTAGTATGTATTCTCAATTTTGATCCAATACCTTTTGCAATCTTTCGAGCAAAAGATAAAGATGACATACAATTATTTTTTACGTCCTGCATAGATACTATATATATTAAATTTATTTGACAAATCAGTCCCAAGTCTAGTAAGTCTTTTAACATCTTGTTGAAATTTGTATATTTTATTTTATTTATTTGAAGCGTACTCTACAGCTCTCAGATGTTAGAGTATCTAATAATCAGTATGTGAACTTTTTTGATTTTGATTTTTGTTTCCGTTTGTTTGTTTTCGACTCATTTACACAAGCGCAGTTTTAGTCGCCATCATCATTATGGGCCACCTACATGTGCTCAGGGCAAACACTAAATAGTCAAACTTGCCTTTTGTCTGGTGCTGTTGAGTCGTGCTTCTTCTTATTCGCCATTTTATTTTTATCAACTCTTGAACAAAGTTGCAGCAGCTCAAACAGAAATTCGCATGCAAATTTGTAATGTTTCTCCCATGTGCAAAGCGAACTTTTGTGGTACATAAATTTGCTTGCTCGAAAAAAAAAAAAAAAAAAAAAGAGAGAGGATGACAAAAAACTTTGCGAAACGGGAAAGTTTTCGGAAAATGTGTGAAAATGGTTGCTAGCAAAGTATTTGTGAAATTTCGAAACTGCAAAATATTTATGGCTGATTAAAAGCAGCAGTTCAAGCATGCGGCATGCCGCATGCCAAGTGACCTTGGCTACCTTTTGAAGTACAATTTATTGCTGCTTTTTGTTGTGCTCATTGTTAAGCCATATTTAATAAATAATATGCAGGCGCACTTAAAAAATGTAATAAGCTGCTCAACAACGACAACGCAGCAGCAGCAGCAGTAGCAGCAGCGACGTCAGCAGACTTTGATTGTAAAGGCTGAGCCCCTGACAGAGGCCGTGCGAGTCCGCATCCTTCCCTTATTGTTGTTTGACTTTTATTCATTTCATCTCAACGCCCCGTAGTTGGGAGTGAGCCGCGGCAGCGTCTACTTAACCTGCACTTCGGACGAACAGCTCTGAACAACTCGGCCGCAAAGCAGGTGCAGAATGAGCGCTAGCAGCCGCAGCGAATAAGGTCAACAGAAACGAAATGAGAGATGCGCGAAACTTCAATATGAAATGTGTTGAAAAATACAAATGCTCAAGAGCTGCCTGAACTGACCTGACTTGACCGAGCAATCCTTATTTAAAGCTATGCAAATTAAATATTACAGGGTTCTGAATCAATTTATGGAATTGGTTTTACTGAGAGATATTATGAATTTAGTACTTAGCAAATATTTTTAAATTTAAATACACAGAAAAAACAGTGAAAGAGAAACTTATTGATAAATAAAATTTAAGAATGTGTTAAATTAAGTAAATAAGATTACTTAAAAAATGCTTTAAGAGAAATAAGCCAGACTTTACAAAGTTTAAAAAATTGTTGTTCAATTATTTAATGTTAACATAAGTCTTGGATTATTAAAATGTATTTTCCTCATAATTTTCATTACCAACTTGGAAGCCACAACTTCTTATTCTGTTAATTTAGAGTTTACGCCCTTTAATTGAAAAGCTTAACAATTGCCATTCACAATAATACAAATTCACAATGAAGTGTGTAAACAACATAGTTTAATGTGGCACAAACACATGCCAGATGCATGTACTTCCCATGTATGTCCCGAAATGTTTTGCAATGCCATAAGCAGAGTAAGAAAATGACTGCGGAATTTAATTCAATTAGGGCTGCCTCGCAGGCTACGCAGCTTACACAGAGTCTATATGAGAGTCTGGTCGTCTATTAACGCATTTTTCGAGTTTAATTTAACGTAATAACAAATTTGCGAGCCATGCTCGGGCATGCAAACACGGGCAGAACACTGTATAAATTACGGAAGTAAGTTGAGGCAGCAGCTGGCTGGAAGCAAGCCAGGAAGCTGGGCAGCAGCAAAGGCGGCAGGTGTGGTCCAAGAGAGTGTCTGTGTGCTTGTGTATGTGTGTGTGAGTGAGTGTCTGCCGGGGCTCTTACATAACGCACACCTTGGGGCCTTGGGGCGCCTTCTCAAGTGTCTGCCACCATAGCCCCAGTCCTGTAATTAAGACAAATGTAAAAACTACTAAAAGACATGCCAAAAGTCACTTTCACTTACCAAACAAAAGCCGAGCATCAGCCAGGTGGCAGATGGCAGGTGCCACGAGGCAGGTGCGAGCAACCAGGCGCTCGTTGTATTCGCATTTTCGCTTTGTTGTAAGTATAATTTCCACTTTTCCTCCACGTGTTGACATGCGGCAATTTCCATTTGTCTTTTCTGCCAATGTCAGGTGTCTGAAAGCCTGAGCAAATACATTTCATAAACATGTGTAATCGAGATAGAATTGTTATCTTCGAGATGCCAAAGCTCAAATACTCCTCACAGTTCGAGCACTCCCAAACCGATTATTGACTGCGAGCTAACACATTAATGTTTACCAAAGGCGCATCACATA
Organism: Drosophila arizonae; assembly: GCF_054131065.1. Lineage (NCBI taxonomy): Eukaryota > Metazoa > Arthropoda > Insecta > Diptera > Drosophilidae > Drosophila > Drosophila arizonae. The sequence continues at coordinate 22,762,678 of NC_142924.1, read as the reverse complement.
TACCCAAATCCCATCGCGCTGTGCGTACAGGGTAGCGCTTGGCCAAGGTCAATGTCCAATGGGGGCGGAGCAGGCGCTCGATGAATGCTCGCATGACCTTTTCACATTAATCTCAAGAGATGGCATTTTTATGCAGCCATGCGAGCGTGTTATGCTCGTTATAAGCCAACTAGCTATTATGGTTATTTATTGTGTTTGGCTGCACAGCTGTTACGGCCACACATCACGACAAATGATTTCTCAGCATTGCAGTTTGATCGTCAATTAGACGCCATCTGATGGGCTCATCATTGTAATTGATTGACTGAGTAAACGTGGAAAGAGTGCTTTCTTTTTGTTGGCTTTCATAAATAATTGGGAGTTAGCAAAGCTGCATCAAAGCAATGAGCTGGCTTAAATTTGATTTGCAGTTAGAAAGCAAAGTAATTCCGTATCTTTTGATTCCGTTCTGATAAGAGTATTTAAATAGAATTATAATTAATTTATTGCAATAAATTGCGACAGACTTTAGTTTTTATGTAAAACAATATATTTCATTAAATATAATATTTTATTTCTAATTATAAATATAAAACATATATTGTTTATTTCTGCTGCCTTTGTGATTTAATTAAGAGCAGTCTATTAAGAGCTATATTCACTCAAATAGTCTTCGGCTAGGCTTATGCTGCATATACATACATATACAGCAGCCTAGTCTAGAAATTCGATGATAACTTTCATGAATCAATTCTACAGTTCCTTTTGCTATGCGCTACACAGAAAACACTTTTGATGCAAAAGAATGAAGATTTACTGCTTTATTGTGTGGGTATGCATATATGCAGCAGCTTGAAGTTCTTTTGACGAAAACAAGACAAGTAAGAGCCATCATGCAATCGACTGCTGAACACCCTATTCATATGAATAGTTAAACATCTTAGTCGAAGGAGTATTGATGCTGTATAAACATGGATTCATCAGTTGTCTGCCCATCAGTATTGATATAGGAGCAGTTCATAAAATGTATACAGCATATATATACAGTGAAAAACTATCAATGCCTTAGTTTTGCTTTTCACTTTGCATAAGCCCAATGGAGAACTGAGCTGACTCTTATATATAGAAGACAGACGGGCGACAAACCAACAGCAAACATTCATTGAAACTGTTTTTCAAACAGCAAGAACTGAGAGAGATGAATGCCGCATTTCCGCGTTTTGGTTTTTGGTCTTTATCTTTTGTAGCAATGGCGCCTTATGTGTTGCCTCGGGTAGCCTCCACTTGCCCCACTCACCATGCACCATGCCCCATACCAGACTGTTATAGAATCTGATTTCGTTTCCTGCACGCATGGTGAAACTTTTCGCTGTTTTCTTCAACCCACATTCAGATAGAGACAAAAAGAGAAAGAGACAGAGAGAGATTTATTCGAATGCCTGGGCCATTGAATCAATTATCCACTGACTGTGTGTGTTTGTGTGTGTGGTAATATATTCTTTAATTGATTTTCCATATACTGAATGCGAATATAAAAGAGTAGATGAATTTACATTTACAAGAATTTGTGCTTACTGACTAATTGATGATCCTTGCAGAGCCATAAAAGAAAGCAATAACAGTTGACATTTCTTTAATGGCTTCTTTTTGGATAAAAGAGAGATAAAGAGCTTCAGAATAATTGAAACTGTGAGTTCAATAAAAATATAAAATACTTCTAAGATTATTCTCAATGTTCTCTTCATAAAATATATATATATATATATATATATATATATATATATATATATGTATATATATATTTAATCATTGCGATGAGCTTATGAGTTATTAATAAACCTCTCAGTATTTCTATTGTGTTTTAACCAAAGACCAATCCCAAGCAAGCTTTGGATTTATTGCTCACTGGTGGCTGAGAGTGGAATCAAGTTGACTCTCAGTCGAACATTTGTATAGCTTCGAAATCTTTTCAAGTATACGAGTTCATTTTATCCGTATACAAATACAGCCATTCACTTTTATTTATTTCACAATAACGAAATGTCGGAGGAATCGGATACGCCCATGGTAGTTGACCTGGGCTATGTGGATGCCCACTATTGGAATTCGACTGTGGATAGAGAAGTGATGAAAAGCGAGTCAAGCGAACTGACTGACACAACCCACCGTTCGGAAGATGGACCAACTAGTGAGCCTATTAGTGAATCTATCGAAACTGGTGCCGGCGGTGATGATGATTTGTCGCGACCGATCGATGTGGAGGACTGTCAGCAACGGCTGCAGATCATACAAGATCGGGTCAGCCGCATTGTGGGCCGCATGAGCAGCCTAACTGAAAGTCTGCGTCATATGCATGTGGGACTCAAGCGGAACAATCTGCTGCAGCTCCCTTCGGTGCCAGAGAGCGAAGAGAAAAACGCCATGGGGGACGTTGGGTCCACTCAAACCGATCCACCCGTCCAGCCAAACCTGAATATGCTGGCCGAACGCATTGGGGACTCTGTAGCCTGTCAGACCAAAGAAGACAATTCGTTGACTCAGTAGAAAAACAATTTCCAGTCGTTTATAGTTTATTATTTTGACTAAGTTGTTTATTTTTTCTAGCTGAGAAGGTAGTTTAAAAATTTGTTAATATGACAGGATAAGAAAGCACTCTATATTTAAGCAATCGGGACTAAATTTACTGTATGGAAATAAAAATTTCTCTAGAAGAGTTGAGAGACCAGTTTAGAAAACAAAATTCCTTTTATACTTTGTACATATACGACAATATAATACAATAAAATTATATTGTAGTTAAATTACTTCACATATATGCTCTAAAGTTCGGTCAGATTTTCTGAATTGATTTAATGCGTCGTTCAGATTAAAATGATTGCAGAGTATAGATCTCTTCTTTGGAAACTTTTGCCAGCAAAACAATCCAAAATTTGCAAAGACCTTTGCTTTGTCGAAATTACGCCTCAGGCGTAAGAACTCTGATTCCCAACTGCAGTGTATTTGGGATTTGCAAAATGCAGCAACACTCAACAAAACAGGCAAAGAAAATTGGAAATAATATACTACATATTTATATGTAATGTATGTACTTAAGTGAAATAATAGATTGGTTCTACACCATGGTTCATCTAGCTGCATAAATATTGAAGAATGAAAGGGTATTTTACTTACTTACTAGTAAGAATTTCGAATAAATACCATCGTTGAAGTTTTACCAAAACAACATTCACAATAGTCTTTGGACCATGGAACTACAGTTTGGGGCAACAGTAATCACCCAAGGTATTTTACTGTAATTTTTTTAATACAAAGAAATTTGTTAATTTAATCAATGGATTATTTTACCAAGCTTACACAATTATAATCAGGAATTGAATCTTTTGAATTAAAAGGAAAAGTGAAAAAAGTTTAATTTAAATAACTAAAAAAATATATTCCGAAAAAATGTGTTCTATTGCATATACGAGCGATATTTGTTAAAACTAGTTGTTTGGTCTCATATGTTAAAACCGGATCAAGAGGTAAGTAGAAAGGAAATCCAATTTCAGAATGCCGTCTCATGGGCGTGTCGCGTATGTCAGAATTTGCGAAATGTCAATTCATCTGAGGACTCAACGGTTGGCCGCAGACGCTTCAAATATGTCGACTGGTACATCAAACATAATCCCGGGTTCAAAGCAACTGTCAATAACAGGAGACTGAACTAATAGCATTTCTGATAATCGCACGCACAGCGCCGAGCGAGCATCAGAATCCGTTTTCGACCCGGAGAAATGTGCATTCATGGAAAAATCAAGTTCAATTGAAAACAAAAACGGAAAACGAAATTGAAATCGAAATCGAAATCAAAATTGAAACTGAAGCAGAAGCAGAAACTAAAACGGGAAGAGCAACTGAAACTTGAAGCGAATCACCGTGAAACGGAAATTCATTGATGGGTTTTTGGCACAGCACAGCAAAGGGACCTGCCCAAAGCTGTTTTGTCATTAGGCAGGTCCAGCTCATTGTGAATGACTAAGTCCCTTTATAGACATCCTCTCAATGAGCTTGTCCCGTTATCTCTCGTCTGCTGCTGCTGCTTATGGAAATCAGCACCAGACGAAACTCCTTTGTCGGCTCTCCTGCGAAATTAACATTTCAATCAAATCAATTTTATATGTCTGACTTGTTTTATGCCCGAGCAGTAATAGCATCATCATCATCATCGTCACCGTCATCATCATCATTGTTTTTATCATTATGTCTATTATTATTACTCCCAGCATTTAGTTTGTGTGAGCATTTGACGAGCCAAAAGAAATTGTCGAAATTGATTGATTAAATATTTATTCAGACGGAAGTCCTTACAGTGTCCTGAGGGCCCGACATATTGAGCACTAAATTGTTTGTGAAATGCCACAAATATCTGTGGGCCTTGCCTATGCGTCACTCATTGAGTTATCAAATGGCAACTCATCGAGAAGAATAACAGCAAATAATTTGACTGAAGATGCCAAAATATGTGAGTGAGGGAATGTGAATAGAGACGGATAGATATAGCCTGCATATACATACATATATGTACATATGTATGCATAGAGATAGGAATTTATTCCACTATTAACTATCGTTTATTTTTATTTAATTATACATTTTACAAAACAGATGCTTTGATCTTCCAGCTTTTTCTGGAATGCTTAAGAAAGTAATAAAAAATCCTTTTTAAATTTTTCGAAACAAAATTCAGAATTTTATATATGTGCAAAAATGAATAAAAAGTCCATATACTATAGTCCCCCAGTCTTCTAGACAGCTCTTTAAGTCTAACTTGACTTACCTTTGTACTGCAACTTCCATTGACTTGCTGAAGTCGCAGATGTTTCTCTTTTTAGACAAATGCCTAACTAAACAGCTAGTAGAGAAGCACAGTCGATAAGTTTGACTGTCACTTTGATTGCATATTTATTGAGGCCCGTATATGCCGAGCAGTTGTTATTATTCAACAACTGCTCCTGCTGCTGCTGCTGCGTCATTAAGTTTGTCTATAGACAAAGGAAACACAAACCATTTGTATTGAACACTTGAAGCGACTAGCAGACCCGCAGGAAATCTTAATTAAGCAACTTGTAATGGCAAATCCTAAATGGCCCACAAAAAGGACCCGGTTAGTCCTGAGTCGGGCCGAGGTTGGCTCGACTCGACCCGACACACGTCGGCCACTGATGGCAAACAAAGGCAAATTTCTGTGTTGGTATTGAACAAACGCCAACATTTTGCTGCTAGCCCTGCGCCATACACACACAACGACAAAGCATTCAGCTCCACAGACACACACACACACAAACTCTCACACACATTCATACACAGTGCAAACGTGGAAAACAATTTGGCGGTTTTTAGCACATTTCCGACATTGAATTAGGCTTGGAGATGCTGCCCTTTTTAGAACTTCTTCCCCCTGCTGCCGCCCCCATATATTGTTGCTTGGCCAACCAAGCGGCCATTCAATGACCCTCAGCACATTAGAAGTGTAGCAATTTCAAGTCCTTTTCACTGTCAGCAAGTAGCTAACTGCTGACCCAATATGGGAACATTTAATACTTGTCCATTAAAAATCTGAAAAGATTGTGTGACTCCAAGAAATTCTTCAAGTGTGAACTAAAGGCAATTCGAGCAGCTTAGAATGTATCAAAAATGAGCAGACAATCATGAAAGATGCCGAGTTCCCTTAAATATATCACATAAATGTGAAAACTGATGTTTGCTTGTCAAGGCCTGAGTCATTATTTGAGTACGATTCAAGTAACTTAGCCATTAGTCAACATTTTATAGTGTCAGCTGTCAATATGATAAGCTTAGAGTATTTCCAGCACTCGACTTTATTTTCCCTTGCTTTTATTTATTTAATTTATTTGCAGACTTGCAATGCCATAATATCATTCGCACTTAGGCAGTATTCAAAGTTCGATCTATAATAGGCACATATGTGACATTCAGATAAAACAATTTCTATGGATTATATTACAATATTCTTAATCTTATAATAAAAAGCAGTTCTATTACAGTTCCCTCTGAATCACTTGGCATCACAGTACTTATATGTATGCAGCCCCTCTAATGCATCATCGCATAATGCAAATCGTCTTCATATATTTAATATAACTTCCATTAAGAACATTTGTTGAGACTACTCGTATTCATTTGTTATATTATATTTGTAAATATAAATGCAAAGCTAAGTGAAGTTTTTCCATAGCAGAAGGCATTAAATAAATACATAATTGAGTTAGCCGAGCCTCATAGACTGCGTAATACTCGTTCACATTAACCCAAAAATTTATTCTTACAAATTTGTCATGTACCTATGGGCAGACTATATTAAATGTAAGTCTTTTACAGAAGTGGGTAAATAGTATTCCAAATCTAACAGATTTTCTAACTTAAAATGTCATATACATAATATTTGAATTTAATCTAAATGAAACTTCCATGGTCATTCAATTTTCAGGAAAACTTTTTGTTCTTTATTGAAAACAATTTTTAGTAGTTCTCTACATAAATATTACAATTTCATACAAAATATTCAAATATTCCAATGCAAAATATTTTGTGATCATATGGATTCGCAATTACAATTCATTTGAACCAATACTAAACAATATAATCATACGAGCCTCAACGTTCTCTACTTGATCCCTGGTTTCATTAGGTGCATTAAATACAATAAAAATGCTTTTAAATTATCTCTAATATCTCGTATATCATTCGCAGTCTATTTAAACTTATCTGGTATAATGAATTTCATTATATATCAATCTTTTACTTAACAAATATCTACTATATAAAATTCGGAGATATTCCCTAATATCAATGCCCTGCAGGGTATCCTGAAGTTGCGCATGCTCGTCGAGAGAGCATTTGGGCTGCCTTATGTGTGCATTTGTACATAGCTCATTGCACTAACTCCATGGATGTAACTTGAAATATGCAAAGTTCTGTTTAATGTCCTCGCCGTTGTTGGCCAGTTGGCTATCCAGTTAGGGACAGCAGCGCCGTGTTGGCAAAGTACAGAAATCCCCCTTTGCCTTTGCTAGTTTTAAAGGAGCATGAATTTTTTGTTTTCTTTGGAGGGAGGCAGGCTAGAAAAAAAGAAGAGGAAAACAAATGCAAAATGAGGCAACTTGGGAATGTTGTTCGAAAGTTAGGTCCTGGGCCTTTGGCCACTTTTGCATTTATATTATCACAACTTTTGCGCCAGAGTGGGAACTGGAGCCGGAGCGCTTTCTCATATTTTCCTCATACATATCCCTCGGCCCAAGCATCCATTTGCGACCGTAAGCATGTTGTTGTGTTGTCATCATCATCATAATCATGTTCATCATTGTGAGAACATGAAAAACTTACGCTTGAAACATGTCGCGAATATGTATGCCTCCTGCTCGCATCCTGCATCCTGTCAGCTAGGACAGCGTTACGATGAGATGCGATGTGAAACGAGTAGACAACTTTTCGTGATTTTAATGTCAGCTGAAATGAATTTTCGGGGCAGAGTTTTCTCTTGCTTGATGATGACAAAAATTTTAATGAAAGCTAAAAAGGTGCATTAATACACAGGCACACAGGTCTTAAACGGACGACAAAACATTCAAAACAGTCAAGAAGAAGAGAAGAGAAGAAATAAACTAAAATTCCAATAAAAACTGTCAACGTCGAAAAGTCATTTGCAATGTTTCCTAGCTGAGCATAGGCATATTGATGTAATCCTGCAGCCGCCACATTCGCTTCGGTCCACCCCTCTTCAGTAGCTTGCCCCGGCTATAGTGTTTACACATGAAGGTCTTGGAGCCGCGTGCATCGCGCAGCATCCGGTGCTGGATCGGCTCCTGCCGCATGCTGCAGTCCGTTATGCGCTGAGTGTGAGCGGTAGCCGCCTCAAGGTCGCGGCGCACCCTGATCGCCTTGCTCGTGAGATCGACAAAGATGTAGTCCAGCTCGTGGGATGTGCGGCCCTCCACCTTCATCTTGCCGCAACTGTCCAGGCTGAACGTGGACAACGACGTGTTCGATGATCGGACCAAGCTGATTGCCGACAAGGATGTGTTCTCTCCCATCATCACATCGGGCCGTAGCGGCAAGGTGGAACTCTTTTTGCGGTCCGGCTCATTGTACTTCTGATCCAAACGGTGCACAATATTGACGCAAGTGCGGAGATCGCTCTGTATCAGCTGACAGAGTTCCAGCGCCCGATCAAGTTCTCGATCTTCGGTTTGGATCATTCTATGTGAATGTTTTGTGTGTATTTTGTTCTGTTTTCTAGACGTGTATCACACGAAACAATTTCGAATGTCGTTTAAAAATAATTTCAAGGTGAACTATGTGAATTTATTTTAGTAACTAAACTAATCTATCTAGCACCAAATACTGCCTCAACTGACAGCAAACAACTCTGAATACTTTTCCCACAAAATCCTTCTGAAATTTTCTTGCTCAAGCAAAATACGTTACAAGTGAAATCAAATAAAAATTTCTATTCTCACATTCATTCTCCTGCTCTCTGTATACAATTTTTCAATTACAGTTCAATAAATTAATATATTGTAATGCAGGCAGGTGTATAATGGGATCACATATAAAAGAACGCAGAGTAGTGTACATAGTTAGTTAAAATATTTAAAGAGAAAACCTCGCAAATATATCTCGCTCTCTCTCTCTCTCTCTCTCTCTCTCTCTCTCTCACTTATCTCTGAAAATTATACAAATGAAATAAAAAAGCTGCCAACCTGAAATTCGTAAGGCTCGGAGCGGCGATTACTGTGCAGGAAGGCGTGGCCCAAACGCTACCTGACGGCGACTGTAATGAATACCTGACTGGGGAACTGATTCTGCGACTGTCTGCTGGCAACCCAAGAGCGAGGGCGAGGACGAGGGTGAGGGTGAGGGCAACCTCAAATAGAAAAACAATTTAAACAACGCAAACATCGCTCCATAAGGGAGAGCACAAAAATTAAATTGCCAACGAAACGTTAAAAATGAAAAGCAATTCCAAAAAGCACCAAAAAAAATCTTTCCAAGCCAAAACTGAAACAAATAAAATAACTCTCTAGCCGGGAGGGTCCGATTTATTAGGTGTATATACAAAAGGTACAGGTGCAAGCAAATATAAGTCTGTATGTCTATATATTTCTTTGAGCTAGTGCTTCAAGAGAAGAAAAATTGATCACAGAACAAAATGAAAAGAAAACAAACAAACAAATTGCTAAGAGACAAAACAAAATCTAGTTTTTATTTTAAAATATTAGATTATCTTTAACTTACTAGCAAATTTTTTAGACAGCCTTTAGCTGAGCCATATGGGCAGACTCTAAAATTTTTTATTTACAAAGACAAATATATATATATATATCTTACGTCGGCTGTAGAAATGTTCATTTCTCATGCACTTATCAATAAAATAATAAAAAGACTTTATTAATATCTAGGGGAGCGATCTCAAGAGTAATCTCCAAATAACTGAATATGGCACGATCATACTACAATATTAACATTTGTTGCTCTGGCGACTTCATTTTGAATTGATATAATGACGACATTCTTACGCTTCTAAATAATACTCCATCATATTGCAAAAAAAATAAATAATAAATAAATGATTTGAGTGCTCGATGGCTCAAATATAATATTAAAATATTAAGAAATGTGTTATCAACACATTAATCAAACGTCAGGTGTAAATTTAACAGGCAACTAAAGTTTTTACCGAAGTTATTCGCTGCTCGGTCGACTCGCAGGCCTTGCGATTATCTCGATTACGCAACGCGGCGTATGCGTAATCTGCGTGCAAGCGAAGCTAAGCCAAGCGTAGTGTAAGCCACAGCACATGTACGTGTTTTGTGCTGGCAAAGGTGATATCAAGCATGCCACCGAGCGCAAAGTACTTGATTAGCGAAAAGAAGTGCAAGGCGATGCGGTGCGGTGCGATGCGCTACGTTGCGTTGCGGCTGTCGTTGATGTCGCTTTTGCCGTTGACACCTGTTCGTAGTGATGCAGGTGCAACTGATAGTTGTTTAGTTTGTTGGCTGACTTAAAGTTCTCAAGGAGCTGCGCAGTCAAGCCGTGCGACTTTTGACTAACTGAACATAGTTCGTGCACAGCCAATCGAGTAATGAGTAAAGTTTAAGCAAACAGCAGAAAAGATTTTCCATGCTTTCGATTTATTGGCTGCTGCTGCAATTTTTCAATTAATTCCATTGGCTGGTCAATATTAAAACAAAATTTATTGCTCTGCAAATTTAATAAAAGTGTCTTCCATCCAGCTGAAAAAATTCATAAAATGATTTATTATTTTTCTCCTCTGCTTCTCGTCAAAGCTGGCTAAAGACTGAACAAGCTGTGATTAACAAAATAATAAAAACAAATTGAAATTACGTTATCTTGAATTTGATTTCACACTCAGCTCACTTATATTCGGCTTGAATATAAGATATTTAATATTATATTAAATTTAAATCAGTTTGTCACAAAAAGAATATTTATTAATAAAAATGTATGTATGTAAATAGTTAAAATTAAAGCTGCTGCTGGAAGTTGGTGGAATAATTTTGCTTGAAATGAATCTCTATAGGAAAACTAATTTCAAGGCTTAAAACTATCGATTTAATGGCCCATCAATTGACAGTATCTACTTAAGCCGTGACTAAGCGAATCGAAGTCAAAAGACTTTAAGCCGATTTGGGCTGAAAGGACTGCTCAATGGCGCCATTGTCAGTGCATTATCGGCTTACCATATGCATGAGTGCAGACACGCACACCCACACACACACACACACAGAGAGAGAAATGCAGACACAGGCAGCAGGCTGCAGTCAAATATCGAATGCAGCTTGTGCAGTTGTTATCTACAATAGGTAACTACAGAGTGGGCTTACTTTTTGCCCTGCGACTTTCATTTGTCTTTATCCAATAAATATTTCGTCAGGTCATATGTAGGAGACAGTGGGAAGTCTTGTTATTTATAAGCTGAATATTTAATTCAATTAGCTTATTAAAACATATCATGTATCATATATTTATACATATTCTTGTATATGATTTTCTTTTTACCATGAATTATTATAGAAAATCAATTAGTTTCATATGCCATCGTCATATAAAGTGAATTTAAGGGAGCTCAACTTTAACAATCTTTCTGTACATTAAACCCGTCCTCGTACTTTTATTTATTCCTATTCTCTCCTAACCAGCAACTTTATTAAAACGAAAATCAATTTAAATAAATTGTTCTTACACCTTCAGCATACACATTAGCTGTCCACAATTTATTTACAATAAATATTACGCATACGACACATAATCCCGTCAATCAACAGCAGGCCAATGCTGAGGCCACAAATTTGACAGCTTACAGTTCTGTTTTTCAGGCTGTGCACATATTTACACTTAATTTAGTGAGCGGCGATGAAAAAATCATTGATTGATTGGCATACATAATCCAGTTAACTAAGGTATCCATTGCAGTCAGCCCGGCACCTCATTGGATTTGGGGCTTGAAATATTTGTGCTGTTGAACTGTGATTTATGGCGCTCTAGGCAAAGTAACCAAGCGAAGCTGGCTTCCCTCAGATTTGTGAGTTTTTCATTATACGACAACAATTCTGCTCAGCTTAATCAGCAGGAGTCGGGGCCTGCGTGCCTGCCAGTTGGCCTTCCTGCCGGCATAATTGATGAGGATTTGGGTCAAGGTAGAAAAGTAATAAAGTTTTTTGGTATAAACTTACGTTGTTATTGAGTCTGCAAAAATTTCGTTACATAACTCAAGCTTTACCCAAAAATTTCAAATATATTAAAAATGAGTTTAACATTTTTTGTATAAACCTCTAGAATTATTATAAAATATTTATCAAAATATTTGTGAAATTGAGTTTGCTTCGCATTTTCATATAATTACTAATTGGGCAACACAAATAGCTCTCCGAAAAGTTAAAAAGAATGGAGTCAAATATTAGTTTAGCCAGAGTAAAAATTCTTTAGAACTATTTTGAAAGCCTCACATTAAATGGTACGAAATTTGTAATTTGTGTAATTGAAAAAGCATTTTCAAATTGACTCTATATTAAAGTTTAACGGTCAATTATAATGCACTCACCCACATGTTATATACACATCGATTATACTCTACCCCCGGTAAATAATTCAATGCTCTTGTGGTTTTCATGCTTCGAATCGCTGCGGTTGGAGTAATTTTAATGTGGACTTATTAAACAACAACATTTCACTAAAAATACAACTTAAATAGTGAACAGACTGCTTTAAGCAAACGGGGCGTGGCGTAGTCCTGTCTACTGCTTGTCAATCGAATTCTCATTCGACTCGAATGGGCTTTCCCCATTGGGAACGTCTTGTGCCATTCCATCTATAAATTGGATCATGCGCTCCTCCACTGCATCTTTGGCTAGTTCGTTTCCCGAATCTACGAAATCCGAAAGGTCGGTCGCCAATGCACTGTCCACAGCCAGCTTCATTTCCTGCAGCTCAAAGTTCAGCTGGCGAATACAGAGCAAGCTGGATCGGGCTCGCACCAAGGCCTGGGAGATGCGATCCTTCAAATTTGTCTGCTCGATGCGCATATTAGCCGAGTTCTCTCTGAGGCAGTCCAGTACCATCAAACGATTCTCCATATCGTACAAGTCCATTATTCAATTTCCAATTATATAACTGATTTTGTATTTAGTCTCGTGTATTTTGTCGTATTTATTTATATAAATAGTCACTCTCATGACACATTAATGAGTTTGTTGTAGACGCCTACTTGTAAGCCCACCCAACGCATCACTTGATTGATGATTGCCTAATATGTTTATTTGATTAAGCCGATTATGGCTGACTGGGTAATCTGGTTATCCGCTTGGCCCAGACAACAAATCAATGTCATAATAAACTCGAAATTATGATTCTCATAATACTCATTATGCATAATTTAAGTTCCTGGCAATTAAAGTATTAAAAGCTTGCCTCTTGCTTCTTGCTCCCTTCTTCCTGCTGCCGTTTGTGGGCTGGCATCTCGGCCTTTGTGGGCCTTCGCAGCTGCTGTGCTGTGTGTGCTGCATAATTGATTATCCTATGGGCAAAATGTGTCCTTCGCTTCACTCGACTTCTCTTTCGCCTTGGCCAGCAAAATAAATGCTGTTTAACTTATTGTTGATCTAAATGGCGCTGACAAAGTTCGCCGGATTATATATTTTCTTGAATCTCTCAAGCAGAAACATTAAAATTTCTTTCCAAGTTTCTCACTTTTCCTTAATTTGTTTTGTTAATTGGTCAAAGCAGTTGATTTCGGTCCGGCGCATTAACTCTAAGGCTATCTTGCCACAGCATCTACTGTCGACTGTCGCCTGACCCCTATCTACTGTCCCCTGTCCGGAGGATTGTTTGCCCTAATTGGATTAATTGGCATGCTGCGGATTTGCCTTGAGGCGGTGTGAAATTCTAAAATTTCTTTAGTCTTCGTCTTGACGAAGGTTACGACAATTTAATCCAGAACTGGCTTAAAAGTGGATTCTGGCAACAGTCGATTTTCAATTAAAACTACTTAAAAATGTGTACAGTAAAATAAAATTTGTTAAAAAATATAAATACTTAAGATATATATTTCCAATGCAGTAAATTTGCTCGATTTGGCTTTTCCGCTTTTTCTGATTAGAATATAAAAATTGAACGAAAATGTTCTGAAAACTATGACTACTTGAACAGTTAATCAATTGATATAGTATAATCAAGATACGGCCAAATTCATATCGTCCAAATTGGAATTCATGTTTTGATTATGCATAGAAGATTTTCGGCTGAGCGCCAACTCGTTAAATCGCCAATATTTAGCGATTTGATCAATTTGTCCGCACAAAATGGTAATTCATTCAACAAATATTACGTATACGCAGCGGACGGTAATGAAATATTAAGCCAGGCGCCAGCAACTAAAACAAAACAAACTTTAATCCGAGTCATCAAACCCCCAACGCACTCAAAGCCAAACAATTTGTCGTCAATTTAGCTAGAGTCACACTCACACACGCACACACACACACAGACTGGCGCTCTGCTGTCGTGCTTTACAGTTAAGTGCCGAGGCAGCTAGCGACACCTGTTGCCTTCGAACAGAAACTTCCACTCAATTCGACGCGCTCACTCGTTGCGATGGCGCCGCTCTTCGCACATTTGTTGTGCTCTGCTCTTTCGCCGGCAACAACATTCACGCTCAGTTGTGATTTGGCGGCATCCGACAATCCGGTTTTTCTCACTCTATGCTCTGCGCTGTGTTTCTCACTCAGCGTTGGAGAACTGACGATTCCAGATGTGGCTTTGGCATGCTTTGGACTCAGTTTACAATTCAGTTGTCGCTTGTTAGTCGCCACGTGCGGTTCGGTTGCTAACTTTTTCTCCGGCTCTGGCGCCCTCTTTCAGTCTTTTCCTCAGTCGCGCGTGTGTGACCAAATAGTGCGCAACTTTCTCGCGCGTCGTTGTAGGTGTGTGTGTGTCCCCAGATTGAGGCTGTGTGAGTGTCATTCGCGTGCTTTAATGTACAAATACACCGACAAGTGCCACAGATGTGTAGACAAACAGGCGGACAGTCGAGCGGCCAAGCGGACGGACATTCATTTCCATTGCGTTGACGTTTGCAATTTAGCGCAATCTATATGAATTCTGATTCTGATTCAGATTTTTTTTTTAAATCTTTTTTTCCCCGCATATTCATCATTAATGTATTTTTCACACTACTATCTGTTTGTCTGGTTGTCTGTGTGATTGTTTGCTTGGTTGCAACAAATTTAAAACTGTAATCAAATATCAAGTTTCATTCACAACTTTAATTTTCTTGTTGTGCATTTGCTTTGCCAAAATCATTTTTTATTTGCTTATTCCGACGCCAACGCCGACGCCGCCTCCGATTTGTCTGTGACCACAAAACTTGGCTCGCTTGATTTTATTTGGCTGCTTCACTGGTGAAATTATGTTTATAAAACTAAAAAAACAAATAACAAACAAAAAGAAAACGAGTCGAAAATAATGTTGTAATGCAAGGGAAGTTACTGAGATCTTTCCCAGAGTTTACCAGACTTGGCTGCATGCCGAATTGACAAAATAATGCATTAAAATAATTGCAAAAATTGTGCGTTGCGTGATTTCTATATGAGCAAGTCAGTAAATGTATTTCTCATAAATTTGATAAATAAAAGATAATTAAATTTGATTTTTAAAAAATGCAAATGAGATCTTAATTCTGAGAAAAAAAAGTAATTAATGCGGTAAATATATCAGGAAAATATAAGAGTGTTTTAACAACCAAACCAAAATTAATGAATAAATTAATATATCAATAATATTTTCTTTAGAAATATAATACATTGAACAGTGGTATACAAAATTTTGTATAAAACAAGTAAGAAGGCTCTAGTCGAGACTGCTCGACTAGGAGATATCCTGAACCCTCTAAGCTGATACTCTAATCATTCCGCACTTCTTTTATGCACACATACACATGCATCCACACGTACGCATAAGCCTGCGCTCTGCTAACTGCGCAGTAAGCAGCGACTGCGCTTGGGCTGCGTTGCAATGTGGGCAATATTATAAGAATTTATTTGTTAAATAATTTCTTTTGTAGACCTACAATCTTAATGAAACTTTCAGAACGTAATCATAATGTTCAAATGTATGTACATTCCAAAGCACAAGTCTCTAGTACTTGAAATGCGGGCGAAGGGGGCGTGGTATCCAAAATCTGTAAATTACAAAATCTTTGTATTCATTAACTTTATATACAACGCAAATTTGAAGACTCCAGGTTTAAAAGTGTTCAAATTAGGCTAAAAAAACAAAATCAATTTTTCGATTATTCTCGATAAAAAAGTTATCGGATGATTTATCGAAAAAATAAAGCAAACTCGTACTGCGTATGGTACACACGAGTATGCATGCCAAATTTCAGCTCTCTAGCTCTTATAACTTCTGAGATCGACGCACTCATACGGACGGACGGACGGACGGACGGACGGACGGACGGACGGACGGACGGACGGACGGACGGACGGACGGACGGACGGACGGACAGACGGACAGGGCTATATCGACTCAGCTCGTCACGCTGATCAAGAATATATATACTTTGTGGGGTCTGCCACGCCTCCTTCTGCCCGTTACATACTTTTTCACAAAACCATTATACCCTGATTTCCCATTTTCAATGGGTTCAGGGTATAAAAAAGATGTCAATAATCATTTCATACACTTTAAATGATATAGATACATATATTACAAAAAAGACAAATCAATCCATAGGGTATTTTTTTGTCTAACCAGCAGAAAGCAATTATCATAATTGCTTGTTTGTTGCTTTACAAATATTTAATTAAGTTAAACATATATTTACAACAAATTGTCTTAGTTTAACCCGAGTGCACAAATGTTTAGAACAAATAGCAAGTTCGATAAGAAAACGTGCTTAGAGATTATTCAAAAGTAGATCATATATTTTTACGTATACTCCATGTATACATAAATTTATTCACAGGCCGCTTCAGCAGTCGCACAGCAGACAGCTGTAAAAATTATACATACATACATATATGCCATTCTGAATGTTCTACATTTGTGTATATTATATTTACGCATTTATTAATATCGATGTTTGTTTCCAACAGATAAATACATATATATTTTTGTACTCATTCATAAAAGTGAAATGAGTATATTGGTTGGCTTCTTGTCCGCTTGTCTGTCTGAATGAACGCAGACCATTTCAATGCTGCTAATGCAGCACTCTTGAACCTTGAGTTCAATTTGTTTTGCAATTCAACCAATAGGCACGTGGCAAATCGGAAAATACATTTTATAGTATATCATTTATGATGCTTTAGTATGGTAATTTAAGTGCCAAAGAGTTGAAATAAATCTTGTTTTATACAATTTTTCAACAAAAACCTAAAAGACAGCGACTAAATTATATATATACACCAATTGAGGGCGTGTCAAACAGGAACATTAATCTGGCAGCGTTTGGGATGTGGATAAGCATTCTGCAGTCGGTAATGCCTATATTTGACTTATTATATATGTGTATGTGTTTTTGTCTCTATTCAGACACAGTCTACAAATTTCATGCGGAAAACGCTGCGTATGAGTAATTTCTAGCACTTTTAAGTATTGTTGCAAGTTCGAAACCAAAAACTGTTTTCTATTTTTAATATGAATAGTGTTATATTTGAATACTTGGTTTAAGTACCAATTTGACGCTGGTAATGCAAAATCGCGATTTGGTTATGTGGAGCTCAAATCTTCTGATAGCATTTCATGTACTAAAAGTCACTTAATCCTATGCAAACTTTTCTCCATGTATTTATTTTCAGCTCTCACTGCAATAAATACACAATAGTATTAAAGCACACACAGAAAAACTAGGCTTTACTTATAGGAAATACCCCGAAATGCCCCTCTCGGAAGTACCCACCAATTAAAAATGTACAATACACAAATAGATACACAAATATTGATTGTCATGGTAGTGAGATCATTACTGTATGGTTGAGAATCCACCTTTACGCTTAGGGATCTTTCGGAATTCCCCAAGCAAGACGTCGACTTTGCCTGATTTGCTGCGGTCATCGGCTCTCTGACTTTCCCTTATACATAGTATTTTCCACACATACAAATGAATTTATTGCCATTACAAATGCAGTAAGCTGCACTCAGCATAGTTCTTCTGCTTCTAACTAAAACTCTAGCATTTATTTAATATTTTTGACCTTAAAATAAGAAAAATTTACAATTTATAATTTCCAGTCGAGTAAGCAATATATTAAAATAAAATTACTTTGTAGGCGGGGCTTACTCTTACAGCCCGAAGTCCCTAATTAACAAGCGTGATTCTAAAGTACAACAGACCTTATCAATGATATTGCTCACTCAGCTATTCAAGTGCTACATATATGTATATACGGGTACAAAAACTTTACTTATCATAACGAAAAATCTTGTTTGAGCGGAAAAATTTAATTATTAAATAATATTACAATTGTAAAGCATGACGTTTGACCAATCGCATTTAAATCAGCAATTATGCATTAATTTAATATCTGAGCGTGTTCAATTGTAACTAATTAAATTTTAGATGAATTCACAATTATAATTACTGTAAAGTATATTATATTTTAAATAAAAAGGGTAATTTATGACCTATACCAGTTCAATGGCAGTGAAAAAAAAAAAATACAAATTACATTTGTTAAATTTTATTAAATTATATGTTATATTGAAAGTAATATTTTATATCCAAAAGAGTTTTTCTTAGACTTCAGCTGACTCTTATTGTTGCCCCTTAGATTCAGTCAAGATCTGTAAACGTTTCGCAACTCTCTTCGAAAACAAATCTTTTTAAAAATGGAACCTCAGCCAGAGAAAGTCAATATTGAAATACTCGTGATGCGAGAATTTATGCTAAATGCTGAATGAATAGCTTCTACTGTGTGGGCTAGGGCTAGGTCTAATGTGCCTGTGCCTTGCGAACATTTCTATTTACAATTAAAAGCCTCGCTATTTGCCAACTATTGAAAGGCTGGCCGTATTCAATACAAGTTATATCTTATATGGCACGTAAATCAGATAAAGCAACAACATAAACAAGAAGTTAAATGAATTGATTAATTTTAACGAGTGGTCGCTGCTGCGGCAGCAGCGTCCACTTAACGGGATGTCCACACCACAGAGTGTAAAGAGGAAAGACTGAAAATTATAAAAATAATTAAGCAGCAGCTGCAACAACAACAACTACAGCAACAACAACAACAACAATAAGGAAGGCTCGACAAAAGTTGACAATTTTAATGATGTTTTAAAAGTCGACATCCGAGGCTTTTGTGCCGCTTAATTAACACTTTTGCAGGCGTGCGGCAGGCAGGCAGGCGGTGTGTGGGAGGCGTGTCAGTATGGGACTTCAAGTCTACAATAAGCTGGCTGGTTATTTAGGGCCTCATGCTCACATTTCCCTTTTCTGTTCTTTTTTTATGAATATTAAACTGAGATCTGCGCCAGCAAATCGTTTGCGATAGTCAACCGAAAACCGTGCGGATTTGTAGAGTGCGCACTGAATTTATGCAAAATTCTAATAGGAATTCGCATTCGCATTCACATTCGAGTTTCAGCTCTTTCTTTTTTTTTTCTTCTATTTCCTTTTATTTTCATCTACATTCTATTTTTGTACTTTTTGACATATTGGAGTTTTGCGGCAGCTTCATGGCGCATTCAAGTGGCCCCATTCACCAAATGAAACTGAGTATACAAAAAAACCAAAAAGAAAAGGAAAATAAAAATAAAAACCAAAACTTTTCTACACGGCCAATTGGGCATTTAAGTCGTGAATTCAAAGCTGGCTTCGCCCCGTTTCGCGCTTTGGCTGAATTGACAAAACAGCTGCAATGGTCCACGGTTGGGGCTGATGGAGCGAGCTGAAGCTGATGTTGGTACGCAATTTTCATTAGGCCTGCAATATTTACGTACGGCACAATTTGAGGCTCCTTTGAATTACGTATGCGCAACGTGTTACGCGCGCGTAGTAAAATGCGTCAAAGCCCAAATAAGCAAAAGTAAATACCAATAAAAGCGCCAACAATGACTGTCAAAATACAAAATACCAAAAAAAGAGGCAAGAAAAACAACAACAACTGTGTCCCCTCAGAAAGGTAAACAAAATGCGCCGAAAAGGCAAACATTTGCCAACGAAATGAGCTAATTAGATGCCCATTAAAAAGTCATATAAATTTGTTGTACTCGTGTTATCCCTCATCCCTCATCCCTTTAATGTTGGCTCGCCTGGACTCAGCTGGGTGATTAATTTTCATATTATTACTGAATAAAAATAACATCAAAGAATGACCACCTCTTGCTGGTCGAATATCAAATACTCTTTAGCTCTTTAACTTCTATGGAGCCTATGGAGCGGGCAATTTTATAAATTACTTCCAAGTTAGATTTTCAGTGAATTTTATTTGAGTACAAAATATATATAAACTAAAAAAAAAAAAAACTAATGCATACAAAAAGTTAAAAAATTGTTTTTATTTAAAAAAAAGGGAAAAGTTTATAAAGCCAAAGTTTTACATAGATTATACTGCTTCATATTTCACAAATGCAATATAATATCTGCTACAAGAATGTAGAAGGGTCCAGCACGAAACGAAAAAAACGAACAGATCTGGACATTACACGGAAAGGTCGAGTGCTGGGGCGGAGGAAAAGAAAAACATGTTTCACCTTTATCCATATTTATGCATAATGAGAGTGTCGACGAGTATAATTAACAGTGAAAGGCAGCTCGTGCGTCAAATGCGAATATGCAGCAACGACGCACGCTCAATGACCTTTCACACATATGAACATAGCCACACATAGCCACACACTCACACACACACACATTCACCTTCGCATGCCTTCAATACATTTGCTTAAATTAAATGCAACATATTCATGAATGAAGAAAACTAGCACGCCCTGAATGCGGCCATTTTGTAGTTACATTCAAAACACGCCATTTTGAAAGTGGCATACCATACGCCATATGCATACAATTCCTTTATGCCTTTATGCTAAACGATTCCTTTCACATAATTTGAAGCTCACACACTGCATAGCAGCGTGCAAAAGACCCCCAACAAGAGCAATGAGTATCATCTGCATTCAACTTAATTTTGTTCAATTTAATCCACTGTAAACATGTTGCATGATGAACAAGTTTTCAATTTTTTTTAAATATAATAGAGCTATCGAATTAAAGCTGCTTTTGATTATATTCATTTGCAGTTTTAATCCATTCAAATTAACAGCTTTTATTTTATTATGAACCATTTTTTATACGATGTATATTCATCAAATAGTTTCTATCATCTATTATTTATTCAAGTTTTTATCGATATACTAAAATACGTTTAAATATTGTTTAAGCCAAATAGTAATAGACCCGTTAATCTGTGATTTATTCTATTTCAATTGGCATCTTTTATTGCAAAGATAAACAAATATTTAAATTGAAGTACAAATGCAAATAATAGTAATATGTAGCTGTGTAATGTGTGAAATGCGAGCTGTTTGGAATGAACTGTCAATTAATTTCATTTTTATATTAAACACAAATCATGACATGATACAATATGAATACAGAATATATTATTACAATTGTTTTTCATAGCAATTTTTGCCATTTCCCATTTGACGGCTTTTAATATTTATTAACCTAATATTTAATTAAAAACCTGACGTACTCGTTCCAATTATAGAAGTCAGTTCAAACGAGCCAATGGTAGGCATATAATATATATATAGGAATATAGCCATAGAAAATATAAAATATATATGTTGCTCAGATAATAAATCTTGCTTTGAGCAAACTTGCATTTGCTCACAGTTCTTATCGAACTACTTTACTGTGTTATCATTGGAATATTTATTTTAAATTATAATTATTAACATCTTCTGACGTATATACTATGTTTGTCGTATACAAATTTAATAAAAATTCTCATCATCATCTCACCATCATTAATTTTGATATTTGAAAAACTAGCCTTTTCTTCTTAACCAAGCAACAAGGTTTAAAAACTGATTATTTAATCTATTCTCAATCTATTTTGTCATAAATCAGCAATTTCGTACGCAAGCCCATACTAAATCAGTCTTTTGATTATACAAAACTTTTTGATTAAGAGGGCAATGCATCAATTCTCATTCTAATCTCTTTTATCTACAACAAACCGACAAACACCGCCAACTTCCTAAATGGCTAATAATATGAGATTATCGCTAGAGCACAGCTGCCATTGTAAACTTTTATGGCAACAGATTTGTAAGCGCTGCCCTAATTAATACAATAACAAATTACAAACATTTATCTCATTCACACACAGACAGAAAATTCTAAAAAAAAAAATAAGTAAAAGCACCAACCAAACTTTTTATTAAGCGCTAGTTTTAACCCCTTCACCCCGCTCCCTTCAGCTCCAGCCAGAGCCACAGCCACAGCCCAGCGCGCTCATTGAGGAGACGCGTCCGCTTGCCCTTAGCATTTTGGCACAGCCGGCGGACACGGCACAAGTGGCACTTCAATTAAAATGATTGTCTTCATGTTGGCCAACCCCACAGAGAGGCTGTCAGCGGAGCGGGTGTCAGTCAGTCAGTCACTATTCCAGTCAGTAACGAGCTGCCACAGTACGCCCTCTCATTCATGCCTCATTGTGGAGCAACGGCAGCTATAGCAGCACTTAATGTGCTGAAAATAACGCACTTACACGTACTTGTCTAATTCATTTAATTACGCTCACAATTACTGTAATTCTGTTTGTGAGCTGCAAAAATATAAAAAGTCTTTCACGCATTTGTCTTAGGTTTCACATTTTTATTAAAAAGAAAACCGAAAAAAAACAGGCAAAGTTTTCAAAGAATTTCCGTCATAATTGAATTAGGTTACTTGTGCTCAGTGCTGGACTTTATGGCCGAATTTTATCTTATCACTAACTAGTAATATTAAAAAAACACTAGTAATTGTGGTCTGGTCGGCTATGCTCGACTTAAAGATACCCTTCTGTTAGCGGTGTAAATTGAACAACTGGAAATTTCCTTTAAGGATTTAACTTTAAAAAATTATATTACCCAGCTAAAATTACAAGAAATAGTATAATTAAAATACCCTAGATAAACTTAAATAACTGGTACAGGTAAAAGCTATACCAAACAGATTAGTAATAAAACTCATGATCAGAGAGAGACAGAGACAGTCAGAGACAATATAATACCGATTATTGTACATATAAAACAAACTACTTTTCTATTAAAGCCTTGAGAACCTAGCCACAGCTTCTATATGTATCTATAACAAATCGAACTAGTAATTATTCAAAATGATCTCAATACTATCCTCATCAGTCATCAGGGACAGAAATTTTAATTACATAAATCTCAAAAGTCTTCTAAAAATAATTGTTTAAGTTCGAATGAAAAAAGTAAATATGAACTCAAAACTGAAAATTCCATTTTGGTTGCTTGAATGAAAATGTGCAGAGCACGCTGCAGTCAAAATCCATAAATATGTCTGATTGGCATAAACAAGGTAGTACAAGTAACGATAATGGCCACTCAGAGTCATTAAATATGTCATGTGAATGAGATCGATAAGATTGTGTTGTTAG
This sequence comes from Drosophila arizonae, assembly GCF_054131065.1. Lineage (NCBI taxonomy): Eukaryota > Metazoa > Arthropoda > Insecta > Diptera > Drosophilidae > Drosophila > Drosophila arizonae. Next base: position 22,739,498 of record NC_142924.1, on the reverse strand, counting down.
CCGATTATGTTATCGTATCTTGGCAATTTGCACTATAAATTTTAACTTTTAACTTTGCCTTCGCCACAGCTCAATCCACTTTCTGTTCCAATCAAGCTATGAAATGCAATTGGAAATTAGACATTTACTGAAATACCAAAGGCCCAGAGCGGAGACGAATATGTGTTGAATCTATTTGCATTTGTAGCATCTATGAAATGTTCATAAAGCTTGCAAATAATGCACAATAGACCAAGTATAAACAGCCAGGAACTTTCCTTTTGGGTCTATTGGCCTAATGGTTTGCTTACACCCGCCTTCCTCTCTCCCTTCCTTTGTTAGAGTGTGTTCCTTGAAGTTTTGCATTTTCGTGAAGTTTCGTTCCTGGTTTGCGTTTCAACAATCAACAGAGTCTTGAATATGTTTGCTTGCTGCGAGCTGGCCAAAAACAAAGACAGAACCCATATATATAGCAGTTACATACAGATCTGCACCTCTCGCTAGGGTCGTACATATATATGTAGGGCCTGCTGTGGTGCCAAAATCAATATTTAAATTAAAGCAACAATGTTTTGAATTCGTAACGTAAAATCAGAATACACTGTAAAATATGAAAGAAGATATTTATATAAATATATACCAATACATATATATATATATAGATATATGTACATTAGAGATACATATGACTGGGGCCAGAACAAAAGACTTGGAGACCTTGTAACAGTTTGCAGTGGATGTTTTGGTACACTGAGAAAAAAAAACAGTGATATTTACCAAGAGTACAACAAAGTTAAGAGCTCCTTTTGCAATTCCCATTAAGAAAACTCTAATTTTGATTAAAAATTTCTGAAGCGCCGCACCTATTTGTAATTTTCAAATATTATATAATATATTCATATTTTCATAATATTTTTCCCAGTGTGCATAAGGCTGGGAAGTGGCCGTGTGGGGACGACTGTTGCTAATTTGTTGCTTTTGTGCTGGATGCTAGTCGTATTTTTTTACATCCGAGCACTTTGGTATTGGTCGGTCGACTATTGTATATGGGCTGGCTGGCTCTGCTTGTTGTGTCTTTTAATTAATAGCTTTGTCGGCGCTTGGTCGCTCCTATTGTCACTTGGCAATGAGCTGTGACCGAAGGCATTAGCTTTGATTAGTCTGCAATGAGCTTTAAGATGGCCCTGTGTGGGCGTCCGTGGGCGGGCGTGAGAACAGCTTTAAGGATTACTAAGCAAATACTCAACAAAAGATGGAACCTTCCCAGCGACTTAAGTGGGGTTTCATTACTGCTCGTGAATGGAATTCATTTCCTAGCATTACCGTTTATCGAGTACAATCTCTTGAGCTCATCTGTTGGACCTCCTCTCGGGCTCCTTTAATACTATTGCACTCTATTAACATAGGCATATCCCGACCTTTAACTGACGTCCCTATTAAAACACCTCTGAGCACGGCCATTGATTTAGTCGAACAGTGCAATCCATTCCAAAGGCGAATGTATTGAAACCCATTATCAAAGGGCCTTTTAGGAGACAATAATACAAAGTACTTTAATCATCATGAGTTGTTCCTGTGGGGCAGACAGCCGAAGTAAGCTGAAAGTAATTGGCTGATGGCCCAAGCAAACTATACGAGGACATCTTTAAGCCAACTGAGGAGCCTGCCTGCACTTCGAGCTAAAACAGGGTGCAAATGAAAGTGCCGTCTGAGAGTATTTGCCACAAGCTGTTGCCAGTCTCAGCATTTGTTTGTTGCCTGACTTTTCATTGTTGCAGCTTCATAAATAAGTATATAAATTTTATTTTCTACTGTCGCTCCAAGGCAGAGGGAGATAGCGAGAGAGTAAGAGAGACAGCTGAACAAAGGTTGGCACCATAAAATTGTCACAGTTTCTGTACATATGTCTGTCTCTCAGTAAGAATGTAATTGTATATATATGTGAGTGTATATGTGTGTGTATACAATGCTTATTAATGTCAGCCATAAAGCAAATTGCATGTGCGTCCATTTAATACCCAAACATCTGCCCAAGGCCATAAAAACTTTGCTTCAAGTTTTCCAGCTAAATTAAAAGCTCCTTTAGTTCGCCTTTGGCGTGTGTGTGTTCGTACGGGTGTGTTTGTAAGGAAAACTAGTTTTAATAATGTGACAGACTTAAGTGAAATATAAAAGTATTTTATTAACCGCAACTTTATGCAAACATCAAAACGTCATAAAAGCAACGCCTTTAGCAACAACAACAACAACCCGGGACCAAAGTAAATTCACTCTGCGCCAGTTTCTGTTGCTACACCCGTACATATGAAGATTAAATGATAAGAATATTTATTTAATTTAAGGCGTCTCCAAATGCCATCCAAACGAGTCCATGAAATGCCTGCAGCACAAATGTTTTCTAAACAAAAATTGTCCTGTTATGGCTAAACAAGCAAATATTGATTCAATTTTGTGCCCAACAAGAAAAAAAGTCATTTCAAATAATGGAAATAAATATTGGATATGCGAATTTCCATTTGCTTTTATTAAATTATATAAAAACACAAAATTCGTCCACCTTCGGCTTTCTTTACTTTCTGTACATCGAATGAATCTTTTGTCTCATACATACATATGTACATCAGATTTTGGACGAACTAGATCTATCCCTTTGATTTCATGTGCTAGAGCGAGACAGCTACTTTGTCTTGATTTCTAGCACACCACTGTTAAAGCTAGGTGTGACACTGTTAATAATTTAGTGATGGCAATGTTAGCCGAATAGTAGAAAACGAATTCAAATTTAAAGATGTTAAAAAAGCCTGCACTCCAATGATTTAAACCATTATTACCTCACTATCACACATATTTATTAATTTGTATCAATCAGTTCTCACACTAGTAATTAGAATATTCTGCTGACAGAGTATAATTTTATTTTCAAATGACAACGGAGTTTCTCTTTGAAATTTACTGTGCTGCAACTCGCAACGATGCATTAATCAATAAGTAAGCACTTTGCATCAGTTTATCTCATATGTAGCTGTCAACAAATTGGTGACATATTGATCGGGATACAGTCAAACTTCGCAGCGCGCTTAAGCTAGGCCCAGTGAACTGATAAGGTGATAAGCAACGGCCAACAATGAAAACAGTTAACGTCACGCTAAATCCTCTGCATTAAAGAACACTTCAGACAGCATTCACATTGGCTCCAGTTGGTCGGTCTCGGTCTCAATAGTTTGCTAATTGGCTGGTGCCATAAAACTTTATTACTTTCGAATAAGTTTCTTTGCAGAGCTAACAGAAATAAATAAAAAATATAAAAAATACAGATTGCACTGCTGCCGGAAAACTTGTAACTTGCCTGACAACCCAGTTAAGTATCTAAATGTTATAGCAACATTTTGTTGCATACATTTTGGCTGCTGGAAAAGCTGTTCTGATTCATGTGCCCTGCATTTTAGGACTTGGGCATTAAAAAAGATTATTTTCAGCTTACGGCTGTCAGAACAACACGAAGCACGAAGTGAATGAAAGCAAACTAAAAGTCAAAAAGAATCATACGAATGGACTCAATCTTATTTGTATTAGAATATTGGATTATAAATGAACTATCTTATGCATCACATTAGCTTCAAAAAAGTGTGAATATCATTCGATAATTTTCCATTTTTACTGAAATACGTATTTAAGTATTTATAATCGCATTTATAGATATATATAGGTAGATACTTAAGCTTCACAAAGGTCATGTAGCCATGTTATTTGCTAAAGTCTTTAATTAAGCCAGCTTAAGAGCTAAATTCAACAAAATCTTTTGTGCATCCGAAATATACTGAAAGTGTTAAGCCACGAATGTGTGAGTTGACTTTAGAGATTTTATAATCTAATAATACTTTATGATTAATTTTATTCATTTAATGTATAAAGTTTTAAATACGAACTCATGTAACATTTCCTCTCTTATGCGATATAAAAGCATGAGTGCGGAGCAGAAGTAGAGGAATCAGTTATGCGAATGCAGCTCTTCATTTAAGTTGGCCATCTGTTTATGCCACAACGTGGTGCGGTACAGATTGTGGAATTTTATACGCAAAGTGTATGTATATATAAGCAAATCAGATAATAAATGGAAGGAAAAGAGTAGAGAAGGAAAAGAGCCTGCAGCAGCTGTGCTCGCCCGGAGTGCACGCTCAGCTGCTTAACTCTGGCTTGCTTAACATTTTAGCTTAACATTTAGCGGGAAATTTAATATCTCCTGATTAAAAGTAAAATGTAATTACGTAAAAATATAAGAGTTTTGTATTAAAGATTGCATTTTCCGATTTACGCACTTCAATTGCATATGCTTTAAATGCTCTGGCGTAAACTACGTATCCACAATTTCCAAAGCAGTTATAATGGCCCCACATCAGTTGCACCTTCTGTGCTCCTGCTCCTTCCCCTCCTGGTGCTCCTCTTCTGGTGCTCCTGCAGCCTTCAGTTGGCCCATGATGCTGCCTTTTAGAGGCGTTTCTGCAATGCGGCGAATGCACTGAAATAATTTTTATTAAAATGTCAACAGTCTGGCAATGAGCATTAAGCATGGGCATTGAAGCCTGCCAAGAGCTAAAATGTTTGCCAGCAGCACATTGCAGTCATCTACGTACCAGTGTGTGTGTGTGTGTGTGTTTGTCAAGTAGGCACGTGTGTGTGAGAGAATGTGCTTGGCTGGGACAAAAAGCAGACGCCATGTGAGGTAAAACACGAATCTACACTAAGTGCCCATAAAGAACACCCAAATGCAGCAATAAGTTATAGCTATCGAGTGAGCACCGCAAATAATACTTTTCCAATAATTTTACGATATAATAATCTCAGCTTTACTTTCGAGTGCATTACACAAAACTTTCGAGTATCCCGCTGACATGGGAGTGTTGCAAGTCCTATGGAAGTTTTCAGGCAAATCACGTTCCCCTATATGTGGAAGAATAGTAATGTGAAACGTGTGGCAATTAGTAGGCAATGATAATTCCTGTTAAGCATTATAGTTAGAAGACTTTTGGGCGCAGTACACTGCAAAAAGAAGACCAACCTGGTTCGCATATCAATGAGAACTGAGAGCTGAGAACTGGGAGCAGAAAAACTTCCATTTACAGCTGTCTCTGAGAGATTCCACTGACTGCAGTGCTTGGAAAAAATGTTAGCATACTCGACAGCAGTTGTTGCTGCAATTTTCTGCAGCTTCGCTGCGTGCTTCTTTCGCCCTTTATAGCTCTTTTAGGGCTGCAACGAATCGGTAGCTCATGAGATACAGCTTAACGCCAGCAAAAGCAGCAAAAAGGGGAAAAGCACACAATACAGAGGAGATTAGGGAAATTCCAAACATTTTTCTGCTCAGCTAACTGGCCAAGTTCATAAGTACGCACTTCAATTAACTGTACAAAAATGTATAAAAAAATTTAAAACTTGGATAAATGAAAAACGAAAAAAAAAACTTCGAAATCGGCTCCCAGCTTAAAAATAAAACTTTATGTAAAATCGTAAATATTTACGACACAAGAAGTCGTTGCTTATGGCTGCTAAATCTAACTAAGCTCAAATGGAACTTTCTTATTGTTGTTGCTGTGGTTGTTGTTGTTGGCTTCGTCTGCGGTTAGTGGCCGGAGTTGCTGTCTAAGGCCGTAAAATTTGATTTTTATTTGACAGTTATAATGTACTCGGGTCTATATTGAAATATTTATGCCTTAATTCCGAGCTGTACAATTAAACGAGGAAAATAAGGGAGTTGCGAATCTGGAATGTGGAATAAGGAAACAGTTCACATTTCAGGGCTGTTTAATATTTTCCATTTTGTTTAAGAATTTAATCATAATAATTTAATTTACAGACTCCACTATTTTGTCGCTTAATTGAATATCAATTTTTCATTTACAACATATACAACAAAATTACTATTTAATATAATAGCAAAAAGAAAACCATAAATATTAAATAAAAAAGCAGACTGACACTGACTCGTAAATCTTTGCACACTTGTCCAATAAAGCGAAGAATTTTCGCCAGCCAACTCGTAAAATATTGTATACGAAAAAGGCAAATAATACAAATACTCGAAGTTCGATTGCAATAATAAAGACCGAATGGCCGGCAAAAAATGTCGTATATATATATATATATATATATATATATATATATATATATACGACATTTTTTATATATATATATATATATAAATGTTACGACTGTAGGCAAATAAATTGCATTATCGTTGATTTGTAAATTTATTGCGTGTAAACAAATTGCTTATACAACAAATCAATTGTTGTTATTGTACTTGTTACGGCCCTAGTGGCAGGCAGTGAAACTGCGAGAAGGCAAAATTGAATAGCTATCAAATCGCTGAGGTCCAAAGGAGCTGTCGCAAAATAATCAAATTTTAGAGCGCATCCAAAGTGAACAACTTTTGCAGGAAGACAACTTGAGCTGTGAGTATGCCTAGCTACAGTGGCAGCTGCAACTCTTCTATTATATACTTTGTTCTTGAAGGCAATTTAAGTACACAATCCCATAAAATCGTTTCACAAATTGCCAAATCATTAACTTCTAGTCACCGGCCATAAATCACGAACCATTTTGAGCCAATTGCCCAGTCATGTGTAGCTAACTTGGCGTAGTTATTATTTAGGGTATTTTCTGTTTTACATAAAATTTACAATGAGTAGAAAGGGAGACATAATGCTATGAGTAAGCGTAATTTTGATGTTTTATCAAATCCATCTCACCTGCCCACCTGTCTTAAAATCCTAAAATACAGCTATTCTGATGGCTAAAAAAGTTGTAAGAATACTAAAATATCTACACATAAAAGAACAACTTTTCAATATTGAATTTATCACATCCCGCGCTTGGCTCTATGTATGTACATAGGATAGTAACGAATAGCTTCTACATTAATTCCAAATCTCTCAACTCAGCCTACCCTTACTACCTTACCCAGCAGCATATAACACTTCATAAGAAGACACTTCATATGAAGATGATTTATTCTTTTACTTTTACTTAATTTAGAGACTTATAAAATTAATTATGGAAAAGTACACTTCAAATTAAACTATCGCTTAACAAGAAACCAAAATATTTACTTGAAACTTAACCGTAATTTAATTGCAACTGCGCTGCGCGCACTAAGCAATTCGACTCCAACTTAGGCAAATATAAAACTAAGCAACGAGCAGTCTACTTTGAACTACAGACAGTCTTATTCTTGTTTAATAATGAGTTTCATAATTAGAATCGCTATCAATTGAAATAGAAAGATAGGGGATTGACGAGAGTTACCTGCCTTTATAGTACTCTTAAGAGCAGATATGTTTCTCAGAGTAAAATAAGCATTCAATTCTCTACTAAAAACTATTTTAAAGCCAATTCATTGTGGCGCTACCTGGATTCAGTAAATTCATGAGCTCTCCAACTTCTTCGTTGGCTAGCTCGGCAACCCGTTCTCAGCAAATCCATTAAAAAACAGGCAGCGGAAAAATGTACACTTCTTGAATGTTTCCGCACAGTTTGCTTTTGCAGCACTTGCACTTTTCAGCGCCAGACGCTCGATGCCCGAAAGGGCTGCTGCCCGCAACCAATTTTTGGGGCATAAATTCGTTTGGCTGGGCACGCACAACAAATTAAAAAGCACTGAAAAATCGTGGGTCGACTTAAAAAAAAAAAAAAAAAAAAAAAAAAACATAGAAAAACACTGAGAAAACAAATAGTAAATTGAGTTGGGTGTTGCCTTGGCTTTTAGTACTTCAGACATTTTCACACAACAATTTGGCTCGGCTTTGTCTTGGGCACTTTTAGCAACTGATTATTCGGCTTAGCAGGGCCACTTGATCCGTCGTTACATGCACGTCTTGGAAAAAAGAAGCAAATTGACACTGAATTTAATTTTGCGTCAGGACCAAGGGCGTTGGGCGTTGGGCAGGGGCGGGGGTGCGGTTGGGTTAGGTGTGGCGCGTTTTTGCCGCGACTTCTGACATTTGAATTGGTAATTTTCGTTTCGCTGAATGCCAGCCCATAAAAACTACGCACACAGTCGCACTCAAACGCTCTAACACACACACACACGCGCACACGTACAGACAGTCTTTAGTCTTGTTTATGCCACAACGGAAATTGCCTTTTTTGTGCGTCTTCCGGCCGCCATTCCGTCAGCATTGCGTTGCCACCACGAGCCACCGTCATATTTGCCGCATCGTTTGGCATCCCCCTGCTGCCGCCCCCATTGTGCTAACGCCTTTAACTCAAACTGTAACTGACAGCCGCCGTTGCAGGATGACTGCTCCTCGCTGGCACTCTTTCGACACTCGACACTCAACACTCGGCATGCCACGCATAAAGCTGTCAATGTCAATGTAACGTGTTAATTTCAAAGTGGTTTAGTTTGTTGACGCAGCTTGTTAGGAAGACAGAACCGAACCGTTGCCGGGGTAGCCGAGGCGCCCCCTCACCCTTCCTTCACAGCAGCCACCCAAGTACGACCAGCAGCAGCACCAGCAGCGCCAGAAGCAGTGGCAGCATCTGTGGTGCTTCCTCATTCCAATATGTGGGGCATAAAATGTTTTGTGTCAAAGCACATGTGGTTTTAATGCCTAAGAGCAACAGGATCATGTGCAGAGGGAACCCTTTTTTGTCCCCTTACCACAGCGATTGTCAGCTCGTGTTTCGCAACTCCATCTTCGACTGCCGCTCCTGCTGCTGCTGCTCTGGCAGTTGATTGATTGAAGTCTTTTATGCTGACTGCTTAGCAGTTGGTCTGTTGACGTCGTTCGCCTTTTGCTGGGCACATTAAACTTATTGATTAGTTGGGAACAGGCTGAGTATGAGGGGGCCCAGTAACTAGCTGATGCCACAGGACTAGTGAAATATTTCCATTTTCTAATGATTAATTTATCAAACGAGCGCGACAGAAACAGCTACAAGCCCAGCTCTAATGAGATTTTATACTCAAAGAATTCTTGGAATTTTATTACTTTGTAAAAATATTTACATAATAAAATCGAGACTTTTATTTATTTAAATAGTACAAAAATAAGTATATACAATTCTATCTCTCAATAACCAAGCTGTTATACTTATCTTATTTGATTTTATTCGGTAAAGAATTCATTAGCATTTATATTTCACTTTTATACATATATATCTTATCTATATGTATTTATTTTTTATTATTTTTTTTATTATATATGTACGTTAACATGTATATCCAAAAATATTTCTGCTGATGAAAATAAATATTTTTTTTATAAATATAATTTTTGTTGTATTATTATTATTGTTGTGCATTAAATTCATGAAATGAGATATAGGAATACTCATTTAATATACAAATGAGTTCAGATTATTAGGTTTCTGTTTAGCTCTTAGACCAAGAATTTCCTTGAATCTCAACCTAATGATGTACAATGGAGTCTCCGATAAAAAAGTTGTATCACTCTAACAGAAAGCTGCAAGTGAATGACTCATATAAATAACAATTCAGAATATATAGACATATGAATATATATTACAGTATTAATCTTTTGGCGCTTTTGTACATTCCCGAAAATCTACTACTATATATTAAAACATGCTATATGAATAAATTAAAATGATTTAATATTATTATCATTTTGACCTAGTGCAATCAAAAATAGTTCTCAATTCTTGTTTACTCCATATACTTTGCCCACTGTGCGTCATAGCTTGTCTTGAAGCCCAGCTAAAGCTGACAAGCCACGCAAATTCAGGGCCCAAGAAGCGAAGTCCCTATAAAGCCGACATTAGCAGCTTGTTAAAATGTATGGGCTCATCTGGCAGCGAGGGCGTAAGGCAGCCTTAAGCCAGAGCGAGGTTGTGTTGTTGCCCATTCTGAGGCTCGTTACAAGCTACGTTTTGGCTTGTCGGCAGCAAAAATGCGAATGCCAACTGTCATGTGAAAGTGGGAAAGTTGAGCAAGGCAGCTGGACCTGATTCGAGCGCCCGGTAATGGGCCGACATTAAGCGCCATCAAAGTGTGGCGTGGTGGCAGCTGTGGCAGCTGTGGCCGCTGTAAAGCTCCACGAAATTCGAGCGTAATAAAATTTGAGAGATTTCGCACGTTGACAAAACTGTGAGCAACACATCTGGCAGACAAACAACAGCATAAACCAAGTACACGTAGAAAGTGCAGCATGAAATTGACTACAATGGACCCGGCATGAATGTAAATGGGATTTTGGGCAGCGGCACTTCAGTGCAGTGCAGCTGCACTGAATGAGTGTACCCATGTCCAGTGTCCAGTGTCCGGGGCTAAGCAAGTAGATGCAGTTGGCCATACACTCGACAAGTCCGAATGCGAGCACCGATTTGCACCATGGTCAAAGCTCATAAACTTGTTAAGCGAAAATGGGAATGAATTTTGCTTGTTGTTCCTGCTGCTATCGTTGCTGTCCTGGGCTGGGCCCCCCTGCTGTGGTCTGTCCATCACTTTGTCAGCTGCCAGTTAGCAGTTTGTACCAGACAATTACCACACAACAGCATGGTCAAAACGTGCCCGCTCTTTGTGCCAGTCAAGCTGCGTAGGTGCACAGTCCTGGCCAATTGTTAATGTGCCCTGAAGCACCAGCCAACGAGCACTCTGGCCGAATGGCATTTACTTTGCAGCTGCCTTTCATTGAAGCAGCTCCCGAGTAAGATGTCCTTTCATTTTTATAACATACTTTTTGGCGTAAGCTCTTTGCAATCCTTACAAGCAAAAGTTTCTTTCTACAGTTGCTGAAAAGAGTTACATACAGACATTTCGTTTCTCCCTTCTTGAAACCAATTTTCCAAGCAAAAATGTCATAAATCACTTTTAACTGCCACTATTTCATGCTATTCCGGTCAAAGCTCGTACAACTATGCATGAAGACAAAGAAATAGAAAAGCACAGCACAAAACGAATACCCTGGACCATTGTCAACTAATGTGAATGGGATTGCCACAGTAAAATAAAATCTTAAAAGAAAAAAAGAAAAAGAAAATAAATGAAATATATATTTGGTATCTATAATAAACAGAATAATAAATTCTGTGAGAATATTTTATTTGCAATTAAAATGAGGGGTCATTCGGGCAAATATAACAAATTCGAGAAATCCTTTTGTCATGAATATATATTTTTATTATAATTTCAAATTGTGAACTCAATTCACAATAGCAGACCGTCAGTGTCGGACTCCGCATTCATCATAGCCATTCCTTTGACCCAAAAACTTGAGTTGCCCTTGTAGGGGGAAACGCGACAAACTGAGCATTTGATGCTCAACCCCAATGCATAGTTGACCGCAATAAAAATATGCTGGCAACATGGCGTATGCGCAATATAAATAACTGAATGAATAGTTGAATGAATAATTGACTAACTAAGTGACTGAGTGAGTAACTGACAGAATAACTGACTAACTGGCGGACTGATTGAAAGCGAGTGAAAGTGGCATTCTCCGCACTTGAAGCAATTTGTCTTGCCGCATACGTGACTTTTGCAATTCTCTGTCTCTCCCTCCCTATCTCTGTCTCTGTCTCTGTCTGTCTGTTATTTTTACAATTTCTTTCACTATCTTTTGGCGAAAATATTTCGTTGCCATTCGCCATCCGGCATTCGCCCTTTTTAATACATTGCTCATACGCGGCGTGTCAAGGTGCGAAGGCGAGGTCAGCACTTTCGCTTTGCCTGCATACCGAATACCCCAAATAGAGCGAGAGCAAGGCAGCTAGACAGAGAGGGAGATAAATGGGCGGCAAATCTCTGCGAGCGGAAGTCGCGCACTTGGCGCGCTGAATGGGATGCTCAAGCGATTGCACAACATGACACAAAAACTGACACTGATACACTTGACTATAACGGTTCGTGTTGTTATTGCTGCATGTTATGTACTACACCTGCTGGTGGTGCTGGTGGTGCTGCTGCTAGTGCTGTTTCCGGTCGTATGTTGTGTGCAGCAGCTAAACGCTATCATTTGTCTCTCTGCACTGCTCATTAGGTTATGCAAGCGAGTCGAGAGAGGCGCGCAAAGTTGTGAAAGCGAATGCACGTAACAAGCGGATTATTAACCAAAGCTCAATGTCAAGTAGTGGCATGCTTAAAGCGCTTAAAGCTAACACTCCTTGGCCACAGACGCCTCGGCATGAAGTACTCCAAAACGCACATGGGAAGCTGAGCGAGGCCACCAAATAAAAGTAAAAATGTTCCCATTGTGAGACGAGCATGAAATACCCCGTGCTAAGACATGAATTTTCTTTCTCAGACTTTAACCATTTTTTGTGGGTGCCGGTACACCCCATGACACTCATCCTTGCGTAGTATTGAGCTGCACAAAAAAATGAAACAATTCAAAAGTCTTAAGGTAAACACTCAAAAGATAAGAACCAACCGAAAGACGACAGACAGCACACATACTGCACCGCAGATGCTAGCTCTGAATGTGAGGTTAGCAGTTGAGAGCGGCAAGAGCTGCTGCGCTGCATTTGTCTTAATTTGTGACAGCTGCAGGACAGGACAGGACAGGACAAGCCAGCAAACAGTCAACCGAACACAACTAAAAAACGAAAGCAAGTTGCTAAGCAACCAAGCTGCAGTTGCCAACAAAAGTTCACAGCTTCAAAGTTTGTGTGGGTGGATGGCACTAAAAGCGGGCTTAGCTCGCTACAATTGTAAAGGTTTCTTTTATGACAACTGCATTGATCTGGATCCACTTTAATCAGTATATATATAGGTACTCCTACGGTACAAAATAATAGAAGTAGTCGTGGTGTTAGTACTGTTGAACACAATAAACTCAATGATCAACTCTTTATTTTGAAAACAATTTGAAACGAGTATTAGGATTAATATATATTGTTATTAATTTAGAGTCGATATTTCTTAGTCTCTCAGTCACACTAATTATTGTTATTACGGAAACTGTACACATTACAAAGCTACAAATAAATATACTTGCAATTTTTGCCTAGTTTGCCTACAAAGTGGGTAAAATGAAAAAATATAATAAAATTGTAAAAAGAAATATTTAAAAAAACACTTAAATTTAATTAAATTTACAATAATAAACATTGTAAATGCATTTGATAATAATACAAACATATATTATCAATAAAATACATTAAAACAAAAAAGATTAATTAATTTAATTAATCAATTCCTATAAGTATATTTCTGTTAATTTTTCAATTTTAATATATTTTTTCTATGTGTAATTATAGTTCTTCCTTTTTACAATTCAAAAATTAATATTATAAATACAATTATTTTTTGTTAATTTACAATTTAAAATTTTTTTATTTTTTTATTATAATTATTTATTTGCAATTATCCAGCTTTGCAAAAGCTCTGCATGAAGAGTAAATTAAATAAATGTGGTTGCATGAACAGAAAACTGATTTTACTCTTTAGACCATGCCATTGGCGTAGGCTCAGGCTCAGGCTCGGGCACAGACACAGGCCTGGCTTAGTTATATTTGTCACACAGATAATCTGGAAACTTGTTCCAAATTTTAGATTCTTAGAATTTTTTCGGCGTACAAAATTTGACACACAGGCATTACACTCATGGCAGCTGCCGCCAAAGAAAAAAGCACTACGAAGAAGGTCATAACCGTACAATCAAAAGACGATTTTGATCGGATCGTTGCGGAGGCGGGCAATAAACATGTTCTGGTGGAGTTCTTCGCCACGTGGTGTGGCCCATGCGCTCTGATCGGACCACGTCTTGAGGAGTTTGCGCAGGAGTACGCGGACTGCCTGGTTATCATCAAGGTCGACGTGGATGATAATGAGGATCTCGCCGAGGAGTATGATGTCAGCAGCATGCCCTCGTTTCTGATCATCAAGAACAAAATCAAACTGGAGCAGTTTGTGGGCAGCAGCGGCGAAAGAGTGCAGAGCACCCTACAAAAATTCTGCGGCAAGCGCGACGAGAAAACTGCTACGGCTGCTGGTGCGGGTGCAGGCCCCAGCCAAAAGCCGAACAGAATGGTTTCCATGATCAAAGTAGTTAGCCCCAGTAAAGCGAATGTTATGCATTCGGACAAAAAATAATCGACCTCTGCATTGATCAACCTCAAGAAAGCAAAATCGCTGATTGACAATCCATTTAGATCATTTGTACACCAGTAAAATTCAAGGGCCAAATTGCGCTATGTTTTTGTATATGAATATAGATATATATATAGATATATATATATATATAGATATATATATATATATATATATATATATAGATATACATTTATATCATCATAATGCCTGAATAAAAAGGTTTTTCCAAATTAAGCTCATTTGCATACTAAATCAGTATTTCCTTTATAAACTTCAATCTGAAAAGTTATCCGATAAATATCGATAATATAAAATCAATAATAATATATAAAATAATAAATACTATATGCTACAATGTGTAGCTTATGGAAGCCGGCATTATCCTTTGAAGCTGGATTATAATTTCTTGGATTATAATAACTTGAACAATATCTTTTGGCTGCTTTTACCTATTTACATATACATACATATATACTTATAGTTCATCTACTTACACTTCTTTCTAGCAGAAATAGCTGCGGCTGCTATTGCCCATACGATTTCTGCTCCTATTTATAGTAGACTCCGCCTTGTACTAATATTACTATTCCTTCTGCACGTACTTCCCACACTTTTGAGCTAAGCCCGTTGCCAGGAAGTCAAATTCTTCCCGAGTTCATCACCATATCGTTTCTCAGCTTATTGAAAACGTATTTCCCTTATTGGATGTGACTGTTCCTTTTCCTTTGTTTTCGTTTTTGTTTGCTATTCGCTACTTTTCTTTCTTTTGCGCTTTAGCTACCAAGGGGAAAATTCAAAAAGTTTTATCAACGTTTTATATGAGAAAATTTGCTATGAAAGAGCGAAAACGTACGGGACCTGATGGCAGCCTCATGCTTTCACTTTGAGCAAAAGACATTTGCATTTTTATTAAAATGAGAAATTGCAGCAGTTGCAGTTGACTGAAATTTTGGCCAGGGATTAAAGTCAAATTTCTTTGGGTAAAATAGTAGTCTTTAATTGGATAGTCACTTGCACTTGTTTGATGTTTCTTTGTTTTCTTTACATAAAATCAATTAAATTGAATCCTCAAGGATTCGGAGTAATTAACAAAGAGAGAGAGAGGCTCGCAATACTTAAGGACTCTCATAGCTTCCGCTTGTATTGCTTTAAGGTTACTTTTGACGGACTCCGGTGAGCTGAGCATTCTTTGCTTATCTACTTCATATGTTGGGTGTTTATACAGTTGCTGCAGCTGCTTGAGTGGGTGTTGGGTAAAATAATAATGAATTTGCGGCATGCCGTACAAACACGCTCAACAGCGACGCCGACGCAGACGTCGGCGCCATCGCACAACATGCGCCAGATTTAGCTCGAGCTATCAAGAAGATGCACATGCATCAAGCCCTTCACCCAGCCCCTTTCCATGCCACACTGGCTGGCAGCACACACCGCCGCCGCCCGCCCGCCGCCTGGGGCCCTAGATGTGTGTGTGGCAGCTAATATGTTGGTTATGTCGCCTCTCGGAGTCGCTGAAAAATGCGGTGACATGTGCTATAGCTACATCTGCTACCGATCCCCGACGGCCGCGCCCCCTGGCCGCTCCCCCTGGCCGCTCCTGCGGTCCACTTCACAGCTGCTCCATTGAAACAAATGCGCAGGGCGTGCGTACGTGTATCCTAGGCCAGCCTAGGCAGAAGGGGGCTCGGAGAGCTGCAAAGCTTTGATGCGCTGAACAATAGCTATAAAAAGGATTAACTTGCATAACAAAGAAGATGGAGCGTGTGTCTATGGTGGGCGTGTGCGGCCTGGGTGTGCATGTGTAGGCGGCCAACGATGCGACAGGCAGCTGGCGTATAAATTTCCTAGAGCCAACCAACCAGCTGCCTGGCATTGGTCCATGGTCTACCAAATTTATAGTTCCTACTCTACCCGGCTCTGCTTACAGCAGAGATTTCCATCCAGCACATTGTTTGTCCTGGGCTTCGTTTCTCTCTCGATTGCAATTATTTAAGCAAAATTATTCTCACAGCTAGCAAATTACTTAAAATGTTCATTAAACTATTTGAGCAGAGGGCGGAGCGGACCAGGCGAGGATGCAATAACGAACCAGAATTGACATGGTCAAGGAATCAATAAATTATTATGGGAAATAACCAAAGTTGCATTTCAAGCAATTCCTAAATATTTACATAGGAATATGCATATGAAAATTACTTTGAAAATTACTTTGAAGAGTATTAATTGCAAAATGTAATTGAGATACCAAATCAATCATAGGTATATAAATATAATGAAAATGCAAGATGAAGATATTTTAAACCCGACTTTTAGATAAGCAGACTAAAATTGGTCAACTTGAAGCTATTCTTAAATGTTCAAATCAGCTCAGCTCGTCGTCCGGATGAAGAATATACATACATATATACATATATGTATTCCTTCCCTCTCCTATATACATTTTACCAAACCCAAAATAATCGCATTTTCTATATTCATTTCAAGAATTTATACATCCTTTATTTGGGATTCTTGTAAAATGATATGTAATATGTAAAGTCTAACACGTAATGTCTAACGCATAGTATCTAAGGCAAAATGTGTAAGGACTTAGGTGTAATGACTAAGGTGTAAAGTGTAAAATGTCCAATGTCTGATGCGTAATGTTTCAGCCATGAGTATGGGATTGCACGTATTAAGTGAAAAAAATGAATTGCGGAGAAAACTATGTGTATATAGTGTAAATAGTGTACAAAGAGCGCTTTTAGTGTATATAGGTTACATAGTACATATAGTATATATGGTATATATATATAAATATATATATATATATATATATAGTGAAAAAAAAATTCTAAGTGTATATTGTGTATATGGTATATATAGTATAGGGATATAAAACTTTCGATAATTGCATGTCAGTTGGGGTTTGTATTAAGTGTGTTTTCTGTGTTTAGTGTTAAGTCCTACATCAGTGTCGATAGTGTTAGTATACATGTTTAGTTTTTATCTGGCTCTTCGTCGCTGCTGCACTGACTCAGATCGCTGACACTGTTGCCTCGTCGCGGCACCATGGCCAATGGGGGCAGAGTCGGCTCGTCGTCTGAATCTGTATCGTTGGCAACGAATACATAGACCCCAAGTTCCTCATCCAAGAACACGGGAACACGGTTGGGTGGCTGTCCAGCACAGAGCCGCTGTACGCCCGGCGCCGGACGATTCTGGGCCCGAACGCGGGCATGATACTCACGCCAGGTGGTCGGCGGTCGATTTCGCGTCAGATCAATCGATGCCGGCACCGGTCGTAGATCCAAGCCCGAATCGTTCGCCTGCTCAGTCGCTGTCGTCTCAGCCTCATCCGGAGTGTTGGCATCACCACCGGCCACTTGGGCCGGCAGTTCGTAATTCGGATTGAAGAATCTAACGTCATGTACGGGCGGAGGTTCTTCGAAGAGGTATTCCAATTCGGAGTCAGAGGTACACTCCGAATCCACGCCATGCGGGTTGTCCGTCATTTCCGAAGGACCCGGAGAGCAGGCCATTTCCCAATGGGATGGGCTCGTTTCATTCACGTTATCAGGGTCGTGCTCATTATTGCAGATTACGGGTGAATTGTAGTTACGCCCACCTTCCGCTTCTGGGTAGGATGCATATAGCAACTGGTCATCGAATTCAATATCAATATCGTCGTTCCAGCGCCGCGAGTAATCCGGAGCATTTAAGTTGTTATTGGAGTCAGACATTCTTATTCTCTAATTGTATCGAATTGTACACAATATTTATTTTTGTATTCAAGAAAAAAATAAATTCTCAAATTTTCTCACGTGACTAGTAGATTTTTGTTAGACTTTGAATTGTGTTGCTTTTAAGGAAACCTGGTTGTTCTCCCAAGCGCCGAGTTGTAATTACTAAAGAAAAGCTTACTTGGTTTACTCAAAGCACACACACACACAACGGTTTTGAATAGAGTGGCAAGGCTTGCTTTGAATAATTTAGAATTAAAATAATTCCAATATCGAAATGGGTAGTGAACGACACAGTGTGTTGAAGGGAAGAAAACACTGACTTGTCTAAATAAATATAAAACGCGTAAAAAAGACTGCAATATATGTATGTAAATAACATATTATATCGATAGGTAATAATCATATTTCAAAAGCCAAATGTGAATGGCTCTACAGATCGTTGCATATCGATTACATTTAACATTTATCGCCTGATTGAATTCTGGTTCAGTTCCAGTTCCAGTTTCAGTTCCGTTTGATTCCCTAATCTTCCTTCATTTGGCCATTCGATGTGGACTTGCAATCGTAAAGTGATGAAAGTTCTGTTGGCTGCAGCATCTTTTATTTGTCAGTGAAAAGGACATGCTTCCTGCTGTTTCCGTTCTGTTCTCTGCTTCACTCTGCGCTGTCAGACGACCATTAGGTCCTTCGTTGGCTGTTGAGTGTCACTTGCAATTTATGTTTGCCCTAAGTGAAAAATGCACAAATGAAAAATCAAATATTCAGAACAGGATTAGAGCTCAACCCAGTGCAAGCGAACGTCCCTGACGGATGCCTTCCTCTGCGTCGCAATCTCTCTTCATCTCCCTCTTTCGATCTGTCTATCTATCTATATCAATAACAAAGCGATTTATGCGGCAAGTCAGTAACGAAATTAGAGTTTCCTTTTCGCAGCAGCTCAACAAATTGTTCGCCGCTTTTAAGCTCATTAATTTTTAATGAATTTTGGCTAAATAACAAACAGCTGCCCCCAGTTGACAGGATAGATGTGCCAGCATAAAAGCACCGCAAGTAAAATATATTTGCCATCTTAGGAGCCCAAAGTAGAAGATACTTTGCGCCCAAACGACCTCTGCCTGGTCAGCTTAAGCAGCCCTGATTAATGATTCGAAATTAGAATTACGCAATTTTAAGCAAACAATTTGTTTCAAAGTATTTTAAATACTTCTGCTCGAAAACTATTTAAGCGAACGGATAATACATGGGTTAATACTAAACAATTTGAGTAAATAAAGAGATGAAATGTGAGATGATAAGATGCAATTTCAATATGATAAAGAAGTAAAGTTTAAGATATATGACATATGATAAGAAACAATAAGGTGCATTAATGTATGACTATAATTAGGTATGTCTGGATATTCATTTATTCATATATACATACACATATGTCAATCTATCTGTATATTTTCTTTTATTTAAATGAGGTTTCTTTGTTTACTATTAAAACTTACAAATTGCATGTAAATTAAATAACTTAGTAGTTACTTTACCGGCATATCCATCCCGTCTATGCCACTTAACATATATTTCCTTCTCTTTTACTTCCCACATGTAGTAGTATAGTAAATGCCTTGCTTGTCGTGGCTCCCACAGTGCCCAGGCGCTACCTGTTTCCTGCACTCACGCGCGCCATCGCCATCTCTGTCTCGCCTCAGCTCCAATATCCATTACATACACATTTAGCAGCACATTAGTACAGAGGTCACAGCACATTTATCAAATTTTCGGGCAACTCACTCTTTCACTCTTTTTATCTCGTCTCGCAACGTGATTCTTACCTACTTTTGCCTGTCTGTTTACATAAGACTTAAGCGCCCGTTTTGGTTTGTGTTTTTTTTTCCGGGTTTTTCGGTTTTTCGTTTCGTATACGCAATTTCAATTTCTGGCTGGTATTTTTATATTTCTTATTTACTTTGCTTTTGGTTTCTGGCACCGCCCTGTGTGCTCGCTAGTCTATGTTATTGTCTACCGCAGTCGCCGCCGCGTGGCTCTGACAATTGGCAACCGTAAGGCAGGCAGCCAGCACATTTCTAGCCGCAATTCGGCCATACAACGCGGCGTATGAGTAACGAGTTATGTGCAATGCGACAAACCAAACAAAACAGCAAGAAGAGCACACTTACATGAGTGTGCGTGTGCATATATATGTGTGTGTCTGTGTATGTGTATTTCTGTTATCCTGGGTTTCGTCTTCATCTTTGTAGTCCCCCATTTAACCGCAAATTCGCATTTTGTCCCATTTCGTTTATTTGTTTACTTATTTAAATTGCTTAATTTGCATTAAATGACAAGCGACTGCTATTTACTCCGCTGCACAAATGAGATACGAAACTGTGGGATCTCTCTGGGAAACGGTTAACAAACACTTTGTGTAGACAAGGATTAAGTTACGTAAAAAATAGACACAAACGGCGAGGGTATGAACAAAAATGTGGATTACGGCCCAACAACTGAAAATAGAAACGTTTGCAAAATATCTAAGAAAAAACAGCAAATTCTACGCTTAAAATGAAAAATATTTACGGACTTGCTCAAATAAGTGCGCAATACAAAAATATAAATCAAATTAAAATATATATAAAGTGTTTCAGCCAAAATAAATACAATGCCAATCATAAACAAAAAAAACTATTTCCCAAAAATAAAAAGCTTGCGTAATAAATCAAAGAGAAATAAATGCTCGAAAAGTTGCATAAAAATGAACGAATATATCCACAATTAAACTGAACATAAAAGCTGCATGGCGTAATCCAATCAAAAACAATTTTGAATAAAATAAATTGTAAAAAATAAATAAATTCAAAATTAAAATGTTCTAAAATTTTTATCCTTTTCAATGCAGTAACCAATCCCAAGTTTATGCAATCGCAAATAGATCGAACAAAACACGCGTAAAAAATGTCTGGCCGAGATGTTTCAGTGACTGAAACAGCGCAGAGCGATCAGGTATGTATTCTATAAGGAAAACACAACTTGAAATTGTTTAAGAAAATCAAACAGAATTTAAAACACACTGAAAATCAAACAGTCCCAAAACATTTGCCTTTCACAACCGAAACAAAAGACTTTCGCATGATTTTTCCCACTTTGGTATTTATTATTAAGCAGCTCGACAATTCGATGTTTGCTCGCATGAAATTAGTTTAATTTTGAACTAAATATTATAGTATGAGCTTTGCCCTCCAGCCTGCTCTATACAGGCGATTTCATTTAACGATTGTCTCCCATTATTTATGAGCACATTTAAGGCTGTTTTATTTCTGAGTTTTACTGGCCTAAAACACCGAAATATTTATGCATTCTATTTTTGGGCGTGTGCCTGTTTTGTTGCTGTTGTTCATGTTGTTGTTGTTGTTGTTTTTTTCTTTTTTTTTTTTTATTAGCTGGCTTTAAGCTCTTGCACACGATTCACGCGTGAATGCGACAAAAATATAATTTATTATTCCGATTCTTTTGCATTCATAATTTGCTGTGCATGGGCGGCGCACTCCATTACACACTTTCTGCTGTCACCTGCATGGGCAGAATTTACGGGTCCGCTTTTATTTTTGCATTTTTGGGTAAACATTTTGCAGACTGTCACGAATTGCTTGCATTGTTGCTGCTTATCTAATTAAATTCTCTTGAAGTCTGACCCAAAAAACGTGCTTCAGCTGCCAAGAGAGCTCTCGGCGCATTGATCGAGCCCTAATCAAATAGCAACTCAGGCCGAGGGCTCGAGTGATAGCAAATTGTTTTGGTATTTACATATCGTTTGTGCCACATAGCAGTCAAGTGCCAAACTACTGGGAGAGTGCAACTCTTGCCTGCCTGCCTGCCCAGCTCATCCTCATGACTGTGAAAAGTGAAAGCAGTGCTCATTACGCCCAGACGACGCCGAAGAGAGCGCCGACCAGGGAGACAGGAGCTCGAAGACGAGGCATGCTGGGGCGCATGGCGCAGTTGTTGCGGGGCAGCAGAGAATTTCCTGGTGCGCTGCCAACTGGGCTAACGGTATTTGTGGGCCCTTTGTTGGTAGGCCCCAGCATTTGGCCCGTTATTTGATCATCATTAGCGATACGTATCGGTCCGAGGTCTCGAGCTTTGTGCAGCTCAGCGACTTTTAAAGGTCCGGACATGTTCTCTGCCTGACTGCCATATAGATATTTGTGTGTATGTGTGCTTGCCAGTGTGTGAGTGGGTGACACTGTGGCACTGCTGACTTCGCCTCTCGAAGTCCTTTCTGCGGTTGCTGCTACTTTGCTCTGGCTGGCTGCAACACAAAGTTGCAACAAAAGTTTTGTCGCTCTTTTGTGCGATGCTTGACTTCATTGGCTCTTTGATTAAGCCGAGAGCGATTCACGAGCCAACCGACTGGCCTGGACGGCAGTCAGCGGGGAGCCATAGCCAAGCCAAGCCAAGCGAGCCAGCTAAACAATCCTCCAGCCACTGTGTAATTAAATAATTGCGGTGAGCTCGCCACCAAATCGAGCTAATGCATTTGGCTCAAATCTCACTTGGCTTTTGGTTATGACTTGCTCTGCCTCACTTTCGTTTGCCTTTCCTTTATTTGGTTATGTGGAAATTGCATTTCGTAACTTCGTTTTGTGTACTCTTGCTGCAGGCCATTTAAGAATATCGTCGGAATATTCAGTTGCAAAAGAGTCTCTGTCGTAACGGTTAAATAACGCCTGAGGCGGACTATTGATCGCTGGTCTTTTGCAATGACAGTTATCTATGAGTACTAGTCACTATGACAATTCAATTTAGTATATAATTATTTTACATATATCTACTGTAGCTATACTAGAGGATAATTGAGACTAAATAATATATTGCATTTATTAGTTTAATTAATATTAATATTTAGCAACAATAATATCTTTTGTTTCTCTTCTTTAAAGAAAAAAGTTTTTATTATTTAATTTTAATTCATTAAAAATTGGAACCTATATGACCTCAAAGTATTGCCTATATATACAATGATTTATACATACATATGCATATATACAAACACTTATTCTTAATCAGTCAGATTTCGTTTTCAACTTTTTCGTCTGCCCATCCAATTCATATAAATGAAACTGGAAAAATACAATACTTGAAAACTCATATATAATCTAGAGACATATTTTTCGATATAAAATCAAATTTACAAACTTGTTTTGGTATTTTTATTTTCCCATATATGCCAATTCAGATACTGAAATGTTTCTGTTCAATAAGTTAAGTCCTAAGTTTTCATTTTCATTTGATCTGATAATATAATACTAGATAGATAGATCGTAAATAGATCGTTTTTACAATCAAATATTTATTATTAAAACCATTGGATGAAATATAAATTATGAGTCGCTTTGTTACTATGAATATTATATCATATATTCCTTATATTATATGCTAATAATTAATTAAATTTTATACCAATAATGAAGTTGGTATAAAAAAATTAAAAACATTTTCGTAAATTATATAATTTTTAATTATTTTATTTTTGATGTTAAAAAAAAGCAAGAAAAAAGGTTTCTGAGATAATATTTATTTATTTTATTTAATAATAATATTTTATTTATTATTTTTTCATTTCCCAATTTAAGTTCGAAGAGCGATCAATTTTGCTTGTTAAACAGCTTATGAACTACACAGCTCAATTTATTATTATTATTATCAATCAATATTTTCTTCAATCGGCTTTGATTAACTGGTTCTCCGATAAAGCTATTTAAAATACATAAATGAAAGAAGCGGAAAGCCAATTAAGAATAATCTGATTAAGCGACGAAATTCGGGAACTTGTTCTATTTATGCGGTTACTCCGAGCTGAGAGCTTTATTTAATTGTTTTTATTTGCCATAATTTCAATTTAAGGTCTCTTTTATTGTAGTTGCTCGCTATGCTTGCTGCCCTTAGCTGCTCTTTGATTTTGTGCACTGTCCACTTTTTGCTTTATGCCAAAAATATATGAGCCAACTTAAGCTTTATATCCAATTCCGCCCGTCCTTCCCGCTGAAGCACACAAACACATGAACACGTACACGCACACGAATACGAATACGAACAGAGAACACTTTTTGCTGTCAACAAACAATTTATATGGCTACTCTTCTTGTTCTGGCCGCGATGAAAAGTATTTGCCCGCCTCCACGGCCACAGCGCAACAGCAACAGCAATATTTTCGCTACCACAAGCAGCAGCAGCAGCAGCAGCAGCAGCAGCAACAACAACTGCTACAACAGCCACAAAGTTGCATGCGACACATACCACAGCAGCAACAGCAACAGCAACAGCAGCAACAACAACAGCTTCGACAGCTGCAGTGGGAACAGCAACAACAACTGGTCAACAGTTCGAGCGAGTTTGACGAGTTCCACTGGCCGAGCAAGCAGCTGCATCAACCGGACGCTGTGGGCACTGTGGCTGGTGCTGTGGGTGGGGGTGGGGGTGGTGGTAAAATCTATATAACACCCGCAGACATTCCGCCACCGCCTCATCCGCCGCATCCGCATCCGCATCCACATCCGCATGGCAGCAACAGTCATAGCCACCACAATGGCAACAAAAGCAGACACCACCAGCATCCTCAATCTGCTATGACGACACCACATCGAACACCGCCGCATCGCTGCAAATGCGAGCATCCAATCGAGCTGCTGGACTATGACTTTGAGGATGCTGCGGCAGCGGCCACAACCGCCTCCGCCCTCCACGCGCACCGCCACCAGCACCCGCCCTACTACTACAAGCCAGCTGCCACCTTGAATTCAGCGGGCGCCTATCAGCTGAGACGCCACAGCGCCAAGCTGAATGAGTCCATGCTGGGCGGCATGGGCGGCAGCAGCTTGGACGATGATGATTTGCACAGCTCTGGTGGCTTTGGCGGCGGCATAAACCGCTTCAAGGTAAGCCCCACAACCGGCCGCACCCGCACCCGCTCTCAGACCCAGAGAAACTGTTGATCTTCAATTAAAGCATATATACATATGGACCACTGTGGGCTAATGGTCTGTGAACGTGGCTGCCATAATGAGCCACTAATTGATGCTGTCGATGACTGCTCGAATGCAGCATTAGTGACATTAGATGGTGCTCGCGACAGCTCCCTGAAAGGACTAAGCGATTTCGATTCAATTGTTTGCGGCCTCTTTGTTGTGGGCGGGCGTTAGTGTGTTTGCGTGTGTGTTTCTGTGTGTGTGAGTGACATGCAACAGGCTACAACATAAGTAGTGCAAAGCATCAATTACGAGAAGCCTTATGGCATAATAATGTGGCATGCGGCAGTGAGTGGCCTTTCAATTACTCCTTCTCCGTAGTAGATTAAATGGGGAAACAGAAAAAAAAGTATAAAATGAAAACATACATACTATTACAAGGGATTTAATAGAGCTTTTATTTCAAATCATGTAAAAACATTGCAGTCGGGTGTTACCGACTGCAGAATACTCATTCACGGCCAAAAGGCTGCCAACTCCAAAGAAAAGATATAGTTTTTTAATTGCCACCTCCCTATAGGTATACATGTATGTTTTTATCTTGGTGTAAATTTGAAATTTAAATTCCAGATGGATATTGTAAAAACCCAGTATACCCATTTGATTTTCTTGAATAGGTATAACAAGCAAAATACTATCTTATAGTCCAAAAACAGTTAAGTTGTTTTTTTAATTTTATAATTTGTTGGTATGTAAATATATATTTATAGAGAAGGTCAACAATATAAGGGGATAAAAGTGTAAGATAAGACAATAAAAATATCCAAGATATAGAATAAAGAGACTTCGATTAGTCATGAATTATTTTGGCCAACCAGTAGCAAGATTTTTAGATCTGTAAATTGTTGAACTTCGAACTCTTTTGCTAGTATTTCCCAGTGTGCCACGCCTCAGGGAACAATTAAGCGGCGGAGCGGCAAAAACTTAATCGGATAGTAAATAAATCTTTGTTTAGAATAATTGGATAAAAACACTGACCAAACAACACATAGACTAGACATGTAGAGCAACGTTTTTCCACGCCGCAAAATCTGTGTAGCAGGTCCCGGCCAATTTCGTATTCGCTCGGCTTGGTATTGGCTGGCTCGGGTAATGAAAGATAGCACGACGAAATCAGTGCGCTCTAAGCACGCAAACGAAATGGTCATGCATATGCTTTGCGTTTTTTGTCTTACTCTCCCTCTCTCTCTCTCTGTGGGCTCTCAAATCATGAAGCTCAGCAGCGCACAAAAATTGAAATTTCTTCACGACGGTCCCAGTTTGGTCAGTGATAACAATAAATCTATATAGATTCAAATCCTAATCCCAAATAGTTCCGTATGTACATAAATACATCAATTAAGTCAGGGGACTCAAACACATTCGTAAAATATGTCAACGATAAGTGAGAGTTGTGCTGGCTTTCTTGGTGTGGGGCGCAATAACAATAATCAGAAAACGACACGCCTCAGACAACTAATTAACTTAGCTGGTTTAATGGAAAACCAAGCGACAAGCAAAACTACCTTGGGGAATAACCACGCCCTAAAAGGTGCGAAGCTGTTGTGCGAAAGTGGAAAATCTAATACCCTTACGAGCTACCTGATGCCCTGCTGAAGGATTGTGCTAAAAGGCAGGGGTAGACAGGGTGTTAGGTAACAAAATATTATTCTCAGAAAAGAGTACTTATACAATTCCTGAAATCAAGGTCTCACCTGGCTAATTATTAATATTTTTTCAAAATATAAAATTGTCTGGAATAAGAGAACACAAGAAAATGAACATTATCTGGGCACTGTCTCCCCCACTTTATAGTTTCCTATCATAAACACATTGAAATTTAAAGTTGGCTTCTTTTTGCAACAGCTTTAAAAGTCGTAAGGTTTACATAAGCTAGGTAAAACTCTACTAATACAAAGTACTCCAAACAAAAAAAAAAGTAATTTCCTTACTTTACTTTCTTACTCATTAAGTAAGTGCAAAGCTCATTTAAAATTGCTGTCAGAGTAGAAATACCCTTTGGTGAAAAGAAAACAATTTACGATGCCCATTTGTCTAGCATGATTAGCGAAAATTATGCGTACATTACGTAAAATTGTATTAAAATTGCTGCTAGCCACAATAGCAATACTATGGAACAGGACAACTAATTAACTAGCGGCTTAATGAGAAACTAAACGACAAATGACAAGCCCATACAGCCCCGAGAAAAGGGAACTCATTAAAAACCGAAGGAATGACGAGGGCCATCTCTCTGTCGTTTGCTCTCTCCGGGGGACAAATCGGAATACCCTTTCAGCAGGCTGCCGGTGTTATATAGAGGTACATAAATAAAAGAGACCTCAGTCCATAGAGATCTTTCAGAGTAGTTGTGCCTGGGCAGCAGTAAAGTCAATTATTTGCAAGTGAATTTCTGCTGTTGATTATTTGCTAAATCTATGGACTGGTGCAAGGTACCGTATTAGTTAAAATAAGTGACTAAATATAAATTGATAAAGGGAGAAGGCAAAGGAATATACCATGTAGTTTGTGTGTTGTATCTTAAATAATGCAGAGCCTGTGCAAAAAAACCTGTAATTATAATGCAAAATAGTTATATTGTATGTACATACATATATGACTTACTGTGAATAGATCAAATTTAGAATTCTAGAATAAAACTATACCATATCTTGGTAAACCCGATATGAAGAAAGAAGTGTAATACACATAATACTTTCATTTTTCAACATAGGTCAACAAAACGCTGACGTACGAGAGGTATTCTAATTTCAGTTCGCATTTAGCTCATCGAAATTCAGTAATAAAGTAGCGTCTGTTATTAACCTATATTACAAGTATAATTATTATTTTTATCCAAATTTATCAGAGCCCATATCTCAACAGAGACTCTATGTTTAAAAATGTATTCTTAGTCTATATTTTATTTTCCTTTACAAGAAGTACAATTCTTTTTACCTCGAACTTCGAAATTTAAATGATATCCTAAATTAATAAATTTATATTTATGTATGAAAAATATATAGATTTTTTGCTGTGCCACAAATATTTTATTCAAAAACATTATATTTTTAAGGAAAATCTTGTTTCAATACTGATTTTACTTAGTCAACTTGATTTCATAATTGAAAATAAAGTGGAAATGATTGACAACTGTACATTGAACTCGGTTTAACCATAATATTTTCTATTCAAGTGCAATGAGGAGTCATCAGCGCACATCTAATAACAAAATTGTCTTCATATATAAAGATCTACATCAAATGAATTTATTTAATATCAAAATTGTTTTCACCATTTTCACATTAATGCACTTCATAGCAACCCTATATTACCCATCCTTAGGCATTCGATATGCCCAAGTCCAAGACACCTAATCAGACATGCTGCGGCTGCTCTTTAAGCTCATTCATTTTTTAGCAGAGCATTTGGGATGGACGAGCTCTGAGTCTCTAGCCTCAACCCACAGGCGATTATGTGTCAGCCAACAAATTGGCAACTGATGCTAAACAAGTATACGCCATGTGGTGCAACATGGATATAAATTGTATTTAATTTTCACCACCCACCCTTGCTCTGCTCTGGCTATGGCTCTGGACTGTGGCCCTAGCTCGGACTCTTTTTGTGGCTCCAGCTCAGGCCAGATAGATGCCAACTAATTGCCGGAAGTTCAAGTGCACAAGCAAACGTTCGGATTGGAGCTCGAGCTAACCAAGCAGCTGATTTTAGTAGCCCTCTACTCACCATAGGGCATGGATGACTCCTAAAAGCTTTCGGTTTTATATATATTTAATAAATTCGTTTGGCCTCGTCTGGCGCCACTAATTGCGCCATATTGTGCACAAATCCTATTCACAACTCCCAAAACAATCTCCAGACAGACAAGAGTCATGCGTCGAGCACAGATAGAATCTGTGAATTCATGCGAGTTTTCAATTTGCACCCCAGCCAACCAATTGGAATTATTATTTGATTTTTCTCTTTTTCTCTCTCTCTCTCTCTCTCTATCTAAATAAATTGAAGCGCTTTTAATACCCTTTCAGTGTTAGTGAAAATATTTATTCAACTTTAATTGATAGCAAATCAAATATGTATTGATAGCAAAAATTCATTTTTACCAAACATATTTCACTTATATGAAACTCTTCAAAAGGTATCAAACAGAATCTAAAAGCTGAAGTACTCCAATTCCAATTTATTGCAACTCTTGGTGCTGAAATAGATTAAATGGATGGTAGAACGAAAACTGTGCGAATAAACAAAAACCATTTCAATTTGATCTGTGTTTAATAAATACGCTGACCCCATAAGCCCAGACAACAAAACCCAAGTGATTGCATTGCCTAGTGGGCCATATTTTATGGCTGTATTCTAGCCATAAAATCGCAAAACTTGTAACCAGCATGTCTTCGAAGCCAGTTACAGCTACAGTTGGCACCAAGGTGCCATATATTTTAGTTGCGTCACTGCAAATCATGTGGGGATTCAGAGCATACGTGATGTGGGGCTGCGACTCAATGGATTTCTATGGGGAAGTTCGCTTCGATTTCCTTTGCATATCTTAATGGCATTTGTGCGGCTAGTTGACTGTGTGATAAGTGCAAAGGTTGGCTAGACTCTGATTTAGTTATGCGAGATTATTTGAAAATATATGCAATGCTATAAAGAAGAAAAGAAATGGCAAGACTCAGCTAACTGGATTTGAAATCTTTATATAATTGGAATCTTTATAAATAACCGGTTGAGTAAGTATTCTCAGCTCATGTACTTAAGTTGAAGAAGTAAAGAAATTACTTATAATACTTATAAGTACGTTATATACTCTCAAAGACATCCTTACAAAAGTCATTCCAAAATGTATAAAATAGGCTTCTCATATTATATATGCATTTCATAATCGTTTATTACATATATATTATATTTATTACATATATATATATTCTCAGATCATATCCGCGTTCATTTATTTGCCGACTTTAACGTCAATGAACATAATTCATTCGCAATTATATTAATCCGCTTAACCTTGAGCTAGTCTCAAATCCATTATGAAATTGTCAACAAATGCCATTTGGCATTATTTCTAGTGACACACAAAGTGTAATTTACTTTTATTATAAGACAAGTGTGGACATCTCTCTATCATACAAATTGAGTAGTTTCTTTCTATGGCACGCTGAAAATACCAAAACCAAAAGTCAATAAAAATTTGTTATATAAAATAACAATTTCTTGGCTACCTGGTAAACGCTTAACGGGGTTACGTCATGGCGCAATTGTCGGTTTCCCCTGTTTGAATAGCTCCCGGCCAGCTAACAATCTGTAAACCTGTTCCGAGTCGGTAGACTGGTAGAAAACAAAACTACTTTCATTTTCAGCCAACGTCTCGTGATTTCTGATCGTGGCCGAAGAGAAAAAGCGCATTCGAATGCGCAGCTACACCTGAGCAGCGGTAATTTGTATGCAAAACTCAGCTTTTCGACGGCTCTGTAAAACGTGATTCGGGTTTTGAATACCTTGCTATAATTGCACCAAAATAAATATATTTATTGACGTAGTACCATTAGAGGTTTTGCGTATTGAGTATATTTTAGGAATAAAAGGCGGGTTATAGAGCTTAGAATTATCAAAATGTAGAGTCTCAATAGTTCCTGTTTATTATAAATCTATAATATATATAGTATAATATAAACACGAATTTTGAGACTCTAGACTATAATAAATCTAAGCTCTAATGTATGATTTGATCTCTAGTTATGGTAAAAAAAAAAACGATTAGAGCTTCATCAATAATAAACTGGACAAAAGATATAGTTCTCTTTTGTTAGATGTTAAGATCTGACCTTATATGCGAATTTCATTCATATCAGAGAGTTGATGATGATGAAATGGAAAATTAAATAAATTATATTTTTTTAAATTAGATAAATATTTTCAAATTTGTATATATGTATATGCTATATTATTAATATTTATGCATAACCAACTATACGTATAGTATTTAAATATTATATTGAAAATTTTTAACTAATTAAAATATATATTTAATTCTGTATATTTCCATGTGATTAATACAAATTGGATTAATAAAAATTTTACATAATTTTCTTCATTATATAATTTTTTACATTATATAGTTAATTTCTATATATTTTCAAGAAATTAGAAATATTTTTTCCCATATTAGACATTTATATAAATTACTGAAAAAAATTATAGCTTTTGTAAAGTTATATTTTGAATTTATATTTATATTTATATTTACGATTAGTAATTAATTAATCTTTTCCAACAAGAAAAAAATATTTATACGATTTGTGTATTAAATAAAAAATAAAAATAAAAACATTGCAAAATTGGAAAATTGCCTAACTTCGTATTGATTAAATTGTATAATACATTGTAAACTAATTTCTTATCAATGAGCTCCACTAAAATCAATTCTAATCTCTTGCTCCGCAGAACCTGGTCTACTCCAAGGAAAAGAAGCGTAGAGTGCGCATCATATTATGTGTGGTTGGCGGAATTATCGCTATAGCCCTGCTGGCTACAATGCTGGCGCTTATCCTGCGCTCGGACGACGAGAACGGCAGCAGCGATAAGCCCAAGGACAATGCCATCAATCTGGAGGATGTGCTCAGCGGTCAATTATATGCGAAACGCTTCAACGGCAGCTGGAGCAATGGCAACAGCGTGATCTACAGAGTCAATGCGGTAGGTGTACGAGACTTGCATTCACAATAGATCCAGTATACAAGGTGTTAATGCTTCTAGGATATTGTGGAGCTGGATACAAAGACGCAAGTGGTTACCACGCTGCTGTCGAATGCGGCGCACTATGTGCTCTTCGAGAAGTCCGCTGATGGCCAGCTGTTGCTCTTGGCCAAGAACTACAAGAAGAACTTCCGCTACAGCTTCTTGGCCGAATACGACATATATAATTTCAGCTCGAACACCTTCACTCCGCTGACAATTCGGAACGAGCAGGTGCTCCTCAGCATGGTTCAATGGGCGCCGGTGGGCAACGCGCTGATCATGAACTTCAACCGCAACTTGTATTACAAGAAGAGTGCTCTGGATCCAGAGATAGCCATCACCAGCGACGAGAATGGCATATTTTTGAATGGCATACCCGACTGGGTGTACGAGGAGGAGGTGTTCAGCTCAAATGTGGCCACATGGTTCAACCCCACGGGCACTCAAATCGCCTTCATTCAATTCGACGACTCGCCCACGCACGTCATCAACTTCCCCTACTACGGCGATGCCGGAGATCTGCGTTTCCAGTATCCGCTGCACCAGGAGATCCCATATCCCAAGGCGGGCTCCTCAAATCCCCGCGTCGTACTCTTTACGGCCGATCTCGAGCGAGCGCTAGAGGGCAAAGAGTTCCTCACTTCGATGCCAGTGCCAAGTGCCCTAAACACTGAAACCGACTACATAGTCACAGTAGTCAGCTGGCTGGACAATGATAATGTCTTGTCAGTCTGGATGAATCGTGTTCAAAACGCTGCCTATGTCATCACCTTCGATGGACGTAGCCGCAAGGTGGTAAGTACTCAAGCCTTATGAACTTAGTTGAGATATAAATACTCAGAAGACATTATCAAGTGAAAGGGAATCGAATTCTTAAAAACATACCTAATTACCAGGACTACTTATTTCCAGCAGCAGAGAGAAATTGTACAAAATATGTATTACCATGCTTAAAAGACAATATAAAAGACAGCATATGTTAGTTAACATTTTATGTTAGTAAGGTTAAACTT
The DNA here is from genome assembly GCF_054131065.1 of Drosophila arizonae. Taxonomy (NCBI): domain Eukaryota; kingdom Metazoa; phylum Arthropoda; class Insecta; order Diptera; family Drosophilidae; genus Drosophila; species Drosophila arizonae. Next base: position 22,706,983 of record NC_142924.1, on the reverse strand, counting down.
CTCTTTATGAATTGTATAAAAAACAACTTTCCTGCCTGCAGCTGTACAGCATTGAATCTAAGACCGGCTGGGTTGACCTTTATACGGCTCCATTCAAGAACCGCAACGGCTCCAAGCTGGCCTTCGTGCTGCCCCACGACAACTACAAGCATCTGCAGCTGCTTGCCACAGATGTGAGCAATGCCAAGCTGGAGCCACTGACCAGCGGCAAGTTTGTGGTGGACAGTATACTCCACTGGGACCCCACGCATGACGTCATCTTCTATACGGCCAACACTGAGGAGCATCCGGAGCAGCTGCATCTCTATGCGATTCGAGCGCTGGCCACACGCAAGCAGACGCCCAAGTGTCTGACGTGCAAGCTGATGACCTCGGGCGATGTGGAGCAGAGCTACTACTCGGCCGTCTTCAATGACAATAATCAAATTGTGATTTCCTCTCTGGGACCAGGCATACCCACGACAGCCGTATACGAATGGACCTATGCGAACTGTAAGTGGAATCCCAATGCTCACACGTAACAAAGACTTGAATTTCTCTCTGTCTTATCTAATTTTAGCTCAGGTAACTTTGAAGAAGCTAATGGATTGGGAGAATAACGACGTATTGCGCTCCAAGCTGCGAGGCGTGGCACTGCCCTCGCACAAGATACTCACCGTCAACATCGACGGCGGCTTCCAGGCGAAGGTGCTGCTCCAGCTGCCTCCCAATTTGGATACCAGCGGCTCAACCAAATATCCAATGCTAGTCGATGTCTACGGCGGACCCGATTCCTATTCCGTAAGCACTGATTGATATGGGTAAAACGGAAAGCTAAAGCTTGGTCTTTACACAGGTGACTAACAAATGGATGATGGACTGGGGCACCTACCTGTCCTCGAACCAATCTGTGATCTATGCCAAGATCGATGGACGCGGCTCGGGACTGCGCGGCGAGAACCTCTTGCATGCCATCTATCTGCAACTGGGCACAGTTGAAATCAGCGATCAGATCAAGGTTACGAAGTAAGTGTTAGGAATAGAGAATATAATCAGCATCCCTCTCCTTCTCACTTCTCTCCGGTTTTTCTTCTCTCCTCAATCATCCGCTTTACACCTTATTTGATTATTTTTGGATATAGTGGTTACGATCATATCCGTCGCGCATATAAATATATTATCCCAAAATACATATATAAATCACAAAAGGAAATATTCTTTATATATACCATTGACAGAAGATATTTCGGTATTAATACTATCCATACTATCTATACCTTCTTTTATAAATATTCCTTAAATTCCTCTTAACTATATGCATAACAGCATCCATTTATTTATTATCTGAAGATGGTTAAAATTTAATTTGTTTATCTACAAAACCCTCTCATCTCATCATATTCATCGTTTACTAAAGTTTCTCATTTCATAATATTAATTAAATGTATCAAACTCAATTTATTGCCAGAAACCTGACGAAAATGTTTGACTACATCGATGATGAGCACATCGGCATCTGGGGCTGGAGCTACGGTGGCTATGCCGCGGCCATGGCGCTGGCCAACGATGACAATGGAGTGTTCAAGTGCGCCGCCTCTATAGCGCCAGTTACCGATTGGACCTATTATGGTATTATACTGATTAAGTCTTCTATTTTGCATGAGTTTCAAATATTTTCCGACTTATAGACTCTATTTATACGGAACGTTACATGGGTCTGCCGGAGACAAATGAGATTGGCTATGCCAACTCGCGACTGAGCACGCGGGCCCAGAAGCTGCGGGGCAAGAAGTACTTGCTCGTCCATGGCACATCCGATGACAATGTGCACTACCAGCAGGCCATGATCTTGGCCAAGAATCTGGAGCGACATGACATACTCTTTAAGCAAATTGTAAGCAGAGACTCTACTATGGGGTATACTAGTGTTACTTAACTAACTTTTATCCTTTCTTCGCTGCCCGTACAGAGCTACGCCGATGAGGACCACGGACTGGTCAACGTACGCCCTCATTTATATCACTCGCTGGACCGTTTCTTTGGCGAGTGCTTCGCCAGCAGCCGGCTGATGAAGAGCGCCAAGTAGAATGATTAACTATATGAATTTTACAGTAATATTTAATGTATTTAATGAGAAAATTGTAAAGCTTGCAGACAAGTTAGAGCAGTGCGAATTAATTGGTACTTAAAAAGATGCATTTCAATTCAACAATTTTATTGATAAATGTAGTTGAAATCAAAACGCTTCAAAACTTCCAAAATTAAAACACAAGCAAAAACAAAAACAAAAGAGAATCAAACGAATGCAGGTCCAAAAGTGTTAATAGATAACTTTGAACAATAATATTTGAAAATGCATTTTATGACATTTTAAGCATATAGTTGAGCAGGAAACAAAAGATATTTATAGACAAATCTAGGAAATGTCTACTAAGCTGTAGTTAGTGCCTGTTATTATAATAGAAATTTCCAAAAATACTAAAATGAAATTTCAAAATAAAAACAACAAAATAACGTATGTAATTCCTAGAAGTTTTATAAACAATTGGAACGTAGCGATTTTCTTGTGCAATTTAAAAAGGTTTGATGAAACTAATGGAAAATGGAAACCACAATTATGTACATTTTTTCCAACTGTCATATTTAGCTTGTAGTTTGTTATAGTTATGTTAATTTGCCACGATGTAAAGAGAATGTTATGAGTTTGTAAATAAGATGGCTTTTGTAATTTAGATGACAAGCGTGTGCTTATTAAGCAACACCACAAAGACGCAAACACAAATAAAATAAAATTAAATAATAAATAAATATATATATATATATATATTCAAGCCACAGATTTCATTCATGTCGAGTCGGCCCCCATCAAACAAAGTTGTTCTGCTTATTCTCTTTAGCTTCCAGTACACATACCGCATCACTTTATTGCATTGGCCCCAAACGCGGGTTACATACACCATATACAGAGATATATGTCTATCTATATCATATATGGTTGCTTATCCTCTGGGCGCCGTCTTCATCAACAGGTTTTTATTTAATTTGAAAAATGTTTTCTTTTTTCTTTTAAATTATTAATTATATTTATATTATTAAGTTTACGTATTTTAAATGGAATTTCTATATATTTTTTGAAATCTGTATTTTACAATTGATATTGATAAATTTATATATAATTTTCTTTTCATAAATTCAAATTATGAAATATTTGTATATTGTTTTCGAACTTCAAGCATAATTTGTATGGTACAAAAATATTGATTTGTATTTGAATATTTCTTAAATAATTTGTTGTTTTATAATATATTTTCCTTACATTTGAATTAACTTTATACATCGACCTTTACTTACATTTGCTTAAAAATTTTATTTTCTCATTAAATTGTTGAAAATGTCTCATATATCATATCAATATATTTACAATAAAACTTCGGAGCATTACGAAGTGAATAAATATGCTAAGAGTTTGTAAAACCAGCCCAGCTCACACACATACATATGTTGTCTAGGATCGTAAAACACATACTTAGGCATATATCCATTGGGAAAGCTCAATGTGATCGAAACTTAGAGGAAACTAACAGCTATTTATTTGTGTGTACTACATGGATAATTGGTAATGGATTGGGGTTTCCTTATGTAACACTGTTGTTCTATTGCAGGTAAACCTCTTGGACTACGTCGTGATGCTGCTGCTGTTGTCCATCGGGATCCTGCAGCTCCTCCTGCAGATCCAGCTGATGGTGTTGGTGCTGCAGGTGATGATGGTGCTGCTGCTGTTGCTGATGGTGATCCTGCTGCTGATGGTGGTCCTGATCTTGATCCTCAATGACAACTCCCTCGCTGGCATCATACTCGATCAGGTGATCATCCGCCTCTGCTTGCTGATGATGATCGATGATAATGTGCTCCTCCTCGACCAAGTGGTGGTCGTGTTGGTATTCGTGCTGTTGCTGCTGCCAGCGCAGCGGCGGCGGCGATGTTGATGCCGCCAAGTGCTGCACTGGCTCGTGGACGCTTGTCGAGCTGGTTGATCCGCCAGCTGCGGATGTGGTGGTTGTTTGATAGACGGTTTGCTGATTCCTAACAATATGACCGGCGGCTGTGACATTGGTTACGCTGGCGCGCTGATTGGTGCGCGTCAGGGTAACTGTCACCTCAGAGCCAAGGCCAGCAAAGGACACAGACGGCGTCGTTGCCTGTGTGCTGCTAGCTGCTGTTGCTGATGTTGATGCTGTCGATGCTGCAGCTGCTGCTGCTGCTGCTGCCGTGGCTCTGGCCTGAAGTATTTTGCGTGTGGGCAACTGTGATGCGCTGACTGTGGAGGTTGTTGATGTTCCTGCTCCTGATGCTGATGCTCCCGACTGCGGCACATAGTTAATCAGCAGCACGCGCTCTCCACTGGTTGTCTGCGCTGCATGGCCGCGCAGGACGCGGCGCTGCAGGGATCCACCAGTTGCAGTTGTTGTCGTTACTGCTCCAGTGCTGCTGCTGCTGTTCACTGCTGTTGCTGCGCTGCTGCGTTCGCTGCTGCTGTTGTTGTTGTTGCTGCTACCGCTGCTGCTGCTGCCACATTTAGTGTTGCTGCTGCCGCTGTGCTGCTGCTGCTGCGCTGGTTGCCCACCGCCCCCGAGTGCTCCACCACCTCCAGGGCCGCTGGTCATATCGTTGGCTCATCATTACGTATTATTACCGCCTTTCAAAATGAAAACCTTCTTTACCAAAATGTTCTTATTGTTGGCCTATTGAGACACATTGATTATTGATGAATGATTCGGTTATTTGTCGGGTTGGTTGGTTGTTTGGTCGTTTGATGCATGAGTTGCGATAATTAAACATTATTTATTAATTAGATTTGGTGAGTTTACAACGAGGCAGCGAAAAGAGAGAAGACAAGATAAAAAACGATTTGTTAATGACTTGGTTATGGATTCAACATGAGGTTGTGTTATGAGAGTGCATATAAGGGGCAACATTATATTATTTTATATATACGTTTCTCATTTCTTTTCATATGATATCATTTTTTGTGTCCCGTTAGAGTGTCTGTGAGTGTGTTTGATTTATTGATGGAGTAGATGCAATATGAGAGAGAACTCTCGGTCGGATTTCAGTGGAAAGCATATTAGAGTCAAATAAAGTTCGAGTTTGCATGGATTAAAGATACAGAAACAAATATGTGTGCGACGAACTACAATTGTTAGTGAATCTATAAAGTTAAGAGAGCCAAAGAAAAATGTTAAGCTATTTCATAAATTTGCGTTAAAAATAAAAAGTTCCAACACCAATCAATATTCAACGAAAATTCTTGATAACATTTTTTTTTTTTTTTTTTCTTCAACATCTTTTGGTTTATTCATGTATATTCTTTTTAAATAAAATTAAATTTTATTTAAGTTAAGGTTTTTTTTTTTTTTCTTTTTTTCGGAAAAGGCCAAATATTTGCTACATGCAAAGTTGAAAAATAATAAAAACATATATATAGAATCTGTTCTCTTATACAGTTTCAAACTAAACCAAAGCGAATATGTGCCCTAGTCCGAAAAAAAAAAATAGTAAAAGATGACTTATCGAAAAAATTTGCAACTATTAAAAATAAAATTAATTATGTAAATATAAAGAGCTTTTTTTTTTGTATATTAAAATTTAAGTGTAGAGTGTACAAATTTTTCTTTCCTCTTTCTTTTTTTTCCTTTTTTTTTTTCTTTGTACAGTGTAGCACCAAAGAAGTTTTGGTCTAAGAGCGGAGAAGCAGGAGAGACTAAAGCTTATATAGATATCTGCAGAGTCCGAGCAGAATTAAGGCAAAAGTCGCACGCAGTCCAAGCGAATGACATTACTTGAATAGTATATAGTAGAAATCTCTCCATCAGACAGAATGCAGGTGAGCCCCGCGATTTGATAATATAGATTTAATAATTTTAGCTAAACATATTTACGGGAATCTACACACAGCGAAGGTAGTGTAAAGTGTAAAATTTAAAAACGACTACACTGATCAGATAGTAAGCTTGACTAGGATGCCTAGTCTGTCCAATTAAGACTACATACACACATATAACATAGGTAGGGGTAGGCGAGAAACGGGTCAAACTACAGCACATTACATAGTCCAATAACCATAGCGCGCTCTTAAACATAACTAAGTATTGCAGAACATAATTAATCATAATAGCGAAATCAATAATTAAAGTTAACAAAATTTTACAACAAAATTGGATATAAAAACTAAAGGCCCTCGAGATATATAGAGCAGGCTACGAACAAGACGATTCGTTTCCAATATTGCGAAATTATGCAATTGCAATTATTTCTCTTAAGTACGTTGTTGCTGGAAGAGCAGTAGATGCTCCAATCGGATGTTTCTTTACAGATCTCCAGGTGTAACTGGTTTATAAGCAGGACTGTTAAGTCACAGTATAAAATATCATTGCACGATTTTAAAATTTGTAAATAATAAATATTGCCACATTGAAAAGCAAAAGGAAATATAATTTACTTTCATTTCCATTTAGTTAACTCTCAGAAATTAAGTCTGATTCAAGTTAAAATTGAAATAGATATTGCAATATTTTGAGCCAGCCCTTGAGGGTTCTCTATGAGTTAGTCATCTAGCCTGCTCTATATATCCAAGTTTAGTTGGTGAACATTTTACTACACACATTCCGTAGAGAGTTAAGCATAATCAGAGAACCAGGTCTTGGATTGGGTCTATAATTGTGGGTGTATGATTCGGTTCGATTTTTGTCATAAGTGAGTGCTTGCTACTCAAAGCGTCTGTGGTGGTTGTTGTTGCTGTTGCTGCTGCTGTTGTTGTTGCTGCTGCTGTTGCTGTTGTTGTTGCTGTTGCTGTTGAAAATCAGTCATATTCACCTGATTCAAGTTGCCAATGATCTGATGACCCTGCAAGGTTTGCACCTGAGCAATCGAGAGCGGAGTGCCGCTCTCGCTGCCATCCGACTGGGCCACCAGCTGCGGTTGTTGCTGCTGCTGCTGCTGTTGTTGCTGTTGCTGCTGCTGATTGCTGGCCTGCTGCTGGGCAGCAGCTTGGGCGCTGGTTGTTGGCGTCGTCATATTGCCAGACGAATCGATGATCTGGTGGTGCTGCAGTGCCTGCTGCTGTTGCACCTGTTGCACCTGCTGCACCTGCTGCTGTTGCACCTGACTGCCAGCCGTGGTGGTTACTGTCATTGTTTGTTGCTGTTGCTGCTGCTGTTGTTGCTGCTGCTGCTGTTGTTGCTGCTGCTGTTGCTGTTGTTGCTGCGCATCGGGATCCTTCTTGACCTGCACGCCCTGCAGCGGATGCAGCGACTGCACCGTTTGCACTTGAGGGACTACTCCACTGCCGCCCGTTTGAGTCTGCCCCGAGCCCGATGTGCTGCTGCCCGGTTTCTTGCCACTGGATGCTGCAAAGTATCGGAGAGATGAGTATATAAGCATTGTGAGCAAACAACTAGGGTTAAAGGAATGTCAACGTATACGATAGGGCGACACCATCTTGGACAGAAGTCAAAACAACTGACACAACAACCTGGCTCTAAAAAAAAATACAGACAGCAGAAGTTGAAGAGTTTAGACGTGAGAGAGTTAGGAAATGACTGTATGTATGCATGTGTGTGTGTGTGCATGTGTGCGTGTGAGTTACATAGTCTGACTAGATTAGTAGATAAGAGTAGGTTTATTAATCATTTGAAAAAAAAAAATAGATTTTTCAATTAAAAGGAAAAACTAAATAAGAGCTGTTAAATAGAAAAACAAACAGTAAATAAAACAAAATTTCTCGCAAACTCAAGTGTTAAAGGTATTTTGGAATTTCAAGAAAAACTAAATAAAAACGAACTTTAAATAAAATATAATTTCTTTCAAATTCAAGTGTTAAAAGTATTTTAGAACTTCAAGTTTTTACAAATCAACTAATTAAAAATCAAAGTACAGTATTTTCTTGCAAAACAACAGTAAACAGAACGGAGCACAAAAGAAACTAGAATCAACAATTTTGTGGAATGAACAAAAATGTCATAAAGAAATATTAACAACAAATTGCCGCAGCAACAAAATTAATTGCAAAAAAAATTTGGTTACATAAAAATGATATACGTATATATTTATTAAACAATTTGTAATATATGTGATTATATATTAGTTTAAGAGAAACTTAAAGTGAATTTCTTTTGTTTTTAAGCCACAATTAAGCTTATAATTACAAATTAATTTGTTAATAGTTTTGCTTGTTGTTTTTACATCTTAAAAATATAACGCGACATGATTGATTTATCCTCTCTCTGTTAAGTAAAATAGTTTGAGTATTTACCGTTATATGCAAGAAAATACTGCATAAATGATCAGAATTGATTAATCTTCTGTTAATGGATTGTTGAAAATGTTTAAGCAAAAAATAATGAAAACTTACAACAAAAATTATACAAAATGAAATAAACATTCATTTGCAGACGGATGTTTTCTTTTTTGTTTTTTGATTTTGTTATTTACAAACATTGTGTGCGTGTGTGCATGTGTGCATGTGTGTGTGTGTGTGTGTGTGTGTGTGTGTGTGTGTGTGTGTGTGTGTGTGTGTGTGTGTGTGTGTGTGTGTCTGTGTGTGTCTGTGTGTGGTGTGTGTTAAGGTGGAATGATTAGGCGAGCGACATTGGGCGGCGGCATCGTTATTATTGGGGCTGCTGCTGCTGCGGCATAAACACTTGATCACCCACAATGTGAATAACATTTTGCATGCCTTGCTGTTGCTGCTGCTGCTGCTGCGCAGCGGCGTTGCTGCCACTGCCGCCGCCCTCATGCTTGATGTTGACGCCCATGAGATGCGTTTGACCACCACCCCCACTTAGTGCTGATGTGTTTAAGTGTTGCTGTTGTTGTTGTTGTTGCTGCTGTTGTTGCTGCTGTTGTTGTTGCTGTTGTTGTTGTTGTTGCGGTGTTTGATGGTGTTGCTGTTGCAGTTGCTGTTGCGGCAGCACAGTGCTGGCCATAATCGTATTACTGTTCGCCGTGGGCGTGGCTATGACCCTAGGTAAGTGCGTAGCATTGCCACGAACTGGCGTCTCCGCTGCCGACGGTGTTCCCGTTGTGTCGCTGGTGTCGCCCACGGTTGTGTTATTGAGCTCAGTGCTCGTCTCGAGTGTGGTATCATTACCGGACTTACTTTTCTTCTCCTTCTTGATGCCCGGTTTGGCGAAGTGCCGCAGCTCGAGATGGCGCCGCAGATTGCGCGACTGACGTATGATGGCATAGCAAATGGGGCAAGTAGCGGGTTGTTCCGATTGAGAGCGTGATCGAGGTTCTGCGGAGATAGCAAATAAAACAAATTTAGATACACTTCTAGCCTAACGGCCTCTCCCATCAATTGGACTCACTTTCTGTCCCAGGCGGATGTTTTGTCCGTTTGGCTTTAGGCGTTGCCGTTGTGCCACCAGTGCCAGTCGTTACGGTTGCTCCAGACGCTGTCGTTATTTCACCAGTTGCCGCATTGGCCGACGTCACGGGTATCATATTGTTGGGGTCCATGGTAACAATAGTCTCAACCTTTTGTCCTTCGCTCTTGATGATCGGAGTGCTAGTCAACAATTGCGTTTCCGCGCCATTTTCATCCAGGACTTGCTGTTGCTGAACTACTTGCTGCTGTCCGGTCAAGTGAGATGTTGTCGGCGTGTCCATGATCGTTCCCATTCCTTCAATTTTGGTTATTTTCGGTGCAGTTGCTGTGGGACATAAGGAGATCTTTCAATATTAAAGAGATCTATGGGAAATATAAACCTTAGATGCTTACGTGACATTTTCTTGACACGCGGCTTACGCTTGCGTGCGGGCAAGAAGCTCTGTATTACGGCCTGGTCGTGCTTGGAAGTGTCGGCTGTCACAATCGTCTGCTGGTGTCCGGCGGCATTGGTCTGAGTGGTCGCTTGCAATATCTGGCCCTGGTGATGAATGTCCTCGACAACCTGTGCGTGCACAGTTTGCTGCGGCGCCGTGGCAATCGTTGCTATCAATTGGTCCTGGTCGTGGTGCTGTGGTATCATATGTTGCAGTTGTATCGAGTGCGTGGTGTAGTCATCCTTGGTCACGGTCTGCGGTGCGAGCCCCTGAATGTTGAGGCACTGCGCCGCCTGCAGCAGCGACGGCAGCTGCCCATGATCGACGCTCACCTCGCCCCGATAGACGAACTCCAGCAAAGCCTCCAAATCGTTGGCGTTGACGCCAGCCAACATCACCACTGGATGTTTGCATGGCGTGTTCTATAAAGATAAGAGTAAATTAATGATATCAATTTTTTTTTTTTTTTTTAATCATACACATTTTTGATATTTGAAAAAATACTCATAAGAATTTAATGATACATATTATATGAATATAAATAAATTAAATCACAATAATTAAATTTGAAATTTATTATATTAATATTTTAAATATTAAAATAAGTTAATAATATATACTTTATTAAATATATAAATATATTATATATATTCATATATATATTCATATTATATATATTCAATTATTTATTTTCATATTTAAAATATAATTTAAAAAAAAATACTTTTTAATATTTTAGTAATTCAATGGTGCTCGACTCTTTTGCTCTAGCCAAACATCTTTGCTTTTGGCGCTCCAAATTTATTTGCCGGCTGAGCAACACGCGTGCTCGCTCATAAATGCTGCTGCTGCTTAGTTCAAAACAGAGACAAAAGAATTGGCCGTCAACTGAGACCATCAAAACAAACGGATAAATTGTCGACCAACTCACACACACGCGTGCACTCAAACGAAACTCAACAAAAACATGTACACACGCACACACAGTCATTCAGAGTCAGAGGCACACTCTCATCACAATAAACCGGCTTTTCGCTATGCGCGCTCTGCATTTCTGCAGCAGGATTGGAGATGCTGCCAGAGCCCATACACTCTACACCAAGTAAGAGCAGCCCGCTCGCTCGCTCACTCACTCACTCACCAGCTCGTTCTTTCGTTCGCTCACACACTCACATGGCGCGGATTTAATTAGCAGGCAGGCAGGCAGACAAGCAGGCAGGCAAGCAGCAGCAAAAAGTCTGCGTCGTTCAGAGGCCCGCTTTAAACGGTGAGCGACAGCTTACCACCGTGACGCTAGCAGCGCTGCCTCTCACCCAATCTCTTTAAATGCCATCCAGCAGTTGCCGCGCTCCGTCGCACTCAAACCCGTAGAAAGGCCGCGTACCACACGCTCTTTGAACTCTACACTCCCTTCAGCCAGCCTGCCTACCTACTTCTTTTCTCTGCCTCTTCCTCTGCTTCTGCCTCTGCCTCTGCTACAGCCACTGCTGTTGCTGACGTCGCACTCGCCATTGCTCTGACGCTCATCGATTTTTTCAGAGTGGTTGCTTTTCACTGGTTGCACTTTGTGAGGGAGCGGGAGCGACAAAGAGCATTGTCTACGTATTTTGCGTGTGTGTGTGAGTGTAACGAGATCACTAAGCGTACGAGTACATCTTATGGGCAGCAGCGACTCTTGCAGAGTTCACATATAAAGCCAATTTTTGACATTTCCCGCGACCGACTCTGAGCGACGTTTTTCGAAATTACGCTCTGTTTACTTTTTGAACGGGGGAGCGAGCATAAAGCCGATGCTAGGCGTCAGGTGTTCTACACTCTCCTCTCTGTTTTGGTCATTTGACATGTGGACGCAGAAACAATAACAATGCATGAATATCTGATTGGTGCTGATCTCCAGTGCAATTTCTCAAAAGTAAATTAACAAATAATACAGGAGAAATCAAATAAGATGATACAAATTTACAAAAATAAATATTTATTAATTCGAGCAATGTGAAATACAGCAATCAAATAAGTACAGTACAGCACCCAGAATGAAAAATGTTAAAGTGTAACAACAGAAATAAAACCAAATCAAAAGCCACATGAGTACATAACCACATGTACGTATGTATTCAAAAATTATATGTACATGTGATGATATGCATATGTATGTATAATTCTGATATGAGCTGTATACAGTGTACAGTGAAGCTTGTATATATAAGACAAACGCCAGGCGATACGTAAATACGTAATCAATATAGGCTTCAACTGAAATACAATATATGTATGTATATAAATTCTGCTTGCCAATATACTATATTAATCATTTTCATTTTATTTATTAACTATTTCTTTTATACTGTATTCTCATAGTCAATATCAACTGTACATTTACACACACACACACACACACACACACTCTTGCTGGCATAAGCAAAAAGAGGTCGCGCTCGTGTGCACCCAACAACAGCAGCAACGGCAACGGCAACAGCAACAGCAAACATTGCCAGCAAGAGCAAGAGCCAGTCAGGCTGCCCCGTCATTTGGCGCTCTCGTTTGTGCTCGCTCTAACACATTTGAATTAAAAGTTGGCGCAACTTTTGCTCCCCTCTTCACTCATACATGCGCCTGCTCTCGCACTCTCTCGCTCTTCGGAACTCACTTGAAAGCTTATACATTTCTATAACAAGACGAGGCACAGGGGCAAGGGAGACAATATGACAACGTCAGCGTTAGCGCAAAAGAGTGCGCAACTCATTCTACTCAATTGACAATAGAAAACTTACACGGAAATCTCTGGCGAACTAAAATGACGAGAAAGTAGGAGACGCACCGCAGTCTCATGCTGCTCCTGAGCATTGGCCCAGAGCGACAACTGTGTTTAAGCCAGGAGCAGAGCGCGAATGCACATTTCTTAACTCACACACATACACGCGCACTCAAATACTAATATATGCATGTATGTAGCTTACATTCACATTGAGTTGGGGAGTCAAAACCGTTTCACAAATTCAAACACACACACACAACAAACACACTCGCACGTACGCACAAACACATAATAACCTATTTGGCAAGTCGGACGACGATTTTGATTTCTCTGTTTACAAACTGTACGCGCAAAAACACATGCCAACGAAACGTCGTCGCTGTTGAGGTTATGTTTAGAAAAGCTCTCGCCGCGTACTCACCTTTAGCAGGTCCAACAGAAATGGAGAAGCCGCACAGAGCACGATTTTGTGGGCTGGAAAACTGCGTCCGCCGGCAGCCAGGGTGCAATCGACCAGGTCGCCATGGCAGCGCAACAATTGTATGGCCGATACCAGAGATGTTCCATAATCACCCCAGGTGAGCGAGTACAGCGAATTCATTGGCAACGACATTAGGGCTGTCGTGTCCAAATCCAACAGTTGTTCTCCAGCGTTGTAGTTATATTGATTGCTGTTTGTGGCTAACACGACGAGGCTGTTATTCTTGCAACGTTCTAACAAGAAATTTCATCTAAATGGCAGCGTCAAATAGTTGATGCTGCTGCTCCACTGCTCAACTGCTCAACTGCTCCACGTTCACGAGCTTTCACAACGACTGAATGGCGCGCTGCTTCTTATCGTTGCCCCCTACAAAAAACAAAAAAAGAGTAAAGAGCATAAGCAGATGGAAGACAAACAACTCATGTGCTCTCGCTCTCTCGCGAGAAAAACTTTTTATATACAAATGTTTCAGAGCGTGTGTGTATGTGTGTGTGTTTTGGTGGGGGAAGGGCCTCAGTGGCGCATGAGCTCCATGCGCACCCGTCGCTCCCTCTCCTAAGATTGCTGAGCACGCGAGAGCGAGACAACCAGAGAGCAAGTTTTACAGCTCGTATATGAAATGTGGGCCGCCTGCCCGCCCCCCCACAGACCGATGAACGGACGGACGAACGATTGAACGTATGGAACTGCATGACTTTAGACTTGGAAAAAAAACACACAACTAACACGAACAGGCAACATTTTACATTTGTTAATAGAATAAAACAAGTTGGAAAAAAGCGCGCGATTATCACTTTAGCATTATTCAGACACGCCCAGAAATACATATTCATATTTTGCTTATGTTCTTAGTTTCTTTTTTCTATCTTTTTTTTTTTTTTTTGGTCTTTGTACAGTTAACGCCACGCATTTTGCTTTTGCCTCAGCATTTGTTTTATAACTACAATTTCATTCACTTTTGTGTTGTTATTCTGTTTGTTTACACGCCGTCGCTCCCGGAGCGAGCAATTTTATGCATGTTGAAATTATCTTCTCACCGGAGCGCAAAGAAAAATCTGCTTGCTGCTATTTTATACTCGGTTTGCTTTCCCTTCTTGACCGCCGCTCACGGCTGGTGGCTTTGGCTCTTGATTTTCTTTTTTGCTGCTGCTGCTCGCCAGCGTTGAATAACTCGAACTGAGACTGAGTATTCGATCGAATTACGTTCTGCCAGCGCGGCGCGGTCGTGTTGTATGACGAGTTTTAGTCTCTATACGGAGAAAATTTCTGATCATGCGCGCTGAACCGCTTTTTGGTGGTGGTTTCTCGCATGTTTGTGTTTGTGTAGGCTTATGAGAATGAATGTATCTATGTGTGTGCTCGCATGCATGTGTGTGGGTGACACTGTTGCTGCGGTGAGCGCGTGAGAGTGAGAGAGATGGCTGGCAGTGCGCGCTCTTGAAAGTACAGTTGACGAGCAGCGTTACCAGATGTAAATAAATTTAAGTGAAATACCAATGAAAGAGCATTTCAGTTTACCCAAAATAAAAGATACGATAAATTCAGTTTTCAAAAAAATTTTTTTTAATAATGTATTTTTAAATATTTTTATTGATTTTTTTTTTTTTTTTTAATAAGGTAGAGGTAATATTAATTGTGTGATCGATCGTTATTTAGATAAATATTGATGAATGGCTTTAAATATTCCATAATCGAAAGATCCTGACAGATGCCGGTTCGCTCTTACGAAATTCAGATACTCTTTGAGCGCCAGTTTCAGGCAATCACCTGTTTCTGTGACACACTCCCAAAGACAGCTCGACCCTAATTTTATGCAGATCAAGTCCCGCTTAAGAGCAGAAACGAGCAACGCGTTGTTGCGGACTCGCTGCCAGCGGGGAGAGAGAAAATACCAGGGAGAGTTCTATCCATGGTGCGTCCAATACTCTGAGAAGTATTAATTTAGTGAGCAGCATGTGAGTAGAGCCGAAAAAAAATACGACGCAAGATTACAAATTTTCTCTGTTTTGATTTTGATGCTGATGCTGCTGCCGCTGCTGCTGCTTCAGCTGGACACGAGAAATGTTAACGCCGTTTTAAAAATCCAATCAGCATTAAAGCAGTGAGCGCATATCGAAGCTGGTAGTGCTGAACGAGAGTAGTCGGGTGGGTGAGGGTGGTGAGAGAAACATAGCGAGCAGCAACAGACAGTAGGCCGCAATGCTAACAAGCTGCATCGAACTTTTAGTGTGTGTAGTGAACTACAATGAAATCATTTCTGTCCCACTGTGCGAGCTGCTGACTGCCTGCTTGTCTGAAATTCGAACGGCGCGGCGACATTGCTCGGCCTCGCAGCGACCTCCTCTCTGCCGCAGCACACCCCGTTGGCAATGTTATCATTGTGTTTGTTCTTGTTTCAGTAGTCGAAGTCTATTTAAAAAACGAAAACATGCTAAAATTTGTTTAAAGCGCAGAGACAAACAGATATGAAATACCAATGAACATACACACATACATATGTATACATATGTATAGATATTTGTACGTTAATTTCGACATGCATTAGTATGCGTATAAATAATTATGTGCACATGTATGTACATACACACATATGCATGTATGAGTACATATGTGCTAAATACTTTGCTTTTTCACACTTTTGAATTTCGAATGCATTGATTTCGGCATTAGCAAAAATTTCATTTTAGTACCAATATTCACATAATTATTTCTATTCCTATTTAGTAATACAAAATTAGTTTTCCGCAACGGAACAAAGCATCTCCACGTTGTGAATGTCGCCGCAATAATAAACTCATTTTGCCATACAAATTTAACCTGTGACTGCTGCAGAGTGACGGCGGCGTCAGCGGCAGCGGCAGCAGATTCCCTCTCCCGCTCTGCTTTGTTCTTTTCTGCGGCTGCAACTGCCGAGATACAATGCTGAGAGGTTTGACACAGTTGAGAGGAGAGGCTAGCGTCGCGTCGGCCGCGCGTACTCCAAGAAATTTTCAAAAGCAGACCAAACACTATCCAAGACTTTTTTTTTTTTGCTTCATTATTTTGCTTTCCCACAATACTATTCTGCCTGCATATGTATGTGTGAGTTTGAGTGCGCACTCAGCGACAAACACACACACACACGTACCGACAGACAGGGCGCTCACTGAGGCATTTGGAGAGACGGAAGAGTCAAAATCCACGCAACTCTCTGTTATTGTATTTCATTCCACAATACGAAAGTCTTGTAACATTACAACAACCGTAGGCTCAATTGGTAAAAAATAACGGGCTTGCAAAGTAATCTTAACTAATAATTATAAACCTATATAAGAAACATCAAATAATTCTTTTTACAAACTCTAAGTGGTGTCAGCTTAATGTGAACTATTTTATTGTAATGCTTCTTTTAATTTTGATCTTTCGTTTTAAATACAAAATTTGATAAAAATAAATCATTTGTTTATTACTTATATCATGTAATAAAAAGTACTGTTTAAATGTTTGTACTTTTATTAATAACATAAACTCCTAAAATTGTAAAAATTTTGAAGTAAATTCCTCATTAATTTTATGTACCTCTATGTACCACAGTACAAAGTATTAATTTTAGGATTCATAGTACCCTATTAGTAGTGCTCTATTACTATTAGTCTTTAGTTAATTTCTAATCAATTTAACTTGAATATCTATGAATCATTGCAAAATTTACAGATAGCAAAAAGTGTTATATAGTGCACAATTTCTTGGGTATTTCTGACTCACCTGTAGATTGATTACCTATTTGCTAGGATTGCACCAGGCGACTGTTTGGTAGACGATGGTCTTTCCATCAGCTGCCTCATAGGCAAACACACAGCTCTTATTGACAATGACTGACAAGCGGACCTTGGAAATCAGCTCCAGGGGACGTATTGCAGGTGTTGACTGAATGATGACAATGTGGGAGGCGTGGTAGAGCATGGGATCCCCGGGATATATTAAGAAGTCGGCGCCAAAGGCATCGCCACAAGTGACGAACTTGCCACGGCCCCAAAGATCACGAAAAACCCGGTATTTGAGCGAGTCGCGGTCGCAAATCGGCTCAGTCCATAGTTGGGCAGCTTTAAAGAGAAATTAATATTTAGTTATAATGAAGATAATAGTTTTTCGATTTCACCCACTGTGCTTAGCCAGATGCGGACAAGGCAGCTCTACGAGCGCATTTTGATGATCGAATTCGAAATTATTTGCAACTTCTTGGATCACGCTCTGGGAAGTTAGTGCAGCAGCTGTTAGAGAAGACATTCCTTTGTATAGAGATATTAACATTTATCCTGATGCTTACCCTCATCCGATTTTCCCTGCTTTAACAACTTGTTGCGCTTGCCGCTGAGGATTTTCTCCACATGGCGTTCGGTTTCCCGCAGCTTTTCCGCCTTCAAGGAATCAGCTTGCGCTTTTAAGCGGGCCGCGAAATCTTCTTGATATTCCTGCAATATTTCTGGAGTTGGAGATTTCATTAAGCTTGCGGCTTTGCTGACCAGAATGGCCAAGCCTTCATCTATGAGCAGCTGCGTCTCGCATTTGGTTAGCTCTACGGGAAGAGCTGAAAGTTTATGAATAGAGTTATAGCAATTGATTCCAATTAACCATGTTCTTTCTCAGCTACCTGCTTCACTGGAGCTCCAACCTTTGCTGTTGGCCGTGCCCACAAGAGCGCCCACAATGCGGTGTTTGATGCGTAGCTCCATGTAATCTAATACAATAAAGATTATTACTGATTCGATTACCGGTCACTTAACTTACCATCTACATCGAAAACGTAACCGGTGCCATTTAACAAAGTTAAATACATTTTGTTTTATTTTCCCGTTTTTTTAAAGAACAAAAATGCCAAACTTAACATATTACAGAAATGTTATTAACAGCATGAGTTTACGCTCTGGAACTATACACGATGTCAGCTCAGCGATAAATAAATATATGCATTTTATTGTAAATTTGTCAAACATATTTTATTAAAAATGTAAATAAAATTCTTGTTTTCAAAAGTATTTTTAATAAATAAATACATTTTTGGGATCTAAATTTGAACTTAACAGCTGATTATTGGTTTCAAAGAACAATTTCTGCAGACAGCGATAACATCTATCGACAGCTTCAGCGGAACCAGTTCATCTAAGCAACACTGGCCGCTCTGTTTTGTCGCATTTGCCAGCACTGAGAAATTGAATGCCAGTTTTATTGTTGTTATTATCTCAGAAGCGTTTTGTTAATTTCGTCAACTAATGCATTATAATACCGCGAGTGTCGCAATTATTACCAAACCACATGTACATAATCAACTGAGCAACTGCAACAAAAATGTAGCCATATGTTAAGCGAGTGTGTGCGAATTTGCAAACCGTATGCCATCAATTTAGCAATACGAAGACGAAGACACCACCCACAAAACTGACAAATTGAACATTTGCGTTTTGTTTCTTCACTCAATCAGTTCCTATTAGCACACCACAGTTGGCGAGTCGTTAAACACAAATTGCGTAAATTGCGCACTGATTGTGCGTTATTCGTGGGGCCACAATTAACAAAACATTTCGTGCCGTAAGTATTAGGGGGCAGGGAGCAGAGTGCAAAGGGCCGCGCGGGACATGCCTCGAAATTCGTTTGTGTGTGTGTGTATGTGTGTGTGTGCGTGCGTGCGTGTTGGGTGTGGGATTAGCACCCTGTGGGAGTACCTTTACTAATGTTTATTTATTAATGTTTACTTGTGGCTATTGTTTACTTATCAGCAATGTCATAACTGTTAATGCTTACACGTTCCCCCTCACACGTCGTTGCTTCAAATAATTTGTAATAAACCTAATAGCAGATAGATTGACCCGTTCTTGTTTTATTTTTTCCGTTTAATTATTCGATATGCATTGGAACATCATAAGAACTCATCAACATAATTTAGGCGGTTCTGGCTCTATTCTATTACAAAGCTAGATATCTTTCCCGGAATTAAAGAAGAATGTTTGTATATAAAAGAACATTCCGAGAAATCGTAGAGAAATTTAACAGTTCTCTTGAAAAATAAAAATATGCATATGTATATGTAAATGAAAAAATAAATAAAACAACAACTAATGTCAATAATAGTTAACTTTGACTTGATAAAATGGATTGACGGTGAATTTATTTGATAGTCTCTTTAGAAACAAAATAAAACATACTTTTCCACAAAACCATTATACCCTGATTTCCCATTTTCAATGGGAATATTATATTATTAAAATAATGAGAAATTATTCACAAATTAAGAAATCTTTTGAGAAAAGTGAAAACAGTTTTGATGGATTATTAGCGAAATGTAACTTATTTTATACTCTGTTTAGATAAAAACGTTATTTACTACTGAAGATTCCATTCCCTCTATAGAAACAGAAATATAGTTGAGAACATTCCTATAAATCCCATATTAGAAAAATATGAAAATTAAGACGGATATAAAACCATTTTACTATTTACTTATTGATTATTTTGTTTACATTATTAATTTATAAATTTTTAGAAACTTTCTTTTAGTCCACTTATTAGTATTGGACTTAAAACTTGTTCCATGTTTATTTAGATTTCTTATTAACTACTATTATTGCGTTCTGAATTAATTTTTCTGTATGGAAACATTTGTGAATTTCGGATGGAATCACCAATTAAGATTAATAGAGCCAAAATTTGGAAAGGTGTTTGACTCTGCATAGGGAATGTAACAGCAATTTCTCGATTTCCGTGTTCGGCATATTATCAGCAATAATATATATAGTATATGTATACATATGTAGAATATCTTTGTATCTGTGCTCAAAAGCTTTGCTTGCAGCTCATTAACAAGTATTAGCCTATTTACTAACACATTGTATTTTGTTTCTCTCTCTCTCCCTCTCTCTCTCTCTCTCTCTCTCTTTCTCGCTCTTTGGGTTTGTTAGCGCTGGTGAAAAACCCACCGACGATCGAACGGGCGAAACAACAATAGGAACAGATATAAAGCACTTGGCGCTTGGCCATGTAAATAGAATTTTGTTTTTGTGTTTATTTTTTTGCACACACAATGTACAGTATTTGATGCAGCAGTATATTATATAATTTGTTGCTTTTGCAGGTCGTGCGGCGAGAATAACGACAGCTGCCCCATAAAAGACGTTAACAGCGACGTTCACGGCTAAGGCTAAGCCAGCAACAATAGCAGCCGAGACCTGGGAGACTTGTTAAACGTTTCAGCCTTCGCCCCAGGCCCCCGCCCAGCTCAGATGGGGCGCACGGCCCACTGCTGCTGCCGCCTGCATTAGTCATAGGAAACGTGAAACGAAAATGCGGACTAGTGCGCCGACAGCGAACAGTTCAATTGGGGCTACGATGTGGCTACGGGTTGCACAACAAACAGCGAAACTCGAGCAGCTATATGGGAATTGGTAAACTAAAATGATTAGAAATTACAACTGTTATGAGAAATAGGCCTTTTTCCACGTATGCCATAACACTAGAGTTCCATTAGTCCATGCTACTTTCTGATATCTATCGTATCTCAGTGCCACTCCTCAATGAAATTCTGTTTCTGCTTGCAGAGAATGTAGTGTAAAGTCACAATATTGGACCAGAAGGCAGCTGAATTTTGGTATGTGAGACAAGTTATCTATCAAACTAACAGTAGATTGTATTTGTTATAACTTGCTGCTCTTTCTGTTCTTCGGCGCACAGTCTAAGCGACGCTAAATGATAGAAGACTTGGGCATCGAGCGAACGTAAATATGTTTAAGATTCGACAACGGAATTGTATGCTGATTGCCACGGTGCTAATATTGGTGCCCTGCATTGTGATATTGATGGTATTGGGACCAGAACTATCCACCGAACAGTCGCTGACGCAACGTCTGGCCGAGTGCCACATGCGGCTGCAATATCTGGAGTCCATGTACCGTGCTCGGCAGGAGGACGTCTCGCTGCTCTCCCAGTACCTGGGCCAGTTGCAGACAAACAATGGCAGCAATGTGACCAATGTGAGTCCGCCGCCGCAGCCGGTGTCGAACCTGCTGGATGCGCTCAGTCCAGAGACACGGCAGTTGCTGCGCAACGCCTCCCACGCGTCCAGATCGGGTGGCTCTGGCTCGACGCGTGGCTATGTGCCCGCACAGAATATACGCCTGCCGAACGCCTATCACTTTCTGCCCCATCTGCTGGACGACGCTGGCTCCCTGCGCCCAGCGTATTTCCAGAGCAAAGGCCGCTCCGACGTTAGCATCGTGCTGGGCGTGCCGACGGTGCGGCGCGAGAAGCAATCGTATCTGCTGGCGACGCTGCACAATCTCATTGAGAACATGAATGATGAGGAGCAGAACGAGACTCTGATCATTGTCTACATTGGCGAAACAGACCTGGATGCCGTCCAGCTGATAGCCAAGCAGATTGAGACCAGCTTCGAGGCGCATGTGGAGAGCGGACTTATAGACATTATAGCGCCAGCGCCTAGCTACTATCCAAACTTTGAGCGGCTGCGCATCACGCTGAACGACTCCTTGGAGCGCGTGAAGTGGCGCAGCAAGCAGAACCTGGATTTCGCCTATCTCATGGCCTATGCCCACTCGAAGGGCACCTTCTACGTGCAGCTGGA
Source organism: Drosophila arizonae (assembly GCF_054131065.1). Taxonomy (NCBI): domain Eukaryota; kingdom Metazoa; phylum Arthropoda; class Insecta; order Diptera; family Drosophilidae; genus Drosophila; species Drosophila arizonae. The sequence goes on along the minus strand of NC_142924.1, from coordinate 22,685,332 downwards.
GGATGATATACTGACAAAGCGGCAATTTATAACCACAATGAAGAAATTCGCGCTCATCAAGAGCGCTCTGACCAAGCCGGATCAGCCGGACTGGTTCGTGCTGGACTTTTGCCAGCTCGGCTTCATTGGCAAAATGTTTAAGAGCGCCGAGCTGCCATACCTCATAACGTACTTTCAAATGTTTTACAATGATAAGCCCGTTGACTGGCTGCTCACCTACTTCATAGAGTCGAAGGTGTGTCGCACGGACAAGGACCAGAAGCACTGCAATCTGGAGAAGGCAAGGTATTGGCAGCACTTCCGCAAGTCGCTGTTCCAGCACATTGGGACCAGCTCCTCGCTAAAGGGCAAAGTACAAAAGCTGAAGGACAAGCAATTCGGCAGCAAGGTTCCATCCTACTATGCGCACGCGCACAATCCGCCCGCGCTGGTCAAGTCGAATATAGCGCCGTACAAGAACTATTTGCTGAAGCGCGCCTATCGCGGCGAGACGTACTTCTGGGGTCTGCTGCCGCAGCCCGGCGACCTGGTGGAGTTCATCTTCGAGCAGCCGACGCAGCTGAGGCGCTATCTATTCCGCAGCGGCAACTCGGAGCACCCGTCGGATCGCTTCTACAATACCACCGTGGAGCTGCTGCCCGCAGATAGCTTAAGCGAGAACTCGTCCGTTTGGAGTACCTACAATACGACAACGGATGGCTATCTGGTGGTGGGCTCGTTCGATGCGCTGGGCGTGGCCGAGGGACAGCTCGACCCGAAAATCGGGCCCCTCAAGGAGCTGCGGCTGCACGTGCACAGCGACAGCGAGAACTGGGCGCTGCTCAGCGAGATCGAGCTGCAGCAAATGGACAGCAATGCCAGCAGCTTGGAGGCGAACGCAGCCAAGCCGCGCTACATCGCAGCCAGCTGATTGCTGCATCGCCATCGGCGTCCGCAGCAGCAGCCGAATAACTGTAGTGGCGACATACCCAAGCATTGATGTTTTTCCGCAATCCGTGTACATCTATTTGTCTGTCTGTGTATATGTGTGTATATTTTTTGAGCGCTACTTTTAAAGCCTATCATCTAAATGTGTAAATAACTCACCTCCAGGTATATATTTATAACGTCTAACTGTAACTATTTATAACTGAAGCGAAAGCTGAGTTTACACGCGTGTAAATGATTATTGATTTGGAATTGAATTTCAGAATGCGACAAAGCATCAATTTTTCTAATACTGAATACAAACAACCCTAATAAAGCATTCAGAATGAATCTAACATTATTTTTGCTAATATCTGTGACGTGTGAACTGTTTCGATCAAACATTGAAAGTCTCTAAATATATATACATATTATGTAAGCGAATTGTACCCACAATATGTAACATCTATAAATGTCATGCGTAACTGTCTTATACTCGGGATACACTATAAGTACCGCCACGTTGAGCCATATTTATGAGAGCGAAGCGAACAAAATTCCCCGTAAACTTGCTAAGCACGTTTCGAAATTGTAATCTTATCATACCCAAAATATTTCCTCCAAGTGCCCCTTCGATTATTTCATTGTGTTAATAATACATAAAGTATACAAACATTGTATGAATATGAATTGTGCAAGACGCAACTGTGCGCGCTCTGAATCGATCTATTTCGAATTGTATTTAATTTTTTGTTATTTTCCGTACTTTTCTAAATATTTTTAAGTGTTATCCAATGTGAACTATTGGCAACTATCTTGAATTATCACATTCCACTAACATTTACTGCTGAATTTTAGAGTTTTATTTTAATTTTGAATACGCTCTTGAATTTCCAGATCTGTCATCCATCTGCGAAAGAACAAATCATCCTTAGCGCATATTCTCAATTATTGTTATTCTCATCTTCTATTATTAAATTGTAATTTTAGGTACAGTTGCGTACGTTTTGCCGAAGCCATAAAGCAAATATTAATAATGATGTATTAGATAATCCTTATAGCATAATCGAAAAGAAAACCAAAATGCATTACGACCATTTTAGCATTGTTGCTTTTTACTGTGATTTGTTAATAATTTTTGCGCGAACAATGAAGAGAACAAATAACGACTAAAACGAATTGAATAATTATAATTCTTATATTGTATGTTTAGTATTTAAATTGAAATGTATAACAATTTTTTGCTGATTAGTCAACTAAATTGAAAACGAGAATACTTTTTTACACAAAATAATTAATAATTATATTAATAATTAAAAATTTATACAGTAACAACAATTGGAAAGATTGCCAAATTTATGATAGCGTTTAAAAAAGCAAATGCGAAAAGATTAAATATTGATACTTTGGTTCCTGTTGAGTAAACGATAACAGAAATATATTGTTATAGTTATATAGTGGCATATTCAATTCAAATATCGAATTCAATTCTTTCGGTGCTTTAAGATATTCATTACAAATATGCCAACTCAAACAGACAAATAACGTAGACTGCTTTGGTATATGACGTTTTTTAGGAGCTGATGTTACGTTAAATACTTGCTTGTTTCATTTTAAGTATCCTATATACAAATATATATACACATATTATATATTTTTTTATATATACATGTCCAATGTACGTACTTTTAAAGGCCACAATAATTTCGCACATGATTGGAAAAGCTCTCTCGATTTCAATATGCAAATTTTGTAATTCTAGTGGACTTTTCCCAGGAGACCCAACCGGAACAGACTTTATCAAAATACTTAGCTAATCATATATGTACTCTTGTCTCTAAATGTTTGTTAACAACTTTAGTTTAATCCTTACAAAATTCTCCAAAGCCCAATAATAAAGATTAATGATTCAAAACAAAGGCACGCTTTGAACATGTATTTGAAGCATGCGGGAACTACATATGTGTGCAGCTTAATAAATCAAAACAGAAAGATTTCAACAAAAACTCTGTTCCATGTGTTTTTTCTTCTCTCTTTTGTGATTTTCAATAATATTTTTGCAGGTGTCATTTAAAGTTTTAGGTTCTATGATGAAGTAGTAAGTAAGAGTGATATAATATCTCTATAAATAAAATACTGCTGCAACTTAATCAGGTTGGAAGTAAGAGGTAATGTAATAGTTTAAATATTTATTAATAAATATAATCATTATTGTGCATTTTATAAAATTAAATCTATCTGTCTTCTAACTAGGTCTATAAAAGCGGCATAGACACATATATATATATATATATATATATATATATATATATATATATATATATATATATATATATATATATATATATATATATATATATATATTTTTTTTTTTTTTTATCACTAAAAGGCTCATTGTTTTAGTAATATTCATCTCCTGAATTAAAAGAATAAAGTACCTATTAATAATGTGTATATACTTACACATCCATCTTACACCATATATAAATACAATTTATTTTCCAATTTAGATCAGTGAGTATACATACATATATTCCAAATTCAAAATCTCTAGATTGAATAGTCAAATACTGCACAAAACCAATATATTCCTTTAACTTTTGATTAGCTTGGCATAAACTAATTTATAATTTTCATTTAACATTTTAGTAAGCCGTTCATGATAAATAATGATAATGAATATTTTTCGTAAAACTCACACAAAACATCGGATTAAAATTCAGCCTAAATAGCGTCAACATATTTGCATTTATGCCCTGAAGCACTTTGGGCCAACTTCTCTGCGCCATTAGGCCACTTCCTAGCCATTCGTTTCGGCTTTTGATCCCAACAAACCAAAACTGTCGCAGAAAAAGACGAAATTCCGATGGCCAAGAGAGAGAAAAATCTGAATTGTGCAACTTTGCGAGCTCACAATGGAGTATCGAGATTGCTCTGAGTGGATGGCCCGGCCCGAATGGCAGTGCGGTTGGCAATGCAAATAATAATAACAGTCGAATCGCCGAAATAACGGAGACCCAAACAAAAGTTAGACAATATTTTGTCCCTTTTTTATTTTCGCTGGGTTCCACTTGAGAACGTCGCCCCAGTTGCAAACTGCTTAAGTGTTTATAATTTGTACAAAGTTTTCAGCTGCCATTTGATTTGGGGCTGGCCCCAGTTGGGGGCTTGCCCAATCGGGCGACTTTTCAGCATTGTGCCTGCTCGCAGTCGCAGCACTAACTGTTGATGGCCTTTTTATAGACTCACCTGCAGCTGCTTGACGCTCAGGTGGATTTCAAGAGTTTTGTTTTCAATAAAAAAAGTTTGTGGGTCTTTACAATGTCCTTTCAACCATCCAGGCAGCATTTTAAATCATATTAAAAGATTAAGATCACTATATCAGAATTTTTCAATGTATTCAAAATAATTAGGAGAACTTTACAATCTGAATATTTTATCTTTTGTCGAGACAAGCTTATTTCTAATGAAATCTTAGAAACCCAATTAAAAGTTAGTTAAGTTCAAGTAATTCAATTGTTGCTTATAAGGTTTATTAAGATGTGATCTATCCAAAAATTAAATATTACGTTTTTTATTTTTTTTATATTTATATATATTATATTATTTATGTATATTATGTTTTATTATGTGTATATATTTTTCTATATTAAAATATTTATACTTTTATATTTTAAAATTTTTATTAATCTTTTCTATATTATACTTTTTGATATTTATTTTATTTATTTTGTATAATATTATATTTTTATATTTCTAGTAATAATTATATTATTTATATTTATCTATATTTCTATTTTTATATTATTTAAAAAAATTTATATTTATTTTATACTACTTTATACTATTTACTATTACTATTTACTACTATAGCATTTACTATTTAATCCGTTAAGCTTCGCAGTTGAATTAACAGTTATGTGGATGACATTGGTAAAGTAACAGCGCAAGAGAACGAAAGAGAGCGAGCTTTTTGCCGTATGTAAAGAGAGTTTCTGGCTGAGGAATGGGCGCAAAGGCTTCCTGCCATTCCTTAGCATGCCACACAAAGAAGACATGAATGATTGTCATAACCGGAAGAAACTCACAGCCGAGTTATCTAGAAAATGAATGGCATCATTTGCAAATCGCCATGTCTGCTTATCAGACAATGCCAGGGCGCTGAAAATATTGACACAGACATTTATTGACAAAGGGATTTCATCAATTCCCAAACAAATATATCGACATCAAGAAATCTCTTGCCCCATAATCCCATAATCGGAATAAGCAACTTGTAAATAAACAAATTTGACAGTTTTCGAACAACTTTTTTAAACAATTGTATATAAGGAAACAGCTCTTAAAATATTTATATAAACTTTTATAAAATCAACAATATAATTTTGATTCAGTTTAACATTGGATGTTCAAGGTTCATTGCGGCAAATGATGGAAATACGGCGTGTTTTCGTAACGGGGTTGCCAAGGAACTTGGAATGCTCGTTGGCGAGGATTTCATGTGTGAAATTATAGCGCGCTGTGTGGCTCATTATGTAGAGCGAACGACGCGGCAACAGGAGATCCGCATAGAAGTTGTTCTCTAGCAACGCCGCTGGCTGCTGCCGATACGCGGTGTCCTCGGCGCTATCACTAGAACCGTTTTGCTGATACTTCTGAGGATCTATGCGAACCAGACGCATCACACTGTCGCTGAGCAAACTGATGCCGGAGATGGTGTTGCCGCAGTACTATCATAGAGATATACTATTAAGGTATTCCTAGGTGATGACCCGACAGACTTACGCGGACGCTGTCCACATGTGGCTTGATGACGCCATCGGCGGCTAGATCCAAAATGTGCACGTAGGGCATGATGGCGCCATTGAACGCCACCTCACGCACACGCTCCAAGAGCTCACGATTTTTGGGATACCACTTCTTGCGCTCTGTCTCCCGAAAGCCATGAATCGCCTACACGAGAGTTAGCTTAACAATAGCAAGAGTGCTTTGATTATCTGCCAATACTCACATCGTCCCAGTGATCAAACTCATAGCGCAGTCGGCTCATGTATGGCTCAATTTCTTCATGCAGTTGCTTCTCCTCGGCCTCGCTTATGAAATCTGGCACGATACGCATGTCCTGCTCAAAGTCTTTCCTCTCCGCTGATGGCCAGACGCCATGAAAACTTGTTAAGCCGGCGCTGCTTTTGGTTGCCGCAACTAGTTCGAAGCAATAAAATCTATAAATCTTGCCATTTTTAATTTGTAAATAGCTACATACATACCCGCACGATGGCATCGTCTTAAAATTTGACGAATTAGTTCGCCACGATATTGAATAACCATTGTTTTGCAAAAGAAAGTTACACAAACTTCTTTGCCCAAGTCCTGCGAACAGCTGTTCGGTTATTCAATAACAGCAAAATTGACGATTTACCCAGCCCTGGCTGCAAGCGCGCAAAGTTGTTACGAAGTTATCGTTTATCGGTATTTGAAACAAAAAATAATCGAACAAAATAAATTGATTGTACAAATTAATACATTAATTAATAAATATTGACAAATCGCTTGATCTTAAATTTGTTTTTCTTTTTTTTTTTTATGACCTGTGAGCAATAATTGTTTGGGCAGCACAAAAAGCCGTTCAATCTATTTTATTGTATTACTCCATTTACGTGATACGGATTTACCTGCCACAAAATTAAAAGGGTTACGAAAGAAAACAAACAATTTATAACGCAATACAAAAGCGACGAGGGTTGAGTGGGTGGTTGATTGGAGGCGGATGACTCTTCCCCTGCTGTTGCCGCACAGCAATTCAGCGGAATGTTGCTTGGCATTTTTTCAAGCAATTTGACGACCCGGCCACAAGCTGATTACATCAATGCAAATGTAATGGTAGGGTATAGGCTGGTGTTGGTGTTGGAGTTGGAGCTGAAGTTGCTGTAGGTTATAGGTGGCTGTATCAAATGGTCTTCGGTCCAGTTCGGTACACACTTCTTGCAACATTGCGTAGTCTATGCTTCTATATATAGTGCAAATAGGCGCAGTATATTTCCACAGTAAAAAAGAAAGAAAGGAACCTGACCCAAAGCTCTCTCGCTGCGCATCTGTGTATCTGGTATTGTTCATCTGTGCGCCAACGTGCGTTGGTGTGTAAATGATAAATGAGCGAAGCACTGTTGCCCGTACGTTCAACTGTTCCGGCACCTCAGGCAACGCCATCAACGGGCTATTAGGCGCTATTGTCCTTTCACGTTGCTTTGTTCGTCTTAGACAAGAGAAAACCTTCTCCCCGAATAATGCCATGAAATGTTGTTTCTCTCTGACTTTCCCCTTCCGGCAGGGTTATAAAACAGAATTCTTACAAAATAAAATGTGATTTATTTTTTCGTCATTAATACACAATTATAAAATAAGAGAATGTAAATATTCCATGGCTTAACTACGTTTAGGTGTTGTGTATCGGCTGACAAGTATAAATTAAGAAAATTACTATAGATTAACATAAGAACACATATTTCAAGATGTTTAACTAGGATTAATTAAAGCATAAAGCTTGGGTCAAGTACTTAACAGTTCTTAATTTCGGATATAACTGTCTAACATTGTAAACTTTATCAAACTTAATAATTGTACTTCTAATCCTACTTGTAATCGAGTTAACTAATTTTGTATGGGCTTTCGAACACGCTTGTGACTCAGCGCCTGGGCCAGGAGCATACGCTTGTGCTCCAGCTGTGTGCAAAGCCCAAAGGACTGCAGAAACGACTCCTTGGGACTCTGTGCTTTGGCCTCGCTGTTTACCTGCTGCTTCTTGAGGCGCGCTCGCTCCAGAGCTGCCTGCAAATGAAGGCGACTGGCATTCACAGCATCGCTCTTGCTGGCATCCTCAGATGGCGTTGTCTTTGTTGCTTGTTTGCTGCTTGATTTAGGCGGAGCAACAGCCGGAGGAGCTGCAGCTCGAGCAGGGGGAGCAGCTGGAGCACGAGCAGGGGGAGCAGCTGGAGCACGAGCAGAGGGAGCGACAGAAGCAACTGCATTCACAGCGCCTTTCTTTCTGCCGCTAGTTGTCGATTTTGTGGGCTTTGTGACCTCCGTTTTGGTGCCTAACGAGTTCTTCTTGTCTGCGTCGATGGTGAAGTATTTGCGAAGCAATTGGTTCTCTGTGGGCCGCTCTCTGACGGTATGTGGCTTGAAGGGCAAGAGGCTCTTGGTGCAGACCAACGGGACAATAGCTTCACTGACCATTTCGCTGATCAGATCGCTGTTGGGCTGCAGCTGTTGCTCCGTGAAGGGTAAGCAGAAGTTCTCGATGTCCTCTTCTAGACGAATCATCAAAAATTGGCACTCTGCATTGATCTGATGCACAGTGTCTTCGATTTCGAGTAGGTAATTGTTTTTAGTCTCGGGATCCTTCAAAATAATGGAAAACATAAGAACTTGAAACTGGCGTGTTCTAATCGGGTGTGACCGGTTAGTAGATACCCCGGAACTTGAGCAAGTGCGAGTATCGATGTAAAGATACTGTACAATTGATATAACGTAGATAAGTTAGAAATTGTACTGTGGACTATATACAAAAATCAAATCTCTAATTCTCTAGATTTTAAAGTTTTCGAGATTAATGCAGTCTCATGGAAGGATCAGTCCTGTCGTCTTCGAAGTTTCAGAATTATTTTCAAACCCTATTATATCCTAAGCTCTATACCTTGTTCCAGGGTATAACAACAACAATAACAACTTACGGCGTCTGCTTGCCCGGCAAAGACATTTGTGATTGTCTGCAAAAATTAGAGGACACAATATGAAAATCTATTATGATGAGTCAAATCGTGCGCTAACAAAGAGTACCTGATGTACGGAAAGATAGTTTTTCATAGCGCGCTGGCAATAGATTATGTCGTCGAGTAGTTTGGTTGGCATCTTGTAAAATTGCTTGAGATAATATTGAAAGAAACTGTGGGCGCTGTGCATCGAATTGGCTTTGCGCATTTTGATGAGGAACGCCGTGATTATCTCGTGACGTTCCTTGACGGAGAAATCGTTAAAATTTATGGATTCCATTGGGAGTAAATAAATATCAGCGCATTAATTCCACTTATGTTTTGATTGTGTATTTTGATGCTTCTTTTGCCGCTAATTTATGCCCAGGGTTGATTGGCATCGATAGTTCAACACGTTTTCCAACACTGAGCCGCTCTTGTGCTTCTGTGTTGCTGATTTCGATTAGTAAGCGGATCTTGAGCGTTAAATTTGAAAGACAAAAGTAAATGCTCAGGCAGAAATGTCGATTATATATTTATGCATAATATCACCTGGCTGTTTATCTGAGTGAGGAATTATTATTAATTATTATTTTTCTACAATTGAATAATAGATTTTATTCTATTTTACTTCTCTGAAGTAAATTTCAAATCACAGCGTAGAGAAAGAAGGAAAAATAAATCGTTTACACTTTTAAATTAATTAGCCCAACAGTCTATTAAAGTAATGATAATATTTTAATAATAATTGGGAATCCCCTTCTCACAGGGCGCCAGAGGCAGAAGAAAGGGCGACATACTTTCCTTTTTTCATTTTATATTTTGGTCCCTTGCCGCTTATCAACTATACATTTTGCCTTAGATATTCCTGGGATATCCCACGCAACTTAAAGGCTTTTCAGCGTCGGTACGTTTAGTGCCAAAGTTTTGCCTGCGACGCAGAAACCGCAAAAGGGTCTAACCAATACCACTTCCCCCCTGGACTAGTCAAGGCATAATCTCCGCAAGGCTTTGTCGTCGCCACAACAACAAAACGCAAAAGCAAAACTTTAACCAGACAACACCACAAACAAGCAACTTAAATCTTACAATAAGCTCTGCCATCCCAGTCAGAAATACGATCAATAAAGCTAACTTAAAGCTCAAACTCCTAACTCATTGATTCACGGCAATGGCTACGGCGTTGTACGGCCATCAGTTAGTTTAAGTTTGTACTAATTGGATGTGTTTTGCTTGAAAACGATTTTAAATTTATTTATTTTGTAGACCTAACCTATCTAAATAATCATGTGAATCATCTGAGAATATCTGGCAGAAATCACTAGAAAAAATCTCATCTCATATTTTATTAACTCTCATTAGAATTAGATTGTCACATTAGATTTTTTGTAGTCCTTGCACTCGTAAGAGATTTTTTTTCATATCACAAGCACTTTTAATAAATTGAACTATAAAATTAAGATCTATATAAAAATCGAGTTCATTAAAAACTCTAAGAAATCAGTAAACAACTTTATGAAAGGATGAAGAAGATATTTATTGAATATTATGAAAGATACAGTTTGACATAATGTAGTTTAGGCATTTATTTTATAGGGTACATACATATATACATACCATTTTTAAGCTTTTTAATTTTAAATTTTTTTTTTTTTTTTTTTCATACGCTTGTGTCAAAGGAAAGTTGGATAGCAAACATAAACTGATTTTTGTAAGGGAGTTCAATCCTGATTTAGTAAGGTCTTGAATTGGGTTATCCAATTTCAAGATTGATAAAGTAGTTTGAAGCTTGTGGCATAAGAAACAAGCGAGTGTCTAAATCAGTTTTCCCTTTACATTTTGTCCGCGCAATAAGTACCACGTTAAGAAAAGTAGATAAAGTTTCATTTTTTGTTGCTTTGCAGAGTTTTACCGCTGAAGTTCGCGGCGCACGTCATCTTGGTCTTCGGGATGGGACGCACAGGCTTTGAGTCGGCTTTCAGATCGATTGCCATGACACTGGAAAAAATCTGCTCGATATCATTGCTCGAGCGATTCGAACTGCTATCGGACTTGAGGAACCTGGTGCATATTTGGAACCTGCGCATGTCGAACTCCTTCCCATAGAGCTTGTACATCTTGATGGTCTTCTTGACGAGCGAAGCTCGCATCTTCAGATCGCTCACCGTCTTGATGAGGGCTGCAAGTGCGATCTCGCAGCGGCTGTGCTCCAGATAGTAGCCATCCGTCTGGCAGCTGCTGATGATGGCCATCACCAGCTCGGCCAGCGGCTCGTTCAGCACTCTGGCCAGCTGCGGCATATCCTCCTTGGCGAACACCGCCCCGGCCAGCGGAGTGAGCACAATCTCATCGCGCTGCACCAGATGCGGCACCAGCTGGCAGTACTTGGCCACAGCCAGCAGACTGGCCTGCTTGAAGGTCAGCTCTAGATTGCCGTCTACCAGGCTGGGTTGCTTCGGCGGTGCCGGATTTCGGGTGTGCAGCACTATGGTCACCCTGTTCTTTATTAAGTAATCCTGGGCGTTCTTTGTCTGCAGCGACATTCTCTGAATCTCATCGAGGTTCTTCGCCTTGGCCTCTTTGGCCTCCTTGCTGTACTCGAAGATCACCTGCTCGGCGAACCGGCGACTCACTGTGGCATTCGCATAGCTCGGCTCGGCACAGAAGTCCGGACAGATCTCAGTGAAAGTTTTGATCAACTTTTGAAAATCAAAAATAAATTTTGGCTTGGCGGTTTCACTCATTTTCTGCAAGGAAATATAGAACTTCACATTATATAATATTGAGTTTTGCCTTATATTATATTTCTAGTGTAGAAATTATGCTTGAAGAAAAGAGACCAATAGGAGAGATCGTAAACGAATGCTATATCTTCTCACATTAAATAATAACAATAAGGGACACATTCAACTGACTTTGACTCTGTTAAAGATACATAAGATAATAACCTAATTAGATTTTATGAGACTACTAGTCATCATAAAAAAAGCCTCTCTTCTTGCGCAGTTCTCAATAGTTCGCTGAGTCGGAGGAATCTCTATATATATATATGTATGTATGCCCAAATATGTCCATCAAAACTGTCTACATCGTACATCAACAGAAATCTTGCTAGTTGTGCGACGTTGTGTGCTTGTTTACAAATCCATATGAGCTTATGTGCGAGTTGTTTTCCAGCTAAGCTCGAGCTCCGAAACTACATACAGTATTTCTACTGACACACTGAAGGTTGTCGTGGAAATCTCTTTAAGGAATGAATATTTCCAGGCTATTTTCACAATATAAGTTTAAGTAATCTGCATTTTTGTTCTCTTTTTAACAAACTACACTCAAACATATACCATATTCAGATAAAATATGCATATACTCGCATTACACACTACACATATATTACATACATATGTATGTTTACTAAATATATGTATATAGCACTTCGAATCAGTTTTATATCTGCAACGAATTGAAATACATATATTGAAATTGTAATCTTTGTTTACATTTCTTTTGTTCTTCTAAAGACCGACAGCGGAACGTCCGATATCTTAATGCTTATGCCTTTGCTTATAGTCACGAACTGAAGTTTGCTCGAGTGCGGCGCAAAACAAAAATCAAAATCGGTCAAGTAATGAGTAAAGAGACGATATTCGATCCCGCCGCGTATCTGTGTATGTGTGAGACATGAAGAGTCTCACCAGGGCTGCAGTGGTTCGAGCGATTCGATACACGATAAAGCACCCAAAGCATATAAAATATAATATTTGTTGTTGTATGCAAAAAGTTGTACAGAAATGTTGCAATTAATGAATGAAATTATATAACATAGGCTATAAATAAAATAAAATATGAATGGATAATTACAAAAAATTAAATTAAAATATAACAAAATCGAATTAGTTGGATTTCGTTTTCTTATTAAAGAAACTGAACAATTATGATTAAATTTTTTAACTTTTTAATATCTATGTTAAAAAAAAAAATTTGTTTTTAGGTGTAGAAAATTGACTAGAAAATAATAAAATAGACTAAAATGTAAATTAAATTTTGTTTAAGTTGGGTTTTTCGTTCAACAATTATAGTTTAAGGAATTATGTTTTTAAGTTTAGATTTTATAGGTGCCCAAAGTTTTTTTAGGTGCTGGTTGAAATCAGCTTGAACGTTCCAAGCCGAAGGCCCCAGGTGCCAGTGCTTAATATTTTAATAAGTTTATAAATATTAACTCAATGTATAATAAATAAATAAATAAAGTATTTCAAAGTCGACTACTCCTCCAGCCTATTCAGAGACGATGGGCGTATACTTACACATATGGCTATTAAAAATAAAATAGCACCGCTTGATTTTTTTTCGACTTTTTAGAGCTTTTTTTTAAATGTATAAAAACGTTGAATACTTTTATAATAATTGTTATTTGTTGCAATTATTTTTGCTTATATAAAAAATAGGCAGATCAATACACTGATAAATGTATCGAGGAGAACTTCTTAAACTTTGCATTTGCAAGTGGTGCTAATTTGTTTTTCCCAGCTGTATGTATTTGTCTGACTCATATAATAATATGAACAGCTTACTATTAGAAATACTACTTTACGCAAGTACAGTACATCTATAATATAATATATAATAATGTCATCAAGCAGTAGCAACTTTGTTCTTTGGGTATTTAAATACAGTCATACTAGCTAATAAATTAACTTTATGTTACAAACTCATTGTAAAGATTATATAACAGAAAATTATATCAATAAGTTACTATAACAGTATAGTATAGTATATAGTAATAGTTTAAAATACAATTAGTAACACAGAGTGTCCTCTGTATAAAGAGTTGCAATCATTTTGTTGTTGTTCTTTATTTAGTGGTCAGGGAAAAGCGTAGAGTATCGTATAAAGCCTGATAAGCGCGTACAATACAAGACAGTTAAATGGTAGTCATAAAAAGTATTTTCCACTGGGAACTCTGCAGCAAGTGCGGTCCAGGATGGAGCTACCCATTTGCATATGCGTGTGTGGGTGGCTCCTGGTTATTGAGTCGCCGAGCTGTGGGCTCTGATCAATTTGCATATGAAATGCTTGTCGCATATCCGTAGTATTGATATTTCGGAATGCCAAAAAGCAAAACACAAAATGGAATAGCAAAATAGCAGCGACAACAAAGGGAATGGCATAATGGGCAGCGAGCAGGGGGGGGGGGGGGGGGGGAGGTGGGGCTTACACATATATCGCCAGCTGACAAGTGACACTTTTTCAAATTGAATTTTTCATTGGCCCCGGACGGCACGAGGGGTGACAGGAGAGGGCGGAAATTCAACAACCGGTGACCAGACAAGTGCTTAGGATTGAGTTATGGATGTGGATTCGGATGTGACTTGGAGCTGGCTGGGGCTTAGCTGTCAGCCCGATCAAGTCGTCTGTTATGGCTGATATGTGACAGAGCTCAGACTGACACACTCAAACACAGAAATCCATTTTGAGAACTAAATCAACAAATCAACAACAAATTGTGCATTTTAGATATGATCAAAAATCGTGCTAAGCCAATCCCCCTAATGGAGCCGGACTATAATGTCATACTGATGCCGATAATATCGGCGGTGCTGTTGTCCTACAATCGGCCCGTAAGCTTGGACGAAATCGTCGATGGAGTCATACAGTTGCTCAGCTCCCAGCGGGAGAAACATAGCTCGCTCGTCTCCTCAAGTCTCGAGGTCACGTCTGATTCGAGCTATGCGCATATTGTGCCCGCACAAAGAAGGAAGAGATGAGTGTGTCCTTCCAATGCCAATCGATCGATCATAGTGATAATGGGTTTTTGAGAATATAACAAATTTATTGACATTTCGAAATATAATAAAAATGGGGGCATTTAATTAGGCAACGCGATTTCTGTACATATTGACAACCCTTTGACATCTTGGATAATTGTATAGTTTTTGAAATTATTAGAGGCATTGAATAAGAAAAATATATATTTTAAGATTGCTTATATTTGATTTATGAATATTGTTCATTGGAGAAATTCGTCATCAACTCCCAGTGAGAGCATCTGGCTGCTAATCCGGTCCGAGTAGTCAAAGTCTTCCAAAGGCTCTAGATATGAGCTAAGCCGGTCCAAGTAGTCAAAGTCTTCCAAAAGCTCTAGATGTGAGCTAAGCCGGTCCAAGTAGTCAAAGTCTTCCAAAGGCTCTAGATATATGGATGAAGCCATTTCGCTTTCCAGGCTGCTGCTTGAAGGTTGCTCATATATCATCTCCAGTGTGTCGCCGCTGAGAGGATCATCCGCAGACCTGACAATGCTGCGTAAGACGGCGTTACCTTTGGACCTGCTCTGATCGCCTGCACTTGGCTGTGAGGGCTCTGCACCTGCTGCTGTGTCGTTTCGCTTGGAGTACTTGACGTAGATATCGTACTGAGCCGCGTCATAAGTCTTGCCATGCTTGGCATAGAGCCGCATGGTCTTTTCGCGCAGCTTCTGCCGCTGGACGGCTGCAGGAACTGTCACCTCAAGGGCGGCCAGTGCAATGTGGCACTGGCTGTGCTGCAAGTGGAAGCCGTCGGTCTGGCAGCTGCTGATAACTGCCCTGACCACCTCGTTGGTGTCCACCCTGCGCTGGAGCAGTTCTGTCAGCTCGACGGCAATTTTCGAAATGTTTTGTGGCAGAAAGACAGCGCGAGCCAGTGGGGTCAAGAGCACCTTATTTCTTGGGTTATATTCACCGAGCAACCCGGTGCACAGTTTGCTGACTGCCAACAGGCCAGCCTGCTTGAGAGTGAGATAGAGCTTCTTGTCTTGCAGCTGCGGATTAACATTGACCGGGCGCTGGAAGGTGTGGGTGTAGATGTAAACGCTTGTGCCCTCATTAAAGATTAAGCGCCACGTTTGGGCTGATCCACTCTTCTTAATGTGCCACATCTTGGGCCCAAGCTCGAAGAGCACTTTGTTGGCAAACTTCAGGCTCTCCGATTTGTCAGTTTGATGGGACTCGCCAAAGTCCGGGCAGATCTCACTAAAAGTTGAGCACAATTTGTTGAAGTCAAAGCCGCTTGCCATTGTTTAGCTGCGCAGTGAAATATGAGAAAGGAAACACAATAAAGTACTTTATTCCATTTGTTTACCACTGTATAAACATACACACACATATACATATATATATATTCGACTGTTTACATTCATCAGCACAAATTAGAAAAAATATTCTTGCCTTGTGAAGCCAAAATCGATCTTTCATTCCTCACTTCCAATATCCAACTGACTGACTCGTTTGCCACTTCAGGCTCCCCGAGTCGTATAGGACGAGAGGAGAGTGAAATGAGTCTCAGAAGAGAAAATTAAATGAATACTCTCTCGGATATGATTGAGATACAAAACAGAGTCGAGTTCGACATATCAAACTCTATCGGCAGCTAAACTTCATATTTTGTTTATATATTCGAGTGAAAAGGCTTATGTGAAATAAGGTAAATAAATACCATTGTATAGCTAAAAGAGATATTTTATTGTTCCAGTCGGACACACCAGCTACCCTGTAGGCATATGATTCGACAAACAGTGGACTCTGAGCGCCTAATAATAATTTATATAAATTTCGATAATAAATAAAGAACTTTCTATTTCATTCTATTGGATAGTAATATTGCGATCAAAAGCTGTTGATTCATAGATAGTGTTTATTTTTATGGCATATGCCAGTCAATAAATAATAATTGTGTAATTCAACATCCATATATCTATATATATACATTAATTAATAAATTGAAAAATTAAATTAAAAATTAAATCAACATTTCGATTTTTAATGCATTCTATTTATTATCATTCAACAGAATTGTTTACTACCAACTGCTAGTTCAGATAGCTTCCAAAGAAACATTCATAGTCTGTCTAGCCAGACAGCTAAAATTCGATATTGATATACTTATGAATATATCAATTTCTCCCTTTCTATTGTTTTAGTCTCTATTAGTCAAGTCTCCTTATATAGCTAGACATTCTATGTATTTAAGTGCTGGCTTTCAGATTACGTTTCAAGCTCAGATCGAAACTAATTCTTCAGAACATTCACAGCTCAATTATATTTCACAGCTGAATTATATTTTATTACTGACTTTTTGAAAAGAAACAAATAAATGAATTAAATAATTAAGGATGCAAATCATTTTCTATTTCTATTTCAGTTATTTTCCATTTCTATTTCTATTTTTATTCGTATTTGTATTTAATCTATTTTCAACATATGTACAACACAGTATGAGGAGAGTACAGTAGGATATAAGAAAATATTAGAAAACTTTGCTTATACATAGAGTTAGAAGTCAAAGGAGAAAAACCTTAAGAGAGCTACAGTAACAATATCTCAAAGGAGTAAATATTATGCTGATATGTAGAGACTTTACAGGGTATCATGCAGTCAGGCTCTCCTAACTAGATCAGCTTTGTGTGTGTATTTCATATTTAGTTGCGAGGGCATAATCGAATTCGGAAGTGAGCCTGTTAGCAACAAGATTATGCATTTCCGAGCGCACATGTTGATATTTTGCCACTTAGCAATTGAGTGTGTGTATGTGTGTGTGTGTACGATTAAATAATTATATCCATCTATCTATGTGTCTATGTGGAAGTAATGCGAGCATAGCTGTGTGCGTTGTTGTGCCCCTATTCACTGCAATTAAGGTATGTGTGATAGAGCGTAGGTTTACTTGGCAACCAAACCCGATTCACTGGCGACCTGAAGTGTGAAATACCCTTAAATACATCGTTAATCAGTCGGTGATAATAAATAGGCTAATTTGCAAAGTCTAAAGCATATCTAAAGCAGATCGTCAGAGAATAAATAGTATTGAATAAAGAGTTGATCAAAATCAGAAGCAGCCTTGAATAGTAGTTGGGCCCTCGTAGTTGACCCCTTTAGTGCGTTACACATTTCGTGATAGAATCAAAGCACGCTCTGCAAGGGTATAAAAACAGAAATTTGATGACCGATTTCCGACCGAGCATCTGATGCCCAAATGTGTGTGCTTGAAATTCTGTCTGTCGGGCTGCGAGGGGTAGTTAAATTCGAAATAAACTAAATATGCGTATGAAAAAAAGAGCATTTACCGCAAACATCAAAATTTATGGTGCGTTCATAGCGAGAAAAACAGCATTCAGATCATAGGCTAGGCCTAATGACACAGGCATAATAATTATCCATAAGGGATGTACATATGAATACAAATTATCTTTAATTCTTTTTAGTTTATTTACTTTCAAATGAATACTGCAAGCAAAAATCGAATATTATCTTAAAGCAATCAAGTTAAGTAAATGATAATTAATTGAATTAAAATTGGAAAACAAAATTTTAAGTACATAATATTGTGAAAGTATAGTTAAATTATATAAAGTTTTTTAAAGTTATACTTAAAATATATTTTTATAAAATAGTAATTAAATTAGCTGTCTGTTCGACAATATTTGCAGTTCTGAAAATATCTCTAGGCGAAATGAGCTCTAATATATACAATTTTTTTGTTTGAGTATGAGTAAAATCCGAATAAAGAATAGTTGCTTTTTAGTCAAAGATGAAAGTAGAACATAGTCACAATTATAATATAATTAATATATTATAATATACATATTAATTATATTATAATATATTAATTATATTATAATATATTAATTATATGTATGTATGTATTTTATAAATATAATTATTATAATATAATTATTTTTAAGAAATATTTGTATATATTTTCTAAGATATATTATCGGTAAAGTAAAAGTAGAAACTCGATGGTAATACATTTTGACAAGCTTCAATCCAAAAAAAAAAAAAAAAAAAAAAAAAAAAAACTAGTAAGAAAATAGATGACAACGTATTAAAAGCAGTCTTTAAATAGCCAAAAGGTATGCAAGTAATCAATATAATGCTTCAAGTAGACTCGTTCTCAAAAAATACATAAACACAAAATACTAAATAGCACAACAGTTGCGTAGTCTCGCTACTTGGAGACTCTTATAAATAGAATTATGCAAATTGTCAGCACGCAAAGGCGAGATTCAAGAGCCAAGATAACAAGCGTGCCCCTTTTGCAACAATAGGAGCAGTCAAGAGAGTATGCTCAAACGTAGTATTTATTATATAATTGGAGCAACTAAATTTCTTATGACGATTTGTTCTACAAGAAAATTGATGTAAACAATATTAAAAATATATATTTTTGATATAAACATAGCTATTTAATTGTAATATTTATTATTAATATTCAAATATATACATATAGCCTAATATCGATTTAAATACAAATTTCTGAGATAGAATTTTAAGCATAGTATGTAGAGAAACGATTCGAAATGAATGCTAGTTTATTTAATAATAAATTTATACATTTTATATTAAATGTGCAGATATATATGTCATACATTTTTACTTATTTATTTATATTTGTTAATAAATATATTTGTATGCATTCAATTCCATTTATTGCTTTACAGCTTTCAGTATGTTATAAAATATTTACAGTTTTCAACGGCAGAAAAGAGTGGATGAAAAATAGTATTTGGGACCCCTTTAGTGTGTACTACATATATAGTAAATGGCATATGAAGTGTAAGCAAATGATCAGAGTGTTAGTCGGGTAGGGTGAATCCAATTGGGATCGGACCTATATCGCATGCAGTAGATGGGCTGCCCGCGTTTTCTAGGTAGCCATTGGCTGCGGTCAGAACCCTCTCAGTAAATCATTATTAAATTAAATTGTATGTAAAAATGACATGGCCTGGCTTCGCATAAGCATCGCTTAAATTACTGGCATATCTGCTTTAATAGGCATCAACTGGGCTTTTGTTCATGAATATTTGCGGTGGCCCGAGCTCGAAGATCGAGAGAGATTCAGTTGGATGTTAGCCAGTGACCCGGTTGGGTGTCGTGGGTGCGTGAAAAATAAGATTCGTTTTGCTGTGATGCTTATATAATAAATAAATCTGTACATACTCGATTTGAGTATAAGTACAGAAAAAAAACCAATGCAAACAAATGGATAATATCCTTTTTTCATACTTTATGAAATTCTCTTGTGATATAGACTGATAAGAAAAAAAGATTCCGACTCAATACGCAATAAAAAGTGCCTATGGACTACTGAATATAATTCAATACCAAAGCATATTTGAAACTCTGATTCAATATTTATTCAATTTGACTCGCGATTCCATTAATTGTTTACAATCCCTCTCTGTTGTGTGTTCCCAGGTCTAAATTTGTATACGCCGAATAATCATCGAAGACAGATCGAAATACAAATAGGGCGCAGAAAGTTGATGAAATGTCTAGTAATTGCGGGAACGATAGCGATGGCGGGGATCGACAAAAGCACGATCCCATCGAAATGGGAAAACTATTGTGCCCAAAAGACTTATCAGCCCCAGCAGCAACGGACACTACAGCCACATCAACTAGCCATCAGGTACGTTAATTACAGAGAAACAAAATTTAGTTAATTATAATTTAATAAAATATATACCTTGCTAATATAGTATTCGTTTAATATTTTAATGTACAAAGTTTGATGCAACTATCAGAAAATTAATATTTCAATATTTATACAATAATCATACAATATTTATACTTATTCTATACTATATAATTTGCATATATATTTAAATGTTTTCTTTGATTGATAGAGCTTAAATTAATTTTTAATTTAAATTTAAATTAAGTTTACTTGTCTACATCATTTCATAGGTATTTCAGTATTTGTATATATGTATTAATGATATGCATATGATGTAACAAGATATTTTTTTTTATTTTTTGATGCTTTCATCTGTTGTAATTATTATAGCAAATGAATTACTCAACGATAAATGCTATCAAGCATTTATTTTAAAATCCTATTAGCATATAAAATTCTTTAAGCTTACATAAAATGAATTTTTAAAAGATAATCGGATATGTTCGAAAAGCAAGGGAAAACTAATAAAATCATTTATATTCTACATAAGACCAGCTCACTCTCTTACTGACTAACACAGTACTCAAAAGCAAGAGCGCCGTGTAACGCCGAATAACACGCGCCACATTCGATGTCACACAGAGACATCATTTTACTATTTCAGCTGCGCACATAGCTCTGATTCCATCCCTTTATATGAACAGTTTTGATCATTACAAGAAGAAGAGGAAACGAAAAAAAAAGAACAAAAAAATCAGTGTACAGCTTTGGCACTGAAATATTATTTATACTAATTGGCATTTCCCGTTTTTTGTTGGAGTTGTAAATAAATGCTTAGCATATTATATGAAAGCAATTGTTCGTATAGAGAAACGGGTATAAAACGGGTAGATGAGATGGCGATAGATAATACGGGAATATATTTCGATATAAATTTAGAGTTTTCCAATTTTTTAAATATTTCTCTTGTATTTGCAGCTCAGCAAAGTCACCCTGCCAGAGCGTGGAAGTTGGAGCTCTAAACTCGATTTCATCTTGTCTGTAGTCGGCCTTGCGATTGGCTTAGGCAATGTCTGGCGGTTTCCCTACTTGTGCTATAAGAACGGAGGCGGCGCTTTTATTCTTCCATACATTTTGACATTATTTTTAGCTGGAATTCCGATGTTCTTCATGGAGCTGGCGCTGGGTCAAATGTTGACTATCGGCGGCCTGGGCGTGTTCAAAATCGCTCCAATTTTTAAAGGTAAGCTGAGCTTAAGACGAAACCCTAATAGGTCTTAATTTTAACGCTTATGCTATATTCATATGAAAGGAATTGGATATGCTGCGGCTGTGATGTCGTGCTGGATGAATGTCTACTATATCGTTATCTTGGCCTGGGCAGTGTTCTACTTCTTCATGTCCATGCGTGCTGGTAGGTTCATGTAAACCCTCCAACGGGCTCCCTCTAAGCAGTTTTCTTTTACACACTCCAATTGCAGACGTTCCTTGGCGCACATGCAACAACTGGTGGAACACAGTCAGCTGTGTCAGTCAGTACGAGAGGAAGAATCTCAATTGCTGGGACAAGATGATCAATGGGACAGCGGGCAAGGTTTGCTCAGTGGCAGCCGTAAATATTTCGACAACTGAGCTTACAGATCCGGTCAAGGAGTTTTGGGAGTATGTTTCGCAGAAGAGTCTAACTATGTTCAATTGCATGTGAATTTATTCCTAAACATATTGAATGTACCCCTATGACGAATCTAGATGCTAATTGCATGGAAATTTGATACTTGAGATAATTAAATTAGTTTCGTTAACTTATCAAGGAAAGGAGAATCCAGAAAGCTAATCTAGAAACTCAGCAGCCCTTCAAGCTCCATAAACCAAGTCTTTTCACATATGAAATGGACAATGTTTAACCAGAATCAGTTTCCAGAATAGTCAAACATCCGGATGGACGAACAGCATATATGGGACGGATAAAGTTAGCTTTACGCATCTGAAGATCTTGATCAAGAAAATGTTTCAGTGGGGGTTTTGACTACGGTGCTTTCGACAGGAATTCGCTACATATATACCTATACATGCATATTCAAGATTACATATTTTTGAAACAGATTCGAGGAGTAGTAAAATTGGTAAATGACGAGTTGAGTCCTAATATCTTAGAAGCAAAATTAATGTAATCTCTAACTTATTATTCAATACATATTTCTTACTGGATTAGACATTAACTGAGACTTTATATTTACAGGAGAAGAGCATTGCAAATTTCCTCTGGTATCGATGATTTGGGTAATATTCGCTGGGAGCTAGCGGGCACCTTGCTGCTGGTTTGGATTCTTTGCTATTTCTGCATCTGGAAGGGCGTTAAGTGGACCGGCAAAGTCGTGTACTTCACTGCACTCTTCCCATACGTTTTGTTGACCGTTTTATTGATTCGTGGAATTACCCTGCCTGGTGCACTCGAGGGTATCAAGTTCTATATCATACCCAACTTTTCAAAACTCACTCATTCCGAGGTATGCAAAATTAGATCTAAGTGAATGCAGTATTTCATCTTACGTATTTCTCTGCAGGTCTGGATTGATGCCGTAACGCAAATCTTCTTCTCATATGGATTGGGTTTGGGCACTTTGGTGGCCCTCGGCAGTTACAATAAGTTTACGAACAATGTGTATAAGTAAGTTCAGGCTACGTTAAGAAGAAAACATATTTGTAATGCATTGATTTAGGGACGCGCTGATTGTATGCACAGTGAACTCGAGCACGAGTATGTTTGCGGGCTTCGTCATATTCTCAGTTATCGGGTTCATGGCTCACGAGCAACAAAGGCCAATAGCCGAGGTAGCGGCATCAGGTAAGTATTATTCAACTTTTTTAATGGCATAGATATGTAACTACATAATCTGTCTTTTGTTATAGGCCCAGGATTAGCCTTCCTTGTGTATCCGTCGGCGGTGCTGCAGCTTCCAGGATCTCAAATTTGGTCATGTCTCTTCTTCTTCATGCTGCTTCTTATAGGTCTAGATTCACAGTTCTGTACTATGGAAGGCTTCATCACTGCCATCATCGACGAGTGGCCCCAACTGCTACGCAAGCGCAAGGAGATCTTCATAGCCATCGTATGCATGCTGAGCTACTTGGTTGGCCTAACCTGCATAACACAAGTAAGTGTGTGATAGGCTAGATTATTTATCCTAGCTGGCTGCTGTATATATAATATAGTGTATATCTATTGATATGCACTCAATAATTGTTACTAATTGCAAAGATTTGAGTGAGTGAACTCAATTTATAGATGAGGAGCTTTGCTTTGTCAAATCGTTTAAATCTTTTGTTGAGTATCAGACTCGATGGGAATGATGAATCATTTCCTTGAGTATGGCCAATCAAGGGAAGATTTTAATTATGGTTCCCAACGTAATATACGTCTATTAATTTCAGGGTGGCATGTATATTTTCCAAATACTTGATTCATATGCTGTGAGCGGCTTTTGCTTGCTCTGGCTCATATTCTTTGAGTGCGTCTCAATATCGTGGTGTTACGGCGTAGATCGCTTCTACGATGGCATCAAAGACATGATTGGATATTACCCAACGATTTGGTGGAAGTTTTGCTGGTGTGTCACAACGCCTGCAATATGCTTGGTAAGTGGAAGTCACTTGGAGTACCCAATTTCAGATATATTTGAAATCTATTTTCGTTTTGTTTCTGCAGGGTGTGTTCTTCTTCAATATAGTGCAATGGACGCCAATTAAATATCTGGACTACAGCTATCCATGGTGGGCACATGCGTTCGGTTGGTTCACTGCATTGTCTTCGATGCTGTACATTCCAGCCTACATGTTTTGGCTATGGAAAAGAACGCCTGGAGACTTATGCGAAGTAAGAATTTACAGTATTTTTATAAATTATGAATCTATTGATATAAGTAAATTCCATTTGTGTTTATGGTCTAAAATGCAGAGGGCTTAGTGATTATTAATTATATTATATGTGATTGATAATGATGCTTTCCATGTTCAAGACTAACCTTTATTGGAACCGTATATCTAATACCTATTACAAATCTTTCAGAAAATACGTGCAATCGTTCGAATCGATGAGGACATCACGCGGTTACGTGAGAAAATGCAGCACGAAGCTTATGCCAAGGAAGTTGAGTTCAATTCATAATAGAATTCGAATCAATAGCCGAAAAGTACTCGCCAGTTAAACAAATAATTCAAATTGCAATATTTTATATACGATTTTGATGCAGCTTTAGTTGTAGAATTGTTGTACGTTGTTCGTGAATAAGTAATATTTTGTTTTTGTTTTCTTTTTGGTATAGCAACAACAGCCCAAAGCGTTTCAGCGTTTATAAATGATTCATTTGTGTCAGTGTATTTGATATGCTCTTAATGTTGAAATAAATTTTAATTTAATTTAGGTTAGTTTTCACAATTTACTCTATTGCGGAGTGTAATCGTTCACATACGAATGCAACGCAATTGATCAAAATTATGAAATCGATAAGTGAATATGTCTAAGCTCTAATCGCACATTAAGTGTTAAAGTTAAAGTACACACATACATACATGCATACAAACATACATACATACATACATTCGTGCATAGAACGATGCGTGAGTGGAATATGTGTACTATATTGTATACAGTACGTCAGTGGCTTACTATAATTAATAAATAAATTAATTTAGTCTTAAATTATTTATACAACTTAGAGATTATTTAGCTATTAAATTACCTTCATATCCATAATGCACACCTACATTTTACGAAATACACTGCTCTTCGGTATCAAATGCAAAGACAACTCACAGAAACAAATCGAACGTTGAGTATGTACATAAGTATACATATGGAATATATAAAGTATTCGCGCAATTTAGTTATATGAACTGTTTTAAATGTTAAGACGTCGCTTGCTTGTGTCAATTAGTATTATTTCTTATTATTAATCATCAAGTTAAATAAACTGTTACCATTCAATAATCCAATGTGTCTATGTGTTTATTTTCCTAATATAATATTACTGATATGTGGGATTCATTTCTAAGTTAACTTCAGAAATGTTCAGGAATTTTTGTTTACACTATTAAAATTGTATGGCAAATCTATATATCGACTAAGTTTATTAAAATGAAGTTCCCTAATATTTTTTAGATTATTATATCATTTCACTTAACAATGCATGGGCAATTATCGAAATGTAGTATTTTTTAGCGTTAAAATAAATACATATATTAAATGAAATAACTGATATACTCGTATTATATAAAATATAAAAATATTACCCTTCTATACTTTTTATATCCATGTAAAAATGATAAAATTATTATTTTAATTACAAAGTATTCCATTTTCGATCACAATTATGATTATTTTTTTATTTTTTTTATATTTTTTAATTTTTATTTATTTATATTTCTTATTCTTTTTGTCATGTGTTTTTTATTGTCTCGTTCAATTGCAGAATTTTAGAAACGTGTAAGGCATTCCATTGGTATTTTTTGTTGTTACCTTTACAAAGCATAAAATCTTTAAGAACAACAAAGCTTTCATGCTTAATCTGCACCCTTGCCGTAAAAAGTTAGAAAGTAAACAAAAGAGTCTAAGCATAACGCAAGAAACAGCACATAAGATAGTCTTTTGTGGCTCTTGTGAGAAATAAGTGACTTTTGTGAAAGTTTGACAAAAAAATATGTGAAACTATTTTTTAGGCTCGGCAAAAAAAGTGAGGCAGAAAGAAAATAAATTGGTGGCAACAACGTAAGCCCACTTCAGTGAATGGTAGGCGCATATATTCATTATATGCAGGACACTGACAAACGAAGGCTTACGGCTTACGGCATCCTTTGCCATTGACACGGACATCACATCTGCCCTTGGCTGAGGGAGTTTATTATTGTGGGAAGCACCGTCATGAGCTGTCACCGGGCATCCTCTGAAGCCAGCTATTGACTTTGTGTACTTTGCTTTAAACATTTTTTTAACTTGTTCACTGAGTTAAAAGGGAAGGTTGGGCGTATATCCGCTTGTGCGTGTGGTCGCTTTTAAAGCTGTTGCAAAATAATTCATGCACTATAGAAACACAATTATTTAAGATCATAAGACGAAATTTGTATTGATTAATGTATTCCATCGACAGGAGATAATTACAGTAGTATCTGATTATACCGACGCTCAAGGAACCGCCGTCATACCCGGAAGGCGCTATAACCATAGAAGTTTACTAATAACATAATAATAATCGTTAGAACTTGACTCTACTCTTTTACTGTATATGTGCAAAAATCATTAAGCATGCATTGGTATACAAAAATCTGAAATTTTAAAAATTATATGCAGGCCAACTACTTGGTTTTCTCATTAGACAGACTACGCTAAATGAAGAATATACACATATACATACATGGATGCATGTATATGTGACCAAGAACTGGTTTGCAGACAATAGTTTTTGATACTAATCAAGTCTTTCCTTGTTTTATTCATAGCAATATTCATTCTATAACTTCCATAATGGCATGGGGATTTACTGATCATTCTTTTAAATTGTATGTTAAAATCAAAAAAATTATTTGAAAATATTAATTTAAATATTTAAAAATATTAATATAATATGATACATTTTATTATAATATAATGTGATTACTAATCCAACTATCAACAACGCCACATAATTACGTCTGGCCCAGCCACGCCATTATAAATTAAATATGCTTGCAAGTGAAAAGCATTGCAAATGGGCAAACGCGCAAAACTTTCATGATGCCATGAGCCTTTATTTCTGAGTTCGAGTGTTTCGATCTAGCATGGCTGAATGTGCGGGGTTGTTGTGGGGTCCCACTCCGCAGCTAAATGAGTCCCAGGGGCGTGTTTCTGCAACACACATAGCCTTCGATAAATTGCTCGACAAGTATTTGCTACCTACGCACAGTTCTGTTGCTAGTTTCACCTGACGATACCTGTGCTGCTGGTCCATTGTGCTGTCATTTGCAAAAATTTAATTGATTTCGCTTTGTCTGCGTCTGGGTTTGACTCTGAGTCGATCTGTGCTGTCGTTTCTATGACCTCCATGACTTACACAAGTTTGGCCCATAATTAAGATGAGCACAAATGGGACAACAAAAATTAAGTGCGCAGCCCATAAATGTGCGTAGTCTCCTGCGTTTCGGATTGCCAATGGCTTAACTTGATGCTCAACAAATTTCTATTAATTGTAATTTGTATGCCATTCGATGCGGCGTTTCCCTACTCTACTGTGGTGGCCATCATTTGAGTTTGGATAAATTATTGCAGCCACTCAACAGTTAACAAAATCAATTCCTATGGGAAAAGACTGGAATGGGGATTACACAGTTAGGAGCCGTAGTAAAAAATGTCTTTAAGAGCTAGAAAAAATAACATTGAAATTTTATTTAAATTTATATATAATTTTTTAAGCTCCTTACTTTTCTAGTTCAATTATGGGATTCACTTGAAAACTGCTTTCAGTTTTTTGTATTGCTGAAGAACTTGTAGATAATTATAATGAATAAGAGAAACATGTGATCGTTTTCCCTGTATTCGATTTCTGTTCATGAGGGAATGACAAATTATTTGTCACAAATACGTTGATTTGTTGAATCCAGGAACCAAGAAAGCGTCAGTTGTATTAATAAATATATAATATAATATACAATATAATCATAAAAATATTAATATATAATTGTTGGTTTTCTATCTAGTCACTAGTATTAAAGTATTGAATGATAAAAGAGGGTTTCTTCTTTAATATCAGACGAAGTCTTAGTCAAAGTTAAGGTGATGTGTAATTCCAGTAACGGGATACAAATTAATTGAAGCGACATGGCTCTTTACCGTATTCTCATAAACGTACTTCTTTGGAAATGAAATTGAATAGACTTGTCGTAATATGTTGCAGATTGCTTGCTTATTATGTCTCCGATCAAAGGGACGTTGAAACGTTTGACTTTTACAGTATTGCATAAATGCCGTACCATACCTTCGCTTTATATTTGAGCTGCTTTACATACAAAGAAATTATTACAAAGGGCAATGGATCTCATATTTACTCCGCAACATTTTGGCATTGATTAAAATATACATTTAAATGTAACCCTCGTCATGACTTGAAGTTCTTTCCACTGTAAAATCAAGAAATGATGACTGAGTTAATACTTCCCTGAAGGACGACGGCCTTAGAATAATGATTATCATACAATATATAAAGTAAAACAGCGGTAAGCAAAAATCAGCTTTATATCGTCTCGTTGCATATATGTGACGCGGTGCTGTACGGCTACATTTTTGACGCTCGTATCTCTATTGAAGTACGTGTCTCTCTAAGCTCATAAATTGTAGCCAACACCCGTCGTGTCGAAACCAGGCCAGAACTGAAAAATCGGTCTCCCAGATTGGGCCCGCAGACGAAAATCAATTGAATTGTAATTGAATTGCAAACACTTGAGAGTCAAAAACCACCGAGGAAACGTATGAATATTTTATGTGAACGATTTGGCACTGAGAACAAAGAACAACGAACAACGAACAAAGGCTAGTAGGCAACATTTGTATACCGTTGTTGTATACCGAAGTATCAAAAGAATACCCTAGAAAAACATTGAATCATTTTTAATGACTCATTGTTTTTGTGGAATTCATGAATACAAATACTATACGCATATAAATAAAGTTTAGCAATACAAAAATAATTTTTTTGGATCCATACGTTTCAGTTTTCACTTTGTTGTATTTAAATTATTTGATACAAATCCGTTTTCTAGGGTGTTAAGGATGTAGAGAAATATGAAAGCGCTCAAATGCTTTTACCCAAATTACCCTCAAAATATGCAAAAGCGGAAAATAAATTTCGTCCTGGGAACAGTGGAGTTTACAAAATATTCATTTTCTTACAGTCAGTGGGAAGAAGAAGCAGAAGAAGAAGAAGAATGGTGCGTACAATGGAGCGTATGAGCAACGATGTCAGCACGTACGCATATCCCTCATTTGCGCAAAGGAAGCGAGTGGGAGAGGGAGAGAGCAATTGGCAAAAAATCGAATTGGAAATGTTTTTTAAGGGCATCCAGAGGCCCCCAAGTCGACTCCGTCTTGCCACAACGAAGCATAAAACAAACCGGAAGTGTAAGCAATGGCAACGGCAACGCCAACTGGAAGCGAATGAGGAGCGAAAATGTTGAAGTGGTCATGCATGAACAGTAAATGAAGAAGCCGCCACGACGCTTTGTCTCTGTCCCTCTCTGTCTGTCTCTGTGTCTGTGTGCGTTTCCGCCGGATGTGTCGCGAGTGCGCCAACGCGCGCACTGCGCTTTTTGACTAGAAAAAAGAATGAAAAACAAATTAAGCGGCTTTCATGCGAATGAATTTTTGACTTAAAGCACTCATCTCCGCTTGCCTCATCTGTGTCGACTTCTAACTCGGGACAATTTGCACTGCCATTCAAAAACACTATTAAACTGAACAAAATTTCAATCAATCGGTAATTTAAAATGGTGTTGGATAGCAGCTGAAAACATTTTTGGAATGCATATATAAAGATAGTCGATGGAGTATTATTGAGGTTCCTTTTCTTTTGTTGATGGATCATTAAAGTAAGGGCTTCGAACAAATATAATGTTGATTGATATCTGACAAACAAAAGTTTCATGTAAGGACAAAGTTTATTTTTGGTACGTCTACGTGTTGTATTGTTTGCAGCATAGTAAACATTACATACAGCTTTTAGGCATATCCCGATAGTAGTAAGCTATTAAGTATTAACAGCATAAGAGCACAGCACTGTTAGAAGACTCAGTCGTAGCTTATGATAATTTAAGTGCTTATATGAGAGAGAGAGTGGGACTTACAGCTTATGGGCAATAGTAGAGAGTTGTTATGCATTCATAGTAATAGTGTTGCCAGTTTATGTATGGGATGGAATAGGCAGAAATTGAGGCAAACTATGCAGATGTCCTAGTCTTTATGAGAACTGTAGAGCAGAAGGAACTGCTATGTCTATGCCATCTAATAATTAGAAATATTAATGATATAAGATATTGAGCGTATAATCATTTAGCCTTATCAAGCATATATATTCAAAAGCAGCGCAATGACGTAATCCATAATCTATGTTTATTTGCTTGCCTATATCTCTGGTCGTATATCTATTTGTCTCTCTATTTATTTCCCAGGCTGTCTCTCCGATTGTCTCCTTGTTTGCCTCACAGTCTAGGATGAAGAAGAATTACAAAAGATCAATTTAGTAGTCTATTTATATGTACGGATATTCATTTGGTATTTATATTTGAGCTAGAATGCCGAGAGCAGCAGAGAGCGCTGCCATTGGTCACAAAAAGCTCGACTGAATCGACGTCTACCTGACGTCGGGCTCAACATTTGAGTGAAAGTGCCCTATATAAAGGGAAGCAGCTGCAGCATTTCTTCATTCGCCCAGGCCCGGTGGGGGTCACTAGTGCAGTGCAGTAAAGTGAAGTGAACTGAAGTGTGTGATCGTTAAGCTAGACATTAAAGACTAAGAGGAAATACTTATAGATAATACTTAAAAGAATTACCTAGAGGAATGAATTAGGGGAATTATTTAGAGGAATTACTTAGAGGAATTACTTAGAGGAAATACTTAGAGGAAATACTTAGAACAAATATTTACAAGAAATACTCAGAAGAACAGAGGAGAATTTATGTAATTTATATGTAATAAGTGCGCTTTAGATTCTACACACTTTATATCGTTTATACTTAATCATTTCCTATTAAGTCCTTATTAGGCCATATTCTAAAATGGTTTTTATGTTCATACTATAACGCATAATTTACTCATACTTACTCAAACTTACACGGCATAGTTCACACAAAAATATCCCAACATATGCATCATATTTTTATACCCTGAACCCATTGAAAATGGGAAATCAGGGTATAATGGTTTTGTGAAAAAGTATGTAACGGGCAGAAGGAGGCGTGGCAGACCCCACAAAGCATATATATTCTTGATCAGCGTGACGAACTGAGTCGATATAGCCCTGTCCGTCTGTCCGTCCGTCCGTATGAGTGCGTCGATCTCAGAAGTTATAAGAGCTAGAGAGCTGAAATTTGGTATGCATACTCGTGTGTACCATACGCAGTACGAGTTTGCTTTATTTTTTCGATAAATCGTCCGATAACTTTTTTATCGAGAATAATCGAAAAATTGATTTTGTTTTTTTAGCCTAATTTGAACATTTTTAGACCCAATTTGAAAAAAAAACGCATTTCAAGTACTAGAGACTTGGGCTTTGGAATGTACACACATATTCACCATATGCTTACGCTCTGAAAGTTTTATTAAGATCGTATATCTACAAAATAAATTATTCAACAAATAAATTCTCATAATATTGCCCACACTGCAGCGCAGCCCAAGCGCAGTCGCTGCTTGCTGCGCAGTTAGCAGAGCGCAGGCTTATGGGTGCGTGTGGATACATATGTATGTATGTGTGCATAAAAGAAGTGCAGAATGATTAGAATATCAGCTTGGAGGGTTCAGGGTATCTCCTAGTCGAGCAGTCTCGACTGGAGCTTTCTTACTTGTTGATAATAAAATTCCATTGGCTGCTCAACAAAGGCGACGCCCGGCATTCATTTTTGAATATTCATAGCGAAATTGGAATTCATGTTAAATCAAGAATTGAATTAATTGAAAATGTTCGCTACATGATTACTCGCATACACATGCCCACACCCATACACATACACACCAAAGATGGGAGATGGAGTACGGCATCTGGGCTCCGGCAGGTGGTGACGACCTGAAGCATTCATATTGCCTTTCGCACCTTGTGAGGCACGTGTTTTCTGCGTTGCAGTCGCACACACGTGTAATTCATCTTTAATATTTTCCTTATGCATATTTGCCAAGACCTGAGAGTCAGTGAGTTCTCCTTGAGCTGGGGCCTGCCTTGGGGAGCAGTGCAAATGTTATTTCGCTTAACTCGAATATACCATTATACACATCCACACACACGCACACACACACATACACAGGTATATACAAAGTTACACACATAGTTTGCGCTGGTGCGGAGTCCATAGAGTTTGAAACTTTTATGATTGCTGCTGTTTTTCCTGCTGCCTCTGAAGGTGCTCCTGCTGCTGCTGCTGTCGCTGCTCCTGCTCCTGCTGCTCCTGCTGTTGGTGCTCCTGCTGTTGCATGCGTTACAGTCTTTCAGCAAGCGCCATCGGCTAGATAGTCATATTGCAGAAGATAACAACCTGGCAGATGGACAATCTGACAGCAAGACGGACAACTACATGCATATCCTTTTCCTTACATGTCGATGATGTCGTCGCACCGCATCGTACATACCTCGCGTACCTGCCTCCTTTGGGAGTGCTGCCTTTTATGACGCAGGATATTCGTGCGAGCTTCTCCTTCTGCTTTCCCTCCTCCCTCGCCACCCCTCCTCCTTCTCACCTCTTACATCTTCCGCCGCGCTGAGGATGCTCTGTGTACTCAACAGCAAATGCATTTTGCAAGTGCAACTGGCAGCAGCAGCAGCACCAGTCGTAACAACAAAAACTTGTTGATTGTCGTTCAGGCGCAACTCCGGCCCCAAAAACCCAAGCAAACAACGCTACAGTCAGTTAAGTGTGAATGCATTTCAGCTGAATTTGCGCATCTCTTAAAGACAAGCATTTCACGTAAATTAACTGAAACACGACGGGATGTCGATTAAGGCCACTTCACAGCAGTCCTTCTGAATCCACTTTCCAGCCTGACAACATGGAAATTAGATCCATGCTCACACACGCTCACACCGTGTGTGTGTGTGTCGTCTATCAGGACGGTACGCTGGGAGTGACGTGGACAAGTGTTAAATAGCGCTGCTAATGGCAGCTGAATCCTGAAAGTCCTCTCACATCAACATGCCCAACAGCTGTCAATTGCTGTTGCCGATAGTGCAGCTCTGACAGGTCAGGAAATTATGTGTGTGAATATTTGTGATTTAAAATATTACGATTTAAACGACTCACAACCATTGCACTGCATGGCAACTAAAGCATGATTTTTGATTTAATTGCCTTAAATACTTTCGAAATCAAATATTCTCTGTTTTAGATACAGTTAAAATTGTATAAATAATAGTCATACAATATGTGAGTACAATCAATACAAATATTTATACTGAAATTCGATTTTCTTTGGCTAGTGAAACATACGTAGAACAAAAACGCTGTAGAAACATTGCATTTGAGCCCAACCGACTGCATAACATGTTTATATACAAGAGTATATATCTCAAATATCTTTTTCGTTGCTTCAAAAGCGTTCAAGATACGGATGGATAGCACGAGCTAAGGGAACATTTCACAAAATCAATAAACTCCCTGTTCGAGTACAGCGAAACAGTGGCTCTTATTGAATTCTTTTTTGATTGCTCAAAACATTTTTGCTGGCAGCACAGCAAAGAATTTTTTGCTATACTTTTGTACTTTAATCTAAACATTTTGTCATTTCAGTAAATTCATTTGACTCTGATGGTACAATTTAAGGTAGCTTTTGATGTGAACTAGAATTTGTTTCAAATTGTCAGACTTGAATTTCGAATCGGTCAACTAATTAAGAGTCTCGATAGGACAGAAAAAACGAAGCTTAAATTAACTTAAATTTTGATTAAAACGAAAGTCCCAATTTCAGTTTAGTTTACATGTTATATTAATTTGGATCTTTAGTAAATAAATAAATGTTCATATAAATTTAGATAAGTATTCAGATAATGATACATTTATTGAATTTAATTAATTAATTAATATTAATATTTAACTTTCTGTTAGGGCTTGTGTTTAAAAAAGTTGACATCAAAGTTGATATTATACATATACATATATATATATATATATATTTGGTATTGGCAGATAAACTTAATGAGAATCATGTTTAGTTATACAAGATAGGAAAACTAATATGGGTTGTAAAGGTGAATTTAGTCAATCATTGTTTATAGCCTAGCCACAGCTTTAATTGTAGACGCGACTATGTTCAAATGATAAAATCATGAAAAATTCATTTGACAATTGATGAACATATAGTTAAAAGAGTACAGACTATTAAGTAACCGTTAACACATGTACGTTTAGCTACTTTATTGGCACACTTTGCACTCTGTTGTGCGCGGGGAAGCTACGTTGATTCTGCTGAATCTCTTGAGAACAAAGCGAGCAGGCGTTCCAATACAAATACCTAATTAATGGAGTCTTAGCACAACTACACCTCGGGTGCACAAAAGCGTTTAATTACAAATATGTTGGCCAACCTATGCGAAGCCATGCGCCGCCGGCAATTTCTCGTGGCGGAAGGGCCAGCGGCAGGAGTAAATCAGATTTGTGTTGTTGGCAGGCCCAACGCTCAAATGCAGATCCAGGAACGCCTTGAATTATGGCTGGGCTGTTCATGGGCTGCTCATTTAGATGCCGCAGAGTATTTGTAGGCAATTCTAGGTCGATGCTGTTCTCCGATTTATGGCAGCTGAAAGCGCACAAGTAAACACAAAATACAAGCACAGTGCGATACACATACATATAATAAATATATCAGCTTGAATATCTATGAGTATAAATAATGTTCGCACGCAGAAATTAGTTGAACGTTTGCTTAAGTTATAATTGAAAAATGAATTATTTCATTTAACCAAATGCGTTTTTATTTGAGTTGGGTTTCACTACAAAACATATACTTCTGACCATGATGAGCAATCATTTCAGATAATCCCATAATTGACTGATGTTTGCTATGCAAATAGAAGGAGTGCTCGATTGTAAGACACGCTCCTTTATATATGGTCTGTCACTTCCGTCTGTGTAATTTCTGTGGGTGTGTATGCGAGACGAAGGTATGCGAGTGTGTGCCTTAGTGTGTGTGTGCCATGTGCGGAAGCAAAGACAACAACTCTCGGTTCGAGCTGTGATTTGCAGTGCCCTGTGGCGATGGAACAGACAATTTTGCAAATTTCCTAATTGCACTCGGTTTGGCTTGCCGGGGCTGAAAATGATGTCGCCTGGCTCACCACACTGCCAACAGTTTTGGGGTAATGTCAATTGAAGTAGGTGGGGGCGAGTAGAGGACATGCTGCATCACTTTGAGAGCCAATTTGATTTCAGTTGTATGCATTTGTAATGACTGTTCTTGTGGCAGCCTCGGCCTGGAGACTTGGTGTCGATGCCATAAAGCGGCAACCATGGAGATATACATATATGTATCACTATACTCAATGGCTAACATATTACTCGGGCAATATTGCACAGATTGTGCATAATCCAATAAACAAATATTTGATGTGTGCAAAACAAATAGTGCCTAAAAGTAGGCAATGATATAAAAAATGCAATTATATTAAACAATGACTTTAAGGATTACAATAAAGCCAATCATAGCAGCTAAAAATATACAATTTAATAATTGATTTTAATAAATACTCAGCAGGCATTGACTACTTTTAATTGAATTTTGTTTAGTGTTGGCAAATTCTGTTTCTGTTGAATATGATTCAAGCCAAATAATGAGGCGTGTTCATCCATATACCAAAATATAATGCGCACTAAATGCGAATTCGTAATTCATAAACATGAATGTGCATATCGTTAATAGGAGCTCATACAGACATACATATGTACGTATGTATCTGCCACACCTGTGTTTACGTCAGCTGGAAGCTGTGTTGATTTAGAGACCTGGCACGTTTTCCAGCTGCTAAACCTTTCCATGTGCTGCAATTATTCGAACCTGTTGAAAGCCCTGACAATCCCAGATGAGTTGCCTAAATATTGTACAATCGTAACACCCACATAGAGCTTGTTATCGAAAAGTCGAGCATGATTAGAGCTTGACGGGATTGCAAACATAAACAATTACACTGCCCAGCACAGAATTGGGGTACTACATAAAGTTTAACGAATTTTATTTTGAACATGAAAATCGCGTTTGACATATTAAATAAACTGTTTGATTAAATATGGAATATTCATATATTTCCCTTAGATTTAAATTTAGGGTGCTAATTTAAAGATTTAAATTAATCCGAACGAATGATACGTATACGTATTTAAATATTGTGTATATATTATATTTATGTAATATTTTAATTCAACATATTTTATTCATTTATTCCTTTTTTTTTTAAATAAAATGAAATAGTTTCGATTTGAACAGACAAAAAATTATACAAAATTTGGCTGCAATTGAGTGGCAAAAAAAAAAAACAATTTTGCCGAACAGCGTAATTGTTAGTTTTTATCAGCATAATGAGAGCAGCGCGGCAGACTCGAATTAAATCGACTGGCTGAAGAGCTCTTTTCCGAGTGAATTGCACAGAATTATGATGACGAGGTTTAAATTCAGCCAAATCAAATGGATACAACGGATGCGGGGGCATGTTAACTTATCAACAGCAGCAGCAGCAATAGCAACATCAGCATCAACAACAACAACAACAAGGATAACAGCCAGCGTGGTAAGGACAATTCGTACAGCATTTTAGTCATTATAAATGTCATCAAGCATTATTTTTTCCATCAACTGTCGCCAGTTTCTGGCGAAATGTTAATGGCTTTTTCGTTGGCCTAGGGGGGAGTGGGAATGGGAATGGGACGTTTAAACTACTTGACAGTGGGCATTAATGCTGAAGCTGAAACACAATGTACTGCAGGGCTAGACGTTTTTAATGAAACAAAATTAAGCGGGAAATTGAAACCGGACAGGGAGTTAATGAGAAAGCTATGTAATTACACTCCACGGCATTAACCGTGGAGTCCCAGTTCGGGACTGGGTGGGGTATCTTATATCACATAGTTATCAACAGCTCATCAAGCTCAACTAAATAACACGTTATTACATTCCGTAGCACACATAATCATAAACGAGGCCATAATTATGTACCTGTCGTAAAAATGAGTTATAATATTGTATAACCTAAACTAGGAGCTCTTGGCTATAGACAGTTGAGTTGTCCCTGTGAAAAAGTCATTGAATTGAATGAGGAAAGGCTTTCCGGAGTCTAATCACTAAGCTGCTTTGTCTTAGTCGACAATCCTTTCTACTGACAATATATAATATAAGAATTGAAGTTAGCAAAGTAAAATTCTGTTAGTTATATTAATTTAATTATTTTGTTTGGCAAAGAACAACAACGAAATGTGTTGTAAATTTCACTGCCCATACTAAAAGTTTACAGTAGATATGTTTGTAATTATATTAACGTTTATTCATAGAAAAATAATATGTATGCGCGACACTCCATTACGCGTGCTAAAACTCAACTCTCGCTTATATATAAGTGTAAGGTTGCCAGACATCTCAATAATCGGCATTATAGTTTTTAGTGTTGCCAATACTTAATATCGATAGATTTTCAACACCTCTTCTCAACACAAAAACTTTTCTTCAAATTACATGTCAATTTTTCAATATTTTCAAACCTGTCATGCCTAACAACTTTACATGTTTTTGTTTACTTAAATTCTTAGTACAAATATCTGCTATCATATTAGATGTATCAATGTATTTTAAAACAATTTCTTTAGTTTCTACTAACTCTCTTATAAAATGGTATCTTATGTCGATATGCTTGCTTCTTGCATGATACATATGATTTTTGGCTAGTTGTTGTGCACTTAAATTATCACCATAGACACATATTGGAAGATCTGTAGAAAAACATCCAATTTCATTAACAAGTCGTCTTAGATACACCGCCTCTTTTGCTGCTGCTGCCAACGCCATATACTCGGCTTCAGTGCTGCTTAATGCCACAGTTGTTTGTTTATGTGATTCCCAAGAAAAAGCTGCTCCTGCCAAGAAGAAGATGAAACCTGTAAAAGATTTGCGATCAATTATGTTACCACCCCAATCTGCATCTGTATAGCCTTCTATTGATTTGCCAGTTTTGTAGTAATGTAGTTTCATACTCTTTGTGCTAGATAGGTATCGTAATATATGTTTAGCTCCTGCCTCATGAGTGCTATTTGGATTTTTGTTCATCTGTGACAATTTGCATACTGAATGCAATATGTCCGGGCGTGTAGATATTGCCAAATACATCAAACTTCCAATTAAAGTCTGGTATTTTGTAGCATCAACTTTCTTAGATTCGTCGGATGGATTAATTTGATATCCCGCATCCAACGGTGTAGCGGCTGACTTACAGCTTTGCATATTGTACTGATTGAGTAATTTATCAATATAATTTGTTTGACACACAAACACATCTCCAGTCTCTTCAGTACGCTCTATCGAAAAACCCAGAAAATTGTTGACTTCGCCTTTGTCTACAGATTTGAACTGTTTTCCGATATATTGTTTGATAGCTTCCAAGTCCGCTTTGTTTTTACTTGCAATTAATATATCATCGACGTAAACTGCAATGATGTTTATATTGTTGTCCATCAGTTTCGTGTATAAACAAGGCTCGCTACTGCATGAAATGAACCCAAATTTCTTCAATGCATTATCCAGTTTGACGTTCCACTCTCGACCAGATTGTTTCAATCCGTAAATAGCTTTATTTAGTTTTGCTACTTTATTGGGATGCCTTTTATTGATAAACATCTCCGGTTGAACCATATATATTTCGTCGCTTAATTCGCCGTTTAAATATGCTGTGCATATATCCATTTGGTGCATGTATAATTGAAGCTCGGCTGCAAGTGCAAAAACCATACGTATTGTTGCATAACGTACGACGGGTGAGTAAGTTTCTTCATAATTAACTCCATACTGTTGACTGCAACCTTTTGCGACGAGTCTTGCTTTGTATCGTTCAATGTTTCCTTCTGCATCTCTCTTCAAGCTAAAAACCCATTTGTTTCCGATAGTTTTCTTATTAGCTGGTAAATCTACCAAAGACCAAGTATTGTTAGCCACGAGCGAGTTGAACTCCAGCTGCATAGCTTCCTTCCATTTGCTCGAATGCGTATCATTAATAGCTGCTGTAACGTTTTCAGGAACTTTAACCTCTTCTGTTGTCTGTATCACATTGAGTCTGTTTTTCTGCTTTGCCGGTCTGCCGGGTGCACCTGTTCGGACGATGCGTGGTCTACCTGGACCATATCTAGGCAATTGCTCCTCGTCATTGCTGGATTCCGGTATATTTTCCATGTGATTAGGTTCCGCTTCAGCATCTTCGTAATCTATCTGAGGACTTGCAGAACAATTAGTATTGATTGTTTTATCTGCACTTACGTTTTGCGATTCTTTATCAGCTTGACAATTATTTTTGTAGATCATGTCAGAAAAATCAGCTCTATTTTTGTTTTCCATAAACATCCACTCTTGGAATTTTACATCTCGCTTGATAACCACCTTGTGCTGATCTATATCATATAACCTGTAACCTTTCGTTGCCGTACTATAACCAACAAAGATATATTCTCTTCCTTTAGCTCTAAACTTCTGTTTTTGCGTCTTATCCAGGCCAACTGCTAAACAACCAAATGTTCTGAAATGCTTAACTGTAGGTTTCCTTTGAAACCAGATTTCAAAAGGGGTTGCATCTTCTAAGGCTCTTGTTGTAGAACGATTCCGTATATAAAGAGCACATGCA
This sequence comes from Drosophila arizonae, assembly GCF_054131065.1. Lineage (NCBI taxonomy): Eukaryota > Metazoa > Arthropoda > Insecta > Diptera > Drosophilidae > Drosophila > Drosophila arizonae. Next base: position 22,645,661 of record NC_142924.1, on the reverse strand, counting down.
CATGCTTCAGCCCAAAACTTTTCTTCGAGACCTGCGTGCAATAACATAGAACGTGCCATTTCTACCAGTGTTCTATTAAAACGTTCGGCCACACCATTTTGTTGGGGCGTGTGGGGTACTGTAAGTTGCCGTTCTATGCCTTGACTCTGTAAGTATTGGTCAAACTCTTTATTTACGTATTCACCACCATTGTCACTTCTAATTACTTTTATTTTAGCGCCTGTTTGTTTCTCAACGTATTGTTTGTATTTTTTAAAATGTTCAAAAACTTCACTTTTATTTTTCATAAATATGACCGTAGCATATCTAGATTTATCGTCGATAAATGTCAAGAAATATTTTGAACCACCAATCGAATTTGTGTTAAAAGGCCCGCAAACATCTGAGTGTACAATTTCTAATAAGTTCTTTGCTCGATAATCTGCTTCATTGAACGGTTGAGAACAGATTTTACTTTTCATACATGACACACACGTAATGTTCGATATTGGTTGTATTTTATCTATGCCTTGTACCATTTCATTCGATGCAAGTCTGTGTAAACTTTGTATATTCAGATGACCGAATCTGTTGTGCCATTTGATTACGTTTTCGACACACGTCATATTAACGCACTCGACTATATTTTCAAAATAATATAACCCTTTGTCTCTTTTTGCAATAGCAATCAATTCGTTATCGGTTTTTATTTTTACCTTCGCACATTTACTATTGAAGTTTATTTGTAAACCGTTTTCCGTACCTTTTCCAACTGAGAAAAAATTAACTTGTAAGTCTGGTACATGCAGAACATTTTTTAGGTTGAAACTTGAATTTTTGGTTTTAATATGCACTGTACCGATGCCTATTGCGTTTAACGATTGATCTCCTGCAACTAACACCTTTTCGTGTATTTCTGTGTATTGGTGAAATAGCGCGCGATTGTTACACATGTGAGAGGTTGCGCCACTGTCTACGCACCATACGTCACAATTCACACTTTGATTCGATGAAAAAAGAGCAATATTCGGTGACACACACACAAACGATTGTTCGTTTTTATTTCGTTTTTCTTGCTTTATTGTCTCCTCTTCTTTCCGTTGTTTGTCTTTAAATTTATTTTGCCGACAACTCGCTGCATAATGTCCGCGCTTGCCACACACAAAGCATTTACCGTCGTTGTTGTTTCGTTTTCCTTCTTTATCGCGGTTTGTCTTGTTCTTTATCATGTATGCTTGCTGTTCACTGCATTCGCTTTTCGTTTGATTTCTGCGATCTGCCTCTTCTAATAGTTTATTGCGCATTATGGTGAAATTCGGCAGCTCATCGCGAATTTCCATTGCAATTACAAAATTCTCGTAGGATTTTGGCAAACTAGACAACAAAATAATGACAATAATTTCATCACCTAATGAAACTCCGACTTCTTTTAATTTGTCTATTACACTTTCAAACTCGTTCACATATAGAACTACATTTGCGCCTTCCGACAAACGGAGACCTAACAATGTTTTATATAAAGACACTTTACGCGCCGGTCCACTTGGTTCATGAATTTCTTTTAGTCTTTGCCATGCTTCTGCCGATGTTTGGCAATTTTTTATGTAATTTAATTGATTTGGTTTCACTGACAATGTAATTGATGCTAACGCTTTTTCGTCTTTCTTTATCCAATTACCGTTGTCCTCTTCTGGTTTTAATTCCACACCACTTGTAATTTTCCATACTTCGGAATGAACCAGAACACTACGCATCTGGACACACCAAACGTCATAGTTTTTTTCGTCTAACTTGTCGATTGAGTACATATTATTATTTGCCATTTTTGTACTAATTTATTGACACACAATAAGAATTAGCTGGACACACCACATTAGCAACTGTATACTTTTAATAATCTGTTTCAGCGACCTGGGCCCATAACCTGTTGTAAATTTCACTGCCCATACTAAAAGTTTACAGTAGATATGTTTGTAATTATATTAACGTTTATTCATAGAAAAATAATATGTATGCGCGACACTCCATTACGCGTGCTAAAACTCAACTCTCGCTTATATATAAGTGTAAGGTTGCCAGACATCTCAATAATCGGCATTATAGTTTTTAGTGTTGCCAATACTTAATATCGATAGATTTTCAACAAAATGAACCAAAAGCTCATGTAGTAAGCTAACTGGAGTGAGAAACGATATAATTATTTATTTACCCAAGAAGTTTCAAGTTTCTTTCAAAGACTGTTGAAGGAAGCGCATAAACCTTTTTAATTCAAATTTGTTGAATATTAAGAATGATTGTAATTCATTTCCAATAAGTAAGTCAATGAATTTACCACTTGCTAAATCATAAAAATGTAATTTGCTGCAATTTATAGGTAGGTACTTAAATTTCTAAGAGCGTGATATGTTGATTGCTGCTATCTGTGGGCTTACTAAGCCGTAGCAAATGAATAACAAAGACAGATCCACATACCGCAAGCAATGAAGCCGCTTACTGAATAATTTCGACTTTGTTAAAGGATGCAATCTTAGAGTGTCATTTATTAATAAACATATGTACAAAGATTTATACAATATGTATAACAGAAATTTTTAACAAACATCTTTTTGAAGGAAATATCTTTATTGTTTATATACATTTTCTTCGGATGTTGCTGCCCAAAAATAAATTTTAATATATACCCATAGATAGTGTATTATATATGTATGTATATTAATAGAAACTATTGCTAAAAAATTCATTCAACAAATGGACGATTCATTTACCCGCATGCTGGTGGAATTTTAAATAAAAAATGTTTCAGTCCGCTTACTCAATTCTATAATACAAGTTGAGGCAAAGTAGCTTTCCGCCTAAAATATAGTTTTAGTCAGAAAGCCGATTTGGATTGATCTTGTTTAGAATTGGTGTTAGTCCAACTCAGACATATTAAGCTGATTAATTAATAATATATACAATGTTGTATACAAGTATTGAGAATATAGACATATAACAAAATATTGAAATACATATTCTGATAGATTTGGGGCTTTCCTTTGATTATGATTTTAAGTTTAATGGATTGAAACATAATTGCGTTTGTCTTTTTCTTTTGAATTCACGCAGCACTAAATTTATAGCAGTACTAAAGCGATAATTCATAGTCGATAATTGAAATATCATATTCAATTTAAACTTTAAATTTCAATGACTTAAGAGTCCATGTTACGCACACAAGTTAGATATATTTGGTCGTTTGTTTAATGGTATTTGATTTTCCATAGCCCAGCTTAGCTGGCGGAGAGAGTAGAACAATTAGTGTTTCTATTATGCGCGAGGAAAAGCCGGCTGCAACAATAATAAACAATCGACAGCAAAATGTTGAGAGAATGGAAGGTCAGAGCAGCTTCCTGCCAAGTGGAAGCTATCGAGACAAAAACCTTAACTCCTCGTGTAAACAACAAAAACATTGTTATCAGACATTGATGGCGTTGGCGCCATCACGGCTCATAAGAGGCAGAGCAAGGAGCATTGGCTGAAATTGGAATTGGCCGTCTTAGTGGGCTGCTGTGGCTCTGGGTGTTGGCGTAGGCGTGGGCCTGGGCGATTCGCCTTCAAAATTTAAGCAAGTTTCAATGGACTGTAAATGAATAGAATTGCTTGGCCCACAGCTAAGTTTACGGACTGTTGTTCTCAGCCTCAAGTGCCAATGCTTGGCTCTAGTTTTGCTCTAGGCTGCTGTGAGAAAGCCAGCTGCAGATTTCTAGCTCAAGTGGCAAAAGTAGTTGAAAATAAATAAAAGCGTGTGAGCTAAAAGACCAAGCGGCAGAAGTACGTTTTCTGCAAAGCAAAAAAACTTTAGTGAACTTTCTTATGTTAGCTGAATTTTGATTTACGACCACTTAACGTTTTTTATGGCCCCAGACAACAGAGTGCGTTGTGCCCGTCCCAGCACTAATGCCTACAGATACATAAATTGGATCCCAGCGTTTCTGTTTAGAACACTACTTCCAGCTAGTTTTCAAGCAGTTTCTATGCTTGTGTGTGTGCCATGTAAGTAGTTTTTCATTTCGAGTTAAACAAAAACAATTTGCAAGTGGGTAGAATTAACTATTTAATGCTCTGCTTATAGAACTCTATATACAAAACAAAAAAATTAAACTAATCATGGACACGATCTCTAGTGACTGGTTCACAAATATCTCTTTTAATATGATCTTAAGATAATAATGATAATGATATTTTATATATATGTATATATATATAGATATACAAGAATTCATATATCGACACATATACTTTATAAATGTATATGTGTTATATATCCTCTCGATTTTAATTTTATTATAATTATAATAGAGAACTTCTGAATTCCCTGTTGTTCATACTATGATCTTCCAGAATATAAATGTATTTACTAGTCGGCTTCTCTTCGTTAACCGACAGTCATAACGACTCTGTCCGAATGACCTACGTAGTCATTTTGTTTTCACTGAGCAAAAACCGGTTCAGCCATAGCTAATCTTCTCTCTCTCTCTCTCTCTTTCTCTCTCTCTCTCTCTCTCTCTCTCTCTCTCTCCCTCTCACGTAATGAATGCCAGAGGGTACACAAAGCAGAAATGAACGGAGGGTAGCCAAGACGCAAACTCACTCGGATAATATTTGTACAAGAGCTCTATATAATATCTCTATCTCACACTAATACCACTGTAACAGTAGGTCGAATTTGGAATTCGGAAACTCACATAAAAAAAATTACCTATTACTTTCACATATCACATGATAATATTGTGTCTAAATAATATATACTATCACAGAGTGTATCTATATATGTTTATAAAAATATGTATCTGCGTAAATTGCATTCAAGAGCTGATACAGAAATTGTATATACCATAAGCTGTAGTCGGAATATTGATAAGATAAATAGCACAAAAGAAGCAAAGATAAATGAGCATATGAGAGGATATAGTTGACATATAATACATGTATATGTAATATAGGCAATAAGAAGTAAGCGATGACGACACTTAAGTCTTTATTCTTAAATCGATTTGCAATAATTTACACCAATATTGCTTTCAGTACGTGACTGAGCATAATAACAATATTCGGATACTTACGTCCGTAATTAATCCTGTCTAATTTACGAAGTATTGATAATCAAATGTAAATCTCGTTATGACATTGCTCGACTTGAAAAGCTAGTTGTAAGAGAGCTTGTTAACTTAAATATACATATATATGTAAATTTCGCTCTTGTATGTGGTTAAAGTCTTACCGAGAAAATTCGTTCGTTAACTCTTCTTTTTTTTAAGTAAAGTTAATTCCGTAGTTGTACCGTAGATTTTAGTTTATTTACTATACGGGGAATACATGATTGATTCTCAGCTAAAGAAAAATGTTTCTGCTTTATTGCTACACTGAATTTAATATGTTTATGCAAACTGTTCAAATTACAGCTTCTAAACACAATTGGCAATTCTTAAACTTAAAGTACCTTAATTTTCTGCATATACGCACTTGGTTGTTATATATTTCAGCCCAAGAAGTTACACAAAGATCGTACTAAAAATGCAAAAGTTAAAATCTCATTTCTCATGTCGGCAAAGCGAGCACAGCTGCAGCATGAAATGCGCATTAAACGGCGTGCGTGCGTGCCTTTGTGTGAGTGTGGCAATACATATGCACTAAGCACGTGTGCGTGTGAGGGAGACGCTGGAATATTTAAAAGAGCAGCAGCCGCACCTTGATGCTGCATACTTTCTAGATGGATATTCTCTTCTTATATAATTTAAATACTTCTCGTTGCATTTTGCAACGATTTCGCACCCAGACTGAGATGAAAATTATTTATTTACCACCGAAATATTATATTTATTGCATTTTTCATCGCCTCTGTTGCAATCCGAATTTTAGTACAGTTCATTAAGCTGAATCCGGATTTGAATGGCTTCGGCTATGGGAGTAAAAAAGTTAAATAAATTCCACAGATTAATGAGCGAAACACACGGGCACATTTATTTATTTTAATTTTATTTATGGAAATGCAAGTATACGATACTAACGTTGCTTTCCTAATTTTAATAAGAACGATTATGCTTGTATTTCTGTATATTTCGATAATGCGTGTGAGTGTGAGTGTATGTGTAAATACACAATAAATACGCTTTATTTTCTTGTTTGGTTTTTGTTTATCCTGTTTGGTATTAAATGCGAACACACATTGCACATTTGAGAGATAATAAATATTTGGCATTCATATTTTTACTTAGTGGCGTTTAATTTAAAGTTGCGGGATCTGGTTTGAGCGTTTGGTTGCGACTAACTGTATTGCATTTATTATAATTGCATAATTGATGGCGACAATAATATCTCGTTATGATGCACTTGCTAAGTGCCAGCGATTCACTCGCCTGGCAAATCGCCAGGAATTTTATTTTCATATTTCCTTTTTTTACTGGTCAAAAACTAAACGAAATTCTAATTTACAATTTTATTTTTGGCTTTAATTTTTGACCATGTCTATTGGGTGCAAAATTTAATTAGTTTTTGCAAACATACAGACATACTGAATGCATTAAACACTCTCGCTTCAATGCATTTGCGGGGTATTTCGATTATGGCCTCACACAGAAAATGATTCTGTCTATGTTATAATATTTATTTTTGTAATTTTAATTCTTTTTTTTATTTTCCTTCTCTTTACAATTAACATTTAATTTAATTATTAAAACAGAAACAAGCCCTGGCCACGGGCACGTATGCACGCCTACATATTCAATTATTTAATTGCAACCTTTGAATAAATCGTGAAACCCACATCCATCTGCATTTGTATATATGCATATGTATGTGTATGTGTGTGTGTGTGCCAATGCTTCAATTAAATACGAATACAAATTTCCTTTCTACGTGAGCGTATTTAGTTATATTACATGCTTATCGCTATGCTGCTTTCCGATTTACTTGTTAATTCGTCATTTTGATTGCTGTTCCTTTGGCTTCCAGTTAAAACATTATTCGCTCATTAGCAAATGGGCAAATGAGCAAACGAGGGCTCGTCAGCCGGAGTGACAGCCAAGGACTGCCAACCTGCCAGCCGTCTACTGCAGCAGTCCACTGACTGCAAATGTGGTTGCCATTGTTGTGGCTGTGGCTGCCACTGCCATGTGGCTAACGTCTGTCTCGTTTGCGACGGGCTCCAGCTGCTGCCAGAGCTGCGCGCCCGTGGACGTCGCCCTCTCGGTGTGATTGGGGCTGGCCCCCTCCCCAAGGCGGGGCACCGTGGCGGGCTCGTCGCGGCGCGTTCTCAACGCCTGTGGCAGTGGTCACGACGACATGTAGGTGCACTGTGTCTTGGGCTGCGGCTCCGACAGCTCGATGGGCTGTATGGCAGCGCGCTTCCAGTAGTCGCGTACCGTTTCGACGGTCTCGAGGATGCGCAGAAAGTTGCGGCCCGCCAGCATGGCAACGTCCTCCTCGCTCCAGTTGTGATCCTCCAGCAGGGCGGCCAACAGCTCCGGGTACTTGGAGACGTCCTCGAGGCCCAGCGGGGGCATCTCGATGCCATCGTAGCCGGCACCCAGGCCAATGTGCTGAATGCCGGCAATCGCTCGCACGTATTTAATATGCTCTATTACATCCTGCAGCCGTGCCTGACGGCCGCAGGCGACGTTCTCGGGGTCGAAGGAGAGCATGATGAGACCGCCATTCTCGGCCACCAAGCGCAATATGTCATCGGGCACGTTCCTCGTCGAGTTGCACAGCTGCCTGGCCGCCGAGTGCGAGAAGATGACGGGCGCCCGCGTCAGCTGGAGCACATCACGCGCCGTGGCGTCCGAGCTGTGAGAGAGATCGATCATCATGCCCAGGCGATTCATTTCCCGCACAATCGCCTTGCCAAAGGGTGTCAGGCCCTGCTCCAGCGTCGAGGCACTCGACCCCGCCCAGGACACATCGCAGCGGTGCGTCAGGCTGAGATACCGCGCGCCCAGCGAGTAGAAGGAGCGCAGCACGCCCAGCGAAGAGCCAATTGTGTGCCCTCCCTCAATGCCGATCACCGAGGCCAGCAGGCCGCGCCTGTGCGTGGCCACAATGTCCTGCGAGGACGTCGCCAGCACCGTATCTCGAGCATACATGTCAGACAGCCGCCGCACAATGTCTATCTGCTCCAGTGCCAGCTGGACGGCATCCAAGCCTTGCGCCTCGCAAGGCACGTACGCCGACCTGGAATGAAACGCCACGAAAATATCAACATACATATAATACAAAACATAAATAGACTTAAGTTCTTATGGCCCCCTTCCGGCAAGGGGTTGAGTAATTGAAAAACTTTTAAATTTATATGCTCAAGAAGAGGGCACCACGGAATACGCAATCTTGTACGCATATAATCAATTCAGAGCAGCGGATTTTAAAGTGCCCAAAGGCACGTTTCAGCTACAGCCCAATATGACCATTGAGCCTTTGACGCCTGTTTTCCAGCCAGACACTTCGCAAGTATCACGGAAATTTCCCTATCTCCCGAGTTCGTCCTGGATCCTGCGGTTCGAATCACCGTCACTAGGTAGGCGTGGTCGACTCGGCTTCAACTTTCAGTTGTCGAACAGCCTGAGAAATTCCATTTGTTACCGAATAAGTTGTCTGGCTGACAGGAAATATTTCATAATTGAAAAGTAAATTTAAAGTATTCTTTGCATTCAAATATAGTAGATAGATAGACCATCTCAAATTCAACGGAATAGGCAACCCCTCAATTAAGCATGTTTTGATTTTAGGATCTTTTACTTTTGTAACACAAAAAGCACAACTGAGAATTTATATTGAATAGAACACAAAACGCGGCCCTCACAATGCATCAGGTTTGGACACGCGCTGAGCTATCCACCGTCGCTAAGGAAACCCACGAAATATTTCCAAAGGACTTGCCACAGCCCCGACAAACCTCATTTGTGCCATCCTACGAGAAGGAGCCGCCGGCGATGAGCCTGTTGTTGGGCTGGGAATATGGTCGGCTGTGGTTGAAGGAGCACAAGCAGTCAATCGAAAAGGAGACGTCCAAGCAAAAGCCCTACTTCGTTGAATCTGACTTCAGCTGGTGGGTGAGCAAGCGCACCGTGGTCCTAGATCGCCGCCAGATCTTCACCAAGAAAAAGCAGAATCCTCACGTCAAGAACTGCAACCTGACGGCATTCGCTCTTTCGAAAATCAATCGGCTCAAGTACAAGGAGGAAGAAGCGGCTGCCAATGGGGCTAAGGCCTCCAAGAGCCCCGACGCTGCAAAGGCAGCCCGCCCTCCCGACGGGCAGCCGGCACCGTCTGCCGACGCTGAAAAGGCGAAGATATGCAACTGCAAGGACTGCAAGCAACGGCGCACTGGAGGCCAGGCGACTAAAAGGACAGACCATAATCACGAGGATCGCAGGTCCACATCAATCCCTTGGTATTGAAATTAATCACGTAATTTAATACAATCGCCTGAAACGCCCAAGAGGTTTCTAATATTCTCTAACTTAGATACGAGTCATTGAAATAATTTTTTAAAAGAGTTTCGCAATTGTATTAAATTTTACTACTTAAATAACAACGGCTCTCAGTTCACTCTCATTGCAACCTTCATCGTTTATTATTCTCATTAGTGAGTGACTCGCCCCACCGAGAATGGGCTGCACGTGCCCCAGCTCCTGCCAAATGCCATTATTATGCAGCGAGCATGCTGGCCATAAAAGTGGTTAACTTAAGGCGCATTTGAATTTTAAATGCAAGGATATTCGCAATAAGGAAGGCCAGTAAAAACTTCTATGGCCATGCGAATGGCACTGCTCGTGTGAGTTGCGACGGAATTTTCAGTGGAAAATTGAACAATGACGACCACTAAAATTTAGTCGGAAAATGGCCCCGGGCTGCGCTTCAGCTGACGGAGCGGGCGAAAGAGTTTTCCGTGTCAGAAGTCTACGAAATAAAATCGAGTGGATTGCCCATCAGCAGTTTTCCCAAACTGCAGCTGTCTGCTGCCTGTCATGCGCCACGCCCACTCGTGCACCCAGCCCTTGGCCGTTTGAATTGTTTTTGCCTCTGTTGCTGGATCGGCCCAGCCCAGCCCAGTCCGGCCCATCTCGGCATCCGGATAGGCATTTTGGCCGGGTGCTAAAGACTGCCTGGCAGCTGGCAGGGCCAGGTTGGCTGTTTGCCCTGCCGCCGCGCTGTTTGGCTGTTGCCAAATTTTATTTTGCAGTCAAATTGTTGGCATCTCTGCATCGTGGGTGGGCGGAGAACTGGGCAGCTGGGCGCTTGATTGTATCGATGAAGTGCGCCCAGCGCTAGGTAATTGTTATGGGTGGATGTCAAACATGCCTGGATGTTTGTTATCGGAGGGTACTCCGTTAAAACATCGTAAAACAACTGAGATTCTCTCTTACTCGAATGCCTGACCCGCAGCATGCTACCAGTAGGGATACAATGATTTTAAATGCACAAAAAATATGAAACTACAGAGAGAAGAGCAATGGATGTTGTTCATATTCCCTTGTACTAGGATAATAAACATCTCTGTAAAGTTAAAGGTAGAAGAAGGGCAGACTTTAATTGGCTGATGGATGATTCCTAGCATATTTTTCATAAGTATATTAGCTCGTGCTATATTTTAGATATAGAATTTACACTAATATATACTATACTATACTACACTCATATATATACTCTTCTTGATTGATATTTTTCTCTGCTATTCACAACTTATCCAAATGAATACATGTTTTTCAGAATAATTAGGCCTATTTAATATAAAATATGGATTGAAGCTATTTTCAATTACAGTAGAATCCAATTATAACGAATAAGGGACCGCCGTTATACCCAGAAGGTACTAAGATCATATAAGTTTGACAGGGGACCAGAATTTTCGTCGTAATAACCGTACGCTACGTATAAGCGGAGTCGTTATAACCGGATTCTACTGTAGCTCAATTAGCTCGTTGTTTTCAATTAGTTCTAAATGCGAGCGTGTGACATTGGCTGTCCTACTGTCTCCTATCATATGCATGTCGCATTATCATAAAATATAATCAATTTGGACTTTTCAAAGCTGTCAATGCACGCGTAGCTGCAGTATTTAAAAGATAATTAATTGTGATTACATAAAGCTTGTACTAAATGCATGCGACATTGATAATGGTCTGTTACTAAATAATTACTAATATACATATATGTATATAGCCTATCGATGCACGGACATGTGGACTAATCTATCGATAATTAATTTTACTTTATGATTAATCCATGATTATTCTAGCAAGCTAAGACTAGAAAGAGAATGAAATGAATAATCGCAGTCTCTTTATAAACATAAATCTCCTTCTTAAGTTACAATATTATACGTAATATTGTTTAATGGGCCCTAAACAGATAATTCAATCTTAATCTTGGATATATGAATTGGAGAAAACGAAAAATATAATGAATATGAATCAATATTTCATAAACTAAAAGAATATTTATTAGAAATAATATAAACACTCACCAAACTTGCACGCCGACTAGTCCCTGCTTGAGCCGTTCCATGTCCGTTTGGGCCCAGGCGGGCCGCACCCACATCGACTTGTGATCAAGGTCGTGACTGAGGTGAACCAGCTCGAGACTGCTGTGCGCATACTTGCGCACGTTCCAGGCAAAGTTGTTGTGCCCGTCGACGAGGGGAACCTCCCGCAGGATGCGCCTAACGATGCGCAGCCGTTGGGCGTGAGAGTTGCGGCTGGGCGACATGAAAAAGTGTTGGTAGGCCAAGGTGGCGGCTATGGCCAGCAGACAGATGGCGCTCACGAGAGTCAGAGCCACCATCCAGGAGCCGCGTCGCGACTTGTGGGCTGCCCCGGAGCTGTTCCTTGTCTTGCGGGCACTCTTTGCCTTCGCCTTGGAGGAGGAGCCGGCTGCTGCAGCTGCTTCCGCTGCCAGGGAGGTGGGCGATTTGCTGTCGAGTGCGATCCCAGCGATATCGCTGCCAACGACTACTCCGCCTGTCATCGCGTTGCCGTAGACCTTCGATTTCTGGATGCTGGCGATTTCGCCGCCGGAATCGCTGTTGGAGATCGAGTTCTGGCGCGAGAGTGTACGCCGTATGTTCGAGTGCTCCGTCACGTCTGGCAGGCCGCCAAAGCCGGTTGTCTGCAATATAAACGAATAGGCAAAGGGGTCGTGAGTTATTTGACGGCTTTTTATTGGACCTACTACTACTACCACTACCTGGCAGCATAAGGCGCTGCCTCGCCCCGCCCATGCTCGGCACGCCCCATCTGGCACCCGCCAAGCATCTGCTCCGAACTTGCTTCATTAAAAGTACGTCAAAGTTTCCTCGTTGATTTTACGTTCTAATTAAAACTGTTGCGAACTTTGAACTTTATGCAATATTCATAGCTGCCATGAAACATCAACACGGCTCAATCTGAAACTTTTTAATGAATCAAGTGACCAAATCAAAATCAATGCATCCAAAGTATTCAATCCGATACAGCTGGGCGCCGCCTGTTGTTGGGCAAATCTCAGCGCTAACATCATGAAGCCTCGGCAATGATTCATATGTGACTCGCATTAATTTATTCAATCAGCCCTTTGGGGCTCAACTTTGTTTGCCCAAGCTGTCACTGCTTTGATTATAATGTCAACCTAAAGGAATTATGAGGAACAGACTCAATTCCCATAAGCATTATCTTCGATATACAGAAATAACCAAATGATATAGGGATTATGTACCTCCATGATATGCATTAATTGTTGTAATTAAATCACGTATACTTTTTTCTATAATTAAATGAATTTGCGTAATCCCTACGTATTTATTTAATTCTGCATTAATGTTACATTAATCACTTATTAAGCGCACGATATTTCTCGATATGTTGTTTATTTCTCGATATGTTGTTTCTGTGGCTGTCTTTGTTTATTTTTTATTCATTTTTTAAATCGCTTTTTCATTTGCATCTGCGCATAATCAGTTGCACCTGGGCGCAGCCAAGCACCTGAACAAATTTTATTAAAAATAACTTTACAGTTTTTTAGATTTGCAATATCTTCATCGCAGCTCAATTTTCAAATGAACTTTGCCTTTGGTAATTTATTTAATTTCTTAATTTATTCCATCCCTCAGTTTACCGCTAAAAATTAACATTCATGAACATCCAAACACATTGTTGATAATATTCAGCTAACTAAAATCGCACAATAAAATCCTTTATTTAATCTCTGGCCTCGTTACCCTCGTTTCGCTCACTTGAACTGCTCTGCGTTCATTGGTCTGGATTTACGTGCGAATCCTCTGCTCTGCTCATGATTAATGTGTGCAGGGTATTTAAAAATGTTGAAAGTGGGCAAACATGCTTTTTTTTTATTGGTCAGTAGAAAATTTAATTAATAAAGATATAAATGTTTTGCACGCCCAGCCGAACGCCCGATACATTTGAAACTATTTTTAATTATGAGTTGCGCCTGCATCCGACGGCGAAATTAACTTTTATTAATTCTGCCGAAACTTTCGACGCTGCAATGAAAGTAATAACAAGAAGGAATTTCGTTGCATCCAGATCTCGACCAACGGCTAGACACCCTATACTTTTCTACGCTATTAGTGGAACGGAGTGCTCAACTTAAATAAACATATTTATTTATTTACATTTTGGTTAATTAAATTTCAAGTTAGAGTTCATAAAGTGCATTAAACTTTAGCGATATTTATCGAAAACAGGGTAGCTATGAAATGAGCCTTGCTCAAGTTTCGCCAAAAAACAAAGGGGAAAAATTATCTCAGTTTTTAATAAAAATGCAAATATTTTTCGTGCTTCACATTGCAACGCTGCGCATACTCTGTATTTTTCATTCTTCTCATTAAAATGAAACTCAAGAGCTTGAATGCTCTGTTTTTTTTTTTCGTAGTTTCTTTTTGTTTATTATTAAAACGGGAAACATAAAAAAAAAACTTAGATGAGCAAGGAAATTTCTTACACATTTTATTCTTAATTAGCATATTTGACACGGTTACAGGGTATTTGAGGCTGCAATTATGTTAGCATTCCTCTTTGTTTTAAGGGTGCATTATTATACGCGTTCACCAGTTTGAAAAGAGTCTATTAGTGCACATAGATTTCCACAGCAACCGAGAATCGATTAAGTTTTTCATATACGTTCAGCGATCCAGATAAAATCTGATTGTTTAAAATTAACTTTTTGAAGAATATATCTTCTTAAAATATCATATTGGTATGGGCGTGTAATGCGCAGTCAGTATGAAGCGGTTGCCTTATTTTCCCAGCTGAATTTCATTCCCAGTGCCAATCCAAAAGTTTTCCGTTGTCGGCGCAACCACGAATTTTCATCTGGCACTGAGAGAGTGGAGGGAAATCGTCCGTTAACCGGAAAGCAGCTTTAGCCACATTTCGCACTGAATACCCCAGTGAGGTGGAGGCGTTGGCGTTGTTTAAAAATGTGCGGGCAGAGGCAGGCAGAGGCACCACAGCAGGTGCCAGTATTTGGGGCATGTTCGACAGTTTGGCTGAACTTTGCTGTGGCTGAGCGCCGTCGAGCTTATAGTAATTTATAATTAGTTCAATTGGAAGTTGAAGTAATTTTGCCAAGCTCTTCAAAAAGTCAGTTTACAAATCCAATGAAACAATAAACATAAACAGGCTCTAATGCCAATGAGTGGAAAAGTTTAGTATAACTTAGTAAGCTGAATAGAATAAACAAAATTACGTGTTCATCCATTAATTTATAGAAATACGTTTCATCTACGGCATTTATATAGAATCAACATGCTGAAGGACCGCGGCAATCAAGAAGACTCCGATGACTGCTCCGATGTTCCCATTGCTCAACGACAACAAAGGGATATGGACACGGACATGGAGTCTGGCGATGAAACGAACGACACTTTGGACTTTCCACAAATCAATGTAGATCTTTTCAACATAATCAGAGCGATTGACATCGACAGGGAAGTTTCACCCGAAACCTGGGCAATGATAGAGGCCCTCATCGACCAGTGAGCGGAGCTTACTTTGCCAGGCCCAAATTAATTTCAAAATGAAAATGAATTTGAGCTGTCTGATGCAATTGAAATATTCAACGACTGGCAATTGGAATTAATATTCTTTAATTATTTTTAAAACTGTGGCACAATTGTAAATTCTGGAATCTTGAGATTCCATTGAGTGTGTAGTTATTCAGTTGGGGAAAATATATATAACTAAACAATTTTATTTTTCACTCGAAGAAAATCGCCACATAAGATCTTTAATTTGATTCACTTTGTCTTTGGTTTAAAGTGGACTGATTAATCGGTAAGCGTCTACCACAAAATATGTTTTATGCTAATGATAATTTGTATACCCCAGCATCTCTCAATGAGCATTCAACTATCACATTTTGAATAATGCTGAAGGGCCGCAAAACTCTCACTGTCATTCGTAATGTACATGACTGAAATACGCAATTTCAGCAGAACTATGCGAAAAACGTAAAAGAATTTTTGAGTCAGGAGCGACTGACTAATTAATACTCGTTCTTGGTACAAAAATAGTTAAATAAAAAAAAAAATATATATATATATATCATAAATTTCTTTGGGACAAACTTATATACATATAAGATTTACCATGACTACAAAGAAGTAGATATATCAGATTTTGGTATATGACATGTGGGCATATATAGTAACTTAACCCCCTAGAGTATATAGAAATATACATATATTGTCAACATTATTTAGTATAAATTAACGCCTCTATAAGCTCTATTAATAACCCCGCTTTGGTTAGCTGTGTCGACAACTATATAATGAGAATACTTATGATTATACATATATTCCAGCAATTTAAAGTTGCAAAACAGTTGGGCTTACGAAAACATGGATATCCCATGGTAATATACTCGTTTCATTGCGTGAACGAGTATAATCAACAGAGCTGAGCGACAGGCGGTAGTCACATGCCACAAAAGATGGCAAGCAAAAGGGGAGCATCAGAACCGGAGCAGCGAAACAGGAATAGGAACAAGGACAACAACAAATGGCAGCTGTAACAAGTAAAGCAAAGAAAAAAATAAAGAAGCAGAGCGGAAAGCTTTTTAGTTTCCCGTTGTATTTTCTTTCGGGGCTTGTTTTAGATGCACTTCTTTTCAGAAAACAATTTCGTACGCCCTGTCTACCGGACTGGAGTGCTACATACCTATTTACATATTTAAAACACCTCGTCCTAAGGGACGCATAGTATTCAGAATGCGAATACTTTGAAAACAGCTCGTTTGATTGGACTACTAAAATATGTCATTAAAATGGTCTTCAAAATCTAAAATTGCAGCTGTCAGTAAATGAGCTGACAAACTGACAAACTAAGCAATATGCAAATTTACTAAATTTAGTCTAAAGAAGTGCATATATTCTGAACTAATATCCAAATGTAATATAAGCCAAAGGGTTCCTTAGGTTAGAAATGGACGAATGGAGATAGATGAGATACTAAATTTATATTTCACGAAAAATTGTATAAAAAATAATAATAATGCAAATAACTTTATGTTATATAATAATAAATATAATAATTATATTTTTAATTTGAGAATTAATTCAACAAACCAGAAAATAAACAATAAAAAAACTAACATATATGTGTATTATATATTTTCTAGTATAGAGAATAAAGGAAATATCTGGCACATAAATATGGAGGAGGTTCAGTTTAATTTCTGTTTATATATCCTAAACTGAACTAATTAAAAATAAAAAAGATGAAAGCTATGTTTTAGTAAGAAATTTAAAAATACGTTAGAGAAAGATAAACTTATCTGATTCGTCTTTTCTTATTGACGTTTATATTTTTTACTCATCTTACTTTAAGTAAGCTGAATTGTACTACAGAAAGACTAGAGGAATGGATTGAGTAATGTGTTCTTAATCACGAAAAGTGGCTTGCTCAAGATTTACTATATAGAATATATATTATAAGTTAGTTAGTAAGTTATCTCAACTCAAGCGCAAGATGCGACTGAAAATATTATGAAGCTAATACAACGGAAGGAACAGTTTTTGAAAAATGATTCTGATAAATGCGAGAAAGCTGATTTGTTTAAAACTTTGGTGATTTCCCTCCGTTGTGGTCTATTCTTTGACGCCTGACTGTTACGATTTCCATTGAGCCCTGTGGCGGAGGTGGGAGGTGGGCGGTAGGAGGTGGGTGATGTAGTTGGAGTTGTGAACATTGTCCATTGCCATTGCTGTTGTGCCGGTTGCGGTTCATGTCAACGTCGGCAAGTTTTTAGTTTTTCAAATGTCGTTGGGGCTTTTCACGCTGATGGACATCAGCAGCAATAAGGACAGCACCCCTTCGCACAGTCCGCAATGTTATCCTTACTTTTTTGTTCCCGTATTTTGCTATTTCTCGGTTGTACGCCCCTAGCCGCAATGTTGTTGCTGTATTATATTTGCCAGTCCGTTCTGGTCCCCAGTCCCCAGCCTCAAATGGACAGCAGGAGGAGGAAAAGAAGCAGCTGCTTCCAGTGGAGGCCATTGCTGTGTTGGGACTTGGTGTTTTGTTTGCCTCAGAGTTTGTCTGTTTGTACGTTTGCGTCTCTCTCTATTTGGCTCTGAGTTATCTGGGCGATGACCGGCGATTGTCTAGACCCTGCCCAACCCAGCCATCCTCCCCGGCCGACTCGATGTCTGTTTGGCTGTGGCTGTGGCTGTGGCTGTGAATGTGCGCTTAGTCTGCTGTTTGTATTGGTAGTTAAGGAATTGCACCTCTTTAAGTGTTCATTAAACAATTGAAAGTTTTTAATCGCCTTTCTTTGTACGGCTCAGCTCTGCACACCCACACAAACACACAAGTGTGTGAGTAGAGTCTCGATTAAATGCCAAAGTTGGCTAAGCTTGTGTGCTCTGTGTTTTGCGCTCGGACATAGTCGGAATGCTTATTAGGAGCCACGAAATTGCACTCAACGCAGACGCCTTATTTATAGCTTGAACAGTTTAACAAGTTGCTAAATGAATGAATTCATTTCGCCAAGTGAATGTCTCAATTTATATTTCACCCGTCTGCTGGTGGCTTTATTTGCAGTTTAGCGTGGGCATGTTGCATGATGCATGTTGCATGTTGTGATGGGATTTCATTTTCTTTATAGTGCACAAGTCACAAAGTTTATCGCACGTAGTTGCAGCTGGGCTGCCGCTGATAATGGCCCATGATTATATAGTACTCCATCAAGTTGGACCCCATTGTAAGTGGAATTGGCAACAGCTTCCGCTTCGCTTCGAACAAAGCATGGCTTAGCGCGAGTTGACTTGAACATTGATGGGGAGAAATAAAACTAGAATATGCTAGTCAATCTCGACAGCTTTGTTCTGCTGGCACACACAGCCACGCACGCAGCCATCAATCAAGGAGCGGTCGGGAGAACTCAAACTCAGTGTCAAACTCAATTCGAAAATTCCATTTGCCCAGTAAATGTGCATAACCGAAAGTAAATTGAATTGGATCTAAAGCAGCCGCTTGGCAAATCGAACGCTGCAGATTGAAGCTTGCCACTCCAAATTGTTGGGCAGCACAGCGAATTTGCAGTGTAAACACTTAAATGGACCGCATCCCAAGCCATACACAATTCAGAAAACTGAGAAATGTAGTCAATCAGGATTACGCCTGGCATTCAGTCAGCCAGCCTGAACTGAAGTGGGTGGGCTTTGCTTTCACAGTTGGCTCTTGCATTTCGAAATAAAGTAGCAAACGAGTTAACTTTGCCACATTGTAAAGCTGAATATCCAAGCATGCTTAAAAGCGGATTCAAGCTCCCGAAAGTGGATATATCTCATATAAAGCCAAACACAAAATTATGATTCTTGAGTTAACCTTTTTTAAATTATAATATATCTAAACTATAGCTAGGTTCTAAAGCCCTGAAGAATAATTTGCCTAATTTGGGAAAAGACTACGACTTATTCGACTTATTCCTTTTATAAGTAATTATTTCTTAAAAAGAAAACCTGTAAAAATTTATAACTTTTTTTTACAAATATGTACAGATATAAGTTCCTATTTATATGTTTGTATATAAGAAGTATATATTTTTCTTACATCAACTGTAAATACATACACACATACGCACATAAATATATTATATTTTCCTCAAGCGAGAAACTATGGCAATTGCGAAAAATGAGTCACGGAGGAAAACTTTTGATGAAAATCATTGAAGCGGTAAAAAGCACCGAGCAGCGAAAAGAAAAGCTCCCTGAACAGTGCGGAACGAACAGACAGGCCAGGCAGGACAGGTCGACAGAACGGACAAGCTGCAAGCGTGGCAATAATGACTATATTTATGGGTTTGGCAGAACGCATAAAACGCAGGTTCCGGCAGTCAAACAAGCGCTGGAAGTGCTGCAAGTGCAAGGCGAAAGGAAAGCGGATAAATGTTGTCGAGCTGCAGAGCAGAGCAGAGCAGGGACTGGACTGGCGACTTGCTACTTGCTACTTGCTACTTGCGACTTGCGACTGAACGACACTTGCAACATTTAATTTATTATGCAAATGTGAACAAATGGCCCGAATGGTCATAGATGACAGCCAACGTCGCGGCGTGAATAATGGCTAGCGAGGACAATTTGCCGTCGCCTTGCCAAAGCGATTCATTTGTATACTTTACAGATTTTCTCTTCATTCAGTTGGATGTCCACTGCTGCTGTTGCTGCGACTGTTGTTGTTGTTGTTGTTGCTGGTGCTGAATCGAAGCAAAGCAGCAGCTTTGTGCAGGATGGCACACATGGCATCCTTACGAGAATTTAAGATGCAAACGCCAAACAAATTGAGTTACATTCTAGATAATCGTTTATCAGATCCCTACACAATGTGTCCACGCAAATGTTTTCTGATTTGCGGACATTTGTCATGTTAAAAGAGCTTTCGGGAATCGAGCAACTCTAAGTCTGCATTTGAAATGCAATTTTGGTGCTATTTGTGTGCAAGAGATTTGCCAGCAATTTTACATGAGTGACATAATTAAATGAAAATGAAAATATATATTAAAATATAAATGTAAAAATGATTTATAAATACATACATGTAAATAAAAACAAAAAGTATAAATGAGAATACAAAATTACATTTGTTATGACCAAGCAGTTTTTTGAAATCGAGCAGCTGAATTGGAAATTCAGTTTAAGTGCATTTCGAGAGCAAGATATTCTTCAGCGATTTTCAATTTTGCAGAAGTAACGAACTAAGCATATATATATATATAAAAAAAATAAAATAAAAAATACTAATTTAGTTATATATAAAAAATTATTTTTAATGTCAAGCAGTTTTTGGGAATCGAACAAGTAAAAGACTTCATTTGAAATTGAGTTTGAGCGTTTTTTGAGGGCAGGAAAATTCTCTGCAATTTAACATTTCAAGTCAATAAAAAAGGTTGTCAAATAAATATGCATTAAAATAAATATACATTAATTAAAGACCATGAATGAATATAAAAAATAAAATAAATATAGAGAAAATAGATGTAAAATTCTTATCAACATAATTCGAAGCTAAATGCTCAATGCTGAACTAAAACGCCAGCTGCATTTTTGTTTCAAAGTCAATGTCAAACAAAGTCACACTCGCAAATGATTCCCAATAGTAGAAAATAGAACTCAGAACTAGAATTTTATGCCGAATCGCACAGATGGAATGTATACATATATGTATATATGATAAGAATATCTGTGCTCGTCCATCTTGGCTGGCATCTTCTCACGTAAAATAAAATGAGGTAAGACGCATCGCCTACAATGTTTCCTTTTAAAGATGTGATTTAAACAAATCGCGGGAGAGATATCTTAAGTGCCCGAATCCGCATTGACGCATAAACATATAAAGTGTTTTATATGTCTCCGTTCAAGGGCTGGCACATTGTGGGCGCGCTGATTTCAATCGTGGCACGAATCAAACGCGCGTCAATAATCGTAAATGCGCACCCAACGCAATGGCCAAACAAACGGCTCATGAATGCCAATTAGAGGCTGTCAGTGGCAGATAAAAGGGGCCGGGGATGTGGGGAGACGCACCTGGTAGTCCATGTAGTTGTCGAAGTGCATGTAGGATCCGCCGCCTACGCCGCCCGGCACAGGCAGCGGCATGGGTAGCCCGTTGTTGTCCAGCTCGACGGCAGGCGGCGGCGGTGGCGAAGGCGGCAGATTGTCTCCTTTGAAGGAGACGCGCTTGGTGTGTCCCTCGGGCCGCCGGTTACGGCCCAGAGTGCCCGCGAATCGGCCAGCGTGCATTGCGCCGCCGGCTGCCAGAGTTCCCATCATGTAGGAGAGCGAACCACAGCCGACAACAGCATCCTGGTGCGGCTGCTGCTGCTGCTGGTGGGACGCCGCCGACTGTAGACCGCAGCCGCCGAAGCGAAAGTGTGGCATGCAGGTTGTGGTGCCGCTGCCCGCGCCAAAATCGCTGCCCTCAAAGTCGCTCTCCACATCCGTCACAAAGGCGGCCGGCTGAAAGCTGCGCGGCAGCGTCGCCGCCGACGCCGCTGCTAGGCCCGCCGCCGCAGTCGACGTTGGCGGTGTGCGGCTCAGTGTGCCCGTGCAGAGAATGTTAACAGGCTGTGAGTGCGAGTGTGGATGCTGTTGCAGCTGGATGCCATGTGGATACTGTTCGCTGCCGCCTTGTAAGAGCGCCAATTCGCCGCCAGCTCCGGCGCTGCCCCCTCCTGTCACAGCACCCTCCACGCCAGCGGCGATAATGTGGGTGGGCTGCAACTGATAATAATGCTCAACGCCGCCCTGCGGCTGTGTTGCACCGGTTCCTCCCGCTCCGGGCGCCAGCAGCGCTGTCGGTATGACCATTATGGGCAACATTGTTGGCGCCGCTGACGTTGCCGGCTGTGTGTTGGTGCCGCACGGCTGCAGTAGCTCCATTTGGCACATCTCCTCATAGCTGAGTGGTCGCAGGTGCTCCATCGCTGCTTGTTGTGGGCGTGGCAGCCGGTATGTATTTGAGTAAAGCGACTTCCACTTGACTTTGCTGTCCTCTCCGACTTTCACTGAATTTTCACCTAGACGAGGAGCACAGACAGAAACACGCACATGTCCGTATGTATGTATACACTAGCAACGCCGCCGTCGATAACGACGACGACGACGACGACGCAGTCAGTCTCTACACAAGATGCGGGGGTGCAGATTCAAAATGATTTCGCGCGCGTACCTTCAAGACGATGCTCACATGGCGTCTTCGCTCGTGCGCTCGGCCAACTTTATCTCGCGACAGTCCTGCAGCGACTAAAACACAAGCTCTTCGACAGCTCTCAGCAATTTGAATTCGCCGTCGCCATTTTGTGCAGCCATCGCGCATGCGTCGGGCATGCCAGGCGAACACTGAGCACTTGTCGCCCTCACACTCGCTTTCGCTCGCTCCCGCTCCCTCCTGCTCCCTCTCTGGCCCTCGCCGTCGCCGTTGCCGTTGCCGTTGCCTTCGTCACTTGGCGTTTTGTTTTGGTTCTGATCTGCGGGCACATTGTAGGTAGCGTATGGGGCGCTGTTGGTTTTTTTGCCTCCTTTTTTTTTTTGCCGCGGCGAGGGAAATCAAAATACTTCAAGCTGAAGCTACCAGACCTGAATGCTAGATTTTATTTGCCGCGTCGCGAAATTCGCATCAAGGGAATGCCACAGCCAGTGGCCGTAGCAGCTGCACTTGCTGCGGCCAGCTGCAAAACCAACTGTTGGCCTAGCTGCGCCCACCCAATCGATGGCCGGCTGAATGGCTTCTAATTGCAAAAGTCAATGGGAGACAAAAATAATTGCACTAATGGTGCTTTAATTAAGTGCGCAGCTTCATGCTTTTATTCATCGAATTAGTGCTTGAAATATTTATTGAAAGGACTTCATGTAAAATAGTTGAGCTTTGCTTATTTTTCTAAAAATAAACGGCTTAAATATTTGATGTGCCTTTGCATAAAGCTCGAATCAAACTTTTGAGTCACCGATAAGTAAATCCCATATACTACATCTATAATTTTTGTTCATGTCTATATTCCATATAAGTAAGCTTTTTGCCATTGAAAAGATAGTTTTTACTTCGTTCCAGCCACAGCATTAATGGACAACTATAATTGTTATCAGTTTTATTAGACAAGCCAACAACCAACTGTTTCAAACTATTTCAGCTAACATCTATTTATTTAGTTATTTATTTTTTTTTAAGGTTTTTTATCTGTGTATTCGGGACCATTTTTGGGTCTCCAGTAAAGTGGGAGAAGCTGTGCTCGCGGGGTGCCGCGGCGTTCGCTTCATTTGTGAGAAGAACGTAAAAAGCACAGTTGGAAATGTCTTTTGCAGATTTGAGGCTGAATCGCTTTGTTTTTTCATTGTTGTTCACTTTTTATAGTACTGTTACCGCTGGCAGCGCCAACGTCGTCGTCTGTAGGCCGCTGCCTACTGCGCCTTCTCCTGCGCCGTCTCCTGCGCCTCGTTTACATTTGTTTCATAGTATTATCTTGGTTAACCGGCCCGTTGATTCGCTCGTGGTATGCGTGCCTCCTCCACTTCCTCCACCTGCTCGCTCTGCCGTTCTGCTTTGGGCTCATCCATCGCCAAGGGTAGCCCAGCTCGACTTTTTGTAATTACAAAAGCGCGAAGCAGACGCTGTCTGGGTGCGGGAAAGCGGCTTAAAAATCGGCGTGTTGGGGTTTTGTGGTGCTCGTTAAAATTTGTTGCTCTCATTTCGATTGTTCGCCCCGCTGCTGTTGTTGTTGCTACTGTTTTTGGCATTACTGCCGGCGGCTTTAGTGCTTTTCATCTCCCAGAGGCGGCAACGCAATATTGAAGGTAGGTATTTTGCTTAAATGTGCGAAACGAACTTTGGAGCAATGCGAGAGACTTGTTTGTAGTAATTTAATGTGATTGGTGACTTCACTTGATGCGCACTTTAATGCACATTCAATTTTCCGGCTAAATGTTTTCAATTAAAAGTTTTGACTCATTTGCCAAGTTGGACCCAGGAGTTAGGAGTGCCAACTACAGTGTTGCCCAAAAGTATGCAGCACGATGTTATACATTTCGGAAACATTTTACTGTAGGATCATTTAACGGCTGGTTAGCCACTCAAACAGTTGAAAAGCGGGCAGCGTATATAATTTGAGTGCTGCAAACTGGACGGCATCAAGTGGAAGCGTTTGACTGAAAAATTTCAGCTGTCAAAAGAACGACAGCCCAAAATAAATTATTCCACAACGACAAACATGCTCGATTACATTTTGCTTTCGACATGGTCTATCAGACAATGCCGCTGGCATAAAATCATATAGTTGGGTGAACGCCAACGCAGCCGAGTAAATATTGAAGGTAGGCGATGAAAAAAATTCGATTAAAGATAATATATTAAGAAACGCTCTTCTAGCTAGAAGTAAATGATATTCATATAACTATTTTCTGCTCCAAGAAGAGCAACAACTGTGGATAGATACTTAATCATTTCCCACTGCTGCTTAGGAGCTAGACTAAGCAGTCCATTTGATAAATTATTTATCCTTCTATGTTAACAAGATAAATAGTTCAGATACTCAAAAGCCCTCTAATCCTGACTAATTAATAAATAGTTCCACGAAAAATGTGCTCTCGGTCCGTTGCCAGCCATTAGCTAAGCAGCTGTCCTTTGAGTCCTTTGTGACGAGCAGCAAAGCTAAAACCAAAGAAAAACAGTTCAATAGTTCAATCATTCACTTGCTTTGTCACTGAATCTCTGAATTACGAATGCAACAATAGCTGAGAGCTGGAGGTGAGAAAGAAAGTGTTGAAATTACTCTTTGATAGCTGCAGGTGTCAATTACAATGCCAAATGCAAACTGTGATGGATTCCCCTACAAATTGACAGCTCGGTTAATAAGCAAAGGCAGCTTACAAGATATTCTGGTCTATACTCAGATGGATAATCAATAAATATATATACAGCTAACAACGCTATAAAATTTGTTGTTTGCAAACTATGAAGACATCAAGTATAATTGAACACAATTGTGGTGAGGCCTTTGGGTATTTGATGACCCTTTAGATTTTGCGGTTGGCTTAGCTCATTGGCTCTTAAATTATCTATATGACATTGTCTCTCGGCGGCAGCTGAACCTAATGACGCTGTGGCTGATTTAAATGCATTAAAAGGTGAGGAGAACCACGAACACGTTTTCTCATTTAAGACACATTAACGACACACCCACACTCACACAAACAGACAGCCTCAGTCAGAACAGGCAGACGCATGCAGGACCTAAACCGCACACACGTTCCGGACCTAACACGGCTGAGCTTTGCCTCAAAAAACTTTACCCGTCCGTCTGTGTGTCTGTCCACACGCCTGCTGAGCTTTTAAATTAAATCACAAAATACAGATAGAGTCGGTAAGGCAAGCGGAGCGACAACTAAACCAAATAAATGAACCCTTTTGGGCATACTCCACGGATGTCCTTGCGCGCGTCCTTCTTGCTTGAGGCAGATAAAAGGCAGACAAGCAGCACAGGACAGGAAGTCAACTTGCCAGCCGGACGATGGCAGTGGCGATGGCGCTAGCGATGACAGCGACGCCTCGTGTTTTGCTTGGCAATTCGGTTGCCAGGACAGCCAGAAAGGATAATGGCATAAAATCCAGCAAAATGAAAAGAAAGCGGCAAATCATGTTAAGAGATTTAAATTGGATTAGGCGACGTGTGTGTGTGGTTGTGTGTACGGGTGTGAGCTCGCGCTAGCCCTGAAAACCTCCTGCACTGCGGATGCCCAGAGTCTATCCATGTACCTCTCGCACGTCTCACTCAGCTCTTCTCGTCTTGACATCAATTTCGTCACTTGATGTTTTTACATTTTGTATGCGGCTGTCATGTTTTGGCTTCTATTTTATTTGGTCGTGTTCTGTTTTGTGTTGTTCGTTGTTCGTTGTTGTTGTTGTTTTTTTGGTTTTGTTTTGTCTGCTTGACACAATTCCTCGTCAAGAGCACACGGCTCAAGTGCTATCTCTCAAGTGTTCGATGGCATTCATCCTATCTGCTCTTTAACAGCCGTCACACCGTCACGCCATGTGCTTAAACGGCTGCTCCACATTGGCGACACCAAAGTCGCTTTAGCCTCTCGCATTATGTGGCTAGACTGACGCTTTGAGCCGTCCAAGAATGAAATAAGGAACAGCTAGCTCGAGAATCTAGCTACAATATATTGAATGGAGCATGAAAAGCATAAATTGATCAAAAATAAATAATAAATACAAATAAGTAAATGAAAATTGTTCTTCACGTTGATGACAACTAATTCAATAATCACGAGTAAATATTATAAATGATTGCTAAGCCAAGCTGAATTTTGTTTTGCGCTTTGACACATTTTAAATTGATGTTAGGGAGTTGATTTAAATGGGTCAGAGTTTGTTTTAACTCCCAACTATTGGGTTGTATAAGACTGTTCGATACAAATTATTCATTTTTGGCTTTTAGATTTCAAATATGAATTTTGTATATTTTATTCAAGAAAGAAATAAAAAAATTAAGGAAAATGACCCACATGCAAAGTGGGACTATTTTAGCTCAAAGCCTTTGAAATAAATAATTTATTTTTCAATTTCCTACGCCTAAAATAGGCGTAGATTTATAAGGGATCTACAGTATTTTATTGCAAAATTTTTGCATTTACTGACTTTTTTTATTCAACTTGCTTTTCATGGAGTATAAAAATGTTGTTAATTAATAGTAAAGGTCAACATATATTCTATTACTATTATATACACCTTGGGTGGGAAATGTTATAAACATCATTGCCATCTTATAGATTGCACAATAAATAAACTCCAACACACGGACAGGAAGATGGGAAGACACTAAAGACCTGCTGCTGCCTGGTAGATACGCCAGAAGAGTGCAAGAATCAATATATAGCCAACACAATTATCAATTGCTTACTATTATTTTGTTAAATTATTTTTATTTGTATATTTTGGTGTTTGTGTATCGATTTTGGTTATCGCAAGACTTGTTGCGAATTGGTGTGCGATTTTTTGCATTTTTGCGTTTGCTATTCAATGTGCGCGAAAGTGTGAGTGTTTAGTACTTTTGTTTTATGTTGGATTTGGTCTTGGGCTATTCTGATTGCTGTACACGTTGTAAATATCCAATGCTCTGGCACCGGACACTTTATTCGGCGGCTCTGGCTTTTTTGCGTACTTTACTCTGGAGGTGAACACGTCATAGCCCAAGCTAACGGTATTGTCATACAAAACTCGATATTTTGGCGCTACGAAAAAAAAGTTAATCATCTGGGCGATCGGCCACACGGTCCACTCAGCTTTGTAGAGTGTCCAAGCCTTGTCATGAATCTCCTCCCTCACCTCCTCCCAGGTTTTGTCCTCCAATAAGCCCATGGTTAGAAAGAAAATGCTGATGTAGAATGGCGAACAAATGCATTGATCTAAAACAATTTTGCGGACAACCGTACTGAAACTCCGTTTGGAGTAATAGTAGTCCAGATATTGGTACCAATAATGACAAACAATGCCCACAGTGAAGCCAGAGATGCCCATTCGCAAGGTACGCGTCCGATCCCAGCCCTGGATCTGGCCAGTGTATCGCTCGTATGACTGCTCGAATGTGTCACCCAGCATACTCAAACCGATCGAGACCCCAAGGTTCGTGAACAGAAGGTATTTCTTACTGAAAGCATGACTGTGCCAGCGGCTGAGTGTCCTCTGCACGTCCCTATACCGGATTCGCATTGGTTTTCTGTAGGCGAGGGAGGTGGGCAAATGCCCCTTCAGCCAACATCAACAAACTAAATTTAACAAAAATATTTTTAACAATACTGACATTTTGATGTTTCTATTGTAATGCTGACATTTGAGTCTCAATACACAGAGACTACAAATACAAATTTACAGTTGATCAGAATATATGGATGTATCTCAGCTTGTCAAAAATTACCTTCGGCGTGGCTCACTGCAGGCATGAACATGCATTGGAGTTTTGATTAAAAGTAAAAATATATACCTAACATCGGATTATAGATTTTAAAATACAAAATAGCCGCAGGCTATTTAACATAAATAAAAAGATCAATATGTAAATAAATAAAAAATAAATAAATATATATATAAATAAAGAAATAAATAAAGAAATATAGAAATAAGTAAATAAATCAATAAAAATGCAAAAGTTCCATATATAGTGTATGTAAATTTTTGAATATATAAAAAGAGATTTATTTAGTAATATTTCTATTTATTTCTATTCCGCCTTAAGCCAACTTTAAATAAAGACTCTGATGCGAAGCCATGTGAAAAGTTACAAGAAACAGGGTAAGGAAACACGATTTAACGGCATTTAGCTAAGAAAAGAGAAACAATTCCAAAAACAAATAGGCAAGGAAATCAATTTAACGCCATCAAAGCAAATGAGTTTTAAGCAGGATTCAACAAAGCTCGGTCGAGCGACAAAAATGGCAGTGGAAAAGGAGTATATACGGCTTTGTATTTTTTTTATTGCTGATGGCTTAGTTTCGCCTGGGGTGTTATAGGGCACACAGCCTATGGGTGGGCTTTGAATAATGCAGCATTTTGCACATGTTGCGCCTCTTCCACTTGGTGCCCCACAGTTGTTGGCCTTAGTTGAGTGAGGGGAGTTGGGGAGGGGAGGGGAGGAAGTTGTTTTTGCGTGTCGTTGAGTTGATTTCGGCAAATCATTTGCACACGATTCCCAATACTTTTGACAGTCGCCGCAACCGCAGCCCTTTGCCCCCGGGAGAAATCATCGTTCATGCATATGGATGCTCCCGTACGCTCGACCGCACGAGCCATGGACCGAGCCACTGAATTGAAAAATATTTACGGCATTCAACATTTTACGCTAAAATCCAATTTTATTTTTATATTTCGTCGAAAATCCGCCATAAAATGTACCCACTCGCACACACACACACACACAGTCATGACCCGCCCGTCAGGCATTCCGTTGCGTTCTGTTCCTTTCCGTTCCGTTTTCAGACCCTACTACGCTCTCTAAACTTGTACCCGCCAATTGAAAAGCAGGCGCCGTAAATTCGGCTTTGCATTTTATTTGCATTTGGTGGCGCAGATGAGCTACAGTTTCCCCCAGACTCCCCGGTCCAGGATCGAAGGACCATCTATTTCAATAGCCCGGCAACGCGACAAATAAATTTAGTTTCCTCCATTATTATTGGCGCTATTTGCCAAATTTGCGAGGTGTGCCATGCGTATGCACTCGTTTTAATTATTAAACACGTTTTCACGCTTCTCTGCCAATATTTCACAATTATGTGTGGCAAAGATGTTTAAGAGCGCTATTTGAATTTTGCAATTATTAATAAAAATATCATAAATAAATACAGAGAATGAATTTAAATGAATTAAATATGTATGCATGTATATTTTATGATATATGTGCAGTTAGAGAATACTCTATAGTATAGCCAGCCAGTATTCGGAAGCATGTTGCTGCTCTGCATAGACTGTTTATTATAAATTTGCATACGTGTCTTAAACTAAGTGTTGCAATGTTACATTGTTCGAAAACAATGAATTTAAATAGTTAAAGTTTCTTTGTTCAGTTTGCAGTTTGCAGCGACAACAAACTGGATACTCGCCAGCATCCACAAAGCGCAATACAACACAGTTATTACTTTATAAAATACGAATAAAATATACCCTACATGAATTATATGATTTATAGTAAAATACATCTAGGTAAATATGTTCGACTGGGTGTATGTCCTTTGAATTTCTAATTTTTACGATTATATACACATATCTACTCCTACTAAGATTATGAATTATATATATTTTGTATAAGCATTGAGCTGAGGAAACATATATATAGTTAGAAGTTAAGAATACCAGTTAGAGCTAAGACAGCGAATCGCTAAGAACCGTGAACCAGTAGGAGAGCTGCAGTTGGAGTTATGCTATTAACATAATTCTGTTAATATCATAGCAAAGCAATGTGGGAGTAAAGCAATTCCTGTTAATGGAATCTGACTAATGCTGTTGAAAAAGAAAATTAAAATAAATGCATTCGTCCTATTTGAAATTACAAAATCTCCTGATTTTATTTGACATAAATTATGGGAAAATAGACTGAATGCTCCTGCCTGTTTATTTTGATTAAATCACAGTTCCTGTGCTTATCCTGCTTCGCTAGGATATCCTGTTCCATTGGGATATATTGCCAAATCTTCCCAATTTATTGCCTATATATCATAGCATATAGAATGCATAGTTTATAGGATTTTCTATAGTATATACAGTGACAAAATGTTGTTCCCTGTTTTTTTTAGAAAATTGTATCTGGCTACAGGGTAGTTTATGGCCGAACTCTTGGGATTGGCTCCCTCTTTGCTCTATCTGCTGGCTTTTGTTATTATTTGGACCGTTCCGCTCCAAATATATTTTTGGCGCTGGCTTTCAATGTTGTCCGTGTGTGTGCGATTTAATTGAATTTTTTATTCTACTCAATGAAAGCAAAAGTTGAATATGCTTGCAGCGAAGCGTAAAAATGTCATAGTCCGAGCCATGGTCTAGCT
Source organism: Drosophila arizonae (assembly GCF_054131065.1). Classification (NCBI taxonomy): domain Eukaryota; kingdom Metazoa; phylum Arthropoda; class Insecta; order Diptera; family Drosophilidae; genus Drosophila; species Drosophila arizonae. The sequence goes on along the minus strand of NC_142924.1, from coordinate 22,615,129 downwards.
CAATCAGCTGCGGTTCATCCTTCCCCCCGGGAAGTCAACAATGACCCAACAGTCATTGCCAAGTGTTTGTCAGTGGAGTCATTTATGTTGTGTCCTTGCATAGAGACATGCATACAGCTAAATATTTGAAAAATCAATTCCCAATTGCTTTGCAATCCATTTGCCATGATATTCTGGGCGATGACAGTCTATCCGAGCTCTGTCCTTCGCATTTGCATTGACTTCGATTTATGCAAATAAAATTGAGATGTCTTTTTAATGAGACTTTGGACACTGGCACAGCCTAACGATCTATGCAAACTAACAACAGAGACCCAAACCACTTTCACTGGCAATCGATTTAACAATTTACTTCAGTCAGATGTTGCAGTTGTAATTCGATGGAGCAACCCAACTGACCCATTAGACACATGTATTTTGTTTTATTTAATTATACTCATTCACGAAAGTGAATCAGTATATTGGTTTTGTGCAATGTCCGTCTTGCTGTCCGTCCGTCTGTCCGTCTGTCCGTCTGTCCGTCTGTCCGTCCGTCCGTCTGTCCGTCTGTCCGTCTGTCCGTATGAACGCAATCTATTTCGGCGCTATTGAAGCTAGAGACTTGAAATTTGGAACACATACTCGTGTATATCTCCGATTTATAAAGTGTTAAAATTTTCCCGATCCGCCCACTAGGGGCGTGGCAAATCGGAAAATGCATTTTCCCATATACCAGAAATCATGTTTGTTGAAGAGCTAGAAAGCTGAAACTTGGTATGTAGGTCCGCGTTGACCACCCAAGATCACGAGCTATGGCGGATATATCTACGCCCATTGGGGGCGTGGCAAATCGGATAAAACTATATCTCCTAAAGTTGTAAACCTAGAATGCTGAAATTTTGCACGTCAGCTAATGGTATGATTCTATAAAGTCTGAAGATAAATTATAAGTCTACGCCCGTTAGGGGCGTGGCAAATCGGACCTGAAGATATAGTGATTTTTAAAATTCTCCTATATTTTGGACACTATTGATGGCAGAGACCTCAAATTTTATATATATACTCGGACTGATCACCCAAGACCAAAAAGTTTTGTCGGATATATGTCCGCCCACAGGGGGCGTGGCAAACCGCAAAAGTTTATATCTCCTAAAGTATAATAGCTAGAAGCTTCAAATTTAGGTAGTTAAGTTACCAGTAACCTCCTCTATCGATTCCCCAAAAATAATTTTTACGCCTCTTTAGGGGCGTGGCATATAGAAAAATACCCTGTAATTTTCACATTTTTTTAGGGTAAGCATTCAAACTTTGCAGTTAGGGTAACGTTATCTCTTACTAAAAACTGACCAAAAATGATGTGTCTACGCCCAGTTGGGGCGTGGCAAATCGGAAAAACCTGTATATTCTACAGTATTAAAACCAGAGCTTGCAAATGAGAGTTGAGCGTTTTTTCGTTTATTCTCTTTCTCGCATCATACTCAAAAAAAATTGTGTAGACACGTCTCTCTCTGAGCGTCACTCTCTGTTTTTCTTCAGCATCTGTTTCGCTCAGACGCAGTGCGATGACTCATTCGTGTGACGCACTCACATGAGTGTCGCGTAAAACTAACACGATTTTCTCTCACACAAAGCCTCTCAGCAAGAAACACTTTGACTAACAAACTCAGCAGAAAATGTTTTTGCCTTCGTGTGCATGTAAATACACGCATACATACATACAAAAAGAACGCAGCAATCGCGCGTGATTACCCATACAAACGCAACTTACCGTTACTTCATTTAACTCAAGCAAACGATCAGTGTTTGACTTGAGGAAACGAAAACAGAAACAACTATCTCCCTCAGAGCGCGAGAGAGCTAAGCCAGACGCGACAAAAACACTTTCTGTCTGAGTATTTTTTGCCTGTGTCACTGAAAGACACTTTTTTGCAGACAACGAAAAAGTGTTAACAGTTTTTTGCAAGCTATGATTAAAACGAAACTTAACTACTAAATTGTTGATGGGATGTGAATGAGTATTCCGCAGTCGGTAACGCCCGACTGCAACGTTCTTACTTGTTTTTATTGTGCATTTCAAAGAATATTTTTGCTACTCCAAAAGACATTACAATACAGAATTTTATTCTTTTGAATTCATGTACAAACATTTTATGAATACATTGTCATATTTTTATTTGCCATTTATGTTTTCATTTAACCAATAAAAACTAAAATACTGAATACTGAAGAGAACATACAATTTATTATTTAAAATTCTTTTAACAATCAGCCATGTGAGAGAGGTGGAGTATCAGAATCTTGTATTTCCTACTGCATAACTAACTAAAGTTATTCGTTTCAATGAAATCGAAAAATTAAAAATATCATTCCTATTAAATATTTTCTCATAACTGAGCTCGAAAAATTCGAAGTTCATCTGTATCAAAACTTAGTTAGACTGTTTTCCAATTGGATCCAGCCAACTAGATCAGTGTTAACAGTTTCATATTTCATGTTAATGTAATGTCAAGTTCTGATTACGGTTTCACAAAATCTGAGCTTAAGCATTTCAATCATAACTTTCGCAAAACCAACAAATTCATATATAATTCATTTGCAAATATTTTCCATCTTTTTTTTAACAGAACAAAAATAGCTTTCATCAAATTTTTACCCTAGTTAACGTAATTATTTCCCCCTCAAAAAAAAAAAAGGTAGCTGCTTTGTATTAACACGTGTTAACGTTGGCCTGGTTTAACTGCTGCCGGCGGGGTCAAGCAACTTTTGCTACATTTAAATTGCACTGTTGAGGCAAATAAGTCAGTTTATAGTATGAGCAGGAGAGCAAATTGTCAACATGACGGCAAACGCCATTGCCATTCGTGCCAATTTCGTTAAGGCAAACAAAGAGCCCAGTGCCGCCCGTTCGACGCTGACTGAACTAACTAAACAAACCACAGGCAGAGGTCGGACCCACATGTTGCCTGAGGCACTTTGCAGTGCAGGTGAGCCAGAGCTGGGCGAGCAGATATGTATTTTGGACCCTCAATGCTGGGCACATAAACAAAGCAGCAGCAGCAGCAGGAGCAGCAGCAGCAGAAGCAGGAGCAGCCAAATGGCTAGCGACACGTGAAGTGCGCTGGATTGTGAACACCTGATTACCAGCCGGTGAATGTGGCTGTTTATGAGGCGCAAAAATGTCATACATCATGCGACACGTGCACAGGCGGCTGCGAATGGGGGCAGCTGATGTTGAAAGCAGAGCGATTCTGGCGCCTGTCGTGCTCCTAATTTAACACATGACAGCTCGGTGTATAACACAACCAGGCAACTGTATCCAGAGCATGTGGAGCACAACATTTGAATCTGACGAAAAATATGTACTGCGCATCGGGCGCTGGCGCTGGCTTGACATTTGCCTGTCTCTTGCCACTCTGATGGGCTGCAGTGTCATCCTCTTCGTCATCTGGCCATTTTCATCATCAGCAGCAGCAGCAGCTTCGTAGCGTGTTGTTGGCCCAAAGTGAATTAAGCTAAAGCCCAAATATGTGTGCGTTGGCAATGATATGCTCAAAAGACGCTTTTGATAAATATACATTTTAGGCCTGTTCTATATCTGTGTTCGGGCAGGAGAAAACATGCCAGGACACATGGCCCAAAACACGTTATCCTGTCAAGCTTGCTTTACCGATATTTCACAACCTGCACTTTCCATTTCCCTGTACACGAACTGTGAGTTATGTTATCTCATAAGACGTGTGGAAATGAATATTTATTAAAATATATATTATGTGTTGATGCTCATTAATTTGCCTTTTCCTAACAGAATATTGATTAAGCACAAATGGAAAATATGAAATATATATACATATATAGAAAAAAATAGATTTTTTTAAGACTTATGCTTTATTTGATTAGAGCAGCATTATCCCATTTCTAGTTGTGCTGTAGTTTCTGAAACATTTTTATGTTAATCAAATAAAATTAAAGAAGTTGACTAAGGTCTGACAAGATTAGCCAATTCGCCGTTGAGGCCAATTCGCATAAGGCCCTTCTAAATGGCTTATTTCGTGATTAGGTCTATTCAAGAACCTATTCATGCACAGTATTGCATAAAAATGAGAGAAATGCGAAATATTTTGTGCATATAAAAGAAACGGCAAGTGGCAGATAGCTTTTGCAAAAGCTGCTGAAGGATCGTGCTGTTGGAGGAGGATGTTGGGAGGGGGAAGGGCTCTAATTAGAATAATTTCGCGCTGCGCTGCGTCCGACCGGCAACGTTTTATACATGTTACACCGGCTGTCGGCTGGAGCAAAGGTTGGGCTGGCTTACAGGTGCTGCCTGCAGGACATACATTCGCACACACAAACGCAAAACAGCCTGGAGTGTGTGCCTCTGCGTGTGCCTCAGTGTGAGTATGTGTGTGTCAAAGAGTATGGTCGACTGTGCTGTGCACGGGCATGATGAGCAAATGTCAGAGCAAGAGGTCAGTGAACCTGTCGACGCGACACAGCCTGAACATAATCAACAGGAGCGCCAGCAGCGACATGGCTCACATAACACACAGAGGACGCGCGCGCACACATACAAAAAGAGAGAGAGAGAGACAGGGAGATAACATGCACACATATTTCATATTATATCTATCACATAAAGCGGCGCTTATTGCGTTCATCCTTAAATTATAAAATGTAATTAATTTGTAAGAGATGTTTCATTCGCTTGACTTTGTAATTTTGGCGGCCCTTCTGTAGGCTTGTGCCTTATTAATATCCCTATCATTGCCACTTGACACATGTGCAGAGTCTCATCATCGTTTAGCGGCTTAATTTTAATTAATTTCAAAACGTGTTTGATTTGTGGGCTTTGGGGTGCAGATTCAAGCTAACAGTAATTCATTTTCATGGGGAGTTTTCAATCATTTTCATGTCTGAATCCATTTCCCTAAACATGGGGCTAGGAATAAATATAGAAAATTAACAATCGATTTGATTACAGCTATTCCCACTTACAATTTAATCCCCTTTTTAAAATATATTTAATTTAATTTAGTAAATAATATATAACAAACTTGTTCTATAAGATTTTAATCTTAAATATATTTATTATAATAAAAAAATTATGAAATAAATTGTATATACATATGTATAGCAAGTAGAATAAAATAGTTTAATAAATAAGTAAAATCAAAGTTTAGGTTAGGCTATGATATTTAATGATAATATTAATGTTAAACATAACAATAATAATTTTAATAATTCTCTATTATTATTTTAATAAGTCTTTTTTTTTATTTCTATGTGTTTTGTTGCTAAAATAAAATTAAAAAAAATTCTTTTTTTTTTTACAGAAAGTTGTTTGGTTAAAAGTTGTTTTTCTTATAATAAAGCACTTTTTACTACAGAAATGAAGACTTTTGCTGTTCTAAATTATAAATATGCTCTTTACCTACAACGTCGTATAAAGTTGGGCATGACGTAGGAGCTCGTTACTTATTTGCTCTTGCCAATTTTTGATGGCTGTCAAGTTATAGAAAAGCAGGAGACATTTTATCACTTTTCTTCGAATTCTTTTTAAATTGGTAAGCTTAATCGCAAATACGTTTCGTTTACTCCCAAACAAACACATAAATCAATTTCGAATTTTTTCAAATCATACTTTGACATGTTTTGCTTTTGCCATTGGATGCGGCAACAGCAGAGTGTCAACAAAATATAACTGAACGAAAAAGTCAGAGACAAGAACAAAAACCAAGTGTCGACAGCTAAAATCTGAAAGGACCAACTTGTGGTTGTACGGTGGGCGTATGCCATGGGGGCGGTCTATCGAACAAAGGTATACGCCGAACTGGGAAAGTCAATTTTAGAGGCACACACGCACTCATACACTCACACACATGCTGAACTGCATCGGCAAAGCGGAGCGGAAGTGCCGTATTGTGACACAAATACTATACAAATTAAATGGGGCGAACATTTAAATGGCTTTTGCTTTAAAGTCCGAATTCGTTTCTCTTTGCTCTTGCATTTGTGTTTATATTTTCTTTACTTTTTCTATTTTTCTCATTTTTCTATTTGCTTATTTGTTGTTCGCATTTTGTATTTGCACTCTTCGTATTTTATGCATATTTTTGATTTACATTGCGCTCTTTGCCCTAACCACCCCACTTGCTGTTTCCTTTTGCTTAGCTGCTGGCGATTTTTTTCAATAGTCAGGATTGATCAGCTAAACTATGCTCTTGTACCAAACGTAAGCTGTCAGCGATGTTTTTTTTTTTTTTTTACTATTTACATTTATTTGTTTATCTTATTTTTTGTAATCAATAAAAACTTAAATAGCCTAAATAAATATAAAGCAGATGTATATATCACTAAATTATAACGTATGGTAAGGAAAATACATTTGTAAATGAGTAAAATAGGACTAGAAATACGATGCTAACTTTATTTGATGATTTACTTTTATACTTTAAAAATTCTTTAACAATGTATAAGGTAGATTTTCTTGCAATCGTTCAACTGTTCAAGTGAGAATATTAATCTGAAATCAAGAAACGACTGCTTTGTATTTATAGAAAATGTGCAAACAGATATACCACACAATTGATGTACGTTTTGATTAGCTAGAGGGTATAATAATGCTCTACGGTTATTCTGGTCAGTGGAGGGTAAACACTCTCTCAGTTGTATGCTTTGCTTTCATTCGACCCCGTGGGTAGCTGGGTTGTGGGCGAAAGACTCTTGAAATACCTCGAAGACAACTTGTTGTCAATGTTATTTGGTTGTCAGACCACGTTTTTATTTGCTTCCTTTCCGACTGATAATTACGTATATACTCGCTGATGAGAAATGAGAAAAGTGTAATTAGACCGTGGCTGAATTGCTCGAGGTAATACTCGTAGTTTCCGGTTCGTGAATCGCAATGAGTTGCGAAACCGGAGAACATTAGATATTTATGAGATAGCCAAATAGAATAGAAAGTCGCTGCAGTCAACCATGAAACAAATAAAGTAATATCAGAATAATAATAAAAAATTTAATAGAAAGCAAAACAAGTATGCTCACCTAAAATTGTAAAATAAATTTATAAAACTATATTCCGTTAAGCACATACAGAGTAGCCGATCATTCAATAAAATAAATTACCATCTTTTTTCCAAATTGTAGTGCGTTAAATATTTTTCAGAATGTTGGAAGGTAGCAAGCACTCAACCCGATGCATAAGTGCACAAGGTCCGTACAGCTTCGATTTCAAAACTAAAGACCCGCTGAAGAGTTTAGGGGCGATTCCTTATCTAAAACCGGTCAGCTCTTCGGAATTGGCCGGAGACCTGGAAAAGTGCCTGGAACTGATATCCAGTCCAGCTGGAGAGGAATTCGAGGTGGACTTGTCCCTGCCTGTCAATAGGCTCAGCACGATTGCATCCAATTACAATCTACAGATATTCCCAGAGAATATGGATTATTCAAAATTGTTGTCGTTCGAGTCCGATTCGCGGCAAGATTCGAGTGAGTTGCCTATGGAGACTCGGAACTTGGCAACTGGCGAACAGAAGGACAACGACATATACTTCATAGCAGATATGGATCCAGGCTACGCTGAGCTAGAGAAAGTTATCGCTGCCGATAACGTTGAGATCCAACCTGTGTTACCACCCAAGCCAGGGCTACTTAAGGAAATCTTCAGGAATAGATTGCTGCCTACACAGAGTATGGAAAACTTCTTTGTCGCTGCGAATCGAATGAGGCTAACACCTCCATCCGAAGGCACTATGAAGTGTAGACTGTTGACTGCAGATGATATTAAAGATATTTTTGAAGAGAAGCAGCTAAAACTGCCGACAGCTCCAACTAGTAAGAGTTCATATCACTGACTAACATTGAGACTTATAAATGTATTTTTCCCAGAAAGCGTTTCTGGCATCAATTTCTCTGCCAAGAAAAAGAGCCCTCTAAATTGGCAAAAGCTTCATGAATTTTCCATGTGTACCTCCGATGAAAAGTTGAATTTTTGCCAACCAAGTCAAAACTTGGAGCTGTTTGGCTTCCGTATGGATAAGACTAAAGAAATTGACTCTTCACAAGTGAAAGATTCAAATAAATTAACATGTTCCAACAATAATCATGCGGAAGCATCATCAGTTGATTTGGAATCAATTGAAAATGAAGAGTCTGAAGGTATATTGAAAAAATGTAAGGAAGAATCAACCATTGAAACTTCTGATGAAAGCCTGAATGACAAGGCTCTAGAGATATGTGATCCAGCAGTTATTAAAGAGACAGGTGTGCAGATATTCCGCAAGCCAACTAAGCTTTTCGCTTTTGAAAAGCAAAAGCAATGGAAGAAGAAAGGTAAGTCAATTTGAAACTTTTCATTAATTACATAATATTAATAGATTGCTTAGGCGAGGGACAGATTGAGATTTGGAGAATGCCAGATTCTGGCAAATGTTATCTGCTACTCTGGGACAAGAGGTCGGAGGAACTCTTGGTGCACATGCCCGTGGATGGCAAGTGGAACGTCAATTATTTGACAAAGAGCACCAACAGCTGCCACTGGCTCTACGACAATTTCGCAAATTGTCCTCAAGGAATTCGCCAGCCTCTGGCTTGTAGTTTCACAGAATCGGACGTAGCCTCGCAGTTTGTGACGATTGTGGCCAATTGTTTGGGGAAACCTTTATAGTCATAGATATATTTATATGTATTTTCTGTTCATTGTTTAGTAATCAAACCGTTATTCAATTATCCACATAATTTCGAAATCAAGTCTTTCATTTTATTGCATATTGCTATGAGCAATATTTTACAGTGAACTAAAATGGAAGCATTAAGAGAACGATTCAAGAATTTTAGTAATTTTAGCTTTTTGCTAAAATTGGGGCTTAGAAATAAACTTACAAAGTTCTCAAATATGCTTAATATTTTGCTGCTAGACAGGGAGACCTATAAATAGGGTGGTGCGTCCGATGAAACATTGAAAATTTAAATTTCTCAATAAATTCAACCGAGTTTGCACCGAGGGCGAGCATTATGCAGTCGGATATGCTGGTAAGCGCTGTATTACTTGCAAACAGTAATGTGAAGACTATCCACTAGGCAATGCTATCGAAAAACTTTGACAGCGCCCTCTATGACATTCGCAGCAGTTATTTAGACGTCAGCTGTTTTTTTTAACATTGGTGGTTGCAGGACAGTTGCAGTCGGTCTCCATGCAACAAATGTGACTGGCGTATTGATCAAACAAAATAGCCGCATTGAGTGAAATGTAAAAACAAGCAGAGCACAGTGGACGCTATGGAATCGGAGAAACTGAATGATTTAAATCGGCAAATCAGTGAGATTAAGAAGCGCATTTTGCTGGCTGGTGAGAAAACTTGAGCTGACTCAAAGCAACTAATTCGCATCTCAAGTGTTATTTCAGAGGGCCAGAAGACGGCCAATGCAGCCGAGTGGCAGAAGCAGAACCGCATCAACTGCGATACGATTGCAACGCTGAAGAAGGATATTAAGGAGTTGACGGTCAAGGTAAGTCGTCTGCGACATCCGCTGCAGCGATCGGTGGTCATTAAGGAGTCCACCTCTGAGCCGCGCAAGAAGCAGAGCGCCACGCCCACCATTATTGTGGGCAAGGCTACATATCCGATTGGAGCCAAGAATGCCGATGATGCCATTTTTTTGACTGACCTAAAGATAACCGAGAGTCGCAAGCAGATGGATCTGCTGCGTCATCGGTTCAAGACGCGCCAGCAGCACTTCAGCAAGTTGGTGGAAAAATATCGGGAGCTGCTGGCCAACAAGGAGGCACAAAGTCAAAACTTGGGCGAGAAGCCACCGGAGACACTTGAGGAGGACGCCAATCGGAAGGTGAGTCCCACTATCATATAGACAACTCCCAGCCTAAGCAATTCCTTGATCTCTGCCACCTCAGCTTGTTTGCCAGCTGGAGAATGAGATACATCGCACCAATGTGCAGTGGATGGAGGCTGAGCACATACGCAAAAAATATCGAGCGATCGAGGCTTCACTCATGACTGATGCGGAGCGCTTCGAGCGCAGCCTACGCGAGCTGGAGCAGTCACTGAGCGAGCAGAAGCTGGAGATCGAACGGCTGCAACAGGTGCACAATGAAGCCATCGAAATGCGGGATGCGGCCAAGGTCGTGCTGCAGCGCCAGGAGCAGCAGGCCAATCTCTCGCAGAAGACGCGCGAGCGGCAGGCCTTGGACTTTCGCAAGCAGGTGGAGGCGCGCAAGCTGGAGCTGGAGCGCATTGGACGCAAGCTATTCGCAGAGACCAAGACACTCGTCCATCAGGACAGTGTGGGCTCCAGCTCGGGCGACCAGCACACGGCCAAGACAGAGAACGGGGAGGAGGAGCCGGTCTCACAGCTGGAGAGCGTCACCAGCGACATGGAGTCCCTGTTTAAGCAGCTAATGGAGGCATCGGGCGCCACCTCACCCTTCGAGGTCTTTGAGCGCTTCAGCGCTCAGAAGGAGTCAGCTGCACGTCTCACATATTTGCGAAAGGCAGCCGAAGCCGAAAAGGCCAATTTGGAGGCAGAACGTGAGGCGCTCGCCAGCGAGCTGGAGGCATCCAAGTTTTCGGACGTCAAAGAGAGCGAAGTGTAAGTTAAACAGACCCGAAAGGCGTCCATTTGAATAATTGGCTGATTCTGAGACACAGCAACCAGGAGGTCATCGAACAAATCAAAAATGACATCGCTGCCAAGGAGGAGGAGCGCAAGAAGGACACAGATGCCGCCGACAAGTCCATGGGTGTGCTGAAATACCTGAAGGAGCGCATCTGCGAGATGATATTCAAGGTGCAGGAGGTGGACGAGAACAACATTGACATGCAGGAGCGCAAGCTGCACATCACCGTGGCTGAGCTGCCCAACTTTCTGGCACATGTGGCGCAGGACGAGGACCTAATTGAGGTACATAACATATCTGACTCCGTCAGCTCTTGAGCTATCGTAATCATTTGAGCTTTATCAGATCCTTAAGCTGAAAATTAAACGCTGTCAAGAGCTGAGCAAACCGGACGATATACCACCCCTCGAAATACCCAATCTGGACATAGAGGACGAGGAGGAGGATGTGTATCCGTCAGAGCCACCCAAATCCCCATCCGTGCCCGAGGGCGAGAAGCCGCCGCCTATGCCCATGTGCTACTACAATTTATTCGCAGGACGCTCGCAACGAGCGGCAGGCACTTCGTCCTCCTCTCCGGAGCAGGCGCCGGCAGTGGGTAAGTGAGCTGAGCTAAGCTAAGCCGAGCCAAGCCAAGCCAATGCCATTGCTATCGGGTCAATATTAATCAGCCTCTTCCACTCGCAGTGGCCACAACGGACGATGACAACGAGGTGCCGTCCCGCAACTTCTTGAAGCGCCAGTCTGTGCTCATTGTGGACTCCAAGTCCCGACGGAAGCCTTTCCGACCTCCGCCCGGTGGCAGGCGCAAATAACCGTTGCTCATACAAAGCAAGGATTATAATAAACAATTTACAAATAAGAATTATTTGCGTTTTCTTAGCCTATGGCCTTGAGATTTTCTAAGCCTCTTTTGGAAAAACTTGAGATAGCCGTGTCGAATTGACCTTTCGATTTTTCAAACTTTCCATTGCATTTCTTTATGTCGAAACTTGTATAGGAAATACTCTAATTAATCTTGCAGTTGAGCTTTGGTTTACTTTTCATACTTGAACAATATCTAAGCATTATAATTATGATTAGCATTGGATATAGTCATATATGGAATATGGTCACCTATTTCTAGGGTATTTCAGCTGCCGTGATAGAAAAACCAGCGTTAAAGTTTGTTGTTTACCTTTGGAATTTGTATTTAAATTGTCAATGAAAACCAATTTTTTAAGAGCAAATTTTTTGTTTCATAACTTTTGGAAGTTTTAATGGAAATTTGGCGCCGCAGGTGGCTGAGCGGAGACATCCGTCAACGACTCAACTGATGGAATGGCATGGAATGATGTCTGAGCGAGCTGCTCAGCAGGTAACATTGAATGATATTATGGGACTTATGTAAAGTTAATTGGACAGCGGAGCTAGGCAGGTAAGTACAGGTAATACATATAGGATATCTACGTATATTATATGTATATGTATGAATGAGTCAATAATATGTTAACCAGACGATAAACCTCCCACTGCCAGCCAAGCAATGGGAGATTCATGCTTTACTCAAAATATTACCCGAGGCACGCTGCGATATGTGTGTCTGCAACAAATTGGTGTCCCCTTAGAGCGATATAGTACTTATCGAGACATGTCTTGGCCATATTTCAGGATGCTGTCACTCGGGCTGGATGAATGTCAGCGGCTGCAGCCGAATGACATAACAAATAGCTGTCCAGGCGCTGCAGCACACGATGGAGCTGGGTAAACAATATTTATTGCCGCAATGAGGAGGAATGGACGGACAGCAAATGAAGTGCAAAGCGCAACAAAGTACGGAGCGCGGCTGCTGCTGGAGAGAAATAACCTTTCAAAAATTGTCTAAGCCAGTGCAAGTTGAGCGAAGGGGCTGCCGAGGGGCCGAGGGGCCGAGGGGTGCGGGAGGGTTCGACTGCCGTTCTAACTTGCAATAATAAAGCTCAGCGCAGCAGCTGAGGACGAGCAATCAACGCCAGTCTGACGAAGGCCACGATGGAACGTCGGAGGATGCCACGATGGCAGAGACAGCTCCGGGGCTCAGTGGCGAAGTGCAAACAAAGTCGCCTGATGATCTATTACATGGCCTGTTGCCGGAAGTGCACAGCACCCGCTGCGGAGGGCGGGCGGGGCTGGGGACTGGCGCTGTGTTGTGAGCGTCAACTAAATGTCAACAACGAAGGCATAAGCATCTGGCAAACAGCTATTTGGCAACACAGCCACCAACACGGACGGCTCCAGTGCCCGATACCCTAATGTGGGCAGAGGAAAGCAAAATGAAACTTCGCAGCAAACGGACAGCAGCTCATTCCAAGGTAACCAACTAATCCGCCCGGTGGTAGACAGAGAAACAAAAGCCTCACTGTGTGCCACGGGGCGAAGGCAGCGCCACGGCTAAGAATTGTAAGAATTGTTAGGCTGGCTAAACCGTTGGCTGGCGCCATTGGCCCTGGCAACGCTGAGCCTGAAATTCAAGGACAAGGTAAACTGCTGCGACTAGGGTGTGACTGACAGGCAGACACTCTCTGTGTATTAGATTTAGCTATATGATTAAGATATTCGGCTGGAATTTCAACAGTTTGCAAAAGATAAATATTTGGTGAGTTTGATAAAATTGAATTCCTTGAATTAATAGTATTATAATTAACATTATTAAAATTTCAATACAGCAATCTGCAGTTCACCTGATTATACGGATTTGATATTAAAATTTAAAAAAAAATTTAATAATAGTAATAATATCATTCAGTATGAACTAAACTTAGTTAGTAATTAAAATGAGCTGGTTTTATTTATGAGCTGAATTTATTTAGCTGAAATTAACTTAAATTTATATTAGTAGCGATTAAAGAGATGAATTCAAGAATTCTGAAAATTAAATTTTATTTGCTATTGTTTTGTCTATTCCAAATTGGTCCAAATTGGTGCAAAAGTCTTGTGGAAATTTTATATGTTTTTTATTTTATTTTTTAAGCTAGCTGCTTTCATTTGAATGAGCCTAAATAATATAGTAGATAACCCTTTGTAAAGACACTTACTCCTAGCTAAACGAACTATACTGAAACTTATTTGATTTTCCCAGTAAAAAGCGAAAAGGTGAAGAACCAATTCATTACTTGAACAATGTTTAAAAAAAATGGAATTCATTTTAAGCGTTTCTCACTTTTGGTATTTTTCCTGTGAACTTTCATTGATATTATTATTTTCTGAAGGTATGTACAAGGTAGAGCGACTCATCTGTCATTGTCTGGCGTTACAAATATCTTTTTTTTGTATTACAAGAATTGCTTAAATCGATTGTCATCCGATACTAGCAGAGTTGGTACACATTCAACTGCTCTGCTAAGGGCCAAATCTAGAACGGTTAAGTGTTTGGCAAGGGATTGTTCGATTTGTAATCCGAGTCCAGAAACAGCTGCCACTTTGGCTACCTTTAATTCACCTTTACGTGGCTGGCACAGCGGCCACGCCCAATTTTATAGCAATTAGGCTGTTCAATCTTGCCGTGGCAGTAAATCAAATGGCCATCGATTGCCGAACGGCAACTAATTTTTGGCCAAGCCACTGTCAGGATCGTGATAAAGTGCACGGGCGTGAATCGCCGGACGGCGATTGAGGTGCTGCCGGAGTCGTTCAATAAAACCGCAAAACAATAAATTTAAATTCCTCCAGCGCGAAGTTAAACTTTTTAACAGTGTATAAACTACAACCAGCAGAGCGCAAAGCGTAGAGTTCTGGCAAAATATGCGTTTGTATATGTATTCATGTGTCCACGTGTGTGTGTGTGTGTGAGCTTGACAGTCAGGCAAATAAATGAGCGGAAACGGAAACGGTTTGGGTTGCCGTTGGGTCGGCCGCGTCTCTGTCTTGGCCCTTCCATTCTGCTGCTCTCTCTCTCTCTCTCTTTCTCTTTCTCTCTATTTTTCTTCGGTCGCGAGCTGCACAACACTGCAAATGATAAATAACGTAATTTCTTTATAACTTTTCATTCAAGTTTTCAGGATGCTTTTTGGCCACGCTTGTTGCTGGCACGCCTTTGGGCCACGTTTGTTTCGTTTGGTTCGCTTTCGCTGGCTGCTGGTTGTTAAGTAAAATAAATTGCGATTCCATGTAATAAAAGTCAATCATAATAATTCAATGACTCATCGTGTGTTTGGCTCCGTTTCGTCGAGCCCACAATGGTTAGCTACAGCCATTGCCCCGCTCCACTTATCTCCGTACTTAACATTCTCCGTCTCCGTCGCTACGGTTACGGCCGTCGAGTGTGTTAAGCCGAAAACATGAGAAATTTATGTGAAGCGCAAAAATGAAACATTTGCACACCTTGTTTCGACCTTGTACATCTAAGAGACATTAGCAACTTACATATATGTTGATGTATGTATATGTATGCATCTGTGCTACCGTTTGAGTTCGCGGTCGAATCGATCTTTGATTTACGACCGTGCTGGTCCTCAAATACAAATTCGAAAGCAGACTAGACTATGACACACGATTGTTATGATTGTTATTTTCGCAGAGCAATACCATTATGGGTACATAAATCAAATGAATCATATGGACCAACCGTATATGCAGACTACATAACCTTCTATTTTTCATTGTTCACAGGGTAGCCTCTCCTAGATGACTTCTTTTATAAATTTATACAGATAAGTAATGATGGTTTTATTGTATTTTATATATCTTAAAAATATAAATATGCAAAATGTTTAATTTATAGAACCGCGAGTAAATAACAATTTAATATAATTTTATTTCTACCGCCGTCATTTAAGTTCGTTATATGTCGCCTGCTGAACAATCACTCCCTGCTAAAGCCACTTTATGAGTTAGGAAAAAGTATAAAGTCCTTGGCGAGCTGACTAACAACCCTCGAATATTGTTAAAGTTTTTGTGCATCTTCTACAGTTTTGCGCGAGCTGCGAGGAATTATGGAAACAAAAAAAGAAGAAAGTCCTTCAAAACACATTGAGCGCCAGCTGGGGCCCGGCCCTAACTACGTCCCATTAAAATAGGAGTGTGAAAAATTACGCTGAAATGTTGGTTAGGCATAAATTTTGGTCTACGGATTCATGGCCGCTATTTGCTGATTCGGATTCGGTCTCTGCCCTTTGGGCGTTGCATGTTTTGCTTGCGACTTCCTTTGAGATATTAAATGAATGAATTAATCATTAACTTTGCGGTCTACCCAAGAATCCTAAGCAACCGGAACAAGGAAAAAGGAGTAATCTCAGCATTGCCTCTTTGTAGAGCAAGGCATATAATTATTATAATTGTTTGGGATTTATTAACGAGAAAAAGTAGCACTTTAATTCTCCATGTAGCACACAATGTAATTTGGAAAGTATTTGCTGCAGACACCTCCACGCTCATCAAAGTAGGGGTACGCTTTCGGGCACTGGATGATGTTCTGGGCTATCTGATTGTAGCAGTGAATGTATTGGGTGCAGCCTGTGTTTATTGCGGTGACAAAAGTCGAGTTCAGATTACCGCAACGATCGTACGGGCAGCTGTAGGCTTGGGGGCTTACACACCTCTGACTCCACCATTGGAAGTGTGTGCCGTGTGGACAGCTGTGCCACTTGCCGACAAAATGTTTTGAGCTGCACTGGTAGTAGCCGTGGCAAGTCAGGCCATCCGAAATGAGCTGAATGCCGGAACGGTCATCATCGTAAAACCTAGCACACACCGAGACGTCTACGGCCGGAGGTGGGTGCTTGACGGGCCTGTAGCTACTATCGTCATTTGGACAGTATTCGGGCTGAGTGGGCTGGCAGCGCAGAGTCTTGTAGTTGTAATAACGAGCACCGGTGCAGGCCCGCCTCGTGCCTCTGCCGCCCTCGCACTCCAGGTAGAGGCCGCAGTTCAGTGGGTCGCCGACGGTAGTGCCACTTTGCATGTAGGCACATATGGAAAAAGTTTCCTGTGGACATCCGTTGGCACTCGAAACACATGTCTGCAGCCTGTTGCTAAACACAAAGCCTTCGGCACAGAGCCTCAGCCCATCATCATTGCCCTCGTTATCACATTTATTGTATGCTCTGCAGTCCAATGGGTCGGCCACAAACTCTCCGCTCTGTCTCGCTGCACAGAGCTCCCAGTGCTGAGGAGCACATCGTGCCAGATGGGCTTTGTCACACTTGCCAGACAGCGAATCATAATACAAATCATCCTGGCACTGTCCTCGAGCCGCAAGCTTATTATTTTTGCAATAGCCCCAGCTTTTGCAGTCTCCCGGGTCGCCAACGTAGCCGCTGCCGGGCCAATAGTTGCAGAGTTGTTCCAGGGACAGGCCGCACACTTGCCACAGCTGCAAGGCCAAGAGAATGGCCCTTAACCATCGGCTGGAGACTGGAGGTAAAAGAATTTTAGTCACTCCATCTGCGCCACGCAGCTCGCTTCGGATTCTCTACCTGTCATGCCGCTCCAACTACTCCATTTGGCGTTATCAAAGCAACTAGCCGAGAGATGTGAGATGTGAATATTCAGACGTTGGCGTTTCACTGCGAAGAACTAATTAGTCGTCGCTTGTAACCTTCTATAAAATATTCGGGTATGCGATAAGAGTCGAAAGAATAGAGCGACAATCAAGCTCAAAGAGTTCAATGAAGAGGTTTCAATTACGGCTGCTGATAAGGTTTCAATTACAATGATGCTTCTCGTATCTACTCGACTTATATACTCGAACATCTACACGCATACTTATAACGCAGAGATCTTAGACATATTTCTGCCCACTTAGCCCAACAAATCTGCATACATGCTGTACTTCAAGTGCTTATCAGATTCAAGCAGCCATGTTATCACTAACTCAATTTTTTTACCATCTGCTTATGCTATCCATGTGACATTTTTATGTTCAGACTCCTTTCCCAACTGCACTTCAGTTTCTTACGCTAAGCGAGTGCCACAAGTAACGTAATTCAAGAACACCCAAAGAGAACAACAGCAATGTGAATTCAAGAACACCCAAAGAGAACAACAGCAATGTGAAAGAGCACAAAAAGAGGCAAGTCCGAGCCAGTCGTCAGCTTAAGGCATGGTTCGACTAGCAAATACCCCCTATACGAGCTTTTTATTGAATCAATCTCGAATTTTTAAAATAATATAATATATTAAAAATTTAAATTAAAAATGTATTTAAAAATATTATCAGATTTTATATAGGTAATTAATTTTATTGTTAATTAGGAGCTTGTATTATTAGCATACATTTAATTTTGTAAATGGAAAACTTTATTAAAATTATAATTAATAAATTATAAATAATAATTAAATAAAATGCTGAATGAATAAAATATACTAAATAAATTTGAAAATAAATATTAAATAATAATTAAATAAAATGCTGAATAAATAAAATCAAAATAAGTAATTTATAACTATTAAAAATAAAGTAAATATAACCGTGATCATTTTGTAATATTTATATACACAACATTTTCCTAGCAGTCGACATTTTCCTTTCGATGCACAAGGAATGCGGCTTCCTTCTCAATGCATATCCAATCAGCATACCCCTTGCATACTGAGTATCGACTATAAGCAGGATGCAAAAGAAGCTCATTCGTTTGTCTGGCTAAGAGTGTGTGTAGCTGGCGGCTTCGCCTTGCTGTCGCCGCTGCCATTGCCTTCGCCGTCGCCGTCGCCGTTGCCGTCGTGCAGCCAATGTAAACTGCTTAGCTACGGCCCGTTGCGTTTATTGACATTTTATGCTTAAGGACATGTTTAATATCCTCATCGCGCTTTTAATATAACCGCGAAGCAGGCGTTGCCCCCATGTGCTCAACAGCCCTTTTATGGGCCCGTTCGAACATGAGATATTCGCTAGTTTATTGGTTGCAGGAAGCTTTACTTTAGGGTCCATCAGATCACGTTTTCGTGAAGTTTACAAATTTGAAGAGAATAAGAGACCTCTTATATATTATTGAGCCCCATTGTAAATTCACTTTGCTTTCGGGTCGCACATATCGAAGTGATTGCCGATGTCGATGTCGATGCCTGTGCGTGTGCGTGTGCGTGTTTTGAGGAAAAACAGAAAGGACATAGATGCCGATGTCGATGTTGATGTGGATGGGTCGGTGCCTACGAGCAGATGCAAATGGCTGGAGCTGGGGACAGTGGGCCCTTTGCTTTTACCACTTCCGCCGTACAATGCTAGCTGTCCCAGCAGCGGCGCCATTTGCTTCCGTTTCCGCTTGCCGAACGACATTTATGAAGCTCATCATGCCCGGACAGCCTCTTGTCCTTTACTCCTTATTCAATCAGTGGCTGGCTGCCTTACAACTCTTGGGCCTGTCGTCCTCCTCCTGCCACTGCTGCGAAATGGCAAATTGCGCGATGCTGACTTTGGGCCCCAAGCTCCATGTCCTGCCCGTCCCTCCACGTCCGTCGCTGTAATGTCTGTTATGTCCACTCATCCATTCCATTCTTTTATTCCACGTTGTTTCTTTTGTTGCATGCCTGCTTTTGTGCTCTCCGCTCGGTTGCTCCTGTAATTTTTTCCACATGTTCACGGCTTGAATATTTTATGGGCTTAAGTGCTTTCAGTTAGAGTCCTTTGCATAGCTCCTGTGCGTTTTGCACCTAACACTCTGCCTCCGCCACAGCACCCAGCACACAGCACAGCCCAGCAAAAAAAAAAGTATTTGATTATTTTTCTGCACGCTCAAAGATATAGCCGTTATTTACTGTTGCTTCAAGTAAATTGCAATGCTGAAGCCACTCGCATAAATACCACAAGATACCAGAATAATAAACTTTTATGTACAACTGCTTGCCCTAACAAAACTGAAGTTAATTGACATCTGAGCTCTGCTTAATTATTGCCAAGTCTAAATTGATTGGCAGCCAGCTGATGTAGCTTGTTGTTTCGAGGCCGTGGCAAATATAATACGAAAGTGTTCTAGGTAGCTTGCGAATGGTATTTGAATGGAAATGGACCATTCACAGAGAAGCTCGGCCCCAAACAATTTGAAAATAAATTCAATTACTCTCTGACACCTACACTAAAATGAAATGAAACATCTTGAATGTTAACGGTCGAGCAAACAAGATTTCATCTCTGAGTCTGGCTTTTCAATTTGAGTGAAACACAATATATTTACTAATTAATTAGATATTATAATATAGAGTAGAACACTTATACATTTCTTGATAGCTCATATCTTACATTCCACTGAAATGATAAAAAATAAAGTAATCTCATGCACCTGGCTCATATAAATCATAATAATTAGAATAAATATGCAATGAAAAGCTGAATGTGCCGCACAAGGCACAAATATGGATAGCTCAGCCCGAGATTGGCCAACAAAGAGCAAGAGAGAGGGGCAAAGCGAGGCAGACAGGGGGAGTGTGTACAAGTTCGAGCAGAATGGTGCCAAGGGTCCACTGGGCGGGCACCCTTAACAAACCGAGTAAGCAATTCCAACGAGCGACTGTTCATAAACAGGAACGAGCTCAATGAGATGCAAAGGACGATAAACAAACCCACAAGCGCCTCGAATGTGCCGACAGTGGAATAAGGTTAAGATCCCTTCGCACACCAA
Source organism: Drosophila arizonae (assembly GCF_054131065.1). NCBI lineage: Eukaryota > Metazoa > Arthropoda > Insecta > Diptera > Drosophilidae > Drosophila > Drosophila arizonae. The sequence goes on along the minus strand of NC_142924.1, from coordinate 22,594,948 downwards.
ACTTAAAGGACAAAGCTTGAAACGAAACGTTGCAAAAAAGAGAAAAAAATAAAGTTGCCAGGCAGCGAGAAGAAAAAGTGCAAGACGAGCCACCAAGTCATATATATGTATATATATTTCTTTCCTACTCAAAGTCAAGCTGAGACGCCAACTTACACAAGCCCACAAGAAGCCACGATTCTGGGTTTGAGTCCGAGGCTGAGTCTGAGTCTGAGTCTGGTACTGGGCAAATTGTTGGGGGCTTTGTCTCTGCGGTCGGGTCGGTTGCTGGAGCAGGCGTGGCACGTACTTGGAGTATTTTGGCGAAATTAAAATTTATGAACAGATAAAAAAGCGTTAATGGGCTCTCGGTGGGGTCAAGCAGCGCTCTTGCAGCGGCAATTGGGGCTGTGCGGTGTACGTGTGTTACAGTTTGTTGAGGTCCGCAAGTAAGTAAACGCTCCACGGCAAATAAATGAGCCAAGACAACGTCCACAACTTGAGCCATAAACGCTGCATTTTTATTTTTCGGAACGCAACTTATATAGATGGGCAGCCAACCCACTTTCTAAGTGCCGCACTTGAGAGCTGCAGAGCGAGCCATTAAAAGCGATGAAAATGCTTTAAAAGAAAATACTTTAAGTTTTTTTTTTATTTTTCCTCCAAATGGAGTTGATAACACAATACTTTGTCATTCCAGGTAACACAGTCTGTCAACATCAAATATCAATTTGGGGCTTCAGTAATTGTCAAAGAATATATGTCCAATATTGATTCTCCAGAGCATCAGCTCCGTGAGCAAGCCCAGAATGTTGTTCATACTTGTGAGTTACTTTTATTGCCCCAAGTCCTAAGTAGATACGTGTTGAGTTGGGCCACGTGTTGTTATTTATATTATGCTCTGCTCTGCTCTGCTCCAGTTGGCCATTATCCTCTGCTAAAAATCATATTTTCGCTCTTGAAACAATGTCAAGTTGTCGAGCACACTTTTAAGTGTTCTCTACGCGCTGTGCCATGGCCAAGCAGCCAGGCAGCCAAGCAGCCAAGCAACCGAGCAACTGAGCGCCCTGGCAACCCATCAGAGCCCAAAAGGCTGCCTAATGGTGTTTAGCTGTTGTTGTTTGACTCTCGTCCTTCGCCGTTGCCAGTGTCATGCACTTGCACAGTGGGGCACAGTGGGGCACAGTGGGCACTTTTACAGAATGCAAATACACCCGTGAGTGGCACTGGAGCTGGAACTGGAACTGGTGCTGGAACTGGAGCTGCCTGGACTGGCCCTGACTGAGCTCGAGTGCCGAGTGACATAATGTGCCTAGCTGGTTGGCCCGAACGAGGCCAAACGCGCCGCCCGTGCCATTTAATGACCTTTTAAATGTACGTCTAATTATGTTTACGTGCCATTTCGACTGACAACCAAAAATGCTGGCACGAATGACTGAATTTTAAAGCGCATTATTTAGGTACACTTTGGCGCTGTTGGCTGACCCAAATCCCAAAGCCAAGTCTATGTGTTGGCCCCGTCTTAATTATGTAACTTTTGGGCCAGCCTGACATCCACGCTGATGTGGGTAGCAGCGCGTAGCTCAGAGCGCGTTAAACTTTAATGTCAGTCAACTGAGCAACAGGCCACTCATGAGTCGCCTAGTTAGTGGGCTATTTTCGAATCAAGCTGTGTCCAAGATGCCAGCTTCTCCAAGGATCTATTCGAATGCGAAATGAGGGATGCGTGCTCACCTACGGCAGGTGTAAAACAGCTACGCAAAGTTTTTGCCATTAAACTAACTTTGTAACTATTCCTCTTATATTTATCGTTTCAGGCAGCTTTCCTGCAGCTGCAAAGTGAAAAGGGGACTTTCTGGCCAGGGGCCATTAGGTGCATTAGTTTTATAATATAAAATTGTAATTAGAAATTCTGAAGAAATCGGCAGGTGAAATTGAAGAGTTTTGTTTTTATTGTATTTGGAAAAGGTTTTCAACTCTCACAAGAAATATTTTGTTTTTCTTTACGTTTTAAATTATTCAGAGTGTTTTTGGCTCGTGGTATTAATATTAATTACTTCGCAGTCTGCTGAATTCGCTTCTTGCCCTGAAGAGTTAATTAACAGTTGTCTGAGCAGCAGCTGCGATAGAGCCAAGGGGTAGACCGCTTAAAATTGAGAGTTTCATGATGAATGATAGATATCATTTTAAAAACACTCAACGAAAAGGGGATATCTGCGTCGTTTTGGCACTGTCATCTATTCAATCGAACTGATTACAGTTTTACGACAACTTTTCCATTTGTCACTTCAATGGCAGGGCTGGGATATAAAGCCTTTTATGTCGCAGTTAAAATGAACGGAATATCTTTAATTTGCCGATTTACTCAGCTCGTTAATGCAACAAACTTGACTTGACTTTATTGGAACGTGAGGAGGAAGCAATGCAGGTCTCTTCACGTCCGCAACGTGACAGTTTGACGGCTAATTAGAAATGCACGCGTTATGCGCATTACTGCAGATGTAGACTACTCAATTAGCTCATTTCATAATTCACATTTGTTAACATGCTATGAATTCCTAAGAGATAAGCCTATATATAACAATAATTCTCGATCAATATACAATATATGTTAAATTCATTTAAAAATTGAGAGAAAAGTTTATATTTTTGGAAATAAATGTGCAGAAACACCAAGAGAAAGTTTTCCCAGGTGATGGAACATCGAATATGTATATATTTACTATGAGATATTCACAGGTTATTTGTATATATGCATACACTCAAATAATATTTGTATTTCGACAGGATACTGCCAAGTCAAGCACCCCCAACAAGAGTGTGCTCTTATCTTACTTCGTACCCTGACCCACTCTTACCCAAACTTAATATAATCTTATATACATATTTGAGTTTCACACTATGATTGCCTTTATATTGCAGCCACGCATTATATAGCTGAGTGATATATATTTAAAATAAAATGCATTGAAAATAACGAAAAAACAAAAACAAAGGAATGAAAGCAGCATTAAAATGCCTGAACGTAGGCCCCTAATGAGGAAAACTCATTTGGGTAAAAGCTGGGCGACAAAGGGGTCCGCCATTAAAAAGCATTATAATAAATACTTATCACAGCACGGTAGGAGCCGCAGGAGCGCAACTTTGGCGATGTCGCATATATGCCACGCCCACCCATTGCCAGACCGCCCATATGTGTGGAGAGCAAATGTCGTAAAACAAATGTAAAGTGAAATTGCTTTCGCCGCTGCCACGCGACCTGCAGACTCCACTCCACACAAATATGCGCTATATATATGTATAAATATATATGTATATATGTACATGCATATATGTATATACATGTGTGTGTGCGTGTCGACAGTCGGACGCGGAAACGGATGTGAAAAGTGCAGTCATAAATGCGCCGCCTCCCTTTGTATAAGACTTTAATAATTGTCGAGTTAGTCGGGTAGGCGATGCCAGCGCCAGCGCCAGCTCCAACGCCAACGCCAGCGCCGACGTCGACGTCGACGCCAACACGAAAGAGATGAGAATTTGAAACTCGCGTATTTTCTTTTATTTTATAGCCATTCTTCTTATGTTTTTTCGGCACCCGCTTTCTCGCCAGCTGTTTCCAAGAGCCTGTGCTTTCTAATTATGACAAATGCTAAAATATTGCCCAAGTGTATGTGTGTGTGTGTGTTTGTGTGTGGGTGACTGTTTGCGAATATGTGTTCGTTTGTTTGCCCAATGGCAATGCATGTCAGCAAGTGTGTCGTTTAGGGATTTCTGATTTCGGGCTTTATACGTTCATGTGTATATATGGATGTGTGTGTGTATGTGTGTGAGGGTGTGGATGCTGGTGTTTTTTTCACCAGCATTTCATTTAAGCCCCAAAGTAAATATAAAAATCCGTTGCAAATCCGCGCGCCACACGTCATCTGAATCAAATCCTTATTGACGCCACTTTGTTGTTGTTGACGCAACGTTAGGAGCTGAGCCATAATATGCATTTTGGGGAAATTGTATTAGGAATGCCAAAGCTGTGTTTTAAACTAAATTTAGCTCATTCTGTCTGTTTCATGGAGATGAATTTAGAAACCAGGTAGCTTTACTTAATAAAAGTATTAAATAAATGTTAATTGTCATTTAGTTGTGAACTTTTCACACATTGCTGAAAAGGTATCATATTAATGTTTTAAAATCTGAAAAGAATTTACTTTAAGTGGTTGGTAGAGAGCTACCATAATGATCGTCCTATATGTCCTATACATATATTAATTTTTTCACTTAGCATTTCAACATAGCCTAAAAGGCCGCATTCCACTTATACGGATGTTTCGTCAAATATAAATTTCCAAATAGCCCCAAATAAAATATTGCAGGAAGTAAAGTGACATTATCAAAAACTCATAAAAGTACAGCTGAAGTGATTGAGAAAAACGATATTCAAACTCGAAATTCTAGGAAAATATCCATTCACAATCAATCAACTTAGCTCGAGTGCTATAAAAAAGTTGGACTTTGAGGAAATTACAATATAATGGGTATTCTTCAGAATGGATAATCATAATTTAAATTCGAATTACGCACTCCTCATTTGAGTATGCCAAGTAAGAATTGGTTCTTCAAGATATGAAAGAGAGAGCCCATGACAAGTTGATGAGCAGCTGTACGGCAAATTGAGTTGGATGATGAAAGTTTTGCCGGATTCTCAGCGCTTAAAGTTGAGATGTCCCCCTCGAGCGGGGGGCTCTGGCGAACTTTGCTCTCGGGCATAATAAATAAGCTTCACTGTTACGCATGCATTCAATATTTTTCAATTATATGCACGTATCCCCCAAGCCCATTAACATCGCCTCGCTCCGCCTCTGCCCTGTTTTCCCATCTGAGTTATACGTATGCGGAGTTTCGTTGCCATTGTCCTTGCCATCGTTGTCGTTGTTATTGTTGTTGTTGTTGGTCAACTTGTTGGCCATTGAAATATAAAGTTTAAATTGAATTTTTGCGGCATGTCATTGTTCACAGCCGGCATCTATCGACCATTCACATGTTCATGCAGACAGAGCGCTGTGAGTGCTAGCTCTACGGGCGGACCGACCTACCGACCGACCGCCCGCCCGCCCGTACTTAACTTTTGAACCTCTCCTGTTCCATCATTCACTGCCCCGCACCTTTCGCACGGAAATGCGTTTCTAATTCAATTTTATGTCAACAAGCAGTAAAAAGGCATGCCGCCCTATCGCCCCTATCGCACCGTATGTTGCCACAAACAGAAGAGCGGTGTCACGCAACTGTTTTGCAGCCACACGCAGTCAAATGACTAGTTTTTACAATGCTGCAAATTATTTCGCTATAATTGATATCTTTTAATTTGCGGAAAGCGCCGAGAGATACGTTGCGTGGTTTCAAATTCAACAGGAAAATGGAATTTAGCGGAACAGCAGCTGACTCTGAAATCCAATCAGCTTTCTGTCAAGTATATTTGAAAGTGAATTGTAAATTACCAAACTAAATTAGTTCATCAATTATTCAATAATCAACAAACAACATTAAAGTTAAATCGTTGTATGAGATTTTAGTGAGTTATATTTACAGTATGACGGATTTCCAAATATTTCTATAAATTATTTAGCCAATTATCCTGAGCTACTTTGGCGAATCTACGTTTTCACAAACGCTCGCAATTAGTTTTGGGAAAAAAGAAACTTACGAAATCCCTAGCTCAGCTCTGTGGCGATTATATCACAAATCCGGCGACTCAAATTGAAAAAGAGTATTAAAGTTAAAAACACTTTTGGCAGTTGGCAAGTATTTATAAAGTGCTTTGCTCAAATTACGTTTAATTTTTCATCTCCTGTCTCTGGCTATGCACAATTTAGCAGCATCACACAGCAGCAACAGCAGCAGCAGCAGCAGCAGCTTCGAGTGTTCAAGTGTTTACAGAGCAATTTGCTTGCTTCACCATTGACTTGCCGCGAGCTCAAAAATTTGCTAAATGCGATTGTTGTCTGACTTCATCTACATGTGCAGCTGAGTAATTTACATGAAAATGGAATGGAATTAAGTAAACAAATAACGTTTAACGGATAAATTAGAGAATGCAAATGCTTCGTAGTTTCTCATGCGAATGTGGCTAGATTTTTGTTTGAGGTGTATGTAGTGTATCTAGTTGTAGTAGTAATCACAGATTTATGCAGTCTTGGCGCAGTCGTGAGTTACTAAAGTATAAATCAAAACCAAAATTACAAGCTTTGTTTTTTAACTCAGAAGAAAAGATTTGTAAAAATACTGCTGACTATATATGCGAAATATATATATAAAAATTCCATTATATAAACTTATTTTTATATAAGTTTAAGTTTATATAGGTTTACCTTAGGGAAATTCATTTACAAAGGCCATTGCTAAACTAAATTGATCTGAAATATCAATTATTAAAATAAATAACATTTTTAAAATACATAAATCTACAAAAAGATTTTTCAGAACACTCCACACCCACGATGATGCTTAGATTCCTTAGTTTGTACTTTTATTGCTAAAAATCTTTGAATGTACAATTTAATTAATAAGCTGAGCTTGACGACAAGTCTCTTCTTTTTTTTCTTTTTGGCTCTGCGTAACCTTTCAAGTGTTGCGAAGTGGCAACTTTGTGTGAAATCGGGTTCCGAAATGTTTGGACAGCCTTTGGAAACTGGGCACCCTGCACCTCGCTTTAATTAACTACTGGCCACCAGTTGCTACGCTACGTGCTTACGTAATGCTCGTCGCTTTAATTGCAAAACTCGACAAGCTGACGAAAGCAGTGTTGAACCTGTAAGTAGAGGGCTGGCAGCTGAAAGCTGAGGTCGGCAAATCGAAAGCCGAGACCCGGTACCCTCTGCCCAGAGTCGGGCTCAGTGCGTTCGCTCGTTTAATTCACTTGCTCAAGTCTCGTAAAATTAACTGAGCATACTCTACGGGGCGCCAAATCCTGCCCTGAGCCGCTTAGCATTGTTTTCTGCGCCTCCTGCCCAGCCGCTCCGGCTTCAGCCCTGGGTAAGTCAGCGCCATCGGGAGTAACATGGTTGCGGCTGTGGTCACCGGGCGCTGCCTGAAGCTGGGGTCGCAAAATACAACACCACGATCCTATGTAAGCGATTTACCACTCGTTCAGGCCGCTTAGTGAGTGTGGCACTGCTGCCTCAACTCATTGGCGGACTTTGCATTGGCTCAAAAGCCTTTTTGCATTTAAATTGATGGCGCTGTTCGCCAATGCCGCTGGCCAGGCCAAGTACAAAGAGCGACCCACTCCACTCGCCCAGCCAGCCAGCCTCACGGCAAGAGCCAGGTTGACTGCCTTCATGACGAACCTCCACTCTTCGTTGTTCTTGCTCCACATACACTTAATTAAACACTTTAATTGGCATGACATCAGCACAGCGTGATATAAGCCACGCCCACCCCTCAGCTGGCACTGGCCTCCCTGCTGGCCAGACACTGAGCCGGGCTCGGTCTTCAGTTTGGAATAGCCACACAAACGTCTTCGGACAAATGGAAGCCTATCGAAATTTAAATTCTCATTTGTGGCTAAGGCTTAGATGTGGCTTAAGTTCTTTGAGCCTTGATTTTCTGTTTGCTATTTAACATAAATTGCGGTAATTGTGGGCTATTGAAATTTAAATTCCAAGTAAGTATATTTAAGCTTGCCTAACTGATGCTCAAAGCTCATTAAAGAACTTGCTTTAATATATTTATTAATATTGAAATATAAATAAAAAACTCAGTTTCACGAATGAATAAAATTAAGATTTTAGATTTGAAATTTAATAATTAAATTATATTAAAAAATTAATTTTAACCTAAAATAAATAAATTGAAGTATTTTAATTATAGATTATTAAATTAAATTAAAATCGAAAAGAATGGAATTCAAGTTGCCTAATTACTTAGAAATGTATGTTGTCTATGTAGTGATTAAATATAAGAAAAGAAATAACTCCCAGATAATATTGAATTCTGAGTAAGATTTTTCAGATATTTGCAAGGCTCTATGTAGCGAATAGTTTATCATTCAATTAATCTCGTCTGCTGGGCTGACAGTAATTCAAACGTAAGGCTCATCATTGAAGACTTGACTTGACGTCACTCCAGAGAAAATAATTGAGACGTGTCAAATAGCATTATCACTGCGGCCAATTGATAGGCACTTGCCCAGCTGCTGCTACACATATACCAGAGCTGAGATGAAAATTCCGTAATATCAAATATTAAAAATAAATAAATAAAAAATAACTGCAGAAATATAATTGGAACAAGTAAGAAAGCTCCAGTCGAGACTGCTCGACTAGGAGATACCCTGAACTTCTTTTATGCACACATACACATGCATCCACTCGCACGCATAAGCCTGCGCTCTGCTAACTGCGCAGTAAGCAGCGACTGCGCTTGGGCTGCGCTGTAGTGTGGGCCATATTATGAGAATTTATTTGTCGAATAATTTCTTTTGTAGACATACGATCTTAATGAAACTTTTTATGCGTAATCATATGGTGAATATGTGTGTATATCTCAAAGCCCAAGTCTCTAGTACTTGAAATGCGTTTTTTACAAATTGGGGGCGAATGGGGCGTAGTATCCAAAATTGTATCGATTAACTTTATATACAACGCAAATTTGAAGACTCCAGGTCTAAAAATGTTAAAATTAGGCTAAAAAAACAAAATCAATTGTTCGATTATTCGCGATAAAAAAGTTATCGGACAATTTATCGAAAAAATAAAGCAAACTCGTACTGCGTATGGTACTCACGAGCATGCATGCCAAATTTCAGCTTTCTAGCTCTTATAACTTCTGAGATCGACGCACTCATACGGACGGACGGACGGACGGACGGACGGACGGACGGACAGACGGACAGGGCTATATCGACTCAGCTCGTCACGCTGATCAAGAATATATATACTTTGTGGGGTCTGCCACGCCTCCTTCTGCCCGTTACATACTTTTTCACAAAACCATTATACCCTGATTTCCCATTTTCAATGGGTTCAGGGTATAAAAATTGCAATATAGTTCACTAAATACAATAATAATGTGACACGACTTGGTTCATTCGCTGCAATCAGTTCGAGTCGGAATATTGAAATATGCATATTTCATTGGAATTGTAGTCGACTATAATATATGGCCACGCCCTGCTCCATGCACCTTCCATTTATCAAAGTTGTTTTCGCAATTTGCAGCTATGACAACAATAATTAATGCATGCTACACATTTGCCTTCAGGCGAATGGCATAACGGAGTAGAGACGAGATGTGAGGCAGCCGTTTATTTTGACTTTCGCTGCGTACCCAAACAACATATTGCCATATGTGATGATGATAAAACAACAACAACAACAACAACAACAACAACGACAACAGCAGAGACAGCATAAATGACAGTAGGCAACAATAACAAGCAGCAGGAAGAGGCTCGGCTACATAAATGAAGCAATGGCAACAGGCTTGCGCTTCATTTTTAATAAAAACAAATCACAGCATGTGCGCGGCTGTTGAAAAGTGGCAACTGGTTTCGTCAATTGTTTGCCTGAGGAAACACCCAGGCGAGAGAGGGTGACAGTTACATAAGCAGATGCAAAAGAGAACGAGCAGCTCAATCAAGAGGAACAGGTGCTTTAAATTGGACTTACTGACTTTAAGGTGAAGCCTTAAGAAGCTGGTTTAAGTATGGAGTCCCCTGGATTTAATGAATATTTATGGCTTGATTTCTTAATGAGAACAGCAAGCTCTACTATTTGTGGCTTGCGAGGCCAACAAAATGTATAAATAGTTGAACAACTGTGGACTAACAGCTCTAGAGTCTACAGGCAAATGAGCATATGAAGGAATGAGGAGTCAGCAGAGCGAATATACTATGTTATCATCAAAATGTTGAGTATGTTTAGCAGAGACTAGAATAGAATATTATGAAAATCTAGTACAAAGCTGATTATTTTTTTTATATAGTCGATGTGCAATAGTTTTTTCCCCATCGAAAATCTCAATATTTAATAAAAATTGCTGTCCTCTTGAATCAAATTATTCATTGGTAAAAAACAAACACATTTTGGTCTCCTCATTAATTCGTAATATATTTGCTAGGCAACCACATTTTAACTCTTCATTTTTTTTAAGCTTTTTTAAATGAAAACATTGACAAATCGACAACACATGAAATTCATAAAATGATATAAAATAAAATATGTAAAATTATTGGGATACCTTTAAATGAAATCAAAGAAAACATAAAATTTCCATTTCATTAATATACAAAAAATTGTGAATTTAATTTCTGATCGAAGAATATTTCACATATTTATTTTGTTATTTCGTCGTCTTTTCTTATTGAACTCGCAATGTTTTTTGCTCCGTCTTCACAGAAAGTATTGCAAAAGCAAGAAGTATAATTCAAATAATTCAAATCACAAAGATGTTTCACAATTAGCATTGTGTACAAATTTAAAATTATATTTATGCAAATTTTATTTTTTAATTTAAATCTTGCTTACCTGAAAGACCCACTTAATTAACATTGCTATGTTCAAGTAACATCTCTGGCTTATATGTAAAATATCTACTCTGCATCTGCTTGTCAAACTACGAGTCCACAAGACCGAAATGCCGCCTATATGGACCTATGGGATTCCAATCTGGGGCACTGTCATTGCGCAGACATGCACACCAACCCACTTGCCAATAACTTAATTAGCAACAGCATCTACTACATTACTGGGATGGAGCCCCTAACCACTATACCCTAGTTTACTCGTAGTCACTAACTATAAAAATGTTAATGTTAATTAATGTTAATGTAAAGTGGTAATTATTCTATTAAATTAATTATAATTATAAATACTAAAGAAAATAATAAAATCAGACTTAAAATACTTCTGTATATAAATATATAAATTGAATTTTGAATTATATATTATTATATTTATTTAAGTGCTATTTATTTAAAGTAATTTTAAGCTATCAACCAAAAATGTTCTATTTAATAATGTCTGTCCATTTATTAGAAATATAATTTTATTTAATAATGTTGTGATACAACATTTAGGTAATTAATGATTAATTATATTTATTCATACCAACATGAGATCAAATGTCTTTCACTTACTATATTTTGTCCTTTATCAACGACAAAAATTTGATAAAGCATAACTAAATGAATATTAGTGCCTGCCCCAACTTCATTATCAAAGCAGCGCCGAAAAGTATGCTACAAATGGGGTGACAATCTATGAACATCAAATGCTCGGCGCACCAATACCCAGGCATTTGGATTGTGCTTTGAAAGGGCTGTGTCTTGTGAGAGAGTACCCACATTATCTCTGCATATATGAGTGTTTGTGTGGGTGGGTGTGTACATGTGCATGTGTGTGTGTCTGTATGTGGGTGTGCGTGACTGAATCTGCGTGCTCTCTGCTCGAGTGTGTGTTGTGTGGTCTTGATGTTTTGTAAGTTTAAGTGGTAGATATTATTCAAAAGGAATTAGGACTGAAATGAAAGGCTTCTTGACGATGATGAGGATGAGGCGGCAGCTGAGGAATGCCAACCGCAGGACGCACACTTTTAATAACTATGATGCATGCTTGTCTGTGAGGGTTTTGTTTGTGTTCTTAAGTCTATATGTATAAACAACCATATATAAATATAAGTAATACATATATACCTACACATATATACGATGTGTATGTGTGCATGTTTGTGTGTGCGTTTACTGGTTGTTTGTTCTGTTTTGCTGCTTGTTATGCAAATGTCAAGATAAATGAGCAACAGCAGCTGAGGGATGAGGGCAGACAAACACAGAGCTCGCCCAACTATGCTCAGCCCCACTTGGCAGCCATTTTAAGGCGGGCTCTGCATAATGCCAAACAGCTAAATACAAAGATCAACGGCGGATGCTGCTCTGCGGTAAGTGAATGAAGCCGAGTGTCAACAGAATAACTTCATTACGACGACGCGTCGTCTAGAGGTGACAGAGTCAAAGGCGCCACTTGAAGCAAGCAAGCCGCATATACTAGAGCCGGCCGAAGCCAATTCAAACAGAAACAACAAGTTTGCCTTTAAGCATGCAACAACAATGATAAGGATGGCGAAGCCCGAGGCCACGCAGATGCAAATGTAAATTAGAACAGGGGGGCGTCTCCAAGTGCACAGCCAACATATTTGCCTGTTTGCAACGCAAATGAGCTTAGATTGCTGCACACAAATTGCAGTGTCCCAGTTAGGAGGCAATCGTAGGCGCTTTTTAAATTGTCTGCTTTAAGCATGGTCTGAGCGTTAAGTTATCTTGCCACAGCAGAAATGATTTATATGCATTACCCTTTCTTCTCCACAATGTATTATGCAGAGTAAATGCAACTTTGCAATCACTTAACTCAAATATCAACTACACACTTGCAGGTGTTATCTCATTAGGGTTCTCCCATACTTTATAACCTGGAACTATCCTGCAGCTCGCAGCCAGCAGCCCACAGAGCAGCAGATGTCATTTAGCGCATGTTGCACAAGCGACGCAACGAAGCGCAGAGCACTGGGGGCAGAGAAGATTGATGTGCCTCACGCATTGCTATGCTGCCACAGTTTTGCAGTCGTACTCGTGCAACACGACGCTACAACGCCTACACGTGCGCATGGCAATTGTAGCTAATCAAACGAAAAATCATTTCGAATTCCATTTAGGGCTAGTTGTGGTCGCCTAGTGTAAATGTAGCTTCAGCTAACCAGAGAGAGAGAGAGAGAGAGACCGAGTCTCGACTTCATTAGGACTGCAAAGCTATTTAAGCAATTATTTAATCTAAGGACTAAATTATGCATTATAATCGAATCGATAAATTGCTCTTTGCACTGTCATTCAAGTTCAGAGCCAATTAAATCCAATTAAATCACAGTCGAACACTCGCACATCACAGGGTTGGCTTGCTTTTATGACGGCACATACATTATTTTTATTACCAATTTTCCATTTTTTTTTTTAATTATCTTTTTATTGGCTGTTCAGTTAGAGTTTTATGCAACTATCAAAGGCCACATAAAACACGAACTTATTTATATTTGCAATGAGTGTGCGGCAGCGTGTTTATGTGTGTGTGTGTGTGTGTGTATATATATTCTTGTGGGCTTCAAGTTAATCTGCAGCACAAGTTGTTGGCCAGTGAATTTTACGATAACTGCTGGGCGAGTTCATTTATCAGATGCTCTTTAAATACCGCTTAACGGGTCGTATGCGCGACGTCCTTCAATGGCGTGCCGGGCTGTCAATTACATTTGACTGCCAAATGTACGAGAGCACATTGAGCACTCGTTAAAATCAATTTCCGCACAATGACAGCCAATTCGAATCGCACTCAATCAATCATAATCAACTTTCGAGTACTTTCACTTGAAGCCTTTCAAATGCTGCCCGCAACCCGCTGCCCGCTACCCGCTGCTCTGTCAGGCGCAAAGGTTGGGTCAACTTTAGAAGGGTTGTGCAAATACACGTAAAAGGCTTGTCGACCCGTGCGAGAGGCAATAAATCTTTGAGTAATAAGATTAAATTGAAACAAATGAGTTCATTTGTTTCAGGGGCCAAGGCGCCACACGCGAATAACACGGTTAAGATGATGAAATTAATGAGCAAACAGCCAGCCAGGGCAGAATGAGAGACGGGCTGCCTTCGAAAAGTCATGAGCATCCTGAGCATAATTTGGGGTCAGGGAACTAACATAAATTGTGACGTAATTACTTACCCCATGGGGCTAGCACATATGGAATGTGACTCTTGAAAACTCGAGCGAAAATATATGGCAAATTGCCTATACTCTAGAGATGCTTAGACAATAGAATTAATGGACAGAGCTCCCAGTAGTTAAGTGATATACTGAGTGCAGTAGGGCAGCAGAGAATGAGTAAATGCATAGATTAAGCAGGTATGAGGAATTTTTCTAATTAAGATTGATAAAGAACTAAGATATAATATAAGATATAATGGGAGTAACCATAATTGTTAACTAAACAATAATTATTATTTGCGAGTATTAATTATTAAAACAATAATAATAACAAAATTAGACAGATAAGACGAATTATATTAATAATGAGAGCAATAATAATTATATAAATAAAATATAATAGAATTTATGAATATTAATATGAGAATTTGTATGCACTTTAAATCTATATATATAAAAGAAAGTTGTGTAAAAGTGAAGACTGCTTATAACTTGATTTGGGCTGAACCAATTTTCATGGTTTTTGATTTGTTGGATTTGTCTCCGCAACGAGTTTAGTATAGGGTCTTAAAAATACTGAAAAAATTTGCCGAATACTTGAAAAACGCGGTTTTTTCCCCAAATGTTCAAATTTTTTGTATACCCAGTAGGCTTGGTAACAGTGACAGTTTTGACAATAGTGTAGAAGTAAATAAACAAATGTAGTCAGTCAGTCTACGGTCTCCTGACCTCGAGCAGACCTGACTATTCAAAAAAAAAAAAAAAAAAAAAAAAAAAAAAAAAAAAAAAAAAAATTTTCAAATCAAAAGGAAAAATATTTCAAATCAAAAATCTGCAAAAAATCAATCAGATTAAAACCTGACTGTTCAAAAAATAAATAAAAAATTTAAAATTCGAAATTAAAAAAAAAAAGGTAATTATTAAAAAGTGTATTTTTGGCTTTTTATATTTTCGGACTTTTAAACTTTATAAATATTTCAAATCAAAAATCTGCAAAAATTAAAAAAAAAATCAAAAGATTAAAACCTAACAATCAAAAATAAATAAAAAATTCAAAATTCAAAATTCGAAATTAAAAAAAAAAAAGTTAATTATTAAAAATTGTATTTTTGGACTTTTACAAAAGCTAAATATCTCGAAAGTTCAGGTATTTGTTTGTCTCAAACATAAATTTGTGTAAATTATTTATATTTATATTTCTCGATTGTTTTATATGGTTTTGTGCGAGGGCAGCATTACTATTAATAAAAATGCCGCGTTCTAGAAGATCTAATCTTTCCCGGCGGACCCATAATGCAATTAGGCAACGGAATAGCGCGAGTCAATTATCTGACGAAGAGCGAGAAATCGCCCGAGAAAGGCTCCGCGTTAGTACCCAGGGAAGAAGGGCCTTAATTCGTGCTTCTCAAAGAGAGGCAGCCCGTGAAATGGCAATAAGAAATGGTTCAAGGATTGATTTGAATCGAGCAGCGTTTCGATATGATTGCACCATTGATTACAGCTTGAATCGTTTAGTTTGCATTGGTCCAATGGACGTTGTTTGCTAGCATTGTGGCGCATTGAAGTTTGCTGGTGAAACGCCCGGTTTGTGCTGCCTTAGTGGTAAAGTGACATTGCCATTAGCGGTCACCATAGCCATTGCGTTCCCTGCTTTATGGCGAAACACTAGAATCACGACATTTTCTAGCGAACACTCAAAAATACAATGCCTGTTTCCAAATGACATAATTTGGGGCGGAAAATATTGGAGACGGATATTTAAGGTAATTTACGTTAAAAATTTTATTTTCTATGACTGCCAAAAAAAAATTTTGAATAATGTAGTTTGTTAGATTTCTGTAAATAGTGTTTGTAAATATAACTATAACTATGGCTTTGAATTTAAAGATTCAAGGCCAGATTTGCCATCGCATTGGATCATTGCAACCTATTGAAGATGCACAGCAAAAATTCTTGCAAATATACTTCATGGGCAATATGGAAGAACAACTTGACCGGCGTCAAGAAATGAACACAGCTATGAAAAGAGCAATTCTCTATGATTTGCATGCTTAGGAATTTAAACCAACCAAAACTGTGCAATGGAACGCGTTTGGTGATAAGAAAACTGATGAGCAATGTGATTCACGCGTTGATACTCAAAGGAAAATTTAAAGATGAGGAAGTTCTTATTCCTAGGATTCCGATGAGCTCAACAGATATGCCCTTTGAATTTAAACGAATTCAATTCCCGCTTCGTCTTGCCTTCGCCATGACGATCAACAAGTCACAGGGCCAATCTTTGACTATTTGTGGGTTCAATCTAGAAAATGCGTGTTTTTCTCATGGTCAATTGTACGTGGCATGCTCACGTGTTGGCAAACGATCCGCATTATTTGTTCTTGCACCCGACCAAAAAACGAAGAATGTCGTTTACAACAAGGTGCTTGAATGAAAATCCGATTAATAAATTTATCAGTGTATCCCAGCCTGAACAACATAGCTTTCAACAATTTTTTACCTAGAAATAATATAGAGGGCAATGCAACGTTTGCCGGGCCAGCTAGTAAAATTATATAACAAATAAAAAGGGAAATTTAACTTTTAAAAATATTTATAAATTAATTAAAGATATAATAAGCAAGCATTATTATTACCTATTTACTTTACGTACTATAATAATAATACTTGAATCATAAATAAGAATAAAGCAGATGCATAAGTATATTTATGTTCGCAGTAGTTCAAGCTTGAATTCGAAGCCAACTTAACTCGTTGAGAACTTGGCCTTTTAAAGAAGCTGACAAGAATTGATGTGCCTGGTTATGAATAATTTGTAACGTGTGTTTGCTGGTGCCCAGCAAATTCAAGGCCTGGGGCTAATTTGATTCATTTGTGCTCATTGAACGACGCTTGCAGATTTCCACAGAATGGCTACGTGTTGAGTTATGCGCCTCCCCCACCATAGGGCACCACAGCAATGGCGTCGAGATTTTTGCTTGTGTGAGTATGCCATTCAGAAGCATTTGACCGGAAGTGACCAGTCAGCAAAGCTGGCCCACTTACCTTTTGCCACCCTGGAAGGAGAGCATGTATGCATGCAT
The DNA here is from genome assembly GCF_054131065.1 of Drosophila arizonae. Classification (NCBI taxonomy): domain Eukaryota; kingdom Metazoa; phylum Arthropoda; class Insecta; order Diptera; family Drosophilidae; genus Drosophila; species Drosophila arizonae. The sequence goes on along the minus strand of NC_142924.1, from coordinate 22,578,159 downwards.
ACATATATGTGTGGATTCCTAATCATCCATGAATGTGAAAGGCAAATGTCACATGAGATGTCATTGTGTCCATGGACATAACAAGAGGAAAGGAAATACAGAAGCAAAGAAAGAGAGCGAAGAGTGAACAGAGAGGAGAGGCGAAGTATGTGGCGTGGGTGGAAATTTTTTGTTACGGTTTGAGCTACCCGAGAGTACATTAAGAAATCGATTCAATTCGATTTCTGGCAATAAAAATTGAGCATTGACTCTGCTTTTAACATCTCGCAGCAATTCCGCTAACGACGCCTCCATTTTCAGCCATCGCCAGCCGTTTACTGCCGGAAGTCCGGGCCCAGGAATAGGGCCAACATTTGGCCTGGCGCCCTTTATGATTTTGATTAATGTTCCCGGGCATTAGGTAAATGCTGCTGTCCGTCCATCAGCATAAAAACCGTATAGCTAATGTTGATTTGCATTTAATGTGTTGTGTTTAATTTTTTGTACTATTTTTTCCACACACACAATCATATTTCATCCCTCATCTATGCTGAAATAATAACACAATGTTTGATCTCATTTATTATTAATTTAAACTAATTGATTGCCTTTGATTCGCATTTATATATGTATTAAGCGGACTGTTTATTTTAGCAACAGGCACTATAATATATATCTACTATTTGCGCATAAGTATATTTTATATACGTAAATTTATATGCATTTATGGTAAATTTATTGTATTTAATTTAATGTGCATTTGCCACATTTATGATGTTTTATTTTATGTATTTATTTGCTTTATCTGACTATAATTTGTTCGCATTTTTTCTCGCTTTCGATGTTTCAATGTTGGGATATGCACATAATTCAAATGTATTAATGTACTTTATATTTGTATTTCTAGATTGTGCTATTGCTATTGCTTATAACTTAAGCACTTGTTAATTACAATGAGGATATTATAGTCACTGATGACTAATGAAAGATTAAAATTCTATTAGAGTGAGTTTATTAATAATATTTAATATATACGATTTTAAAATCTACACTTTATATTCATCAATGCAATGCAATGGCAAAAAGAGTTTCTTTCGAGTTCATACTGTCAAAGGGACAGATGGATAAACTATACGACAGACATTTCACAAAACTAATGTGCTCTCCTTAAATATATCTATCTGGTTTTAAGGAGACATTGATATATAACAATGATATAATGAAACAAACAATGAATCCTTACGCGTAGACTAAATACATTTATTTTTAAGTGCATATTACATATACGAATTCGCAGTATCATAGATGGCTCGCTGCGACAGCTTAAATCATTTTAGACCCTGCCAAGAAGTCCCATCCTAACGACTTATCCTCATCATTTATTTTTAGCCCCGCCATTTAAATTCGAGTCAAATATCTCTTCGACTCGACTCCATAAAGAGGACTCCACATCTTGGCCATCAACTCTAATTTGACTGAGAATATAAAATGGTTTTCCTCCATTATAGTTAGGCTCACTGTTCGTATGTATGCCTGGTGTGAGTAGCCCTTTGGCGTTGGTTTTTATCATGTGTCCGCTGCATAGAAGCGATATGTGGAAGCGTGTTTTTTTCGGACTGAGCAAGGTTATTGTGGCCGGGACATTGGCTATTGTTGCGGAATGTCCCATTTTGTCCTTGCAACAAATTGCTGATGCTGTTGTTGTTGTTGCTGTACTTGTTGTTTTCTCTTTTTCATAGCTCATCGCATATTTTGCAATCTTCTATTTTGGCTGTCGTTCGCTTTTTCTATCATTTATTTTTCTCATCTGTATTGTGTTTGGCATCTCGTCGAGCTTAAAGCGGTTTAAACAGTCAAAACTTCTGGCAAAGCCAACGGACTGGTGCACTTGAAGCTGTCGACAATAAAACTGCATTTTACAGTCAATTGTGCACTTAATTGCCAAGCAGCCGGAGCATTCGCTCTCAAATAAACTTCATTAAAGTTTTATTTGGCCAAGTGTTAATAAAATGAAAATGGCAAGCAAAAGCAAAGCAAAGCAAAGCAACGCAGCGCAACCCGGCTGGCCATCAAGAACAATGAGTGCGCTGCAGATGAGGTTTCACTTGCGCACAGCTTTGATTAATCAAGCAAATCAATAATTCAACAAATCAACGTCAAGGGCGACTTTTCATCCTTCGACCGTTGTTTAGTGTCCTCCGGCCAGCCGCCTTTCGCCATTCGCCAGCCTCAGACTGGACATTCACCATTAGTTTGGGCATGGAAAACAAATCACTTGCATTTTCACATCAATTTGCTCTATTTATTTTCGCAGCGCAGCTCATTTTATGTAAATATCTTTAAAGTCGAATTAGATATCTTAAGCTTATTATCTAAACACTGAACTCATGAATCTGTAATCGCATTAAAAAGTGCAATGCTTTTTTGTTGACACTTAACTTAAATTCAATTTGTCAATTTAATTTGCTCAACTCATTAAATCTCAGTTTGATAAATAAACTTATTTTATAAATAATTTCTGCATCTGTTTGAGCTATGTGAAACACTCATGATTTATGTAAATTTTATAAAATATTTCCATATTTGACAAATATTTTATTGCAATAAGTTTCTTTAAAGTGTTTGCAATCGTTCATTTTCATGAAGGTATGTCTTCTTAAATTCCTTCATAAATTATAGATGATATTTGAAAAGTGAATTTGTTGAATTTATTTTCTTTGATGTAGCTTTGTAATATCTGATATATTTTAAAGTGGGTAGAATATATCTTTGTGGGAGGTGAGATATGAAGCTGACCTTTCAGGTAGAATATACCTTTGTGTTAGGTTATATATGAAAATGCCCTTTCACTATTCAATTCGATTCGTTACACAAATTTGTTATGTCAGTCATATCATATATAAAATTAATATAATAATAATCATCATAAAACAAATAAAATGATTATGGAACTTAAAGGATGTATAATATTGTTTATCCCAAAATGGAATTATCCTTCTTCTATTATTAATTAAACGTTTATTAGACTGTAGCGCAAACGAGTTATGGCATAGTCTTCAAGAATAGTTGACAGCTGGAATAGATATTATTTAGGTACCAAAAAAACAGCAGCATAAACATAAGACGGCCTAAATGATATTTCGTTTTTACTGGTAAAAGTTCAGGGTATTCATTTTGTAAATCAACATTAAATACACATTTATCGCACCAACACGTTAAGTTCTAAAGGAAAGTAAAGTCAGTGATTATTTATATTAATCAAATCTGCCATCGTGTTTTTATAAGAGAATAAACATCTTCTGGACTGAATAGTTCATGTCCGTCATAAACAAAAATAGTTTAACCAAATATTTTTTTATGATAAACTAGATCGTTTATAACAATTATAAGAAATTAAAGCTCACTACAGCTAAAGTCAAATGAATGATAACAATTAAAACAGAGTTTGAGTTAGGTACACCCTGTGTTTGCATTTAAGTACTCCAACTTTGATGTTTTTGTGGCATGCAGCTAAAGCGGCGCCCAACCGACACGTTGCAATTCATTCCATCTTCTAAGCTTATTATGTGCTCTTTCACGTGCTGCACATTCAACAAAGCGTAGCGTCACGTGTCAAGAGGTTGCCGGGCGCAGTCAAAGGTAACCCCTGCCTCTGCCTCTGCCCCTATACCTGCCGCAGCCGCTGCTCCTGCTAAATTTAAAACAGAGAATCGCCTCCTTCTGCAACTGCAGCAGCATGTGTGAGCCAACCCGGCTGCACCCTCAACTGCCGAGCATAATAGTTGTTGCTGTTATAAAAACAACTTTAAGGCATGCCACCTGACTATTGGATATTTTTTAAGGACTCCTGCTGACTTGCAAAATGTATTCAAATTCATTCAACCTTCAGCCGAGTACTGCACTAAATATACGAGCATGTACATGCACATACGCATATGAATACATATGCATTTACGTGTGCTCGACCTTAGGCTATGCAAATGAGGGAGCCATATGAAGTGACACGCTTCCACCGAAGAGAGATTGATAATCGACACATACCATAAATTAACTATAAAGTGTATATTCAATATAAATGAGCGATAAAAACGTCGATTAAATCATATGACAAGAAACATCTAAATAGAGCCAGAGATTTAATTTTAAAGTTATTTCATACTTGAACTTATAACATGTAATATGTAGAAAATAAATGATTTCTTTTACACTATATGGTACAATATATATAAATATCTTTAGTTAATAAAAAAGATAAGAACAAATAATAATAATAATTGTGTGATTGATAACATAACATAAATAGTATATATCTAACAATGAGGTAAAATTATTATCATATATTATTCATCGCTCTATTGCTTGTATACTTTTTATTACTTCTTACGTTCTTCTTCTCTCCAACAAATTAAGATATATTATAAAATATTATCATCGAGTAGGCCCACATGCATTCTGTTGTTATTTAATACCAAGAACTTTCATAGCATTTATAAATATATAATAACATTCTCATAAAAATAACTATATAACGATGGACATATTTTCTTCATATCTGTTTAGTTAATCTGTAGATAGATACGTATCTAGAATTGGTATGCTCAATGGATCTATAGATGTCTGCTACAGCTTAAACATATATTTGCATAACAATCGTATATATATTCTTCTCGGCAATCAGTGCTTTTCGATTGCCCCAAACTACATTCGTTTTTGATCGAATTCACACAAATGGTCAAAATGGGTCCAAATTGAATTCACGCCGATTCGGCCCCAATGGCCACTTACGCTGTGAGCCGTCGCTTTGCAGCTCAGCGATTGCAATTGGCTAAATATACAAGTGAGACGGGCCTCCAGCATTAGTTGAGCTGGTGTTCTCATGGTTTCATTGATTTTCAATTTGTATTGCGGCACGTGAAGTTCTTCCGCTTCATTTGACTTGCCTAGCAGAGAGACAGCCTGCCTTCCAGCCTTCCAGCGTTCCAGCCAGCTGCGTTTGGCGTGGTTTGTTTGTGTTTGCCTAAGCGTACAAACATGGGCCCCAGCCTCACTCGAGTGAGTGGGTCTGCCGGCACTCGGATATTTATGTAGATGAAGCGCATGGCGAAGCGGTTCGAACTCAAGCCTCGGCCTTTAACAAATTGTTGCTGCGGCTCCGTTTCGCTGAAAATTCAATTCATTTAACCACGTTCCATCCAAGTGCTCCAAATACGCATTCAAATGATCGCATTTGTGGCTTTGGACTGGTTCAAATGGAATATTTTACAAATGAAATCAAAAAGAATATATATGAAAACGTGAATACAAACTGAATTTTAAATGCATGGCAAAATATTTATTTATTTATTTTTTATGCTAGTGAATAAAATCAAGTTCAAATGGTTCTCGCTGAATACTTCTAGCTAAAGCAATAATATTTGCTAGAAGCCTTAACTTAATCAACTGCAAATTTAGCATTTAGCAAGCAATTAAATATAACCATATATGAATGTGATATGTACACAGATCTTATCAATATTATTGTAAATATTTTTATAGATTTTATAAGTGCCAACTTAAGTTGTTAAAGGTTGTGGTATGCACTGTTTTAAATATATAAATTTATTATATATAATTTTAATATATACCTAATTGAAAATATATATAAATATAAAATGGATGACTTAATTTCAAAAGACTATTGCACAGCTGACTAGCCAAGTAATGAATGCTGAGTGTTGCAGTAATTTGCTATTTTTAATTGCTTGTCGCATTCAATATCCGATTTCCGCAAGTACGATAGTTATTGATTTAATTTTGTATTTTATTTTATTTATTTATTAATTTTTGTTTTTTTTTTTTCGCCTCGAAAACTATATTATGCGGCATATTTGAGTTGAATCTGATAAATGTTTTTCAGCGCACAGCCTGCACAAAATCAGCAGCCGTTATGCCAGCGACGCATTCAAATTTAATTTAATTTTTTGGCCATGCCGAGGTAAAATATTTGGGTGCTCGTCCGTGAATCAATTTAACGCCCGCGCCGAGCGATCGTTCAAGGTTGCATTTAATTTGCATCCAATTCAGTTAATTTGGGAGTGCCGTGGAGTAACACACAATGCTGTGCCATTTCTCCCGCTGGCAATATACAGATAACTGCCAATTAATTCCACTATCGACTAAATAATCATTTAAGACTACCCGAATTTGCATGCTGCCCATTTCTCTCTGAATATTCTGTTTATGTATCTGCATTTTTGGAATTATTTACTTTAATGTAATCAACTAAAGTGTTTGCTTATACATAATCAATTTGGCAATAAACATTCCTTGTCAAAGCCAAATATTTTATGAATGCTTTTCACAATTTATGAAATATTTAATTGACGTCAGCTCAACGTCGATGCGAAAGGCCAATGAGAATCAATTGACAATGAAATTCCAGCTCCCTTTCATGCCACCGAAGACTGTCGAAATTTCTAAAAAAGGATTTTCATTTTTCTTACAGTTTCGTTGCCTTTTCAATATTTCCTTCTTCTGCTTCGCTTGTTTACTGTTCGCTGAACAGACTTTGCTGCGATGAAAAGCGGCAACAACATTTTGCTTCGATAGTTTTCCATATTTCGCTTGTGGGTCAAGTACAACAAGAAAAAAATGGTTTTCCTGCCTTGCCTAGCCTCAATTACGAGACTGAACACAAATCATTAAACAAAATAATAATTTCCGCAAGGGACAAGCGAAATGCCGGAATGGAAGCCGGAATCGGGGAGTGGGACGTGGCCAGCGATGGGCAGGCAGGCCAGGACAAGCACGACAAATTGTGCAAAACAAAGGACATACAGTACGAATGCACACACACACACACACACCCGGTCATTCACACACACACTAGCACACCCACCCACACGTATAGATGTGTAAAAGGGAAAACGCCTGATGGGGACAGGACAGCGCAGGCCGGTCACATGGTCGCATGGTCGCTTGCCCGACAAGGACCTGGATCTCAGTAAATACCAAATGTCAAGTGCAGGGCGTTAAATTGTCGCTATGTGTGAGGTTAAAAGGATGCCGGTCTGCAGCCACCATTGACCTTCGGGTCCTTGACTTGCTTGGAAATTACTTTAAAGTCCCTGAACATAAATAAATCTAGCTCCCCCTCCTGCTCACATCGAGGCTCAGTCCGATCCGGGGGCTTAAAGCGCCAGCACTTAGAGAGAGCGAGAGTGTTGGCAGCTCTAATTTATCGTGAATAAAAATGAAAATTCTCAACAAAAAAAACCTGGAATATGCATTGTGAAAAATGTGTCCAACTTTCCTAATAATTTGCATCGTTCTTGGCACGTTGAATTCAACTTTGTTCAGCATGCGCAGCTCCGTACTCGCATCCGCATTCGCATCCGCATTCACATCCGCATACGCAGCCAGACTCGCAGCCTCATCCACAGCCTCATTTCCCATTCCATTTTCATTTGAGTTGAGTGGCATGCACGCACATCGCCGGGCCAGCTGCTGCTGAGTCCTGTCCGGCCCTGCCCTCAGCAGCTGCGAGACTCTCAGCAGTGCAGAAATTAGAGCGCGCAATAGCTTACAATTTTCACACTTTTTGCCAGAGCACAAACAAAATAAACGTTCACGCAAAAACTTGAAGGCGACCAGCGGACATGGCCCGCCAGCCCACGGTACATCTCTTTTACGCTGTGCCGCGTGCCAGCAACCACAAAAGCCACAAAAAGTTGCACGAATGCAAAAACCTTCTGCAAAAATGTCGCAAAAAAAAAAGTGAGGAAAAAGGACGACAGAGCCAGCTCAAAGTGAGTATTTTCCTGTACTTCCCCTTGCCGCCATTGCAGTTCTGGCTGTGTCGCCTGCTTCACGCAGCGGACCGCGGACAGTGGACAGCGCCATGAGCAATTGGATGTTGTCGCTCCAGCAGCGTGACTCCAGCATCAACAAAACCATCCCTCACCCCTCCTCACCATCGCCTGCAACGTCCACGCCCTCATTTTTCGGTAAATACGACAAGTTGAAGTTGCTGCCCACTCATCCCGCGGCCACACAACCGCCGTAACTTATCCGAGTTGTCAGCTTGCATTTGGCCACGATGTGAGTGGCTCCTTCAGCTTGTTGATTCCGTCCCTGTGTAGTGAGTGTATAATTAGTGGCAATAACTCTTGTGGAAGATAGAGTGCCTATTTATCTCGTTGTCGATTGCCCCGACAAGTTTATCTAACGAGCTGTGCGACATTTAGTTTGCAATCATCGACTGACCTCAATCTTAGAGCAGATTAGTATTATGTTTAATTAGAATTAGTAATTTTGTCATTTCATTTCAGGAGCTCTATTTGAGGCAACCAAAAGTGGTTGACTTGTGTGTAATATAAATATATTTTGTGGCCAAATTATGTATTTCAAATGAAATATTATTCTAGACCAATGCAAATATAATAGATTAAAGTCATTGGGCTGCAGAACAAATATCAAATTATCAAATATGAAAATTTATGTTAGAAACAATTGAAGTTCTGATAGGATGAACATAAACAGATTACTTAATGTGGATAAATTTCAAAGTAAATGTTCAATGCAAATATTTAAATCTAATATTAAATAAAAAAGAGAAATATGACAAAAATTTGATTTTACGAATTAATTTAGCCCTGATAAAGCAACTAAAAGAAATCAATATACTCATTTCATTTTCATAACTGAGCATAATAATCATATTAATTAATGTGGATATATGTATATATCTGAAATACTCAAGTTTTATTTCTCTTACTTCAAGTTAAGCAACGAAAATACATTTAAGTATCACTATCAGGTAGATTTGAAAATTTCTACTAAACAGAGCAATAGTACTGCAGTTTTAGAGCATCATTCGAGACTTTGTTAATATTGTGGGAAAATAGCTTTAAGGGGTTTTGTTCGTTTCACATTTTGGGCTTTAATTTCCGTTGAGCAGAGAATAATTTTTATGCAGCTGCCGACCCAATGTAAGGCAATAACCTGAAGAGAAGCCATTGTATATGATGAGACAGTAGGAGTGGGCAATGCAGCTAACAGACTCTCGCTCCCCCCCCCTCTCCCTCTCTCTCTTTCTCGCACACTTGCTGTCTCTATCTCGTTCTCGCTCTGCTGAGTATTTGGTAAAATTAAATGTACAGACATATTCGAGAATATTTATTTTGCCGTTGCTCTTGTTGCTGTTGTTGTTGTTGTTGTTCTGCAGGGTAAATAAAACTCAAAACAAATGAATACAAATGTGAAATAAACTAAGTTCTGGCTAAAACGAAAGGCAGCGGACGGTGCAATCGTGTACCTAGCCCCAAGCGTTGGGGGCAGCACGGCGAGTCCTGCGCAATTGCAAGGGAACTTAGCTGCCATTGCTGCTGTTGCTGCTGCTGCTGCTGCTGCTATTATTGCTGTTATTGTTTAATATTTTTCCATGCTCATCTTTGGCTGCTGCCAACAACAATGAAGCTGGCAAAACAAAGACCCAGCTCGGGCAAGTCATTAAGGGAAATGCAGCAGGCAAGCAGCTGGAACTCGCACTCCATGTTTATTTTGGATAGACCATTGGCATTGCTCATACGTCTCGTTAGCCGACTTGTGCACGAAATGGAGAAGCTGCTCAAGCGACTAGCCGCACAAAGCGTGGAATGGAAACGTGCTCTTCATGTAGGCAGAGCGCGTTTTAATTTGCAAAGGGGCAACATCTGGTCTCGATTCAACTCGAAGTCCAGTGAAGTCTTCAAAAATCGGATGGCTAAAGAGTTCTAGAAACAATTTGCTTTCGACGCTCTTGTTTGCTCTCGATTATGCAACGCCAGACCAAGCATTCTGCTCGAGGCAGTCCCTTGTCTCGCATCCATGCGAAACTCGATCCAGCTCTGCGTCGGTCAACAATTCAGGAAGCCACCTAGAAACTAGAGAGAGCAAAATGATTTTCGTGTGTTTGTCTATGCAAAACTCATTTGCAGCAGCAGAGTGAGGCAGAGACAAAAACTCAGGTGAGAGCCAGCAGCCCAGCAGCAAACGCAATGCATTCATTGGTTTTTCCATCAGGCAACAGGGCCAATGTTAAAGCGCCTCTAGACATTGTATTTAAGGATGATATCGCTAGCACGATTCGAATTGTGTATGCTGATATAGCAATAGCAATTGGAACGTGGCTATAGCTGGATGAGTGGATTGTAGCTACTGATACTGGACAGCATCGGGCACATAAAATATCAATTATTTTCGGAGCACGCTCCGCACTCGCATCGGACAATTATCTATTTCGGAATGCGTTTCACATTTAAATTCATTTCAAACCGAGAGAGCAACAACAAACCAATTACTCTCGAAATACCTGCATCACGTACAGGTGCATGCGCATAAATTTATATCCACTGCAGGTAAATAAAGTCCGAGCATGCATAAGTCATAATCGCATTCGCCTGTAAGCTAATAATTTATTACGAAAACACATTTATGCAAACGGGAGTTTATTCTACATAAGAATCTATGAAAATAAGCTAGTAAAAATGGGAAAAAATTACATAACATATAAAAGTTAAGTTAAGTGTGGTAAGTCCAAAAAAAAGCTAAGCAAAGCAAATAAAAAGTCTTTTTTGCTTCCAGCTACAGCCTAATTTTGCAGGGTATATAAAAGACTGGTGTAACAACGAGCAAAGCCGCAAACAAGAAGTATATAACAAAGTGAAACCAACCAAGCCAAACACACAAAATTTTGATTTTGATTTTGATTTGCAGTTTCGCATAACTGAAATAGTTTGTCGACTCCGCCCCCACGCCCGACCGCAAATGGAATAAAACAATGGCTGAAATCGTGTGCGTTCCACAAATATACTTTGATTTGGCTTTGCCTCAGAGTTTCGAGAACTGCTCGCTGTCCATGCTAATAGAAACCTCATCCTCCCAAAAACTTTTACCTGAGTGGAGAGGCGAATAGAAGACAAAAATGAAAACCCAAATTGAACAAAAAGTGAATAAATATGAATGAATATTTTGAGTCTTGAGCAATTTAGAATATTTATGAGCAAGCATCACATTGATGCTATTTTGCTACTCGGATTTAAAGCTTTTCAAATTTCATATTTTTCAAATAGATTTCAGAGCCTCAACGAATTTTGTTGGTTGCGAGCGAGCGCAATTCTCTTTAGCCAGGGATTCAAAGAGCTAGCCGACGAACTGTTCGAGGTTACTGTTTGGGCGCCCACATTTACTGGCCATTTTTTATGGGCTCAACAGGCAGAAGCAGGAGCAGAAGCAGAAGAGGAGCTGGGCGGAGCTGTGAGAATCAGAATGGAACCAGGGATGGGAGGAATCATAAAAATAAATGAAAAAGGTCACTTTGTATTGGTTGTGAGACAATTTAACACAGGCAAATGTGTGTGCAACTGTAATTTGTGTGCCGTAGCTGCCAGCAGCAAGCTTCGTACAACCCCCGGCCCGCCGCACCGCCCGACAGACCACAACGAGCACCACACACAATGTACATATGTGGCACACAGTAAATAGTTTGTGCTTGGGATCGGGATCAGGATCGGGGAGGGGCGGTTAAATTGTTGGGGTGGCATCACTCGGCATGGAGGCGCTTGTAGTTGTTGGCTTTTCATTTGTTGTCCACACGTACATACACAAGCACACACACACACACACACACACACACACACACACGCACACACTCAGACACTCTCGTAGCTGAGCATACAGAAACAAACACAAACACCAACGCTCATAGATTTAATCCTCAACAAAGCCCACACACATGTGGCCAAATGAACATGTTAAGTTTTCAACAGCTATAAATTATTTCTTTAACCGCCTCTGCTCTTTTTTCTATATGTTAAACGATCCTAAATGAATATAATTTATTGTGGTCATTAGGACGGGCAATGCGGTAATGGAGCAGCGCCAATGGCCAGCCCCACTTAGAGCCAGCAGCCTAATTTAAATGCAATCCAGGCCGCAGCACACACACGGACACACGCGTAAGCTTTATGCTAATACAAAACGCGCCCAAAATAAATCAAATAACTTTTTTCGTGTTGAGAGCTCCGAACTAATCTCGAAATTCGAGTTGTCAAAATACTTATTCGCGGTTGTTTGTATTTAGCATGCAATATGGATTTTACTTGCGTGTCTTTGATGCAAGATCTTAGTTATGCTTTTAAGGAGAGCTGCTAAATATTAAATCAAGAAAAAATGGAAAAAAGCCTTTTGAAATTAAATATAAAATTAATATTCACAAAATATTTCGATAAGTACGAAAGCTCTATTGAGGAGTGTTTGAAGAAGAGTTCAGAATATACTCCATGCGATATAAGTTTTTAAAAATACTGCTTAAAATAAATCTATGCATAAGCGTAAACAAATCAGAGGCAGTAATATATAATACAATAATTTTTGAAAAATAATTGTGGCTACATAGATTTTTACAATCATATACAATTTTAATATTTGTTATATATTAAAAAAAAAAATTAATTTCGTTTTTTATTCTTTTTTTTTTTTTTTTTTTTTTTTGGTAATTTAATTTTATGTATTTTTAATTTGTATTTATTTATTTTATTTTTTTGTATTTATTTATTTTTTTGTCTCTTTATTCTTTACGGTCACTACGAAAGTTGATTTAAAACGAGTCATAAGACACATTATATTGCAACTGCAATTCCTTGAATACGGACATTTTAATGTATAGAGACTGTGCATGACATTGGCAATGGATGCTTAGTAATAAAAATTTGATACCTTTTATGTTGCCTAATTGCTTTTATTTCATCATTTCCTATTTATTTACCAATTTAGTAAAAATAATAAATAAATCACTAATTAAATAATTAGGTTAAAAATACAAGTCTAGACTGCATGAAATATACATGAAATTCCAATTCCTAAAAAGGCTTTACATTCCAAAATGTATGAAATATAAGTTAAGCCGGCGGTAGCTGAAATGTAGGTACAGTAGCTTAGCGAGGGGGGGCGGGTGGTGTACCCAGCCCCAGCTCTTGACAGAGTCGGCAATCTGTTTAAAATGAATCGGAAAATCAACCGTTTTTGTTACCCTTACGTTTGCTTGATTGATTTCATTTATTTCTATAATTTCCAAATGAAATGCCATCAGTGCATACGAAAATCAGGATATTGATTCATCAATTGACATATTTGTAAAATCTACTTGTCGTTGCCAAATACACGAGGCAAGTCGGCAATTTAATAAAAATCAGTCCCCCATTATCGACGACCCCTCTACGCCCCTGTGTAAATGCGCCAACGGCCTGAAGTCCGAACTAAAGTGTTTTATGTAATAGATCAATGAATTTTGTCAACATCTAATTACCATGCAGCTGCTACGCACAAAACTCGTACAAGATCTCCGTATTTAAATGTTTGATTGAAGTAAAGTGGAATGCGAGCTTAGCCGGCGGAAGTATACCTAGCTAGCTATATAGAGCCGCCGGTAAGTGCTACAATGCCCTGTGTGTATAATCATCATCATCAGTATGCCCATTATCAAGCTCTTAAGTAGGTGTCCCTGGCTTTCGACATACAAATGTGTCAATAGCATTCTGAATGCACAATCAAGCGCTGGCTGTATCGCATAAGGCGGAAGCTCTACTTCGTCCTTGTTGATGTTGCTCAATGCAACATTTAGCACGCCCTCTGCAAACAATTTCGACAGCATTGGCGTCTTGAATCCCCCTTTGGTCAGCTCGAGTCCAACGCGAATTCCAACGACACCAGTCCAATCACAATAGCATCATAATTGTGGTCGCTCACATCGCAGACGGCTTTGCAGTCGCACACGACCATGGCACGTGCGAACAGCTTTTGACATTGAGACACGCAGAAGGTGTAGAACTTCAAAAATAAACATAATTTGTAACGGAACAAGAATTCCTTTAAATTAAAATGTAATGCGAAGTACAATAGTTGTTGTGCTGATATCAATTAAATGGGAAAGACTAGCCATATTTGAGAACTGGCTGTTAATACTCGCTTAACTAGTCATATAAGAGAATGAGTTAATGTATGTATATACGATATAACTACAGCCCATCAGCCAAACTAATAATTACGACTAATAACAATTATATTCCCCAGAGATAATGCTACTACTTATATTCCTATAGAAGTCTGGTTGTCAAAGTGCAATCTACCTGAAATATATTCACTTGCTTCAATCGAGGGAAAATAAAGGAAAAGAAGATAAATAAAATTTACGCTTTTCAACTGCCAGAATTAATTAGCTCGAAAATCAAATTCATATTTCTCATTTTTAAATACATTAAGAATGTTCATTAAAACAGTGTTGCTTTCATATATCATTTTTAATGCAGCTCGATAGATAATATGATATGATATATATAATAGAGATATATATGAGTTGCGTTTATTATTGATCAAAATATGATGTATTTATTGTTAATGTATCCAAAAATGAGAGTCAAATGCCATTAAAGATTATCTTATAAAATTATTTTAAAAATTATTTCAACCTCTTCCCATCTTCAAATAATTAAGCACGTTTAGCTACAATCAAACCAAAAGTCTTTCTTGAATAAATATTTAAAAAAAAATAAAAGGAGTTCAGAGGCAATTCTCTATGGCTATTAATGTTGTAGTCTATATAGAGAAAGAACCTCATAAAAATTCAATTCGAGTGGGAGCAATGTGCGAATATTGCACAGTTCAATGCCAATTGAATACACTCAATTATTTGGCTTTCTTAAGTTTACTGAAAACGATTGTTGACCCAAAGAGACCCTAAGTAACTCAGATTTGCACATGTTGGCAATAGAAATAATACCGTTTCTATATATAATGTTTAGCATCACGGTGATCTAGCAATTTAACTAAATTATTGTCGACTTAGCAGCGACTATTTATAGGTAATCTAAATTGGTGGAACTCGGCTTAAAATTGTTTTTTCAGCTGTTGTTTGCCAAGTCACACCATTGCTGGTATTAGTTTCTAGTAGACAACGTCGATGTCATCTTTTTGCCATGGCACAAACTGAAAGCTGCCCATTTCCACGAAAATCATCCCAGCGGCAAACGAGAACGAGCTCAAAGACGACGGCAACGGCAACGGCAACGGCGACGACGACGGCGACGGTTGCAAACAGTTGATTGCCAGGGCAAACATCGAACGGGCAATGGCGAGGGGCGCAGTTAGACCATGCCCATGTCGGACAGTGTAAACATACTTAAGAGAAACGAAAACACGAATTATACCGCTTTTTAACCTGCCCAGACGAGGGCACAGCCATCATGCAGTCCAAACAAGGCAGACAGAGAGACAGCCAAGCAGCTAGGCTGGCTTATCGCAATATGCAAATGCGGTCTTCTATGGGCAAATAGACTGGGATCGGGACTGGGCCGTCCGGCTGTATAGGTAGGCAGCGCCAGGGGCAACGTGAGGTGAGAAATGAAAGACTTGAAACAGAAACTCGAACTTAAACTTGAACTTGGGCGAATGCATTGCTTTCCACTGGATATTCCCGAAGGCAGCTCCGAGACGGCTAATTGCTATCGGCTCTGGGCTCTCGGCTCTCGCGCATTCTCGCGCATCCTTTGTGAACCCGCTCTGGGTGCGTCTGCCTGCTGGTAGGACGAACGCTTGTGCGTTTCCGTATTCTTTGTTTATGAGTTTACAACCTCAGCCTAATTGAGGCGGGGAAATTCGCTTAGGCTCTCCATAAACTCGAATTGTTTGCAAACACAGGCAGAAAGTAGCCGTCATAAAAGTGCACAAAACGCTTCTACAATACGGTGTGGTAAATATTTAGGGCAAGGTCGCGGCCAAATAGATTGATGTCCAGTTTTCCATGTAAACCCAGCCACGAGACCAACAGCCTCTGCTTCCTAGGAACTGAAAACTGGCCGCAATCGCATTTATTAATGAAACTGCGACGCACTACTGTTCCCTGCCATATATGAATTGAGATGACCCTAGGCTTTGCTTCATCTTTTCCATACTCGTGCTGTCTCTGCAGACTGCTTTTAGATCTCAGTGGCTTGCAGCACTTTTTCCCCGTTTGATTTCTTTTTATTAAGTTTCATAGTTTGTTGATTCTTCTCATTTACTCACCGACTTTATTGCCGCACTGAGCTGGGCTGTAGGCCTGTAGCCACAGTCGTGGCTCCGCAACCTATTCGACTCGACCAACAGTTCACCCCAATCCCCCAGCCCAACTGAGGCGGTCCATTGACACGCGGCGGTGGCCTGAGAAAGACGAATGCACAGCAGATCGAAACTCTTGGCCAGGCGCGTGATCTTCAAAAAGCACAAACAAGTTATAAATAATTATAAACAAAAAACCAACAGAGAGCAACAAAAATCGATAGACGCAAACAGTGTGTAATATCGATTTCTTTACAACACACCTGGCCAATGTGCAAAGCATCTTGCATCTCATTTCTGATTGCAATTCATATATATTAATGAATTAAAATCCTCTACTAAAAACAGACAGTTGAATTGAGAGATGAGACAGCATTTAACTATTCTGTCGACAATCGGATTGAGTCGAGGGAGTCTCTGATTCGGATGACCCCAACTTGTGGCAAGTCAGCATCATTTGACCAAAAATATATATGAACATGTGTACTTATATAAATTGACATTTGCGGTTAAATGTTTACAACTCGAAATTCAGCTGAAAATTTAACAACAACAAAATATTTATGTTTTTTTTTTTTTATACAAAAAAAAAATAGGTGTAGAGAAATGTGGTATGTGAGGCAAACCAGTTTTCGGTATAGACCAGGCAGCGAGGCAGGCCAACAACAAACAGGCATCAGGCATCGTGGAAAAAATACAAAGTTTTAATTGGTTGCGCAAACAAAAGCACAAAACGAGCGTCTAAACAAATCGAAGTCACTCGTCAGTCGGCGGTCAGCAGTAACGACAACAGCGACTGCAAAATAGGCCTCTGAGTTTATTTCGTCATTTGGAGAAAAACACTTGACGCTTAATAAGTGGCGCATGCAAAGCTCGAGAGATTCTCGCGGCTCAGGACGAGCCGTATTGTGCTAGGAGGTCAGCCAGATATCACGATTGAGCAAATTGAATGAGCAACTGGTAATACTCATGCTCATGCTCAGACTCATGCTCATGCTCATGTTCATGAATGATGTTCAAGATCGAAAACCTGAAATGAAGCTTCTACCTGCTGACCAGGTCCAAAGCGATGGCGGGCTGTAAGATCGACAGAGAGAGACTGAGACTGTGACTGAGCGTGAGAGAGAGAGAGAAGGTGTGTGTGTGTGAGTGGGAGAGGGTGATGTACGCGTTACCTGTTAGAAGGTGTGGCCAAACGGATTGCGCTCAGCGGCGATCGTCATTGATCACTGGCGAGAGCGGGACAACAAGACGTTGGCATTCGTCGACAATGGCTGGGAAAGAGTTGACTCAGCCATTGAGCCAAACGTGTAAACAAGATGGCATGGCATGGGCAACAACTCGGCCAAAGAGAAATAGAGGTAACATCTCGCACAGCGACTGCTCGCATACCAAAACGCAAGCACGGCTTGTGATGGTTGAACAAATTAGCACCGACCATCAATCATTAGCTAGGGAACGGTGGCAACGCAAACAACGTATTCGACGGCGGCCCAAACTCGACGACGGCAACTCGAAAAGTCCCACAAAAGAATTCGGCGCAAGCGTTGAGCGATTCTCTATTCTCTATTCCTTCTGCAGTCTGATTAATCGGTATCTGTGAACTACTTTTGAGCTGTGGACGGGATCCATAAATCGAAAAACTCGAAAAAGAAAACTATTTAAATAATTGCGTTCGCGATTGTGTCTGCTGTGTGTGACTTAGTGCGTGATACAAAAAGCTGATAACACCTAATCTATTATTACCTCCTAAAGGGATTACAAGAACAAGCACCACCGGTGCGAACCGGACAATATTCACAAATTATGTAAGTTTGTATCCAAATAAATCTGAAATTTAGTAACCCTAAATCAGGGAGAATTCCAAATCGCCCTTTGCCGAATCTGAATCTGTTTGAATCTGACTTCATATCTTAAAGGAATTCTAGTCCAGTATACGGACACCTTTTTCGAACTGTTATATCCAGATTATTGGTTTGAGATTTCGATTCCAGATTTCAACAACCTGCAAAATTTCTACATATGTAAATATGTAATTGGTTACTAAATCCTGCTGAGCTACTCTCAAATGAAAAATATGGCATAAAGTTGCAATTGATCAACTTATTTTACGTTTTTAAATGACAATCACAACGAACAAATGCTGTATAAGCAGAAAAATTGTCATATAAGTCAAAATAAATATATAATAAATAAAATAAAAAATATTTATATACTACATATATACTCTTCCTCAAAAAAGAAAACGAAAATGTCATTTTCATTCAGCTATTGGTTAGGACAACAATCGATCTCTTACTATATCTTACACTACCTAAACCGTAACAGTTGTACATAAAACCATTCACACAAAAAATGTTTGGAAATGCCCTATCAAGAGTGGAAAGTTGGAGTTACTATTTTCTTATACCCACTTAAAATGGGGAAAGCAGGATACGGCTTAGTTGAAATGTATGTAATAGGCAGAAGGAGGCGGGGCAGACCCCACAAAGTATATATATTCTTGATCAGGCCGACGAGCTGAGTCGATTTAGTCTCCTGTCTGTCCGTTTGCCCGTATCGTCGATCTCAAGTGATCTAAAAGCTAGAAACCTGTTTTTGTTTGGTATTTCAATTGCTTTTTTACAATTTTTATTTGAAAATTTGAATTGCTTTCCATAATACCTAAACATTGGCATTTGTTGCGAACATGAGTCCGAGTCCTTTGGAAGTAAAATTTAAGTTCATAAATACATTTTACTCACTTAGTACTTAATGCTTTATTTCAATAGTTAAAGATTAAATAGTCTGTCAACTTATGTATCTAAATTCAATAAATATAAAAACGGCAATTTAGAACATAGAAACTTCTATTGACATTATAAACTTTTTATGGTGATTTTGTAAACAAATCTATGGATCTTGAAGGTTATACTGTTACTCCCTCACTTTCATGATTTCACCAGTGGCATTTATGCAAGCACTGCATATTCTATATTGCTATAATAAGTATAATACTAATTGTAGTTTACTTTTTAGAATACCCAACATACCCCATATTCCATATATCATCAAATATTGTATGTTTTTGTCTTCCTTTTAAATTGTCAAAGCGCAGTATTTTGGTATGTATTTTTACCGATATTTATTTGTGGTAATATATTTTTATTACTTTCGGGCAACGGAAAGTATTCGATATGCAAATTTTCAGTTGACAAGCCTATTTAAATAAACGTGTGAAAATCAAACATTTAACCAAACACTATTGCCAAGTGCCGAAAATTCACAAAACACAAAATTTGACACCCGAATCGCAGTCAACACTCGGTTGGCTGGTGGCACTTCAGCGCCGCCTAAATGAAACCAGCAAGTGACAATAGCTCATCTTAATGATCCTAATAATAACTCTAATAATATAAAACAGCAGCGCCATCGCGCCATCGGCCCACGCGACTCTGCCAAGTTGGCTGCTGGCTGCTGGCAGTTGGCAGCTGGCAGCTGGGGACTGGCCTAATGTTCACACGCAAATTAGGAGGGACATAAGAATTTGCTGGTGCTGCCGACACGACCGCAGGCATTTTAATCGGCCCGGCCCGGCCCGGCCCGGCCCAGCTCAGCGCGGCTCGGCAACAACAATAGCTGGGACCCACGCCGGGGCGGCCCGTTTAGCTATGCTAACCAATTACGACGCATGTGAAAATTATCCTATTAAATACAAATCAAAAGAACCAAGGAAATTCCTCCCCGCTCTGCTGTGTCATCGCCATACGCCATACGCCTTACGTCGTACGTCGTACGTCGTACGTCTTCGAGCTGCCGAGTTTAGTACTTGACAAATGCTTACTAATTAATTACAGTTTGTACAATATTTTAGTATGCGTCTCATAAAGTGCGTTTATCAGTGACGCCTCGTTGGCAGAGGCGAAGGCGCAAAGTGTGCAGAAAACAAAAGTGCGATAATATGTGTGTCTTTGACTGCCACGCCCACCCAAAACGGCAGCCCTGACAGCCGCGACAGCCCTGTCCAGCTCATGTCGCACTCCTGCTGACCCAACCGCACTCGCTTCACAGGCAGCAGCCAAATTAAAATGGGTTTTCGGGTTTATTTTCATGTAAAATGAAGTGTGAAATTTAGCGAATCCGTTTAATCGCGTCCGATAAGCTACTAGACTGTCAGAGTGTCCGACAGCCAATGCCACTGTGAGTGCCACTGCCACTGCCACTGCCACTTCCTCTGCGATTGCCACCCGCCAGCAGCGGTTAGAGTCAACGTGTCCTGGTCAGGTGTTAGGCACAATAGTTGTGAAATTCAAATTTATATCGCAGTATTTATTATTAACAAGCGAATTATCGAGTCCACTCTAAAAAAAGACCATATAGAACTTATTTATCGCTAAATACTCTTGCATGTTAGAATGCTTCACTTCCGAAAGTCTTTAACAAAGATGCCATAAAATAATTATATTTCGCATTTAAGAGCTCTGCAAACTGAAAAAAAAAAAATTATGTGTAGTTGGCTTGGAGTACTGCTCAAACAAACCTCGTAATTGTTAATTAATTTATAATTACGCGCTCGTTCGACTGGAAAATTTGCCAGCCTCACATATTTTCCATGGGCTGAGCGCATTCAATTTCCCGCCTAACCAATATTTGGTTACGTTTTTCATTAAAAAATTGTTTCTTTTGTGAAATTGATTTTATAGGTAAATTCAAATCGAGTTGAACAACTTTAATATATTTATATATTATACGTGTTAATATTATCATTATTTCATTTCTTATATAAATATTTCTATACATTTTCATTCACATTTGTTTCTTTTCGTAAATAACTCTCCAGCTATTTGAATATATTTTACAAATTGAACGTTTACAGACGTGACTTCATTGCAAATATATATTTGGAAAAGTCAGCTTTTAGTATCTATACGAATCCAACTCAAATCTGCCATTTTTTTAAGATATACAAATAGAATTGAACACAAGCAATTACTAACACGCAGATTCAAGCCTTTTGCTTTATATTGAGGATATACATATACATGAATATATATATATATCTATATATAGTTATATACGCGTGTGTGTATGTGCATGGGGTACACGAAATGGTCTGAGCAAACATCAAAGTCACGAAATCATTCAAAAATCAACATCGCAAAGTGGATGGGGAAAAAGTCCGACCAAAAGCGTCATGGCAGCCATCAAATGTTAAGTTAAAGTACATAGACAAACACGAACGCACACACGTAGGCACACACACACACACACACACACAGCACAGCACAGCTCAGACACAAAGCGGAACACACACACAGACACGTGTTCCGATGGCACACAAAAACGGCTTTTCATTAGGCCCACTGTTGGAGCGGTGCGAACTGATGTGGAATACAACCCAAATCTCAAATGCCTGCACAGACACACACACACATATATGTGTATATACATACATATATATTCTGTAATTTAAGTGGAGATATATAGGTATTACTGCGTTAGAATAACTATGAATAGGGAATTAAATTATAGATCACATCTAGCACATTTAACTGAACTCGAAATACGTTTTACTACGCCGGAACGGATGTTACCCAACAACGGGCAGAAATTAGCGTACGGAATCAGTGTTTGTGTTTCGGGATCTCTGCCCATCAAATTAGTGAATTGATGGTGTTGTTGCGTGTGCGTGTAACGGGCACATTGACACCCTCTTATCATTGGCGTATTTCAATCAGGGTTTCGGCGAACAGCATCAAATTACGGATACATATTTAACGAATGAGCAGCATATTTCATTTCATGGGCTCATGGAAAATTGAATATAAATCAAAGGGAACGACAGATTGGGTTATATTCAGTGGAACAATGGCTTGTTATATAGTATTGAACAATATCCCGAGCACATATATAAAATATTTCCAGCTTGGCCATAAAAGTCCTAGCCAAATCTAGCCGGGGTCAGAGTTCGGGTGCTGCTCCACCGTCGGCATTTCACCTCCAATAAAAACAAACAAAACAATTAATACATTTTGTTAATTTATGATTACAAAACATTGCGAGAAACACTTTCAGTGCCAGGCCAGAATTTAGACATCACCGAGCAGACTTAAAGCGTATGTCTCTTCTGTTCGCCGCCGCGTTTACAATCCGGGCTCTGTGCCGGGGCCGGGGCCGAGCCGAGACCTGGCCATAAGAATGGAATACGTAAAAAGGCAGCGACTGTGATGCTGCGATGCTGCGATGCCGGAGTAAACAGAGGTGTTTGTTACTGTTGCCACGGCCATAAATAAAAAGGGTGCCCGCTGTTTATGGCCAAACAGCCAACCAGCCAACCTGCCAGCCAACCGGCCAGCCAGACAACCAGACAGCCAGACAGCCAGCCAACCGGCCAGCATCCAAGTGCGCGCTTGAGATTCGAGGTTCGGGCGTTCCGAGACCTGAGTCGGACTCTGAGTTTGAATTGGAGTCTCAGACATGGGCAAGGCATAGCTAAAGTGTGCAATATAATTAAAAGCCGACAACAGACGTCGACCGACCATTCTTCTAATGCGCCGGGACAGTGCTGTAAAACTGTATAAAGTGCTGAGATGAGCCGACGCGTCGGCCTGGTCGCTTAGCCCGACGGTCTTTGATGTAAATCCAATGGCGCTGGGCCACAAGGCGGTATTCAAATAACAAATGAAATTCTCTAGTTTTATCTTTACTAACTGGTTGCATTTACAGTCTATTACGAATCTATGACAGAGCTATAGAGCATGTGTCAGTTTAATAGCAATCAGTGGGAATAAACAATTATGAAATTATATCAAATTAATATGAAACAAAACATTTTTGTGAAAGTCTGTTTAAATTAAATTTCGAATAAATTGAAAGCATGCCGTGAGTTACACAGATTAAAAACAATTTCATTCTGATTATGGTTTTAGCTAAAAAATTTGCTTATTGTTTACATTAGACCTAATTGTAAATGAAATTTACAATTAAACATAAATAAAAACTGAAAAAATAATCAAATTATATTAAAAAGAAAATTGTTTAGAGTGTAAAAAAATGCAAGCAATGAAAATATACTCATTATTAATTTCTTCACATTTAAATATACAATTTCTGTTTGTGAACTCTAAAATGTTTTTCAATTTTAATGCTCAAACTTTATCGTCTTCTCTGTTATCATAATTGAATTCTAATGAAATGTTCCAGAACTTCAAAATAACATGTGCTAAAAGAATATTTTATTGCCAACTCAAAAAATCGCATTAAATATTATTTTCTAGCTTTTTATTTTATATCAGTTTAATATAATGCAATAAAAACAATACTGTAGATGGATTCGATTCATTATTATAGGTTCATTCACTAATAAGTATAATAAATAAACATTAAAATATGTATAATATATAAATATTCTTTTAAGGACAATTTTTTTATCATCTTACTAAGGTTCGTGTTTGGCTTATCCATAATTTGATTTGAGCCTTAATATGTATAATATTGAGTTCAAATTATATTTTTCACTTTTAACATAATTTTTATGCAATACAAGTAAATATTTTTAATAAAAGTATATAAACATATTAAACGCATATGGAAAATATTAATTTCAGGGCTCAAATCGAATTATAGATAAGCCAAACATAAATTTGTTTGTATATTAAAAAACTCTTTAGTTCATAAAAATATTTATATTAAATTTTAAGCTACTCGCAATATTAGTTTTACTTTTTGCATAGAGAGGGAGAATTATGTGTATCAAATATTTGCAATGGAAGCTATAGAAAAATTATTTTACCAATTTTAACACAAATAAAGCTCTATAAAACAATGTAAATACCTATTCTAGATACCTCTAGAGCTCAATGCTCGACAGCCCACAATCAAGTCCAGCACTTAATTGAATTTTTGGAAGTTTAATTGGCAAACTGTGAAACTAACTCTTAAAATTGTTGTCGTGCTCTTCTGGTTGAATTGGCTGAGCCATTGGATTGATTGAGCAGTTCTTCTATCGACTTTTATGAAGTGCATTGATAACAGGTATAAAATGTTGTATTCTTGCAGTTGACATGACCACGTCGCACATCTTGTCCGCCGTGGATCCCACAACCGGACTAAATGGAAATGTGGCAGCTGGAGGTAGCGGCGCTGGTGGCAACGGTGCTGGTGGTGGCAATGGAGCTGGAAGTGATTCGCCCTCTCCACATCACGCAGGCCACAATGGACACGGGCACGGACATGGGCATGGACATGGCCATGGCCATGGGCTAGGGGTCAGCGGCAGTTCAGTTGCATTGGGCTCAGCTGGCGGCGGAGGCGGCGGACATCGCATTGTCGGCGGTGCGGGCAGCCCCAATGAACTGGATCGCAATCTCCGCGTCTCGCTGGATGATCGAGAGCTCTGGCTGCGCTTTCAAAATCTAACCAACGAGATGATCGTCACCAAAAATGGCAGGTGAGTTGCATATGTCTCAAGGGCGACCGGGTTGGATGGGTGGCTCGGCCCGCGCTCGGCCCTTATTTTGGGCAGAGCAACGTGTTAAATGGAAGTTAACGTAGCCAACGGCTTCGGCTCGCAGTGCATTTTGTTTTCCTATGCAAATTGGCAATGAGTTTTTTTGTTTTTGCGCATTTGGTTTAGAGCTGCAATGATTTTTCCAGTGCTGCTGTTTGCACCTTATAATGAAGCGTTAACGTTTCCACAGATCCACAGTTACATATATGTAGACAGGTAGACATACGAACAGCTCCAGTTTGTAAAAAATACCTCAAAATATTTACTCAGCTACAGGTGCATATATACGCAAATATATTTATTTGTATACTCAATATGTCTATGGAAATATATATATATATTTATATAATAATATGTATATATATAATATATACATTATATACTATATATCGTGTGTGAAACGCGCTTAGAACTTGGAACTAACCGCCCCGGTCTCTGGTCTCTGGTCTCTGCTCGCTGTCGTTCGGTCTCCGGTACCGGACAGGTGCTAATTAACGCGGCCCGGCAACAGCCGCCATCTTGTACTAATTGTTGTGGAACAGTGCGCGGACGGCGCGTTTCAGTATTTGTCCGAAACTGGCATCGGCACCGACACCGAGATACAGAAACACCGACGGGGCCATGCAAAGAGAAAAAGTAATAGAGAGAGGGATAGAGAGGGAGAGAGAGAGAGGGAAGCGAACCTATCCAAGTTGCTTTACAGAGTAGACCCTGGCATGGAATCTAGGCAAATAGTGAGCAAAGGCAAAGCCAAAGGCAAAGCCAAGAATTATGAAATGAAAATGGAAAATCTGTGGCATTCACCTGTCTATTTGCCTATAGAATATTCACAGCTTTATAACTGTTAAAAGCAGCCAATTTAATTGCGAACCTCTGCTCGCTTTGTGTTCTTTCTTTCATTTTCGCAGGAGAATGTTTCCGGTTGTGAAAATCAGTGCCTCCGGCCTGGATCCGGCAGCCATGTACACGGTCTTACTTGAATTCGTGCAGGTCGATACCCATCGCTGGAAGTACGTGAATGGTGAATGGGTATGTGAATGAAACTATTTGCAAAATATCTCAACTACAGCTTGGCATAGACGAATGAGCGAATGGGCGCATGGGCGAATGGGCGGGGCATTGGCGGAAAAGTTGTTTAAATTGAGCTGAAAATTAAACATGGAATACAGAATGGCATGAGCATGAAATTAAACAGAGAATTTAAGGAATAATTTATATAATATTCAACTTGAGAATACAAAATTATGAATAGTTTCGTTGCTTGAGTCTAATAAGTAAACGTAAATTAAATTTTAGCTACATTTTTTATTTAATTGCACTAAACTTCATAAAGAAACTTTGCAATAAATTTATTTTATAATCAAAATTTACAAATTCAGAATATTATATGGCCTTCTAGACCTATGCTGCTAGACAATTCTCTAAATCAAAACATTTTAAACTATTTAGCTCTATGTAAGTCATGCAAAATGTTTGTCCTGCCAAATATAGTGAACGACCTTGCATACTCTAATTTAATAAATAAGTACACAAGACACAAATAACTTGGGCCGAAACTAATCAAATTTGGACTTCCGCATCCCGTATACATTTGGGAATTATTAATTGACAGAAGTTTATTGAACGTGGGCAGTTTAGCTTTTATGCAAAGCAAACTACATACAAAACATATTGATTAAATTAAATAAGTTACTCAGAGAATCATTTAAGTAAATTCAATATAAAGATAAATTTGTAGCATAAGCTTTATTTGAATATTAAATAATATATTTTGGGGAAATAAAGTTAAACAGACGAAAAATAAAATAAAATAAAAAGAAGTAGATTGGCACTTCATAATAAAGACCCACTTGAATGGGTAGACCCTTTATGAGTAGACTTTCTTCGTAATTTAAGACTTCATTTACTCTCTTCAGGAATACTAACTTTCCACTTTGCTCAACAGGTGCCTGGTGGCAAGGCAGAGGTGCCTCCCTCGAATCCCATATATGTGCATCCCGAGTCACCGAATTTCGGAGCCCACTGGATGAAGGAGCCGATTTCATTTGCCAAAGTCAAGCTGACAAACAAGACCAATGGCAATGGTCAGGTAGGGATCAAGATTTTACAGTCTTCAAAAACCCAAAGATTAACCTTCTGTTGTTGCCCCTGCACAGATAATGCTGAACTCCTTGCACAAGTACGAGCCGCGCGTTCATCTGGTGCGAGTGGGCTCCGAGCAGCGCCATGTGGTCACCTACCCGTTCCCAGAGACTCAGTTCATTGCGGTGACTGCGTATCAGAACGAGGAGGTCACTTCACTCAAGATCAAGTACAATCCATTCGCAAAGGCCTTTCTAGATGCTAAGGAGCGCCCCGACACGCTCTACCCCCACGACACCCACTATGGCTGGCTCATACCCCCGCCCACGCACTACACGAGCGCCGCTGCGGTTGCCGCACCACCACCACCGCTCTCCATGGCACAGACACACGCCCTAGTGGCACCGCCGTCTGCAACATCCGCCTCGGGCAACGGCTCAGCCAGCTGCGATCGCTATGGTCGCTCCCTTTCCACTCGCAGCTCGGCGCCCAATCGCTCGACGCCCTACAGTCGGCCGCGCGTCGTCTCTGGCTCCGGCTCGAATGGAAGCGCAAATGCCTCGTCCTCCTCGCCGCAGCCCCCTTCTGCTCCGCAAACACCCACCAGTCTCCAGTCGTCCATTGGCTCGATCAGCACCAGCAGCGGCACCAACACAAGCGCCAGCGGCAGCGCCGGCAGCAGCGGCGTCACTGGCTGCTTCAGCAGTTCCTATTCGCAGTCTGGCTTCGTGCCCGTGGAAGCGAGCTCGACTGCATCGGTATTCTCGTATCCCACCAGCTGGCAGAGCAACAGCAACTACTGGAGTCCGACCAGCGTACCCGGTCCCATGCCCGTGAGCGTGTGCAGCAGCCGCAATATATGTAAGTAATGCGAGATGACCCTTAATGGAACTCCTATTTATCCCTCCATCGCGATTACTCCTCTTTAGCCACACACAATTCGCCTTCACCCACGAATGGCTCGCCCAGCTATACGACCCCATCGCCTGGCTACACAATACACCACCTGACGCCGCATAGCCACCAGTACAACATGTCCCAATCGGATCTCTACGCGAGTGGAGCAGCCTGCTCGAGCTCTCCGCAAACCTACGGTGCACCTGCACACCAGGTCTACCATCCGACGCCCACCTCACCCACCCACCAGCTGTACCCGAACGTGCTGAACGCACCCTCGGCGCTGAGCTACCCGACCAGTGGCTGGCACAACGGCTCCGGCGCCGAGTACGGGCTCTACCAGAACGCGGCCGCAGCCTATTATCAGCCGGAGTATATACCGCTCGAGATAGGGTAAGTGATTGGGGAGCCAGTTGCGCCGCGAACTCTACACTTATATCGCTAAAGTAGCTATCAATGATTCCACTCTCGAATCGCGAAATACGTTACAGCTATGCCACCCATCCGCTGGAGCCCGTGGACGTAACGAAGGCGCTCGATGAGTCACAGTCCGCCATGTACAAGCCAACGGAGGAGCAGACCTCGGTCATCACACTGGAGTGCGCCAGTGCCAATGGTCTGAAGAGCGCCCACAATCACAGCAACGACATCAAGCTGGAGACTCTCGACCACAACGTGGATCGGAGCACGATTCCCCACGTGCCCTTGCCCGTCTCCTTGCCCGTGCCCAGCTCCCTGCCAGCAGGGGTGCCCACGTCCGTGGTCACAGCTGTGACTGCCGACACTTGGACACCGCTAACACCGCCCCAAAGCACTCTGCAGTGATGCTCAGCTAATTACACAAAAAGAAGAAGAGGAAGAAAAACAATATAAGCAATATATATAGCCACTGCACCGCCCCAGCCTTTAGACGCATGTTCCCTACTTGGATAAATCGAGTATTTGAATTAACTATTAAGACCCCTTTTTAAGTAGCACAGCATGCAAAGTACACTGTAGTAAATGTTTTCGTACTTTAAGTTGAGTTTATCTAAAGTTTTTATTCATTTATCTGTAAACAACAAATTATATATATATGTATACATACTTTCCACAATATTATCAAAATTTGAGTTCGCTGGAATTCCCATAAAATTTGATTATAAATTAAATATTTATAGGTAACACATAGTAAGATTTAATTGGTTTATGCACTTTTATGGCCACAGTGGGGCCAACAAATGAGAATGAAATATTTGTTTTTATCGATTAGAGATTGGAGAGATGCCATGGATTACCCCTAAAATTGGCATTAGTTTTGATTAGTGTCCGAAGCGAGCGCAGATACAAACTTTGGCCGTAGCTAATTAAGTTTAGCGTATTGTTTGAATCAAAGGCGAGCTCAGCTCCTCCACAAAACTAGTTTGCAACTACCCGAAAAACAATAGAGCCCTCAAACGCATTGAGACCTGCATGGGAGCAGCCGCAAAATGTTATCCGGGCAGCAATCTGGCAGCTTCAGGAGCAGCAATCCATGAAGCCATGAGCACACAAAATGCACCACAAAGGAACGTGATGATAATGAGTTGAATTGTAAACGTTCACGTACACATGTATGTGTGTATATGTATGTGTGTGTGTGTGTGAACTCTAGAAAGTGCAAAGTGGAGAGTTGAAAGTAATGGCAACTGAATGTGCCACCATTAGAATTGAATAGCTGGACAGCACAGCACACACAGCAGAGCAGGAGCAGGAGCAGCAGCAGCAGCAGGAGCCGTAGCATCTGCACTGCTGCAATTAAAATACACGCCACAATCATTGCCATAGAAATGCGCGAGTCAGCAAGCCAAATTGTGCTCTTAAGGAGCTGCTGCTAGCACTTACCTGGTAGTCCATTGAATTGCCGTAGCCCATGTGGTTGCAGGAGCACGAGCAATGCTTGATATGATGCTCCAGTTCGTCCTCGATGGTGGCGCCACCTAGCGTCGCATTGTGCCCGTAGCAGGCAACACTCAGATCCTGATTATATTTGGCTTGCTTGCGGCCCATGCTCGTCTCCCACTCCCCCTCCCGCTTCAGATAACGAACTGCGCCGCCCTGATGCTCCTCCGGCTGATTTGTTGCCGTTGTCAGGCCCATCATTGCCAGAGGCTGACCAATAATCTGTTGCTGTTGCTGGTGTTGATGTTTCTGTTGTTGCTGTTGCTGTTGCTGTTGTTGATGTTGTTGCTGCTGCTGCTGCTGTTGGTAATCAAGCGCGCTCGCACTCTCTCCCTCAAGAGATGTGGACTTTAACATACGCTTGCCGCCAGTGGATTGCATTGGCCGACTACGATTGGGACTCGGGCCAGGACTGTGGCTCTCTTGCGCTGTTAATGTTAAGCTTCCGCCAGCGCCGCATAAGAGCGCGCGCTCAAAGCTTTTGCTTGGCCTGTGGAAAGCTTCGTAAGCAACAGTTTCGCCATTGCCAGCGTCCTCGTCGATGCCGAGGGCCTGATAGCGCCTGCTTGCCTGCCCACCAGTTGCTGCTGCCGCCGCCGCCGAGGCAGTCACTGTGACAGCCGAACTGGCTGCGGTTAGCATCAGGCTCAGCCGCAGCAGCTCATTGGAGTCCGCTGGCGGCAGCGGGACACTGCAGGAGCCCGTCTCTGTGACGCTGTCAGGTGCATCCGACTCGGCCGTCTCTGCATTCGGCTCGTCCGACGTGTTGGACTCCAGTTCGCTCGGCTGCTGATGTTGCTGCTGCTGCAGTCGAGCGCGTTGGCCGATGATCGAGGCAGCCGTTGAGTTGGCGCCGTATTTCCAGTAGGTCTTGTTGGTGCCCACAATGCGCTGTAGCTGTGGCGTCATCTGCGCTGCTTGGGCTGCCTGGCTCTGGCGCTTCTGTCGCTCCAACTGCTGCAGCGTCTTGAAGGTCTTGCGCACCGGCTGCGTGTGATGGAGCGTGGCGCAGCGGCGCATTGGCGGGGGCGTATACACGGGTGAGACACTGTAGCTGTAGGAGTGGCGGGAGGGTGATAGGGATCCGCTTGATTTGGCACCCACCAGCCGTGCCTTCAGCTTCTTGCCAAAGCCCATACCACCTCCTCCTCCACCTCCAGCTCCGCCAGCTCGCGGGGACAAGGAGTGCGCAGATAGGGAAAGCGCGCGGGAAAACTTTAACCGAGTGCTGCTGCTGGCGACACTGGCAGGCGACTGCCTCTTGGTCGCAATGAGCTGGCACTCGTCAATGGTGGGCAGCTTGAGCAGATGTGGATGCAGTTGCGCGTAAGTCAAAGCTGGCTTAGCATTGGAAGTGGCACTGGCACCGCTGACGCTGCCATTTTCCGCGCCACCTGTTGGCAGGGGCGCCTCGAATAGATTCTTTTGGCTAAGTGCCAGGAACTCCTTCTGCTCCTCCTCCTCGAGCGCCTTCAGCGCGCACAAGTCCCATTCTCCAGACGACATTTCGAACTAAGGACTATCCTTAACTTCGCAATTTAACACTCACATTTCGAGGACACGTCGATGGGCCGCGAAACGCACTGCATAACCGTCAGCACACGGGGCTATTGGCGCACTGAATGCTGTCAACAGACAGCACCGTTATTTTATAACGGCCACTCGTGCCACACTTGCCATCCACAGTGTGGAACGTAAGTGACCTAGCTTAACATTCACATCAGTATGTAGCTCTGTTAAACAGCTGCACCGACTAATTCCACTGGTCCAGAGCTCGGCAAGCGAAAAGAAAACAATAACAAATACCTGACATGAATTATAGATACCCTGTAAACTGAGAAACAGCATACCCAGTTTATTCATTTGTTGTAGCAACCTACGGCATGCGCCCATAAATAATTGAAAATAAAACGAACTTTACATAATAATAGAAAAGTTAAGTTAAAGTTGTTTTAAGTTTAAGTTGGTTTGATAAAAGTCAACTTTTCTCTGTTACGGAGAGTAAGCTTATTTTATAAAATATTTCATTAAAATATTTCAAACAAATTTAATTATTTTCCCATAACAAACTATTAATTCACTTAATTTGACACGTGTTTTTAAGTTTTTATAAAGTGCATTAATAGCGTTTTAAGCATAGGAATATGCTGTCCTCAATCTTTAAATATATAACATAATAAAATAACATAAATAAAATTTAACATAAGGAAAAAATAATATATAATTTATAATTTATGTTATAATATAATAATTTATATTATATTTAACATATAATTTATACCAAATATAACAGCAAAATAATAATACTTATCGAGCTTAAACATATTGTAGTATTTATAATAATTTATTAGTTATTTAATATAACATTATTATTTATTAATTTTAGCTGATATTTAATATTTTTGTTAGCCAGCAATAATTATCATGCAAGACTGGATTTTTTAAACATTTTTCGATACAAAAGAAATTAAAAATCCAGCTTTTCTATTTAATCTGATTTGTGCAAACTACGACTCAACTCTAATTCGTCTCTTTAGCCTCTCTTATTCCCCAAAATCCTTGCCATACTCGTAGGTCGCTAATCAATATTGGATAAATCATAATCACCCGTTATTCACAACCAAAGCAACATTCCAATGCATGAGCACAGTTATAAATTGATGCAAATACAAGTGAGCCGTTGCGCATTGAAATGGTAAGTGTTAATAATACTGTGACAGCCCTAATGGCTCTGCCACTACGAAATATGCACGCGCATAAATTTCCGATCCAATTTTGCAGGCAGCAAAACGGCCTCGTTGCCATTTTTGGAAACCACAGCCGTGTTGGCAGTTGCCCACCTCCCCCCGCCACCATGGCACCGACAGCAAGCGCTCATCATAGATCTGACAGCGACATCAGTTAACGTTGCTATGCGTGCCATATATTTATTTGCAGTCACACACACACACACACACACATACAGCGTGTTGCACATTGCTGCATGCTGTGCATATACATTCATAAGAGTTCTCATCCTTCATCCTTGATGTATGGCCATCACTTCTAAGCTGCTAAGCTGCTCCCACCGAATTGTGTTAATGAAATTCAAGTCCGTGTGGCAGATGCTCCAATGTGCGTGTGTGTGTGTGCCATACAAAAAAGTTTTTAATAAGAACACGGCAAGGAAATGTTATAATCGTTTGTTTCAATCTTCATTCAATGTCCAGACAGAACTGCTTGTCGGTTATCCACGTTACCGAATATGAATAGTACGATAGAATATACCCATTTCTTAAATATTCACATGTCAATTCCAATTGAGCTGCTAGCAAAATAAGCAATAAAATTTAAATATTTTGGTATTCAACTGCAATATTTCCGCTTGGCTTTCTTCAGTGCTTTTCCCTATATTTTGTTAAAGAAATAAAATAATTTTCCTTTCATTCTTTTTCTTTCATATTTATAGAAATTTTAATAATTCATATATCATTTTAAAACATATTTGTAGTAAGGTATTTGTACATATTTTCGATTTCTGACTTCTTTTATCTCGTTCACTTTTGCTATGCTTCCCTCTCTTGATCTTTTCTCCCTTTTTCCTCCCTGATTCCACAAAGCCAAAAGCCATTTATTTTTCTCCTTTATATCTATCTCTCTCTCTCTCTCTCTCCATCTTTCTCTGTCCCTCTAAGGTCCTGTTTGTCTTTTTATTGTATTTTATCTCGTTCACCTGTTCTCATTCTCTTTCTTTCATTCCCCTTATATCGCTCTCCCTTGGTTTTTGTTCACTTTATGCCTCCTTTCCTCGTTCGTTCTAACCTTATTTCTGTATCTCTATCCTGCGCTCTCTCTCTCTCTCTCTGTCTCTCTCTCTCTCTCTTACACCCACATAAACACTCCCGCAATGTCTCTCTCTCACTCTTTTCCTCACATTCATTATATTTATATTTCTATCTGTTTCATACCTACTCTCTTTCCCTCTCTCTCTCTCTCTCTCTCTCTCTCTCTCTCTCTCTCTGTGCACATATTTCTCCTTCTATTCCTCAGTTCCGTTCGCCTTGTTTTAGTTTCCTTCATCATCTCTCAAATATCACTTCCCAAGCAGAGTTTTCATTTGATAACCGCATTTTCGCTAGTTGTGATGAAATATATGAAAACATTTACAAAAAGCATAATAAACAGCCGAAAAAAGTTGTAAACTCTTAAAATACAGAGAAAGTTGCTTATGCGCATTCCCAAAACCACAAAAATATATCCTAAAAGCACTCGACTATTTCAATGGGTATTTCGGGTTTTCTCACACTCGGCACGCTCTGCTTCTTCCACTTGTACTTTCGATAGCTTGGAGCAGCCAATGACTCGCGAACGTTCCTAGTTGCCATATTTGATTTATTAGCATACTTTAACAAGAAGGAAAGAAAACGCTGCATTTTCCAAAAAATTATGCAACTTAATTTGAGCAAGCCACAAATTTTCGTTGCAATGTACATTGTCACATGGCTGCTCCTGTTGCCGTTGTCGCTGTCGCTGCCTCTGCCTCTGCCTCTGCCTCAGCCGCCGCCTCAGCCTCTCTGCCGTCGGCAAGCCATAAATTTAGGCAAACGCCCAGCTCAGCCTTCTCTTTCCCCCTCACTCTATCTCTTTCTCTGCTCTGACTCTGCTTTCTGTTCGGTGCACTTTGGGGGCTGAGATACGCCCACACAACTTGGACAAAGTTTGTGCTGCTCAGCCACAGGCAGAGGCAACGGCTCCGAGGCGCTAGCGCTCTGCTGGAAGCAGCCGGATGCCAAAAGTCGAGATCAGAAACAAGCTGCTGCTAGGCGAAGCCAAAGTTGCAACAAGCGACCGAGAAGCGTCGTTGGCCTCGTCAGTTGTGCCCGGGTCATGGGACGGGGTTGAGGTTGAGGTTGAATATGGGCCAGGCGCCTGTTGCGGTGCTGCATTTAATTTCATTCATAGCCGCTGGAATAAACGAGCCAAAATCGAATCTACGCCGATGCCGATGCCGACACTGCCAATACTAGCATGTGCAACTGTAGCAGACACAGGGCACATCTGCCTGCCACGCCCCCTGCTGTGTAGGCAGCCACGAAAATCAAAGCACGTTTCTCGGCGAGCAGCCAAAGTCCGAAAAACAAAACATCGAGGCAGCCAAAAGTTATTGAATTGAAGTTCTGCCTTTGGTTTGGGGCAACAACGTAATGCTTCTGTTATTTGTGCCACATGCCGTTTGCTGTTTGCTGTTTGTTGTTTTTAGTTTTTCGTGTTTCGTTCTTAGCAGCACTCGGGGCTGCTTTCAGTTCACTTATGAACTCACACTTGCCATAAGAGAGTGTCTCACAGAAACAGATGTTTCTGCACGTGAAGGCGAAACAGAACAGAAACAATGCAAGACAAGGAAAAGAATACAATTTTTTAATAAATATGTCAGATCTCTAAAGCTATTAGAGACATACATATAGTCTGCAGTTGAGTGGGAATAAATGACTATAAATAAGAAGCTCTCTGTTTCGAAGGTAGCTTACAGTTGTCTTTAGTTGCCAACTTAGAACTTGAGACTGCATCTTTGATGGCCTCTAGTCATATAGATAAACGGACGGATGCCCTTTGTCTATTAAATTGAATTCCTTTCGAGCTGAGCTGGGTATAAACCCAAACGCAATCCTTCGGTTTGTTGATTATTGTTGTGAATGTCAACATTTTCAAAAAGCGTATATTTTAATTGGATATATCAAGGTCGCCTGTCAGTCGACATTAGCTCTTCTATGTTCAAAATATATTCAGTCAAAATAATATTAGGTCGAGTCAGATTATAGCTGAAGTGAGTCTAATAAGATGATAAAACCTTCAAAATTGATATACATGAATATCCCTTATCAAATTATATGTGCGTGATAGTTGTGCTTTCAAGAAAATACCTGCCTGCATCACCTGAAGTGCACCTGTCTCCACATGAGCGCTCCATCTCTGTCATCGTCTTTCCTCTCCAAGCCGTCATAGCAACTCATGTTGACAAATCCAAAATAAAAGGAGCAGCTGACAATTCACAACACAATTGAATCACCATTGTGATGCGTTTCATAGCATTGCATAAGGAATGAATGCACTGCAATGCAGGTGAGCACAGGTATAGAAGAAAGCTCATTTTTGTCGCTGATTGCCACGTGACTTAGCCAAGTGACCGCAGAGTCTCTTTGTTGATGGCCTGCCTTACGATATGTACCATAATAATGCCAATATTGCATTCAGCAAGAGAAATTTTAGAGTAAAATAAAAATGAAAATATGAATACTGAATTAATAAATAAATATAAAATATATAAAATAAATATAAAATTTAAGTATATACAAAAATGTATAAAATAAAGACATAAAAAATTATAAGTAAATAAAAACCCGATTGTTATATATAAAGATGTCGGGAATTTTCATGCCAAGTTAATATCCCACATTTTATTCTATATTATTTTATTTAATCATGATCGAAGCACAGCGAGTAGCAATCTTCTGTTATCGTTTCTCATTTCATATGTAAACTATCAATTTGTCACTCGCACCGACTCTCTCTCTACTCATGCATCATTTCGTATAGACCCAATATTTGATCGAAATAAATCGCTCTTAAACCGAACAATACTGGAAAATCATTCACAATACTCTAGGCTCGTCTGCTCAATTTAATTCTTTACTCACCTCTGTAAAAAGTTTCAATATCACTCAATCGTGTAACATTACACTACATTTTTTACATTCAAACATTTAATGTCAATAAATCAGATCTTTGACATATTTATATTTTTCTGTGTACAAGTCGAATCGAAATAGTAATTCGAAAACATGTCGCGCCGTCAGCAAGAAATCCAGCGCATCGAGCGCGAGGTCAGGGCCAAGCTGCCCTATCGCACCTTTCGCGATATCACCTTCGATAGGAATCTGATAAAGGCGAGCATTGTGCCGCTGACCTTTATCGAGGCACGCCGAAATCGTGGTCCGATCTATGAGGCACTGCAGGCGGAGCTACGCCACGAAGGCTGCAAGATGATGCCGGAATTCGTGCGCTGCTTAGCCGAGAAGGAGGCGGCTTTGTTCGAATCCATGAGCATTCGCGCCCGGATCATTGACGATCGCCCACTGCTGATCGAGATGATCGAGAAGATGAAGCAGGCCGAGCTGGCAGTGGTCAAGCGCAAGCTGAAGGGCCTCAAGGAGTGCTTCACTCTATTCTACGAGACCCTCTTGCTGCTAGAGCCATACCGCTTGAAGTACGAATACGCCTTGAACGCTGTCATGGAGCACATCGTGTCGCTGTGCCACAACATCGAGGGCCAGGAGCGCGATGCAGCCGAGATGATTGCTCGCATCTATCACACATATGCCGTGTTCCTAGAGCGCACTGGCCAGCGGGCCAATGCCATTACCTATCTGAACGCCACACTGCAGCTGGTCCGGGGACACATGTGGCTAGCGGAGCCAGATAAGGGCTCAGCCAGCCCAATACTCCATGCCCTGGTGGCCCAGCAGCTGGCTCGTCAATTGCTCATCCATGGCCGCCAGACGGCTCGCCAGCGACCCGATGAGGCCGTCGACATGGCCCGCCGCGCTACCGTCCTTATAGCAGAGAGTAAGTTGCAAAGAATTATATATAAATATATATAGAGTAAGCAAGCTAAGGTCGGGGGCCCAACTAGAGAATACCGTGAACTCAGATGTTACAGGTTTTGAAACCAGAAAATAGTGCATACCAATACAAATGTCTGATAAAACCACAACTTCAAATTCACGGTCATCGCCTCTACCAGCGCCGGTATTTCGCTGCTCAACCAATTAATTGCAAATCTGAGACTCTTCAAGGCCAAATTTAAACAAAAGTGTCGGCATTTACATTTGAGTCTCTCTAGTTTGTACCCCGTTGAATCGAAAATAGTGATAAATCGATAAACTATCGATCCCCTTGAAAAAATGCGTTCTCGATAATTCTCGATAAATTGAATTTCTGTGTAAATCGAAAAAAACAGATCCCCTTGCCATTTTGAATTATTGCAGCTTGACTGTAATAAAAAATCTTGGCTCTGCTGCCACGTGAGTCCTCCAATTAGCTAAACGCTTTACTTCATAACTTTCAACGCGATCTTCAGCTTATAATATACATATTTAAAATGTAAACCCATTGACATATTGCCTATATCTGTAGCTGGCTTTAATCAAAAGAATTCGGTGAGATTTGCAGACAGCGACCAAAATATACCAAAAAAATATAATTGTATAAATTTTTATTTGAAACTAAATGCAAAATTGCAACCTGGCTCTAAAGACGAGATGATTTAATTTTATAACTGAATACTGACCAGGCTTTAATTAGTAAAAAACTTAAATATTCGATTTCTGTAAACAAATTCGATCCAACTTGCGCTTTATAGGAACCTCCAAAAAAACTTCAATCTGGAATACGTTCTGGGATCAATGCTTTCATTCATATAAATCAGCTCATTTCCTTGATCCCCAATATATAGACATAAGTCACTGATTCTGATTTGCCATTTTTAATGGGAACTAAACTGATTCCGATTTCCCTTTTTAAATTGGGGTTCAGTGTATACCAATATGTAACTATTCTAACCCACAGTCGGACGTCAAAAGAACTTGGACATATTCTGTGACACTTTCCTGGACCGCGCCTACTTTCTGATGGAAGGCAATAAGTATCATGCCGCGCAGCAGTGCCTCGAGCAGATCAGACCTGAACTGACGGCTTGCACCGAGTACAAGTTTGTCAAGCTGAACATTAAGTTCTATCTCTATCTGGGGCAGTGCGCTGAAAAGTGAGTATAAATTAGCATGGGATAAAAGTATATTAGCAACGCCTTTACGCTGTCCCATAGTTTTGACCACATAGACAAGGCTATATCCAGCTTTAAGAAGGCTCTGCGATTGTCGCGTCTGTACGATCACAAGGACCACGAGGCCGAGATTCTTCTCAACCTGGGCAAGCTCTTTGCCCGAGACACCTCCAAAACGGGCATTGCCAAGAAGTGCTACAATCAAGCCAAGAAGATTTACATCGACTTCAACGACACCCACAGCAAGAAGACGGCCGTCTTCCTGATGGGCAAGCTGCTTGCCGACGAGATCACTCCGCTCTACATGGCCATGCTGAAGGCGTCTGGCTCGAGGTATTGCGCCTTCTACAATCTGCGCCAGTGGAAGAATCGCTGTCGTCCCTTCTGGAAGCAGCTGGGCACCGAGATCATCAAGCAGGAGGCGAACAACATCTACTGCCTGCTCGAGGAGGAGAATGAGGATCCCAAGACCGTGGCCGACTTCGTTGACCTGGAGAACGAAACCTTCAAGGTCGAGGAAGGTGACATTTTGTGATTCGACTCACCGGGTATATACATACATATATATACGACTATATATACTCTTCAGAAAAATTGTTATTGTTGGTTAAGTCAAGCGACAAGTCAGCTCAAGAGCTAGCACTTAGGGCTGCACTCAAATCTCTCTCTTTCTCTCGATGATATATCCATTTCGGTTCGGGGCAGTTTCAGTGCAGTCCCCAGCGCAGCCGTGAGCTAGGCTTTGTTGCGTCCAATAAAATGTTTCGATATATTCGCTCAGCAAAAAGCAAAAATATGTTCTTCGAATTCCTCTTGCTCCTGTGACAGTTACAAATTGGTGGCACTAACAATAACCTGGCAGCCAGGACGCAGCCACAGCCACAGTCGCAGTCGCAGTCGTAGTTGCAGCAAAAATTTGCCGACTGCGCCGCAACAAATGTTGCAGATGCATATGGCAAGCAAGGTTCGTGCCGCGGGTGGCAGCCTTTGTAAATTGGCAATGTAATGCAAGTCGCAATGCAATAAATCCCCCACACAACATGCCGGCGAAACATTCTGAAAACATTTTCGAACTGCATATTTATCATGCCACACAGACGCATGAGGCACACACACGCCCACGCAATAGCTGCGCTGTGACTGTTACTGGAAAATATTAATAAAACTCTGAATTGCAACAAAAGCCTTGTCTGTTGAGGTAGCAGCCATCAAATTGAGCTGCTGCAAGTAATTGCGCTGCATAAATAATACATTTGTTTGAAATTTAGCGCGAAAGTGAAGAGCAGAGCGCAGATTTCAATTAACTTAAATTGGATGTTTCAAGTAACCTAGAGAGAAGGAGGGAGAGAGGAAGAAAGAGGGGGACTGAGGTTTTCGAAACACAATTCTGGCAAAGTGTTTTGTGAAATATGTATTAAGCAGGGTCTACCGAATACTTGAATTTGAATTGTTAAATTATGTAAGAGGCAGCCATTATTACCAGACAATATTCTACGAAAGCGAGGACTATATAATGGATGTATTCTGTAATGTGAAATTTGTCAAGAATTCAAATAATTAGTATATGTGATTATATAATTTAATATATGTACTCTCTACAAGTAAAGAAAAAGTAAAGTGAAGTTAAAGAGAGGGAATGTGGCAGATGAGAGAATAACATATAGAATAGAAGCCTATAGCGTGCTTTAGTCACAATATATTGCTGCGCAGCGTAATTTATTTTATTTATAACTGCTATCATTAGCTCTTAATCTATTGCTATGGTTTTGTATATTAAGAATGGTCGTAAATAACTCTCGCTGCTCGACCGTAGTCCACTTCAGGAGGAGGCCATCAATAACATATTCAAGCTTGAGCAAGAGCATCTACTATTGGAGCCTAAATATTAATTTAAGTTAATTAATTCGACAGCAGCAATCACACTTCACTATTTTTTATAACAACTTCACATACACAATATATTCGACAATGTTGAAATTCAAGTTATATTATAAATAGAAACTAAGGAAAATAGTTAAATTTACCCTAGATTATATTTTAATTGATTTCCCTTTAAGTTTTTGATGAAAAACTATTTCGTTGCAATTCTTCATGTTTCTATTACTATTATAAAATAAAATAATTTAACAACTTTTCTTAATAATCTTTTAAGTATTATGTTTGTAAAAATAATAATAATCAAAATAATTATATATTAAATATATTTATTATAAATATAATAAAAAAACAAGTAAGAACGTTGCAGTCGGGCGTTACCGACTGCGGAATACTCATTCACATCCCATCAACAATTTAGTAGTTAAGTTTCGTTCTAATACTGTAGAATATACAGGCTTTTCCGATTTGCCACGCCCCAACTGGGCGTAGACACCTCATTTTTGGTCAGTTTTTAGAAAGAGATAACGTTACCCTAACTGCAAAGTTTGAATGCTTACCCTAAAAAAATGTGAAAATTACAGGGTATTTTTCGATATGCCACGCCCCTAAAGAGGCGTAAAAATTATTTTTGGGGAATCGATAGAGGAGGCTACCAGTAACTCAACTATCCAAATTTGAAGCTTCTAGCTATTATACTTTAGGAGATATAAACTTTTGCGGTTTGCCACGCCCCCTGTGGGCGGACATATATCCGACAAAACTTTTTGGTCTTGGGTGATCAGTCCGAGTATATATACAAAATTTGAGGTCTCTGCCATCAATAGTGTCCAAAATATAGGAGAATTTAAAAAATCACTATATCTTCAGGTCCGATTTGCCACGCCCCCAACGGGCGTAGACTTATAATTTATCTTCAGACTTTATAGAATCATACCATTAGCTGACGTGCAAAATTTCAGCATTCTAGGTTTACAACTTTAGGAGATACAGTTTTATCCGATTTGCCACGCCTCCAATGGGCGTAGATATATCCGCCATAGCTCGTGATCTTGGGTGGTCAACGCGGACCTACATACCAAGTTTCAGCTTTCTAGCTCTTCAACAAACATGATTTCTGGTATATCGGAAAATGCATTTTCCGATTTGCCACGCCTCTAGTGGGCGGATCGGGAAAATTTTAACACTTTATAAATCGGAGATATACACGAGTATGTGTTCCAAATTTCAAGTCTCTAGCTTCAATAGCGCCGAAATAGATTGCGTTCATACGGACAGACGGACAGACGGACGGACGGACAGACGGACAGACGGACAGACGGACGGACAGCAAGACGGACATTGCACAAAACCAATATACTGATTCACTTTCGTGAATGAGTATAACAAGTAAGAAAGCTCTAGTCGAGACTGCTCGACTACGAGATCCCCTGAACCCTTGGAGCAATAGATATTTCAATAATTTTTCGCGTCTTTCAGCTTACACAAGAAACACGCACACACACACACACAGGCATACATACACACACACGCATACAGACACACATACACACACACACACGCATACATACACAAACGCATACACACACACATACACATAACTACACACATATACACACACATACACACACATACACAAACATATACACACACAAGCACCCACGCATAAACACGCATGGGCTGCAGTGTCCGCTTACTATGAGAACTTAATTGTTTAATAACTTTTTTTATGGACGTACGATCTTCATGAAACTTTCAGATTATGATTATAACATGGATATGCATGTAATTGCCAAAGCACAAGTCTCTAGTATTTGAAATACGCTTTTTACAAAAGTGAGGGTGAGGGGATGAATTTAAGGGTGGGGGGTAAATTTTAACAAAAACCGAAATTGTATAAATTGCATGTAAGCATACATTAAAAATTTTGGAGACTCTAGCAATAAAGGTGTAGAAGACATAATTTTATAACTGGTTTTCGATAAGGTTTTTTATCGATAAAAAAAGATCGGGATGAGTTATCGAATTTTAATGATAAACTTGATATGCGCGCTGTAATTACGGACATTTTACAAAAAATTTGAAGTCTCTAGCTCTTATATCTTCTGAAATCGACGCGTTCATACATACGGAAAGACGGACAGACGGACAGACAGACGGACAGGGCCAAATCAACTCAGCTCGTCACCCTGATCAAGAATATATATACTTTGTGGGGTCTGCCACGCCTCCTTCACCCTGTTACATACATTTCAACAAAACCATTATACCCTGATTTCCCATTGAAAATGGGTTCAGGGTATAAAAAAAAAAATTACACCCTGATTTGTCATTGAAAATAGGTACAAAAAAATTTTATAAATATTTTTAATAAATTCAATTAGTATTGCATATTGGTATAAAATTTAACGAACAATTACCCTATAGTAAAAATCATAATAAATAATAAATCCAGTTAAATAAACTCCAAAAGGAAAAATTAAATATATACCTTATCGAAAATTCGTAATCAAATTTTTTTTAAATGTAGTTTAAAAGTAAACATATATGCGTATTTACAAATACATACATATATATTTACATACTCATACATATAAATTTGTTGTTTATTTTATTATTGCCTGATTTTTTAAATGTGTTATATTTATGAAAAGATGAAAGAATTTAACATTTAATACTTCTTCTTCTTCTACGAGGGTAAAAACTTCGGCCGGACAATGCCTGCAGGTATTATGGATTTATAAAGCTGCAATAATACGGTAGTTCTTGTTGTTTGCCCGCAAAAGTCAACCCTTTCCCATTTTCGGACCGAATATTTCGGTATGTTTTGGCGCTGGGGGGAAAAGTTGCTGCTGCTGAGCTGAGCAAAAGTTCGCAAATGAAAACAAATGCCTAAAGTTGCTTAATTAAAATGAAAATAAAAAATGAAAAGTGAAATATGGAAAATGGGATGTGAGAAGTGGAAAGCGGAAAGTGGGAAATAGGAAATGAGCAACACTTCACTCGCTACTATTTTTCTGCAAATTTCCTGTGCAGCAGCAGTGGCAATTAAATGAAGAATGTGAAGCCAAGGACTGTGGCCTTTTCGACAGAGAATCCTTGCGGTGAATGCACACAAGTGTCACACACGTAATCCTGCGCAACGAAAGTCTAGTCAAAGCAAAGTTCTGCTTAATATATATGTGCTCAGACGCTGCGCTGCCAAATTAAAACAGAATTACAAAACAGCAAATTAGCCCTAAACTATTAGAAACATTTATATAATATGCCGCTGCCTCTGCCGCTACCTCTGCCGCCGCCTTTGCTTCCGCCTCTGCCTCTACTTTAGCAACACACGGCGTATACGTAACTTTCGTATGATATAGCAATTTGGCTGCCTCGTTCAATAGTGCGCTAGAACTTTATACAACTTTGTCAATTAAAACTTTATTGCTCGAGGCGAGTGAGTTTCGCATAGCTCGCGAAATAATACAGCCACCAGATTGAATTCGCTTTCGAACCGACCTACAAATTATTCCCATTGTATATTAATTGTTCTACAGAGTATTATTATGAGGTTGTAGCAGGTGCAGCAACACCCAATTCGAGATTTAGCCAACAAGAACTCCCCAGCCCTAACAGTAATAAAATATTTAAACTCTGATTTGGAATGCATAACAATTTCCATGTATTCC
The DNA here is from genome assembly GCF_054131065.1 of Drosophila arizonae. Taxonomy (NCBI): domain Eukaryota; kingdom Metazoa; phylum Arthropoda; class Insecta; order Diptera; family Drosophilidae; genus Drosophila; species Drosophila arizonae. Next base: position 22,534,316 of record NC_142924.1, on the reverse strand, counting down.
TTTGGGTATCACACCTAAAAATACAAAGTAAAATAAATATCAAAGTGCATTTATTGTGATTCGCAATAATTTTCATTGGATTCAATATACATCGTCATTCGCTTGAATCAACTTTGAAAGTATTTCCGCCACTTGGAAATGGGTAACTTCAAAACGAGCTGCCTTAGGACTTCTCCAAAAATAAATCTGGACTGTAAAGCGGATGACCGCCCAATTCGACTTCTGAGCCCGATGAGCGACGATGCGTGAGCTCTCGCATTATCTTAGTGACGAATGACTCGGCTGCGGCAGTTGGCATTGCCCAATTCTCCGAAAACTTTGTTCAAACAAATTGACTACTCGGCATAGAATCTTTTATGTTGCTCTAGTGGGACACATTTGCCTTGAGGTTCCTTGAGGCTCTTCTACGAACAAGCTTTGTTGGATTAACTCAATTTCCACTAGCCAACACGGGTTGATGGGCCGAATGAATTATTCAACTCACAAGTAAAGATTGCAAATGAAAATAATGTCAAACTTTTCTGTGCAAATATCAAATTACAGTTCATCTCACGGAGTTTTACAAAGCTACAATATATAAATAGGCTAACGGTTCGATATGGGAAACACTTATACAGATATTTACAATTAATAACCTTTAATTAAAAAAATGTTGGCATATTTATTATATATGAAAAAAATCAGTTTTCACATTAGTTTAATATGTTCTTATTCTACAATAAAGTGTTTTGGAATGGCAGATCTTATAAATTAATTCTCTTAGGTATAAAGAATGTCGTACATTTTATTTTAATAATGCATTGAGAACTTTAAGATTATAATGGAAAGTTTACAATTTTAGAAGCAGAACAAAAAATAAAATCACAGCTAAAAATAATTTGTTGGCTTTTAATTTTTATGGATAGTAAACAAATAATTTGATGTTTATTCATTTTTTTAGTATTTTTTTTTTTTTGTTGACTAATAAACTATTATAATAACTTAGGAAATCCAAAAGATTTAGGTAGATATTTAATAATTTAAATTGCCGCCTAATAAATCTATCAAATGGGCTGAGCAATGTCACAAATGTTTATATATATTTTAACTATATACTGCAATGCAGCTGCTGTTATTGTTGGTGAATATTGTTAAATGTAAGTCTTGGCAGCTTTAATAATCCGCTATGAATAGGCGCTTATATCAAGTAATTCTTAGTGCTTACACATCGCCATCATTGCTGGAGATTTGCCGCTTCTGACGGTGTCAATATCTTGAAGTATCCATTGACTAGATAAATTTGGGGCTCATCCGGTCCAGTTCCATCCGGATTGGTCTTCCAGCTGATGGTCAGACAGGGCTCGCCCGGCCGCGGTGCTTTTGGCACAGATATTTCATAGTTTTTCGCATGCTCTGGTCTCAGATTGTTCTGAATGAGAATCAGGGACTGCTGGGCCTCACTCCCAGGCACAGCGACATCCGGCACTATAAATTTGACATTTGATGTATTGCCTAGAGTCAACTATTTCTACTCACTCGGGTGACTCCAAACGGAGACGAGCAGCAACAGCAGCAGCAGCGACGGCAACTTGTGCAATGTTTTTGTTGATTTCATAATTTTGATTTTGATTCAGAATTTATAAACAAAGCGCTACAACTGAGCGGAACTGCAGCAACAACAACAACTGAATAGAAGCGTTTGATTTGTTTTATATACTAGATGCTGCACGCGTCACTATATATACATACACAGATATATATATACTTATAGTTAGGGCACTCGTATTATCAAGCAACGTCTTGAAACAGAGAAATCTCAGCTCGAACTGTGCGATGTTCGAGTGCTTCAAGTCGAGGCAACTCGAATCGTATTGCTCTTTGATAGTCTTCCACTTGTGCTCTCTTTATTCCCTCTCGCTCAGTCTATATCTCTCTCTGTCTCTGCCTGTGTCTGTCTCTGTGTCTGTCTCTGTCTCTGTCTCTGTTAGTGCTCCTCACCTGGATGAGTGCTATTTAGCTTGTCTGGCTTATCAACTTGCCGTTAGGCTTGAATGAATCAATTGCTTATACATATGTATGTGTGAATGTACTCTTGTCTGAGGGGAGATTGTCAACTCGAGTTGTAAACAAAGAACGTATCAATATCAATTGCTGATAGGCAGCGCTCAAGGGAACATGTGTGTGTGTGTGTGTGTGCGGCCACTGCTGAGGTCAGAGATTCGGACCACCTACAAACTGGGCGAGCACTTGTGCAATGCAGCTGACATTTGATTTATAATTAAGTGTCTTTCATAAGTATAAATGACAAACATTTGTTTAAGCATTGCACTAATTTATTCAACTCTTTCTCAATTATAACGGCTTGGCGATCAAATATAGACTTGTATTTTCAGCATGATCTTAGTGCTCAATGCTCACTCATGCTTAAATAGTAAATATTCATATATGATTCATTCAAATCACATTTATGAAATAATTTCTTAAATAAAAAACTTTTGATTGCTTAAAAATAAAATTTAAATGAAACTGTGCTAAGTGTAACCTGTCATAGTATAACAGTTTCGGACTGTACTTAGGACTGCTTGCTTGTGTATGAAACTAAACTGCTTGGCCTACACTGTTTTTCCAAGCAGTGTTCGTATTAGATTACTTCGGTATTTTCGGTTCGGTAAATGAGCGTCGCACGAATGTTTTAACTAAAGACGCTCAACAGAAATGATACACGAAAAAACCCGAAGTCTTTCGCCCAAAGAGAGAGATAGAGTGCTTCCGCGATCAGGGCGTAAAGGGTAAAAAGTCAACTCTTATGTGTTATCTATGGTATTTAGTATTTATTAATACCGCAATGTATATTTCTTGAATACGCTGCTGGAGTTTTTTAGTATTTCGGACTCTTTGAAATCACAAGTGTTAAATTCAAATTTACACAAAACTTTAATTGTGTAAACTCACTAACCAGAGAACACATAGACTAGACATCTAGAACAAATTTTTTCACCGACGAAAAAATGCGCTGAGGAGACTACACAACTTCGTATTTGCTCGGCTCAGTCTCTTGAGGCTCAAGCAGTGAAAATATTGCACGACAAAATCAGTTTGCTGCAAGCGCTCAAACGAAATGGTACCATTCTTATATGAAGCACGGCTATGCGCTATTTGTCCTACTCTCTCTCTCTCTCTCTCTCTCTCTCCATGGCCTCTCAAATAGCAGCAGCGCACAGAAATTGAAAATTGTTCGCGACGATCCCAGCTCTTTCCTTTTGAGTGAAGGGTATACCGAAATTATAAAAGCGTTTGTCACGCTCATGCAAGCAACATGTAAGCGTTTCGATGGTTATTCGTGGGAAGGGTATGAAAGCGTTGATACGCATAAAGAATATGATTTCGCGACGGGCATGCACACACACACTTGTAGTCCCTTGCCACATGTATGAGCATTTGTGACCTGCGTTCGTTACTCTTGCTGCTTGTAGCCATTTTAAAGCCCAGCATTTGCATTTGGTCGGTCTTACGGACTGTCATAACCACTTTAAACAGATGTACTATGTATGAACATTACATTACATATGTATGTACATAAGTACATTTATATATTATTATTGCTAATCATGTTTATAAATGTGTTTATATCCGTAAATAATTATATATAATTAAAATTATTTTATACACATTTTTAACCGAAAAAATTATCGTAAAACATTACTAACTTTATTAAATGCTTTGCAATATATGAAATACACATGACATATTATACTCAAGCTTTACTCATTATTGTCAAAAATTTCTAATTAAGTCATAATGGCCCATTTGATAGTCACCCTACGATTCAAATCATACAAAATTTACAAACTACTAAATCCAGAGACAATTAGCTTGCCATCCCATACAAGCATACACATACACAAATGTATGTATGCATGTGCTCACTTCACAAGGCAGACCAACGGTAAATGATGATAGACGAAAATACTGAGAAAGAATTGAGTTTCGCGACGCACGCACACAAAAGCACATACACGTAGCAAGGATGTAAGTGTGTGTGTGCATGCTCGTCGCGAAAATGTATTATTTCTGTGCACAACAGCCTGTGCAAATTGTAAAGCCCAAAATTTGCCGTTGGTCTGCCTTGTGAAGTGAGCACCAGTGTTGCCGAATCAGCTATTTTGTAGCTAGATCTGGCTACTTTTTAAGGCCGATTGCTACACAAATTTTCAAACAGCTATTAGCTACAAATCTGGCTATTTTCAAATATTACATTTAGCTAAAATGTAAGCGAACTTATAGCAAAATTTGCTTTGATACTTTTTAAATGTAAATGATTTAAATGTATTAAGTTTTGTGTAGAATTAATACTACAACTGAAGAATAGGTAAGCTTTCTAAAATGTTATGGAAAATTCATTTCTTATCAGTTTTTATACCCTGAACCCATTTTCAATGAGAAATCAGGGTATAATGGTTTTGTGAAAAAGTATGTAACGGGCAGAAGGAATCATCGCAGACCCCATAAAGTATATATATTCTTGATCAGCACGACGAGCTGAGTCGATATAGCCCTGTCCGTCTGTCCGCTCGTCCATCCGTCCGTCCGTATGAGTGCGTTGATCTCAGAAGTTATAAGGGCTAGAGAGCTGAAATTTGGCATGCACACTCGTGTGTACCATACGCAGTACAAGTTTATCATTTTTTAACTCATCCGATAACTTTTTTATCGGATGAGTTAAAAGTTATCGGATGATAACTATGATCGAAAAATTTATTTTGTTATTTATGCTATGAGTATAGCGTTCCACACAACGACCTTAAAAAGGCAAATTATAAAACCGACAATGGTGAAAATGACGAGTTGGTAGTAATAGATGAGATATTATCTAAATTAAATTAATAAAGTTGACTTTTTGTGAAAAAAACAGCACTGTTTTCTTTTTTGCTACTTTTTCAGCTATTTTAGAAGAAAGTTGGCTACTTTTAGCTACTTTCAGCCTTCGGTTTTGCTACTTTTGCTGAAAAAGTTTCGGCAACACTGGTGAGCACATGCATACATACATTTGTGTATGTGTATGCTTGTATGGGATGGCAAGCTAATTGTCTCTGGATTTAGTAGTTTGTAAATTTTGTATGATTTGAATCGTAGGGTGACTATCAAATGGGCCATTATGACTTAATTAGAAATTTTTGACAATAATGAGTAAAGCTTGAGTATAATATGTCATGTGTATTTCATATATTGCAAAGCATTTAATAAAGTTAGTAATGTTTTACGATAATTTTTTCGGTTAAAAATGTGTATAAAATAATTTTAATTATATATAATTATTTACGGATATAAACACATTTATAAACATGATTAGCAATAATAATATATAAATGTACTTATGTACATACATATGTAATGTAATGTTCATACATAGTACATCTGTTTAAAGTGGTTATGACAGTCCGTAAGACCGACCAAATGCAAATGCTGGGCTTTAAAATGGCTACAAGCAGCAAGAGTAACGAACGCAGGTCACAAATGCTCATACATGTGGCAAGGGACTACAAGTGTGTGTGTGCATGCCCGTCGCGAAATCATATTCTTTATGCGTATCAACGCTTTCATACCCTTCCCACGAATAACCATCGAAACGCTTACATGTTGCTTGCATGAGCGTGACAAACGCTTTTATAATTTCGGTATACCCTTCACTCAAAAGGAAAGAGCTGGGATCGTCGCGAACAATTTTCAATTTCTGTGCGCTGCTGCTATTTGAGAGGCCATGGAGAGAGAGAGAGAGAGAGAGAGAGTAGGACAAATAGCGCATAGCCGTGTTTCATATAAGAATGGTACCATTTCGTTTGAGCGCTTGCAGCAAACTGATTTTGTCGTGCAATATTTTCACTGCTTGAGCCTCAAGAGACTGAGCCGAGCAAATACGAAGTTGTGTAGTCTCCTCAGCGCATTTTTTCGTCGGTGAAAAAATTTGTTCTAGATGTCTAGTCTATGTGTTCTCTGGTTAGTGGTAAACTACAGTGCACTGCTTGCATTCACAAAAGGCTGGTATAATTCGTACAGTATTTTCAGAATTTTAAAATTTGGTATTTTTATTCTAAACTCTTCTGGCTACTCTGCTAAAACTCTTAATTGGGCGCCAATTCAAATAATTGTATGCAAGCCAAACGAAATATTTTAACAGAAATTAGAAAAAAGAACAATAAAGTTAAATACATAAGAAAGATACATTAAAAAGATTTATACAATATAATTTTGAATACTACTTTGACTAAATTTCCAGCTAGTAAGTAAAATGCATTATCAAATCATTATTTTCTTCTGTATTAATAGTTTATTATTTAATTTGCATTTAATTTATTTAATCTGTAACTTACAGCGAAAAACATTAAACGTATTCGTAAACAAACAAGCTTAATTGTAGTATGTATTTTATGTATCATGTAACTTTAGCAACAATTGCTTATATTATACATTGCAAATAATGGAAATTACGTCTAAATCGTTACAAAGTCGGAAAAGTATATCTTTGCTATTCGCTCTGTAGCATGTGGATATGGGGAGGGGGTCGCGGGAGAGACTGGGTCTTAAGGACACTTTGAGAATGGTTAACAATATATATTTAATAATATACATATGCCAAAACAAAATGTCAAATACAAATTAAACTAACTTATTTGACTCTGCCCTTGGACGGAAACCGTTGCATACCAAATTGCTATTAACAATTTTTAAAGACGAACAGAAAAAGAAGAAGAGATAAATTGGCTGCCTCCTTTGTTAAGCAAAAACAAATGAACTTGGAAGACAAATGAAAACAATTTGTTTATGCAAATTCCAATTCAATTTGTTGGATTTCAAACAGAATCTTGAAACTCTTCTATTGGTTTTATGTTGCGTGAAGTGTCGATTTGTGTTTTCTTGTGTTGGTGTTGCTACAGTACACAGTCTTTGTAATTGTTTTTGTTGCTGTGGTTGTGTCTCTCATATTTCAAGTTGTTGAACATAGGAATCGATTTTGGATTCCGATCATGTTGGGTTTAGGGTTCCGTCGTTAAACCTTCTAAACCTCCGTGCTGTGCGTCTGAATGCGAACTTTCTTCACGCTTCCATTGCGCCGCATTGGCGGCGAGTTGCCCGATCCAGAATATCCTGGATTTTGTATGCCCAGCGTTGGATCGGGCCTGGGTCGTGGCTTCTTCAAGCTCGACCGCAACGGGGAACGAGTCACCGAGTCCAGCGTGGAGCCGTTCGAAACGCTCGTCACAGTCGTGCTCATTGAAGCCACACTGCCAGCGGTTCCAGCCCCGTTTCTGATGCCGCTGTATGGCTTGCCCGAGGCATCGGTCATCGAGACGCCGTTGCGATTGCGCGGCTCCTTGAAGCCCGGATTGTTGAAGGTGGTGGCACTCGCCGGCGAAGAAGCGTCCAGCGTCATTGTGGGATCGCCACCAGGGGTGCGCGAGAAGATGACATCATACAAGGCGGCCACAAACAGCGCAATGGATAATACAATCACGACTATCTGCAAGACGAAAGCAAACCGATTTTAATGTCAGCCAATAATCAATGTAATGGAATTACTCACCTGTATGTAGAAGGATATGCCACGCGATATCTTGAAACCGAAACGCTCCTGTTCATCGATCTGTAGTGCAAACAGCACTGTGGCTATTATAGCCAATAAGCCTGGGTAAGGAGAACAAATTGACATAAATGAATAGGGTATTGCTTTTGGGTATGTATTGAGCTATATATGCTTACCGCCCAGCAGGGCCAATATCAGTTTGGCAATGACCAGTGATGTGTAGGACATGACAACCTTGTCACGCGACGAGATCATCGCGTGCTGAATCACCGACAGGATGCAGAAGATGCCCAGCACAGCACAGCTGAACACTGCCAAGAGTCCGCTGATAAATACTGCATCTGAAATAAACATGGAATATATCGAATAATTAATAATATTAGAAAATGATTAAGAACAAGAGCGAAGTCAAAGCGTATGAAAAGAAATAATTTTAAATTGTTTTCCTAAAAAATTCTATACAAATTTCATAATTCATTCATTCAAAATTTTAAACAAATTTAATATATCAAAACTAAAATAACTTCATAATTTAAAAATATATTGCTCTGAAGATAAGAAATAATAAGAATATTAGCTATACTTATAGTTATACATTTGACACTCGAAATTAAAGTCTCGTTTGATTCATATATATACTCACTGCTCAGCCGGAACTTGGAGACATCGTTGCCGCATTTCTCGCGATTGTAAGTCAGTTGCTTGCACACTTTGAAGGGGCCGAAATAGCCGCGATCATAGTCATAGCCACCTGTGGAGAGGATAGTGAGTAAGTAATACAAATCATATACTCTACTAAAGTCCATATCAGTACCCACCAGATGGACTGTCGTAGTAACCCCAAATGGGTATGCCAATGGCGACAGAGGCCAAAGCGAAGCACACAAACCCCAAGCAGGTCACCCCAGCAACATAAAGTGTCGATGTGGCCATAGTTTACTGTACAGCATAACGACTGACGATGCCTTGCTAGTGTATGCCCGCTAAAGACTGAGATCCAGGGTATCCAAGTGCCAGCTGCTGCAATGAGAGTGAGAGGGAAAGGTAGAATGCTAGAGTAAATATGTACACGACTTTCAGTTGTTGCAAAATATTCCATAAGTAAACAACAAATTTGGTCTCTCAATTAAACAGTTATATAATGCATACGTATAGTATATATGGTATGCCATAGATGTATTCCGCTTTGACCTGGACCCAAACCCAATGACAGTTGGCTGATTATGCAGTCATTTCCCCGCCCCATGTGGGCGCCAGGCCAAAGGCATAATAATCCAATATTTGGCATTGTGATTATAGAGCATCCAGCACTAAGTGGTCCCACTTGGCGCTGCCGCACATCATATGTATTTGTATATGTATATGTACTCATCATACGTCTGACAAGGCCCATAAGTCGGTTGACGAACAATTAGATCTCATTCATACATAAAGAGCTACTTGCCGCTGACCTTGAAATGCGGAAAAGCTTACGCAGAAGTGACTCGTCGGCTCATTGTGCGATATGGAGATGCCTCGATATACACGTCCACGTCGCCATTGGGGGCACGTGTGGGCGGACGGTCGGTCGTATGGCTTGTGCATTTGGCAGATAACTGAACTTGAATCCAGCCAGAGAATGGCACAGTTGTCTCTGGCAAAACTGGGCGACAACAACTGTGGCTACATGGCAAATATTTGCGCTTTTAAGTAAGCCGTTTTAATTTCCTGCCATTAAAAGCCAATTAAAAGCAGCTGAAATTGATCTGTCTCTCAATATCCGAGGCAATCAATCAAAATTTTATTGACTAGCTGTTTAAATGTTGACGAAGTGAAACCTAAGCGTTTCTACGATTTAAATTGACATACACAACCTACATGTGATCACAATTTTAAACAGTTCCTAATCACATATAGAAGAGTGTCATAATTAGAAAATACCAGACGAAGAGATACCCTAAACACTGAGCAGCACTGCTGTGCAAATAATTATAAAAAAGTATAGATCTATGTAGAAATGCAGATTAAACTACTTGGCTCCACTATTAGAGTTTCTTTTAGTTTTACGAAGAAGGTTTCTAAAATCATAAATATACCTACCAAATCATATCATTCACTTCAAGTATCAAAAAATTGGCCAATCTTGGACTTTAATGGTCCTCATGAATATCACTTAAAATAACGGTACAATGAGAAACTCGTCTATCTTATGTTATGGAATGCTTTTGACTTAAATAACCTGCAGAGTTATTAAATAAACATCCTCTATTGGAAAAGAAATATTGCTTAACCAATGTTGACCGTATTCTTCAAGCTCTAAGCTACTTCAGACCTCGAGAATTCCCTCTAGCTAAAAAGAAAATAGCTAATGTTGATGTAAAAGCGAAACCTCAGGCTATAAAAATATTCTCTAAAAGTTGTATAACGGCTATATTCGTTCATCGCTATATTGGTTGTATATAACGAGAATTACATATATTTAAAATCAAATTTTGCCAAAAAATTGTTATTCTACGCTTGACCAAACTGTTACAATACTGAAAGTTCTGAACTCTGTAGTCAAAGGCCTCAACTCTTTGAGCTAATGGTCAAATAGTCCATAGTAAGAAGAGGAAATCTCTTGGTGCATTTATGTGTTAATACCAATAAATCGAAACTATTTACATTTTCTGCTCTTAGCCTTAACTCTACATGAATTTATATTTTATATACTATCTGGCTAAATCTATAGTTCTTCCACTCCAGCTAATTCCTCTATAGGCGTAATTAGTTACAAAATCTTTAATTCTTGAGTGTATTATAGAATTGAATATAAAATTAAGTTCACAAAAAAATATACATTTATAAAATACTTGAACCATTTAACCATGAATTTCCCAGGGAAAGTTCAACGGTTTTTGATTGTAATCTCATTTATCTTTTTTTTTCAAATATAAACTTCATTTCAACTTACTTATAACATCATTATACAATGGACTAATAAACTCGGTTATGGCCCAACCGTAGGACGTTGAACAAAATCTTTTTATTAAGTTCTCTGACTTTCAATGACATAATGAGGAAAAACTAGTGCGAAACTAAAGATGACAGAGCCGATACAACAATAGGGTAACAACAACAAAACCAAGAAGCACCAAGAAATTGTAGACTCGATTGCCAAACGAGAACGGGTGTCCGGCGTTGCACGGCATTGCTGTTTGTTGCTCTTAGCGGTAAATCGAGAAGCAGCCAGACAGCCAGACAACGCAACCAACTAGAGAGCCAACATCAGCAGAGGCAATAAAGTGAATGCAAAAAGTCAGGCGAGCTTCTTAAATTAATAGGCGAAAGACACGCCGTTGGTTCTGCTTCTCGGTTCGAGCGCGGCTGGAAAGCCCCTTGTATGGTCGCTTGAGTGGAACCATCAGCTATATAGAATAACTGTGTGTGTGGCGTGTTCCACTTAGCTCTGAGGGCAGCCGGCAACAGGTTGTCGAATTTCGAAAGGTTCTCTCTCCTGCTATGTCGGAAAAATGTTTGTGTTTCTTTTCTTCTCTCTTTTTTTTTTTTTTTTGCATGAAAACATATGACAAGTTGGTCAATGCTCAGATCAATAGACAAAGGGGACCTAGCCGGCGGCCTACCGACTGCCCCTTCGACACTTAGCTCTGGGCTAGTTCCTGCTTGAGTTCCCGTCGAGCTCAACAAATGAACTTTTACCAATTGTGTCACGACTTTCAGCTTGCATAAATTTCCAAGCTCCTCTGCCCAGAGCCAGAGGGAGGCCGTCCCCTTACGCCGTCGACTTCGTCGCTTGTGTGTGGGCAACGAGGGCAGTTTATAGCTTTTGGCTTATGCTTTATAGTGCTGCTGGCCATTCGGTATTCTATTTCTTGTTCCTCGCTTTGTGGTAATCCGCGCGTGATTCAGAGGTGCCGTGCATACATTTATGTTTATATGATTTACACGCTGGCGCGTTGGTGTCAAGAGAGCCGGCGAACAAGGCGATAGGCGGATAGACAGACAGACAGGCAGACGGACGGATAGACAGTCAGCTGAAGCATGTAGGCAAGTAGATGCTGCTTATTGAGTAGCCAACACGTTTTTCAGCCAGGTAATTGTCAGCGGGCCATCGGCCATGGCGGCAACATCGACCACATCGTGTGGGCTGGCCTGCCGATATCGTGCCAGGTACTGCAGTCAGTCCCCCAGCCCCATAAATTATAGCCTACATTAGCACCGGGCACATCTCCCAAATTGAACACCAAGCATGTCCAATTCAGGTATTCCTTATCCTGATAAACCCGCTTGGCCTAAGCAACGAAAATTAATTTCAAACACTTTTCATTGCTTTTAATACTCGCTCAAGATGTTAAGAGAGTATATTAGTTTTGCGCAATTGTCTTGTGGAAATGCAAACTATTACGATGCCATTGAAGATGGAGTCATGAAGTGGGGAATACACACTCGATCTCTTCTTATACGCTGTACAAATTTAAGGGCTTCAGGAAATATTTATTATGCATAATAAAATATTAATACTAATAAGGGACTACAAAATAATATATAATAGCAATATAGTCCAATATAGTCCTAATGACAAGCTTTTTTTCATTTTTTTTATACAAAGTTCAGTTATATTTTGTTTTAGAGCGAATAGAACTTCAAAATGAAGCTCGAATAATATAGAAAATATTCAATATTAACAGAGAACAGAGTGTTGACAACTAATCGTACATATATCTTGGACCCATTTAAAGCTAAATCTCCTATAGTTAATGGATATTTTATAGGAGCTCAAGAGATTTACTAAAAATTACCCATGTAACTTTGACAATACGACTTTCACAGCTCTAACTCTAAAATCGATTAAATTAGCAAGGTGACGGCTTTTGACCTGTTTCCCAGATAGACCTGCATGGTCTTCATTTTACAGCGCTACTTAATATATCGATTGACTTGAGTGCGTTGTTGAGCGAGCATTACACAGTCAGTTGTGTCCAGCTGGAGCGTTCTCACTTGCTTAGGGATTGTATTAGTCATTGCTTTCGGCCATTAGCAGAAAATTAATTTGCACTCAGGCAAATCAGGTCGCCTTAATGTAGCAATCAGGGCAACAACCCTAAAAGCCTGCCTCTTAATCAAATGCCAAGTGCCGAATCTGCTGGGCCTCTGTACAAAGGGTAACTTTAGTAACTAATGAAAAGTCGCCTTTCCGCGAAAATTAGGTCAGCAAAGAGGAAAAGCAGGCGGGCAAACAGGAAATTTACATCAATTTGTCGGTCTGGTGCGGAATCAAATGGCAAAACGTGTCGCGGTCACCGACTCACACTTCGACTCCGACTCCAACTCCGACTCGGTCTCGAACTCGGACTTAGACTCCATTTTATTACTCGTATATACCCTCGAAAATGGAGCGATGCCCCTGCCTAGCAGGTAAAGCGATTTATTGATTTTCGCCAGAATCGTGGCCTGTTCGTTGTTTGGCTACAGTTGGCAACGCGACTTGGCCATTGTTGACGCCTCTCAGCCCAGCTAGCCCAACTGCTATTGCACTTGTTGCCATGGTGAGGTGCACAAAACTTTTTAGGCCACAACAGTAAACAACAACATCAAGCAACAACAACAACAATCGACACAGCAACAGTGCAGCCAAATTTGCTTGGAAAACTTCGTGTAAATTGGGCTCAGTGGAAAACGTCCGCTTGCGGTTATTTGCCAAAGCACTTAAAGGCTCAAAGGGCAAGCTCTAATGTGCAGCAGCTGCTTGACAAAAGCTGCTCGTAATTGAGTTACATAGCAGCGAACTAAATCACTTACAAGTTGATCTTATCTTATGCATATACTTGTGCAATGTTGCCAAACTTCACAATGCGAAAATGCCTCCTGAGGGGGAAACTCTAGCTGAGCTGTTGACAACAACAAATCCCTAATCTCTGTTTTTATGTTCACTCACTTCATGTTCATAATAAAATTACTTGAATGCATTTCAAACATGCTAGAAAATTACTTAATTTTCAGTTACGCCACCAATAATAATGAATGGATAGTTATAGTCGCATTCCTACTTAGAACAGCCCGCTACAGTCAAAAATGATGTAGATAATTAGCACACCGATAAGCTGAAAATCTTTACAACCGGAAAAAACTTTGTATCCCTTAAAAAACAAAACTCATTTATCTGTAAAAGTTCCATAGATTTTGGTTCCCCTTTAATATATAATCGATAATATTTTGCATCCATACCAACAATATTTTCATTCTTATAAACTAAAAGTCTGTTACTTCCCATCTTTGTCGCTAGACATGTTTCAGCGTGTGGTTTAATGGGTTAATAAGTTTCTATTTATCAAACAATGCTGAGTAAAAAAGGCGGCATGATTTAATCCATTGAAAAGTACTTGTGAGCAAATGTTATTCCGAATAATTACTGTGATGCATTTAATTAATTTAAGTTTGGATAACTCACTAGTCAATGGGAAAGAAAAACATCTGTCAATAACAAAATTACTAACTACTTACAGCTTAATTGTCTTTGTGTTTTTTTTTTTTTTCTTACTCCTAACCCATTGAATGGGGGAAATCTGAGTAAAATAGTTTGTTTAGATGTATAAGCGGATAACAAACGAAGAAAGAAATATCGAATCCTAGAAGTAGTCGAGATGCGAATATTATTGTAAGAGATTATTTTGTTTAGTTTAAATATTCCATATAACTTTGGAATTAATACACACAAATAAATGTACAGCAGTACTATTTTTGATAAAGCTGAGTGTCTAATCATCTAATATAAAATTTATTATTTATTCACTAATTTTGTTGTTATTTTAGTCTCATTAAACGAAAATCTCGACAAACCGAAAAAAAAAACATTAAACCTGTAATAAATGCTTGTAGCTTGTCTTTTGAGCTAACGGGATGCCATTGTATATATATTTCTACAATTCATTTTATAACTATACAACTATTCTCTCGAGGCGTGAGACAGAGACGTGCGCTCACATCTCTGAGATAAACGCCCACCTGAGCGAAGGTCAAACTTCGCTTCGCATTCACTTGTATTCAGAATTTATAATTAGCTGGAGACAATTCTCCATTTACTAATTAGTTTGTATTTATATTATGTTTCAGTTTGCTCAAATAGTTAAATGTTTTTTGTGACTCGAAACGAATTCCCTCTCTACTCAAAGATGCCAGCAGTAGATTTCCCAAGCAACAGCGCTGTTGCCAAACTTCACTTGGCTCTGTTGTACATAACATTAACTAATAAATCGTCGCTAACCGCTAACCGCTAACCGAAACCCGCCAGCCGCCAACCGCTAACCGGCCGGCATCTCCACCTGTTTTTAGTTGGGCAGTCGACTAACTCTGGGCATTAGACAGCATGCAAAATTATGGCCAGAAGAAAAAAAAGTAACGAAACGGTGAGCGAGCAGCGAGCACCCTCGATGCATTTGGTATGCATCGACATGGACACGTTCTGCTAACTCTGTGCAGCCTGCATTCAGCACTAGAAGTGCTCAACTGGAGACTGTGCAGCTCCAGCCTGAAGCCTCGTTGCACTTTCTATTTGTTAAGCCAACGAACCATATGTAGCAGATACACACGTACACGCACACACACACACACACACATGCATGCTTACGTCCCCAATGCATTGGCCACTTTAGCTAATGACTTTATTGAATCGAGCTGAACCGAGCCGGGGCCGAGCGTTTCTTGACTCTTCGTGTGACTTTTGCCTATCAAGCGCAGAATTAGCGCGAACAAATTTAATGAAAAGACAACGGGCCACCAGCGACATCGTTATTCTCATCATCATCATCAGTAGCATCATTATTATCATTACGTCCATTATTATCGGCCAAGCGGCGTCAGGCTGTTAAGCAGGTGGGGTGCAAAGCTCTATAACTGTTCTCAATTTCACTCTTTGTGCTCACAACAGACGTGACTACTTTAAAAAGATAAAAGATAAACATAATCGATATGAGTAGTGTTTCTATATAGGTTAATGTAAACTCAATGTCTATAAACACTTTAAAATTGGAAATGTAAAGACCTTTAAAAAAATATTTAAGATACTAAAAACAAATATGTATATGAATTAATAAAGCAATAAATAAAACAAAAATAATATAAAGATGAAGATAACAATGACATTAGTCAATAATCAATAATAAGTGTCCTACATGGGCTAATATAAAAAATTCATTCGAAAATATTTTCAATGATGCTAATTAAATTCATCCTTATTCCATATTATTATTGTTAATATTATTTAATTATTAATATTATTATTTTGATAAGTGTAAGTCGCAAAAACAATTATAAAACTGCTTAACAGTGAGTGAATGACACTTGGCTAAAATTTATGAAACTTAAGATAAATATTAATAATAATAATGAATGAATTCAACAAAATTATAATAATAGTAGTTGAAGTAATTTGTAGACAATATACTATACAGTAAATATTTATTATATACCAACGTCAATATTTAACTAGTAATACGAATGCTAGTAACAATAATTATTAACATAATAGCACCATAATTCTAAAAATAATAATACTATTGAAACCAGCACCTACCAGCACCAGCAATGACAATAACTATCAATCAAAGAAAGATAACACTAATAATGATAGTAATATAATAACAATTTAAATCACATAAGTAGTATTAATTTTAATATTGAGAATTTTATTATATTATGAGTCAACATAACAATTTAATATATGTTATTTGGTATACCCATTTAGTAATATAATAACAATTTAAATCACATCAGTAGTATTAATTTTATTATTGAGAATTATATTATATTATGAGTCGACATAACAATTTAATATACGTTATTTGGTATACCCATTTAAAGAAGAAAGACAGTTTCACGTAAAATTAATCACCCATTATGCAGTTAATGTACGCAAAACAGTTAGCAAAAACAGTTCTAAAGAAGACTGACAGAGATAAAACGAGCGAACGGGCAGCTGTGTGGGACAGGCAACATTTGACAGATACAACAGCCATTGTCATGAAGAGACGCAGTCGTTGGCAGCGCCAAGCGTTGCACGGCAAGCGGCACAAACAAATGAGGCAGGCACCCAGTGGCAGAGCAGATAGATAGATAGATAGCGCTATATAGTGGGATGGGGCTTGTCATACGCTTGCCAGCTGGGCGTTGGCAGGCTGATTGTATACACAACTTGCATGCTTTTTGTCCAAGTTGTCATAATGAAAGATAAATACTTGCAGCGCAAAGTTTAGACAATCGGTGGGCATCATTTCTACATACATACATATACGCATACTATACAAATATATAAATAATATATACAAGTGTGTATATACTATATAGTGCGCACTTCCATCTACTTGTGGGCAAACGAAGGGCTCCCAAGCCGCAGCTGCAACTCTTTCTATTCCAGCCCTAAAAAAAGCGCTTAAGACAAACTTTCACCAAAAATTCATGAACTTTAATTTGGATTGGCGATCAAGAGATACCACGTAGTCTGAAAGTAGGTATCAAAATACATCAATTTTTCATTTAATTATATATTTTATAATGTCTAAAAATAATAAATATAAAGTTTTATACCACTTAAAATTTAAAAGTGATTTGTATTAATATATCTCAAATAATAACTAAATATCGTTATGCATAGTTTCAAAATCCATTACTTAAAATATAAAAATTTTGAGTTTTTCGGAAATTAAAATATTCAAAAAACCGTAAGTGAAATAGCGTAATTCGTTCTACAATTATATACATTTTATAAAAAAAAAAGAATTATTTATTAAATATAAATTATATTTAATATATTTTTTATTTTTATTTATATTAAATTATACTTATATTTTATATTAAATTATAATATCATACTATATTAAGAAGTGTAATATTCATAAGTAAATAATCAAAATCAAACAACAAACGATAAATAAATTTTCAGTAATTGGCATTTTATAAATATTAATTAGTTATATAGTTAATTTATTCAATAATTCCACCCTCCCATCAAGCTTGCTTATTGGTAATTTTTTGATACGCTCTTTACATTCAATCAACAGGGTATCTAAGTAAATAATAGCCACAGAACTGAAGAGATCACAAAGTAAAAGTTTTCACGATGCAGCCAAACGTGAAAATCGAATAAGAAAAGAGAAGAAGCTGAATAGAGGCAATTCAAGCCACAGAGTCGCAGAGAAGCAGGGACGCAGCACCGGCCCATCTCATCAGACGTCAACAGCTTCCGTAACGCAGCAAATGTGGTAACTACAAATCAAACAAGAACAGCCACAATTATTTAAAACAACATAACCGACAACTGTGCGACGACTGACTGAACTCAGCCTGGGCTATAGTTCAGACATTCACAAAGCCCCCTCGATCCCCTTGCCCGCTCTGGCCATGTAACATATGAAGTGACCCAGTTCCATGGCTTTGCGGCCTTAGGCAGCTACCTAAGTCCCACTTGCTGGAAGTAGTCTCTGACTGCGGATTAGCGACTGCGTGTGTGGATTGGCTTTGAGCTTGAGAACCTTGCTTGGGATCTTTGCATTCTGTCTTCCTCTGTCACATGCTGGCCCAACAGGAAGAGCACAAACAGCTCAGACCACGCAGCTAAATCAAATACTAATTCTTTTTTCTTTTCACCGGAAGTTGTTGCCATTTTTCTAATTAAGCGCTGTTAGAATAAGCATAGGCCTGATAACTCAGTTTAAAGTGAATAAACATTTTATAAGTAGTATATAAAAGCTGAGTCAAAGAATTTTAGTATCTGCTTCAAGCCACACACTGTTTAGTAGATCTATATAAATAAATAAATTTTCAAAGTTATTTTAAGCAAAAGATTTATATTAAGCAATGCTTATTTTTATATTCTTAATATGAAAGTTCTATAAATAGAATATAGGCTCAGCCATAAACATATGTATAAATAAACAAAGATTTTACAACGATTCGCATGTAGTGCGATAGAAATAGATAAGGCACACAGGTGTGGACTAAAAATAGGCAGACGAACATTGGCCTTAAAAGAACCTGTAATAGCCTTACGAATTCAACACTAGATTTAAGTGTTGAGGCCTGAGTCGGGGTATAAAAATCCAGGCTATGATGAATAAAGGGTAATATAAAATTAAACACTCTAGCAGTTACGTGCCTGAGGCTAGTGTATAAGGCCTGAGACTAGTATAAATAGTAATTTTTTTAATTAAATGATTATTTTACATATATATTTTAAAAGGGTTGACTCTTTGGCAAGTTTAAAGATTATATCTCATTCTATTTGAACGAAAAAAGTTTTGTTGTATCATACAATTAATATATTTATTATATTTTCAACATGTTGATCAACTATCAACATATCGTATAAAACAGAAAAATATTTCTAACAGAGTATAGCTTTGCAAACTCTGACTAGCTTGATAAACCGGTGTCGAGGTTTTTTGAATGCATAAGAATGTGTCGAGGTCAACAGAAGTATATGAAACATGTTGCCAATATAATGAATACATTATTCTTTAATACAACAAAATTTATTTCATTCAAATAAAAAAAAAAACTATTTAAACTTGGCAAAAAGTCAAACCTAAATATAAGTTAATAAAACAACAAATAACAAATAAAACTTATTCAATAAATAAATTTTAGACAGAAATTAAATACTCAGTAAATACATTCAAGTAACAAATTAAATATTAAATAAGGATATTCTATAACTACAACTTAGTAACAATTTCAATATAAACATTTATGCTTAGCAACAATATCGAAGAGCATTCACTCTGTTTCAAAAATTCAAAGGACGTGATCTATCAATGTTTATCGAAATGCATCTAAGCTAATTGCTAATTGCTAATTGTAATCTCAGCGCGTCGCTTGCTTCATGTGTGTGAAATTGTAAATATCTCGCAGTTTACCAAAGAACCGACAGCAACAAACACAAAAGACGTGTTGTCAACAAGGGCAGCAGCTGATATTGAGGATGACTTCAAGAGCAGGCCATGAGCTCTCCATGAGCTATCACCTGCAACCTGGCAACGTGTGAAAGATTTCAACTTCGATAAGGCTTTTACAGTAGCTACGAAACACGGTTCGGTTGCACGGTTTGTTGATGTGTGTAAATTGAAGAGGGTTTCTCCTACTGTATTTGAATATAATGCCAGTTGTAAGCTAATTAGAGTTATTGCATATGATTTGTTTATTTATAATTAAATTTGCTTATTTATATATGAATTCCACTGTGCATATCCTCGCCTTCATAGAAAGAGAAAAACATGTTTAGACTCCCACACGCTGGAAATATGATGATCATAATCAAGCTTAAATATATGTGTGTGTATATAGTATATTTGCTTATAAACAAGTTTTCATTGTGTGTTTGCAGAGCAAACAAGAAACTAATGAGAATGCGAATGCGAATGCGAATCCGAATGAGACCGGTCGCCCGACAGAACTTGTCGATACTTATCTATATATCAAATAGACTTTGTGTATATATACAAGTATTACAATAAAAAAGAGAAGATATTTTGTTTGTCATTTCCACAATAATTCGATAAAAATAAGTGTGTCTTCTGAACGAGGATTGAGTCAGCAGAGGCATCTTGTGGTTGCTGCCCTCTTAATGTAATTCAATTTATGCCTCTTCAGTTGTCAGTTATTGAACCGGTTGCTATTGTCTCTCATATTCATATTCGCGACGTGCTTTTTGGCATAGCCACAAGCAAACACACGCACACATACACACACACACACACCAATACAGATACATACATTCATGCAGCAATATTTTAATTTTATTAATGCGTCTGCATATGCTCTCGCTGGCGGCTTACGCTGCGTATACATAATTTGCCCGTGGGACTCGTGAGCATAAAAATTCCAAAACAAAACAAATGAACAAAATAAGCCTTGATCGGCGTTCAGGTTAACAACCTTGACCGCGAATATCTGAGCAGCGCGAGTATTCACATTTGAATTTCATTTTGCGTAAGCTGAAGGGCAAATATTTTTCTGAATCTTCAAATGTTTGACTTTAGTTTAATTAATCATATCTATTCGAGATATATAAGTTATATATAATAAATTATTAAATGGTTCGAAGTTTTAATGTATATAAGTATTAGTTTAATTTTTTTTATTTATTTAATTTAATTTATTTATTGTATAATTATTTATTTACTTTATATATATGGCATATATGTGTGTATAGAATTAAAGATATTTATCATTATTTGTTTATATAAACATATGTAAATATATATATGTGGGTCATTCACTTTGTAATTTCGTTTGATAACAGTACTTTTTTTACAGCTAACCTCGCACCTAACCGCGTAACCCGTATATATTTAAGCAGCTGATATAGTAAGGCAATTTTGTTAAATTTTTTTGAATAGTTTAAGTCCTATCGAAGATGCAAGATCGATGCTTTATCATCGAAAGAGTAAAAATGCTGTTCGACTATGGCGATATCGCCATTTGAGTATATATCTCAAATATCTTGAGCATGTCTATTTTATATATATTTTATTTTTGTTAAACAGTATCCTTGTTTAAGTAAATTTGTATGTGGAGACTCGATAAAATACAAAATAACAACAAATTATGTTTTCTTTTATTTATTATCAATTTATATTCAACATATAATCTAATACGCCACTTCAACACATAAATAACGAACACATAAATAACAGAACAACCTATTGTGCCTATCTCATAAATAAATACGGAGTAAATAAAAAATATCAATTGAAAATATTTATTTAGGCAATTTAATAATAAATAAGTTTAGCATTTACTGAACTTGTAGAAATAAATAGCCAACTAACAAAATATTAAAAGGATTAAGAAGCCAGCTCTTTAATCGAGACCTAAGAATTTTAAATATTTAGACTCATATATATTCATGTTTATTATACTATGCGTTTTGTTTTATTATGTTAATTTTGTATTATGTAAACCATTTTCATACATTTTCACAATATACAATATCAAGAAATATTGATAATAAGATAATATTGGTAGTCTAAAAAGTTTTTTCGTATTTTGCCAATAGATGTCGTTGGCGTCATATATCTCCAGTGCTACAAATCACATGATGTGCACATTATGGTGTTCGATTGGTAGCACTTTAAGCTTCGATTGCCAAAAAAAAAAAATGTAATTCAAAGAATTTGAAAAAAGTTACAGCTGTTCAAAAATGAGTAAAAATAATGATGAAATTCGCTATATTTTGAAATTTTTGTATAAAAAAGGGAAGAATGCCACGCAAGCCACTAATGAAATTTATGATGTTTACGGTGACGATGCTCTATCAGTTCGTGTAGCACAACAATGGTTCGCTCGCTTCCGTTCTGAAAATTTCGATGTGAAAGATGCACCTCGCTCTGGTCGACCAATCTTTGAAAAAGTCGATGAAATTATGGAAAGGATTGACCAAGACCGTCACATAAGCAGCCATGACATCGCAAATGAACTAAACATTCATCATCAAACGGTTCTGAACCATTTAGAAAAAGCTGGCTACAAAAAGAAGCTCGATGTATGGATACCACATGAATTGTCTGTGAAAAATTTATTGGACAGAATTAACATTTGCGATTCTTTGCTGAAACGAAATGAAATCGAACCATTTCTGAAGAGAATGGTAACAGGGGACGAAAAATGGATCAAATACGACAATAATGTGCGAAAAAGATCATGGTGCAAGAGTGGTGAAGCTCAACAAGTGGTCGCAAAGTCAGGATTGACGGCTCGAAAGGTAATGCTGTGTGTTTGGTGGGATTGGAAAGGAATAATCCACTATGAGCTGCTTCAGCCTGGTCAAACGATTGATTCGACACTTTACTGTGAACAACTGGTGAGATTGAAGCAAGCAATCGAAAAAAAACGGCCAGAACTGATCAAAAGAAAGGGCATCGTATTCCACCAGGACAACGCCTGACCGTACACATCTTTGATGACCTGGCAAAAACTGAGAGAGCTTGGCTGGGAAGTTTTGATGTATCCACCATATAGCCCTGACCTTGCACCTTCGGACTACCATTTATTTCGGTCAATGCAGAACTCCCTTAATGGAGTAAAGTTGGCTTCAAGAGAAGCCTGTGAAAATTACTTGGAGCAGTTTTTCAAAGAGAAACCACGAATGTTTTACACGAATGGAATTATGTCTCTAGTGGAAAAATGGCAAAAGGTGGCCGACCAAAATGGTGCATATTTGATTTAATAAAGTTTATTATAAATATTAAAAAATATGATTTGAAGTTTCACTACAAATACGAAAAGACTTTTTAGACTACCAATATTTCTAAAATTCTAAAGGGCTATAGGGCATCTTATGTTTGCTCACTCTGAACTAGAGCAATCTGAATTCTGCTCTTGCAGCATCGCATCGAGCTGGAAACTATTTGTTAGTTATGTTGGGAAGGGTCATAGATCGAAACTCATTAGTTAAAGCAATCAACGCGATCTTCATACACCAAACCAACCGGAAAGGTCGCGGCAAAGTCGCAGAACTTGCGCAACAAAATAAATTTGTGCAAGCAGATGAAATTGGTGGTTCGAGTAGTCGACTATTTGGGTTTTCGATTATTCAAAGTATTCAAAGAGCAGGGCACATAAAGTACTCACATATCACAGTGTGCACATAGTTTCAGCTTCTACCCATCTCACAAATAGGGTCAATTGTACAATTAATTTATAATTTTCCATAAGCTGTTGATTGTCGGCACATTGCCCAGCATTCTGGATTGCCGGCGTAGTCTATAAACTTTATTTACTTTGCAATTGTTGATTCGTATTAGAGGCGGTAATAATTTATGCCATTGTGCGATTGATCTGTTTCAACTCGTCTGCTTATTTATTCAACTGTCTTTTATCTGAATTTTTATAATCGAAACATTTTTAGATTAAATGAACTAGAGACAGCATATGTTGTATAGAAATATGTTTACTCTTTTTAATAAAGTACCAGAACACTAAAGTTCTGTATGAATTTCAGGATTCATGGGTTTGAATAGAACATGGGAATACAAAATGGTCAGTACATACATTTTTTAATAAATATATCATGAGTCCCCAATTTCAAATCAAAAGAGATAGTCAATAAGTATAGCTCTTAAAATATTTTTTAACATTTCAGTGCTACAATACTCATAACTTAAAATAGTCCACCACTAAATTTCGTTCAATTTTCTGCATTTTCCTGTTCTCAAGTCTTTCGTTAATTTTTTTGAATTTTGTTCCTAAGTAACTGTAACTTCAATCATAACAAATTATACATCGATATATTCATCTGAGTATTCATCTCACATTGTTTTCAAAATTTTGAGTTTATCACTCAATTTCGCTGCGCTTAGTTAGGCTATTATTTTCACGTACACAGCTTTTTGTTTTACTTTTATGACTACTTTTTATTTCTTAGTTAATATTAGTTTTTATTTTTACTGTTTTCTCCAACCTTTTTACGTAGTCACGATTTCTTGCGTTTTGCTGCCGTCTATCGTGATTCACGCAATTTCTAGAGTTTCGCTCTGTGCCAAACCCAATCCCAATCCCAATCCCAATCCTCATAGCTATAAAAGTTGTGGTCGTTCGACAACTGCATACAAATTGTTGATATATTAATTGTTTTATTATATTATATATTATGCATATACGTTAACGACGATATACATATGAATACCTTGCATACTTCAAATAATATATAGAATCTGTATTCTTCCCATTCAACTAAATTTAATTACTAATTTCAATTTGTATGATTGTATTCGCCTACGTGACGAGTACCTTGTAGTCGATCCATTTTAAGTAAATCTTGTGATTTTATTAGTAACGAAACTATCTGACTAATTGGTATGCAATTCAATTGTTTCTCCAATAGCTTAACAATTTGGCTTTGTGATTAGTTCCGCCAAGGCGTGATACGTTTTGATAAGGGCTTAGTGATTCACAAAGCAAAGCCGTTATTTATTCACTTTATTACAATCAAAAATGCATTTACAAGAATATACAACAAATATATATATATATATATATATTTTTTTTTAGCTGAATTAAACAACGGTACATTTACATACATTATATATATTTGTAGTGAAATTTAATGATTCACCTCACTAGGTAATGCATTCGCTTTTATAGAACCCAACTAATTTCCTGTCTGCAAATCAATTTTCCTTTGTTGTTATTGTTGTTGCGCTTAGTTTCAAACAGAATGCCATAAGCTTTCTACCTTTTCCCCAATAGAGAAGAACAATAAACGAACGAAATTGTATAAGAGAAGAATCGCTGAACCGCAGCCTGTTTAATGCGCAGCTGCATTTCACCTCTCTCTCCTACTCTGCTCCACTCATTTCGCAGCGCACTTAAATAGCTGCATAAATATCAATTATAAAGCAGAGAATGCAGCAAATAAAGCTAATATGCTCCAGAGATAGAAGCTATACCATGATACCGGTCACTTAATTACGAAACTTGCACAAAATGAGAGGGACTACAATAACAACTGCAACTACAAATACAGCTAGAGTTAGAGTTTGAGCGGGAAAGAGGAGAGAGAGAGAGAGAACGTGAACACAAGATCGTGAGAGCGTATTCAAAAATTTGCATTCAACAAGTTGTAGTCGCCTCTCATTTTATGTGGCCCTGAAGCTGACGCCCAAGCTGACAATACATTGCATGCGTGCCGCAGCTTTCGTCTGACCTCTCTCTTTCGCTCCGCACATTCGCACAAAAGCTGGCCACGCAAGTGTGACGCGTTTTGCTGTTGCTGTTGTTGTTGTTGTTGTTGCTATTATTGTTGTTGTGAGTATTTAGCCAGTCAACCAAAGCTTTTTAACCTTCTCTTCGCTCTCTCAGGTTATGTAAATATTTCAACGCAAACGTTTCATGCATACATATGCTTATGTGTGTATGTGTATGTGTGCGTGTTTACATGTCGTATAGATGGGTGTGGGCGTGGTAGACTTAAAGCATTCTTTCCCTATGCAGCGCAGACAAATTTCGTTTTTTCTCTTTTTTCGGGTCTTGATAATTTTGTCATAGTTTTATTCATTGGAAGAAGCGCAGCGAACAAAACGAGTGAAACAAAAGCAAAAACTGTAACCAGTTTCAACAGTATTGTTGTTGGCCTGGCTGCGACGGCGACAGCGACGTCGACTTCGACTGCGGCAGGGCTAACGGTGCTTAACGTCACCTACTTTTTACTCAGTTTTTGGTAAATAAAATACCTCAACGGCATGCGGCAGTATGTATGTATCTATATCTATATGTGTGTGCATGTATATGTGAGCGTGAACGTCTAACAGTTAAACCGGTTCACAAAAATTGTGCATTGAAAACGAAATGATTTTAATTTCATATGACCATTGAAAATGTGTGAAAAGGGTATAATAAATTTATGGAAATTTTGTATTACAGGAAAAGGAAAATCTAATGGCTATAGATTTAAGCTTTATGTTTATAGATATTTATATATGTTTATATTTTCGTATAAAAATTAATAATAATACATCCTTGAAATAAGGACCACAAAAATCTACTGGGCATCTTCTAGTCGGTCACTAAGGCACTCTTCCTCTGCTTGTTAAAAGACAAAGCTGAAATATAAGTTGAGTGGCCCCGCTGTTTTTTGGCCGAGTTAGTTTGGCCCAAAGGCCTCCTTTCTGATGTTCGGCCAACTGGGAAGATTCCGTTTAATATGGTATCATAAACACACATTTGATGTTCCCTGTCGCTCTTTGATTTAGATTTGCATATTACTTAGATAACTCTGCGACATATTTCCCGTAATCTCAATGATAAGACGATCAGACGTGCTTATAAACAAATTTTTTGTAGCCGGAAAAAAAACGTTGAACTCAACTCTGTCTTGTTTTTCTTGTTTCTCTATCAACTGAAGAACGCGTCTCATGGCCAACGCTGCAAGAATCTATACTCTGTGAGCTTTGTGTCAGCGGGTATATAGTTTATGCGGGTTACTTTACAGACTCTAAATAGATAGACTGAAATATTACGTATACAAAATTATATTATATCTCGATAACAGATTTGATGATGATATTGGCATTCTCTGAATGAAAGAATTTACAAGCGAAAGTGGAAGGTAGCTTAAAAAGAAAGAGAATTTTCACATGAACTTATTTCTTACAAGGAAATGAAGAAACTTCTAAAGCTTTAAAAATCATTGCATACTAAAGTTAGAGAAATTTATAATCATATATTTTATTGACTGCTGTCTATTTTTAGCCTTTCCATTTCTAGATAAAATATGTTTATATATCTCTACCTCTGTTCACCTCCAATATTCAATCAATATTTGGCAAGCGAGCTGATGCCCATAGTTACTCCTCCAGCTTTTTATTGCCAGTTCTACGTTCGATTAGTTTCGAAAGGCAATCACCTTTCGGCCTTTTTTCGTAGTGCATATCTAACTGGCTTATCGCAATATATGTATTTGAGAAAAACTTTGCACAGGTGCCAAGGGTCTATCGCCTCGGGGGCCCTTCACATAAAGAGTTACGGAATATTTGCATAGTTTTCCACCGGCTCAGCTGGGAAACGAAGCTAGCGCTGAACGTTTATAAATAATTATATTATACTGCGCCAGCCAACCAGCTACAAGCAACAAACATTTTAAATTACTTTCAGTCACGGCAGGTGCAACAGCAACGGCAACAACAACAACGATAACAAAAATGCAAAGTTTACAAATTCTGTGAAAATTTGCACTGTGATAAGAGCTGTAAATTTTCCAACTGTAACTCTAAATTAGCAAATGCGCAAAGCAATTAGAAAAAACTTAGCAAAGTTGTTGTCGTTGTCAACATTGTTGTTGTTGTTATTGTCGCCAAATATCGCAATGCCGCCTTAACAGGCCAAAATGAAAATAGGAAAATGGGCTAATAGGGGAAGAGGAAGAGCATGTTTCGTCATGAATTAACCACACACAATGCTCCAAAAAGTGAGCTCATAGACGCAACTCCAACTCGGGTGATGGGCGTGGCCAGTTGCTTTAGCCCCATATTGTCATTGTAATCCAACCTTGGCCAAAAGCTACGTATCCATGGCTATAATTTAGCAACGACAACGACAACGGCAACAGCTATACAAAAGTTTGTCTTCTGTCCTCTTATCTTGGCCAAACACGCGAGGGAATTTCATTTACCCTGCGTACTTCCGTTTCATGGATAAAAGGTCAGTCTTTAACGGTGACCTAAAAGCTAATTTGGGCCCAACTGGGCGCAGCTAACGTCACATATGGATGACCTATCCGAACGCTTGACCCACAAACTTACGAAATGGGAGCATTCGAGTGGGAGATTCCCTCAAAAAATTATCCAAAAAAGCATTTTAGCTAATTGACCAAGACCTGAGCGCAAATAAAATGTTTGCAATTTGTATTTAATTCCGTTTGGAAGACTTTACTCTTAATAGTTGAACTAAGTATATATTTATTTTGTAAAAATTTTTACAACTTAAGTCAGTCTTTCCTTTCAAATCTAATTTTATCGCAAAGATATCGTGAAATGAGTTTGCTGAACAGTTATAATATATCTCTGTATAGGCTAACAAAGTCTATTTCGAACCAATCTTTGACATTATTAATAAAGAAACTATGCTCTCATAGCTAAGGCAATATTTTTATATAAATAAAATATTTTTATATAAATATTTTTATATAAATAAAAAATGAATATGCAAATTTTGCCGAGCAAATATTTTCTTAGTTTCAAAGAGTTACAAATATTTAAACTAGATATTTCATTTTAATAAGTAATGTATGATTCATGGCTCATTAATTAATAATATATATATAATACACTGTAAGCATAAGCTTAAAATGAATTCAAACAACGAATAATGTATAATAAAATATCTTTTTATTCGTTTGAATAAAAATGAAAATAAAAATTTAATTCTTACAAAACCCACATAATTACTGACTGAATAAAGTTCGTTGACAGTTGAATATATCAATATCTATAGAAATATCTTAATTTTAATAATAATGAATTTCGCTTCAAGACTGTAGAATTAGGCTTCGAGCTGTGAAAATCCCTAAGGCTTCGTCTAAATAAATAATTTTATAACCAAGTTAGGTCTGGCATTAGTTTAGCTCTAAATAGCGTAAAGTTCGAAAGCAATGCGTAGCTATTTTTAGATAGAGCCTGTCTACTTCGGATATTTGCAACACCAAACAGTAAATTGTAGTCATATATTTTTAATATTATTAAAATCAACAATTTTTAATTATAATCAGTATTACAACTTCATACAATTTGTATACATAATTCAGAGAGTGCTTGAAACAATACGAATCCGCCTTTACGAGGCTTTACTGTAGATTCACATGTTTAAATATATCAGACAAATATTCGTCACGTAGAGTTCCCGCTGACAGATCAAAATCTGTTTTGGTCAGCAAAAATGGTTGAATAGGAATTTGCAAATGGCATTGAGAGCGAAGGGGAGGTCTAACGCCGTCTTGGCTGATTCATTTGATAAATGGCCAGGCGTAAAGAAAAAAGCTCTGCAGACGAGCCAACCGCATTTAAAAGCTAAACGCAAACCATTCCCAACGTTCTGTCGCAACAATTCTAATTGGTGAGATTAAGAAATATAGTGCAAATGCATGCAAAAGTAAGCAAGATTGGAAGAGAAAGAGAGAGAAAAACTGCCAACTAACCTGTAGACAAGTCTAACCTGTTGATGTTGTTGCTGTTATTATTGTGACTGTTGTTGCTGTTGATGTCGCTGCCAACGCTACGCCGACGCAAGCTAAAGAACTTTAACTTAAAAGCTTGACTCCACTCCGCTCGTTCGGTCGCTCTCTCGTTTGCTTTGCTTTAACACACGCACTCACACAAGCAGACGCTATCGCGCTCTCACTCCTGCACTCAGGTAAGCTAAGGCGCAACACGTCCCGCAAAAAGAAGAAGCAATACTGAATGATCGTTATGTATGCGAGCGACCGTGCATGTTTGTGTGTATGTGTAAATTTTCTTTAAGTTTACACTCTTTTCATAGCTTCGTTCTGCACTTGAATTGGGGCTTTATTGTAGGAATTAAAAGCCCGTAACTCTTAACTCTTTCACTCTGTGCAAAATTAACTATGCACCGGCAACGGAATCGAAACACTCAACCGCACAAAACGATAGCCCGGCACGCTACACTTGTATATACAAATCAACATACATAAATGCCAACATGCTTAGGTATTCGGCTATAAATTTACATAAGCCGAGCTTTAAGCGGCCACTTTTAACTGACAAAATCGGTTATACATATTTGTTTTGATGTTGAACATCTTTGAATAAATGATTAATTTTTTGTCACTTTATGCCATCAATTTATAATATTGTATGATTCGCTATTTTTTTATTTTTCTTATTACGTTACTACCACTAAAAATTAATTTAACAATTTGCATTTGCGCGCGATACACGTCCGACGCGGTTGGTGTTGTTTATGCTTCTAAAAGCTAAGCTTGTTTACGTTAAGCACACGTAATATTAACAGGTGGTACCGCTTCTACATATTTCAGTTTACTAACGCAAGGCGCTTAACGTAACGCAATAAAGAGCAAATTAACGCAACAAGGCTCGACTTCTGTAAAGCCACTGTTAATAGCAGATCATGTAATACGGCATGCCGACTCTGCGTCGGCTTAGTGAGGAGCAATTCTGTTAAATAAAGATAGTAAATCAGAAAGATATTAAGTAACATTATCATAACGTTCGAAAGCTGGTAACAGTTAAATAAAATTAACGGAAGTTTCACGTGAAGTTCCGTTAAGTAACAACAACATCCACAATTGAATCACATACACCATTACAAAAGACTGCAGGCTGCAAACAAAGCTATAAATTTATCTTAGGATATTAGAATATACATTAAATAATATATACATATACATGCATTTATAAAACAGTTGACATAAGATTCTGATTTCCATTGAAAGTATGAAACATTTGATTCGAAATCTCAACCAAACTTAGCTCAAGTCAACATTGATTGTTGTCAGCTTGGCTATTTTCCCGTCAGTTCTGGCGTTTAACAAACAGAACGAGGGAAAAGTTGCGAAATAACAGCTGGCGGGAATTATGACAACATTGAATTATATTACTTTTAGCCGAAATACTCCCGCATTTTATATACATAGCTCCTTCTTTAATTGAATTAAATTATTTATTTGAAAAAATTTATTTTTCCTTTAGTTTCCAATTTGTCAATAGCGCGTTCTAGCCTTTTTATTTTGGGAGTTGAACAGGATTTGCGAACCTGTAGGATGATCTAGCTTTTTCGAGGCTTGTCGAAACTCTAAAGAGCTGGCAACACTAACTACGTTTTTGTGAACATACCGAACAACAGTTGGCTTTGTGCTCTGTCAGCAATCTGTTTTCATTGTAGTTCGGCTCTTAGTAAGGAGCACAAGCGCACAGCATTTCTAATAAAAAAAAAAATATATATATATATATATATAATTCAAAATCTATCGATTGTGCTCGTATTCTCGATCCGTTAGCTCAGTCCAAGCATAGTATTATTATTGTCGGAGCTAACTCTAAGACACTGCGCGTTCTGTAAAAGCGTATATATTTGCTCGTTGATTCAAGTGAAAATAAATAAGAAATAATTAAAATTAAAGTTTAGTGTAAATCTAGTTTATAAAAAAGGTATTTGTGAAAGTTTGCCAGTACACAACGCAACTAATTATGAAAAAAAAAAAAAAAAATTATTTATGAACATTTTGAATATGTTCGCAAGAAATAATCAAGAAAAAATATGTACATACATATATGAAAATGTATGTATGTATGTGCGTATGAATATGTATGTATAAATATATGCACATATTCCTGTGCACACACACACACATTAAGAATAGGAATAACTGTAAAGAGATGCCATGCATGCATGTTACGTACATACATACATATACACATACACACAAACATATATACATACACACAGGCATTTGTATACAGAGAACCACGAAAATCGCCAGTAAAATATTATTTTTCTTGTTTATTTTCTTTTGGCAATTCGAATAGCTCCGAATAAAATGGCACCGAAGAAATTCAATGGATTTATGATGTTCGTCAATGAATGGAGGGAAAAGACCGCGGAGGGTCGCGCAGTGAGCCTTCCCCAAGCGATAAGCAAATGTGGCGAAACATGGAAAGTGAGTACCAGAATAATTATGTACATATATCAGGAGTCATAATATAAATGCTGAATAGAATATGAATACGCAACAACGCGGACCGTACAACAAGATGGCCAAAAACGCTGAAGTGTCAGCGCGCTGCCAGGTGGAGCGCCTCAACTGCCATGGCCAGTCGCTATCTGCGCTGGAACGCGAGGAAATGGAGGCGGCTGAGCGTGAGTTGAACATGAAGCGCACTACGGAGCGCATAGTGCTGGCTGGCAAGAAGCGTCATGGTGAGGCCATAGGCTCATAGATTTCCTTCGTTGTCTGATGCTCATTCTGTTTGCTTGCTCCTCTGCAGATCTGGAGAACACGAAATTTATTTTTGCTGCATTTAATTACTTTACGAAGTCAATGACAAATGATATTTATATTCCGGCCGAGTTTTCGGCTTGTCAGTTCTCGTTGAAGTCTGGCATTTGCTCGATGTACAGTTCGCACATCGATCCGGGTGAGTTGCAGCAGATCTCTATGCGAACAATTCTGATGCTCTCTCGTCTCTCAATCTCTTAGGTCAGCTGATTTTTGGCCAGGGCAGCGAGACAATGCACCACACAAAGCATACGCATCAGTTGCCATTGCCGCCGAATGCTATGGGTGAATCGGACATAGGCAGACTCTATGCGAACATCGTGGAGTACTTGCGCGCCTGCAATCCGGATGCCAAGCCCAATGATCCTCTCGTGGTCTTCGCGACCCCCGAATTTATGCCAATAGTGAAGGGCTGCTTCCGCTACCTGGAGAGCGACAGCGAGGAGCCGCTGGCTACGATCCACATTTACGACATACAATACCTGCTGTACGTGCTCAAGCTGGAGGTCTTGGACAGTGTGGATATTCGGAACGTTACTGTAAATAGGACCGCCACTGACAGTCTCTTTATAAACGACTACTTCTGCTACCACTTGGGAATTTCGTGTCAGGTGGGATAGAAATATGAATCCTCCCAAAGGCAATTGTTTCACTATTGCATTTGTTTTTAGTATCATGAGGATATCGATCGCTGCCAGTACTGTACCCAATCTATAATCAGCCGCTGGTGTTATGTCTTTAGCGACTTCATGTGCGGGGACCTAGCGATCACACCTTTGCCTGGCAAACACATGCCTCCCAAGCAGGAGCCGAAATTCCGTGTGTCTAATCCGGGTAATGAGAGCGTCAACTCGTCCAGGATATCCAGCAACTTCTCAAAGACAACTAACAAGTCAACCGGGAAAGTCTCCAACGATACATTTACCTCGGGTCAGTCCATTGTGAAACACGAGATCTTCGATCACTCGGCCTTCTCTGCCGATTTGAATGCAGCTAAAGATTTTCCTAGCCTTGGTGGCCGGAAACCCAAACCGAATCGCAATCCCATGGGCAAAGATTTAGCTCCAGGTGATCCAAGACGCGCTTGGAATGTTCCAGCCTCCAAATATAGGGTTAAAGACTTCGAGGACTCGTTTAAAATGCCGCCTTCTTAAATATATATTAGACTTACGCGTTCTTGAAACCGAATAAGGAACTCTGGACTGAGGTATTTTTTTGTAATCCTTTGAATTTGAAGTTTGTTAATTAAAAAAGTTAAAACAATATTCAATATTAATATCAACTTAATTTTATTTCATTTCATTTCATTTAACAAATTAATTAGTTAAATATAAACTTTTCTGCGAGCAAGTTTAATGGTTGCTCTGTGGGAGTGAACGAGAAAGCAGAAAGTTGAAGGTAAATGACTGTGTGTGCAACACACACGTGCATGTTTTGGCCTATTGTTGCCAGACCAAACTATTTTCAAATTTGTTTTCCGTTACGTGTGTATGTATGTATGTATGCGAACAGTATAACGCGCATGTTTGCATATGCACACATATTAGTGGACTCTACAAACCAAACTGCGCAGTGCGCACACATTTTAACATGCGTGCAGGAGTGTGTGTGCGTGTGCGCGTGAAGGGTCTGAGCATAAAGAAATGCACAGGCAAGTATGCGTACAAATGCATACATACATATGTATGTATGACATGCATGTGTCCATTACATCTACAAATGTAGTTATGTATGGATTTTCAAGGACACACTCCTACATACATACATACTATGTAACTGAGTATGCGTGTGCGTAGGATTTAGATGGTTGCGTGAAAAGAAATGTACGATTACTGCATTTTGAAATTTACTTTATACATACATACGAGCATATGTATATATGTACATACATACATACATACATATGTATGATGTCTTTGTTTTCCAGCAATGATCACTCAATTTTGGAAAAGCACTTTATATATGTATGTACATTTACATACATATAAAAATGTATGCGTGCATGTTATGTACACACATATGTATGTATGCGCATACATTCATATGCATAGGTACATACATATGTATGTATGTATGTATGTATGCACATTCATTTTGCTGATATTTTTCGTTTTGAATAATTTTGTATGTTTTTGTACCTATTGTTATTGTTTTTGTTATTTATTTTCGTTAAGAATACACGAAGCAAAAATAATGTAAAAAAAAAATATGTGAGAAAGAGGCCTTTCCTAATAAAATATGATATTAAAGTAGAATTTGTACAACGTTTTTTGTTTTGCAATTAATTAATGGACATACTGGACATATGTACTTATTTTAACAAACTTAAATTAAATATGTACATACATACATATGTACATATATAGATTTATGAAAATTTTTATACATCTGTACATTTGCATAAAATAAAAATAACAAAAACATACATACACATGTATGTATGTATGTATGTATATTAAACTAAATCAATAACTATTCGAAATGTTAGCCTCCTTTATGAGTTCCACCAGTCACACATACATATATATGCATGTATGTACATATGTATAGATATGTAGATTGGATTGGACTGTACATACTATGTATGTATGTACATATTAATTCCATTGCATCCATACCAATTATATGTACATATTTACATGTACGCACATTCATATGTATGTATGTATTTAAATAACATACCGTACACAACTGTTTCTGTGTGTTTTACAGCACTGAGCAGTCAATTCAAATTCATACATATGTATGTACATATGTGTATGAATGTACATACATACATATATATTTGAATACTCATTTTTAAACGAGCCTATGCAAACTATCTACTTCTACATATGTACATATGTATGTTTGTGAATGTAGTTCCACAAGTAGACAGTATATTAATTTGTTTATATATATTCTTACATATGAAGTTGTATATTCCTCCCGATTTGCCATCAGCCATATACATACATACATATCTACAGGCATACATCTGTCCATGGAGATGCATGTATGTATTTATATATGCATGTATGTGTCCCTCTTCCATTAGTTCCACTGAAAGCTGCTTGCTTTTCGTCGTTGTACAGCACTGTTTTAGAATACGACAAATTTGAATAAGAGTGGCAAACAAATTCAAGCATAGCTAAGTGCTGATGCTTGGGGCAGCAAATATATGCATATTTGCCATTAATATATGAGCTGAATGAGCTGTGCGTGCATGCACATATATATGTATGTATGTAATAATATTGTTTAAAACTTGTTAACAGTTTGGCTGTTGCAATTAGAAATGGAGTCCGTTAGAATTTATTGTGGCAACACTTCAAAGTGATACATACATACATATGTACATATATTCATACATCGGGACATACACATATGCAAGTGCACACATATGAATGGTGTGTGCGATACCTTCGCTTGACATTTGGAACTGAAAATTGTCCAAAATGCAGAAGAACGACAAAAAACACTTTGTTTGTATTCCAGATATCTCTGAGCTATTACCAATACGCGAATACCGTTGCGAATTCGATTGCGGCAAGGTGTTCAAGAACCGAAATCCCTACGAAGTGCACCTGCAGAAGAAGCACGGGGTCGCAATCCAGGCAAATCCAATCAAATGCTTTCACTGTCCCGTCGAAGACTGCGAGTACAGCGGTGCACGGCTAGACCTTCTGCGTCGCCATTATCAGAGTCATCACATGGAGAAGAAATACGATTGCAGTGCCTGCAATCGCAAATTTATAACGGAATGCCAATTCCAGAGACACCGGTGCGAAGTGCAGATCTACACGTGCCACAGCTGCTCCAGGGTCTTCAATTTTCTGAACCGACGCAATAGACATGCCTTGCGTTGCGCCATGAGAAACACTACTTCCGTGTCGTCTCCCGACTTCATCGACGTGGAAAGTGTAGAGAAAGGTACCCCGTAAACATACATAATCTTAGACAAAATAAAATATATTATTATATGTTTCTTTATGCCAGTTGACAACAACGTAGATTGGGTGGAGTCCGAAATCAACGACGAGGTAACTGTCGATGCCGCGCCGTCCCCCGACATCATCGAGGTGGAAATTGAAGAGACAGGTACCCCGTAAATCAGATACATACTGTTAAACCATTCTATATTTTATATGCTCATATTATATTATTATATTGCCTTATGCCAGTTGATAACATCGTTGATTCTGTGGAATCTGACGTAAATGATGTAACCATCGATGAATTAGAGCAACTGCTAAAGAATATTGAAAATAATGTCGTTAGGGACCCCGAATTGATCCAGGAATTGGCCGCCTTAACCCCGCTTTTGGAGAGTCTACAGTCATAACTAATCTCTGACCTTAAGTATTTGCTATGAAATAATTTTTTATTTTATATATTTATCATTAATTTTAGACATTAAAAATGCAATTTTGTTTGGAGTCATTTATTTATTTTATAAAACATCTTAGAATACTGTAAAACACAAAAAATATATGTATATTTAATAAATGTTTTGACTGAAATATAAAAGAAAATAAAGTGACATTATTTAGTAATTTGAACATATTTGCCTCAGGTCTCTGACTCCATGAAGGCATGCTGTTTAGTTTTGTGTAAACCTGGATTCTTTGGAGTCCGGCTAGTTGTACAAGTCAACCCCTAAGTCTAGTAAATATTTAACTGAATTTGTGAGGCTCGAAATTGGTCTCTTACAAATATATACTATATACTATGGTGTGGGTAGTGGTTCTTGGAAAACTTATCGATTAGCATTCTTGGTCATAATCTGAGCAGGCTCATTAGCTCTTTTATCTCTTTGTAAGATCATAATCTTTCCTAAAAAGGCATTCATAACATCTATGAAAGAAAGAAAAATAATAAGATTATATTACAAATGACTATATACGGGCTTGGTAAAAGGAGCCTTTACTTAAAATACATTCATCTTCAGTTAAGCTTTGATGTTGTTTACGAAATGTCGGCTAAATCCATTAAAACAGTTGTTTCAAGATTTGATATCTGATTTAAAGATTCTTTCATTACATATAAGAAATAAAATATATACAATCGAAGGACCTCTAGTAATAATTGTATATGATCTATAAATCTATATCTATAGATTGGATTGAAAAACTTATTAGAAATTATTGGGTAAATTGCTCCCATATCCGTTATTCCATGACATTGGATAAGCTGACATCTGGTATGCTTGAGCAAGATTCTGTTGACCTGAATAATAATCCGTCTGACTCCAGGACTCATTGCGCATTTTCAGGCGATGTCGTAAGTCGTTCTCTGGTAGATCTTTCATCTCAGCTGTTTTCATTACAGAACGTAATTCACAATAAGACAGCAGTGAATGCTGGTACTCCATAGACTGCTGTACCTCGTAGTACGCTTCATGATTGTAGCTTAAATGTGATCCAAAATTGTTATAAGTGATGTGAGATGGTATTTGAGACGGAACCGCCGTTAAAACAGGTATTCGTATTTTAGAAGCTTGCGGGCTTACAGGCCTTTCAGTACTCAGAACTGAATTTATATGAAAGTTTTGTATATTTATTGTATGCTGTGGATAATATTGGGAAACCGGAAATGCTGGTCGGCTGCATTGAGGAGCAAGTTGTAGAGCGTTTTGATCATTGCTGACATCTTCACATCTAGAATTATGTCTTTCGGTTGTACAGTACTTGTTTGTTGCTCCTAACGGGGGACTAATCGAGTACTCCCTTTGCTCTCGGCTCTTTCTGTCGCTTTTACGGTAACCTCCGCTCATATTACAATTTAGTCTTCGTGGACTATGTGAAGGACTGCCATGATATTTTTGCCATCTGATAGGTGAGATTTTTCGGTCACGTCCAACATTTCGATCTATGAGTAATCTGCGACTTGGTGAAATATTTCCCTCTTCAGATCGAGATCTGCTACGTCTACTTTTTCTAGATGATGAATATCTTCCATGGTCCTGGCTATTGCGACTAACGGATCGCGAACGGGAGCGTGATCTAGAGCGCCAACGTCCAAGACAGTTGATTGGTCTTTGATGAATTTGTCTTATAGGTGACCGACATTTATTGCGATTCAATCCATCTCTGACTATTTCAGATGCAACAGGCTCTTGAAGTCCGCTAATTCTGTTTGTATTCAAACATTGATAATCCCGTTTCGTATTTTTCTGAGTTCGACATACAGTTTTTTCGCTTTTATTACCCTCGGCTTGATGTTTGATTTCGTTGTTATCAGAGTCAATCTGAAGCTTTTTGGGTCTACGTTTAAATATTGCACAATCATCTATAAGTGCTTGATCCAAAATCGGTGGCGGTGGCGGAACTATTTCCAAATTTTCATCCTCAACTAATATTATATCTTCCTTTTCACTGTGATCATTCACTTGAATGCTGGAGCTATTCTGTTCTTCTGTTGATTCCCAATTATCGTCATTTTCGAAAATGCTGTCCAAGTCGAGGCTATTCAGAGTATCCAAGGCATTTTGATTTATATGTTCTTCATAGCTTACGGTTGCCTCTTGATTTATTTTTGTCGCATCCAATGGGCTAGCACGATCAGGAGATCCTTCAACATCCGAATCATTGCGGTCGCTGGGCATGTGGCGATTAGGTATCATCTTGATGCCTAAGTCGGAGCACATGTAATTCGCAAATGTGAAGCACCAACGCTTGATGTAGGATATACAGAATTGTTTTGACAGATTTATTTGATTGTGGCGATCCCAACCATGATCCCATTGATTAAACTGCAAATGGGTATTATGAATAGAATCTGGAGGCGGCAACTTGGCAGCCTTGCATGTAGCTTGCTTCAATGCATGGCAAAGAAATTGTATAGGCAAGACATTAATCTGGCTAGCCTCTCCACCATTGAGCAGCTTAAGGGCTTTGCTGGCAATTCCTGCTTTTCTTTGCAATGTGAATACAGGTGGCAGTTCATCCTCCGGATCACATTTTAATCGAAGAAACTCAAGCAACTCTGCATGAATGCCTTTTAAGTAATCATTGTCCAGCGCTGAAATCAAAGCACGACTGATTAGTCACAAGGACACATAATCAAAGCAATCTTCTGTTTACCCTGGTCGACCGGAGTATAGTGGATGTTTTGCAGGCCATTAATTAAAGAAAACTGTGCAGCTGCCAGGTCCAAGGGCATGTGGTTACCAGAAAGGCAGTTAACCATAATGAAATAATAGCTATGGCTGGCCAACTCTCCCCGCTGGACACTTGCGTCCACTAGAGCTTTAACTTGACTCCGGCGCGCATCCTCTTTCAATTGCCCCGATGTGCTCATGACTGGCTGATATTCGGTTACTTTTTTTGCATTCGGTTTCTAGATAATCAACAAATATAATTAATATCCAATTTTTATATATTCACTTTTTACTAACCTGCCTCGCAGAATTATGCAAAATTTTCCGCGGTTTTCGTGTCATCGTTCCTCAAATTAATTGAGCGGAGAAGGTTTCCACTTCACCTAATAGTCCATAAATTTAATAGCTCAATTTTTAGCTCATAAGTGTAAACAGTCAATGGATATGAGTGGTCACACGCTTCAAATAACCATAAATACGAGAATGCTCCTTTTTGTCCATCGTGTATTACACACGAAGCATTGAAAGTAGCATTTTTATTAAATTCATTCATTCATTCAAAAATAATATATTTTACCTTTTTAGTTGTAAACAATTTAAAAAACAAAACAAAAATAAAAATATATTAAACCCGCAAAAAGCTTAATTGAACACATGTAAACAATATTACTTATCGAAACAGAACAGCTGACTTTCAAAAATCTATCGACCATTTCGATAGGCACTTACATAGTTTGGCCACTGTTCTCTGGTTAGTGTTAGTGCTTTGTTTCTACCGCACACTTTACATAACTACAATTTTTAACATTATTTTAGAATAGAGCAATTTTGAGCTATATATTAATTACGGAAATTAATATTAGTATGCGTATTGATATAATTTACATAAATATTGAGGGGTGGAGAATAGAATACGTACAGTATGCGTACAAATGGATTGTGCTTTATTTATTCTATTAACTATTCGAAATTTCGCGCTTAAGTTCTGCCTTTAAAATTAAAGATATTGTTACAACTCTTATGAATCTTAGTAGATCTTTAGAGCTTTCGACATCATCGTCACAAATCACTTTCATAAAATAATAATAATAAATTATATGATTTAATAAAAAATACTTTGCTTTTAAATTTTTTGTAACAGATAACCCAATCCACTGACCAAAGAACACATAGACTAGACATGTAGAGCAACGTTTTTCCACGCCGCAAAATCTGTGTGGCAGGTCCCGGCCAACTTCGTATTCGCTCGGCTTGGTATTGGCTGGCTCGGGTAATGAAAGATAGCACGACGAAATCAGTGCGCTCTAAGCACGCAAACGAAATGGTCATGCATGCGCTTTGCGTTTTTTGTCTTACTCTCCCTCTCTCTCTCTAACTCTCTCTCTCTCTCTCTCTGTGGGCTCTCAAATCATGAAGCTCAGCAGCGCACAAAAATTTAAATTTCTTCACGACGGTCCCAGCTCTTTCCTTTTGAGTAAAGAGTATACCGAAATCTTAAAATCGTTTGCGACATTTATGCAAACAAAATGTTAGCGTTTCGATATATATTTATGGGAAGGGTATGAATGCGTTGAGGCGCATAAAGAATATGATCTCGCGACGGGCATGCACACACACACTTGTAGTCCCTTGCCACATGTATGAGCATTTGTGACCTGCGTGCGTTACTCTTGCTGCTTGTAGCAATTTTAAAGCCCAGCATTTGCATTTGGTCGGTCTTACGGACTGTCATAACCACTTTACACAGATGTACTATGTATGAACATACATATGTATGTACATAAGTACATTTATGTATTATTATTGCTAATCATGTTTATAAATGTGTTTATATCCGTAAATAATTATATACAGCTGCGAAAAATAAAATAGCACCACTTGCTAACGCAAAGTTTAAGAAGTTCTCCTAGGTGCATTTATCAATGTATTGATCTAATTTTTTCTTGTATATAAGCAGAAAACAATTAATAATCGCAACAAGCAAGAATTATCCCAAAAATATTAATCGTTTTTATATAATTCAAAAAATTCTCAAAAAAGTCGTAAAAATGCCGAAAAAAATAATAGCACCACTAACCCTTTTCGAGTGAAAATCTATATTTTTCGCAGATTTGAATATCTTCAAAAGCACTAATTGATGAGATTTGTTGGTTATATATCTATTTTGATTAAAAAATTTTCAGAATTTGTGAAAATTTTCAAAAAAAATGGGTTGTGAAGAGCATTACACCACCGAACAACCCAATCTCATCTAAAAGTTGATTTCGGCTCAAAATTTTCACAGGAAAGTTGGTCATTTGATGGGTTGTTCAAATAAAATGATCCACAATGCATTAATCCATAAAAGAAATTAATGAAAAGCGCGGATTTCGTTGAGTTCTGACCCAAAATCATGTCACTCGTCTCATTTACGAGAGTAAAAGGATCCTTTTAAGCCGGCTACTCAACTGAAAAAGGACCTAAACATATCAGCAATGGACCAAACAGTACGGAAATATTTAAGACATCTCGATTTGAACACATCCGTTGGATGGCGTTTGCAAGGGAAACACAAAAATTGGTCTACGCAGGAATGGAGAAACATACTTTTGAATAATGAAAGTAAGATGCTAATTTTTAGTGGAAAAGGATCGCGGTCCTACGTGAGACATCCACAGAACTTAGAATTCGGTCCTAGATATACAAAAAAAACCCTTAAACATAGCGGATCAAGTGTATTAGTATGAGACTGCTCTTTTGCAAACGCCATCCGTTTGGAAATGTGTTTTATATTTAAATATGGTACTTTTCTTGAACGGAAAGTGTTCAAATCGAGATGTCTTAAATATTTCCGTACTGTTTGGTCCATTGCTGATATGTTTAGGTCCTTTTTCAGTTGAGTAGCCGGCTTAAAAGGATCCTTTTACTCTCGTAAATGAGACGAGTGACATGATTTTGGGTCAGAACTCAACGAAATCCGCGCTTTTCATTAATTTCTTTTATGGATTAATGCATTGTGGATCATTTTATTTGAACAACCCATCAAATGACCAACTTTCCTGTGAAAATTTTGAGCCGAAATCAACTTTTTGATGAGATTGGGTT
The DNA here is from genome assembly GCF_054131065.1 of Drosophila arizonae. Classification (NCBI taxonomy): domain Eukaryota; kingdom Metazoa; phylum Arthropoda; class Insecta; order Diptera; family Drosophilidae; genus Drosophila; species Drosophila arizonae. Next base: position 22,492,097 of record NC_142924.1, on the reverse strand, counting down.
GTTCGGTGGTGTAATGCTCTTCACGACCCATTTTTTTTTTAAATTTTCACAAATTCTGAAAATTTTTTAATCAAAATAGATATATAACCAACAAATCTCATCAATTAGTGCTTTTGAAGATATTCAAATCTGCGAAAAATATAGATTTTCACTCGAAAAGGGTTAGTGGTGCTATTATTTTTTTCGGCATTTTTACGACTTTTTTGAGAATTTTTTGAATTATATAAAAACGATTAATATTTTTGGGATAATTCTTGCTTGTTGCGATTATTAATTGTTTTCTGCTTATATACAAGAAAAAATTAGATCAATACATTGATAAATGCACCTAGGAGAACTTCTTAAACTTTGCGTTAGCAAGTGGTGCTATTTTATTTTTCGCAACTGTATAATTAAAATTATTTTATACACATTTTCAACCGAAAAAATTATCGTAAAACACTACTAACTTTATTAAATGCTATGCAATATATGAAATACATATGTCATATTACACTAAAGCTTTACTCATTATTGTCAAAAATTTCTAATTAAGTCATAATAGCCTATTTGGTAGTCACCCTACGATTCAAATCATACAAAATTTACAAACTACTAAATCCAGAGACAATTAGCTTGCCATCCCATACAAGCATACACATACACAAATGTATGTATGCATGTGCTCACTTCACAAGGCAGACCAACGGCAAATTTTGGGCTTTACAATTTGCACAGCCTGTTCTGCACAGAAAGAATACATTTTCGCGACGAGCATGCACACACACATTTACATCCTTGAATTTTATGTTTTATATTTATTAAATTAATCAAATAATATTAAACAAATTCCTATTTAAAACAATTGTTTTTATGAATTGATGACTTCGGTAGGCAAGCACACGATCATTGATACAAATTAAAAGGTACTTAAATAGAAACGCGATTCTGCAATGCGAACCCTAAATTGGTCAACCAATTCTAAGTTGAGGTAGGCACACGCCAATGTTCATGTCCCCTGCATACACATATGCACATACACACACGTACATGTAAAAGCCCACAGGCATACAAATGCTTCTACAAGTGCTATTCCATAATTGTGAGCATCGCGTCCCATGTGAACACACACACAATCAAATGATACATGTACAAGACCGACCAAATGCAAATGCTGGGCTTTAAAATTGCTACAAGCAGCAAGAGTAACGCACGCAGGTCACAAATGCTCATACATGTGGCAAGGGACTACAAGTGTGTGTGTGCATGCCCGTCGCGAGATCATATTCTTTATGCGCCTCAACGCATTCATACCCTTCCCATAAATATATATCGAAACGCTAACATTTTGTTTGCATAAATGTCGCAAACGATTTTAAGATTTCGGTATACTCTTTACTCAAAAGGAAAGAGCTGGGACCGTCGTGAAGAAATTTAAATTTTTGTGCGCTGCTGAGCTTCATGATTTGAGAGCCCACAGAGAGAGAGAGAGAGAGAGTTAGAGAGAGAGAGGGAGAGTAAGACAAAAAACGCAAAGCGCATGCATGACCATTTCGTTTGCGTGCTTAGAGCGCACTGATTTCGTCGTGCTATCTTTCATTACCCGAGCCAGCCAATACCAAGCCGAGCGAATACGAAGTTGGCCGGGACCTGCCACACAGATTTTGCGGCGTGGAAAAACGTTGCTCTACATGTCTAGTCTATGTGTTCTTTGGTCAGTGCCCAATCAAAGCAGTTTCATTTTCATACAATGATCAGCCCGCGTCATAAATTTCTAAGCATTTGACTGTTAAATTAGCAGTCCCTTTTTCATAGTTTCAATCGGCCTGTCTGTACTCGTTACAGACATGTTATAATATTTTAGTGACTATTAATGGATGGCCAACAGCTCGAAAGCAAGTTATCTCTGCAAATTTCCCATAAAATACGTAAACAGTTAACTTTCACCTAGCCCATAACAATAATAAGGATTAAAAAATGTACATATATCAATTTGATTCTATTAATAACATTACAGACTAATGTTAATCACTTTCCGCTGTTAAACTAAACAACAACGAATGTATTCAACAGTGTTCGACATCCCTGGTCTCATACAGTGCAAGTGCGGGTGTTTTTGTGCAAATAACACAATTTGCTATATATACAGAGCCAATAAGAACTATTAAACCACTAAGAGAAGTGAAATGGCGCAACCACAAAAACCCGACTACGAAAACAGTGAGTTATATTAGTTTAAAAAATGTCCATAAAAGTATTCAGAAAGCTGACAGCAGCGACGCTGAAAATGAGTCAGCCGGCAACGGTAAAAACAGCGGAAACACTCTGATATGACCATAAATGGCATTCACGCATTCGTCGTCGCAGCGCGGTGTTTAGATAAACAAAGTGCGGGAAGTGGGGAGTAGCCCTTGACCCGGTGAAAGCATACCTCAGTAAACCGGCTAAACGACCGCCGGCCGACCGCACCCTGTTCTCTTTCTATCTTCAGGCAGTTCACATTTTCTACATTGATTTTCAAACTCGATTTGAATTTTGATAATTTTTTTTTTTGCAGAAAATATCTATGCGTCGCTGCCGCGCACCCAACGTGGCCAACCCATTGTTTTGGGTTCCGATCCCAAGGGCAAGAACTTTTTGTACACCAATGGCAATTCGGTGATAATCAGAAATATTGAGGTAAGAAAATAACATTTGATATTATCTCGAATTGGGTAGGAATGACGGGCACCAAAAATATGAGACGCCTGCTCCGAAAAGAAAATATTGTTTTATTTTTGGACAGCGCACGGCAGCTGCAATTTTCAAGCGTTATTTTCCACTTGACAGCGATCATTCTATTTGCATGTGTGTGTGTGTGTGTGCGAGTACGAGTGTGCGTGTGTTGGCTGTTCTATATTTATTTACCATATATCTATATGTATGTATGTATGTGTATATATTGCTATATAGCCGGCACGGCTTATATTCACAAAAACAAACACAGAAGTTTCGCTCTCACACTGTCTATTTCGCTCCCCCTTTCTCTCTTTCTTTATCTGTCTCTTGTTCCACTGCCCACGCAACATAATTATGATGTTGCTTTGCTGCCGCTGTGGCTGCTGCTGCTCCTTCTCCTCCTCTCCCCCATTCTCATCATCGCAAACTAATTTGTTTGTAAATATGAATTTATTAATTTGTTGAATTTTCTTATTTGTGCGCCTTTTCTTGATTTGCCTCGTGTCACGCTCCGATTACCATCATCGCCTGTCCAGAACCCAGCGATTGCCGATGTCTACACGGAACACTCGTGTGCAGTCAATGTGGCCAAGTATTCGCCCAGCGGCTTCTACATTGCATCCGGCGGTAAGTCTCAACTGGCAAGAAGCCTTAAAAATCACCATCAACAAATATGGCCCTGACTCACGTCAGCTGTCAATCCAACATTACCATACTACATACATGGAGTATATCTTATCGCCTGCAAAGAGAACTGAAACATAATGAAAGAAATTGCACAGAAGCCATAGCAGAACACTTTTTTTTTCGATTATAATACAATATATGTATATACATTCATATAGCTAAAGCCGAATATTAAAGTAAATGTTATCTAGCTTTTCCATCGATGTTATCTTGCTTTGCATACAATCGTTTATCTTTACATACGTACCTAACAGGAATTACTGGAAAACTGATTAGAAATGTGCTTTTTTTATACTACACATAATATATCAATGTATGCATAATATGACGTCCACTCACGATATTCTCTTATCGCCTCGCAGATGCCTCGGGCAAGATTCGCATTTGGGATACAGTCAACAAGGAGCATTTGCTGAAGAATGAATTCCAGCCGATCGCAGGACCCATCAAGGACATTAGCTGGTCTGCGGACAATCAGCGCATGGTCGCTGTAGGTGAGGGACGTGAGAGGTTCGGCCATGTCTTCATGTCCGAGACCGGCACATCCGTGGGTGAAATCAGTGGACAGTCCAAGCCCATCAACTCGGTGGACTTTAAGCCGACCAGACCGTTCCGGATTGTAACTGGTATGCCATTTTATATATTATATATTCGGCTTGACTAATCCGTGGAATTACAGGCAGCGAGGATAACACGATTGGCGTTTTTGAAGGCCCTCCATTCAAGTTTAAGATGACTAAGCAGGACCATTCGCGCTTTGTGCAGGCCGTGCGCTACTCACCGGATGGCAAGTTCTTTGCCTCGGCGGGCTTTGACGGCAAAGTGTTTCTGTACGATGCAACCAGCTCGGATCTCGTGGGCGAATTCGGCTCGCCAGCGCACAAGGGTGGCGTATATGCGGTCGCATGGAAGCCGGACAGCACTCAGCTGCTCACCTGCTCGGGCGACAAGACCTGCCGTCTCTGGCAGGTTGAGTCGCGCGAACTGATCAGCGAGTTTGTCATGGGCAATACCGTGGATGATCAGCAGGTGTCGTGCCTGTGGCAGGGGGAGCACCTGATAACCGTCTCGCTTTCTGGCATCATTACCTATTTGAATGTGGACGATCCCAGCAAACCGTTGCGAGTGGTCAAGGGTCACAATAAGCCAATTACGGTGTTGGCCTTGAGTGATGATCGCAGCACTATCTATACGGGCAGCCATGACGGCATTGTGACCAACTGGAACTCCGGTAACGGCACTAACGATCGCGTTACCGGCACTGGTCATGGCAATCAGATAAACGGCATCGCCGCCTGGGATGAGTTCGTCTATACGTGTGGCATTGACGACAGCTTACGCCAGTTCAGCGTCGAGGGGAACAACTACACGGACTACGTGGTCAAGTTGAACTGCCAGCCTCGCGGCTTGGCCATCTTGCGTAGTGAAAACATTATCGCTGTGGCGTGCATTAAGGACATCACCCTGGTGCAGGGCCAGAAGAAGATCTTCTCGCTGCCCATCAAATACGAGGCCAGCTCCATAGCCACAAACTCTGAAACTCTGGATGTGGCTGTCGGCGGTGATGACCAAAAACTGCATATCTATGCACTAAAAGACGGCTCATTGGAGCTGAAGACTGAACTAGAGCATCTGGGCGCCGTCACCGATGTCGCATACTCGCCGGATCAAAAGTATTTGGTTGCCTGTGATGCTCATCGCAAGGTTGTGCTGTACTCAGTGGAGGAATATAAGGTGAGAGATGGCTATTACTATATAGAACTGTACTCTAACTTCTTCGCTTTTGCTATTGCAGCCGGCTCACAACAAGGAATGGGGCTTCCATAATGCGCGTGTCAACACTGTGGCCTGGTCACCCAATTCTCTGCTGGTAGCCAGCGGTTCGCTTGACACTACTATTATTATTTGGTCTGTGACCAATCCGGCCAAGCACACCATTATCAAGAGTAAGCCAATATTAACTCTTTTGCATTATATAAAATAAAATATATTTTATTCCTCGCTTAGATGCGCATCCCCAATCGCAAATTACGCGCCTTGTGTGGCTGGACAACAATACTGTGATCTCCACTGGTCAGGATTGCAACACCAAAGTGTGGCACGTCGAAACTATTTAAACCATGCCAAAAGAGAACAGAACAACGAAAAGAAAAAACAAAAAATAAGAAAAAGCGCAGCCAGCGCGTATTTTTATACTTAACCAGGAAGAGGGAACGGAGGAGAGCAAGAGATCCATTTAAAATCCCCTGTAATTGCCGCCGAGTTCCTATTTTGGCATCGTCTTCGATATCAGCTTCATTTCATTTAAGTGCATGTGTTTTTTACATTTAGATATTTATATAATGCACTCATTTAGTCCTCTAATTTTAAGCTCAAAAGTTTGCCAGCTAATCATATCATTGATAAAGCTTCTCTGTTCACAGTACTTGAATATTTGAACCCAAACCCACTTCATTATGCTTGTATGTGTTTTAAACAAATTTTTTGATACTTATACAACTGAAATACAGTTTAAACATATGTATAAAGTGCGCCAGCGTACGTAAATTATTGTATTATGAAATGAAATAAACTAGTTTTTGCATGAAAATAACAGTACATCAACATATTGTGTATTTTTTGTGGCTTAAAATTTATTTTGCTTTTTGGTTTTTTGTAGGTCTTCACCTTGTCTTTTTGTGTGCATGTGTGTGTGCGTGTTTTCTTGGTATATATAATTATAATATTTATAAAAAGTGCTCTTAATTTATTAGAATGTGTAGGCGTGTGTATGTGTGTCAGTGTGTGTGTGTGTTTGGTCTTTGTAGAAGGTAAAAGAAAGCCTCGCGATATTACAGTTTCTGATCTCGCGCAAACAGTTTGGAATGCCTGCACTCAGTGCTACCCAAACTGTTAGCGCGTGTCACCCTCAAACTGTGACAGTGATGCCACCACTTGCAGACCTATCGAAGCGTACTCGCCTATCGATAAGTGCAAGCGAAACTCTAACAAATGGCGCTAAAATTAACGAGAGAATAAATTCAAATTAAATCGACGAATTGTGCTAAGTATCACAGCCGGGTCTAAGACGGTGGGGTTAATTTCAAGTGAGAGCGTGTTTGTGAGCGTGTGTATGTGCGTGTGTGTGCATGCGTGTGTGTGCGGGGAAGCATATAGTGCGCTGCTTCAGATGGTTGTCGTGTCCGTCTCGCTGCCTGCCTCCCCATTGCGCGCGACGGGAGTTACACTCTTCAAGGACACGGGCCCCTCGTGCGCCACATCCGTATTCGACTCGGCCACGGCTACAGCAGCTGCTGCAGCGGCCAGCTGAAACTGATTGGGTAGAAAGAGATACGGATTGCCGGAGAGCGAGCCTGGACCAGAGCCGGAGCCAGGCGCAGAGCCGGAACCAGAGCCTGTGTTGGGCACCTCGCCCGCAGCCATGTCGCCGCTGGTAGCTGTCGCCGTCGGTGCGCTGGCGGAGATCGATTGAGCTGCCAGCTTGGTGACGCGCTTGCGCCGCGCCTCGTTCTCGCAGGGCGACGGCGCGCCCGGATGTCGATAGCTGACGTGCTTGCGCAAGGCATCCTTGCTGCGCGACACATGGGAGCAGACATTGCAGGCATAGCTGAAAGGGACTCGGAGTCAGTTTTTGGAGATTTGAAATCTCTGCTGCTCTGCTCTTACCGCACATTCTGATGGGTCTCCAGATGCACTCGCAGATTGTATTGATTGCTCAGCTGCTTGTGGCAGATGAAGCAGGTGGCATAGAGCTTGGAGTTGGATGGCGGCTTGCTGGGCGTCACCATTTTCTCGGCGCTCAGCGACAGCAGATTCGGCTCCGACTTGGTGCTGATCAATTGGCCAGCCGCAGCAGCAGCCGCCGCCTCGCGCTGGCAGGCCGCGTACTGCTCGATGTGCTGCTGGAGCTTGACGTGATCCTCGGGCGTTATGTAGGGCGGACTGGCCAGGTGCGACTGGGCGGCTTGCTGTGCCGTTGTGGGCGTGGCAGCGGCACTATAGCTCGGCAGCTTGGCGCCGCTGTACAGATGGCCGGCGGGATTCAGGGAGTTGCTGTAGCTGGGCGACGTCTTCACCACGGGCAGCTGGGGCGAGAAGTGGGACATGGCCTGTGGCGCCAGTGTCACTGGTGACGTGGCCACAATCGAGCTCGGAGCACCGCACTCCATGGGCGACTTACTGCTGCTGCTGCTCGTCCTCAGATTCTCCACGATTTTGTCTATGCGCTTGATGTCTTTCTGTGAATTGCTGACGCCTCCTGGCGCCCCGCCGCTGCCCGTCTTCAGGCGTTTGGCCTGGCCGTAGCACTCCTCCTCCTCGAGGTTGCTCTGATAGAGCTGGCACTGCTGCTGGTACTTGGCCAGCAGCTCCGTGGTCTTGTTCAGCGCCGTCTGCGAGAAGTTCAGGGGCTGCGGCAAGAGATTCGGATAGAACTGCAGCGACTTCAGAAAGAAATTCTCCAGGGGCGAGCCCAGCTTATTGGCCAGCAGTGGCGCCTGCAGCGTGGCATTGGACATGCCCAGCGTGGGCGTACTTGCGGGCGTGGGCGTGGCTCTGGGTGTGGCCGTGGGCGTGGCCGCAGGCGATGGCGTCGGAGTGGCATCGAACGCCAGTGGCTTGTCCACGCCGGCCGGCTCCATGCTGGCATTCGGCGTGCTTTTCGCTGTCTTGGGTAGCTGAAGGGAGCAAGGAAAATGAGCATGGATCAGCAGGGAGTATGGATATATATTTACATTATTATTGTGCACATCGGCTAGTCCCTTGATGCCCAGTGTCTCGGCCAGATTGAGCAGCATGGGTATCTGCTCCTCGTAGACATTCACCTCGCCCGAGTACATGAACGTGAGCAGCGCGACTATGGCGCCGAAGCTGGCGCCCGGTATGATGATGACCGGATGATTGTTGGCCTCCAGTGCGCGGAAGATCTCCATGAAGAAGCTGCTGCAGGCGCTGAGCACCACGCGATGGGCGCGCAGCAGACGCCCCTCCGCCGAAATGGTGACGTCCGTCAGCTGGGACTGGTCCAGCAGCACCGGCAGAGTGCTCAGCAAGCTGGTCTGGAATCGAGAGGCAGTGGAATCGAGACATGAGCTGCAAATGCTGCCAATCTGCAGTTCTCGCAGTAGTCGAGGGCAATTGGGTCAGCTAATCTTATAAATAGTATAGAGTAGATTTGGCCAGCTGCCTGGCTGGCTGGCTGGCTCTTTGGCTGGCTGACTGGCTAAAATTGTGATTCGATGCCCTAGGCTAGGGGCCCGGAAAACATTTGGAGCAGATGCAGCAGGCGACACTTAATGGCAGCTGAGCATTAATTGCAACTGCGTCGCGTTCGAAATTAGATTTAGTTGCTAGTAAAAATTCTTTGGATTTTGGCAATTGCAATGAGCATTTCATTTATTTGACAATTTTTCTTGTTTTTTTTTGTTGTTGTTGTTTTTTCTTCTTTTGACTTTTGGCTATTTTGGACAGCTTTGTGGTCGACTGCCTGTGCTCCCTCCAACAGCGAAATTGTCAGTATATATGAAATGCGGAAAACTATGTGTGAATAAGAATATATACAGATATGTATATATATACAATGTATCTATCTACCCTATATATAGATGGGTGACATTTCTTTGGTCGCCTCTTCTGAACGATGTCCAGTCAATTTTACGAGCGAGGCCAAGCCTTTGGCTAATACGCCGCACAAACTGGCTCATGCTGACCATGTCTATTAAAAACATACATTTATATTCATTTAAGATGCGGGGCCAGCGGTCATTGGAGCCAATAAATCATAGGATGATCTAAGTAGCTCGGAATTAACGGCACCTGAAGTCAACGGAACGTATTATTAATGTATGGTTCATTCAGCAAGCTGAATTGACGATAGAAAATTCAAAGTGAAAATCACTTTTGGGAATTCTTGATAAATAACATAGATATATCATAAAGCAGAATACATTGGGGAATATGGCTCGGAAAGGATCTCTTTGATTGATAACATCGTAGATTTATATGAAAATAATGTGTGTAACACTATAGAACAGTTAATATAACATTTGTGTATAACAGTAAGATGGATTATATGCACTAGAATTAACAGAGTATTATACACTTTTGTAAATATCAATTTAATCAGTTATATTTATTTCGATAATATTACTATCACATTATTTTAATATAATATATTGTATTTGTTATACACAACTTGCTATACAAAGCTTTAAGTGTTATATAGTACTCTAGTATTCATTCAACAAGTTTATACTTTTAAACTGTTACACACTTATTGTAGTTATTTAAAATAGGAATTGCACTATGACTTTTGTGTATTACACTTTGGATTTGTGAGTACAATAGTTGCAAAATACTTTGTTTACATTATCAAAGTATTTCATGTTTAGTGTGAAACTATGGAATTGTAATAAAGTATAACACTTTGAAAATACTTTGTATAATACTATAAGAATGTGGATTATACCATAGAAATAGTTTGTGTCTAACACTATATAAGCACCCTAGCTAAATAAAAGAAATAAATTGTTATATAGCATATAACAGAAAATAATTACACTTTGTTATATAGATATGTATATACGCATAAAAGGGTGTGTTTCTTAAACTATAGAAATCGTTTGTGTATAACACTTTGGAAATAGTGTGTATAAAGTGATATTAAAATAGTTTTCATATAACATAATTGGAATAGTTTGTATAACATTTTGTATGCATGTGTTATTATGAGACCTATCTAAATCCTGTATATATATTATATTTAAACAAAATGTCATGCAAACCTTAATGATAATCGATCGCTGTTTCACAGCTTATTTCGTAGTCAATTTACTATAGATGCTTTAATCTCTTCAATCTCTAAAAACTGCTCAAGTATATTAAAGTTAAAACAGTTCATAAGTGAAATAACTAAACTTACAATTTTCATTTTTAATTATTCACGAATGCAATCAAATATCGAATGTAATTTTTCATTTAAATATAAATGATCATTTAATCCTCCACTCACTTGATGATTATGCCATCGCAGGCAAAATTGTTGCTGATTGTCGCTGTGTTGCTGCTGTTGTTCCAGTTGATTCTGTTGCAGCTGCTGTTGCTGGCGTTGTTGTTGTTGTTGGTGTTGCTGTTGCAGTTGCAGTTGCAGTTGCTGTTGCCTCGTATTTGTTGGGTTTACATGTTCCATAATTCATGAAGATTGTGCGCCCGTGTGTCCCTCACATAAATGGCTCTGTAAGATAGGTTAAGAATCCTTTTAGTATTTGCTGCATTTTTTCCGCTGTCAAATCGCGCGCATTTTGCAATCCCAATTTTCGTTTCGATTATTTTCTTTTCATAATTTGTTTGTTTGTCTTGCTGTCGTTTTTATTTGTTTATATTTTGTGAACATTTTCTCTCACACTCTTTCGCTAAGAGATCCCCGAGTGCTCTTTATAGAGCGTTGATCTTTATGCCGACTCTCGCGGCTGCCCGAGGCGTGCACGCGGCGTATACGTATTGTGTCGTAGCGTTTGGCATATTACTCATACGCCACGGTATGCCTAGCCACGATATGAATAGCTGTGATGTAGTTGAACCTGTGTGCGTCTCAAATGTGACATGGCTATGTCTGAGAGACACCGCAGACAGGAGACGGAAAGTTTAAGGTAACATAAATATTAAATCGATTCACGGAAATTGGTTTCGCTTGAGTACTAGAAAGAGAAGCCAAAGGGCTTTTGGGATGGGGCAAAAAATAAGTAATTGACTAATTTAAGAATCTATCAAGTAAGTCAGATCACACGATCTAGATATTTTATATTCTGCTTTTTGTTTTCCCTTAGAAATTGAACTGCCAGCACTCGCATGCATTCCAAGGTGGGATTCTCATTCGGCTTCTACATATATGCCTAGAGGTTATTTCGTGAATATAGCCAGAGACCCAGTTGACAAAGCTAAATTACAATAAAAGATGCCAAGAGGAGGAGATAACAACAACAGCAACAATAGCAACACACACACACATATACATAAACGATGTGACGCTATGAGATGATGTTTGAGCGTGCAGGGGCTTAGCGCTTGCTTTGCCTGGCAATTAAATTAAATTTATTTAAATAAAATTAATTTGCTGAACTTGTTGTTTTTGTCATTTTAATACCCTGTTCTCATTAAGATTGAGTAACTAAAGAGTATAATAGGGTGAAGGAGGCACCACAATAAACATATTTCTCATTCTATTGTAGTCTTCTAATTAGCGTCAACAAAAATAAACTGTCTATCCGTCTGTCTCTTCGCTTGCCCGTAGTCCAGGAGTAAATCTACCGACATAATGTATGCATGCCAAAATGATAAATATAGTTATATATTAGAGTCGATAAATATTATATTTCTTGGATACATATCCATATATTTTTATTTTGAATATTAAATGGACAATTTATGCCAAAAAATATCTATTGCAAAGACTCAATACGAATCGATATATATCGATATGTCTATATTCATATGAGAAGTGGAAGATTATTACATTAGCAATGAGTACTCTCTAATTACTGGCTCCAGTCTACTTAATAGGGGAGACGCCAGTTGATAAATATCGATATGCTTATTTTTATATTACCAGAAATTTAAGACTTTGTATCAAAGAATACCTAAATTACAGTAACTCTGAGGGCTACAATCATTTTATTCAAATCAATATGTTATATTTTTTTATTATAGAACCAGTGGCTTCGAATGGGATTATTTATATCAATTAATTAACTGACCCTACGATATTCTTGCATACATACATTCGTACATACGCTCTGTATAATATCGATAAATATCGATATACCATGCTGTATAGTGATTTATCTTAAGCAACTACTGACTACAGGGTATTTGCTTGCATAGCACTCAGATTTGTTGTCGCCTGGTCTCTGATCTCTTATGTGATTCGTTCTGGCCTGGCTATATGTCTATCTCTGTCTAGATCTGTGGGTTTCTGGGCTGTGCTATAAATCTGCCAATTTCCATTGTTTAGCCATTGCGGTTATACTAGATGCCATGCAAAACTACTTAGTGCTGGCTGCGAGTGTTGATTGTTGGTGGTGGTGGTGCTGGTGGTGGTGGTGGTGGTGGTGGTGGTGGTATTGGATGGGTAACCCACTACTTTTGTCCGAGGGCTATTTTTGTGTGTGCATCGGGCGTGCATTACATACAAACTGTGTGAGAATCGCAAACTGCAACTCATTGGAGGCCCCGAAAGTGACAACTACGACATCTTTGCTAGCTGCTTGGTGCCCAGCATGCGATTTGTTGTTGTTGTTGTTGTTGCTGTTGTTGTCGACAGACGGAATTTTCTTCATTCCATTATGTGCACAGCGAGTGAAAATCGCATCTAAGCATTTTTCTATTGAGCGACGAAGGCAGAAGAATACCAGAGCCAGGGTAACCGTAAAGCGGACAAGGGACGGGGATGGGGGATGGTGGATGGGGGTGGAGGGGCAGAAGGACGCCCTGGCCTGGGGTATGGCCTTTTTGGCGCTCGTTCACACAGAAAGTGTCTTTTCCGTAACTCTTTGGCATTTTTTTTTTTTTTTTGCTGTTGCTTCTTCTTTTATTTTTTGCTCAGTTTTTACTTGATATATTCCGAAATTAGTTTCAGTTGCCTTATGTATGTATTTTTAAATAGCCGCCACAAGAACTGTGCTAAACGCTCTCGCCAGCCTGTCTATTTTGATTTGTTGTCCAAGTGCTGTCTTTGTCAAGTGATTTCGTGATTTCATCATCACCCTTTGCTCCTCGCCCCTTGCTCCCCCCACCCCTTTCATTCCATTCCATTCCACTTGGCTACGCGTTGATGCGTAATATTTTACACATCATCGCTCATACGCCGCGTTGTCATTCCATAGAAACACCAAAAGGATTTCGTTCTTCTCTCAATTTATTATTTATATATTTTATTTACTGCATGGTTTTAATTTTCATTTGTTCCATAACAAAAGCGACGCGCATAAATTTCTGTCTACGAATTTTTGTTTGTTGAATATTTTCTATGATTTTTATGTTGTTATTTTATATATTTTATCTATTTTTTTTTTTTTTAGTTGAGTCAGTCCAGCTTTTTGGTTTTTTTTTTCGCCACTACCCGGGCAGATTATTTATAGGCCTAGGTCCAAATGGACCTAAGGGTATTTCTCGTCTGGAACTCAATTTGTCATCGACTCAAACACGAACTTTCCTCTTGCCAATTTGGTTTATTAAACATACACTTTTCTTTTGAATATTTTCTACTGTCGGCATTTTCACTTGTGTTTTTCTCCACTTAATCGAAAACTCGTGTTTATTATTAACGATAAAAACGAATTTAATGCCTTTGACAAGTTTTTATGTTTGCAAATATTTTTTGTAGTTTGATTTGCCTCTCTTCTGCTTTATCAAAGATTACTAAACAGTCCACTTAATCCTCTAGTTGCGAGTGCGAGAGACAAATATTTATTTAACTAAATTAGTTTTTGTTTTTTTGTATACTTTTTCATTGGATATACATATATAAATATATATATATAGTCTTATTTGATTACGCAGATTTTTAATAGCACGTTTCATATAAACTTTCTTTCAAATCTAATAGATTTAACAGTCTTTGTTTGCGTTTCTTATTAACATATCAAAAAACTATTTTATTGGATCTGATCAATTAAAAAAATAAATAATTTTAATATTATAAATTTATTAATTTTAATTTTTTAATTTATTATTTGTTCTTATATTCATTTATTTTAAAAATTTATGTTCAATTGAATTGATTAAATTTTCTATTTTACTCTTAGTAATATATTTGTTGTTTAATATTTTTTATTTATATTTTCATATTTTCTACTATTATTTCTTAATAATAGTTAATTTGTTTTGTTTTAAAATATATATTTATATATTGACGGTCTCTCAACCGTCCTTTCTTAGACCGGTTTTTTTATGCCTATTTTCTCATTAAATAATTAGTTAAGCTGTTTCTCACATAACACAAGCTAGAGTAAATATTAATAATAATAGCAATCTGTATTTATTTATTTTTATATATATATATATATATTTTTTTTTTATTATAGTATCCATGAGTGTATTTAATATTCGGCTAACTATTATTTGTTGCTATTTACATATATTTTTATTTGCTTGCCACGCGCTTGATAAACTTTTTATATTTCTATATATAGTTTTATTATTATTATTATTATTATTGATACACTTAAATAATATAATTATAATATTTAATGATTTTGTTGTACTATAATTTTATTCATTATTCATTCAATATTAAAAATAATTGTTTTTGTGCACCAAACACATTTTCATGAATTATTTGATTTTTTTGTTGTTTCTTTTACAGTTACTACTTTTATTTATTTATTTTTTTTTATTATTGATGTATCCTTTTTATATCCTTGCATGCCATAATAACACGAGTTTTTCTCTTTGTTTCGCAGTTTTCGTGTGAGTTTTCATCGCGTAGACTTTCTTAAAATGTAGTCTGATTTTCTTTTTAGCATTTAGCTTTTGGCTATAGCGCGCACCTTTGTTAACCGTTTGCTGCTCGCATCTGAAATGAAAATATCCGAAAATGTTTCAATTCTTTCGGTTTTAGTTGGAGATTTTCTATTTTTCGAATGTCCATCTCTTGACAATTTTTGCTGTGTGCCATTCGATGTTGTTGTTGCTGTTGTTGTTGTTGCTGTTGTTGTCGCCGTTGCCATTTGTTTTGTTGATTTGATTTCTCGCTCGCCGTCGTCGTCGTCGTCGCCTTCGTCGTATTTTCTGGCTGTCTTTGCTTCTGCTCCTCTAACGATCTCAATCTCATCAACAGCATCGTTGTCGGTTCCATGTTCTAATTAATGAGCACGCAGCCAGCAGCCAGCAGCCAGGGAGCAGCAGCTCGACGAAGCCAGCTGAAGAGAAATTGCTGCAGTTTTGTACTCACAAATTTGTTGTTTAATTAATTGGCTGCTACAAAATTTAGTTAATCAAAACATTTGTTAATTCATAATACACATTAATGAGCATCAGCTCGTAGTCCATCTGCTACCCGAGACACAATTGACATGCCCACCAAAATACACTCAAACACACACACACACACTCACACTCTTACGAATTTCTCGCAATTCGTGTGCATTATTAATTTGCAATAAAAATGTGGAAGCAGCCGCCAAGAAAAAAAAAAGAAATTAGGAAAAAAACAAAAATTATTACAAAAATAAATTTTGGTACCTGCTGTTGAGATTTGAATTATGTTGACAACGGCTGACAAATACAAATGGAAGCGCATTGGAGCGCTCAGCGCCGCTGGGCCAAATCCCCTTCACAGACTGCACTTATTCAATTCATTTGAATGCCAGAAATACTTATTTATTATTGTCATCTCGCACAGTTGCCTTGTAAATCTGGGTTAGCTCAATACTATTCTTAAGTCTATGGATCCTAGGTGCTCTATAAGCTGAAGCATCGCGCCTCCGGCAGGGGCCTGCACTGCTGCTGCGCATAATCCCAGCCGTATTTGTAGGGACATCGCACTATGGTCAGGTAGCCAGCGATGCAGCTATAGTAGTACTCGCAGCGCTCTGGATGCGGATGGTAGCCATCGCCCGTGGAGTCGCAGTGCGGCCTATTGCCCGCTGGCTTCGTCTGCTGCTCCGAGTCTGGATCAGTGGGCGCATCGGTTGCTGCATCAATCTGCACTCCGTCGGAGTTGTCACTAGTTGTCGCATCTACAGCTTCTGCTGCCGCTGCTGCTGCAACTGTTGTCGCCTCCTGTGCCTTCAAGCAAATGCCCGTATCGTCAAAGGCGCACTCCTGCGCCTGGGCATCGAAGTACGTTTGCTCTGGGCAGCTGTCCCTGAAGGAGTCCTCGCCGTTGCAGTAGATGTAGCTAGTGCAGTCCTCGATGACCATAACAAATGTATCCGCGTCCACGTTGTTGCATTGCTGAAATACTTCCGCAGCACAAGGACGTAGTCCTCCAGTCAGGACAAGCACGCAGAGCACCTCAAAGACTTTTGCTTGTTGCTCACTCATATTTGATTTCAGCTTGAGCGGCTCTTTGCTGATTTCGGTTTGCTATAAATTTGAAAATTCTCTTGCCTTTATATACCGATTTTCAAGGTCATGAATCACATATCAACATTGTTATCAAGAAAACGTGTACGGTTTTTGTTCTTTTGCCAAAACTTATCTATTTAACATGATTCTTTTTAGGGTAAGAGTGTGTCAAGGTTGCAGCAAAAACGTCTATTAAGTCTAGGTCTAAGAGAATTGCATATTTAATAAATATTTAAAAGAGCTTTAAAATGTATGTTCACATAATTATATATCGCATGATATTTTGCACAAATAATGAACATTATATTCTCAGCTTTAAAATCTTTACTGTTAAACTAATTAGTTAATTTGTATTCGTACTGGGCTTAAACCTGCAGCATCGGTCGCTGCTCCTTGGCTTGCAGATTGTCGTTGGTAAATGAATAACCCGTTCCGCCCTGAAAGTATATATATAAATTTTTATTTATAAATTTAACTTTGTTTAAGCTCTATTTTAATTAGAGAGAGCAATTAAGAATGCTCTAGTCGGATATGTCCGATTAAACAAATGTCAGAAGCTGCTGTAGCAAACACTACAAAATGCGCATTGATGAATAATTTCGTATTGTTTATTGCATTTTACAATATCCAGAAGTCTATCTGAATCAAGGTAAACTTTATAAATCCGCTTTCTGGCATTTAAGGTTTTCTACAATTGTGTCTACAATTCATCAATTGAACTGTCTACATTGAAAATGTCTAAGGAATGGAATCGTCAGAAATCCAGCAGACTATGCACAGGGTATAGTCCTTAAGAGAACTATAGAATAGAAAACAGAGCTGCTGTCTATGCAATTTAATAATTAAAAATATTAATGTACATAAGCTATTTAGCATATCAACATTTAAGCTTATCAAGCATATATATTCTTCTGTCTATCTACTCATAGCTGTTTCTCAGACGAAGAAAAAGAAGAGACGAAGAGCTATAGAAGATCATTTAAGTTCTCTATAAGTATGCAGCAGTACTCATTTGGTATACATATTTGAGTGAAGCGAAGTTAGAATGCAGAGAGCAGCAAGCAGAGAGTGCTCCCATTGGTCGTTTAAAGCCCGACTGCACGAAGCCTACCTGTCGAAGGGCTCAGCATTCGAGAGCGACTCAGTGTTTGAGTGAGAGTCGCCCTATATATAGGGCAGCAGCTGCAGCATTTCTTTAGTGCAGTGCAGTAAGGTCAAGTAAAGTGAAAGGTGTGATCGTTCAGCTAAGCATTTAAGACTTGAAGAAATTTTTTGAGGAAAAACTTAGTGGAAATATAAAAACTATGTAGCATATATAATTTTATAAATGATTTGCAATAACGGACGGCTGCTAACTCGTCTCAGTTCATCGCCCTGATTAAGAATATACATATATACTGCCACACCTTTTACATTTTCAATGTAAACAAAAGAATTCCCATAAGGTAATAAATTCCCAATTGATTTACTTACACGTTGCAGTGGAATAATGTCCTTTTCCTTAAGCTTGCGGTCGGTGAGGGGATGAATCATGTCTTTGCGTATGAGCTTCTCGACGCATTCCATCGTAACCACATCGCCACTGCAAATCCATATGAAATCTACATATATTTCTATGCCAATTTTAGATTCAATTCAACTCACGTGGGACGCAGCACGGCACAGGGCACCGCATTGCTGAGGACATCGTGTGTGATGGGGCACATGTAGCGCGCCTCCTTGGCAATGAGCGAACGTTTGTTGTCCCCATCCTTGAGCAGTGTGAATTTGACATCGATTAGGTCCTTGACTTTAAGTGGTTTCTGTGAGACGGGGCAATAGATGGTAGGATCGGGTGCCTGCGCTTTGGCAACGCCTGCATTAGGGCACTCGGAGGGCAGCCAGAAGCTGGGCAGCTTAGTTTCGTGTCCGTTGGTCATGTTGGAAATGGAGCTGGCTGAGCTGGCACTGGCTGCTGACGATGTGCTGGGCTTATCATCCAACTTTGTGGACTTGAACAATGTTGTGTTCGGCTTGTGTGCGGGAGTTGTGGTTGGCTTCTCGGCATTCACGAATTTCTCCATGCGAGCTAGTTGCTTTTGATTGGCTTCCTGGGTCACTTCGTTTTCTTCGATGCGACGCAGACGCTCGTACTCTTTCAGCTTGCGGCTGTACTCGTTCTTCTTGGTGATAATGTACTGCAGAATGGCCTCCTTGTCGAAGAGGTAGCCGTCTTTGGTGACCACAGGATTTCTGCACGGCTGCAGAGTCAACGAGCAGCAGTCGAAAGATTTCACTGAATCTTTGCCAAGGCGCTTGGCATTTGTGCCATATCCGGATTCGGCAGCATCGCGTTTCTTCTCATTATACGTGTAAACAGCTCCGGCGGTGCAATTACGTGCGTGACGAGTCATATTCGACGATTTTTACAAATAAATATGTAAATAAACAAATGCCAGTCGACTACAAATGTGATTTGCGATATCTATCAATATTGTGGCAGCACTGAACTATCGATAGCTGTATCGTAAAAGAGGCTGCCGCTCCGACAGTGTTACCACACGCGCAAGATAAAAATGCCGTGCGACTTATTATCGATAGCAACAGAACAAAAGCCGTTAAATATGAATATTTAAAATCCAAATTGTATTTTGTAATTAATTCGTTCTTTATTTATCTGTATTATATTGCGTTTTGACATTATTTATTTACGTCGCATATGAGTAGTTGTTACTTAAATGACTACCGACTAATAATACTGTTGTAGCTGCTTGATGTGTATTTAGTTGAATATTTCACATATTCACAGATTACTATATTATATGGCAACTAGTTTCTATATAATCTGGTTTATCTATTTCGCTTTGCTTTGTCTCTAATGGATTATTTCGTATGATTTTCTTTTGAGCATATCACAGAACAAAAATGATACATAGTTAGTAGAGAGTCTGGAGATTTCTTGGGGTTCGAGGGTGTGTGTGTGGGTGTGAGGGTGTTTTGGATTAGAAAGTTCAAAGTGTAAAAATATTAATTGGAGCTTAAAAATATATTTTACTTCATATTTATATATGTATAGATATATGTGTATGTATATATATGTATGTGTATATATGTATATCTAGTTGCAAATGTCATTTTTGCCGTGTATATGTATATATAAATTTGTTCTTGATATCGTTATCATTAGAAAAATATTGAGCAAAAGTATTTGGTATGTTGGATTGGGTTTATAGTTGGCTCTTAACTGAAATTGACGCTCAATTCCTAACGAAAACCAAAGCGCTATCCCCAACAAGCCGAAATCTAGACTAAACGAGTATCTTATCATAGGACGGCGGCGGTGACTCATCCAGTGGCACCTGTTTGCCCAGCGCCGTCGGCGTCTGTTCCGGCAACAATATTGCTATATGATATGGCGGTGGCCCGGACGCTGCTGCTGCCGCCGTTTCCGGACTTACCTCCACCTGTCGCTCATCCAGATATCTGACATCATTCAGCTCCAGCATGCAGCTGGTGGCGTTGCCGCCACGGCTGTGGCACACGGCGCGTGCATCGCTGCGGCTGTTGCTGCCGCCGCGGCCGCCGCTGCTGCTGCTGGGTAGCAGGCCCTTGGGTATGCGGCACAGCGACACCATGCAGGCGGCCAGAAAGAAAGTGGCCGAGAATGCGCAAAATATAAGCACCTCCAGGCCAGTGCCCTGGTGATCAAAGTAGAACTTTGCCCCGGCCACGAACACCGAGGCCAGCACCAGCGAGGCGCACATGCCGCACTTCAGATGACTGGGCAGCAGCTGCGAATCGGCATGTTGCAGCAGTGCGTGATGCTGCTGCTGCAGCTGGTTGCTCTGGACCCCCGTCTGGGTTTGCGTGGGCGGTATGGGCGTGGCTGTAGCCGGGACCGAGGCTGTTGTTGTTGCTGCTGCTGCTGCTGTGACAGTGGCATGGCGCATATTGCTGCTGGAATTGTGACGACGCGGTGTTACATATCGACTGTTGTTGGTGTTGTTGCAGCTGTTGCTGTTGCTGCTGCTGCTGTGGTGATGATGGTAGGCGCTGTAGGCATCGTCCCTGATGTATCAAGTATTTAAGAGCAAGGTAAATAATTAATTAATTTAGCATCAATCAAAATTACTTACGCGTAGACGCCTGCATGTTGCTGATGTTGGTGGTGTTGTTGCTGTTGCTGCTGCTGATGCTGGTGTTGGTGTTGGTGCTGTTGGTCATATTGCCTTACGGGCACCGCCATGTTGCCAAACTGAGGATGATGATAGCTGTAGCTATAGTGATGCTGCTGCTGCTGCTGGTGTTGCTGTTGTAGCTGGTGTTGGTGCTGCAGCTGCTGCAACTGTTGCTGATGATGATGCTGTGGTCTCGGCTGATAGCGCGTGCTGCTGTGCTGATGATAATGCGAGCCATGCGCCACCAGCGGCACAATCGTCCCGCTGCCCGTTAGCACAGCCGCCGATGAGGCGGTGCCGCTCGGATTGTTGTTGTTGCTGGCAGTGGTTGTTGTTGCCATGCCAACATTGCTGTTGTTATTGTTGCTGCTGTGGTGCAGCAGCTGCTGATGCTGCTGTTGGACACTGGCATGTGCATTATTGTTGCTGCTCGCATAATGCGCGGACTGGCGGCTGGTGCCCGCGCCCGACGACTGGCAGTCGCCTCCGTAGGGCGCCGGGCCGCGGTGCACCGAGGCCAGCGCCTGATTGTGGCTGCCACTGCTGCCGCTGCTGCCAGCCACGTTGTTGACACTGTTGCTGCTGGACTTGCTGCGTCGCGGCGGATGGCCGTAGCTGAGGCCGCCGCCCGCATGCGACAGCGAAGCCGCGACACGTGAGCGCCCAAAGCCGCATTGCTGCGAGCGTTTATCAATCCAGAAATGCATCTCGCTGCGAGCACTCGACGACTGCTGCAAGTAGAAACTTATGTTAGCAGATTGACGCGAAACTTATTTCAAGTTAATGCTGGGAGTTTGGTTTGGGACGGTCGCCTCTTAAGCCCAGACAAAGCGCATGACTCATTTGGCTTTGTGTCTCCTCGCCTAGACTGAAGAAGGAATTTCTCTTACGCACAGAGACGCACACACACTCACACACACACATGTCGACACGCATACATGCATAGATGTATAGCTAAACAGGAAACGTGCCCAATGCTTTTTATTATGCTGCACTCCAAGTCTGTCTGCTGTTTCCTCTTTGTGCGAGATTTCAAGTTCAACTACCCCACAAAAAAGGCAGCAGCAGCCCCAAACGTTTTCCCCATCAGAGCAACTGCATAGGTAAGCGCTGAACAAAGGTTGCTGCCTGATCAAATAACCCCCAAATGGTAATAGCAACAAGAACAACAAGTACAAGTACAACAACGGCAACAGCAACATTTTGGGAGTCCTTTCACTTCCCGTGTCATTGACAGCAGAAGAAGAGCTGGCAAACTCAAAAAACTTAACACAAAAGCTTAGCGCGCCAAAAATGAACAAAGTAAGTGCCGGGGGCCATGGATGGCAGCCACAAAAAGTGTTAAAGAGACAGAGACAGAGACAAAGACAGAGGGAATAGTCGCACAGTGGACTTTGATTAAAGTGCTAGATTATTCTATTCGCAATCTAAAATGATAAGTTATAAATAAATATATAGTTTCAATTTTGTAAAAATTTAGATACTTGAACAGTTTGTCAAAGCGGCTATTTTTCTGTGGTAAATTCAACTGTTTCCGTGGTGTAGCGGTTATCACATCTGCCTAACACGCAGAAGGCCCCCGGTTCGATCCCGGGCGGAAACAGATGCAAAATCAATTTTTTTTTAATTTTTTTGATGTAAGCTTTACAAAATTGTTGAAATAATGAACTGACATCTTTGTTGATGTATTAGCTTTTCTTTAACAAATATTTAAATATAAATTTATGTGGATATTTTATTGTCTGTAGGCAATAGTTCCACTCGTATAGCCCACACCAGGGTACCCTAACAAAATGACTGTTTTTAAAATTCCTAAATAAAACTAAAGCCCAAATTAAACAAAACCATTATACCCTGATTTCCCATTGAAAATGGGTTCAGGGTATAAAAAGAAAAGAAAAACTTTTTCAATGTTATTAGTTTTTGTACATTCGCATGTTTTAGTCAATATTCAATCAATTTCAAATGTGTAATTATTATCTGTATTTACTGTACACCGAAATCAATAAAGCTTCCAATGAAGCTATCAAAGAAGATAACGGCTCAAGTGTGGCATATTGAGTTCCTCAAATAATAATAAATAATTAGAAATAAATAATATTAGAAGATTCCATAACGAAGCGAATACTTCAGTTAACTGTCTATAAAAATATAAATCCAAATTAATTTTAGCCAAGTATCAAATGGAATGTGTATAACTTATACAAATGTGAATATATATGTAAGTATATATAATAAATATTTAAATATGTAAATCCCACATTTTATTTAAACACATTGAAGCTTCTAACACAATGCCGCAACACAACCATAAGGCAATCACCTGCATTATTCTCTCTTAGTTTACCGTTGTACTTTATCAGTTGCAATTTATATTCAAAAATATAAACCAATTTGCGAAAATTGTCCCACCGTTCGCTTTGTGTATAGACAATGTTTACATTTGCTTTGCCGCTTAACTTGCTCAGCTGTTCATTGAACTGTTCCCACAGGTCCCACTGGCCGGGGTGTTGGTCTGCTCTGTGGTTCTTGCGGTCTCGGCCAATCAACAATTACAGCAAAAAATAATCTAAAGAGATAAACGTCCTTACATACATATATAAATAAATAAATAAATATATATATATATATACTTAAGTTCTTTATGACAATTGATAAAATGAACGTCATTTAAAGAATGGCGCTAAAAAATTATTCGTCTTTAATTTGTTGTCTGCTGTGGTAATTCAATTCGGACTCCGGCTCCGAATTGCGTCCGAGTCCCCGGACTCTGTGAAAGTTCAAAGTTCAATGCTTTGCTTTGTCAACGACTTCTTGGGCGAGAAAAGTTACACAACGCATTCAGAGCTGAACGCACTGGCGAATAAATAAATACTAGAGCAATGCGAGCAAAAGTCATAAAATAAACATACTCGTATTTAAAAGAGACATTTTGGACAACCGCTTGATAGGTTCATTTCAACCAATTGCTCAGTTTCTGACACCCTCGTCGCCTATCCCTTCCCCACCCCTTTCTTTCGTTGTCCCTCTAGAGATGTTTCCCTCTCGCTTTTTCTCTGTCTCTCTTACCAGCTGATCCAAGGTTCAATGCATTGTGTATGCATTGTATTTGTGTTATCCCTGACCTCCAGCTCCTTAAACAGTTTTTGTTTAATTTTGCAGTTTCTAAAATTTCGTTTTTCAGCTTCAATTACCTTAAGTGATTTTGAAATTAATGAAACAATAGCTGAGCACTTACAATTACCAATGTAAATTGACTTTGTTTGATCGAATTTCAGCTATTTAACAGGATGATTTTCGGGATTCACACTGAAAGTTTCCTTTGTTTAAACCAACTACTTAGGAATTGACCCCAGCAAAGGGTTCAAATTTCAGTTCTCACTTCCTTTGATGCTTTGTCTTTTTGCCTTGATTAGCAGCGCTCAACAATGCAAACTTTTAGATTGTATCTAGTAAAACATAATATTGTGACCTTCGAGGGGGAATTCAATCAGCTCATGATCAGAAATGCTGACTGACGTCTTTTGTATAAACTGTATCAACTAATACATTTTTAAACAAAATTATACATATTTTACGTAGAATTTGTGCTTCTCTATGAATGGGCAGCACGTATGCGCACATATTTATGTGTGTCCATACATCTGTGAGTGTGTGTATATACAAATTGTTCACTCAACGTGCCCATATTTCTATTATCAGCTTTTTGGCAGCTCCTCGCTGTGTTTAGCCGCAATAAAGAACAATAAAAAATCGGCCAATCATTTGGTCGCATTCCAAAATGCCTATAAAATAGCCCCAAGCCAAATGTGATTTGAATAATTGAAATAGTTTTGGAAATGTCTTTGACTTAAGTAGACTATTATGGCGGCGGCATCTCAGCTGTTTCCGTGGTGTAGCGGTTATCACATCTGCCTAACACGCAGAAGGCCCCCGGTTCGATCCCGGGCGGAAACAGATAACAAATTTTTTTCAAAACTTGATTTGAGGATTTTAATAGAAAATGCCCAGTCAACAAAATTAATTTAAATTAAAATAACGTGTTTTTGTTCAGCTATTATCTGAATTGAACCCCGTATATACAAGCAAGTTCGGTCAAAAACAAGTTTTCAAATAAATATGTATGTAAACATTTATATACATACGTACAAATCAGCCTTTGTCAGGCAAGTGGCTCACTTTGGTCAGAGCTTACTATCAAAAAGTTTTACTTTGAGCTCTAAATGAGCTAGTTATGCAGGTATGCATATTAGCGCACACACATATATTTTTGTACATATATGCAACGTTATCTTTAGCCATTGTTATTTGCGTGTGTTCTATTTTTACTTCTTTTGCTTTTCTTTCGTTTTCTGATTTTGTTTGGCTCGAACTTGTATGCTGTGACCGGCTCGTATGCTACTCAACTAACGCACATGTTGTCAACAATAAAAGCCATTTTTGGCTCCGAAGCCCTCAGCTGTTTCCGTGGTGTAGCGGTTATCACATCTGCCTAACACGCAGAAGGCCCCCGGTTCGATCCCGGGCGGAAACAGGGGACAACTTTTTTCTTATTTTTAATTATTTTTTTTTTAATTTTTACAAATTTTAATTTATAAATGCGTTTGGGATAACTTTTTATTTTAATTAAATTCAATACAACTAATAATAAATATTAAAATAAATTAAATCAATAGACGGTAGTGGAAATCTTTACTTATATATGCAATGTGAAACTATTAAACAAAATCATTTCATTTCTATTTTCATAGATTCTTTATATAGCACAACATTGCAGTGTTATGCGGGCAAGCCGATTCTTAATAACTTAACAAACAAGTCTTTGTCTAGACAATAGTGAATCCTGTGAGCCTTCTTTGAAAGAAAAAGTGTTCCGTGTCACTGGCGCTTTACCAGATGTGAGAAGCTATGCAAAATATGCCGAACAAAAGCAAGAATTGAAAACAGGAAACTACGCGACCCGCACATAAGGGTAACGAGTCCCTGCAGTAAGGCCCAGCCATTCACTCTCACTCTTTGTGAACTGAAATTTTTTCAACCTTCTTTATTTGATGGTTTGTTTTTGCCGTTAACCTTTATGGGCGTCTTTTTTGTAGCATTTTCGTTTTCTGCTTGGCGGGAAGTGGATTCGCAAAAGTGGAGACCAAATACGTAAAATGAAAATGAAAACGCAGAGGCAACGGCATTAAATCAGTTTGGTGCTAAAGCTATCTGGATAATTCCCACGACTATCTGTCTATCTATCTGTCTGCTCATTGATGGCGAACGCTGCGTATGAGCAATGCGAACAGTTTCAATGCAATACGAGTGCCTTGGTGTGTGTGTGTGTGTGTGAGTCCGTGTATGTGTGTGCGTGCGTGTATGTGTTGGTGTGCATTTCATTTTCAAGTGCATGCCAATTTGGGTGGCTTTTGTTAGCACTCTTTTACCTGTATTTATTTATCTTTCTATTATGCTCTAACAGCTAAGAGTTTTCGTTTGCATTTCTTTTTGCTTTTTTGCACACTTGAAGCACATTGATTGTTATTATTGTTATTGTTGATGTCGTTGTCGTCGTCGTCGTTGTTGTTGTTGTTGATGTTGTTGTTGCACGAAAAAGTCCTTGAACGCTCAACTGACCTGGCACATGCGATACACACAACAAAACACAACTGGCAAACACAAAAAAACAAAAACGTCTCCTTCTGCCAGCCTTGACTGAAGCACGCGAACGTGAATCAAACACCAAATTCTTAAATTGTCAAATGCAGCGAAACATTGATTGAGATTTCACATATCGAATGCCAAGTGTTCGTCAAATTATTATTCTTACTATGTTTACACTAACGAAAGCACTGCGCGCGTCTCTAAACTCGCATTTTGACTATCTGCTGCCTCCTGCGCAAGGACCCGCAGCCAACTGACAGCGCCAACTGAATTTCTGAATGCAGCTAGCGAAACATTTTCACTTTTCATGAGTTCAGATTCAAGATTATTTCTTCATAGAGCGTGTTTCTCCGCACGTGCATGTGTGTGGGTGGAAGTGTGTGCGTGTGTGTATTGGTTGCCTTGCAAAGCGAATTCAGAGACTGCCAACATTTGGTTTTTGCTTTCGGTATTGGTTACACTCCATGTGTGTGTGTGTGGGTGGAAGTGTGAGTGAGTGTGAGTGTGAGTGGGTGGCCATTGCACAAATGGGGTCTCAATCGGCTCTCAAAAGACGCGGTAGCTGTACGAGTCATGCGCAGTGAGGGAGCTTCCCTTCAGAATGGTTTGAGTCTGGGATAAAAGAGCTTTTGTGAAATTATGAAAAAACAATATGAAAACTATAAGAACATTACATTCAGGCGCTACAGACTGCACAATACTCATTCACGGTCGAAACTCTGCTCCAAGACATTTCTAGATATAGATTATTCCGATTTTTTTTTTAGTAAATCAATAAGGGAGGTAGATGTATTTAATATTTATAGTTGTGTTGTCAATGCAAGTATATACCAAATTTCTACTCTGGTATATCAAAAATGTAATAAATGGGCAGCAACACAGACATCGCTGAACCAATATACTCATTTCAATTGTTAAATGAGTACAACAGATCAACGTAGCTGGAGTAATTAAAAGATCATTGAAAATATCAAATGTGAATTGTGTGTGTGTATGCTATATTGCATAACAAGCATATGCGAAACGCGTATATTTAAACCAATTGGCATTACATTTAGATCTGAACGTATTTGGGATCGCGGCACTCATGCAACTTGGGGTCGTATAACAAGCCGGGTGTACAATCCAAGGTGATGCCCTGTCCCTCCACGCAGTAGTAGTATGAGTCTCGTCTCGAGTTGTGGGGATAGAAGTGAACGCCAGTGTCCGGGCAGATGATATCAGCGCGTCGAGGCGGCACGCGGGAATAGGGCTGAATATTGCGCTGCTGCACCGTTTCCTGTCAAGTCAATGAGGGATATCAGACTGCATTTCGAATTTGAGTGCATCAAAATGAGCTACTTACCTTGCATTCGACCTTGTTCGCATAATCACAGCAATTGCATTCGGGGTTGAAGGCTAAGCCATTGGCGCACTCCTGGGGCCAGGGCATGCCATTGGAGCAGATGAAGTACTTGTTGCACTGCGCCTTGCTGGGCAGATAGCGAATGTTCGAGACCGATATCTCTTGAGGACAATCGTTTGCCACACAGTCCACATATTCGGGGAAATCGCAGCGATCCGTCTCCGCATTGTACTGCAGTCCGTCGTAGCACTCCCTCAGTACCGGGATGCCGTAATAGCAGAGCACGTATTTGGTGCAGGTGCGATCGTAACAGAAGCTCGTAAGCTTGTATTCTTCACACTCGGGCAGGCACTTGGCCTCGGCAATATCACTGTAGGTGCATACCTGGTACTGTTGATCGAAAACGAGATGACAATCTGTGGCATTTCCTTTGCAGAGCTCTTCAAAGGGCTCTCCTTCATAACAGGTGCCGATATGGTCGACCTTGCCGTCTGGAAAGAGTTTCAACGAGTTAGAGTCCATTTCTGTACGCGCTAATTTCGTACTTACCAACGCAGGAGATGAAGCTGGAGCAGTTGCCTATGTAGGGCAGCAGGGACTGGTTAGCCATATTTGCGCACAGATTTATGTCGTTCACGACTAAGGTGGAGAAAGGACCATCGGGCTTGATGACATTTTCTTCTGGATCAGGTGCCACAATCTCCTCTGACTGTGGCGTCAGCTTCAAATTCACTCTTGCTCCCGAGCATTGGAACAAGCCAAATAATGCCAATCCATAAAGAAATTTCACTGTTAATAAGCAAAGGGAAAAGTCAATAGAAAAGTTGTTGAAAAGTAAGTCAAATACGCACTCTTTGATAGGAAGAGTTCCCGAAAAGAACTATGCTAAGCTCTCGGTTTAGTTTGCTTTTATAGCTGGGGAACTAACTTTTTTCGATATCTTTGACTCTTTCTAATGAGTTGTCGGAAAGCGACATTATCGCATTTAGGCACGCGCGCTAGGCTCTCAAAGGAAAACTACATTTTTAATTTGCCACCTGATACAGATAATTCATTTGCCGATTTATACTTGTCTAATATGTATATTGCCTCCGAAAACTTTTGATTAACTCTTTGGCAAAACAAATAATTTTTCCTTTAACAAACTTTGAGAACTCTATTAGTTACATAAGCTATATATATATATATTTTTTTTATTTCTTCATGATATATTTGATTTAATATAACAAGAACAAATTGTAATTGAAGTCAATATTCATTTATAGTACCATTGATCCCATAGGAGCTCTACAGGATTAGCTCCTCGAAGTATTCAAAAACCAGAAAAGTCTGTTCGGAAACTGTTTTCAAGCTTTCAAATTACAGCATGTGTGAAAATAGTTAGTAATTCAAAATAAATTCATTGTAGCTCAATATGAATATTTGCTGCCTTGACTAACGTTAAGGATGAATGCCTGAATGAATTTAAATGAATGTGACGGGGGAAATAGGAAATACAATATATTATATTCTTGTTTCTAGAGAAGTTACTTAATAAATACTGACTATTAGTGATGTATTTGAATTATATTAACAATTAGGGATAATATAATACAATGATAATATGATATTTCTATACTGATCTAGAATACTTATTCCAATCTTAAATCATTTAAGTATTCGATTCTTGTCATATACTTTTGACACAGATTTTAAAAAGTTTACTTTAAAATATGTTATTATTTCGATTATATAAATAACCCCGATCAATTTCTCCTACTCAAATTTTCCAGAGTACATCAGATTACATGCTGTAAATTTACTTTACATATGCTCGCCCTAAACGCTGTTGATAAGGCAGTTCTCTTACCAGCACTTGAATTGTGAATATGATATTTATAATTTAAGAGTTTCCTTCTAACTTTTTATTTTTTGCCGTCGCGTGTGATATGAGTTTTTTTATCTATCCAATTTGAATTCATACACCGAGTCTGTCGCTAAAAATTACCAATTTCGAACGTGTTTCCTTTCTGATAAGTGTCGCTTTCGCCGATGAGCAACAAAATAATCGTATGTATCTGAATTGATTGCCAAAAGTAGAAAACAAACATGAAAGGCCGATAAAAGGAAACCCAAACAAAATGGCTGCCTATAAAATGAAGTTTCCTTCGCGTCCGTGGCCACAGTTACAGTTAGAAACGAGACGAGATAATCAGACAAAAGTGAGTATAACATTACCTATGGTACATATTTATTGTAGTACTGTATATAATTTAACTGTAACTCTATTAATATT
The DNA here is from genome assembly GCF_054131065.1 of Drosophila arizonae. Lineage (NCBI taxonomy): Eukaryota > Metazoa > Arthropoda > Insecta > Diptera > Drosophilidae > Drosophila > Drosophila arizonae. The sequence goes on along the minus strand of NC_142924.1, from coordinate 22,462,225 downwards.
TATTTTTTTTATTAGTGATCAAATACAGTCAATTGCTGACGCTGATCTCATTGGCCACACTGCTAGGCGTTGGACTAGCTGATGTGAACATTTGTTCCAATGTGGTCGACAATCTGTTTCTGCCAAGTCTCGATAATTGTAGCAACTACTATCTGTGCGTCGGTAAGTTTGATGTAACTCCATACGTACATATATTTTATCTAATATTACAATTTGCCAACTGAAAACTGTGCTGTGAGGTGAATATTGCATTATTATTTGCATTCTCGTGGGCAACACACACTTTGGTGGATCTGGCAACACACCATAGTCTGCAATTTGCATTCACCTTTGTAGCTTTGGTGGATTTCAATACCCACCAAATTGCATATAAATAGCGGCATCTCTCTCTAACTCACACATATTCCCAGCTTAAGAGCACATTGTGACATTCATTACAAACACACAACATTCATGCCCATTCATAGGGTGTTCTTGCTCTAGCTCACATAAATTCCAAACCTGAATTAGAATTGTAAATTTCACTACTTACGCACTTAAATAGCTTAGCTTTTTACACTGACTGCTAATATATTTAACATTTATACCTTTGATAGGCGGCAAAGCTGTGCCTCGCAGCTGCAGCAGTGGCTACTTCTTCGATGCTCGCAAACAACAGTGTGTGGGCGTCTCAGAGGTGCGCTGCCTGCCCACATGCCCAGCGCAGGGATTGAGCTCCTTCTGCTACGATCGCACCTGCACCAAGTACGTTCTGTGCTTTGGCGGGGAGCCGGTGTTGCGTGAGTGCGCCGATGGACTGCAATACAATGCTGAGACGGATCGTTGCGATTTCCCCCAGTATGTGGACTGTGTGGATAATCTGTGCGTGCGCCAGAACAATGTGGACAACATTGTTTACATTGCCAGCAAGTCTAAGTGTGACAGGTACTATGTTTGCCTGGATGGTCTGCCAGTTAATCAGACCTGCGCCAGTGGTCTTCAATTCAATCCCGAATGCGACTGCTGTGATTTTCCCTCCCACGTCAATTGTACTGTAGGTCTTCTCTTTATCAGATATGGAACATTTCGATAATAGGATTTTAATTTCGTTTAGGTTGAGACCCTACAGCGTGACATTAAGCCATTTTCCAGGGCCCCACCACGTTCCGGGGGCATCACATGCCCCGACCAGGGCTCTCACTTCTTTGCCCACAAGACCCGCAAGGATGCCTATTACTACTGTTCTAACGGTAAATCCGTCACTCTGGACTGCACTCCGGGCCTGGTCTACGATGCCGAGCGGGAGGAATGCCGCGAGCCACAATTCGTGAAGGCCTAGAGGATGTCAGCAAAATAAATTTTAAAGTTCAACCAATTTGTTTGCATTTTGTTTATAGACGCTCATTGCAAATGCCTAGGCGCGACTCTCATTAGCTAATTTTAGCCGTTCGGGAAACGCTGATCTCTGCTGCAAGGCAGGCGACAAAAGAACTAAAAAGCGAATAGGCTAGAAATTAAATGGGATGTTGGGGAAACTGCTGAGGTAAATGCAAAGTTTGCTTTTAATATGAGATTTTAAGAATTTACTCCCCTACAAGTAGAACAGATAAGTATAACAGATGAGTGAATTAATTTTTCTGAACTCATACTCAATATTTGGAATATTTTGAATACCCTCTTCTCGATGAAAGTGTCAGAAAAAGGGTCACGGAAAACCGTTCGACTATCTAACGATATATCTAACTCTATATCCACTGGGGCATGATACTTTAAAAATTTGCAGTTAACTCATTCGACATTTGTTCGAGTTAATCTCTCATATCTCCATCAATTATAAGATGTAGCAAATCAGTAACTCTCCAAAATTTCGGATACTCCTTTGAGCAAATTGATATACATATATTTGCTGTATTCAAAATAAATCTTTTTTGTTTTTATTAATCGCCTTAAGACTTCAATATCTTTTCGGGCTCGCGGCATTCTTGAACATTTGCATCATACCACAAGCCGGGCGTACAGTCCAAGGTAACTCCATGGCCCTCCACGCAATAGTAATAGGCATCACGCCTCGACTTGTGGGCGTAGAAGTGAGCTCCATGACGTGGACAGATGACATCAGCACTTCGCAGAGGCATACGTGAAAAGGGTTGAATGTTGCGTTGCAATGCTGGAATCTAAATACATAATTGACATAAAGATGACAGAGATTGCTTTGATTCTATACCACTAGAAACCCACCGTGCATGTCGACCGATTGGGATAATCACAGCAATTGCAGCTGGTACTGAAATACAATCCCTTTGCACAGGTGGACTTAACGGCCACGCCTCTTGCACACAGGAAATATTGAGAGCATGACGCCTTGCTGGGTAAGTACAACAGCTCCGTTGCATCACTCAATCTCATGCACTCGTTGTCCACACAGTCGACATGTTGGGGGAAATCGCAGCGATCCGTCTCCGCGTTGTATTGCAATCCGTCTTGGCATTCCCGCAGAACTGGAATGCCGTAATAGCAGAGCACGTATTTGGTGCAGGTGCGATCGTAGCAGAAGCTCGTTAGATTGTAGGATTCACATTTGGGCATACAGTTGGCTTTATCTGGAAAGCTGCAACTTTGGTTGCGAGCATTGAACTCATAGTTCTTATTGCACTGTTTTTCTATGGCCTCGCCATCTAATAGGAATATATAATTTTTAAAATGAGAAAAGGCTTTCTATCCTACATTCTTCTCACCCCAGCAGAGATAATATTTTTTGCAGTCTCCCACATAGGGCAGAAAAACTCTATTGGCAACATTATTGCACAAGCTTATGTTGCCCGTATAAAGAGTGCTTCCATTCAATATTGTTGCGGTGTCATCCTCCTCAGGTTCTGGTGCCTCGAATTGCTGAGCCTCTATCAATACATATTGACATAGTGCTAAAAAACCAATAAATATCGCGAATTTCACTTCCGATGAAGAGAAATTATTAAACAGTGTCGTACATTTAAGGACATCCGGCTTACTTACTTCTATATTGCAGCACTTGTCGAAGTTAACTGTTGTCGTTAGTCGGCACCAACCGAATTTATATGTTTAATGTCTTCGAGCTCTGTCGACCTATTTCAATAACAGATACCATTGAGCCTTATCAATAGCTCCATGAGAGACCTGACTCTTATACTGAACAGAACATTTTAATTTGCAAGATAACAGCACGTCATGAACTGGCGACTAAGCTAAAGGCCGTTTTGAAGGAAAATCGTACATATTCTGCTCGTATACTAGATGCATGCTCATAAGATATAAGAAGAGTTCTTTGTAGAGATTTCGCTTCTGAAACTTTTGCCGCCTGGCAAGCGCCACGAACTTGAGTATATATAAAAATATATTTGGTTTGCCTACACATTATAGATGTGTTTATATGTGTGTACACACATGGGTGTATGTATATAAATTATCGTATAAAATATTTTCATTTTCGGCTCAGTCATTTAGTAGGAAAATTGGCATCTGAACGAGCGCATTGTTCAGGAAAAGAAAAGATATATAAAACATAGCATATATAGCTATTTGAACATAATTTTGAATTTCTAGTGCAGCGCCTGTACACATTCCGTTCTGTAAGTTTATATAATTGCTTTTGTTTTCCAAATGAGGGCCTACCGAAGACTGTCATGATGATTGACACAAATATTACCACAAAGTCGAAAATGTGTTATTTATAGCTTTGGGATCTCTAATTACTCATGTGTGTGTGTCTATGTGCATGTGTGTGTGAATATATTTGAAAAACACAATTATAACCGGCAGCTAAACAAAAAGATTTTTCTTTCAAGGAACGGTCCACATAATGGTCAATGAACTGAATAAGCCCCAAGATAATGCCGCACTGAGCGAGGTAAAAATTGAGTCAAATGAAACATGATCGTCGGTAATAATAGGTACTAATACATGCATAATAATACATTTCATTATGTTTTGTCATAGCTGTTGGCTGCTTCCAATCGTCAGTTGGAGGAGATGCAGGAGGAGCATCGCCAGCTGCAGGCGGAACTAACACGCTTAAGCGCCCAGCGCCAGCAATTGAGAATTGCCACCAGGGAGCAGGAATCAGTGAGCGTTGTAACCTCTGGCTCACAGTCCTCACAGTCCTCACTCGCTACTGCGGAAAGCGTAGCAACTGAAGAAAGAGACAATGCAACTACTGGGGAGGACAAAGAAGAAACGGCGAACTATCTGCAGGAAAAGCTGGCGGAAATTGCAAATTTGAAGGCGCAATTCAAGCGGGTTCAGCATATGACCGATTCGACAAAGCGCATTGAGGAACATATATCCAGCATGGAGTCCAAATCATCATCATCGTCGACGGTGCAAGAGAGTAGACAAACCATGTCATCACAATCTGTACAGTCCAGCAGCAGCACCAGCACCAAGAGTAGCACTAGCAAAAGCGCTTTATCATCTGGAACTGAATCATCCACATCTCAAACTGCTCCGGACAATGCGGAGCTCCTAAATGCAATGATCAATATGGTCACGGATTTCACAAGTGATTTGCGTGGGCAAGAGGAAAGTTTGCGTGCGGAACGTTTGCGAATTAAAGCACTGAAGGAGGAAATTATACAGCGCAAGCAGAGCAAATAGAATAATACTTATTGAATATAAATACAACTCACTTGCTGAATAGCCTATGTATACATATATGAAATAAAAATTGCTCAAATTAGATTTATTCTACTTACATTTTAAATTTATATTTAGTGTACTATTTTTGTCAATGGGAATAGATTTTTAAATTCATGTTAAATGATTTTTAACGCGCGCCTTGCATATTTCCTTGCATTTAAATTATCGATTTGTGCAGCTCACAATGTATTGCAATAATAATCGCTATTGCGGTCAGCTATCGATAATAAATAACACATCACTATCTGACAGGACGCAGCTGTTTGCTTGTAAAAAATATTCTGATTCGCCTTATGCTTGTGTAAATTGTATTAGTGAAAGCGATTTATATTGTGTAAATAATTCTGTTAGCAATCTATATATGAAAACTGTTCGGTCAACTTAGTTAAAAGTGAATAAAACGACTGATTGATACAGCAGCTGCCGCGTATCCAGTCAGTGTTAGTTTATTGATAACTGTGCAAGCTGTATATGTACATATATATTTTCTGATGGCGCCGACACCGCCCGTAAAGATAATAATGAAAAACGAATGTGATACAAATCGTAGCACCGGCGCAGTACCCAAACAAGTAACAACAACCACACAAGGCGCAACATTGCCGGCAAGTCTCAATAGAACGCCGTCTACGACGTCAACCAGATCGAGCAGCAGTCGTGCTCGCAATTCTTCCCTAATCAAGCAGCAGCAGGAACAGCAGCAGAGGGAGCGGGACGAGGACATTGCGGCGCGACTGCAACGCGGCACATGCAAAACTCTATACGTAAGTTTTCATTTAGAATATTTAAAGAAAATATGTATATCTAGAGTATATATTACTGAGTTAATCTACACAATTGCGGCAGCTAATTTTTTTTTATCATGGACAGCAACCGGAAAATTTTGCAGCCGGCTTGTTTATATTGTTGTATATACTGTTTTCATTCATGTTGCCATGACGCCCAATTCACGAGCTGATCCATTTGCGCGAGTGCTCTCTCTTCTTTAGCCACTTGGCGCTGCGCTCTTGCATTTAAAAATACTTTTCACACTCATTCTTCTCGACCAATTTGCTCGAAAAATCTCGGCGCTGTTTCAGTAATACAGACGACCTTCCCTGCGGCGCACACCGAAATTCACAGAAAGCAACAAAATTTCTGCTTTTCTGATACTAAGTCTATTGCTAATATTCATTTGTTGTTGCTTCAAGGATCTGCTGGAGCGTGCCACAACTGCGAAAACCCAATACAGCAGCCAGCAGCAAGAGCAACGCGAGGCGCTGCGTCAATTGGCCGCGGAACATAGTTACGATCCAACAGGTAAGTTTAAGCACATGAAAACCAAATACCGATATCTGTCTCTACCTCTCCGTTCGCACCTGGGTGGAGGTTTTTACTGTTCACATAAAATGTGCGCTAGTTCATATTCTAAATATAACGTTGCGCACGAAAATAAACGCCCACGGAGGGGGCCTTTCGCATCGATCGCACCGTGGGCAGCTGGCCAGTTTTGACTGCGTCATTGCATGAATTTCTCATATATGTATGTGTTCAATTTTGTGTGCCTTTCACAGATCAGCTACAGGAACAACATCAGCGTTATTGTTTCCCTGTGCGTCCAGTGCAGCGAGTGCAGCATCAGCAGCAGCCCCAGCCTCAACCACAGCCACAGCCACAGCCCGTAGCAGCAGCTGTGCTGCGTCTGCGTCAGCCAACGACACCCAATGCCACTGTAGGCGTTGTCACGCCCAACACGACTAACGGCAACGAGGACCAACAGCCCACAAGCACTAGCAGCACGAGTGCAATTGCCAGCAACTCCCAGGCGCCCACAGCTCTTCAAACTGTGATTCATCGTCTCTTTGGGGTCTCAGCGCAGAGCTCGACACGCTCGCAAATCGAAGTGTTGCGCACTTTGCTCGGCTTGGATGAGAACTGGAATAGCGGCAACGGACAACAACAGGCAGCAGGCAGTGTTATCGAGGTGAGCAGATAGAAATATATTGTTGAATCAATCTAATATTACATTACTACAGTATTTAAGCAATATGGTGCATGAAATCAATCCCAGTGCCAGCGACAAAGATGAGGGCGTTGTCAATTCGACTAGCCTGGAGGATGTTGCATTGAGTGAGGTATGTAATGATCAATGTATTTGCAAGAATTCAAAGTCATGGGTAAACTCTTATTAGATGAGCGACAATCGCGCCCAGTCCATACAGTCACTGCACAGCGTTCTGGAGACACCAACACCAGATACAACGCCCAGTTTTGATGAGCTACAACAGCGGCTAGATGCCTCCAATCGCAATATGCAACACTTGCAGGATGAGCAGCAGAAGCTGCTACAAATACAAAACATGGCCAAAACGCATCTCAACGAAATGGAGCAGCTGCGTCAACACAGCGCACGTCTTGCGCATAACGGCAACGGCGATGCGCCCAACTATGAATCCGTACAACAGGTGCAGGACGATATGGCCTCGCTTGTGGGGCGTATGAAGAATCTCACGGCTTTTATACACAATCAAAACGAGCTAAGCAGCGTGCTGGGCGACGATGGTCCAGAGATTTTGGCCGAGCAGCAGGCGCTGCAGGAGAAACTTGAATCATTGCGGGCGCAGCGAGAGGATATGCGCGAATTGGTCAATGAGCTAACCAGCATCAATCGAAAGGCCAAAGAGCGGGTGCAGGCGGTTCGTGCTTCCAGCCAGGAGACGAGCACTCCAAGAGAGCAGACACCCCCAAAGCAGCAGCAGCAGCAGCAGCAGCAGCAGCAGCAACAGCAGCAACAGCAGCAGCAGGCTAAACCCACCAATGAGCGCATTGTCCCTGTGGAATATCAACGCAATGTTCCCATTTTGCGACAGGAGGCAGTCAATGCCGCTCAGCGTGCTCAACACGCTCAGAATATGATTGATCAGAAGACGGCGGACATTGAGGCGCTGAAGGCACAAATGAATAGGCTGAAGAGCATGCTGAATACCGTTACTCAGATAGAAGCTGGCACATCAGACATCGGCGAGACCTTGGAGCGTCGCAGCGTTGAGCGACACGAAGAACGACCTCGGGACATTTCGCAGCGTGTGCAGGCATTAGACGGCGTTAGCTCCGAGTTGCGCGCTGAGGCAGCCACATTGCAGCAGGAGCGTGATCGCATTTCGGCACTAAAGGCTGAAATTGAGCGCCGCCAGAGGCAGGCAGCAGCTGCGGTACAGATGGGGGACGAGGCGCTGCAGCGTCACAGCCTGACTCCAACGCCCCTTCGACAGCGTCCACAAGACGATGAGCAGGAGGAGGATGAGGAGGAGGAGGAGAAGGAGGATGAAACCAAAAGGCGAATCCAGTTACAAACGCGCAATGAGTTGCGGGCACAATGCGAGAAATTGCGACAGGAATATGAGAAGAAGCAACGCGAGTATGAAGCCCATTTTATGAACAGCCATGGCAGCAACTGCCACAATGGCGGCAGCAACAACAACAACACCAACACCACTTCGGAGGCTGATGATGAGGGCAATGATGACACCGACAGCGATAGATATTTTACCCAACTGCGCGCTTCATCTTCGGCTACATTAAAACGAACTGCCTCGACAATAACCGTTGTGGAGAAACAGCAACAGCAGCAACTGCAGCAGATGCAACAGCAACAGCAACAGCTGCAACAACAACAGCAGCAACAACAACTACAACAGCAGCAGCAACAACAACATGAACAACAGCGACAAACACAACTCAAGCAACAACAAACTACGCCCAATGCTCACTCCATGTCAAACAATGAAGACGATCTGAATCTGACGATTGACAGCCTCTCCCTGGGCAATGATAGTATACCGTCGAGCAGCACTAGATCCCAGTATATGCCGCCGCCAATGGCACCCGTTCAAGGCATGTGGAGTAAGCGATCCGCCAGCAATTATTCACTAGTCACTTCTATTGAGCCACTCATTTATTTGCAGACACGCACAATACGACCAACACTTGGCATTCGCAGCCTGGCTATCTGCCAGCAACGCCAACAGGTGCTCCGGTTGCACCGGGGGTCGCTGCCTCCTCGCAGGCTTCGAGTGTCAACCAAACCCCCGACGCAGTGCTCTTGCAGCAGTTCATGCAGACGCAGCAGATGCTCATCAACTCGGTCTGCCAGTGCAATCAGACTTTGTGGCATCAGCAGCGTGAAATTGACAGTCTCAACAGTCAGATACATTCGGTGAGAGCAAAGCTAACTAATGTAACCTTAAATGGCCAGATTGTGCAGAGATTTTAATGACCTTTTGTATAACATACCATTGGTTTTGATTGTGGTTTAAACGTGATTTCTTTTTTCATTTGAACAGTTGCAGGAACGTTTGAATGCATCGTGCCAGGAGCACGCCTATAGTCTGCGCTCGGAGTCCGTTCCGCCTATCGCTGGCGGTCTGGCACCGAACAACCTGTGCCTGGGCGCCAGCGCTCGCGCCCAGTCGGAGCAACTATATAATTTCGGCTCCTCGCATCAGAGCGCCTTTAGCAACTATCAGCGCAGCAGTCATCGCAACAATATCTACAGCGGCAGCGATCCGCATCAGGCACAGACCTATTTGAACAATGCGGCGCCACCGCCACCACCGCCACCACCGCCGCCGCCGCCAACGCACTATAACAATGAGACGCCGCTGTCGCCGCTCTCGTATCGCGCCGCTCCGGCACCCATATTCATGAATCATCACAACAATACCATACACCAGAATAATGCCAACTTGCGCACCCAGAACCAGCATGCGAACAATTTGCATTCGCTGCCGGAGGATGCGGTGCCGCCACCCACTCTGAACAACCAGGTGCCACCGGGCAACCGGGCGAACAACTATTGGGACAACTTCCGAAGGTAAAGCGCCATACAATACACATATTTCATGTGGTGTCGCGTTCTTTCGTACGGATTAGGCAATTGTTTATTTACTTCTATCGATTGAGAACTAGGAACCAAAGAGCTGTTAAGTTATAATCCTTGCCAAAGTAATAAAAACAAATACATAGAACGAAGTGCCACGACAAAAAAGATATGAACAATTTTGATTTATTATTATTTTTAATCAAATTTCTCAAAACACTACGACATAAGTAAGTAGAAAGAAGGAAACATTTACGATTATACTTGAAATGCGTTTCAATTGAGTTCAACTAATTCTATTAACTTAAGTATTCATTTTTTTTTTCGAATAACAAAATTCTTTTTTGAATGCTAACGCCCATTAAATTGATCGAGTAAAAGCAATGCTATAACCCAAAAGTTGTTCAGAATTACATCTAGAGTAGCTCTAATTGGAATAGACTTGGTTATATTAATATTAATCTTTAGAATGTTATTCTACTTTGCACATTAAATACTTTTTGTTTGATTGCTCGCTTTTATTAACCCATTAATATCTGTGCGCTTTGCAGCTATACTCGCCAGAATCTGCTATCTAACAAAAGCAACGAGGAACTCAATGTGGAGCACCAATATCGCCAAATACAGCGCCAGCGCCAGCGTCCCAGCTATTTTCAGACCCATCTGCCGCACACTGCACGCAGCTCTACCAGCAGCATGATGCTACAGCAGCAGCAGCAGCCACAACAACAGCAACAGGCTCAGTCACATCGTCACTTTTATGAGGCCACGCCTCAGCAGCCACAGCAGCAGCAGCAGCCCCAGCCACAGCTACAGCAACAGCAGCAACAACATTTGCTCAACGGCAGCAGCAGCAACAATTTGAACAACAGCAGCAGCAGCAATCAAGACTGGCGCAATAATGCTCATGGAGAAGAGGATGATGTGGAGGAGGATGATAATAATGATTCCTCAATATTCGGCAGCAGCGGAGGCAGACGTCGCAATCGTCGGCGTCCAATGCCAACGCTGCGCGACGAGGAGACTTCCTTGCAGGAGTTAACGGCTGGCTCGTCCAATTTCTTCAACATGAATGTGAACAGTCCGCTGTACCAGCGCAACAAAGTGCCGGCTAAGCCGACCACGTCGGCGGTGTCTCTAACCCCGTTGCAGCAGCGCCATCTGCGCTTCGATTTCGAGCTGCCTGCTCAATACATGGACTATGAGCTACCAGAGCCGCCGGCGATGCAAGCTCCACCAGCTGCTCCCGTGTACAATGTCACAGCACAGGAGTCCGTCGTGCCGCCAGATGAATCCAATGCGCTGCTGGAACAAGGCACAGAGGAGACGGCTTCAGAGGAACTGAATCGCAATTTGCTAGTGAATGCATTGAAAAATGACAAATTTACCACAAAGTTCTACGAGTCGATCAAGGAGGATGTCTACAGACGACTAGAAACTCTCTTCGAGCAGCAGCAACAACAGCAGCAACAGTTGCAGCAGCAGCTAGGCGAACAGCAACTGTATAATGAAGTGCATAGCCTGCGCAAGACCCTCAACCAGGGTCAGGCGCCCAGTGCCCCGCCGGCAGAGAATGCCGTTGCAAATGAGTCAACAGAGGCCACGGAGAGTGGCACTGAATCGCCGCAGGCTCAATCTATCAGCGACCGGCCAGAGGATGACAATAGTCTACCATTGCAGGTAATGTCAACAGCTGCTGCAGCTGCGGCAGCAACTGGGTCTGCATCTGGAGCAGCAGCAGCAGCAGCAACAGAAGGCGCATCAGGAGCTGAATACTCAGAGGCAGCTGGCGTTGGTTCTGCACCGTTGGACAACGATGATGTAAGTAGCCAAAGCTCATGCACTGCCTCAGCTGCTCATAGCTCGTGCCTTTTTCATTAAAGCAAATCATTGAGGTGGTCATTGAACGACCCGCCACGCCTACATCGGCTAGTCTTGACATATCGCCGGATCACGAGCTTATTGAGTACATAATCAAACGCATACGTAACCAGACGCATAACAACACAATCATCAACGATTCACTGCTGGCTGAGGTCTCCAAGCTGACGGCAAATGCGGCCCAAAACTCGGCCGCCAGCTGGACACCAAATGCGGTCTCGCCGCTCATTTCGCCCAAGCGCTTTTATGCTAAGATTAAGAAGTTGGACATGCCAAGGCAGCGCGACGAGTTCTTGCTGTGGTATCGCACCTATCTGGAGCAGCTTTTTGTGGTAGAGCAGCAGTCAGCCGACACCGGCAGCATGTCGAGTACGAAAAGTAAGGAGCCGAAAGCTCCTTCTAAAAAGCAGGTCAATAAACGCGTGCGTGCTCAGTCGAACTCGCAGGATTCCAACAATGATGCCGACCTGGCCGAGGCAGATCAGAAAAAGGTTACGCTAAACGGGGGCGATACAGAGTGCGAGAACAATGAGAATCCGGAGGAGGAGGCCAGCGCAGCGGCAGCTCAAGAAACTCAGAATATCAGTTTAGATTAAATCGAGTAAAGTTAGTTAGCTATTAGATCACTAGAGGGGACCCACCCAGTCAACATTCCCGACCTATCCGCATACATATGCATACATATATGCAATTATATACTCATATACATATTCCATATTCCATATGACTTCACCCATATGAACTAACAAAATTAGTTACTAGCCGCAATGGGCGGCCCATTTTCGACTTTGTTTTTATTTTGTATTAAATTATAAATGTACACCTAGAACACAAACAAATTTGTTGAGAGCTTAGGCAACGTTTTAATTAGCTGCGGCTGCTGGACTGAATGGAATCCCACCGAATTTGTGGACCAGCCTTTGGGGTTTCTTTCATTTATTAATTGGCTTACAAATGTAACAAACTATTGGTTTCGAATGAGCTCCGGTGCTTAGCTATTTGTTTAGATCTGTTTGGCTCGTAAGCTGCTCCATCATGCGATAGTAGCAATAGCGACTGTCGTAGTCCATGTCGTACCAAAAGTTGATGGCGATGCATTTGTGACTCTGGCGCACATGATGGAACCAGTAGTTGGGTAAATAGAGCACATCTCCCGCATGAACACGTACTCGTAAGGGACGCGCCTTGCTATACTGGGGATATTTGGCCAAGTCCGGAGCTAATGGGTCAATGCTAACCCATTCTGTATGTAGAACTTCGTCGTTCTCAATCAAAGGATCTATGTAGAACTGCCCACAGGATTTTCGCTTGTACACGCCAGTGGGGTAGTTGCCACGAGGCACGCAGCAAAGCTGATGCGGAGGCAGCAATATGAAATCTTTGTACCCGGAAATTACGCAATAAAGATTCTCGTAGGGATCCTTGTGCATGGAGGTGATGGCCCGCTCGTCGCCCAACCAGAAGTTGACTGCATCCGGTTCCTTGTTGAAGCACTGCTGGGCAAAATCCAAGTCTTTCGGCACAATGTCACCAGCCAGCTCCGGCAAGTCAAGACTGAAATTGGAATTTTGCTTCTGAATGTAGTGCACAGCTCCCATTGGATCATCGAGACGCTCCAATAACTCAGATAGAGGCATTTGCGTTTCTAGCGGTAGCACGAAGTACTCTTCGCCATTTTGTATGGCCAGACCATCAGCATAGCCATTGGGTGTAACGGCTACATCCACAACTTTGTCATTCAGAGTAGTCTGCAAATAGTCCGGCGTCCACTTCTGCACTGCAGGCCAATGGGCAACCGCCTGACGTATGACAACAGGTGCGTTCTTTGCATAGTAGTCCCGCGTGAACTCTAAGGCAGTTGGCAGCTGTTGTAGTTCCGTTATTTGTCCACCAATACATAGCTCTTGGGCTTCCTGAAGCAGCAGTTTTATAGCTGTCTCAATTTGAGTTTGAGCCATGCCGATGGCATTCTGGTACAGATCGATAAGTGTTTGAGTTAATCGATGAAAAACAAAGTTGTGCACTGGATATCGATGTCTTAAAAAGCAAACTATGTTGAGTATACATTGCCGGTGCAGAGATAAACAGGAAGATCAATTAAAGCGAATTATGAAAACTAATATTGTCATTACCTATACAATTGCTAATATTGCTTAAGAAAAACCAAAGTAATCGAATGGTTAATGACTTCATGCTCAAAAGGTATCGATATATACTTGTGGTCTGGTAGTCGATACTGTATGTTCTGTATACAGCTGTTCTAAGTCAGACAGCCGAAAAAAAAACATGTTGCTTTTGTAAAATTAGGAAAAAGTGAAGAGTTCAATTAAAAACGTTGCCAAAATGCAAGAAGTTGGGGATGAAGTGTTCAACTGTATTGACGAGGCTAATGCCATCATAAACGATGTTAAAGCACACGTTGCCGAAATTGTAATATCTTCCAAATTGGTCAGCAGTGCCACGAAGATTTATCTGAACATTCGCACCATAGAGAGCGCCACCTGCTGCGTACAAGTGACTGGTCGAGGCTTCAAAATAGTCTCCTCGCAATACGACACCATCGATGAGGAGCCGGCGCTAGGCCCCGATGGGGAGCCAGAGGAGGAAGAGATCTTTGAAACACCCTACGCGCTATTGGATAAGATTAGTCCACGTTATGTGGAGTCGTTTGGCAACAAGCTCTGCCAGCAGCTGCGACAACTGCAGCAAATGCGCACTGAATTCCACGAAGAGGACGAGGAGGAGGATGAAGACGAGTAACCAACTTGGCCTCTTCGAAACAACAACTTTATACTGAGGCTGTACTCATTAAACACAAGATTTTAATGTTAGTTTATTTATGTATTTTATGTACTCGTAACCGTGCAAGTATTTCGGATCGTGCGACAACCCAAAATCGAACCACTTTAGACCTTTAAGCGCTTCAAGAATAAAGATTGTGATTGCAATTCCAAATCAGTCAATTTGCGAACCGTTGGCACCAATTGCTCAACATGATCCACATATCCAGTGCCCTTATTGAGATTCTTTTGGCCGTAGACCACCTTGCCATCGAAATCGTTAACGGGCACCTCCAGGGACTTGTCCACCTGCTGTATGGTTATGTTCAGGTGCTCCTCGACCTCGCCCAATAAATTGAGCTCATTGTACCAGATGCAACAGCCGCGCACATCAGTCAAATTGGTGTTGTTGCAATTACGTCCACGAGTCTTGCACCATTCGCCGTGGTACCAGACCTTCTCCGGCACCGTAGACACCAAGCTGATGGCCAGGCCCATGCGCTCTGCACGACCCACACGGCCGATGCGGTGCACATAGTTGCATTTGTCATCCGGCAGAGTTATATTGATCACTGTATGAATGATAAGCTATAGATTATATGTAAATATATATTAGGTAATCCTTACTGAAAGGCAATCCTGTAATGTCCAGTCCACGTGCAGCAACATCTGTGCAAATGAGAAACTTGACCTGCTGGCGCTTGAACGATTCCAGATTCTGCTTGCGCTCCTGCGGCTTGCGATCGCCATGCAGGCAGACGCAGGAGTAGCGTTGTCCGCCGCGGAGGCGCAGATACTGCTCCAAGTTATCGCAATCCAGCTTGGTGCGACAGAAGATAATGGCACGATCCATTTTATGCTGGTCAATGGCCCGGATGCAATATTCACCCTTCAGCAGCTTCACTGCCTGGGAAAGGGTCTCTGGGGAAAGATTAGTGGGATGGATATTGTCGTGATCGTGCACACCATCAGTGCGTATCGACTGGCGAAGTTGCTGCCAGCTGGTGTCAATCTTCGGGTCGACCATGCACACTACATGGTGAACAGTCTCTGGCACTGCATCTTCGCCCTTCAGATCCACCCAGGTGGGAAAGTGCATCAAGCGCTCAGCCATCTTTTTTACCTCAAAGGCATGCAAGGTGGCGGAGCAGACAATCATCTGCAGGCGACAGCCATCGCTAGTTATTTTTGGTATTTGCTTGTGCAGCCGATCAATTAGATCCGTATAGCCCTGCTTAAGCAGAGCATCCGCCTCGTCCAGGACAAAGAAACGACAGTGAGTGAGCTGTACGAGTCCACTGTTGATGAGTTCCTCCAGGCGACCGGGAGTACCCACCACAATGTGGATTCCCTTCTGCAGTTCCGCTTTCTGCTCCTCCAGACGCACGCCCCCAATAAGCAGTAGGGGACGCACGTCGGGATCGGTCACATAACGTTTCAGTTTCTCAATTTGATTGTAAGTTTGCTCCGCCAGCTCGCGGCTCGGCTCAATGATTATGGCTTGGGGCGCATTGGGCGCCGGTTTGCTAGCCGCAGTGTTGGCTGCGGGGCTGGCCAAAGGATTGGGTGCGCTATGGTCAGGACCTGCTTGACAAACAGCCACATAGCCGTTGCCTGGCGGGTACTTAAAATCGGTTTTGCCAAAGTTAAATAGCATCTCGGCGTTCTTCAGGACGACAGCTGGATAGAAGGTGTCATTGCGTAGATTTTCGGGTATTTTGAAAGCCACTCCCAATGCAGCGCCGTTCTTGGTGAAGCTCACTTCCAGTCGCTGCAGGTCCAGCATACAGCCCACTACATCTGCCTTGCCGAAAGCCTCGCCATAGTCGTCAAACTGACGATTGTTGGACTTTTTGCCAGTGCCGCCAAAGCCAAAGCCGTAGCGACACGTGCCCAGATCTAAATTCGCCATTTGAGTGGACCACCCCACACGGCACAAGCCCTCATCGGTGACTGTTGCTTCGTAATAGAACTTGGCTTTACCATAGACCCCGGTGGTGGCACGACATCCGTGCCATTCCTTAAACTCACGTGACTGGCAGCGCAGGCCATCCGGAGTCACCGCTAATGCATTGTTACGATCGAAAAACGACATTGTCCACGGTGCCACAGCTCCAGCTGCGGAACCGCCTTTTTTACTTGGCTTTCCAGACTGCAAATCGCGAATCGTTTCCCAAACAATTTGCAGAATGGGCAAGCAAAAGGCGCCCGTTTTGCCAGAGCCCGTTTCGGCTGCCATTAGGACATCGCCTCCGCCGAGTATGAGTGGTATGGCCTCTGCCTGCACATCCGTTGGCAAGCTAATAAAGGAGCACTTGCAGGAATATTAAATTGAATTTTATATTATTTATACTTACGTCCAGTCCAATTCGTCGGTTGCCTTGCCGAGCTCTGGCAGCACACCAAACTCTGCAAGGGAATTTATTTCGATATTTGAATACGTATTAAGTACATTTTATGGGTGTTTTACCTTCAAATGCCGTCATTGCTTTTATTCACTTAGAAATAGGTTATTTTTATTCAATTCCGTTTGCACTTCATACACCGGCTGCAATATTTGCCTCAAGTACTCAATTGTTGTTCACCATGTACTCATTGGAGCAGGATACGCTAATGCTTGACAACAATAGCAAGGCAAGCTTTAATGGCTATTTGTCTTCAAGCAAAGTGAAATAATAGCAGCAAAAACTTTGCAAGTATCGGTAGTTTGATTAATTTAAAATACATAAATACATATATATTTTTTTTTCTAGTTTGCTAATAGGATTTTGCTCCAGAAAAATCTAGTATATTTGCATTTGGAGATGCAGCATACTAGCCTTAATAGCTGCCAGCCTTCCAGATGTTCACAAAGACGAATTCGGAGTGTTGCAAAGCGAGTTAAATCACAGCTGTTGAACTGATGTCGTTATGCATCACTTATATTTGTATACGCGTAAATTGTAGTGATTTTTTTATTAAATTATGGCAAGTGTTTTGTTAAAGTGCTAATTAGTCATTAGAGATGTAAATTTTGGCGTGTAGCTTATTATTACCTAAAGTGTAAGTGCTCAATAACCTCAAATCGATTGATAATTGTGCTAGAAAATGCCTTTTCAGCAATTTGCTCGCTGGAGAGAGAATGTACTTTCCATTGGGCTGGCCAAAGCGCGTCTGCCTGGCGCTCCCTGGCGAAACCACTCACATAAATCACATTAGTTGTGATGGTGTTAAAATACTCGTCGCGGCCGTCGGCTCGGATTTTCTGGGCATTTGGTATGCGAACCCGCTTCTGCCCATTGCCTATTATCGGCGCACCGTGGAATCTCTGCAGGAGTTTGGCAACAATCAATTGATTATATGGAAGCCCGACTCCAGGCAGCTGGCCGTGCTAACGGATGCTGGTGCCCTGTTGTTGTATCAACTGGACTTCGATGCCAACGGCAGTGGAATATTGATGCAGGTGGACCCGCCTGCAGTGAGTCTGAAAAGAGATTCAGCCGAGCTGTTCATCAAGGAAAATATTCCCCGCCTGAGTCTCCGCGAAGTGCGCTGCTTGAAGCTGGACGTTGTCATCTCCACTGTCTGCTGCATCAGCCTCAGTGAGCTGCTCCTGGCTACGGAAACATGTGAACTGCTGCGATTGCAGTGGTCACAGCTCGAAACGGTTTCCGAGGACCTGAAGCCGCTGGCTGTTATCAAACTGCGTGACATTCCCTTCTACGTGCAGCAACAGCAGCAGCAGCCCGTCAAATATTTGCCCGCCATGGGCAACTCGGCCTTTGTGGCCAGCCTGGAGTATTCTCCCTTCATTGGCGGATGCGCTGCTGTCTTCAGCGATCAGCGGGCAGCGTTCCTCATAGCTGATCATCTGCGTTTCGAAACGGTGCACATGCACGGCTGTTGGGTGCCGGATGTGATGGATGCGAGCGTCTGCAGCGTCAATCACAAGTTCCGACTGCTCGCTTACGGCCAGCAGAGCTCGGCGGTGGCTGTGTATGCAATAGACGACGCCACAGCAGGCCTGGAATATTCGCACAGGCTTGTCTTGACGGAGAATGTGCCGCCTGGCAGCTTGGGTGCTGTCAACGAGCTCAAGTGGAGTCCCGATGGTTGTGTGCTCGCCGTGAGCTGGGAAAATGGTGGACTGTCGCTGTGGAGCACCTTTGGAGCGTTGCTGATGTCCACCCTAAGTTGGGATTTTGGGCTGCATGTGGATTTGGTTAAGCAGAATCCCCTGCAGCTGCGCCGTCTCGAATGGTCCACCGAGGGCTATCAATTATTTATGACCACACGTGATGAGAAGAACAATGTCCTGCAGCTGCAGTTCGTGAAGAGCGCTTTGAGCATGAATCCCTGCATGACTGCACACCCACACATCCTGCTGCAGGGCGACGATTGCTTGTACATAAATCAGGGCGATAATCTGGAGCTGACTTACGGCAATGCCAAATGCACATTCCCCAGCAGCACCGCCACTGGCCAAAACGACGATTGCCTGGAGCTAAAGCAAAGCCCCAACATGGGCAGCATTCTCACCGAGAGCAAATACTGGACCCTGCTGCAGCTGCCGCTCAATTACGCAGCCACCAATTGGCCCATTCGCTATGCAGCCATTGATGCTGCCGGCTTGCATCTGGCCGTGGCAGGACGCACCGGCCTGGCCCACTACTCGATGCTCAACAAGAAGTGGAAGCTGTTCGGCAACGAGTCGCAGGAGAAGGATTTCGTAGTGTCCGGCGGATTGCTCTGGTGGCAGGGCTTCATTGTCATGGGCTGCTATTCTCTGCTTGATCGCACCGAGGAGCTGCGCTGCTACCCAGCCGATTGTAAGCTGGATAATCAGTTTGGACATAAGCTACAGGTGCGCGCTCCTGTCATCAGCTTGAATGCCTTCAGAGATCAGCTGATTGTGCTCACAGCGGATGGCATCGTCAGCCTGTTCCACATGCACAGGCAGTCGGCGTACATCATCAACATCGATTGCGCCTATGAGCTGGACGTGAAGAGCATTTGCATACATCCGGCTTGCATTGTGAGTCTCACGGTTACGAATCTGCGGAATGAGCTGAAGCCTCAGCATCAGCAGGCGGAGGCAGAGACGATTGTGGTCAATGTCTGTGGACGCGTGCTGATGATCCAGAGGGACGAGGCGACACAGCAGGTGCCCAATACGCTGCTGGCCACCTGCTTGGCCAGCTGCGTGGAATGCTTCTGGCTCTCCCACAACTTGGAGCACTGCGCCATGCGGGACTGCCTCTGGCTCTATTCCGGAGCGCATGGCATGCGCGTCTGGCTGCCCATACTGCAGCAGCGTTCGGAGCAGAACGGGGCACAGCGGCTGCACAGCTTCATGTCCAAGCGCATCATGCTCAGCTTCCCTCTGAAGCTTTATCCCCTCGTCATACTATTCGACAACGTCATTGTGCTGGGCGTGGAGAACGAGAGCACGCTGTACACGAATGAGCCGAACTCGCACTTCGCTCTGCCCTTTGCTCTGATGGAGCGCAAGTCGCAGGTCTATTTGCACAAGGTGCTTAGGCAGTTGATCAAACGCAATCTGGGCTACTCGGCCTGGGAGATTGCGCAATCTTGTCGCAGTTTGCCTTACTTTCCGCATGCCTTGGAGCTGCTGCTGCACGAGGTGCTGGAGGAGGAGGCCAGCAGCAAGCAGCCCATACCCGATGCACAGTTACCCAGCATCCTTGACTTCATTCGCGAGTTTCCCGTGTGTCTACAGACGATCGTGCAGTGCGCGCGCAAAACCGAAATCGCACTTTGGCCGTATTTGTTCAGCATGGCGGGCAAGCCGAAGGAGCTGTTCCACCTCTGCCTGCAGGCGGAGCAGCTCGAAACGGCGGCCAGCTATCTGATCATCATACAGAATCTGGAGCCCTCCTCTGTGAGCAAGCAGCACGCGAACATGCTGCTGGACATCGCATTGAATCAGCGCAAGTGGGAGCTGGCCAAGGATCTGATACGCTTCCTCAAAGCCATAGATCCCAATGAGATTGATTCGCCGCGCTGCTCGATGGTGCTGAATGTCAAAATCGCACCGCCTCAGCCCCAGACGCAGGCGCAAGTGAATCCCAATGCGGACGCCTTCAACCTGGTGCTGGGGCCCATAGCCACGCGGGAGCGCAGCTACTCGACCACCGTCACCAGCAACTTGCCCAAGGACAACAAGCAGCAGAGCGTGGCTGCATCTGTGGAGCGCAGCGAGGCGCCTAGCGCTGGCAGCAACGCTGGCCCCGCGACTGTCGTGCGCCGTCGCTCCACCAAGGAGCGGCAGCAGCGTGAGATCTTCTGCATCGATTTGATATTGCAGCGGCATGCACGACAGCTGCTGCAGCAACACAAGCTGCTGGACCTGGGCTACATGTGTGCCTATCTGGATTTCCATGTGGTCAGCTGGCTAACGCAGGAGTCGACAGGAGCAGCGCGGCTGGACAATATAGCGGCGGCGCTGCAAGCTTTGCACGCGGAGCTGCGGCTACCCAGTCCGTTTGCAGGAGCTGGGCGCGATGACTTTGCTCAGCTACGAGGCACGCTGCCTCGTGCGGGAGCAGCTGGAGGATCGTCATCGCAGACCTCGGAGTCGGGCTACTTTAGTCTGGCCGCGCACCTGGAATCGCCGCAACTGCAGCCTTGCATCAAGGAGGAGGAGGAGCTGCAGCAGAGCTCGCTGCCAATCCTGAAGAATCGGTCGAATTCGCAGTTGTCCTTCGATAACTTCCGCTATCGCCGGCTCTACTCGTTGCCCGCCTCGGAGGACGACAACAGCGAAATTGTGGCCAGCTATCTGAACGATAAGCTAGCGATCAAGCTGCGCTACCTGCTGCAGCTCTTCATCGAGGCCAACTGCACGGACTATGCCCTCATGCTCTCCATACTGCTGCAGGATGCGGCCTCCATTTCGCGCATTGTCAACGTGGTCATCCGCAGCGAGTCCGTGGGCGCCTGTAGGCGCATAGAGGCGGCCCTCAAGCAGCTCAGCCAGTGCATCTTCGACAACGGGAGTTCCATGTATCGCGGCTTTGTGATGACCCTGCAGCCGCACATTTACCTGTTGGAGCAGTACATACAGTCGCTGGGCGAGACGCCGACGATGCACGACAGCATAGACGACAGCAATGAGCTGAGCGCCGATGGGGCGTCCGGCTTGGAGAACGATGCTTTGGATGGAAGCAACAACAATTTTGTGCCAAAATGTCAGCAGCTGCCCAATGGCATTCAGCGAGCGTCAGAGCAGCGGCTGACGCGTCACGCCAGTCTCGAATCCAAGTCGAAAGCCAATGGCAGCCAGACGAATCCTTCCTCCACGCAATCCACTCCCACTCAGCAGCTGCAGCGCCGCGGCAGTCGAGAAGCTCCCCGGGACGGCTGCGGGGTCATGTAAGGGCTACGTGCATTCGTGCAAGAAATTGGAAATAGCATACTCAGTGCATGTACGTAATATACACGATTTTGTCATTTATGTTTATTTTTTCGTTCTGCTGTATATTGCATATATGTACATATGCATACATATATGTATGCGTACATACATATGTGGTAATTGTTGAAAGATTTGTTAACTGTTAACCCAACTCAATGGAACACACAACGAAGCGAACATCGTTGAGAGCAAATGGAAAACTTGTATTGTACTGTAAGAGATACGTAAATGTAATTATTCATTAAATTAATAGATGAAATTTGCTGCAATATTTGTTAATTAAAAATTTACACGATTCTATACATAAATATACAGGATAAATATATTTTTACCAATAAGTTTGCCAAATGCATTTTATTCCTGAAGAGAAATTAGTCCAGCAGTTGCACTGCTTGCCAAACGAAAGGCTAAAAATGAACTGCTTGCTGCTCGTATTTGAATGTCGTAATGAGGTACGTATTAAATAGTCGCTTCTATACGTATGCCGCTAGAGCAGCCTAAAGGAGAGATTAAGGTAAATCGTTCTTATCCGATCTCTTATATATTAGTGCAACATCCTGTATTCTTGCAACATCTTATGCAGTCCTGATTTCACTATTTTATTAAATATAAGTTTAAAATATGCATAAAGAAATTATTTCTACGAAAACAAAGTTTTCCAAGTAACAAAATTGATACATATCATACATACATATATAAAAGTTATCAAAATAAATTGATTATTATATATTTTTATTATTAAATACATTTTTAAAATTAATAAATAAACAAATTTGGTTTAATTAGCTGTTAACATTTAACAGGCAACCCCTGCAGATGAGGTTTCTTCTTTCGGTTCAAGGTGGTTGTCCCATAAAAAGGGATTTGTGTGCTCTATTTCAGCTGTGTCCAGAATAAATTGATTCAATTCTAATTTATTGAATTTTATTTTCTTTTCTTACACATTAAAGGCAGCTAGCGCATTGGGGCAGCGAGCAGAGGAGTTTGAATAGCGAGAGAGCAATTATAAGGAGTGCATCAATCCCGCTCTCATCAAATGAAGCTGCTGTTTTACACAGTAGTAAAATTTAATATTTACATTTCCAGATATTTATCATTTAAATTTCATAATATTAATAATAATAATAACTTTTTAGTCTAGATGTTTATAGTCACTATAAATTGGTTGGCTAGAAAGTTAGCTTGGGTTGAAACCAGGCTATACTTATAGAAATCGGATAATTTGTATAGCGAAAGGCGATCTGTACTAAATATTATATATAGAAATTGCATCTTCAATGCTGTTATATTTCACGCCGCTTGCGCAAACAGCAAGGCAGCGGAATGGTTTGCGCAAGCCGTCTGCTCAACGTCTATCAAGCTTAACGCAGAATGGCCACCCTGCAATAACTATTGCACACACACACACATGAAAATACATGTACACACACTCTCACACACACCGACAGCAGCCAATCGAGCACATGTGACTTTTTGGCACTCTTTTGGGCCGTAACTCGTGGCTGCTGTAAAAGTTAATCACTGTGACTGATTCATTACGTGGGCTGCTTGATTTGGCGGTGACGAAGGTGACTTTGTGTGCAGGTGGATAGTTTTAGTTGGCAATGTCACCCGTGTGCCTTGTGCCTTTTGCCTTGTTCCTCGTTGTCCCCGTTGTGCAGTTGCACTCGTCAAGTTTGTGCAGCGTAATTCGCACAATTGCAAACTTTGACGCAGCAACGCTGTTTGCCGGTTTCGTTGACATCAACAACGGCAGAGGGAAAAGGAAAGGGAGAGAGAGACAGAGCGAGAGACAGCGTCGTCTGCTTACAATAAAATCGTAAACGTAAGTGCTTACAAAACGTAATCACTGTAATGTTACGACGCGACAGCAACGGTAACGAGCAGGCGGCAGCTAACGTCATGGAACTTTTCAGCTGCTCTCAAACGTCAAAGCCCCTGGGGCGCACACAAATGCAAGATTGTCTGTGTGTGTGCGTGTGTGTGTATCAATTTGTGTTAGTTGTAAGGCAACAACGCAGAAATTCGTGTATTTCGCATCCGTTGTCGCCGACAACAGCAGAGCCGACTTACGTTTTGCTGTAGTTGTAAAAATAACTATTGACGCTTCACTGAAGAGGCAGCCAAAAGTTATAGAAGTATGTCTCTCTCTCACACACACTCTCTCTCTCTGTGTGTGTGTGTGTGTGTGTATGGCTGTGTGCGTGTATAAATAAAGCATCAACACCAGGCACATTGCAGCAGGAAGTCGTCGCCGTCAAGTGCGCGGTCTGCAGAAATTGTTAAAAACTTTTGCAAATTCTTCATAGTGCGGGCAACAGGAGCAATGCAACAACAACAATAACAACTGCAATAATGGCAACTACAACAGGAAACTGTGGGTGGATGCCGCAGACAACAAAACCGCCAACCGACAGCAGCAACAACATCATCAACAGCAACAACAACAACAATATTGCAGTGTAATCAACAACACCACATGCGACGGCCGTTGGCAGCCAGCGCCGAGAAGGACTGCAGCTAAGTTCCTGGCAAACCACTCAAGGGTTAAGCAGCATGCCGCATCCTCAGACTTTTCTCCATTGTTGTTGTTGTTGTTGCGCCTGTTGCTGTTGTTGCTGTTGGTGGTGGCCATTGCAATGTGTATAGTTGTATAGTTGTAGGTGCAGCTGTAACGAGTTTCCCAAAATATTTGAGCGTTGCGGTGCCTGATGAATTTCGAGTTGCCTTGGTGATTTTGATGAATGCCTTCAATATCTGTGCGCGCAGAAGATACGAATTATATGCACGCATGTATGACATGTTTGCTGGCATGCATGCATGTATGAATGTGTGTATGTGTTTAAGTGTGTGTGTGTGGGTGTGTGTGTGGGCACAAAGCTGATCCTGAGTAATATTGCAACTGCGAGCTGAGCCATATTGGAGGGCTTTGTGTGTGGGGCGCATATGAATGGCATGTAAACCAGTGGCTGTAATAAAATTCCAGAGTTTTGGCCAAATAATGCAATTGCGGCAACTGGATGATAGCTGCAAATATTCATGTGGCTTACATAGCATATGAGAATTGAGGTCGATCGACATATATTGGGCTTAATATTGCCAGCTGTAAGCGCATTGACCCATAATCTTCACATTGACATTCCACATCATCCTGAATGCCCAAAGCAACTTCGCTCGCATAATAATGCAAACCCGAGCTGGCATGACTCCCGCACCGATTTATGAACTGACTCCATACTCTGTGTTCCACACGATCGATCCTGTCTGTTGTGGCTTCTAAGAATCATATTTATGTTGAAGTTCCTACTCATTAATATTTCAATACAAAATATTTGTCATTTAAATACAAAACATATTCCAATTCGTCATTAATTATTTTCGAGGAGCTACGGTGCGCTGACATACATATATACAAAGAGAGAGCGTGAGAGATAGAGTGACTAAGATTGCCTAGTTTGCATATACTTATAATATAATCTGTTAGTATACTCAACATTTAACACCAAAGCTTTAACGCAGCTGATGATTGTTGGAATATATATGTATGCATGGAATCATAAGGACACACTCTAATTATTTACATCCACTCACAAATGAATGCAAAATAAAAAAGAACATTGATTTCCTCCTCTTCCCTTCCTCAACACTCTATCATATTTATGAGAATCGCATAGACAGGCAGTATTTACTTTATTTACTTAAGTTCTTAAATTTCGTCTGATGTTTTAATCTTGGCAAATTTCAATACGAGATTACAATGTTTATAATTGTGTTGATTTGCAGAAGTCCCAAATAGATTGCATTTGTGCAGGGCTCTCTTTGTTTATTTTTGGCCAACAAGTTTCGGGGGGCTGCTGCAGTTGCTGCCGTTGCTTCAGTTTGTTAGAATTTGATTTTGAAAGCAACAATTTCATTAGCATAGATTACGAGTCGTTCAGACAAAAGCAACAGACTTGCATGTCAAATGAACCCAGTGCGAGTGTAGTCCTTGTGCACCCTCCCTCACCACCTACTCCCCCTCGATTGGGGCCAGGAGCGAGGAGGACTCGTTGCATTTTTGGTGTAAAAATTTCTAAATTGTACATTCATTGCATTTGCATTTTACAAGTAAATCCCCAACTGCCAATCTAATGTATGTTGCAGCCCCGAACTTTGCACTCGCTGCGCTGTCTGTCTGTCCGCCTGTTCGCCTGTTCGCCTCTCCATCTGTCTGTATGTCTATTTGTTTGTAGCCAGCGAAGCGCCTAACCATTCGTCCAGTTGCCAGCAGCTCCAAGTCTCGAGTTCCGTGCCCCGACTCCGTATTCCGTAGTCCGTAGTCCGTAGTCCGGGATCCTCTTTGTGTAAAACATTGAAAACTCGGCTGCTTTTTCCCTTTTATTTTGCAACTTTGGTGCAACTTCAATTTTGAACCAACACGCAGCGGGGGCATTCCCAAAAATAAAAAAGGAAAGGAAAAAGTGGAAGGAATTGAACATAATAAAAGCTCAAAACGCAGCCGTAACATCCCGGCACGACCCTCCCGAAAAAGCAGCGCCAGAAAACTTTGCCGAAAAATCACGGAATCAACTGCGCGCTGGGCGGCCGACACGAGACACGAGAGTCCATTGGCAACCGTTGGGTGCTGCAGCAGCAACTGCTCCTGCTCCTGCCGCTGCTCCTGCTCCGGCTGCTGCTATTCCTGCTGCTGCTGCTGTGTCTGCTACATCGTTAGTTGCATTGAAGTTTACCCTCGTGCTGGCACCCGATGGCCCCTGGTCACGAATTGCTTTTTGTGAGCATGAATAGATAAATACGCTCCACTCCACGGGCTGTGCAAGGTGTCGGTGGCGCTGCTGCCCTCCAGCCAGGCGACCAACCAGCCCGACAGCCAGCTTGTCTGTGCGAAATTTGAAAACCACAAACTGTCTGCCATGTGGGTGGGCTGTCTAGCCTGTAGCTCAAAGGTTCGCAGCTCTCAGCTCTCAGCTCTCGGCTGGGTCAGTCCCAGCTGTCGAATTTTATTTATTTCGCTAAGGCCAAGAGCTCACAATAGAAACGTTAATGGCAACGCCGAGCAGGAGCCCCAGCCGGAGCCCCGGCACGTGTGTGCGTGAGTGTGGATCGTAGCGTCAGTTACACAGCTTCCGTTTGCCTTGAGGCGTTGGGCAACAGACTAACATGCCTTGCTCGACACACCAAATAACCAACCAAGCAACCCACCGACCCACCGACCCACCAACCCAGCGGCCCGTCGACCACCTGGGCGCCAATCACAAAAGAATCGTCCAAGTTTTTCGTAGCATATGTGAAGTGTGTGCCTGGGTGCGGGTCGGCCGAGAAAAGTTGTTGTTCTTTCGGCGTACGCTCCACTTGTGGGCTGAGTGTCATGTAAATGTTAATGCCCGTGCCCTATGCACCTTTGGCGTACTCCAAGCGCCCCGCACGTCGCACCTCACGTTCATCTGCAGCGCCCTCTCCCCAGCCAACTACTCACAGCAACAGCAGCAGCTACAGCTACAGCTACAGCATGCGGCCTCGTTGCTAGCGTTTTATCACGTGTCAGCAACAGCATCGGGTTTTGAGCTTATGTGACACGCCCCCACTGCAGTGGGTGTCAGAGATGGGCGCGTGATTGAAGTCGCTTTGCAAGATACGATTTAACAATTGTTCATTCAGTGATGAGTTCTAATGAATGCTTGGAAGTAGTTAGACTAGCGTTCCTCGAACGGTAAAGTACTTCTCCTTCTGTTAGGAGAAGTTTCTGGAGACTCTGGACCTGGAGTGCTCAAATTGCATAAAGATTGTCAAATAGAAAGCGAAAGAATGAAAATTATTTATACCATGGGGCTTTATTTTTTATTTTTATTTATTATTATTATTTTTTTTTTTTGTAATTATTTATAATAAATATTTAAAAACTTTACATTTGAGTTATCCAATCGAATGGCGAATATGTTGTGCTGTATGGCAAATGAAAACTAGGGATATCGAAAAGGATATAATGGCTTTTAGGGTGGGCCAAGAAAGAGAAGAATCGCTATTTCCATCCAATGAATCTGCCTACAAGATGCCTTCCGTAATACTTGAATATTTTTTGTATCTACTCTAATAAACCTTTTCCATACATGTTACATCAATTCTATGATAGCATCTCCCACGATCATCTGCTCTTATATGTGTAGCTAGATTAAATTGCAATCAAATCGTAATTAATTAATTTTGTGTAAGGAATACATAAGTATATATTATAATTATTATTATGTGTAAAATTAATTTAAGTAAATCTAGCTTTGTTAGTTTGTTAGAAATTGTATCGTAGCTTCCTTAAATTTTAGCTTCAGGCTCTCACGCACGACATTAAGGCTCACGAGTTCGTGTCAACATACATTTATGTGTGTGTGTGTGTACGCTGCACTGCTTGTCGATGCTTTTCATTGCCTACTTTTATGCGCTGGAAGTTTTCTTTAGCTGTCAGCTGCTGACTGACCTCTTGAACCGATACATTAGCAAACCAAAATCAGAGACAGCAACTGAGCTGGGGCTGGGCTGGCTGCGTGGACGCAAATAACGTAACGTAACGTTAAAGGGGGCTTAGAAGGGAATAGCAGCAGGAGCAGCAGGAGCAGGAGAAGCAGCGGCTCCTCCACCCGTGATACCTTTTCTGTCATTGAGGTGCAAAGTTTACCTCATTAATTCATTAATCAATGTGTCTGCGCCTGTGCGTTTGTCTGCGTGTGTCAGATGCGTGCAGGAGGAGTATGCGTGTGTGTGTGTGTTGGGGGTGTGTGGGTGTTGGGCTATGAGCAGAAGCGTGTGTTTTGTTTTGGCACTTTTGGCGCGCAGCACCTGTAAATAATGGCCCTTTGTTCTACGCCTCAACGGAGGCGGGCAACGCTGCTGCTGCTGCTGCTGCCTCTGCCTCTGCCTCTGCTGCTGCTGAGCTTCCCGTTAGCCGCTTACGTTCCGTTGCACAGCAAAAACAAAGGAAGTGCGAGAGAGAGAGAGAAAGAGAGAGAGAGAGCGTCTGTGCTGAGTGCCCATTTTCAATGTGGACCTGGTCCGAGGCATGACTCGACGGCTTTCTGGCCAAGAGAAATTCAATGAAGATTTATGTGTCGGCTTCAGTAGCGTTTCTTGCTTTTTGGGCCAGTTGCTTCCGCTTCGTTTTTTCGTCAATCACTCTCTTTGTGTGTGTGTATGTGTGGGAGTGTGATTTTGTGTGTAGCTAGTTTCGAATTCGATTTCATGGCTTTTACACGCGCTTTGCAATTTATGCAATTCACTTCCGCGCAAGCCAAAAAGAACTAAAAAGCCATTTACGCAATACAACAAGCCAAAACTTAATTTCCTGCTAGCCTCTCTTCTTCTTAGCTCGCGTAAAGCCACTGCCAAGCTGATGACCCGCAACATATAGCACAGATCATTAAGTTTTCCCAGCTAAAAATAAAAGAATAGCCAGCCAGTCAGCCCAGCCAAAGGAGCCGAGGCAGCCAGTTCAGCCAGATAAACTGCAATTGGGCTGCAACACCTGCAAACGGCTTAAGTTTTGCCAAGCTACAACAGTTATGGCCATAGCGGCCATAACAGTGTCGCCCTCGACGCGCCACTCCCACTCCCACTCCCACTCACTTAGCACAGGTAGCATATTTGCCCTGATGTTGTAATCCAAAAGATTTCGCCTTTATGCCAGTGCATGCAGTAAGTGCAATAACACTTAAGCAACATTGAATAAGCGCCAGATGGGCACAGCCGACAAATTAAGCATGAAATGGGATTAAGTGAGAGAGTTAAGCTAAAGCTTAAGAGTTTATAAATCCAAAATGGAGTTATTTACAGAGTAATCTATTGCAATAAATTATTAAGAATATATGCATATGATATAGTTTAAAAAATCACAGACAAAAATAATCTAAATAGATCAAATCTGGTTGATCTTATTGCTCAAATGGTTCTTTTCTTTCTAAATTCCGTTTTGTTTTATTGATAAAATAGAAAATATAATCAATATATTTTATTCATAATTTTTTGTATATTACTATTTTAGTCAAAATTTTTCAATCAAATTGGCTTCAGTTTTCAACTTTTCACACGCGCAAAAGCCAAGTTAAAGATAAAAATAATTTATATACTTGTGCAAAGTCCAAATAATTGTTATTTCTTATTTAAGTGCTATTTGTGAAGGACTTTGACATATTTATATTCAGCGTATTACTAATATATCTAATTGCTTTTTAACATATTATATTTATTATTTAATATTGTTGTCCAACAACACAGCTGTAAACGATCTAGCAGTATGTAGAATATAGAGATTAGTTGCTATATATGTTATTATTATGGAAAGAAAATTGTATTTGCCTTAAGTTTATATTATTCATCTGCTTATCAACATATCGTACATACGTTGACATTTTGTACTGAAATTGAAACTCTTGTCGCCTGTCACCTATAGCAAACAGCTTTGGGTAAATCAACTGTGTATCTCTTTCTCTCTCTCTCTCTGTGTGTGTGTGTGTGTGTGCGTGTGTGTGTTACTTAAAATCATTTATTGCAGAATTATGCATATTTTTATTACACTCGAGTTGCATAAATTCAGGCATTATTGCACTTTACGACGAGCAGCTGCGTCCTCAGCTCCTTTAGCCCCGCATGGACAAGAAAGAGTCGGTGCAAGTTTCAGGTGATTGCTGCTAACCACACACCAATAAACGCACACACACACACACACACACACACACGCACACAAGTGTGGCATGCACATGCATACATATGTGGCTCATCAGAAGATGACTTAGATTTTTGCATACCTTGACTTTCACACACACACACACAGGCACACTCTAGAGGCATGTTGTTCTGCTGGCCATCTTTGGTGTTATGCCTGCTGCGGCTGCTTCATGTGCGTCGGCTCCTGCTGCTGCACTTAAATGCCGCACATGTCTTGTGTCGAAAATTTCTGTCATTCAAACTGTTTTGCTAGCATCTCCCCATCTCCCACATGGTCTGATGTTTGCTGTCGCTTTGAAATTTAGATTTTTATGACTCGAGTCGAGGCTGTCGGCAATGGCAGCAAGTGCTGAAATTGGCTTTGTAGCTCGACAGTTGCCAGTTTCCAGTTGCCTATTAGAAATGCACAATTCAGCATTATTTGCGTTATAAACTGTTGAAATATGCTAAAATTCTGTGCTCCAGGTATCAGTCGTAAAAGGGTTTAATGGCCATAGAAATGCGAAACTTGTCAGCAGGTATTACATTTTTGCCGCCCTTTCACGCATTCATTTTTCGGCTTGGGGCCAAATTATTGAAATACTTTTAGGCGTTGTTTGCCTTCGGGGAGTCTCTATTTCTCTTTTTATCCCTCTCCCCGTTTCTTCTACCTTCGTTTCGCATTTTTTGGGTGTGTTTTGAAAATTAATAGGCCTTAGGTTGGCTGATGGAATTGCCACTCGAATTTGATGTGACAGCATTTTATTTATTTTTGTTGTTTTTCTTGGTCGTTCTTTTTTTTTTATTGCATTGTCCTTTTGCCTTTTATGGTTAGTAGTTTACAGAAAATTCGTATCACGCTCTTTGGCTCAAATTATGCCAAGTGGCTGAGTAAGTTTCGATTGTTGAGCTGAATTGGATATTACATTCGCATATCAATTTCCTGGTCGGCTTTATTGTTCGTCATTTCACTTAGGCGGATGAGCTGCCAGACTTCAAAATGTGCCAAGAAAAAATGATAACACAAACTCTCTTGCTTGGGTCAAAGAGTCTAGTGTCAAAAGGATTCGGTCAGTTTTTTGTTTGTCCACTTTGAGATTCTCATAATGAAATTTGAATACGCTGAAGTGGAACCGAGCCAGAGCAATTATACTTGAATAGCATTGATACTGAGAGAAGACCAAGAAGACCAAACGGGTTTTATGTTGCATACCTTTTTGCCATCTTAATCTAAATCTGCAAATCGACATATTTCCAAAATTAAACCTCTTCAGTTTCGATTGACCAACACTTCAATAGGCTATTTATTTGCCATGTTGGACTGGCTGTTTCTTAAACTTTAAAATTTAATATTTCAGAATATTCTTGCTCAAAACTAGTTTTCACTATTAAGCCGGTCTGTCTGATCGTCGTAGTGAGTCTGCTAAACCATCGATGAAGGCTCCACTCGATAGTGATGGTAGTGATTATGGAAAACCCTCATTTCATTTAAATAATAATCAGTGTTATTAGTCATTACTAAAATGAGTTTTTTACTTTTTATAAGTCATCGCATTTTTTTGTCATTACTGTTTTTCTTTTCATTTTAACATTAACATGTGGCTCCAAAGTTTACATATCTCATATTACATTATACCATTATTACATTAATATGAAAATTCATTAAGAAAATGCATCTAGAAAAAGTTTTTTGCATAACTAACTTCCCATAGTAGAGCCCATAAAGCA
Source organism: Drosophila arizonae (assembly GCF_054131065.1). NCBI lineage: Eukaryota > Metazoa > Arthropoda > Insecta > Diptera > Drosophilidae > Drosophila > Drosophila arizonae. The sequence continues at coordinate 22,430,223 of NC_142924.1, read as the reverse complement.
GTCGAAGTGCAGCCACTGCATATTGTACTTAGTAAGAGGAGTGTGAACTATACGTGGGGTTGTATAAATGTATGGGAGTGCGTATTGGTGAATGTGCATGTAAGCATGTAATGCTTTTATGTATGATGTCAAAAAGCGCCGACCGATAGGCAACCCAGTTCAGCGCATAGGTAAGGGTGGCTGCTAGTTGGGTACTCCTGATTAAGAAGACTTTCTTAATGCACCATTCTACATTAGATTTTAGACTAACCTAACTCATCTCATTCATTTGTATTAAATTTGGTTGGCTTCTTCCCTCCGCCAACAGCAACTTCGCCCAGAATAACGCCCTTCTATGTGATTCTCAACACTTCAAGAAACATTTTAAGAGCTTGCTATTTATTTATAATATTTATTCAATCTCTGCTTTCAAAACCTATTACTTAGCATTTCATATGCAATTCTGATAGTTTGCCATTTCCATTTCCCATCTCTTGCCCTCGTCTGGTTTTGCGTAAATTATTTTTGTAACTGGCTGATTGGCATACTTTCGTATATGTTGCAGTTGGCTTACCAATTATGTACATGTGCATGGCCAGCGCTTGGCTGCTATTCAAATCGGCTGCATCCTGGCTGGGCGAGTAATTGTCATTCTTTGTGGCCGTTTTGTGAGCTCAGCTCATTAAGCATACGCAATGTTGGCAAATTGCCATGGCAATTCCTCGTGCTGCAGAGCTGCAGAGCATCTCTCGCATTTGTCGTTCTGCTCACATAATTCAATTTGAAAAAATCTGCAATTGAATGCCATTTAAAATAATTCTTAATGATCACACACCAGTGAAATTTTGCTACGCATGCAAAGCTCTCGGCACATTTATCACATTATATAGCCCGCACTCCCATCCCCTTCCCGACACAACTTAAAATGTTGGCAAATTAAACGCTTTTTAATATTAATGTATTTTTTTTATATTTTTTTACTCATGCTTTTATTTTGCAAATTTTTGTTATTTTTTTGTTGTTGTTGTTGTGTGTTTTCATTTTGCTGGGTTTCATATTTTTCACATTTTGTTTGAGGGATTTTTTGCTTTTGTAATTTTTAATATATATATATGTACTATATATAGTTGTTGTTGTGTGCGTGTTGTTGTTGTTGTTGTAACGTGAAATTCATTGAAAATAATTTATTATGCAAATTATTATAAATGCATCACTTGTAAAGTAATTTTCCCATAGCTGACAACTGCACAAAACTTAAACAGATTTTAAACAGTGCAATGCAACCGCAACAAGCGCAACATTAAAATGGACAAACAGTCAAACAAACAAACAAATAATTTCGAACTCGTCCTCTCTCTCAGTCTAGCCGAAAAGTTGACAAACTCTTTCATTCGTACCATAGTTATGCATTTGGTTTAAACGTGTTGACTTTGTTTAAGTGGCCATGAGGCCAAATGTGAAAACGCACTTAAAAGTGGTTAATTAATATAAATTATATGAAAAGTTTCTAGCTAGCCAAATTGCACGTGGTGCATTTTGGTTGGATTTGCCAAAGCATTTTGCGGTCAGCACTCAGCTATGCAGCGAAAGTGCACATTTTCTAAAACTCATAAAGAATAAGTAGCGCATTCGAAAGTGCTGTAATGTATTATGTTACTCAACAGAGTGTTAAGTTTTATAACTCGTAAATCAGTGGCTAACCAATAACAGATGCTGTAAGGAATGATCGAAAACGGAGATGATGAAAGTTTTAAGCGCTGCAGTGCACTGTAAGCTCTAACATAAAAACTCTTATACTCGTTAAGCAGCTGCTCAGTGATGTTCACAGTTTGCATTTTTCCCCTAATGTCAAACGCTTAATGGGAAATGCTTAAGTAACTTAATCGAGTTATACTCTCTTCTAAATTGTGTTAGCCTCTGCCAGAATATAAGAACTGGGTCACTTGACTTGTGCGTGGGACTTATACAGCAGCTTTATGCTCGCTATCTCACTCCCTCACTCTCGCTCACTTCCTGCACACCCTCGTTTGCTGCTCTTAGTTGGCACTGAACTTTTTCTCATATTGTTTGCTTTAAACTTTTGGCATTGTTTGCCAACCACGGCCCGTGCCGCACATCGAGTTACGCCCACTTGGCACGCGCCTATATTTTTTCTTCATTGTTGTATGTTTGCCGTTGTTGCTTAAATGCGGCATGTGTTTGCGCTTTAATTGAATATAAATGTAAATTAATGATGCAAAAATAATTTTTGCTTCGAGGCTTTGTCGTTTTGTGCCTGGGAAAATGGCTGCAGTTGTTGTTGCTGCTGGCAAACATTTTCTGTAGTTGTGTGTGTTTTCAGCGATTTCAGTTTCATTTAGCAGTTAGCAGTCATATATAATTAATTTGCATTTAACTAAATTTGCATAAATAAATAAGTACGCAATGCATTTAATTCGGCCGTTGAATGTTGCACACGTTGCACGTTGCACGTTGCAAGTTGAAAGACAATAGCAATTGCCTCGTTATGGGCGTTAATTACACACCATTCACAATTGAACTTAACTACGTAGTTTTGTACAGCGGAATGAGTAAACAAGATTAACAGTTATGTTAAGTGTATAAGAGTGTATGTCACGATATTCATATTGCTTACGTGTTGTTCTTATTGTTGTTGTTGTTGCTGTTGTTTTAAATAGAGCTTAGTATATTACAAATTGAGTCAGTGGTAACTTAAAGTGATTTTAGTTCCGGAACTTAGTTCACAATCAAACAATGCATTAGTTCACAATCGGTAAGCGGTATCAAAATAATGAGCCTGTCGCTGGTTTGGTTTATGTCTAAATGGCCGAATGCTTTGAACTGCCTGTGAGCGAACTCTAATTTGAAGAGTGGAACTAGGTAAAAGGAGAGCAGCAGGAGGAGCGGTCTGTTGAAATTGTGGTTAATGTGGTTGGGGTTTGATTGGGGCATTCCTTTGAGGTTGGCAAAATATAATTAATTATTAATTTTAAAGGAGAGTTTATGTTAGTTTTAAACTGCGGTTAGGCGAACTAACCAAAATAGGTTAAAAGCTGGATGGGAACATGTGGAACATTGTTTAAGGCTCACAGCTGTCACAGTCAGTTCGCATTCGCACCATTGTTGTGTCTATCTTATGATCGAGTCTCTTATACGGTATTACGATTTACTATAGTTTACGCTTTACTTTTTACCATTTACTGTTTAGTTTTAGTTTTAATTTCTTAATGGGGTCTGTCGTATTTTGTTTTTGTTTTTCTTCTGGTTGTTGCGCTATAAATAGTATTTATTTCTTAGGGTCTGCATTGATTCGGGCTGTTGAGTAGTCTAACTGTGGGGATCATATATATGTATGTATATATATAATGCATATGTCGAATATGTATTTGTATTACATTTCATGCAGGAGCTATACACAAACACTGATGCTTAGTTTAATGCTATGATGTATGTAACTATGCCGTTTGCCGTTCGCTTTTGTTTATTTGTTTGATTGATTGATTGATGTATGTATGTAATGGTATGTATGTTCTTCTTCAGTTTCGTCTTTATCTACTTTGTCGTCCTCTACTATGGCTAAAGACACTGCTACTACTATTTTATTTACTTCTTTTTTGTTTTTTTGGGATTTCTCTTCATTATTCAATTTTTATTATTTTCAGCTACTAACGACACATTTAAATATTTGCAACTGCTCTACTTTAAAATAGTTTTTAATTTTATATCATCGTATCATATGCCAGTTTCCACTATCTCACTATCTCACTTACCCTCACAATATCTTACGCATTCGCACACTCCCCAGCCAATAGGCTGTCCCCTAGCCCCACAAAGTATGCTACACTCTTTACTCTATACTCTTCGATTCAATTCTCAAAACTATTTGCTATCGTTCTATTTGCTTTGGTTTTTGTCATATTTCATTTTGTTATTAACCTATTTTCTTCATTTGTTTTTGTTCAATATTGATAGCTATGCGTTTGCCTTTTATTGCTTTTACTTTAACTTTTAGGTTTATATTTCTTTTTATTTCTATATATATATGTATGTTTACATATATATATATACATATATGTATGTATATATATGTGTATGTAAGTATATTTAAGTTTAGTTCTCTATTAGGCTTTTCTTTTATGTTTTGGTTTTCTTTTTGTATAGGGAGTTTTCTTTTGCGCTTTTCTCAGGGTTTGTTACGTTTCATTTTTTTTTTTTTTTTAGTTTTTGTTTTTTCTCAAAATTAAGGTACACATTAAAAATAGTTAGGTTTTTACTTTCTCGCTTTAGGTAGGTTTTGTGTTTTACTTTTATGTTCTATGTTCGTTCTATGCCTTTTGAAACTGAACTAAAAATGGAAAACTTTCAATAAGGGGCCTTAATGGCATAGTACTCTACTAACATGCAACGATGATTGTGTTCTCTGTGCTGTTGTGTGTTGTTTGGCTTTGTGCTGCTTTGACTGTGCCCAGGTAATTGTACAGGTAGCAGCTTTACGAGCACAGCTTTCCAGCCATAGACAAAGGATTTGTTAGCTTTGACTTTGGCTTTGGCTGTGGCGGTGGCGGTGGCAGCGAAGAGGCAGGAAATTAAGAAGCTGTAATTGCAACAAACGAGCAGCTAATTGGAAGGACTTGGAAAAAAGTGAAAATAAATAGATTAGCTGACTTGAATAGAGCTGGGAATAGCTGAAAAGTAGAGCATTAGTTGAGTAATGCAGCGACTCTATGTGCAGCTGTGGCAAGTAGAGGCGAGTCTCTGATATTCCACTCTAAACAAATGACAGGATTTCTGTATAGATAAACAAATATAAAAGAGCTGCACAATCAGTTGCTTTGGCTATATCTAAATAAGCGCCAGCCTTAGTTTAACAAACTTTGGCAGCAGAAGTCAGGGCTCGTTAGCAAAGTCTGGGCATAAGAAAACTGAAAGGTAGCTCAGCTAGCCATAGAAATTACTCGCTCAGTTTTTGTATGCTTCGAGCTTGTTATTGTTGATTACTTAAAATCAATCCTCTAAAGTTACACATCTACATGCATACATATATATATATGTATATATATATATTCGTATATTTTCTTTTTCGGTTTCTCATATTGTTTTTAGTTTCTGTCGAGCTCTGTTGCACATAACTTCATTAGCAAGAAAGAAACTTTGCACAAAAATCGCCTGCAAATCTGCTCTGGAAAGCCAAAAGCCAAAAGCCAAAGGCCAAACGCCAAAAAGCACGCTACATTTTTTCTATTTGTGTGTGTGTGTGTGTGCGGCTGTATCTGTATCTGTGTATGTGGGTGTATTTGTTGCTTTGAATTGTATATGCAGTTTTCGTTTACTTTTTTAGCTTTACTTTTTGTTACTTTACTTTCATTTCGATTTTATATGTATTTTGTTTTTATTTTAGGTTTTTTTTTTTTAGATTTTTAGTTTTTGTTTCTATAGTTTTTTAAACTATTTTCTGACTTTTGTCGTCGTAGCTATCGCAAGTACATTTTCCAAAACCGTTTTTGTTAGCATTTAACTAAATTATATGAATACTTTTTGTTATTATATTATTTTTTTTTGTTGTTTTTGGTTTTTGTTCAGTGTAGATGTTGTCTGTGTGGTTGTCGTTGTTGTTGTTGTTGTGGGTGTAGCTCTTGCCAAAGGCCAAAACAAATATTCAATCGTCAAAGCTTTAGTCTCTCTGTGTGCATTCGGTGAATCTCTTAATTAAAATGTTGCACAAAAAACCGGCCAAAGCGAGACTCCGAAATGGCACAGAGCTGGAGCCGGAAAAAGAAAACGGTGAATACCTTTTGGCTTGTTGCACACTTGCCGGCTTTCCTTCGCCAGCCATTCTGGAAGGGTGGGGCTGGTGTGGGTGCTTTTCCCTAATTAGACACACTCATTGTTGTTTTTTTAGTGGGTCAATGCTTTGTGCGCTTTCAGGCTCGGACGAGAAAAAGTTGCATGCCAAGTGGACTGAATGCAGGGGAAAAAAAAAAAAAACACAATAAAAATAATAAAAAGTGTGGCAGAGAATACACAAAAAAAACCTCAAACATTTTGGCCCATATTTAGCGGCCACGCCCACAGGCGCAGCGCCCGAGCTTTCTGCACAACAAACTTTGCATATTTCTATTTCTCTTTTTCAAATTCTAACAGAGCTCGAAATTATTTTGTAGGTGTTTTTTGTATAAAGGTGTGTGATTGTATATATACATATATATATACGTGTGTATATATATTTTGTTTTTATTTGTGACCAACATTTTGTCAGCTTGCGCACGTTCCATTTCATATGTGTTTTTGTTTGTGTTTGGTATTTTTTGATTGTTTCAACTTTGCATTTGCCAACTTGTCTCTAACCCATAGTTAATGCCATAGTTAATAGCAGTTATCCTAAAAATATATACTTATAGGTTTTCCATATATATATATATTTTATATATATACATTTATGCTATATATATATATATATATATATATATATATAGACTCATGCAGCAATCGCGCGAATTGCTCTGCTTTTTTGTTTTGTATAAAAATTTTAACTTTAGTTTTGGGATTTTGTTTTCTTTTTTCTCTTTATTTATTTGCTTTGCTTCATGCTTTGCCATTTTGTTTTTTTTTTTTTGCTTTTTTTTATTATTCATATTTTCGGTTTTGTATAAAATACTCACATTCACATTTACAACTACGAACCACGTAACTACTTATAGATGTATTGTATTGTATATATAGACTTTATGGTAATAGTTATTTATATGTATATGTATATATAAATGTATTCATGTGTGTATGTATGTATATATATATATATCGTAATCGTATGTATGCACGTATGTATATGGTATATTTTAACTACCTCCAGCTAGAAGTTATATGTGTGTATATATATAGTCTAGGAGTAGCCTATATATACCTCTATATATATCTAGGCCCATTCGAAATACCTACTCACACACCCTGTATAATGCTTAGCTCCTCTCATTGGCGAAATATCTGACCGAAAACCGAGTTTGTTTTTGCTTTTTGCTTTTTTCTTTTGCCTTAGAAGTTGCCTTATCGAATACATATATATATAAAGTATTTACAAGTTAGATCTAGCATACAATTAGTTATAGCTAGAAGAGAGACAGAGTTGAACGATATAAATATATATATACGGAGAGAGAAAGGCAACACTTTGAGTGTAGAGCATTTTGTGTTTGAGTTGAGTTGAGTTTATTTTAGAATAGTAACTGAAATAGAACCTAGTGTTGAATACATAAATGATATTCAGCGAGTATTATCATAGCTTACAGAAAATCAACAAAAATATACAGTAAAACTATTATAATAGATAGATGACAGATGATTTAAAGAAACTTTCTTTTCGCTTAGTTGGGTTGGCCCACAACTCGAATTTTCATATATAGTAAAATATCAATTTAGTCTGGGTCTCGGCTACATTTAACTGAAATTATAGTTGACTGAAAAGTTCGCTTAGTCTTTGACGTCATTTCTCAAAAGCAAGTCTTTCCAAACGTTTTAAACTAACTAAATAAATCTTTCTTTTACTTAGTTGTTTGTTTGCTCTGTTTCTTTTCTTGTTTATATATGGACGTATAAATGTTATATGTGTAATGTATGTAGTTTATGTTTAATGCCTTTTTCTTATGTTTTTGTTTGTTTTCTTTTGTTTTCTGTTTCTTATCTACGCTTCGAACTTAGTTCCTTAGTTTGCGCTCGCTACGAGTGACTAAACTTAACTGGGCTTTAATTATGTGTTGTGTGTGTGTGTGTGTGTATTATGTTTCGCGCTTTATGATCTATGCTTTATGCTTTACCTTTATCTTTATCTATGATCTATATGTACGAGTATTTTAATGTATGTTTAGCTTAGTCGCCCTATATATATATATATATCTAGATGCCTTTGCTCAAGTGGTTTTCTTTTCTTTTGTTTTCTGAATCTCTTCAGTTGCGATTGTGTCTTGCAATGTCCAACAAAAATCATCAGACGTTCAAGCTTTACATAAGTCAGACCCGATATACCATATATATATATATTTCATATATATACACTATATAATGAAACTATTCTGTAGAAGGAATGACTGCTCTAGGTTTGCTTTTGTTTTTTGTAATATCGTATCGTTCTATATGTATATATTTGCTTTCTTGTATATCATATAACGACAACAACAACTAATTATTGCTTTTCGGTTTTTTAAAAAATGCGGTACGCGAATATTTCTTTTTTTTTCGATTTTCTTTCTTCATTTCATTTTTTTTTTTTTTTTTTGATAATTTTTATGTTGATTCTCTTTTATCATTTATTTTTTTGTTTGCTTAAGGTACCTTAAAATCAAATCATTAATAATTTACTAAGAGCTAGAACAAAAATAACAAAAATTTGCGAGACTTCGGCATAAATAAAACAGTGGGAAACAGCAGGAGACGGTGAAGGAGACGGACACGGAGTGGGAGGGGAGGTAGGTGGGTTGGTAGTGGTGCCATAAAGGGTATCTAGCTTATTATAAATAATTAATATATCTATTTTTTTATGTTGCTTTCGTATTTTGTTATTTGCTGTGTGTGTGTGTGTGAGTGTGTTGTCTGTTGTTGTTTTGTAGTAGGATTAAGAGCTGTCATTTATAGTTAAGGAGTTGTAGTTGCGTTTTGCTTCTGCTTTTTAAGTATTTATGTATATATAGTGTAGTTAGACGGTGGTGCCTGTGCTGCTGCTGCTTCTTCGCTCTGCTGCTTCTTTGCCTTTTGCTGCGCCTGCTGTGGATAGTGCTCTGCTCCTCACGTCCTGGGCAACAGCAAGAGCCACCAGGAGGCGGCGCCCAGCCACAGCCACAGCAGACAGCTGCCGCTGGTGAGCTGGTTGCAGTTGCTGCCGCTGGCGCCGCTCAGTCCGCCGTGGCCGTCGGTCGCCGAGCTGCGACTGCTGCGCGCAGCTCCCTCGATGATGTTGTTGTTGTCCAGCTCGTGGAGCACCGGCAGCTCACTCAGATCCGCAGCGGGCGCGGTGCGCTCCGTGATGGGGGCGAAGAGCCGCTTCGGCTTGCAGCGCTTGTGCTTCTTGTAGGTTTTGGTCACATTTATGCTGTAGCCTTCGAGAAACTCGGAGCCCTGCAAAAAATGAGAGGAAATGGATAAACATTAGCGCTCGCTCTGCATCTAATAAATTACAGCATTAATTAAATTTTTCTTCATTCCGCAACTATTATATTAGACCGGCTCAAGCAAAAGGCCCGCGCCCACAGCACCGAGAGTGAAAGGAAATTAAAAGAAAAATGCTTTTATGTCTTTGTTGCTGGAGCCAAGCAGCATCCAGCCAACCAGCAAAGAGCCACAATCTCTGCACTCATTTATAAATACCATAATGTTATACATATATAATAATTTCTGTGTATGTCTGCTTGAAAATTCACAAGAGTTCTGTACAAGCGCTGTGAGTTATGAGATACTTAAATGTAAATAGAGATAAGGTGAGTAAAGTTATGCAGTTTAAACTGACAGCTGAGCTGGCTCAAGCAGAGTTACGTAATGCACAAACCTAACGATGTGAGCTAGTAAGATAAACTGCATGAGGAATACATAAATGTATATAAAAGTACGGAAAATTCTTTAGCTCTGTAAGGTAAGCTGTGTAGGTGGTATTCTGAACCGGTGAAAAGTGCGGCTGGAGCCAGTGGAATAGGGCAATAGGTATTCTTGCCATTTTCTTAACAATAATCAAATCAAAGATATCTAATTGAGTATTTATTGTATATGCATTGTCACATCATATTGCCGAATATATTTTCAATATGCAATTTTCGGCATCTTGAATACAATGCGAACCTGATCGGATCTGCTCTCTATTTCGCTCTCTCTTGAATTTAAAACAGGTAAGCGAAAATAGAGGAAATAGATGACGAGAATAGATAATGCGAGCAGCGATAGAACAAGCCCAAATGCTGCTCCTACAGATCCGATTCCAATCAGATAATTATTGTTTGATATATATGAATGTTAATTCCTAACAGTGTATATATACATCTATTTCAATTAAAACAAATTTACTTATATTTTTCTATTAGCTATTTTAATTCATTTATATACATCATAATAAAAGCCTCAGCTTATCAAGAGTGACAAATGCTAATTGGTCCAGTCTTTCTATCTCTCTCTATTCTTATAAGAAGGAACTGATATACGCGCTATATTTAATCTGCATATTCATATTGGAATTGAAATCTAGAAATGAAATTGTGCTCGTGGCTCCGAGTTGGGCACTATTCCAGACGATTGCCGTGATTAAACATACTTTATGCCGCATTTAGACGCTCAGCTCGTTGTGGCTTCAGGGTGCAAATCTACAACACCTACACACCTATACACCTACACACACACACAAATGCCCAAGCACAATACGAACACAATGAAGCCATCAGATTTGTCGTTTTCCACTCCTCAGATCCAAATCCAGCGGGCAAAATTTTGCCTTTTAATTACGCTGCATAAATTTGTGTTTATAAATAGGCAATGGCAATGGCAATGGAACTGGGCAGGACACGCTAGGGTCTGTTCTGCTATGCCCTTCCCTCTCTCTCCCACACTCTCTCTTTCATTCCCACTCTGTCTCTGTGCGGTCTGTGGGAGGGATTCGCGAGTCTCGACTCTGGATTTGGGATCTTTTTGGGCCTGCGGTCAAATGTTTTATGGCCGTCGAAAAATATCTAAATCGAGTGAATGTCTGCATTTTGCCAGTGGGCGTGCCGCACGATGGGCGTGAGAGACTTCATAACGAGTGTTTACTAATAATATTATGCAAATCGTGCGCCCGGCCAACAACATTGGCAACAGGAACCAACGTTCCGTTCCGTTCCGTTCGTTCGTTTGTTTGTTGTTGGCTGTTGAATTTTTCAAAAGGCATTTTCAGAATCGTTTTACGTTCACCCCCAGCACAGATCCAGGACAAAAACAAAAACAGAGAAAAAGTGAAAAAAATAAGGAAATACTTGACAGACATTTGCAGGTGTGTTTGGACAGCTTTCATTTTGTGGGTGGCTTTTGAAGGTGCCTGTGGCTGGGGTTTGGCTTGCCTCTTGTTATTGTTGTGGCCACCAACCCACAGACAGAGACAGAGAGAGAGAGGGGGTGGGAGAGGGGGGGCAGCAAGAGCGACAGCATAATTGAAAAGGAATGCACGGGTTTGCTCACGGGGCCAGCAAAATTATAAAATGTGCATAAATTTAAAGCCCTAATTGCCGTGCTTTAAGCCCACGCATGGCCAGGATTTCGTATAGATTCCTTTCGGATTTTGACATGCTAATTAGCTGAGGGGCTGCCCCTGATTTTGGGGCGCTGCCCATTTCAGCGACTTTTTGATATGACATGGGAAATGCCCAAATACGCTTTCGGGTTTTTTTCCCCCAGTAGTCTACCCCACCTGGTTTTATGCTAATTAATGTTGCCAGGCAATTTTTGTTGTCAGACAGGTGTAACTTTCGCTGGAATTTCGGGCAAAAACAATAGCATGTGTGGTAATCCCCACTCAGTTTATAAATACAACTTGTGTGAAACGAATCCAGTTAGGAAGGGCTTAAAATAGTTCCCCGACTGAAGCAGTTTATTATGGCAGCTGAGCTAAGGGTCTGTGGGTGCAGCAGGGAATTGATTCGAAAAATGAAATCTAAGGAAAGATTATTGGCCTTTGTGCTATAAGCTGGATCTAATCGAAAGCTAAACATTTCAAAACTATTTAAAACTTTTTAATTATGAAATAAAATTTATGAAATTTATATTTTTTCTATACTTGAAAACTAGGCCTTCCAGCCCAACGAGCATCTGTGCAAAAAGGGGGAAAAACTCCTTTGTCTGCTTCAGAGCGATTGATAATTTTTTGTTTGCCAACTATGGCCAAATGGAGCAAGTTTTTGCCATCATTCTTTCAGTCTCTCTTTCAGTCTCTATCTCTTTGTGAAGGTGCCTTGTAAATTTTCACGGTAGATTGAACGCCATTTACCTTTCAATCTGCAGTGGCTGGGTGACATGTTTGCTCATAATTTGCCAGGGCTGCTCAACTATTTTATCGGCTGGATAAGGTTTATTCTCGCGCTGCTAATTTGAGCGCTGCGAGGCTTTATAAATTCGATGGGTATGGCCGATGCCTCGGGGCAGCCTCAATGAATTATTAACTTGACAGCTGAAGGAAAAAAATAAAAGCGAAAGGCAGCGGCAGGGAGAAAAGGGAAGAGGAAGAGCGAGAGAAACTCAAGCCAAGCTGGAAATGGTCAACAACATTTAACGCAATAGCACGGAAAATCGATGACAATTCAAGCGTTGATAATTTTGCTTCCCACCAGCCAGCGGCACAAAAAAAAGAAAAGAATTGAGAAGAAAATGGCAACAATTCCCAACTTAAGCAATTTCCTACAATTTTCCAGCGACTAGAAGCATGGTCATATGGGAGCATTCATTCAGCCAGCCAGTCACTTGGTGGGTGGGTTAGTGGGTTGGTGGGTGGGTCGTTGGCTGGACGAATCGCTTGAGCCATTGGACGTGAATTAGTGTGGCTGACTGGCAGCTGGCTAGCGACTTGGTTTTAGTGTGTGACCCATTAGAATGATCGTTGTCGAAGCTGTACGTGTGCGCCGGCTGATATATATGTGACCTGGTTGGCTCGGCTCTGCTCTGTGTGGTCCGCTTGAGCCGCGTCTGGCCCGTAAAGTGGCGCTAACAAACTCGAATGCTGCCCATTGCCAGCCATCGAGCCATCGAGCCAACCAGCCATCAGGCAGCAGGCAGGCAGAAGGCACAAGGCAGCCAGCAACTGCAATTGATTGCACTTTATAACGTGCGGTTTCCGGTAGACATTACCCGCTTTGCTGCAGCCACATTATCCAAGCCCTCTCACGGCCAGCCAACGGGGGCGAGAGAGATAGAGGGATGTAGCCAGTGGGGCTGCGGACGCAACTGTGAGACTAGGATGCCTCTAATGTCTTTTGCCCATACTCCTCGCGATGAATAAATGAGCACTTGTCTAGCATCTGTGTGTGTGAGCGGACTGTGTGTGTGTGTTAGTGAGTGTGACTGTGTTTGTGTGAATATCCGTGTGTGTGTGTGCGTGGGTCGTTGGCTCTCAAACCAACCGTCAGCAAGAAAAATTATCCCAGATATTGTCTAGCAATTTAGCTGATTAAGCTGATGGATGTAAAGCAGCAAAAGCTGCAGCAAAAAAAAAAAAAAAAAAAGGAGAAATGTAAAAATAAAAATGTTTCCAGCGATCAGAGAGCAGATAAAATAGAGTTGACATGCGAAGGTTAATGCGATTTCAACTGTGACAGCAGCTTACGATGGCCATTCCTCTTCAACTGTATATATACTATGCTGGCATTCGAATTCCTATAGCAGCGCTAACGAGCATTTTTCATCCAGCATTGACTGTATCTCTCGATATATTAACTGATTTACGTTTATGTAAGTGAATAATTAGCAATTTATTAAACTTCTTTTCATGCTTAATACTAAATCGACTGTCTTGCATGGCATCGTATTGAAATCAAATTCTCTTTTTTATTCTGTTACTTCATTGAGACTGAATTAGAAGAGTGTAATGGGAGAAGAGAGAGACATTAAAATGAGGATGCGCTATTCGATTGACTCAGTGCCACTCACTTGCATATGTGTGAGTGAGATAAACAGCGCACTTGTTAAGCTCTTTAAACAAGTAGCAGAGCTTAAGCTACACTCTAATAAGATCAAGACGTAGCTCGCACTCGTTTCGTACGCACATGTTTATAAACGAATAAGCGGGACAAGCAGTGTGTGCACTTGGCAAGCTCTTCGCGCAATCCAATAAGAGAAAGTTGATGCCTCCAATCCAAATTGATTGCATGTTTGCATTGGTATTTGCATGTGTGAGAGCGAGATAACAAGTGCTCGCAACTCTAAAAGCAACTATCAAGCATATGGCTGCCACTATAAGTATGTGTGTATGTGTTTAATTGTATGTGATTTTGTGTATATGTGTATTCAGTGAGTTTTAATGTAGTTTACATTCGCTGTAGACAGAATGTTAGAGTATATATCCTTCGCTTTCCGTTCTGCTACGTTTAATTTGGGACTTTCACTTGGTTACACTTATCGCTTTGGGTAAATCGAAGTTGCTTACTCACCGGTACCACATGATTTTTGGCTCCCCAGCAGATGGGCTTAAAGCTGCCTTTGCGTGTTGCCTCCTGAAACTCGCCAAATTGATTTTCCCAATCGTAGGATATCAGACGTGCCTCCAAAGTCATGCCAGCCAATTCGGGCGGTGATGAAATCAGCACCGGATTTGAGTCGCTGCAGAGAATGGGAATGAGAACGAGAAGGAGAAAGTATAAGAGAGGAGCAAAATAACATTATTAACTTTATTATTATTGTCAACTTTGATTAGGACTTAAAATTTATTACAGCCCCAAAAGGCGCTTTGCCAGCAGATTTTCAAATACTCCCGCCGGGCCCAAGGACCGCCGGCCGGAGGGGGCTTGGCAACTTGGTAAGTCGGCGCAGATTTGCGCGGGCTTTGCGCTGTCGAAGGGAAGTTCAGGGCAAGACGAACGACCAAAAACTTGAGCTAATTAATCTTTTAGATTTTCATTTGTGACGCGTCAAATACGTTACTTCTTGGGCATGCCAGGACCGAGGGTGACGCGACCGAACGAAATAAAAACCGCACTCGAATAAAGAAGGGCAGACAGCGAATACGAGGCAGGCATTCGAAACCCACCAGCAAATGGCCCAAAAGTGTAAAACCTCAAAGCAGTTGCCTCTCCGTGCCGCAATCAGGGGCGTTGTGGCAACCACTTTTGCAGGCAATGCGGCCAAAAAATAGCTGTTGTTTGCAGAAGGTGCTATGACTAATGAGCTGGCTTAGATTTGTTTCCCCCCATTCTTCTGTTTTTTTCTGATCTGTTTATATATCTGTTTTTCTGTTGCTGTTGCTGGTTTTTGGGCATTAAGTTGGCAGCTGTGTGAACCCCTTTTTGAGTTTAGCTCATCATTAATTTCCCTTGTCACTTCTTCCTTATATACATTTATAAATAATTTATATAATTTAATAACTTATAAAAAGAATCCTTGTTCTATATATTTATATCATTTATAATGCTCTCTGGTCTAGCTTCACATAGTTTTGTTAGACTCCCACAGAATTGCTGGGCGCTACGCCTCTGCATCATTCGCGCAATATAAATTCCTGATACATTCATTTCATTTCATTCATTCCCTCTATTCATTTATTTCGCCCGTTTCGTTTGGTTTCGTTTCGTTACGTTTCGCTTTGTTTCGTTAGCGCCATCTATGATTGCCAACTGGCCCCACGGGCCATGCACCGCTCGCCGTCTCGACCGCCCTTACAATTAGGCTAATTAATTTTGTTCTTTGGCTGGCATTACGAAAAATGTTGCTTTAATTTTGTAGCGCACACACAGAGAGAGAGAGGGCGAGAAGGGGAGATAGAGTGAGACACCCACACAGTAGCAGTAAAATATCAGGCAACGCACATTTTCTTTGTTGTTGCTCGCCTGGCAGCTTCCTGTTTGACTGTGTGTGGCCGAATCCTTTGCAAGCCGCAAACAAATCTCTTTTAATTAATTTATGATTCCACTCAATCCGCATCGAGGGTTGCATGATATCACACAAGGGGCAGACAGCCCGCCGTCCGCAAGCCGGCTGGGCGGGGTAAGTGGATGCTGCTGATGCTGCAGCAGCGTATGAGAGAGCCGCAACAATTTGCGGTTGGCAACACGAAAATATTAATGTCTGCGGATTGATTGCAGCCCGCCTCCTGCCACGCAGCGAAACCACCCACAAAACTAAAAACTGCCCACTTGTGCGAGTGTGTGTGGTCATGTGTAAGTGTGTGTGTGTGTGTGGTGCACGCCGTACGGTAATGCGCGTAATAATAATATATAAAATAAAATATTGCATTCGTCCATATGTTCAGCACAGTTTGTGGCTCGTGTGTGTGGCTGCTGTGTCCGTGTCCTGTGTCCGTGTCCTGCGTCCTGCGTCCTGCGTCCTGTTTCCTGTGTCTTGCATACGTGTATCTTTTGACATTCCGCCCCTCTTACCCTGCTTGGGTCAGTGTTTGCGGTTTATTGAGCGAACCATTGCGTCGCAGCGCATCGCATGGCATCGCTCAACGCGTCGCTAATATATCCGGGCGCCGCATGCATGAACCGTAACCTCCGCCAGCCGTGAACCGTGAACCGTGAGCCGTGTGGCATCATAATAAATATAAATGCAGTGGAAAGTCAGACAGCTGTTGCTAATGCTAAAAGGCTCTTGCAGTGGCACTGGCAATGGCAATGGCAATGGCACTGGCAATGGCCATACATAGATTATGCTGATCCCCTGTGCGCCCTTCGCCCCTTCGTCGTGAATTTCTCTGGCACTCCAGCCGCAGTCTAACCGCCACATCAATCGCTGCCCGCTTTAGTCTTATGGCTGTTGACTTCATTGGCACTCAGTATAATTAAAATTATGAGCCAGCATCAGCAGGAGAAGCAGGACAAAAGCTGTGACTCCACTTTGGTTTGGCATTGTTGATTATAAAATCGAATGGCTGCCACCGCATCACAATGCACATGCATTTTTGGTGGGGCTGGCTGGCCGCGGCAAAGGCCCGCAGGCCATAGATCCTAAGCCGCATCGAAACTAGGAGCTGGGCAGCAGCCAATCGACCATGCAGCAGCAGCAAGAGCAAGAGCAGGAGCAGGAGCAGGCGCAGGAGCGGCAGCAATTCCAACTGCAACTGCAACTGCAGCTGCAATGCGAGTTCCAATGGGTTTATTTATGTAGCGTTATGGCAGCAGCCAGTTGCCACTGTATTGTTGTTGTTGTTACGGCTCTTCTTGCTGCTGCATTTATGGGCCAAATTCAATTTTGAACTGGCATCCCAATTGCAATTGGCAGCAACGGCAAAAAGCAAATGACAAATGAAAACTTAAATTGCACAAATAGCCAGAATGCTAAGGGCCAAATGGACAATGGACAATGGCGATTGTCTGCATATATAAGCAGACCCACGTCTATAGATAACTGTAAAGGCATTCAGTTATTGTATAGAGATAGATGTAATATATATATTATAAAGTATTAAATTGACTTGAGGCAAATGTCGACAAGAACTTCCTCAAATAGCCAGGATAACTCTGATGACTGATGACTGATGACTGATTACTATTTATTTCTGCTATATTTTGTGATAAGTAAATATATATCAATATTGAATAGGATACATTTTTTATTCATAATTAAGGCATAAGTTGGCATTGACTTTGAGTTTAGATTTAATTAACTTTTCGCTTTCTCTTGAATTAGATTTGATGTTCAGCGCGGATGTACAACGATTCATGCTTTAATTACAAAAATATCTATTTTGAATAAGACAAATCGTCCATTCACAAATACACCTGAATAAATAACATAATTGAGGCGTGGGTTGGCATTGAGTTTCCCATCAAGGCGAATGACGAAACTAGGTTCGATATGTAATCGATATTCTACTCCCATCCGTGTAATAAATAGAGCATATTGGTTTTGTGTTATGTAAAATAATACGAAGTTCCCAATATAATAATTATTAATTAAAATGCGCTTCACTACGATATCGATTGCTATTTATGCTCGTTCATAAAAAAGCAGAGTATATTGGCTTGCTGCAAAAGTAACATAATAAAATGTTCTCAATATAATTATTATCTTTTCTGATTTCTATTCATAAGCGAAAAAATAACAAAAAATCGATTTAAAATTCAAATATAATTGAATTTAAGCGCTGCTCAAGCTGCTACCCAAAAATTCATTAAGAATAATTGCGGCACGCAAAAACAATAAAAAACGAGCCACAGATTAAAAATGCCAACCACGTGCTGTCAAGCAATTTGATATCCTTTGCCATTCACGGATGGAAAGATGATGGGCGAGTGGCGCAGGAAAAAGGAAACGCATCAATCGAATGGACGCTGCTTGTATAATGAACGCCGAAGATGAAGAAAATGTGTAAGAGAAAACGAAGTCATCAAGCGATAAAGGATATCAGGCAGGATATCGAAGCCTTAATGAGCTGCGCGCTGTGCACCGTGCAAAAGGTAAAAACAGGAGCGCCGCCATTAAACCGACAGATATGCCTATCAATGTGGAGGGCCTTCAGCAATTAACAAACAACAACAGTATAATGAACCCAATTTCATTGACAGACAGAAGCGGAGAGAGAGAGAGAGAGAGGGAGAGAGTGAGAGAGGCAGAGTGAGAGTGAAATACACAACTTGAATAATTACTTTCTTTTTAATGTTGGGTAATTTAAAATGGAACCCGCTCAACACACACACACACACACACACACGCACGTGCATAAAAAGTGCCCACACATGAGCATACAATTAAAATTAATTTCGGTGCCATGGCCAGTGCGTAAATTGTGAAAAACCACTATCACATTATTTGGCCCGTGAAAAAATCAGGCGGCCAAAACCCGAACGTAAATTAAGCCAATAACTGTTGGGTCACGGGCAAACGTATGTCTGTATCTCTCTCTCTCTCTCTCTCTCTCCCTCTCCCTCTCCCTCTCTCTGTGATCAATGAAGCCCAAGCGGTAGCTCGACAATGCCCATCACGACACACACTACAATCAGGCGCCTCCGTGTGCGTGTGCGTGTGTGTGTGTGCATGCATTGTGCTTTATGTCCTTGGCTCTGGGCTAGCTGGGCGTTGGAGCCTGCCACAACGCACGCTAACGACTCCAATGAGTTTTGCATGACGACAACGACAACGACGTCGACGACGACGGCGACGATGATGATGATGATGATGATGATGATGACGACTACGATGAGTACAACATTGCTTGTCCTGTCCATTGCAGCAACGTCCTGCCATGGCCAGCCCTCGCACGGCCCGCCCTTGCCCGGCCGGACTGTGACCCGTCTGGCCATAACTTCAGCCAGTTGAGCTGCCGGCTCGTTAGTGTGTGGGCTGGTCAATTGAGCCACAGTTGAACTGCAAACAATTTTTGGACTATACATATATATGTAGATGCAGCTCAATCGACTCGAACTGCCAAACTTCCGAACTCTGCTGCTGCTGTTGCTGCTGTTGCTGCTGTTGCTGTTGCAACTAGTCGCAAAATCCGTGCGTATCAAATTAAATTGAATTCGAACCATAATAAGCAAGCAATGGACTAGAGGCAGCGCGCCGAGGGTTGTCATGGCAAGTAGTAGTAGTAGCAGTCCATAATTACATTAGTACGGAAGCCCAAGGCTTGGCCAATGCATGATTAGCTTATCATTCATGTGCTGTGCCAGCCAGACGACCAAATTACGCATTGCAGGAAACTTTAAGCGGCATGCCAAATTGCAATTGCAATCTACTCGAGCATCGACCACACACTCACACACTCACACACTCACAATTGACGAGTTCCTTCAGCAATAACACATCATATTGCTCGCGATATCGTCTGACTTATATGGCAAGTGGATATTGATTTGTTATTGGTTTTATAGTGGCTTGACGTGAAATAATTCCCAAAAGGCTTAGGCATTGATAGATTGGTGGATAATTTGCTACGCCCTTTGCTGGTAATTAACTATTCCAACTACTCTTTTCTGTTGCTTTACTATTGTACACCATAGGTGTCTGTTTTTCTCTTTCAAAGTATTACGATTTTTATTATCATTTTTCCATTCATCATTCTATTATAATACCACGATTTTGTTTATCATTATTATACTACTTTTGTATAGTATGTAGTATATAGTTCTACTGTTTCAGAATAATTCTTTCAAGTAGAACATTATTTATGTTATATTATTTCTTTATCATATTATTTCCATATATTATTTATTTTCATTCAATATAGTTATTTCTATTTATAGGCCTTTCTCTTAATTTGCATTAATATTTTTTATATCTATTTCTTTTTCTAATTTCATGACAACAATTCTTCATGCATATTTTAAAGGATTTGCTCTTCATACTACTATTTATTTAATACTATACTACTATACTATGACTTTATGACTATTTCGTCTATTTAATTATAGTTATAGAATCAAATTTTCATTTCTTTATACCACTATTATATCATATTTTTCCATATTCTCTTTCAATTTCAGAACTGCTAAATATTTAAAGATCTTTTGATAATTGCTACTACTTTATATGCAACGACTTAATCATAGACCAGTTTGTCCCACTAATTATTTACTTAGTCCATTGCTATTCACTTTTCTCTATAATACTCCAATTTCATACCTGCCCATTCAAATGCCGACTTCTCAAATACATTTAGCATTGTTGTTGTTGTGGTTGTGGTTTAATAACTTCGCAGCTGTTCAATCAGTTGGCTGCACTCTTTGCCTGCACTCCTCGTGCCTCTCGTGGCAGTTCGCAAAACTTAATTGTAATCTACCTATAGAGCTCAGTCAGTCTATTGTGGCATTGTCTAGTTTTTGTCAATGTTTAATTAAACTTGAAGCGCACAAGCGGTTTTGTGGTAGATCTAGAGCCGTACGCCACCCTCCCAAATACTGATTTGGCTCTGTCTGGCCAGGCTGCCAGGCTGCCAGGCTGCTTGACTGCCCGGCTGACTGGGTTGCCCTGTGTGGCTGTTACCCCTTTCTCACATGCGATTGTAGTTGAAAAACAACTATAGCAATTTCCATTTTGCTGCTACAGTTGTTGTTGTTGTTGTTGTCGATGTTGATGTTGATGTTGTTGCATCGTTGGGGTTTTCATTATGAATTTTAATCCTCATATCGCATTCGCACTTTTGGTTCAGGCCCGGGTCGAAACAGACAGACAGACGGACGCCCAGCCCGGAGCCGAAACATTAAGCGCTACAAAATTGCAGTAGCCATAATAACTGGCCGGCAGCAGCAGAAACAACAATAACAAGAGCGCCAATGCAAGCATTCATGCCATTGTATAAAGCGAACAACAACAAACGCGCGAAACGAAAACAACAACAACAACAATAGCAACAACAACAGCTGGCAGAAGGAGCCATAACGACAGACAATTGCAAATGACTTTATCAATTCATGTCGATTTTCGGTACACGCAGTTCAACTGCAACTGTGTGCGTGCGTGTGTGAGTGTGAGTGAGTGAGTGTTTGTGTCTGTGTGGGTGCACATTGAATGGGCATGTCAGGACAAAAAGCCACTGTATGGCAGGGCCTCACAATCACCTACAACAACAGAGCAAACAATGACGACAACAACAACAACAACAATTGCTGCAGGAGGAGGCAAGAGCAGGACACAAGCCAAGCTAAAGGAAAAGCGCTGAAATGTGCCTTTGAGATGCATTGTGCACTCATCGGAGATGATCTAATGCGAATGGATTTCACTGATTTGCCATGATTCACAATGAGTTCATTCAGTTTAGTGTGAATTGCAGGCATTCATTGATGATTCATTCCCTTGCGCTAAATGGAATCGCAGCAACTGTCTTTAGCTGAGCGGACAGAATAATTGCAATGCTTCATAATTTATAAACTTGGCCAAGCAAAAGCGCAAATTGATTCCGTTTTCAAGCCGCTTTAACTTTTAGGCCCATCAATTTCGCTAGATAATTGGAATAACCTATTACTGAAGCCATAAACAAATCGTCAATTAATCGCTTTGGCCCATTTCATTTGCCGTGCGCCTTCGCCGTTGCCCATGCATAACTCATTTAAATGGCCATGTTCTGCAGCGGTTCCGTTTCCACCTGCCCTAATCCACTTATGGCGTTTACTTTGATTTGCGCAAAGGTAAGAGAAAATGGAAAAGAAAACCTTTTCAGTCAGTCCTTCCACATTTCTTGGAAAATTATCTTTGATTTTGACTTGACCGCGTCGGTCTTGTGTCAATAGGAAGTGATTAAGGGAGCGTGCGGCTCCCTCTCTCTCTACCGACCGACTCGATATGGCATCCTGCCCCACTCCTGGCCACGGCACATCAATTCAAAATGAATCTCTCGACTGGCATTCAGGTTTAATTTGGACTAATTTTCAGCGCACGCTTTAATACAATATTTATGGGCTCCCCGAGGTGATTATGCCCGACCGCATTTGAATTGGTAGACGGAGCCAAAGCCATTCAGGAGTCAAGAGCTGGCAGTTGCCTCATCCGAGCAGCCTGACGGCTGACTGGATGGCTGGATAAATGGATGGATGGATGAATGGATGGATGGATGGCTGACTGGCTGCTTTGGCCATGTGGTCTGTTTGCTTAGCACTCGGCATTAATAGAAATCAATATTTTCTAAATAAAGCGAATTGCTCTGAGGTTGAGGCTGCCCCCGCCATCCCCGCTTGGCTACCCGCCATTCATGTCTCGTAATTTACTTTTTGCACATTTACAATTAGAGCACTGCGCACAGAGTTCAGTTCATTTTCCAATTGTTTGCTACGCAAATACTTCAAATCGATGAATACACCCGACGATGATGTCCTGCTCCTGCTTCAGCTGCTGCTCCTGCTCCTCAAACTATTCTCTCAGCTCAAGTCGCTGCTCTTCAGTGCCTCGCCTAGTTGACTGTCAACTGCGACTGCGACTTCGTTAGGTGATTTGGTTATGCAGCAACATCATTAAATCACCAATTACTTTAGTCAACAGAGAAATAAACTGAATTTCCTTATACACGAGAGCGGACGTCGAGTGTGGCGGCAGCAAGTGCATAAGCCAAAGTACAATGGGATCAAATTTCTTGGCATTTCTTAAAGAAGAATGTATCATCTCTATGGGGAGTACATGTCTATAAGTGATGCAGAAACGGTGTCACTTGTAGCATTGATATATTGCATATCTGAACATCTTAAATAAAAATGAAGTAAATATATAATAATACTAAGATATTTAGTATCGATTCATTTAATATCATTATCGTTATATTGATATGTAATAGATATTGTAATCAAAAATTTAATTCAATATAGTTAAATCATGTATCTATGGATCAATCCATCTATACGAATTTCTGTCTCTTTCTGTTAATCTAATTAAATCTAAAAACTCTTTAGTCTTGTATATATGTATATTGTGAATGCCTCTGTAGCCGGCTCGTTACTCTATATGTTGGTTTTACTTTCATATTATTGTTAACCTTCAAATAAAGTCAACCCATATACCATATTTAATTTATCTATCAATCTATCAATCACTTTGATCTACCATGCATTTAGATATTGCTGACTTAATCAGCCTCTGGCATCCACTCGATTTACATGGTTTACTTTGATTCCTCCCGCAATCATAATCTGCATCGATACTTCAACTTTTTTTCTCTGCCGACTTTTGTGCCAAGTTTAATGTGGCTCGACATTCGCTTCGCATTGTGGGGCCAAAGCCGTTGGCTCTGCAGCGGGCGACTTCATGCAAATTTCCCATTTACTATATATGTATGTATGTATGTGTGTATATATAATGCATGTATAAAATTTGTATAATACAAGTGAGGGACTTACGTTGCGAGTTGCTCGATGCCGAGGGAATGCAGCACAGTGGGCAGGCTGGGCAGAGAGTGACACGTTGTCAGCTTCTTCTGGCGCGGATAGTAAAGTGTCAGCACGGTGCAGCTCTCCTCCTTCATTGTGAGGCCACCTGTAAGGGAGAAGCGAGCAAGAGAAGCGCATAAGAAGTGCAGCGGAAACAACAAGTAAACGGAAACAGAATAAACAAACGAAAGAAAAAACACACACAGACACAGACAATAAAAACGAAAGGAAATGAATTGAATTGAGAGTGAACTGAGAGCAAGCCGAAGACAAAATACCCTAGCAGAGGTCTATATTAATTATTAATATAAATTTCATTAATGGAATTATTATATTTATATTGATATTATTAATATAATTATTATTAATAGACCTCTTCCTAGGAAATTTATTAGTATAGTATACTATGAATAAAATTACTATTAATATAATTATTATAGTGACATCTCATACTTATTCTCCTCATTATTGTTAACATACATTTTATTAATATTATTATTATAAAGATCTCTCGCATTTCATTTATTCTATATAATAAAGTATTTTAGTTTTTATTATACCGATTCCGATTCTCTGAAATAGACAGACAGACTACATCCATTCACTTCAACTTATTGTTCTCATATTATATTTAGTCTACGCATAGATCTTTTCATATCGACAGTCGAATTTCGTTACGTATCTGCTAGCATAGCTGTAATACCCTGGGTAAGGGCACAAATTTACATTGAAATAAGAAAGAAAATATTGCACGGCTGACAACACACAAAATGCATAAATACAACGAGCAGCTTTGGCGACAGTCACCAGCGAGGACAATTTCCTGGCTGGCTGGCCAGGTGAGGCGTCTTCAGCGAAGCCTGCCTCTGTCGCTTCTCCAAGCTCCACCTGCGACTCCGCCTGCCGTTCAACAGATATCGCCTGCGCTCATTTCCATGGCTCGCCGCCTCACTGGCTATGAACAAAAGAGAAAATTAAGCGAGTGCCGGCCGTAAAGCAGCAGGCGCCATCATAATAATATTCCACAAGAAGACATTGATGTCAGTTGGCGACTGAAGCCTGAAGCAGGCAGGATGAAGGCTGATGGCTGCTGGCTGAAGGCTGAAGGCTGAGGATGTATTGGAACTGCGCACAGTTGTCTTTGGAGTGGCATCAGCATCGGCATCTTCATCGTCTGCGTCATTATCATTGCTTTATTTGAGCTGGAGCTGTTGTTGGAGCTGCAGTTGGAGCTGCAGTTGGAGCTGGAAGCTTTATGTTTTCAATGCATACGCCTGACTGCCTGTTTTACTGCTCAGTTGAGAGCATTTCTAGTCGCATGTGTCCGTCTGTCTCTGTGCCGCCCGTCAGAGCAACATCGTTAGCAATGGTCTATTACGATTGTGTCTCCACAGAGCTGCAGTCAATTGTTGCCGCTTCATTCATTCACTTATTCGTTCGCGATTGTGAATGCTGCGAATTGTGAGTGCATCAAGCAAGAAAGTCAAATTTACTCAGTCTGCAAATTTTGTACAAAACGAGGAAGGCAACGAATGTCTAACGCAAATATGATAGAAATCTAGTAAACTCTGAAGGATATTTGGTGGAATGCTAAGTGACGAACGAAGTAATTTCTTTTTGGATAGAATATAGAAAATGGTATTATTGAATGTCTAATAATAATCAATTTTAGTCTAATTCTCATTGAAATATATATAAAAAAAAAAAATAATAATAAGAATAATAATAGTAATTAAATTGGCATTATTTTATTACCATATAAATTATTAGATGAATATTAAACAAATAAATAAATTAAAATAGAATTATTACTAAACATTTTGGAGAGTTGTAATGTGTAGTCCATTGAAATTATTATGAAAATATTGCGGGAAAAAATTAAAATGTCAACCTTACAGGACTGAACATTATATAAGACAAATTGATAATAATAAAGTTTAGTTCGTTCATAGATTTCCATTTCAGTTTTTATGATTTTGAAGACATTTAAGAAATTTCCCTAATATGTGCCCTTATATATATTTGTGATTTAGAAGAAATTAAAGAAAATTCCCTAGTATATGTTCCCTTATATATATTTAATGCAACTTCTTGCACTTCATGATATGTGCAATCAAACGAATTAAAATGAAATTATAAGTAACCATAATAATAATCATTAGTCCTTTAATAATCCTAGATAAATTCTTGTCATTTCCAAGAGTTTCCCTAGTATATCTTGCTTTATATAGATATTCATATATATATTTAATGCAATTTCCTGCACTTCATTTAATGAATAACCATTTATGCTGTGATCAACTGCTTCTCATTGTTGTCTGTTGCATATTATTACGTTCCATTTCCCACTTCCCCTGCCTTATGGATTGGACCAATGCGCTACTCGTTCTCGCATCTTGCATCTCGCTCGCATCTGACTGTCTGTCACATTGTCCACTTTGCTGGGGACTTGCTCAGCTGTCAGTTCAGCTTGGTTTCACCGCCTGTCACTTGGCTCGTCCCGTCACCCACAGTTGCACACGCCCACACTTACACACAGCCACACACATTCACATTACTCGTGCAATTGTGCAGCTGCACCCCGCTTAACACCTGACTGTTTCGTGCTAAGTGAAATGTTTCAATGTCTTGGTTTATGTATTTTACAATGAGGTCGTCAGCGACTCCTCCATTACGGCATCTACTGTTGCCTTCATCTACTTGCCAGGCGCCTGTCGTGCACTGAATTCTGTTTAACTTTTTTTCATTTCGCTGCTCCAACTGACGGTGCCTGGCTCTCAGCTCCCAGTTCTCGCTTCTCGCTTCTCGCTTCTCAGCCTGAGTCTTGCTCCGTTGCTGCAGTTGCTCGCCTTTTTACTTTACGGCTCCTTGCAGCCGGCTGTCGCATATCGTTTGGGCTGATTTAAATGTGTCATAACGACGACTCGCCTGTTTGCCCGGACGGTTGAGCATTGAAATTTTTGCACTTTTGCTCACGACAATGGCTGCCTGCTATTTTTTATTTACTCTACCTCTCTCTCTATATATATATTTGGTAGGGCCCTGCGGGGGAGAGGGGGGAGGGAGCACTTACCTAGCGTAATTGCCTTTCGTGACGAACTGTCATAAATGCATTCAGCGATGAGTCTATCGCCGGGCATGGAATGCACCGACTGTGGCAAACGTCGAAAGTCCTGATAGGCCACATCTATATTGCTGTCGTGTGCAATTGGCGGAAGCTCCTCGGTTTGTCGTATCTGCAAAGTTAGTTTGCTCATTAGCATTGGCTTTGGCTTAGCTCTGCCCTCAATACCCAGCGGAAATCTGGGCAGCTGGCAGGATGCAGACTACAGACTACGGAGAGCAGAGTGCAGAGTGCAGAGTGCAGAGTGCAGAGTGCGGGACGTTCTATTCACTCACCTGACGCAGCTTAACCTCCTTGCCGATTTGATGTGTGCGCATCATGACCGCAAAAATGTTGATGCCCTGGCCGGGAAAGGCGTAGCCGGTGCAGTCCTCAATGCATTGGCCCTCGGATATCACGCGCTTCTGTCCCGGCGGTATTATGTGGCGCCAGTTGGGATCCATGCCTGCAAATGTTGAGAGAGCGTGTGTTGAATTCTTTTAATTAACGCTTTAGGGTGGCGCAAAGCGCGCTTTATCAAAGCCACGACATGCACAATTCCCCACACACACACACACACACTAACACACATATATGCACACATAGATGGTAGACAGAGCAGCGCCAAGCACTCAACTTACTTAGCTTTGAACGCTGATTTTTTAATTCGATTTGGAGGGAAACGTGTAATTACATTTTAATTGCTGCTTTTGATGTTTGTTAACAACTTTGTCAGTGCAGCAACGCAGACAAAACCGCCAAATGACAGCAGCACCACGCAGCACCACCCACAGCCAACAGAGAGAGAGAGAGAGAGAGGGAGAGTGGGAGACTGAGAGAGCGAGGCTGCATCCGTATCAATTAGGAATCTTTCTAGTCTTTTAACAATTTTCGGTAATCGAATTATATGTGTGAATGAGTTTCCCTCTCTCTTTCTTTCTCTTTCTCTTTCTGTTTGCCTTAACTGAATTTGTTATGCGCGATATCCATTAGTTAAATGTTGCGAAATATTGCTCATACGACGCGCTGCACGGCTCGGAGCTAGCTTCCTCGACTCGGCTCGACTCTACTCGACTCCACTCGGCTTGGCTACGCAATTAGGGCCGCGTGTCGCGCGTCATGTTAAAAAAATATTTGAAATTCATGTGTGCCACATATTTTTATATACCACTGTTTGGCATTTCAATTGCTCATGTGTATGTGTGTGTGTGTGTGTGTGTGTTGCTGTGAGTATGCCAATCAAATTACCCGCGTCAAATGCTTGGCATTGCTTGCGAAAGGAGAAAACCCCTTTTCTCTCCCGTGCCCCATTCCCCTTATGGCCCGGTCGGCAATTGATTTTTATTGTGAATCCGCATGGGCGTCTGTTTTTTAAAGCCTTTTTACGGTAAAGGAATTGCATGTGTATATTTATAGCTTAGTCATGCTCGGTTAGCAACATTCCACATACGGCGAGCGCTGCGAGTGACATCGAGTTGATTGCATTTCTGTAATACTCGCAGCGCCAAGTCGCAGCACTGCAATGCAATTTTAATGGCGCACAAGTCACATTTTGTTCTCTTTCAGGATTTGTGGTGCGAGCTGTTGCATAACGAAATATGACTGATAAAACTGCGAATCAACTCGCGCCCACCATTGTGAATTATTTATTGAGCAGCCACTGAATGACAAAGCAAATGGCATTGTTTGAAAAACAAGTGAAAGCACGAGCTTAGGCTCATATTCATGAAATACTATTTATATTTTATGTGGCTATAGATAAAGACATAAATATAAAGCAAAGCTAACTTTATGTTTCAGCTGAGTATTTTACTGGAAAGTAGGAAATGATATACAATTCGTGGAGGTGAGTTACTACGGACAAAGACTCAACTATGACCAAAGATTGCAAAGACTGCCTGGATTGCAGTGGAATATGGAAAGCCCTGTATAATTCCATGTAAATATGCAATCAATTGAAAACTCTACGGCAATTTGGGAATTCCTCAATTAAGTTTGGCTTTATAATAAAATTTTTATTTTTCGGTTTCATTTGGCTTTATGCGAACATTATTTCAATTTACGATTGCGCGCATATATTTGAAAAAAAAAAAATATATATATATATATATATAATTGAAAATATCTATATATATATTTCAATTACAGGTCTGCTGGGCGTATCGGGCTTAAACTAAATAAAATCTATTTTAATTTGAGGCTCAGCGCTGGCAGCGACAGCTTGCATAACAATCGCTGTTTAGCCCGTGGCGAGTCGCACAGATCCCCATTAAATTAGCCAAATATTTAGCATTAAATATTTTTCAACTGTGGCAAACGCGCTTTAGTGAAACTATATCGCAGCAAAGGCAATGGCTAAATCCAGCCTGGCTAAAAGGCCAATCAAATTGTTACAAATAAAACTGAAAAATGGAGATAAAAGCGAAAATGTTGACCCGAATAGCTCTGAATCGAGATAAAGTTTTTGCAGCAGGTGCGCCAGGTGCGACGCAAAGCGTCATTTAAAATAATTAGAAAAGTTGCTGCTGATTTTTTGATACGGCCTGCGTTTCGAATCGCGTGGCGTGGGGCAAATGCAACGTCAATCGAAATGACCAAACATCAAACCACGGCCACGCCCACTGCCCGTATGTTAAATATCGATTTGAAAAATATGCATTTATGAATTGTGTTAGGCTTGACGGCCAACTCAAATAGAAATCGAAATAGATATGGAGCCGAATAGACCAAACTATAAGCCCTCGACATACAGCACTCCAACCCCTAACCATCAACCCCCAACGCCAACCCCCAGCCCCTAAGCCAAACACCAGAGCCAAGCTGAAAATCAAACTCTGGCTCGTTGCGTCGCTTTGACCAATATTGAATTTGATTTAATGAATGGAAATTGGCAAAAAGCATTCAAAGAACGAAAGAGAGAAAAGAGTAGAGAGAGACAGTAAGATAGATAGAGCAAGAGCGACAAACGCTGACTGTAATTTATGTTGCAAAGTGTTATTGAAATCTCTGTCACAGTTGATTTTCATAAACATTTCCAAAGCTCACTTATTGGAACCAAAAAATGTTCTATGCCTGCATTTCAACAAGGGCAGAGCAAATGGAAAAAAGAAGCTAATTAATGCTTTAGATGCACTAATTAAATTATGCATGGCACAATCGCAATTCTTTCGTGATATTCGCACTGTCAATCGGGCGAAAGTTGTCCACGACTTTAATTCACAAAATTTGATAAATGCGCATGAATTGCATTTTGGAATTAAATTGATGATGATTTCACCCAGTGGACGGCGTACAGCACATTGATTGATTTCATTTCGTGACATTTTATAAAATGACCATCAGCAGATAAAATGGGACAGCACTCGCTTTAGCTGTTCATTCCACAGGCCCTCAATTTAGAATACGTATTCGTAATTGAAAATTGAATTGAAAATGGCGCAATGAACCATAAAATTCCGATTTATATTGAAATGCAGAAACGATCTGTTTGATTCCCAGATATTGCTAATTTCTAATAAAAATTTAAACATATATATATATATATTATCTATAATATATTTAAAGAACCTAAAGAAATTTCTGGCAGATCCTTCAAATTAATTTGTTGTAATTTTTAAAAAATTTTTGTGTCAATTTTCATCAATTTATTCATATTCATTTAAAATGTTTTTTGTTTCTTTAAGCTTTTCGTTTATAAGCCCCAGTGGGCTTAACAGGCTCGTAGGCTGTTTGATAAGCTCCAATCGGGCTCTCCATGCGCCATCTCCAAGGTGCCATAAAAAATTCGCCAAGCCGCAGCAACATTAATCAAAGCGGCGTTGCATACACCAGGGCGCTATATCAATAACCAATTAAATTGAAATTAAATTTTGCCACACGGACGACAGAGACACACAGGGCGAGAGGGCGAGAGGGCGAGCGGGAGAGAGCAGGGCCCAGCGGAGAGACCCACAGATCTATGGGCAGACAGTCAGAGTTCTGCAGCAGCAGGAAGCGTAGCAATTTCACAGCTACTTACGCGTGCTGCGAGCAGCTTTGCCATACACCTCCCCGCCAACCCACCACCCCCCCCTCCCACACTCCGCATAGAGCCAACGTAATTGAATTTATAGTGTGCCAGCAAAATATATCGAATATTTATATGTATATACATATATTTATATATATATGCTTAATTTTTTATATAGATGTAGGTATGTATTTTTATTTATTGACTGGCTTGTTGTGGTATGCGTTAAATTTCAATTAAATATTTCAATCGCATTGCCAGCTGCTCGAAGAGCTGCAGAGCAAAGCCCACTCGAGCATAACCAGGGAGTTCTAAAGCTAGCTGCATGACGTGGCATACATGTACATATATTTTTATATGTATGTATATATTTATATCTTTTTTTTGTATTTACTGCTATTTTTTATTTTAGTTGATTCGCTTAGAAATTGCAGCGTATCAGAATGTATTAATCTACTTCTGCTACTTTTGTGCCGTAATGCTCCGGAAGTTTTGGCAACACCTACTCAAAAAGCATCGACGAGAACGTGCGATGGTTGAAGTGTGAGTAGCTTGGGGCCTGTAGCCTCTATACCTTCATCCTGTGTGGCTTATTCTCTTACTTCCTATTCACAAACACACACACACAGACAGAGGGAGTCCCAACTGTGTTTGGCCATGTCTCTGTGCGGTTGTAACAAAGTTATATTGGTTTGCGTGACTATGAACAAAAGTAAAATAACAATTACAACAACTACAACAACAACAACAACAGCGACCACAGTGGCCCGCCCACTCCGGCTGGTGGCCACAAGCAAATAGAAAAACCAAACGAAGCAACCAAAAGCCGAACAACAAGAAATAGATGCAGTAGAGGGAGTTAAAGTACAATAAAAAAGAAAGAGAGAGAGAACAAAAAAATAGAAAACAAATTGTAAAGTGAAATTAGTATTTTAGTTATCCTGTGCGCAGGCACAGTCACAGTCATACATACACACACACACATAGATACACACACACATAGAGACCTGAAAATTTGTTGAGCTTGCCAAGCGGTTGGGGTGGTGGTGGTTCAGGTGTACCAAGTCAGCGGGAAATGTACTCAAAAAGCGCTTAAGCTAGGCGAGCACACGAATATTCTTGTTGTGGCTTATGCGGCGAGGGCTGCCTGAAAACTTTCACTGAATATTGGCAATCTACGTCAGGAGTATATACGTAAAGTGTAATTGAAAAATAAAGTGATTGCTTGTAGTCTAAATAGTTGTATTGGCCATTGATTGACTGATTGATAAACTGATTGACGATTGACGAATCTACGGAGAGAAAATATAGCAAGACTTACATTGGTCTAATTGATTGACTTATTGTTTGCTGACTGAGCGAATTGACTGATTGATTGATAATAGTCTGCTGATTGACTGCTAATCAATAAATGGATGACTGATTAACAGACTCATAGGTTGACTGATTGAATTTCTGACTGTCTGATTGACTGATTATTTGATTGATTGATTGAAACAGGTGAATACAATTTTGATGATTTAATAACTGACTGATTGATTAGCTGCCTTACAGATGAATTGATTGTTGCAGATTGTCGGACAATAAATATAAAGATGATTGACTGAGAGACTTATAGACTGACTTTCCGATTGAATGATTGACTGACTTCTGAAATAATGAGTAATCGATTGCAAGACTGTTGATTGACCTTACGCTGTCATATTCCGATCGATTGATCAACTGATTGACGACTCACTTGTTGCAAAGGTGTCTGAATGAGTGTCTAATTTCACTGAATTACTGAACGCCTTTTTTTTTCTGAATGCTCTAATAGATTGATAACAACCATAATTTTGATAATAATATTATGGAATTTTATATAATAGATAAAGTGGGCAAGTCTTTATATAACTAAATATGAGAGAATCGCCCATAAAAACCAATTGAGGCACTCGAGGTCTACATCAAATAAATTATAGACAATATTGCGAGCTTTATTGAAATACCAAAACTCAATTCCTAATAATTATACCTCCCTAACTATATAATATCAAATTAGCCCTCGTGGCTGCCTCGTGTCATTACAAATATTCAAACTAAATTTAATTGACGTATTTTCAACCCTCACAAGTTCATAGGCCAGTTAAATTAATAATAATTCGATTAATGAATGCTACAAAGTTTTAGATGGTCATTATAAATTTATTTATACGCCTTATGCGTGCACTGTGCGCCATTTAGTAATAAATTATTAACAAAAAAGAAGAGAAATACACACACACAAATACCGTTTGTTTGGTCTGCTCTGAAAGCTCCGAGGCGCACTTGATAAGCAATTAAAAATATATTTCTATTGTACAAAATCGTGAAAGCAGTCTGGCCCGATAGACAATGTACGAGGCTGTTGTTTCAACTGTTCCGCCAGGACTTACCTTTGCCCACAGCGCAGACGGACACACACTCACACACACACATACTCACTCACTCACACTCACACTCTCCCATTTTTATGTATGGACACAAAACTCATAAGCTTTTGTTTTACTCGCCACCAATGTGGTTGGCAGTTGTGCGCCAG
This sequence comes from Drosophila arizonae, assembly GCF_054131065.1. Classification (NCBI taxonomy): domain Eukaryota; kingdom Metazoa; phylum Arthropoda; class Insecta; order Diptera; family Drosophilidae; genus Drosophila; species Drosophila arizonae. The sequence goes on along the minus strand of NC_142924.1, from coordinate 22,397,083 downwards.
GGCTGGGGCCCCCGCTTCCGATGGAGCAACTCCCAGGGTCGTTTTTTGGACTCGGCAATCTCATAAATTGCATGACATGAGTTGCATATATGAAAGCTCGGATCGCATCGCATCGCATCCCATCACATCGCATAAAATTTATACACACAGCAGCAGGCACTGCAGTCATGCACACACACACACGCACATATATGTACATAGATATCTATGTGTATGTAGTATGCAACCCAGCCAAAACTTACCGATTGACAAAATGCCAGCGTCATTTGGTCGCAGCACGTGCGTAAAGTAGATTTTCAAACCAGAATTATCCGCCATTTGTCTGGCATGCAATTGGGCAAAGTCCGGCTTCAAATTGTTGTAATGGGTCTCCATTAAATAATATTTGGCCTGTCGCGACTCAATCGGGTAGCCCGCTTCGTGTGGATACGTAAATCCCTGCAAAATACAAACACAAACAAATGAAACAAAAGCCCTCGCCAAAAATAGGAAGAGGACTCAGTCGGGTTGAGTTTTACCAACTGCGCAATACACTGTACGATGATGATGATAAACTGGTGGAGGATAAATGATCTGTTGGAGAATTAATCTAATATCAAATCTCTAATATGTCTCTGTCTATGTCTTTCTACACCTTTCATAACACTAATATACCCGTTTTCACTTTGAAGCAGTGCATATAAAAAAGAAGCTACCACTGTTGTTTGTAATATACATATTTATATATGTCGGTCTGCATATATATGTATATGCACACGTATTTATATACACTATGGATGGCAAATAAAGGACGGAAGTTGATGCCATGGTCATGTGCAATTTAAATGCGCAGCAGCAACAGCAGCAGCAGCAGGAGCAGCAGCAGCCCCAAAGCGTTGCCCCAGCTCCTGTCGCAGGCGTTGCCTTGGACCTAGTCACCACGCAAGCCGTTGCCATTCAATTGCATTGCAATGCAGTCTGTAGCGCCCCCTGGCGGCAGCACATGGCACTGCATTATGGCAGCGATCCTGTGATGAAATTATGAAAAGCATGGCAAAAAGGTTCCGAAAGTGCAGAAGGCCAAACCATTTCTTTTTTCGTGAATATACACTGACAAAAATTGAGCTCGAGTAGCTAGCGAATGCACTTGGTAGGGTCTACCAAAAAGGAGAGCAAGATGTAACTGAATATGAGATTGCATTGATAATGAAGCAGAAGTGGATCTTTATAATATATAAGACTGTGGAAGAGATTGAAGCAGAAGACTTTCAAATGGTAGACTAAATTCCCTTTAAACTTTTAGTTCTTTGCATAGAGTTCCTTGTATTTCTTCCTTTTAGGGTATTAAATACCCTGCAGCTTTAAATTGAATGTGATTGATAATGAAACATAAATGGATCTTTATATTTGAATACTCTAGTAAAGATATATGGAAGAGACTGAACTGAAGAAAATTTATTCAATTCCCAGACTATATTCCTTGTTGACTATTTTCATGTATTAGTTCCTTGCAATAGGATTCTGGGTATCTCTCCCAAAGACTCACAAATCCGAAGCCGTATTTCCATTTAAGGGTATGTAATATTTCGTATTCCGCTGCAGCGCTAACTTGTATTTTGTGTTGAAAGGAAGCATTTGCGAAGGTTAAATGAATATTGCATGGTTATGGTTCTGACACTGATGGCCATGGGGATGAGAAAGTTCAGCTGAGTTGAGTGCAGTTGAATCAGATGCTTACCTCGCTGCCCCGTGACCAGGAGGCAACAATGGCATTGCATGCCAGCGGTATGGAGCGGGCGCCCATGCACTGTCTGCCCTGCTCGCGTGCCAGCTCCTCCAGCTCCGAGTGCGACCCCTGGCACTCGTGGAGCGTTATGTGCTGCAAGTAGTGTACGCTGGACGATGAATCATAAATCGGCTCGTACTGTCGGTCCCATGAAAAGAAAATGAGCGCCAGCCAGAGACAATCCGGGCAGAAGGAGAGCGTGGCAGGGCGTTGGAGAGACAGAGATAAATAAATTTTTAATATTTCAATTTGGTTATGCCGAGGCGAAGAAGAAGAAAAAAAAGTACAACGGAACAGTAGAGAAAAGAAAATGGATACCGAATGCAGCAGACTGCACTTGGCCTCAATTATGAATTGTATATAAGTATTAACGTTTAGTCATGGCCACGGGCCACGGGTCTTACCCGAATGAGATGATGCTTGCGATTGATATCCTCCAGCTTGAACATTTTGCACCAAAAGAGCGGCGTATCGCCGGCGGGCAGCTCCACGTCCTCATTACGCAGCTCCAGCACACGGACGCGCTCGTCGTGCGGCGATGGCAGCTGCAGCTGGGCGCGCTGCATCAGCACCATGGGCCGATAGGGACGAAAGGCTCGCTCCGGATCGGGCAGGGTGCCAGGGCGCACTGAGCCGTGCGGTGGATCCTGTGCGTGATACATGTAGAGCAAGCGCATCGTGTCGTTCTGGAAAAAACATAACAGAAAAGAAAAATATAGTCAAGGATAATGGAGAGTTGAAAAATGTGTAAAAAATTAGTGGCCAGCCGAAGGGAGAGAGAGAGAGAGAGAGAGAGAGACAGACTGTGTGTGTGTGCACAAAATGGCGTTATAATAGCAGCCCGTGCAACAGCGGCCAACAAACCCATCAGCCAGCCGACAGCCATCAGGCATCCGCTTGCAGGCGGACAACAACAGCGGCAATAATGTCCTTGCTGACGTGTACACGGATGGACTGTCTGGAGCTGCAGCTGCAGTGGGAGCTGGGCGCCATGTGAGGGAAAATTAAGTAAAAGTAAAAAAAGGTGCGCACGAGTTGAGCAGTGGAAGGAAACGGAAGTCGCCTTGCGGCCATTGCCAGCTGGGCAGCAGGTGTTGTTTGGTCAGCTGCAGTTCGCTCTGCTCAACTTCGAGTGCTGCATGTAAGGACTTCGTGTTGTATCGTCTGGTGGCGCAAGACAGACCACTGGAGCGACGCGCCGTGGCGCCCTGCCTTAATTAATGGATGTCAGCCAGTACAAGTTTTAAACTCTTTGATAAGGTCTAAGTGCTCCCAACACAGATCACACATGCTCAAGCCACTTTGAATGCATGTTGTACACAAATAGTGTGCTTTATATAGGAAAGAAAGAGAAACAAGTAAGAAAGCTCTAGTCAAGACTGCTTGACTACGAGATTCCCTGCACCCTTCGAGGAAATATTTCAATAATGCTTCGCTTCTTTTCTGCTCATACAAAAATCTAAATTTTATAAAATACACAAGAATCTAGATTTAAAATTCGAAGACTCTAGTTCTAAAGATGCAAGAGATATAAGTTTATAACTATTTTTTGATATGGGTTGTAATCGATAACCGAAAACGGAGTAGTTATCGATTTTTGGATGTAAATTTGATGTGCGCATGGTATATACGGACCTACCAAAACAAATTTCAAGTCTCTAACTCTTATATTTTCTGAGATCGATGCGTTCATACTTATGGGAGGACGGGCTAAATCGACTTAGCTGATCGCCGCCTTTGTCAAGAATATAAACACTTTATGAGGCCCGCCACGCCTGCTTTTGCCTGTTACATACATTTCAACGAAACAATTTTACCCTGATTTAAAATTTTTGAAAACTCTTTTGCTTTCATCAATCTATGTATTCGGCCAATTCAGAACTTTATGAGCCAAAGGCAACTGCAATCCTTTGCCAGATTTCTAAATCATTTCTAATATTCATCTGCTCCAATTTCATTTGATACGAGCTCACATACATATGCAGTTTGCATTCCGAGCAGAGCTCGAACTAAATGAGTAAAAATTCACTTAGGTTAATTGCTTGACCTCTGCGATTACAGCGTTGCCAAACTTCACAAGGAAATCGCCTCAATTCTCAATTCAGCTCGCTGCAGACTGTACTTAAGCATTCACCAAAATTGTGCAGTTGGAATCTCTTGTAATTTCTCATTCATTTCACCCACACACAAACACGCACACACTCACACATGCAGGACAACGAACATCCTTACATCTTGGCTTCAGTTTACACGTCTGGTGTCGGACTCAGATATATAACTAAATACATATGTATATCACGACTTCGTTATTTTCTACTATGTTTTCTTGCCATTTCTTTTGTGCTCTGTGTGTACGCGTGTGTGTTTTTTTTTTTTTTTATATTCATTTATTGACAAAAATTATACAAATTGCAAGTTGCGTGGTGGCTAGGATAGCGCGCGGTGCTTGCGGGACGGCCGTAAAGCATTGCTTCGCAAGCACTATGCGCTACCTTAGCCTGGGACAGCTCGTCTTCTCGATCGCTCGACTCTGCGGAGCTCCATCATCACCGTGGCCGCGAAGGTGCTTGTTAGTTCCCAAGCTTCCTCCGATTCCAGCATGGCGTTGACTAAGTTGTCCGCTCTGATGGAGCGGCCCACTGCCTCTTCCAGACGACGCCTCTCCTCCAGGAACCGTCCACATTCGAAAAGAATGTGGTTGGCGTCTTCCACATGCCCTCGCTCGCACCAGGGGCACTCGTCAGATTCCTCGTGGCCAAAGCGCTTCAAATAGCTCCGAAAGCATCCATGACCCGAGAGGATCTGCGTAAGGTAGAAGTTAACCTCGCCATGTTTGCGGTTAACCCATGGTTCAAGCTCCGGGATGAGCTTGTGCGTCCACCGCCCTTTAGCTGAGCTATTCCACCTTCTTTGCCATCGTGCGATGCTGTTCGCCCTGACAGCGTTGAGTCGCGTAGGCCCGTGCGAATTCCGCTCCACGGCTTCGGCGACCAAATACTCCAGTGGCACCATACCGGCTATGACGAGCGCCGCGTCATCGGAGATAGTCCTGAAAGCGCAGCTGACTCTGATTGCGCTCAGCCTGTAGATCGCGCAAATGCCTCGGCTGTAGCTCGGCGTTGCCATCGCTCTTGCCCATATTGGCGCAGCATAGAGGATGACAGACCTAATGACGCTCATTAGGAGGAGACGTCGTTGCTGTTTAGGTCCCCGCGTGTTAAGCATGATTCTCGAGAGAGCTCTGCAAGAATCAGCTGCCTTTTTATGCACATATTCTAAGTGCTCGCGGAAAGTTAATCTTGTGTCTATCATGACACCAAGATATTTTATCGCCCTCTTTGACGCAATGGTGACGCTGCCGATCTTTATATTGGCAGTTTCCACTCTTTTGCGACTGCTGACTAGTACAACTTCTGTCTTGTGTGCCGCAAGCTCGAGCCCAGCTCCTGTCAACCAGCTTCGTATGCGATTGATACTTTCGCTGCACATATCCTCTGTATCTTTGAGCTCCTTTCCTATGGCTACGACAGCTACATCATCAGCAAAGCCAATGGTGTGCGCGCCTGCTGGTAGTTCCAAGCGCAGTACGCCGTCGTACATGATGTTCCATAGGAGAGGCCCCAGCACTGAGCCTTGGGGTACTCCAGCTGACACTGTATGAGTTTGGGGACCCTCACTCGTGTTGTATACCAGTGTTCTTCCTCTGAAGTAGCTCTTTATTATCTCTCTTAGATATTTAGGGATATTATATTGTGACAGCGCATTCAGTATCATATCCCAACTAGCTGTGTTGAAGGCATTCCTTACATCCAGGGTCGCGATGATGCAGTATTCCTTCGTCCCGTGCCTCCATCTGGTGCCTTGAATAGCGGAAGTGGCCAGACCGACAACTTTGTTAAGCGCGTCCGTTGTTGACCGGGCCTTCCGGAATCCAAATTGGTTTGGTGACAGGCCTCCGGCGCTTGCAATCGCAGTCTCCAGCCTAGAGCAGATCAGTTTCTCAAACACCTTTCCCATGGTGTCTAAGAGACAGATCGGTCTGTACGAAGATGGCTCATCTGGTGGTTTGCCAGCCTTGGGTAGCAATACCAGATTCTGGACTTTCCATTTTGCCGGGAACGTCTCTTGGATCAGGCATTCGTTAAATAATTCGGCGAACGTACTTGGGTGCAAGGCGAGGGCTAGCTTTAGCGCACGATTTGGGATCCCGTCCGGCCCTGGAGCTGTGTTGGTTCTAAGACCTCGGAGAACTACTGATATTTCTTCCTCTGTAACTAAAACAATTTCAGTGCTCGTTGAGCCCTGATCAGCAGACTCGGACTCAGGGGCGTGAATGGAGCTTAAACTTTCTGGAAAGAGTGTTTCCACAATCGATTTAAGCTCCAGACGATCCGTAGGCTGCACCTGTCTACCTGCGTATAGTCTTTTAACTACTATCTTATATGCCCTGCCCCAAGGGTCATATTCGGCTGAGTCGCACAACTGTAAAAAACATTCTCTTTTGCTTGCCCGAATGGCCTTCTTCAGCTGTCTTCTAGCTGCCTGGTAAGCTAACTGTTTCTCAAAAAACGTTGACCTACCGCGAGCCCGTTGGTAGCTTCTTCTCGCCTGGATGCATTTGCGACGAATGTCACCTATTTGCGTATTCCACCAATACGTAGGCTCATGTTGTCGCGAGAACTGCTTGCGACGTAACATGCTGCTATTGCAGGCACTCTGTATTTGGGCTACCATTTGGCATGCTCTGGCCTCAGCATTACCAATTGTACCCAGAGACTGAATGGCCTCTGAAAAGACCGCGGGATCAAAAGTATCTAGCCGATACGACTCCCTCCACAATGTTGACGCCCTGGCAGGTGGCTCACCTATTGTGAACAGAAGTGCCGTATGATCGCTGCCTGTATAGCTATCGCAATGGCTCCATGTTGCTCCCCGAAAGAGGGATGAAGTGACAAAAGTAATGTCGATAACAGACCCGTATCCCGCCCGACTGAAGGTGTACTCATGGCCAGTGTTGAGCAGTGCAACATCTAGTGTCGCGAAGATCTCCAGTAGGATACGACCTCTGGCATTTGTTGTGGGGCTACCCCATTCTAGCGCCCAGGAGTTAAAATCTCCAGCTATAATGGCCTTCCGACCCCTAGCATCCTCGGCAAGCTCGTCGAGCACCGTCGTGAATTCACTGAGCTGCATGCTGGGGGCCAGATAGCAACTGTAAAGCCATAAGCTACCATATCGGCCACGTACGAACCCATTGAATGACTTAACATTCGAAAGTACGTTCGTTGAGTTGCCGCATACCCACAACGCAGCTTTGCCATTAACGTCTGTTGACCATGTCCTAGGGCAACTGGTTCTACAGTGGTGAGGCTCACTGAGAAAAGCTACATCTATACATTTTTCCCTAATGGTCTGCTCTAGAAGATCTTGGGCAGCAACACAATGATTTAAGTTAAGCTGCAAAAACCTTAACATTTCATTTTACGAGCAGCTTCACGGTAAGATGGGCACTTGAAGCTGCCTGCTGAATGGTCCGTCTGCTTTTCACCTTTCCGGATGCAGAGGCTACATTTTGGTGGCTTGGTGCATGCTTTGGCACTGTGACCCATCTCTCCACACCTGAAACAGGCGCCCTTTAAGTCACAGTCGCTGCCGCAGTTTGCTGCCATATGACCGTAATCGAGGCACTTGAAACAGCGTTTAGGCTGCTCCACGGCTCGGATACGGCAAACTACCCATCCTATTCTAATTTTGGACAGCTCGAGCAGAGTTTTAGCTTTCCCAATTGGAAGAGCAACCGTAGCTCTTTGCTGTCCACCGAAAGCTGACCGAAGCGATTTGATAGCCTCAATGGGGAGTGAGCTATCCTTCAACTCCACCCTAACTGCCTCCAAGATCTCCTCTTTGGTCGCTAACTCATCTAGATCGCGAATCTCAACTTGCGCCGATTCGGTAAGTGTTTTAACTACCGCTCGGTCTCCCAAGGCCTTGCCTACAGCTTCGTGCAGAGCCTCAGCGCTATGCTCCGGCTTCCTACTCAGTTGCAGTAAAAGGTCCCCCTTAGCTGTCTTCCTAATGCCTTGAACGTCGCTGCTCAGATGCTTCAAATTTGGGTCGTTTTTAACTACACGAAGCATGTCCGCATAGCTGCAACCCCCTACGCCTGAAATCGCAATCGCGTCAGTCCTGGGACGTTTTTGCATAGGCTTTCGCCCTTTGACGACTGTCCAGCTGCTCTGGTTTGTCTGTCGGGCGGCCTGGTTTGAAGTTTCAGATTCAGCTGTAGCCCGTAGAGCCATTGGTTCTTTTGGGTTCGCTGCACTTCTATTGGGCCTCGGCTTTTTTGAGGGAGTTTTCCTCTGTTCGGAGGCAACTTCCCTCGACCGCTTGGGAGTATTGCTACCTACTGTAGCATTAATGCTCGCTGCCTTAAAGTTTTCGCCTACTTTTTTGAGTGGCGTGGTCTGCACCTCACAGTTTTTAACCGAACGGTTGCAGAACGCTTCGGCCGTCTTGTGAAGGCTGACCAGCCTAGCCAGCTCCTCTCTCATTAAGGCATTTATATGCCGCTGACCCCCAAATAAGGCAGACAAACCCTCTAGTGTAGCTCCTATTTGAGCTAACGCTTCTTTTAGTGACTTGGGTGCCTGGCACTCAGCCACTGGAGCCTGGATAGAAGTCGACGGCTGCGCCAACACTCTCTGTTGTTGCTGCGGCGATCGCTGCAACGAGGAACGACGCGCAAAAGCTTGCAGCTCGTCCTCCATCATGGCATCCATTTCTGCTCCGACTACCACGGCGTGAAGCCTGTAGTGGGCAATGGCTACTACTATAATCTGAGTTTACAACCCGCAGTAACTTAAACTCAACTTGACTACAGCGAGAGCCCGAAAGTATGCACTACTTTTATTAACTGCTACTTCACTCCAGCAGCTAGGTTGCTGTCTTTGCTAAGGCTTAGCAACTCACCAACGTTAGTGAGCAGCTGATTGCCCGATGCAATTTCCAGCACTACTAACAGCTGTTAGAGTGAATGCACCTGATTTTTCTTATTGCGCAAGTGTGACGCCTAAAGTAACAAAATTTACGCGCTCACAAAAGACAAGGAAAGGAAAGAAGCCCTGACGCCAAAACACTGACGCTATCGCCCCCCCTCTCTTGCACCACCGAATTATACCGCTTGGGAATTCCACGAACCGCCGCGCAGTAAGTCTCTGGTAGTTTTTTGAGGTCGCTGGGTACGCCGCGCCCACAGCAAACACGTTGACTTCAGTTCTTTCCACTTTCACAGGGGAAAACACAGTTCAAGCTATTGTCTACGATGGACCACGATGACATCGACCGCACTCCGTGAAAACGCAACTCGAACTCTCTCTGTACGCGTGTGTGTGTGTGTGTGTGTGTGCATGTATATTTCATTTGCCACGTAGTTTTAATTGGTAAACCCAAATTAAAGCTTTCATTAAAGAATCACAACACGACGGACGTCGCGTCGGGCCAAAATGTGCCCGTGAGCGGGAAATATACCTCATTGCTGCCCTCCCCTGGTACTCCGCCGCGCTCTCCTCTGGCCCAACGACTGTTTGTACTTGACTCGTGTGCCTCGGGGGCTTTTGGAAGCCAACAGTCAGCTGTCATTGTGTGCATGTCATGTGCACGTGTATGTACATACATACATGCACATATACATATATATACATGTGTATATCTGAAGCGACGGAACAACAACAATAACAATAACAACAACACATGTAGCAAACATGGCAGGCACCACAGTGACCGTGAGACAGCAGCAGAGAGAGCAGGGAGAGAGCGAGTGAAGAGTGTTGGAAATTGTTAAAAAAAAAAAAAAAAAAAGAAAAGAGAGAAGAAAATCTGCAACCCGGTCAGGGCATCCATTTGAATTCATTGTGGCAAAGTGCCCATTGTAGCTGTTAAGTGGAACTGTAGAGCACCATGTTCGACAATTGACGGCCAGGGCAGCCAGGGCCATGCCCAGGACAGCGACAACAACAACAACAACAGCATTAGCATCAGCAGCAACGGCAACAACAACAACAACAACAACAATAGTGACAACGACGACGAGTCCTTGTCTTCTTGTTCATTTTGCCAGCAACGAGGAGACAATACTTTAATTAACAATTCCCTTACCGCTCGACATTCGCCCAGCCCCTGTAACCATATCGCCCACGCCTTATTCATAGCAAGTCTGCAAAAAACCTGTACAAATGACTCGGTTGCCCGCTGTCCTGGCAAACACTGCGGGCGTCTGTGGCAAACGCGCTAACCGGCCGGCAATCGCTGCCCAGCTGCCCAGCTACCCAGTTGCCCAGCAACAACAACAACAACAACAACAACAACTACAATAGGAAAACGAGCGGACAGTTTTAAAACATTTGCCGTGCGACAGGCGCAGCACAAAAGTCATTAACGTGGCCTGGACGCCGCTGGACATGGCCCAGTTGTAAAAACATGACCACTGTGAAAAAACTCAACAGTCGTTCCGAAACAAAAAAGGCTGAAGAAGCGAAAATGCCAGCTTAAGCTCGACTTTAAAATGCCCTTCACAGCGGCTGAGCGACTCAGGAAAATGCTAAGCAGCAATGGAATGCAGGTGAAAAACTGACTGAACTGACTGAAGTGGTAAGTAACAGTACTACGAAGCTTGAATATATATTTTATGATGCGATTTCCTTTCAAGCAGTTATTCTATATAATTCTGCAAAATATTCCATAGAGTTAAGAATATATTGCAGAATTACATATATATTTGGCATATCCCTAATCGAATTATTAAATTGCCAATTACAAACCTTTCATTTCTGCATTTTAATGAACGATTAAGGTAGTAGCTCATTACTATAACAAGAAACTGTCGCCCGAGTCCTTAGATGTGAGTTTCATAAATAACGCATAATTAAGTACACAAGTTCATAAAATAGCCAAAGGCTTTCTTTTTGGGCTATCTAAGGGTATCAGCACGTAGAAACAAAGTGTGAAAAGGCCTGAGACGAACTATGCACACGCACGTGCAGCGCCGACAGCAACAGCAACAGCAACAGCAGCAACAACAACAACAGCAACGGCAAATGTGAGCCGACAACTAAAATGAAATGAAAAGCTTCAGCAAGGATTACAGCCAAAAATTAATGAAAGCAAACTGGCTCCAGTCATTTGGCCTGTGGTCAACGTTTGGCCAGCACTTAATTGCCAAAGACTGTGAGCGAAGGACCTGCACAGCCAGACGAGATGTATGTGTGTGTGTGTGAGTGAGTGTGTGTGCAGCTCAGTACAACAGCAGGACTACAGGTGAGCCACACTTTGCTGACTTTTGGGCTAATTGTAAAATGCGCCAGTACAAGCACTCATTAGAGCCGTGGTTACGGCCTGAAAAACTTTCGAGAATAGCTGCTAAACGCTTGCCTGAACCCAAATTGAGGTGTCGATCTCAGCGCTCTCAGCACTTCGAAATTCGTTTCACTTGTTCGTTTTGGAGCTCGTTTTGGAGCATTCCCTTTGCTGTCAACCGGAACAATAGTTCTCACTGCTACAGACTCGATATTAAATAGGAATATGCAGGCTCATCGTCGCGCGGCGGCTATTCCGCTCCTATCGGGTGCTGCGAACTACAAAGAGTGGAGCCAAAAGGTGGAGCTGCAGATGCGTATTCAAAAGATATGGCCAGCAGTGATCGGACCACCAGTGCCCATTGAGCACGAACGTGTCGAGACGGAGACGAGGCCAGATCTGGGGCTGCAGGACTACACATATGTTGCTTCGCGCAAACACATTTACATTCAGTCTTCCGAATTGGTGGTAAGATCAGATCGCAGATTGCAGCCTAACTATTGGAATAATCGATTTATTTGCAACAGACTCGCAGGGCGAAGTTGTTTTTGTTTAGACTCTTAGACCCCAAGATTGTTACAGGCGACTTCATCGACATGAGCGTACCCTGTCTTTGGCGCGCATTGAAGCGTCGTTATGGCCACGTAAAGAGTAGTCCCAAGCGCAAGTTGCGTGCAGTGGAAATGCAAGAGGTGTGCAAGAAGCCGATAATGGGACATCGTGGCGGTGCTTAAGGGTTAACAAACAGCATTTCTGGCGGTAATTTGTTTTGTATTTTTGGTTAGTGTTGTGTTAAATTTGTTGTTCGTTCTTGGCCGTAGGCCAAAAAAAAAAAACTAAAAAGCTTGTCCGTTTTATTATTGAATCTCGATCAGCACTGACAATATGTGAGAGTGAGTCAGCCTATTAACAGTATAAGAGTTGAGCACAAATTGCAGAATCTAGCATAGTGCACTGTTAAAAGACTGACTCACTCAATCGTGTATACGCACAAAGTATGTGCGAGTGAGATGAACAGCTCTCGCATTTGTTAAGCTGTGCTAATTATAAGAGTAAGCGAGAGCAATAACTGAAGCATAAGAGGGCAAATTCACACTGCGAATATAAGTACATATTTATATTACTCATTTGTGTCAATATTAAGTCGTTTATTGCTATATTAAAAATTTGATTTCAGTTCCATAAATATTTATTAATTATCATTGGTTTATGCTTAATTATCTGCCATTCCAAAAATACACAATTCATATATGTTACTTATATATATATATATATATATATATATATATATATATATATATATATATATATATATATATATATATATATATATATGCATAAGCTACGCTAGTTTTTAATGTATGAGTGAAATGCAAATGTTTTATTGTAGCATGTGTGTGAGCGTGTGAGATAAACAGTCACTGCAGAAATTAATGTAAAAGTCGCAAGTCCACAAAACGATGATTTAAAAATGCAATTTAGACTACTTGAAATGAAAGCTGAAAGATTTTATCATGCTAAGGAGCACATCTATTAAATTACTTGGTATTTTATTTATTTTCTTTTGTATGTGCTGACGTAAATTATTTTGTTTAACTTGTCCAAATATCCAACACTCATTCCGACACACACACACAAGCACGCACTCACACACGCACACCTTAAAGTTTACAGCCCATTACAATTGTGTTGCTATTGCTATATTGCTGTTGTTGCTGTTGGCATTGCATTGTTATTCCTCGTGTTGCTGCTCTCTTTGGCTCCAGTTAAGTTGAGTTCAGTCGAGTTTCTGTTGTGCTTTGTTTTGCTTTGTTTTGTTGCCACTTGCGTTTTGCCATCTCAACGCGTTTTAATAATGGTCCAATTGTCCCAGAAGCGCAAACGAAACGCAACGTACGCCAAGTTGCCGCTGCTAATGGCTAATGGTCAAGTGGTCAAGTTGAACCATGTCCTTGTCGTGGTCCAGGTCCAGGTCCTGCTCCTGGCCCAGCCCCGCTTTGCTCAACTGCCACTGCCACGACCACTGGCTGGGGCCACAAAACTTGCTCTTTGCCAAGCTTGTTTAATGTGCACGTAATTGAAATGCATTTACAATTGAATTATAAATAGAACAAAATACACATACACACACACATGCAGATACCTACACATGTACGTAAATTCACACTTCTGCTGCTGGTAGTCCCTATATAACTCTACCCGCTGCCTCCGCAGCTACTCGAACAATAAAAGCAACGAGTCGCTTTGTTAAAGTTTCAGCAGCAGCAACAGCAACAGCAGCAGCAGCAGCAGCAGCTGAGCTTGCAACTTGCAACTGGCAACTGGAATCAAATCAACCGTTCCCCAGAAGCATTTCAAGAGTTGTCTTTGTCTGTGTGCACCTGGTTGCCATGGTCACGTCGAGCACTTTAGTGCTAGCATGTGTGCGTGTGTGTGTGTGAGTGTGTTTGCCTGTGCTCTTATTCCTCTGTGAGCCATTGGCAATTCAATCATCAATGGGTTTTTCGTGCGCTGCTTCTGATTCTGCTGCTGCTGCTGCTGCTAACGTCTGTGGCCTGCAACTTTCTGACAGCTGATTTCAATAACTAATATGCAAAGTGGCAGATTGACAATACTACGCCCAGTTGGCCTAAACAGCCTGCACCACCCCACCCCACCGCCCACTGTGCACAGCCAGCAGCCCAATACCTGCGTTCGGTTTTTGTTGTGTTCTAATTGCCGTGTCAGTTGCTCTGATTGTGGCAGTCAGCAGCAAGACTTGTTGTTAAGCTTTTCATATGCAACCGACAGTCACACACGTACGCCTCTGTGTGTGTATGTGTCAAAAATCTCGGACTAATCGTTTGGCTTGTGCTCTAGTTCCCCCTTTAGCTATTATTCTAATGTGGGCTTCTAAGTGGCTTAACGATTTTTGTTGCGTTCATTTGAGTCGCTTTAATTAATGCTCTATGTGTGTGTATGTGTGTGTATGTGTGTGTGTGTGCGTGCGTGCATATGTGTGGGTGAGAGTGCTGAATGCTCTTGTCTGAATCGACATTAATTGAAATTATTTATGGCAAGTGTTGCAGCTTTTGTTATTGCTTTTTGGACTTGCATTTAAATGCACAATCTAATTAATTGTTTGCCCCATTATGCCAGGCTATTGTTGTAGCAAATGCTGGATTTTATGCTTAATTAGAAGAGTTACGCAAGCTGTCGGGTTAAGCTTATTAAATCAAATATCGGACACCATTCAACAATTTTCTCTAAACAATTGTCCAGAGTTTGTTTTAGTAACAACATTAATTGCGAATCAATTAAGAGCTTTCGAGTGTGTGGAGCCTCGGCTTCATAGGTTTTACTTTTGATATAGGAGGGGACGCCATTACTTTGATGTTTAAGTGCCCGAAAAAGTATGCAATAGAATTTGTATTGCAAGCTGCATGAAAGACCATTCATTGCCCAGAGACGGGGGTAGACAGAAACACTCACATGGCCATTAACCCGGCCATTGCAGTTGGATTTAAGCGTTATTCTCCACTCCCTGCTCACCACATGCCACTTGCAACTTGCCACTTGCCACTTGCCGCCTGCCGCTGCGAGTGCCAGCCAAACAAAAATGCGCATAATTCCCGCTAAAAGTTTGAACTCCCGGACACACTGTGCTGTGTTAGTCTACAGGTCTACAGGCCGGGCTCTAAACGCTGCGTAGCCAGCCATTGCCATGGCCATTACCACCCTGCTCGTTCTCTAGCTGTAGCTCCAGCTCCTGCCCATTCTCGTTCCCGTTCTCGTTCTCGTTCTCGTCAGCGTATATTTGTCAAGCAAATGGAATAACCGTTGCAATTGCAACAACGTCAAAGCCAAACAAAAATGTTATTTGCCGCTTTGCCCAAAAATCAAGTACACAGCCAAACAAACCAGCTGCCCAGCAACAGCCTAACAGCCAAACAGCCAAAATCCTGCGCCTGAAGTTGGGCTGGCGCAGCCGAGAGCCGGAGTCCGGACCCAAAAGTGGTGGTCGCTGTTGGGTACCGGGACTCTTGCTCTGATGTCCATCATGGTATTGTGAGAGCGTTTGTGTGTGTGTGCGCCTGTGGGTCTGGCAACGGCTCGCATAGTCGCTTTATTAAAGCTAAAACCTGCATTGTCCCATTTTACACATGAGTTGTGAGTTGCAAGTTGCGAGCAGCCTCCACTTGTATAAACTGCCAGAGATTCACATGAGCTCCACGGTAACTGGCAATCGAAATGGTCAGAGCTTATAATGCTCTATGCGAGAGCTGGTTAATATGAATTTCAATGCAACTATGAAGTGGGACGCTAGTGAGACATTTGATGGAGTCGAGGGGCGATAAGGGAGCTTATTAAATGTGTTTAATAATTAATAAAGTGAATTATTAACATTCGAGTTCCCTGTTAACTACTTAAGTGAAAGTAATTAAATTTAATTTCATTAATTAATTAAATGTCCTTAAGTCTTTAATATTTAATACAGAATATGATTTAGTATTCGAATTTCCTGTTAAATATTTAGTTTCAATAATTATTAATATTATTATTACTATTTTTTAAAATATTATTATTAAAAAAAAAAATATATAAAAAAAAAAAAAAATATATATATATATATATATATATATATATATATATATATATATATATATATATATATATATATATATATATATATTTTTTTTTTTTTTTTTTTTTTTTTTATAATTTATAAAACTTAAAAAAACTCAACGACATCTGAGAGTTATGCCTTTTAAATTCATTCTTAATCAGTTGAGCAATTTTTTAACAATTTTTTTCCCATTGGCAGAGCATTTGCTCTGCGGCTTGTCTGGAATTTACGAGTTTCCTCTTGTTGCGCTTCAGTTTTGGGCTGTGATTTGCGCGTTTCGGCCTCTAAGTTTGCACACGACGAGTCTCTCTATGTGCGCGCGTGTGTGTGTGCATTGCTGTAACTGCAGCTCCTGTTGTGGGCACTTGAAGTGCATGTGAAACGTGTGCTGGGCAAAAACACAGGAAAGCTAAAACAAAACAGAAAACAGCAAAAAAGAAAAAAAAAAAAAAAAAGTGCAGGCAACACCAAAAGCTAAACGCAACGAGAAACGTTTGTTTTAATGCCCTAAAGCGACAAATATTGGTAGAGAGGCAGCGGGATGCAGATGCAGATGCAGCGGGCCACAGGGAGCGCTAGGCAACTGGAATACAAAACTCGGTGCGGGATTTAACAGCAGCCAAAGTAATGCAATGACAAACAAAAGCAACCAGTGAGAGTCAGCCATGAGTCAAGAGCTGCAGCAACAGCAGCAGCAGCAGTGCAGCAGTGCAGCAGGAGCAGGATTTGCTTTTTGCTGAATGAATGCGGGAGCTGTCTGATATTTTTGGCCGTTTTTTGGCTAGTTCACTCGCTGATGAGTTTGTTGCTGTGCTGTGTGTTTTGGCGCAGTCAAGGCCATAAATAAAGAGCCAGGCTGGATTAGTCATTCAAGCTTTTTGCGTGCATGTCAAATGCAACAGGCGAACCAGATCAGGATCGGGATCAGAGTCTAAGCTCTGATATGTCCTTCGAGCGAAAGTAATTAACGACTGGCAGCTGCAACTACGCCCTGCTGTGCAACGCCCACAGACGTCTACGTAACGAATTAAATAATAATACTAAAAAAATAGAAGGAAACCCGCAGACATCATACGGCTACATTTTCATCCAACCGAGCGGAGCTGCAAAACCAATTTGTTTACAGAAAAAAAAGTGGACTAGCGAGCGACGTAAAGTGTGCGCATTGTTGGTAACCTGTAGTTATTTTATTTTATTATTTATGGCTAAATGGTGCAGCCCCCCAGCCGGAACGAGCTAACTCGTTTATTAAATTCATTTCGCAGTTGTTGCTATTTTTTTTGTTCTGGCTGAGCAGTAACCGAATAAACCGCAAAACCCGAGCGGCTAAGCAACTAAGACACACACATGTGTAGAGCAGGGGGCAGAGGCAAAGGCATAGCTGTGGATTGGTTTTTGTATAGAGAATGGTTTGAGTGCTACAGATATGCATATTCCCACACACACACACATACACACACATACACACACACACTCACATACTTACACTCACACAAAGTAACCGCAAAAAAGTGGTCAGTTGGCCAAAAACTAAACGAAATGTAATAAAGCAACGGATATGCCAGTTTGCTTGAGCTCTGCAGTCAGCTGGCAATGGCAATGGCAACAGGCGGGGTACGAAGAGGCCAACGGAGCTATGCAGATAGATAGATGCTCTAGTTCTCTGTTGAGAGACAGAGCTGCTCTGCACAATAAATGAATATGAATTAGGCAACAAGGTTCTTGGCCAACTAAAACACACACACACACACACACACGAGAGCGAGCACATTCTAAATGTCCAACAGAAAATAAAGAACGAACGAAAATTAAAGTGAGTTTGATGGAGAAAAGGGTCAAGGGAATCTATTGACTCATAAGAGATTCATGGCTTATCAAAGGCAGCTTCTACGAATTAGCAAAAGGGAATATCGAAATATCGAATAACTGCTTAGAAATCATTAGTACTTTGATCCAACATCCGTCAGACCTAAAACTTAAATAGTGGGCAATGGCATTTTCGGCAACGAAATTTGCAGTAACTGCAACAACAACCACAACAACAACAGCTAGAGCAGGAGTGAGCAGAACTGCAGTTTAAATGGACCTCAAGGACTTGAAAGGGTTTACTCAAAGCACTTTTCGCTTTTCGCACTCAAAAATTTTGTTGTGGCCACACCTCCACTTGGCTTTCGGCCTGCCTAAATGTCAGTTATTTGCAGCTCTGCATTGCTCCAGCTATATGTTCGTTATGCTCTTGTGATTCTAGCTGGCAAAAAAGCTAAAAGCATTTTCCTTTCAATACCCTTACAGTTGTTATTTCGACTTTTATAGCCAACATGTTGCGCAGCAAAAATATATAAATATATACTATATGCTATATAGCAGAACCGAGCGTATAAAGTGTCACTCCCAGACTATTCTAGTTTTAGATGGAAGAATTATTATAAATAAATAATCACTTGCTTCGGAATTGGACGGAAAGAAAAAGCCTGAGCGTCCATAACATAAAATAAAATAAAATAAAATATAATAAAAATATCAAATATATTTTTGTCTATGATAATTAGGCCCTATTCGTCTTTCTCTCCCTAATCTACATATGTATTTTCTGTGTCAGCTTTGATAGCCTTAAGAATATACACCAAATAAATTTATATTTAAACTAATAAATATTAAATGAACAATATATATATATATATAAATAATTAAATTAAATATTAAAAAATGTATATATACACATACATTAAGTTAGACAAATCTGTAAATTTTCAAAAGTTCAAAATATGAATATAAAATAAATAAAATAATAAACTTCTGCTATATCAAAGGCCTGAAAGCGTATATCATTATCAGCACTTTGCAAAGCTGTTCCATTCGTTGTTATTTTTTTAATGTACGGCAGTTGAAAAACTTTTGAATTTAAGAGCTTAAAATTTAAATCAATTTAAATGAAATTTTGCTGCATACTTTGGGGCGCACTTTTATGTTCGCTTGGAGTTTTTTTCGTGTTGTTTTCTGGTTTTTTATTTGTCACAGCCCTATTAAATTTTTAAGTGCCAAGCAGGGACCACAAGATCCGCAAATACCACACAAGCAACCGCTAGCCTTCATTGCTCCTTCCGCTCGCCCCCCCGTCCCCCTGCCACTGCCACACTCCACTCACCATCGCACCAGCTCTCCACTAATAATTCATTATAAAAGTCAGTGCTTTGGTTTGGTTTTTGCGTTTTGCTGTAACGCGAATTCCGCCCCTCCCCGAAATCCCTTGCCCAAACCGAGCCTCAAGCTTATGTCGTGACAAACTGCACACATATGTGTGTGTGTACGAGTGTGTGTGTGCCTGAGTGCTTGTGTTCATGTTTATGGCACCATTTTGCACAAAGTCAAATCAAGTAATAATAAGGAGTTCTCTGCGCATTCCCCAAATCCATTTCGTCTCGATTTCTTCTATTACGATTCTCTGCAAGGTAAACTCAGAAAAGTCGTATCCCCGCACAGATGTTGCACCTATCGAAATCGTTCGAAATTGTAGCAGAAAATGTTTTCGAGAACTCGTGACACCTATTGGGGGCATTCGTATGTGGCGATGGGGCTGCGACCCTCTGGTAAGTGTTGAAAATTACTGTCGACTTGACTTGTTGCCTTTTTGTTTTGCCAGCTTGCAATGCCAACTACAACTTCAATAACAATTACACGAGCCATGTGCGTGTGTGTGAGTGTGCTGAAAGTTATTATGGGTGTCCGGGCAGCCGCCGGAACCCAGACCCGTGCCCTTACCCGCACTGGGACCCAAAGGCCCATTAATGGGCAAAATTACTGTTTACAAGTGAAGCAGGCAGCCAGGCACCACTCACAAAGAGTCGCCGCCACCACCAGCACCACCAGCACCACCAGCACCACCATCAGCAGCAGCAACACTTTGGAGTGCAGGTTTCGTGTTAAAATAATAAACACATAGCGAAAATTGTAGCAGCATGTGTAGCGAGCAGACTGCATAATTCCATTACAGAGCTGCATGCCCCATCCATACTTCCATACATGCATGCTCCGAGCAGCAGCTAGCAGCTAGAGCTGCCTGTCAGGAGCCATAAACTATTTTAGAGCAATATTTTTGCGTTATGGCCAAAGTCTTGAACTTAAGTTAACACGGCAACAGTGTACTTAATTTTCTGTATTTATATGCCTGCTGCATAAAAATGTTTAAAAATAGTATTTAAAAAAAAGTATATGTTCTATAACGACTCTGCCCTGCTCTATGATTCACTTCAGGTGGAGACTGAAGCACGAATCCTTGTGAGTTGACAATACCCAAACAGGGTATGCCACAGTCAAACACACTCGCCCAGCACATTTTGATTTGTTTTGTTGTTCTTTTCTGTGCCGAGTTTTTGCATTTTAAATTGCCGGACAACGGAATATTGTGGCTAGTTTAAACAATTACTACAATAGCAACAGCAAAATACACAATAAAAAACGAAAGAATAATAAACAGAGAAAGAGACAGAGAGAGAGAGAGAAAGAGAGAGAGAAAGAAAAAAAACAAGTTTAGCACAATATGAAATTATTCTAATTACAATTAGTGTTAATTGTCACTTACGGGCCGGGCTGTACGTGAATATTTCGTAATTTGGCATGCTTAGAGAAAATTTGCATTTAAAATGAGTTTTTCTTGCTTGTTATTGTTGCTATTGTTTCATTGTTGTTGTTGTTGCTGCTCTGCTTTTGTAATTTTGCAATTTCAATTTGAGTTTAGCCTAAGCTAATAATAACATGAAAGTCATGGACGAACTGTCCGCATTAATGCATTAATTGTAATTACTTAATTATTTGCATAAATCAAAGTTTTGTTGCGGCGCCCAGCATTCATTTTAATGCAAAACGACATCATTCCCCGCCGCCCCCGGCCATCCACCTCATTCGATTGAAATGGCAATTAAAAAAGTTTCTGATGGCCCGAATGCCTGATGAATCGGATTGATGACTTTGAATCATCCTCGCCTACTTAATGACAATTTTATGTAGCTCGTCAAGTTGTCGTTGTTGCGTTTTATGAGTGGCTCACTGTAAGCCCTAAGCAGCACTTTACAGATTCCAAATGCCAGGCAATTAAAATTGAAAAGCTTTAATTAAAGCAAAGGCAATCGGATTCAGTGACGAATATTAATCGCAGAAGATTTGCGGGGCAAATGCGGAATGCTTTGCTTTGTTGAGAAAAGGATTAATCAGGCGAGATATTTAAATGGGAACAAATACATAATGCATATATATATATAAGGCTCTTCTCCATAATTTAAATTGATTCCCTTAATGTAATTAATTTAATATATGTAAGCGAGCAATGCAGATTTTTGTTATGACTTTTTAACATATTCAAAACGCGCCGAATTCATAATAATCTCATCAAAGCAAAAGACGAAAACACCAACTGTCGGGGCAATCAAAAAGGTATGCCCATTTACATTTCCCCCATCCCTGTAATTCTCTCTCGCCAGACAATTCCCTTGCTGTGCTTAATGTGCAGAGCTCTCTTACGTTTCTCTGTCTCTCGCTTTTTTTCTCGCCTTTTTTGTGGTTTTCTTATGTAAAGCGTCGCCGTCAAATGGCGTCGGACAAACTCAGCAAATGAACCGACCGACCGACCGCACGCCTTGCCACAGCAAGTGGGCGTGGCCGTTACGGCAAGGCCACGAAATCTGAACGCAGGAATCAAATTGAAATGACGCACTTAATGGCATTTATGGTTTATGCGCACTTTTATTATAATGCGACTTTGATTTTGTCTCTCTAGGGTCCGCCTGTCCGTCTGTCCGTTTGACTGTCTGGTCGCTTTGCAATTTTCCAAGGTTTTGGCATTTTGGCCAGTTCATTTGGCAGGAGTAGGGCACAACTGTCCAACCAACTGTCGCCGACTGTAGTCACCCTCTCGCACGATTCATTTTGGCCAATTGGTAATTTTGTTATTAGTCACGCTCTTTGCGCTTCATTAATGTTCATTACACACAAATGAACCCACATCGATTGATATTTCTCGTCGTCTGGCGGTTACAAATTGCTCGCACATAAATATATATGTATATGTATACATATATCTATTTATATATATACATTTTTTATACGATTTGCGGTTGATATTCTGCGGTGTGCAATAAACGCGATGTCAGTTTTTTTCATTCCCTCTCTCTCTCTCTCTCTCTCTCTCTCTCTTTGTATTTATTTATACGATGGCTTAAAGGGTTGCCCGCCTAATACATTTAATTATAACAAGTAAGAAAGCTCTAGTCGAGACTGCTCGACTAGGAGATACCCTGAACCCTCTAATCTGATACTCTAATCATTCTGCACTTCTTTTATGCACACATACATACAGACGCATCCACACGCACGCATAAGCATGCGCTCTGCTAACTGCGCAGTAAGCAGCGACTGCGCTTGGGCTGCGCTGCAGTGTGGGCAATATTATGAGAATTTATTTGTCGAATAATTTCTTTTGTAAACATATGATCTTAATGAAACTTTCAGAGTGTAATCATATGGTAAATATGTGTGTACATTCCAAAGCACAAGTCTCTAGTACTTGAAATGCGTTTTTTACAAATTGGGGAAGAAGGGGGCGTGGTATCCAAAATCTGTAAATTACAAAATCTTTGTATCGATTAACTTTATATACAACACAAATTTGAAGACTCCAGGTCTAAAAATGTTCAAGTTAGGCTAAAAAAACAAAATCAATTTTTCGATTATTCTCGATAAAAAAGTTATCGGACGATTTATCGAAAAAATAAAGCAAACTCGTACTGCGTATGGTACACACGAGTATGCATGCCAAATTTCAGCTCTCTAGCTCTTATAACTTCTGAGATCGACGCACTCATACGGACGGACGGACGGACGGACGGACGGACGGACGGACGGACGGACGGACGGACGGACGGACGGACGGACGGACGGACGGACGGACAGACGGACAGGGCTATATCGACTCAGCTCGTCACGCTGATCAAGAATATATATACTTTGTGGGGTCTGCCACGCCTCCTTCTGCCCGTTACATACTTTTTCACAAAACCATTATACCCTGATTTCCCATTTTCAATGGGTTCAGGGTATAAAAATAAACACACACACATATATAATGGTGTATTTATATAACCACACATACACACACACACTCACATGCCCATATATGTGTGTGCAATATTTATTGAGGAAACTTTGAACTTTTAGGTTATGCGTCACATATGCTTGAGGGGGGGCGACTGCGAGCGAAGTTTCGAGGGGTTCGCCGCAGTTCACAAGAAATAAGAAAATAAAATTTATTGACGCAGCGCTCTGCACGCTTAATTGAACATTGCCAACTTGAAAGCCATATCCACTCGCTGATTGACTGAGCCAGTGGAACGCAATTTTTTATGACCTTTGAAACTTTGAAGCATGTAATTCGTTCTATTCCTTGCTAGGAGTTATTTAAATGGGCATTTGATTATGCGCCTAAACAGCTGGAAATGTGGCCAGGCCAGAGCCTTGTTGTTGAAAGTGCAGGCGGTTTTTTAGTTTTTCCTCTTTGGCCTTTCTTTTTTCTATTTTCCCTTTCCTTTTCGCTTTGGGGTTTTTCTTTTTCAGTTTGTTTAGAAATTGTTTATTCTGGCTTTGCATTATTTTGGGTTAATTTGGTTATCTAATATAAAAGTGAACGAGCCCAAAGGGGTTGCTCGGGACCGCAGGCCGCTAGGGGTTGATTATGCCACTTGAGCGGCTTAGGTTAAAACCATATGCTCAGCTTCAGTGCACTTTGAAGTGGCATGGAAAATATGATAAGCATATTAATATGATTTTCATTTTATTTTCGTGGCCGTAACAAGAACTTTGATTGAAATTGAAAAAGTGAAAGGAATGAAAAGCCTGAGCACGGGATAAGCCAGGGAAACACATTTGCTTAAAAAAGGCGGTACAAGGAACTGCCAATTTTCTAATATTTAAATATATTTAAATTATTTATCCATTCAGTTCATGGACTATTGGCTAGCACTATTTATTTAACTTCCCACTTCATTTACTTGCCTCTCTTTCGGCATGACTTGTCCCCCAATCTTAAGCTGCTTCAATAAGTTTCACGTTTGATTTGATTTGTTTTTCTTGCCATACAAATTATTTGCATCCGTGGGGCTTTCTCCCATTTTTTTGTTTTGTTTAATTTGCACAATTGCCGCTCATTAAGCACAGTTAAAATCCAAACAATTAATAAATTTTTAAGTGCAGCGCAAATTATGCATCGCCTGACCGACCCCTCGAGACCCCTTCACCTCCACAAAAACCGTCGCTCGTCAACTGTGGGCCGCTCCACCTGCTCGCCCAACCGCCCGCCCGCCCGCCTGCACCTGCTAACCGCTCTGCACACAATACATTATTAATTTAACGACCCCCTCTGCCACTCCACGCCTCTGCCTCCTGGCCCCTTTCAGGACCTGCTGCACGCACAACAAATGACGCTTAATTTGCCAAATGACTGGAGCCCCTGCAGTCCTTGGGCGCTTCCCTCTGCTTGGGTAGTTGGACTGTTTTTCTTTTCCTTCCTTCACTACTTATGCTCTGCTGGCAAAGCTCAAAACGAGTTTGTTGATAAGGAAACTTTATAAGTATATTCCTATAAGTCTAGATATATTCAGACTCCTTCTTTTCACTATATACTTAGCACTCTGTCTGTTAATAGTTTCAGAACTCGAAAAGAGATTTATGTGAAGAGTAAACAGAGTATCTGCAGTGCGTATAGCCCGCATTTATTTTGTTGTGTTGCATGTTTCAGTGGGTGTTGCAAAAATATGAAACGCTCCAATGCACAAAGATGTAAAATACCTTGACTGGAAAATTCACAAAAAGCTGGCGGGGGGTGGCTGGAAGAGGCATAAAGCGAGCAGGCAAAAGTAAACGAACAGAACAGAAGCAAAGCTAAGTGAAATAAAGCACAAATGCAAAGCGAAACAAAAGTAAGAACCAAATTTGCAACTTTGTGCAAACTTAAGCCAACAGAAAGGCCAGTCAACCAGCCAGCAACAAAATTCATTAAAACTTTCCATTGTGTTTCAAAAATAACGAAAGACCAACAACAACAGCAACAGTAGCAGGGGAGGAGTAGAGGAGGAAACACTAACCCATTGCGAACTAATTTGTCTGGCGATTTAGTAAAGATTTCGGTGCCTAAATACCCTCGGCCAGTGGCGAGGGCTGTTGATGACGCGACAAACCCAATTAATACGCCAGACAAATAAAATGGTCAGCCAACGACAAGTCGGAAAAACCGTTTAGCTACAGCAATAGCCAAATGTATATCTACACACACACACACACAGAGACAACAAACAGACGCGAGCGTGCATAATTTTTTCTTTGCTTTCTATTTTTGGGGCAGGCAGAGCCGAGTATATCTTAATATATGTATATGTTATGTGGTTGGCTCTAGGAGCGGGGAATGTCGCCAGGACTGTCTGCCCGTCTATTTGTCGACTGTGTGTGTGTGTGTGTGCTTGCGCTTGTGCGTGTTTGTTTTAGTTAACCAGAAAGTTTTCTTAAAGATTTACGCTTAAGTTTTACGTGATAAAACTTTTATCACTATGACATTCGGCTCTGCTCTGGCAGCCGCACGAGCCGAGGTGCTCTGCTCCAGCCATTTGCAGCGCTGTCGACAGTGGAGAGGCGAATGAAACTGATACTGGATTGACATTTGTTGGCCAACGATTAATATGTCTTTAAATTCAAGTGATGTCATCCGATATGCTCAGATGGAGCAATATCAGATACCTCTAGCTGTTGCAAAAGACTCTGAATTCCAATCTGCTCTTATCAGCTTATCCGACATGACACTGTGCATTCCACCTAATCATCGATCTGATGTGGCCAACACTCATTTAACAGTCGGCAATTGGGTATCGTAAAGTCATGTCAGGCATCTCACAAGTCAATTAAGTTGATCACATATTGAGATAAAATATTTTCGCCCAGCAGCAGATTCTATGTGAATAACTTTAATCGTGTCCTTTTTCCTGAGCTGCTCAGCCTCTGCAGGCAGCCCAACTTGTGTTTATATTTGCTCGAGGATATTGGTCCAAGCTCATGTACGACTCATGTTCGTCGTCCCATGCAGCCCCAGCTCCAGGCCCGGTCCCAAAAACAAAATACGCATATCCGCTAACAGGTTGGGGGGCAAGTACGTGCCGCTGTTTACTCCCCCCGGGAATCAGTTAAGTATTTTGATGGCAGCGCTTATATCATCAGTCCAAAACTCGAGACCTAAGAAACTTTTTATTAACATAAATTATGACGCACAAACACACACACACACACATGGCGGCACTCGTTATGAGAATGGGAGAGAGTGAGCGAGTCAATAGTTAAGCATGGCACAAGTGAGTGCATAAATTTCACTTGGCACAAACTTTGGCCAATATATCTATTAAACGTCGACGGTGCTTACCGTTATGGCGATGTCATGGCTGGCATCGCATGTGTCCAACTTGCGGCGAAAGCGTAGCACGGTGTGGGTGGCATTCTCGTAGCCCAGCATCAGCATGTAATCCTGGGAGGGATCCACGACGGGCTCTGTGTTGCCGTTGCGTGTGACGTGTCGATCCTGCAAGCAGAAGAAAATTCTGTGTGAGCTTTTCCATTTTGGTTATTAATTGAAAAATTTACGAAAATATTTAATTTGCTGCATACTTTTCTGCGGCAGGCATAAGCCCAAGCTCAAGCCCAGCCAACAGCTCCCGGGCACACATTCATGTCATTTAACTAAATATATATAAATATATATACATATTATATATATGTATGTATATGTCTGCTGCGCTTGGCGCCCAGCCACAGGCACTTCGTAAGCTCCCAAAACTTGTGTGCATAACTTCCACGCAGCATCTGTGCGATGCGTTTTTCAGTCCTCCTTCATTTTTTCGCATATCCCTGCATTTATGCAGCGCTTAAAGGGTGTACTCCATGGTTCAAGAAAGTCATTTGTTGTCAGCAAATAGAAATTCATTAAAGACCTTTGGACCACTCCAATAAAATGTATACAGCTTTAGAGCTATTTGCCTTCAGCTTTAATCTACATTTTACTTATTTCATATAAATTGTCAGAATTTTATTTGTGTTAATGCTTAAAATGTACACGGGCCCTTCTTATGTTTACTTTCAGTCTCCCTCGGACCCGTTTACTCTTCGTTTCGCCTCCTCGAAATGTTTTCAGACTTTTACCAAGTTAAATTTGAGTAGGCGCTCCACCTTCATAGAGATGAAACCCCTTTCTTGACTGAGGTTTTTTTTAGCCTTTCGACTTGTTCGATTCCTTGGCACATGTTGGCCAGGCCTCGACACAGACGCCAGATGAGTCTGAGCTGAACGTTGGGTGTATTCGATGTAAATTCCTATGCATATACACATACACTCACAAACATATTTGTATGCATGTATTTTGACAGGCCACTGTTGAAAATATTTGGGAGTCGCTTCTTTTTTTTGAGTGAGGGTTACTCGGCTGGAGGGCCGAAGGGGGCATTGGGGCATGCTCTGTGATTGTTGTTGGGCGGCTGCTTCGCATATTGGCAGTTGACTGCAAATGGGCGTTGTGTTTGCTATGCTCATGGCACATCCTTGCCAGCATGCGGCAGGACCTCTTGTGTTGTTTTTGGTATGGCAACAATTTTTTGATGATGTTGCAAAAGTCAGAAGTGCCCCCCATTGCCCATACCCACTTCAGTTCACTTCACTCTGCTGCCAGCAGAGCACGGGTAATTGAAGCTGATGGAATTTTTGAGTAGTTTTCTATGTAGATATTTCAAATTTTTATTGATTTAATTATTTGCTGTCGTGTGTCATTTGTTTGACTGAAATCAAAGTGGTTCAGCTCTTAATGCAGTTACAGCCACATATATGAACCAAATATGTTTCTATATATCTATGCAGAGTGAGTGCTGCTCATATTGCACATTGACATTCTTTGAATGTGGTTGTATATGTGTGTGATGCTTTTAGAAAACATTTAGGTTATGCTATTTCAGTGTGGGCCCAGACGAAAATAGCCTTTAAATGGCTTGAGTGTGGTAGCTCTGAATTGAAAAGTGAATAATTGACTGATTGCAAAGCAATATATTGAATATACTTATGCTAGGTTACACTTGACTATCATTTGACATTGAATTTTCAAACCATTCTTTCAGCCTTTTTTAGCACTTACTGCAACTGAGAAGGATGCACAATTATGTAGGGTAGACATGATCCCATTGGTGCTCGATCAGTTCTTAGCTTTTGTGTGGGAGTAAGCGAGACAAATACTTCAGAAGCAAGAGCTTTCGGCATATACAGGCATATGCAATAGGAAGTGTGTGAGCGAGACAAACTTATAAATTGCTTATACTCTTATAAGACTGAGCAAGAATATAAGACTTCAGCAATCAAGAGACTAACTTATAAATTTTTAATACTCTTGACTGAGCAAAGAGCCCTTAGCAGTCGTAGGCATATATAATAGTATATGTGAGAGTGAGACAAAGAGAGTATGCAACTGACATACTCTTCTTGAGAGTATTAGAGTAATCGATGTGCATGATGTGTTGCGGCATATGAAGCGAGAAAACTCTTACAACGATTACTTTTTAAGCGATTACTTTTTATAAACGATTGGCCACCTCTAGCTAATGTTTACAATTAATCTTCTCGCTCGCGTGCTCGAACATTATATAATCTTACGGCAGCTGCTGGTCAATTTATGTTCTCACACACCAATATGGATTTGCTTGGTATTGGTAAATGTTCTATCATCTTTCATCCCTATCAGGCACACAACTCATACATAGGAAGCCTTTATATCAGCACTGAGGCAGCGATGTTCCGTTTCTCAGGCTTCTCCTCCTACTTCTCCGCTGATACATTGCCCAACATTATGGAGTGAAACTTTTCTGCTCGCAGCTCTCAGAGCTTCCATCATCTAATTACAACTGAAATTTTCACACACCTGAGGCAGATGCAATTAATTTGCCCCAATTTATATCATCATCCCACTAGCAGTTCCTACGCCTCCCCTCCCACCCACTTCGCCCGCCACACTCCCCTCTCCCAACAACATTGTCCTGTTGCGTGTTGCGTGCTGCGTTGCCCACAATTACATGCCAGCATTTCATTAATCATATCACACGCTGCGCCATTTGCCATTTAGCTGGCTAATTAAAAGTTTGCACAAAACATTTAACATAAATTCTGCTAAATTTCTATACTATATATTTCGTATCTATGTAAGAGATAGAACATTTCGAACTGTCTGCCTGTCTGCCTGACTGCTTTGCAATCAGCAAACGCATAATTCAAGATCTGTAACGCGCAGTTCCGTTCCCGTTGCCATTGCCGTTCCCCTCTCCCCTCTCCCCTTCCCTTTTGCCTTTCCCCTTGCTGTTTTGCACAGTTTCCCTTTTAATTTTGCATTATCTACCTCTACACACACACACACACACACACATACATACACATTCACACATTCGCACACCTTGACATGTTTCTCGCTTATCGCAACAGCAGCCAAAAGTCGCGTATACGTCGCGTATGCCGAGAGAATTGCGAGCATTGCGAGCGGCGACGGAAATTAAAAATACGCGCTGCAATGTTGCAAGCACCCAAGCGACGTTATCAAAATCAGCGTGTGCGTGGGCGTGGCAGGGGCAGGGGGCAGGAGGCAGGGGATAGGCAGCACCGAAGTGGAGTGGCGCTGCCTGCGGGTGACGCGTTGTGCGGTAATTATGCAAAAGGAAGGCGCATAAATTTGCAATATTCTCAGCTGCTGCTGCTTCTACTGCCGCTGCTGCTGCTGCTGCTGCGTTGCTGCTCTCTTGTGTTTCAAAAATGTTTCAAATGCCAACGACGTTTTAACTGCTCACAACTTTTTATGCGTGCAGCTCAAATGCCGCCAATTTCGTCTTTAGAACCCTTACCCACTGCGGGTACTCCTGGCAGAGTCAAGCAGTTTGCAACCTAGTTGAAAATGGAAATAACTGAAGAGAAATATTCACAAACTATTCAGCAGACAGTTGAGGAGCAGTTAGTGATTTACCAAAGGGATAGAGTATTTAAGCTTCGATGGATTGTTTCATTCACTTTCTCATTCACTTAAAGTTGCATGCCAGGACAGCGTAGTGCGTGCAAAGTGGGATTTTCTGGGCAGGAGTTTGGTCGGTTGCTGTTGGGACTTGGTCCTGGTCTTGGTCGTCGTTGTCAACGCACACGTTTTTTTAATTGCTGAAATTTTATCACACCTTCATGGCTGGCAGGACTCGTAAATTGTAATCCTTGTGCGCTCTTTGCCAGGGCCGGCTTCTGCTTGAGCAACGATGACGTCGCCGTTTTCCTTGCCCTCGTTTGCCCTTTCAGTGCTCGATGTTGTCATTAACGTCGCTGCCTCTTAAGCATTTAATAGCCTTGTCAAGACTTTAATGCCTTTTAGCTGCCGCCCTCTAATATGTGAAAGAGCGCGGTACGCTCAAAATAAAAAGAGTGCGAACTTGTGTGTGTGTGTGTGTGCGTGTGTGTGGAGGGGAAATCAATAAAAGCAACGGCAAATTAAGCACCTTTACGCTGCTTCTCGAAGCAAGCAAGCAAGCCGCAGCGGGAATTTAATAGGATTATGCAACATTGACGTTGCGAGCAAAGCCAAACAAACTTATGTAAAGCCTGTCACTGCACTTAAGAGCCATGCCCATACCCATGCCCATGTTCATGCCCATTCCACAGGCCTTGAACCCTTTCGGCATCATAACATGCGCCTAATTGTGCTGATTTTCGCTTGATGAAAACTTTTGACACAGACACACAGACACACACATACACAACAAACAAGCCGCCCATCAGCAGCATCAGCAACAGCAGCAGCAGCAAGTGGCATTCCAAGTTTTGTTACGCCAAAAACAAACTTTAGCAATTTATGATAATTCAACGTCAGCTGGGACAGTTCAGTGTTCAGTATACACTTGAAGTACTCACTATATATCGAGAGTGCAGGGGACTAGACCCAGGCCCAGCCCATGACTGAGATGCTGCTAATGTAAGCTGGCAGGAGGCAGGCTGGATGGCAGCAGGCAGGCAGGCAGTCAACCATCAACAACAACTGACAGCTGGCTAGCAGCGAAAAGCTCAGCGATAGACAGACAGAGAGACAAAGAAAGAGAGCGACAGTGAGAGGGAGAGAGAGAGAGATTGATATGCCAAGACAGAATGAGAGAGTCTTAAAATATGCTTGTAGCACACATTAAACTTATTACCCCCACAATATAACCCCTTAACTCTCTGCCTGTCCCTTGCCAAACAGACACACACACACACACACACACATACTACATCTTTACATGCTCAGATTTTGCTTTATAAACAAATGCATACAGCAAAAGGGTTGGCTGCACACAGCACACAAATATCAAAATGCCAGCTATCTATCTATCCAGATGTGTATATATAATGTATACACACATATATATATATATTTGCCTACATGTAGTCGATGCCGCATGCACAGTGCAGTGTGGGTGGGTCGGCGAGTTATTGTCATGTGTTTGTGCCCCGCTCAAGTGCAGCGGCTGAAGTTTTGAGAAAGGTTCTCAAAATGTGCTCCGACAGCTTTGATTTATACTTATGTATGTAGTGGAGCTCATGGGGTTTGCGGCCAAAGCAAAAAGTTCTCGGAACAGAGCAGGTGAGCGTAGGCAGGTGAAAAATAAAAGAAATGCCATTAGATGGGAACTAACAGCCACAAGACTAACTGGCTTCAAAGAACATTTCAAGAGAAGACTCTTCTCATCCAACATATTGTAAAATTATTTCTGAGAAGCAAATAAATTAATATATGGAAAATATATATAGCTTACAAGTTTATGATATATAAGATTATTTAATACTAAGAAATCTTTCTCAATTAGAACATAAATAAATGCAAGAACTTGATTCATATAAAATATTTATAGTACAATGACGTTTTTTTTGAGAATGGTATGAAAAAGATAAGTTTATTATATATGAGATTATTTATTATTAAGAAATGTTCCTCAATAAGAACATATTCCTTTTGCCATGCACAGTTGATTGGTTTTTGAGAGTAGCAAAATGAATAGACGAGAATTTATTTGCAGACTTGCATTCATCTTTGAGCAGCATCTGCTTGATTAGAAAACCCTTTTGGCCACTTACGAATCGACCCTCTTGCTGTCATCTATTACCATTTGGCAGTGCCAAAATCTTGTGCAGCTCCTCCGCAGCCATTTGGTGGGATTGTAAATTGTTTTCCTGCGCTCTGGGCTGTCTGTCTGACTGTCGTTCTCTCTGTCTCTTTGACTGTCGCTCTCTCTGTCTCTCTTTCTCTCTGGCTACTTGGCCTGGCTTTGCTTGGCAGTGCAGCATTTGATCTGTGTTAGAGTCGCCGTGCTCTCTGTTGCCCTGCTGTCTGCTGTTCGGCTTAGTATTCGACGATGTCAGCAGCCGAAGTTGATGCCTCATGTTTTGATTACGTATACGCCGGGCTGCCAGACTTATGCGCCAAAAGAGAAAACGCCAGCGGGCAGAGCCATCAAGCCAGACACCCCTCAGACCAGAGCTCAACCCCTAAACACCAGCTCCGAATCCGAGTCCCAGTCCAAGCCCAAAACCCAATTCAAATTGCAGTCCCCGCACTGCCTGTGATGAAGCTATTGGAATTGGCAGGCTTTCGACTTGAGCTTGTGCAAATTATCGCTGGGAGCGACTATATCAATTAATATAGTTAAAGTGCCTTTCCGACTCGACCCGCCTCGCCTCTGCAGGAGTCGAGCTGCCTGCAGTGCTGCCAAATTTAATCGTTTGAGTTACTTTTGAGGCGAGTCTCTTTGTTGACTCGCCTGTCTCTCCGTCTGTCTGTCGACTTGCCTGTCTATTTGCCTGTCCATCTCATCTTGGAATTTAGTTCAGTTTCTGTTTGGCCGCCCCCATGCAATCTCTCGCAAATGCAGACACTGCAAATTGCCAGTTAATATTTTATAAAAGTAAACAGCAACAAATTGTGCAATGCTCCTTAGTTTCTGCCTGCCAATATATCGTATTATATGATTATATTTGCCAACCTGCTCAGCAGCCCGAACACAGCTGAATGCATAGCTGGCAAACACTGAATTCCGTTTCAGGTTCGATTCCCGGCCTGATTAGCAGCATCCGCAAGCTGCAATTCACCCTTAAAAGCCAATATGGCATTGCATATATGCACCTATATGCTATATTCAATAAATAAAGCCAAATGTATTTGAATTTATCTCTTTGTAGCACGCATTGGTGCATTAAGCTTTTAACAAGTCACTCGCAAAAACTGAGTGGCCCATTAAAATGATTAACAAGTAACTGAAGTGACAGAAGGCAGTGCACGACTAGCAGATACCTCGCTTCATTGAGAAGGCATATATTTCACTTAATGACATATTTGTAAAATAAAACGTATTTATTATTAATATTAATCACTTGATGATAGACTAGACTTGACTTGACTTTACTTTACTTTTACTTTACTCTTACTTTACTCTACTTTATCTTGCACACTCTCTCAACAATCTTAATTAGTACAGGGTATGGAAATATGTGCGCACATCTGCATATTTGACATACCATGCCATTTATGTGTACCAATACGTATGCATATATTTATGTGCAATTACATTCGCTTTGTTATGTTGTGGAGAATGTGCAGTGCAGCGCAAACAATCAAAGCAGTTGGCCATAACAAAAAACGTGGCTTTCGGATTAATGGACAATTACAGTAGTAACTGCTCCTCGTGCACTCTCGCACTGGAGTCAAATAAAAGTCATATCAGCTTCTGCTAAATTAGATTTAATTACCATAGAGCATGCATCAAGTTAGCTCTAATGTTATGCTAAGCACTGTTATTTCGCTCAGTGTATTCCCAGTGGTGCTTAGACCGCAATCACAGCTATTTACCCCTGGGCCAGCAAAGGGCTGTCCCATTTGCATTAAACATTTTGGTCTTTGTTATTCTATTTTTTTTTTTTTTTTTTTTTTTTTTTTTTGTGCTGCTGCTCGAGTCAACCCTTTGAGCAATTTCGGCTGCTCTCTTTGGCTCGGCTGGTCGTTCACTCAATTAATGTCATGTAAGCAACCCACTTAGTTGGTTTCCACTGTAACTCGTGCAACATCAAAACTGACACACACACACACACACACATATAGAGACATATCAAAAGGCAAGCAAATTCAATTAACAAACTTTGCACGTCACTCAAAATTAACTCTGGAGCGTTGAGGCATCATATCTCCCGCTCCACTCACAGAGCAACCCCAGCCAGCTGCCCCTCACTCTCAACCCCCCTTGGAACTGTTGACAAATACCCAAGGAAAAAGTGGAATATATACAGTTATATATATAGAGAAATATATATATATATATATGTATAGAGTATATATGATATGATGACAAAAAGTGTGCGACTATTTTATATCACTTTCAATTGTCCAGCGGTTGCCGCCCAAGCGCTGTTAGCGGCCACGCCCACCCACTGGGGGCGGCACAGCCCAGCACATTATAATATAATGCGTTTTTATAGTGGCTGAAAATAAAGGAAAAAGCAACAGCAGCAGCAGCAGCTATGATGATATAATAAAAAGACGAAAAATTGTATTTGTCATATTGTTAAGCTGATGGCTGTCAGTTTTGGGTGCGCGCTGGCTGATGCTGATTTCTGATTTCTGACGTTGACGCGTCGCCTGTGCTGTTTGGGTGTCGCTTACAGTGCGCTAGTGTGTGTGTGTGTTGGTGTGTGTATTGAGACCACTTTTTAAATACGCTGTGTAACGGCTGCCATCGAAATCTGTTGAATGTGACAGACACACACATACACACACACACACACACACACATACACATACATCGATTCGAAACTAAAAGCAAATTCAAATAAATTTAAAATCCCCTTGTGCATTTTTAGCGACAGTCGAACTCAGCCTCAGACTGTGAGTGAGTGGTTGACTTTCTCTCTCTCTCTCTCTCGCTCTTTCTCTGTGTGTGTATGAGTGGCTACGTGTCGTTTAGCATAAAGGCAAAATGCGATAGGCAAAGTGAGCGGTTGGTCCCGCTGGCCGAGGGCTGTGCGCCCTTAAGGGCTGCATTTATGACACTCCATTTGTCAAGTGAATGAACGGCGCCCCGAATGAAATGAAAGTGTGCAGAAACTGAGGCTTGGAATACGGAATTTGGTTTTTGGAATTGGGATTGGGAATGCGAACGGGAATGGGTTTGCGATTGGTTGTGCTCTTGGGTTACTCACTGACAGACAGACGGACGAAGGGACAGAGAGACGGATAGAGACGGGGCTGACTGTTTGACTGAGTGCGCAATTCAATTGCGTTGAGATTTTTTTCGCAGCCCAGCTCAGCTCAGCTCGATTTCTTTTTGTTTTTGCCCAGGCAAAACAGCTGACAGTCGCTTCGTCCTGTCGTCCCGTAGTGGGAGACTGGAGATTGACAAACCACGCCGGAAAGTGTTTTGTTAAATTTTCTGTTTGGCAATGCTGACATTGACGTTTATTAAGCGTTTTTGACACTTCTGCCGCAACGTTATCTGAGCCACCTACCCACCACCCACTCCCCGCCCGCACTCAGCTAAGACACAACTCAACCACTCAATGTCAGCTGCAGCACTGCAGAGACGCAACATCAACGTCTGTATTTTAAAAGTGTTTGGCATTAATGTTTTGTGCAAAATTATTTTAATGAGCTCTGCGCGGTTGCCGACAATGTGGCTGGCGGGTTGAATCATTAGACTTGAAACACACACACATACATACATTTATAAAATGTATATATAAATAATATATGCATATGTTTGTATATATGCCCGCATTTTGGTTGCCTAGCAGCTGCTCCTCTTTGGCTTTTGTTGTGACAGTTTGATAGACTGTCAAAGTCGAGCTCTGACGATTTAGTTTAGACACAAAGCCAATAGCGATCGAGTGTATGAAAATTCATGTCAAGGACATTAGGAAACACACGTAAATACTAGAGCTGGCGACAAAGTAAATGCGAATCAAGGCAAATCAAAATTATATATCCATTGAATGCCAAATTCCAATTCGTGTAAATGGAGAGTTTGATTTTCGAACTCTGCTAAATTTTAGTTCTGTTAAATTCGATTGTCGCAGTAGTATAAGAGTAGAGCTAAGAGGTTGTATAATGTTATTATTAGTTGAGTGATTATGTTGTAGAGGTAGAGAGAGAGAGACAAACATAGCTATGGTTAAACGTAGTCCTCGGTGTATCTGAGTGAGAGCAAGCTAGCTGCTTAATCCAATCAGATCACTTTGACAATGGTTGAAATTGCATTACATATTGAATTCCAGCAATTCGCGCTTTGACACATATACATACACAGAATAATGTTTTAAAGTATGTAAATTGTGATTTATACATATCTATCTATATTCTAATAGATATTTGAGAGACAGTCAGCAATAAATGCAGTCTGGCAGCACAATACATATTAATATATACATATTAATGTATGTTAAATATATAATTTTTATATATCATATATATGTATGTATGTATCTGTATTTTCATTCAACTCCCAAGTCCCCAGAGTGTGATTTTTAAGCAGCTCTTTATAATAATTTAGCTTTTTTTTCTCTATAAATGTACTCTGAAATAATTTTCTTATGCATGCATAATAAATCTCAATTCTGAAATATTTGTCGCCTGTTGCCAGCGCACACGCACACACACACACCGTTCCCAAACGCTCACGTCCTTTTTATAGCATACTTTTGCGAGCAGAAACGTACAACAAATTTTATTTCAAAGCAAGACACAAATCCTTTGCCTAATTACTTGTCTGGCTTTGGGCTTTGGGCTTTTGGGCGTGCAAGAGGAACTCGTTTCATTTTCGTTTCTATTTCTTTTGCTTTTTTTGCCAATTTCCGCATCCCGTGGCATTTCCTTGTCGCCGCTCCGTCCAGCATCCCCTTTCTATTATTAAGGCTATAAATCCATGATCGCTTTGATATGAGCTGGCCCTTTTTATTTCATTTTTATAAATGCCCAAACGTGCAACGGCCCCCTCGTTCCCCCCTTGTCGTTTCGCTTGCCCTTGCTTCGCTCGGTGTGCTCCAATTTCAAGGCAAATTTACGCAGGCTGCTGCCCGTAAAATAAAAAGAAGCACCAAAAATACTTTACGTAGGCAGATAAAAAATGTAAATATCATTGTTTGCGTCATAGTAGAGACCAGGACCAGGCGCAGGACCAGGAGCAGGCAAGGGCGCCGGGGAGGTGGCACTGTGGCGCTGTGGAGCTGCAGGGCTGGCTGGGGTGGCAAAGATGTTTTTGAACTTGGTGCAAAAAAGGTTAACAGCGACATTTGCCATTGTTTCGCCTTGACACACACGAACACACGCACACACGCACACTCAGTGCCCCGAGTGCTGACTGCCTTTGCATTTCTTTCCCTGATTTTGGACTGTTCCCGGCAAAAGGTTCGACCCCAAGCCCCAACCAAAATATGCCCCAGGGAATGAACACCTTATCGCAACTTATTGCATCCGCCGGCAACAATTTGGAGACGGCCTTGTTGTTCTCTTCTTTCTACACAGGACTTCCCCTCTATGTATATACAGGCAAATATATATGTATATATACGATATATATTTTTTGTTGGACAATTCCGTTTTATACACACATACTTTCGCTTTTATGTTGCTGTTGTTGTTGCTGCTGTTTCTGTTGTTCCCTGCGGCGTCTGCGTAAAACGTTTTAATTACATTTGTATGTTAAAACTCCAATTGACGCCTGCCCGCACGCCCGTCCGCCCGTCTGCCCATCCGTCCGGCCGCTCGTTCGTGCTGTCGCCCCAAACGCTTTTGAACTTTAACAGGGTTGTGTGTGATTGTGATTTTGATTGTGGAGACGGGTGGACGGGGGCGGCTGAGCGTCTCAGTGTTTGTGTGGGCGGCGATTTAGGATATAACTAGATTGCTATATAAGACGTTTTTGATGTAGGTAAAAGGCAATTTGCGCTTGTCGACTGCTTGTGCTTGCGTTTGTTTAGCTCGTCCTCAATTTAATTTAACTAAACTGTCAAATCAAAAGCTCGAGAGCAAGCAAAATTAACCAAGCGCTTAAAGTCAGCTCAGTCCTTGAAAGTCCTTCGCGTTCGCTACTCAAAAGCTGTCAGCTAAAGCGGCTAACACTTGTGTGTGTCAATTTTATTTGATGAAAATACAAACACAAATAGACCGAGTAAGAAAGCGAGAATGAGACTGAGTGAGGGAGAGAGAGAGAGAGAGAGAGTGGGCTGAATGAGTGGCTTGTTGCTATTTGTAGAGCGCCTGATTACTGCCAGGACAGCAGCCCTGACAGCCCTGACAGGCGGTCGCCCTTTTAGTGCCAAGTGTTATCGGTAAACAAATAAAAAAGAAGAAAACAGCAGCTGCAGATACACACACACACACACA
Source organism: Drosophila arizonae (assembly GCF_054131065.1). Classification (NCBI taxonomy): domain Eukaryota; kingdom Metazoa; phylum Arthropoda; class Insecta; order Diptera; family Drosophilidae; genus Drosophila; species Drosophila arizonae. The sequence goes on along the minus strand of NC_142924.1, from coordinate 22,358,887 downwards.
CACACACACATGCACACACAAAGAGAGCGTCAGTGCGGCACACACATGCCATATTTGTTAACTCTCTGTTTGCTCTAAGGATAATTTTCCAGCCACACACACACCCACACACACACACACACACACACACACGTAGTCCCATTCCATTTAGTCTATTGTTCGCATCAATTCCCCAATCTTAATTCACTCAAATTCGATTATTTCTCGTGCACTCTGGGCACTGGTGGGTCTCTCCTGCCCTTGCCCAATCGCTTTTTATTTCCAGCCCGGGTCCTCTCATTGAGGTTAAAATAAACTTTCGAAAAGGCTAAGAAGTCATTTATTTTTACGTTTAAACTGCAAAAGCAACAAATGAAAGAGAGAACAGCACACACACACACACACATACACGCAGCTGGCAAAAAGTTGCAACAATCAGCAACAGCAACAGCAACAACAATGAAAACAACGAAAATGGAGTGCGCCTGAAAGCTTTCTGGGGCAATTTTCAAACAATTTCCAAATGCTCTGCAATTGTGCAGAGCAAGGCAAAGGGAGACCTGGTCTATGAGCAGGATTCTAAATAGGAAACGTTTAATCGGCGCTTGTTAAGTTAAAGACAACATCGAGGAGTCGGCAGCAGCAGCGCCTCAATCTCATTCAGTTAAGAAGTTGACTTGATAAGCCTCGGCACTTGTCTAGACTCTGGACTTTACTTTTAGGCAGACATTTTTATTATCAATTTGTTATTTGATCTGTCAGCTAGACATTGCATTAGATAAACACAATTGTAAGCGCGCCCCGTATCTGATGCGGCCATCTGCATAATTCGCAGCATTCGCACTCTTGGGAGTTGGCCAGAGTCGAGTGAGCGGCAGGCAACCCCTGTCGCCAGCAGCCAAGCCCGCAGCAGGTGCCCCACTCTCCCACACTCTCTCTCACACTCTCGCACGTATCCAAAACAATTGCTTTACCTGCCAAACAACTCATTGCTAGATTAACTCAATTGCCTTAAATTGTAGCGCACATGGCGTGCGCACCCCAAATAGACAACGAGCAACAACACCAAAAAATAACAAGCGAAAACAAACCCCAATGCGAAAAGGGGGAGTGTTGCATCAGGCCCATCCAATATGGCCAGAACGAATCGAAACGAAACGGAACGCGGCACTCAAGTGTTTTGGGTTTTGTATCTTTTTAAATTTTACTTTTGTGCAATCGGATGTCCAATGTGGCTGGCCCAGCTGGAAAGTCCAATGAGTTTGGCTGTTTGGTCGAGTTGGTTTGTTGGTTTGCTTTTTGCCTGTTATTTCCAGCTGAGTCACGCCGCTGAAATGGCGCCCATTCACACCCCCACAAACACGCACACACACACACTACCACACAGAAAGAGAGACAGCCACCCACACCTGCTGCACACGTGCCTGTGGAGAGCAATAAAATAAAAATTGAAAACACAAAGGATTTATAGCTTCAATAGGTTTTCAAGGAGCTTCCAAGCTCAGCACAATTGCTCACCCACTGCACCTTTTGCGCCTGCCCCACCCAGGCTACACTGAAAACAATAATATTCGCAGTCCATCGAAGCAGATATATATACACATATATATTGTATATAGCCAGACATTTCATTGTTTATGTGTGTGGGTGCGCCACAGATTTTACTTTACTGATTATTTCTTTGCCTTTGCCCTTTATGCAGCTCTCTCTCTCTCCCCCTCGCGCGCTCTCTCTCTCTCGCTCAATCTGTATCTCTCATTTTGTTTCTGTATATGTTTTTTCTGTTTTTTACACTGATTGGTGTATTTTCCGTTCGGTTTTGACGCGCCTAGAGCCATGTGGCTTTGGCTTTGGCATTGAAGGTTCGGGATTTCGATTGGGTCGCTCGGCAAGCTGCGGCTTTTTACCTTTAGCACATGCAAAACAAAAGGGCTTGCAAATTGAGTTTTGTGGGCGGCGCAGTGCCTTAGCGTGATGTGCCGCATCACCAACCGCACCACCTGCCGCACGACCGGCCCCTCAAAAAAGGTGTAAATAAATGCGCTGGGAATTCGTCAGTCAGCCAACTTTTTGCCTTTAATGAGACGGAAACAAACTTTTTCACAAAATAAAAATAACGAAAAACAAAAAAATGAAGAGCCAAAGAAAAACAAATGACAAAGCTGCTTTGACTTTGACAGGATTTTATTTTTTCAAAAATCTGCCTCCTCTCTTCTGCCCTTCTTTGCTAACTTTTGCTGTTTCCCTCTCTCTGTCCCTGGCTGTCTCTACTACTCATTTTCCCAGCTGGCTGCTGCTTTTGATTTTTTTTTCTTTCTCTCTCTCCTTTTCGGGTAAACCAAGTGCTAGAGCAATATAAAGTTGTGGCTGTTGTTGGCAAAATAAAAATGAAATTACTTTAAATTTGTCACAATAAGCTACCGCAACGCTTTCTAGCCAGCATACCCTGCAGCGGGCATATCTAGTTCGTCACACAATAAGGCATTTAAATAGCTGCTGCCAGCTGCTGCTGTGGAGTGAGCGGGCTTTCTTTGTTAATTGCTTGACTAGTGTCCACCACCTGCGTCTATTGTGGGCTCCGGGCTTTATGGCTCATCTTTGAGCGTGCAACAAAGGCGAAAGTTAGGCCTCAGCACAGAATGAGAGAAGGCAAAGCTTGACTATATTTGAGAGAATTTTATGACCATCAGATTCATGTGCCATAAATATCTTATAAGATATTCAGTTATGTCTAGATTGGAGTTTACGCTTACATAATATATCCTTGAATAACTTTGTGACGATCTGGCATCACTCTTGCGTTACTAATCGATATATTCGATATATAAATTTAGAAGATTTGGCTATGTTTAATAACAACTGTTTTATAGAATTTGATGATCATCTGATTAATTTCTTATTAGATATTAAGAAATGCTTAGCTTCGAGTTTCTTAACATATCCTTGAATACTTTTGTGACGATCTGAAATCGCTCTCATGCTACTAATCGATATATTCGATATATGGCAGCCAATGAGAGTTCCATAAATTTCTATTAAGATACCTTCGACTTTATTTTTACGTCATTTATACATACCCTTGAATACTTTTGTGGCGATTTGGCATCATTCTTATGATTCCAATTGATATAGCCGATATATGTTGCATTTAATCAAATTTAACTTAATCAAAATAGTTGGAGATATCAGCATCTTCATTCTATTTCTTTAACCAGAAGAGTATTACATCTTCGGCAAGAGTAACTTTAGAACTTTTTTTTTGCGTTTTATTAAAATTGTTTCAAATTGAGGTCGCTCGGTTATGGTCGCGACTAGAAGGCAGCGGGAGCCACGCGCTGGGCACCTAGCCGCTTCTAATAGCACAACAAAAAGCACACTAATGGACCATATTGTGCTTGTGTTTTCTTTTTCTTTCAGTGTTTTTTTTTTTCGCTCTCTTATTTTGATTCTACTCCGGCCGGCGTCATTTTTATTGCGAATTTAGGCATCATTAGTTACGGTTTTTTAATAAAAATACAAATACAGCAAGTACCAAAAATATTAGATATGCCCAGCATATTTTTCCTCTCAGCCCGACGCCAGCACGAAAAAGTTTGATTTGTGAACATGAAGCAATATAAGTGCGCCTTTGGGTGCCATTGTGCTGGGCGCGCTTTGTGGTCAAGCTTTGTTGGTCCAGTCCAGGCCCAGCCTCGCTTCCGAGTCGGCCTTTAAGTGTCCCGGGCAGAAAACTTTGTTAAGTTATACAATTTGTTCGGCAAACGGACAAATGTATTAGCAAAAGAAGTTGTAGAAATGATTTCGGACTTTACAATAATGGGCAAAAATGGATTTAATAGAATTTCGAGTTGGACCTGAACAGCGAGCTCTCTGAGGCGTAACCAGGCTGATGAAAAGATTAACAAAAATTGAATAGAAAATGAAATATTATGGATTTTATCAATGAAAATATACATTATAAGTGAATTGTTGAGCCGAAACGGACTTTTAAAAGAGGAGAAAACAGAAATTGAGCGCCAATATTTAAGCTACAGAATGAGAGCGCAAAATATTTCAGAAGTTTAAGCTAAAATATATTTTGAAATATTTTTAATAATAAGAAACAAAGGCTAAAGCATGACATTTTGCTGACAGAAAGAGATCTCTAAGCCAACAAGGAATTTAAATTATGTTCAATAAAAATAAATTCTGATTTTCTTATTTGCATTCACGTCTTCTTATAATTAAAACTAATCGGCTTCATCTATAAGCTTTTTTTTCGAAACATATTTATACATTTAAATATAATTCTTAAAGATGATTTATGTGGCCTTTTTATTTGCTTATTGCAGCTTAACATATTCCTTGAGAAACGCGTCATTTCTGCTGAGCTGCGGCACAAAAATAATCTGCGCTGCCTTTTGAGCCACTTCTGCTAATGACCCCTAGCGCATTTGGCCTTAATCAAGTCTGTGGAAGGTGCCAGGCGTATGCCATTAAGTGCACATAGCTGAGAAGCTTTGGAGAAGGAGAGAGAAGAAGAAGATGAAGAAAAACGCCGCACCCTTCGATGTGGAAAAACTCTAAACAAACTTAATGCCAAGCAAACTGCACTTGCCTCGAGTCGCAGCAGTTTATGAGCCAGCAGCGTCCGGGCAGCGACCACTGTGCAGTGGTTGGCGGTTAGCGAGGGTCGCGGCGGCGGCTCTCGGGGTCTGTCACATTTTTTAAATGCGCGTAGAGCCACAGAAGCCACGGCCACTTTAACACCTACCTAAAACTCCAGCTGCCGACTGCCGACTGCTGCTGCTGCTGTTGCTGCTGACTGCTGCCGACTGTCGAGCGACAATCATTTTTCATGCTAAGCTCCAACGTCAACCGTTTGGTTTATGGCCTTAATCCTTTTCTACATAAATGAAATGACGGCTGGACTTTGCCGTCCTCGCCGTCTCCGTCTCAGACCCAGTCCAGAGCAAATGCCGCGCATTTCATCATTAGTCAGCGGCCATTAATGCCCAAGCAGGCAGCCGGGCAGGCGGGCAGCCAGCCAGCCGGCTACTGGAGATTGGGGATTTAGAATTGAAACTGGGTGTGGAACGAGTCGCATCTACGCATATCGACGCATGCAGCAGCCTACGCATCATATAAATACTAAACCATATATATATAAATAGCTATATATATACATATTTAAGTACTTGCTGTACTCGCAGCTATATATACTAATCAAGAGGCTGACTAAGTACCCAGGAAATGCCAAGGTTGTTGCACTCCAACTCCAACGTCCAGTGGCTTTTAATTAACACACAGCCGAGACGGCAGGGGCTCCATTCCGGGCCGTCATCAGCTGCCTCTGCCTCTGCCCCAGCCTCGGTCGCTGCCTAAGCCTCAGTCTCATCATCATCGGCATTAACAGAATATTTTCATATATATATTTTTTTTCTTTTGCCGCCTACCGCCTGCCGTTAGCCGTAGCTATTTTCAAATCAATTCCATGCAGTTTTTAATATATGAACACACACACGCGTACGTACGCAGACTCGCATGGCCTATGACTAGATGGCTTCCCTTTCCAATTTCTCGAAATGATGTCATGCTGCTTCTCGGCACTCGCAGTGAAATCCGCTCGGGGCATAAATGCGCACAGCGGGCGGCTGTTTAGCGCTTAATTAATGATGAATATAAAAATTGCCGCATATATGAGTTGCTTTCTACACAAATACTCTCACACACACACACACACGCATACATGTGCATATCTGTGTGCGTACATCTAGATACATTTAATGGAAATTTCTAATGGAACGTTGCGACACGCACTCCCAGTCACATTTCTGGATCGTGCAACGTTGCGGGGGTGAGCAACAGTTGCTAGCAGCATCAACAACAACAGCTAGAGCAACATTTGCCAATTTTCTTACTACATTTTTTCTCTCAGTGTTATTTAGGTTGCGATTTTCGCGATTTGCGCTCAGGCCTTTCAAAATCTATACATAAATATGCTTTCACGGAGCTCCCAAAGATATCAGATACTTTTTTGCTAGTTTATTATTTTCGTTGTAGTTGCTGTAGTTGTTGTTGTTGTCGTTGGTGAACCGTTAATGCCAGCAACTCGTATCAGATGCAGATGTTGCTCTTGCCATGGCTGTTGCCACAAAGCTGCTCTGCTCTGCTCACGATTGTGCGTCGGGTACTACGATAAATTGATAAGTTTTGCAGTTGCTTAACGGGGAGACAGAATGAGCGAGATAGAGAGAGCTAATATCGTAATCTTTGGAAACATTTTATAAGGATATGCTATAAATAGTAAAACTTGTAATATTTCTAGTGCTTTAGTACTGATATTTGTCAAGGCCTTTTTCGCAGGACTCAAGCCTAAGCGTAGAACCTAGTTTTGATTAGAAATATTTTTTTTTTTATAATTAATTAATATAATAATAATAATAATAATAATTTGAATTTTTATTTTTGGTAAACAATTATATTTTTTAAATTTTTAATGAATTAATATAATAATGAATTTATAAATTTATTAATATTGATATTTACATATATGTAAATATAAAATTTTATTTTTGGTAAATTTTGTTTTGTTTTGGTCTTTATGAACAATTATATTTAAATTTATTTTTAAACAAATAACATTTTAAATTGAAATTCATATATAATATATATGCATTTAAAATTTTAAAAATCAAACAAAGAAAAAGCATGATTTTAAAATTTTGTATACAATATAAATTGGTATTTATTAAAAAATATAATTCATTATAATTATTCATAGTGATTATTATAAATCATTATATTCATATATTAATTATTATTATTTATACGATTGAATTTGCATTATTTTAATTAACACTGACTGATCCTACGCATAAAATAATATAAATCATGGTCACATAAGTTTCTGAACTCTTAAACTGAAAAAAATACAACTAGAAACATTCTTACACGAATGCAGTCAACTCTCTATTATGTAGAATTGAAAGCAATTCAACAAAATTATCTTTCTAGAAATCTCTAAAATCATTTTTACTAGAATAAAACGCCATACGAAAAAAAAAAAAATAAATAAATAAATAAATAAATAAAAAAAAAAATCCGATTGGTAATACGGGCTCTATATCAAATTAATGGTATATAATAATATAATATAGAATAGTTTCAGCTTTAAGAACAATATTATGTTATCATGCCTCTACCAAAATTTGCACTTAGACTACGCATATTCACACTCATATTCAGGCTAAAGCAAGAGTATGTTTTTAGCTTTCCATATATTATTTGTATATGCTTGTCTCATAATCAAAATGTGATTAGCCTGAATGCCCAGATAAAAACAGCAACAATGACAACACTGAGCCAGCTACAGCCTGGGAAGAAATGCGCAACAAGCAACAACAACAACAATAACAATTACAAAAATAAGAAAAAACACACACAGCTAACATACAAACACACTTAACGTGTAAACATGGCTAAAAGAGCGTTGACCATATTCGGGGCGCTGCTGTTGATGTTGTTGCAGTTTGTTTTGTTGTCGCACGCAGCACCAGAGACGACAACAGGTACAAACAACGACAACGACTACAACAACAACAACAACAACAACAACGACGACGACAACAGCAAGGAACGGTACACGTTAATATGACTAGCGTAATTCTGAGAGTGGAACTTGAGACTGCGGCTGTCTGGAGACCAGGCCAAGATGCTGCGCTGCACAATGGAAAACCGGTTCGCTTCGGTTCGGTTTGCTGCTTGTGGGCCCATCATACGACATTATCAATATAATCAACAGGTAGTGCCCGCTCTGCCTCCGCTGCGCGGCGTCGATCTGCTTCAGCTGCTTCTAAGCCTTTTCAACGCTCATAAATTGTTCGAGTGGCGCAAAAAAATATTTTGCAAACGCAATGCGAGGCATGCGGGAAAGTCAGCTCACATGAAAGGAAAGTATTGGCTGCGCCCCAGAGGGAGGTGGAGAGAGGACGGGACAGAAGTAGAGAGAGAGAGAGGCGTCTTTGGATGGGTACCAGGAAAATCTTTCGCATACGGCAAACGGTACTTTTTGCAATTATCATCGTTGTCTTTGGGGTTCGAGAAGATGCTGCTGCAGCGCTAAAGCAAATATGCGCACTTGGCATTGTATGCGAAGACCGAAGACAGCTCAAGACTTGGCAAGACAACGCACTAATAGCCCCAGTGACTGGGCCTCGGCTCACTCCCCTTGCCGAGCTCCAGCCAGCAGCAGTATGTCCTCCTTTTCGGCTTGCATGTGGCAGCAATACACGCACACACACACACACACGCACACAGATGCAGAGGCAGCAACTGAAGGCAGCTGCGGCAACTGCGGCGATTGTGGCGGCTGTTTTGCGGTCTGGGGCTGAGGTTTTGCGTTATGGCCATGGCCATGTGTAATAGATTATCAAAATGCCAGGCCCATAGACACGATGCCAACGGTTTATGTCACATGAATGTAATGAAATTAAATTTCTCTCTCACAGAGAGAGAGGGAGAGGGAGAGGGAGAGGGAGAGAGAGAGGATGACTTGAAGCCTTAGACATCAGACAAGTTATTAAACTTTGGCTTGCCTTCGTCCTCGACTCGACTCGAGTCGACTCGACTAACTGCGATAATTTTAAAAGTCAACTTTGTAGCAGCCAAAACCATCTACGCAAGATTGTGCAGCAAGTGTGCATATTTACTTCCTGTAATTGAGCATTTATAGCTTTTATGGCCTAACGGATTTAGCCAGCCAGCCAGCCAGCCAGCCAGCCAGCCAGCCAGCCAGCCAGCCAGTCAGGCAGTCAAGCAGGCCATCCGACAGGCAGTCAGGCAGTTAGGCAGTTTGGCATTTGGGCTCCTTCTCGAGCTCGTCTGGGTAATTGCAGCATTCTAACTAGTCTTCAGCTTAGGCCATGAGCCATGAGCATGCAAAGACGCTTAAATCAATTTGATTATAAAGTTTATGCATAAATTGTGAATTGATTTAGCAGTTAATTGATCAGCACTGATGACATTGCCAATTGATTCGACTGCCTTGCAGTATATTTGTAAATTGATAAGCATGCGACAAATTGGACAGTTGGCCAGCTAACACATGCATAGTTAATGCCCTCGGCCTTAGCTGTGTCAATTCCAAAAGGAGTTGCCAATTACTGCAGAAGCTGCAGTGGCAGCCGAAGTGGCCAAAGGCGAATTTCAAATTTTGCTCAAAAATTCAATTTAAAATGGCAGCTTAAGCGGTAGTAAATATATTTATATGTGTATTTTCTTTTCTAAGCTAGTTTATAAAATCAATTTGGTTTAGTGCTGCGGCAATTGTTTATGGCCTTGGCAGTTGCGTAAGCCGCTTCACATGATATTTTCTGAGGCATATTAAGCAATCTCTTCTGTTCGGTCGCGCGTCATGTGTTTTGTCAGCAGAGCAAATAACAAAGCACAACATGAATGCCTTCAATGCTTGGCGCTTAAACGCACTCATTGATATAATATGATCTTAAACTAAGCCCTCGACTTTGTAGCAGACGATACACATACACATAGGCAGACACACACCCACGCACAATTGAGGCAATTTGCTGTCTATGTATTCTCGGTATTCTCATTCTATTGCGGAACAATTCATGTAATAAAAGACCTCGGGCTCTTAGGCAAAAGCTCAGAGCAACAAATATACGCAGCATAAAATTTAATAACAAAATGTTTACGCGTCTACTAAAAGAAGAAGACAAGAAATTTAACTATTATTTATACGCCTGGCACTCAATGCTCGCTCATTGAAATTTGTGGGAGGTATTTTGGGGGCGAGCAGCGAGAACGAGAATGAGAATGAGAATGAGAATGAGAACTGGAACGGGAACTCATCTATATAATTTGCCGGCATGTATTTATGATTTATTGAGTGTGTGTGTGTGTGTGTGTGTGTGTGCGTAGGTGTGTGTGCGCGTGTGTGCGTGCCTACAACAACTACAAATAGTGCTTAGGGAACAATAGAAAAATGGATGGCCATTGAGAGCGAGCTCAATGCCCAGCACGCGAATCGTTTCGTCGCTTAATAGACAGTTACAGATACACTCGGTGTCTGTGTGTGTGTGTGTGTGCTAGAGTATCAAACACGCACACGCACCCAGCAGCAGCAGCAGCCACACCAGCAGTAACAACAACAACAACAGCAAATTGGATAATGTCTATAAAAACTAATTGAATTCTAAGCGCTCAGCACGCTATTCGCATTCTTCAGCCAACAGCTGTGAGAAAGTAACAAAGAAAGTAAGGGAGAAAAAAAAAAAGAAATGTAGAAAAAAAAGAAATATATATGTATATATATATCTAGTATCCCCTCCCCACCCGCAGCAACTATAATAAAAAACTCGTCTCAAGTGATGACATGCAAGCTGTTGTTTGTTGTTTAGTGTAGTGTGTGTGGGCAGCAGTTGTTGTGTAATGTATAAAAAAAAAGCAATTTCACACAGAAATGTACGCTGAGCACCATATAGAGAATACGCTGAGAAACAAAAAGCTCATTACTCATATGCCAATCAAGGGTCCCGAACACCGAATACCGTCTCCCCAGTCGGCCGACTCTGTCCCGGCTGTTAAGTCCGAAACCAAACCCAAACCCAAGACTCAAACTCAAGTCGATTGTAAGCCGCAACGCGCACTAGCTGACCCCAGAGATGTTGTCGATGCCTTGGCTTTGGCATAATTAATCATTCACTTATAATTAACAGCGCAGCGCGTCTAAATAGAACAACTTGCTAATGTTAACGTTAATGTTCATCTGCTGCCACATCGACAGCTAGACAGCACTCCCCAGCAAAAACTCGCACACGTCATGCCGCGGTCAATGCAAAACTTCAAATTGTTTACCACCAAATGGTTTCTCTTCACATTACTTCCTAATTTTATACATTTTTTTTTTCATCCATTTTTCTGACTTGCTCCCAGCAGGAGCATATTAGCTTGGGCGTTGGACCTAATGGCTTTTCAAAAAACGTAAGCTGAGAACTTTTCACAAAGCTCTAGAACATTGTAGATCATTATGAAAAGCCTAACCAATGAACGGATTTGAACCCGGAACTGTTAAAGTATATCTGTTGATGCTGCCAATAAATAGTTTCAATTGAGCTCAATTTATTATATATGCATATAAAAGATATAAAAAAAGAATTTTATATAATAATAAATAAATATTTATGCATACAAAATTTATATATAAGAACAATACCAATTTACTCTGATTTCCTATTTTCAATCCATTCAAATCCTTTTCTCTTATATTAAATAAAAAAAACTTTGTGTAAAAAAAAAAAAAAAAAAAAAAAATTCTGTGTTACGAAAAAAAAAAAACAAATAAATAAATAAATAAATTAGCCTTATAAATAATATAAGTCTAATTTACTTCACATATTCAAAATATATATAAACGTATAAAAATTGTTTAAATATTATTAAATTCTTTGATTGAGATATGAAATTGAAATAATTAAAAGTTGCCATAATTATATTATGATACATTTGTAAAAATACTTAGCAAAAAATCAAATATAAAATTTATAATAATAAATAAAAACTTTTTCTAGTGTCTAAATTATTAAAATTTTTTTTTACATTATATATATCTGAATTTATAAGAATGTATAAGTCTATTTTTAATATATTAAATAATCTAAGTTAATATTCATAGCATACACACAAAAATAAGTTCATATATAGGTATATGTTTTTGTAAGTTTTATTTAAGCTGTCAAAACTTATTCCCAATTCAACAAACTCTCTACACAAACACTCTCTCTCTGGGCAGCAGAGCATTTGTATGTCGTTGTGGCATTAGATGATTGTTTCATAGCTTTTGCTGTGGCTCATGCAGCATAACCACTTGAAAATTGGATGGACAGCTGGTCATATGGATATTGAATAGATATGGAGCCCAGCCCAACTCAGCCCAGCCCAGCCGAGCGCAATCCAAACCGCGGCCAGTCAAGCAGTCAGCCACTCAGTTGAGGCTGAGTGATGTACTACGATGGAACGCAACGCCACACAGACAACGACATCGACATCGACATCGATGGTCATTAGCAAAAGATGACGACGATGGAGCCGGAGATGAAGCTGCAGATGGCGATGGCGCTGGCAATCGGTGATGTTGCGTACTCGTAATTCTTCTATAATGGATCTGTTATCTCTCTGTGCTTAATGGGTTAGGTTAGAGCCGAAGGGGCCAAAGCTTTTGCTGTCGGAGGAGAAGGAGGAGATGCAGGGGCAAAGCGCGTACGGCATTCGCTGCGAGGCAAAGATGACTGACAGCTCTTGTTGGTATGGCTTGCCTGGTTGGCTCTGCCGGAGTATACTTAAAATTTGAAATTAAATAATTAGTTGCTGGCTAAGTTTTTTCCCCGCTCGCTCGTACGCCACTTGCCTGACTGACTAGCTGCCTAGCTGCCCCACTGCCTGGCTGGCTGGCTGGCTGGCTGCGTGGTCCGAGCAGTGTAATGACCTTTTAAGTACTTTTAAGATACTAATCGCCTGGTTCTCTAGCTAATGGCTTGTTGTGGCTTGTTTTTGGGGCTTGTACTTCTCGTCGCTGAAACGAGAGTGCAACAAAGTCGCCACTTGGATGGCACTAATTAACGTCAGAGCGTTGCTTTAGGGCTGCCGAGCGTTAAAACCCATTTTCGTAAAGTTTCTCTGATGCGTATTAATTAAAATTTTGATAAGCGCCAGCCTCCGCCTCTGCCCGTTCCAATAAACTTTCAAAATAAATTACACAAATTTGTATTTGGGTTTTTTATGTGGCTGTTGTCGTGCCTCGCTTTTTGTTGTCGGGCCTCCTCTTCTAGGTGTGGCGCTATTGTCGGCTGCGGCGGCATGGCTTATCGCAAAGTATCTACAAATAATGGACGACTAATAGGCATCTGCCCCCAACACCCCCCACCCTTTCATATGCCCAACGGCTTGGAGCTCTCAAGCATTTTGTCAGGCTTTAAAACGAGCGCCATTTAGCAGCTGCTTGCTTAGAGAGCTGTGGGCGAAAGTGAGGCTTGTGTGGAATGTCTAGAACCGTTGAGACTCCAAATATTGGATTACACGTTAGTAGAATTAGCCTGAGAATCAGATGATGGATGTATTGAGGCTATTGAATTACATTTTGAAAAGAACAATCTATGAGTAGGTATGAATATTTAACTATTATCAGCATTGTTGCATTTCAAGGATTTTGCACAAACCTTTTCAAAATAGAATATCCACATATTCTCACAGGCACTGCAACTGCAACAGCTTGAAATATGCAAAATGATGAAATACCAACAATTGTTCGCAATGCATAATTACCACACATTGCTAACTGGAAACTATGCCAATGCCCAGGCCTACTTTTTTCGGTGAGAGAAACAGAGATATTTCGCACAATTCTCTGTTTGCTCTGGCATCAGTTGCCCTTGGTCTGGCAGCGCAACTCGACTTAAAGTTGAAAATATTTTTGGACTTTTAATTCTTAAAGCCAACTCAACGATTGCTCAGAGCTGGAACTGAACGCAGATACAGCTACATATATACATACACATATATAAATTGTGTGTGGTTAAGCTGGGAAATGCCAAATTGAAATGAATATATGAAATGCCAGAAATGTGCCAATGGAAAAAATTCTGATACCCAGCAGAGCGCAAATATCGCAAAGAGAGAGTCTTATCATATTTCGAATAAAATAATTTAATATTATAAAAATATTATATATATAAATATTTATATACACATATTTCTGAAGGGGGTAGAGTTACTATAACTTATTCAATTTCATAAAAATGAATTTCTACAGCGTATCCTCAGGTTTGGCATTGCCAGCGACTATAAATTGCTGAATTTTGTTTATGTCGTTTTGGCAGTTCATATTTAAATTGGTTTTGCCAACATTTTCCAATTAACGCGAATGCGAACTCTGCATTGCGTTTAACAGTTGTGCAATAAATATTGAATATTAATTTCATAATTCAAGAATTGAATGCAATTACGCATTGGCCATTAGATAATTGTAATACACACACACACACACAAAAACATAGAGACACCCACACACACACCTAAACGAGCCTAATCACTCAGATAGAGAGGTTAACCCCGAGCTTGAGCAAACAATTGATATGGCTTTAATGCCTGGCTTTTACTTACACTTCAACACTTAATTATTATATTAATAGGCATATCTATTTTGGCTCTAATTAACCTTTGACATATTGTGTGGGCTTCAAGCGTAGCATTTTGACAAATCAGCAAACACTCATACAAAGGCAACAAAGGTGATAGTTGAATAGGGGCTGGCAGGTGAGCTGGCAAGCAGGTAAGCAGGTAACGGCGGACGGGGAAGGTTATCCAAAAAGGCCGTCAGACAGTCACGACTCGTCATGCTTATTGTGTGTGAGCGAGTGTGTGTTAGTGTGTGTGTGTGTGAGTGTGTACAATTTGAAGCGACTCGCAATTACCAACGACACGTCAAGATGTGAAATTAACACCGTCACACAAAACCCAGTAACTGACAGACAGACAGGCAGACGGACGCAATGAGTGGGCGGCAGTCGGGCAGACAGACATATTAATGTATCTGGTATTTAACATTCAACAACAATCACATCGTGCGTCCGTCTGGGCGTGTATGTGTGTAGTTGACGTTGTTGGCTCGAAAATCATTAAATCACAAACACACACACACACACACACACACACACATACACAAACACACAAGCAACATGCAGAAAAAAGCGCCTGGCCCCAAGTATGTGTTTGTGTCAGCGACACAATTGGCCGCCCACCCGCCGTCAGGCAGCCAGCAGCGTGGAGCGCCACACGCATATCCTGCCAGGCAGCAAACAGCAAGCACACACTGATATAGAGAAACAGAGAAAAAGAGTGTCTGAGCAAGAGAGCGAGAGAGACAGAGAGAGATGGAAAACAGAAGAGAGCTACGCAACCGCAACACGCAATACTCGCATTTCATTAGACACTTTGCAGTGACGACTCCTATTACTCTTGCCGAGCGCCAGGAGGAGGAGTTGCCGTGGGTGGAGCACAAATAGAGGGCAACAATAGACATCGTTGTTATAGCCAAAGGCGTTGCTCGAAACTAACAAAAAAAGTGAATGAAAGACCTGCAAATGCCCTGTAGGCAACTCCTCTTTGAAGTCGCATTCATTTCTAAGCCAAGGTATTCGAACTAAACCATAATAAATGTGAATAAAAACAAAAATAAATATTTTTCAATTAGGCAATCTTTTTCATTTAAAGTAATTTGCCTTTGCAATTTAGCAAGACTGAGGGAATGTATATATAAATTTTGTAAGGTTGCAAAAAATCTTTTTTATTTAAAATTTGCATTTTCACTTTAAAAAGAAACACAGAATAAATAAAAAATGTATAGTTTTTTCTCTTTTTAAATTAAAATTAAACATTTAGCTCAATTATAATTTATTTATTTTTGACAATATTTTATGAACGTCAACTTTGAATATAGTCTTTAATTTCTATGAGGCAGAGAAAAATGAAATTATCGAAATAATATTTCTATTAATATTATTTATTATAAACAATATATACGTATACCCATTTGACCGAACATTTTAGAGGATACACAAAAGAACTGTACATAAAAGCAGCAATGGCCCAAGGAACCTACCCCAAAGCGACCAAGTTCAATTGGGAATGTTGCCCAAAAGAACTAAAAGAAGTTGAAAATCCCATATTTACCTTCTACTTTGAACAGAGTAGAAAAAATTTCTGAAATTTTAAAAGTAATTAAGTTTTTAAATTTTAATTACTGCAACGCGGAATGGGAGGCAATTTTTTTGTTTACGTAAAGGCAACGACTTGAATGACATGTTCAAGGATTATCGACTTTGACGTAACTTCAACTGCTTATTAACTAATTTTTTATATATTCACACAGTAATTAAAAACAACCAAAATTTTTACTATGTAAATTGTTTGGTTTTATAAGCAAATATATAATTAATAAAAAATTAAAAAATTAAAAAATTAAAAAAAAAAACAGAAGGAATTTGAAGCATAAAATACAAAAGTGAAATAAGAAAACTTTCAAATTATTTAAACACAATTATCAAACATATTGTTTTATAATTAAAATAAAAATTTATTAAAATTTTCCCTTTGAGAAAAAAAGCAAACGTTTATCTAAAATTATTTATATGTTTATTATTTGTATATATAAAATAAATATATAAATATTTGTAAAATTAAAGCAATTGTTTTTCAAATTATTTTCTTCAACAATTCAAGCAGTAAAAATTAAGTAAAATTGCATTTAAAATTGACAAATCTCTCCATATTAATATTTGTAATTGATGATCTCGTTACAGGTATTTGCTAATGCATTGCTGCATGTTCAGCATGATCACCTAATTTCCTTTAGTTCCACGAAGGACATTTGCTGAAGGGAGTGCGAGCTCGAGGAGCGCGTGCACATTCAAATAAAAAACCTTCGAGTCGTTACAAATGAGTCTGTCATTATTCATATGCCGCGCTGTCAAGGAACCTGCCCAGCTGAGACTTTGCACATATTTTGTGCGCTTTTTCAACGGAACTTGGCTCGCATCCTGGCTCGCTCGCTCGCTTCTCTTTTTTATTTATTTTCCCCTGTTGTTTTTGCTGTTGCCGTTGCTGTTACTGCTGCTGCCACCCAACAAATTAATTACTAACCAACTTGAGTGGTAAAATGCTTTTCTTGTTTAGCTAACAACAATTTTTTGTTTTTTTTTTTTTTTTTCTTTTTTGCTTTTTGCCTCGTCGTTTTTGCTGTTGTGTTTATTTTTACGTTAATTTTTTTTTTTTTTTTTTTAATATTATTTATCAAAATGTTTGCTTGAAGACTTGAAAATAAATTGCCAGAGATTAGGGCGACAACTTTTCATTTAGCTAGCTGCCTTAATTTCCGGCCACACGCATTGGAAAATGAAAATGTAACCCGGCCCTGAATGAAAAATGGTTGTCTCTCCAAGAGGGCGTCCTCAGAGGGGGAGTGGGGTGTGGGTTTTCTTTTGCTTATCTTATTGTGTTATCACTCACCTGAAAATATGTTTGACCCTTGTCCACCCAGCCGATGGCCATATCCGCGCCAGCCACATTCCCATCGGGCGAGAATCCAAAGCCGACATAACCCAATGTACGTGCCTGTATTTCAAATGTTATATCCTGATTAATGATTTGCCATAGTATGCGAAAATCCTCATTCAAATCGATGGCATGATCCCAGACGGGCGTCGCTTGCGAAGCTGCTGCTGCTGCTGCTGCCGCTGCTGCTGTTGTGTTGTTGTTGCTGCTGTTGTTGCTGCGATTGGTCAACTTGCTGGTCGCCTGTGCCGTGGCCAGCAGCAAGAATAACAACAAAAGCGAGGCGAACGTGTGGCAGGATATAAAACATGTGATTAACGATGACCGCCTTGAACTTGAATGCGTGCCAATTCGTGTTGCTCTTGTTGAGCTCTGTATTGCTGTTGTGTGTGTTGCTGCTACTACTGCTGCTGCTGCTGTTGTCTGCCTCATTTTGTGCGCCATTTTGTGCAAAGTTTTGTTGGCTGCTTGGCTTCAGTAAACAGTTGTTGTTCTTGTTGCTGTTGCTGTTGCTGTCAGCGATTGCGCGTACGACATTTATTAGTTTGAAAATCAGTGAAACGTAATTACGCACGGCAGCAACTGTTTAGCTTTTGTATCTGTTGCTCTGCTGTCTGAAGCTGCTGCTGCTCTCCTGTTTTCTTTGGTGCTATCACAGTTACGATTATTTAGTAATGATAATAATGGCCACGCAGTTTTACTTTCATTCGTAGTTGCTGAAGCTGCTGCTGTTGTTGCTGCTTCCTGTTTCCGATTTGTTGCCGCTGCTGCTCATTAGTTGCGCTTGTCACACAGATAGATACTCACACACACAGCTGCTGCTGCTGCTGCTGGAGTCTGCTGACGGATGTGGACGACCCTCTGTAAATAGACGACAAGTGAAGGAAAGAAAAATTATATAATTGCTATAATTTGATGTCGAGCTATATAATAGGAACACAGACGCAGCGCGCTTTTAGCTTTAGCGTGCTGCAATGTTTAAATGCATATAATTACATAAATTATGAACCGGTATCTAAAAGATTCTACAACATAGTTGACGTCTCAAGTTAGTTGAACTGCAACTTTTGAGCATACCACCACGCCAGGCTGGCAGAGGCAGGCAGCCGAGCAGGCAGTTCGTCAACATATTCAGAAGCTTTAATTAACCTGGTCACGCAGTTTCCCTAGAACATGGCCAGCAATGACTGACAGACCGGAGAGCAGCATTTGGAGGGGAGCTAATGGCTAAGCAGGCGACAAGCAGAGGAAATTGAAAAAGAACAAGCAATGGGAATTTCAAATTACTTGAAAACAAAAAACTGTAAAGTTGTGACAGGTTATTGCATATTAAAAAAAAGAAGAAGAATAATTTAGCTATCTATAAGAGCGTAAAAGTAAGAAATGTGCATTCAATATTTTATGTAATGCAAAATTAACCTACTATGGAAGGCATATACATATAGAATATTACATAGTAAATTTTTTCTGAAGTAACTTGACTTTTTAGTTCAAAATATAAATTAAAATTATTTTAAATAAATTAATATAATTAATAAAATTGATTGTTAAACGAATATATTTAATTTATATATCATTTACATTTAATTAATATTATATGCAGCATCAGATAGAATATATAATTAATATGTATATTTAAATAGACAAACATATTATAAAATTTTGTTGAACTAACATTTTGGATATTAACATATTACAATTTAAAATATTGAAATACAGTATAAATAAATTCGAACAGATTGTAATATGATAATTATTTATTTAACCTTTTCTGCTGTCGAATGAAATTACTATTATATATCTATATCTTATCATGTTTTCTATTCAAAAGATTAATGATAATTGCAAAGTCCGGAAATTGGTGAAATTTGAAGAGCAGCTTTCTTTGAAGCATAAAACACAATGTTAACTGAGTGCCACAGATCGTTCTTAAAATCACAATCAAAATATTGTCGGTAAATAATTTAGTGTGAAAATATTTGGACTTTTACGGCCGCACTCGCGACTTACGGCTTGTGAGAGCAACTGGTCATCTCTTAGATCTGCCGCTATGCAATCCACGGACATTACTCATAGAGTTCGTTCCCACAGCTCTGAAATTTTTGACTCACTTAAGGCTGACTAACTCGGACATAACTCAGTCACATCTTTTGCAGTGCTGACTAATTTAGATAACAAAAAAATAAAATAAAACGAAACCAAAACCAGTTTTGTTTTGTTTTCTGCTGTTGCCGGATTCACTTGAGCGACACTTGAAGTGTACGTCAATTATGTGTCTACATACATATATATATGTATAGGTATATGCGTATATATTCCTCCACTCGGTTCGAGTATCATTCCTCACTCTGACACGCAATTAATGCGTAGCTCAAAGCAAATCGAAGATAATTACGGCTTGTCATAATTTTAATGAAGAAGGTCGCCCGAACTGAACTCGAGCTGGGCATACGCCCAGTGCCTGAGCAGCAGAGCGCCAAAGCGCCCGCAGTCCGATATAGATTCTATGGAATAGCAGTGGCTAACCCATCAACCACTACTAGGCCAATGGCTGGCCGGGCATTTGCGTATATTCGGTGTGCGGTTACATTTGATAACATGCCAAAAGTGCGTGGTGGCCTGGCGGCGCCTTCATTTTCAATTTCAACACCCGCCGCACCACACTGCACCACCGTGCCCGCGGCAGCATATTTAAATCTTTAATGCGGCGCCATCGTAGTAGCAGTTGCCGGCCAGTCTCAGCGTTTGGTTAAATGTCAAACACGCAGCAATTTGTTATAAATAGCGCACTTCCGGCCTTAGATACACAACACCGAACAGCCAACAGCCAACAGCCATCAGCCAACAGCCATCAAGCAACAGCCAACAGCCGGGCACACTTTGGAGTACTTTGGGATATGCGACTGTATTTGCACCAATTTGAGGCGCTTAGTCGCGTGTTGAAGTTGACAAAGGTCAACAAACGTACAAAGCGAACCGTATGGCAATGAGGGCAAACGAGCCAACAAATTCAAGCGAAAAAGCTAATCCAACGACAACGTCGAGAAATTGATGCCCTCAAGGCAATTAGCGCAGAGACTTTTCCAAAAATTAGTAGCAGCTCAACTTGGTTTATTCAGACTAAAGTCGGCATCATCCGTAAGGTTTGCTTATTTGTTTAAGCCAGTTGTTGCTAAATGAATTGGCTTGCATTAGCAATTCCTATTTATATTTTGATGTGAGTCGAGATGAAAACTGGATTTTTCTTAAGAAACAAGAAATATTCAGAGACAGAAAAAACTGCCTTAACTTGGCTAAAGAAGGATTAACATATACTTAATAAGAAAGTCTACAAAATTGATTTATATTATATTAAAATTTTTTAAATTCATAATAATTTTAATTTAATATTTTTATTTATTTTATAAATTTGATAATATTAAAATCTAATGTTTATGCCTTTCATAAATTTTTAAAACATATAAAATTAATTTTAAAAGTAATAAAAATTAATGTTTGTGACTTTTATAAATTTTTAAAATATATTAAATTAATTAAAAGAGGAAATAAATAAATGAAAATAAATCGCTTGACTTTTATAATTCTTTGAAACTCATATAATATAATATAAAATAATATAATAATATATATATATATAAGATCGTATAATATATTAATTTTATAAATTTAAAAATAAAAATAAATAAGTTGTTTTGACTTGTATAAATTTATATAATATTTTAGGTTAATTTTATAAATTAAAAAATAATAAAAATGTTTTTGACTTTTATGAAATATATTAAATTGATTTTCTAAATTTAAAAATAATCAAAATTAATTTGAAGCCAAGCTACATCAGCAGAGACCCAAAGCCGACTCCACTCTAGCTCTTATTTGCAACTAAACTCTATAAAATATTGGAGCTTCAAAATATCTTCCAAGTTTTCCGGCAAGATAAAGTGATTTTGATACAGTTATACCGACCATTTGGTGTTTGGCTATAGTTCTGTTATGTACGTCCGTAATTCCATTAATGCATTCCTAACCTAATGACAAAGTTATTATGCCCGCTGTTATCAAAAATGTATCCAAAAGATACACAACAATGAGCTTGATGGGGCACTCTGGGTTTACAAGTTGTTGTTGTTGCCGTTGTTGTTGTTGCTGCTGTTGCGGCTGTTGTAAATGTTGTAGATGGCGCTGAGTGACGGCCGGCAACGTTAAATGACGTTGATTATAATTATGCGGACTTGTACTTTGTACGGAGCTGTCCGATGGGCCACAGGGCTGGCTTGCAGCCTGACTCTGACTGCTCATTGTTGTTGTTGTTGTTGTTGTTGTTTGTTATTATTATTGCTGTCGTCATCATCATCATCATCGTCATCCGTATCCCATCCAGAACATCGTCATTGGCAGGCATTGTGCAGCCGGCGTTGCTGCTGCTGTTGCTGCTGTTGATGGGCGGGCAGATGAATGATGTCGCTTAAATACAGACCGAGGCCGAGGCCGATGCGAGGCCAATCGTCGATTGTCGTTCTTCCTCTACTGATGCTGCTGCTGTTGCTGTTGCTGACAATCATAACAACAACAACGAGAACAGCAAAAAAAAAAAAAAAAAAAAAAAAACAAAAACAACAAGCGCAGCCGTAAAATTCAAGCCAATTTAGCTTGAGGGGCTGGTCCGGCAGGTTCTTCTGGCCATAATCGAGCCTCGAACTGGACTGGGACTGCACAGCATGTTGCTCCGACGACATTTATAAGTACGAGTATAATATTATTACTTGGCGAATTAACTACACAATTTTTTGCTTTCGTGTTTGTTTGTTTCTTTCATTTTTGCGAAGCAAAACAAAGCAAGAGACTTGGCCTGGAAACTGGTTACAGGTCGCCTGACTGACTCTCCGCACTGACTCACAGCTAAAAGGCACGAAATGGCTTCCGTAGACACACATTAGTCGCATTTACACAAAACGGAGTCGTCCGTCCAACGGACAACGGACAACGGACGACGGACGCACGGACAATGATGGCTCAGGCAAAAAGATGTACTGAATGGGCATAAAAGCGTTCCAGGCGGCACAAAAAAAGCCATCGACAAAAAAGACGGAGAGAGAGAGAGAGGGCAAAAGAAAAAAATGATACACAGAAGCTGCGGCGCAAGTAATAACAAAAACTGAATACAAGTCAAAGACTTTGTCCATGGCTTTCATCATTGCACGATTTGTAGGAAGCGTCGGCAATGGAAAAAAGCTGCCGGTGCATTGCCTGGACAAGTGGACAAGTGGACTCGGGCACTGGCACTGGCACTGGCAGTGGCACTGGTTCTCTGACTCTCCGACTGTCTCTGGGTTTGTCTGCGAGCACTGGCAATGGCAGCCAAAGAAAACAACGTCAACGACATTGATGAGAATGTTCTGCTGTCGAACAGTGGAGCAAAGCTATGAGGCTTGGACAGCAAAATTAATAGAATGCAAAATCAATACCAATCCAATCTAAGCAACTAATTCATCATCTCATTACGCATTTTGCATTATCATCAAACTAATCACAGTTCCTTAATTATTTTCCATGCCCACATTCCCAACAAATTCCCAATATTCGTATGACTTTCACATTTTCAGAGGCGATCATAATATTTGCAAATGCCATTCGCATTTGCTAATTAGCCATGCCCATTTCTTTAATAGACCTTCATTGCATATAATGTATATACCCTGTAGCCATTAGGCAGTGGTTTCGACTATAAGTAATGAGCAATGTGTGAGGCATTCGCTTGACTAGCATATGTTATTGCAGCGCATCTGCTAATTGAGCAGCAGAAGTCTTTCATAGAGCTCTTTGAGGCCATTACGTTGCCATCCCACTGTGCGTTAGGCTTCAGCCTCATGGCCATCGCCTCGCCTTGCCACTTTGCTCTTGCGAGTTGAGCCCGTGCAATCTGCGACCGCAATATATGTTTTCATTTAGCAGCTACAAGCAGCAACCGGCTAAGTGCAAGAGCTACCGGGCAGAGGAGCAGCAGCAGCAGCAGCAGCAGCAGCAGCAACAACAACAATAGCAGCAGCAGCATCGCCATCAAATCGCTTCGGTTTTGCCCACTCGAAGATGCTTCATCATGCGCCATGTAATGCGTATGTGCTACGAGGAGTCGGCAGTCCGAGGTCTTTGCGGCTGGCTGCTTGATTATAAATGTACATGTATGACATGTAAGTTGTGTGTAGCTATATATAAACACAGATGTGCATGTGTGTGTGTGTGTTGTCATTGTTGAACGAGAGAAACCCCAGCTGGAACGTGGGCTTTGAGAAAATATGACACTTGTGCTTAGAACTTGAACTTTTCAATTAATAATAAATACGAAATGCGACTTTTTGCCAGCCAGTGTTTATTTATAAACTTAAATTGCCAAGTATAAAAGAGAAGACAACGAAGAAGAAGAAGAAGCAGAAGTATTACTATCGCTAAGTTGCATATGTCATGCGAATCTTCCACCTGTGGGAAGCACTTTGGCATGCCCAAGTCCCACTGGGTCATTTCTGTAAATTGCTTGTACTGCGCTCTCTGTGTGTGTGTGTGTGTGTGTGTGTGTGTGGTTGTCACTGCACCTGTCATCCTGTGGCAATGCCACAATAAAAAAAAAAAAAAACCTGCCCAAGCAGCAAGAAAATTATTATTTATCGACGCTGGACGCAGCCAAAGACGACGCAGAAGAAGCTCAAGTTGAAGTTGATGTCGAGCCCTCCACCTCGTCCCCCTTCAGGCCACAGCCAGAGTTATTTTCGTATATGCGTCTATATGTAGATGTGTATATGAGAGGCCCCTACTAATTACTGCTCATCATTTGCTTACTCGAGTGCTTGCAACTGAAGCTACTACAGATTTAATTGAGTATAAAAAAAAAATAAAAGGAGGTAGAAAAAGACAACAACAACAAAAATTGACTAATTAGAGTGAGTCCAAGGCACTTGCCCGCAAGCCAAAGAGTTAGCCATAAAAACAAGTCTGGGCTGACCGACCGACCGGCTGGCTGGCTGACTGGCTGGCTGAATGGCAACCTGTGTTCATTTATTAAGGTATGGTCAAGAGTGCTTTGAATCAAAACTGGGCTGCTGTTGTTGCTGCTGCTGCTGCTGGTGCTGCTGCTGCTGCTGCTCGTGTGTCGTCTTCATCTTTAATGATCATTAAGGTAGCTGCCAGCCAATTGCACTAAAAGCTGCAGGCAAACGAACCAAACGGCTCTCAGCCTGATGAAAACTATTTGCTGCTCCAAGTGCTCCAAGTGCTCCAAGCAGCAAAGTGCCAGCTACCTTTTTGTAAATTGCCCCAACATTCCAGAGCGGCAGGACGGCCCAACTCATCCTGCCCGCTGCTGGCTTTGCCCACTGGCGCATAATTTAAATAATCATAAAAAATAATAATTTGTTCTAACGGACGGATGAAAGGACGGCAACAGCAGCAGCAGAAACCAGAAGAAGAAGACGAAGCAGATGAAGAAGAAGCAAAATGGCTATATGCCCACCCTTTCGACATTTTGATTATTATTATACTAGTCGACGTCGTCGTCGTCGTCGCCATCTACGTCGTATGGTAATATCTTTTGCTCGTTAGCAATTTTCGTTTGAAATAAATAGTAATTAGTGTACCAAAGAGTTGCCCATCTTTGCTAAAGTGCCGCCTCGTTGATGTCGACTTGCTTTGTTTGTAGTTTTTATTGGCATGCTACTCCTGCTACTTCTGCTACTCCTGCTGTTACCCTCCTGCTGCTGCTGCTACTTCTGTTACTCCTCCTGCTACTCCTCCTGCTGCTGCTACTTCTGCTACTCCTCCTGCTACTCCTCCTGCTGCTGCTGCTCCACCTGTTCAAGGACTTACGGTGCAAAACTATCGCACAAAGCTTTGCAATTTGCTGCTTCTGTTTTGGGCACTTTTATTTGACATTTTTCATTAAACACGAAATGAAAATGCCTGCTATTTCAGCTCGTTTTTTTCCCTCCTCCTCCTCCTCCTTCTCCCGCTCTTCACCTCACGTTTCGCATTCGCTTTTTGCGACGCTGCGTTGACATCACATTTTTCGTATAGCCACTCAAAAGACTCTTTTTTTTCCCATTTTTTGGATACTGCTGCAGAAGTTTTGGCATAAAAGTTTGAAGGCATCTGGGGAAATATGTCAGCGTTGTTTAAGTTTTTAACATTTTTTCGCGAAATCATGGGAACGTCACGTCACGTCGAGCAAATGAGCTGAGGCTCTGCATGGAAATCGAGTCAAATAATTATTTGCTTTAGTATAATTGACTTTTCACCAAGGCCAAGTAGATCTGAGCGATCTTTGTGCCACATTTGATGCGTGGTTAACACAATTTTGCACTCTCATTTCTCTCTCTATTTCTCTCTTTCCCTTTCTCACAAAACAAACGAATTGCAAATAATCCATTATCGAAAACACCGTCCACTTTTGGCCCAGTTTGCCTTTGCTCTGTTTTCGGTCCTATTCTGCTTTGCCTTTTTGTAGTGTCTTGTAGCCCCTTGATGGGAGCGAATGATTGATTGGCAACATTAACTAGAGAACTTTTGGCACAAACTTCTGATGTTAAACCTTTTTTGTTCCATTACATGTGTGTGTGTGTGTGTGTGGGTGTGTGCATGTGTGGGTTGACCTTAACAAGGGATTGACACCAAATGCTTATTTTCTTTCTGGGCTTTGCTATTTGATAGAGTTTAAATTTAAGATTTATCTATCGATTGAACTATTTGTATTTCTAGCTCATGCGCCAAAGTGGAAAAAGTTAACAGATCTCGCCCAGTGAGAGAGAGAGTGAGAGTTTTAGCTTCATTTTGTCCTATATCAGAGTTGTAATTAGAAAATAGTGCCATCTTCATGAATCTCTTGTTGCAGGTGATTAATCAAAACTTTCAACTTTAGCTTGTTGCTGTTAGTAGTTGTTCTGAAAGATTGTTCCGATGGCGCAGCGTGGCTAATGCCTTCTGTGTCAGCCTTTATTGCCATTATCTGACACACTTTTTTCTGTCTTGTTTTCCCCCCATTCTCCATCTGATAACGCTCTTTCTGCCTCTCTTCTTCTTTGTCTGCATTTACATAGCCAGTCGCTGTTCGGGCCCCACTTTTACCCACCGAGTCGCAGTGCAACTGGCTAGAAGAATCGTTGGAGTGGCCTCTTCAGCTGCTGCTGCTGCTTCTTCTTTATCTCTATCTGCAGCATTTGTGTACGAGTGTGTGTGTGTGTGTCTGTGTCATCTTTTTTTGACTTATCAGCTGTGCATCATTGGCTCGTTTTTTCTCTGCCTCTTGTTCTTCTACAACTCTTGCTCATCTTTCGCTTGATGATGACTCCTTTCTCATTTTTTTGGCATTTGGCATTTGGCGCCGTTCACTTTTTGCTTCAGCTCGGTATTAAACTTTCTTTTGTGCTTGTATCTATTGCTGGAGTTGTGTTCTTTTTTTCTGGGCATCCTCCCCAGCTCCCAACTAGCATTGCGTCTTTGTCTACCTCTTTCACCTTCCACATCATTTTCACAGATTGCATACCCTGTCTGGCAATTGAGTGCGGGTATATGGGCGTGGTCAGTGGGAAGTGTTTGTGGTTGAATATATACAATTAAGTATATGTAATGTCGCCTTTTCCACTCTTGCTCTCATCTCCTCCATCTCCCTCTGGTCCAGGCTTAACACAGCAAACAGAGTATCTGGCAGTCGCTCATGCCCGTTTGTTAACTTGTTTGTTTGTGTTTTTGTACGTTTCGCTACAAGAAGCGAATTTTCTCATTTTACTCTTAATATTGTTGCCTTTTCGTTGGCAGTTGTACCAACTAGTTGATGTTGTTGTTGTTCTCTCTTCAGCTTCCTCTGCTGCTGCTGCTGCTGCCGTTACTCCTGCTGCCGTTGTTGTTTTTTCTTCTCTTCTGTATTTTTTTGAGCAAAGTTTTCGACACTCTCTCGCAGGGTTTGCATTTCGTAGGCAGGTTGGAAATTTAATCTGGAAGTCGTCATCGTCATCGTCGCCGTCGCCGTCGCCATCGCCGTCGCCGTCAGCGCAGGCGTCACAAAAGTATTTAATTAATTTTTCGAATTTTAATTAAAAAGTTTCCGTTACATCGTCATCATTTTCTAGGCTGTACATCCAAGAATGCGCTCCTCTGTTGGCCCAACTGGCATGCGCTGCTACTATATGGACTACTTGCCATTTGCCACTACGTTTATGGGCTCTGGTAGCTCTCGTGAATATTTTTGATGGCCAGGTGGGCTACCAGTTGCCAGGTAATTCAAGACTTTATTCACAACTTATCGCTCTGTCGGGCTCCCACTGTCCATCTCCATCTCTCTCTCTCTCTCTCTCTCGCTCACACTTCTCTGTCCGTCCAATTCGATGGTGTCGGCCATCAATCAATTTGTTAAGAAGAACGCGCTGCGCTGCGGCAAATCCATTCCAATAAACATAAAGCAAACACTTAATTGTCTGTCAGCGTTAACAAACCGAGCAACCCGACAACACAAATATCATATGACCAGCCCAAAGGAGGAGGCGTTAGTGTTGTTTGCTGGTTGTTGTTCACCAGCTGTTGTTGTTGTTGTTGCTGTTGTTGTTATTGTTGCTGTTGTTGTTTCCATAAGCAGACATCACATATATCACCTGCTGCGCACAAAATGTTTTCCACAAACTTGTAAGAGATGCCAGGGCTCTGATAGTAGGCCCAAAAAGAACTCTCAACTGTTGGCTCTCGGCTCTGGACTCTGGGCTCTGGGCTCCGTTTGCTCTTGGATGTTGGCTGTTGGCTGTTGGCTATTGGGTGTTGTGTGTATATAAAAATGCATGCATTTATTATCTGTGACAAAGATCTCTTGGCCATTAAATTAACACTTAATGACTTGTGTGTTTGTGTATGTGTGTGTGCGTGTGTGTAGGTGCTAGGACGGTGGCCGGGGCAGCTGGGCGTCTTATGCGACGATAATTCTCTATGGGATGTCCAAAATCTTTGCAGCAGCAGGGCAACACATCATTAAGAGATACCAACAAAAAGAGAACAAAACAAGAGAAAAAGAAAAACAGAAAAAACCCCATGACTAGCAAAGACATTGCTGAGCTTTTGTTCAGCTTCAATACACTATAAAGCCCGGATCTATATTTGATGAAGATCCAAGACTAAAGCGAAAGGTTTATGAATGGTCTGGAAATTTCTGTATACGAGAAACTTTTTATATATTAAATTAAATTAATTTGGGGTGCATGAAAAAATAACTACAAAGAGATTTATATTTAGCACAGAAATAATTCTCGACTTTTTTTAAATTTACATTTTAAATAAAATAAAATATATAAATAAAATAATGTATATATAGAAAATTAATTTAAATAAAATTGTTTCTGTTTTATATTATATAAATAAAATTAAATGATATATAAATAAAATTATAAATATTAAAAAAAAAAATTATTTATATAAATAAAATTAATTTGAAAACAATAAAAAATATCTACAGAGATTTAAGTTCAGTTAGCATGGAAATATCTCTCGCATTTTTTGTGGAAGGTTCTCGCAGCTGTGTTTCGATTCGTATGTGAAAGTTTTCTCTATCGAACAATTTAGGATCATTTTCATTAGCATTCACTGGCAGAGCATCGCTGCTTCGTTGTGGCTTTGGATTGATGTTTTTTATCTCATTGGTATCTATGAGCTGTCGCATACCACGATGCCGATGCGGAGCAGAGTATCTTGTTTGCAGCCATAAGTTGGAATTGTTTTTAGACTCTGACAAAATAAATGATGACAGCGGCGTGTTGAGTTTGTTTTCTGTAATTCCCTTGTCGCTAAGTTGTTCTAATTTTTTTCATCGTCTCTGCTGCTTTTCCTGGCGGTCGCAGCGTTTAGTTCATGGTGTGAGATCTATTCACTTATATAGATGAGCAGAGATACATACAGATATACAGTTCCATATATATTTAAATAGATATACTACGTGGAAATTAAGCTGAAGTGTGTGTGCCGTGGGTTAGAATACCTCGGATCCCGAACATGTTTTTGTCATTATGCACGCTGAGCAGCCAGCGGGCGGGGAGCAACAAAATTTTATGTTTCTCACTCAATTTGTTGTGTTGAAAAAATCAACAAATGCGTCGCAATTAAAATTTGTTGTATTTCGTTTTTTTTTTTTTTTCGCGTGTGCTTTTATGTTAATTTAAATGCGTCACGCTGAGCCATAATTAATAGCTGCATATTCCACACACAAAGCTAATAAATATTTCACAATTTGAAGAGCTCTTAAATGCGTCTACTCAAATGGAATCTGAGACGTCTGTTCAACTGCCGCAAATGCAAATACTACGTGTGTGTGTGTGTGCCAAAATCAAAACAGATATTTATGAAAGCAGGAGGCAACCGCAGCCCGAGGAGGGGCTAGGACAGGTGTGTGGGAGGCGGGGGAAAGTGCATTCATCTGTGGATTGCGTTGCACTGGAATCAGTGATAAATTTATTGCATAATTGAACAGGACAAAATCCAGTCAAGGCTTTAAAATGCAGCCATGTAAATACAAACTATTTACATATAGATTGGTCTGGGCCTAGGTCTGGGTCTGGGACTGGGCCGCTGCCTTGGCACAGCCCCCCCTTCCGCCCCAGCTTGCGCCCTTAGTTATTTATGGGCTGTGGTAAGCCGGTGGGGAGTTGAGAGCTGTGCGACACGGTATGCGTGTGTGTGTGTGTGTGTGGTTGCGTGTGTGCGTTTTGTTTAATTAAGTAGCATAACAGTAAACAAATTAATTTCAATATTAACAAAGAAGATTATTGAAAATCTCTCTCATTATTTACAATGCTGAATGACAAAACAAATAAATTATGAATTTCCCAAAGCAGGCGGCATCAATGAATGAATGACAATGCACAGTTTGTCAGTCAGCAGCTACCCGTGCCGCAGCACCGACCCCACTCCACACCACTCCACTCCATTCCACTTCGTTCCATTCGGGCCACAAAGCAGCCATTCAAGCGTTAATATTTTGTATAATAACCACTTTGGCTACGCTTTTAATTGTGCATGGCACTCGAGTGTGATACACGCACACGTACACACACACACATGCACGTAACAGCAAAAACAACATTTTGCCCCACACCAAGTTCTAGCAGCTGTTGCCAAGCGTTTTCTTCAATGTCATCCTCTGGATGGATGGCTGGATGGCTGGAGGGCCAACCCTTTGCTCGGATCAGCTCAGCTGGCTGACGGAAATGTAGCTGAAAAGTGCGGCTTTGCCAAGGCGTGGGGCGTGGCAGCCCGAGTATGCCAAAAGCGCTTGGTAATGCCAAAAGTTGGTTTTCGAATAATTAATATGCTTAAGCTCGCTCTAGCGCCTGCTGCTCACAGAGCTCCACACGGATAAGAACTTTCCTCTTCAGTTCTTTCCTCCATTTTATAGTTAATTTCATTCACAATTCGATTTCATCTATTTTATATTTATATTCCTTTCTTGATTCCCATTCTCATCTCAATCCTTCGATTCATATCTCACTCAAATCGCCTTTCATCAATTCTAAATCGCAAGACTGAAGCTGTTTTGAATGTCAAATGAGTTAGGGGGCGTGGCTGCAGGCCTTTACCTATTGATAAATGACCAAGTATTTGACAATACGAAAGAAAACAAATGGAAGAGGAAAAGAAAAAGAAACCTGAATTTCAAATATGCCAAAAAGCATTCATAAAATGAGAAACTTAAGCGCAAAGGAAA
Organism: Drosophila arizonae; assembly: GCF_054131065.1. NCBI lineage: Eukaryota > Metazoa > Arthropoda > Insecta > Diptera > Drosophilidae > Drosophila > Drosophila arizonae. Next base: position 22,328,088 of record NC_142924.1, on the reverse strand, counting down.
TCGAATTGAAAATCGGAAAATTGGAATTGTTGTTGCTGTACAGGCAGCTTCATAATTAATATATAATTAACATAATTCATTGAAACGCAATTATGATATATTCAGTGCAAATGAAGAGCAGTTTGCAACGAGCAAAGCATCAGAAAACGAAAAGAAAACCTTGGAGCTTAAGAGACTCAGAGAGAGAGAGAGAGAGGGAGAGAGACAGAGAGAGCCGTAATAAATGCATTTATATTTAATAAATTAATTTATTGCCAGAAAAGCGGAGTTCAAAACTCGAGGCTTTATGGACAATATGATATTTATTATTGAAGTTTTAAAAGGCATGGCATGCGAGTTTTGTGCGCGAGTTTTTACCCAGCGCCGCGACGGTGCAAATTGAATAAATTTCGTTAATTGTTGTCGCGCACCTGTGTCCCGTGTGCCATGTGTGTGTGCTCTGTGTGCTGTTGTTCGGCCAGCCTACCAGCGAGCCTGTCTCTCTGCCTGTCTGTCTGTCTGTCTGTCGCTCTGTCTCTTTAGCTGGCTGGCTGGCTGGCTGGCCAACGGCGGCCTCTGATAGTGCGGTCGATTTGTGGCGTATAAAAAATATTAAGTGGCACTACCCCGTTCGCTGCCGTGACCCGGGCCAACCACCAAACAGCGTTGTCTGTTGCCCTTTGACATGCAATATATAATTTGCCATGTATGCCAGTCGGTCGAGCGTTGAGCGGGTCCTGCCTAGCATATCCTGGCTGACGTGCCCCGCGACCGCCAGCCGCCAGCCGCTGGCCGCCGTCCGCTTCTGCCAATTTGTTTTTTGTATGCCAAGCAAGTTTAATTAATTTACATGGAATTTACAACAACGACAACAACAACAACAATAACAGTAACTACATGTGCAACAGTAACTACAACTACGACACGTGAAAGTTTAAACGAAAGGTGAAAAATGAAAATAATCGAATTGACCGAAGCACAGCTCGGACCACGTCGCCGCACACACATCGATCGGCCTAACGGTCAACATAACTGCCAGTCAAACTAAATTCAGAGCCGAGCAGGAGTCGGGAGCGGCGGGGCATAAGAATAGGAGTTGGCGTTTGGCGCTGGCGCTGGCGCTGGATTTTCCAGTTTCGAGCTCAACACCCAAAAGTGGACAATGGCTGCAGGTGGAGAAATGGGACGGACGTGGATACCACGTGTGCTGCATAAAATAGTAATTAATGTCGCTACGAAATATTCTAGTTGACTGTTTTTCAGCCCTGAACTGAGGGCTAATATAATATAATGTGCATAAACGCGACTGAAATGTTGAAATCTCATTTAATGCACAGCCATAAAAATTGTCATAAACTTTAATTTTATGTTCCTTTCTCTCTTACAATTATCAAAAAAATACGCACAAATGTTTATGCATTTTTAATAAGGCACCCACACAGGTTACTAATAATTTTTTTATTATTATGTGGGATATGATTACCTTTCTCTATGGGAAATGGAAATTTTGAACAATATTAAGATATTAATGTAGCCATGGGATGGAAAGCGAGATGGAGTGAGAGCTAAACAGAAAAATCGAGGAAGAGAGAAAGAGGAAGAGAGAGAGAATACTAAATACTATGGAACTTTACTTCATCCATTTTTCTTTAGTAGTTTCAAGGCACTAGATGGCTTAGGCTTATCAAGATAAGCTAGAAGAGATTGTATAATTTAAAAAAAAAAAAAAAAAAAAAAAAAACAACTATATTTAAAAAACAGACAGACAGAATTTAGAGACTAAAAATTCTTCATATTCATAGCTGATAATTTTTCCTATGTAACAACATTTATTTCATGCAAATCCAGGTTTTCGGTGAAAAGATATGACCTTTCAAACTTTTAGACAAGTCAACTTAGCAAGTTTAGGAAAGAATTTTCTCGTTACTCAAAAGACAATGTCAAATAATTAATTTCATGATGGTTTTAGGTCTCGTAAGCCAATCAACATTCATACAACATGATATGATTTTATGCTCCGTTGTCAACGAATCTCCTTGAGCAAACTGTCCTACGTTCTTTAAGCATTTGCTATGCTAACGATCTCATGTCATCAAGACTTAGCCTCTTGAAACTTTAACTCGACAACGTTTATGGAGTTATGTGCAGCAATGGAGTATGCTTCCCCTGCTTGACCTTGGCTGTAACCTCTGCTGCTACACTTGGGTCAGCAGTGCAAGCGCCGGCTATTCCCCACGAAGGCACCCTCTTCAAGAGCGGTTCGAAAGTATCCCCAGCATTACCAGAGGCTTAACTAAATCAGCTTGGGCAGCAATTAATAAAGCTCAGTTTGGCTGAGTCTCTGCAATAAAGCAAAAGCTTAAGCCGCACAATTAAAGCTTTAAGCCGCGTGCCATAAAGGAGCTGTCGATATCAGCAGTCGACATATGTCACTCTATTGAATCTGTCACACACACACGCACGTGCTTGTATGCGAGCCTATATGAAGAGCGCAAGTGAAGTTGAAGTTGGGTATCGAATTTTTGGCTCATTTAAAAAATTAACTTCGAGTCGCAAGTATCTTAAATGTCCTTTCAGAGTGCGGCATACAATGCGATTTATTGGCTACGCAAGATAAATGGCGAACTGTTTACATTTCCTTCTGCAGGTTTTTCCAGCCCAACACGCCCCCAGCGCCCCGCTGCGACCACGTTGAAAACTGCTGGCGCAAGCATTTTCATGACGGTTTCAGTTGCTCGCTACCGAAAAGTTTCGGCAGGTTTTTTGCCGGTGTGTGTGTGTGTGGGTTCTTTTTTTCTCCCATTTTCTTTTTCTTTTATTTGATTCATTTTTATTTTTACTTTATTTATTTTTTTTTTTTTTTGGCTACACATGCGATAAAAATTGTTACAGCCAAAGCTCAAATAAACTGATGGTAGGGACGACGAGCAAAAACATCATTAGCATTACCAAATAAATCACATCCGCTTTTTCACAACCGTTCTGCCCAGTCCGAAAGACAGAGAGCACACAAAAATAACAACAACAACAACAAAATGAAATAAAACCAAAATGATAAAAAAGGATAAAAGCTTTGAACACAGGAGTGCAATAAATTTCTCTCGTGACGAGCATAAAACTTTTTAAACACAACAATGCCAACAACAACAGCACCACCAGCAGTAGCAGAAGCAGCAGCAGCAGCAACAGTAATAGCAACAACAACAACAGTAACAGTAACCACACAAACGCATAGTGAAGCGGCAACTTCCGTTTAATGCGACCTTCCCCAAAAAACTCGCCCCACCGCGCTGCAGTAATGCACATGTGAAAGGGCGCACAGTGGAGACTGGACTGAGAGGGAGCACGTAAGAGAAACAGAGAGAGAGAGAGAGAGAGAGAGAGATAGTGAGAGAGAGAGAAAGAGAGTGAAAAAGAAGCACAGCATGAGTCTATGTGTGTGCAGTCTTGCCTCGCTTTGTATACCCCGTACAATAAGGTAACCTATGAAAGGGCATATAAGGCTAAGCAGCTCTACATGATTGAATAAAAAAAAATAAAAAATAAAATCAGAGAATATATTAAGGAAACATATACTTGTTCTTCCATCATCCATAAATGCTATCATAAAATTGTTATCAAAATATTTACAAATTTTTATTTATATAAAAAAAAAATTTTTTTCATAATATAACAACATATAACAATTTTAAAAAATTCTTCAAATATCTCAAATTATGTAAATCAGTTATATTATCTCACTCACTGCCCTAAAATTCCCTAAGAGCTGCCTTCTTCATTTGCTTACAGGGCATGGCCCAGTCGATCATTGGCACTTGGCGCTGCGCTTTCTGTTTTTATTTGTATGCATCACTTTGGATTTTGTGGTTTGATCCTGCATCCAGAGCTCGGCCATCCTTCAGCGTCCACGTCGTCGTCGTCGTCGTCGTCACTGATGATAAAGTATGCCAACTGTCCGCCCCTGGCTGCCGCCCCTCTGGCCAACCCCGGCGATACATCAGCTCAGCAACTTTGCCCAATAAATTTTGTGCACAGCTCAAAGGCGCCCCGCAGTATGCAATGATTTTTGCTGCTTCTTCCTTTTTTTGGCCAGGGCCAAAACAAGTTGCTTACGCTGGCAGGCAGGCGGGCCTAAAGCTGGGAAGGCTAAAAATTATAACAACTTTTGGTAACAACATGAAACGTTTACATTGTGGCCGAGGACGACAGTTGCCTGTTTAACACTGGCTGCTCTCCTGCTTTGCCGCTGGGCAACGTATCGCTCGTCCTGTTCGTATCCAGGATCTAGCTGCAGCTGCCGTCACAGTCACTGTGTTTGAGGTCTGGCAAATTTTATTGTCATTGTTGTTCCTGTTGTTGTTGTTGTTGTTGTTGTTGTCGCTGTTGTTGGGCTGGCAAAAATCTGCATTGGACATAAATGTCAACACCCGTGCGGCATTGTTCGGAGGCAGGACTCTCTGTCTCACACTCGCTATCTCTCACTCTCTCTGTGCATATCTCTTTCTCTGTGTGCTGTCTAAGCCAGTCCTGCAATCAGCTTGCACTTTTGTGACCTGTCTCGTATCTTAATTTCGCACTGGCAACGGCCCGAAAAACTGAAAATAGAGTTTGCTACGGGTTCACTGCAGACATTTTGGCCAATTGCAATTGCAAAATGGGTCAACCCAAATAAGCGCAATTCTCGCAATGCTATCCGTAGCTCTCGTCGTCGACATCGTTGCAATTGATTGAATACGTGATGTTCATGCAAGAAGCAAACTTAAAAGCCAGCTAAACCAGCAGCAACAACATGTTCCCCCGCCCTTCCGCATGCCACGCCCACACTCATGTGTAGCTGAATCGAAAGTGGTTTTTAAAACGAAATTGCTGCGAAAATGTTTGCACATTTTTTAATCAATAAAAAGCGCCAAAACGAATGACCAGTTGGCGTGTTTTGTATCCAAATCCCGCACTAGAATCTGAATCAGTATCAGAATCGGAATCGGAATCGTTTTCGTTTCACTCTCTCTCTCTCTCCCTCTCTCTGTCTTCCTCTGACAGCCTTGAAACTGGCAATGAGCACATCTATTTGCCAATCAACATGCAATGGGTCGTAGCCAATCAGGCGAAAATTCACTCCAGAGTAAATGTTGAACAGCCTTGCAGCACAAGCCACAAAGTGCACAATATAGAATATCCGAAATGAATGTTGTATTAAGAATGTTAAGCAATAGACTCGAGTTGAAATCTCATTTAATATCGCATAATAATTTATTTAAAATAATTACTTTGCCATTCAAGCATATTAGCCAAGTCAGCTCGAGTTTGAAATTATTTTAAATTAAAATCAAAATTAATAACGCTCATGTGGCTTAACGCTTCAAGTAATTCAATTGCTTGAGCCCTTTTTTAGGGCCGCATTATAATTAAATTGAAAGGCTTGATGTATTTAATGTACGTCAACAACAATTTGATGGCGAGCGACTCTTCAGCCAAAAGGAGCTTAAGAAATTTGCTTACAATAAATTACGTTGAGCAAACATGAGAAATTCATTTGCTAAAAGCAAAATTTTACATTGGCTAATCTTTGGCTTAGGCACAAGTTCTGCTTGTTCTTGTTGTTGTTGTTTGCTTGGAAAGTGAAAATGACAAAAGAAAAGAAAATGCAGCCCAAAAAGACCAGAACAAACAGAAACAAACAAACACAAAACAAAAGACAGAGTCAAATAGGCAAAATTTCATAGAAAATAAATTTAAGCAAAATTCGTAGATTTGGCGATGCATAAAGCAAAACGATTTATTTTACAAGCCAATGTGTATGTGTGTGTGCGCGTGTGTGTGTGCTATTCAATTATATTGCACATAAGACATTCAATGTATTACAGATATACACACATATATATCTACATATATCTATGTATGTGGACATGGCCAGTGTGTCGTATTCATTTATCAAAAATTATATATTAAATTGCCAACATTGAATGATATTTTAATTTGCATCTCTGTCTCTGACTCGATGCTGTTTCCTTTTGAATAAAACATTAAAATGTATGCCCGTGTGTGAGTCTGTGTGTGTGTGTATGTGTGTGTGTGGTAGGGAAACATTTTGTGCTCTGGCTCTTATCTTTATTTATTCAAAAGATAATTTTATGTGTTCCGCAGTCGAAGCATAAAATTACTATGTCGAATATTGTTTGAGCAAATAAAAACGGGAGAGACACATGCAAAGTAGCCGGTCTTCTGGTGCAGGGGCGGGGGCGGCAGCGGGAGCGGGTGAGTGAGGCTGTGCGGCTGATATACATGCAAGTAGCATCACCAAAAAATGGCTGCCTAACTGTGCATGTTCCTGTCACTGTATGCGTGCGTGTGTGTGTGTGTGTGTGTGTATTTGCAGGAAATGCTGTGTAGCTAGGACTATGAAACGGAAACGGCATCAGGCTGTGAACAGTTCAGTTCAACTCAACTCAGGCAGAGCAGTTAATTTACATTTATATGGTCTGCTTACAATGTTAACGCTCATGTATGCGAACACACACACACGCCCACGCCCCCTCAACAGCCTTCGCCCTATTTCCTGTCCCATTCCCAAAAAGCTTTAGAGTCAGCGAGTCACATTGTCTATTTGATTGGCTGTCTGTCTGAGACTCTTTAGGTCTGTCATTCTGCCTGTCTGTCTGTCTGTCCGTCCGTCTGTTTGTCTCCCCGTCTGGCTGGCTGTCTGCCCGTCTGTGTGTCTATTTGTTTTATCATTCGCCTCTGCCAACTGATAATCTTTATTGCAGTGAAATATTTAATTTAATAAAAGCTTTGCTGACTGCCCCTTCGTAGCCCAGCCCCACGCAATCCTTCAAGTGATATTTTACATTTTATTTAATTTATTGCCTTCTGTGTATCTGTGTGTGTGTGTGTGTGTGTGTGTGTGTGTGTGTGTGTGTGTGTGTGTGTGAACAAAAAAGCGTATAAATGATAAACATGCATAAAATATGCCAAAACAATAGCAAGGACAAGCCAATAAGCCACACACACACACGCAGAGACATTGCATGCATGTAAAAATACAATAGAGTACAAAGAGAGCATTTACATTAAATAGTTTATTTTGGTTTGTGGCTTATTTTGGTTACTTATTTAAATAAATAGACAGATGGATAGAGGGGAGAAGAGAGATGGCGAGTGACAGAGAGAGGGAGTGAGAGAGAGAAACAGACAGATTTGTGAATTGCAATTCAACTTCACTCTTATCAAAGTGAACAACTTACTTTTATAGCAAGTATAAACCAATATAATATATACATATATAACTCTTTTCAATATCTGACTTTTTGTTAGCCATTTTACAGAAATTCTTGCTCTTGTGAGAAATCAGGAATTAAATCTATCTAAATTTAATTCTCTAGTTTCTATAACGATCAACTCAAAGTGAATGATGGAGGAAAACTACCGTAACCCATATGTAGGCTTAGGAGACTCGACTTCTAGAAACTTTGTTCGTCATAAATAGGCATTCAAATAAGTAGCAATTAACGTGACAGGGTAACCTGAACCAGGCAATGTGAGTATCAGCCATAAGGACGAAAAAGCCATAAGATCTTCCTTAAAAAAATAAAATAAAAAATAAAAAAATAAATAAATATTAAATTAAATATAACATGGTATCTTCTAGAATATAATAATAACATATCAAGTTTCTTGCATACATTTTTTTAGCAAACAAAACTATTAATATTTCAGTTGAAAATCCAAAGCAAGTCTCCGTAAAAAACTGATTTTGTGCAGTAAGCATTAGATGATCATAAAATATAATTAATAGTATGTTACTATATGTGCTATATATGCTTAGACTCTGTTATCATCTGCAAATTGTCATAAAAGTTTTGGTTATTGTATCAATGTCAAAAAAAGACAGCCTTCTAGTTTGTAAGGATGTCACATATGACTCGCTAAGCATCATTCAACGAACTATAATAACTCATCAACGCCATCCACATCATTCATCATTCTACTCTAATTACACTTGTTTCTACTCCAATTCATCGTCACGCTAATCACAGCAGTGTCTTAAGTAAGACATAACACAAATATATATTTATCATATAATTATTACTGAATAAAGAGAAATGTAAATGTAAATTAAATAAAGATAAATATAATTTTAAAATCGATACCTCTTAAAATGTAGTAAAATTATCTACTTAGTAATATCACATTTCCAAATTCTTTCAGCCTGCTAGTTAAATAGATAAAGTTTAAGTTGATCAATTTCAATCTTTCTCTCACTTTCTCTCTCTCTCTCTCTCTCTCTCTCTCTCTCTCTCTCTCTCTCTCTCTTAGCTATCTAGTACGCTATTTCTCTGCTCTAGTTCACCTGTCTAGCAATGCATTAGCTAAATATCAATTAACGAAAACACTTTGTCTATTAGGCACAAGCCCAGTTCAACTCCATCAAATGATAGATCTAACTAAAGTTAGTTCATGCAGAGAATTCGCTTTTTTGGCATAGCGTAAAAAAACATTTCTTTGTATTTTGTTTTTCTGTTTTTCTTGCGTGTGTGTGCTTGGCATTTTTATTATTGTTTTCGTTTCCACAATATTTAGAGCATAAAATATAATTTCGCCATGGAAAAATTATTATTTGCAGTTAGAAAATGCGAAGCGCCGCACGCAAAAATAATAAAAAATAAAATAGATATTTTGTTGTTTTGGAGGCTCGGTTGACAGGCGCAGCTTTTGGGTTCGATTCGGTTTTTGGTTGTGGCTTTGGTTTTTGGCAGCCAACTTGGCGACAATGGCAGCAGGCGCCTTTTGTCATGGCCGCTGATAAATTGTGGCTGATATAAATGCAAAAACCAAACAACAACAGCAACAATAGCAACAACAGTGTGCAACATATTAGCATAGATACAGATAGACTAGGCCCGAGTGGGGTAGGGTAGGGCAGAGCGAACAGTAAGCAGTAAATAAATAATGTGGTTAAAAATTTGCCTGCATGTGTGAGAGTCTGCGAGTGTGAATGAAGTTTGACTTTGAATAATGTTTGGATTGTCTGTGGCAGGCAGGCAGGCAGCCAGGACAGCCAGGACAGTCAGAAGAGTCGAGAGACTGGCAGGAAAATAAATCGAGAAATTATAGAACTGTGACTAGTATAAGAAATGGCCAGATATTTGCCGGCACAGCCGAGCAGCGAGCGTGGCAAGATATATTACTGCCAGTTAGGAAGTAAACGCAGCCTCCGTCTTAGCCAACTGATGTCGTCTCCAGGTGCCACATGTCCCAGCAGCAGCAACAAATAACAACAGCAAATAAAAGAAAACAAAAAATTTGTATATATATATATATATATATACGTGTGACAGCTGTTGGCCTCATGGTCGCTCGCTGACAAAAACTTGCTGAGATAATACAAATAAAAACAGCCAAAGGAATAAATACAAGATTGGCAAACGGAATATGCGACAACGGAATGTGCTCTAACCGAAGCATAAATCACTGAAACTGATAAGCGAAATGTCACTCACTAGAATCATATAAGATATATGTACATATATATGTATGTGAATTCATACTCAAAACAATAACTGAACTTAATCAGATCCTGTATGAACAAGTTAACTTATAATAGGACAACTACGCCCTTCCCTTCACTTAATTGCCAGTCAAAACAATTATTGCGGCATTTGGCTTTTATGACAACAATAAATAATACATTTTGTAAATTCAGCAAATCTGTAATCCGAGTCCTAATAAATTCGTAGAACCTTTTGCCGCTGTCAATATGCCCTTTGCTACCCTATCGATCAAGGATATAAAAACAATAAGCGGCTCGGTCATAAAATTTGTTTTTCGTGTGAGTTTTCTGCTGAGCCCATGGGGCATAAAATTGTTTATTAACAAATCAACAGCAATAACAAAGGCAAACAAGTAAGAAAGCTCCAGTCGAGACTGCTCGACTAGGAGATACCCTGAACCCTCCAAGCTGATATTCTAATCATTCTGCACTTCTTTTATGCACACATACATACACATGCATCCACACGCACGCATAAGTCTGCGCTCTGCTAACTGCGCAGTAAGCAGCGACTGCGCTTGGGCTGCGCTGCAGTGTGGGCAATATTATGAGAATTTATTTGTTAAATAATTTCTTTTGTAGACATACGATCTTAATGAAACTTTTAGAGCGTAATCATATGGTGAATATGTGTGTATATTCCAAAGCCCAAGTCTCTAGTATTTGAAATACGCTTTTTACAAAAGTGACGGTGAGGGGGTGAATTTAAGGGTGGGGGGTAAATTTTAAGAAAAACCGAAATTGTATAAATTGCATATAAGCATACATTAAAAATTTGGAGACTCTAGCACTAAGGGTGTAGAAGATATAATTTTATAACTGGTTTTTGATAAGGTTTTTTATCGATAAAAAAAAGATCGGGATAAGTTATCGATTTTTAATGATAAACTTGATATGCGCGCTGTAATTACGGACATTTTAAAAAAAATTTGAAGTCTCTAGCTCTTATATCTTCAGAAATCGACGCGTTCATACATACGGACGGACGGACGGACGGACGGACGGACGGACGGACGGACGGACGGACAGACAGACGGACAGGGCCAAATCAACTCAGCTCGTCGCCCTGATCAAGAATATATATACTTTGTGGGGTCTGCCACGCCTCCTTCTGCCTGTTACATACTTTTAACAAAACCATTATACCCTGATTTCCCATTTTCAATGGGTTCAGGGTATAAAAAAAACAAAAGAAACAACAACAACAGCCGAAGCTCGTAACTTTGACAAAACATTAAAATCAGCAGATTTTTATATATTTTCATTTCAAGTATTTTTCAATGGTCTCCTTACGAAAATGCAATAAATTGCAGACGTAGTATAGATTTTTCGCATAAATTGTATAAAAAGCTCAAGATGATACAAAAAGAAATATATATATAAGAATGAAATGATGTTCTTTATATACATATATATTTCACAAAAAAAAAGACAGAAGGAAAGATAGGCAACGACAGGGCAAGGACTACGTCCAAACGACTTCAAATACTGAGAAAAAATATCAGGAGCAAGCGAAAAAATGCCACGACAGCTCGGAGTACGCATGGTTAGGGTCACGCTAGGGGATTGCGGGCGGAATGACTGGTGGAGAAGAGGCGCGAGCAGCAGGATGAGTGGAGGCAGCGGCAGTTGAGTTAAGTTCGATAGGTTGCAGGGCCAGGCTTCCCATATTTATGCATTATGGATATTAGTTTGAACCACAGGAAAAATACCATTAAAAGCAAAAGCATGAAGTCGATTACGCGCCAAAAGCAAAATTGCATGAAAGCCAGGGCAGTCAATGGGCAAAAATGTCGAATAGATAGGGAGGGGGAGGGGGAGGGGGACGGGGACAGGAGCTCCGGTAGGTGGTGGGGGTTAGACGAGCATAGAGGACAAATACAATACGCTGCAAGGGAAATCGATGGAGAACGACGCGCGACGCGTTTTGAAACTGACAGCTAGCAGCGACAGAGCCAAAAGCTTTAGGGAATGCGGCAACGGGTGCCGGGAGGACAGTTGGAGAGGGGCAGTTGGGAGAAGGGGCAACGGGCCAGAGTCAAAGCCAAGCATGAGAAAAATCAATTTACTTGAATTTTTCTTATTCGCCGCTGATGGCTAGAAGACACACTCTCAGCGACACACACACACACATACACGTACAGACAGCTTGAATATGACAAACCGCCAGAGGGTTGTGGTCGGGGGCGGAGGCCCCTCCCTCTTCAAGCTTCAATGGGGCAGAAGAAGCGACAGCAGCAGCTGCTTCTTTTAGTGGGAGTTTGGACCGTGTGCCGCTGCCAATGGCGTTTTTCTTAGATTGCTGGCGACGTTCCGTTGAGTTGCAGGATTATTGTGTTGGGGCAGTCAGAAGGAGGGGGTTGACAAGTGTCGAGATGTGCGTGCGAGTGACTCTCTGTGTGTGTGTGTGTGTGTGTGTGTGGGACAGGAAAGGCAGCTGGCACTGTGCGTGCGGCCATTTATTTCATGTGCAACGTGTGGCAAACGGAATTTACGCAGGTTTCTGTGCCACATAGCCGAGGTTTTAGCCAGTCCCCTCTGTCTCTGTCTCTCTCTCTCTCTCTCTCTGTCTCTCTCTATCTCTCTGTGTGCAACGAAATGCCGTGCAAAATGATCTATGCAGAAGCAAACATCTAAGCACTTTATAAACCCATCAGACAGCCATCGAGCCAGCGATGTGAATGCACGCAATCAGGAACTAGGTAATCGCATTTAGAAATATACATATATACATACTATTAATATGTAAATCATACTCAATTCAGTTATCTCAGCTTAGACCGTTTTCAATCTGATCAGCCTGAGTTAGATGCAGTCAAAATAGTTATGCTAGAGTTTTACTATAAACAGAGTTTTACTATAAACAGCTAAGGTAAATGGGATTTTTTTTTTGAATGGGAAATGGAAGAGGAAAGGCTACAATAGAAATAAAAATTATGTTAAATAACAAGTATGAATAAAATATAAGTTCGGGCAAATGTAGAAATGTAATATGCAGTATTTACTTATATGTATCATATGCATCACAATCTGAAGCTATATGTCTATTTCCGTTGGCTATTCATAATGATTTTAAAAGGCTAAAATTTACTATAATTGTATATACTTATAATACCTTTAAGAGTATGTAATTTTATTACTTTCTGCTAATAAAATAAATTATATATAAAAGTACAAACTAATGTATTTTGGTTAGTATGTGTTAATATTATATTCACTTTTGGGAAATTCGAAAAGCCAAGCCATGAAAAATAAATAAAACCGATTAAAATAAAAGAAAAAATATTATGTGAAGCAATTTAACCATTTAAAAGTTTTTTCTTCCATTAAATAGAAGGAATATTTATATTTATATTATAAGTTACAACTCGAATTCATAGAAAAACACATTAAAATAATTTTGATTTCAACTCAAATTCATAAAAATAAATCTGAATATTTTTAACTACAACTCAAACGCAATCTACAGGGTATTTTCGATTCGTGCAACTCCCACGCTACTGTCACACTCTCAGTTGTTTATTACATACTTCCGTGCACTTTAACGCGTATCATTAGATCTTTATTTTATCTGCGCACATGCCCGTACATATTCAATAACATAAATTGACTTTTCCAGCACTTCGCACCTCTATTCCGCATTTTTACATATACATATACATACATATATATTTTTTCATATTACTATTACGACTACTATTTGGATTGCAGAGGGGGAAACCCACCCCGGAGTAGTTGGACCTTTACGCACTATTGCATAATTAGCCAGTAACTTTTGCAGACCCCACAGCTCATGCTCCTGCTATCAGTTGTCCGCCACTCAGCCACTCAGCCACTCGGCCAATTTCCAAGTTGATGTTGACCCACCCTAACCACACTTTAGTCTAATTTATGCCGCATTTCTCATCTCTCTCTCTCTCTCTCTCTCTCTCTCTCTCACTCACTCTCTGATTCTCTGCGTCTGTCATTGCGCTGTCCGAGTTCGCAGTGTTTCCGCTTTGGGCCGCCACATAAATATTCATCATTAATACGCTTTACGCTTTGCTCTGCTGTCTCCGCTTGCCCCGCTGACCCAATCGACATTGCCTGATAGGGTTGTGCGTTCAATGGCCAACCTCCAATAACCATTTAATTAAAAAGAGTTGGAAAAACTTTTTCATTTGCCTTTTTCTCTTCTGTCTACTCAAATTAAGCGAAATTCTATTAAAAAGGGGCACGAATAGAACAAAAAAAGAAAAACAACAGAAACAAACAAAACAATGAAAATAACAACAAATGTAGCTAGTCTTCTGTCTCCCTCTCTCTCTCTCTCTTTCCCACTGTTTCTCTTGTTTGCTCTCTGGTGATTTTTGCCACACGCACCCGTCGTTAATTTTTATGACTTAAAAGTCATGTAATTTTATTACTTTAAAAGCTATTTTAGAGCCTTTAGTTTTATTTGACAATTTCGGTTGGGCTCCAAAATCGGTGCCCCTTTTGCCTTGGCGTTTTCCTTTGCCTTTTTGCCTGTGCTATGCATAAAAATTGGCGCATAATATGAGAATCAAAATAAAACCAAACATTGATAGATGATCACATATGCCAGCCTAACAAATACCCTGTACTTGAAGTGCCTTACACCTGAGCAGCTGGGCAAAAAAAAAAAAGTCTCATTGTATGATATCTGGATTGATTTTTTAAATTTTTTTTTTTGCAGTATAACTATTTCAATGTATTAGTATAAAATGTACTATTAAAATCTTTTTAAAGTTTTATATATAGAATTAAAATATTTTGTAACTAAGCTAGCAAGTTATTAGTCTTACTCCTAGGATAATATTTTGTTTGATTATTTTACTTTTTTATTTTTTTTAAATATGTAAATATTAGCTATCAGCTTTTGACTGTTTTCTTCAATTAAAATATTAGCATACCTATGTAATTATTTTCTAAATATATAAAATTATCAGCAGTCAAAAAGGGATGGGATTTTTTGTTAAAATATATTTTTAAAATATATAAAAATATTAGCTAGATAAACTGCGTTTAGCTAAGAAATATTATATATTTATTTTTTAATTTTAGAAATTTTAATAACTTTTAATATTTTTATTATTGTTTACACATATACTTATATGAATGCATCTCAGCTTGATGTAAATACTCCCCACTTGTCCATATGCGATACATCAAGGCCGTTCTACTACTTCCACTCGCCTGCAGAGCGGTGCATGAAAAATGTCTATAAAACCTAAAAGGCGTTGTCTATTAAACAATTTCTGAGTGTCTGGACTTATAGTCGCTTCTTGGCCCCGTCTCTGCCTTGTTTTATGGCCATGAATTGGCCTCGCATAGCAATGAAAATGTTTGTTGTTGCTGTTGTTGGGCTCGACTTTGACTGAGGCTTCATAAACCACACACGGAGGTAGTCGAGGTCGGCCTAATGGCTCGCCAAGCATAAAGTTCTATAAAGTTCTACTGTGATAAGCCCAGAGTGCTACATTAAAAGGTTAAAGACTAG
This sequence comes from Drosophila arizonae, assembly GCF_054131065.1. Classification (NCBI taxonomy): domain Eukaryota; kingdom Metazoa; phylum Arthropoda; class Insecta; order Diptera; family Drosophilidae; genus Drosophila; species Drosophila arizonae. The sequence goes on along the minus strand of NC_142924.1, from coordinate 22,313,062 downwards.
CCATTAGCCAAGTTTCGCTGTTATCTCTCACCAGGAAACAAACCGACTGACTGACTGACTGGCTGACTGGCTCCCTGGCTGACTTGCTGGACTGGCCTGGACTGGGTTAGCCATGAGAATGCATATTGAATATGTTAGAGCACTAAGCGTGCATTTCATCAGAACGTTTAACTAGCTGAGTCATCTGATAGATAACGCGCTGGAATATTCATGATTGGGCCAAAAAAAAATTATAATGAAATGGAAAAACAATTAGAGAATAGGTCAAACAGGTAGCAAATGGCTGAATGGAGCGCATAAATAGATTTGTTACCCCAGATAAACGGCTTTTAAACTCTGAAAGCAAATATCTGTCATAATTTGTGTAGGCTGGCTGCATAAAGGCTTCTGCTTGCTATGCGAAGTGAAGTCATTGAGGGAAAATGCTTTCCAGCTGACTTTTTGTGAGAAAATGTCTCGACTGAGAATGGAAATGAATGAGAGTTGAGTTTTTGGACCACGTTTTCAATTCATATAAAATTCGGCTATAAATTTTCAATTTCAGTAATGCATGAGTCAACTTTTATAGGTCTTTCTTTTAGACTCGAACTTGAACTAAAAATAGATTTTCTCCCTCTTCGGAATAGTTCAATCAAATCAATTGGCTGAGCTGAATGAGAGGAGAAACCAGCAGCTGCATTAAACCTTAACTGAGGATAGCAATTGGATTTTATCGGATAGCAGAAATAAATAAAGATAAATATGTAACTCCTTTCGAATTTCAACTTTCTTAATATGCTTTTGACAGAGTGCGAAAGTGAAATTTCAATTAGTATTAAAAGCATTTGTTTATAGTGCTAATTGAAATGCTTTCAAAAGTTTTCCTTCTTGGCTAATTAAAGTATAGACTATTTGTGATAGACATACATACATACATACGTAGCATCGCTGTGATTGTGCGATTGAGCGAGTGCTGTCTCTGGCACATTTCGTTTTGAGTGTTTGTGTTAATTTAATTAATTTAACGGCTGTATTTACGGCTTGTTAACATACCTGCAATGAAATAAATCGAAATAAAAGTTATAAGCTTTGGCAAAAAGTTTATTTGTTATTTAAATATCTGACTGTGATGAGTTGTAAAACCGTTTGAGCGCCGATTTCAGTTCGGTCGACGCTTAAATAAACAGCGGCAACAACAACAACGACAGCAGTAGCAGCGACAACTTTGATGACAAAAAGCTGTGCAATAATTTTTGAATAGTGTGTCAACATTTTACAAATGCATAAAGTCAACTTCCGTCATTTGTCCGTCTGTGTGCAGTCGGAGTGCAAATATTGTCATAATCATAAACATTATTGCCATTGTTGCTGTTGTTGTTGCTGTTGCTGCTGTGCTGTTGCATAAATATATGCAGAGATATGCATATGTATCGTCGTCTATATGTCTATATGCTGGTGAATGTCGAACGGCAGAGATACATATGTTTCAATCCGCAGTGTGAGAGCGAAATGTACAATGGATGCAGTTTGAAATGCATTTAGTTTGCTGCCTCTGCCTGCTGCCTGCTGCCTGCTGCCGGCTGTGGCTCATTACTTGGGTATCAGACGGGATTGCGAGTTGGCAGCGACAACGAGCGACAGGCGAATGGCGAATAAAGGAAAGCCGGGCAAAAAATGTCAACAAGCCAGCCAAAGTTTCCCAGCCAGTTACAGCCAGAGCCGCGGCTCTCGAGCAGAGTACAATTTCCCTGCTCATTACGTTGGCTAAACAAAACTGAAGTGAAATAGAAATAGAAATAGACGCTCGAGCGGGCAACGAATGCGACAACTGCGAGGACAACTGCAGAAGCGGAAAATAATACGATACTATTTAGGAGTGAAGATGTAAAAATAGAAATCTTTAACGTGGGTGCGACTGCAATTGCAGCAGCAGCAACAGCAGAGCAATGAATCTCAAGTTGAATGACAGAAGAGAAACATATTTATTTACAGCCACTGTAATAGTTTATTATTGTAAATAAAGAACAGAAAGGGAAAGAGCTGCAGAGAGAGTGGAGTGGAGTGAATGAGAGAGTAATATGACAGTTTGGAAAATAAACAATGTCTGCTAAGAAAAATTAATATAAATCAAGGAAAGTTGAAATAAACAACATTTATTGAAATTTGTAGGAAAATACTGAATAATATTCAGTTTAGATTTAAAAAGCTTATACATCAATAATATTAATATTATATATTGTGTATTATTTAATAATGTTATATATATTTAATAATATTATCTATATAAACCTCAATGAAATTATTTAAAATATATTTTTTTAATGGATATACAAATGTTTGGAATAACAATTATTTTAAATTTTCATACTATTTGTATTATTTAATTAAATTAAAATAATATTATTAGAAATAATTGTATTATTTTTAATTATTATTTATTTGGATATATTTATTATTTAATTTATTAAAATTATTATTATTTGATATATTCTTTATAATTATTAGATAATATTTATATTTTTATTTCTTTTATTATTATTTTATTATTATGTATATTTAAATAAAATTTCGCAGTCTCTTCAAGTAAAGTTATCATATAGTTATATGCCTTATAGAACTGCCTGCCATAAGTTTTCCTTTCAATTTCATTGCTCGTTTTTAATGAGTATTTGTTAAGGGAAGCGAAAAACTGCGATATATCCACCGAAAATTGCAATGTCAGTGAAAGCACTGCACTTGCCCTGAGCTCTACAGCTCCACAGCTCCATGGCTCCACAGCTCTACAGCTCCGCAGCTCAGTTCAATTTCCAAGGAACGGCTGTAGCTGCATTACTTCACTCGCATACGGGAGCATTTCGTTGGCAAAAGTTTTCTGCCGGCTGCTCATGGGGCAACTTTGTTTTGCTTTTTAGTACTTTTGATGACTTTCGCCGAACAGATGTCGATATAATGCTAAATGTAGTTATATGCCAGCCAGCCAACACACACACACACATACACAACAAGCACAGGCTGTACTAGTAAGGAGCATTGGGTGTCCTGGCAGCAAGCATTGCATCCAGTTTCAGGCCACTTACATGCAGGCATCTGTAGCAGCACAAGCCACAAAGGCGCAGGCAGAGCCAACTTGATGAGGGGGGATGGCATTGGGAGCTACTCCAACGCAGACTACTTGGCGGACTCTTGTGTTCGGTTCTGCTTTCATTATACCCAGCAAAGGAAATGCTATCAAATAGGGTATACATGATGGGCAATCGGAATTGGTATATAATGCAAAAAATGAAGAACAATATGAAGAAAACTGATGGAGATTAGAGTTGTATCCAGCTAAGAAATTTTGATATCTGAGCAAGTATAAGAACAGGGTATATCATAGTCGTGCTCATTACTCTTCTGCACTTGTTGTTTATTATTGCTGCTGTTGCAGTTGCTACTGCTGCTTGCAATGGAACTCATTTGAAATTTGAAAAGACGTCGAGGCAACAACAGCTCAACCAGCAGCAGCAGCAGCAGCTGGAGCAGGAGCAGGAGCAGGATGAGGAGGAGGAGGAGGAGCGGCAACAGCAGCAGCCATTAAAGTCGCGCTGAGTTTTTATTATAAACGACATAACTACGACAAACTGAGTTACCAGCAAAGGACAACAACGGTGGAGCAGAGCCCGCATTACATTTTACGTCATTTATTGCAACTTTGTTGGGGCGGCCGACCATTCGCTGCGACGGCATTCCACTTGCGCCTCTGCTGCACCTTTCATCTTCCCAGCCAAGCAGCAGGAGGCAGGCAGCAGGCGGCAGGCAGCGGGCGGGGTAACAAAAGCGCCCTATGCCAACCGTTTTTAACAAAATGAACAGCGGCAGCAGCGACAACAACAACAAAAACAATTGCTACTCCATACTTAATTAGCTGTTTGCCAGTTAAAAATAATCAGCCAAGCCAGAGTAAAGCAAATGAAAGTCGGCACCAGCAGATGCTAAGAGGAGTATTGAGTGGGGGGAGGGGCGTTGGGCCTTGAGTTGGTTGCAACTGCAGCCGTTGCTTTGTTTTACAATGTTGTTGTTATTGTTGCCAGCCAGCCAGCCAGCATTTTGTTATATAAAACTCTGTAACAAATTTTTCATTAAAAGAAATCAAGCAAAGTGAAAGAAAAAACGCAACAAAAGCAACAACAACAAAATTGAGAAGAAAAACATCAGAGCTGAAAAGAAAAAAAAAAAAACAGCAAAGCAAAAAATGAGCCATAAAAATGGCTGTGGCAAAAAAGGAGTTTGGCTTAAAAGAAAATTTAAGCCAGAATAAAGCTAAAAGCATTGGCCAGAGCCAACAAGCCATAAGATCTTTTAGCTAACATTTTATGACTTGAAGTTTCTGCCCAAAGAATCTGAATTTAACAAACTCCTCTTAGGCTGTGGCAGAACTTTGCCAAAGAGCTTAGATAAAGCAGAAACCAATAAAAAACAGAAAGTGCTATGAAATTAACTGAGAAAGAATTTGCCAGAAACCAGACCAATATAACTAGCATATATACAAACATATATAGAGGCATCAAGTTTGAAAAACTTTAAAATAGTAGAGCATTGCAACAATATCTCAATATATAAGCATTTGTTATATAACAAAAAAAAAAAAGTTTCAGCTTCAGCTAAGACCGCACTATTCTTCATCTTCTTCTTCTTCAGCCACTGTTAACATTTTTTATTTACTTTTTTTCTTTGCTGCCTAAATAACTTCATCCAGCTTAGATGTTAAGCCCCAAGGAGCTCGCTTTCATTAATGCCTGAACAAAGACATGTGCATTTCCATGCACCCAAAGCCGATTTGAATAGAAACTGCGGGAAGTGACTTTATTAGGGCCAGGCGGAAAGCCAGTACAAGTCTGCTCAATAGTTTGTTTGCCTAAATAGATCATCATAAATGTCAAGTTTTAATGCGTTTTAGAGCTATTCATATGCTGATATCCACTACCGTCCCAAACTCTGATCCCAAGAGTCTCAAACGCGCACAGCTGCCATATATCAAAACTATGGATAATAAGCCGCCGCCACTACAGCCACAGCCACAGCCACCGCCCCAACCACTAAGCCCCCATAAGTAAATCGCCTCGAATGAAAAGAAAAAGCAACGGAAAAAATGAAGAGACAAACGCTACACAAATCTTCCCCAGCTGCGTTGCTAAAACTATTAACTAAAGAGCTGTAATAATTAAAAGGCGTGCAGCAGGCAGCACGCATCACCAATGGCTGTTGGAGGAGGGGGAGGGGGAGTGCCCGCCTCATCTTCTGTGGAAAGTGCTCTCATTTCATCATCAGATGACGACTCGATTTCGATTTCCAACACACTCTGAGACTCATAAATAAAAATCAGTTTATGGCGGCAGCAACTCTAAAAAAACTTTTCTCTATGCGCTTTACATAAAATACAGCACACACACACACATATAGTTGGGGCGAGCGTGAGAGGGGGAAAAACGCTCGAGCGAACGTGATATTAAGTTTCGGACATAAATCAAGCTCTCGCCCCCAATAGCCACACAGCGCTTCAAGTTGGCTCCAAGTCAACATTTTTGGCCAACACTAAAAACAACTAATTTATGAGGCGACCCATGACGATGTTGACTGGCATGAAAATGCATAATAAATATTTTTATTAAATATTTTATGCTTTTCATTACACATCGACAACCAGGCCAGGCCAGAGCCAAAGCCAGAACCAGAGCCAGTTGGCCATATTAAAGAGCACATGAGAACAATTCAGCACTAAATCCCAGACAGATGCAAAAATTCAGCATATCCTCTTAAGAGCAAAGAGAGAGAATGAGAGTGAGAGACAGGGGGATGTGTGTGTGTGTGTGTGTGTGTGTGTGTGTGTGAGGGCGTCATGAAAAACTTTTCGCCTGGCACAAAATGTGCGAAATGCTTTTTGACAATTTCATTCAATTTCAAACTTATTTCAGCAAATTGTTTGGCTGTCAACGCGGCGAGCCATGGCCTCCAAAGCTCCACGCCCCTCAGTCTTGGCTCCTACCGCAATTGGCATATGCACGCCAGACTTCGACTCGCAGCAGCAACAACAACACAATCGTCTAATTTTAGAATCTTTAAGATACACTCAAACAGATATAAAGGAGAGAGAGAGAGAGAGAGAGAGAGAGAGAGAGAGAGAGAGAGAGAGAGAGAGTGCGCGCAAGGGCAGACAGTCATCCAGAGGCCTTGTCATCGTATTAGGTGTAATATAAAAGTCATTTAATGACATTGACTGACATTTTGATGTTTCATAAAAAGCAACTCAAGCAGTAGACATCGACACACACACACTCGCACACATACACACACACACATGCTGATGCTGCTCTCTCAGACACACATAATAGTTTGACAATAGCAATAAAAGGCCTACAGCAGCCGTCGCCTGGCTGTGCCCGGGCACATTTACAGGGACAGGGACAGGGACAGCACTCAATGGGAAAAGTCTTCTTCGTTCTCGTCGTTGTCGTCTCGTCTCCCCTGCCCTCTCCACACACTCACGCACTTGGCTGTATCGTGAGGCATCTTCATCTTCATTTTCATTGTTGGCTCTGCCGGTTGCCATTTCCTGGGCGTCGGCAGCGACAGCGGCGGCAGGCGCGCGAGATTTTCCACATATTCAAAATTAATACGTTACGCCATATCCTAGACACATTTGTAGCAACTCAACTCAACTCAACTCGAGTCAGCTCGTCTCAGCCGCACGTGGCGGCATCCCCGTGCGGCTTTCGAAACTGTAAAATACCAAGCGGGAGGTTAGCTCAGATTGCCAGGCATAAAAAAAAAAAAACCGAAGAGAAATACAAAAGCATTTTCATTGTTCCGCATGGAAATCTCTGCCTGCTCTGTCTGTTCTGCCTGCTCTTTAAGTTCATACAGTTTAAAGCTCATAAAACCTAAAGCCCAAATTCGTAACATTTACTGAGGCCTAAGCATAATTCGAATAAAAAGCGAAAAGAAAAAGTAATGTTTTCTTTTTTCTCCCTCTCCTTCTTCGAGTCAGATCCTTTATGGCCCTTACACACACACATACATATATACTTGCACATTCAGTCTATCCTCTACATTGTTTCTAGTTTTCAATAGAATTTCTACTCCCAGCTGCAGCTGCTCTTCAATTCACACAATCTATTGTGAACAGAGTTTCTTAAGCTGATTCTTATTAATTTTCCATGTTTTCATTTCACACAACTCTCGGCACCTGCAAGGCCCCAAGCAACCCGTCCACTGTAATCAAATCTACACAATTCGAAATCTTATTGGGATTCTTGCCCTTAACTCACTGACCAGCTCAATAATATCTTCAAAGATTTTATGCGACATCTGAATAATCTACCACTTGTCGTGGCTACAATTAGTTGACTCTGATTTCCAGGAATATTGTGGTGTTAGCCTTGGCTTATCGGGTTACCTGGCGTTAATAAACTGTCTCAAATTGCCTTGGACCACCTTATTGATACCAAATAATCTCAGTCGGCTCTCCACTCTCGGCCTTCTCGTATTTCAATTTAACTCTGCATCGTTGCATCGCTTAAGTCCGCTCGTTCACAACTTGCCACCCAAGTTGTTGTTGTTGTTGTTGTTGACGCCGTTGTTGTTGTTGTTGTTGCTGCTGCTGCTGCAGCTGTCTAAGCTGCGTTTAAATACCTCGCCTTAATTTCCACTAATCTGCATAGCGCTTTTCCCCCACTTGGCATTGAACGAGGACCACAACTGTTGCCAACTACACACACACACACACACACACACACACACACACACACACATAACATAAAAAAAACTAAGACTAAAACCTTTTAACGTGCATTAACTGCAGCAACTATGACACACACACACACACACATAGAAAAGTAAGAAAAACAAACAAAAACGTTTTTTAAACGGCGCAAGCTCGAGTCTTCTTATGAATTTAATTTCAGGCAGCGTAATTACTTTGTAAACACATGAGCGGAGACTAAAATACATATAAAAAAGAAGCCCAGACGCGGCAAAAACTAAAAAAAAAAAAAAAAAATAAAGAGCGAGCCCCAAAACTAACTTTCCGCAAGGCCCGAGCCCAGCCTGGGATTTGGCCAAGTGGCGCGCGCAGTAGCTGCAGTCGGCAGCTGCATTCTTGGGGTGGTCCACGCTGCCCACCAGGGACCTGGTCAACTCGTCCTCCGCTCTGGGGTGTGCAGCGAACCAACATAAAAAGTTATGAGTGTCTTGTGAGTTTTGTGCCAAAGTGCGGTTTGCAACTTTTTGCTGGCTCTCTGCCTGCCTGAGCAAAGGCAGCGCTACCTGCAGCGACTGCCTCAGCCTCAGCCTCTGCCTCAGCCTCTGCCTCTGCCTCAGCCATTGCCTCTACCTTTACCTTTACTTTTAGCATTTCGCTTGCCTTTTGCTACTTGCTGAAATTTATGCGGTAAATTCTTTGCGCGCACTTTATGTTCGAAGCAAAAGTTAGTGCTACGTGTAGGTTCCACAGCCAGACTCGAAAGCTCTCATTGCCAAGCCCAGGCCCAGGCGCAGGTCCTGCGCTCGCATCTCGAGCCTGTGCCACAAACTATGCCAAGTGTTTGACGCGCGCGGCTTCTACTAGTTACTGGGAGTACGCTGCGTTGGCCAGGTGATAAATTCCTGCTGCTTGTCAAGCAGGTAATAAAAAGAGATTTCAGTATTATATAGAAGCCGATATTGCTTGCCAATAGAATTTCTCACCGCCCTCTACGAAATTCATCAACAACTGATTTTACTTTAAGACTCTCATACTCCACTTAATTATTGACAAGAAAATTGGGCTTATTCCTTGCCAAACACTTGAGCTTTGAAGTGAGCCAGGCAAACTTCATCCACTTGAAAGCTGAAAGTTCGCTTGATGTAGCCCAATTTAAAGTTATCTAGTTAGAGTATATCCTATATTGTATTAGTACAAGTATTAAAGTTGCTCGAACTCAGCTGAGATTTTGTGCTTATGGTCTAATTGAATTCTCTGCCATAAACTCATTTATGTAATGCATTTCTGGTGCTTGCTGCGAGGGCCATTAAAATCATTCAACACGCCTGCGTAGGCTGCCCGACAGGCGCTCGAGTGTCATTTATTGAATTTTAATTTCGCTTTGAGAACCAATGTCCCATAAATCGATGCAATGCAACACGCAATGCCGCGCCGTTCCCTTTCCCATCCAGCCTCATGCAGTTGGGCTCTGGAGCTCTGCAGCTGGACCCTCTTTCCTGCTATCTTTCCATCCGGTTCCAACTCTCTCTCTCTCTCAGTCTGTTTGTCGATTTGTCTGTCAGTCTATCTGTCCTTCTGCCTGCCTGGATGTCTGTCTGTCTCTTCGTCCGTCTGTCTGTTAAGTGCCGCGACGCAAATATTATTAAAGTTTTTGGTGCGTTTCAGCGTGAAATTGATTTTCATACGCCTGCTCGGCCACAATCAAATTGCCGAAGCATGCACGTTAAATAGTAAAAAGCATCAACGATATTTATTCGAATACCTTTCTCGCTCTCTCTCCCTCTCTCTCTCTCTCTGTGTCTATCTATCTGCAGATATATATTTTGCCAATATACGTGTGTGTATATATTTTTAATTTAATAAGTGGCGCAAACGCCAGCGCTATTCAAATACCCGAACCACGTTTGCTTTTTCTGGTGGCGCACAGGTGAGCGGAGCAGAGTTTTGGGGCTTTTGTCCGTACCGCATGCAAGTCACATTCTCGATTGCCAATCAGCGCACAATTGAAGCTGCATTAATATAACGGATCGAGGGACGCTGCCAAACGGGGAGCCACTGAACTGAAGCCAAAAAATGCCAGGCTGCCGCAACAAAAGGGTGCGCACCTCTGCCAAAAAAAAAAAAAAAAAAAAAAAACCCCTTACAAAAAGAAGAAGAAGTAGAAAGAATCCAAATGTGAAGAAAAACTGCAGTTGACATATATAATATAAGAAACGACAAGGAATTACAAATAACAAACACAGAGATTTGATTTTTATGCACGTATACAGACGAACGATGCTGAAGGAGGGGAAGGGGGGCCCTTGCTCAGCTTGGCTGCCATTGAAGATGGCTATAAAAAGACGTGCATGCGGTTTCTGACTGAGCCAAGATATTTGCTAGGGGTAATGTAGAGTAACAAGCGCATCCGGCACTGGAAGCTATTTGAACTGGATTCCAAAACGAAAAGTTTGGCAATGAAAGGGAAAAACATAAAAGATCAGCTAATTAGGTTAATCAATTCAATTAGCTCAATGGGAATTGCGAGAGAGTAAAGAAACAATTTGAATGGATAGCATATCTTTTACTTTTTAACTATTAACTAAAGTATATGAAAAGTAATATAGAAAATGCTTTCAGATTATCAAAGTACCAATAGAAACTCAATAAAGGACTTTTATAAAAATCATTCATATAGGTCTATTTATCTGCATTTTAATAAATTGAGAATATCAATGTTTAAATTTCTATTTTAAGAATGGTTAACTATATTTATATTTAGTTCTTCGTATTGATAGTATGTAGTAGTAATGAAAAAAGACGTTATTTAATTTATTGTAATATATTTTAAATTTGCCTTATGTATTATTAGTATGTAGTATATAATACTATATCATATACTATATAAAATTACTAATAAAAAGTTGATTTATATTCTTTTATTTATTTTAAAATATTTCTGAAATTTATGTTTCGTGTTTTTTTATATTTGATCTAATATGAAATAAATCTGTGATATATCTGTAATTTATGACTTCTTTTTGTTTTTAATTTGATCCCATATGAAAGCTTAAAGATAACGTTTTTCGATAAGCTTTAGAGCTTATGCATCATCCGATAGAACCAACGTAATAATCGATCGAATGAAGCACCTAACGAAGAAAACATCTCTCAGGAACTCTAACTAAATACGATTTCCGCTTGCTCCTGCTCTAACAAACATAATGCACTTCCTCAATGTCCTTCAAGGGCTTTTTAACTCGTACATCCTTAATGGAAACTTCCTTTTGTTCATCACCAACAACAGCAACCGCAACTGCCGCAATTATAATACAAAAGCTCAGCTTCGGCTAACTTTGAATGGAAGTTGCTTTTACATAATTCCCGCAGTTGCAGCAACATTTGAATACGTCCTTAAAACTTGACATTATTATTATTAATATTATTATTATTATCATTATCATCGTAAAGTGCATGAGTTAAGCTGCAGATGACAAACAAAAAACAATCTGCAGCACATTGATTTCAATGATTTCAATGGCAAATAAAAAGAGTCGAGAAATAAACTGTAAAACTACTGCGACTCGATTCAAAGTGCACACAAAAAAAAAAAAAAAAACAACAACAAAATGCAAATGGCCAACGAATGTACCAAAGTCCTCGCACTAATCAAAACTAAATGCACAAAACTAATGCCATTAATTCCAGTAGACAAAATCTGAATAGCCCCGAAAAACTGAACCGAATGAACGAGTGCTGGGCAAATGCAGCTCCAACTGCTGCCATAATTGACCCACATCATTAGCCGAAAGGAAATGAGCTGCTTTCCAAACAGCACCAAGTTGAGCTAACCCAAAAACCAAACTAAAAATGAAAATAAGTAAAAAACACTATACTCGAAATGAGCAAAAGCCTGAGCAGCAGCAAGGACTGCGCAGCACTGCACAACTGGTAGCTGGCAGTTCACAGCTCCCGCTACAAATTACTCGACGGGAGCAAAAAACTTTAACGCAGCAAAAATTTTTATTTTACCATACTTCAAATGAAATTATCTGCGCTGATGCTGCTCAAGCAGGAGACGACGAATCGCAGGGAGGGCAGGCGGTAGCTGGGTGGGGTGGAGTGGGGGGTCATCATTTCAGTGCGCTGCATTTTGTTGTGCAGCTGCTGAAAAGAGGGTCATGTGGCGCTCGCTTCTCCGTGGCACGCACACTGCCAATTTGTGTGCGGCAATAAAAAATAAAGCAGCGCGCTTGGAGCTCAACGTTTCCACGCTGTTTACACAGTCCGGCAGCACCTTGCCCATGCCGCCCGTCTACAATAGTTGGCAATGCACCCCGGCCCCTGCTCGTAACCTCTAACCCGCTAAGACCCAGCTCTGCTGCTGCTTCTTCTTCAGTAGACAAAAAGTAAACTGTGCGAAGCGCTCTTACAGCCTCCACTCACTTCAAATCTCTCCCCCTCCTGTTTCTCCACCTCCTGCTGGCTTGCGTTGTGCATGCTTTATGTGTTGTCCTTGCCGGCTGCTGCTTCAACTTGCTCCTGCTTTGGCGCTCGCCTCGTTATGTGGCCCCTCCCACCACTGCTGCGCCGCCCCTGCGCCAAGCCAAGCACAACAAAATTACTTTGCATAACCATGCAGCGATAGTTTGCTTGTGTGCATAGACATATGCGTGTGAGTCTGTGTGTGTGTGTGTGTGTGTGTACATTTGTGTGTTTTATAAAGTAAAACAATCCTGGTGAAAACGAGAAACTTGGGACTTTATGATGGGCCACTTAAACTAGTTCAAAAATTTTCAATGCTTCGTCCTACTCGTCAACGGCTTTCTTTCCACGCTATCATGTCAACTACACACACACACACACACACACATAGAGAGACGCACAAACACACACACGCAGATGCACTAGCATAACGAATCGTGTAAATAAAAACATATATCTATATACATATAGAGGTAGCTTCTATAGAGCGCACATGTTGCCCAGGCGTCGTAACTACTGCCGCCATGTCCCTCTCTCACTCGCTCTCACTCTCTCTGTCTTTCTCTGTCTCCCTTCGTTGGCTAGGCGAGTGCATCAGCGCTTGGGTCATGCTTGGATTTTGTTTATGTGCATAGTGTGCTACCCAGTTAGCATTTTATATTGGTCTATACTTTGCTTTATGATACCCCAATGTACACAGCGTCGGCTGCTGCTGCTGCTGCGGCTGCTGCTGCTGCTTAGTTGCAACTGAAGCACTCTGAAGCACGCCAGACAGCAGCAATGTCCTGCTGAGAGTGCTGCTTGTCAGGGCCTTAGTCAATCCAATTGCAACTGGCCAATGGAGTACAGTGTCAGCTGGCATACCCTAAACAGTTAATATAAAAGGGGAACTATTCATTAGGCGACAACATTTCGTTTCTTCTTTTGCTTCTGGGCCACCCTAAGCCGGCAGCAAACGTGGCTAATTGCTTAACCATAACTAGCCCCGGGGCAAGATGTTGCCGCAGAACTTACTCGACGCATTCTCGGCGAACATCGTTACAAAACCAACGTAGCCATCAAGTCCAGTTCGCTGATTGTTTCGCTTGGCTGCCTTGCGACCCGCTGTCCCGCTCTCCATCCCTAACCCTATCCCTGTCTCTGGTAACTCCACCCTTGCCATTACCTAGCTAAAAATGTCAACCCTTTTTCACTTCAGTTACCAACGCTATTTGCATTCAAGCTGAGCATTCAGCTACCCTCGCCAAACACTGGACCGGGCCTAGCTCTAGCCTCGCTCTAACTATACTACATGGATATACATATATATATATATATGTATATATATAGGTAGTCCCTGCTCAGTCTAGTCGCTGGCTCTTGTCACCCTACGCGCCCTACAATCGCTCGCCTGTGCAGCCTCCGTTCCGCCTTCATTTCGGCTGGCAACCTTTGGCACCTATTGGCTACCCTAGAGCGCGTTGGGTTGTTGCGTTCTCGCTTTACCTTTAATGCCATTTTGTAGCATTTTTATTTTATTTATTTATTTTAGTGTTCTTCAGCGTCCTTTTGGGATTCTTAACGGGCCCTGTCGCCTCGGCTTCCTGCATAATCCTGCAGCTGTTCAACGACTCCACGACGCGTTCCTTGCTCCAATTCTGTCTCTTTCTCTCACACTTTCGCTCTGTCTTACCTAAACTAGTCTACAGTTTGTTGCACACTTCTTTGCGACTTAGTTTTGGCACTTTATTTATATTTAAATTTTGCATCTCAAAGAGTGTTTAGCTGCCTGCCATGCCCACCTGCCCACCCGCCTCAACCAATTCAATGCCTTAAGCTTTTACTTATTTTCTATATTTTGTGCTGGAAAGTTTTTTGGTCTTTGCGGCTGAGACCACTTGTCTCCAGCCGTCTCACACTTTCTCCCTCCCTCCCTCTCTCTCTCTCTCTCTCTCTCTCTCTCTCTCTCTCTCTCTCTCTCTCTCTCTCTGTCTCTGTCTCTTCCACTTTGGCCATCAACAACAACAAAAAAAGAAGGAACTGTCAACGGCACCTGATCTATGATAGACCAGAGCTGATGCCTCTGGCCAAAGTGCAAGCAGCATCGCATCAACAACGACAACTTTGCTGTGCTTCCTGTTCGATATAGCGCTGCCCCTCTGGCTGACACGCCCCCAACACCCTTTCAGCCTTTTATAAGTTGTGGAAACTTTTAATCAACTGCTGCTGTTGCTGCTGCTGCTGCTGCTGCTGCTGTTGCTGCTGCTGCTGCTGCTGCTGTTGCTGCTGCTGTTGCTGCTGCTGCTGCTGTTGCTGCTGCTGCTGCTGCTCTCATAGCTCGTTAGGTTCAAGTTCTTTTGTTGTTGTTGGCCCACCCATATATAATAATTTCTACGTAGCTAGTTTATGGTCGACAATGTCGTCAGCATCTCATTGTTATTTGCACTCTGCAGCGACAACTCAACAACTACAACAAGAAGAGGAAGAAGAGCAATAACAAAAGTTGCCATTTTCATAAACTTTAATCGAAATGTTTTACTTCAATCAACGCGCGCTCTACACACGAAACGAGCGCAAAAACTTTCACCACTTGCCACACAGCACGGGCCGAGCTTTGCAACCCATCTGGGTCCATCATCCTCCAGCCTCCTCCTCCTCACTCTCTTTCTTCTCTCTCTTTCGCTCTGTCTGTCTGTCTGTCTCTCTGTCTATCCACGTCTGCTGCTCACTCGCTTCGCCTGGCGCTTTTTCACTATTTATCATTGTCAACTTGAGTGCGACGTTTGGCGCTGCTGCTGCTGCTGCTGCTGCTGGCGCTGCTGTTGCTGTTGCTGTTGCAGCGGCTTCGTTGATTTATCTTTCCGCTAAGCAGATGTAACATTATACGCCACAAATACATCCGACGTTCGTCTCTGGCTGCTGCTGCACGTTGACAACTCTGGCCAGGACGCTGCCGCTGCCGCTGCTGCTGCTGTTGCCGCTGCCGATGCTGTTGGCAGGCTCATGCCCAGGGGTGCAATATTTCGTATATTGTCAAATGGGCCAGCAGCAGCATCAGCAGCAGCGACATCCCACAATAAGTAAAACCTCTCACTCTTTTTTTAATGTCGACCAAACGCTAGCCAAGTGTCTGGGCCAATTTTATAATGCCCTACGATTGCAAATGCAGCTCCTTGCTTTCTGGGAAAATAGTTTTTAGAAAGGGCGATGGGAACAAGAAGCGATTGAAGGAATTGCCTTAATTTTTGTATACATATATACAATAAATGAATAGACCTAATACACAAGTATTCCCTAACGTAATTTCAGGAATTATTAAATGGAATAAGTGTGATGAAAATAGAATTGAATAGATATAATATTTAAGTAGTCTCTATGGACATTTCATGAATTATGAATTAATAATAATAATGTTCAGAGATGAGTATCAGAGAGGAAAATTACATTATTTTCCATAACACTTTTACTAAAATATTAACATATTTTTTGTTTGAATAAGAAGTTAAAATGTTGATTGAAAGGAAGAAAATCTTTTTATTTTGCTTTATATGCTCAACAGAATTGAAAAACTTCATCCATAATACTAAAATTCTAATAAAAGAATATAAAAATACAACAATAATATTTTAAATAAAATATATTTTATATATTTTTTATAACAAAATATTTTAAATAAAATATGTTTAATATTTGATTTATTTCATAAGACAAAGATGAAATTTGATTATCGAAAAAGACAAATTTTTTTAATATTATATTTCTTAATATTTTAAACTCTATAGATAAAATATTTCAATAAATATTGTTTCTCTTGTATTTCTCTTTATCTTACTTCAAGCTCTCAAAAAAAAAAAAAAAAAAAAAAATGTTTACAGTTTCTTTACCTTTGCAATTGCTGAAGCATTTGCTTACACTGAAATAAAACTGAATGCAATTTAAGTTCCTTGCAAGCTCATTCAGTGCCCTGCAGCCAAGGCATCTAACTCTCAGCTAGCTTGACGGCTTGAATAGCCCAAAACCAAAAAATAAAAAGAAAATAAAAAGTAAAATAAAATCTATCTGTGATATGCAAATAGACATACATAAATCTAGCTAAAGGCTACAGGGTATTGCATGGATTATCAACACATTCCAATAGCCGTTTGGGTTCCTTCCTTTTTTCTACTTTTTCTATTTTTTGGCTTTCAATTTTTTAGTAGTTGTTGCTGGCAGGCAAAACG
This sequence comes from Drosophila arizonae, assembly GCF_054131065.1. Taxonomy (NCBI): domain Eukaryota; kingdom Metazoa; phylum Arthropoda; class Insecta; order Diptera; family Drosophilidae; genus Drosophila; species Drosophila arizonae. The sequence goes on along the minus strand of NC_142924.1, from coordinate 22,296,682 downwards.
TCGATTTTACCCAGGTCAAAAACTTGTATATACGAAAATTGTTTCTCTTTTTATTTTATTTTTACGGTGTGCACATGGGCACGGCAGACTTTCAGCAGAGAGTGTGAGTGAGTGAGTGAGAGAGGTGGAGGGGGAGAGGGATAGCCAAGGCCTGGGAGAATCGCAGACGGTGACGGCAACGACGGCTTGCTATTATATTTATTATTATTTTGTGATTCAAACGAAGTGATATAAATGTGTCACGTTTTACCAGTTCACACATACTGCAGGCCAATCGCTGGCCAAAAGCTAAGCTGCTGCCATACAGGTAACACACAGCAACAGCAACAACAACAATAACTGGCAACAACAATCAGCCAACACCAACACCAACGCCTCCTTTTGTTTTGCCAGCCTCACGCTTTGGCTCTTTACTCTGATTTCAGTTTTTTTTCTGCTTGCTTTTGTTTTTGTTGTTTTATTTTTCGTTGGCTTTTTAGTTTGCGCAACAATTTCGTGAGCGCTGGAAGATGATTTGTGTTACGAACTGGGACTGGGATTGCGACTGCGACTGGGTCTTGCACTGGGACTGTGGCTTCAACTCTGCTGTGAAGTTGAGACCGCATCAGATACACGTCCAGCGGGCGTTGCGACCGGTCGTCGGCTGCATTGTTTTGGCTTCTTGGGCTTCTTTTGGCTGGACCCGACTCGACGACTCGACGGCTCGACTCTGACTTAATTTCTGTTCGTACATTTGCAGCCAGCTCGAAACTATAGCACAACTGCCTCGGCCAGGAGAGGCGCATTGTTATATGACTATGGCCATTGTTGTTGCTGCTGCTGCTGCCTCTTTGCATTATTTCTGACTCTGACTCTGGTATCAGTTGCTGTTGATCAGCATTAGCACCTCTATCGAGTGAGCCTCTGGGATGACTGTGAATTGTTCGTACGTGTTGGTTATGAGGAAGGCATCAGGTAACACTTATAGTGTCGCCCCCGCTGTGTCCCGCTGCTGCCCACCCCAGCAGCAACACGCTACGGCTATCAGCATTCGCATCGGCAAGTACGTATGGCAAAATTATGTAGCATCAACTACATCTATATATGTATGTATGTGCATACATACATACACACATACTCCAGCGAGTGTGGCCAGAGTTCGAGTTTAATTTGATTGAAACATGTGCTCCAAAGCATGTAGGAGCTTGCAACTGCGTCTAATTTGTGATAATTTGTGGGAAGTACGAAAAATACCAGCGAACTCGTCTCGTCTCGTCTCGTTCTACGTCTACGCGGCGGATCTTGATGCTGCAAATGAAATTATTGGGGCAATGCTTGTGTGGAACTGCTCGAGAGTCGATGATGGTTGTGGGAAGTTTTATTTTCCGTGCGAGTGTGTGTGTGTGTGTGTGCGGAGGCTGAATGAAGTGTTGAGAGAGACAGAGAGCAAGTGCCTGATAAACAAGATAATTGAGGATTATGCAGCACTGCGCACTGCAAAATCAAGCAAATATGAATGCGAACAATAACCCAAGGCACAATGAGTTCATAAGGTCACTTGCAGCACATCAACGAGATGAAGATGTGCAAATATTCAAGCCCAGCTAATTCACATAGGCAAATTTAAGTGTAATCAAAAGAGAAAAATGAAGCTTTAAATTACAAATTTAATAAATATCGAATCAAATATGTATATATAAAGTTCAAGCAAATTCACATTAATAATTGTACTTAGTGTAAGAAAAATATCAAATTAATATAATATAATAATTTAAATATTGAAAATAATTATACTTCAATTAAAATGATGTTAGCAGCAGCAGAGCTGTGAGGTAAACAAGAAGTATTTAAAGTAAACCACATAGTAGACTATAAATAAGATATAGCACTTTATAAAATGGTATTTTTATTTTAAGTGTAAGAAAAAAAAAACATAAATTTATAAGATACTTAGGAATTATATTTGAAACTTTTTAAATGTCATTAAATAATAAGAATCTGAGTTGAGTTTTTGTTTACTCAGGTATACTATTGTCACTTGTGTTAGCAGGATATCACCGAGAGATAGTATGATAATCATCATAAATTTAATAAAAGCAGAAAAGTTTAGGTTTCTTAAAAGAAGATATATGATATATAAAAGTGTGCATATTCACGGCATATAATATTTTGTAAGCTCAAACATAATTTTTTATATTAATAGGCGGTGCTCAGGAGTTACGATAAGTTATAATAAAATTATATATTTTAATTTTTATAATTTCACAAATGTCGAGGTTTAATTAAAAAATAAAAAACATAATATTTAGTATGCAATTGGGTTACAATCGGAAAATCAATTATATAGTGTAAAAAAGGACCAACAAGACATTTTATACCAGATATATTTAGCAACGAGACATTTTGCATTCTTGCAACAATCTAAAAAAAAAAAAAAAAAAAAAAAAAAACATTTGTTAGCCTTTTCATTCAACTTGTGCATGTCGTTGTGGCACATAATTAGATGGCTGCATCTTTCAGCGAAACAAAGGTCGAAGGCATCAAACCCAACTCAAATTTTTAATGCCACGATCAAACAAAGAGCATTCCCAAAAACTAAAGTGGCAAAGCAATTCAACGAAATACCCGCAGCAAGTCAATGCACACACACACACTCACACACACATATACATATATACAATATATATACAATCAGCATATTTCGAATGACATTTGCGCCCTAACGATAACTCGCACTGTTGCAGACTGCCTCCCCTGAGAACATTCCGATCGGGCCCCGTCGCCCCCTGCCCCTGCCTCAGCTCCAGCCAGCGCAGACATTGGACAAACATTGGCACATCGTCGGAGCCCTCAGCTGTTATTGTAGTTCCTTAACTTTGTTTTTTTTTTTTTTTTTTTTTTTGGTTTTCTTTTTCAATTTGAATGATTTAACATAAAGCAGAAAAGGTAAGACACAAGCCGAAGCAGCCTCGCATAATGCGGGGCATTGTTGTGGCAGGCCTTATAAGTGCCACGACCAGGCAACACGCGCAAAAGTTTAACAGCCGCAACAACAATGCCAACAACAATACCGACAACAACAACAACACGAGGCGCGCAAATAATTTCAATCGTCGTGAATCATGAATAATTCAAAATCATCATTACCAACACCTTTTGAGCAAGCTCTCCTGCAACCACCTGAGAGTGTTGCCCAAAATGTTCACACTTCCCAGCGGCAACAGCAACAGCAACAGCAACAGCAACGGCAACGGCAACGGCAACGGCAGCAACAACAATCGACTGGTAACTGGCAACAGCAACTTTTGCTCAATCTGCAGCCGCATCGCCGCGTGTTGAAATGGGGGGCAGCATCACCAGCAGCAGGAACAATACAACAATATACAAATCCGTGCGCTCCGGCCAGAGCTGAGGACGCGCTGCTGCTGCTGCTGCTGCTGCTGCTGCTGCTGGTGATGCTGCTCAAGTGCTAAACTGAGGCGGATTACTGAGGCAGGGCAAAGGCAACACAGCCACCAAAATATATACACACACACACATGCACACCTCCGCCCCCTTTGGCACGCCTTGAGTTTTTGTGCCGTCGCCGTCGCCGTCTATTGTTCCATCGAAATATGAGGCACGACTCTGGCATTAAACTTCAAAAACGTTGCAAAATGCCAAAATGCAGCTCCAGACTTTGCTTCGATGTTGGCCAAGAACAATAAAAAAGATAAGCAAACGCTGTCTGACAACAACAACAACAACAACAACAACAACAACAACAGCAACAACGATGACGATGCTTCGAGCCACTTCAGCTAGCTGAGCTGCAGAGCGAGCCTCGTCTGCCTGCTTGTGTTCCGCCTCCTCCTGCTCCTTGGCCATTTGCAACAAAAAGCGTTTGCGCGCAAGTGTTGGCCAAGAAATAAAAGTTGCTGACCTTAGCTACGTCTGAGGCTGAGGCTGTGGCTGGGGCTGGGGCTAAAACTGAGCTGCAGACGAAGAGTCTTTGTCTATGCAACAACAACAACAACAACAACAACAACAACAACAGCAACAAAGTTTAGCAACGTCTTGTATTTTTTTTCCTTTTTCTTCTTATTTATTTTTTTTTATGTTTTTGAAGGATATGAGGCAAATACAAAATAGTTGCCAGCGCAGGGCGGTGGCAGCTCCAAAGTTGGGCTGCAGTGGCAGCTGCTTAATAAGTTTAAGCAATTAAAAGAGTGCTTTAAAGGTGGCCTGGCCCCAGACATTGATAGGCGCATAAAAACAGCTTAATGATTAGCGAGCTGGGCGCGAAGTTGGGGGCGGCTGCCCGCGGTTGACTTTAATGGCTTGGCAGGCCAGGCTTAACAAGGTGCGCATCATAAACGTTGCTTAATAGCGCAACTTGCAAATGCAAGGCGCGAGTGGAGGACGAACGAGTTTCGCTTTAGTTTGCGCCTAGGATCGCCGCTCAACAGAAATAGTAATCATTGAAGTGCCAGTAAAGAAACTAAACTAATGATCACGATGTGTCCATAGGAGAGCTCTGAGTGCGCTCAGTGAGATATCATGTTAATTGGCAAATCGCACTGCGGTGTGTGTGTGTGTGTGTGTGCTGCCTATAAGTCCCAAAGGGTCTAAGCCGACGTCGACGAAGGGAATGAGTCAGGCCTTTAGTGAAAAGCAACTGTCAACACTATAACAAAATGTAATTTAAATGTAGCAGGAGTGCATATATAGATGTGTGAATACTCTTTATAGACTACATAAAGGGTATTCATATAAAAATAAACGAGTGTATGAATACCGTTTAGAGACTCTCTTTATGTATGCATTCCTAGTACACTTGTATTACAGCTCAGCTGATTCTTTTTATTGAGAGTCTATCTCAGAGAGGCTTCTAATAGTTAAAAAATCACAAAGAAATTTGTTGATCAAGAAATAAAAAGGTCCAATAAATATAATTGCTAATTTCTTTAATTTGTTTAATTAAGATTTAATTTAAGAAATCGATTTTTTTAATTTTCTAATTTCCTTAATTTTTTTTGTTTGAAATAAAAAATATAAATGATTGAATATTAATTAGATAAAATATATTAGTAAACATTTATAAAAAAAAGATAGTTTAAAAACGAAATATTCATAAAATAAAATATTCTTTAAATTGTATAATAATCAGTAAGTGAAAAATTAAAATATGATGTTTAATTTCTTAAAATCTTTGAGTTAATATTATTGAATAAAAAACTTTATTAATTTAATATTAATAAAATAATAATAAAATACAATAATATAAATTAACTTCGGTTTTTTAATAAAAATAAGTATAAATAATGCATTAAATTAAATATCAATAAATCAAATTATATATTATATTTATGTATTTATTTAAACTAATATTCTGTTACCTTTAGTGCATGTTCAATTTAGTTTTACATCACAATTTGGGTTTTAATATAATAATGAATGAAAAGTATGTTATTTCTAATTTATGTTCCACGCTATTTCTTTGACAAATTAACAATACCCTTTCTCTACGAGGGTAACAAAGAAAAAAGGCAATTCATATATAGAACACATTTTTTCGCATTTCATGCCTTTGCTAAGCCCGCGCGCTAAATGCTTTCAACTATTTGAAACATCTGCAGCATTTTCATTTCACTGCACCCAAAAAAAGAACAATCACAAACCTTTTATGTATAGCACATATACATAAGTGTATGTGTGTGTGTGTAATTCTTCATTGTTGTCGATCATCATCATTGATCACATGCGCAAATTGGATGCAGCTCAGTCATGCATGTGTTTTGATATAGGCTACCCAATTGATTAATCCGATGCCAACTTAATTTACCCTCAACAGCAACTGCTGCAATAATGATCTAGGTAAACAGTTTGTGTGATTTTCACACGCACACACACATACACACACACATACACAGTAGCCCACCCGTATTTGTTACCTTTCGAAGCCGCTTCGGGTTAGTCAGCAAAATTTTGCGCCGCTATTGTGACTTGCCAATTGGCATTTGGGATTTCTGGTCAAAGTCATTTTGCGCATTTTCAATTTCCCAAAAGTTTTCCATCATGCCACCGAGCTCTCCACCGCCCAACGGGCTGCCTGCTGTTATACAGCTGCTTTGTAGTCTTAGCGCATTCAAGCTGCTAATTAGTCGGCATTAGAAGCATAAAATGGGTAGCTCCACCTCCTGCTGGAAGCTCCACGTTGGCGGCAAAAGCGCATTAGATGCTTCAGTTGTGTTGCTAGTTAGACGAGAGCGACTCCAGCGAGGGTGTCTCGAGCTCAAAACGAGAAATAAATGCCAATAATTTGGTTTTCGCTCAGCTCAAACCAATCACCCACACCGTTTCCCTTCCCTTCCCTCCTCTCTCCCTCTACCCAAACTCAACTCGGCTCAGCTCAGCTCAGCTGGTTGGCTGCCCTTTTTGGGGAAAATACAATTTAGTTTTTGAAAGGCTAACGAACTATTTTCACAGCCTCGAGTAGCTCTTCGGCTGAGGCTGACGCTGAGGCTGGCGCTGAGGCTGAGGAGCTGCTGCTTTGGCCACTTGGCAAAAGTGCAAGCGTGGCGAAGGCAAAACCTAAGCAAAATCAGAAGCAAAGAAAAAAAACAAGAAAAGGTTCAGCTTGAATTGCCATTTCCATTGTCGTTGTTGTTGTTGTTGTTATTTTTGTGTTTGCTACGTGCACACAAACTTAATTTGAAGTTAAAAATGTGGCACAAAGTGTGGCCAAGGGTGGCTCAGCTAGTGCAAATGCGAACGCTGTCAAGAAGGCATCGACTTTATCTCATCTGGCCTTTTATAATCGAGTTAATTTGAATTTCTAACAAAGACAAACGGCCGAAAAGCCAAGCGAATATGGAGCAAAAACTAAATGTCATCCAGATTAAGCTTGGGAATACTTTAAAAATATCAAATTATGAAAAGTAATATATAAATTATATATCAGAAATATAAAATTATTAACAAAAAGTAATATAAAATGTATATAATTAATTATTTATTTCATCTCATTTAAAGAATTTGTATTACTTTATATTAAAATACACTTTAATTATTTTAAATATTTATGTAAAATAACTCAAATATAATGAATTGCTAGATTAAGCTAACACGGGAAAAGTAAAGCAAAGAGTTAAACTCACAGATCTAAAGTAAGAATTTCATATTAAGGCCGTTATTAATTAACAGTCGACAGATACTTCATATACCATAGATACTTCATGTACCATAGAAACCTCTTATAACATAGATACATTATAGAAACATTCAAAGCGCTAAAAACTTTATAAGTCGTAGAGATTTCATAGTCTTATAAAAGAATCATCCAAAAAGAAAATATGCGAAAGGAAGAGAGGAGATTACAAGCAAAGTAAAGTAGAGACAACTAGAATATTGAATAAGGAAATAAAGTGAAAAGCTAGGGAAACAAAGCAGAACAAAAGACAAGCGGAGAAGCAAACAATGCGCTGTAAGATCAATCCATAAATTTTTAAAATCAAAGACCAGGCATTATAGACCAAAGACACTTCCTATCATATGATACAATAGTCATATGTAATATATAAATAGAAAAGCGAACATCACAAGCAAAGAAAAATAGAGACAGGTAGAATAAGGAATAAGAGAAATAGAGAAGAAGTAAGCAATGCGCAGCGGAATTAATCCACGACAGGATTAATCCACTGTTCTGGTAGCTCGTGTCATTAGAGATGTCGGATTTGTTTTTCGTTTATCCTCAATGCTTTTTTTCGTTCTCTGATCAGCTGGCACACGAAAAAACCAAGTCGGAGATTCAACTGGTTTCACAACCCTTTGCTCACCATGTTGCCCCACGTATGAAATATATATACATATACTCTATACAAACACACATATATACTCGCATATTGCTTACTTTTTCCCCTGCATGAGATTTCACTTTGAAAAGTATTTGCCGCATGTGTCTGGATAACTTTGGTGCTGCTGTTGTGGCTGGCTGTGGTTTTTCGCTGGTTTTTCATGCTTTCTTTTTTTTTACAGAACGTTTTGTACGTGCTCGGGTTTATGTGCATAGGATTTTCAATACTTCGCTATTGATTTTTATATAATACATAATTTCTTCAACATTCGCTTCTTTTTTTTGTCACTCGTTGACTGGTTGCCGTTTTGTTGTCGTTGATTATTGGTGATTGGTTGAGTGGGTGGCTCGGTGTCTGGGTGTCTGCCTGCATCAGTCTTTGTCATCGTTTATATATAGCATACGATTCGATTATGCGATTTAATCTGATTTCGCACAAACGAATGATTCAAATGCAAATGCAAACACATAGGCTGGAATGAGGGACGCCTGCCTGAAGGAAGCAAACGGCATAGAAATGCGAGTCCCCAGCTTCGTTTTTACATTTATTTTCTCCTTTTTCTCTCATTTTTTTGGTTAATAGCTTGCGATATATAACAAGCAGATGAAAGCAAAAGATTTGCATTACAAAACGACAGGTAAGCCATTTGCAGAAAGGGTGAATTCCAATGCAGGCAGGAGGTGGCGTTGGCATATACTCGTGTATATGTATGTACATACATGTGTATGTGTGCGTGTACACACGACTTATAAAAGCCAAGCTGTGCGTACACAATTATAGCAGTGAAGTGGTATTGGGATTGGCATTGGAAATTGATTGGGTTTGCGGGAATGTGCTCGATTTAAAATCAAATCACCTGGTGTGTGTATGTTGTTAGATAAATCTTTGTGTATGATGAATGAATGCATATTGCTAGCATGTTTTTCCACTCGACATTGTTGAATAACGGCCTGATAAGGGGCTTCGATAACCAAAAGGCCCATTCAACAGAATCATCAAGTACATTCGAACAAATCTAAAGCGATTTCAATAGAATCCAAGTGAAAGCACTTGAGCTGGAAAATTGTATTCTATAAATATATGTATATACATATATGTAGCTGTTGAAACTGTTGAAATTATGCATTTAATTTGTATCGAATGGAATATAAAATCAAATTCATTCAACTTACTTAATTTCTTTAATTATTTTTCTCTTAATTGAGCTGCGAGTGATGTTTCATCTATTATTACAGCTGCCGTTTTCCGCTCACGTTTCGTTTGACTTTAGCACAAAATGTCAAAAAATCCAACTGAAAAACATTTTGATGTAATTTGAAGAAAGCAGCAAGCCGAGGGCAAAGCCCACCCACTGAACGTTCTATGCCAACTAAGTGCGCATCAAATTTGAATCATTTAACTTGACTTGAAAACTTTACTGCCAAATGCAGTCATTAAAACTGCCGCCAACTGGCAATTTCAATGCCAAAGCTCAGGCCGAAAAACCAAAAGCCAAAAACCTGCCAAAGCGACCGCAACAAACGCGAAACTGCCGAACGGCAATCAACTATTAAAATACAAAATACGAAAAATACAAAAAAAAAAAAAAAAAAAACGGGAGAGACCATAAAAAAGTCTAACATGAAATTAAATTGATGCCCCAAATGGAGTTCGTCCTGCCCAGATCCTCGACCGATTTTGGGGCATTTAATTTTTATGGCTACGGCTGGGCATTGCCGCAAAACTTTTTGCCAAAGGTTCAATCAGAAAACATTAAAATTATGTACAAACATTTTTTTCGGGTACGGCATTATGTAGTATAAAAATATGCGGCGAACATTTTGGGCCGTCGGGGCAGTGGGGGCACTGGAGGCAGGGGGCTGCTCCTGCTGCAGCTGCTTATGACCGGAAGTTTATGGAGCGACCTGCCGAGGTTATTTTATTGTCTGGAGGGGACTTTCTGGAACCGGCCAGATAAACGGCAAACGCTAATTTGAGTCTTTGTCACGTCTTACCATATGGAAATATTATTTGTAAATACTTTTATGTTTGGAACGTGACCAGGGACTGGGCGGCACATGTGATGCTAGTGGAATTGGATGATTGGGCTTTCGCTTATTGAAGACCCACAGAGAGAGAGAGAGAGAGAGTGAGCGAGAGGGGAGGGGGGGACTCGACAGCACTTGTCAGTGCGTAAAAAGTTGCACACCCAGTTCAGTTCAGCTGTGCTCGCCTGATTTTTTATTGTGGCGACGAAATCAAATAAAGCGCTCTCAAGTGCGTGGCCTTTTATATTAAAATTTATATGGCGCAATGTTCGCGAAAATCCTTGGAAACGAAATGTCATCATAAAATTGCCAGACGACTTAGCGAACGAATAAATAAAAATTACTTCCAGATGACATATCAGCGCGAGTGCCACTGCTGACACCTTCAAACCTAATGCGCTTATAATACAAACTGTCGCTGGAACAAAAGGAGGCTGCGTGTGGAGCGGATTTGGAGCTCGAGCTGTCGAGCTTGTGCTGCTGCTGCTGCTGGGCATGGGTAGCACTGGGACCCCAAAAAACCGGGACAAATTGAAACGTTCTCGAGTCTGGAAAGTCGAAAATAACAAAACGGCGTTGGCGACTGTCAGCTGCCTGGGCCCCGTCTCAGACGTCAACTTAACGTGAATAATTGTCTAAATCCCAACGACAAACACTTATTGTCCTGGATTAGCAGGCAGACGACTGCCATCCCAGCCAGGCACACGGAACAGAGCACAAAACGGGGCAAAAGAAAAAAATGTGAGAGAAAGAAAAAACAAGTGAAAGAAAACTTTGTGTTTTTCTTCTGACTCCCCGCACAATTTGCCTCAACGGAGTGGCAAGTGTTTTAAGTTGAACATGCAAAGCGTTTGGTCAGCACTGGATCAGGGACAGGTAGATATACAGGTGGGCGGCTACCTGGCTGTGTTTGCTTGCTGCGTTCTTTGCGTTCAATTAATTTGCGCACAATTTGGATGGCACCGGCCCCCGCCAAGTCCGTCAACTTTCCGTCTCCTGCTTTTTATCTACCAACTTTTTTTCTCAGCTAAATATGCAAAGACAAAAAGCAAACTTTAAGTAACAAAAGTAGTATATACCTGAATATATATACATACATATATACGTACGTATATATGAATGGTATAGTGCAAAAGTTTTTTAGCCAGCTTGCAGTCGACCAGACCCGAAGCAGGAGCCGAGCCCGGACAAAGGAAGACCGCTGTGCGCAAAAGTTTCGAAAACTAGCCGTAAAACCCCTGCAGAGGCAAGCGCCACTGAGTTAACGGCTAAAGTTGTCACTAGGAGGGGAAGGGGCAGTCGCAGCAGTCGGCGAGAGCAGGTGAGATTCGATTTCATTGATATAATAGCTGCTCGCCATTCAAGTGTGTGCCAAGGCATAAAACGGCAGCTCGAAGTTAGATTATGACCATGAGAAAGTCAGCATAAAATATAGATTTAATACACAGGAATTGGAGCTTAAATAATCAATTAGAATAATTATTGTATGTAATTAAATAATTAATTATTATACAAAATTTAAAAAAATGCGATACAAGAGAATACATGATAAGATATATAATAAAATAGAAAATATATGAAATAAAAACTAAACAAGGAAGATGAAATAAATAAATTATAAAAAAAATAAGTATATAAGAAATTAAATACATTTATAAAAATTTAAAAAAAATACAGAAATAATAGAAATACATAAAGCCTGAGTTAAATATATTAATAGTAATTAATAATAAATAATAAAAATAAAAATGAACTGAGAAACAAATGTATATTATATGAAATAATAAATATCAATTAATTAAATAATAAATTTAATTTAAAAAGTGAGCTTACTTTAAATATATGTACAATACAATACAATTATTGTTAAGATATATGTATAATAAACTACAAAATATAAATTAAAATTTAAATATTTAGATATATATAAATACAATAAATTCTTAATAAATCAAATAATAATATATCAAGAAAATAAAATTTTAAAAATCATTTCCATATGACCTGATATGATGACGATGATGATGATGATCATTTATAAATTCCATATTCATATATACATATATATATATATTGTATATATAGAATCTAATCAGTGACTGACAGTCAGCATTGAGGTTGTGCAGCTGTCAGAGGATTAGGCTTATCGCAGCTATTAACCTTTCGCCCTATCACACACATCGAAACCAAAATAGAAACCCTTTCGCATGCTTAATTTAATCAAACAGAGGCGTGCGATCATTAGAAACGCATTTCAATACATGAACTACCTCGTCGGGTGCTCAGTTAAAACAGTCTCGATAATGCCCGAACAGCAACACAATTGCACTTCATCAAGGACACAGGAACTGTGCTAACAAGCCAAAAAGGAAACCGGTTATCTTGGCTAAATTTGTGAGTAGCTCTCTGTCATAGATATGCAAATGCTAGGTAATGGCTGTTTTTTATGTGACCCGCATAGCTATTCACACGCCAAAAAAGGATATGCGAGATATATACAAATATATATATGCAAATGGCATCTGTACGGGGGTAGCTGAATAGTTGAGTGTCATAAGTTGGGATGGAGGGAGGGTGTTGGGGAGGTAGGTAGGCAGCGCGTGTGAGTGAGTGAGGCGACAAATTTCGCCGCCTGTTTCTAATGTCCTTTAAAGCCCAGGCAGCGTGTGACACACACACACGCACACAGAGTCGCCACGGCACGGGTCCAGGGCAGTGCGGCTATCAGCTTTCAAAACTTTTGCCCAGCACGGCCTTTAAGCAACGAATTTCAATTAATAGTCATGCGGAGACCAAGCTGAGAGCCACTTCCTGCCTTAGCTGCTGCTGCTCCTGCTACTGGCTCCTGCCTAGCTGCCTAGCTGCCTAGCTGCCTAGCTGCCTCGATGCCTGTCTGACAGTAAGCCCAACGGCTAGAATCAGCTCAGCTGTTGTGCCATCCATAGACCACCAAGTTCACTAGACAATTTATTTTGCTTTCGATTTTCCAAGCTGTCACTTTACGCTTAAATGCGCACAGTTCAATTTAAAATGGTACCAGGGATGATATACCAGCCCAGAAGCAACAGCAGCGGAATGGCCTGGCCTGGGCTGCAGTCGGCTCGCAGTTGCCGCCGTTTGACGCAGCCAAACTAGGTTAAGAGGTTGTTATCCTTATGCCGTGTTTTTTGAAAATAGGCAACCTCGTCCTACGTCGGCTCCTTTCGACTCGACTCGGCTCGGCTCGGCCTGTTTGTGATGCCTTCATATCCGCTGCAGACACATGAAACGTCCTGCTGCCCAAACCACAGCAGTCTGCATTGCCACCGCAAAGATGAGGCAACATCATGATAATGATGATGATGAAAGCCTGGCTGAGGCTGATGATGATGAAATTACGAGCGCAAAGCATTTGCATTCATTATGTATAACATTTCGCTTAATTTTGCTCCCCATCTTCTCTTTTTTTCTTTTTTTTCTTTCATAATTATACCCTGTGCCCGCTCTGGGCGGCAACTACAAGCGGCCAGAGTCATAATTATATGGAAAGATTTGGCAAAATAATAATTTAGCTTTGGATAGAAACGGGTAAGTGCAGTACAGGGTGTTCCCAAGTCGGGCACGCTCCTTAATGGCATATTTAGCTGTACTTTTTTGTTTGCCTCCGCGTTAGAATTTAAACTAACTTCGCTCGTTAGCTCCCGCCTCCGCCTCCAGCCCCTCCCCCTGCCCCTGCTCTGCCACAGTCCCGGATGAGGCGGCTTAAATGCAATGCCACAAAGCGTTAATGGATTTTTTTTTCGCTCTCTCTGCAATTTTTATTATTATTTACACTTGGTAATACGATGTGTGCGTGTGCGTGTGTGTGCGCATGCATGTGTATGTGTGTCAATGTGTTTCATATGTTTGAGCGTAATTTTTATGAGCATTGCTTTCGCCATATACACGCCATCCGTAGGGGTGTTCACTCATAAATTTTAATTGATTGCCAAATAGCATATGCGAATTTCAGCGAGGCATTCGCATTTACTATTATGTAAATAGAGGATTAAGTCTCCTTTCAATGGATGCCCATGCAGACGCATTTTTATACAGAAAATTGAATATATAGGTAGGAGAAAGACAGCCAAGGAAATGTTAGAGAGGGGGAAGGGGGAGAGAGATGTAAACAATTCGTATTAAGGCATGCAAAGCTATATACATATTTACATATAGCATTTAAGCACGCAAATTATATTTATATAGCATCGACATTTTCCCATCTCTCTTTCTTTTATATTAGTATATTACAATTGTATTTATTATAGTATATATTATATCAATTTAATAGCTGTAATATTACTTCGTAAAAGAAATGATAGAAAGCAGATAATAAAATATTTCTGTATATTAATATTATAGCTTACGATTTCAAAAGCAAGTGCTTCTACATATAATATATACAAATGTACCTGGCAAAACTATTCAAAACAAAGTTACATTTATCTGGCTCAAAAATCATGCATAAAATTATAGAAATTCTATTAAGAAGGTTTCTTCAATACTAAAATAATTTGTAGCGTAATTTCCAAGTAAATATTTGAAGAGTTGCATGTATTACCATTAGGTAAATGTTAAATACCAAATATTAATTTAAAATACAATGTTAAATATTCAAACGAATTATATACAAGATAATTATATAAAAAAGAGCTTATATAAGCCAGTCCATTTTTATACACATTATTACTCAAGTCAATGAAAAAAGTTAACTTGAAAATCGAAAATCCCAAGTACAAATATTGGCACACCCTAATGCAGCGCTCGGACGCTTCGCAGCCAAAAAAGTAGGCAAAACTTTTTAATGGTATTCAAATTTTTGGAATATCCTACAAACTCATGTATGCGCATATTTATATAATTATTTTTAGTTTTAGCCGCTAAAAAAAAGGGGAAAAAATAAATAAATAAATAAATAAATAAAGGGAATTGTAAAAGCTGTATACAAAGGAATATTTGACTTGTTGTTGTTGGGTTGTATTAGTTGCATTGAAATTCTAATTTTAGCAATTGCCACAGCCGTAACAAGGGCTAGAAGAAGAAGAAGAAGAAGAGTGTAAAAAAAACAGTAAGCAGAGCAGCTACTTCTGACTGGACGGAGTTTTGCTTTTGTTGTGTATTGCTGGCATTTTTTGCGCTAAATGATTACACTTAACTGGATTTGCATATATTTAAGCATTTCCTTATACGCACTGAGCGGAAAACGAAATGTATGCACGTGCGCCCTCCTGCTAGCCCGCCCTTCTGCCTTACTGCCCTTCTGCCTAGCCGCCTATCCGCCTATCCGCCTGGCTGACTGCTGCACAAAAGGATTATTAAGGAGCTTCATATGTAAATGAAAACCAAATGCACACGCAGACAAACGGGCAACCAGGACCAGAAGGCTGAGGTGCGAGTAGATGGGATGGACGAGCACACGACGACACAGCATCCAGTACAGAGCAGAGACTGTGAAAGATAACCTGGCAGCCACAGTTTGGCAAACACACACACACAGTAAAAGACAGAAAGAGCGACAGAGAGAGCGAGAGAGAGAGAGAAAGCAGACAATGTTTGGGTAAGGACTATGGAGGCCACCTTTATGCTTGGCTAGAAAGTAGGTGAAAAGGCAGATGGAAGAGAAGGCGCTGCTGCCGAGGCTGGAGCTCGAGCTGAGGCTGAAGCTGGAGCCGGAGTCGGTGCCGTCGCCGACGCCGTTGCCGTTGCCGTTGCCGGAGCCAACAGACGAGACATCGCACAAATGGGACCCGCACCCGTTCGTTGGCCCGTAATTTATGCTTAAGATAAAGTCCTTGAATAAATACATGGAAAATCCTTTGAAATTGAAATTAAATACGAATATAATTTTTTCTTATTTTAAACCTATTTTGCCTTAAACGCAATTGCAGACAAAAGGCGCACGACAAATGAAATTAACATTTGAGTGGTGCAGACCAAAATTAAGAGCCACTTGGCCACATCCGGCCCACACACACATACACACACACACACGCACGCACACGCACACCAATCAGCCTTAATGGAGCTTTGGGACTTGCCACGCATATTTATTAAAGCAATAGATAAGTCTACCAAGAAAAAAGAAAAGAAATTATAATGCCTGCGATAAAATTGCAAATAAGCTTTAAAAATGAATTTCTGAAGTAGGTTACGAACATTTTCAAAATAAATATGGCATTTTAAGTATGCAAAAGCTACATCTGGGATTGCTGCGTACCTTGACAGCTTTGTTTCACATAATATATTGGAATTAAAATGCTGAGCATATAGCGTCTCAAAGGTTTAGAAGGATGAGCCAAAATACTAAACACAAATCACAGGAAAGCTTCAGCTTGTCTTTAATTTAGTTCATGTTAAAGCTTTTCATTTATAATGTAACAATTTTTAGAATAGTTACTGAAAAGGAGTGTTTAGAGTAGAGAAAGAAACAGATTAGGTTGTTTGATAATTCAGATTAGATTAAGCAAATTTTTTTAAATACATGAAAGCTTAGGCTTTTGGGTATGGCTTAGTCTATGTTAAAACTCTTCATTTTTGTAGTATACCTAAAAATAGTTGACAAAAAGTAGAAGGAACAAAAAAGGGTATTAAACAATTAAGATCAGATTAAATAAAATTTACGGTTTGTGTTATGAAATAAATTAAACAAAGGTATTTAAAGCACATGAAAACTTCTGCCTTTAAATATGGTTCAGTTGATGCTCAAACTTTTTATTTATATATTTTCAAATACATGAAGTTGTAGTTGTGTAATAAAATGTTAATTGAAAAATTTTACTTGTACTCAAAAATGTAAAGTATGCAAAAATAATTGCAGAAAATATTATTGAAAACTTTTGAGGGAATAAGGCAGCTAATTTTAGTTTTAATTTAATTTAAAAAAAAAAAAAAAAAAAAAAAAAAACATTATCAGAAATAAAACATTTCAAGCTGATGTTTTATAAATCAAAAATTACCTTAATGCCATTTATTACTATTTAGGCACATCAGCTTTAGCTGTAAATTTGCTTTTTATTATATTTCAATTAATTTGTTCACACAGTAAAAAATATTGACTACTTTGTTCTATACTCTTTCTATTTCTACTTCAAACGGAATCCATATGAGAACAAATTCAATTGCTGAGCCTCCGAAGGAGCTCTTCAATAAATCCCTTAATGAAACAACTCCTACAGTCTGCAACTATCTGCTATTTATGTAAATCCCTGCGCAATCTGGCTTTCGTTGGGCTTAACAGCTTTGCCTTGCAGCTGATCTGAATCTGGAAAACAAAATCGAACTCAATTGCTTACTTAGTTGAGACGAAAGAGCTACAAAACAATTACAAAATGCATAATGGAATGCTAATATTTGTGCTGCCAACTCCATTGATAACAGTGGCTCACAAATATACCTGTGCACCTGCTAGGCTCGTTAGCATTCAGCTGTGTGTGTGTGTGAATCTTGTTTTTCCTAATTCTTTTTGGTCTCAGTCAGTTTTTATTTTCATTGGCAATAAACATAAATGTTTAGCATTGGGTTTGTTTGGCTTCCAGTTTTTGCAACTCACTTTTTTTCTTTTTCATTTTTATTATTGCTAAAAGTGAAAAACAAAAGAGCTACGAAAATCAATTTGCAATCTGCATACACAAAATTTGCACAATTTATGCAATTTGAACAATTTTGGCAATTTCAAGTTGCATTTTTGCCAGTCTCGTTCAATTGGGCCAATACAAATTGTTTTGAGCCGAGCCGAAACGTTGGTAAATTTAATTATTAGAAAACAGACGATATATGATTTAATTTTATTTGTCTGCCTCACTCTGTCTAGATCATCCCTCTCTCTCTCTCTCTCTCACACAGACACTCTCTATACGTTTCGTTGCTTGTCCATTGTTATTATTAAACTTTTGGCTATTGTCTGAATTTTTGTGTTTTCTCCTATTTGTTCAGAGTTAGCTAAAAAGCCGCCGGCATTGGCACACAAGCAGAGCACAAAATTTAATAATTAAACAATTTTCGAAACTGTGTAAATGACAAAGAAAAATTCATTTACGAACAATACAATGCGACGCTTAAAGTCATTTATAAATTTTACAATTTGTGTGCGCCATTAACAAGCGCACAACATTAAAAGTTATTATATAGTTAAAATATAAAACGAGTCAATTGTTGACAGAAGAAAGTAGCTCTAACGAGCAATGACAGACTTTTATACACCCCAAATACTATTAATGCTGGGAATGGGATGAGATATCGAAAATGGATTTACATATATACCAAATTAAAGGAATCTTTTTAAATAAGTTAGATTAATTGAATATATTAATTGAATATATACATAGGTATATGATTATCTATGATGATGTAAAGGACCTCGTCCTTAAAATGTTATGAGATCTTAAAGATCATTTACTGCAGAAGAGTCTATGATGATGTAAAGTATCTAGCCTTTAAGACAATATGAAAGCTCATCACAGACTCTTGTTATTCAGTTCCTTCTTCATATAAATTCCGAGCTGAAATACATTTAATTAACTTGTTGCATTACAAAATTTTGATGAATAGATATTGAAGAGTATATCTAACAGACGTAAGCAATGACTTGCATAATAAAAAATTTTCGATTGCATTTCAGAGATTTATATATTGAATTCAGTCCATCGTCCGATGCTATTTATAATTTCACATAGATTTTACTTAATTTCACTTCAAGCTCTGCAGAAAGAACAAATGGTTTTTAGTTAAAGTTTCAATCATAAATGAATTTGTTCAAGCAAACGCAGTTGAAACCCTTCAAACTACCTGCACAAACAAAGCCTTTAAAGGGTTTTTTATGTCTCTACTAAAAATAACGTGAAATAGATTTTAGTAAAACTTTCACGCGCATATTTCATAACTTCACTAGGAGTTTATATAGAGCTTCAACTACATAAATGCCAAGCACACATACATATATACATACATATATATATATCGTTACCTAGACAATTTATATGCGAACAATTGCATAAATCTCGCTCCCTCTCTCTCTCTCTCTCCCTCTCTCTCTCTTACACACTTAGCCTTGCCACAAATAAAAAATAAATAAAAAAGAATGGAAAGCAAAAGCAAATCAAAATACATTTTTAGGTCGAAAATTGTCTAAAAATGTGCAATTGAAGCGGGGGCCGGGTGAGGGAAGCAGCGCGCGAGCTTTGGCTATATAAATTTCAATCTATCATTTATTCAAGTCCTAGGCCCTACCCAAAAAATACAGCAAAAACGACAACAGCAACAACAACAAGTGCATGGCCGTGGCTCGACGCGCCGCTTCGCCATAAATCCCCATCAGAGATACGCGCGTATATTTATTTACTGCAACTCACACAGATACGCACACACACACACACATATTGAACATAGACGCGCGCCCAGAGAGTGGGGAGCACCCACACAACCACAGAAAAGACAACGATGGCGACAAAAATTGTTGCCGAAAAATAAAATGGCTGCTGTTTTATATTTTATTTGATTTTGTTTGCTAATACCCTGTACCAGGTGCTAAATTAGGAGTATATGCAGTGTTATTGTGTATTAGGAGAAAAAAAACACAATATCTATAAAACAAAGACTCAAGTTTAATATTCTATAAATTGTACGTTTATATTTTATTATTTTGTCCGCCAATACCATGTATCATGAGTTAAATAATATATCTATATATCTATTTTGTTTGTGTGTTAGAATATATATAGAGATGAGAATCTATAAATTCGAATGAAAATTTTCTCATTTTTTAAGAATATTGTAAAATAATTTGTATATAAAGTCTATATATTGGGTATTGTATAATTACTTGGATCTGTAAGGAGTTCAAATTTTTAATAAGACCTGAAAAAAATGTTTAAAGATTCTTTCTCTTTTCTGATTGTTTTCCTTTAACTATATTTGTATAGCATAAGACATTTTATCTATCTATAAATTATATATAAGTTTATTCGTTATCCGTTTCCTCTTTTGACTATATTATAATATATATTATAATCTATCTGTATATCTTGTCTATCTATAAATTCTATTTAAAGTTTATGTTCATTCATGTTGAATTCATTGTTCATTGAATCAATTTTTAAATTTTATCTAAAATCTATCTCATTTTATAGAGCGCCTACTCTTATTTCTTGCTCCTCCGCTCCGCATTTCCCTTTAACTACAGCAAATCAGTTTATACAGGATATCTCCATTGTCGAGTGTTTGCCAAAAAGCAGCAAATACTTTTTATGTTTTTTTTATATTTCTAACGTTTTCTGCGCTGCTCCCAGTTTTTGGTACTTGTGTAAATATTTTACCAAATGCGTTTTTGTTTACTCTATATTTTGTATACCCTGCACATTTGCTATAGCTGGCAATGGGTGTATACTGGAGTGCTAAAGGCTCTCATTGGACTTTACTTGAGTGCACAACAATTTGCTGAGTTGTATATTATATTTATTTGTAAGAATTTCATATGAAGATATATTAGATCATTATTCTCTTTATAGAGGATATACGAGATGTCATGCTCTCTTTGCTGGCTATAGCATGCCTAGTTGGTTTTTATTCTTTTGGTTAGGCAGGGCTAATAAAAAAGGATTTCTGCATCGGCCTCTCTCGTTCGGCTTCCGCCAATTTTATGGGCGCTTTTATTTTGAATATATATTTTTTCCAGATCCTGCCTCTGTTGTCATTGTGTATGTGTGTGTGAGTGTGTGTGTGAGTGAGTGGGTGCGTGCATGGGAATATGTGGTTCGTACTCGCTAAAATATTTATGACAAGCGGTACCCAAAGAGCAACAGCAGCAGCAGCAGCATCCAAGCCGTGCCGCGTCGAACAGCAGCAATATTTCAATATTTGCGTATGGCTCCAAAACAAAATAATAATAATAACAATAATAATAATAGCAAGAGTGTGTGTATGTGAGTAATTAAAAAAGTTGCCCGAAAACGAAATGAATGCACTCCAAAGTGCACAGCATTTGCATTATATTGAACGATTTCAGACAGGCGGGGGAGAGGGCTCAACAGCCGAACTCAAATCAATAATATTGCTTCAAGGGGCGCTCAGAGTCTAGACAATGCCCACATATAGACTGGATGCATTGGTGCCTCAGTCAGTCTAGGGACGACCTACATCAATCATAATGACAATGCATTGATTAAAACACGAAGAGCAGGATAAGCGGATTAAGCCAACTTAAAAACTGAAAAACTCATCCTGCATATAGGTTAGCCTGCCTCTTCTCGAAGGTCGCAAAGCAAAACAATGCGAAAAGAAAAGGTCTTTCCACAATTGAACAGTCAATGGGAAATGTTAGAAATTTTTGGTAACAGTATTTGCTGTTTAGAGGAAATTGCGGTGTTTTTTTTACCCTGTGTAAATTGTGCATTGGATGTACTGGTTCGGTACAGAAAATATACGATACTGTATTCTGTGATGGTTTTTTGATATTTTATCTGATTTTATTTATCCTCCTTCTTAAAGTCAAAAGAGTTTATTGGTTTTGTCCAGTCTTAGAGCAACAAAGCATCATTGTATGGTCTATATAACATTGTCTATAGATTGCACAATAGTTTTAACCAATTGGAAACATTTTAAGCCCATATATCTAATAATCGAGATCACCGACTGTTAAATATTATATATATTTACATTATATATATTAAAAGCATATTGGTACATGAATAGCAATTATTTAATATACTCATATTCAAAATTATATAAAATATTATTAATAGTCTGTCAACAGAGTATTTCGCAGTCGGTTGCACCCAACCACAATGACTTCAAAGCATTGCTGCTCTCTTAATTAACATCATAATTACTTTGCCTTTGACACTTATTATACTAATTGGGCATTTAAAATTGAGCTATAATAAATCAAACACAAACTCGGGAGAGTTTTTGTATTGCCATTATGAGTGGTCTCTATTAAGGAATCAATTAAGTTTAACTAGCCATATTCATGACCGTTATTGGCTTTAATCTCTGCCATAACAAAATACTTGGCTAACTCTATTAGAAATGCATGAAAACTGATTTATAAATTGCAACAAAATTCGCGAAAGTTTTAGATATTTCCCCATTTTAATAACAATCTATGCTATTATCTTAGCTGGCTTTTCTCCGCTCTTACATTGTTGGAAAAACTTTCGTTTGGGTGGAAAAACTTGTGGCATTCACTTTTGTTCTTTCGGCTGCATGAATGGAAAAACACAAGAAGAACAAAAAAATATATATGCGAAAGTAAAATTGGGTTAGCCCAAAAAATTGATACCAAAAATTGTTCAATTAGTTTTTACGTGCGCTCTTATTCTCGCTCTTATTCGTTTTATGCTTTATGCATATTCTTAACAAAAGTTTTTCATTATTTTACGCATTGGAAATGTGCAACTTTTAACGTGGGAAAAACTTTTGCATCTATTGTAGCACCTGCGGGAATTTTCTTTCACTTTACTTTTTTCGTATGCCTTTCACTCTACATATGCATATATATTTTATTCGAAATAAATTTCCATTTTTTGGTTTTTGCTACAGTTCAAGGCGTTTTCGTACTATATAACATATATGTATATATGTATGCTTTGTATGTAAAGCGTGAATGAATCGGGTCGAATTCCATCAATATGAATAATCAAACCAAGATTATAGAGATATTTTCACTATATATCTATAAATATTTTAGCTCGATTTACGAGACTTCAAATTGATTGAGAGAGCACATTATATTGACGTCCTCTGTGGGGTTATTTATCATATATTTTTCCTTTGTATATGTAAACATACACAAGTGTAAGTTAAATGCTTTTGACTTGAGATAGATTTTGTGACTGAGGTAGTGCAAAGCAGGTTGTATATGCACACACACACACACGCATACTTATACAGAAATCTATCTCCATAATGGATTGCACTTAACATGCCACACACACGCATTCCACACACACAGAGAGGCAGAAACGGAGCTGAAACCGCAAGTGCAACGTGCACACAGCAGCATAGGTAATACATCATTTAAGTGTGGGCCATAAAAGTGGGCGTGGGCTTGGGCGTGGAGTCGGTGACTCACCTGTGCAATGTAGTGATATTTTTGAAACAGCTTCTGCTCCTTCTGCTTCCTCTTCGTCTTCAGCTTTGTCTATTGCGGCTGCTGTAATCCCAAAAATGCTTCTGTGGGCTCTGCGCTTCCCCTTCAGCTGCGGCTGTTGCCTTTTCTTTCTAATCCTTTGTTTATGTTTATGGTAATCCGCATGAATATCCAACTAGCACCAATACAAAAGCGCACACCGAAACACTTTATGCTTTACACCGACACATACACATACATGCGATTCGTGCAATTGTATTTGCATAGATGGCGAATTTAAATTTCGTCACACATTACGTGGGCGGCATATGATTTGCCTATTTGCCTATTGTCAACTCTCTGTCGCACATACGCACTCACACACACAGAAACACGGCAAATGCGCGTACCGAACACACACACAAACAAACACGCACGCACACCTACTGGCGAGGGCCGCGCGTAAGCGTAACGGTTAATGTCCTGCTCGTCGCAGTTAAGAATGTAGCGAGATTTTTGGCTGCTGTGTGTTTTGATTTAATTTCGAATTGCTTTTCGAAAATGCAGTCGCGCGCGTTTTGTTGTCTAACGGATTTGCATATGAAACCGCAATTATAATATGTATTTACACGAAATATCTTCACTTTATATTTACATAGTGCGCAAAATGCATTTCAGTATAATTTGGTGATTTTAATGCTCTAGCACATGTACATGTCAATCTATGCTAGAGAGAAGTTTAGTTTTTTTCGTTATTTTTTGCTGCTTCTGCTCAGCTCGACGAGTTTGCTATTGTCATACAAATCTCCGTCCGACGCGTGTACCGCTCGCTTTGAAACTTCGGAAGTAACTGAATTCGCTTTCAGCAGAGCAGCACCTGGTTGGGTCACCTCAACAACAGCAACAGAAGCAGCAGCAGCAACGAATGAGAGAGCGAGTATGGGAAAGAGAGCGAGAGCGCGCGCAACAAACAGAGAGCAGAACCTAGTAAAAATCAACTTTTGTTTACAACGTTGTAGCCGGCTAGCGGCACTGGTGGCAGCAAGAGGGGGTTTGTTTTGTCCAGAGCGCAAGCGTCACAGCTGAGCATGAGAGTGAGCGCGGCTGAGAGAGTGCCGCTGTTAAGCAGCGCTTATCGTTTACATAATTTAATTTCCTTTTACTTAAGCACTTACAGTGGCAATCAAAATACCGAGAGAACCATAAATGCGGAGAACATTCAGAGAGCAGAGTTTGTTTGAGAAACAATGTTAACATCAGCAGAGCTAAGAGCTGTTAAATTATGTACGTGCTGTTGAAGTCGACAACAGCAGCGTAGCAGGTGCATTTGCGGCATATCAAAAACATTACGAACATGTAATTGAGTATGTAAACGGCTGGAGCTGTTATTAATGCCATGCCTACATAGAGCTGTTAAACAGACTGTCGGTCCGGCTGGCATTTAAAGTTCAAATGCCAAGCACGTATGCTAATTATGACAAAATAAATACATTTTCCGGTAAGATAATGCAAATGAATGTACATTAAACACCGACAAAATTCTTAGACAGTGTAGAATATTTATTTGTTTATTTTTGGAGTCAATGACTGGGCTTTCATTAGATAATTATACAAATATTTAAGGCTAGGTACTGAGTATATATAAGTAAGGAACAACCACAAGAGAACTAAGGGCTCGTTGCAAACACTTTTATTTGCAGCATTAACCCATTTGTTGACGAAACACTTAACTCTATTTTTGCCCATTATTGCCCACATGAGTCCTCGTCAAACCACATACGGACTAACCATTGGGTATGACTGGGTAGTCAGAGGCAGAGAGAGACACAGGCAATGGCCATGGAACGAACATCTTCCATAAAATGCAGCCTTTGCTTTTAGCAGTCTGTTAAGGCGCACAAACACCCAACGCCTCATTAACATTTCAAATTCATGGCAGTGTTGAACGTAAAACGACCCATTTGTCTGACATTAACAGCAGCAGCGCAGCAGCAGCCGTCGCTTTTACATTGCAAACCCAAACGAGCCATTAACATTTAAATTGATGGCAAGCACTTGCAGCTAAACTTAGCTCAGTTGCTGTTCTGCTAAGCAAAATGTTAAGAAAGCTACTGAAATTTCGAATAAATATCTAAATTCAATTGTTCTCAGCACGCAATGCATTTATAAGTTATAGAACTAAATATTCTGTAAAAGCATCAAATGAAACAGATAAATGTAACGAAAAGTGTTTAAATGATTTTATTTATTTTTTTTATTATTCTTTTACCTCAAAAAAAAATTCAAAAATTCAAATAAATCTAGTTCTTATTTTCTAGGGATTCGTTAATATTTTTTATGCTCATGCATACACCCTTTCTCATTAAGTTTTTAATGGAGAAGAGGTATAAGAAGCCTACACACAAGATCAATTAAAAACTGGTATTTATTACGCCAGCAACATAAAACGCATTAAGAATCCTTCACTATGCATAAGTGCTATGGATATGGCTCGACATCAATCTGCACAGCGCGCAGCAGATATGCCTGTGGAATATGCAGGAAGCCTCAGCAATGTGTGCAGTCAGCATTCCGTCGCTGACCACAAACAGCAGCCCAGTGAGGCGGGAAATGCATCCATATTGAAAACCAGTTCCAAATCGAACCGAGATGCCATCGCACGGAAAGAACTGCAGAGAATGAGAGGAAGAGAGAGAGAGAGAGAGTTCTTGCATACCAGTTGAAATAACAGCAGTGTGCTGCTAAGTATACCGGTCGCCTCTCACATTATGTCACACACTCAGTTGCTGTTGTTAACCAGTTGCGCTCTCTTCCTCTCGGTCGGCCTATCCAACGCAGTTGAGTGCGAATATGTGTGTGCGTCTCTGCGTGCGTATGTGTGTGTGTCACTAGCATCGCTATCCCTTCAACAGCATCGGCTGCTGTTAACAGTCAGTCACCCGCTGGCAAAAGCACTGTATAAAGCATGCCCCCCATGCACAGTGTGGCCCCAATTCTGTTGACAGACGACGACGAAGACGAGGCTGTGTTTTCAATGTCATTATTACTGTGGGTGCTTGTGCGTGCGAGTGTTTGTGGATATGTATGGGTGAGAGAACTTGCTGAGAGCATATCTCTGCAAATGCATTTCCATGCGGAGCACCAAATTGATTAGAGAGCGCAGAGCTTACAATGTAAATTTAACATGTGCGCTCATGTGAGCTCAGAGCTCTCTAAGCAGCTTAATGCTCTTCTCTTACTTTGCGCTCTAGCCGGTCTCTGCATGCTGTTTCTGCTGGTGCTGCTGATGGGGGGTCCTCTTTGCTGTTGTGGTTGTTGTTGCTGTTTTTGTTGCTCTTGTTGAAATTGTACATTAATAAATGAGTGTTATATGCTTTGTCCTAGTTGACTTCATGACATTCATTCATTCATGGCATCGTCGGACGCCGCGCACATCGTTCTCTCCTCCGATGTCGCAGGCGTCTTTTCCGTTCTCTCTTTTCGTGTTCTTCGGCTTGTTCAATGGCTTTTTAAATGGTCTTTGCCCTGCCGCACTTCGTCTCTGTTAGCCATACTGCTATGACCGTTATTATTGTTGTTGCTGTTGCTGCTTTGGTTAATTGGGTTTTATATTAACTAAATTGTGTATGTTTAACATTATTTATTATTTATTTGTCCTCTGTGTTTATTTATGTGCGTGCCTGCACATTTTATTTTGAATTCATTTCACATCATTTATCTATGCATTGTTTCAGTATATTTTTTATTTTTTCATTCAAAGCACTTAAATTATTAATTATTTATGCTTCTTTTTATCTTGCTTTCTTTTTTTTATTGATTTTACCATTAGTAATTGCATATTTTACTTTCTGTTCCTTTTTTTTTTTTTAATTAGCTGCTCGGTTTTATCTGCTGATCCCTAGTATGCCGCCGGCCCTAATTGGCTTCATCATTTCAATGATGAAAGCAGCAGCAGTACAAAATGGTCTGTCAATCAATCAATCAATCACAACACAAATTGACAGATTGCAATTTTAAAGAGTGCCAACTCTATTGACTACTGGGTTATCGCATTCAATTTACTTTAAAATAATTGTCTCTGAATATAAAAGCGTGATAGATTGTTTATATTTTATAGTTAGTATTGTGGCTCGGAGTGGTTTATATAATATTATTCAGAATAATTCAGTACATTAAAGCTGTATGAATTAAATGAAAAGAAAATTTAAAAAAAAAAAAAGTTCGCATTTTAAAGCATAAGGTGTGCGTTACTGGGGTTATTGGGACACTATATTTTATTCTATTCATTCTATTCTCAAAACCGACTAGAGAACATCTCTTCTGTGACTATCAACATGAGTTCCACATCTTTCATCTGCATAACGAGTGTTCAATCCATTGACTACTGTAGCTGAGTGCTGATTGGTGGGCTGTTTGCGAACAGGTAGAGCGTTAAGTTTTCGCACACCTGTAAGTTGAAGAACTTGTTTAATGTGCTCGCCCTATGAGAGTGCCAAGAAACGGAGGAGAGGGGCGTGTTCAGAATGACCAATGCACTTGAGGGTCAGCAGAGGCGTTTGCAGCTACCCTCATGATCAGCGGAAGAAAGGTAATTGAACTCCCGTTCGAATGCCCAAAAGGTCCATTTATGAGCAACGATCTGTCATTTTATCTCGGCTGATGCATAAATTGATGGCTTTATACACATGAAAAATATATGCTGTGATGTAGATTTCGAATCAAAGGAAATAATGCGGGATCTTGAAGGCAATTGCTTAAGCTGTTAATTAAGAGACAGGCAAAGAAACGAAGAGAGAAGGAGGTAGAAAGAGAGAGAGAGAGAGAGAGAGAGAGAGAGTGAGCGAGAGAGATCGTTTTTGATTGAGATAGATAAGGTTAATTCATATTTGTGACATGGCCTTGACATTCCGAATTTCGTTTAACTACAATGAATAAATTTTCTAATAAGACATTTTCATATAAGACGTGCATATATAGGAATTTGTTTGGTCATTGGAAAATGTGATATATGATTGTGACATATAAATGATTCGTAAATCTAAGAACTAGATGAACTTGAAAATCAAGCACTCATTAGTGATTTGCTATATATTATGAAAATATATTTATTTAGTGACTAGATTTATGAACTATATATTATGAATTTAGTTTTATTTTTTACTAATAAGTAATACTATATGCACATGATATTTAAAATTTTTAATTTTAAAATTATACATTCCATTTATTTCTGTTTCTATTTTTTTTTTTTTTTTTAATTTTATGCTAATATACTTGTATTTAAAGAGTTTAAATATTATATGCCACAGAAACATACACAGCAATTTGTTAATACACATACCTTTATTAATTTTTTAACTACTTTTTATTTTTATGAGTATTAATAATTTTTAAATTTATGTAACTGTGTTAACTTTTTAAACAATAATTTTACATCTGTTTATCTATCGATTCCATAAAGAAAATTTGTATATCAAAATGTCCTCTAGCTCGTACAAATATTCGAATCTTTTCCCTTTTTTATATAATTCGTGCTTATTATTAAAGAGTAGAGAATTATTATGTACATTTCCAATAAACATTTAAAATCATGAACACATGTAAATAAATGCTGTATTTATAACATTTTTAATTTTTAAGTGCCTTTATAATATTGTATATAATATACAATTCAATTTTGACTAGTTTTTTCAGCTAGCCCTCTCCCTACAAAAAAAACCTAATCACTTCTATGGCTCTCTATAAAATATATCCCATTTATTCTTTGAAAGGGCAATTTAAATAATGTATGGATATTTTTCAAAGGACCAAAGAGTTAATCTTTTAAAGTGGCTCCCATTTGTGCACACACTCGATATAAATATGGCATAGAGCTCGTTTAAGCATAACTCGATAATTATTCATTTGAGAAATATGTTGAAATTAATCATTCATCATTTAGTGGAAATGAAAAGCTTGAATAAGTTTTTGCACTTTAAATTCATTCGTGGCCATTTGCATGATGCATTTCCATTAATTTATATAAATTTTATGCAATTACTTTTGTTTATTTACTTGGCCATTACCAAGCTTCGTTCTTTCCACTGCCATTTCCATTTCCATTCACTCTCTGCTGTGGCTCCCCCGACTCGACTCCATTTGCAGTTCGTCTCTCTGTGTCCTTTTGCTGTTATGCTTTGTCTGTCCAACTGTCTATGTGCGTGTGTGTGTGTGTGAGTGTGTGTGTGTGTGTGGCTGTCCATTGTGCAAGTGCATTGTCCTTGCAAAATATTTGGGTCACTTTTGTTGTCGCTGCTCAGTTTCGGCCCCGCCAGCTTTATTTTATTTTATTTTTTATTTTTTTTGTCTCTGTAGAAACTTAATTTTTTATTGACTTGACAGTGGACAGTGGAGCTGGGGACACAATTTAACCACGCATTGTTTGCGACACATGTTTGACGTGTACAAATTTAATTTAATTTATTTAAATAATTATGTGCCCGCCTTTGCAAAGCAGCGCCAAATTGCCAGCAACAAGGCCAGAACAATGGGGACGTTATGAGGACGAAAGGGGGTCGTTGAATAAGTTTTAATGATGATTGCTGCAACGTGGCAGCAAACGCGACCAACACACGGACACACAAACACACACACAGGCACACAGAAAGGAGACGTCGTGACCAAAACCGCATTTAAATTTGTCGCAGTTGCGTCAATGCATACATACCTGTACAGGACGACTTTGAGGACGTCGAGGACGACGACATCGGTTAGCGACTTGATGGCCAGTCAAGCAAGCACAAACTGCCAGGACAGCAACAAGAGACATCACACACACACACACACACACACACACACACACACGCACACACACACACACACATAGACATAGACAGACAGACATAGACGTCCAGCTAGATGGACACGTGCGAATGTCAAGAGAAATGGCCAGAATTGTGGTATGCTAGTGCAGGCAGAGGGTATGTACATCGGTTGATGGAAAGAAGAAACGTCACTTTGTCAATCAGTCAGTCGGCCAGCCAGTCAGTGCGTCAATGGCAGTCAAATAATTGACAGTAGTTGCGTGTTTGTGCGGCCAATCATGCGCCACGGCTGACCAACTGAACAGCTGCTACCTAAATATTAGAGATGAGCGCGTGACACGCGACAACAAACTTCATTCTACTTGAAGTTTGAAATATTCATTGAGATATGTCAGAGATGTACTTTATTTAAAATGATTCCATTTATATTTACAAGTACTAAATAAATAAATATTCAAATAATAAATACCATTGAATAAATAATAAAAAACATTGAGTAAACAAAACAGAATTTTAATAATATGGGTAATGGAACAAAATTGCAAATAATAATCAGTAAATAATGTTTCCTTAAATATAACTAATTTTTTATTTCTTTTACGATTTTTAATATATGTTTCCCATAATTTTTTCTTTCTCAGTAAAGCATTAAATATTTAACTAATTTTTTGACAATATAAAGTATGGAGTATGTCCCCAACTTATTACAATGAATAATGATTTTTTTATATATCAGTCAAAGTCCAGGTTTCATCATCGTGACACGACATCAGCCCAGCTCCAAGTCCTTCTGGACTCACTAAATATTGTTTTGTGCCCTGAACAGAAGCATGTTTATATTGAAATCAAATATGCGGGGTATATATTGATATAAAGGTAGTATGCACGAAAGAAGAGGAAACCGGACAGAAAACAAATTTTGGATACAAATTATGGTTTGAATAGAGAATATAGAAAATATTTAAAATTAATATGGAATGTAAAGGCTGCTCTTGAACAGGGCTCTATATATAAATAGCTGAGATAATAATGCTATTGCAGCTCATTTCATTGATAATATAATTCATGGATAACATGATTCATATAATTCAATGATTTATAGACTGCACTATGTATAATATATTTCATATAACTGATTTATTACATAATATGGAAATGGATAACATAATGTGGATAATATGATTCATATAAACTTATTTAGGTAAGTATATCAGATTAGCATCAATCGAATGCTTTTGATATAACATATATATTAGACTGGAATATTGATATTGGTATCGGTTTATCGTATATACCGATAATAAGAGCATAAAAAGTAGTGTATTATAGCATATATGTTAGAATAGAATATCTTTATGATAGAAGTTATTCCACAGCAACTTATATTCTTATATTTGCTGTCAAATATTCACATAGAGCATTTCACCTGCGGTGTATCAAGGAAGGTTTTCAATCCTTGCACTTTTTTTTTTTGCAACTTCTCATCGTCAGAGGACAGCGTTTATTATGGCAGCCACGACACCCAGCTGCAGTCGCAGTCAAAGTCAGCGAACGAGTTATGTTGCGGCAAGAGGCAGGAGAAAACAGAGACAGAGCCAGAGAGAGAGAGGGAGAGAGAGGGGGAGAGAGCGAGTGAGAGGTAAAGTGCAAAAGAGATAGAAGTCGGGGCAAGGCATGGATTTTAATTTTTATTGCACACCCGTCGTAATGGTCGAAATTGGTTAAGAAATTAGGGTAAATTAGGGGTTGGCAGCGTGTTATTAGAGACCCTGCTCTCAGCAGCACAATTTTGAGTGTGTGACTCAGCCTCTCGCATCTAACACATAACACATCTCCGTCTGTCTGCCCGATTTAGATAAAGGGGCGTTCGCATGTGCGATGCATTGGCAACCCTGCACTCGAAAAATGCGACACTGGGCGACAATATGGAACTGTGAACACCACAGTGCCTCAAATCAGTCAGTCAATGCGTAAGCTTGCCAGTCATAGGCGTGGCAAGCAAAGGGGGTTGGCGGACGCATAGACGGGCAGAGAGACAGACAGACAGACGGACGATAATTAATGGTAGCACCGAGCGGAAAGTGTTTGACTAATCGATTGTTAATGAATGACAGTTAAATTGAAGGGGGGCAGTCGCAGCAATCGTGCCAACTAAGTCTGACTCACTTAACCGTTACAATTGCTCTAAATTAATTCGATTCATGTTTTGTTCCGTTTGCCTATACATTTTTTTTTTTCTTTTACAGCTCTAATTTTTGAGAACGATGGGAATGTTTTTGTAATGTGGGCAAATTGTTGGGTAATCAATATTAGCAACGATACTCATAGAGCAAAGAATCGAGAGTAGTAAATTGAGCAGGGCATAGTATACCTAGTTACATTAGAGTAGAGTAGTTAGAGTAGAGTAGAGTAGTTAGAGTAGAGTAGAGTAGAGTAGTTAGAGTAGGAAAATTTGCCAGTACTTTAAATTTTAAGGAATGAAACATTGCTTGTCAAAATGAAAATCATATAGCGAATGAATATTTAAGAATAAAGATAGGGCATAGATAACTTAGCTTTTGACAATATTGTTTATGAAATAAGCTACGATGATATAAGTCAAAAATATTTGTTCTCTATTTAAAACCAGCTAAGAGTGGTTCCTTCCATATATTGCAAATAATTTTAAGATTTATTTCATTAAGAAACATTCAGGAGGCTGAAGACTAAAATTGAAATGGAACGAATATATATATATATATATATATATATATATATATATATATATATATATATATATATATATATATATATATATATATATATATAATATACAAATTTCTATATTTACGAACTAATTTAAACTTTATTTTCATTTTAGTTTGAATTACTCTCAATATTTTTGTTAGTATCGCAGCTTTAAAATGAGTTTAATAAGTCCCTATATAACAGCATAAAAAGTGAACTGCATTTAGTCATAAATATGAGTCAGATAAGCCAAACTGGACTGGAGCTAACTGGTTCGTACTAAGTTCAGTGCTACAGAGGGATCTTGGACCTCATGCAGTCCCAGGTGAGAGAACGCCAAATATACCATATTGACAAGTTATGGGCTTATCAACAACAATAGTCAACGGTTGAGAAGCTTACATACGCTGAACTGTCGAGAAATCAGGTAAACTAAAAAACTAATGTATAAATATTAATAGAATAGACATTTAAGAAATATATTCTAATTTAAATGCGCTAGAGAGGAGAAGACTACGAGCTGCAACAAATAAACTAAATCAAAAAAAAAAAAAAAAAAGAAATGACACTAAATTAAATAAAATAAAAAAATTAATCTTTGACTGTATATTTAATTAAAATATATTTTTCAAACAGCTGGCTTTATTCAGAATTTTTTCTGATATCACAAATAAAAAGAAAAAAAAACATTTCCATTTTTAGCAAACAATATTTACATAAGGCTATTCAATAAAAATCAATTACATAGCATCAAAGCTCGTCTCTTTGAATTTTTCTCGCTTGTGGCTTGAATTGAGTTTATATTTAACATTCAGTAGAGCAAAACAAGTTAATTGGCTTGACTTTTATTTGAATAACAGAGCAAACAATATTAAATACCTGAGAGAAGGGCAAATAGATATTCAATCAATACTTCTGCTTCTATTCGACATAAATTCCTGCAACTTTTCATTTGCCAAAGCCTTTGTGGACTCAGCAAAATGGAGTAAAGCAACAAGTTTAACAAAAATTCAGTTGAAATACCTTTTGGCATTCCTTGACTACGCCACTGATATTGCTCTTGCTCTTGCTCTTGTTGTTGTTGAAATTGTTGTCAAGTGGCCCGCTGGCCCGCATTTATGATATGCAGTAAGTGAAGGACGTGTCCACCACACTGATGATGGCCAGTCAGGCTTGGCCCAGTTGGCCAGCCCCCCAATTGGTAGCTGCTGCTGCTGCAAAGGCCTTCATTTCCTGTCCGGCCTCGGCAGGCAGGCTTCAATTTATTAATTTCGAAAGAAATTATTTTATAACTACAGCCCCGGTTCCGGGAGACGGAACCAGAGCCGGAGCCGGAGCCGGAGTCGTAGCTGGAATTGAGGCTGAAACGATTGGGCCACTTGGCTCGCTTGTTGCATATAATTAGAATGCCTGGGATTTTTGTGGCAGGAGCTCTCCATTCGTGACGCTGAGGCGCCGAGAGCTCTGTCTGGGCGTTGACATGCTCTGACACAAATTACCTCATCGCCAAGGCGAGAGCTAATCAAAGCAAAACATGTCGCAGGCAAATTGCTTCGATAAAACGATAGCGAAAAAAAGTAGAAAGTAAAAATAAAAATCGCACGCAAATGCGAGAGTAAATATTTAATTTAATTCGGTCGATGGGGCCGAGCCGTTTGCGGTTCTGTGTGGGCGTTGGCATTTGACGTGTGTAATAGCAGGCAATATCAATTTGTTTTATGAATTGCAATGGCAATAACTTGGAGTTGGGCCTCACGACCCCACAGACAGACAGACAGCGAGACAGATAAACAACAACCCCAACAGCGTGCAGCAAGTGGCAAGTGTGTCGAGAGTGGTCGAGGCGGTGCAGGGCGAGAGGGTAGAGTATGCCAATACATTTTGCACATTTCTTCCGCTTCATTTCCTGTAAAGGAGCGTAAATTCATAGTGATTGGATTTTATCAGCATGGCCTCATCTTTGACACACTCGCACGATAGATCGAGCGACGCTTACGTCTGATATTCCAAATCGGAAACTGAAACTGAGACTCTAACTGGGATACGACATGAGCATGGACATGCCAATCGATTCGTTACGCAAGTGAAAAATTATATTTCTTGCGTATTTTTTATGTGCGGACATTACTGCAAAATTGTTCGATATGTTTGGCTTTTTGGGCTATACCCACTGAACATTTGCTCGAAAAGGGGTTGGATGATTTATAGTGAGGGTAAAAGATAGAAGGAAGCGCGCTATTATATGAGGTATATATGTACTTATATATAGAAGCCTAACAATATAGAAGTTGAGGTATTTGATATTTGTCGGATAGTTATGTATAGTGTTATGTATAGTAGGCGTTAGGGTATTTGACAGTCGAACCATATAGCTTTTTCTGCACAGAAGCTCGGGTATTTTATAGTCAGATTGTTATATATGATATAACATTATGCCTACAGCTGATTCTAGATTTTTCTACATGGACGTTAGGGTATTTGAAGTCTGATACTCATGTCTGGTGAAATATACCTTGAATTATTTACCTTTGTGATCCTTTGAAGTTTATTTATTGCTAATATCTAAAAGTGCTCAAACATTAATAAATCTGTTTAACTGTATATTTTACAGAGTATCTAATACTCGAGCACCATAGCCAATTTACCTTTCTTTACCTTGCCTAATCTTTATTATACGTCGAAATATTTGCAAAAACTAAAGCTGAACTACATAATTATCCAATTGAGCAACTACAGGGTATCCACAAGTCTATCAATTGCCGTTCAGTGCACCATAACTTGTTTCAATTTTATGACATTCGTTTTTTTTGTTTTTTTTCTTTTTCACACGGCTTTTGGCTTTTGTCAACTTTAGCCAAATTGTTGGCATGTGGCGGGGTTTGTCTTCGAATTTGATTTAATGCTGCATTTACAGCGAAGCAGAGAATGAAGAAGCAATGGAAGGATAACAAAAAATAACAGCAACAAAAGAAGAAGCGAGCTGAAACAACATCAAAATTCATGACTGAGAGGGTAATTGGCCAGAGGGGGATTGTATCTCAGGCAGCTCATCTCTTGACTTTGATGCATAAGTCACAAGTTTGCCATGTTGATCGGTTGCGCCTGATAAATGCGGCGATTGGATTAGAATATTGCTGGCCTCTAAGCTGGTGGGCGTGGTCAGGCGTGCGCTCTACTCCAGCTGACAAATTGAAATTGTGCCAGTGCCACAGCATCAAGACGGGGGAAAGTTGAAGCAGCCGCAGCATGGAAATTGAAAGCTGTCATGCCTTAAAAAATAGCGCAGCTGTTGAACATATCTAACACATCTAAGCCGGGGCTTAACTGGGGCGTTCCTCTAATCGAAGGGCCAGGCTGAGCACAAGCCCATGCAATTGCTTTTTGCATGCCAGCTGAGTCCTTTGGCGGATTTGTCACACTTCCACAGACGTGGCTGCTCAGGACATCCAGGTCCACCTATGCCAGGATTTCATTTCCGCAAACTCTCTGCATAATCTTCTTTACAAACAAGTTGTTTTTTTTTTTTCTTGGGTTTTTTTTTTCAATTATATTTCTGTTATCTTTTCTGACAACAAATCGGAAAGTCCTTTGTATTCCATTATCGTGATTTATTGAAAATCATAGCTTTAAGACATTGTAGTATAAGGAAACATTTTTACTTTAATTTACATATTTTATGATTGATTGACCGATTGTGAACTGACGTAAAGGTAAGTGGAAACCTTTAAAACTAGGAAAATGTATACGATTATTGCGTTAATATTATCAAATAATAATGATCAGTATAATTGGAACTCCTTTGAACTGGCAAAATAAGGCATGAGAAAGTAAGTAAAGTATATACCTCTTATAAATGCAGATAGAAATACAAAAGCTGGAGACGAAAGCTTGAATATAAATATATTTCTTTATATCATACGCCGAGCTTATTATTATTTATATCCATTGTAAATGGGAAATAATTTCATTAATTAATTAATTATATATTTTATTTTTTTATTTGTTTATTATTCTCTTTTTATATATTTTATATTTTTTTATTATTATTTTTATTTATTAATTTTTTTTATTATTTATTTAATTATTTATATGTTTTATTTTAATTAATTTATTTATTTATTTTCTTTTATTTTTATTATTTTTTTTTTTTATTTATTTTTTTTTTTTTTTTTTTTTTTTTTAGCTTCAACTCATTTTATAAATAATATCTTATAATTGCATTTATTTTTGTAGAGAGCTTCAACTCCTTGAAAATTGAATATTTAAATAATTCTAGAGCAAAGATACTTGCACCTACCTTTTATTTATGAAATCACAAATTTGTACAAATTATTTTATTAAGTTTTCTGTAATGTTTATCATTTACAGTCATGTCATTGTTATGATCTAAACATTTTATTAGCCAAGTGAATGTAAAACAAAAGTTATTTAATAATTGATTCCCCATAGTAAAGACTATAAAGCAAAAACAATACAATAGCACCATAAAGTGTCCAGGAGACCACAGACGAGCAACTGCGAATATTTGTGGATGTGTTGGTGCAGCAGTTGTTTAATATGAATATATAAAATAACAGTGTAAAGTTTTTCTAGTAGTCAGACCAAGTAGAGCACTTTTACCTTACATTCCCTATATAAATATTTGGTTAACAAAATTGTTAATCACGATAAATATAGTTAGATAATACGATAGTACAAATGGTATAGCTGATAGCGTTAGCAGCCAAGATTGCGAGAAAAGAACTGTCGATTGCTATCACACGCAGTAAGCATGACAAGTGGAAAGAGCTCTGCAAAGATATAAATAAAGACCCTTGGGGACTTGGCTACAAGATAGTCATGAAAAAGCTGAGAAACTACGGAGCAGTGCCAAACGTGGATGATGACACGATGGATCACATAGTGGAAACACTATTTCCAGCACACATCCACGAGGCGCATGAGCGAGCACCCGTAGAGCTCGATGGTTCAGTCCCAGATTTCACCGAGGAAGAACTCAACATTGCAGCTCTCTCCCTGAAGAACAAGAAAGCGCCGGGACCAGATAATATACCGGCAGAAATACTGAAGGTGATAGCATCAGGACGTCCCACTTTTCTACTTAGGATGTATAACGCATGTCTAAAAGAAAGGATATTCCCAGAAGCGTGGAAAGAACAAAGACTGGTGCTCATTAGCAAAGGCAAAGGCGATCCCAATACACCCTCGGCTTATCGCCCATTGTGTATGTTAAACACAGCTGGGAAGCTTTTAGAAAAGCTCATAAGACCTAGACTACTCGCAGCAGTAGAGGCTGCTGGAGGACTTAGCCCTAGGCAACATGGGTTCAGAGCTGGAAAATCCACAATGGGAGCTATCGATGAAGTGGTTCAGGCAGCCAGAGCTACGCAAAGAGGAAATGCATACTCGCGCCCAGTTGTTCTGTTAGCAACGCTGGACGTTAAAAACGCCTTTAATAGTGTAAGGTGGACTGATATGCTTACTTCCTTGGAACACCGCTTCCAGATACCGGAGTACCTCATGAATATGATCAGGAGCTATTTGCAGGATCGAATACTCCTGTACTCCACGCAAACTGGAACAAAACGATACAGAGTAACTGGAGGAGCTGCACAGGGGTCAATCCTGGGACCAGACCTGTGGAATATCAGCTACGACGACATCCTAAGACTGGAAATGCCTGAAGACACCTTCCTTATTGGTTATGCCGATGATATCGCAGCCGTCATTACTGCCAGAAACACCATAGAGGCCCAAAAGAGACTTACCCAAGTCATGATCCGCACACAGACATGGCTCAGCTCTCGAGGATTGGAGCTTGCCACCCATAAAACAGAGTTACTTCTGTTCACGGGGAAGCAGATCCCAACCGAAATAGAGATGCGAGTAAGCGGAAACCTGATAAGGACGCAGAGGACAGTGAACTATCTAGGCGTTAGGCTGGACAGTAAACTTACCTTCTGGGAACAGCTGAAGTATGCCACGCGGAAAACAGCGACAGCAACGGGGTCTCTGAGTAGACTGATGGCAAACGTTGACGGCCCGACGGCAGGAAAACGGAGACTCCTCATGGAAGCGACAAATGCAATACTGCTATATGGCAGTGAAGTATGGGCGGATACCTTAGAGGCGAATGTAAGGCGAAAACCGATGCTAGCTGTGCAACGAAGAGCAGCCTTAAGGATAACATCGGCGTACCGCACAGTCTCCGGGGCGGCCGTGACTGTGATAGCAGCAGTCATACCGGTTGACTTGCTTGCCCAAGAGCGCAAAAAAATATGGAATCTTCGGCAAAGAGGAGAATACTCAGAACATGCGGCAAAGAGCATACGACAGCAAACCATAGTCTCGTGGAAGGCGAGATGGTCATGCGAAAGGTATGGAAGATGGACCGCTAAAATAATCCCCGATCTGGAGCAGTGGATAAATAGAAAGCACGGTGAAACGTCTTTCTATTTGACACAACTACTCTCCGGACATGGATACTTTCGAAAGTACCTAAATAAAATGGGGAAAACTGCCGAATCCAGCTGCATTTACTGCGAAAATGCAATGGACGATGCAGAACACACCTTCTTCAATTGCAAAAGATGGTCGGAAGAAAGAATCGACCTGGCAGATACAGTAGGTGAAGTCAAAGTAGAGACGTTAGTACAGCAAATGTGCAGCAGCATAGACGGTTGGAAAAAAGTCTATGACTTCGCCGAAAAGGTTCTGCGGCGGAAGAAGTATGACCTGGACGCAGGCACACAGAGGGCAACGCTCATTTAGAGCACACAATGGGGTTCCACCTTGAAGGTTAATGCGGGATATCTCCTGGTTCCAAGGTGGATTTGAGCCCCAGAAGAGGAGGATTTTTTAGTCGGTAAGCAGTTATGCAGTCCGACACACCGGTCAAAGTGACGACATGACTGACGGTGCATAAAGCATTTTTTCCTACCTCAGCCCAACAAAAAAAAAAAAAAAAAAAAAAAAAAAAAAAAAAAAAAATGGTATAGCTGATGATGAATGCCTTTTAGGGCATTCGGAATTTTCAATATATGAATATAAATTTTCGTCAAAGCCAAACCAAATCCAACAGCATTTTCGGTTGTCGCATAGTTTTTGTGTTCAACCGCATTTCGAGCCCAAAAATGTGAAATGCTTAAAGTGAACAACAATTCCACTTCAGTCACGAAATCCCCTGCCCAGGCTCAAGTCTGACCAGCCCCATCACTTTAATTTAAATTTGATTACAAGTCAAATTTATAGCCCGCATCGCCAGCAGAGGGCCCTCTGCCGCCTAGCTCCCGAATGCAGACCCTGCCTCTCCCACACTAAGCGAAAAATAACATCGAAGGCTTTGCGCACAACATATGTAGCTTGAAATGGCATTGGAAAGCGGCCAAGTGCCACGACCCCCGGCCAGGCGACCGTCATTAACCACAAATCCTTTACTTAACAGTACGTAAATTTTTGGCACAGGCCACCGCCTCCAAGATAAGCGATACACCAAGACCCCAATGCGCACACTGGAAAAAGGGAGCGCTATACTCTATGTATAAATATATATATATATATACATATATATATGTGCGTGTTTATAACGTGTGACCTTGAGAGCAGCACTAACATTTAAGGACTTCGTTGGGCTCTGGCACGCATAGACTCTATGTGTGAGAGAGAGAGAGAGAGAGAGGGAGACAGGGCGAAGCCACTGAGTCGTAAAGACCAACAACTGTCGCCTGTGAGGCGAACCGTCTAATTAAACACTCACATACAGACATAAATTTAGGTCACATCATTAAATAAATATAAATGGGACGCCGCTCTGTCTGCCAGCGACACTCGCTCTGGCTCTGGCTCTGGCTCCTGGTTCTGGCTGAGGCACTGCCTGAAATTGTGTTTTTGTTTGTTTTTGTTTCTTGTTTTTTTAACATGATGATTTACATAAAATCAACAGCGAAAAGTTAATTTATTTCAAGCCTTTGCTGTTGGCCTTAACTTGACTTTCCGACGTCAACCTTTGCCAAAGGATAACCATGCATCTTTCAAGCGGGCCCCTCAATTAAGATATTAAGCTGCCATTGCATGAGCAGCTCTGATTCAATACACGATTCACACGCACACACACACACACATACACATATACAAGCACACTTAAGCGCTCCCCAGTGCACTGGGGCTTAAAACTTCTGCTATGCGTGGCGTGCAAATATTGTAGCATACTTTTTGGGGCTCAGCACTTGGGGTCTAATTTTATTGCTGCCTATTATAACGTGTAGATATGTTTGCATGCCTACTTACATATGAGCGTGTCAACTTTTGAAGCCAAGCGATTTACGCCTGTGCACACACACACACAGACACACACACACATACAAATCTGCACAAATGTGAAGCTCAAAGCAGCTTCGCTTGCGCTCGCAACATATGTAGAAGACTTTGTGCGGCGTCCTGTTTGTTTGTTAGCATGTGGCAGCAACATGTCCCTCTGCCACACTCTCTTTCTCCCTCTCTCACTCTCTTTCTCATGCACTGTGCGCTGCGCCTGACTCTTGTTGTCCTTCGTCCATATCTTTGTGTCTCTGTGGCTGTGCAAATTTTATATAATTACACTTTGCGCATTTTCACAATGAAGTAACAATGTTTTAATTAAACCATTGGAAAGCCAAATAACTCTTGTGTGTTGCGGGATTCCCAGGAAACAGGCAAACGCACAGACAAACAAACAAACGGTTTAGCGATAAGCGCCAAAAACCAAACAAGCTACACACACACACACACACACGTAGATGACTGCAGCCTGTCAACCGTTCACAGAGTTCAACAGAACCTTACTCGATATTTGTGTGTATGTGTGTGGGAAAACATCGAATGCACAGGACACACACATGAAAAGGACTTGAA
Source organism: Drosophila arizonae (assembly GCF_054131065.1). Taxonomy (NCBI): domain Eukaryota; kingdom Metazoa; phylum Arthropoda; class Insecta; order Diptera; family Drosophilidae; genus Drosophila; species Drosophila arizonae. The sequence continues at coordinate 22,255,341 of NC_142924.1, read as the reverse complement.
GCACTTTTGATGCAAAGATAAATTATTGTTATTAATCTAACTTAATAATGATTATATATGAATATATATGAATAAAATTAGAGATGCGCAGATTACAAGCGAAGCGAGGAAAACTAACAGGACACTTACTTTTGCATTAGCCCATTTCTGGCAGAATAATTAAAGCAGATCTTACTTATAGTTCCGATTTCTACGGAAATCTTTTGAGCATACCCTATAATGGTTTTTGTAAAACAATTTTTAAATCTTATCGAAAATAATTTAGAATAATTTCAATTGATAGTAATTGAATTTAAAAAAATAAAAACAGTGATGAATTAATAACTAAATAGTAACTAACAGCTGTTAAAGCTATGTCTATTCACTCATAGCGGATCCTGTTCAATACAAGCAGACAGTACAATTTTATAATAATATTGCTATCGATTACTTACGATCTAAAGACGTATACGGGGCTATCAATGCATTGATATTGCATTGGACGTACAGTGTATATATACAGTGGATATACAGTGTATAACATTATGTTATATTAAATAACATACCAAATATTTAAATCGGTAATTTTTTAATGAAACCCAAATGTTGTCAGAAACCCTAGATATTTTTATTTATCTATTTTTGTTTTATTTATTGATTTTATTTTATTTCATTTTATTTTATTTATTTTTTTTTTTTTACATACAATATAATAGTATAATATAATATACATATATTATTTTTTATCACTTTAAAAAATCGTTTATTTTTTCATTCAATAACTTACACTTACTTTTAATTGTAATGAATATTATATATTTTATTTGCTTTTTAAGCTGAAAAATAAATTTTATAAATATGAAAATAGGAATACATCATCTTTGATCTTTAGTTATTCCTTTATATGTAAAATCTGTTTAAGTTGCCACTAATGGCGTTAAATAAATATAAAAAAGATCGTTACCAAAGTGAAATGGCATTTTGCGTTCATTTCATTACATTCAAAAATTCAAGTTGCAACATTAATCAATGCAGTACATATATTGTATTACATATGTATATTGAACATTTAATTTAATAATAATTATTATAATAATAATAGTGTATAAGTAGAAAAGTTGAAGAAGTCGACTATTACGATTTTCCTGAATATATAAATATTCTAATCAGAGCACAACAATTGGGTTGATAAATTAAAGAGCATATAAGATTGTGATTCTGACTATGAGAGGATCATAACTTGGCACGACTTTATCAATTTTAGGCATTTTAGCCCCAGCTTTAAAATTTACTTTGACTTTAAGTTGCAAAAAGACAAACAGTCGAGTCGAGCAAAGCCAGACAACTCAATTATTTATGCTGCTCAAAGTTCGCATTGCAAATGATTTGAATTTCTAATGATCTCGTCAAATTTATTGAATGGCAGCCAAAGTGGCTTGAACATGGATTAAGAGCTTAACAATTCGCTTTGGTTAAATAGAAAATAATTGAAATAAGCACATCTAAAATGTGGGCAACTAACGCATATTAAAGTCAGTATGAACAACAGTTTTGCCTCAGCTAGAACTAACACTTCAAAAAAATCGGCAACACTTCTGTGCCAACGCGTCTAGCGGCACTGCGCTGCATCGTTCAGTTTTCAGTGTAGCGTGAAGGCGGCAAGAACTTGCAACACATGCGAGCGAGGCGAAATTGCCAGGGCTCCGAAATGTATGCTATATAAGATGCATGCAGCGTAGTGCTGAAGGCCATGGGAGTGGCAGGCGTTGCCTGTTATATGAATTAACACAGAATGAGACGCACAAACGCCCTTGACAGAGTGCCCCCTCTGCCCCGTTCCCCTCCTTCACAACTAGAAGTATTTCTACTTCTATTCCGCAAATTGCGCACGAAGCTTAAATTGAATTGTTAAGCTGGCGCTGGACGGGATTGAGAGTCGAAGTTGGAGTTGGAGTTGGTGGTGCAACCACGCATACTTGAAGCTGCGGCTGCTGCATCTCAACTCTATTTCATAGATACTTTTACACTGACGCGCAACTTTTGCTGTGGATGGCAAGCAAAATTGCGATGCCTTTGTCAGCGCTGCGTTTGTTTTATCTAATTGCTCGCCCACATGTAGCCCCAAACCCACATGTACATGAAACATACACACACACACACACACACACACACACACACGCAGACGCTCGTTTGGGCAGCAGATAAAGTATCTGCTTATATACGACGCATAGTTTATCTTCTTAGTGAGGTCTCAGCTGTGTGCTGTGTGTGTTGGTCAACAGCTTTTTACAAATTAGCTAGCTAACGGAATTGCAAACCTGGCCCAAGAGCGGGGTTGCTGCTTACACTCTATATATATGTATATATATATATATGGGTGTGCGTGCAAGTGTGTGTGTGTTTTCGCCCTTTCATGCTGACTTGGAACTTCCGGCGTATTTATAATTTATTTCCTTTCTGGCAGCTGCTGGTCAGATCCAACCCCCTCAAAAAACAGTTTCCTGTGCTGCTTCTGCTGCTGCTCCCATCTCCTGCTCCCTGCTCCCTGCTCCTGGCCAAGCTGCCTGCCTGCCCGCTTGCTTGGTTGGCCAATTTATTATCCAGTTTAATTGGAAAATTCTGATTTCCATTTTAACGAATTAGCACCTGCGACAAGCGTTCTTAATGAGTTATACGACAACTCGCTCTTGAGTAACTATACGCAAAAACCTAGAGCAGAAAAATATAAAAAAAAATAAAAATACTAAAGGGAAACTCAACTGAAATAAAATAAATATAAAAGAAATGAATCCAACAGCTTTTGGTTTGTAAATTACATTTCTCCTGCTGCCAGGGCAACATATAAATTGCAAGATTTATATGACAAATTTTATTTAATGCATTTTTATGTGCTGGACCCAAAGGACTCGGCACTCAGTTCGCAATGCCTATTGTACGTGTTTGCCGTTTACTCTGCGAACAGTGCAACAAATTGTAATTTATTTGATGCAAATTATATATATTTTACTTGATTCAATATGTTTTTATTTGATTATCTTTTGCACCATTTTATTAATTTAGTCTATCAAAAATTTAATGAAATATATTTAATTAAATTGAATGCTATTTGCCCCACTATACCAATATATTATTTTAGTATTATTTTATTTATTTTTATTATTTAATTATCTTTTATACAATTTTATTTTGAAAATGTTTTTTAAAAATTTACTGAAGTATTTTTAATTGATTTGACATATTTTTTCCCCACTGTACCATTATATTATTTAATTATTATTATTATTTTATTTATTATTTTATTATTATTTAAAAACCAAAAATGTAATAAAATTGATTTAATCCAATTAAATTCTATTTGCACCACTGTATCATGGCAGAAAGCCCATGTTTATATTTCCCATTGCGGCCCCCACTGTACCATTATATTATTTAATTATTATTATTATTTTTTTTTATTTTTTTATTATTATTTAAAAACCAAAAATGTAATAAAATTTATTTAATCCAATTAAATTCTATTTGCACCACTGTAGCATGGCAGAAAGCCCATGTTTATATTTCCCATTGCGGCCAGCTTTAGTTGACCACATAAGGCTTAAGCTTTTGCCCTTTAAACATTTTGTAATGAACGTTCAAAAAAGCATAAATAAAATAAAATAACGAAGATTCAATTGCAATAGCAAAAAATTAAAAAAGGTGCAAAAAAGGTAATCGTACAATTAAATTTGTTTATTGGCTTAAACACATACAAATTGTTAAGCTTCTTTGCTATTTATGTACAGGCGTAAAAACAAAAAAAAAAAAATTAACAGAAGTGAATTGAAGGCCTTGCTGTTGCATGTCCGTGCCTGAAATACCCTTGGGAAAAATCATACAGCGAAATGATTTAGCATATGAATATTTGACTATGTAGGAATATTATGATAGTTAAAGTTAGTAAAGAAAAGTGGGATAAAGTAAAACAATAAGAGCAAATACAGTAATATCAAAGGAATTAGCAATAATTCTGATATGGTTTTAGATATAATGTTGTTTCAACTATTATTTTTATGCTTCCTTCATATTTGGTTGATTCTCGCTCTGTTAATACAGGTATATTTGATTAGCTGGTTTATATCATAAAATATCTTTATCATTGTGTAACTCTTTAGCTATTGCTTGCACATTGGATAAGGATAGTATAGTAAATCAACTGAGAATTAATTACTGAACCGGTTGCAATCGCCTTGGCGACAATATAAACCAAAATGCTATTAGTTGGTCGATTTTATAAGAAAAACATTGATCAGTGAAAAGTTTTAAAATATATTTCGAGATTAATATACACAAATCGCCAGAAATCTGCACATACTGAAAAAAGTATGTAAAGTGTATTCTCTTTATAAAAGCGAAATTTTAAAATCAATTTTTTCTGATGAACTTTCAAAATTCCCATCATGCTTTACTTTATGCAATTTAAATCATTATCCTTGCGAAGGGTATGCAAGTAGATCAAATGTAAAAGCGCTTCCATTCATGAACTCTTTCTTTGTGTTTTTATATTGCTCAGATTTAAAATGAAATATTTATGTCAACTGATTTGGATCGTTTGAGGGATTTGATAAATGAAATGTGTGTTGGAAAATCATAATAATTAATTTTGTTTGCCCTCGTTTAAAAATGTGCTTTGATCATGAGCACAATTAAGGCTTGCTCTATCCCGACAATTATTATTGAAAATTCTGATTGTGCTTCATGAATTTTATGGACACAAACATGCTCGGATTCGCCTAGCATATACCACGGCCTTTTTTGTAATCAGCTTTGCTGATTCTGAATTGCACTTTAAATTGAATAAATATGTACTCTTAACTTGCATTTCATAATATTTATCTATGATTTTTTTCATTATTGAACTTTTCAATTGTAAATCAACAGCAGCAAAAAAAACAAAAAAATAAAACCAGAACAAAATCCTACTCTTAATCTGCATTGTATTGTGGCTCAATGTGACTCTCTCGCCCCAGGGCAGAAGTCTATGCTTAAAAAGGCATACAAATAATAACAAATGCCCACCCAACCACCCGCACACTGTGGACAAAAGTTGTTCACTGCTAGAAACCAGCTACAGACCCAGACAGCCCGTTGGACATGCGTGCGGCATTAAAAGCACGTGGATTGGGCGCAAAGCGGATTTCCGGGAATTTTGTATACCCTGTACGCAAATGAATGATAACATAGAGTGTACCGAGAAAATGGCCAGTTTATATATATTACTTATAGACATAATCATATTGGAATTTTTATGTAACTACACCGACTCCTACTACGTTTACTGCTATTCAATTACTAGTGCCACTCCTACTACCAGCTTCATAACAACTACTACGTATACTATCCCTACATCAACTCCTAATATTGCTACTCCTTGTCGTACTTTCACTAATACTACTACTTCTGCTATGCTACTGATATTAGTCGTGCTACTCCTACTATTACTTTTACTAATACTACTACTTCTGCTATGCTACTGATATTAGTCGTGCTACTCCTACTACTACTTTTACTAATACTACTACTTCTATTAGTAGTTCTACTCCTTCTCGTACTTCTACTATCTACACTTCTAGTCGTACCACTAGTGCTATTCTACTACTAGCAATACTAATACTAATACTGCTTTTACTACTAATACTACAACTACTACTACTAATACTACAACTACTACTCTACTACTGCTTTTACTACTAATACTACAACTACTACTACCAATACTACTACTACTACAACTACTACTACCAATACTACTACTACTACTCTACTACTGCTTTTACTACTAATACTACAACTACTACTACCAATACTACTACTACTACTACTACTACTACTACTACTACTACTACTACTACTACTACTACTACTACTACTACTACTACTACTACTACTACTACTACTACTACTACTACTACTACTACTACTCTACTACTAGTACTACTACTACTAGTACTACTACTACTACTCTACTACTAGTACTACTACTACTAGTACTACTACTACTACTACTACTACTACTACTACTACTACTACTACTACTAGTACTACTACTACTACTACTACTACTACTACTACTACTACTACTACTACTACTACTACTACTCTACTACTAGTACTACTACTACAACTACTCTACTACTAGTACTACTAGTACTACTACTAGTACTACTACCACTGCACTATGGGGAATTTTGCCGTTTTTCGGGTATTTAGTCATTTTTGCGAAGTATGAACATTTATAATATGTTTATGTTAACATCTTAATAAAACTCCAAACTTTAAGGTACTGTACCCAAAATGTTGAATAACAGTCCACTGTTGAGCCTAACAGCTGTTAAAGTGTGCACTGCTACTCTACTACTAGTACTACTACTACTACTACCACTACTACTACTACTACCACTACTACTACCACTGCTTCTACTACTACTACTACCACTACTACTACCACTGCTTCTACTACTACTACTCTACTACTAGTACTACTACTCTACTACTAGTACTACTACTAGTACTACCACTACTACTACCACTGCTTCTACTACTACTACTACCACTACTACTACCACTGCTTCTACTACTACTACTCTACTACTAGTACTACTACTCTACTACTAGTACTACTACTACTCTACTACTAGTACTACTACTCTACTACTAGTACTACTACTCTACTACTAGTACTACTACTAGTACTACCACTACTACTACCACTGCTTCTACTACTACTACTACTACTACTCTACTACTAGTACTACTACTCTACTACTAGTACTACTACTCTACTACTAGTACTACTACTCTACTACTAGTACTACTACTCTACTACTAGTACTACTACTCTACTACTAGTACTACTACTACTACTACCACTACTACTACCACTGCTTCTACTACTAATACTACTCTAATACAACCACTACTACTACTACTACTCTACTACTAGTACTACTACTACTACTACCACTACTACTACCACTGCTTCTACTACTAATACTACTCTAATACAACCACTACTACTACTACTGCTTTTGCTACTAATACTTCTCTACTACTACCACTACTGAAACTACTACCACTACGACTAAGCTTATTCTACTAACTACTTCTACTCCTTCTTCTCCTTCTACTACTAACTGCTTCTACTCCTCCTTCTACTTCTACTACTAACTACTTCTACTTCTACTTTTACTACTTCTAGCTACTTCTACTGATACTACTCAATATTTATACTCCCACTTCTATTACTTCTTCTAGGGTATTTCCATGCCTATCACGCTCAATGTCATTCTTGGCACTTATTGTATTGTTGTTCATTTCAGATGAGGACGCGTACAGTGTTCGATGCAGTTATAATTGCCAATGTTGTTATTATTGCTGTTTGTTTTTTTGTTCTTTGTTTTGTTGTTATTTCAGAGCGCGACTTGTTTGTTTTTTAACATTACACAAGGGCACCATTTAGTTTCAATTAAAACATTGCAGTTTGTGGTCACCCTATGAAAACAAAAAACATTCTAACGATACAAATTGCAAAAAAAATGAGAGGAAGAGAACTATGGCGTGAATGTTGAATAACAAGTTAGTTAGAACTATGCAGGCGGTCCGTGGCATAATTTGTAACTACCTTAAGGGTGGAGTAGGCCCAGGTCCTTTGGGGCATGTACAGCTGCCCCGCCGCACTCTTGTTGGAGCTCTGTCTGTGACAGTTACGAACATAAACTGGCGACAGTTCGACCAACTGAAAAATAGATAATAACATACCAAAAAAAGCAACAACAAAAAATGTAAATAACACAAGCGAACTAACTAACGACTACATATGCAGGATAGTGTCATAAATTTAATTAAAATTTGAAAAATGTCAACAGCAATGTCACAAAGCTTTTCAATTAGAACACGAAGCAAAATTCCAAAATTGGTTTGATGATGGCCTAATCCGAGCAGCCCCAAGCGTGTGAAACTGAACTGCAAAAAAATATTGACATTTATCAAACTATAAATAAATATAATAGGTATATATGCATATCGTTTTAAATTTGCTAATTATTAGTTTAATCATAGCTTTAAATATTAGCTTAGTTTAAAGTGTCTGCCGATTTATATGATTTTATTTTATTATTTTGGCTACAGATATTTTAATGCTTTAATATTATGTAGAGGCGCCTTATGCAGTTAATACTATACACATGAGCTTCTTTTTCAATCAATTTGGAGCTACTGTGTACACACACAGATGAAGCACTTATGTTAAAGGGGTTCCTTTGTAAGGAATAGATAATATTATGTTATTTTTATGAAGTAAAATATTTGATATTTTTGAAAATGTTGCTACTAACCTAGTAACGAAAATTTTCACATGTTGTGTAGCTATGACAGCAAATATTAGTATTTAATTTTTCCATCTGGACATTGTAGATTTTTACTTCTTACTACTATAATTTAAGCAATTACTAAGAGTTAATTTTATTTATTTATTCATTCATGTTTTTATACACTCAAATCAAATTAAACGCTCAATAAATTGAGCTTTTAAATGTAGGTTTTGAGCACGTTTCATTTATATATATATACAGATTTTTTAGTGGTCGACATAAGGATTGTTACAATTTTTTATATTAGATCAAATGTGTCATATTTTTTAAAACTATTTACATAATGTCGTTCGTTTTTTGTGAAGTTTTTAGTGCAACTCGGAACATATAATAACATAATAATAGACAGTGTAGAACAAAAATGCATCGATAGTAGTTACAGTTAGTTAAATACGCCGATGGCATTGTGCTTACATGACGACTATAGTCTGCTCTCAAATGGGAGAGTATATCACTGTTTTTACTTGAGGGCCGAAAGACCAAGACGAACTTGTATGAGTTTACATAGAACACCAAGACTGATAGCCAAAGAGACATTATCGGAGCAAGTCAGCTAGGCGAACCCATCAATAATACAAATAATTTATGGATTCGCCTTCTCTTCCGGCTGCTTGCTACACACATCTGCATTTGCATACAAGCATTATCCACTCTCGATGTACTCAGAGTATTGGGAAAAGTAAATCATTTTTACTTAAATCAAGAAATTAACTTAAAACAAAAATACATCGTTGTGTAATTTAGTAAAATTGTTGACAAATGATTAAAATTCCCATACTGATTACAGATTTTATAAAGTAGTCAAAAACTTTGACTAGTCATTTCAAAGAAATCTTTAGTTTAGTTAATTTCAGTAAAAACTAAAAACCTATAGACTCTTCAACACAGACTCAGCATTGACACTTATCTAGCTTAAATAATCTGAATGGTAATTGGTCCTTCAGATATCGTGACAAATGCCTTGAGAACGTAAAGAAATGATAAGCCATATCCCTAATTAGCAACGCAGTTGCAAGAAATGCTCTCAGCTAACTTTGACGCTGCAGCAACTCTTTAAATCAGAGAGGAAGAGAGGAAGAGAGAGGGAGATACAGAGAGAGCGTAACTCAAATGGAGTTCTAATCCACAACTCGGAACTTTAATTAAACTTGTTGGCCCGGCTTGCGAGATGACTCGTTTACCTGTGGAATAACACAACATTATACGACTCCATGTACAAGTTGAAAACGTTCAGAAAATCTTTTAATCTGTTTGCACAACTTTCAGCAGTTCAGCTCGGGCATTCGTGTGCTTTGTGAGTGGAGTGCGAGTGCGAGTGCGAGTTGTATTAGACAGAAATGCTTAACTTTGATTGTTTCGACTTATTGCTGCATTCACAAAGCTATCTCTGCGATACACTCAAGTTCTTTCTCAGAGCTATCAGCAGCCCCTAAAAATGTCTTGAACAGATTCTTGGCTCTTTGCATCCAAGTGCTGACATTTGTGAGACCACAATGAAAACCCTCGGGTGCAACTGCTTTTAGAGCTTTCTTTACATTGTATATGTGTAGAGGGGTGTGTGTATGTCTCTCTGTCTGTGTGTGTATGTGTGTGTGCTGTAACAAAAACCGTTGTTATCATTATCACAGTCAGGCAAACAGTCAAGTCGAGTCATAAAACAACAAAACAGTTCAAATGCTCAACTGCTAGAGTTATATATGTACATATACATATACATATACATATATATCTCGTATATATTTACTGCATTGAGTTAATCTTTTTGGCCAGGGCAGTTTATTCGCTGCCCACACACACACACACACACGCACACTCACAAAGAATAGGTGGCAGAGGTACTGAGGGGCTGGCAACTGTCTTAAAAACTCATTATCTGTGGCAAGTTTTTAAGCAAGTTCGTTTGGGATCGCCCAGCCCACATATACAACACATTTATATATCAAAATAAACTGTCTTTAATGCGTTCTTTGTCATCGCTGGCAAAAGGAAATCCTAACTTTATATCTGACCATCAGCACACTTGGACTTCACCCATTGTTTTGCCATCATCCCAGGACGTTATAAATTGGTATACTTTCTGTGTCTCGCTCTCACCCCTCTCTCCCTCTCTCTCTCTCTCTCTCTCTTTCTATTGCTGTCTATGGGAAAGGCAAGAGTCCGCAATTAGAGACGCGCAACAACTTCAAGTGGCCCACACATCGTCGCACCCTTAACTAGTTGTCGTAAAAATAATTGCCCACTACTTAGCAGTCCAAATACCCAACTGGCTCTATCTGTATCACTCCGCACTCTCCCGCTGTACTCGCTCCCGCTCTCTCTGTCTCTTTCTAACATTGTGCTCTCACATTGTGCGTTCACTGTGTGGCTCTATCTAATAAAGGCGCAGCCGGCTAGCATCTGCACTTAAAGCTCCGTGAAACTACAAAATAGCAACAAATAGAAATAGCATTAGACAGAGCCAAAGCTAAGAGCAGAAAATGCGCTGAACCATCAGCAGATACCCTTTAAAAACGCGACATTGAAAGCTAATATAAATTACTTCAATATATATTTAAAAATTATTGTTAAGAAATAAATACATGGGCTTAAACAAAAATCAAATTAAAAAAAAATTGCATATATTTTTCATAATATAAAATTAAATATACTTCCAAATTCAATATCTTTATTAAGTAATTAATAACTATAGATAAACAAATAACCAATAAAGAAAATATGAATAATAATAATACTAACAAAATCGATATTGCATATATGTTATATTTATTTTTCAATATAAAAATATTTTATACTAAGTTTATTAAAAAATAAATATTTAAAATAGTCTGTTTTATTTTATTTAGTTATTTATTTTTTATTATTATTTTTTTTTTTTTCTTAATATAAAATTGAAAATTTTTTATTATAATTTTTTATGTAATTATAATTATATATATTTTAATTATAAATATTAATTAATACATATATTTAAACAAAAAAACAAATTAATAAAGTTGCATATACTTAAAATTTTTTATTTACTATAAAATAGTTAATTATTATTTATTATTAATAATATATATTAAACAAACAAAAAATAAGTCGAATATCAGATTAATACAGAAGAAATTAATAGTACATATATAATTGTGAAAATGAAAACAACAAATTAATATTATTGCAAATATAATAGCTGCTTTTTATTTAGTATGCAACTCACTTATTAATCAATTTGTATGTCAATGGAATTCCCTTATTTTTTATTAATTAATTAAATAAAAAGTATACATACTTACACGATGTCAAGTCATCCAGAAATTCGAATCCGAACTGTGGCTCTATTTATTATTTGTCCCTCAAATGAAAGCCTTATCTCCAACTCATATAAAATATATGATAATATTCAATCAGACATATTTACATACATATATATTTTATATGTCTTGCAGCCAATGGTAGTAGATAGTGGTTATAGCCGCTGGGCGTGGTGCGTGTACATATTGCAGAATCAAGCAAAATAATGTTTATACTCGTTCCACGTTGTCTTAAGGTGGCTCTAAGCGCTTTACTTTGCTTTGGCGCGGCTGGTAAATAAAAGTGGCAGTACTCCGGCGCTGGAAAGGACCTCATCCTAAACCTGGTAGCAAGCAGCTGGGTGCTGGACTTCAGCCGGGGCAGCCGGGGGCTACGGGCCAGCAGCCGGGGTCATAGTTCATTTCATTCTTCTTTGCTTTTCCGCTTACTACTAAATTCAAACACTTTGGCCATGAGCAACGTAGAGCGAAGCGAGAGAGAGAGAGGGGAGACAGCGAGGTCTGCATCCGAAGACAATGGTTCACAAATTGTAGAAAAGTCGCATGTAATAAAAGTGCTGGCTGCAACCGAATTGTATCTGCAAGATACACAGTGGCACCGGCTAAATCTGAGACTGAGACTGAGACTCAGAGTGAGACTGGGGCAGAGACAGAGGTAAGAGCCGGTGGCAGCTACCAGCATTTATATTGTATTTACCTACTTGTTTTTTATTATCTACAAATGCTCTGTGCTCTGTGCTCTCCACTCTATACGCTCAGCGAAGCTGAAAAAACAAGTCGAGCGTTGCCTGCACTGTGCTCCGGGTATAAATATTTATCTTTTTTTTTTCGTTACTCTCTATCGTCTTGATTCCTGTTTTATATACTCTTTCGAATACGTTTTCCTTTTCTGTTATATTTTTATCTATTTTTTTTTTTTTTTTTTTTTTTTTTTTCTTTTTTGTATATATTTTTGCAACGGGCGCTTTTGTTTTAAGGCAATCGGAATCCGGCACGAGAAAATATTGTCTATTGATTGATTGTTTGTTCTATTTGCTGCCTGAGCATTGCAAACAGAACGCAACAGAACACACGGCCCATATTATTAGATACAATTTACGAGCATTGTGCACTAAAGTGGAATGGCAGCCGCTGCAGGATTATTGTTTATTTTATGACACGTGGCAGCAGCAGCAGCAGCAGCAGCAACTGGAACCCCATTGACCAGAGAGATAGAAGCATTCACATGCCAAAGGCGCTGACACGCGCAAGGACCCTAAGCCTTTGCTAATAATGCCAATAATCATAGAGTGGACTACACGCCCACAAGCACACACACACACACACACGCTCTCCCTATCTCTCTCTCTCTCTCCCTCCCTCTGGTTGCATTAATAATATTTTGTTAACTTGAGACTCTGACACGGGCATGAATGTTCAAACTCCTTCCAATCATCGTCATTGCAGCTTACTTAATCAGAAAACAAAATGGAACGCAGCTCTATGCAAATAGAGAGCAAAAAGCGACAACTAGTGAAGTTGTTTCTCTGCTCTGCTCTGCTCTGACAAAGGCCGAAACTTGCCTCCGCATGTTCTCGACTGGACAGGACGACAGTTGGCATGTGGCAAGTAGTAGAAGCAGCAGTAATAGTAGTAGCTGTAGTTGTGGCATGTGGATGCCGAGCGAGGATCGAGACTGCCTCCCTCTCACTGTGTGCTGTGTGTGCAAATGTCAGTTAGTTTAGTTACTTAATTGAATAGTTTGTTTTTGACATAATCTTTATGGGTCTTTTGTTTTTAATCCCAATATACACTGGCACGCACAGAGCGCAAACAGAACAAAGACGTTACATGCGCCTCGACACATCGTTAGCCATAAAGGCACTTGATTACCATCAAGCCGACTGCGTGGGTGGTGCGAAAAGTATTCGTATGCAAAGTGGATAAAGTCAGTCAACAATTTGCAAACGGATTCACTTTATTTGGGTCTTCCATTACGAGGTCCTAATCCAATTCTCAGCCAGCCACAAATCAACAAGTTAAACAGCATTATTAGGAAAGAATTTCTAAATCTTTAGAGAGACTCGTTTTACTTAACTAGAATATAATCTATTATATCATTTTTTTCAAGTCATATTTTGCTCGAATGATTTATCACAAAATTTCCATCTTATATATTTCTGTTGTATATTTAGTTCTAGAAATATTCCTCCATTAATTATTGACTTTAACTAATAGATTCATTTATTTCAAATACATATTTGTTGTCACATTTCGGGCCTTTATATTTCCTCTTTTCACTCTTCTTCAACCTCCTCAGGTAACATCTTCTTCAATTCAATATCATATATCATTGAATTATTCGAATTCATTCTATTCACATTTCAATTCATAAGCCCCAGAACATCTCTATGTATTATCATCGATGCTATTGTTCAGAAATTCTGCTTCAATTATTTCATTTCAATTTAAGTTTGACTCTACGCTTTGCTTTGTATGCGGCTCACCTGTTCGCTCAGGTAAATACCGACCTGTGATCATAACATTTACGCTGTCTTTAACTGACTTGTTACGCCTTTACGTAATGTTTTCCCTTTTCCTGCTAATCCCAAGCGATAATATCATAATAGCCCACTTATGTCCATTCTCAAAAAAGAAAATAAAGAAACGAAAAGAAAAGAAAAAAGTGAAAGAGACGAGAACTGGTAAAGCAACCCACTCTTAGTTACCTTCTGGCAGGAGGTGCCACACCCTAGCCCTAACCGAGTGCTGCTGTCCGGCCATCAACATGACCAGCACAAAAATCTTAGCCACACGGCCGAATGCGTCCATTGAAATACGTTTTGGGACGGCCACAGAAGATGCCCCATTGTTAGGCAGCCCAGTTAGGCAAACGGGGCAATGCCACAGAACAAAAGACCCAATCGAGAACGCCTTAACAGAGTGACCTGCCGCTGCCGCTGCCGCTGCCACTGCTGCTGCCACTGCTGCAAGTGTGTGAGTGTTAGGCTGGCTATGAATGTTGGCCAGAGTATAAGCACTCATCGTACGTATAGCAAATTACAGCTCCAATTCGAGCTTCATCATCATCATCAACGTCGTCGTCATCGTCATCGTCATCGTCATCGTCTTTGCGGTGCCTGGCCCCAGTGTATTTGGCACTTTAGGCGTCATCGGTGGCAGCTCATTGAGTGGCTTGTAATGCGTTGATGGCGGCCAACTCCTATTATTGTTTTATTGTATGGCTGCAGCAGTTGCCTACGTACGGCTTACAGCGTAGACCTCTCACAGCTGCCAGTTCAACCGGCCCATGTTAGTTAATTAATTTCTGGCCAATGCCACAAAGGACAACTGGGCCAACGTCAAGTGGCGCATTCAAGTGCTTACATGTGCTTAGCTGCGGCATCCCATTCAAACACAAACACACAGAGCGAAAGAGAGAGAGGGAGAGAGAGCCCTAGTCCCGCTTTTTGTTTCGTAAATTTAGTTACAAATTAGCCATGGCCAAGGATCCTGAAGCATAGCCACTAGACCCGAGAATTGTCTGTAGTCCGTGAACCGCACAATTTCACGCTCGAACGCTTCAGAGCAGCTCGAATGCGTGTGTTCGAATCCTTAACCAATCCTTGCTCCAATGCCGGCCAGTGGACTTCAATAAATGTGCAATCGATAGCTGCTTCACATATTTAATCAACTTCAGTGCAGTGTCCTACAAATTAGTGGGACATCCCTTTAGCCCGGCTGCAGCTGGACTCAGTTCATATGGCTCGCTTATTGAGTTGCTTTGGCCGCCGGCCATGGCTTTTTAGATGATTCAGCTACCTTTTTTATTCCCCTTCGTTTATTTGTTTTTTTGCTCCTCTTGCTCCTGGTGGTCCTGAACAAAGCGTGCTGGGGCACAACAAAAGCGCATAAAGTCCAATAAAAAGAGCGATGGCAGCAACTATCTTTCCATAGCTTTTGTCGGCTATCTGTGGGCCTTTTAGTTGTTGTTGCTGTTGTTGTTATTGTTGTTTTTGGTTTCTTTTGCACTACTAATCCAGGGCATGGCACTGGCTCCTTCCCACCCAAGCCGTAGCCGTGCAAGGACCATGTGAGACGTAGAGGGCATGGCAGGAGGCGGCGCTTGTTTGCTTTTGGCTTGTTACATTTTGATTAAAAAACGCCCCCGCGCGTAAGTCGCACAAATGCACGGCTAAACTACGTACAGAGAGAAAGAGAACTACAAGAAAGAGAGAGAGAGAGCGAGATGCAGTGATAGAGAGAGAGAGAGAGAGAGACTGTGTGCTAGTAGACCCATATTAGTACGGCAATGCATATATACATACTGATACCGGCACATATGTATATAGACGTAGCGCCCACCAGGCCAGAGTCAAATGCTGGGGCCAAAAATGTCGCACAAAAAGTTCAAAGAAAATGTGCCATAGAAAAGGAAAACAAAGTCGTAAGTAAACTGTGAACTGGGCGTTACTCAAATGCCCTATGCTAGACATAAATCGAAACGGACCATTGATAAAGATGTGTATATGAGCAAATTATTCGACACTGTGTGAATAAATGGATGTCGATATGCAGAGAGAGAAAGAGAGAGAGAGAGAGGGAGAGGGAGAGAAAACCAATAAAATGATAAATGCCAAATCCAGATCTGTCTATGGTGAAGAAATAAAATCGGATGAGATTTAAGAGAATCAATTATGTAATCTAAAAGGAGAACTGTCTTAACTCAGCCAGAATTATATTAATTAACAGCATATTTGAATTCAAACTCAAATTGTAAAATTTAAAAAGTTCATTTATTTCTAACTATGTATCGAAGCTGAAAACGAATCTTAAGCTTAATACAAATATTTAGAAAATGCCTTACCTAATCATATATCAAAAATAAAAATAAAATAAAAGATCAATTATAATACAATACAATTTATTTAAAATTGTTAAAACTCACTTAATCTACTTATTTAATTAAATATTTATTTCTTTAAATATGCTATATATAATATAAAAATTTGGTTGAAAGTTATAAATGGACTATCAATATTTAATCTATAAATACATAATATATAAATTCCTAATTTTTGACTATAAAACAAGTAAAAAGGCAATTCAATGATATGTGGATCTAATACCTTTCGAAATGTTTCCATCTAAAAATATGTACAAAAATATTTAAGATCCTCTGGGCGAACGCAGCTAAAAAAAACCTTACACACTTTAAATTCGGCTGACGGAGCTTTAAGGTTTACTTTATGACTATGCATGCATCTCTACATGTGGTACATTTTGTGGTTCCATAACACAGTCGAGGCATGCCTTAATATGCAGTGTATGCTCCGCTCTTTGTCATAATACCACTTGCCCCAGTTTTCGTATTAAAACTCAATCAGAAAACTAGTCGTACACCCGCATACAAAAACGAATCATTCATCAGGTTTTTCATTACAGTTGCTTTCTGCTTGGGAATTGGGATCGTTTTTTCTCAGCGCTCCAGAGTGTTCCATGTGCTCGTTTTGATTTTTGGTCGTACTAAAAAAACATTTTCATTGCTTATTTGTGCAGTGGCTTTTGAGCCCGGCAAAGGCCCGAAGTCCTCCGGCTGAGTTCCAATGCTCCAATAACTGTGATTGTGTTAATTTAAATGTCAGTCAAGTAATATTTTTGCACACAACGAAGCGGGCGGATGGACGCACGGACGGAACGGTCCGCCGGTCGGTAGGTCGGTCAGGAGGTCCTGGAGCAAGCCGAGTCCAGGGATTCTGAATATGGCCCTGAAATTGTACAACTAGATCTCCACATGCCCATGCCCCACTCACTTTCGGTACGTGCCTTTTGTGCATTGTGCGGCATTGACGCGTGCTCTCTCTGTGTTTGTGTGTGTGTGTGTGTGTGTGTGTGTGTGTGAGTGGGGGGTGTGACTGGCGGGCGTTGGCTAAAAGCGGATAATCTACGAAAATTTTAAAATTCCTAACAGGTTCAAAGGAAGTGAAAATGTGTTACTTGTTTATGAAGCGGCCAACAGACGCCACGGGCATCTGCACGGCCGGGATGAGGGCAAACGCATGTGCAAACGCATGAAATTTCATTGCTTGATTGTCCCACAAACATAGTGAATCGCATAGCTGTATCTAAATCTCAGGCTGAATGTGTGTCTGTGTGTGTGTATGTGTGTGTAACTGTGGCTACATAATTTTGCGCTTGAATTCAGCTGTAAGCCGTGCGACGTTTAGAGACCCCAGTTCCTGAGGCCCAAAAGAGAGGCCCGAGACCCCCAAGGACCTGAGCCTGCCTGGCTGCCTGCATTCGTTAGTGAAAGCAAATACGCAGCTGTTCAGGTCTGGGCACTCCGATGCAGAGTCCTCGTTTAGGTGCCTACATTTAATACACGCATCATTGCAGCTGCGTATATGGAAAGGTTCATTCAATTTCCAATCGGGATGATCTATATAACGATAAAAAATCTAAAACCTAGCTTTGATTGAATGGTTATTGATATTATATCTAAAATATTTACAATATATATATCTCCAATATAATATATAAAGACGATGTCGCTTCTACTCCACTCCAAAGTTGCACTTAAAGTAAACTTAATATTTGCTTTATCTCTTTCTCTCTTTCATTCTCTGCTGTTATTATGAATTCAATCAGTTAAAGTGTATATTGCTTTCGGTCTGATAGGTAAAAGTTTCCTTTCAAGTTTTTTCCCCCACTTTAGATTGTTGAGGGCAATTGTAGGACAACAGAGGACTGCCAGGCTAGCAGCTCAGGCAAGCGTTATCCAATTGGCAACGGTATCCAAATGGGCGCCCCTCGGGCGTGGCGTATGCGTGATTTTTAACGCTCGCCATGCTAATTCAATTGTGTTTGCCTTGTCTACACGCCATGTAATGAGTAGCGCAAACAACAACAGCGCCGCGTAGATGATGACTAAAACGAGCTCGAAAACGACGACGACGATGACGCTGACAATGGGAAAGCTTTGGCATGCCTCCTGCCCCGTGTTGTGCCTTGCCCCGTGCAGCACCATGCCACGTGGCATACACCAGCCACGTGCGTGGCTGTTCGTGGAGATTGGTGAGAGGAGAGTGGAGAGCGGAGCAGGGGGTGCGCACTCATCATTTTTACACACAAATGCATATTTATTTTTAATTAAAAACTTATTAAAAACTAGTTAAGCATCAACTGCAGCATTTTTAATTACTTTCGACAAAGGCCCTCTTGCATTTTCATCAATGCAAAAGACGTTTGCATAAAGCTCTTCAAATGAGCGCTGCACCCCTTCGCACCCCTTACAATTGCAGTTAACCCTTAAACAGTGGAACCCATTCACAAATTTAACCAATATTGTTTAGTATTGTTTTATTATTTTAGTATTTAATTTTTATATTGCAGTGTTAAGTTAATATTATATTATAGTGTTAAGTAATTAATTCCAATTTTTTAAAGAAATATTGAAACGAAATAATTAAGTGTTGGATATTTATGTAAAAGCTGCAATGAATAGACCTAGTTCAAGGAAGAAAGTTCATGTTAGAGTTTTCGCTTCAATATAGTTTATTAAATTATTATTATAATAAAATTGTGTAAAAATGTGTTATTAAAACAAAACTATTCAAATAAATACAAAGTAATGAGACTAGTAATATGAATAAAACGCAATCAAATAAATAAATAAAGCGCAACTTCAAATTAAAACTTAAAGAGTGGATTTTGATCATACATATGTATTTTTAATTAAATAAAAAAGTAAATGAATAAAAAATTGCATTTGTAATCTTTTAGGTAATTTTCGGACAATCGGGAACTGTAATATAATGTTTGTAATACAAAGACAAAATTATAGAAATAATCTACATAGAGTAGAAAATATATTTTAAACTGGCATTAAATGTAAAATATATTTTCTACTCTATGTAAATTTAATGCCAATTTAAAATATATTTTCTACTCTATGTAGATTATTTCTATAATACAATTTTTACAAATTTATTTAGATCATTTTTAATCTTTATATACTGAGTCCTGGTAAAATCTGCTTGGATCTGCCAGCTCTTTCAAGAATAATCAGGAAGTTATCTCAATGTTTTTTAAAAAGTATTAAAACCAAGAGTTGCTGAATTTAAAAAAAAAAAAAAGTCTGCACTGCCTAAGAGCACATCTCATACATTCTTATATGTTAATAAATTATTTAAATAACTCAATATGACTGTGAGCTGCAAAGTTTTGCCTCGTAAATAAGTTGATTGAATCGTGATAATCCACTCGGTAAATAAACACATTTTCACTTATGGGGACATTCTTGCGAATTATTTATGGTTATTTTTTAGTTTTTTTTAGGAATTTCCATCGACATGTTGATGGGTCGGACCCCACTGTTGGCCGGAAGCAAAAGGCTGAGTCTATTGACTCATCGCTGATAGTTTAGCTGCTGGGCGCTGCATAGATTTCAATGGCCTGCCCTGGCCCGGCCACCGGCCTGGAGGGGGGCTGCGTCATCAGGACAGCAGGGACAGCAGCCCCAGCCAGATTACTTGGCTCGTATATCCCTCAGCGTAGCTTCTGAAAATTTGCATTGCTGATATTGGAAGATTCTATTTTTTCTGTTGTTCGTTCACTTTATTCTTTATTTTCATCTCGTTTTCTATTTTGGGTTATTTTTTTTCTGTTTTGCCTATGATTTATGGTGGAACGTTGTGTGGGCGTGGTCGAGCTGGTTGGCGACGCGTCCGTGCACGTCTGTGCCTGTTTTGCGGTTGCGTTTGCGTTTGCAGATGAAGCCAAAAACAGAGGCTGACACCGAACTGAACCCACCCGAACTGAGCTCAACTGAACTGAACTGACGAGCGAGCCCGCTTGGCCCGCCGCTCATCGCAATTGGAATTCAAAGTCATTTTTGGTTTGGCAATTTTGTAAGCGAAATTGCCGCTGTCTCGCACTCGTTATCGTTTTTTGCGCAGTTATTAGAAGAAACGCTGCCCGGATTCGCTCCGCTCTTACTTTCTTCTTTTTCTTTTTTTTTTTCTTTTGCGAGTGGGAATGGGTCACAGTTGGGCAGGCGTGGGCCAGCGTTTTGTGTGATGAGGGTATTTCTTTTTCTTGTTCGAGTTCAGTTTTCGTTGGTGAGTTTTTTCTTCTTTCTGGTACAGCTGGGTTGACATCTTGCGCTGGGAATTCCGGTTTCCGTTGCAGTTTTCTTTGTAAGCTTTAAGGGTTCGTTTCTCTTTTTTCCTTGGCTTTGATGCCATGGCAAATATATTTAATTTGCCTCGCTTTGTTGCCATATTGCATTGGCCTAGCTGGAACGTCGTCTTGTGTTAAGGTCACAATTATTTATAACAAAAGTTTCCAGCAGACGTCTTTCGAGGCTTCAAACAAATGTGCTAAGACCCCCTTGATGTGGGTCCAATGCTGCTGCTGTCTTGGCCAACCGCAAAGCAAATCAAACAGCAAATTTTAATCAAATTTGGAAATTTTCATATTTCCAATGCCAAATGTAATTCAGGTCAGAAAACACGGCTCAAAATAAAGCCATGCGTTGAGTGTTGGTTCATTAAAATACAATTTATAGCATGACTATGGATTGTGTTGCACTAGAATCACATTCAAGTAGTATATTATATATTTATATTAGTAATAGATATTGGAGGAAGCTTTATGCATGAATTTGAAACATCTTTGACAACAGTAGTGTTTCATGGTTATCAAAAATTGTTTAGATAAAAAATGATTTGATTTTGGGCTTTATTAGTCTACTTTAATATTTCTTCAGTAGGAAACCTAACAAAAGTCTGCTGAACAAAGATATATTTAAGTTTCTTCTGTACTTAACACAGCTTTAGCTGTCCTAGTCTCACCATATTCCCTTAGATGTCAGCTTTTCTAGCTATACTTTATTTATATATTCCATGTTCTAATGCCACATGTTTTCTTCTCAGATGCACAAATGTTGCTGCTTTGACCAGCATCCAGCTGTCGGCAGCCAACAGCATCTGAGACCGCCGACCGCATTTGCGTACTGAAAGCTGACCCTCGCAACGATAAACTCTCGTCTCTTAATAAGCCCCATAAAGCATCTTGACATCTTCAGCAAACGATTGTCGTGGAGTGTTAGCGAATACCGAATGTTGAACGCCTAATACCATTTGTCAGCTACAATATTTATGTATGGAGCAATTGAAATAGCCATAAATCAAGCACTTAAACCTGACGCCCAGCCGCAGCGCACAGAATGTGTCACAAATGATGCCACTTAGTCATTTGTGCAACTATTTTCGGCCATATAAATAGATAAGGCAGAGAGGTGTTTTATGGCTCAATTGATGGCCCAAATATTTGCCCATTGCATTGGTGCTTCGAATAGTAAAAAACATTTTATAAATTTGAATTGTAAAATAATAAAAAACATGTTACATATATACGTGTATATACATTTGTATTATATATTTTGAGTTTGATATTCTGACTTCTTTATATGAATGTAGACTATACTTTTTATGCGGTGAGCATATCAGCTAAGCCATAAATGTGCAGTGCATAGAAGATTTCATTGACCATATTTATTATTTGTATGTATTTATTTTGAAAGAATAATTGTCTGTCCTCACAAACATACATATGTATGTGCATAAAATGTTATCTAAACAAATATTTTTTCTTTTTACAATGAGATGAACTTACCGACATTTGCAATTAATATATTTTATATCAGCAGATAGAAATATTTAGTGAATTATATCAAGAAATGTTCATATTATATTTCCTATTAAAAGTACATTATGTATATATGTACTCAGTATACTTAACATATCAAATCAAGTACATACATGACACATGTTCTTTGTCATTTGTCAAGTGCGCTTGACTCTCTTAACATCTCATCAACAAAAATACACTCATTTATCATATTACGCTGCTCAACTAAGTTATTTAGGATAGAGTATATAAAGGGTATAATTGAATACCTATAAAAGGGGGAAACGAGAAACTGATATTCCAATAATTCTTCGCCTCTTTTCCGCTTACACAGGAAACAGAACATGCATACGCCTATTGCAAATAATTAAGTGTGGAATGGAATAGCCAAAAATTGATGCGACTATGCAGAAGTTCTAGTTCTGAGGAGAGCTATTGAGCTATAGAAACTGCTGTCTTTTAAAATCCTTTTAAAATGTATACAAACAATAATAATAATAATTTGGAAAAAAGAAAAAACAAATAAATGTACATAAACTATTGAGCATATAAGGCATTTAGCTATCAGGCTTTTGTATTTTTGAGCAGCGTAATGAGCTAATCCGATTTAACTATGTTTAATTGTATATCCGTAGAGATCTCTCTCTCTCTCTCTCTCTCTCTCTCTCTCCCTCTCTCCATCCATCTTTCTATCTATCTCTCTCCCTCTCTCTCTGTCTCTCTTTCCCTCTCTCTTTCTCTCTCTCTCTCTCTCTCTCTCTCTCTCTCTCTCTCTCTCTCTCTCTCTCTCTGTATCTCTGCTTATCTCACATTCTCTCCCTCCGTCCGTCACCCTGTCCGTCAGCCTATACGAAGCACTGCAGAAGATCATTAAACTCATTTAGTATTTATATTTGAGTAAAACGAAGCTATAGTGCTTGGAGCAGCAGAGTGTGCTCCCATTGGTCACTTAAGGTTAGACTTTAACGAAGCCTACCTGACGTCGGGCTTAACATTTGAGCGCGACAGACTTTAAATGAAAGTCGCCCTATATAAAAGAGCAGCAGCTACAGCATTTCTTCAGTCGTCCAGGCTCGATGGGGGCTACTAGTTCAGTGCAGTAAAGTGAGGTGAAGTGTGCGATCAGTTCAGCTAAGCATTAAAGACTTGGAGGAAATTCTTGAAGAGACAGACTTGAAAAAATACTTGAAGAAAATACTTGAAGAAAATACTTGAAGAAAATACTTGGAGAAATACTTGAAGGGAATACTTAAAGGAATACATAGAGCAAAATCTGACAGGAAATATTAAAAGAAAATACTTAGAAATAATTTGAAAAATCTTTAACTTATTTTACATTTTATTAAACATTTAAATTTCTTATTGCTATCGGTAAATTAAGCAGTAATTAAAAGATAATTATCAAAAACTATATCACTGTGGTTTGGTCATCAGCAACTACATGAATATCAGAGGGACCATATGTAAAATATATAAATTGACTGTACATAGATAACAATTTTATCGGTCATATCAAAAGGGTATTTTTTATTTGGCATATCCTAAATAACGCTCATTTATTATTTATGTAATATTTTCTATGTTAACATAAACTTTGACCACTATAGTCAGTATAATAGTAACAAAATATTTTTGCCATTTGAGCTGTTTGCGTGCCTTGCTGATTTCACAGTTGAAGTGCTGCTCTAAAGCTGGCTGGAATTAAATAGCAAAGTTTTTCGCACACACACACACACATAAACAAAAGGAGCTGCCAAAATAACGCATATTTTGTTTTTGGCCAGGCCAAGCCAAAGGGCCAGGGCCAGCTTGCCTGCCTGCCTGACTTGGCTCATTCGCCATTCGAATTTCAAGTTTTTGGTCCACTTTTTCACAACGTTTGTTGCGTTGTTATTTTTTATATGTGGCGCAGTCGAGGCGGGGCGCCTCGAAAAAAGCGAAAGCGCAGACATAACTCCTGCCATGTGTGCCTGTCCCGGCGTGCGTGTGTGAGTGTGTGTCCGACTCTGTCTATGTCTGTGTTTGTGTCGGCGTAATAAAAAGGTTTGTGCTACATTTACATTATGGCGCGCAGCGACAACAACACTCTGCAAACGGCATAATCTACAATGAAGAGTTGAAATTGCTTAAGCCGAACAATTTACACACTTGCTAACAAATTGAAGAAGAGAATCAAGAGGAGAGATGCCAAATGCTGGAAGCTGCTGAGTGCCTCAGCATAAACAATTTTGTACTTAATTTACTTTACTGATTAAGTTTGATGCAATGACAACTGCGGTAAAATGTGTCAATTTTAATAATTTATAATAATATTATAATTAATTAATTAATTCAATTTAATTGCTCAAAATGTAAACCAATAAGTACATAAATATGTTTATATATAAATGTTTCAGTACAGCTTATATTCAAGCTCTTCTCTTTTGTCCTACATGGACTAACAATATAATAAATTTATCCAGTTCATTTCAGCTTGTCTTCAATTTAATTTGATTGCTTTATGCTTAATATTGCTCAATAATGCAATTTATGTATGTATTAATATGTGTGTATGTATATGTAAAATATGTGTCTTTGGCAACAGACTCTTTTCTTTTGCCATAACAGAAGCTGACAACATAATAAATTGAATTGAATTGAATCCACTCATTTGAATCTGTCTTTGTTTTTATACAGTAATAATAAATAAATATGTGTTTATAGAATATGCAGAAATATAGTTTGTGTGTGCATAAGTTAATTTTAAGCTTTTTTCTTTTTCCATAACATAAACTAATATTATAATACATTGATGCAAGTCATTTAAACTAGTCTTTGAATTTGTATATAAATTAATTTCTAGTTCTTAAAGTCGTAAGTTCTTCGTTCAAGCTAACAGAATTTTAAGGAATTTTGATACACTTTCTTTTACAAAAGTAAATCGCATTTATTCTATTTATGAATATATTTTTTATTATCATAAAATAAGCTTTCTGAAATTGTGTCAATTTGTTAAAGAAAAACCACTTCAATGCAAAACTTGAATTACCATTTCATTCCACTCTCTGATGTGCCCCATTTGCTCATAATGTAAGAAATGCTAGTTAGACTACATCTTTCAATTGTGCATTGAAATGCTGGGTGAGGCTTATCTCTCTTGTGAGATGCTTAGATAAGACTTATTAAAGGCGACAGTAAACAGCAAGAGTCAAAAGCGCTCTCATTTCTGTACTTAACAAGCAGCTCAGAGCTTTTCACGTGAACTTATCTCAGATGCCGCTGGCGTATTTCTTTGAAGCATTGCAAACATAATGGCCAGCTGGCAATACCCTCAATGCAGTTAACACGCTGGCACACTAACACTCCAACACCTTGCATGCCCTTTTTGGCGGGCATTACAAAACTTTTGCCATGTTTTTGTGTGTGCCTGGTTAAGAATGTGTGTGTGTGGCTGTGTGTGTGTGTCAGGCTCAGGTCCCAGACATACATAATTGAATGCTTGAAAAAGGCAGGCAGGCAGGCAGGCCCGCCAGACCTGCCAGACCGACAATAATAACAACAACAACAACAACAACAGCAACACGAACCACGACAATGCCGAAATGGTTGCCTTCTAACGTCCTGGCCGTGCCATGTGCCTACTGCTGACTGCTGACTGTTGGCTGGGCTTGGTCCTGGTGCTCCTGCTCCTGCTCCTGCTCCTGCTGCCTTTGCTACTGCTACTGCTATTGCTGGCTCTGCGCCTGAGCCTCTGCATGGGCTCGCACTCAACAATGGGACACAGGGCGTGTGCATTGCTTTAGGCCAACGTGGAATGTTACAATTATGTTCTCTTCACACTTTTCAACAATTTATGTTGGTATGCGAATGTCTCCGTGTGCAAAGCAATCCCCAGCTCTACTTTAGACCACCGCTTGACACTTGAGATTGGGGCCCCAAAACAATAATAACAACGGCAGCATTTGTGTACATTTGCTGCCTTGGCTATTTACAATTATATATATATGTACGTATATTTGCGTCGCACTCACTCACTATTTTTCTCTCTCTCTCTCTCTGTCTCCATCTCACTCTCTGGTTAGTTATTGTATTTATGTCGTGCGCTAAACTTGCAACTTTCACAAGTGATTTATGTATCCAATTGTTTTTAGCTTTTTTGTGCCAGCGCCAACAATAATTCATCGCAAGGCAGCAGCATGTGGCATAAACAAGTGGCAACAGTTTGTCAGCAGGCAAGAGAGCCTTAAAGGATCTGCCATCCAGCCAGCCAGCTCAGCTTCAGCTTCCTGCCAGCACTTTAAGACGCGAACCCCAACGGCCCCACGCAAATCGCAGCTAAAAATGTCTAAAGAAAAATTGACGTTGCAGCGAAGTTCTCGGCTCTTCTGCATGCTGCCACATGTGGCACATGTGTGCAGGCATTTGCCTGTCAGCCCATGCACCCGGGGGCCAGTAGCTGTATCACTGACTGCAGCATCATTACGTAAAGTTGCTGCGCCGTTTTGGCTTACGTTACGTATACGTATCGGCTGTGCTCTGGCTGGCAGGCGACACAAAAGCAATAGCTGGAGCGAACCGTGGCAAGTGGCAAATGGCAAGCGGCGAACGGCAAACGGGGTGGCTCTCGCTGTCTGGTGCCGCCCTCGATGCCGCCTGAATGCTCTGAAACACACAATGGAGTTATTCCAACGGAAAAACACATGCACTTCCGTCGATGTTGACAACGCAGCGATGCCAAGCAGCGATGGCAGCGATGGCAGCGATGGCTGCGATGACTGTGAAGGCGACACTGCCATAGGCAGCGATATGCGAGTCTGCCCTACACCTAAGCGCTGCAAGCGAGGCATGTGGCATGATAAATGTCCATTAGTTGTTGGCAACTCATCAAAGTTCGGCTTTAGTTGATTTTGGCATTGCAATTTTCGCTAATGATTTATCACAACAATCTGTCTTGCAATTTGACATTGAACGTGCATGTGTGTCTGTGTGTCCCATTCAACTTAGCAATCAATTTATCACATAGTATAGATACCTATAATGAATTCTATACACCTACTACACAAACAACAAATATAATAAAACTGGTATCTAAATATATAGTTTAGCATTTCTTATGACAAATTTGCCTGATGTACAGCAATATTTGCCATACATAAATATGGAATATTGAAAGTTCTAAAATTAGAATAAAAATGTGAATTTTGTAAATTTTTGTCATACTGAAAGGCAGCGAAAAATATTTTCGGTTTAGACTTTGAACTGAATTTGCTCAATAATAAATTTAAGAATAATAAATTTAAGAAATTATATATTAAAATAGCCCAAAGCTACCAAATAATGTCATCCTTTAGTTTGAAACCCTAGTAATGCCATTCAAATTTTACATTCTAATTTTGAACATCAACGCTTCAACGAGTCTGCTTCTCGATTACTATTTATGGATTCAAGAAAACATAATAAAATAGGAAATGTAATTAAGCAACATGTATATGTAATATGTATACAAAGTAAGCGCTATTTTAATATAGTTAAAATAATATTTTATTTTTATTGACAGAATATGTTCAAGCCACATTTTCAATACCAAATTTATTCACAGCAGTCTAAATAATATCATATATGTATAATATCAATAATATCAACGTCTTCTGTCATCCCTATTATAAGATGCATGCGCTAGAATGATAAGTAAATTAACATAATTATAAATGATGTATTTCAATTACTAATTAATGTACATAAAAGCAATTAAAATTAATGCAGCCCCTTCGGCGATAGAAAATTATTCTTTATTCCTCTAGGCAGCCACAATTCATATCAAATCAAAAAATAAACTTAATAATGAGTTGATTGGCAAGGCAAGCTATGTGTAATTTTATTAATTATTAACAATTTCAGTGGTATTTAAATATATATTTGTATATATATACATTTTTTAATTTAAATCATAATTAAATATATTTAATATTCTTTAAAATTTCAATTACAAAACATTCAATATAAATATATTCAATATAAATTTTATTTAATCATATTCAATATTATTATTTTTATTAATCTTATTTAATTTTAATTGCAATTAATTACAATATATTTAATATTATTATTCAATATACATTTTATTTAATCATATTTAACATTATTACTTAAAGACACCAAGTCTGTATGCAACTTGTATAGCTGCTTTCGCAGTCGCCTAGAACTGAAACCCTTGTGATGCAGGGCTTCCTAACACACTTTCATCACTTTAGCCTCGGGGCCACATGGGTCTTGCGCAGGGTGTCGAGGTGTTTCTTGTGCTACCCTGCCCTGGCCCGTTGCCCCCGCACGACTCCAGCAGTCCGCAACGTGGCAGGCTTCCAAACCTAACGAAAGGCAACTCGTAAAATGCAAATAATGCAACGATGCGGCGTCGCGACGATGGCAACTGCCAGTGACTGCTGCGAGCTTTTTTCAACTGTTAGATTTTTCATATTTCTAGCTGCTGCAGCTAGAGCTGGTGCTGCTTCTGGGGACCGACAACTACCGAAAAATGTGCGCAGCTCCAAAACGTAACCGAGCATGCAAAACGAGGCGACGAAGATTCAGAATTGCAGCAGTGCCCCAGCCAGCGCCGAGCCCAGATTAATGGATGTTGATTTTACAAATTCAAATGGCAAAAATATGCAAGCAAGTGTAAGAGATGGCCGTCTGCGGAACTCCAACTGCAACTGGCGAATGCAGCTCAAGCTCCAACTCCAACTCCAACTCGAGCAGCACCACCGCCACCAGCCAGAGCATTGTTGTCGCAAATGCGATAACTTAGCTACCAATATGCGTTGACTGCCAGAACAGAGAGCAGCAGCAGCAGCAGCAGTCGCCACCAAAAGAAGATATAACTCAATGCATATGTGAGGGTGGCTAGAGGAAGTTGGCAGTGGAACTGCCAGCCAGTGGGACAGCCAGCCAGACTGACTGACTGACTGGGTACCATATGCACGGCTGTATTTGTCAGCGAAGCACAAAAATGAGACAAAATGATGCCAGGCTGCTCCGACTAACCAAAATCCTACTGCCGATTTCAAACAGCGCTGCCAACTGCGGCTGCTGCTGCTGCTGCTGCTGTTGCTGCTGCTCTGCCCAGATCTGATCCGCTCTGTGCATTGTACTACACACGCCTCCACAGTGCTCCAGCTGTAACTTGAGCATAGAAATAAATGCGCATTTATGGCGAGCAATTCAAAAGTCTTTAAGATTTTCGCATTCCATGCATTGTGTCTGCCACAGACGGACGACAGAGCCGAGTCATATATTTTTCTTTTTTATAAATACCCTATAATATTGTGTTTCAGCTGGGGTGCCGTTGGGCTTTAAGAAAGCTTCTTCATTTTGAGCATATGAATTTTATGTGGTTATTTATTCTAAGAAAATAACGTGGAACTTTATTTTAATATAATAATATACATATATTTAATTTATCCATTTTCTTTAGTATTAACTACTGTTTATATATAAAATATAGGTTTTTGCTTGCTTTTATTATTCTCCAATTTTTAATTTATCGATTCACAGCTAGATTCTTATTTTAAGCTTTTTTTTTATTTTTTATTTAAGATTTATTTTCTCATTTTTTACTTACCCAAATCTTTGTAATATTTTATAATTTTCTAAATCATCATAGATCCAACTCATATGTAGTTTAGTAATCTATGTTTTAATGCTTACCCTAAATGCCTAGCTGAAGGGTAACCTTGGGTCCATCACTTGAGATTCCTGGCATTCATTCAAAGGACTTCTGTTGGTGCTGCGTGCAGTGCACATAAATCGAGATCCGCACCTTCTTTGGCATTGTCAGGACGAGGCGATGCGAAGAATATGGGTTTGAGTTTGGGGCTGGCTCTGGCTCTGGTTCTGGGTTTGGTGTGGTTTGCCGTGGCTTGGCTTGGTTAGATAGCGAGGCAAGTGGCATGACTATGACTATGAGCGACATTGTGCGATATGATAGCAGGACGCGCGTTTTATTGTCGTTGTAAATCGTTGTCGTACGTTTCGACATTAATAAAAGTTAGCAAATAACTCGAGAGCAACAGAGACGGCAAGATGAATTGATAATGCGTCAGATAGAGAGAGAAAAGTCGCAAAGAAAAGGCACGGCTGAGGATTGCGGCATGAGATGCGTTGCCTTGTCGGCGGTTTCGGTTTTCATTTTTATTGTGCTCGTCATCAAGTTGATTGTTGATGACTGCCTCCTGGCGCCTCGGCTCGTCAGCTATGCCCAGCTGACTGGCCGGCGCTGGATATCGAAAGCACAATGAAATTGAGTAATTTGTTGGGTCAGGCGGTCAGCGTTGTGGCTTGCATAGCCAAACAGGCAAATCTCTCCCGCTGCCTCGGCTGATTGATGTGGATGCGTGTAACCTGCCTCCAGCTGGCTCCCTGCTGATACAAATGCATTCGAATTGCAGTCGAAGACGTGGCCAACTAGGACCACAAGGATCCCCGATAAGCCAGCACGCACAGACGCTCCGCTGTCAGCATCTAAGGGATTTAAATTACATACAGCTAGACAGACATGGAGCTACCGGCAAAGGCAAAGGCAAAGACAAAGACAGAGAGACGCCGAGAAAGAAAGAGACGCACCACAGCAGGTAGCTCCAGGAGCACACCAGCAAATAGATTAGGCAATGAATTGATGCGTAGCTGCCAGGCCAGACGCTGAGAGTTGTGCGATAACCGAAACCGCAAGGAGTAAAAGTAGTTGCTGCCTGTTGTAGCGGGAGCAGCAGTTGTAGCGGGAGCAGCAGCTGGAGCTGCATATTGAGCAGCACTTGATAAAAGGCTTAACCAGGATATAACGTTAGTGCTTTCCTTTCCTTTGTGGCTGGGCTAGGTATTAAAAAACATGTTTTCCTAGCGAATCGCTTTGACAAACTATTGGATATGTATGCAAATGACTTTTAGCTCCACACAATCTACAAGCAAAAACAAATGAAAACTTCGAGCAATCCTAGCCGAACTGAAGAGGCGCTATTACAAAAAGGGATAGCAAAATCTATATATATAAAAGAAAGTTGTGTAAAAGTGAAGACTGCTTATAACTTGATTTGGGCTGAACCAATTTTCATGGTTTTTGATTTGTTGGATTTGTCTCCGCAACGAGTTTAGTATAGGGTCTTAAAAATACTGAAAAAATTTGCCGAATACTTGAAAAACGCGGTTTTTTCCCCAAATGTTCAAATTTTTTTTATACCCAGTAGGCTTGGTAACAGTGACAGTTTTGACAATAGTGTAGAAGTAAATAAACAAATGTAGTCAGTCAGTCTACGGTCTCCTGACCTCGAGCAGACCTGACTATTCAAAAAAAAAAAAAAAAAAAAAAAAAAAAAAAAAAAAAAATTTTTAAATCAAAAGGAAAAATATTTCAAATCAAAAATCTGCAAAAATTCAAAAGATTAAAACCTGACTGTTCAAAAAATAAATAAAAAATTAAAAATTCGAAATTAAAAAAAAAATAAAGGTAATTATTAAAAAGTGTATTTTTGGCTTTTTATATTTTCGGACTTTTAAACTTTATAAATATTTCAAATCAAAAATCTGCAAAAATTAAAAAAAAAATCAAAAGATTAAAACCTAACAATCAAAAATAAATAAAAAATTCAAAATTCAAAATTCGAAATTAAAAAAAAAAGTTAATTATTAAAAATTGTATTTTTGGACTTTTACAAAAGCTAAATATCTCGAAAGTTCAGGTATTTGTTTGTCTCAAACATAAATTTGTGTAAATTATTTATATTTATATTTCTCGATTGTTTTATATGGTTTTGTGCGAAGGCAGTATTACTATTAATAAAAATGCCGCGTCCTAGAAGATCTAATCTTTCCCGGCGTACCCATAATGCAATTAGGCAAAGGAATAGCGCGAGTCAATTATCTGACGAGGAGCGAGAAGTCGCCCGAGAAAGGCTCCGCGTTAGTACCCAGCAAAGAAGGGCCTTAATTCGTGCTTCTCAAAGAGAGGCAGCCCGTGAAATGGCAATAAGAAATGGTTCAAGGATTGATTTGAATCGAGCAGCGTTTCGATATGATTGCACCATTGATTACAGCTTGAATCGTTTAGTTTGCATTGGTCCAATGGACGTTGTTTGCTAGCATTGTGGCGCATTGAAGTTTGCTGGTGAAACGCCCGGTTTGTGCTGCCTTAGTGGTAAAGTGACATTGCCATTAGCGGTCACCATAGCCATTGCGTTCCCTGCTTTATGGCGAAACACTAGAATCACGACATTTTCTAGCGAACACTCAAAAATACAATGCCTGTTTCCAAATGACATAATTTGGGGCGGAAAATATTGGAGACGGATATTTAAGGTAATTTACGTTAAAAATTTTATTTTCTATGACTGCCAAAAAAAAATTTTGAATAATGTAGTTTGTTAGATTTCTGTAAATAGTGTTTGTAAATATAACTATAATAACTATGGCTTTGAATTTAAAGATTCAAGGCCAGATTTGCCATCGCATTGGATCATTGCAACCTATTGAAGATGCACAGCAAAAATTCTTGCAAATATACTTCATGGGCAATATGGAAGAACAACTTGACCGGCGTCAAGAAATGAACACAGCTATGAAAAGAGCAATTCTCCATGATTTGCATGCTTAGAAATTTAAACCAACCAAAACTGTGCAATGGAACGCGTTTGGTGATAAGAAAACTGATGAGCAATGTGATTCACGCGTTGATACTCAAAGGAAAATTTAAAGATGAGGAAGTTCTTATTCCTAGGATTCCGATGAGCTCAACAGATATGCCCTTTGAATTTAAACGAATTCAATTCCCGCTTCGTCTTGCCTTCGCCATGACGATCAACAAGTCACAGGGCCAATCTTTGACTATTTGTGGCCTCAATCTAGAAAATGCGTGTTTTTCTCATGGTCAATTGTACGTGGCATGCTCACGTGTTGGCAAACGATCCGCATTATTTGTTCTTGCACCCGACCAAAAAACGAAGAATGTCGTTTACAACAAGGTGCTTGAATGAAAATCCGATTAATAAATTTATCAGTGTATCCCAGCCTGAACAACATAGCTTTCAACAATTTTTTACCTAGAAATAATATAGAGGGCAATGCAACGTTTGCCGGGCCAGCTAGTAGGTTATATATTTCACTCAAAACAAATCTCTAGCAAAGCTCATTTGCCAAAATGAAAAAGTAGCGATACATAATAATAAGTATAATTAGATATTATACAAAAACTTCCGTCTTACTTCTATCTTAGTATCTTTGTATCTTAGTCACTTAGTATCTTAGTATCTTAGTATCTTAGTATCTTAGTATCTTAGTATCTTAGTATCTTAGTATCTTAGTATCTTAGTATCTTAGTATCTTAGTATCTATATATCTACTATCTATATACTACATATATAATATTTTATATTATCTGAACACACACACCATAAAGTCGCAAGAATAAGATTGAATAAGTTAAACAAATATCTATGGAATACTTTGACGAGCTGGGAAAATATTTACTTTAAGCGCTGTCATAATATTAGTTATTCTATATTAAAACAGCATTTGCCGCGCCTCACCCCTTAGCGCTCGCACTCATCGCGCTGTACACGTCGCTCCAGTTCAATTCATTAAAGGCTCCACCTTTGGATTTACTCATCATCATCAGGAAGATTATGATTGGTTGTGACAACTTTCGTCGCTTTGTTGTTGGCAAATGGGTTATTGATTTTTAATTTACTGCACACCTCCACTAGATACTTACTTAACCTCAACTTTTCATTACTCACATCAGCTGTGTGAGTGTGTGTGAGTGTGTGTGAGTGTGTGTGCTTGTGAGTGTGTATTTAAGCATGTATCTATCCATCTATTCAGCTGACAGTCGCTCATTTTCGCATTAAAACTCGAAAACTTTCATCATTTTTCAATATGATGTTGCAACTTTGCTCGGCTCATGCAACGCGCATTTGACACACGCACACAGGCGCACACACTCACACAGACAGACGCTCAGACAGAGGCCA
Source organism: Drosophila arizonae (assembly GCF_054131065.1). Lineage (NCBI taxonomy): Eukaryota > Metazoa > Arthropoda > Insecta > Diptera > Drosophilidae > Drosophila > Drosophila arizonae. The sequence goes on along the minus strand of NC_142924.1, from coordinate 22,221,000 downwards.
ACTCATTAATAAAGCAGACACACACGCACACTGTCAGCCACAAACAGTTATACACATATGCAGCGCGAGCAACGGTAACGTGTAATTGCATTGCTTTAGCGCCGCCGGTTTCTTCACATCACATGTCATCTGAGGTAACGGTAACTGTAACTGTAACGGTAACGGTTGCGTCAACGACTTTTGCTTACGCCCCAAAAACTATGCTATAAAATGCAGCGAAGACAACCACAAATCGCGCACCCGCTCATTAGGGATGGTTAAAAACTCACAGCGTCCATGCGATATGTCACGAAAAAAAAAGAGAAAACAAAATAGTAAAAATGCAAACGATGAAATTAATTATCACTAATATGTAAACATGTGTGTGTGTGATTAATGTTGATTAATCAACAGTTATAAATTCATCAGTTCGTGTTGACAGGAAATTGTGTACACTTGAATAGCTATCTGCATTTTTTCAGTAATTTGATTTTTTCCATAAGTATAAATAAAGTAATTTAGGGTTTTTAATAATGTAAGCATTCGCTTAAAGCCAAACAAGAATTTTTATTGGCATCGCTTGAAGCTTAGTATACGAATTAGTAAAGTTATGAAACAGTATGTAAAAATGTATTTGTGTTTAATTCTGAAATTAAAATTAATTCCGTTTTAATAACCCAGTTGATATAAAATGTCTAGTAATATAATTTAAAATTTGTTGATTTTTCGGTTATGTATTCATATGTTACCCAAACAGAAGAATTATAATTAACTTAACAGTTTATTTCTTAGTATTGTAAAGATCAATATTTCGGATCCTGAATGTTAAAAGAAGTTAAATTCACACGTTTACACAATGCATCTCTTTTATTCAATAAAAATTTAAAGAAAATATCTCTAATATTATATTCATTTGCATATACCTAGCTATATCTAATTTTTATATTCATAACAATAGTCATATTAAAGTAAAAGTAAATCTATAATCAATTTAAATTAACTAAACTTTCCAAGCTTGCCTAATTACATTCCAAACATTTCCATTTCAATAGTACATTTGATATTCCAACTCAAATAATAAATATACACATTAGTATTAATTGAAACAGTTGTAAGCTTTAACAATAAGTTGAATTGCGAAGGCCTTGCGATATTTCACGATAATTCACTGTTTTGCATTTCACTTCATTGCACTGCACAGCAAAGCAGAGCAACGCAGAGCGGCATCGCAAAGCACACTACACTACACACTACACACTACACTCTACGCTCTACGCTCTACACTCTACACTCTCGAGCTCTTTACCAATTACATGCGCTTCATTGCTCTCGGTGCCATTAGTGTGATTACGTTTCATTGTCTGCCCCGGTCGCTGGCTTTGGCTTTAGGTCTGGCTGGGGTCTGTTCATGTAAGTTCGTCCATAATGGGAGGTGGAGTAGTTGGGTGGTGGTAGTGGGAGGGCCACGCTAAGGGTGGCTGGGGTATGTGTATGTGTGTGTGCGTGCCTTTCAATTGTGTGTCAAAATGTAGCCGTGACGAGACTTGACAGTCAGCCATACAGAACAGATATGCAAAGAGAGCGAGACAGCGCTACAAAGAAGGAGAAAGAGAGAGAGCAAGAGAAAGCCAGCCACGTACATAATTGTATCTTAGTTACTTACGATTGCACAAATTTGAATTCAATTATGTTTTACTTATATCTTTTGCTTGGTACGTTTTCCTCCCAGTTCTTGAGGGTCCAAACAAAAAGAAATTGCATACATTTCGTGTTGAATTGAATTATGCGCCAAGTGTCTTCTGAACGTCTGTACGTTCATTCATTCAATGCTCGAGATTGGGCTTAGGCTGGTCGCTGGGCGGATCCCCAGTTGCTAACTGTCGCTGCACTTTATTGGCAGCCATTTAATTTGCAATTTTATAATTTAAAAGGAAATCTTTCAGTTCAATAGCTCAAATGCAACCCAGACCAGACCAGACCAGACCCGGCCAGGCCATCCACTGCTGTCAGACATGGCTTAGATGGCGGGCATTCGGGTTTCAGCTTCCAATCTAAATTGCAAAATTGCAATGCAATTTATTTTTCGCAACCGTATTGAAATAAAAGCTCCGCCCACAAACTGCGGCTAGCATTTTATTTTCAATTTAATTTTGCGTTTTGTAATTAAAGCAAACGCCAGGCTTATTTATTTATTTATTAGAACGCACAACTGATTTTGCGTTGATTATTATTACACTATGCCACGCCCGAGCCCGCCCCACGCCGGCCCTCACCACACCGGCCCCCACCACCTGCCGCCCTCCTAGGTCGACTGCTGCTCAGTTGCTATGCATTAAATATTTACCATAATTGAAGTGACAAGCGCAAATGCCACTACATGGATAGACCATATACCATTGGCCGAGAACCCAGCCCTTGAACCAGGCCCAGGCCAGCACCAGAGCGAACCAGCGTCAGGCGTCGGACTGCCTGCTAGTGACGGCAGCAGCAGCTGCTAATTGTGTGCAAGCTCATTAACATAACCGCAGGCCATGCCCGAGGCCCTCCCGGCCCCACACCATCCACGCCCAGCCGCCACTGCTCCTCCTGCCCTCCTGCTCCACCCGACCGCAACGTGAACAGTCACCGGCAAACAGCTGGCGGGGTCAGGCGCTGCACTCAGCAAAAGGATGTCACGGCTTGGCATGCCGCATGCCAGATTCCCATATGCCACGATATGCCACGATGATGCAACAGTTTATTATCAAATTGCTATTTCAAACAAGAGTACCTGGAGAACGATTAACCATTTAGTAATATTTCTCTGTCATGCAGATAGGCTGCTCAGCCTAAAATGATTGTAGACGAAAATGTTTATTAAATTATAGCTATATTGAAATTATATCTTGTACTTAGCAAAATAATAATGGGCTTTACTAATAATAATTATAATTCATTTTGAATTTCACCTAAAAAAAACTAATCTATCCTTATTATATGTATTGAAAGCCCAGAATTTATTCAATTCAAAAAATAATAATAATAATAAAATAATACGAAAATTAAAATATTTAATAGAAAAAAATATATAAATTTTTATATAAAATAATTATATTAATATAATGTAAATTTAAAAAATGAAATATAAAATATAATTCATTAATTAATTTGAAGAAAACTGTAAATAAAATATATATTATTTCTATTAAAACTCATAGCTTGAATATAATTAGTATTAAAATATTGTAAATAAAATGTTTTTTTTATAAATTGCTTATGTTATAATTTTGTGGATATTTTTATATCAGATCTAATTTATCTTTTTATATTATAAACTTAAAAAAAAAAAAAAAAACCTCTAGTTTACAATTTTCAATTTTATTAAATTGAAATAATCTTGCCCTATGATCTCTCTTTTTCTAGGATTAATTTTAGAATCTAAATCATTATACTTAAGCTTCACTGTCATATGACAAACTGTCTCTATATATGTTAATGCTCCACTCGATGTAAGCGCAGCGCCAAAACCGACATAATGAATTATAGCCGCTAAATTGTAAAATATACGCCAAATTCCAATAAATCAAATCTCCCATATACACGCATACGCACACACACACACACACACATGCACACACATACCCTCACACACGCATACGCACACCGCACTCGAAATGAGTTTTGGTGAGAACATAAAAATATCCAGGCATATGCATTACGAATGGATGTGTTTGTGCTTATGCACAGCATAAATACCATATACATGTATACACACATACATACATATGTATATACATTAATATATAAATCATGTTGGCAAGTTTTTTTATGCGTTTGCCGGCCGGCCAAAAGACTTTCTATTAGCAGAGGCGGCTGCTGCTGCTGCTTCTGCTGCTGTGCCCCTATAACAATGGTATACATATTTTGTAGGCTCTTCCTGCCACAGATTTTTATTGTTGCCATTGGGTACTACTCACTTACACACACACATACACTCACACACACGCACACAGTCGTGAGTGCATGAATATTTATGACGCAACATTTGGCATAAGTGGCACTCATTTTCAATAATCATCTTAAGCAGATTAAGTTAAATGTCAACCATTAGTCATAATGGGCAGCGCTTTTGTTGCCTACCCAGACTTGCCCAGGCGCGCCGTACATATAATCGAGGATGTGGCACAGATCCCCAACAACTTGCTCACATTTCGTATTCGCATTCGCATTCGCAATCGCATTCGCATTTTATTGCCAAGCAGCAGCACAATACTGTATAGCTTGAGAAAACGCATAAAAATCAGAGAGAGAGAGAGAGAGAGAGAGAGAGAGAGAGAGAGCTCTGAGCGAGTTCCAAGCTCCCAGATGAAAGCTTCATTCTGTTACCGCCTGTCCCATTTATTATATGAGTTCCAGTCGAGGCTACTGATATAAACGCGCGCCACTTGAGTTAAATATATTTATTTTTCCTCGTTGTTTTCATTTTTTTGCTTTTGCTTTTGCTTTTGCGTGCCACGGATTAGCCGCCAACAATTGCCAGGAATGTTACGTATTCATCTGGTTTGGGGGCACTGCTTATAAAAAGTTGAAGTGCTCGAGTCCCGAAACGTTGGGGTCACAGTATTTTTTCTTTTTTTTTCCTATACGGAGTGGTGCGGGGCACGGGAGGGTGCTCTGGTCAGGTGAAAAGTGACGGCTATTAATTTGAGCGCTGCGCCAAATGACATTAGGCATGTTAAGCATTCTGTTGAATCACTTGAGCTCTAACGAGCAGCCATTTGAGTAGCTTAGTTGACCGAGCCAAGCCGAGCAACGAGCCAAGCAGCTGGCATCTCGAAAGCCGTATCAGGTGCTCAAATATATTTATTCCCCCAGCTAGCTGGAAATGTCATGGAAATTTAACAAGTTACTTTGCGGAATTTCCGACAGCCATGCTTAGCATAACTTGACATTGCATTGCGCTGATTAGTTGGAAAACTGAAACTTTGTACGAAGTGGAGCGGCGTTAAAAAAGAACATGTCCAAGAAGATGAAAGACTTTGTTGAACTAGCAAATGCGCTGAAGTAAACATCAAGCTGAGTTTACAAACATTGAAGTTTTCAGGCAAGCAGAGAGAAAACGTGTACCAAGCTCCAACTTGATTTATATGAATCTAAATAACAAATTTCTGGTACTACAAAACATTCTTCTGGTGATCTTAACCGTTCCAATTCCTGGGAAGCTGACTGTGCTATTATTTATTCTGATATAACTAAGACTCCAACGGCTGAGCAATAATATAATATATGGACCTATACATATATACTTTTAAATACTGCCAGTTTTTCCTCATATATGATTTACATATAAAATAGCAGCTGGATAATTCTTACCTAGAAATTAATGCCAACATAAATAAATAATAAATTTTCATGAATGCTATTGATAAAATGCATGAATAAATCTGATAGAGAACTCATCACAGAATACAAAAAATTGTCTGCCGAAATAGTATGCTGATGAAAGGATGATAAGAGCTTTTAAAGTTGTAAAAATTCAAATTCAATATGAATAGAAAGCCAAAAATAAATATATATATATATAAATATATATATATATTAAATATTCCCTTTTTCTTTTATTGCAACTATTTAGTTTGACTGAAATATATAAATTTATTTTCAATATATAAAAAATTTTATTTTTATAAATGTTTATTTGATGTAAAAAGCTAGCCAAATAAAAATATTAAAATATTTAATTTTTCGCTTTCAATACAACTATTGAGTGCGGCTAAAAATAATATATTTACTTTCAAGAATTACAACAAAAATGATATATTGATATTTATTTAATGTAAAAGCTAGCTTTGCGTTAGTAAGCTGCTGTACCTGAAAGACTTAAATCAAATTTAGTAGAATATAACAGAGACTATCTGATTTGAATGATTAAACGAATATCAAGAAAAACTAATTTATACTTTCACTATATATAAACAACCATTTAAAGCAAAACTCGTTTAACTATCAAGCTAGAAATCGAATAGGGTTTGCCCTAAGGGAAAGTCGATAGCTTCCCACCTCAAGCGCAACACAAACATATCATTCTGGCCAGTGTATGAGCTATACATATACACAACACCCACATCGAATCTGTGTGTGTGTGTGTGCGTATCTGTGTGTATTGGGGCCAGTGCATCCACTTGAATCACTTTACCCGAAAAACCTACCGCAGACTGACAAATAATGCTAATGAGCGTACAAAAACTGCCATTTGCTAACCAATGAACTTCCGTCAATTGCAGCGAGGCAATGGCTGGCTAAAATGGCGCGGCGTTTTGCCAAGTGCACGAACCAGAAACACCAACAGCAACGAAATTTGGAACTACCATAATAATAGTTAGTAGGGCAACCGCATGGCACAGACTGTCAGCTACGCGGGGCGCAGGACGAGAGGTCGTCAGCAAAAAAAAAAAAAAAAAAAAAAAGGAAAAAAATTTAGATTTCTAATGCAATGACACTTGTTGAAATTGCAAAATATATAAATAATAAGAAATTTACGATAAATGCTTAAGGCATTAATATAAAATATAATAATAAAAAAAATTGTTTTCTTTAAAATATATATGTGATTTGCCTATTGAATCAATAAAGAAATTAAGTTTATATATAGACTGTAAGAGATCAAATGAATTCTAAATAAAGAAGATTTATGTAATCTCTACATTTCTGCGAATCTGATAGTATATAAAAATATACAAGATATAAAACGTATTCATTTTGCTACCTTTCCATAACTTTAGCAACTGCAAGAGAACAACATATCTTTAATCTTATCAAGAGCTTTCATGATCTTCCATTTAGCTAGGCGAACACCGAGCATTTCCACTAATTGTTTTTCTAGTGCCGATTATTACAAGTAGAAATTGCCTTTGTTTGTTAGATAAATCTCAAAGTTTGGCCGTCTGCAGCCAGTGTCATTGGGTCTTCGGATGAATCCCTGCAAGTAGCTGGCGTTGATTGGACTCTCTGTGCCTGCCGCCGGGCATTTATGTCAGTTTGTCACGATAGGCGATGGAAGCATAGAGATTACCTTGGTTAAACTTAACAATGGCACGACCAGCCCAGCCGACAGCCAGAGTGAAACGGAGAGGGAGAAAGATAGAGAGGGAGAATGAGAGAGTGAGAGAAAGGGACATAGAGAGGCCACACAGGCATCATCAAAATGCAACGGCGTTCCGGCGCTCCGTGCGGCTCAGTTCTTGGCCCGGAGGCATTGGCCAAATATGTAGGAGAAGAGCGGTGGCCCGTAGTCGTTGCGGCTAGGGCCACAGTTTTTGGGGGAAGCTATCAAAACGTTTTCTGGCTTGGCGTCGCGTGCAGAGCTGTTGAATCGCATTAAAATCAGTTGGTGCATCTTCACTGACTGCAATTTTCGAGCCCGCCGACTGCCCTGCATGCATTTGGCTCCCGTGCTCGGTCGATTGCCTGCTGTCAGCAGCATTTTATGTTAATTTTCATTAGCGCCATCGACGCGCTGCCAATTTGTATGGAAAGTGAATTTGAAACTGGTCCGCAAAACTGTGCCAATGGCCGTATCCAATACGAGCGAGGCGCCGCATCAATTCCCTGCAAATCGAGTCAGCTTGAGTTTGGGCCTGGGACAGGAGCAGAAGCAGGAGGCAGATAATACTGCACAACAAAGTATTTTTCAATTAGCCGTGCTAGCTCGAGCCTCGTAAAAACAATAAATGTAAACTGTGTGGGTGTCGCACTCTCTATCTCTCTCTCCCTTTCCCTTCCTCTCTCTCTGTCTGCCTGTCGTGCTGGCCCGCTCGCATCACTATTCGGTGGTGCACTTTTGTTGTATTGCGTGTATTTTGTCGAATTTGCCAGCAATTGGTAGGACTTAAGTGCTGCTACAAACATAAATTGTTTAATGGGCGTCCGAGTAAGCGTTGGCGTTCTTACTATTTTTTCTGTTTTTTTTTTTATTATTTTTTATTTTGTTTTTATTTATTTTCCCATTCTTCTTGTTTTTGTTGTTGTGGCTCCAAAGACTGTGAAACTGTGGCATGGCTGCAATTTTAATATTTGTTTTTATGACGCCAAATAAAATGAACAGCTGCAGTTTTATGGTGCGGAGTGGTTGCTTCTCTCTTTTTTGTGGGCAGAGAGAGTTTTTTTAATTGGCTGCACTCTGTGGGCGGGGCAGCAGGAGGGGAAATCGAAAATTCAATAGAATGGAAACGATTTTCAGGCATTTCTTAAGGAAAATCAATTATCGAGTAGCTTAGCTCTTTTTGAGTCTCCCTTACCCGGTCTCCACAAAAGTCTTACTAGAGAGAGAACTAGAAATTACTTAATTAGAATTACATATGATATGAAATCATATCTTAAATCTAGTTTTGAGTAGTAGTTGACCTGAGAGAACATTTGATATTATAAAGAATAGAGAATACATAATACATAATACATAATAGAGAATGGAGAATGGAGAATAAAGAATACAAAATACAGAATACAGAATACAGAATACGGAATACATAATACAGAATACAGAATACAGAATACAGAATACAGAATACAGAATACAGAATACAGAATACAGAATACAGAATACAGAATACAGAATACAGAATACAGAATACAGAATACAGAATACAGAATTCAGAAAGAATACAGAATAGAGAATAGAGAATAGTGAATAGAGACAGAAGATATCCTAATTTCTCATCAGGCACTTATACTTCCTCCCCAAAGCTCTTATCTGTATCTTAATTTATTGTTAGCTCATCTCGGGACTTTTAATGATCATTGCATTGAGCATTTATAAACAATTTACATTATGTCAAGTGCCAATTCTCGCAATTTTATCAACCAATATAAATTCTTTTGTTCGATTTTACATTCAGTGACATTTTGTTTTCAGTCTTGCTGTTGTTATAGCTATTGTTGTTGTTGTCGCTTGTTGCTTGTTGTTGGCAACATTATCATTGTTCAATTAAACTTTTCAACTGAAAATCGGCTTTTGTTTTATCGCACGGCGCCCGTCGATGCCAAAAACAGAACAAAATGCGACAAGCGAAATGTAGAAAAAACCGAGTCCAGCATTTCAGCTGCATTTCGGCCATTGTCATTGCCGTACTCATATTTTTCCGTTTTATTTTCGTTTTTTTTTTTCTTTTTTTTTTTGCATTTTTTATTCGTTTTGGCAATGCGATTTTTAATCGCCATATCACCAGATTCACGCTTGCACGATCTACTACGCACATTAAGTGCACTGCGAAACGTTCCGGTTAGGTGAGACGAGGCGAGGGAAAAGGAGGAAAATAATTGGTGCAGGAGCGCGTGGAAAATTCATTTCCATTTTCCAAAGCAAGCCCAACAATAACAATTACTGGTCGTTGTACTCTGTGAAAAAGGCTATTGAGGAGTGTATATTGAATTTTGAAAATATGAAATTATCAACTAGATATATAAAATATAAAAATATAAAAACTACACTTATTAAAGAGTAGTTTCCCTTTTCAAATAAATCATTCATTATTTACTAATATTTTAATGAGTACTGAATTCTTAAGCGAAGATTACAAATTTCTTGCCTTAAAATTATTTATGATAAGAATAAAAATGATCTAAACAAGTAAGAACGTTGCAGTCGGGCGTTACCGACTGCGGAATACTCATTCACATCCCATCAACAATTTAGTAGTTAAGTTTCATTCTAATACTGTAGAATATACAGGTTTTTCCGATTTGCCACGCCCCAACTGGGCGTAGACACCTCATTTTTGGTCAGTTTTTAGAAAGAGATAACGTTACCCTAACTGCAAAGTTTGAATGCTTACCCTAAAAAAATGTGAAAATTACAGGGTATTTTTCGATATGCCACGCCCCTAAAGAGGCGTAAAAATTATTTTTGGGGAATCGATAGAGGAGGCTACCAGTAACTCAACTATCCAAATTTGAAGCTTCTAGCTATTATACTTTAGGAGATATAAACTTTTGCGGTTTGCCACGCCCCCTGTGGGCGGACATATATCCGACAAAACTTTTTGGTCTTGGGTGATCAGTCCGAGTATATACAAAATTTGAGGTCTCTGCCATCAATAGTGTCCAAAATATAGGAGAATTTAAAAAATCACTATATCTTTAGGTCCGATTTGCCACGCCCCCAACGGGCGTAGACTTATAATTTATCTTCAGACTTTATAGAATCATACCATTAGCTGACGTGCAAAATTTCAGCATTCTAGGTTTACAACTTTAGGAGATACAGTTTTATCCGATTTGCCACGCCCCCAATGGGCGTAGATATATCCGCCATAGCTCGTGATCTTGGGTGGTCAACGCGGACCTACATACCAAGTTTCAGCTTTCTAGCTCTTCAACAAACATGATTTCTGGTATATCGGAAAATGCATTTTCCGATTTGCCACGCCCCTAGTGGGCGGATCGGGAAAATTTTAACACTTTATAAATCGGAGATATACACGAGTATGTGTTCCAAATTTCAAGTCTCTAGCTTCAATAGCGCCGAAATAGATTGCGTTCATACGGACAGACGGACGGACGGACAGACGGACAGACGGACGGACAGCAAGACGGACATTGCACAAAACCAATATACTGATTCACTTTCGTGAATGAGTATAAAAATTAAAGTTTGCCAAGAGCCATCACATAAGGTATTATCTCTAAGATATACAACATATTTATTTATTTATATTTATTATTGCATCTTTACATAAATTCTTTTCTAAGAACAGACTAAATATATTCGCCACTAAATAAATACAATTTGATCGATGAATAATAATTAATATTATATATAATCTAGCTTATCAAATTTAAAGCAAACCTAAGTTGCCAAGTCTAGAATCTATTGATGCAACTAAAATAATTTTAAAATATAATTTAAGCAGTTTCATTTGAAGCCGATTTATTGAGTTAAATGTGTGCAAATATTTTATATAATTTGAAAATACCACAATAGAAAGTTGTGATACTCTGCATGCCATGAAAGTGAAATATGCAGGGTATTTTGTTGTCGGTCAAGCAGACTTTAATATCTTTGTTTTTGTTGTTGATGTTGTTTCTGCTGTACGCACAATTGTGCAAATGTGACATCATCATTTTCATGTTTATGTCGAACAAGTCAAGTGCCATTTACACACACACACTCACGCACACACGCAGGCGCACATTCATTGATGCATCGCCTGTATATGGGCGAGTGTATAATGAATGTGTGCCCAATCTGCCAGTGACTGCTGGCCTGAAATGCTGTCTAATGAAGCAAGCCTATGCCATAAAACCCACTAACTGCACTGACTTACTTAAACGAACTCAATTCTAAGCTCCACCCGCCGCCGGGCAATTGGGGAACTTCCCCAGCTTTTGATTGCAGCTCTTCCTGATTGTACGGCCATCAGCGGCATGCGCTCTAATTAGTATTAAGTGGAAATTATTTCTTTGACTGCATTCAATTTTTTATAGCCATCATGCCAATTGATGTGTCAATGTGAAAATATTTATATATGTATTTATGTATGTATTGGACAGTGGAGCTGTGAGAAAAGCTATCGCTGCTATGGCTAAATGTAACGGTAATTATGCTACACTCAGACAGGGGCGACAACTAATGAAATTTGACAAGGAGAAATGTTAACGTTTAATTATTGCCACACAATTTGTGGAAATTCATTAAGACGATATATGCCAGCAATCATATGCATATATGCCTATAGATTTAAGGCATTCAAGTGGATTATTAATGGACGTTGGATGTATTCAATTTAGCCGTAATTATTGTAATTATGTGGGTGCTACTAAAGAGAGAAATCATTTGGGCCTTAGCATTTCAGTTAGGCTTCATATGTATGTGTGTGTCTGTATACCTCATGCAGATGGCGAGTATTTCTAGAAATTTACATAATTCATACTCAAGCAAAGTTCATTTAAAATCTGTCGCGAGTTTTGCTGCCTTCTGGGAGAAGTCCCATTGAATATCCATTGGGCAATCGATGAATACTTTTAGTGTTGCCGCAGGGCATTCCAGGATTCAGCTGTTAAACTTTTTGCACTTCTGCGAACTACTCAGTGGGACAGCAGCAGCTCGGCTAGTGATGGATTTCAATTCGATTTCCCTCGTGAGTGGCGTGCGCCACCATAAAATACAGCCTTACTATACGATTCTCACATATAATTAATTGTGTCATTCGGCGAGAAGGAAAGATTTGTGAACGCAGAGAGAGAGAGAGAGAGAGAGAGACAGTGAGATTGAGTGATGAAGGTAAATCGATGCATATAAGAAAGACAGAGAAGGAGAGCGAGAGAGAGTAACAAGAGAATTTTTAATCCTCTGCTGGCTCACCTCTATCGTTCATGCCGTGTCGAGGCTGGCCACAGTGTCATTTCTATGGAGTATACTATTACTATTGTATAGAGTTGGAACTCGGTCCAGTTGTCGCTCCCTTGATGCTTGCCTTGAGGCGTTTTTGTCATGTCGCCCCGTGGTGCACACAGCTGTTGCTGTTGTTGCTGTTGCTGTTGTTGTTGCTGCTGCTGCTGCTGCTAGCTTGAGTTGTTGAGGCAAAAGTTCCACTTCCAGTTCATTTGTTTGCCTTTGTTGCCACAACAATTGGCGACATCGTGTCAGGCCAAGTTTTGCACAGTTTGCACTAATTAAATATAAAATCTATTCTGTTTTCCTATAGCACACACATATACATTTATGTGTATATATATGTGTGTGTATGTGCTCGCAGCAGACGAGTACATATTTATACATTAATTAAGACTTTAGAGTGTGACTGACACACACGCAAAGACACACACACACACACAAGCGAAGGCCCACCCTCACAAAGCAAATATGACAAAACAATAATGAAAGCTTTGACACGACTAATTGCCTGCGGCGTTTGCTGTCTACTCGAATCTCAGCTGAGACGAGGCGCGTTTGCCGTTGTAGTCATCATCGTCGTCGCCGACTAACGAATTTGTAATTGAAATAATGCAATTTCCTTTACTCGTTTAAAATACATTTTACAGGAAATCGCAAAGGGCAAAAGGCGCAACTACCCGCTGAAAACTTAAACCAAAATTCATTAAAACTTTGCATTGTTTTCCACACCAACTCCCCGCCCAGCCCCAGCGAGACTGTCCTGTTCTGTTGCATGATGTGCTATCCTACTTACTCTCTCTCTCTCTCTCTCTCTCTCTCTCTCTCTCTCTCTCTCTCTCTCTCTATCTTTCAATTGCTCCCTGACTTCCGCTGTGTGCTTCTGTTTGCGCGCCCTATTTGAATAGGTATCCATTTTATTGTTTATTTTAGACTTTGGGATAAGCATGTCGCGACTAATTCCAATTAATTCAGCAGACAAATATCCTCAAAGTGCGGAAGCAGCTCGAACTCGACTCGAGTCAAACTCAACAAGAACAGCAACTGAAAATGCTGAGCATGCAGCTAAAGCTATGGCTATAGCTCTGGCTATGGCAATGGCTATAGACGTATTCTCTCTCTCTCCCTCTCTATCGGCTCAGAGCTCTTTTGGCTTTTGGGTTTGATTTCGGCTAGTTGCTGTTGTTGTTGGCAAGGTCGCTTGCAAGGCGTAACAAACATGGCAAACACAAACTAGCAACTAAATAGCGCACACTGGACTCACATCCGTTGAAAAGGTGAACAAATCGGAGAAACACGAATTGATTGATTGATTCATGATATTATTATAGAAATCTACATAGCTACAAAGAGAGAGAGAGAGAGAGGCAGAGAGAGAATGTGAGATGGAGAGAATGATAGACCAAGAGATAGAAGAGCAAACGAAAGAGAGTGAGTGTAACATAGGGAAAGATTGCGTGAATAAAATTGAAAGAGAGAAAAAGACTATACAGAGACAAAGATTGACTGAGAATGATAAAAATAGAAAGAAAAACGCATTTTATTTACAGTTCCATATGACATTTATTGTATTATGATTTATTATGATATTTATTTCTCACATTTTGAATGCATATATTTAGTATATTCATACAAGTCTAAGCTCGTATATAAATATTTTCACAGCAAGTCGTGTCAGTGTGCTTTGTAATCAAATTGCTGAAAATGCGAATTGGAAGGAAGGACAATCGGAAACATTCTCTGTGCAGGGAGTTGGAGGAGTTGAGCTGAAGTCAGAGACCGAAGCCATGGAATCGTCATGTGTGTGTGTGTGTGTGTGTGTGCATGAGAAAAGCAGCTTATAGCAACGCATTTGAGTATCTGTATCTCAGCATGTCTCTGTCTATATGCGGCTGTATTTGTGCGAGTACGTGTGCTTCCATCTTTCTGCAACTGTGTATGTGTGTGAGTGTGTGTGTGTGTGCTGAGTTTATTTAAGCAAGTCGAAAGTTTTAGCTTGCAAGATTTACCGTGTGCGCTGCCAGGCAAAAACTTCTTTTGCAGCGCCATTGACTTTTGTATTTGTTACAAGTTTCGTAAGCATTTTCACAACTCAACCCAAAAACTGCAGATCCCTGCGCCCGTGCCTGCGCCACGCCCCCACCACCTCTTCATCAGCCCCAATCGCTGCAACTCCAGCTCTTAGCAAAGGCTAAGCTCCTCCTGTTTTTGCTGTGCTTGTAATTTGCTTGTGAAAAATATGAACTGAAACGAGCACGGATTTCTCGAGAGTAAACAAATACCAGAAGAAAAACAGAGTGAAATTTGTGCGAGTATTATAGCATACCGCAAATACTTATATAATTTAATTACCAAAAGAGAAAAAATACACCGATAAAACGGGAGAGAAACTAGGGTGAATCTGGTGTTAAGCATACCAGACCCTTGAGATAATCAAAATACACTTTGCTAAACTTCACAAATACTTTCAGCTCAAAAGCAAATTTTATTGAAGGGGTTAGGGATTGGTAAACGATCGTCCTCCCCTCTCCCTTTTCCACTTTCGCTGACTGTATCAACAGCATGTTTAGCATGTAATTACTTAGTAAAGAAATTAATTAATTTGAGTCATGTATTTATTTATGTATTATGTACCCAGCAAATATTCGGATACAAATGTATCTGCAGCAGGAGGCCAAAGCGGAGCAAATGTGCTGAGCCCGAGACTTTTGGCCATATTTGTTTTTATTATTATATGCATATGCTGACATTTACACACACACACACACGCAAGTAGACACACATGAACAGCCAGAGAGAGAAATTTGTTTAGGGGTTGTCTGGGTTCTGGGGGCAGATTCAAATACTTTCAGTTGGTTTAGCAATGGCAAATAACTTTTGTATCTATGGGGCCATCAACAAATGCACCAGCAATGCCAAAAACTTTTCATTTAACACATGCAGAAGCAGACAAACAAGATTTTTAGACAAGTTAAGCACTAAGCTCTCCAGCCCGCAATCCCTTCAACCCCCCAGAGAGACCCATCCCACGACTCTGCTGGGAACAAAAGCACCCAAAAAAAAAAAAAAAAAAAACAAGAAAACCAAGCCAATGCCCAATGACACAACCATAAACCAAACACAGCAAAGGCATTTAAACAAATCAAGCAATGAAGCTAAAAGTCTCTCAAGCATATCACATATAGAGTCAGTCTAACTCCCAGGCCAACTCTCGTCCTCCCTCTCCCTCCTGCTAAACCCTTTTAGCCAATGGGAGTACGCTTCATTTGGCCAAACATTTGTGAGAGCCTTCTAATGGCAGCTGGAGCTGCTGTCTGCCGTCTGCTGTCTAAGTGATGAATTTGAGCACTTGGTTTGCATTTGATGTATTTTACTCGGCTCCTAGTGCTGTACATTGTGGATATTTAAATGCGCTGCACACCTAACATAACAGTTATAAATTGCTACCATTTTGCATGGCATTGCAAATGAACCAAATGTGGCAAATGCTCTTCTTATACTATATATGGCAATTATTAATGTCGGCCATTATTTATATTTAAAGTTAGTTGTAATATGAATTATCATTATTATATTTGTTAGAAACCTAAGATCTATCTATCGGTGCGTAATCTATATCTATTGGGAGCGTATTAAATACCATCTTACACAGTTGTGCAGTTAGGATTGCAAATAGGAATGGTTTGACTCCTCTTATAGGACAGTAATTATATACCTAATTATATACTAAGCATTTAGATGGGGCGACAATTGAGGCTGGCCTCTAAATACAGCTTATAAAATGTGCGAATCGATATGAAGCAAATACAATTTTTAATTTAGCTTTGACTTTGTTTTTTTTTTTTTGGTAACCGTATGCGAGTATTAAACAGTCGTCGACACCGTCATCAATTTTTGTATCATCATTGTTTTTATTATTATTTTTATGACAATTAAATGAATTATTTAAAGAATTTTAATTAACACTTTCTTAGCAATCAAATGGCTTCACTGCTCTAATTCTCTTTCCTTAAATTTAGTTTTATTATCTTGGTGAGGAATACTTACTTTGATAATTCTAAATCATTCCAATTATCTACGATTCACTGCTTAGTCATAAACGATTTCAGTAATGGGGTAAGAGTATCAAAAAGTCATAATACCCATTATATAATTCAATATGCCCAATTGCGTGAGTCGAATTCTAAACAATGAGTGAAATAAACTCAAATAAAACTTTATTTCAATACAAAAGTTATCAATGACTTGATTTTCAATTTGTCTAAATTCTGACTAGACTGACTGACAAATGGACAGACAACTGGGTGGCAATAAGCAGATTGGGCTGTCCGTTGATCAAGAATCAAGCCAACCTGAGCTAACAGCTCTTAACTTTTAAATATGATTTACAAAAATACAATATACAATAATAAAAAGGTAAAAATGTTTATATTAGATTTATTCCTCACCTTATTATTCCTCAACTTATTATTTAATATATTCAGACATATTTTATTTATTTTTATAATACCCTGAACCCGCTTAACCGGGTGTATTGAATTTATTTTTAAATTTATTTTGATATATTATTTAATTTTGTAAATAAGACTTTTTATATGTATATATTCTTGGATTGCCAGTGCTTAATTATAGCTTAGTTTGAATTTTATATAAACTCTAGCATTTAATAAGAAAATAAATATTCTATTAAATTTTAGAGCGATGTGACCTTAAATACCCTGTTGAACTGAATAAGAAAGGACTCAAAGAGATTAACTAAGTTAATGATGAGGCAGACTTAGTTACCTAAGCTTAAGCTAAGCTAAGCTTACTAGTGAATATATTAAATAATCATAATAGTAAGGACAATGAATGTGTTTATAAATTAAACATTTTAATGCTATTTATTACAATGCAAATTTCAGCTGATATATAGAGTATAAACCAAAAAGAAATGTTCTAGAAATCATAAATTTGTATTATTTCATTACAAATACGAAAAGACATTTTCGACTATTATTAATTATTATCATATTATGATTATTATTGTTCTCACTGTATATTATTAAAGAACTGGAAGGAATACTATAGTGCTTACCAGGTATTTCAATACATTTCCATTAGGTTGACACAACTTCTCCAGTTTAGCCGCGCTAAAGGACTATTTGTTTATTAATGCTGGTGGTGTTAAAATAGTTATGGCTCGGCGCTATGTGGTGCAAGTTGGTTTCGCTCAGCTCTCATTTCATTTTCATTTCCATGTGCAGAGTGTGGAGAAAGTCTGGGTGTTTGCTTGTCTTATTGCAGCAGAGAAATTAAATTCTACACATTAATTTGTGTAAGTGGAAACATTTTACATGACATTTAAACTTGCGCTGCGGTGCCTGGCAGACGCGTGCCCTTTGACGCTGCGTTCGAGTGGTTTGATGGTGTCTGATGTTGTCTGCCGGTGGCGGTGGTGTCTGGTGGTCTGCACAACCACCGAAAGACACACGCACATCGCTTTGCACTTTGTCTAGTGAGGCGGAATTGGTATATGCGCGTGTAGTTTTCACTTTGTGCTTATTTTCTCGATGTTAGTTTTTTGGGGTTCCCCTCCTCCGGCCGTGAGGAGAAACCGGAACCAAAGTCGAAACTTTGCTCCTGCAATGTAAGTGGTCTCCAGGGGACACGCTGGCAACTAAGATGCGAGAATGGTTGCAGCCTGCTGCAGCTACGAGCTGGTCTGTGGTGGCATGCGGTCGTGTAGTCAACTTCAACTTCACTTAAAATCCTTTTTGCCGTTACGTTTCGATGCATATGAGGTTTTGTTTAGAGTCGACAACGTCAACCTAACCAAACGCTGCCCGCCCTGCCACTCCCGTTAGCCAAAGTAGAGCCAGAGCCAGAGAGCTAGAGTCAGCCTCAGTCAGGCGAGTGGAGCCGCTAGCTTATTTATAATTTAAATTTGGCAAAAGTTTGCAGGTTGCATTCAAATTTTCCGCTGCCGTCGAGTGGGTGAACTTTACTTTTATGCAAATGACACTGCAACACACACACACACACACACGCGAATACATAAACAGACACACATAGAGAGAGAGAGAGAGAGAGAGAGAGAGAGAGAGAGTAAGAGAGAGGCGCCTCGTCTCGGTTTCGATGTCATTCGCAAAGTTTCCACTCTGGCTGCATATTACGCATACGCACAGTGGACCCAGCAACGTTCAGCTCTGGCTCATTCAGTCTGTGCAACGTGAGCTATAGTCTCAGCAGCAGGAGCAGCAGCAGCAGGAGTCATTATGGCTTATGATTATGGCTATTAGTGCGAGTTAGATGAGCTTAGCCCATCCGCAGTTCAAGGGATTTTATGGCCAGCAATTTGCCCCATCGCCAGCATTTGCGGTCAAGTGGGGTCGCGACGGTTGCTTACCCATTGAATTACCTTGCCGGCAGCAAGAAATGCATATTAACCACATCCTGGTTAGCATCTCCTCGCTTAGTTGGTGAAAATACTCTGGTTCGATTTACTCGGATCACGGTTATTAAACTCTACCAAAGAAGATGCTCAACTCTTAATTGCTTTTTAGACTGCGAGACCAAAAGTTGTTCTCTCACAATAATTAGTTTAACTGTGCTTCAGCTCTCTCGCTAGAGGTTTTTGGGGCAGCTACTTTTTGCTCTTAAGTTTTATTAGTTCGTCTACTATTCCAATTTCCTTAAGATATTTTTATTTTCAACTTTTAGCATAAAAATTAAGTCAAAGTTTTACTTTCAATTTTTTATAATCAAAATTTTCAAATAAAAGTTATTATTTAATTTTAATATAACAACTGATGAGTAGCATATAAAAATCATATTTTATTACATATAATTTACAAATTTAAATTGCAAATAAAAGTCTATCCTCTCTTTGCATTTCCGGTAAAAAAAAAATAAGTCGTCTATTTACCTACCCTTTTTTTCGTTTTTTTTTGTATCACATACGCTGAATAATAATGAGAAGACGGGTAATATTGATTATGTTTAAAATTCTATAACAAGCTGAATCAATATTGTCTACAAACGTCAACAGCCGAACCGATCTACCCTGCCTGTATCTATCCGTATTTGTGAACTAAGCTTATAAGCTGAGATTCCATTACCGATGTTTTCCTTTTTTATATTTTTCATTTTGTACGTAAAATAATAATTTTTGTTTTTAAATGTTGATCATGATTTAGCCATTTTCGGAATTTTTTATTGTGTAATCTCCTTGGTATATATTTTCTTTAATTACCATTAACCAGCAAAACAATTCAAAGATCTATTAAGCCTAAGGGAACCTCTCAGCATCTCCCACAAATTCTTGATGATTCTTGAAGAAAGTTGAGCTTTGCAGGGTATCTGCAATCATGCAAACCATGATTTATAAATATACATTTGCTTATACAGAACGAAATAATTATTCATGGATAAATAAGATCAATGTGATCTGTAGCTGCTCCATGTTCGTTAATTCGCTAAATAAATTGAGATTCTGGCGCCCCCATGCCGCACACCTCTAAATACCTTTTCTCGCTGAGTTCTCGGGCAAGTGGCGTCCTTTAGCCGTGCCGCAAATGCGCTTATCAAAAGCCGCTGCTGATTGCCTGAGCTGCTGAGTTTCGAGTTCCATTGCCGCAGACCTTAGCACCAAAATAAATACATTTTTAACAGCTTTATCAAATGGCAGCCTAACTGGCACCGCACCGGCGACAGTTGGCAAACTTCAGCCAATAAAAATTAAAATATTTAAGCAAAGCGTAAAGATGCAAAGCCCTGCAGTAAAGAAAGATACATGGCTGGCACAAGGGCGTGAGTGGGGGCGGAGGGTAACTGCTGAAGGTGGTTTCTATTGCTGCTCCTGCTCCTGCTCCAGCTCTTGCTCCAGCTCCTGGTGGTTGTTTGGCTGCCGCTGGAGCAGATTAAAAATTCCACACAACCTGAAAGTGGGCGACGGGGCGGGGACGAGGAATGAGCTTGGGTTTGGGTTTGGGTTTTGGGTGTTCGACTACATTGCTAGAGAGTGGGGCCCGAAAAAGTATCATTGCAAAGTTTTGTTCGCTTTTCATTTTACTTTTTCTGCTGCATGCGATTTGGATGCTGCGGTAAAAATGCCTGCGAGGCAGAGAGCTCGCCTCAATGCTCCAACTGCTGTTCATGTATGTGTGTGTGTGTGTGTGCTAAGTATTTTCTCAGTTAATTATGCAAAGATATACGCTTGAAATTTTGCAATATTACGTGCATATTTCAAATACCCAACGTAAATTCTCTAGCTGCGAAAGAAAGCTGTAAAAATGCCTTAAGCACAGAGCTGCCAAATGCGTTCCCTGTTGTTCACTGTGAGCCGAAGGTTGTGCCATATACGTGTGGGTTAAGGCGTACGCTTGTGCACCCTCGCCCACCCCCTCTGTTAAACTTTAGGCCGAGGTCGCTGCCGATCTCTCTCTCTTCTCTTCTCTGTCATTCTCTGTGTCCTCTGCTCCCAGGAAGGCAGCTCGGCAGCTGGCGCATGGCCTTTTTAATTGCTCGTTTGCCTTGCAATCATCGCACGCCGTAAATGTTGTCGTTTATTGTTACCGTTACAGTCTCTCACGTTGCGAGCCAACGAAATATGGCCAAGGCTCTCGTCTCTAATTAAAGCGATGCGATTTTAATAGGATTAGCGCGCACGCAGCCACCCACTTGCAAATCCTTGACGAGCGAACTGATTGAAATATGGCCAAACTGAGCGAAGCTACATAATGAGGTTTCATTTCGCATCCAAGACTAATGCACTACGTTCGCCTTTGGGATTAGTGGGTCTTTCAATCTGAGTTTGTCCATTTGCATGCCTTCACGCATTGTCATAGCACGCATAGCATGCCTTACTCTGCGATTCTCAGAAATACAAGTTAGTTCAATAGATTAGCAAGATGGAGGACTATGGAAAGTAGAGTAAGGGCAATATACTTATAAATATATAGGTCTGTATATAAAAAAGAATTATTAAAATAGAGTATAATTATATCACAGAAAATTGTATCTGCACCCAATTATATAACTTAATACAATATATAAAATACTATTTTATAAAAATATTAATTCGAGAAGCCCATATTTGAATATATAATATGTGGCATAACGGTATGTAATTCAGTTAAATATCTGTATCTAAATCAGCATCAGTCTAATTAATCATGTTAACTACAAGCATTGCGTCCGTTTTAATTAATTAATTTTGCACAAAGAATAAAAAGAAGAAGAGTTCATTTTCATAGGAAACTAGACTGAAACTTTGATTAAGTTCAATGCAGCATCAGCAAATGGCTCACTATGCATAACTTGCACTGCCCACGACCTGCCCTAGGACAGACAGCGCAGCAGCAGAAAATAAAACTTGCAAAATGCAAAACAAAAGCTCAACTTCATCTGAATGCGGGGTGGAATCGTAACAATTGATGGCAGCTCAACTTGTTGGCCAGATGTAGTTGTGGGTGGACTCGCTAGGGGGCGGAGGGGCGGCGAGCGTGGAAGTCCTGACAGCAGAACTTTCAGCCGGCAGCTGCTGCACCTTTCAATGATAACTGAAAATCTATTTTCTAACTGACTGACAGCCAATATATTCGAACATGGTGCAAAAAAAAAAAAAAAAAAAAAAAAAAAGAAAGAAGTAAATAAATAAATAAACAATAAAATGGATTTATATACACATATGTAATATAAATGTGTACATATGTATATATAAATATATGTATTTATATGTCAAGTTTATATGCACAGTCAGGAAAAGAAGGAAACCAAGACTATATACCCTTACATTAGTTACATTGGTTTGTAAAATGCTTTGATAAAATATTCAAGATTTTATACAGTAAGTTATATGATTTTCAGAAGGTAATTATATATTCAATAAACATATAGCATATATGTAGATCGGCAATGATTCATCTCTTTGTGTTACATATATTATGGTCAATGTTGTATACCCTTTAGCAGGGTATAAAAATATGGTAAACAATTTCGATGCTACTGTTTAGCATGTGATGCTCACCTTGCCACGCCCAATTTAGTTTCGTCACATCAAAATATTTGCTCTTCCACTTCCATATTGTGGTTGTTATTGTTGCAGTTCTTGTTATTGTTGTTGTTGTCATTGTCATTGTTGTTTTTGTTGCTGTTGTTGTCAACAATTTTGGGGCTTGTGGGCGCTTACCGCGTATAATTTATCTATGCATATGTTTTGAGTTGCCAACAGCAGCCAAACGAGAACAGGAGAGCCCACATAAATCACAAGCCCCACCGCTCAGTCACACCCACACATTCACTGTCCTATCCCCAAAAACAGCCAGACACACGCACGCACACACACACCCCTTTCGTGTAAGAGCAGTTATCGCCCTTCGTGCTCGGCCCGAAAATTCTAAAAAGCAATTGCTGGGAATTTATTTTCACGTGCCTATTATGAGAGCTCGATTCGAATGGGTTGCTTTGGGATGTGGATATGTTATATTCTGGATGATGCTATATGAAATTATCGAGTTACTGGGAACTTGCTTATACCACATGCATAATATTAAATTGCCTAGGTGACAACATGACACAGCACAGGTCAAAATTGACACGGAGAACATTTATTTTGTATGTACGAAATTTCAGAAGATTTTGAATACTTTCGAAAATTTTTCAAAGTATTGTATAACTTTATTGTTTTCTTGGACGTGAGTCGTAAATTGAATTTAGTGGCATTTGTTTGGCCATTGGGCAACTGTTTTGTGTGCCAATCTTCTGGCAAAACAAATCTCAGCTGAGCGCAAATCGCATGGACGGAGGATGGGAGGCTGGAAGGCTGGGAGGCTGGGCGGCTGAGAGGCCGAGACAAACATGCATGACAGGCAGCATCATCGTTATATCGATGGCATTCACATGTTTAGCACACAAACGAAATGCCAAAGCAAAAATATGCATACAAATCTATCTATCTATGCGTATTGATAGCCAAACCAAGTCAAGTTGAGTGGAGAGACTGCCAGTCCGAAACTCAAATCTGGCGACTGTTCCACATTTTGTTGTTGTGCATGTCATGTGTCTGTATGTGTGTACATGTCTGTATATAGTGATATAGCATAGTGTGTGTGTGTGTGCTATCGAATATTGTCTATGTATATGGGTCTCTGGTCTCTGACTCTGAAATCTGGTTGCTGTTTGCTCGTCCGTTTCGTGGCGTCCCAATCAATTGTCCAAATGTCCAAACTTCATTTGTTATGCGCATCACAAAAATTGAAGCAAATCATTTTGCCAATCGCATTTTGATTTCGAATGTCAGTGACGGTGCTGATATTAGATGTGGTGAGCTGGGCAGCGGGGGGTGGGCGGGCGTACGGCCAACCCTCCACAATTTATGTTAATTTTTGTGTATTTGCCGCCAGCGGCGCCTGAAATTATGCAATGCCTTTATTAATTTACGACCAACCAAATGGGAACCAAATGAAAACTCTAGTGATGGGTACGTGATTAATAGATATTGTGTGAAGTAATTGTTATCGAGCCGGTCATCTCTATAATCTGTAAAGCCGCTTTGGTTCGGCTTGAAAAACATCACGTTGAATCAACTTAGTTACGTAAACTTTAAATTGACTAGGAGAAAATCTAAGGTGAATATCACTTGAGAAAATAGAATAAAATCAGTGAAAATCTATAACTAAACTAAATCTTAATTCTATTATATTTTTATACCCTGAACCAATTGAAAATGGGAAATCAGGGTATTATGTAACAGGCAGAAGGAGGCGTGACAGACCCCACAAAGAAAATATATATACTTGATCAGGGCGACGAGCTAAATCGATCCATCTGTCTGTCCGTCCGTCTGTTCATCCCTCCATATCTCCTACACCTTTAGAGCTAGGGCTTCCAGATTTTAAATTTAGACTTATATGTGTTTTATACAATTTTGATTTTTCTTAAAATTTACCCCCACTCCTATATTCACCCCCTCAGTTGAAATATCAGTTGTTGGGTTCAGGGGATCTCGTAGTCGAGCAGTCTCGACTAGAGCTTTCTTACTTGTTTTATTAAATTTTTATTTTTTTAACTAGTTAATCCATTTAGATATGATTAATTATACACACTTTTATAGTTCTCTAAATTTAGAGGAAGTCTTTCAAAATCGCTTGAATGATATATAATTCGGCGGCATAAGAGTTCACTTCTGCAAAGGGTACCTAGTTATACAAACAAGAATTAAAAATAGAACGCATACGAGGATACAAATTTTAAATCTGAATAGAATTTTTGTTACAATCTTTTTTATTTTGAATCAATCTTATTTTGGATATTTTACCTCCACATCTTGAAGCTATCGCCAAACTGAGACTCAACAGAATTTCGGCTCGAGTTCAGAATCTGGTTACTCAACCTTCATCTCTAGAAACTATCGTAGCCAGACGAACTCACGTGCTCAACTGTTGCAGATGGTCTGTAAATTGGTTTTATTTATCCATAGTAACTCCGGTCGTCGGTCTCTCGGTCGCGGCTAGTTATGCAGTGTTTAACTTTGCCCGAGGCTTTTGTTGGTTGAGGGGCGTGGCATTTTCATTTTCACGCCCCAGCCGCGTAACTCATTTTCGCCTCAGAAAAAAATAAAATAAAAATAAATAAAAGGGAAATAAAGTTTCTTTTGCTGCTGCAACTTGGCACATTCTTAATTTCTTGCGTATTTTGTCAAGACAAATTGAATTTTTATGAGCGGCGTCGCCGTTGCCGTCGACGTTCTTGCAAAAAAGTAAAAATAAAATAAAAGTATCAAAAGGCGTCGCGACGCGTCGCAGCCCCAACGACAGCAGCAAGAGCCAAGCGAAAACTTTAAACTTTTCTCATCTTGTGAAATTCATTTTATCACAAGTAATTACTTTGTAAATATATGGGGTGGCAGACAATGCAGCAGCAGACGTCGCAACGTTACGTGGATTGCACACGCAGCCTTTTGGCCATTTGAAGAGGGCAATAAAATGGCTGTTGGCAAAAAAAAAAAGTAAAATAAAAGCCAAGAAAAGAAAATTAAGCTTAAAGAGTGCAACATGCAACAAGGAATACAGTTTGCCATCAACATAGTCGATCTACAAATATTCCAAATACAAATGCTTATAGTGTATGGTTTTAAGCTTTAAATAAATATATACATAGATACGATAAATATAAAATCATAATTGGCATGATTTAGACTGCTCTTATTGAATTCATTAATTTAAGATTTCATTTCAATGTTTATTATGAATGGAAATGCCTTAACCTAACCTCGTTTGTTTTATGAAATGAAAAGATTATTTTTTGCAGCTATCGAATTGAAATTTGGAGCAAATAACCTTCTGCACCTTCAGTTTATAAAGGTTAACAACAAATATATACAATAAATATAGAAATATAGAACTTAACGCTAACGAATTGTTTGAATATATGTACAAATATGCATTGCATGCGAAGTTACTGCAATCTTGCTTTTAGAATTCCGGCAGTATTATTATTGAATATGTTTAGCAACAATATCGCCAAGCGAAACATCTGTTCGCCTGCTCAGCAACATTACGCAACAATGTTTCTGACGGAAATGTTGCTAGCAACAATAAGTGCGAGCACCGAACTTAGCCAATGTCGAGAGCTGCATCTGAGAAAAAGTCAACGCTTGCAGTAACAATTTTCATTATTGATGCAAGAGCTTTTGAATATTGAATCGAAGCTATTGTACAAGATTAAAAACACAGTTTGTATACAAATATCAAGTTTACATATTTATTGTTGTTGTTTTTGGTAGCTCACTGCACATGCAACTTGCCATTGGGCTTGTCAAGCCGCGGCAATAATTTGCACAGGCAGTTAGCCCGAATTAATGTAAACATGGAAAATTGTATTAGAGCGCTCAATCGCTGGTGATTGTTGTGGTGCTTAATCGAAAAGTCCAAAGCCCATGTCGTCATCCTCCTCCTCGGATTCGGACTCGACCTTCTTGGCCTCCTCCTTCTTTTCGGCAGCGCCAGCTCCAGCAGCTGGTGCCGCAGAGGCGGTAGCAGCAGCGAACTTGCTGGGATCCTTGATGTACTCCTTGATGGTGGTAGCTTCTTTGAACTCAACCTCTGTGGTAGCAGCGATGGCCAACAGGTTCTTGAATCCGTTGGCAATGCTGTGAGGTGCCGAAGCAATCGTTGGATAGCCGACAGACAAACAGACAGCAGCCAGATTGGCTACGCCCTGTTGGAACTTGGCGCGCAAATCCTCGGGCTTGATGTCCAAGATCTCAGGTGAGAAGATGGAACCCGAATCATAGACCTGGTTCACGATCAGTCCATACGAGAATGGCGAGATGTTCAACATGTTCAGCAAAGTGGCCTCAGAGGCACCAACTTTGTCTCCAGGCTTCAAGATGGGCACATCGTTGATGATTTCAATTGTACCCTTCGAAATCTTGGTCGGGATGGACAGAGCCTGGAAGAAACTAGTCTTCTCTGGACCCAAGCCTGTGTTCTGGGCCGGAATAATGACAGGCAATGGTGCAATGGCGCCCGGACGTGCAGGTGCACGCACCTTTGATTCCAACAGCTTATCGCGAACCTCAGCCAAATCACCCTTGGTGAACACAAAGCCAACATTGCCCTTGATGTGCGGCAACAACTTCTCCAACTGAGGATTGTTCTCCAAATGTCCACGAATTGCCTTGCGCATCATCGTGTTCTTGCCCATCAGTACGACGGCGAGACCACGGAGGCTGGTACGGATGTTCTGCATCTGCTTGGAGCCAACATTGTCAGCGCCTACAATGAAACACTTTGGGAACTCATCGAACAGTTCCTACATTCAAGAAATTTCATTAGCAAATTCATACGCATAAGATTCTATAAAAATATTAGCCAACATACCACAACTTTAATGAAGTACTGAGCCTTCCATGCTGCTTTGTTCTCCCTAACCATTTTGTAACTGTATTAGGGACTCGATTGAATTTAAGAACTGCAAAAATTCAAATATATCATTACTATGCTTTACATAATTACACAATTTTTTCAAATTCCATATTTTACAAAATAATAGTATAAGGATGGCATTTATTTTCCAAGATTTTATTTTTCACTTACCAAAACACAAACTATACGCGGTGGTGACTTGGACCAAATGGACGAGATGTGCGATATTCCGTATGAATCTATCGATTGTAGCTACGATATACAAAATACATCGGTTGCCACAATTATCATCTAATCGATCTCGAATATTAGCCATTAGTGTCTTTATCTTAAATAAATGGAATCCTCATAAAATTTTCCATATTCAATTCAATAGATGTAAACATATTTTAATAGAAACCATGATCAACTGTTAATAATTAATCGATAGCTCAACTCTAAAAACAGTGTTACCCCAAAAACATAGAACAGACAAAACCGATGTGGTCGCATTGACGTTGCATGCATGAAATGAACACCACTCTCGTTATTCCAAATCGTCAATATTATTATTAAATATCGATAGCCCACTTGGATATATTTTCAAGCTGTGATCAAAATCTAGTTGTGCAATATACAACGCTTACATATTACTCATCACATAAATAAGCCAAGAAACAAAATTTACAATTATTAATACGATGGGCAAAGATTATTATCAGATTCTGGGCATCAACAGGACGGCAACTGATGAGGAAATCAAAAAAGCTTACAAGCGAATGGCCCTTAAGTATCATCCAGACAAAAATGACCACCCAGAGGCTGCAGACCAGTTCAAGGAGATTGTTGTAGCATTTGAAATACTATCAGATAAGGAAAAACGACAGTTATACGACCAATATGGAGCAGAAGGCCTCAAAAACGGCTTTGGCCAAACTACTTTCGCAGAACCATCAGCTGATATGCTACCGTTTATATGCGCCGTTGGAGGAACAGTTTTGTTTGCTTTTGCAGCATTCAAAACATTCCAATATTTTACCAAGAAACCTAATGCGGATCGCAAAAATGATGACAGTGAATGAATCTCCAAAATTATAATTAATTATTCACAATTTTAGCAGAATTGTTAAGAAATACGTATAAAATTGTTTCTATTGTTGTATGTAAAATTTGGTAATATGGATGCGAAGAACAAAATTCTGTATTAAGCAGAAGTAAATTAAAAAATTTTTTGGACATTTGTTCAAAACTTAATTTCATCATGGAATGTAAATAAATATTTTGGTCGTGACGATTAAGGAGCTATTACTTACTTCTTGCTATTAACGGAAACTCTGTTGCTGCACTGCAGTAAATTAGTTTCCGCTTCGTAAAGAAGGGATAGGGCAGGTGTAGTATCCTCTGCAATATATTTACATATGTATGTATAAGTCTGGGGCTAACAAAACTATTTACACTATTTCTATTTTAAGATTATAAGCCAAAATGTAATGCATTAAATGATGAATTTAAAATTAAAAAAAAATTAAAACCAGCAAAGAGAAGAAACCTTGGGTGACCAAGTAATTGTGCAAATCGGTAAGTCCCCCAATCCCGGTCCATCATGTTAGTTAAATCTGAACATTTACGTTTTACAGCAATAATCGATTCATCGATATACTGCTGTTAAAAGCCCAACTATGATCTGTGTAGATTAAATTAGAATAAATCTATTAATTTCGACAGATTATATGTTCCAAAAAGAAACTAATATTGTTACCTATTTATTTACATATTGGGAAAAAAATACAAGATTTTAACTAATTGTTTTAGCTGAATCTCAAAATCTGAAGATGACGATCATCGTTCAAGTATCGATTAACTATCCTAATGAGTATCGTATTTTGCCATCGATAGACAGGCTGCAAACAATTAACATAACGGCAACAGTATCGTCTTTCGGTCTCTGGTTAAGATTTTTATTCTATGAAAACAACAAAGTTGAAAAGTCAAATCACGGTAAAATATATGTATAAAATATATATATAATACTTGTAAGCATCATTGCTAAATAAATTAATTTTAACATACGCACTTGCCATTAGGACACTTGACGCCGCCATGGTCAGCTACGATCCCTACGATATTCTCAACATAAAGAGAAGTGCGACCAGAGGAGAAATTACCAAAGCTTATCGCGAACTCCTGGCCACATGCTATTTGAAAGATGTCAAACGATTTCAGCAAATTGTGTATGCATATTTGGTACTCAGTGGAATGGAACAAATAGATCTTACTGCACCATCGCAGAACTCATATCTACGAATGCCTCGTATCTTTCTGCCCAGATGGAATCGATCAAACTATTTGAGTGTGGTTTACTTTGCTGGCGGAACTATTTTGGCGAGCCTAATTGCCTACAAAATGTATCAGCTCGGATCAGCTTTAAATAAGCAACCATTGCAGAGCTCTTCTTTCATCGTGGCACCACAAATCACAGAACAGAATTCAGTGTCGACATCAACATTTAACCTAATACCACAATCATGGAGCTGGATATTGAAATCAGCAGATAAAATATGGAAAATAACTAATCAAAAGTCAACTGTAGAATCATCGTCGCCAATTGACTCCGTTGTTACCGCAACTGTGCAAGGACCTCCGGCAATTGCTTCATCTGTCTATAGTATTGCAGGCTCTACTGCCAGAGCTCTTTTGAAAGCTTTGTCATGGACAACAGGATCGGCAGGAAGCGTTTGGCAGTGGACCGCAAACAAGATGTCATCTCAAAGTGGAGACTCAACATCTTCTGCAGTGGCTTCGTCTGTTAGTGCTATTGCAGGCTCCGCTGCCGGAGGTCTTTCAAAAGCTTGGTCATGGACAACAGGATCGGCAGGAAGCGTTTGGCAGTGGACCGCAAACAAGATGTCATCTCAAAGTGGAGACTCAACATCTTCTGCAGTGGCTTCGTCTGTTAGTGCTATTGCAGGCTCCGCTGCCGGAGGTCTTTCAAAAGCTTGGTCATGGACAACAGGATCGGCAGGAAGCGTTTGGCAGTGGACCGCAAACAAGATGTCATCTCAAAGTGGAGACTCAACATCTTCTGCAGTGGCTTCGTCTGTTAGTGCTATTGCAGGCTCCGCTGCCGGAGGTCTTTCAAAAGCTTGGTCATGGACAACAGGATCGGCAGGAAGCGTTTGGCAGTGGACCGCAAACAAGATGTCATCTCAAAGTGGAGACTCAACATCTTCTGCGGTGGCTTCGTCTGTTAGTGCTATTGCAGGCTCCGCTGCCGGAGGTCTTTCAAAAGCTTGGTCATGGACAACAGGATCGGCAGGAAGCGTTTGGCAGTGGACCGTAAACAAGATGTCATCTCAAAGTGGAGAAACAACATCTTCTGCTGTGGCTTCGTCTGTTAGTGCTACTGCAGGCTCTACTGCCGGAGCTCTTTTAAAAGCTTGGTCATGGGCAACAGGATCGGCAGGAAGCGTTTGGCAGTGGACCGCAAACAAGATGTCATCTCAAAGTGGAGACTCAACATCTTCTGCAGTGGCTTCGTCTGTTAGTGCTATTGCAGGCTCCGCTGCCGGAGGTCTTTCAAAAGCTTGGTCATGGACAACAGGATCGGCAGGAAGCGTTTGGCAGTGGACCGCAAACAAGATGTCATCTCAAAGTGGAGAAACAACATCTTCTGCTGTGGCTTCGTCTGTTAGTGCTATTGCAGGCTCCGCTGCCGGAGGTCTTTCAAAAGCTTGGTCATGGACAACAGGATCGGCAGGAAGCGTTTGGCAGTGGACCGCAAACAAGATGTCATCTCAAAGTGGAGACTCAACATCTTCTGCAATGGCTTCGTCTGTTAGTGCTATTGCAGGCTCCGCTGCCGGAGGTCTTTCAAAAGCTTGGTCATGGACAACAGGATCGGCAGGAAGCGTTTGGCAGTGGACCGCAAACAAGATGTCATCTCAAAGTGGAGAAACAACATCTTCTGCTGTGGCTTCGTCTGTTAGTGCTACTGCAGGCTCTACTGCCGGAGCTCTTTTAAAAGCTTGGTCATGGACAACAGGATCGGCAGGAAGCGTTTGGCAGTGGACCGCAAACAAGATGTCATCTCAAAGTGGAGACTCAACATCTTCTGCCATGGCTTCGTCTGTTGGCCCACTTTCAAAGGCTTGGCAATGGACTATGGGCAAGCTTTCTTCGCAAACTGGTGATTCTACATTATCTACCACGACTTCTTCTATTAATGTGTTGTCTAAAATATGGAAGTGGGCATCAGGTCAGGGTTGAATAACTCGAAAGAACCTTGCAATAAAATTAACTTCTTGAGCTAATGATAATTTATACAATACTATTTCAAATGGTTAATTGTTTTTCATTTTGTAGCATTGTTTTTAATTGTGTACTGAACTATTAAAAAAACCGAAGCTTTTGATAGATCCGTTGCTTTAGATTCATTAGGCCAAAATCAATGATTCGCTCTCTTATCTTTGTTTAATATGAGTATTTGGTTTTCAATGAAGTTTTATATATATTTTCTGTTTTCTTAAGTATTTAAGTATAACACTATGTTTTCCATGGTTTCGGCTAATACATTAATACCCTCCTCTAAAAGCCCGCTTTTAAAACCGCGATACTCTCGATATTTTCCGATAACTTTAATTCGCTGTTAATAACTTGTAAAGTAATGTTAAGTTAACAGAAAACATGTAGCAAGGCTAGCGGAATTCGGGAGATCACACGTAACACTAACCAGTGCACGTAAGCATCCGCAGCTTAGCCGTTCAAAAGAAACACATGCTTTGAAATGGGACCGAAATTTCAAGATCACTATAAAACTCTTCAGATTGGGCAAAAGTCGACCCAAAGCCAAATCAAATCAGCCTATTATAAACATATCAAAATTTGGCACCCAGATAAGAATCCAGGAAATAAACATGCTGTGAAAATGAGTAAGATGATAAATGAAGCAAAGAGAGTACTTTCAGATCCGGCGCTACGTAGAGAATATGATAGGACATATATTAATAAACAAAATGAACAATATAGAGAGCAAGGAAAGCAGTCGCACCACTCGCAGAAGAACACAAAATCGAACTATAATCATGATCAAAATAATAGACAGGGCAACCCAGGCCCGACAAAAGACGACAAGTCAAATGGACGCCATTATCAAAACGATAGCTCGAAATCGAGCTATAATCGCAACTATGAAAAAAATCATCAAAATCAAGACAAACAAAGAGATAAGCAGAGAGAACATCAGGAATATCATCACGATCGCAATTGGAACAACCATCAGCAAGAAAACCGAGACAATAAAAATTGGAATAGTCATCAAAATGGATACCGAAATCAAAACTCCCATCAGGACGATCGCAATTGGAACTATTATGGCCATCAGCAAGAAAATCGGGACAGTCGAAATTGGAATAGTCATCAAAATGGATACCGAAATCAAAGCTCCCATCAGGACGATCGCAATTGGAACTATTATGGCCATCAGCAGGAAAACCGGAACCATACAAACAGGAATAGTTATCACAATGGATCCCAATATCAAAACGCCGATCAAGACTACACGAACTTATATGAAACTCTAGAAATAAGAAAGGGTGCTACAACTAAGAATATTGAAAATGCATTTCGTAAATTGGCTGCTAAATATGGTAGTAGTGATAACCCCCAAGTCAAGCAGCAGTTCCAAAAAATTCTTGGGGCCTATTTAGTGCTATCCGATCCAGTCTTGCGTGCCAATTATGATAGGCAATATAATAACAGCGAAAGCAGAAATTCATTTACATTTAGATTTCTAAACGAAACATTCGAGAGTTTTTGTAATTCAATTAATTGGGATAATGTACTTTGTGTTTTTGTGGGATGCGGAGGTGTACTTTTTGTTATATTAAAATATTCGGGTATCCTAATTTTAACCGTAGGAAAATGTGTTCTTAGGATTTTACCCCCATTGCTTTTCATATTGGGAAAATTAATCTGTATGCTTGTACCACCTTTGGTAAAGGGATTAATATATCTAGTAATTGGCTTAACAAAGTGCACGATCTGGAGTCTGAAAATGTTATGCAAATGTATATTTTAGAAATCTATCCAATGAACACGAAATAATTGTGAAGAAGCTGAAATTGAATGGATATTAATTTTAGTAGTAATCGCAAAAAAGATCTACCTATATAAGCTAGCCTACCTACATAAGTATGTATAGTAGATAGACAGTGAGGTTTGGAGTAACTTAATATTTCCTCTTTAAACTTTAATAACTTTATATCAGAGAATACTTGTTAGATTTTGAATTCCTAGGTCTTATGGGCCCCAAGATCACGGACGAATGCTGATGGTCGACTCATCTGCTATCAATTTTATAAACCTTTTGAGTTATGTGCTTACAATATTGCCTTGCTGTTATTGCTAAGAAAACAAATTTTCATAGTTTTTGACGCTTTTTAATTCCAAATCCTAATACTTTTGTTTTGTTGAATAGATAAAAATGTGTGACACCTTAAATTCAAAAATGTTTTTATTTCGAACGAAATTTCACATACTTGCTGGCTTAATGCTAAATGAGAGGAATGATTGCAATGAATTAATTACCAATCTTTTCAATATCATCAGCATTATCGGTGTTCAAGTAAATGATATCTTTCTGAAAGTGTTTCTCGATAGCACGGCAAACGGACATGCTTTTTTCTCCATCGATCAGATTTATAGCAATACCCGACTTGCCGAATCGTCCAGTACGACCGATACGATGCAAATAGGTTTCACAGTCGGCGTTACCGCGTAGATCCACAGGCAAATCGAAGTTAACAACGATTGTCACCTGTTCAATGTCAATGCCGCGTGAGAGAACATTCGTGGTAATGAGAACCTTCTCCTGTCCAGACCTGAACCGGTCCAAAACGGCCAGTCTTTGCTCCACGGTCAAGTCGCCAGAGAGAACAGCAACTGAGTGTCCGTCGGCTGTCATTTTAGCTGCCAGCCAAGCGGCTGTTTTGCGTGTGTGACAAAATATAATAGCTTGGCCAATGCTGATGCAGCCATAGATGTTCTGGATGGCATTGTATTTGCCTTCCTCGTTTTTGCAATTTACATAATATTGCTTAATATTGTCCAGAGATTCTTCTTCGCGCATCAATCGAATTATAGTTGGCTCCGGTACAATCAAGCGTGCAAAGTCCATCACCTCCTTGTCGTAGGTTGCCGAGAAGAACAACATCTGGCATTGTGAGCTGAGCATTTTATGGATTCGAATGCATTGATCGTGATGTCCTTGTGTAGCAATCATAACATCTGCTTCATCCAATACGAATACTCGTATCTTTTTCATATCGAACAGACGCATCTTGAGACCCCAGTCTAGCATTTTACCAGGCGTTCCAATCAAAATATGTTCCGTAATCTTTGAGTTGCGATCAACTAATTCCAAACATACATGAAATTATTATACAAATATATTTGAAAGAAAATAAATTACCTTCTTCTCCACGAACTGCAAATCTTAGTTTAATTTCCGGACAAAATTGACCCATGCGTGCGGCGACTTCTCCAGTTTGAATTGCAAGCTCGTATGTCGGCGATAGGCATAGAACTTGAGGATGGTCCAGGGCAACATTTACACGACTCAACATTGCCAAGACGAATGCTGCGGTTTTTCCTGTACCCGATTGGCTTTGTGCTATCATATTTTGTGGTGGATCAGCAAGCAGAGTTGGCAATGCAGTTTCTTGAATTTTTGATGGAGTATTGAAGCCCATGGCGTAAATACCCTTCAGTAGTTCGGGCTTAAGATGTAGTGCCTCAAATGTTTTCACTGAATGCAATGGTGAATTTGGATTCTTTTGTTGAATATCCAACGACTGCTTGGTGTTAACTAATCCCTTGCCCAATATTTTTATAAGTAGACTCGTTTCCGCTGGGTCCGCAACATCGGGTTCATTGTCTTTGCTAGCCGTTGTTGTCGGAGCCGGTTCATCTGCATTTAAATCAATTTTGAATTTCGGTATCTCTTGGTCTTCAGCAATTTTAACCCAGTCAGTCATTTTTTCAATTTTTTTGCTGTTTTTTTTTTTATATTCAAAATGAGCTTTACAAAAGCGTGGATAGACTGTCGATGTCTGATGCAGCTGTTTGCTATAGAGATGCGTGCATTGAAAGATAACGATATATAGCTATATCGTTCCGCTTAGTATGCTGGTCACGCAAATTAGACCATTGAATGGAAATTAATTATGAGAAGAGCATTAAATTTGAATATATAAAACGCTTAATATCTTAATATAAACAAAATTATTGAATAATTAAAATGTAGCTTTGTGTTTGTATTGCGATATTTGTTGGCAGAATCTTGCAGATAGGGATGATACAATTAATAGTTGCCAATTTCTAAGATAATAGAATATCGATACCACTATCGAATATGTCGACGGTCCGTAGAGTAAATTGTACAATGTTTTGGAAAATTTACTGCCTTATTTTAAGAACTTCGGTCGAATTCGGCAACGAAATCAGTAATTTATAAAATAATTAATGCGGAGTACGACGTACGACTGTTTGTGCAACACATCGACAATTAGGGTACATCTTGAATTCAAAACTAATTGATATTAGAGGTGAGGTTAATACTTTGACTCTAAATATTTTTGAGGATCATCCATTGGCGCTATAGCTGTGAGCATTACTAAAGAAGATAATTGCGCAGTTATTTACATATGTATATGTATTCTGCACATGTGTGTATGTCCTTCAAATTTGATGCCAGGCGAAAACTTTATGCAAAGAACAGAGAAAAGCAGCGAGCACAACAAAAATGTCAGCGGCGGGAAACTTTGCTGAACAAGCGGAAAATATTGCATGCTGGCTTAGCGAAAAACTCTCCGTAAATGAAGAGAACGATACCAACACCATCAATAACAACAACAACCGCAATACCACCAACAATAACAACAATTGTAACACAAACAAACATATTGTGCCAGAAACAATTGCTACGCCAAAAAAGAACGCTAACAGCATGAACACCAGCCAGACCAAGGAAATCAATGAGATCTGTAGAAAAGCGCAAGCTGGCCAAAAAATTATGATCATTATGCGGGGACCTGCGGGCAGTGGCAAATCCACAATGGCCAAATCAATATTGAATCAAATTCATTTGCTGGATCAGCATCCCATTACGGATTTCGTATACAGCACCGATGATTACTTTATCACGCCTCGTGGCTACGAATTTAATCCCAGTATTCTACCAGAAGCCCATGACTGGAATAAGGAGCGTGTGAAGTGCAAAGCGGCAGCTGGCTGGAGCCCCATCATAGTTGACAATACGAATATTATGAAATGGGAAATGCAGCCCTACGTACAGATCGCCGTGCAGCATGGCTATTTAATAGAGCTATTGGAGCCCCAAACAAGCTGGTCCAAATCCGCTACAAAGCTGGCCCAAAAGAACGTGCACCAGGTGCCGAAAGATGCCATCAAACGCATGCTAGATCGCTATGAGAAGACCAACGTGTCTGAGCTAATCGGGGTATGTGTAATGATGCATATGTGCTAATATTATTATTAATGTACTTATATAATAAACAGTTTCTTAAAGATACCAAATACACAGTGTCATTGCCGCAGCTGCGATTACACCCGCCGTTACCGACGCTGCCAGCACCATTAACGCCATCTCAACAACCGGAACGATCCGGATCCCGAAGCCAATTGGATGGCTTTAAACTAAATGTTAATGCTCAGACTTGGCTGCCGTATGAGCAAAATGTGAACAATTATTGGGCTCAACAGAGTGACCTGCCGGCACAGACATCTGTGGCCAGTGCTGCAGGGGCCACAGGTGAATGCTCGCTGTTGGATTTGCTGCGTGATGAGCAACCGGCAGCAGTGGTAAATGTGGATCCAGCATCGGGCATAGAGGCTCCTCAGAATACCTTGCAGCGCCACAGCTTAAACTGTCCAAACGAGGCGGCTGGCTTTGCGCAATTACGTCAAATGTATCCGAACAAGCAATTGAGTGGACTTTGGGATTTGTATGGGAAGTGCAACGGCGATGTGTATTGGGCCGTGGACATATTGATCAAAGAAGATGAGCTCAAATCGGGCGATTCTGACGAGACGTTGCTGCAGGAAGTCGATGATTTTCAATGCGAATGCAACCGGAACAATTTTCAAGTGCCAGCTGTGGCTGCTGCCGCTGCTGCTCTATCCCCACCGATACCCAATAAATATCAGGCCAAGCCGCAGCGTCAGCCGCGTGTCAAACGCAATGCTGGCAATGGTTTTGCCAACAGGGAGCTGCAGCTGGAGATCGAGAATTGTTTCGTTTTGGGCGATGATCAGTATTCGGAGCATACGCGCAAGATACGAGACATACGCAATGGGATTTTAGATCAACCGCTACCACCGGTCGTGGAGCCAGCACCAATCACGGTTACTGCTGCTGGTCCATCTTCTGCTGCTGATGAGGACGACGATGATTCGGAGGATAATGCATTACTAGAGATGGATCTGGGTGAATGTTTGATTAACCAGCTGCGCAGTCACTTTCAGTGGGAGGGTGAAATGCTGCCCAAAGAGTCGGAGTCATTGCCAACCAAAGTGTTCCTGCCGCGACAGCAGGCCAAACAGCTCTACATGATCTGGATGGAATCGGTGCACAATCAGCTCGAGGAACAGCGTCAGCAGACACTGCGAGACGACGAGCAATTCGCACGTCTGCTCAAACATCCTAAATATGCCGACTGCAGCGAATCGCCTGGCAATGTTAATGAGCTGCTGGATATGGAGCTTGCCTGGAGCATCTACAACAGCGAACAGCAGGCAGCAAATCATGCGATTCAAAATAAACCAAATGATATTGCCACTCACTTAACCAAAATGAAGTTGTGCGAGAAATTTCCGGAAATTCCACGCGATACGCTGCTGCAGGTCTTTGCGGACACGGACAACAACTATGCGAAGACCGTGGAGGTGCTGGACAGCAATGCGAAGGTCGAATTAACCAGCGCCGAGCTCTATGAGCAGGCACAGCGTGAAAACGAAAAGGTCAGCGCAATCACTACCAATCAATGATGCTCTTATTTGATTTAATTTTAATCTACAACAGCTCAATCAACAAGTGCAACAGCAGCCGCAGCAGTCCCAGCCGAAAGTCGCCAGCCCTCGTATTGCTGGCAATGGCAAAGCGCAGTCTCCGCAGCTGCACGAGGAGGCCAAATGCGCCGCATTGCGAGACTTTGAGGAGACACGCAACTTGGCCGCCCATCACGCTCAGCTGAGAGCCGAATGTAACCTGAAGGCCAAGCAGGCGATACAGCAAGGCAATGGAAGCGTTGCGCTCTACTACTCGGAGATTGCTCAGCTGCACAAGAAGAAGATCGACGTGTTCAATCATCGCGCGGCCAACTGCATCATGGAGGTGCACAAGCATACACAAAACAATCCGGATCTGCTCGATCTACACTATTTGCATACCATAGAGGCGGTTAGCAGTCTCGATCTGTTCCTGGATCGTCACATAAATGTGCTACGCAATGGCACACGGGTCTATAAGCATGTCTTCATCATAACGGGCCGAGGTCTACACAGTGCAAATGGAGTATCCACCATTAAGAAACATGTAAAGGCTAGATTGGCTGAACGACATTTGCGGTACGTCTTTCATTTGACAAAATGTAAAATGTTTAATTTGTAATATTTTTCAGCTGGCAGGAGGTCAATCCGGGTCTGCTACGAGTCAAAGTGTTTTCGGCGTCACGTCACTCTAAGAACTTTTAACCATTTCAATGAAACAATGCTATATATAAATATATACATTAAGTTGTACAGCATTCGACAGCAAATGTTTAGTTGCGCCACCTCACTTACAAATTTCTGTATAAGAACTCTTACGAAATTAACAGTTAACGATATATACATTCGTATTATTTTGTGTGTTCATCAGACATTCCCCACACTTTTTAATAAGCACTCCCAATCGTTATTACTCCTCTGTTTTCAATAATCTTTTATAAGTAGGATAATATGAAGAAGTGTTTTTGATATACATATATATATTTATATGTATTTATATACATATATTTGTTTTATATACACAACTTCATTTTTATCCAGTTACTCATCTATAATTACTATATTTTAAATTTTTTGAATATGAAGTTATTTTTATGTATTTTCGTTTTTTGGTTTTTATAAAAAATCAAAACTTTAGCTTGGTTTATGGATGTTTAAAAATGAGAGAAGTAAGATGAAAGTTTAAAATATTAATTTTTTTAATCAAAAGACAAAGTACTTCCCTTAAATATATAAAAATATATGTATATATGTACAGGAAAAACTTTATAGAACATAAATTTTAAATATCTTTAATTTTAAGCCAAATATTACTATTAAAATTAACATAAGGGAACGAAAAACGCCGTTTTTATTTAAAAGTGTAAAATCATGCTACTTGAGGGTCTGCGATTTGAATATGATTCAAAGCTAATCTTACTTCAAATTCGTAAGCGTTCTTCCGATTTAAATAATGGTCAAATGACTCAAATCTGTGAATAATTTTGTAGGCTAAGCATTTTGTAAATTTGTAATCTCATTTGCTACGCATAAAACAGATGTATGAATAAACTGGCTGATCGAAACTTCTAAAGCTTGTCAGCTGTTTAATCCTAATACATCCTCGCATTGGTCACCACCATTCGTTCAGGTAATGAATGCGGGTACTACCTGATCCGCATGATTCGCCTACCTGTAAATAACAGAGAAATGGAAAATGCAGCCCAGTCCCGTGCCATAAAATAAATCACGCATGCCCTTAAATGTTTAAAACATGGAAAGACAGATGTTTTACTATTTAAATTCAGCATCCAGAATATAAAATTATATAAAAGTAATG
The DNA here is from genome assembly GCF_054131065.1 of Drosophila arizonae. NCBI lineage: Eukaryota > Metazoa > Arthropoda > Insecta > Diptera > Drosophilidae > Drosophila > Drosophila arizonae. The sequence goes on along the minus strand of NC_142924.1, from coordinate 22,180,883 downwards.
CTTATACATTGAGATACACAAAGTGTACGTAAATTCTTATATCTAGGAAATCTGTGGCAGTCTAAGCAAATGTGTCATATATGGCTTTGGTTTGGGCCCCAGTTGCCCCAAGGACGGAAACTAGGTGAGCTCGTCTTGCAGCTGCTTGCTTGGCGATTGATTTTCCTGTCCATCAAGGTGCAGACGATTCATGGCCACCAATTCCATCAAATTAGCGCGACTGCGTTTTGGTGTGTAGCGATTTGCTGAGTTAGGATTCGAGCCATAACCTGCGCTTTTGTTCAGCTTTTCACGCGGCGGTGTGTGCAAAAAGACACCTTCAAAAATGGTTTCCAAGCTGTTGGCATGCTTGAGGCCCACTGTTGAGTCATCTGCATTTTCGTTGTTGTTGGGTGCACTAATTTGTGCATTGATCTCGTGCAAGGCCACAAACTCTGGATTATTCTGACGCCCAGGACTGCGCTGCTGTTGGAACGGCAGCTGCTTTGGCGTTTCCAAGTCCGATGCATTCAAATCATCAATTGGCGACGGCGTGCGCCCATGAGGAGAGTAAGCCCGTATTTCGAAAGCGGGCAGCTCATCACAGTCGACCGGTTGGCCCATGTCGTGCTCAAGGGCCAGCGATAAATCACTCTCGCTTTCTAGCGAAGACATTGAACACTGAAGGATATAGGAGCTATTTAACTGCACCTCGACACTGGCCATTGTGGTTACTGTATTTACCGCATCCGCATCCGAAGTTCTGTCCATGTTGTACGTTGAACGTGCTGTACTTATATGCAGTGTCGACCTATAGTCGAGCATTACAAATATGGCCAAATCGCTCTGCCTGTTGATTGCTGACCTGTCAGCGATCCGCTTCTTCCGAATTGAATATTTTTGGGGTGATACGCGGATTCGTCGCGCAGGTAGTCAATAACTAACTCGCTTCGCTTTGCCGCACCAGTCGGTAAACAAAATATTGTTATTTATCGAAATGTTATCGATATATTTGAATTTCAAGTCCATGCCAGTGTGGCCATAAATGCTGCTAAAAAAATACTAATAACTCTGTGAGCAACGATCTGTATTTCAATTCTTTCCGTTAAAACGAATTGTTTATTTAGCTCAATGAAATCACAATACTTGGCAATTGAATTGTAAAGCTCGACTTTTTCTTATAGTATTTCTTTTATGGAATATATGTTAAATAGAACATAGACTAATAACATTTTATTTAATTCTTGCTAGATACTTTATAGTAGTTATTATAATTAATGATACGTATAAGATCAATTATTTTAGCTTGGTATCCTGAAGCAGCAACCTTGTTTCCCAAGTAGATGGCATAACGAATGAATTTCTCAAATTCCGTTTCTTCGAACACTAATCGCTTATAACGTGGATGAACAAACTGATTATCTTCATCCAAAACAAATGACTTCGAGCTCAGAATTCTGCAATGTAGGAAATGTGTACAAAAATATGATTTAAAAAATGCGCATATACTGTTTTTAAAATTTCAACTTACTTGCAAAAACGCAGGGCGATCACAAGTATACTATCGATGGTTTCCCGAAATTTAACACTCCGACGATTGAGTAGCGAAAAGAATGCAATCTCCTTTAAATAGTCGACGTGTCGTTGATAAAGTTCCTCGACAGAGCCTACCGCGATTATATCATCAGTAAAGGTCTTCCACGTGCCCTCTAATGCATTTGTGACTAGATGATTCTGCAGCGTGAACACGAAGTGCGACAATTTGTGACGAATCATTTGCAAATGGCGATACTGCGGCGATTGCTGTAGCCTCCGACCATAGAGTCTCGATGATTGCTGGAAGTCCTGATAGGTCCGCTCCATTATAAAGCTGATATGTCGCAGCTTGATCAAATGAGAGAATATTTGCCCATACTTCTCCATGGTCTCTACGCTGAGCACCAAGTTCAGTGGCCACTCCATCTTGCACTCCAGCTTGAATATGGACAAGGCATTTATGTCCATTAGATCAAAGTTGTCCGGAATGGTCGTGCAATTCAAGGCCAAATTATCGGCAACTATTGCCGATTCAGAACCCTCTATCGCTCTGTTGGCCAGCGCATTGTTGAGTATGGAGTCCAGTACGCCTTTTTGGCACAGACTATGTGGCACTGAGCCGGATTCAATGCGACTCAGGATTTCGCCAATAAGCACAGTTCCGAATTCACCGTCTAGCAAAAAGAAATATTTGCGTAGATCACAAAAATAATCATAAATCCTTTGCTCATGAAATATGCGCAGAACCTCGTTGCGCAACAGCGACAAATGCATTTTAACTGGCAACAGGACAGAGAGTTGCATATATCGTTTGACTAAAAACGGATTATGACCGATTTCTTCTGTCGGACTCGCTGCTTGTGACTGCTCCCCGTCGCTTCGTGTTATGGGTAAGCTAAAGACGGATTTCTCTTTCGGTGCAGGCAATATTCGGCGTGCAGGCAATATTCGGGGCGCAGGCTCTGTTACTACGGATGCCTCTTCGATCTCCTCGAGGTCTTCTTGATCACTGATCACAATTCTGCTATTTGCGTCATTGTTGTTAGCCGCGTCAATGACTTCTTCTGGAATCTGGACATCGATTTCCACATCGGATGTAATGGACATGGGCGTTCCACTGTCTAATGTGGACTCCACTCTGAGGTCCTGTGGCTGCAATGGCAAATACAAGGTGTTGCCCAAGCCTCCACTGATTGTGAAGTCGCCTTCCATCACGCGACGGCGATTTCGTGCAAGTTCCGTGTCTGAGAGCAGCAGACGCTTCTCAGACTCGCTATTCACCTCGTCGTCATGGTTAAACGAACTGAAATTATTATGATGATGCATGCGCAAACGGTTGCGCTGCAGGTCTGTGAGATCTTCGATATTCATGTTCATGTCTGGCGGCAATTTAGTGCTCAGTTGCTGCTCCGTGCAATTGAGAACTCGCATACGATTCAGCTCCGCGTCTGTGTAAGAAGCTGCACTGGTGGGTGCCACTTGGTGCAGCTGCACTTTCATTTGACATTCCTGGAACTGTTCGGATGAATTGTTGCGCATACGATTGCGTTCCAAACTCTTGTCGCTCTCATTCGAATTGAGCACATCTGCCAGATTGGGCTCTACGATGTCATCTGGATTGGGCTGTGTCACCTCAACTGGATTGGGCTCTGCCACTTTAATTGGATTGGGCTGTGTCATCTCTGCTGTCTCTCTTTTATCCGCCACTATCTCTATATCTGGTTCCTCGCAAGACACAAAACTGTGACTACTGCTTGTGCTATCGTTTGGGCTGGCAACATCAGTCGATACCAGCGGAGTTGTCATCTTTTGCTTTAACTCAGCAACTTTCTCTTCCAACTCCTTTTTCTTCTGCTGCAAACGTTGCTCTTCCATTTTATTGGATTTGTGCTGGTATTCCAGCTCCAGCATTAGCTCAGAGCGTTGCTGTTCCAAGCGCACCTGTTCTTGTTGCTCTCGCTGCTCATTGAGCTCTTCGTAGCGACGTTTTTTCTTGATGTCCGCCTCTAATTGTAAGTCAAGCAGATCCTGCTTCCAAGTTGCAATAAAGGACTGAGTGCAATCCCACATACGATTGCCGTAGCGTCGGCTATTCTCTACGTGCTCCTCGAGGATGGTTTGCATCTTAAATGGTTTGATTGTCTGCCGTATTTGATCGTAATGCAGCTCCAATTCCTGGCGCATTTTCATCAGCTGCTGCTCCGATAGGCAGAGAACCAAGTTGGGATGCTTTAAACTGAATACTGGATGCTAAAGGGTAATTAATCTATTAATCAATCTTTTAAATATATATATTGTGTCTACTCACCTGCGCATTATAGGTTTTAAGAAATCGGTTGTATTTTCCACATTGGAGTATGGGCTGTTCACAGCCCATTAGAAAGCCAGGCACTAGATCGGATCGTATATAGTAAGCCTTGTCGAAATACTCTTTGCTGCGCTCGTGCATCAATTTATGCGTGCAAGAATTAATAAAGAGCTCGTTGAAGGGCTCGTCGAGTTCGCCTTGGTAAACCCAACGTTTCAGCTGTGCGAAGTACATCTCACACAGCGAGCTCAGCAGGTACATGAGTAATTGTGAGAATGTGCAATCGATGCCCCCATTGATGAACGACCAAACGAAGCTCATCAGATTCATTGCGCACATGCCGTCTATTCCTTCCGTATCGCATACTGAAATTTCGAATACATTAAAGCTCAGCAGGACAGTTGCTGGACATCTTATCTTACTCTGCTCCTGTTCAAGCATCTGGTCCATCTGCTTTAGCAGCTCCATGGTGGGGCCTGCGCCGCTCAGCAACTGTCCTAAATTTTCGGCAGGTATCGATAGCAGAAAGAGCCGGCTATTCGTAATAAAATTAATTATTGCCTGACGCAAAGCCTGTAAAGATAAATCATGGTTGCATGACGAAACCTTCAAATTTTATATGTTTGTGCTCACTCGGTTGAGAGGCCGTTCATTGCGAATCGATTCGTGTTGCCACTGAGTGCGCGCACTGAGTCGACGGTAGGCTCTGCCAGAGACAAGGAATGGTTCTGCGTATTCAGCCAGCAGCTCGGGCAAAACAATGTCTAGAGTTATGTGGGGCTTCATCATAAAGTTTCCTTCGGCTGTGCACACAATTGTGTCTGATTGCAGACCCGCTTTAGATAATTAGAACTTAATTAATTATTTGAAATATTAGTTAATGTATATTTGCGCACCTGCAGCCTGTTTTAGATGCTCGATAAGAAGTGGCAGCTTAATGAAAGTTAATTTTAATGTCTTATCCTGGTGCCATTTCAGCTCGTTGCTCAAGAGCAGATCCGAAACAAAATGCTTCTCCAATGTTACATTAGTCGATGAGTCTTTCTCAACCACGGATTCACTTGAAGGCGGTTCATCTTTATCCCGTAAAGGCAAATTAATCTTCACACGACTTGTCCCTCTCTTGGATTCGTTCATACGTGCCATTGAATCCTTCAGTATTGAGGACTTTAAGCTGGATTTATTCTGATTCTTGTGGGCATTGCGCATCGCATTAATGTCTTTTAAATACACAGTTGATAAGGAGCGGAAAACAACCGGCTTCATCGAGTCCCGCATATTCTCGATTGATCTTAAAATCTTAGGAGCTGTGTCAGCAGCATATTGTGGAAACTGCTCCTCGAAACAGGGACTCGATTGCAATCGTAGAGGCTTGGCCAACATCATATTGCTTTTCCTACGTAAGCCAACCGACTTTGGTAGTTCTTGTTTTTGTTGCCGGTCGGTCTCTTGCTTTTCCAGGGTGGTATACATGTTTTGGATACATTTTTCAATATTGTTGCCCAGCGCACAATTTAAGTCGGTGCACTGTTCAAACTTCTGAGATGACAGTAGCGATTCGTAGAGTTTTCTGCGTCTCTCCTTAATGGAAGCAGGCGACGGCTGCACTGCAGCTGCTTCATCCGTTTGGGCGCGCTCATTTCGCGAAAGTTGAGCAACTATTTTCGTGACTAAGCTGACAACAGGCTCGTTGGAATTACAAACTGCTTCCATTCAAAATAAAAAAAATACAGCTTATTGATCAAGTAATTTCCAATACAAAATTACTGCAAATAAATTGAACTGTTTGTTTTTTTTTTTTTTTTTTCGTTGAATGTTTTGGAGATGAGACTGAAGACCTGATGTTACTAATCGTATTCATCGATAACAATTTCGTGTAACCGTGAGACGATATTATTTATGATTGCATATATATTTTTTCTTATTTTGGCATTTCTATCAAAAACATATTTAAATACTTATGTGTGTTTCTACATTGTGTCTGATTTGCAACAATACTTGCTGACGGAGTACATCCCTACGATGTACAAAATGATCGACTTGTAATCAAGATTTAAAGTTATATGTTACCAGTAATTAAATACACTTTGAATTGAACTGGTTACAACTTAAGTTTATTACGATTTCAATAACTTACAGCTACATACGATCAGAATAATATATTGTTAATTAGAACTTTTGAATAGTTACATGCTGCTTCAGGAGTGCCATAATACATTCAATGTTCTTGAGATTGGCGCAAGCTCGATATATAGATACGCGAAATTTTATTGGAGCAAAGGCAAAGGAGAAAAATAAACAAATGCGGGTTCACGGGAATAAATTAATCAAAGAAAACTTGAGAATGAAATGTTTACAATTCGGCAAACCGAGCGCCAGCGCAAAGGCTAAGTGCACATCATAGATCAGCCAACTTAGTAATAAACTAGAATATTAATTAAAGAGCATTTGGAGCGCATCAAGGGGTGAGGAGCTTCTAGGTAAACAGTATAATATGTTGCTTAGCTCGTCGTTTGGAACTTGTTGCACGGCTGAATAATCGACGTTTTTCGAGCAGGCACCGTCTCTGGCGTTGGTATAGCCTCGCCGGTAGTCACCTTATTGGCAAACACCTGCTTAACACTGCCACCTTTTTGCTTTGCCATTTGATAATCTCCAGAATCAAAGAATTTTTGCTTAAATTATGAAGAGAATATGAAAAGTTAGAATTGTTAGTGATGAAACAGGTGAAAACAGAACCTACTCCCTTTTGAAGACGCTTTTGAAGGAAGGCAGAATGACCACCAGGCACACGCATTCCACTTGGATATTTTGACTTCAGTTTCTCCTCTTCGATTTTCTCCAAATCTCTGGGATTGGCTTGTTCAGCTGTTGGATCGTTTTCCTGTGGCGTGGTTGCCGGGCTGTTCTCTTCAGTTGAGCTCATGATGTTCTATGTTAAAATATCAGTTAATTAAATATACAATGACAATGTTTTTGCAAAAAAAAAAAAAAATAAATAAAAAAAAAAAAAAAGAAATTACCAAAATTGTTACAATATAAATTGTAAATATGGCGATAATACGAGCTAAACTGCGTGCATACGCGACAAGGACAACTGAATTTAAAAAGCGAGCGAAAATGGTCCGATGAAATTACTTTTCATGAAACATCGCACGCACACACTCGCATATGTGCACATCTTTGTGTGCACACACACGCAACGCAAGTTTGTATTCATGTATTTACATAGACTTGCTAATATGTAGTGCGAACGACGGCGAAACGTAATATAATCGTATTAATCTCATGTGCAAATATTGTTACGATTTTATACTTATGCAAAATACATGAGCAAGTATGTATGTATGTATATGAATATGAATTTTTACCTTTGTCTGGCTTGATGCGTCAAATGTGACAAGTAACTGTTGTTTTCGTTCTTTTTGCAATCAAGAACACATGCACGCCGTACGCCTTGAGCTTTTAAGTTAATTACAAAATTTGTAAACACACACTGACGTTGCAATAAAAAGCGAATTAAAATGTATTTCTCCCAGATGCGTATTTAAGCACTTTATGACAGTCGTACACAAATTTATAATTTTCTTTTTTCCTTAATGCAATTTGTTCACTTTTTTTTTGGAGACGCTACAAAATAGAGTTGTCCTCTGATCAATCGGAATAAGTTCAATGGAACACAAAATGAGCGAAAGTCACTTATTGTCGTTCATCATATGGTTCATAATTTGAAAACATATGTTTTTGTCCAGCGAAAACTTAACATTCCGCCAATCGTTATTAGCAGCCACTGACCAGAGAACACATAGACTAGACATGTAGAACAAATTTTTCTACAGCAGAAAATGTTAAGTTGGTCGACCACTTTACTTCGTATTTGCTCGGCTCGGTCGCTGGAGGTTCGAGCAGTGAAAATATTGGACGACAAAAATAGTGCGCTGTGAGCGCTCAGACGAAATGGTCGTGATTATGTATGAAGCACATCTATGTGCCATTTGTCCTACTCTCTCTCTCTCAGTTCCTCTCTCTCGCTCTCTATGGTCGCTGAAATCATCACTCTCAGCGGCGCACAAAAATTGAAATTTTTGTTCGCGACGATCCCAGCTTTTTCCTTTTGAACGAAGGGTATACCTAAATCATAAAAGCGTTTGTAAGGCTCATGCAAACAAAATGTAGCGTTTAGATGTATATTCGTCGGAAGGGTATGAAAGCGTTGATACGCATAAAGAATATGATTTCGCGACGGGCAAGCACACACACACTTGCAGTCTCTGGAAACATGTGTGAGCATTTGTGGCCTGCGTGCGTAACTCTTGCTGCCTGAGCAAATTGTAATGCCCAAAATTTACCGTTGATTGGCCTTTGAGGGAGCACATACATTTGCATACATATGTGTATGTATGTATGAGATGGGATAATAATTGTCTGGCGATTCAGTAGTTTGTCAATTTTGTATTGTTTGAATTGTAGAGTGACTGTCAAATGAGCCTTTATGACTTAATCAGTAATTTTGGCAGTAAAGATCATTGTGCCACTGGTTGGTTGGTGTTACGGATATCCACTTCACGCAAATGTATATGTACATATTTACGTACATTTATATACTAATTTATCTAATCATATACACTCATGGTCAAATTAATAGGTGTGACCCAAAGATTCTAGCATATTTTTGAATAATTACGGTATGACAACATCTATCAGCACGAAATTTTTTTTGTTAGGTATGGCCACACTATTTGATAAGAAAATAGGTAAATCCCCCCAAAAAATTTACTCGCTAAAAAGTTTTGGCTATTATACATTCTCTACCTCAAAATTGACCTGGTCACATTAATAGGTGTGTTTAACTAAACAAAAAATTATTAAAATATTAAAGCGTTTTTGAGTAAGCAAAGGTAGTATTATTATTGAATATAATTTGATTGAAGCATAAAAATTTTCATTTGCAACATTTAAATAAAATTAGATGGGTCGTGGAGTTCACTGCAGTGCTGAAGAGAGAAATCTCGTTCTCAAGCTTCGTGAAGAGGGTAAAACTTATAAATACATTGCCTCACTAATGGGACGATCGGAGAACTTCGTTACAAATGCTCTAAAACCAAAAAAAGATAAAAAGAAGCCGGGTGCCCGGAGGAAAACTACCGTAAGAGAGGATTCCCGTATAGTCACCTTGGCTAAAAGGGACCCATTTAAGTCTTCGAGAGCGATTGCCATCGAAATGGGCAATGTTGTATCGGCACGAACTATTCGTCGACGGCTATTAAGCTCGAATCTACCTGGGAGAGTTGCTCGCAGGGTTCCTCTATTGCGAAAATCAAATATTCGGATGAGGCTTAATTTTGCTCAAACTCACAAGGCCTGGTGTGGTTTAGAGGGAGAGCGTAAATGGAGGAACATTCTCTGGAGTGATGAGATGAAAATAAATTTGTTTGGGAATGACTCAAATTTACATGTCCGAAGACCTAAAGGTAAAGAGTTAGATCCTAGATATACAAAGAAGACGGTTAAGCACGGAGGAGGCAGCATAATGGTTTGGGGCTGCTTTTCGTGGCAAGGCGTTGGTCCGATTCATCGAATTAACGGCATCATGGATAGATTCCTGTATAAGGATATATTGAGTAGTGTTATGCTACCATATGCCGACGACAACATGCCTCTGAAATGGAAATTTCAACAGGATAACGATCCTAAACACTGCTCCCGAGTAGTTAAGGGTTGATTGCATGAAAATAGAATTGACGTTATTGAGTGGCCAAGTCAGTCTCCAGATCTCAATCCGATTGAGAACCTTTGGGGACACCTTAAAAGGAGACTTTCCAAAACTAGATGCTCCAATAAGAACCAATTATGGGAAAATATTCGGGAGGAATGGTACAACATTCCTGTGGAAATGTGCAGAAAGTTAATATCCTCTATGCCCCAAAGAATCAGCAAAGTCATTGCGAATAAAGGCGGATATACAGGGTATTAACCATACTTATCTAAATATATTCTAAATATTCTACAATATTTGAAAATTTTTCATTTTTTTTTTTAATTTGCTGGGCACACCTATTAATCTGGCCAGCAAAATTTGGAGTTTTTTGTGAAGTATGCCAAAATTATGCTAAAAATTATTATTTTTTAAACTTGTTTTTTGTTGTTGTTATTCTATGATGTGTCTATTTTTAAATATAAGTTGAATTTTTTAGTTACATGAAAAAATATAGACGTTATTCCCATTTAAAAAAAAAAAAAATTTCACACCTATTAATTTGACCATGAGTGTATATATACATATATATAATTATTATGAAATATTTTATTCAAATTTCAACCGAAAAAATTTTATCGGGATACACTTACATATATGTATGTTTATTAAATGCTTTACAATATATTGGCTAGTGGACTATAAAAACTTGAAATGAAATACGCATGTCGAAATTACTGATTAAGTCATAAAGGCTCATTTGACAGTCACTCTACAATTCAAACAATACAAAATTGACAAACTACTGAATCGCCAGACAATTATTATCCCATCTCATACATACATACACATATGTATGCAAATGTATGTGCTCCCTCAAAGGCCAATCAACGGTAAATTTTGGGCATTACAATTTGCTCAGGCAGCAAGAGTTACGCACGCAGGCCACAAATGCTCACACATGTTTCCAGAGACTGCAAGTGTGTGTGTGCTTGCCCGTCGCGAAATCATATTCTTTATGCGTATCAACGCTTTCATACCCTTCCGACGAATATACATCTAAACGCTACATTTTGTTTGCATGAGCCTTACAAACGCTTTTATGATTTAGGTATACCCTTCGTTCAAAAGGAAAAAGCTGGGATCGTCGCGAACAAAAATTTCAATTTTTGTGCGCCGCTGAGAGTGATGATTTCAGCGACCATAGAGAGCGAGAGAGAGGAACTGAGAGAGAGAGACTAGGACAAATGGCACATAGATGTGCTTCATACATAATCACGACCATTTCGTCTGAGCGCTCACAGCGCACTATTTTTGTCGTCCAATATTTTCACTGCTCGAACCTCCAGCGACCGAGCCGAGCAAATACGAAGTAAAGTGGTCGACCAACTTAACATTTTCTGCTGTAGAAAAATTTGTTCTACATGTCTAGTCTATGTGTTCTCTGGTCAGTGTAGCAGCAAAGTCACAAATTTACTGTTATAATTTCTCAATTCGAGGCAAGTTATTTCTAACGCTCTGAAAAAATGAATTTCTATATTGAATAAAATCAAATGTTTGCTTTTAAGCTCGATATACAGACAATTTATTCGAAGAACTACTGTTGTTTAACATAATCACAATGCTGTCATGATGATGAACCGAGCAATATGCTCAGGGATGGAAAGAAACCAACTATACTGTAATAATAAATCAACATTTTAACTGACTTTCATTTATGGCAATAATTTCTGTACTTCATAAAATGATTTCGCTTATTTTCTTATTATTTCTTTAATATATATATATATATATATTTTTTTTTATTATTATTAATTGGCAGCACATGTGTTATTGAATTTATGTAAATAGGGTTTTTTGAAGGGACTCCCTCTACTATTTTGTTGTTATTTCTGTTCAGTTGGGCCAAATTGCTTACAAACCAGCTGCAGTTCCCTATAAATGTGTTATTTTTTGTTTATTTTAATTGAAGTGAACGAATTTTAAGTATACCATAGATAGTTAGGCGTCTAGCAACGCAAAAACCTCGATTTATGATGGGTTCCAGAGATAAATCAAAGTTTAAAAATTTTCTTAAGAACACAAAATCACCAGGTAAAAATGATCAAAATAAATGCAACAATTGCTTTGATAAGGATGTTGTATTTTGGCAGGAAACTCTGGTGAGCGAACATTGCGACCAGAGTTTGAGCTCGAGCTGAAACCAGAGCAGCCCATTGCACAGCGCTGCAAAATGCTAAAAGAATTGGGTGATTTGCATTTGCAGAACATTAATTTGGATGAAGTAAGGCAAATGGCTTCGCTAGCCGGCAAGTTGTATAAACCAATAAATATTGATGTTGTTTCGCTTGCAGACCTCCATAACCAATTTGTGGCAACTAACCAACGATCTCATCGTGCCCAACAAGCCGGCAGAAACACGCCAAATCACCTTGAGCTTCTATAAGCGTCTAATTTTCACGCAATACAAAAACCTGACGATAATGCGTGAAAAGTTTTTCCTTGTGATACAGAATCATGAGGCGCACGAGGATCTCCCGCATCTCCTGGAGCTGCTCGATACCCTCACAGAAAACGGCAAAGATATTACCAATTTCGAAGAGAAGGTGAAATGGGTCCCCATGGAACTTCAATTCTCAAATATATATTTGACTTGTCTGCTTGCAGATTGGTAAATTTATGCTGCATTGGATACCAGCTATCACAGATGCCGATTTATTGCGTCCCTATCTACAGATGATGATTAATCTCATTAAGTTCAATGCAGCCCACCTGGACAAAGATGTGCTCGTTGGAATAGTGCAGTGGGTGACATTGCAAATATGACTTATCTGAACTGACTGATTGCATCTGTGTTTCAGAAATGCCTGCGAGCTGAGCTGCACGGTGCCCAACGATGACATTGGACTACAATGCCTGACCGTCTTGGAGATGGTCATCGGCTATACCATTTTCCCCAGCGAGCCGTTGCATCTGTGCATCGTCACACTGTGCCGCACAGTGAACAGCAATCACTATTGCCAGGCTTCGTATAAGGTATGTCAGACTATTAGTTTACTTTATTTGGGGCAGACAAGTATAACACGGATTGAATATAATTTTTAATGTAACAAAAACTTTGATGACAACTTGTTGTTGCTAATTTCCTCAGGCTTGGCCTTGTGAGCGCTCAATTGATCAGCCTGCTTGCTGCTGTTGACTTTCTGCACGTCCTTGCTGACTCTCTGAGTTGTAGTTGGCGTCGCTTGCGTGCTAGTTGTTGCTGTAAAGCACTGGGAGTCTGTATCAGCTGTGCAGTAACGGGAGACCACATCGAATTTCTGACCCATGGGGCAGCTCAATTCAATGGCCTGGCTGCCAATGCAGACGTAGTATCGGCTGCAGTCCTCCGAGTGCGGCACCAGCCGACTGCCTTCTTTTTGGCACTCTTTCAAGGGCAGCTCGACCAGCTGAAAAGCTGGCTGGCATTCGCCTTTCATATCCAGCAGGCAACTGTTAACGCTAGCGTCATAATAATAATTTTGAGGACACTGCTGCACCTTGGCCTGCCCGCCGACACAAGTATAATAGCTTCGGCAGTCGTTCGAGTTGGCTAGCATTGAGTGCTCTGGCAGTATGCAGCTGCACTGATGAGCTGGCGTTACGTTTACCGGCAGACAGGCTTTGCGGCTGGCATCGAAGTAGAAGCCATAGGAGCACTTCATAACTGAGAGTTCGCCCTGGCTCGAGCAACGTTTGAAGTGCGTACAATCGCCCTCCAAGCGCTGAACGCCCGTCGTATTGCAGCGGGTGGAGCACGAGCCTCTTACACAGCGTTGCTCCTGGCTGTTGAAATGATATTCCGGCGGACATTGAAATTCCTGGTAGCTCTTGTCCTTCATGCCCGTGCACACATAGAACCTATCGCAATGCTGCTTATTCGGCATAATAGTCCATGTTGAGGCACTGCCGCAGAGCCCTTCAATATCGCTTTCAGAGTCGCCTCTGATTTTCGCCAGCCGCAGCAATAGCACAATGAACGCTTGCAGCTGATCTGGAAGACCAGGAATATCTTGATTGCAAAATCAAAGATTATTGATGTAACCAAAACTTACAGTTCTTCATGATTTTTTACTTTTGTCCAGGGAATTGTGTGGAATGCTTCACACTTTTGATATCGGCTCCACTTTTATGGCACTAAATGCTGGCTGGCTATGAATTTATCAGCTCATTTCCGATGCCAGATTGGGGGGTTACAATTTGTTTGCTTATGGTAATGAAATTCTAGTTGATAGTCAGCCGAAGAATGTTCTTTTACACCTTATCTGATCCCTGTTCAGGTGTTTACAGTTTCTTATCGACCGCGAATTGGGTTGATAATTAACCAGCTAAACATCAACTCCGAAATGAGTATCGTTATCTACATATGTCGACTCTATGATTCACCAACAATCGAAAATGCATTGCTTTTTCATTCATACAATTGTATAACAAACATTTCTCAGATACACCCGTTGCATCAGGCGTGATAGCAAGCCACTAGATCCTTGGGCATGCAGCGCATTTGATCGAAGCCATATATGGAGACCTTGAAGCAGGCAGCTCGTGTGGCATATTCAATGGCATCGCGCATTGACATCTTGTCTCCCTGCATGGCATAGATGAACGCGCCCACGAAGGTCTCCTCCTCGCCAATGGCATCGACGATCTTTTGCGGCTTGTGGGGGCCCACTTTGAAGTACCTGCCGTCGGGCATTAGGCAACTGGAGCCCTCTTCATAGTTGTCATATATTATAATCGGCTGGTGAGATGTTATCTTTCTGCACGTAACTGGATCCAGCTCTGGTATGTCCTCAGTTATGTATGGGCTCTTCTTTGGCTGCATACTCTGCCAGCGCTTGCGTGCCACATCCATCACGTCGCGCACTGCCCACACGGTCTCTCGGCCATTCATGTAGCCGTTGTCCACCTTAAGCTGTTTGCGGATGAGCACATAGTCGGCCAAGGCGGCCATGAGACAACTGTGGGGCTTCATGTCGGCCAGGTCCACCGACAGCACAATGTAAGCGTCGGGACTGCGATCATTATATGCCCGCACTGCGCGCACCATGCGGATGGTCTCTCCGGTGTTGCGCGACTCGAAGTGTATCCAGCAGTATTGGCGGTAGTCAACGGCGCCCACGAATTGCTGATAGGTGAGCTCGTGTGAATGATTGGTGTACTCCACGGTCGTCTGCTGAACCTGGCCGCGCACTGCGACGATGATGCGATGCGGCGGCTGTTGGTTGGTGCGCGGGCAATTGGAAATCTCGATGCCCATGGCCTGGAAGCTGTTCATTAGGTTCTCGAAGGCGGGCACCTTGGTCAGCTGGCCGAGAAACTCGCAGGCGGAGCCCAAACGCCGCAGGACGCAGCATGTATTCGGAGCATAGCCGCCAAGGCGCCAGAAGCCCTCATCGGTGCGCTCGATGATGCCGGGCTTTGGTTGCTCGTTGCATATGTTGATGACATCCAAGGTACAGCGACCCACTATGAGCACTCGGCGCGGCGGCGGCGGAGGCGGTGGCGGCTCCTCTCTTGGCAGATATCGCACCTTCTTCACAGTTATGAACTCCTTAACAATCTGTTTTTTCATATTTTTGGAATTTTATGAATGTAATTTTTAAGTCTCGTGCCAAATGATAAATGAGCCTCCAAAGGAATTTGATTACAAATTAAATTTTTAATTTTGATTTGTATTTTTTAGATCATGAAGAACTTGCTGGGCACTCAGCTGGGCTATCACTCCATGAAGATAATGTGCAACATACTCAACGACAAGGGACAGTATGAGGATGCCCAGCTGTTGCGAGGCGCCGTATTTCATCTCAACATGAACATTTTCGGCTCGAACGTCATTTTTCAGGTCTCATCGATGATTTACGCCACCAACGTATTAATGGGCTTTCGAAATGTAACTTGCTCGAGCCAAGAGTCTGTCATTATCCATGTATATAAACTGATTTACTATTGTAGGCTCTGGATAGCAATGAGGTGATCGTGACCTATGAGGTAATACTCAGTGTGCGCATGGTGATCAACAAATACAGACACGAACTCTCCGAGATAATATGGGATCTGATCTGCGACATTATGTCGGCGATTGTCGACAACATCGAGGAGTATGGTGCGTATTGCGAGATCAGCGCTCATCGATCTCCAATTGTCAATTTTGTTTAATATATCTTATTTTGCAGAGCGCTCGGGCGTTAACAAGGATCGATTGCACCACTTACAAATCAATTTCCACGAGAACATCGACTGCATTGAGAAACTGTTGAAAAACGATCGCACACAAATACTTTGCAATGTGGATCGCATTTACGATCTGATCGAACGGGTCGCTGATCGGCGACCTGAGGCCTCTGTCCTAAACCTAATCGACTATCGAACGCAACGGGTGTCCGCAACGCGACCCGAGTGGCTTACGTGCTTGTCCCAGTTTGTGCATCGCTATTACCGCATGTCTAACGTGAATGTGCGCAAGAAGATCATCCATTCGCTCGAGCAGATTATGAACCAGAATCGATACAGCTATGAGGAGGAGATACTCGATCGGGTGGTTGTGCCACAGCTGGCGCAGATCTACCAGGAGCCGAGCGTACAAGTGCGCGAGGCAGTGGCTTCTGCTCTCTCTAACTTTGCGATTCATTGTGATACGAAGCGTTGCCTGGAGCTGTTGGACATATTGGAGGCGCTCATCAATCGCCCCTTCGAACAGATGCGTCAAGTTGCGGCTGAGGCCGGCCCAGCGGAGGCGGGCAGCAGCATTGTCATAAAAGCTAAGACGGAGATCGAGGATATATCCGCTGCTGTCGATGGGCTTGTTAAGGTGTTTACCATTAAGCTGCATCGCCAGCCGGCCACACATGCCATTAAGATATTTAATATATTGATGGATCATCTAGAGCTGCACTACGATCGGCCAAAGGTCTTCGAGCAGGCAAGCAGTGTGCGGCATGAGGTAAAATGATTTCAAATTGTATATATTTATTCTATATATGCTAATCCAGCACGCAATGCCTTGCAGATATTCGAATGGCTGCTCAAGATTCGCGCGAATGCCTCCTATCACATTGGATATCCTAAAAACGGCACGGAAGCCTTAAAGTTTAGCCACTATTTGGGCATCGAGCTGCCACTGTCAGCGCAAGCACCAACGCAAACAGCATCAGTTTCTATGCGACGCGCCTGTAATCTGATTGTCCGCTGTCTAGAGCACGAGTCCAATCTCAAAGTGTTTGAGTTGGTTATAACGAAGCTGCCCACAGTGCTGCAGAATAAGGCCCTTCTGCAAGGCAGCGACATAGAGAAGCTAGCCAACGCATTGCTCAAAATCAACTCGGTTACCAACAACAAGTTCAAATTATCCGCCAACGAATTCCACCGCCTTGTGGTGCCGGCAATCGCATCGCTAGTTATCTATCACGAGTGCCTACTGCCACCGCAGCAAAACAGCATCATTACATCCCTCTACCTCCTCATACCGGCAGGCATTGCCGATGTCTGCATCAATACAATGGCCATTCTCATCTTGGAGATGCCCGACGCCCTGATGCGTAAGCTGCCAGATATTTTGTGGCAAATAAGCAAATTGTCCGACAGAACTGCGGTGGCCCTGCCAGTTCTGGAATTTCTATCCCGTGAGTGGTTTATGCTAAGCTATGATAAAGCAATGCGTGCTCATTGTAATTCATTAACTCATTTTTGTTGACAGTTTTGACCCATCTGCCGAACCATCTGGTCTCCAACTTTACGCTCATGCAAAATATGTATGTGTTTGCCATATCGCTGCCATACACAAAGCCTCATCGATACGACCACTATACCGTATTATTGGCTCACCATGTGATAGCGGGCTGGTTTCTGAAGATCAAGCTGGAGCAGCGCAAGAATTGCGTAAGCTATATCAGATCGGTAAGCCAATATTCACATCATTATCATAATCCATATACCTAATTGTTATTTTCTTGTTTCGTAGTCCATGCAGTCGAATGCCAAGATGCTTCACGATGACATAGCCAACATTAACTCGTTGCACGTGAATGAAGATTCCTCCAGTCGTAAGCGCAGCACGAGTCTTACGGAACGCGGCAGTAGGAATAGCGCAATGACCCGCAATGATGCAGGTATGCGTCCGACGATGGACAATACGCTGCGTAACTTTCATGCGGACTTGGTTGAGACGTGTTTTGATTTTCTGGAGCGTCATACATTCTCGCCGTGCCCCTCCCTACCCAAGCGGTAAATATGATTGAAATGCTCGAGAATCTATTAGTTGTGCAATCTCCGTAACTACAGCTTGCCGGCTATTGACTATTTGCTAAAAGATGGCGTCTCCCAAACATGGCTGGTGGGTCATAATTTGATCACAATTACCACATCAGGCTGTCCATCGGGACCGACACGCAACGGCCTCTGCGAGCGTTGCGCGCAAATGGGTAAGGCGCCCAGCATTAGTCTGAACTCGAAGGGTCTCAGTGATGCAGTGCAGCCGCCTTCGTCGCCGGAGCGCGAACGGCGCTACACAAAAATGACCTTTCAGCATAGCAGCGTGAATGAGAGCGCCGGCAGCACGGAGCACACTTCGTCATCATCTACATCGAATTCGGAGGCAACCGCACATCCGCATCGGCAGATATCGAACAGTTCAACGATCTCGTTAGACACGTACTCGCGACGCGGGTCCAATCCAGAGGCTTCTGGGGGCCTAGTTGAGGGCTCTCACACAGGTAGCAATACTTCGCTTTTGGGCAATTCGCTCTCGTTGTCAACGGCTAGCGTTGGTCCTTCCACGCGACCGGGTCCAGCAGTGCAGCAACCGGTTTGCGTGCGTGCCTGCACCAGCTGGGCCGAAATCTTCATAAGACGTCCTACGGGCAATGTCTCATGGATAACTCGCATTGAGAATCCCATTGCCAACGACTGTTTTGGTCAGGATTTGCCCTTCAATAGCGTCGTTTCACTGTTCCTGCCCACTGCCTTTGGCGGCGTTTTTGGGCCAGACAACCCAATGCAGGAGCTAGTGCAGCAGCAACGGCAGGAGCAACAGCAACAGCAAACGCAACACCAAACTCAGGCAGCACAAGAGGCCGATCTCGAGATGGAGCAAGAACTACAACCAGTACCAGGACCTGAACCAGAACCAGAGCCTGTACCAGAACCTGTACCAGTACCAGTACCTGTACTAAAACAAGTACCAGAACCCGCACCAGAAGCAGAATCAGAACTTGCACCAGCGACAGTGGCGCAAAACGCCGAAATTCGCAGCCGAATGGTGGCTAAGGCGCGGGCACTGTATCGCCAGGAGGAGGTCTACTCCGTGAGCAGTGCCGGCGGCGGAGGCAACGGCGGCACAGCTGCCATTGATATTCCACGCCTGGCCGCCTGCGTCAAGAGGGGCAAAGATGCAGTACTCAGTGGCAGCGTCAGCGATGGTGAAGCCGACGATGATGCTTTGGCATTTGGTGATGGCCAGAGTCGAGTACGAAATCCGGTGCGGCGGGTCAACTCTAGTCCAGAAATGACCTCTAGCTGGCGCCAGGCATTCCTGGCCTCAAAACCAGCACCCCTTTCCCAAGAGCGAGATGCCGTCAAGGCGGCCTTCGAAGAACACCAGCTGCCGTCGAAGAAGAAGAGCGTACAGTACAGCACCAAAGACATGCGGGTCAGCTGCGAAGCTATACCCGAGGAGATAGCTGGTTCAACGCCGCCTCAGGCTGCCCAAGTTGTGAAGGGTCCATTGCAACCAGGAGCTGGCACATTGCCGCCCAAGCAACACTCAGCCGACGATGTTAACAGCCAGGCGTCAGAGGGCGGAGCTCAGCCGGGCACGGTGCAGACCTCTGCGTCAGCATCCTCTCTGAAGCAGGGTGCTGTGGGTAAGCCACCCTTATCACCGGGTCAAGTGCAGACAGCTATTACACCCAAACAGTCGCCCACTCCAGCTGGCCCCGGTCTCGGTCTAGCCAAGTCCAATAGCAGCGGCTATAGCAGTAAAAATTGCGGCCCCGATTATAATAATGGCGGTGGTGACGTAATGCGCGGTCGCTCTAAAACGATTTCGACAGTGCGGGAGGTGAACAACGGTAAAGCGCGATCCCCGTCACCCGAAGCTTTCAGAAGCTTTGGTGCCACCAAGCCGCCGATCAGCGCCAAGCTGTGCATGAATCCCAGCTTTGTTTTCCTGCAGCTTTACGGCACTGGTGAGCAGGCGGTGACGGAGACACCGCTTAAAGTGGGGCCGGATCAGCCTACCGTATTGAGACTGCTCGATCTTGTACCACCTTTTGAGACGCATAAGATCGGAGTTTTGTATGTTGGCCCAAATCAGTGTAACAATGCTGTAGAAATTTTGCGTAACTCCCATGGCAGCACCCGTTACGTTGAATTTGTGCGCAACATTGGAACATTGGTTAGCCTCAAGGACGCCGAGCAGAATAACCTGTTTATTCATCTGGACAAAAGTGGGGCAGATGGAAAATTCGCTTACATCTGGAAGGATGATATAATGCAGGTTTGTTTCCTATACACATTTTGTTAAATAAATATGCCAACTAATTCCTCCCGGCTTTCCCGCTTAGGTTACTTTTCATGTGGCTACTCTTATGCCTACAAATCTGCAGGACGATCCCAACTGCACGGAGAAGAAAAAGCATATTGGCAATGACTATGTCAAGATCATTTACAACGAAAGTGGAGAGAAATATGACAGGAATACGATATCAGTATGTTTTTTTTTTCCAATAATAGCATTGTACAATCTGATGAGCGATCTCTTACAGGGCCAGTTTAACCACGCCTGTGTAATTGTGGAGCCGCTGGAGCTAAATTCGAATCGTATCTATGTGGACGCACGCGAAGAGATGACTAATTACGTTTGCCATCCAAAGGAGCGAATAGTCTCCGATCGCAGTGCTCCCTTGCTAGCCCGACAGATGGCGCTGCACGCAAATGTGAGTGATATTTGACTTAGATCCTCTCCAAGAAATAACTTGATGTTTTAGCACTAGTATTTTGGGTTTTCTCCATTTCATCTATATATGTATGCATATATTATTATATTATATTATATTCACAATACTAGTGCTAGTTAGGCGATAATTCCAGAAATAATACAAACATCAAATTATTTTCTTACAGTTGGCCTCACTGGTCTATGAAAATATGGCGAAAAAAAGTCTGTATGCATCCAACTGGATTGAGAGATTGCGGAAAATCAACCGTTTGCGTGATAAGGTAATAGATCTTTACAAATGAACATGTACCCTTTCTAATTAGCAACTTTTTGTAATCTTCAGCTAATTGATAAAAGAATTGAGCAAAGCAAGAAAGATAAAAATGGCAGCGCATCCAGCGGCATCGGCAACGCCTCCTCATCGGCAGGGACCACAGATTCAGATGACAAAGGAGCATGTTTCACCAAATATACATAGGCACTGGGCTGTATACTCATCTGTGGTGTGCCTGTGGAAACTGTCGTAGTCTAATGGCGATTTTAATGAAGATTCTTGGAATTCTGAAATGACGGCTTTAGAGGAGCTTCGCTTATATGTTTGTTTCCTTTCTTCCGACATATGTATATCATTATTCATATATTTGAGAACTATATTTTATTTCTGTTTACATATAATTAATATATAACCATGTTCAATCCGTTGTAAACTTGTCATCTTTCTGTAGTCCCGCAATGTGATCGTATCCGAAATCCGTAATCTTGTGACCCGCCACGCGATTAGCGAAGCCTACAGCATCCGACAGGCTGCTCTGCATTACGTAGGTGGCGTATATGAAGCCAGCCATAAAGCTGTCACCGGCACCAAGGGTATCCACGATACGATCAGGCTTGAGGGCGGCTACATTGGTGAACTCATTGACAGCTGTATCCAGACATGCAGCACCTGTGCTGCCCCAAGGACAAATTATGCTAGGACATGTGGGTTCTACGCTGCTGGCAAGAGCATAGCATGTTTCCCGGGGACTCTTCCAGCCCTGCTGCTTGGCCAGCTCGCTGGAAAACACAACGTAGTTACATAGCCCGCAAAGTGGTAGGTTCTTCTCAAACATTGTCTCAAAATCTAAGGAGATACGAATGCTGGAGCCATGAATTCGATTGTGCTCTCGCACGGCTTTTATCATTTTGATTGTTTCGTGCGCATGACGTGCCTCGAAGTGAACCCAACCGTAGCGATCAAGATCTATTTTCATAAAGTCCTCATACGTTATATACGGATAGTTTTTATTGCAATGCACAATGGTTCGCGAGCCGGTCTCCTTGACAATTATCACTGAGGAGAACGGCGGATCTTTCTCCGTCTTGGGACAGTGCTGTGTGCCGATGCCACGCCGATCCAAATCATCCAACAGCACCCGGAAGCCGTTCGATTTACTGAGCATACCAAAAAACTCGACATTCGCGCCCAGCAATCGAAGCACGGTGCTAACGTTAGAGGCATTCCCTCCACGCTGCCAATACCCGTCGAGGCATCGTCGATCCGTGTCCTCCGTGGGGAAACTATCGTTGATTGTCACAAAGTCAATTACGGTGCAGCCCACACAGAGCACGGGCTTCGCTGTGGTCATTGCCAGACTCTTAAAATACATACATATGCATGCCTATATTCACTTTAACTGACGACCGAACAACTGGTCTGTTCTATAGATCTGTTGATCTGTTCTATAGATTTCAATTGAATTTTGTTAAAACAATCTAATCAACTTTTCTCGCACACATGGAAATGCGTGTATATACATATGTATATGAATGTATGGATGTATGGATGTAGAAGTAAACTTTTGTTTTGTTTCTTATCGCGATTCAGCGTCTTTAATTAAGAGTATATAAAACATGAATGTATAATTTCAATTACTGCGCTTAATAAATATAAAACCCAAATATATGGATAAATAAATATAAGCTTCAATTTTGTACAAGTATATTTATTAAATTTCGTATGTAAAATAAATGCGTTAAAAGTCGATTGTAAGTCGATGACATTGCGATCAAATTGAAATCGATTACCAAGTCGCTGGTCAGTAAGTATGCAACTGAGCTCGGACTTAGAAATACCCTGTACCTGCATAGTCTCTCTGTTGATTTGCTTGCACTGGTGCACATAAATACACACACACAGATGCACTCAACACGCTCTTAAGATTCGCGCTTTTGTAGCTAGAGCAGCTGTAGCACTCTGAGAGCGAGACGTCACACGCAGTGAATGTGTTTCGCTCATAGAGTGCGATGAGGAATGGACATGCGCAATGCGTCACCTTGTTCAGCACTCTCCATGCTTCCAGCTGTGAAGTCGCCTGTCGATCAGTTAACCGCTAGTCACCCGCGCGCGCGGTGTTCGTTAGTAGCGTTGTTGCGCGTCGTTGACAGAAAATTCGCATCGTGCCAAAGTGTCTCCTTTATTTTCGCAACTGGCATAGTATAAAGGTGTAAAGGTGCCATATATGATAAATGAATCTAAATTACAAAACTGACTGTGACAATAGGCCGGTTGGTAAGTGAAAATAAAGAATTAAAAAAAAACACAAGGAAAAAGAAAATTTATTGTTGCTTTAGCGACAATGTGTGTGGTGGCAGGAAACCGGCAAACAAGTGATGACAAATATGAACACAGCTGCAAATACACATATGTACATACATATGTACTTATAAATGCAAACATATGCATGTGATTTCCCAGATTATTTAATTATTAATTCTAATAAAATGTTAATGTTTAAAAGAGCATTATGGTACACATGTATGTACGTACATAGTATATCCATACGTTTGTATGCGAGCACATAATTACATACATAAATAACGAACGAAAACGAGTTGAATATTTGAGCGTGCTTACGTTGCGTCGTCGGGAGAGAGAGACAGAGAGCGTGAGCGGCCGCAAAATATTTTGCGTTCAAGAGCACAAAACAGAGCGCAAGAGTGCACGCTAGATTGTCAGCTGGTTGTCAAGTTGCGCAAGTGGCCACGCAATATTGTGTGCATAGCACTCAAAGACCTGAAGAAAACATAAATGCTTACATAGATACTATGTACATAATGGCACAGAATGTACATACAAATGTACATATGCCCACAAATGTGGACTATTACTAAAATGTATTAGTATACTAAGTGAATTGTATGTGCGACTTTGTTTACATCTGCGCCGCGCACTTGACAAAGATCCCAAGCTAACTAAACGAACACAAGCACACGCGCACACATGTAGACACATACATACATACGTACTTACATTAAATTTCAAGAGCAATTTTTGTATTTTTTTTTTTTTTTGGGCCTGTGTCGCAGTTATGTGCGAATGTTAATTCAAAATATAAACAAATGAACTGTTAAAGCAGCTGAATTAAAACACACAAGAAACAATAACAAAATGAAAAAGATATATACAGACATGTGCGCACACACACTTACTTAAAATGAACTCAAAGTGGATTTAAAAGACGATAAGAGAGTTCTTTAAATCTCTTTTTTAGTACATAGCGAATGCGAAATAAATATATGCGATTACAAGTACAGTAAATGGATGTTTCTGTAGACCGGGCGATATTTAATGATTGAATAAATAAATAATGGATATAAATAAAAAGAAAAAAGTCCCTTCTTTTTAATTTACTTGAAATTAATTTAAAAGTAAATGTAATTAATGAATATAAATATTATGAAATGTGTTCTCTTGTTGAAAGGAGTCGATTGATTTTAGTTTATGCTAATATTTTTCATAGGAGCAAATCATAATATCATTAACTATTCCAGAAAAGCTCTGTATTAAGCTTGAAATACCTTTGTACCTCTTCGTAGTGAGTGTCATTAGGAAAAATTTTAAATGAATACTCATCAAGTCAGTCAGTGTCAATATCTTGTGTCGACAACAATAACAATAACAACAACAATAACAACAGCAACAACGCATCGCTAATTGAAACCGCAAACTGGTTTTCGAATAAGATCAATATACACAGCAAGTTGTAATACAATACTTATACGGATCTATGCAATAATATATCAGATGCATGTAGAGAGAAAATGTGAAAGATGCACTTTCTTTGGTTTTTTTTTTTTTTCGAACTAATAATATTATAATTGTAATTGTAAATATAAAACAGTTCATATCAACTAACATTAGTATTATAGTATATCAATATTTATATATGTATATCATTTCAACAGAAAATGAAGAGAGAGAAGATATAGTGAAAGAGAATATATATAGAGAGAGAGGAAAGATAATTATATAGCGATATATATTAGATAATTATATGGTCTATCAACGACATACACATAATATGATCTTAAATTGATGTCTTTGATTTAGTCCTCACACGAAATCGTCTACCTAATCTCTCTCTTATATTTCTCCTTATGTACTTAAATGACGATCTTGATCTTGATAGAAAAGGCTTCGCACATAGTATGTACGTACTTAAGTGTATATATACCCTAATGATAGATTATTTATAGTATTTCGTTAGTTTTATGTCATTTTTGAACTCTAACCAGGTAACTGAAATGGCATATTGCGAAGCACGCAGACAAGTGAATTTGTGTGTGACTTTTTGAAATCTTATCAAACTGTTAACTGTTGTTTTTGAGCTTTGCTGTGAGGGGGTGTAAAAAAACCGAATTGTTTTAGATAAGAGTTTGGCTCTTTGTGTTGTTGTTGTTGGTGTCCATGGCTTGTCACACACACACACACACACAACCACACACACACAACCACACTCTATACTCCATGGCAATTTTTGCGTCGTTTGACATTGTTGTCGACCCGTTGGCCAAACTGATATCTCGCCTGTTTTTCAACTGCGACACGTCCATTGGAAGCTCTCATTATTACTCTCGGTGACTAAAAACAGTCCTTACAAATCCAACGATCCTTCGGGGTTATACAGACAGATTCGGATATGTCGTTCTGTTTCCAATATAACTGCCACGAACAGCGAAACACAGATTGCAAGGGAATGGGAAAGAAGAGAAATGTGGCATGCATTACGAAATTTTAGTTCATGCGAAGAGTTACGCTTCAGTGTATTCTGGTGCCTTATCAATAAACCGAAGCTGATTTCTCGCCAACTTCCCCTTTGATAATGACAAATGGAATGGGAATTGATGCATCATATCAGAAGAAAGACGGCGAATCATAAGTTCTCAAACCGCCATCGAAAAATTGCATTAAATTAAATTCAGTCAATTCAAATAAGCTGACATTGTTATACGTAAGGTTATATAAAGTAGATATAATATAAATATATATGTATATTAAAATATATTTTATAATTAAATAGTTGATTATTTAATTTTATTAGTAAGAAATCCTTATAATTTTCCTGTAAAATGAGAATTTTGTTAATTATTTATATACCTTATATATTATATACATTATTATTATAATGCAGTGAACCATCCATCTGCTATTAGTTACAGGGTATTTTAAAGTGTTGCGTGGGCTATTAGCCAGGCAATAGATTAGACAAGTCACAAAATGAGATATCATTATCCATATTCGCTTTAGGCGCTCTGTGAAAAGTCTACTGGATTGCCGATTTATATGTAGGAAAGCTCACGGCAAATGGCAGATATCATTGCAAAGACACTAAAGAAAGAGGGAGAGAGAGAGAGAGAGAGAGAGAGAGCAACAGCAAGAGCGAGCGAGTGGAGTTACATTGTGCTATTAATATACTTACCTATCATGTATTTATATTTCTGTCTAACTCTCTTTTTGTTTTTCCAGTTAATTGGCTGCAAAATGAATTCCAGCAAAGAGGCAAAGAGCACCGTGAAGGGACAAAAGAAGTTACAAAAGACCAACAAAAAGCAGCAACAGAAACAACAGCTGCAGCAACAGCAACAACAGCAGCAACAGCAGCAACAACAACAGCAGCAGCAACAGCCAACCATAAATAGTACTAAGAACGGGATCTGTAAAGCTGCCACGAATGCAAAACTCAAGCCCAACGATTCAAAGGCCAATAATCGCAGCAGCACCAACAACAACAACAATAGCAACAACAACAACAACAACATGGTGCACAAGAACAACAATTCGCAATCGATGAGCGGAACAACAGCTGCAGCGACACCAAACATTACGCAAATGTTTAAGGAACAGTACGATGCAGAGCGACGTGCCACAATGTCACAGGTGGATTCAGTGCCCAAGATGGAGCGTACGCATAGCTTTCGGATGAAGATGTCCAAGTTCTTTAACAACTTCACTGGCAGCAAGGAGAATCTGGCGCGCAGCGACGAGTCCAAAGATGAGGCGGGCAAAACGCCGTTCACGTTCACGCGAAGTCGTTCGATGATATTGCTGCGACGTCCGAATCGGCGCAGTTTTATTGAGCCGCAGCTGGAGCAGCTGTCGGAGGAGGCGGAGAAGTCGGGTGATCCACTGATGCCAGCATCGCCGCGCAAGAATTCGCTGGCCGAGGACGGCGCAACCAATACCAGCTGTTCGCCCATATTGCGACGCCGTGCGGACACCTCCAGCTCAATAAATACGCCAGCTCGACGGCAGTCCACACAGGCGCTGACCTCCACACCCGTCGAGGACTCCGCGGAGGCATCCATGCAGCGCAAGCCATCGCTTATATCACTGACACCTGCCGAAAGCAACTACAATCCGCAGCTCAACTTTCAGAAACGTCGCTCCAGCACGCTCATCGCGTCGTTCAAGAGCACGCTGATTGGGCTGACGGAGAAGCCAGAGAAGAAGGAGAAGAAAGACAAAAAAGACAAGCTGAATCCCAAGTGGAGCGCCTCGCTGCAATCGCTGCAAGCGATTGATAACATGGTCAGCTATGCCAATATGTCATTCATTGACTACGACAAGTTCAATGGCTATGAGAAGCAGCTGGAGCGCCAGCAGTCCATCATGAGTCTAGCCGAGCAGCAGATGCCCCCCGCCCACACGCTCCAGTTGCCATTGACCACCCACCACTCGCAGCTCAACTCATCCTCGCCCCTGGGCGAACTAAGTGGGAGTGCAGCTGGAGCTGGGACTGTCAGTCTGCCCTTGCCGCACACGCCCTCCTTCGTGGGCTCCTCATCCATGGAGAGCACGCCGAAGACAGTGGTGATGCGACGCAAGCGAAGCAGCAGCTCGGCGCTCGCGCGCCAGCAGTCCGCCTCGACGCGCAACAGCAGCCAGAGTTCCTTTAACCTGGATACGGACTTCGAGCACAACCTGGACAGAGTTCACAATGTCTATCGCGAAAGCCTGGACTCACGCACCCTGGAGCTGCTCAATCAGCGTTCGCGCAACTCCTTCATTCAGGACCAGCCAATGCTCTTCGACGCCCTCAACCTGGAGGATGGCTCTGCGAACCGGCGCTGTGCGCTCTGCGCCCAGAGTGTCGCGAGAGCCAACAGCTTCAAGCAGCAGCGCGACGCGGTGGATGGGCGCGGGAAGCCCAAAATACAGGTGAGTTCTTATTCTTTTTATTATTACTATGTATATATATGGTAAATATTTTATTATATACAATATATTTATTGTCCGTATTATCTTTATTGTAAGTACAATAGAATCCCGACAACTGAAAATGGCAAGGGGATAAATTTTATTTTTCGATTTACACAGACATTCAAATTATCAAGGAATATTGGGAACGAATTTCTTTTAGGGGAATATAATTTTTGTTCGTTTTATCCCGTTCTTCGATTTAACGGGGTGCGAATTTTCGATACTCGACTGTATATAAATATTATTTCTTTATGATTATAAATATTTGTTAGATACTCTCTTGCTTTGAATATTTTAAGGTATTACTGGTCTTAGGAACATATCTGCAGGAATATATGTTGCAAGCAAAGTTGTAAAAAGTTTATTTAAGTCCACCTATTTTTAATCAATTGCGTACTAAAGTACTTAGAGATTTATAGAAGTTATCCTGACCCGAAATGTACGTTACTCCAAGTTTTCAACTGATTTGGCTTTTAGTTCATTTTAAAAATAAACTCCACTAAACCGGGGGCGCGGCAAATCGCAAAATCTCAGAAACGTTTTTATTTAAGAGGCTTGAAATTTATATTTATAACGTATATGTGTATAACGTATTCGTTAAAATTTGAATTTTCAACTAGAACTCTAAAATATACAGTTTTACCGCATTTGCTATGCTCTACCATAAAATTTCGATCTTAGGTTGTCAATGGAAGCATTCTACATTTTAAGCGTCTGGCTTCAATTGCGTTAAAATAGTTCATATTCATACGGTCAGACAGATGAACAGCAACACGGAAATCGCATAAAACCAATAAGCTCTTTCCCTCCGTGAGTGTGCACAACAAGAGTAAGACTAAAGAGTAATACGCTCTACTCGCAGTGGAGTTGTCTCCTATAAAAGGGTGAAGCAACGATCAATTTTGTTCAGTCGCATCCCTGACCTCCTATCAGTCAGTCGTAGTGCAGTGCTTCGCCTGGTAAAACTTTTAAATATTTATAATTAAGTATTTACAATCAATTATATTAATAATACTGGCAATAATAACTGTAATGATGATGATTTGAGTGAATGCTGACATTGATGATATTGGAACTGTAGATAATGATGATTGTTACTAAGATTTCGATAATAATGATGATGTGAGTAATTGATCTTGTTAATTAGATCATCATTATCATCAGCAACATCTATTTCATCATCATCAACAACAGGTTGTCCGTGTTCCCCATCAGCATTAGCATTAAAAAACTTCATTATGAAGTATCAAAATATACCAAGCATGATTCCAAGCTCTTATAGTCCTATCGAACATATGAATAAGAAAACTTTGCAAAGCTTATCAATTTAGAAGCTTTCTCATGGAAGCCAACAAATCGCAATTAGTCATAGTAACGTCATCTTCAAGCTTTTTATTGATACTTCCCTCAATCTTTGACGGTTGCTAGGAATCCACTTGGACATTCGTTTCATATTTTGCCATAGAGCCTGCAGTATAAAAAATTAAAAATAAAGCTTATGTAAAGCATTCTGCATTAGCCGGATTAAGAAAACTTCTTTTTGAAATATCCATCAACAGGAGACAGAGATTATTCAATTGAGTGCTTAGAGCAGTTTCACAGATTTGATTTCTTCAGAAATACATTAGATTTGCGGATTCTAAGCGGCTTAGCTCGAAACCTGTTTACAGCCTTGATCCGTATACAGACAACCCTTTGCTTATATACTTACGCTCGTATATATATACGGGTATGTACCTTTACAGGTAAAACATAAAATATTTCGCTTTTTATGGCGAGCGGACAACGCTTTGAATAATAATGTCGCTTAAAGATGCAACTGAGCTAGTTCAGGGAAGGTTACAAGACCTATAAAACACACGCACGAGCTGTTTAGAATTTATAATAACTGAACGCCAAATACAAAGCACAAATCTCAATATGTAAGCCAGGTTTTCTGTGAGATATATAGTATGTACATTATAGCCATATTTCCCTTTCAAATATGAACACAATCAATTGTGGTTTGTTTGTTTGTTTGTTTCATTGTATTGATCTTAGCAATTTGTATTAGCCAACGTGTATAGCTGAAGCGAAACCTAAATGGCTTGCTAGTGGGTAAATAAGATACGACGATAAACGAGCGAATCATACGCGAGAGGCTCGATAAGTAGATTAAAAACTAATTTGAACTTAGAGTTAACTGAATTTTGTAAAAATGGAAAAAATATGTTGTCAGTTATTCGGCAGTTGCTCCAGCGACGCTTCACTCTCGCTGCCTGCTCATTGCGTGTAGTCGGTGTCGCCCTTGGAGTAGTGTATGCAGGCCAGAACGGTGTCCAGCAGATACAGTGCGCCCTCGATGACGCACAGCGAGCCCATGGCGATGCCCACCTGACGCTCCGAGTTGACATAGAGGAAGCCCTCGTCGGACATGTAGCCCTTCCAGTAGTGCAGCGCCACACCGCCCACGGCGATCCACATAAAGGTGCCCACCACATTCATGATGGTGTCGCACAGCTCGCTAGGTTAGCAAGGGAATTCGAATTAGAGTGGGTCGAGCGGATAGAGAGGATTCAGAGCTGAGCTTACCCCTTGTGCTTGGTGGTGCCAAAGAAGTAGGCAATTGTGTGGCACCCCGTGTATATTAAGAAGCCGACCATCACACCGGAGGCCACGATTTCCGCATCGGCGCTCTTCTCCTCGTTCAGATTCCAGGTGCCGCCAATGCCCAGGAATTCGCCGCCATCGCCCCAACGATATAGGAAGATCACCACCAGATTGATGATCTGCAAGGGTTGAGTATAAATCGAATGTAAATGTTCATAATTAACTTGGCTTGGTTTAGCTGCTATTTCCAATGGCTAATGAATCAGACCTTGTAACGATCTTTCGTTGGCCCCGCCCTGTGGAGCTTTCGCTAGACCTATTGCGCACTCACGACCCGCTTTTAATTTTGTGCTTTTCGTATACATGAGTAATATTACGAACAAGTAACCCACCCCAGGCAGGCACAGGCACAGATAAGGCCGATAAGGCCAGCAGAGTTAGTCGCATTGCTCAACATTTTTCCAAGCCAAGCTGGGCAAAAATTCGTCACTGAGCGGCCAGGACTTAGTATCTATTAAATATTGAACTCAAGGCTTACCAGCTTAAGTGCTTTGATGAAAATCGAACCAATTGTTTCCACAGATACCATATTTATTGTTTGTTCTCTCTATATATTCACACACTCCAATTGTATTCGTTTTCTATTCGAATTTGAGTTCGTATTCGTTTGGTTGTCGCTACTCAACTGAATACTCAGCAGATAAAAACTTGAAAACAAGTGACAGGAATTTGTAGCTTTTGCAATCTCTTGGCCAGGTGCCCCGATAAGATAAGGCGACCAGATTACAAGTGCGTTTCGAAATCGCTTTAACCTGTGCCGAATGTGTTGCTGTTGCGCCTACGCATGCGCCGGTTCGCCTCGTTATCTTATCGCAATTGGAACTGTCATGCCTTATCGGACTAAACTCCGTTATGTCGACCTATTAGTCTCTCTCTCTCTCTCTCTCTCTCTCTGTATTTCTGTTTGCAGTATAACTCCTGCATATGTACTATATACTCTATATACCTCGGAAAGTATTAATCATGGCCAACCACACAGCGACAAGCTCGTCATTCCGCGCGCCGGAAATAAAGCTAGTTACGTCATCATTGACGGCGCTTAGTTGTTCTTCAGCTCGCGTAATAATATTCGGCTGAATCCAAATTTTCTTATAAAGGCGCTTTCAAATTAAAGGCAAAGCAAACAATTGCAATTCTTTTATAGGCTCAATTTAGCCTCAAAGAATTTTTAAATTAACTCAGTTTAATTGTACTTTTTTTTCTCAATGAATGAATTTTAATTTTATCCATTAAATAGAAGCAGCTGGACTTACAAAAAAAAAAAATAATAATAATAATAATAATAATAAATAAATAAATAATAATAATAATAAATAAATACTTTTTAAATATTTAGCGCTTTATTTGGTATTTAGGTTGCGAATATCTCTTAAAGAACTCTTTCTGGATTGAGTTAACTTGGTTGTATTTTCTCTAATATAAAAAAGTTTATTAAATAATTTTGTTTTTCAATTTTAAAATTAAATTTTTACATAACTTTTCAAAACTCTTTGGAATATAATACCATACAAAAAAATTTATCATAGCAGTGTTAACACTAAATCATCCTCTGGATCATTAGATTCTCAACTGATATTTAAATATAATTAGGTTTAAATAAATAATTCCGGCATACTAACCGACTAATTAGTTGAGGGCTTCAGCAATATGCGCTAAAGCTTCAATAAAAATAAAAAACAAAAATTCTAAAAAATTTTAAACACACAAAATTATATTTAATATTTTAAGGTGCTTAAAAATCAAATTTTATTATTCACTGCTCATATGTGTAACTGGAAGAGCACTTTTTTTTATGGTTCTGCAAATGACTTTTTTAAATTAATAATAATTATGTTGTATAATTATATTTATATGAGTTTCTATATAAGATGTAGAGGCCTACCAATATAACTCAGTCTGATCTTGAAAATTTGCCGGAATCAACATTCAAAAGGCAACCCAAAACTTAGCGCTTCTGTTGTCCATTGATAACACTTTGTTTTCTCAGCTCATTTTGATAAATATAATATTTGGCAACTGCAGACCTTCAAATCGATTAACCTTGGACACAAAGCGAGCTGCGCTCTAGAAACTCGTTTCAGTATTATTGCTATAAATAAAACCAGAACAGATTATTTCATTTTGCCGCCGTTTTGATTCTCTTATAGAGTTGTAGAGCTCTGCTATATAAGTTACACTTCATTTATTTATAGATATATATTATGTAAAGATATATTTATATGATGCTTAGGTTAAGTACAGTTTAGTCCTGGTTAAATGGAGAACTATAAATATCTATTCTTAATACTGCCAAATCGCTAACTAAAAACTAAAGTTTTGCTAATTTCTCTTAAGCACAAGACCTAGACTTAACCATTAAATAGTGATTTGGTGCTAGGAGCTGTCCCACTTTTGCAATCCCAATTGCTGTTGCTCCAAGTTTTATTTTTACACTCGCACATAATTAGCAGCTGCAAAATCGGAGGCAAACTCCGGTCACGCTTATTCGAATGCATGCACTTCAAACAGAGACTTTAATTTTGGAATCTTATATGGATACATGCACATACTTATATATTTCTATATATATTTGTATTGTATCTGTGTAGTATATTGTATATAAACATGTACATATATATTTTATATGTCTCGCTGAGTTTTGCGATGAATCACGGCATTGTCGTTGTCGTTATTGTTGCTTGTGCCGCTGGCACAGTGTGTAGTAAAAGCCGGCACATACGAGGGCAGCTCAACAGATTACTGGGAAATATCTGTATGATATCTATATATATATATATATATATATGAGCAAATGGTGTCGTAATCCCTCTCACATCTGTGCAGCATGCAGAGCTTTTCGACTATTTTTAATAATTTATAAATAAATTAAAACATAAAAATTAGTTTGATAAACTTAAAGTAGTTTCTGGCTTCCACTTTGACCTTCACTTTACGGACCTTTGTTAAACAGTCCGTCAATCAGTCATTCAAGTAAGCTAAGTAGTTTTAACTTTAAACACATATCACACCCTCTAAAAACAATATTTCCCCAAAGGATTTGTCTACGCACAAGTTTTTCAAACGCCCCTCGTAATCAACCAAGGAATAACAATAAGCGCTGGCGCAGTAGGCGGCGTTTAGAGCTTTCGAGGCGTGTCACAACAACGAGTATTTGAATGACTAAATGAATACAAATGCAGGGGCATCTCACATGTGTAGTGGGCCGACGGACATGGAAACATGTGTATATAGGTATAAATAAATATCTGTGCTAATATATATTTGCATAAACTTTGAATTTATAATGATCTCCATAGAGGCTATGCACACTACTATATATAAACCAGCACTTATATGCATATACATATGTATGTATTTTTATTTCGATTGTACATCAATTTGAAGTATTGTCAAAATTTAGAAAAAATGTTTCGTTATGGCTGTAATTAATTATGTAAAATTGTCATCCCGTAAGTTGTGGCTGCACATCAATAATTTGATTCGAGGGCTCTATAAAGTGCGAACCATGATTTACGGTAAGTCGGGCCAAGCGGCATGACTCATAGCCAATGGCACATGGCGCCGTGGTTTGAGCTTTTCAGCATATTTTATTTTGATTATTTCTTTTGAGTCGACCGAATCTGCAAATCGGCGTCTATATAAAAATACAAACATATACATACATACATATATGAACACACATGTGTGTGTGTATATATATATAAATATTTGTGCATATATATGTTTGTGTATATGTTTGTATGTATGTCGGAATGTTTATATTTTCGCGCTGGGCACGACAAAATTCGTTGTTGCTGTTTCCATGAATGAACGTAGCGTTTGTTTACCAATGGCTTATCGCGAAAAGCTCGCCGAAAGCTCCCGCATTTAAGAGCGCGCGCAAGAGAGCGCGAGAGAGCGCAGCGTCTCTTCGCTGCTGGCAGGCGAGTCGTGCTCGAAAAGTAATTGAGGAAGGGCTTTACTAGCATATGCAGTAGAAAGTTAAATGAAATATTTGTCTTATATTATAATTTGAAATAAAATAGATAAATAAATATAAAATTATTTTACTAGCTCTGTATTACGTTGCCTCGTCATGCAGGGCATCTGCAGGCCGAGCAGTCTCGGCTAGACTTTGTCATTCAGTGCAAAAACTCGCATAGATTGAAGGTGAAATGTTTGAAATGGTTGCGTCTTCGACCACAAATCATCCCTCAGAGGCAGGGGCAGGCGAGTGAGTTAAGAGAGAGTTGCATGCGTGTCAATTGAAAGGCAATCTGCGAAAGTTCTCTTCGAATGTCCTTGGACGCCGTTATCCTTATCAAGCGTGTGTGTTTTCTCAGCTTTCACGCTGCCAATGCCATGTTCGTCGCCCTCGTCCTTTAAACGAACCGATATGTCCTCCGCCGCTTTAGTTCGTTGCGGTACGTCGCGCTGTGCGGACAACCAAAGGACTTTCGCGACCCACGACACGTCCCACGTCCTAGGACTACGAGTTCTCTGCATTCGCACAACGATTACGTTCTGTTTTTGTGTTGTTGGTGTTGGTGTTTGTGCTTGTGCTGTTGTTGTTGTGGCTGTGGTTGTTTTTGCGCGGGGAACAGCTGAAAAAAATAAAAATAAAATAAAAATAACGAAATGAAAGTAAAACAAATAAAAACCAAAAACAAACAAACCTAAGTGCAGCGTAATACTTATATGTACGAGTGTATATGTAATGAATTACAAGTTCTGCAGGCAGCGCGCTGAATAACGAAATTATATAAATAATAAAAAAAAAAAACACCCACACACACAGAACATTAACAATAACAAAATCAAAAACCTTTCAATGCCTCCAGAATCTGCATCCCAACCTGATGGCCATGTAAATACGGTAGTTATTGGCGGCCGTAAGCCCTAATGCAATTAACAGGAATAACTGATTTCTCGATTCAGATGCAAGTGGGTGAATAAAGTGATTTGTTGTGAATAGTGACGGGATGAATCGGAATCGGAATCAGAATCAGCAGCCGCAGCAGCATCGGCAGGAGGAGCAGCAGCCGTCGGCCCACACGCTGGCAGGGGCAGGAAGGAAAGCCGGATTGACAACCTACATATATTACCACTTATGTGCATGCATAACAACATAAAAACGTATTTGATTAAGGACGATGTAGGTTTGGCTGTAGCTTGTTTGGTCACTTTGATCATTTAATTCAGTCTGTTATAATTTATTACTTATTATAATAGTACATACATATGCATGCAGGAGATTAGTCATTGTATAAAGTGTACGATGCCGGCATAAATATGATAAATAATATCGATTACGCTCGCTAATAAATGAGCTGTTAAATGATGAGATTTAGTTAGATTTGTTGTTGTTGTTGCTGCTGTTGCTGTTGTTGTGCACGACGAGGGCGATGTCTATGGCGATGACAATGTACTTTATATGCATGCTTGCCTCAGCCATATATGTGTGCATGTATGTATGCAGCAAGCCCTAGTAAGGTGTACGAATCCTTTCAAATATGCATAACCCAATTTCATTTTATGCAGCATACTTATTGGTGCAGCCCACGCGATCCGCGCTGCACACAGCCATATAAGCACATATACACGTACATGTACACATACATATGTATGTCTCTCTGGCACACTGGCTGCTGTAATATGCATTAGATGCCCGATGAGTATATATAGTATAGCGCCTGCTGCTGCTGCTGCTGCTGTCCGTGACTCGTCAATGCATTTAGATGCTAATTACGTTTGGCAGCAGTTAAGTCCGCCAGCGTGGACTTGAACGGCCTCTTTAATTGGCCTCCAGTGATGTTTTGGCTTCATGCTCTGAAACTCAATTCGATTCGCAAGGTGAAAGCGTAGACAGGCTGCAATAAAACTAAGCACCTGCCGACCAGCGCGCACAAAATAAAAATATATGAAAGAATATCACAAAAAAAAAAAAAAAAAAAAAAAAAGAAAGAGAAAAAAAATGAACAAAAATATTTATGAGCAGGCACGCGCTACGCTCCTCCTCCTGCTGCTGCCAGCCATACGAGAATCTTTACGAGCGCACAGCTTGGAAAGGTCAGCCAGCTGCCAGGCAGCCAGGGAGCCAAGGAGCGAGGCACTCTGGGAGCCTGCAGCCACAGAGCCTTCAAATATTTCATGCATCTTGAGCAAAAGACACACAGAATATAAGCGAAATAATCGAAATTCACTGATTTGCATATATTTTCAATGCAAAACGTTTTATTTCAAAATTTCAAATTGTTTGCGGATAAAACAATATACATGTTTATGAGATATTAACAAAGAATGTGAAATCAAATCTTTTACTCCTCTTGTGAACCGAGTAAACTGCTCAAATATATTCAATATTAGATTCGCTAGAAGCTAAAGACTTCTTTTGTTGCTTTCATATGCTCAGTTTTTAATACAATTTGAAATGAAATGTTACGCAAGCTATAATTAGATTACGTAATCATGTTCCATCTTCGTGCACGCATTTTCGCGCAGTGCACCCAGTCGGTACACACAAAGAGATTTTGTCTGCTCCTGCTCTCTTTGCGGTCATGTCTGCCGTATGGC
Source organism: Drosophila arizonae (assembly GCF_054131065.1). Lineage (NCBI taxonomy): Eukaryota > Metazoa > Arthropoda > Insecta > Diptera > Drosophilidae > Drosophila > Drosophila arizonae. Next base: position 22,143,670 of record NC_142924.1, on the reverse strand, counting down.
CTCAATGGCCATATCAGACATCTTTGGAGGCTGTGCGAGCGATGACGTCAGCACGTCTCCCCCCCTCATTCATATGGGCACCTGATGAGAGTCAAAGTAAATACAAACAAGTATCACGAAGACATGTCCAGTTCCAGCTCGAAGCGCGACTGGTAAATATTACGTTTTGGTCCTCGGCTCCTTGCTCTGACTCCAGCTCCTGCTCTGGCTCCGGCTCCGGCTCCGGCTCCTGCTCCTGCTGTGGCTGTGGCTGCGGCTGTGGATGGGACAAAAGTCATAAATCAAATTTAATTTGAGAAATATTGCCGCATTTTTCGGGCAGGGCGGTCGGTGGAATTTTTCGACAACAAACCAAAGCATAAATATTTGTACTGTTATTTATGAATGTGGCCATAGCCAAACAGGATATCATAAAATGCAATGAATGTTTTAATTAATTTTTATCACACTTTAACTAAACATTGAAATTATACGCAAACATCACGTATCTTCTGTTTACCCATATTTTATATGTTTTCATACTTTTGAGGCCCCTGATAAGGACCCAAGACAAATTGTCAGCTAACTCCTGGTACAGTTTTGGCTTTGTGTAAGCTCCTTTTACGATGTTGGGCACATTGGGGATATGCAAAGATATCTTCTGCGGATTTACAACCGCATTACGTTAAAAATTTAATAGGGTGTTAGCATATGAATGCAATACCATATGTATGGCATATAGATTATATTATTGTATTACCATATGTATGGCATATAGATTGCGAAGATTGACAATGAATGTTCCGATTACCCTATGAATCGAAAATTCGTATTAGCTGAGTAGGCAAAATTTAATAAACTCGTATACTTCGTAAGCTGAGTGATAAGAGCATATTGGCCTTGCCCACTTCAACATTTTCCCATTCGCTGGGCTGAAGGATCATTATTTATTATAGTGTGTTGTTAATAGATTAACGATATAATCTATAGAAGAGAGAATTTCGTTCGTGCTCCAAAAAATAGTTTTGGTTTTACATATTTTATTCATTTATTTGTTTTGTATTATTATATTTGAATGTTTGCAAAATTTGAATCATATCGGCGCAATGGTTTGGTTTGATCTATTATCAAACCTTTCAATATCCCAGAGGACTTAAATATTCAAAATCTGTACAGGTATGCTCTGTATTGTCCGAGCCTAAAATATTAGCATACATATTCGTTTTTAGTCAATCCCAAATTAAACTTAAAGTTTTTAACACTTATTCAGCTAATTTTGTTCTTGAAAATATATTAACAAAAAAATATATTAAATTAAAATTTACATCGTCCTAACGGATAAAATTATTACAAAATTTATTTTATTGAATATAATATATGAGATATGACTATCGCACTATAGATTATATATATGTATATGTAGCGGTACAGAAGTCGTGGGTAAAGCTGAGTATATCATCGAAACTTTATGCACTAGGCTGGCCTTAACCGTTAGTCAGCTCAAATTTAAACACGTTTTTAAGCGTGCATATAGGTGCATATAGGACCTATAGAACAGTAATGGAGCAGTAATAAGTAGTTGGAGTCCAGTTGGAGTATTCAGAGCATATATATTTACATGGAATTGATGCTTGAATAACAAAAATACTTTATAGTTGGATATATACGCAATGTGGTAAAACAATAAAGAGGCCGCGCATTAAGCGTCTTTAATTGATGGGGAGTAGATGCCTTTCCAGGCAGTTCCCTAAAGCATCGTAATTACATTCAGTTCAGTGTGAAACCATCATTAAAAGTCGCAATTTGCATAGTCTTCTCGGCTAGCCAAAAGACGTGTATTGGGTGATAAATAATTTGGCAGGGGAGCCCTGTGGGCATTATAATTATCAATTGCGCTTAAATAGAAACCATTTACATTCTTAGACGTGCGCTCACTCAGCCGGTCTAAGCAGCTCGACCATAATTTCACAATTTTAGGGAAACTAATTGAATCACCTTAAATCAACGTTAACACAATTTGCAAACAAATGGAATTTGGGAGGGCGTAACGCTCTTATTTTATTATATACCAATTTACGCACACACGTAGCTGGAGAAATTTGTCATTAATTAGTCTACAGGTGTTGCGTATGTGTGTGTGTGTGTTTTTGGGTGTATTTATGCACGAGGCGTGTGAAGAATTTGACCAGGTAGGTGCTGGCAGAAGGAGCTCATAAAAATTGGCAAACAAAGGCAACTTTGGACAGCACGGACGTTCGAGCAACTCAAATTTGCGTGTGCAACATTTCTGTGGCATCTGAGGTTTGGGCCACCTACGACTTACGTAAATTTTTTCTATTCTGTTGTTGTTGTGTTGTTGCTGTTGCTGTTCTTTTTTTACAACAATAACGTAGAATCAGACAGGGCAGAGCAGCAACAACAAAAAATAGCTGCGAATGCGAAAAAGAAACAGCAACAACAATAACAAATATATAGCTTTTCACGAAAAGGAACCACAACGATCGATTTTGGTATTGGCAAGGCTTGGAAGGGCCATCAGGCTCGGATGAAGGGAGTGGAAGCGGTTGGCGGGGCGGGGCAGAGACAGAGGCAGCAGCAGAGGCACGGCCAGAGGCAGAGACAGAGTCAGGAGCATGGGGAGGGGCAGGAACTAGGGCCAGGGCCAGGGGCAGAGGTGGTGCCACGTGAGGCGAGGGCGATAATGATGACACATACAGGGGCCCTAGCCTTGCCAACGCTGCGGCAAAGTCACCGTGAATTACATTAAATGACGTAAGACAATGCAAGAAGGGAAGAACGCGCGCGCGAAAGCGAAATTTTCTAATTTTAAATATGATATTTGATTGTCTGACAATTCGTCTGCTGAAGCGAATTAATTTGCCTTTGGCACCGAATTTGGGAAGCATCCCAAACAGTTTCGAAATACGTGAAAGTTAGCAAAGGCCTGAGACGAGTTGGGATATCAGAGAAGAGTCTCGGGTCAACAGGGTATTGTCGATTCAGCAACTGAACCCACAATGCGCTGGCTATATATATTATATAATTAGCAAATTGTGCCATCGGACGTTTTATTCGTCGTTATCGCTGGCTCTGGGGCGAACGAAAAATATGCAAATCGGGCAAAAGCTAAAGCAAACTCTAACTTTTGTGAGCTGTGAAGTAGTTCTTTTGTTCTCTTATAGAAAGTAATAATAATAATGATGCTGATTGGCTTTCCAGCACTGTGTGGCCCCGCCGCGGAATAGTTTTCCTGTTCGGCTAGAGAGTGCATCCAATTTCCTGTCGTGTTGCGTGCCTTCTTGCCATTATTATAAAATGAAAACTCTCAAATTGACAGTGCTCGACCAGCAAATACGCTGTAAAATGGCAAATTAATTATACATTCGTTTGAAGTAAAGCTATTTAATTAGATAAATGCCCTCAGATATAGGAATATGCATGCACACACACACACATATATATATTTATATATATGTGCTCTCATTTGTAAATATTTGTTTACTTTTCACTTCTTTGACAAAGAATAGACTCGCAACTTTAAGAATTTAATGAATTTGCGAGCTTCTTTACATAAATAAGATTCGCCTGTCAAAGTCTTCATGGCTTTATTATTACTTTTATTCTTGAAGAGCTTCCATGAAATGAGCACACGGCGTTAATAAGCAGTAAAATGTCCTGCAAACATCCTGTTCGTTGGCAAGCCCGAAAAAAAGAAACCAAAGGCAAAGGCAAAAAAAAAAAAAAAAAAAAAAAAAAGAAAGAAAAGAAAAGTTTACGTTGCACAACAAAGCGCTTATTAAATTCGTCCAAGTTTGTTTCTGGCTCTTCGTTAAATTGGTAGTTAAAGCATAGTCGAACTTCGACTCTAGTTTCCACCACGTAGCATACTATTCCCCGTGGTATGCTTTATCGAAAATCAAAATGAGCTAAGCGAAATTTACGGCGAGCCTAAGGCAATGTATATATAGTAGTAGTATTGGCGTCTACCCTGTAATCATAAATTGGAATGTAAACGGAGTTGTATCGCAGGCAAACGGCACATGCAACATTTGAGGTCCATAAGGCGAATAGTTGCCCGACCTCGTCTAGGCCTTCGCAATTACAGGGTATCATCATGTCAGCTGTCTCGATGCGAATGGAGCATAATATGTTACATTTATAGCAGACATATAAGAAAGTGAGCCGAGCTATTTTAGTGCATTTTTATAGCATCATTTATTGTTATTCTGTGTGCGCATATAGGGTATTATCGAATCAGACAGTTTGGCCCACCTTAATACATACAACATAAAGAACTAACTGTACATCTACTGTGCATACATACATACTTAGGCCTTCAAGGTAATGGTAACAGTAACGGTTACTCGCAAAACACGCAAGCAAAACATTTAAATCGATTTCGAAGCAACCTTAGAATTTTCCAGTCCATCGAGGGAGTCAACAGCTTTTGACACATTAAAATTTGTAGATAGCCTCCTCACAAGTTGCTACAAGAAGTCTTCAGAGGAAGGCCAGCCAAGTCCTTCCGTTCCGTTCCTAACGGAAGTGCAATGAGGTCAAAACTATTCCGCAAATTTAATGAGCTCTACTTAGAAATACGTACATACATACGTACTTGCATATCTACCTATATCCTGAGTCTAGAAACTGGTTCGCCTTAAGCACAAAGCGTGGAGAGTGTAAAATGCATTAAGCATGTCTTGTTTCTATGGTTTTAAGCCCTTCATAAAAAAAGTGAATTATAAATAGAATTTATGTAGGTTTCTTTTATCATATTTAAAAATAACCCAGATATATTCCTTAGCATTCAACTTGCTCGAGCCGTGTGCTACGACCGTAAAGTATTACTTTACAAGTCAATATTTGTGTTACATGAATACAAAAATGGGAAATAGCCGAATGGGAATAGCTGGAATACCGAAAGGAAAATACTCTACTCTCTCTCTATATATATATATATATAGATGAGCTCCACCTTGCAGTAATAATATTATTATTAATATACATATATATCACATACATAATCATATACGATCATTAATATTATTACTGCAAAGTAGAGCTTTTCTATATAATTAATGTTTTTAAGTTACTTAAGCAATTTAATTTAATATATTTATAATTAGCGAAATTTTGAATAAATATATGTACATCTATATTATGACAACTGATGATTGGTATTCATTTTATAAATTAAAAGCAAAAATTATATTAATATTATCCATTAATTATAACACAGTTGATGTACTTTTGAATTGAGTAGAGAGTATTTTTCCATTAATATTTCTATTTTTCTGAACAAGCGACAAAGTCAAAGCTTAGATTTGAATTTGAAACAAATATTAATATTGACAAATATTGCTATTAATTGGTATTCTGAACTACGATTATGAACTAATATAATGACTATAATAATATAATTAAGTTTATATAATGTAATAATAATAAAAAATAAATCAATAAATGAATAAACATATAAAAGGAATAAATATTATTTATTTATTAATAATTAATTTTACTAATTATGTTAGTGCATTAATTGAACTGTGATGATGTGTAAATATAATTTTTAATATTAATTGAGAATAATTAGTGATACCAAAAAATAACAAACAAATATATAAATTCGAAAATAATTAAATAAACAAATTGTTTTTGAATATAAATTATTAAATTAAGTAGGAATAATTATTTATTTAAATAATTTGATTTTATTAATTTTCTTTATAATTATTCTTAATTAACAGTACAGGAATTTAATTAAATATTATGAATGCTAAGTAATAATTATTAAATAATAAAATAAATAAGATAAAATTATTTAAATAAATACTATGTTTTATTTACTTTTATAATTTATATTTAAAAACAATTTGTTTATTTAATTGGTTCGAAAATTAAAGTATAAATTAAAGTATTCTTTACTTAATTACTTATTTATTTCATTGCTTGTGTATTATATACTGAATAGAGTATGACTCAGTCGTGGCCTCTTGACCACAATTTGTTTTTGCAAGAATGCATTTTGTTTTTATATGCTCTGCTCTGCTCGGCTCGTCTTGGCTTGGCCTGGCTTGGCAAGGGTTTGGTTAGCCTGGCTACTTTTATTGGCTTTGCGTTCTGCCTTCTACGTGGGTGGGTGGTGGCCCCAGTGGCTGCACCACTGAACCACTTCACCTGCCCGCTGCTTCTCGGTTGAGCAAAAGTTTCGTGGCAGAGTGAGCGGTATAAATCAAATGATTGACAAAAAGTGCAAAATGGCTAATAGAAATGACATCAGAGGCAAGTGGTAAATGCTAAATGCCTCGCACGGCTCTCGGCCCAGAAGAGACTGGCCATGGAACGGGGCTTTTCCATTTGAGTCTGAATAGGTGGCACATTTATTTATAGCTAGCTTATTAACTATGCTCTGTGGCCGGGTTAAGCTAAGACAATTTCGATTGATTTTATATTCAAGAACTATTCCTATCTTTCTCTTGTAGGTAATTGAAATCCATATGGCATACTCCATCCAAGATATTTATGTGCGCGTGTGTGTGTGTGAAGACGTAACGCAACGAAGCGAGCAACAAATAATTTTTCAAAAATAAATGTACGGTAAGAGGCAGGCACTCGCTATAAGGAAGAAAGCGCGCAAAAAGTATAAATAAGCCGATATCAAAATGCTTTTAAACTAACTAAGGTGAGTAATGGCCGGGGATACGCTCCAGCGGACCAGGAGAGGAGCTCGATTTGTCTCAGTTATAAATGATTTTGAGTTGTCAAGAATTACTTACTTATGTTTATTTGATGTTATTTTGATTCATTTGTTGAGTTTCCATAATAATAGATAGTTATCAATAATAAGTTGAGCTCCCTCCGGGTTACAGTCGGCTACGACGGGGCGTTGATTTGATTTCTGATTGTGATCTGTCTACTTACAGCTAATCAACAATTAACCAACTTAAATGAACTAATTAAGCAATAGAATGCATATAAATAATATATAGTTTTAACACTTAAAATAGGGCACAAGCGAATTCGAATAATTCATTGTGTCTCTGTTGGGGAAAACCAAACGCTTCTTAACTTAATGAGTGTAAAGTTAATTACAAATTAAGAGCGAATTAAGTCTATTGAGTCATCCTGAAGCCAATCAGGGCTGAATATACATATATATATATTTGTATGTCTATGCCTGTGTGCGTACTGCTATCCATGTAAAGTGGAACTGTCCAATTGTCGAACTGTCTATGAGCAGCACGACGGAGGAGTCTCAACGTAATGGGTGGTGGCCTTGCGGCGCTATCTATTGTATACGCCAATCCAGAGAAACGCGCCAGAGGAACGGAGCTCGCCGAAACGCAATCAGAGCTATTGGCGGAGTGGAGCACGCACTCGAAGGCCGCACCAATGCACGAGAAAATAGTGGAGGAGACACGAAAAGAAAAGACTGAGAAGGTACATCTTCTTGGCAACGCTAAGGAGAAGCCGTCAAAGGAGAAGCCCCCCAAGCAGTCAAGACTAGCTGAACGATTGCGTCGCTCATTTCGGCGCAGTGTGCACAGCTCTCTGGAGGTCAAATCTACGTCGGACGATTGCCCAACGAAGAGCTCCGGCTCGGCGCCGCTGCCCAAGCTAGACAACAACAATCTAGCGGGACGTATACCCTTTTCGGTCGCCAGTCAACTGCACCTGCCCGGCCTGGCACTAGGAGGGCACATCAACGCGGCCCTCCTGCTGGACAGCCCCGACGAGTGCACGCCGCCGGAGTACGCCTACCAGCACCTGAGCAGCGTAGCTACTACCAATACGAACTCCAGCAGCTCGCTGGAGAGCAACTTTGAGCTGAGCGAACTGCGCGGCTCCCAGGCTGAGGGACTCCACTGGGCCAGCAGCCAGCTGAACCTTGAAATGGGCAGCGAGATGAGCAGCGCCATCAAGAATGAGGCGCCGGAGCAGAGGGAGGGTAAGCGACGAGTGGAACAGCTGGCAACTGGCAGCAGCAGCCGGATGGGCGATCAGCCGTCGGCTGTTCCGGCCAATGCCAGCCGCAGCTGCAGCATCACCAGTGAGAGCAGCTCCGTCCGGATGACGCGCCTGCAGAACTTTCTCTTCAGGAGCAGCAATGAGAGCTCTCGCAGCTGTCAGGGCCATTCGAATGATGGCTTCACCGCTTCCTCGTTCAACTCGTCGTCCGGCGAGTGGGAGCAGCTGGGCGCCCATGTGATATCCAGCAGCAGCGGCGTTGGTGGCCTGCACGACCTGAACACGGGTTCCTTTCCCGAGGAGGACATGCCGGATGAGGCCGACGTGGACCCCACATTGCCAATTGAGAGCGGCGATGCTGGCGCCTACTATCAGTATACGTTGACCTCTCCGAACAATCCCTTTCTGCCGGAAATTACAGCACGGACGTACCACAGCACCTACGAGGACGACGACTTGCAGGAGGGCCAGCTGCAGCCCGAGGAGCTGCAGCTAGATTGCAATGTGACATCTGTGAAATATACGGGCTGGGGCACTGGCACGCGATCCGCGCAGCTGCCGACGCCTGCTTACAGTCGCGCCGGCTCCCAGGAGTCGACGTTCAGTGAAAGCGGTGTTAGCTGCCCACAGGGACCAACGCCCAGCCCAGCGTCGAGCTCCTCCTCGACGCCGGGTCGGCATAGACGCAAGCTCTTCAGCCTGAACTCGCCCACGCGTCTGTTGCACCATCAGCAGAGCAGCCCAACGGCAACCCAACAACCACAACAGCAACAACAACAGCAGCAACAACATAATCCGGGTCAGAAAATCGAAATGTCCGCCTCGCCAACCGAGAACCTCAACGCGAGCGCCTTGGTGCGCAACCTGAATCCCTTTCTGCCCGCCACATCAGCGCCAATCGCAGTGCCGGCGGACCTGAGGAGCAAGCGCGAGGAGTTTTTACGTGCAACAATGAAAATCTGTCTGGTCGTGTCGCCGCCGACAAGCAAACTGCAGGTGAGTCAGTGTTTAGCTCCAGCAAGGGACCCAACGACCAGCGACCAGCGACCGGCGACACTGGGCCACGGCAAGGCAATGCACGGCATGGCACAGCACTTTCCTTTGCCGGAAAACAATTTGTAACATGCGAATAAAGACTTTTCAATTTCATTCTTTGTTTTATTTACTTGTGCTTCTGCTTCTGTCTCTGCTTCTTCCTCTTCTTGTTTTCATAAGAGTTTGTGAGACGCCAGCTGTCATCACTTTCTCATTTATTGTTATTTTGCCTCGCAGAGAGCAGTATTATCATTTTGCCGAGGATACGGAATGCTGTAGCTAAAGCCTCTTCTCCGTCTGTCTGTCTACGTAGCTAAATTGGCTCTTTGAAAAACAAAAACTATCTAAATAAATAATCGTATATCTTATACTTTTATATTAGGTCGCGAAAGTGAAATGAGTTTATGAATTTGGTTTGGGTTTGTGCAATGATCGTCCGTCTACTGGGCTGCCTGTCCATCTGTCCGCATAAAGTTAAAACATTCCTTTTGGGATATAGACTCGTGTGTAGCCTCGGCTGATAAAGCGACAAGCTTATTCAGTTTTAAGCATAAATGTCCACAATTTTAAGTAGAATTAGATAGGGATGGGCTGTGCCCTCTCATCACGGGCGTGATTTGAATTTAATTCAAGTTAAATTTTAAGTCTAATATATAACCTATGAATTGATGTATGCCAGTAGCGGATATGACAAATCGTTAAAAAATGTATCCTCTATAGTATTACAGTTACAACCTGTAACGAAGTCCTCTATGAATTCTAACTATAGTCTTGTCTTACATGATATAAATATATATCCCAATTGGGGACGGGGCAAAACAGAAAGTGGAGCTGGCAGCGTTTCGTATGAGTGCATGAGTATTCTGCAGTCGGTAACACCCGACTGTAACCGTCTTACTTGTTTATTTCTATATTAAACTGTTTGGTTCTTAAAATATCTGGAAAGGAACTGTTGAATTATAAGTTCGATTATAGAAATGCGATTCTCATCCTGCTCGCTCTTTAGTTTATGTATTACACACACACACACACATATGTACTACAGAAGTCTGAGTAAGTGTATTTTTGTGTATGCGGCACAACCATGAAGAAAACTAACAATGTAACATGGGAATTTCTTTTACAGAAGTTGGAGATTCGTTGCTGTCATCATAATTGTCCCAACTTGCCCATTTATTGTTGCAAACATATCTCGAATCAATTTATTTGCCAATCGAATGGCTCGCGTCCTTTCCTCCCGAATGGGCTTTAAGTGCTTTAATTATCTTGTTTCGAGAGCTTTTCTTCCTGACTGAATCATTTTTATTCATTTATTTTACTATTTTCTTGCGTGTGTGTGTGTGTGTAGTCAAGCTGTAACTAGTCAAGCGCAATAAAATATTATTTTATTGATTGGCCAGGCTCGTTTCAGGTGCAATCAGCTTGAAATGGAAACATGCAAATGCAGGAATTTGCATAGTATATCATTGTTTTTTCTTTCGTTTTTCATATTTTTTTATTTGGACGGTCCTGCATTCCATTTCATTGATTTATGGCAACGGATCTGGGTTTGGTTTTGTGGATTGTCGGCCAGCAAGGCAATCTTTCAAAATTAAAGCGGCTAATTGCTATTAATTTTTATGTTATCTATGCACTACATAAATATACACATATGTATATGTGTGTGTGTACGCACTCAACTATGCCGATTTGGTTGACAAAGTTGCGTATTCAATTTGATTATAAATATGTCGGATATTGGGTCGACGCTTTGCGGATTTCGTCTTTCTGTCACTCATACACACTCACACACAACCACACACACACTTCTTTCATTTATTCCATTTCAGCTGAAATCAAAAAGTCTCACCCACTTAGATGGCCTCGACACGCCGGTGCCAGGCTGCCAGCACGGTGCTGCCGCACCCACGTCTACCGCCGAGACCTCCACGACCCCGGCCATGTCAGCGCCAGCGGACACGCCTGGCCGGCAGACGCAATCGGTAAGTGAAGATATGGCTAAACAGTTCACGATAGCAAAAACAAATGGCATTTAGTTCAAACACTGCATGCCCCCAAATACGACATACACACACACATACATATAGCGTGTGTGTGTATGTCAAGTAGATATGTATGCCAACCAACATGCTATGTATATCCAACCGACTCCCGTCCCACCTGGCCATTCCCCTAGTGGCACACATCCAAATTGTGAAAATGTGAAAAAGCAATTCGTATTATTTTCGATTTATGTTTTTTGTTCCACACTTCCACTTCTCGCATCTGCGACATTCATTGATTTCCTCTTATCAACGGAAACTAGACTTTCTGTCTCTCGCTCATCATACAATATGTTCGCTGCTTAAGTTGTGATTAATAGTTTTACTGGGTATTTTTTTTTTTTAAATTTCTATTAGAAGTGTTTAGCTTTTATTTAATTTCTTATTTTTCATTCCGATTGGTTTCTCTCCTTATAGATATGCCAAAACCTTATGCTTATGCTCTTCTCTCTCTCTCTCTCTCTCTCTCTCACTCACTCTCTTTCTCTCTCTTTGTCTTTCTCTCTACGTTTTACTCTGATTTCTTTCTCTATTTTCTAACTATCCATTCCAATCTAAATGCTACTTTCTACTCACGTACATACCTGCATAAATACGTACATGTATACGAATACCTCATGTAGGGGGAGCTACGACAAGCCCCCAAGGTCTCCAAGCCGCAACAACCACACACCACGCCCACAACTGTTCCACCGCCCACGATTTATACGCAAACACCACAATATGTGCGCCGATCGCCGTCCCTGATGCTCTCGCCGAGCAGCCCGAGTCAGGCCGGCATCGGATCAGGTGTTCGCTGCAGCGCCAGCTCCGCCCAACACCCGGCGTGCAGCAGTGCAACCGGAACAACCTATTTAACACCCACGTCTAAGACCTTGCAGAGCCATTCCAGCGATGGCTTGCAAACGTCGGCAATTGGTTCAGGTGCTTCGATACCATATAGTCACTATGGTGGCTCCAAGAGCGTTGCCCCAACGATCATGAGTTCGTCGTTAATGCATCGCAAGAAACCGTTATTAACACGCAGCGAGGTGAGTCATCCAGCCAGACAAGACGCGGAGTCTGTGGAGGAGTCTAGACTGAGTGGCACTCAAGCAGGGTCCCTCAAATGGAGACCGAAATGTGAAACAATTCGATTCTCCTTCTGCTTTGTTTTGACATCTATTCTTTCATCCTCTCTCATCAATCATTGCCCATAAAGGGGATTTACTTTCTTCAAATTGATCTTTTTGGCATATAATCTGTGATATAATATAGGGAACTATGAGTGGCACGGGATATCTTTATACATATGTATATATTCTAGCTAGGGTACTAGAACATTCAGGTCCATGCAGGAAATAGGCTTAATATCTGTCGAGTTCTTTTTGATAATAATAAATTCTTTCTGTAGGTTTCAAGCTCGGAATATTTTTCGGTATCCTTTTGCCTGGACGCATCGCCATGTCCTGACGAGGAGTTCATACCGGCGACCAAAGGCACAACATTACAGTGAGTCCTGGATATACTTAGTCAATTTAATAAGAATACATCAAAGAGTTCCTATTCCTTATTTACAGAAATGCGCTGAGGCACATGCTGCACAGGCGAAATCTTAGCTTTTCGCAGATTAAAATTACAGACAATATTCCCACTTATAGCTATCCAGATACAGGTAGATACTCTTAGCCTATATGAATACTTGATATAAATGGCATTTGATTCTTCATAGGTCCATCGAACATGACAACCCTCCTAGACGAGCATACCGATGTTGAGAACTTGGCTGGACATCATCTGGTTATTACGGAACGCGACAGCAGTCGGAAGTCTTTGCAGAAGGCAGCATCCTTCGTAGGTTGACACAGACTTTGTCACATATATAGTTATTGTAAGAGTGTTCTTTCTCTATAGGGCTCTCGACAGCGACCTCCACGCCTCCTGTCCTCCGCCTCAACAGAGGAGACTAGTGAATCAGGCAATGCGCCTAGCAAGCAAATACTCGGTCGTTGGTCCTCCATATTCGGCCTAAAGAACCCGCAGCAGAATCAGCTCTACGATCTGCTCAACAATTATGCCAAGAACGGCGTGCCCCAGCGCCCAGATGCCTTCAACTCCGAGAATCCCGCGATCTCTGAAGCCCTGAACTATCTGCAAAACATGGACAAGTCGTGGCGCGACTTCGTCGATAGCAATGCAATGAGTGATAGCGAGATTAGGATACAAACGGCCATATGGGAGCTGGTCACCACAGAGGTCTACTACATTCACGCCCTGCAAACGGTTACGCACGTAAGCATTCCATTAAATCCTTGTAGTAGGGCATCCTCAATCTATACTCCGATTGTTTTATAGCTCTTTCTTGCCTGTCTGGAGGCCGTGCAGGAGGAACGCCTGCTGACTGATGTCGATCAGCACAGACTGTTCTCAAACGTACGATCCGTGTGCGAGGCAAATATTAAGTTTTGGACTCAATATCTATATCCGATGGTCGCACACAGCATAAGGACACGCGAGCCCCTGAGATATGCCTTTTTCCAAGAGGGCTTCATAGCATTCGCTTCGATTTTCGCGCCCTACAAGGTGGGAGCAACTTTTACATCTATTATTTCCCGTTGATGATCTAATCTTGTGTTGATCTCTAGGTTTACTGTGCGGAGCAGAGCACCTGCCAGTTTTATTGCAAGGAGCTTAATCAAAACAACGCCCTGTTCACTGTCTACTTGGCCTGGTGTGAGTCGCAGAAGATGTGCAACCGCTTGCGGTTGGCCGACATCGTTGTCCGTCCCATGCAGCGGCTGACCAAGTACAGCCTTCTGCTGGCGGCCATCAAGAAGCACATGACTGATGTGGAGGACATCGAAGTGATGGACATGATGATACACAGCGTGGAGAACTTCGTTGGCAGCGTCAACAACCACTTGACGATGCGGCAGGAGAGCGAGCGCCTCAAGGGTGTTATGGCACGCATCGAATCCTATGATGTGGTGGTAGATATCCTCAAATATATACAACCATGTGTGCATGTAGTATAGCGATATCATATTGCAGGACACCAACAACGAGGTGTTGGACAAGCTCATCAAGCAGCACAGCCAGATGTTCGATCTGTGCGCTCCCATGCGCGGCTGTCCCGCCAACCAGGTGCGCCACCTGTTCATGGAGGGCGACCACAAATTCAAAGACAATGTCGGCAAAAGCGACGTGCATTGCTTTCTGCTGACTGACATACTGCTCGTGTGCAAGGGCATCGCCAAGAAGGGCTTGGGTGCGCTCAAGGTCATTCGCCAGCCATATCTGACCGATCATCTGATCGTGCATCTGGGGCAGAACAACACGCTCAACTGCGTCTATCTCAACGAGTTCCAGGTGGCCACCACGGGCTTTACGCTGCAGTGCATTGAGGCCAAGAACTGGTACGACGCGCTGTGGCGCGCCAAGACCATTTACCAAAGACTGAAGAAGGGCAATGGGGGCGACAGCATACGCTACGGCAGCAGCGGCGCTGGCGGTGCCACTGGCGATTCCCTCGGTGTGCGCAAGTCGCCCATCAACTCCTCGATCGGCAGCCATGTGTCGAGTGCGAACAACAGCCACAGCGGCAGCGTTGAGTGGAACGATTCCCGGAATATATCCGTTGACTTTGAAAAGACTAACTCGCTCTCCAGCGACGAGGGCTCCAGCCTGCTGGGTAAATCCAGGTAGTTCACGCTAGCGAGCACTACGATACTAAATTTTCACTCAATTGCAGGTAACCAGGGCCTGGCACCGAAGGGCAAGCAGCACTTGCTTAGGGGCGTGCCAAAGCCAAAGATTGGCACAATCGCATCGACATCGGCGAATACCCTGTCCGTACAGCCGTTAAACCATCTGGGCCAGAGTTTGCCCAACCTGAACTTGCAACATAACCAAACGTAAGTCGCCACAGACAATGATCAGCTTCCTGCTTCATAGAAGCACACGAGCAAGCAATCGCATACACAAGTATTCACTATTCATCTGATTCTGATTAGCATTTTCCAGTCATTTGTTTAAGTCCTTAAGACCGTCCGTATACGTCGTTAATGTTATTATACACATACAACAAAAAACAAAACACAAAAACAAAAAAACCTATTTATATATATACGCATAGTTTGTCTAATTTAGAATATATTTTTTTATTTGTAATGCATACAATTTTAAAATAAATATATTATATATTCTATTATACATATAATGTAAAGTCAAGTTTAACTCGTGTCTTTCATCGAAGCCAACATCAACAACGCTTTTTTCCTCAAATACTCACCGCAAGTTCTAATTTGCCTGCGATCTCATCATAATCAACATTTCTCTTATGTTTCGCATTTGTGATCTGCATTTTAATTTCATAGGAATATGGAGAACAATTAAAAATTACTAAAATAGAGAGCTTAGCTTAAATAAGTTTAGTATTTATAGTGGCTTCCACAAATGTACCAAAGCAGGTACCGAATTGGTATCTCCTGTTTTTTTTTTTTTAATTTTATATATTAGCATTTCGTTATTGATCTATTGAAGTATATTTACATTGAGACATTAATATAGAAAAATAAATAATTAAGAATAAAAATAAATAAACACAAATAATAGCTTATACTTTTATTGAGACTCCCATATACATATGTACGTACTGATGTAGAAATGTTCTTATGATTTATATACTTTTGTAAATTTTATTTTATTCCCAAGTTTAATTATAACCGCGAGCTTTCTGTAAATGCACGCGCTTTGATATCTCTAGATCTTTGTTGATCCACTGAGAATGTAGCTGCAAATGATTTGAGTTTTGGTTCGTTCAATGCTTCAGTTCAATGTAGTCCAGCGAATTAATGGTCTGATCGGTTCTAAAGTGAAATTTAACATACTTATAGTAACAATACATTGCTTGTGCCGGGCACAACGACTAGTCACTCGGGTAACTTATTGTTGTCGCCCAGTCATCGCGGCATTTCCTATCCACCGCCGAGTCCAACTAGGTGAGTCCGAACAGAAGACGGGAGCAACTGAAATAAATATAAATATACATATGTACATAGCATCATTGTCGTTTAATATCTCTCTGTGTCAATTCTCTATATTCGCATATATGTTGCATTGCATATTCTCATGATGTCTCATGAAATGGCATGTCTCTCGCATCATCAACATGTGTTACGTAACGAACGGTCCATCAACATGAATCCTAATGCATTCCACCACCTAAATGCGTACCTGTTCGTTCGTGTCTCTAGAGTGCCGCTGAAACGGGGCATGGCATTCTCCACGTCCACGAAGAACCCACCACTGCTGAAGACCCGCAACATCACATCGCAGAACAGTATTAATTGGCATCAGATACCAGCCACGCCCACGCCGCCCAGCCCGCGATCGCAGCAACATTCGCCCAGCACCACCAACGCCTGCAATGTTGATCCCAGGCTCCTGCAGAAACAGATATCGCACCAGCTGCCCCTGCAAACGACCAATCAAAGCAACTTGGACCTCCAGCGGAATTTAAGCAATGAAACGGACGTCTAATGCAGACAACTGGCCAACAGCCAACTGATTGAGAGATTAGCTTAGCTTTAGATCATGGAAATCAGCAAGAGAAGCAGTACTCTGTACTCCGTACTCCGTACTCATCGGCGATTCCTTGAATAGAGTCGGTCAATGTACATAATCGCTAATACTGCACCTTTGGGTCCAAATACGATACAAATATAATCAACATTCCATCTAAGTGCTATGCTACCATTCCCATTGTCTATCCATATTTAAGTCGGCATATGCATACACTATAATCATATTAAACAGTTATACGATTACATTCTTCCATGGAAAAGAAATAATTATGAAATGCTAGTAAAAATATCTTTAATCAATAAATACACAAATATGTATGTAAGCATGTTTATAAATCTTTACAAAAACATTTAAGCAACTGTAGAAGCATATTGTTAAAGATAGTAACCATAATTTAAAGTAGATATTCTTTTGGCCCCATTTTTCCTATAATTTCCTATATTCTGTTGATAAAGCTAACGAAAATATACTCTATTATTAGTTTTTCGCCCTATTCGTTTTCTTATTTCATAATCTATCAACAGTAAATAACTATGTAGTTATATTTTCAGATAAAATCATGCCTCTAATCAGTTTCCCACTTTGTTTCTTTCTTTCTTGAATGTAACCCGTTAGTTTGTCCTGATGAGAAGTGAGTTGTGACATATCTTTTATAATAGAGTTTCTGTGGAGTTGGCTCGCTATAGGCAGTGTAGAACGTACTTAAAGCAGAGCGGGCTCACAGAAAACATCTATTTACATTGTTGAAATATCAAATATTAATTAGAATTACGTATGACAGATCCTATTAAATTATTCCCGTTATCTTGCATACCCCAACAACTTGACATCGAGTGGGATGTTCGTTATGCTTTTTCATTTGCCTGCAATTTAGTACAGCGATTTAAACAACGATTTGAAATAAGTTTCAATATCTTTTGGACACAAAAATATGTGATAACTTATATACAAATTTAACATCAAAAAAGAAAATGTACAAAAAATAACTTCATGAAGGTTTTAACACACTCTAGTTTTGATAATGTAAATAATAATGGTCTACTTTTTTCTTTGTTTGTATTTGTACTAGAGAATTGCTTGGAATAGAATATGTAGTGCCTAAGGAATGATAAACGTTCTTCCTGCCATTCAAAATGATTCCACAAAATTTGAATTAAATCGGGCATCTAGTATATACATTCATGCATAAATCTATATATTTATATGCGGTATTACAGATTTAGACTATATATAATACTTAAGATATCATTGGGGCTAACAGCAAACAATAGTTTATGCCTAAATCAAAATTTCTGAACATGAAACGGTACTTAACAATTGTACACAAAATAGAACAAGGAACAACTTTTACTTGTATAAATATTACGAAAAATGTATACACTCACCTACAAATATATCCACAAATATATGAGTTTATATATATATATATACATACATATACATAGTTACTAATCAAAAAGGATACACCTTAAATATTAGAATATTATTTAATAAACAATTCAATTGTATTTTAAATACGTATTTTAATTTGATATATAAATATGTATAGATATATTTATGTGGAACACAAAAAGCTATTCCCACAGTATTATTTAGTGTGCAATTGAAAATGTGTTTTAAAATAGTACATTCTATTATATATTATTATAGAGTCAAATATCATGGCCAGTCCGCACTCTAAAATTGCGACTTACACACATACATATACATATATATAGTGGGTATTTCAATCCATATATAATTATTTGATTAGATTCTATAAATATTATCAGGCATAACTCAAGCTTGAATGCTTTTTGCAAAAGATGCATCCAAGACGCAATCTACCTACCTTTACATAAACAAACACACACACAGACACACTACTATATTTACATACGTATGTATTCATTACAAAATACAATAACTAATCATAGTAAAGAGCGTAATACAAAATAGCTTTATTTACACCAGTAAATTAGTAATATTTACATACATATGTATAAAATGTTAAAGAATTTATGAATTAAACAACAACAAAGCAAAAGTTTTCATTTTTTGCGTCTTTTAATCGTAGTTTAAATTTTATTATACCCTGAACCCATTGAAAATGGGAAATCAGGGTATAATGGTTTTGTGAAAAAGTATGTAACGGGCAGAAGGAGGCGTGGCAGACCCCACAAAGTATATATATTCTTGATCAGCGTGACGAGCTGAGTCGATATAGCCCTGTCCGTCTGTCCGTCCGTCAGTCCGTCCGTATGAGTGCGTCGATCTCAGAAGTTACAAGAGCTAGAGAGCTGAAATTTGGCATGCATACTCGTGAGTACCATACGCAGTACGAGTTTGCTTTATTTTTTCGATAAATCGTCCGATAACTTTTTTATCGAGAATAATCGAAAAATTGATTTTGTTTTTTTGGCCTAATTTGAACATTTTTAGACCTGGAGTCTTCAAATTTGCGTTGTATATAAAGTTAATCGGTACAAAGATTTTGTAATTTACAGATTTTGGATACCACGCCCCCCTCACCCCCAATTTGTAAAAGACGCATTTCAAGTACTAGAGACTTGAGCTTTGGAATGTACACACATATTTACCATATGATTACGCCCTAAAAGTTTCATTAAGATCGTATGTCTACAAAAGAAGTTATTCAACAAATAAATTCTCATCATATTGCCCACATTGCAGCGCAGCCCAAGCGCAGTCGCTGCTTACTGCGCAGTTAGCAGAGCGCAGGCATATGCGTGCGTGTGGATGCATCTGTATTTATGTGTGCATAAAAGAAGTGCAGAATGATTAGAATATCAGCTTAGAGGGTTCAGGGTATCTCCTAGTCGAGCAGTCTCGACTGGAGCTTTCTTACTTGTTTAATTCTAATTTACTTCTTGGATGGGATTCAGGATTATTTTTATCATAATTGATCTCAGAATAAATTCAGATAAATCCTGAACACTAATGTAAATATATCAGCCAGTAGAAGGCTTGGTTTAACCCATAGATATATTAATTAATTAATTAATTAATATAATTCAAGCACTGCCTCTCCGCTACGGCCTCGGTCAACTCTCTCTCCACTTTGCAACACTAGAAGATTGCCCTATGCACTTATGATTGGCTCATCCTTGGTTCATCCCTTAAACCTAAACTTAATGTAAATCAAATAAGTTCTTCAGGGTATAGGCAGAGTATTTTCAAGTCGGCATTGCCGTGCAGAGTTTTCTTAGTTGTCCTACAATATCACAGATAAAAACTGATTGCTAATTATGTTAAATGAACCGTGTTATATAATTAGCAACTCCGTATATATAGTATGCCGTTGATTTGATCCGTTTTAAATTTGTGCTCTGACCTAATTGATAATTGGAGTTCAGTGTTTGTTTAAAGTGTCTGCGACTCGCAGAGGAGGAGGCGTGGCTGATATCATCAAGTGATTGTGTTTCATTATCAGCATCAACAGCCCCCATCGTCTGCCTATCTGACGGTCTGTATTCAGATCTAATCTCTTGCAAAATATGGTTTGTGATATAGACTAGGGCATCTCCTAGTCGGGCACTGCCGACTCGCACACTCTTACTGTATTCTCAATTGAAATGAAATGTTGACTTTAAGAATATAAATAATTGCACTGGCTAGCCGAGTGAAGGACATGCGATAAAGCACGCGGAGGACATCATTTATCAAAGCTGAGGCCGCAACGAGAGCCAGAGTCGACTTGCCCGCTTGCTCCTCTGGTGAGCAGCTGTTTTGGAATCTTTTAATGGTTTAATAAGCAACGTTGTCCAGCTGCTTGACAATTCTCAAAGCAGTTGAGCACTTGAGTTTGCTAAAGAAATTTGTAAATCGTAAGTACGGAGCCTTGGACCTACATTCATTCTCTCAATAAGTCTGAGACGTTTGGTTCTTAGAGCGACGAGGTAACCTTAGCTATGATATATATATTTATCCAAGTCTATTTCATTATAGTTACGAAAAAAGTTGTCTCGTTTGTAAGAGTTGCAGTTAAGATAGCTTATCATCCGTTGTAAAGCAATTGCCATTTGATAAGCAGCTTGACTTGGATACGATTTATGTATTTATTTGATATGATAGCTTGATAAACAAGAAACCCACAACGCGCTGTAGTCATCTGTCAGTACAAATCCAGCGACAAGAATGAGTGTATCGAAATCCTTCAGTCCTCGCCTTACGTGTGCTCTGCTGCTCTGGCTTTGCGGAGTTGGCATTGCGTTGGGATTTGTGAGCGAGTCGCATCCGGAGAACAGTTCCGTGACATTCTGGCAGCGTGTCAAGGCCAGCTTCTCGGATTTTCACTGGCAGCAGACGCAGCCAGAGGTGGAAACTCCGGAGACTATACAAAAGCGACGCGAGATATGGCAGCGGCTGACTATGGCAAGGATTTTGTAGGAAATGCATTAGCCTATTATTGAGACGAGTTCAAATAAAGTGTAATCGAATGGATGATTCATTTTATTAGGTATCGGAAACATCGAATGCATAGACTGCAGGGGAAAGACCTATCAAGTACTGGACTGTTCGCTAAGGTAGACTTCGGTCAACAGTTCAAGACGGACGCTTATAGCTCTTGGACGCATTTATTTGCTAGTTCTGAAAGCACTTGACATTCTTGGCCTGGTCACAGTAGCCAGCCCTCTGGTCCCAGTAGAGGCCCTTCGGACAGGCGGTGAGCACCGGCATGCCCGCAATGCAAATGTAGTACTTGCCACAGTCATCGGGATGCGGCAGATAGCTCTGGCGCTCCGAGGGGCACTTCAAGGTGCTGTGTGCCACACTTGGCGGAGTTGGTGCGACGGCAACTGTTGTCGGCTCCCGTTCGCTGGGCAAACTGGGCAAGCTGGGCATAGTGCTGCTGCTGCTGCTGCTACTGCTGCTGCTGCTGACGTTTACAATGTAGCACACTGTGACTTGGCCAGGCGTCGCGGTTGGTTTCTGAGTAGAAGCCAGAGCTGGATTACGGCTGTTGGCATAGCACTCAGCGACGCTACTCAGCTGGCACTCGGAGCTCCTGTAGTTCCAGTGCGTGCCACGTCCGCACTGGTGCCGGTGCAGATGGCCGTAGGCGCAAATGAAGTACAGCTGGCAGCTGGTGGGGTGGGGCAGAAAGTAGGCGCCAAAGTGCCGGCACTCGATGTGCTCCGGGTCGTAGCGGTCCATGGGGCTCACGGCCAGGCCGGTTGCCACATCGACGGCCACAAAGACCGGCTGAGGCCGGCCCAGCCACCAATTGTAGTCGACATTCGCCAGCCCAGGCGTGGAGGTAGTGACGGTGGCAATGCTATCCGCTGGAGTGCAATTCACCTTTTCTGGAAAATCGCACACGGACTCAATCGGGTCGAAATGTAGGCCCTGGTCGCAGTAGAAGAGCGTGGTCACCTTGTGGCAGGCAAAGTACGCACTGCAATCCAGCGGATGGGCTACCAAATGGCCATCCGCACGTCCCTCGCAAATCTGGAAAGAACCCCATTGATAAGTCAGCCATTCCCTTGCACGCAACTCCGGCACTTACATGGCTCAGATCTGCGAGTTCCTGGTGAATCGGCTGCTCAGCGGCTTGGGACACCCCGAGACAGATGCCCACAAGCAATGCAAAATGCATGCGTATTTCCATGCGACGTTCTTAGCGATGTTTGTTATTGATTTCACACACTTTGAGAAAAACAATTGATGATTACCTCGTGGTCGAGCCTTATATAAGGCCGGGTTCCCACACCCAGCGTCCGCTGGGTGCAGCCATTAAAGAGTACTATGCGTACACTAATTGGAACATGAAAACCTATTTTTGAGCACTTGTCGCGCCAGAGGTTAAATATGCGATAAAGAAAGAAACACTGAATAACAAGAGACGCAAATTTCATAGGAATGAATCATCCTCAAGCCTCGAACATGTAGTATACTCTTAGGCAGCAGCGGGGAGTCTTATAAATTTCGACATTATAACTCTATTCTTTATACAATGTGCGGCCGGTTCTTGTTGATAATGTACTATGATTCTACATTCACTGTAATCATAATCAATGATTCATCATGTAGGTGAAAAATCTTTTATACAGGTGTAAATGATTATACAGCTCGTGTACAAATAAACTCAAGGATCTCATTATCGCTGAAATTTCGATTAAACTATTCATTTATTGCTTGGATGGTATTGTATTGATCCACAGGTCCAAATGCAGCGCTATCTTTATATACTTTTAAAAAAGATGCAACGCGAAGGTAGTTGAAACGGAAAATGCTGCCAAAGCATGCTAAGCTTACGGTCTGATCAGAGGCACATGAACAATCTATGCCAACTACACTGCGTATTTCCGATCGGGCTATAAGGTGTTCATTTTTGGCGAATAACTAAAAAATGGTCCTGAATCTGCACTCAGACACCAAGCAGATTGGAAGGCACATTCAGGGTCGGGTTAACAAGTAGGTAGAATAAGCATTTGCCTGATGCCCTCCATTGTAGGAGAAATGAAAAATTAAAGAGTTTTTAAAATCGAAAAAATGGGCTTCCATGTTGATGGTTGCCCAGGGATCCGCTATGAGTTAATCCTACATGATTAGACACCATAGTATGCTCTCAACACTCTTATTGTGCACCTGAAAGCCTTTTAAAGGATAGGAAACTTATAATGTCACTCTGTTATATATTATGTATTTATCAAGCTATATATACAATATATCACATATGAACATAATCATATAATCATATAACACACAAAACTATGCCCATGTTCTCAAACTGTGCTTAAAGTTCGATAAGAATGAACACAATTATTAATAAACAAATAAAGTCTAATCAATCATAAAAAATCATATAAATAAATAATTTTATTTTTTTTTAATATTAGTTATGTTCTTGCTATATTACTAAACATTGCTATTGATATAATATATACCGCTTAAAAAAATAAATAAAAATATATAAATAAATAAATGTTATAAATAGTGTTTGCGATTCTTTTTCAAATAATTGCTGGCTTAAGTGTTAATGATTCCAGTACAATATTTATAGAAAGTAAGGCAATCAATAATTATCGAAGCAATAAATACAATATTGATTTAAAGGAATCCCTCAAATTACTCAATTTTGTATGTAGATAGCGACAGTCGATCATTGATTTGTTTTGGATGATGATTTAAGTGCCTGATGTTGTCTTTAAAGTATTTTTAAACAATTCCCGAATGGCGCTAGCTATCGAACGCATGCGGTCTTTCCCAATTTATCAATTGACTAAGTCTGTTGATAAAAATATGTATTTAATTTTAACATATTGCGACACATTCGGCTCTGTTCTAATGCTCCAAAAATTATGAGCCCCGTATCATACACACAGCGTGACAAGCTATATTTAATAGGCGGATGGCCTGCTGCTCAGTTAGTCGTTGTCTTAGCCCGGTCAAGTTGCTCCTCCGCTTCTCTTTACATACCACAAAATATGAGTGCGTAAACTATTTGATAATTGAGTATATAAATTTATTTAAAATGGAATGAATACTGTGTGCATATGATACGAACAAAATAATGTAGACCTCATCAAGGAAGACTTGTCTATTCCCATAAAGTGACCCATTTTCTAGTCCTATTATTGCGGACAGTACTTCTTTCTGGAATACTCAGACCTATCTAGTACTCCTCTTATAGGAACCATTTACTTGAATGGCATTTCGAGAGTTCTAATCTAAGCTATATACTTTGCAGATAGAAGTGTATTCTACCTACTCGTCCTTGGCGTTGGCCTTGTGTTAGTGCCAAGTGTCGCAGCCACTTTTGATCCGGAAGTCATTTGCACTTTGGTCGTCGATGGCACGAAGATGAATGATCCGCGCACCTGCAATGCCTGGATACAGTGCGTGGATGGCAAGCCCGTGAGCGGCACCTGCGACAACGGTCTCTTCTATGATAGGGAGAGTGAGGATTGCGTGCCGTCCACTGATATCAAGTGCATCTCCAGCGATCCATGCGCGGCAGAGCCGAATGGCTTCGCCCCCGATCCGTACTCTTGCAATGGCTATTACTATTGTGCAGATGGCGTGGGTAAGCGTGGCGTCTGCAACCCCGGACTGAACTACAATCCGGGCACTGAGTCCTGCATACGTGATTTTCCGTGCGTGGCCAAAATGGATCCCGACAGCTATTGCAACATTCTGCCCGATGGCGTCTTCATCAAGGACCAGCTCAATTGCAATGGCTACGAGATGTGCTGGAAGGGCGAAGTGATCCAAGACACCTGCCCAGGCACCTTCTACTTCAACGCCGAAAAGGGCGACTGTGACTACCCCCAGAATGTGGAGTGCGCTATCACAGAGCCCCCTCCACTGACAGCGGGGCCGGACACTTGCCCCAAGGCAGGCGTCTTCATCTCCGACGACAGCAGCTGCAATGGCTACTACTATTGTAGGGAGGGTGCCGATGGTCAAATGCTGCTCCAGCACGGCGACTGCGATGACGGTCGCTTCTTCACGGCCCGCGCTGGCGGAGCCTGCGTGCCCCGATCGAACATCAAGTGCGAGTACAACCGATGCGTCGGCCTGGGCTATACGGCCATCGAACTGGCCAACGAATCGGATGACGGATGCACGGGCTATGCCATTTGTCAAGACGGCGTCAAAATTGGCGAGGGCACCTGCCCAAATGGCGATTACTTCGACGAGCAGACCCAGCGCTGCACCGACCAGATCATATCTTATGTAGCCTGTGCGATATCAACCCAATCCACAACAAATGCGGCAATGATGGATGAAGACTCAACAATAGCCACCTGAAAAGCACGCACACAGTGGTATATCCCAATACCATATCACAAAGTCGTCAATTTCATAAGCATAGCGTCATTTATTTATTTACTCACCATGGACTTTGATAAGTTTATTTTTTGCTCACAAATCGTGTGGGCTCTGAAGGCAATGCCCACAATATAAATGTGATATGATTTAATATTTATGGGATTTACAATTTGATATATGTATATGCATGTGTATTTATATAAAAATATAAGGTGCAAGTCACCTTGATAAGCACTTGTTTTAAAACTGTTTGACCATTGTCTTAGATGTTAGCTCGTAGATCCAGAAATGATTAGAGACTAGAATGGATTCAGATTCTTCAATTTCACTAAAACTTTTATACTGTTAATATTAAATATAAACATTGATAATCAAATATTACGTCATTTCAAAATAATATATATTTGTAGATTGTTAAGCAGAAAGCGTACTCGCCGTCGTATACTTGATATTTTGTGTATACTCATAAATATTAAATTTCAAAAATATTTTCTATTAACCCGTTCAATATGATAAACATACAGTCGAGTGATAGCTATATATCTGTAAATATGTATGTATTAGGCAGTGGGAGGCTTTATAGATAGATAATCTATATATCCTAGATCAAGACGACGAGCTGAGTCGATCTAGTCATGTGCTCATAGCACAGGAAGCTAGTCTAGAGACTTTAAATGTTATATGTTGTAAAATTTGAAATACTTAATATTTAATACTTAGTATATTAAGTTACAGAGTATAAGATTATTAATGTACTTTTTTCCTTATTATCATAAAAATGTAATATTAAAGCTGGAGAATTCATATTTACTGTGAAGGAATTAATAGTATAGAGAATTTCTATTTACGAGATTCGCAGAAAAAGTAATTCGAAAAATAGAGATTTTGGTAAATACACATATTTGGGTGTCATCAGGACCAAAAACCTTCATTAGAATCTGCCCTAAGCAGATGATTAGTGAAGGAATTAATTTCCGTTAGTAAAGCCCAAAGAGAGGGTATCTCCTAGTCGGGCAGTTGCAACTAGCGCATTCTTGCTAGCACATTCGTAGTGAATAATTTCAAAGAGGCTGTAGAGTTGTTCTACTTGTTCGGCTTGCAATTTGTTTAGCTCGAACCGCTCATAGAATTGTCCGTGCGATGAGCGGTAGCAAAATTATTTACGAGATGCCTCAAAGGTGAGATCCGAAACCTTGTATATGAGATATTTCGGCAGTTTGTTTTCGTGATAGCGCTGCTCTCACCTCACCTTGCCTTTTATCTGTACCAGTACAGTGACTCTTACTACCAGTTAGTTGCTACAAGCACCTGCATGCTATCAGTGCTCGTCTGTATTAATTAGCAGGCATCAAGTATGTGTCGTACACGGTATTCGTATTTGAGTTCTCGAATTCGTCGAAAATATCACATTTATTTCTGACTGCCTGATAACGCAGTTTATATGCAGAATCTTCTCTCAAAGATAGTTTTATAGTTCTAAAGAAAACTTGTACTTGTTTAACTTGAATATTTCGACATGGGAACTACAATCGGACCTTCGAATTTTAATATATACATATATGTACATACATACATACATATGAATGAATAGAACTAAAGGAATATGCAATGCTCTTTGACTTCCACCAAATTGAGGTCTAATTTAATAAGTTGCAAATAGAATTATAATCTGAAGACAGGATCAGGCCGCGCATGCGACATAGTTGGGGTTAACGGGCGTGCATCCCTGGTTGCGTTCGTCAAAGAAGTAATCGGTGGGGCAATGGCCAGTGCTGACGGTGACTCCGTTCGAGCAGCGTGCATAGGACTGACAGTTGCCCAGTACATTGACATAGGTCAAGGTGGTATCGACGCAACGGTCCAGCGGGCAGCGAACATTGACACGATCGCGGCAGGAGAGCTTCTCGTAGTCGAAGTACAAGCCCAGAGGGCAACGCAGATGTTGGGGATTCGTGTCGTGCTTGCCATTCGTGGGAGCCTTGCAGATGTAGTAGTGGCTGCACGACTCGTCGTCCGCAAAGTAGCCCTGGCGCGCTGTGCCGTTAACCAGGCAGAAGGTATTCTCTGGCGGGGGCAGCGCTGCGGTGGCATAGCACGTGGCATTGACTGCGGGCACGCACTGGCCGAGGGTGACATCGTATGCCTTATGAGCGGCACATTCGCGCTCATAGAGCACGTCGTTGATGCAGACGTAGTACTTATGGCAATGCTGCTCATTGGCTAGGCGAGTGTTGTTAGACAGGGAGCGACAGACCGGGGATTTGGTTTTTTGACTGCTGCCCGGGCAACTGTACTGGGTGGGGTAGACACAAGAGCGGGATCTTGGATTGAAGATCAGCTCTTTGGGACAGTTGGCCTTGACCTCACGGCGCCCCTTGCAGAGCAGATAGCCCTGGCAATTGTGGCTTGTGGAATCCGGCAGGAAGGTGCCATCCGTTTCGTTAGCACAGGCATTGACAATGGTGTTGATGTTCATTGCAGTCGTCTCGTAGGGGCAATCGACATTTTCAGCGACGGTGCAACGGCCCCTCTCCTTGTTATAGCTGAGTCCCGTGGCGCAGGTGCCCTCCTCCAATGCGGTGGTATAGCTCGGACAGTGCACCCAATAGTTGCACGTATTTGGCCGCAGGAAGCTAGTATCCGTGGGCAGCAGCTCGCACATCTCACTTATCGAGAGAGACTCGAAGTCGGCTAGTTTGCTGCCACTGGCCAGGGCGACCACGGCAAGCACAAGCAGGGGCAGGACTCCTCTAGCTACAATTAACGGCATTAGCAATGTGAATCGATTTCAATCAAAGAGACAGAGAGAGAGAGAGAGAGAGTGAGGGATTACCTTGCTTCATGCTGTTCTCGGTTATCGTTGGTTATCGGCGATAGTTATCGGTATCCTTAAATTGTTGCGATCGCTAGCTCCGCCTGCAGCTCAACAACTTGACTGATGCGCTGGCACCGATCGGCACCTGCTTAAATATGCAAAGCTTCATTCTTTCATTCATTGCCGTTTAGCGAAAAAATCAATTTTGGAAATGCACAGGCCCAAGGAAGGCAATGTCGATGTCAATGTCTTTGCCTGTCTCTGATATCAGATATCAATGTGCGCGATAGCACTCGCATCTGATAGCGCACAGCATGTAAATTACACGGCAATAACATGGCCCATTGGTGACTCGGCGGTTCGATTGTTCGGGTTTTTCGGGTTTCGCTATTTCGGTGATTCGGTGATTCGCTTTTTCGGTGTTTTATGTTTCGTTGTTTCGCTGCTTCGGTGGCCATGCCATCAACCCTCGATCGGTTCTGAATTGAATGAAAAATTCCATACAATAGTCAAATTGAATCATTGAGCGATTTCTGGCCTCGACGAGTTGACTAGAATATTCGAGACATGGCCTTTATGGCCTGACAAAGGCATCTTATCTAATCGTATCCATCCACTACTTGGATTCAACCAAAGTTCCCGAAATTGATATTCCTGTCAAATTTCAAAAATATGAAAATACTTAGGTCAGAGTGCTAGATTAACTGATTTATTTATTTATGTGCAATTGACTTTAGCAATGTTTGAATATGAAGCCACTACAGTCATTAAGATATTATCATCCATTTTGTCCGTTTTTGTAAAATAGCTTTCTTTTTATGTTTCCTGGGGTCCACAAACAGGGTACTTTGGCTTTTTGGGCACACACTGCCCGCTTATCTCGTCGAGGTAGGGATACTCCGGATTACAGTAGCTTTTGGCACCAGTCGGACAGTATGTGTACTCCGTGCAATTTGTATCAGCAACAACGGCGTATGTCAAATTGGTATTTGCACAACGGTTACCAGTACAAGATAAACTAGCGGGAGAAACGCATTTTTCTGTCGCTGCATTAAATTCCAAACCTAACGGACATGAGCCCCAAACACCATTTGTAGTTTTATTGCAGAAGTAGTAACCGTAGCAAGTCGCACCATCAGCAATAAAATCCTGCGTATCGGTGCAGTTTGTTATCTTGGAAGGTGGAAGATTTGGGTTACCATTGTTGTTACTGTTGTTACTAGTGTCGTCGTCGGAGCATGAATAGGATTCTTGACAGTATCCGGTGGCAGCGTTATATTGTCCCTTTGTGCATTTGCCCCACTTTCCGTACCCATTGACGCAGTGCAGAAACTGGCCACAATTGTTCGGATCGCCAACAAAGATATTGTCGGGCATGAAACGGCAGATGGAGTTCTGTGGGCATGTTGGGCCCCACACGCACGAGTTGTTGTTGGCGGCATACGTTTGACCAGCTGGGCACGACACTGTCTTGGAGGTGCCATCGCCAAAGCAATACGTATACTTGCTGCAATCGTTGGGATCGGCCACGAATCCAGCTGTCTTCAGTGCGCTGCATGTCTTCTGGGCGCTGGTCGAACACTTCGTGGTGGATGCTGGCTGACAAGTCTGTGTGAGCGAATCGTAAACGAGATCTTTGTCACAGGTGCCATAGCCTATAAGCTGCTGGCCCTTGCAGTAGCCCCAGCTGTTGCAATCTGCGGGATTGCCAATATATCCACTGCCCGACCATTGCGCACACATTTCCTGCATCGTATAGCCAGCGGACTGGCTGGCCAGCATTAGGCAGGCCGTCGCCAGAACAGTTGCCTTCAAGTGGAAAGCTGCAAAATGGAAAGCGTTCTGATTAATTCCCAATCCTTTTGCTGGTATCCATTTTGGTATTTTTGGTATTTTTAGTAATTTAGTATCACAGGCCTACCAGTCATCGCGTTGGGTTCGGTTCGGTTCGGTTGGGTTCGGTTATAGTTGACTTATTAGATAGCCGTGTATGCTATAGGAGCACACCAACTCAATACTAAGCCTACCAATCGCACGATAGGCTTTATATAGAGAGCCAAGCCTGCCAGCTCCGTCTAATAGCCTATCTGGGTGCGTTTAATTAAAACTGTTCGCACTTTTGCAGATAAGCTTACCCGCAACTGAAACACATTGAAAAATACCATAATTAAAATGCGATAATGCTTTGCCTCACCTAACATATTCTCAATTTTCCCTTTTCTCTATTCAGTGTAGCAGAAAGTAGCAATGGGGCTGAGATTTCTACCGAATGGCTTTATATGCGAACATTCTCCAATCATATTACCCAGCCCGATCGAACGTAATTGAGTTATTTTACCCGCGGTTCGATTTATCATCTTTGTTATCGTCAATCGTCAAGTGACGTCCGGATTATCAATTTCTTGTGGACAACTGTTTATGTGTGTAATTATTTTTTAATTCAATGACATTCCAATTATTGATCGTCGTCTTCAGCTAACTGCGTTACTCGTCAACTAATCGTATCGAGCCTGTCATTGTGTCGTTCCATATCATTAACAACGTTTACGAACAATACCATTTCCGTTGAAATGCGTTCTACGAAATCATCTTAAAGGGATTGTGTTTTTATTTTTTTTATTTTTATTTTTTATTTTATTCGTTTTTAAAAAAGTCATTTTTAATGAAATGCATACTTTTGAGCGAGTTTTTTTTTTTTTTGGTATTTTGGGTATATTTATAAGAAATATTGGTTGGATAATTATTTCCTTTATATGTGGCACATATTTTA
Organism: Drosophila arizonae; assembly: GCF_054131065.1. NCBI lineage: Eukaryota > Metazoa > Arthropoda > Insecta > Diptera > Drosophilidae > Drosophila > Drosophila arizonae. The sequence goes on along the minus strand of NC_142924.1, from coordinate 22,112,718 downwards.
ACTTTTACTTCTCATTTTTTCCTATTCAAAATTTAGTTATCTTCAGAGCTTAAGGCTGAACAGGCGAACAGCCTTAATTGGTAATTCGTAGTTGGTAATTAATGCATATGGATTATTTCTATAATATACTTTTAGGCATTAAGCTGTTAGGTATTTTCAGTCATCTATTCTTCGGTCCAAAAAAATACTTGCAATATACTTTCTTGATATTGCCGTATTATCAAGGACTCTGTAATATGGCAGTTGAACAATTATAATATACATAATATCCTCTTCATAATGAAATGGGTAGACCGAATTAAGACACCCACAGAAATATGTATTACTCCGAAGGGCAAGTTATGTCATCTTCCATCCCTCTTCACAGAATTTCTTCTTGAAGGCTAACATAGCTTCAATAGAAAGATCTGAAATGCTTAAACGGGAGATTCGCCATAAACTGGAGATTGGACAACCCGGAAATAATTTCTTTCTTTACAATTTCGCATTCTTGCGGAGTAACTGTTTTCACAAATATTTTGCCCTATTTTTTATCAATATGTCTCTGTATTAGTGTACTAAAACTCTGTATTTTCACTCATATCTGATATTTCCTTCATTTATCTGTTCCTTCGATAAAAATTTTCCACTTCTAAGGGTTTTTACTATTGGCTCTCATTTACCAACTGTCGCTCTTTGTCTATCATCATTATTTCTACCTCTCTCCCATTCAGTCAATTTTTTCTCTATCGTATTATTTAGCATATTATATCTTTCTAAATAATTCATATGCAGAATATAGGCCAACAGGATTTTACTTTATTATTATTATTATTATTATTCAGCAAATGAATTTCAGAAATGTGTTATTCAATAGCTTTGATTAATTATAAGTATATATTGTACGATTTCAGTGTATAGGGTATATTCAAGTCGAGCGATCCTGACAAATATTCCCATACCACATTTTAATATTTTATGCATTTACCCTTACAAGTGAAAAAATAAATAAAAGTTTAGATTTATATGTACTATGTCTGTCTTACGCACATTAAAAATAATTTCAATAGAGTTAATGAACGCCGCGGCGTTTGGCAATCAGTTTATCAGTTTGAAGGATTTATGAGCGAAGAATACTTTGTTATGTGCCGAGACCAGCTGGTTATTACCTATTGCTGCTGAAATGCTTTGGAGTAAGCTGCCTTAGCCTTAATCAATAAAATGCCTATTTGGAAAACTCTATTTTTGTTGGCGCTACATTCGGCAATAGCTGCACAAATTTTAGCAAAACAAAGATAAGATTTGAACCGCTGAGAACATATACCCCTAATTTGTTGCAGAATCAGTTATCAAGTAGTAGGTATCAGGTATTAGGTGTAAGGTATCAGCGACATTCTGTTCCATATATAAATTATTTCCAAACACCAATCCCCATTTAGTCAAAGACTAACAATTTGAGCAGCAACATCGAAATCAGAAATACGAAAGGTATTTCCCAATCAATCGACAATGCAAGGTGAGCAAAAAAAATCAAATTTATATTTGGCAGGTGTTTTGCGCGACCTGCGTACCATCTGCAGCTGGTACAGTTCCCGCGAATATTACCATATACTATTGTTTAATTTCCCATTGTTTTTTAGTGTCATTGAGATTTGGTATTGGGGTGATCCTGCTTGCCCTGTGCCTGCCTCAGCCCCTGCAAGCGCTGTATAATTTTGAGGATATGTGTCGACTGTTCCAAAATGGCATCCACATCCGGAAGCCCGCCTCCTGCAATGAGTACATTGAATGCAAAAATGGCAACGGCATCCTGCACAAATGCGCCGATGACCTCGTGTTCGACGCCAGCTCTCAGAAGTGCGTTAAGGCGACGGCCAGTAATAGTGCGCACTGTGGCAACCTGTGCGAGGGCCTGGACGGCATGTGGGTCGCCGATCCAACTGACTGTCACAGTTATCTCTACTGTAGAAATGGAGAGTCCTTGGCCGGCCACTGCGAGGGCGCCCAGCACTTCAATGAAACAACGCAATCCTGCCAGCACGGAACTGATTCAATTTGCGTGGATGTTGCCAATATATGTGAGCTGCTGCCGGATAAAACAAAGTTCCGGCAAGAGACTGATTGCAACGAGTACTACGAGTGTAAGAGTAAAAAGCACACGCTCAAGTCCTGCACCTCAACGCAGTATTTTGACGTGGAGAGCGGAACCTGCAAGGCTAAGAACCTAGTCGCTTGCAATGCACATTCCAAGAAGGATGCATGCCTGTCGAAATCTAAACCCCTTAAGGGTTTCCAGCCGGACGGGGCTACTTGCCGTGGGTACTTTTACTGCGGTGACTACGGCGCTGTTCACGATGTTGATCCCTTGTGGGGCCAGTGTCCAGAGGGCTATTTCTATGACGACACTAGGCAAATGTGCGCCGAGCCCACCTCAGTGGTTTGCACTTACAACCGGTGCGAAGGACGCGGAACGATGCTCGTGACCAGCAGCAGTAACGATTGCCACAACTACATTGAATGTGTTGATGGTGTAGAAGTTACGGAGAAAACTTGCCATTGGGATTACTTCTTCGATGAGAGAGTGCAAGCCTGCGTCAGTGAGATTATTTACGACGGCTGCTGTGACGGACGTGACTAAAACGTGTACCTAACTCTCCAACATTTTAAATTTCTTATTTTATAAAATTAAAAAAAAAAAAATTGTTTATTAACCCACAATAAGCCAGTTAGATTTTTTGCTATAGATGAATTATGCATTTCAACTGTTATTGAATTGTTGCACTGCTTTTTTGTTTATTCACATGTGCCGTTATATTTGAAGTGCAGAAATAATCGCATAATATACTTGGTATCGATAGACAAAGTGATAAATATTTTACAGCACTGATCCAATTATGTTTGATGTTCGGCGCTCTCAGTTAATAAAAAGCAAATAAATATTTGTTGTTTTTATTTTTTTAATAAGGACATTCAATTCCTATGCACACGTGATCTCAATTTCAGCTATAAATTAATCTCTTTTTTTGAGCTCTGTTACTCAAGTTAATGTTAAATTTCGTGTCACTGTTGAGTTCGTGCTTAACGCTGTTAATTACAGTGTAGAATAACATTAATAGTACACGATAAAAGCCGTCGCACATCGGAGGATTTGTTTTTGCAATGCTTAAAAAAAATACATTTAAAGTTATAAATTAAAGTAACAGTTAGCGTGCAAATAGACATACCGACATTCAATGCCGGCAAATAAATTTAAGATGTGTGAAATAAATTCGTTCTAAGCTACTATATATCAACTTTTGTTCGGCTTGAGTTTTGATTTTGTATTACCATAAATGTAAGTTTTGAAATAAGGAAGTGACTCGCATTCCGATTTGAAGAGCATTTTGGTTCTAATATTATCAATAGTTCTTTAATGAAGCCTACTCAGTCCGGTGGTAGTGGCACCAGTGCCACTAAAATGGGCGAACCCATCGAGTATGTTACCCTTATTAGTGATGACTCCGACGGCGAGCCGTCGCCCAAACGAAATCCTTCTGGGAGTGGTAGTCAGGCTGCTAGCCATACAAAGGCAAAATTCGATGATGATTCCAATGACACACCCGCCACCAGTGACGAGCGACGTACCAGCCGGCGTAACAAGCCCAAGGTCGACTACACAAATAAACCGGCAACTGCCAGTGCGGAGAATACGGCCTCCGACAAATGCAGTTCTGGCTCTTCGGGTAGCAGCTCGGGCCCGACAGATAAGCGCAGTCAGGGACAGGCCGAACAACGTACCCGCAAGTCGGAGGCTGGGGTTAATCAGAGTACGGGCACTGGATCACGCAGTACTTTGCCAAAGGATACGAATGGGACCAATGGAGAAGCGCGTGACAACAGCACCCCTACGGTACTCTCGGGTCAGGAAGGTGCCGTCTTTCAGTCGCGTCTGCCCTTTAGCAAAATGACACCCAACGAGGAGGCGTGCTTCCCAGACATAAGCTGCTCGGGCATACTTGGTCATCGAGTGTTCCTTAATATACGCAACAGCCTGCTGCACATGTGGGTGGATAATCCCAAGACACAGTTGACTTTTGACAGTGCGCTCAAGCGACTACCGCCGCCCTTTGACAGTGACCCGAATCTGGTGAGGCGAGTGCACTCGTTTCTGGAGCGGCACGGCTTCATAAATTTCGGCATCTTTAAGCGGCTGTCGCCAATACCCAGTAAAAAACTTGGCAAGGTAATCGTAATTGGCGCGGGAATTTCCGGACTGGCCGTTGGGCAACAGCTGCAACAATTTGGCATGGATGTCATTGTGCTGGAGGCAAGAGATCGGGTTGGCGGCCGCATTGCCACCTTTCGCAAAAATAGCTACATTGCAGACCTTGGCGCCATGGTAGTAACTGGCGTCTACGGCAATCCCATGACCATTCTAAGCAAACAGATTGGCATGGATCTGGTGCCAATCCAGCAGACATGTCCGTTGTACGGACCCGACGGAAAACCGGTACCGAAAGAAAAGGATGACGTTATCGAGCGTGAATTTAACCGCCTGCTGGAGTCCGCAAGCTATTTGTCGCATCGTCTAGACTTCAACTATGCCGGCAACAATCCCGTTTCATTGGGCGATGCGCTCGAGTGGATCATCAATATGCAAGACAAAGCTGTGCAAGAGAAACGAGCTGCCCATATGCACGAGATCATTGCTGCCCAAACAAGAATCATTGAACATCGAAAACGGCTGAAAGCCACTTTACAGAAGATTGCGACGCTTAAGTCAGATCTCCAAAATCTAGTTAAACAGCGACTGCCAAGGAGCGCGCACAATGAAAATAGTTATGCATCCCAGGAGTACGCGATTCGCAACACTCAAATCAAACTGGAGGATGCTATAAGCGCCGAGGCGGAGCAACGCATCGAGGGCCATAAATTGGAGATGAAACTGCAGGAGATCGAACAGAACGCGCCGAGGTTAGTCAGATTTTATCTATAGACATAAACCATTGATCCTTACACTTTCTCTCATACAGCCAGGTTTACCTATCCTCGCGTGATCGTCTGATACTCGACTGGCACTTTGCCAATCTGGAGTTTGCCAATGCCACCCGCCTAGACAACTTGTCGCTGAAGCACTGGGATCAGGACGATGACTTCGAGTTCATTGGGCACCATACGACAGTGCGAAATGGATACTCCTGTGTGCCAGTTGCTCTCACCGAGAATATAGACATACGTCTAAACAGTGCGGTCAAGGAAATCAAGTACAACAGCAAGGGCGTTGAGATTGTGGCCGAAAATCTGAAGACTTCAAACTCGCTTATGACTTACAAGGCCGATTTGGCCGTCTGTACGCTCACGCTAGGCGTTTTAAAGGTAGCCGTCACACAGGAGGAAGCACATCATGCCAATACCGTGAAATTTGATCCGCCACTGCCAGACTGGAAGCAGCAGGCGATACGTCGGTTGGGATTTGGCAATCTGAACAAGGTGGTACTCTGTTTCGATCGTATATTCTGGGATCCCAATGCGAATCTCTTTGGGCACGTGGGCAGCACGACAGCTAGTCGTGGTAAGTAGCTGACTTGCTCTTAATTTCCTTAAAAACAATATTAAAATATTGACTTTATTAGGGGAAATGTTTCTCTTCTGGAGCATCAGTTCGTCACCCGTGCTGCTGGCTCTTGTCGCTGGCATGGCGGCCAATATCGTGGAGAGCGTGACAGATGACATCATCATCGGGCGCTGTATGTCCGTGTTGAAGAACATCTTCGGCAATACATCGGTGCCACAGCCTAAAGAGACGGTCGTCACTCGCTGGCGCAGTGATCAATGGGCCCGCGGCTCATATAGCTATGTGTCAGTGGGCTCCTCTGGCAGCGACTATGATCTGCTCGCCGCACCTGTAATTCCGCCCACCGGTTTTGAGCCACATTTCAGCAAAGACGCCGAGGAACTGCCGCGGCTCTTCTTTGCCGGTGAGCACACGATACGCAATTATCCGGCCACTGTCCACGGCGCGTATTTAAGCGGGTTGCGTGAGGCTGGACGCATTGCCGATTACTATTTAGGCTATCCGGAAGGTACGCCGCCGGACATTGGCTACTCTGTCACAGAAGCTGCTAATTCGGTTTCAGTCGGGAATGTGGTAAAGCTGCGCGACCTTTCCCCACATCTATCCGACTCGCCCGTGTCAAAAAAGTCTGAGGAGAACTCAAACATGGCCGATTCGACAGATGTGCAGTAATTTTTGTATTTTTTTAATGTTGAGCAACAACCGAAGACCATTTTAGAAATATAGTTATGTCAAATATATATATAGATAATGTATGTAATTGTGATTTGTATGCATTTTATTAGAAGGAATTACACAACAATCAGGACAAAACCAATTAAATTAGTTCATATTAGCTGCTCTACGTTAGTAGCATCGTTTAACTAAAGATAATCACATCATTTTACTTAATTAAGTCAAAGTCGATAGTAACCTGTTTTTGCGTTGGGATAAACTGCTTATAGGCAATGCCAACTGCATCAAGCATCCGCCTGGCAGCTTGATACACAGGCTTATCCCTATACTTGTCAGATAAATAATATATTTCCCGGATGCCCGATTGTATGATTAACTTTGTGCACTCATTGCATGGGAAGAGCGTTGTGTAGAGACGCGTACCGTCCAGTGCGGTGCAGTTGCTGTTTAGTATTGCGTTGGCCTCAGCATGCACCACATACATGTATTTATTTTTTATCGAATTCTTATCTTCGTCCTTCGACCATGGAAACTCATCGTCGCTGCAGTTTCTTGGAAAGCCATTGTAACCAATAGCAACAATCCGATTATGGTTGTCTACGACACAGGCGCCGACTTGCGTAGAGGGATCCTTACTTCGCTTCGATGAGAGTATTGCGGTGGCCATGAAGTAATCGTCCCACGGTAGATAATCTTTTCGTTTTTGATTGTGGGTAGATGTCGAGTTCTCAATGCTCTCGACGCGATCCTTATTATTATCCATCAGTTCTTCAGACATTACACTAGAAAATAATAAAAATACAAATAAATAGTTACGATACATATTTAATATTTAGAATTGCTAGTTATAGATCAAAATAAAACAAATTCAATACATATATCTATAAGATTTTCTTTTTATTTATATTCAATATCATATAACACTTCAGAGGCAAAATAATCGTATGTAATACATATTTAATATAATTGGAATTTACAAAAAATACTTTGTATCAGAATCTAAATAGTCAAATCGAAATGTTTCAGTAGGTGCGTAATAGGGTTATTTATATTTATATATATTTGTATATTTTAGGCTATTTTCTGTACTTGTATGGGATTCTGCTTCAGATGCAGGTAAATTGACCGCATACGTGAGACGTCCTTTCCAGATTTATTGACCTTAGGGTTAAAATCGCACAGCTTGGCAATGCGCTCCCACTCGGTTCCGGGTTCGACTGCTCCATTTTCTAACGAAGCGGCTTGAACTTCAGCGTTGCGAGACGATAATTTTGTTTTCGAAATGGATTCTTCGATCTGGCGCATCCAGTCATCTAGCTCCTTCTTGGCCTGCTGGCGCAGCTCCTCTTTTTTACGCTCCTCTTCAATATCCTTCTCCTCTAGCCGCTTCTTTTGGTCCTCGCGCCACTTTCGTATTTTCTCGGGCTCTTCACGCGACGGCGGAGGACCTGAGATCCCAACTGGCTCGTTTGTCTCGCTGCCGATCACCTCGAAGCTGCCAGTCGATGATTCGAGGCCACCTCCAACATTGGCAGAGAGTTCACTGCCTAACTCGGCCCCGGTGCTGACTAAGCCGCCCAGCAGTCCATCATCGGTTGCAGGTGCGGCAACTGCACTTGTCGCAGATCCCCCAGTTATTTCAGCTTCAAGGTCTCCAAGAACCGATTGCTCGCGTGCCAAAAATTCTGCAGCTGGATCAACTTCCTCTTTAGCAGCAAAGTCGTCACCAAAATCCAAATCCATTGTACTCTAAAAGAGCACGATTACAGTTAATGGGCGTATTTTCTCTTACACGTAGAATGTGTAAATTTCAAGCAAAGTGCAATAATGGATTTCATACAACATTGCTTACCTTTTTAGTTTTTATTTGAGAAGTGTTAATTTAACTTATTTAGTTTTTATTTTAACGTATTGACCAAATAATGTTTTTAATACGTATTATCCACAGGTTTTTTTTCTTTTCTTTTTGTAAAAAAAAAAAAACTCGTAGTGAGTAAACTGACAGTCACTAATAGAGATGACAAGCTATCGATAATACACCAATTAAAGGCAGTATCGATTGGCAGTATTTCAATTCCATTATTATATTATTTTTAATTATTATGTCAATTATGACCGTAAATATCTTTATAACGTGTTTGAATTAAAATTAATTGTCTGATATTATAAGAGTAGAAATAATAAAACAAAATAATTTTTGCGCGGATTTTATTCTACGAAAGATAAGAAATAATAAAATATATCATAAATGCATTTATTAGACAAGGATCAATTAAAACAAATAAAGTATTTTCTAAATAATATGTGTGCATCAATGTGTTATTTGATCAAACATCTTTACCGGTGGGAATGCTTCTTACGGTTTAGTTGATCAGTGGTGTACAAAGATATCAAATTTTACAACACTTGAAGGTGAAATAAATTGATATATGTGCGTGTTTACATACATAAGTATTATACTTACGCACGTTGTTACAAATGCATATACGAGGTTTGTATATAAGAATGGAAATACCGTGTGTATTGTGTTTATACCGTAAACTATACTCACCAAACAAATATAACTACATATATCAAACAAAATTCAAAGCAAAACTAACACTCAGGCTAACATAAGCACACGACTTTCATCGAACTGATTCACGTGTGCATCGTTCAAATGAACAATAGTTCATTTGTACTTGAGCGGCCATTTTGGAGATTGTTTCACCCACAAAAAAGTTATGCAGCCCAATTGTAGTAGTTTACAAAATAAATTTACTTAAAATTGTAACGTAAATAGGCAAGTGCATAATCAACGCTAATCATAAAGATGATCCATCGCAGTGTGAACGCAACGAAACAGTAAAACGACCAAGTTGCTTTGCTAGTGACTATCTCTCATCGCACGCACACATGTATGTATGTACTTGCATACATATACTTTAAGCATACATACGTACATAAGTATGTATATGTTAAAAGTGGTCAAAGGAAATATAAACTGATGTACAAACTTACACGCATACATATGTATGTAAATACTCCCAAAAAAAAAAAAAACAAAAACATTTGTCTAATTTGAGAGAACATGTAAAAATAAGAGAAAATGTGCCTTCTTAAACACGCCAAACTGTGCGCGGCATAATTTATCATTGTATGTATGTGTGTATATGTATAAATATCAAAGTATCTGCGAAAAATGCACTTGTCGCTAGGGCTGCATAAAACGAAACTGTATTGATGTACTCATTTCCACATATTGTAAGATGAAAGTTCATTTGAATAATCATAAAGCCAGTGATTGCGGCAAGTGAGATACATATTTAATACGAAAGAATAAAAACGAATACGAGTACGAATACGAATTTCACATGTACATATGTATGTATGTATGCATGTCTCGATATGGTATCGAGCTGAGCAGACCGTGTCTATAGTGCAGCCCTGGAATCTGCATTTGATGTTTATGCCATACTGAGAATACAAAAATTAACCCCAAACAAAATACCTGCTTCCAGCTCAAGCACACCACATGGATCCCAACTCCAGCCCCTGGTCTTACGCTTACAATCGCATCGTCCCCGGTTCCACAGGCAGCACGGGCAGCACAGCGGAGGAATTTCAGCATCCACATTTAGCAACAATTACAGCGGCTAGTCTTGCTAGCTTCAATGCGGCTGCGGCGAGCGGCGGCAGTTTTGTGCCCCCATCGCCCATTGGCAGCTACAATCCAGTATTCCAGCAGATTTATCATCATGCAGCCGCAGCAAGCGTGCAGCCAAAGCCTGCGCATTATGCCTCATCGACGGTCAACACGCCGCACCGACAGCTGCAGCAACTGCAGCTGCCCACGCTGGACAAGCAGCTCAGTTCATTTCAGAATCAGGCTGCGGTGGCGGCTGTCTCCTCGGCAGCTGCAGCCGCCGCTGCCGTTAATAATGTTGCCTCGAACTACTACGGCGAGAACTCTTCGTCGAGTGGCGCCTCGCCATCACCCACGACGGTAGCCCTAACATCAACATCGCTGACGTGGAACACGCCCAACATGATATCCAACACGTTCCTTGCCATGCAGCAGCAACAGCAGCAGGCGCAACAGCAACAACAGCAGCAGCAACAAGCTCAACAGCAACTGAATCTAGTGGCCGACAAAGTGGTGAGTATAAAATCCAATTGTTGCAACAATATTTAACACAGAGTTGCAGAAGGCCATGGCCGGGGAGGAGGGGCTCAAGGGGCTCAGTATCTGTGTTGGTATCCTTGGTATTCCGTAAGCAATGCTCAATACACATACTAATCGATGAATTTGGACAGGCTTTAACCTTAGCTTAAGATATTTAGGGATTTCTAATTCGAAAATAATTGAGAAATGGCCAAAACAGTTGATTAGCTGAGTATCATACACTATATTCACAATATTCTTGTCTTTCCACATTAAATCCTGTTTAAAATAACTGAAATGACCAAGTTTTTCTTAGAGCTAGTTAGTCTTTCAAAGCTTTTAATGCTGGGTCCCTTTTGATGCGCCTCTTACACAACCAAATACTAACTCTGCTTAGACTATGCCTCAACTACTTATGCCTTTAACTGTCTGTATGTAATGTACTGTATATATATGTAACGAAATCCGAACAAAAACAATTTCCGTTTCCATCAAATTTATGTACAAAAAACAAAAATCAACCAACTGCCTACAACTGCAACGAATCTGTAGCAAATCAAACAAGAAAACACACAACAAACCAAGGCGCATCTCAAAGCGTACAACGATCTAATTTACTTCACCCAATTGCAACAACAACAACAGCAACAACAACAGCAGCAGCAGCAGCAACAACAACAGCAGCAACAACAACAAGAACAATTGCAACATGAGATTGCCGAGGCAGAAACATATTATACCATAGATGGGCAAAAACTGAAGCTGGCACGCAAGGATACTCAAACGATTCACATTGAACAGCAGAATGCGAGTCCGGCGTATGCAGCGCAGTATGCGAGTCCGGCATTGAGCTCGGCGGACGGATCACCTATCACGAATTTACACACGGTCGATGTCGGTGGATCACCCCAGGTGATTGTCTATAAGACGGCAACGGCCCCGGTGGCAGCGTCGGTAGCGGCTGGTTCGGCTGGTTCGCCAGTGTCGCGACGCACCGTAATGAACGTGGCAGGCGCGGGTTCGTCTGCAGCGCCCACAACGGTGGCCTACTCATCTGTGATACAAAGCACACTGCAGCAACAGCACCTGCAACAGCAGCAGCAACAACAACAGCAGCAGCAGCAACAACAGCAGCAGCAGCAGCATTGCTGGACAAAGCCAGAGGATGGGCAAGAAGAGATTAAGAGCGTATTGCAATTGCATGTCAAGCAAGAGCATCGGCAGCTGGACTATGCCAATGATGCGGCTGGCGGCACAGATGCTGGCGAGAATCTCGTCTTTAATCTTCCACCGGGTCTTGAGATAAAACAAACGTTTTATCAGCCAGCGGTCATCGATGTAGATTCGTCCGCGTCCGTGTCCTTGCAACAGGCACAGGCGCAGGCGCAGGCTGTAGCCCAGGAGCATCTGCTGCAACAACAGCAGCAGAGTTCCAGCTCGCCACAAGGCAGGCGGCAACACGTTGTGGCTAATATGATATTGTCGCCAGGGACTTCGAGCAGCTTAGCGTCACAGATTCAAACAGTGCCAAAGGTTTGTATTTCATTTGTATGTATTTATTTTTGGATTAATTTTCCGTTTGTTTTCTTGTTTTTAAGTTTGTTGTGCTTTGCTTTGTTATGCTTTGTTATTATTTTGGTGTGTTTTGATTTCGCGTTTAGTTTACCACCTAACGGCTGTTATACGAATCTGCAATCGATTTCAAAGAGTAGAACTAGTTCATAATCGAACCGCTTCTAGCCATTTGTATAACAACGTACTTATTTCAATAACGAGTACATATACATGCATATACAAATACATATATATATATGTATTTGTATATATTATTGTATATATGGAATAGTAACATTTCTATTAGCATTTGTTTGGCTGATCGCCCATTTAGCAAAGCATTTATGTTAACTCTCATACCTTCTTCCCCTTGTGGCGGCGCGAAGAACTTCTGTTATCTATCTTCTGTTATTTTACTGTTTACATTTTGGTGGCGGCGTTTTGTCTCATTTGATTATGAACTTTTTGTTATTGCTTATCGTTGTTGTCTATGTTTTCGTTTCTCTTGTTTTGTTTTGTCTTTCTTTCGTTAAATATAAATACATACGTACGTTCTGTCGAAACCAATAAATTATAGCAAAATAGCTAATTATCTTATTGGCGAAATCTTGTGGTCATTTTGAAACTGTGACGTGACGTTGTTGTTGAGGAAGTTTTATGTCATCTTTGTAATACTTATAAAAAGAAAATATCCCAAATGCAAACTTAATATATAAATGAATTTAAGAGAACAAATTTAACTGCTGGGTTAATAAAAATCTATTATTGGTACAATTGCAGGAGGATGTAAAGCCCCCGCCCAAGCCAGCAAAGACGCCGCGCAAACGACAACCGAAGAAGACGCTTATTCCAAGTAGTGAATACAGTACGGTGCGCAGTCCGCAGGAGTCGCAGCATCATCAGTTGCAACAACAACAACAGCACAATCAACAGCAACAGCAGCAACAGCAAAATACGTATTACGATTTTAATAGCAAGTGGAATACACCGCTGAAAACGGAGAACAATGCGGCTTCTGTGTCGCCAGCAACAACCATCAACATACCCACATATCCGCAGCATAGCCAGCAACACCAGCAGTCCTCTCAGCAGCAGCAGCAGCAACAACAGCAGCAGCATCTCCCGCAGCCCGCACACCTACAATCATCGCAGGCGCAATCACATCTTACGCAGTTAGCCCAGTACTATCCAGCGTTTCCGCAGCCCATTGCATCCCAGTACACGGCATGTATGCAACAGCAACAACAACAACAGCAGCAGCAACAGCAGCAACAACAGCAGCAGCAGCAGCAGCAACAACAACAGCAGCAGCAGGTGTACACGCAACAACAACAACAACAACAGGTGTATACGCAACAACTGCAGCACCAGCAGCAGCAGCAGCAACAACAACAGCAGCAGCAACAACAGCATCAGCAGGATAAAGTTGAGGCTGTGCAGCAGCAGGAGGAGGAGACGGCAGCTGCTGCTGCCGCCACCGAAGCCAGCAATAAAGTCATTGTGCCAAACATAGAAGAGGAACTGGACTTCTTGGCCGATGCAAATAGTTTGGCGAAACAGGGCTATGCTAATTCGTTGGCAACAAATGGACGCAACACGAACTCCTCGACAAACAACACAAACTTTGGCATACGTAATCCTAATAAAACGCCTTCACCGGAGCCGCCTTCATCTTCGACGCACGACTGCAGTAATAATGGGATAACGCCGGCCACAACAACACTCTGCCCATCCAGTTCGACGTCGTCTGCGTATAGTCCATCCGCACCGAAGCCTGTTAGCGTGGGCACGTCCATTGGCGAGAAGAAAACGCAATTTATGGATAGCTACCTTAAGTTTCTACAAGGTGAACGGGATGATGATCCACCGCCAGTGGTGAAGCCATCGCGCAAGCTTAATTATCCACGTACTCCATACAAACGCAAAGGGAAACCCGGTGCCGGCGATGAGGCGTCCACGTCGCAGGCAACGGCACCGTGTGGAACAGCGACAGACGGTCAGGCGTCACAGAACTTGGCTGGTCTCGTCGGCGACGATGGACATCGTATCAAAATACTCTCACAAACTCAAATACTGCCTAAAAAGAGGCCGCATGCACAAATGGTGGCGGCGGCAGCTGCCGCAGCAGCAGCCGCTGAATCAACATCTACCTCTGTCATACAGCATCCCGCAGCCGATCAGACGACATCTTCGTTTCGGCCATACGCCCAGCAGCAGCAGCAGGAGTCGCCGGGTCTGGGCGCCGCACAGCATTTTGTGCAGCAGCATTGCGCGCAGTTGGGTAGCGGGAGCGGCAGTCAAGGTATGTTACTTGACCAACAGCATAATTCCAATAAGCACTCTACTATCGCAACAACTACTGCGCCATGCAACAACAATTACAACAACAACAACCACCATCACACACCCGCCGCTGTCGCCGCCGCCGCCGACGCGCCAACGGCGGCAGCCACCATCAACACAGCAGTTAGCGTGGCAGCAGCTCCCGCCGCGCCCAATCATCATCACCTTATTAATCTGATTTGGCCGTGGCAGCATTAGTCGCGATAATGACCACATCGCATCCATGTGACTCGACAGACGAGACAGAGACAACGAACCTTAAACCAGGGACATGGACACTGTGCATATGTAAAAACCGAATACATAAACTTAACTTTTAAAATTGTTATAATGCCGAATCGCAAAAGCAAAAAACAAAAGATACAACATTAAAAAAAAAAAAAGAAAGCATAAGTATTTTTGAGATGGAATACCGAGAACAAATATTATTAATTTAAAAAAAAAAGAAAGAAAAAATCATCAAAAAATAAAAACTTGTATTTTTATTATTTACCTGTGTGAGATAAACGACGAATGGCTGCAGCGGCAGTGTCGTCGATGGCTTCTCGGCTGTGGGTTTATGTTGTTGACGTAGTTGTTGTTCCGCGCGTGGCATGCATTGCCATTTTGGTTGCCGTTTCGCTCTCCACTACCACTACCACCACCACCACCACCACTTTGATGTTGCTAACTACTTTTGTGCTCTCCACAGACCCTTTAAACTTGCCGCCACGTCGGGAGCAATGCTCCCGCAAGGCCAAGGAGAGCAGCATGCACGCACTTCTCTTGAATACATCAACAATTGGGGAGGGCGGCGCGGTTGGTGAGCCGGAGGAGTTCACTGACTCGGACACGGATCCCGTTTGGACGCCGCAGGAGGAAGATGTAAGTGTATCTTGCTTGCTCGTCCGCTGTCGCTAGCGTTTCTAATCCATACCTCACCCAACTGTACCAATATATATGTAAATGTGTATCACACAGAGTGACGACGGCAAGGGCTATGGGAAGCGCAAGGCAGCGCGACGCATCAAGGGAACGCCGCGCAAGAACACATATTGTCAGCCAACAACACATTTGCAGCAGCACCAGCAGTTGCAACAGCTGCAGGTACAGCAGCAACATCAGCAGCAGCCACAGTTGCATGGCTCCAACGACGGCTATAATCCGCAGCAGGATCTGCAGAGTGGGGCGGCCGTTAGCTATGGCAGTGCGGGGACGGCATCTGCATCCACGGCCGAGAACTTTAAAGTAGGCTATAGCTTGCCGTATATACCTGTACCGTAACTATAAATTCTCTCTTCTTCTCTTGCACAGACTGGAGACTTTATCGTTTTGCGTTCGGATCTGGTTAATGACTGGCCGACCATTTGGCAGGTGGACTCCAAGTGCATATTGCAAAAGTATGAGCCGTTTCGTCAGAACGGCAAAACCTTTTACCGCAACATGTCGAAAGTAAATTGAAATACCAATATTTCTGTTCTGAAAGCTCTAAAAGTTATTTCTATGTCCCCAGTACGCATCGTGGAATCTTGAAACCAAGAAACTCTACCTCAAAGCACCCGTACGCATACAGCTGCAGTCTCACACGGAGACCATTGTGGAGTTCATGCGGTCTGAGCTGCTAGCCGATGATACCGAGCAGTTTATTGAAAAGATAATGGAGGACTTTCTGTCATATCGGGACAATTTCGAAATCTACATACAAACAATGATATCACAAGCGCTCGATCCAAGCTTCTTCTCTGAGATAACGCGTGAGAAAGGTAGATCCCTATAAATCATTTACAACAAAAGCGTACTCTAATTGCATCTTGTAATTCCAGATGACTACTTTCTGGGAAGCGTGCGTGTAATAGACAATATAATGGACAATTGCAAGCGGAAATTGTTGGCTATCACTCCATGGACACGTAGCATTATCTCGTCAATCGAGACGTGGCCCAAGTGTCATGTGTTCTCTGAGTGGGTGCAGAACAACTTGACCCAGAAGAATTGCGCTGGCTGCCATCAACCAGGCATTGCAGTTCGTTTCCTGCTATTTGGGGAGCCCTACAATCCAAACACCATGCAGACCATAGCTGCAGATGCACGAATCGTATACGAGAAGGTGAAAAGCATTTCTAGTTATAAATTTATCAATTGTAATCTTGACTGACTCTACCTTGTTATCCTACCAGGACATTGTGCTGTGTCGTATTTGTGCCGCACGTGCGGATCTCTTCCACAAGATTGCGCATGAGAAGTTCAATCTGTTTATCAATTGCTCGCAGCGCGTAACAGAGCAACAGCAACAGTGCCCCGGCAAGACATCGACGGAAATACTAAATGATTTGCTGGCCGAGCACAATTGGATAGATGAGGTTAGTTTTGTCATGCCATCTTTGGTATTCATCTAAACGGTTCACCTTTTATCTTGATAGCTATTTCGCAATATGCGCAACTGCTGGGCGGAGGTCGAGAGCCTGGAGCGGCAAAAACGCTTCCGCGAAGTAATGCAGTAATCAACGATAGGCATTGTATACTTACTGCAGATTGGAGCCAGGAGCTAGAGCTGCTCGAAAATATTTAAATGTATACAAGAACGCTGCAATAAACTCAATGAGTTGTTAGTTTATATTCATAGCAATAATTTTAAGTTTTGGTTTTATGTTAGGAGCTTTTACAAATTCATATCGCGCTCTTCTCAAGTCTGCGATCCAATACACACGGCATGAACATACTATGTTAGAGTGTTTATGCTGTGACTGGTTGTGTAGGTACACGTCTAAAACTATTGTATATAATATTATAATTCGGGTATATTTACAAGTCTCTAATGCGATTATGTTAGTAACTATCTTATAAGCTTTTATCTGCAAGTCCAATGCAAAATAATTAGATGCATACCATATATATATCTATTTAAGTTGTCCCCTTGCATGTAACACATGCGTATAAGAATGCTAGTTGCAAATAGTTTTTTATGTTTATAAACACATCCGAAACTTACGTAGAACCGGTATATGTAAGCACGCTACAAAATACTATTAGCACCTTCAGTATAAATGGATTTTTAACAATAGACAAAGACAGACGCAGAATTTATTGTTTGCGGCCTTTTATTTTTAATGTCCATGACCGAAGTAATTGTATTTAAGTAGATCTTATATATAATTATATATATGTATGATTAAATATTAGTTGTACATTTCTTTCGCTCGCAAGTTCATTCGATAATTGAAATAAATGCTTGTAAATAAAATAAATTTATATACATATATAAAATTTAAGACTTGTATCCGTAAAAGTTTTGCTCCTGAAATAATATGTTAAAATTTCGTCTTGGAAACAGGGTAGCAGCTCTTTGGGCTGATTCCGCTTTCGTTTATTGTACTTTTCCATTCTTTTCGCTTTTGCTCGGTTCGCACGGGAGGCATAGCATGGCCGCACACAATAACCGGCCGGACGGACTGTGGCCTTGACAAATCGCTTGGTCGCGCCCTCAATTCAAATTTGCTGCTGAATTTTACCTCAACCAGGAAACTTTTCTACTTTTTCTCTATGGCTACAAAAGGTAAACACCTATTCGAATTTACCGCAATACGTTAACTTTCACTATATTCTCCGACTGTCTGACAGTTTCACAATATACGCAATATATTATATGGAAAATTGTATGAAACTGAAGAGTTCTTCTGGTCTAGCTGATTCGAATGCTTAGGTATACCGTATACGTAGTGCCATAGTATATTTTTACTTACTAATTACTTAACTACATGTATGGGGCCCTATGAAACATTGTTCCTATTTTTTTAATAACCTGTGTTTATGTTTGTTTCTTTTCTCCCTTTTTTGTCCAATTGCTATGAAATTAACCGGATACATGACATGCAAAAATGCAAAGTAGTTGCTATTCGTGTTGTTTTCCACATCAAAATGGGGAGTTATAAAAAGGGAAATAAACCGCTTAACCTTGTTTACAGATTTGGTGAAGGGAGCGCTCGCGTCTTAGCCAGTTCTTTCAATGCGCTAAAAGCCGCTAAGCCCTGCCTTGGGCCGTAGGCCGTGGGCTCCTTTGAACGCCAGGCTAGCAGAACGAAAATGAATTCACAAACTGCGCCGTTTTCAATACGTGAAAGTTCAAGCCGCGGAGAAAGGTTTTGATATTTTCGCGGAGATAATCGCTTTAACCTGGGTGTGGCTGCTGTTTACCCCTGACATTGTCCTTCAGGACAGATTTTGAATTAAAGAAAAAAATTAAAATAAATTGAATTAAAAAAAATACATACACATACATACATACATATATGTATGTTAAGTGCTTGTGTATGGTTGGTTATGTGAGGAAGTGAGAGTGAAAGTGTGTGTGGAACGCGCAGCCTCCGCGCCACTAGAAAGGGGCAGCAAAAACGCGGCAAGCGCTCCATCAGCTGATTTCGGTAACGATTTTTGTTTTCTTTCATTTTCGCAATAACTGCGCCGTCGCCATCGCCAGCGCCAGCGCCAACGCCAGCGACAGCGCCAGCAGAGCCAGCGCAGCGTCAGCGACATCGACTAAAAGGATTTCCGTGCTTTCAGCTCATTTCAGTTCGTATCGGTATTCCATACAAGACGGAACGGAACGGAACGCGAGCCACCAAAAACATTTCATGCATATAAGCAATATTCGCATTGCTGCTGCACTCAACGCAAGTCGTGCTATTTAAGAACCGTAACATTGCTGCTCTCTCTGTGTGTGCGTGAGTGTGTGCGCCGCATCAGTTTGCTGTTTGGCTTCTTTTAATCATTTGCCGCCTTTATACACATGTATGTGTGTGTGTGTTTCTCCTCTGTTATGGCCGCTGTTATACACAACATATCTGTCATTTGATGGTGCAACAAAGTTCGTGTTAACGTACGTCGACAGACACATACAAACAAAACACACGTATCATGTATGTGTGTGCCGTTAATTCTACTGCCGAAGATTAAGATGAATCTGTGCGGTTCATTAAGCCGCGAACTCTTCCTCGAAGGTATGCCCACACTCATATAATTTACATATTTTCTTTAGCACAT
Organism: Drosophila arizonae; assembly: GCF_054131065.1. Classification (NCBI taxonomy): domain Eukaryota; kingdom Metazoa; phylum Arthropoda; class Insecta; order Diptera; family Drosophilidae; genus Drosophila; species Drosophila arizonae. The sequence continues at coordinate 22,093,453 of NC_142924.1, read as the reverse complement.
CAACATGTCCATGAAATGTCAGGCGCTGGCATTTGTTTTTACTTTCGCTGTGTGTATTTGCTTAAGTGTGTGTATGCCATTATGCATACGTGTGTATATCTTCTTAGCTGGAGGCTTAAATCGACAACAGCTTCTCCTTATATTATTGTAATTATTATTTTTTACTTATATACATTTAAATATTTGCTAGTCACACAGTTGAATGTGATGAGTGAAAATATGTATACGTACGTACATATATATACATATATATGTATATGCATCTATACTGTCTACATATTTATAAATATAAATCAAAACAAAACACCAAAATTATTTCGGGACGAGTGTGACCGACTCCCAGATATGCTACACACACACACACACACACACACACACAATTATTATTAACAGATCTGCATCTGGCAAATCTCTAAACAAAGCTCTTAGCATCTTCATTAATCATAAACTGCATTCTCTGCAGGTCGAGTATATTTGACAAAACTATTTACATATATGTATCTATTAATGTACAGGGTATACGTGCGCCAGCACTGCTGAAAGCCTGTCGAAAAAGTCATTTCACAATCTATTTTATTGTTGTACGATACACATTCCTCTCAATTTGTAGAATAGAGACATTTCTGTGGGGATTTCGTGAATGGCGAAAATTGTCTTTTGGCTTCTCCGTAATATCCGGCAAATAAGCATTTCCCAGAAATCTGGACTCTTAACTCTCGCCAATCTCTATTGTACAGCACACATTTGGTAATTATTCGTTAGATGATGTCATTAGTCAATCTGTCCTGTCATTATCTGGCCATGGTCCAGAGTTAAGTTGTTGTCCGTAAGTGACCTTTATCATAATGGAAATAATTGAAATAAATTGTGCCGTAACTTGCATATCCTGGCTAAAACAAAAGTTTTCCCCATAATTAGAAGAGATGGCAGCATATTAGCCTAATTTTCTCGGCCGTGCACAATTACCGCATAATATGATTATGTTTGACTTTGCTCTGATTGCGAAGGGAGGTATGCGAGTAAAAGAATATTTCCGTGTTCCATCAAGGCTGATTAGCGCATTATGCGAATTATTTCCAAGAGCTCCAAATTGGACATCGGGGCCAAAGTTATGTTCAGCCACCGGAAGGTGCACGGAGAGCACGTTGGAATTTGTTGAAAGTTATAAACCACGGTTAATAAAATGCGCCGCCCGTAAACAGCATCCAATTTCTCTTTTATTGCTTTGCGTGTTCCGCTTCGCAATAGTAAAAAGTGAATTTGTAATCGATATTGAGATATACTTTTCCAATTTGATGGGCCAACTTCAAGCCAGGTGCCGAAGTACAGAAAGCCAATTAAAAGAAAATAAGTAAATATAAGAAAAGAAGAGAAAATAATGGAGAAGTTAACTTATAAATCATCCTGTAAGTTGGAAGGTTGACGGGCTGACAGCACCTTTGCTCGGCTAGGGGATACTTATTGATCGACCCTCGCGTTTGATGCGTCTGCAGCTCGCGCACTTTTTTTTAAAGAAATAATCTTATTTACAAATTGGAAATTAATTTAGAAACATTTTCACTCTCTACAAATTGAATTTTGATAAAAGTTTCGCAGGCACTTGCCTGCGCCATGCCCCATGCCGCATGCCACATGCCCCACGGCTCCTGCCACACGACTTTTGACGCCATTTTCGACACGATTTATGCGTGTTGTGGTGCTCGTTACCATTGGGGCCAGTCGAACGCCAAGCAAAGGAGCCAATAAGCCACGCTGCGGGTTTCTTCATTTTGCGCACTTTGTTGCAAGACTTTAGCCGACTGTAGCAGGTAGGGAAGGCTTTGCTCTGCCCTGCCTTGCTCTGCTGTACGGAATACGTGTGTACGTACGGGTTGCCTGCAGCTAATGTCCTGCAAATTCTTCATTTTTTTCACATTGTCTCTCGCGTGCTCGCTTTTAAGGCTTTTATCTATCTGTTGATGGCCAAATTATTGGCTGCATGGGGAAATGGAGCACACAAGGGGCAGCATCATCTCACACGCTCTCAACTACTCACACACACATCCATACACGGACTTACACACCCATCAGCCTTTGTCATGGACAGACATTAATTAACACCGATGACACCCACAACTTAACAAATAAACGTTAAATGGGCGAATGATATTCGCTTCAGGGACTCTGAGCATATTATGTATTCTCTATAGTTTTTTTTTTTAATTTTTCTTTTTTTTAGCTTTAATCATTATTCATTCAACTGCACAATAAGCAGACTTCCGTTAGCCAACGCCAGAAAACGGATGTAGTGTTTTCTTGTATATATGTATGCATGCATGTGTGTGGGTGTGTGTTTATATACATGCATGGGTGTTGGTAATTTAGTTTAAACTGAATGCAGATGACGAATATAGGATGTGTATATGTATTGTATGTATGTGTGCTTGAGCATATATGTACATATAAGTATATGAAGACGAATGTATGTGTGAGTCTATATGCTGTATAAGTGTATGGTAACTTCGTATATGTAGGTTAGTATTTAGATAGACATTAGCTAGCTTAAACTAGCTCATCATGCAGTATGTAATATGGGGGTTCACATATACATATGTACATACATACATGTTCATGAGTATGTATAGTACTCGTAAATACGGATGTTGTTTGCATACATATATGAATGTATGTACGATTGAAAGTAAATATGAATATGTGTGCGTGTGTGCACGTTATGTATGCATGCATGCAAATGAAAATACGAGTGCATGTATGCACACATATACATATGTATGTACTATGTATGAATGTCTGTATGGATTATGTATGAATTCATGTATTCATTTACTAATGTATGTGATTGCATGTATTCATGTGTGAATACATAATGTTTTCCATGTATTTAATTCTGAAAATACGAGTGTTTGCCTGCATGCATGTAAATACATGTGTAATAGAATATATGCAACTATGCAACTATTTATGAATGAACGTAAGTACATTCATGTACATATGTACGCAAGCATTTATTTATATATGACTCGATGTATGTATGTATATAGAATACACGTAGTATGCTCGTTATTATGATAATTTGCAATTGAGTATGTAAGTATTTATGTATACATTTATGCGTCTAAGTATGTAGACATACATATGTATATATACAAGCATGTACGTGTGGCGATCTGGCATCACAATAATTCTCGATCGATACTATCGATAAAACATGATCTCTCAATTACCATCATTAGTAATAAGAATACATATAGACACTTCTTAAGCTTCAGCGCGACACATCACATGTACATATTACATCAACCTTAATCAATACAATTTAAGCAAATCATAGCTGTGTTCCAATTTAATACAAATAAATAGTGACGCATACATTCTCCACAAAAACCAACAAACAATATTTTCATAAATGGGAATCCCCACATTCACATACATTCATCAACAATTCCCATAATTGGTGACCCCGAGTTCAAATACGCGCCGTTGGTTTTTCACTAAATGAGCTTCTTGATCAGCAACACACGCTGACAATCACTTCGGTAGCAAACATTTTAGCTACTTATTTTTACATTACCAGTGATCTCAAAAAGCTTTATCAACAAAGAAGTGCAACAATTTCACAGTTCGTCGCAGCCGTCTCGACATACACACACATAGCCAACACGCGCTATTTCACAACGAAGCGACGCGAAAAAAAACTAACTGCGCAACAAGATGGCCGACGAAGAAAATTCAACCGATGCGGAATTACCTACAGAGAATACTTCCAACATGAATGCCATTTTAAGCAAATTACCATTCCCTCAACTAAATTCAACAACATCTATCGAAATGTTTTTCACCAAACTCGAAGGCTGGTTTGAGCTGCAGGGCATCGGTACGCGTAAAGAGCACGAGAAGTACACTGCCGTTATAACCTACGCAGATCCAAAATATCTGGAGCAAGTGCATGATCTAGTAGTGAACGAGCCAACTTCAAATCCATACACCACGCTGAAACAATCAATTCTCGCCAAATTCGCAGAGTCTGAAATGGTTCGTCTTGATAAGCTCGCAACTGGTATTCAACTCGGCGATGGACGCCCTAGCCACCTGTTAAGTCAACTACAGCAAACTAATGCCACTAATGACGAAACTGTTGTTCGACGTTATTGGATCAAACGATTACCACCTTCAGCTCGAGCTGTCATCGTTGGAATTCTTCAAAGTGCACCAAACACCCCACTCAGCCAACTTGCTACCACAGCTGATGCTGTCATAGATTCGCTCAATTACTCAGGTGACAACATCCAAGCAGTGACGTCTATCAACTCTGAGGACACGTCACTGGCGACTCGCATGAGTCGTTTAGAGAAACGAATCGACGACCAAGATAAGTGTCTCCAGGAGATAAGCAAAAAGCTTTCACAAAGCCTTAACAACAACAACAATCGTCGATCTCGCAGCCGCTCATCAAGCAATCAACGCAATACTTCACAACAGAGCAACGCGAATCAATATTGCTGGTACCACAACAAGTACGGTAGCAACGCTCAACATTGTCAAGCTCCATGCAACTTCAAGTCAAACAACAACGGGACAAAAAACTAATCACTCCCATCGAGGTTTCAAAAGGCAGCGTCGATGGGCAACCCCAACACGCCTTTCAAAATAGCCCAAAACTTAAGGTTGAAGTACATAGCATTTCCACTTCTGATCGTTTGTTTATTCCAGATGCTAAGTCTGGTCGAAAATTCCTCATCGACACAGGAGCAGACATATCTGTAATACCCACCTCAACAATAAACCGACGATTAAATATCTGCAAGGAGAATCCACTATTTGCAGCCAACGGATCCACAATCAACACATACGGCACAACTCGCCTTACACTCGACCTTGGCCTGCGTCGTCCGTTCACATGGAACTTCATCATAGCAGACACCACTATACCAATCCTAGGATCAGATTTCTTGCAGCACTTCAACTTACTCGTCGACATTAAGCAAGGAAAGTTAATCGACGCGCAAACACTACTTGCACGCAGCGGCATCTGCAGTCTACAATCGCCGTCCTCTGTCAAAACGTTTGACACATCATGTCAATTCGCCAAGCTTTTGGAAGAATTCAAGGACATCACTCAACTCAACTTTGCAGCACCCAAGCCCACAACATCGGATGTCACACACTGCATCGACACCCGAGGGCCTCCCACTTTTGCAAAGCCACGTCGACTAACTCCAGACAAATTTAAAGCAGCAAAAGCTGAATTCGAATATCTGCTCAAAATCGGCGTTTGCCGACCATCAAAAAGTTCATATGCATCTCCCTTACATATGGTACGCAAACCCTCAGGCGATTGGCGACCATGTGGCGACTACAGAGCTTTAAACGCACAGACAATTCCTGACCGGTATCCGTTACCTCATATACAAGACTGCACCCATATTTTCTATGGCAAGAAAATATTCTCAAAAATAGATCTCAACCGTGCCTTTCATCAAATTCCAATAGAGCCTGGCGACATCCCTAAAACAGCTATCACAACACCTTTCGGTTTATTCGAATTTACATATATGACGTTTGGATTATGCAACGCTGCCCAAACATTCCAACGTTACATGGACACCGCATTCAGAGACATGGATTTTGTTTTCGTCTACATTGATGACATTGCTGTAGCATCCGCCAGCAAAGAACAACACAAACTTCATCTCAAACAAGTTTTCGAACGACTTCGACGCTATCACCTTACAATCAATCCTGGTAAATGTAGTTTTGGTCAAACCTCAATCAAATTTCTGGGACACAACGTTGACTCCAATGGCATAGCACCTCTGCCTGATAAAGTCAAGACAATCATCGATTTCCCGTTGCCCAAAGTAGCAAAGGAACTTCGACGCTTTCTGGCAATGATCAACTTTTACAGAAGATTCTTGCCCAAGGCCATCATACATCAAGCACCGCTGGTACAGCTCATCCCGGGAAATAAGAAGAACGATTCTTCGCCTATATCCTGGACCGAAGATACCATCAAACATTTTGAGGAGTGCAAACAGTCATTAGCCACTGCAACTTTACTGGTACATCCATCACCAGACGCTAGTCTCTCACTCAGCACGGACGCAAGTGACACAGCAGTTGGCGCTGTCCTTCATCAAATCATCAACGAAGAACGCCAGCCATTGGGATTCTTCAGCATTAAACTTACTGATGCACAACGCAAATACAGCACGTACGACCGTGAATTGCTAGCCATCTATCTCAGCATTAAACACTTTCGCTACATGTTAGAAGGACGAATATTCGATGTGCGCACAGATCACAAGCCACTAGTTTTCGCTTTTACGCAAAAGCCCGAAAAAGCTTCACCTCGTCAACTTCGTCAGTTGGACTTCATAAGTCAATTCACAACATCAATTCAACACATAGCTGGAACTGAGAACACTACAGCAGATACATTATCTCGCATATCAACAGTAGATTCAAATATAATCGACTACAACAAAATCGCTCAAGCGCAAATCAACTGTTCTGAACTGAAGACGATTCTCAAAGATAAGACTACAACTCTACAACTCAAGTCAATAAGCGTACCTCACTCTTCAACTCCAATCATATGTGATTTCTCCACTGACACTGTACGCCCATTCATCCCTCAGCCATTGAGAAGTACAGTCATCAGCAAAATGCACAACATTGCTCATGGAGGCGTTAAATCAACACTTCACATTATCAAACAACGTTTTGTTTGGCCCTCCATGCACACCGATGTCAAAAACTTTGTTAAACATTGCATACCATGTCAAAAATCAAAAGTTACACGTCATGTCCACTCACCACTTCAACAATACGCACTCACATCTCAACGATTCGAACATATCAACTTGGATCTGATTGGACCACTACCCCAATCAGGACAATACAGATACTGCCTCACTATCATCGATCGCTACACCAAGTGGCCAGAAGCCGTACCTATCGAAGATATACAAGCAGAGACAGTTGCAGCAGCATTAATCAACACTTGGATCTCTCGTTTTGGAGTTCCAGCCCGTATAACTACAGATCAAGGTAGACAGTTCGAATCTAAACTTTTCAACGAACTTTCGCAACTCCTTGGCATTAACCACCTACGCACAACAGCCTACCATCCACAAGCAAACGGAATCATCGAACGTTGGCATCGTACTCTCAAAGCTTCAATTATGTGCCAAAATAGGAGCGGGTGGCCCAACAAGTTGCCAATCATATTGCTCGGACTACGATCAGCATACAAGCCTGATATTCAAACCACAGCCTCACAACTTGTCTATGGCACAACGCTACGCCTGCCAGGAGAATTTTTCCACATAAATAGACAGTTTCAACCACAAACAGAGTTCGCACAAGAGCTAACAAGGATCATGAGTGATCTACGACCAATTCCAACAGCCAACCATGACACTACTAAGCCATTCGTTTTCAAGGATTTAGCAGAGTCGACACACGTTTTTCTACGCAATGATATGGTACGCGAGTCATTGCAACCACCATACGATGGTCCATTTGAAGTTAAAAGCAAGCACCCAAAATTCTTCAACATCATCATCAAGGGACGAGACACTAAAGTTTCTATCGACCGTCTCAAGCCTGCCTACATTGAATCAGAAAGACAACTCACACCTACCATCGCAATCACGCCATCATCATCACCTCCACCACAGCCAGTTCCTCAACATATGCCAAATCAACCAACTGGAAGACCTCGCCGCACAATTAGACTTCCCGTTCGCTTCACAACTTGAAGTCTAGGAGGGAGTACTGTGGCGATCTGGCATCACAATAATTCTCGATCGATACTATCGATAAAACATGATCTCTCAATTACCATCATTAGTAATAAGAATACATATAGACACTTCTTAAGCTTCAGCGCGACACATCACATGTACATATTACATCAACCTTAATCAATACAATTTAAGCAAATCATAGCTGTGTTCCAATTTAATACAAATAAATAGTGACGCATACATTCTCCACAAAAACCAACAAACAATATTTTCATAAATGGGAATCCCCACATTCACATACATTCATCAACAATTCCCATATACGCAAGTAAATTTGTATTTATATATTTATATATAAGAATGTAACTATGTATGTACCTACATATGTAATGTATATTATACATAGCCATTCACATAGATATATGTATATGTAGCATACCTTCATGTACATAGGTTTATATGTATGTCTGGATAGATCTATGTACATTTGCAGGTGCATATACACATAGGTCCATACAGACCTTTATTTAGTTAGCTTGAACGGCATACAATCAAGGCCAGAAACTTTCGGCTGAACGCCTAAAAGCAAACTCTAAAAATTGAAGCAATTACACACTCTGTAATAAGGTTGATGTGCTGTTAGCCCATTTGGGCTTACAACATGCTATCAACAACTCGCCATGAACGTAATTGTTGCTATAAAGCGAATTTCCCTTTTATTTACTTTCAGTTAACCGCAAGACTTAGATAAATATATATTTAAGTAATATGATAAGTAGACCGAATTGCAGCGTAGGCAATAGACAAAACGGAGGCAGCGAGAGCAGGAAAAAGTAAGTGCCGAGAGATACGAGTTGAGGGACGGACAACGCACTTTCCGGCGACTGGTATGGCCGCATCAAATTACGCCGTGCGGGGCATCATAGGGCAACACACTCGTACCACATGGCACTAAAACAAAGCCCAAGGCAAACGCAAACACTCTTGCATGTGGCATGACTACGACCACGATTACGACTGCGACTAGAAGCGAGTTGTGTGTGGAGCTGCAATTAAGGCAGACAGGCCGTGCCGGAGGCCGAAGACAATAGGTGCGCCCCATAGTCCTCGTCCTCGTCCACGTCATCGTCGACCTGTTAGTGCTCTTCAAGTTATACAACATCCACGCCACACCACGCCACACCACGCCACACCACGCCACACCACGCCACGACACGCCACGGCACGGCACGGCCATAGGTTAGCGCCTGTCCGGGCTTAGCCAAATCCTAAGCGCCAACATGTTGCGCAGCTGTGTCTGCCTGCAGCGAGCTGGCGGCGGCGGTGGCAAGCGACGCAGCTCCTCCGTGGAGGACGCCTCCTCGTGCCGCTCGTCGGAAATAGAACGTATCGGTGCCAGCATGCAGACAACCACACTGGGCACCAATGGCCAGCCGCAAACGCTCGCTCCTCAGCCAAATACGCGCGCATCCAGTCTGCTGCAGCTGTTCCACAGGAAAGGTTGGTGCAAGCACTTCCGCAAACCGCTCCGAGGCATGAGCGCAACGCGAGTCGAGAAATGTGAGTACCAATTTCAATTAATTAAATTCTATCAACATCTACTACAAACATGTAGAAGGTAATAAAAATAAATAAAGAAATAAACTTGCCTAGTTGATCTAGCCTCCCTGCGGTATTTCCCGTATCCGATTGCAGCTCTTAAAATACCCTTTGCCTTCTCTTCAGCAGTTGCTAATGCAGAATTTTAAATCTCGATCTGAAGTCTGTTTGCACTCATTAATTTTGCAGAGTGAGGCATTAGGTCCACTCAGCTGACGGCTGCGACAGCGAGCTTTGTTAATTGTTGTCAATTAGTCAGCCACAAGTCGACGATTTGTTCAATCAGCCATTCAGCTTGTCAATCGTTCAACCAGTCAATTAGTACATTAATTAATCAAGCGTTTAGTTAGCCGATTACTCACTCTGTCAGTCAGTTGGTAAATTAAGCAGTTATTCGATTGGCCCAGCAAAATAGGCAATAGACAGTCAGTCAAATAGTTGACAGGATTAGTCAATCAGTCATTTATTGCGTGTGATGTTAGTCAATCACTCAGTCAGGGAGTTATTTAACGGGTCAATCATATTCGTGTTGGGAAATCACAGAGTCCTTAGCAAAGTTCACTCAATCAACTATTGTCAGTCAGTTTGTAAGTGAAGCAACGATTAATTCAATCAGTTTTGTCAATCAATCAGTCATTCAATCAGTCAATCAGTGTTTCATTCAGTTATTATAGCAGCCAATCAGATATTCAATCATTCAGTCGATTAGTGAGTCAGCTCCGTCAGCTCTTTAAGTTGTCAATCGGCTGTGTCATTCAATCAATAAATCGAGCTATAAATCAATCCTCAGTATTTCAAACAGTTAGGCACTTTGTCAGTCATTTTGTCATTCATTGAATCAGGCGATTTGTCAATCTATCAATCAGTATAAAAGCAGACAATCAGTTTTCCCGAGCAATAAACCATTCAATCAGTAAGACAGTTTGTCAATCACATAAAAAATGCATTCATTGAGCCATTTCAATCAAATATTCACTCAGTATGTTCATCAAGTCTGCCTTTAATATTTAATCAGTCAGTAAGGAAACCAATCAGTATGCCAGTTAATTATAGCAAATTAATAGTAAGGCATTCAATCAGCTTTGCCATTCAATCAGTCAGTCAATCAGGTTTAAAGCAAATCTGGCAGTCATTTAATCATTGCAATTAAATTAAGAATCAATTAAGAAGTCAACTCGACCGTTATCAAGCTATCCATCGGGCAATCGATCAGTCAATCACGACTGAAATATCTATTTCAAATCTATTTTTATCTGTCATGGTAACACCTACGCCTCATCGTACGTAATTTCCTGATATTGATTTGTGGAGGGTGTGGGAGACACTTCAACCAAAATATCGAACTAAACCTGATCTGGAGAGCGGAGAGCGATTGCAGTCCTTAAAACAACTAAGTGGTTTACTTATTTTAACACTCAAAAAACAAAAAATAATATAAAAACAATACCAATACCATGTCCGACACTACACTGACCTCCCCCCACCGCCTGTTGGCCCCCATCCAATTTCAGCCTTATTTCCAGGGGTCAGCCCCACTGTCGCGTTCTCAGCCGTCTGTATTGTGTTACAATTTGTGCGGCTCCCCAAACGAATTTAGCAGACGACGACAGCCAAAGCCCCAGACCAGCCCCCTCCCCTGGACACTTTGCTTGACCACATTGCTATTGACCAAGAGGGGGCCAAAATCGACTGGGTCGACACTCACATAGAACCACAGACAAATATAGGTGGCACAGGGTGGGGACACGGGGAGGGGGCCGAGGGGTGTTTCCACTAGAGAACCACTGAAATACCATTTGCGGGTCATTCGAGTCGCAGTCTTGCATGGGATTCCGCGTGAACAACAGTGAAAAGAGTGTTTCCTAGTCTATAATAATTGATTTTTACAAGTTCTGAATATATAAAGCGACAGAGGCGCTCTGTGAAAGTGCTAAAATTATATATATATAAATGCAATCGAAGTATCATGATAAGTCGGGCAATCAACTATAGCTGACCGATCAATGGGTTGTATTGAAAGTAGAAAAATACGTAAACAAAATTTAGAAGAATGTATGCAATGCAATCTGCAATCTGCAATTAAAACACCATAAAACACTCGGCCTTTGACTGCTATTCAATAAATGTTGTACTATTATTAAATAGTTTAATGAATGTTTCAATTTAGTGCCAACAACAACAGCAACATAACATAACAGAACAGAACAGAACAGGACAACGACAACACACATTATAGAGACACTCTTGTTTTAGTACTCCATTCTTCGCCTCTATTACATAATAATGGACGAGAACGGCAAGTAATAATTTAATTTGTAGGAAGCACATGCTATACACACGCATATATATATACATATGTATATACTGTATATACGTATATGCAGTTTGTGCTTAGAGGTATGCTATGCAGCCCTTGCATCCAAAAACGTTAGAGCAATCATTCAATTAGGTTGTCCGTGACAACTTTTGCGTCCTCGACTCCATTCCACAGGAGTTTCAAGGACCTCGAAAAAAGCGTGTGCACCTAGACAAATACAATGCGAATTCGCTGAAGTGCATTTTAGAATACTAAGTGCGTTGTAGTCCTATTAGGTTAAGTGCATTTCGGAATTGAATTACGTTGCCCGATGTGAGCTGCGGCACAGCTAAATAGCTAAACTGAACGCAAATAGACTTTTGTTTTCTCTATTCGATATCAAATTACTGTAGCTCGTAGCATTAAATATTAATGTTGTGTAAATGCAAATGGAATATGGCAGAATTATATTGAGTTCCTTTCAATTTAAATGCAAAATTCGTTTCAGCTATCCGTGCGGCAATATTTATTCAAAAATGGTTCCGCCGTCATCAGGCGCGTCAGGAGATGCGAAAGCGTTGCAATTGGCAGATATTTCAAAATGTGGAGTATGCCTGCGAACAGGATCAGGCAGAGGTAAGTAACTGATGCGATAGGCATGTATAATATATGCATATGCAGTAAATCTATATCTGGATCATATAGAAATTATTAGTTTTGTATTAGTATGTATTTATGTAGGGGCTAAGCGAAAAGGATAGCATTTTCTGAATTGACTTTCTACTGATTGACTCAATTTTCATTTAGAAAAGGGTAAAAAGGGTTTCGTAAATACAATGTAAAGCAATATAGATTTTTGTTGTTTAGGCCCGGAACAGTCGAAAGAGTCATGGCTGTTTATCTGTCCATCTGTCCATGCCATATCAAAAAGGTAGAAACTTGATATTTAAAATATATATTATATTAAAATATGGATTAATTTAGGTGTGCAGACAAGTTTATTAGTTAGTTAGTTATTGTTTTTAATAGTTTAAATAAAATCTAGTAATAAAATAAAAAATCTAATCAAGTAGATTTTGAGAACTATTGTTGCTCCTGCCTATGTGTGATAACTATTCTTGCTTCTGTCTATGTGTGCGGTTGAATCTTCTGTCTATCTATGTAGAAAAGAACTCGCTCGAGTGAAATTGTGCTTAGAATATATCCGATTTATTTAAAAACATTACAATTATCTTATAATTATTTGGGAATTGTTGAAGCGAGTTTGAGCGGCTGAGAGTATGTACGACTTGATAATATTATCTTATAACTATTCAGGCATGATTGAAGAGATTTTGAATCGAACGTTGAGGAACACCTCTGACATTATTTCTAGGCGTAAATATAATTGCGATTTCAATCAACAGTTTTCACTTTTTGTAGTCCTTAATATAAATATTATTTATTTATTTATTTATTTATTTTTTATTATTTAGTTATGGTTCAGTTAATGCAATTGCATACAAAATGCTTTCGGTTCGGCTAACCCTCGTAAATAGAACTAGTCTGCTGGAATGAGCATTAGCAGAGAAACTCGGCCAGAATAGAAAAGTGCATTTGTTAAGATTCGAAAGTCGATAATACTTAAATGAGCTAAGGAACACACATACGCATGTGTATGCATGGACTTACATATGTAGAGAGATATGTTGAGGGAACTTGTTATATAGGTCACATTAAATATTTGATTGCTTTCTATTTTCAGCTGTACAAGTTCTTCAATGACCTTATCAAGCACATGCCTCAGGCCGCAGAGGCAGGAAATAAATCAAACTCACAACGATGTAAGTCCTACAGCTGAGTCTATTTCACTCCCCTCCAATATCTGATAACTGATAACAATTCCCAATAGGTTCTGGCTTGGAGAAGAGTGGTACCTTGTATGAGGAGAGCGGCGATATGGCGCGCATAGAACTAACAGTGCCCATAACGAAGAGCCACATAGATCTATTGATTGATGTGTTCCGCAAGAAACGGGTAAGTCACGTGCTAATTCCCAATCCCTTAAGTTTCCGGTCTAAATCCGCGCTTTATCATTGCAGGGCAACCGTCTGCATCCAAAGTATGTGTGCCTGATATTGCGCGAGGCTGCCAAGTCGCTCAAACAGATGCCGAACCTTTGGATGGTGTCGACTGCTGTCTCCCAGCAGGTGACGATTTGTGGGGATCTGCATGGCAAACTGGACGATCTGCTGGTTGTGCTCTATAAGGTAATGTCTAACCAGATTTTCGTAATTCCCGACTCTATTCCTTCTCATACTCTTCTCAGAATGGCCTGCCGTCCGCTAGCAATCCTTATGTCTTCAATGGCGACTTTGTCGATAGAGGCAAAAGGGGGCTGGAGGTGTTCCTGCTGCTGCTATCGCTGTACCTGGCATTCCCTAATGCGGTCTTCCTGAATCGTGGTAATCACGAAGACAGTGTTATGAATGCCCGATACGGCTTTATACGCGAAGTAGAAGGAAAGTATCCAGTAAGTAAAGCTAATATGCCTAGCTTATTCTCTTATTTAAACCTGCTCTTCTTTTTCCTTTGAAGCGTAATCACAAGTATTTGCTGTCGCTGATTGATGAGGTTTACCGCTGGCTTCCACTGGGATCCATATTGAACAATCGCGTGCTGATTGTCCACGGCGGCTTCTCGGATACCACCAACCTTGATCTCATCAAAAGCATCGACAGGGGAAAGGTAGAGGCATAGATGCAACCAATTTGGATATGGGATAGTTATATATAGTAAATTGCTTTTCAGTATGTTTCCATTCTGCGTCCCCCTCTAATGGATGGCGAGGCTCTGGACAAGGCTGAGTGGCAACAGGTGAGCTAAAGCAATTATACCTCTACCCATAAATTCAATGCTTAAATATGTTTGCAGATTTTCGATGTCATGTGGAGCGATCCGCAGGCCTCGCAAGGCTGTAAGCCAAATCAGCTGCGTGGAGCCGGTGTCTGGTTCGGGCCAGATACAACAGAATCGTTCTTGAAGCGCCATCGACTCAGTTACGTGATACGCTCGCACGAATGCAAGCCAAATGGACACGAGTTCATGCATGATAACAAGGCGAGAATAATACTAGACTTGATTGAAAGTCCATTTATAACTGTATACATATATCTATTGCAGGTCATCACCATATTCTCTGCCTCGAACTACTATGCCATCGGCTCCAACAAGGGCGCTTATATGCGCCTGAATAACCAGCTGGTGCCGCACTTTGTCCAATACATTTCGGCCGCCTCGCAGACCAAGGAGCTGTCCTTCAAGCAGCGCATGGGCATCGTGGAGTGCGCGGCCTTGAAGGAGCTGGCTGTGCGAATGCGCGAGCACCGGGATGAGCTGGAGGAGGAATTTCAGAAGTACGACCCAGATGACAGCGGCTGCATAACCATTGCCAAGTGGTGCTTTGTCATGGAGAGTGTCACCAAGCTGGGCCTGCCCTGGCGGCTGCTGCGCGAAAAGCTGGCGCCCGGCACGGATAGTCAAAGCGTGAACTATATACGAACCTTGGATTTGCTGGACACGGATGTTATTGTAAGCAAAGAAATGAAAATGAAACTGATTATTTACTTCATATTTGACCCGCATTCTCGATTTGTTGCAGATGAAAGCCGAGGCTGACGGCACATCGGTCATGGACGCTTTGTATGCCAATAAAGCCAGCTTGGAAACCATATTCAATATTATAGATGCTGATCACTCAGGTTCAATATGCTTAGCTCGCTCGCCTAATCAGAGTTTGTTTAATTTGAAATTTGACTTCTTTTCGGCTCAGGTGAGATAACGCTGGATGAGTTCGAGAAGGCGATTGATCTGCTGGTCGCCCATATGCCTGGCGTTTACTCCAAGAACGAGATGCTGGAGAAGTGCCGCATGATGGATCTCAATGGGGACGGCAAGGTGGATCTGAATGAGTTCTTGGAGGCATTTAGGCTCAGCGACTTGCACAGAAAGGAACAGCAGGAGGAGTATCTGCGCAAGCGTTCAACAACCAAATCCATTATATCGCAGCATCCCTCGGACTCGGTGACGAAGCTTGCTGACAAGATATCCAAAAATATGGTGCTCATTGAACAGGATATCGATCCGACGGACTGTGAGGCGAAGGATGTGGGGCAAAGGTCATAAATATGATAAGGATTGGGTAGTACAATTATGCAATTATTTCACTAAATTATAAGAGGTCAGATCTAATATATCGACACTAAAACTATGCTAGGAACGAAATATTAAGTTATATAACAGATCAAATTCCGAATTGCTTCTGAAACCAAGCCTAAATAAATATGTCTTCAGCTGTTTTAACCCCTCAACACTTTCAAGGCTGGCTTAAAATACTTCCTAAAGTTTATTTCCAACTGATTGGCTTAATTTTTGCACAAATTTACATCTAAATTTCGGGGTATATACATACAGACATATATATATACTTACATATATACATATATATTTATATCGTTAACGATTTAAAAGGCAATTATGAAACAACTGTGGATCGAGGAAAGTGTTTGTTGGTGATTAACAGAAAAGAGCAAATATTTATATAAAAATATATCCATTAGAAAATATATGATATCTAGCTTTAAGCTCCATTACCTCTGCTAATATATATATATAAACATATATTTCCAAAGCATAAGGAAAGGCAAGCTAAAGATGGCCAATGGCCACATCATTCCCAGCCATTAGTTTCCTCTCAATTGCATTCAATTACAATTAGCAATAAGTGAAAGGATGGATTTAAAGAACTGCTTTTAACTAAAATATATTTTATTTTATAATTACCCAAAGTACAAAGGATATATAAAGTCATAGATAACAGCAATTTCTATATGAAGCAGCGGTACTCGAATATATAAGAATTACATAAATATTTAAATATAAATATCGCAATTGTTTAAACACATTGTTCAAGCCAAGGGATCAAAATCTAACATTTAAATTGTTTTGAAATGCTTACCTAATACAATAGTAATTATATTGTTACATATATACGCCCAGTTGGGCAATGTTATGAATATGCAAGAAAAATATATTTATGTTATATGCAAAATACATACATACATATATATTTTGATAAGTCCAGTCTTTCTACATTAGTAAATTAACATCAAGAAATCAATTAACGATATGCGAATATATACACATACATATATAATCTATGATAACTACTTACAACTAATGCTCTCAAATGAATGTTTGGAAATTCGGAAATCCTAAAATTGCTAAGTTGAGCATATGAGGAGCTCACTAAATCAAACATTATAGCTAATATCTATAATCAAAACTAACGATCTGGTCCAAATAAAATTTAATGAGTTTGCCTCATAAGGAAATAACATTTTAATAAATACATCTTTTGACTCTATAACTTCGCATGGATTGTTTCTCTCATTTACGGATTTTTTTGAATTTTTAAATATTTTAGTGCATAACATAGAAAACATATTTATTTCATGACTTTACCTTATAAAGAAATTGCCGTTAAATCCATTATGACTCAATCTTATTTATATATTATTATATATATATTTATATATTATTTTCAATTAAAATTATTTTTAATATCTTGCTCTGCGTAATATAGCAAGCAGCTTTTTAGCTGTTAAGGACAAATACTTATCACTGTTAAATGACCGTACTTTTCAAAAGTGCCGTAGCATTGAGTCTTTAACAGTGCTAAGCGGCACGGGGATTCTGTTAATTCAGTTTCTGTTTATACAATGTAGATGGCGCAATTACGCGTCACAGGGGTAGGCGCTAAATATAAATTTTAAATGCTTAGGGTGACCATTCGCCGTGAATATTTGAAAAATTTTGCTAGTTGCGCAAAAAAAAATTTAATTTTTTCTATAAACAGTTTGCAATTCAATAATTGAAATGTTTTGAAGTGTAATATTAGTAAAAGAAAATAATGCTTTAATAGCAGATAGTCACAAACACACTCATTATAAATGAAAATGCAATCTAAATCGATTCAATAATAACGTAATCATGTTTTAGTTAAGTATGTCAAGGTGGAAGAAGGCCATGAAACGTGGAACATGCAATGCGAAAAGTTCAAGTTTTCTTATTGGAATCTACAAGTTTGCAATTACAGAGGATATGGGCGAAACACTTGTTGGATATGCAACAAAATGCAACAAGTTCGATGCCTGGCAACGGATTGTAAACAATAAATTAGGCTCAAGTTCAGCTGTTGCATTGACAACGCTCATTTCATGGAAATGTTTAATCGATGCTCACTCGAAGGATAAAAACAGACAGGAAATTCGAGAACTTTGCATAGTCAAAACTAGGTTCAAGAATAAAAATGTCGCGCTTCGCCAAAAATAAAAGTAAAATAAATAAATACAAATAAATTTGAGGAATTTCGACCATCTCCAACGGATTACTGGATACCTGATACCTTGGTCAGGACCCAGCTTGCGTCATGGGAAATACCGAGAGCAATGTGACAAGTGGCGTAAAGAAACAGGCGGGAGTCTCCACCCAGGCGCTCTATAAGTTTGTCAATCTCAAGGGCGGCGGTCTTCTGGTGGACATGATGAAGCGCGCCTGCCAAACCAAGCAGTTTGCCGAGATCGATCATGCAATCAAAACGAAGGTGGAACCATTTTTATATAACAAGGGCGCTGGCCGTTACTTTCCCATATCGAAGCTGGTGCTGCTTCGGAATCGGGACAGACCCCGGACGAGGCAACTGCCCGAGATACGCGCCCTGGAGAATCCCGACGAAGACTTTAACATACACGACTATTGTCCCGAGGTCTCCGAGGCGGAGTACATATCCAATCCCTCGGCCTATCGCTTTGTCTGCTGGGATCTTAACGTGAGTTCAGTTCAGATAAACTTAACCCGCTGCAGTTGCATTGAGTTCTCTATTCGCCCGCAGATGCGGGGCGCTGTGGGTGAAACGATTCTACATCTCTGCCTGCTGAATGCCTCCTCGCTGCACGCAGATCTGGCGAAGCGTCTGCTGAAGTTCTATCCCAAGCTCATCCTGGACATCTACATGAGCGATGAGTACTACGGCGAGAGCGTGCTGCACATTGCCATTGTGAATGAGGATCCGGCAATGGTCAAGTACTTGCTGGATGCCAATGCGGATGTGCAGGAACGGTAAGTGGTCCTGCGTAGTCTGACTCCCGGTCTAACGTATGCCCCACCTAGCTGCTGTGGCGCCTTCATGTCTGCCGAGGACACAAAGGCCTCCCGCACAGACTCGCCCGACCACGAGTATGTGGCGCTGCAGCCCATAACCAACTACGATGGCTACGTCTACTGGGGCGAGTATCCGCTGAGCTTTGCCGCCTGCCTGTCCCAGGTAAGTGAAGGAACATCAAGGACATCTATCATCATCATCATCATCAACTTTTGCAGGAGGAGTGCTTCCGGCTGGTTTTGGCACGCGGCGCAGATCCAGACTTCCAGGACACGAATGGCAACACCGTCTTGCACATGCTGGTCATCTACGAGAAAATCGAAATGTTCGACGTGGGCTACGAGGTGGGCTCCAACATACACGTGCGCAACGTTCAAAATCTGACGCCCTTGACGCTGGCGGCCAAGCTCGGCCGCGTCGAGATGTTCTTCCACGTGATGAGCATTGAGCGCGAGATCTATTGGCAGCTGGGCAGCATCACTTGCGCCGCCTATCCGCTGCTCATGATCGACACCATTAACGAGGAAACGGGCAACATCAACAAGGACTCGGTGCTGAACTTTGTGGTGTTCGGCGACAAGCTGGAGCACCTGGAGCTGCTGGATGGCGTGGTCATCGATCTGCTGAAGACCAAATGGGACACCTTCTGCAAGTCGCGCTTCTACAAGCAGTTCTACATGTTTGCCTTCTACTTTCTCATCTCGCTGTTCAGCTTCATACTGCGCCCGGGCCCGGAGGCCAAGGAGGATGAAGACGAGGATCAGGCTGGCAGTCCAGCGGCTGCGTCGAACACCAGCACGACTCACGATCTCTACAGCAATCACAGCCTCACTCAGCTGACCAAGCGTGCCACCTCCAGCACCGAATACAGTTTGTTTTCCCTATCTTTGATAAACGATCTTCCAGTTCTAATTTCTTGCCCGCACAGAAACCTTCTGGCTTAACTTTACGGAATACTATGATCCCAACGAGGTCGAGACTCTGCCCGCCTGGTGGCAGACCTATGCACAGTGCCCGCTCATGAATCTGGAATCGGATCTGGCCAAGCTTCGCATTATCGCCGAGCTCATCAACTTTGTGGGCGCCATTATCTATTTGGTCGTAGCGCTGAGGGAGGCGCGATTCCTGGGCTACAAAATGTTCATTGAGAATCTGGTGGGATAACAGCTGACAATCTAAATGATCTTATATATAGATAACTAGGTGTTTCTCCTCTCAGATGACTGCTCCATCGCGTGTCATGTTTCTCTTCTCCTGCGCGCTGATGATGACCATACCCTGGCTGAGAGTCTCCTGCCTGACCGAGATCGACGATCACGTAACAGTGGTGATCATGCTGACGACTGCGCCCTATTTCCTCTTCTTTTGTCGGTCCGTGAGATGCACACATGCCATGCACCCATACGTAACTAAAGATCTCTGGGTCTTCTAGGGGCTTCAAGACCGTCGGACCCTTCGTTGTGATGATATATCGCATGGTAATGGGAGACTTGCTGCGTTTCGTTTCTATCTACTTGGTGTTTGTGATGGGCTTCTCTCAGGCCTTCTACATCATCTTCCTGACCTTTGACAATCCATCTGCGCCCGAGGATCAGGATGCCGAATCGAATCCCATGCCCTCGCCCATGGAGTCCATTGTGGCCATGTTTCTAATGTCGCTGACCAACTTCGGGGACTACTATGGCGCCATGGTGTCCACGCAGCACGAATACGAGGCGAAGATCTTGTTCTTTCTGTTCATGGTGATTGTCAGCGTTCTGCTGGTCAACATGTTGATCGCCATGATGGGCAACACCTACCAGAAGATAGCCGAGATACGCAACGAATGGCAGCGCCAGTGGGCACGCATTGTCCTGGTCGTGGAGCGCAGTGTGCCGCCCGGCGAGCGCCTCAAGAACTTTATGCACTACAGCCAGTCGATGTCGGATGGCAGGCGAGCGCTGGTCCTGCGCCTCAATATGACTGTAAGTCGGCTGGCATAGCTCGTGAGAGCGAGTGAGAGAGAGAGTGAGCTGTACTTGTCTTTCTGTTTGCTTGCAGGACGAGGAGAAGGAGGAAATGAAGGAGGTGCAGGAGATGAAGCGCATCCACCAACGTTTCTCCAAAAAGCGACAAATGGAGCGAGAGGCGCGCGCCCGCCGCCGTCAGGAGGAGTACGAGAAGTTCTTCGGCACGGCCCCAAAGCCGGATAGCACGGAGCAATCCAATTTGTGAATCGGCTCGCTGCCGATGCCACTCTTAGCTAGTTCAAGTTTTATTGAATCGAACGCTTCGCTCTTCGCTGTGCTGTGCTGTTAAAATTTTGTCCACATTGTGCAATAAATGTTTAGTCTACGAGCCGTTTCAACCCCAACTTATCGCTAAACTTAACGCTAATTCAAATGCGCCTCGTAAAACTCGGCTTTACGACATCGCAAACACAAACTAGCGCGACGCGTCATAGAGGGTGCCCATAATGCGACATTTGAATGATAATAACCATTTTTATTATGGACGTCTGGCCAATAAATCCGCTTCAATGGGTAGAGGCGGGAGGGTGTTGGTTCCTTAACGTATGCTCCATGCATCCTTGGGAACATCCGCTTATCGCCTGACACAAAGGGACCAACAACAAGGCCCTTGTCATGCGCATATCGTCGGCATCTTGATTACGTAATTGAAATTGTAGCAACAGATTTACGGGGGCCCTCGACACCTTCCATTGTGCCTCTACCTGCCCTAGACATGCGCAAGTGCGGCCAAACAATGGCCATTAGTGATAGGCCATGCCTCGATATCAAGATCAGCGATCGATGCTGTCTGCCGCGTGGGATCATTTTGCAAAAAATAAAAAGAAATAAAATAAAAAGTAAAACAAGAATCACAGGCACCGGAAACGTTTACTCCATATTGTTGTGCAACAGAAAGGATCTCTGTTGGCATTATCCTTAAACTGCGCAATGTTGCAGCTATTGAAAGTGTTAAAAAACAAAACGAAACAGCGATCCAGCTCTCGAGTCTGCAAGCCTTGCCTGCTCAGCTGCCCAGCTTGACTCTAATTGCGTCTGAATAGAGCAATTTAGGACATGCTGTGCCAGCGCGAAACTTTTTATACACGGCGAAAAAACAGTGTGTATGTTATACTCATTCACGTAAGTGAGGGGAGTATATTGGTTTAGTGCAATGCTCGACTTGTGGCCCGTTCGTCTGTCCGTGTGAACGCTAACCATTTCGCTTCTATTGAAGCTAGCGACTGAAATTATAAATATATATGCATAGAATATTAGAGCTTGCTCCCTACACCCTTCATAGGAGAAACTAATATTTGCAGTAGTAGAGTAGCAGAGAATATGTAATGAATACTGCCCTTGATAACCAAATATCAAATAGATATAGCGAATATATATATAGAGCCTGAAATCGAATTCCTGGGCTAATGCTAGGATCTTATAGAGATTCAAGAAATATAAATTACATACGAATTACTTAAATGCCCAAAAAAGATCAGTTGATAATGACATGTTTTAAATTTTTGAATTTATACTTGGTCTGACAACTCAAGATCGTAAAGATATGGCGAATACATATGCTGAAAAGCGTTAAAGCTAAAATCCTTAAAATGGAGTTACTATTTAGATGCTGTAAAAATTTAATTTAAATTTTGAATATACTATATATTATAGAATAACGAAACAAGTTTAATAAGGCGGACTATCTGCTACATTTTTAAAGCCAATCCAAATTTAAAGTCCGCGAGTGAGTATTCTGCAGTTGGTAATGCTCAACACACTCTAATTATTTATAGTAAAAACTACCCTTTTTTTGCAATTCCTGTAATTGATTGAGGGAGTTTGGCAATTTTGTTGCAGTGTAGCTGTTTTGGTCAGCCTGGGCCGTGCTGCTGGGAAATGTTGGCAGCTACAACCCTTGAGCTGCGGTCGCACAATGGGCACCACAGCGCGGCGAGCGGCGATAATGATATGGTGGCAACCCTTGCCGATCGCAACAAAGGTTTAGTCGTCGCTGATTTGAATATGTCACACCAAAAGTTTCCCAGATCTGGATTGGCTTTAGACTCTCCTTCACTTATTGTTAGGCATTTGATTCTGTCCCTCTCCCGCTCTCGCTCGTAGAGTCGGCGTAATTATAGAGTCTGTTGGCACGGCTAGGCGAGGTGTCGAATTCGTTGTAAGCGACAATTTAATCACATGTTTTGCCAGCAACGTCGCCAGGACCTTTGTTGGGCCTCCATTGTGCCCGCTAATGGGGCAGCTGGCAATGGGCTTCGAATCTTTAGCTGGGTGCAAACAACGCCCACTTCCTTTTGTGTGCGCTAAAAATATTTATGATATTATTTTATTTCTTTATGTGCGCCTCATTCTTTCCTCTTTCTTTCGTCATTTTTTGTTGTTGTTATTTTAGCAAGGTTCTTGTGTGACCTCCCTGGCGCGGCGTTTGCCAGTCCAAGAGCAACCGTGCGAGTTTTGCCATGTCCATAAAAGTTGGCTGTTAAGATCTCTCGATCTTGGTGCTTGTTAATTTCCCAGTCGTAAAATTGTGACTCGGGTAAAAACTGCAGCTCTGGCTCTGGACTGGCCGAGAAAGTTGGCGAAATTGTTTAATTACTCACGCACACAAACATTGTAAAACAATAAAAACCATTCCCGGAAAATCGAGGTTTATGAGATCCGTTTAGCGAGGCTTGCGAGGGGCGTTGCAAATGACTTTTAAATGCGGCAGTCGTGGGCCGATGATTGCTTTTCCATTTTCCATTTTCTATTTCTTGTTTTTTTTTTTTTCTTTCTCTGTGCTTTTTGTGGGCTTGTCCCTTTTACTTAAACTAACTATCGCAATTGTTTGCGTTTGTTCTTTTGCTCCCGTCGCACACTTGACGAATCTAAAGGAAAGTCCTTTGGGACTTTCTTGGCAGCCAACGAGAAGAAAAAATGAAAATGCAAAAAGTATTCAAATCAATGGGTCCATTTAAACAAGAATTATGGCCCAGCAGTCCCAGGTGAGCTGCCCCGCCTCACCCCTCTTCGCCCCACCTTGAGCTTTGCTAAGTTTCAAGCGCTCTTCGAGTTTATTTAAAGTAAATTATTTATGCAAATAACGAAGAAAAAAGCAAAGAAGAAAAAAAGCTTGCAATTTATTTTGACAGCCCTCAAGTGGAGTGGGTGTGTGGGCATGTGTGTGTGTGTGAGTGGGTGAAAATTGCAAGGGTTGCTCGATGATGAATCAGAGTTCGATTCGCTTGACCTTTGCTAACTTCTGTTTGCATTTCGGCTCTAACTTCTAAGCTGAGTGCGTGGGACTGTGATATATGACTAAACAAGGATCACAAAAGGCACATCCAGCATTTAGTTCGAAGAGTTACAGCGGCTAGGGGCCTGATAGTGTTTGGGATTGTCATTTACACATATTGTGAATAACCTCTCACATTATTTAGAGATGACGTGCCGACTTTGCTCAAACTTGCATTTATTGTGAGTTCAGAAGGAAATCTTGGTAGGAAAGATTCCATGCCGACTCGACTATCACATGCATCATGATCGTTAAGAATTATGGATACTATTTATAGATCATATATATGTACTTAGATACCAAATGGGGCAAAATTCATCCCGCGATATTCTTTTTCTATAATTTTGTTTTACGAAAAACTTTTGCAATGCTTTCGAAATATATTTATTTTATTTCATTATAATTTATACCATCAGGAAAATTATATAGCCCAAGCAGAACTCAGGGCGACATGCTCCAGTCCCTATAGTGTATTCTTATGATTGTTTGCCTCAACCCGAGACTGCAACAAAGAACGCTAAATCAGGTGATCTGGCCGGGCAGAAACGAGAGTTTCAGCGATACGGAAATACTTCATTCATTCAATAATATTGAGGAGTAAAAAGACTCTTGGCTAGGCGATTTGTATTCTGCGTTTGTGTACTTTATAAGCGCCAAATCCAAATGTGCATTTGAAACCATTTGCCAAAGATATTGCATTTTCAATAGGCTGATTACTTTTGCCCTACATCGTATATTAGTTTCAGGTAAGTTGGTATCATTTTGCTCAAATTCAAATTCAAATATTGCTTATGGAAGGTCTTCCAGTAAAGGATATAATAGATCCCACAGCTGCCAGTTCGCTATCCCTAAATGATATATCAGATATATTTAGGAGATATCTGATATATAAATTAGGGATAGCGAACATTTGATATCAGATAGTCGTATCATATTAACTTGTATATATTATGAAAGCAAGAAGAATCTATTATCTACTCTGTAAATTTAGCCATAAACAAGCTACGGCTAGTAGGGTCTCTGGCATATTGGCCACTTCAAATCTAAAATACATTCATCTTACGCTCTATCGCCGAATTCACCTTCCTTCGTGGACCCCGCCTAATCTCTCTCTCTTTCACTCTCTCGGTGTGTCTCCCTCCATCAGTATGACAGTCCGAATACGCTTCGCTTTGATTGGGAACCACTTGAGGTTTTATTTGCGGGGGTGTTAACAAAAAACCGCAAAGTTTTAATTGAATTTCCTGAACAAAATAATGTTTTGCCACTTGAGTCTCGCGGGAGACGCTAAACAAACATAGCCCAGAAGAAGGCAATGGCTGACTGGCTGACTGATTGATTGACTGATTGACTGACAGACTGACTGACTGACTAGCTGATGGATTGAAAGGCGATACAAGGTACGCGGTATGCATACATACTTAAGAGCGAAATGAAATAAATTCAATTCGCAAAATCAAATCACTTGAGTGAAAATACGCAACACAATCAAAAGTTGCATTAAAAATTCCAGCATTCAAAAGAAAACACAAATAAATAAATGTAGCCAGGGAATGGGGAGGGGAGTGGGGGAGGCTAGGTTAGTACGGCATAGAATAAAAGGCGTATAGCAAAGGCGTCAAACCGTTTTCCCATCGCTAAAAATGTTACTTTGATCTTTGATGGCATTAAACACGCGCAATAAAACTCTTTGACTTTCAAATACGCCCCAAACCCATTTGCCAAATGAGTGAAAATTAATTACAAGAAGCCACAGCAATGCGGGCAGGCAGACAGCGGGTATGCGCGACTGATGGAAGAAGAAGTTGATGGAGTACCCAATAGAAAATAGAGAAATGGAGCGCATCCGTAGGGTATATTGTAGATTGTATATATGTATATTATATGTAAATATTTTCGTCCACTACAGGATATATAACAGAAAAATGGTGTGCAGACATTCTTAGTAGTATTTGATATTTAGTGTTTTTTCTAAATGTATTATTTATTCTATGTAGTATTATTTCATATATTTTATTTATTCTGACAGTCAGGGTATATTACAGCAAATTGAAATGATTCCTGATTTTGCCAAAATATTCTCAATATTTAGTAAATTATGCCCAGTACTCTTGCTCGATACAGGGTATAATTATATACCTATCAAAGCGTTTAGCAGCCTGTCAACACTTTGGCTAAAACTTCGTGCATCTGGGGTTTGGCAGCTGCCAGTGACAGGCCTCACCGCGTGCCGTGCCTGAGCCTCATTTGGCTGTTGGGCAACGCCCTCGCACGCCTACCCAAAACAACGTGAACGGCGATGATGTTGGCCCGAGGCGACCGCAGGACCACAGAATTTTGACACTTTATTTTTTCATCGGGCAGCTAATTCTGTGGATTTTCGCCCGGCTCCGATTCGTTCCAACTGTGCTTGTTGGTCGTAAACACACACCGTGGGATTCGGCTGCGTCGATATAACGTTCCGAAGAAATCGCGCGACTGAGCTGCACTTCAAAAGTCGCATTGAGTGGGCTCTTCGGCTGGCGACGTTTTCGGGTCGAGCGACAACAATAATTAGACGTACCAAAGCACTCCAGAAGGCAGGACGGCCAACCCCTAAGAATGGCCCCCGAGACCACAAATACCTCTAGCGTGCTGTATGCAAAAATTATAAAGAAATAATGAAATGAAGAAATATAGAAATATAGAAATTTGCTCAAGTAGTCAGTCAGCTCTTAAGTGGCCCGTTTCGATTACATGGCAAACTTAAGATGAATTCCGCATTATGAAGTGGGCCTTGGCTTCGTTGCGCCGAGGCTCGTCATTTGACTGCAACCCTTTTTTTTTTTTTTTTTTTTTTTTTTTTTGCATCTTTGGCTGATTGAGAAATTAACGTCGTTTAGCCAAGTGGCTGGGCTCTGGCTTTGGCTTTGGCTTTGGGCTTTTTCTTGCGGTCTGCCAGGTGAACAATCGAATCGGGAATCGGTTCACGCATATCAGGAGCGTTCCTTAGTTAATCTGTTATGACATCTAGTCGTGGCGGGGTTGGTGGGGGAAGCGGCGCATATGCGGCATTCCGCTGGGCACCTAATGAGCGCAAATCGAGCATGCATTATGAGAGCCATCGATATCCTACGCTCTGACAGCTCCTCAATTGCATTACCACTGCCATTTTCCCAGCCGTTAATGGCGAGAACTTCTCACAGATTCTCACACTTAGCAAATGCCAAGGAAGTGGCTGCTGAGGCTGACTTCCGAGGCGTTTACATGTGCTTATCCTTTGCCCAAATGCCGCAAATTGAATATTGTAAATTGTGAAATGTAGTTTGTTTGTTGTCGAAGAGGTTAATTGTTTGGCAAGTTCTGGGTAATGCATTTCCATTTCCTTGCTGGCCGGAAGTGCTGCAACTGAAACACACTCGCCCATTTATTATTGTATTTTATTTATCATTATTTTTATTTGAGCTTGTGTTGTTGTCTTTCGCATTGCTGAAACAATTTGCAGCGTTGGACAACACACACAATTCGAGTTCCGTTGAATTCCCGAACAATGCAGGATGACAAAGGGACGCTGCAGCCAGGAGATGCTGCAGCCAGGACAATGCCAATGACAATTGCTCAGCGGCAGCAGCGATTCGACCTGGTCAAATCAGGTGAACCCGAACGGAAGTCGTCCTGGCACATGTAAACTGTGTTCCAACTGTGGGTTCCATTGCGTCTCTCTTCTATTGTTTATCGCCCGACTATTTAGTTCTAATGGGATGAGCCGAAGAGTTAGTTATGGCTCGACTATATGTTCACTTTTTGTACCCTGACAAGATGACAATAAAGGAATCCTTTCAAAAAATATTAGTCTCTAGGGATAATCATTTTATGTAATATTCTTGTTATTATTATTTGTATTTAATTTTATAGATTTACTTATTTATTGTATTTACTTTTCAATCTTTATTCCAAACTAAAATATAATTTTTCCTTGTAAATTCTATTTCATCTAACACAACATTTATCACAGTGATATAGAGACGCATAATTTTTCTCTTTTTCACGCAAAAAATGAAAATGTAAAAGAAAAATCTTCGGATTTCGTGTGCATGCAAAATGCTCTTAACTAGAATGACACGTGAAAAGCGCAAAATCTGTGAAGTAATCAAATGGACACGTACGTCTCGGAAATTGTAATCAAATGTGCATGTGTGTGTGTGTGTGTATTGGGGGTGCTGGGAAATGGACAGTGGGAAATGGAATATGCGAACTGAACAAAGGATGCGTCGGCTGCCAACTACGTGAGAAAATGTAAGTTAACTGCAGTTGGAACTGGATGCGGAAAGGAAAAATCACAAATTTACCCAAATGTTCTGTTGGCCAGGTGCTGGGTATGCTCTATGGTCGTAGAGTCATGTGGACCCATATGTGAGTTAAGTAAATAGCAATTAAATAACGCTTTGATCGCAATTCGATTATTGCAGACAATTCAATCAATTCACAAAAAGCAAACACAATTTAACCTCATTTAATTGACATTAAAGTCTGGCAAAGTTGTGCGCTTTGTTTCGATTGTATTTATCTTTATGATCTCATTATAATCATTGTATTTATCACATTTGGCCGCATTGTTCGAGAATTTAATTTAAAAATGAAAAAGTGGATTGTTTGGCTGGCTATGCTATACAAACCTATACAAATATATGGCCAACCCAGAGTCAGAGCCAGAGCCAGAGCCCGAGTCAGAGCCCCAATTCACAATTGAAGAATTCACAATGACAACAACAACAACAATGTCAACAACAACAACAACAACAACAACAGATGGCAAACAATGAAATGCGCGACTCTCGGGATTTAATGTAAAAAGGAGAATGAATAATAGAGAGCGGATTCAATGCAGGCAGAGAAAGGCAGACGAGTCCTTTCAACGGGTTAGGGTTAGACTTTCCATAATGGATTTCATAATTACAGAACTGTTGATTCTACTTGTTCTCATTTCGAATTGAGTGCTCAAAAGTACATATAACACCTGACTGGCTTTGTCACTATCCCCACACACACACATACATACATACATACAGAAAAAATATCAAAACTATTCTCCGGCACCTCGTCCTTCCTTCCTTCCTTGCAAGCACAACAAAAGCCCATGGCAACATTTGAATACTAAATGCGAGATGCGTATGGCAAAAAGCAAAAGTCTGTCTTCCTTTCTACCACTATCCTAGTTGGAGCTCCTTCCTCTCTTTGTGTCTCCTTCATCCACTCACTCTGTGTGTGTATTCCATTGCTAAGTGAAAAGTAGAATAGACAGAAAGCAAAACGCTAGCTGAACAAAACTTTTTCCATTACACAACACATCAAGTTTTTTCTTTCCATTTTTATATAAATTCTTTTTTTCTGATTTTTTCGGTGAACAACACAAAGGAAACGCTGAAAGCTTTTTATACCCTGTTGGATAAAGGCTTCATTGGGTATATTGGCATGAATATCATTTAGTATAAACAGGGTAGGAAAGTGTCCATTTCACTAGTTTCTTTTTATATACATAAGCATTTTCCTGCTGCTCAACTAAGATCTGATATGTTATGATATATATGTATATTATATAACATATTTCAACATGCTAATACTAAAAGTGCCATACGTAGAATGCAAACAAGAGGACTCCAACTCTTAGTTTAATTTTATTGAACATAACACAAACAGCTTTATTGATTCGGTAATAGAGATATGAACAAGACATGACTATTCTATAAAATATAGATACTTAGATACTTAATACTACGCTACTTATTATAATTGATTATCAGCAAGGGCATATTGTACTCCTTCCAGTTGCAGCCAAGAAAAACACTTCATTTTGTGTGTATTTTTATTCCTTTTAACTTTGCGCATTGTGTAGCCAAACGAATAGAGAGAGAGAGAGAGAGACAGAGATAGGTATTTTCCTCTCACTCACACCCACGTACAGGCACCCATACAAACATGGTCATGCATATAGGTACACTTTATGTACATGCACACTTATATAAATTTGGCTAGCCATTCAGTGCGTCTTTCTCTCGACTCTCATCTCTCGTCTCTCGTTTTGTAATTGTGTTGTGTGGTGCATTGTGTCGCTTTTGCTTTTCCACTTTTCTTTACCAAATAAGTAAATAATTGCAGTAATATCCTTTCGAGCGCGAAATAGAAAGAAACGAACAACGCCATAGAATGGAAAGCGTGTTTCCATGTCCTTTTCACAAACTAAAATGTGCTTTTCACACATATACATGAAACACAAACACATTCACCCACTCATATATACAGATTTGCCCACTCACAATACACATGCGGCTTGTATATAGAACAGAGAGCAACACAGACACCCACAATGGCCAGAGTATACAAAAATTCACACCAAGTCGCCATTATGATTGGCTGAAAAGGTAAAGCCAACGGGCCACGCACACACACACGCATACAGAATCATAAGCGCACTCTCTGAGCGTATATGTATATTTGGCTCTCACACTGCCGAAGCTCTCTTCGGACAAACAACAATACATGCCGCGGAAGTGCAGCGCCAGGCGAAACAATAACGGAAATTGTGTGCCCACTGTATGCGAAAAATCAATGCAATTTTAGAGAGAGAGAGAGAGAGGGACAAAGAGAGAGATAGGGAGAGAGTGAGTGTAGCGTAGGAGCGCAATGCAGGAGTGCGGGTGCTCCAAATGAGGTCGCTGCGGCAAAAAATGGGAGCAGCGCAGCCAAAAACTACTAACAAGGCAGGCGACCAGACACGAACCGAGCCGAACAGTGAGCGAGCTGTTATTGTCGTCGTTGTTGTTGCTGCTATTCAATCTTTCTATTGAACACACCCCTCAATGGGCAACAACTACAACTAACAAGGCAGCCGAAATAAAGGAGCCAATGGAACAAAGCCAACAAGCAGCGTAACAATACAGCACCAACAGAGAGCAAGAGAGTGAAAGGGAGAGAGAGCGAGAGCGAGTAAGCACAGCGCTAGCTAGCCCAGGTATCGTACGTGCAGAAGGCAACCCAGTTGCCATCTCGCTCGCGCACACAAAGCTACCTGTGCAGGGGGTTGGTTGTCGTTCACAGTTCGCCGTTCGGTTCGTCGTCGCCGTCGCTGGTGTTGCCAGCGAGAGAGAGAAAGAGAGTGTGAGAGAGAACGGCCTCTGCAGGCATAACAGAAAACTGGATTTGACTGTAGTCGTGTCAGTCTCAATTATTGCGCAGACAAATCAGTCAGTGTGTAGCTGTTGAGCCGAACAGAAGCAGCAGCAAGAGCAATATTATCAGCAACAGCAACAGAAACTGCGAAGCACAGAGACGCACTATCGACATTACAGTTAACTGAACACCACACACACACACACACAAAAAAAGAAAGAATAAAATAAAAACAGATACATTGTGAATACAGTGAAGTGACAAACAAGAGTAGAACAAGAACGCAAACGGAGTGAACATTTATTCCATACAATATCAAGTGTTAAACGAACACATAATGGCCACATTATCATCACATCCCAACTACGGTTTCCATTTGGGCGCCGGTCAGGGTTTGGAGCTACCCTCCCCTGGCGACTATGCGTCCCAGGGCCTAGGCAATGCCCAGCTCAGCCCCAGCATGGACATGGATATTAAGCGCGTATTGCATTACTCCCAGAGCGGTGGATTGGCCGCTAGCCTAGCAGCCATGGGCGGATCCCCGGGCGGCGGTCCAGGCGGCGTCAGCAGTCAAGCAGCCAACAACATGAGCCACCACATGGCGCATCACATGCACAACGCCGTGGCTGCTCAGCAGACACTTTCCCCCAACAGTTCCATTGGCTCCGCCGGCAGCTTGGGCAGCCAGAGCAGTTTGGGCAGCAGTGGAATGGGCGGCGGCCTGGGCATGGGTACACATGGCTCGGGCGTGGGTTCTGGGGCTGGCAACAGCTCCATGCACAGCTTGGCCACATCGCCTGGCCAGGAGGGACACATCAAGCGTCCGATGAACGCATTCATGGTTTGGTCGCGTCTGCAGCGTCGTCAAATCGCCAAGGATAACCCCAAGATGCACAATTCCGAAATCTCGAAACGTCTGGGCGCCGAATGGAAGCTACTCGCGGAGTCGGAGAAGCGTCCGTTCATTGACGAGGCCAAGCGCCTGCGTGCACTGCACATGAAGGAGCATCCGGACTACAAGTATCGCCCACGTCGCAAGCCCAAGAATCCATTGGCCTCTGGGCCCCAGGGCGCACTCCAGATGCAAAGCAACATGAACATGAACATGAACATGAACATGAATATGAACATGAATATGGCACAACAGAAGCTGGGAGCAGCTGGCGCTGGTCCGGCGGGCGGTGGCTACAATCCGTTCCACCAGCTGCCACCGTATTTCGCACCCTCACACCACCTCGATCAGCCGTATCCAGTGCCCTACTTCACCGGCTTTGATCCGTTGGCGCTGTCGAAGCTGCACCAGAGCGCGGCGGCCAACAACCAGACGCACAAACACCTGGAGGCGCAGCAAGCGTCACAGTTGCCGCCCACCTCGTTGAGCAGCTTCTACTCCGGCATCTACTCGGGCATCTCGGCGCCTTCGCTGTATGCCGCCCACTCCGCGAACGCCGCCGCCGCCGGACTCTACACCTCATCCTCGACATCCTCGCCGGGCTCCTCACCCGGCACCATCACGCCCAACGGCATGGACGGTTCAATGGACAGCGCCCTGAGGCGGCCGGTGCCAGTGCTATATTAGGCAGCTTGGGCGGACCGAACTGTCCCAGAGTAAAGTACAATTTGCATTGTTGACGCGTTCCCAAAGTGATCCAACTGGTTTTAAATCTTTAAAAGCTCTATGTAAGCCAATTACAATCTAGTAGTTCTCTATCATAGTATCTCTCGCCCTCTATGAAGCAACGCTCGCAAAAGTCTAGTACAATCTTTGCGCAAGATCGAGGAGATAACATAAGAAACATTCCTAGCCAATAATGTATGCAGATGCGCATGCATATATGTGTGTGTATTTGTATATGTATTACCTAAAATTTATGTAATGATATTGTCTATAATTTATTGTCACTAAACCGAAAGCGAAACCTAATTGTAAATTAATTTTATTTAGTTCTAAGAGTGTGCTCCTTGTTGTTTTTGCCAGCACCATCCTCATATCCTAGTTACGAGTATTGTGCCCCTAACTCAAATTGTAAATATCACGTGAATTCGTTATAGACTAAAGACACCATCCAAAAAATGGAATGAAAAACATAAAAATAAATAAAAACACACACAAAACAAAACATATTCATAAATGTATTATTAATTGTATTAAAATTAAAACAAAAGCGTAATGTTTAAGGAAATGCAAAATATTTAAAAATGAATAAAAACAACATTTATTAAAATGATAAAAACACTCAACAGAAACTCAAGTCTTTTTCTTAAGTTGATTTCAGACTGGGAAATACTAAACAGATTTGGTAAATGCCTATTTATAAATCAATTACTGGATGACATAAAATATGATATACGTAAACATACATATATACATGGGTCAAACATATAGAATATATGTATGTGTGTAAGTAAATGATAATCTCATTTAGTATGAGAATATTAATGACTCCGTAACTAGATGTTGCGGATTTTATATATAAATATGGATGTCTAAGAGATAGAATAAAAAATATATACAATAGAAATGAATGAACATTATATATGGTTTTAAAATATATACTGGGATACACGGATTGGAATTTTTCTGTTTTTAAAACCTTTTTTTTTGTAGAAAACAAGCAGAATCCAATTTTGTGTTTTAGAGAGTATAACATATATGTCAATAAGAAATCAATGTAGGACTATAGCTCGTATCATATTGAAAATTTTAAGCATGTGAGAGTGTGCTATTCTAATGATATATTTACATACATATATCTTACATATCTACATATATATATCTTATGTATGACTGTATGATTCGGAGATCTTACAATGTTAACCTTGCCTCCACATGTTTTTCATGTTGTATACCAAATATGTTTATCATCTAACATAGAGAGAAACTTTAATTTGATTTGCAAACACAGAAACATTTGAGGAATTATACAACTATTTGGCGTTGTATTAATTTCTATTGATTAATGTGCTGTTTATTTTGCGCCTCGGCTAACAATGATCTAGGGTATACGAAGATGCCCAACAAAGGTCGCCTGAGTCGAAGTCAACTGCTATGAGGAGGCCTTTGTTTTTGGGGCCGCAACAGGGGGGCTGAGCCCATTGAAATTTTAGACGGCAAACAGATCCATAGATCGCCTTAGACCTCGTCCATCGATGAAATCAACGAGTTTTCAGTTGTATTTTTTTCTTTCCTATCTTAACTTGTAATAATAATAAGAATAATTGCGGTCATTAATAAAACCAATGGCATTGTTTTCCAGCTTATACAAGCTGTGTTGCGATCTGGCATAGAGAGAGTGCGGTAGAGAGCAAGATAGAGAGGGACACAGAGAGAGTGAGAGAGTATGAGTGAGTGTTTGTAAATGTGTTAAAATATCAAATATTGATTATTGCTGTTATTATAGGCATTGTTATTGCCGTTGTTGGTGTTGTTCCAACAGCGTGTCTCTCTTCATTCTTATATCATTCTCCTCTCGATATAAATTCCATAAATATTGACTTAGCATTGACGTGATATTGAATAATTATATAAAGAATGAGTTTTAGGTTAAGTTACGGTCGGACTCAAGTTCAAAATTCAAATTCAAATTGCTCTCAGGTAAGGAGTCCCAAAAATCGCTGCAGAGGGGGTTGCACAGAGATTATATATCCGACCATTAAAAAAACTTTATTTGTAAACATCTTCATATAACCCAATTAGGGGATTATACATAATAGCTGCATACGTCAACTAACTCCTTTGACTTATTAAAATGGTAATCAATCAGTTGAGACCTAAAAAATAAATAAAACTACGAATAAATTGAATAATAATTATGCTTGTACTTAATTAGTTCTAGGTAACTAGATAATATTAAATATCAAACATAGACAAAATGTATATTCAAACATTTACTAAATTATATTGAAAATAGATTTCAAGATTGTAAGCTGTACTTGAATTCCAATTATTATTGATATATGTTTTGATAATAATCATTATATACTCTAATCTATTTTAGCACAATATAAGATCCCATTACACTATTTAACTCTCCTTTCTCATCAGTCAATCAATTTCATTAATTTACGAGGCTTCTATTATCGCTAATCGTAATTCGTAAGTCTCGTGTTCTTATCACACCTTCTGCTCAGCTAACTCCATAGAGCAGCTAAACAAGCTAAAGATATTTCTACTTTTATGACTGTGGATTAAATAGTGTACGCCGTACCTACTTGTGTTTTAAGTATATAGCCCTGTTTCTGCGATTTGTGTACGAAAATAATTTTGCAAGACAAAGGACGAGGGTCTGGACAAAGGACGATGCGACAAAAACAAATCGCGGCAATATTTTCTTTTTTTACGACTTTATTGGCGGATTAGCGTCTGCGTCGCCGGAAAGCAAAAGGAGTGTGCAATGTGGCGGGATTGCTAGGTGCCTTATTTCTTTATGTTGCTTCAGTTTTTTCTCTCTGCTTTTTGTTTTACCTGTCCCGATGGCACTTCGGGACCCGGATTAACCACAGAGGCACACACACACACACGCACACAGAGATTGTTCTTCGCGATGTCTTTGCTGCTTGGTTTCTGATTTTCGTCGTTTTTCCAAATTGTTTTTGTTTTGTTTGCCGTCTGTTTTTTTAAGCGAATCGCTAATCCGGCGGATTAGCGAGACGGATTAGCATAAAGGTGATACAATTCGCTACAACAATTGCCGCGAGGTCGAGTGCAACATATCGCTTTTACGCGGAAGGCTAAATGCCATAAATGTCGCGCTCTGCAAAGGGGTCAAGAAGCAGATTGCCAGTGGCGTTTGCATTCGGGTTGGCGGACTGCTGCCTTCCCGCTCTACGGCTGTCGCAGGCCTCTGGGCAATATGGCGACTGTGTGGGAGGAGCAGGAGTTGAAGCAGCAGCAGGAGTACGATGTCCGCCCTGCGTCTGGTGGCACAGCCTAATTTGTGGGTGGTTGCTTTTGTCAAACTGTTTCATATTTTCCAAGGCACAGGGGATGGTTTGCGCAGCACTGTCCAACAAAATAATACATTAGGCTGCAGTGATGAAGAATAATTAGCAAATTAATTTAATGGTAATAAAAGAAACATTCAATAATAAAAAAAAATATTCAAATTCTCATTTGACCTCGATATATGTATAATAGTTTCGCCTGCAGTTTTGTTGTGTAGTGTAATTTCCTGCGGTCTTAACTTGAGTTTCGGTCTGGACGCAAAGCATATTGTTGGGGATGTCGCGTGGTTGACAAGTAGCAAAGCGTGGCGGCTTTTAAGTGCTAGTTTGACATTTTTTGTCGTTGCTGTTGTTGTTGTTGTTGCAGTGGCTGTTGTTGCTATTGCTGTTGTTGTTATGGGCAACCGAGCTAACCAACCAGACCGTCAATAAGTCGCTGCTAACAATTAATTAAAAGCCTCTACACACAGCGCACTTAGGCAAATGAGCAACCGAGCATTGAGCACTGAGCACTAAGCATTGAGGGCGGCCCACGAAGCGTATGCGCGATGCCAACTGGGACATAATTTGTCAAGGCGCGTCAAAGCAAACGGCAAGCGGCAAGCGGCAAATGGCAAATGCAGCGGGTAACTGCAGCAACGGTAAAAGGCAAAACCAAAAGGATAACAGCGATTCGCCAGCTCTGCTCAGTGCAGAGACTCGAGACGCGCTCTCGAGTGATGTCAACAACGTCATTAACATGGCACGACGCCAAATGGAAATTAAATGATGATAAATTTGCAACACGATGCGAGTGATTTGCGTGCGGCAGGAACAGGAACAGCCGCAGCAGCAGGAACAGGAGCAGCAGGAACAGGAGCCTCGTCTTTGGCATTTGCATAATAAGCAGCGGAAACTGCGAGGCGCATTCAGTTGAACAAAATTTGATTAGGTGCGAGACATTTCATTTGTCAAGCCAAAGCCGAAGCGACGTCAACAACACCATCAACAACAACAACAACAACAAGAACACCATCAACAGCAACAGCAGAGTAGCCACCGCTGTGGTCTTCTCTGTGGTTGTCTGGCACAACCCTCTGTGGCGGCTGACAGCGATTGATGAGCAGCCACTGGACGTTCGTGTGGTGCGGTGGTGCTTGCCGAGTGTCAAAGCACTTAAGCCAGAGAAAAAGAGTTGAGCTGAAATATAATTACAGACTAAAATATAATGCAAGTGCTTAAAAAAAATAAAAAGAATAATTCTAGCAAAAGTGTTTAATTTTAAAAAATTCACCTTTATAGCTCGACATTTCGAATAGGGAGGGGACAAGCTCTGCGCGGTTCGCTGATCAAGGGGTTAAGTCTGCTGGCAGGCGTCCACGGTTCACATGACAATGGCCTGGATGGATTTGAGGTGCGGCACATCCTGTTTGCATGGGTCTCCACGTGCTGGCGGCATTAGATGGAACGCCCGCCGCTAAGCCTGCAGCCATTGTCAGTGGGCAGTGGGCTCATCTTCTGGCAGTCGCATCCTTGGCAGCGCATCCTGTGCGACGATAAATGTGGCTGTCTAATGCATTATTGTTCCTGTCCAGTCAGATGATGTGGACGACGATGAGGATGAGCAGGAGGATGGGGAGCGCAGCAGTGCCAAGGCGCGTCGGTCTTTATGGAATTTCATAACTGCTCTCGAGCGTAATTTGTTTCCTGTTTACGCGCAGCAGGACATTTCGCATCCGCGTGCGCATTGGCGTATAAATTATTGCCCAAATCATGAGCTAACCACCACCAGCACCACCAGGGCATCAGATAGTCACCCCGAGTCCCCCGACCCCTGCCAAGCCTCAAGTGTTTGCCCATTAATTTGCTGGGCCGGAGTTGGGGTGGCGGATTTTACGTCGCTAGCTGCAAATATTTGCATAAATTTGTAATAATTTTATCGTCAATTTGTATTTTATTAGCGTGTTGCGAGCCACTCAACTAGAGGCACCACCTAACCCGCCCGCTCACCACTCACCGCTCACCACTCAACCGCCCAACTATTGTCTAAGTAGCTCTCATCTTTTTTCTCTTTTGTCTGCCTTTGATTTGTGGTGCTCAGCTGCCAACCACCGACCACCCGTCTGCGGTGGTTGAGGTGGCTGCGGGTGTTTCGCGCCGATAATTTAATTTTTTATTATTAATTTGTTTAAAATTTGTCACTTCTTTATTGTTTGGCTGCGTTTCAAAAGAGCCTTTGATGCTGATGAAGATGAGTGTGTTTTTTCTTCATAAATATATATGAGCATTTAATCGTTGTAAAATCTGAGTCTTTAAACGATTTAGGGCAGACCTAAGTAAAGCTAAAACTTGCTATTTTCTTTTAGTGCGTGAATTAGTATGGATATTATAGGTAATTTTCTATATACAGTAGAATGTCGGTAATTTGATTCTGTTAAGTGGAGAATGACAATAATTCTTAAAAATTGCATGAAATAATAATAAAATAATTCATTACTTCTTGAAAATTGAAAATATTTTATTGACTACGTTAATTACTTATTTGAAGGCTCAGCTTTATGATAATTTAAATTAATGTTTCTCTTTTATTTTCCTCTTTATATTAGTTTATTTATTATAAAATAAAATATTCAAGCAATTGAAATATGAAAACTCAGTAAGTCTTGACAAATTGTAAGGTCAAAATATTTATACAAATTTTTTTTGAAATAAATATGTATATTTAGTTATATTTGAATGCTTGTATTGGAATTGCTTTGAAAAAAAGTGATAAAAATAAATATTAAATGTACCAAAATCCAAATTAATTTTTATCGAATATTTATATCATTATTCTCCCATTCCGATTCATGGATGTTGCTAAAGATTTTGTTGAATTCAGAATAAGCCGTTATTCTATAAATGTTGAGCAAGCAAAGGTGATATTATTTTGGGTTAAAAATACACAAAGGCAGGAAATGGACTTGATATGCGATTGGCTGGTGCTGTGATTAAGGCACGCTTTAAAGAGCCCCGGGCATTGTCACTATATCAGATGGAGAGGGAGAGGGAGAGGGCAAAAGACAGAGATATAGAGAGTGAGCGAGAAAGAGGTAAAGAGACAGCTGTCCAGAGTTGATCCACAGATGCGGCTCCAACGGCACGGCGTGTGCTGACAATCAAAACAACTGGCACAATGCGAGTACTCGGGCACAGAGACGGCAAACAGAGCTTAACAACTGGCAATTGTTGATTGTTGTTGTTGTTGTTGTTGTTGTGGAATCCCCGCCAGATCTGAGCTATTATGACATAATTAACTCTTCGTTTACTCGACTGACTGACTGACTGGATTACATAACGCAGTCGTGCAGGCGGGGATTACGCACAATGCGAACTGTTTACATTTTTGGCAACAAAACGGAAATGCAGGCTCTAAACTGCTTACAGAACTGGCCAAACAAATAACCCGTACAGCGTCGACGGCCAACGGACGTAGACGAGGGAGGACAAGAGGGAATGCGAATGCGAATGCGACTGCGAATGGGACGGATACTGGGAACACATCGTCTGACAATGGACAGAAACCGTTCTGATATGGAGCGCCAGCTGCCGTTGCGCCGTTGCGACGATAGAGCCGAAAAGAAAGCAGATAGAAAGCAAATGGAAAATGGAAACACAAATAGCAATAGAAATGGAAGCAAAAATAGTTTTTATTGATAACTGGGTTGGCTGTTTGTCTGCCTGGTTTGATCTGCTCAATGGGTTAAACGCCACAGCTGTTGTAACTGTTGTAACTGCCAATAGCTTAGGGATTATAACTGTAAACGAATGAAACGACTGAACGAGCGACCCATTGGAGCATTCGAACAAATCCCTGCCCAAGACCAGACCAACAATGGAGCGGATCGCATAGGTTCGCTCTTAAGACAGAGCCCACATTATTGCTGCCCATTGTTGGCCACTAATAATATTTAATAACATTTTGGCGTTAAGTTGGCGAACAGAGCTCACAGTCCCGCAGGCCCCATCAATGCCTTGACGAATCGTAGACAAAGCACAAATTTGAGTAATCAGCTTCATTCAGAAAACGTGTAACACAAAGGCCGCGGGACTAGTTAAATCAAATATACAAGCCGAACCGATGCGATCTGAGATACTCTCAAGTCGAATCAAAAGAGATCGAGGTATAACATATACAGATATGTTCGCTCTGAAGTGGGCTTTCTTTTCGCTTGGCGTGTCACATTGTCATCGGATCTTATATAAACTATCTAAAATGCCCTTTTAAAACTAAATACTGTTTATTCAACATCAACTTAATTTGTCGATCACAATTAATTTATTTTTCTGTTTTCCAAATGGCATACAAAGCGATTTCAAATAATAAAACCTAAAAACTATTGAGATTCATGTTCTCGCAAACATTTTGTTATGCAAATAGAATTCGATTCAGGGATAATAATAAAATTATACTTAACATTCTTATCTCTGGAGAATCTAGTTTGGACTAATAATACGATCTTCTAAATTTGGAAAAAAGGCGCATTCCAATTCGAACTCGTTTGTTTGCATATGTAAACTATGTAAAATGTATATATTCGACATAAACTGGAAGAATTCGCCGATGTGTGTCAAAATTTGTGAATGAACATAAAGCTCAACTGACGGAAAGAGCATTTAAAACGTTTCGATATTTTTGGCTCTTTATTTATTTATTTTCGCTTCCCACCGGCCGCCAGTCGCAGAGGTGAATGGGGCACAGTTCTTGTGGAATGCGGGAGGGTGGCGGGGGCGGAGCTCAGTCGGTGCTCCAAGCTCTTCAGGGAAACAACAAAAGCGCTTAAATGAAACAAAGCAATCGGACAATGGGCGCGCATTATTTTCTAATTTATCGGCATTGTGCGAGCGCGAGTGCGAGTGGCTGAAGCCGAGGTTGAGGTTGGGGCTGAGGCTGGGGCTGTCTCTGGGATCGGTTTCTCGACTTTTTCGGATGAGATATATTCGATGTTTCTTGCTGTTGTTGCTTGTTTTCATTATTGATTTAAACACATCGAGGAGCGAACAAGTGAAGAGCAGTCGGCATCGCTATTAATGCGCTTTTAATGAAGTAATAACAACAGCGATGACGATGACGATGCCGATGCCGATGTCGATAAGGTAGAGCTGGAGGTAGAGGTTGAGGATGACGATGCCCCCAAGGCATGCCACAAGCTTCATTCATTAGCGTCGCACTTTTGGCCAACTTACTAACTGTACAATCGCAGCTATATGGAGTAGAGCAACCGCGAGGCACGCAATCGTCAATCTCGATGGCAATCGCGTTGCCATTAATTGCATTTTGTCACAACAAATTGTAGAACAAAATAAATTTTTATAAATTCGCCAGCTGCATTCTGACACGCCACAAGCTGCAACAATGTGCGGCAGCTGGGCGTGGGTCCAAAAGCGAGAGTTACAGAACTAGAGAACTGGACTGGGCTGGGCTGGGCTCTACTTTCGCTGGGTTACATGTGTGACAAGCGTTACGTTCTATTAACTATGTAAAGATACGCAAATGGCCAAAACTACGGAACGAAGGGTTGGCCAACGGACACAAAGGCCAAGCCAATTATGTGGGCCAACTATTGAGCGTGGGTAACAAGTGGCATAAATGGGTGTGGCACCATCATCAGACAAGCCTTTACTCAGCCTAATTGAAAGCCGAATGAAGCGTACTATCAATTGGGTTTATTCAAGAGTCTTTATCGCATTTCCCAACTGATTTCCTCAGCACTTGCTAAGGCCTTCTTGCACCCGTGCATTTTTATCAGGAATTCCGTGTTGTGTGTGCCCGTCTGTTGTCTCCTGGCTGCCTCTGTTCAAACATTGATCTGTCGCGACAAAGTCAATTGACATTATCCTTGCGCCCGCGACTGTTAATTACACGAATGCCTCAAACACGTTGCGACACGACAAATTCCTGTGAATGCGACTCAAAATCAAAGACCTAAAACCATCAAGAAAATGTGAACAATCAATTAACAGCAAACTAAACGCTGCCAGCCCGGTCAACGCCAGCTGACAATGGCCCACTACTGTTTGGCCAACTACACTTTTGTAGACCAAAAGCCTGTGTACCCTGCCAGCATCCTAATGGGAGGTATAACGACTATGCAGTGGCGTTTGTAACCACAAGGAATTTAATGAGACTCTGGTGTGAGTATAGAGAATGAGAATTAGAAATTTCAAAATATGAAGGGGAATGATGTTGGCAGAGAGTTAGAGTTGTTTAAATCAGTTAGAATAAGAAAAATAATAATATAATATATGAATATAATTAATTAAAAAAAAATATATAGCAAATAATAATTTAATTTTTGAATTCAAATCAGATGCTAGCTTAGGTAAAATCAATTTTAATACAAATAATAGTTTTATATAAATAAATAAATGTAAATAGACAGCTAGATTATTACTCTAATCGGGTTGGACTACATTCGCTATCTACATTATTCACTGTTTCTATTCCTGCTTCCATTTTGACCTTCCTGAATGATGTTTGTTATTGTAAAATTGCAGATTCTACTCCAACCTCTTGCTCTTCTCCATGCTCTAGTCCATACTCTGACCTTACTGATAGTTTCTGCCTTTCTTCTGTCAAGCTTTCGCATTTAAAAAGTCTTGTCTGTATATGAAGTAGTAAGAATAATAAGAAAATAAAATAAATAAAATAAAATAAATAAATAAAATAATAATAAAATAATAAAAATATTATACATTTTCAATTATTGCTGAGTTGGTATCAATTGAACAAACTATTTAATAAAATCCTGATTTAGATTCAGGAATAAAAAAAACTGATTTTGAAAATATTTTTTGCGAATATTTAAATTGAAATTAATATATAAAATAAATATCAAGAAATAATAAAATTATATATTAATATGTATAACAAAAAGAAAATTAAAATAATAATAAATTTGTAAAATGTAAATAATTATTTTTTATATATGAAAACTATAATTTACTAAAATTACAATAAATTCTTCTTGAAGATTCTCTCCTTCAGTTTTCAAACCAATGTCGGTTGGCATGAGCTCTCGTCCAGTTGCCTGTCGAGTGAGTGTATTCCGGGGTCAACTAGTCGTGCGGCTGCTCAATTTGTTTAGTTTCTTGGGGCTTTGTTTGATTTGACTGGCTGCCACTAAACGATGGCAAACAGAGCGCGAGTTGCGCCTTCTGGGCTCGATTGGCTTCTAATCAGCTGTGGCGGCGTCAACTGGAACTGTTGATGCAGCCGCATCACACGAATGGCAACTGCTTAATGCAACTGAGGCAACGGGGTTAACTGATGCAACTGCTGCAACTGCAGCAACTGCAGCATGCAAATGAGGAGTAACAACAAGAGCAGAAGCAGAGTCGCCTCCACTGTTTGTCTTAGCCATTTGTAGACGTGGCTTTTGTTTGCCCATTTAATTCATAGGGCTCGACGAGTTTTCCACTCAGTTGCTCAGATTCAGTTGTTGTTGCTGCTGCTGCTGGCCCGCTTAACACTCGATTGGTTTTGTTGTTTAGCACAATGATACGAATAGAAGCTCGTATATTAACGATCATCGATCGATATACCAATATGCCCCACCCCAAACCTATATATCCGACTGGGTGCTGGGTGCTATATCATTAAGGTTCATTATGTTTTATTTGCGCATCGATGTCCATGTCCAGAAAAGGTGTTTTGTGTTTTTGTGCTTCGTTTCATTTTCGCTTTATTGTTTGATTTCGTTTCGATTCGTTTCGTTGTTTCTGTTTACGTTCGACACCATTGCAAATTTTGATACAAAAACCTCGTCATTTATACACATGCGAACATAATTACGTTAATTCTTTGTGTTATGAGGGTAGTCCGACCATCTCTCTCCTCTCTCTCTCGCTCTCTCTCACAGAGTTAGCTATTCACATACCCCCCGCCACAGCCCTCATCAAATCATGCGGCAGCCCGTGATTTCTCCTTTGGGTGATTTATGATGTGACGGAAGTTTAGTGTTTCGGAATTTATTAGACAAAACATTGCCCATTGTCCGAATGTTGGTTGGCCCGGCTCTCAAGTTACGCTGTCAGCATTCCTGAAATCGAAT
Source organism: Drosophila arizonae (assembly GCF_054131065.1). Classification (NCBI taxonomy): domain Eukaryota; kingdom Metazoa; phylum Arthropoda; class Insecta; order Diptera; family Drosophilidae; genus Drosophila; species Drosophila arizonae. The sequence goes on along the minus strand of NC_142924.1, from coordinate 22,049,161 downwards.
AGCGATCCTCGGCGCAGTAAGTGAGCAGCGATTGGCAACTCTTGCAGCATTCCAAATGGAAATGCGAGCAACGCAACAACAAATGGCAAACCCAAGCACAATGTAAGCTGGCGGCAAAAGGACTCGAAACTGTCACGAAAAGGAGCAACAGCATCGGGATGCCGCGTTGGCCCATTTCGTTGCTGACAGCCATGCGAGCCATGCGGAGTGGGTATGAGAGTGCTCAGCTTTTTGAATGGGCCATACATATATCAAATTCCATTTTTCTCTTCGTTTTTCGCTGGCACAAACTGACGACAGGAGACATTTTCGCTGACTTTGAATGCCTCGCAAAAGTGCAACGAAAAGTGACAACTGCATGAACTTGTTGACCTTTTATTGACTTTTTTCTATCTCAATTAAAACATTTACTTATTCCGGACGGTGAACTAGCTTAAGGCAGCTACTCCACTCGATAGCCAGTGAAACTGCGTCACCTGCAGCTCCAATGGGCAATCGCACAGGTGTGTCTGGCGGATGTCGACGTCACAGAGTTGGTTTTTGTGCTTTTGGCCAGATATTAAACAATTCGTGAAGCAACACAGCAATTAAATCGAAAACAATTGACACAATAGACGTGGCTTAACAAATTACGTCAGGCATTGTTTATTAATGATCTTTGTATTTTATTCGAATGGATCGGGTGTGCTTAAATATTTTATATGCACTGGAATTAATCGCTTTGTAAAATAAGCCGGACAACAACTATATTTACAATATTGTATGAAACGCTGTTTATCAAGACAATAAAAAATCGTGCTCATTGGGCTACGACCTACTAAATCATTTTATAACCTTACGTATTTTGCATTAGTTGTATAAACGCCAAAAGGAAAAGCTAAATCGATTTAGAAAGGTCCAAAGGTCGCCTGTCTGCTTATTTATATATATATATTTTGTACTTTCTTTATGATATGATATGATATGATATCTATGTATCTTAGCTCCGTTTTTCCAAATCAATACAACTGGAGTTTTTAGTATCTAAATCCATTGAAAATGGATTTTCAAATTATAAAGGAGGTGCATATTAAGGCGTGGCACACCTCGTAGACTAAATGTTTTCTCGATTAGGACGAGCGACTGTTCATCAGAAACTATCTCTTATACGACAAAAGCAAGAGACTTGCATCTTTTCTGCATACCAAACGAAGAACGAGTTTGTCAATCTTTTTCTATAATTCCTCCAATTTCTTCATTATCGATTTTACAGCTTTACTCCAGTAGTTTCTGCAATACGTATGTACAAAAATTTGGTTTACTCTGAATGTTTGGCAGAGGAATTTACTTGCATACATTCTTTTTTTTTTTTTTTTTTTTTTTTGACATTCTTCTCAAATTCTAAAGTCTGGCTCATTTTGAAGATCTTCAATTGAATCTTAATCAAATGCTCTTGCATTAGTATAGCAAACCTTCCCAGAGGAAAATATGGTTTAACCGTTTTCTGTTTATATGATTATATGGATTTATATTCTCGAAAATGAACTGATTAAGTTCAAACGGTTCAACTTGATCACTGAGACAGAAAGCGGAGCATCTCCTAGTCGCTAACACCCGACTAATTAAGTCTTGCTTCTATAATGGTTTGTTTTCTGATTTTTCTTTTGTCTGTCGCTTAAATGGTGTGAAAAACTGTGTTTTTCTGTTTTCCCTTTTCCGTTGACCGCGTTTAATAAATTTATTTACACTTTGTTGCGTTTGGGTTTTTTATGCTCAGCTCTGATTTGGGGCGTGAGTCGAGTTGAGTTGAGCCAAGTTGTTAGCGTGTGTGTAGATTGTTGTCAAGGACGATTTCCGGGCTGCAATTGCAACCCCTAATTGCTGCCCACTTGAGAGAAACGCGGCTCAGCTGCGCTTATCTGTGTCAGCCATCAGTTGGCCGCGTTCTCATCCGCCGCACAGCCACTCCACTATCAGTCGGAGCTAATCGGCACACAGTTGCCTTGCGTCCTTGCCGAGTCGAGTCGACGTCCGTGCATCCTTCTGTCAGTGCCACCATCCGTGGCACAGCTAATTTTATGTTTATCGCGGCATCGAAATTAGCCAGTGGGCAAAAGGGGCGTGATGCTCAGCCTTTGCCCTGCTCTCGGTTCCATGACTCTTCCACTCACTATTTAGCTCTAGTTTTTATGGACCAATCTATTAGCTTGGTTAACGACCGTTTACCGCTAATTTGGTTGAAGGTCTCTAATCTGTTTTATGTCTATTATCATTGGTTGATTTTAATATTCTTCTTTTTATCGCATGGAGAGACATTTTGGTTGATATTTGAATTTACAACATGAATAAGTTGATTGTTGAATTGTGAATTATTAAATAGGATTTTCACAAATTATAAATATTTTTTGACTCTTAAATATACTTAAATTACAAAATAAGTATAAACATTTTACTAAAATATTTTTATTTTTATTTATTTATTAGAAAATATTTCTTAAATAAAAAAATAAATGTAAAATAAAAACAATTTTAAACTAAATAAAATAAAATTAATTAATCTTAATTTATTTATTAATAAATAATCAAATAATACAATTAGTAAATAAAAAAAATATATTTTTTAAAATTATATATTTTATATATTATCTCTGAATTAATAAAAGATAAAGAAAAATAATAAAAGCTAAAATTAGTTTAATCAAAGGAGATCTGAGTAAATTAATTTTAATTTTTAATAATATTTTTTATTTTTCCTTCCATTCCATTCCATTCACTCAAACAGAATCCATTTGGTAAGTGAAATGCACATTATGCAATGTAGAGTATCTGAAAGTCTTCTTTGTTACACAACAATTTGTATGTACTCGTATTTACTTTCGAATGTGCTTTTTTCGCTGTTGTTCGATTTGTTAATGTTTGATTATTGAATTTAAAATTTTCCATATTGTGTCGATCACGGCTCGCATTATATCTCTACTCCGTTTGCGTTGGCAATTAGCGCAGCTTTGGCAAGGCTGATTGGCATTGTGTCTGCAATTGTTGGCCAGCTTTTGTATCAATGTGAATGTGAATTGGAATTGACTTGAGTTTCCTTTGACGCAACTGAGATGCAGGGTATCACATAGCACGGGTCTACTCGCGTTCTGGCCGGGAGTTTCCGTTTGAGTTCAATTCGAAAATATGCTCTCACAGGGCCCACGACTCCGGGCTTGGCTTGGACTTAGAGCTCATGGCTCAAGTGCGCCCACTTAACGGGATCGCACAATGGAAACGGTTTACGGCGCTTTTCCCACCACCCAGCCCGCCTCCGACCCGGCCGAAAATCGCGCCCATTAGAGCGCGTTTAATGTTATTTATTCATTAGGTTAAAGTGTGCGCCAAAAATAACAATTACAAAACGAAAACCTAAAAAAATCCGTACTTTTTTGTGCGCGGGGTCAGATTTCCCAAAGGAAAGAATGAAGCAGAAAAAAAAACGATAATTGAGTGGCAGCGTCGACGCTATGAAAATACGAGTGTACTCATATACGCACTCAGCTATTTCGTACAAAGGACGAGCATATTTTCGGCAAGGATCTCGCGATTCAGTGCAGCTGTTGTGGGCTGTGGCCGTGTGGAGAGTGCAGGATGTGCGCGAGGCTAGTTTGGGCACTGAATGAATACGCACGCTCACGGGAGCTGGGGCAGCTGTGCTTAGTGCTTTCTATGCCAAACATCAATTGAATAGATGCCATTCTTCAAGCAGAAGCGAGCTGCAAAATTGCCCTATCACTTAACCATAGAGATGAGCTTAAAAAAACACAATTATTATATTATATGTAGTTATTATAGTCAGTTATCATAATAATAATAACAATAATAAGGGAACTACAATTTGAAATGTATTCTATGTATATTCATAGCTATAATCAGCATTAAAAATGTATTTAAATTTACAGTTACTTCTGCGCTTGCATTACAAAGTAATTAAGGACTGAGTTAATGTCCTTACACAGGGAAACTTTGAAGCACAAAGGGTCAAGCAATTGCTGCTCTGTAGAAAATAATAATAAGTTCTGTATAATATGTATGTGAAATATATATATTTTCTTTTATTTAAGAAATGTAGAGCATTAATTATATATTAGTTAATTTATATTTATTTAATTATTATATTTTTGTTGTAAAGCTGAAATGCATTTATGCATTTAGCATAGCCCAACGCATTGGGCATTATGGCCAGGTGTTGCCTGGTGTTGGCTGGAATGCCAGCAAAAGCGGCCACATGACCCACACACACACATGTACATACACACACACATGCCAGAGTTGTAGCTTCGATTGTAACCTTTGACAATTACGCGCTTCTGTGAGCGTGCACAGCTACCCGTTGGAGTCTTTGGGCCTTTGAATCTGGGACTCAGTCAACCAACTAGCGAGAGTTCCAGCACTTGAGGGGCTTTCATTTAATTAGCCACAGCTGACAGTTTGCCAAAGAAAGGAGCAACAACAAGGTAAGCAGCAGCAGCTGGAGGCTTGCCACACACACACACACACACACACGCATTACACATATGAGTCAGAGTTGTGGTTGCCGACGGCAATCGAAACGGAGTCTGGATTTGGAGTCAGAGTCAACTCTGAAGTTGGGCCACTTGAGTTGGCGTGCGGCCAGCTGTTGTTGCGAGTGCAACCCGTACCGTCGAGCCCAAGTATGGGCTACGATACGACACCGGAACAGGCCGAGCCACTTGACGCTGCTTCAATGGCTACAAAATGCAATACATAATGACATTTCACTTTGCAATTACAATAAAAATTGCGCGGGCATTAAACGGCTTCAACTTGCGACGAATGCACTCCAAACATTTCAAGTGAATGTTGTACAAAAATTAAAAAAAAGTAAAAAATAACTGAATATCGTATATATTGTATATATACATTATTTGGCTGCTATAAATCATAATTGTATAAAGAGTGCAACGCAGTCAAGCATTAAAAATTAATTATGAAATTCTACTGACATTCTCTGGTTCTTTCTCTCTCTCTCTCTGCCTCATTCTGTCTCGGGCGCTGTCTGCTAAGGACTTCTATGATTTATTAAGTAGGTAGCTTCGGATCGTAAAATTGAGTTATGCGGTTCCTCGGGAAAAACATGGTACACACCCCATTGCATATGCATTGCAAAGGAAAATCTTCGCAGGCGCCAAAATGTTGGCCAAACAAAGCGTAAATTATGAAAATTATGAATTGCCTTGGTTCGCTTACCTATAAAGCATTTTTATGCCCAGCCAGACATAGAGAGAGTTAGTTCTTAAAGGGACCTGGTGACTCAGGCGATTGTCTGCCAATGACATCTTTATTAGTTTCCACAACAGTGGGCTCAACGCTGGAAAGTGTCAAAAATATATAATGAATTATGATGAATTGGCTGTAGCGATACGCAAAGAGCCTCTGGAGTTCGGACCCGGCCAAATGAAACAACATACAAAACAGACCCAGAGCACAACAAAAGCCAATTAGAAACTTAATTCGAACTTAAGTTGGAGGAGCTCAAATGTGGGGGAACACGTCGAAATCTCAATGCTCTAACCGGGTTTGAATCTATATATACAATCCCAAAATATGTTTAAGATGATTAAACAGCAATAACTCCATTAAATTTAAATTATTATTATTTTAATATAAGTATTAATTTATTAATTCGATTGAATATTTTCTATAAGTCCAGAGCCATACTCTACATACATAAAGACTTTTTCTATTTTCCCGTTTTCCTCTGTCATTCTAACTGATGTTTTTCATGCGTATGATAACTAAAGATACTTCTACTTTAGACAACGATAAATACTTTTGTAGATAACAAATATTACCAATGGATCTTAATTTTCTATTTTGTTAAGATAGGCTTGTACGCGTTATAAGATCTCATTTCTGGCCAAAAGCTTCGAAAAAGAATATTAAAAGTATATTAATAAATAATATATAATAAGTATAATGGATGTATTACACTTGGTATTTATAAAATGTATTTTGAATACATTTTAGATATTTCACAATCGTTAGTTTTATAAATGGTATATTTTCTTCTTCAACAGACGGTATATAAAATAAATGAATTTCCATAATATTACTCACAATATTCAGGGGCGAAAATGAATAGAAAATGCCAATAAATGTATGTGTGTAAAGCTCATATATTCTAATAATTTTCTCTGACAAGTTAAACATTGCACGTGGCTTAACTATTTTAGGATTACGCCAGCTACCATTGTCACATCACAATCTCAACTGGTAGCACTTTGCAGTAGCCAACAAGCCACAAAACACATATGTCACACATACACACACACATATGCATACATAGAGAATTGAAAGAAGTAAAAAGCGAAACAAGATTTATATAGTTTTTGATTTTGTTTTTACTTCGGCTTGGCATCAATGGCGGCCAATCTTTTGACATGGCCAGTGACATTTGAAAGCGCTTTAGAGCCGAATCGCATTTTGACATTAATTGTGTAAATTCTTGGGGTTACTCGATCCAAATCGTTTCAAATCGATGCCAAACAATTGCGTCAAATTAAAAAACTCAACCAGCCCGCCAAGTGCCCTGTCCAGAGATGTGGAACTTGGGTTGGGTCGCTCCTACTGCCTTGTCTTTGGTCTCTGCTCTCTGTCAAGTGGCACGTGCTTTTGTGTTCGTATGTGTTCGTGTGTGTGTGTGTGTGTGTGTGTGTAGCGTTGGTGAAACCGTTGCTCGCATTTGTCTCCGCCATTGGCATTTGTCTCATTTAGAGAAAGGTGGCATTTCGAACGGCTGCTTATAGAGATAGATAGATCTCTGTCTGTATTATGCATAGCAAGATTGGACAATGCTGCGACTGCCACAGATTGATTGTGCGACGCCATTTTGTGGCTGATTGTGCGCCGCCGCATACATTACGATTAAGATTAAGATGAGGGCTGAGAAAAGCTTTCAAAGAGAAGGCATTTCAGTGATGTGTGGCCTACTCCCGAATCGATTCGCATTCACAAGGACAATTCCACAATGCATAAAAGGGGTTTGTGCTTTTCCTTCTTTCTTTGCAACGACTATGCAGGTCCTCCGTCTTTATGTGGCCGTCTAGCCCTGCCCAGCTCACATAATGGAACAGTAATTAACACAAATCACAAATTATAACAAATCTCAGCATCCGTTCCCCCAGCCCTTAGCCTCTGCCGGCATTTCTGTGTACATTAAGTTTCTCTTTATTTCCATCTTGTTTGTGACCGTTTGAATGGCCATTTATCATTGAAACTATGACGGGCCATTTGCTACACATGCGCGGAAGTGGACAAAAGTGACCATCCTTTGTAGCCAGTTTCTTACTTAAATACGATATATTTAATGTCATTCTCAAGCAACCAGTCAGCAGGCAGCAAGGAGTCCAGAGGCAGGGCCAGTCCACGGAACGGAACGGAACGGAACGGCGGAGGCTGTCTCGCCCTGCCAAGTATGGGCAACAATTTGACCGCAGTTGCCGCACATTTGAACCCAAATTACTTCAGATAAATGCGTACTTAATTTGCAGACTTTGAGTGGTGGTATCAAAATAATAATCAATGTTCCATTATCCTTTCAACGGCAGGCGAGTCGAGCGCTGCGTGAAGATTATAAGCGACACGTCCCCTGCCAGCGCTCCACTGCCATGCGAATTCCAGTCGAACCCGTTTCCCAACTAAACCCTTCTACTCGACCATAGACCTGTGTGTATGCGTGTGTGTGTGTGTGTGTGCGAAAAGTTTGTCTTTGCGTCTCCCTGAGCCCCGAGGCGGCGCGAAAATTTGGACATGTTACGTGTTTGCCAAAGTTAAATAGCTGCCGTTTGGGTGCAAAGGTTAAACAAGGATTTGGCATGTTTTTCTAGACGTGCAAAAGAGCCAGCTAAGGCAACAACAGCTTTGAAACAAGTTTGCCAAACACTCTGATTGGCCTTACCTGATACCCTGTAAAGTGTATCAAGTTCAAGTGAGGGATTCCACATAGTGCGCAACAGGGAATATACGGGTATACCACTACAAACATGATTCCAGAGACCTGTTCTGAATAGCTGTTAAGTTATTCCTATAGAATGCACATAAAGCATTACAGGGTATTTGATTGGTAGACAAACTTCTAATGCTGTTTTATTATTATAGTTAATAGTTTACATATAGCCATTGCTATAGAATGAGTTATTATATTAAAGGGTATTTAATAGCTAGCTAAGTCTGCTTTAAGCTCTGGTTGGCCTTAAGTATGCTAGAGCTTGGAGACAACAAGCAAACATTTAAAAGTACAGGGTATTTCATAGTCCATGTCAATCTAATGAAATGCTCTTTAAAAGATTTTCCCAATAGACATTCCAATATTATAAACAAATTAAATTACAGGGTATTATTTTTAAATTCTCTAAATGGCCTAATACAAAAGTCCCTGCTGAAAATAGAGACAAAAGTGTTTTCCTATGGTAATTCCTTTAGAATAAACATATAAGATCAAAGAGTGTTTCCTAGTCTGAATTGTACGCCATGCCATTCTGAATGGTTTAACTAAATACTCTCTTCTCTTCTATACCAGGAAAGCAACGTGCCTCTTATGTCAGTCATTCTTATAGAATAAAATAATTACCAGGGTATCCCCTAGTTAGATAACTTGTGTTTCAATCTTATGCTATTCGATTCTCTGATTGGCCCAAATGAGTGTTTTTAATGTGATATTCATTCTGTTAAATAGAGTATTTCATGGCTGAAGACGCTCGCCTCGTCGCGCAACTAGCCAAGTTGTTCGATTTAACGATTTTCGGACGTTATGCAAATCCAATTTGATTCAGTTAAAATATCCACAGGCAAGACAGGTAGGCGTCATCATCGTCATATCGAAATCAAGTCGATTTGCATTGTATCAAGTGGAGGGCACAAAGACGGCGACATTAAAACAAAAGTAAATCACGGCTTAGCGTCAAAGATGTTAATTTTATGGGTCTCTCGGCTACCTTTTCAGGCTCTCGCGCAACTCAAATTTATGCGGCGACTGTCAAAAGGGGGCGCGCCATGTCATAAAGACTCGCAACGGCTACGAATCGAACAGCAAACGGGTCTCCGCTTCCATTTTGGAGCGTGTGACGCGTAACGGTCAGGGACTAGTGGCCATCCATTGACGATCCCCGATCTGCAGCATCAGCCGCTGCTGATCCCGCATCAATGTTGCTCGCCTTTTGTCACCAGAAAGAAGAAAACAGAAAACAGAAAACAGAAAAAACGACGCATTTCACAAGCAAACAACATCCAAATCAATGCCAAAAAATGAAAAGAAAGCCCATCATTAGCATGGCTTCAATCAGTGTATTGATCATCTGACTACCAGCATGCGATTATATGGGGTATGCTCTGATCTGGTGTGAATGGGATCGCCTAGGTCCAAGACTTAACTGGTAGCCGCTATTGCAAAAGCGGGTCAGTTCTCTGCCTAATGATGTCAGTTAATTAATACTAATGATAACACGAAATCAAATGTGACTCTTTAATGGAACTGACATTGCCAGGTCCAGGCTCTACATGTCAGCAGAGGCAGTTAATGGTTTCTCAGTTCTGTTACTAGAAGTGTAGTTCCATTGAATTAGTTAATTGGATTTAGCTAAAACAAGATTACAATTTGTGGCAAATATATACAATTTTTGTAAAATAAATTTCAATTATAACCAGACTAAATGGCTCTAGTTAGAAGAGGAGCTCCCATTCATTTCGATAATTTTTCCGAGGCGCTGCAGATCCTTCAGCATGCACAGGCACGCATTAACGCGATATCCAATTAAAATATTGCGCTATGATTTTCAATTTGTAAACATTTTAATTTCCACACGAACGTATTCATCTCTTTAAAGTCGAACAATGGTCGTGTTTATGGCTGATATACATGTGTATATGCATACGGGTGCGCACACACTTGTGAGGCACTGTGGGATTTGGAGCAATTAGAGGACCGGCAGTGCGAGAAACAAAACCAACCAGATATATCAGAGAGACTCGGCTCTATGGCGAAGCCAGATGTGTGGGAGGGAGGCGGGGCTGGTTCTGTAATTAATTTACGCCACTTGACTTTTGGGGCAACAATGGGGATGGCGAGGCCAAGCCGTTGCCGTTGCCGTTGCCGTTGGCGCCAAGCGGAAGCCGAAACGGAAGCGGAAATGCCAAGGCATGTGGAAACATTTGCCAATGCGCGCCGAGCAGAAGGGATAATCCTGCCAGCACTTATGCAACTAGCTAAGCTGCGGCTAGAATCGGCCGTGGGTGTGAGCCACGTACGTGTGTGGTTATGGCCATAGATGGCGGGTTTAATGTGCTCTGAAGCACCGCTCTTTCGAGTGGCTTTGGCGGGCATTTTTTACGCGCCAATCGCTGGGCTAATTGAATATTTGCCAGGTGGACGGAGCTAGGATTAGATTTGCATATGCTGCATTTAACCTCATGCAAAAGGATGAGAGGCGAGCTGGGCTAGTGGACCTGGCTGACCAGGTGCCCGGGCGCTGAGTCTGTGTTTTGATGAGCATTTACCACTAAATGCGTCTTTGTCTCTGGCACAGGGACAATGCGGCGCAAGGACCTCCCAATATGACTTCGCTGCGGCACGTTGACAATGCGCCATTTGTCTCAATTGTTGCGGCCGCATTTTCAATTCTTTCAGCCAAAACGATGTTCCTCAATACGCAATTGTCCTTTTTTCCACTGGTTGTCCTGAATGGCGGTTACCTTTTGAAGCCGCAGCAGCAGCAGCAGCAGCAACAGCAATAGCAAAAGCAATCGCATTGTCAATTGTCCCGACAAGACAACGAAATTTGCATTTTTCGTACAAGTTTCGGTTTCGTTTTTCAACGGAAACACTTCGAGCAATGAGTGAAGAGAAGAGAAGAGAGTAGAACTGAGCTGGGCTGAGCGAGTGCTCAGACCCACCGCAAGGCAGCCGAAGTAGACCATAAAAATAGTCCAGTCGAGACGAGCTGAGCAATAAACGCAACGCAAGGAATCGTGTAGAATCGCGTGCCTTGAAGCAATATTTACATATTTGCATTGCGTTCAGCCTCTGGCTCAGGCTCTGGCTCTGGCTCTGGTTCGGGAAGGAGCCGTACGGAACCTCACACCTTCCTCATTTCGGTGCCACTTGAGGCATTGAGCGTTGGGTGATTTATAGCGTTTGTAAAAATATGACAGACTTGTCATATAAATTCTCATATTGTTAGCATACCAACAACAGCCATCCAGCATTGCATCGCTTCAGCTGTGGCTTTGTTACTCTTCTCCTGCTCCTGCTCTTGCTCTTGCTCTTGCTGCTGCACCTTCTTCTGTAATCGTGGTCAATGCCAATGATGCAATGCCCTTAGCCATAGTCTCAGTCTCACTTGGCGCTTTTGTTAAGATCTCGCTGTGCCATTCAGGCCATCTGCACGTGCTGCATGCAGCGAGAACTTTCAACTGGTATATGGCACATTAAAATATTTTCAATTTCAGTTTTGGCTCTTTAGGCGTGCTGAAATCTCTGTTGAGCCACTCCAACTCCAGAAGCCGCATTATTACTTGTGGGCGTCGGCTTCCAACTTCGAGTCGGCTACAATCATGGCCAGAAGCACTGATTGGACTTGTTTCAGGCAGTTAATGAAATCTTGGCCCATTAGTAAGCAACTGCTTTACGGCTGATTAGTCGAATGCATACTTGAGTGTTTTTCCAGTCGTTTATTCATTTTCCATACATCATTAGACAAGGCTAGAGGTGGATTTTGTGAAAGACTAAAGTACATACAAAATATAATTCTATTTTATTGTTATTACTATATTATATATTATTATTTTTTTTTTTTTTATATTATCGTTGTAGAGAGAGAACGGGTTAGAGCCAGAGATACAGGGAGCGGGAAAAATAGAAATAGCGAGATTGGGAGAAAGAGAGAGAGTGAGACAGACACAGAGGAATATAGAAATAGAGAGTGAGACAGAAAAATTTAAATGGAGTAAATGAGAGACAAATATAAATATATAAACAGCGAACGGGATAGAAAGAGAGAGACAGAGGTATAGAGAGAAATAGGATGCTGAAAAGGGGAAGGAAGGAATAGAGAGATCGATATAAAGCGAGAGAGAGAGAGATAAAAATTAACGGTTAAAAATATGCAAAACATAACTTTGGGTGGCTGTTGTTATGGCCGTTGGTCCACAATTTGAACGGTAACCTCCGGAAATACCATGCGATTAAAAATGAGTAGCCGAATGAAAAACGTGTTAATTAACAGAATTATGTTATTATACCCTGAACCCATTTTCAATGGGAAATCAGGGTATAATGGTTTTGTTGAAATGTATGTAACAGGCAGAAGGAGGCGTGGCAGACCCCACAAAGTATATATATTCTTGATCAGGACGACGAGCTGAGTTGATTTGGCCCTGTCCGTCTGTCTGTCCGTCTGTCCGTATGTATGAACGCGTCGATTTCAGAAGATATAAGAGCTAGAGACTTCAAATTTTTTTTAAAATGTCCGTAATTACAGCGCGCATATCAAGTTTATCATTAAAAATCGATAACTCATCCCGATCTTTTTTTATCGATAAAAAACCTTATCGAAAACCAGTTATAAAATTATATCTTCTACACCTTTATTGCTAGAGTGTCCAAATTTTTAATGTATGCTTATATGCAATTTATACAATTTCGATTTTTGTTAAAATTTACCCCCCACCTCTAAATTCACCCCCTTACCCTCACTTTTGTAAAAAGCGTATTTCAAATACTAGAGACTTGTGCTTTGGCAATTACATGCATATCTATGTTATAATCATAATCTGAAAGTTTCATGAAGATCGTACGTCCACAAAAAAAGTTATTAAACAATTGAGTTCTCATAGTAAGCGCTCACTGCCGCCCATGCGTGTTTATGCTTGTGTGTGTATATGTATGTAATTCTTTGTGTATGTGTGTGTGTGTGTGTGTGTATATGTGTGTGTATGTATGTGTGTGTATGTATGCCTGTGTGTGCGTGCGTGCGTGTGTGTGTGTGTGCGTATGTAAGCTGAAAGACGCGAAAAATTATTGAAATAGCTATTACTCCAAGGGTTCAGGGGATCTCGTAGTCGAGCAGTCTCGACTAGAGCTTTCTTACTTGTTTTTCTGTTAAATGACAGTATGGTAACAATACACTGTAAAACTGACTGTTGACGAAGTTTTTGCAACCTACTTTTCATTTCTGCGCGCCTGCTACTTCACAAAAATAGCTGTCCAAGTTATGGAAGTACCAGGCAAACAAATTAGCAGTAGGGTGAAAAAAATGTTGGTTAACAGTATATTAGCAATACACTGTTGCCGCACTCTTAGCTTACAGAATTATGTTAACAAACTGTTAATTAGCAGTACAATACCTGTGTCATGTTAACAAACCGTTAAAAACAGTTTATTAACCGTATAATGTTAACCCTCTGTTATATAAGAGTATATTTACAGTGATATGTTAATACAATGCTAACGGACATTTTGCTAGTCGATCGTTGCTAAAAATTTGAAATTTCGCGCCGTTGGGGCGTGGCAGTTAGGGTAAAATAGTATCTTCTAAAGCTTTAAAGCTAGAACGCTGAAATTTCCTACGGGAGTAAATATTTCGATTCTATAAATATCAAATAAAAAATATCATAAAAAAATTATTAATATATTTTATGTTGTAAACAATTTTCAAGACTTTTATACTTTCCAAAAGTTGCCAATAAAGCAAAAACAAAATGTATTAAATATACTATTACATAGTAGTAATAGTAAAATGCTATTACATAGTACTTATAGTATTTGATCAGCTCTGATCCTTCTGAAGTCCTCTGCTTGCTATACGCAGTTATTGTATTTTATTATCCACTTCTCTCGAGCGTATTTTTCTTTGAATTCAGATCTCTGCGTCAAAGCGAATGCCTAATCATGTGCGAGCTATTCGAGCTCTGGGGTGTTGCATTCCTTATGACAAACTTACACACAACACCCATTGCAGACCCTCGGGCAGGGAGGGATCAGCAGTCAGTGCTTCGCGTAGGAGTGATTGTGAGGCGTATTTGTGACCTAAAGTTATTAGGCAAAGTGACCTTTTGGGCGGCGGCTGCCTTAGCGCGTCTCGGGCCGGGCCTGGCTGAAGGGGGATCGTAAAGCAGTTGAGCTAAGTAGAAACAGATTGCTTTGTGCAATGGGTATTTCCGCGGCAAGGACGCGTGTCCTGCATAAAAGCTAAATGCATTTCACAGGCATTGTTTGGCCTAATGCTAATGCCTTGACCCTGTTTTTGCCTGTTTGGCCTTATTAGTGGGTTTATTAAAGAGCCCAAAGGATGTGCGACGCAGCGCTCGAGTACAGGAAATTCCCGATTTTCCAAGCCGAGACTTCCGAGAAGGCGAACCGGGCAACGGACAGCGATTAGCGTTCGACGCTGATTTCTTGTCAAAATTCACTTGAAATTTCACACTTTAATGTTAATATGGACTGAGACAGCGGCTGAGAGAGGAAGAGAGAGAGAGAGCGACTGCCGTTCGATTGATGCCGTCAGCTGGCTATCGATAACAACGGCAATTCGATACTCAATCCTCGTAGTCATAATCTTTGAACTCTCCTCCTGCCTGCCATATTAGACAACCCGAATACAATGGCAACAATCGCAGTACAAAAACATTAGCAAACAATTGAAATTGTTGAAACATAAATTCCCCGTGCCCGCACCCCGCACCCCGCACCATACACCCCGTACTTCAGACCCTACCTTACCTGGCTACCCCACCCCAACGCCAAGCAGTGTCCTTGTCTCTATATCCTGCGCAATATGTGTGTAGCTTTTGTTGTTGTTTTTGTTGCCGCTTTTGTTGCCGAGTGTTTCTGTATACTTTTCGTTTTATTTTCGTGTTTTATATTTTATTTGAGTCAGCGTCAGCGCATCGTTTTCGCTTTGTTTTCGCCCCGACATTATTACGTCTGATATTCCAAGGAGGGAATCGGGAAGTTTGAATGGCGTGGCTACAAAGGGCATTAATTTATATGGAGCATTGCTGACAACTAAATGCGCATTATGACAGCATTTGCCCCGCTTTAATTGAGCTCCCAATGGACGGCGAGGCATGACTGTACCATCGGACTCTAGCTATATCTCTCTCACTCTCCCGCTCTATCGCTCGCTAGTTCCCTTTCCGATGTCAACGTTGATCTAATCTGACATTTGGCGAACACAGACAGATTGATGCATCGCTGCACAGATTTTCCAATAAACAAATTTGTGCGAGCCATATATACTATTGCACTCAGACTGAGAATAAAGGACCCTCTAGACTCTAGAGTTACATATAGATACATAGATACAGGCGGCTACACACTCTGTGGCAGAGATTAGCGTTTTACGCTCGCTTGAATTTTTATTATGCTAAGCTTGGATTTAAATCTCGCATTGTTTCGCTCAAGAGGGGTTGATTGTTTCGAGCAGGGGGTAGGCTACTACGACAGCGGACAGGGTGGTCAATTGAATAGATCGCCCTGCCAGTGGGCTGTAGCGACACTCAATTGTAACTGTCAACTAGGGATACACTTGCTCTCTGACCGATGTCGATCTGAATATAAAGTGAATTGTCATGGTTTATCTATTCCATAAAGCAAGGTGATTAGGCGTGGACAATAACCAACAGCAGAATACCGATCCTGGCAGACAGTGCGTCGCCGTTGTTGTCGGAGTTAGAGACAGAGACAGAGGCAGAGATAGGGACAGAGACAGAGACAGAGATAGGGACAGAGACAGGGTCATTGAGCATATTTAGCATGGTGTTTGTGCTGTTGTTGGGCATTTAAAAGAAAATAGATTATAGCATGAATGAAACGAAATGAAATTTCAGAATGATCTGCAATTCTATACTAATCTAACAGACAGCAGGGCGACTGTTTCTCTATCCATTGTATTGCCAGTGATCTTGCCAGACATGCTGGCGACGACGACGACGACGACGAAGACGACCCACAGTTCCCAGCTCGCCCGTGGACCCTACGGCAGGTAGTTGGTAGATGACTGAAAGGAAGTGCTCTGTGGCCATTGTCCAGGGCATAGTTTATGCGTCTGCTGCTGCCTAGGCGATCCACGATCCATATCCATTGTTGGCCACGCTTTTCGTAGAAGAGTATGTGACAAACAGGCGAACAAGGGAACAAGAGAGAGCTGAATAGGACTAGAGGAATGCACTGAGACAACGACTTCTCTGTCTTCTCTGTTGACTGCGCCCCAAGACAAAATGCAGTTTTACTTTTATTTCATTTTGTACTTTGTCTTTTTTTTGGTCTTTTCTTTCAGTATATGGAATTTATTTAGTTGGCTTTTGTGCCCAATGTGTTGCTTGCTTATTAATGTGGAAATGCCTCTCCAAATTGGAGTGTCATTTAGGCTGATGGCCAGCTGGATGCGCGGAGACGGACGGGGGCAGTTTTTCATAAAGAAAACGCTTACCGAATTGCTGGGGTGGAAATGAAATAAAAGTCATCAAACTGTGAAAGGAAACGCATTTCAAATAGACTACGGCATAAGAAAGCGCTCTTGTTTTCAATTGAGAACGAATGTAGCTGGCTAGAGAAGCTGAAATTTGAAATGTATTTAATATAGGAACAAATATTAAATACCTCTGAGATATGAAAGACTTCTTTACTTTGATTGATTTATATATTAGAGTCATCTGAATGCAATTAGTATTAAGATGCCTTCAAAGGAATGATGCACAAGCATATTCATATAATCTTCTAATATTAATGAATTTCCCCTGAAAGACAACACTCCAAACTCTCCCTGCTTCAGCCACCCAAGAGCAACATCATTTCAAGTATTGTTTACTTTCAGCATTATATACATCCTATATGCCTGATATAAGTATTCTATATATGTAAATGCACACATATATTCCTAGCCATCCACAACTCTCTTGAGCCCTGACGCCTACGCGCCAGACAGTCTGTCGCCGGCGTAGCCTGCCATACAGAAGCAAGAGGGATAGAAAGAGAGAGAGAGGGATGCAGACAAGTAGCTGAACGGACACGCACAAAGAGAGCGAGACAAAAGCTGAGACACAAGGCTGAAAGAAAGAAAAGCAAATAAAAGACAGAAGAGGATCACTTACAGTGCACAAAGCGACAAAGAGAGAGAGAGAGAGAGAGAGAGAGAGAAAAAGAGAGGGAGTGGGAGAGAGCGAGAACAGAGAGCAGAGCAGAGAAGCAAAAACAATGGCCTCCTCCTACACAGTGGTAAGTGATCAGTGGCCTAGGGCCACAAATAAGACTGAGATGAAGAAGAAAAATAATACAATTCTAAAGCCGAACCCGTGCCCCGGGCATTTGACTTTTGTTGTGCGTTTCACTTTATTTTCATTTGTTTTGGGAATTTCCCAAATAAAAGATAGCTAAAGCCAGACAATGCCAACAAACAGGTAGGTAGGCAGGCCCAACGAGGTACAGTCGGTCCGTCCGATCATGACGACAACGAGGATGACAACGATGACAACACCTGTGAGCGGAGCTCGGAGTTTCCCAGGCTCGCTCGCCACAGCTGGTGCAAAAGTAAACACAGGAAGGAGTAAGTAAGTTTGAGCCTAAGCCGGCTTTTACTTAGCCGGCTTCGAGCAGCGGAGCAGCGGACTTAGCCAGTTAGCCATGGGCAGATTTAAATGACCGCAGCTCAGCAGCGATTTGTATAATTAGAATTAGCCGCATGCAAATTGTGGGAATTTCTAAGATCGATCCAGCCGATCCTTGTACTTATAGAGGCGTTTCCCTCGCGGTTCACACGATGCAAAGCTCCCGATCGATTGGATAATTTATGAATCTGAAATAAGGAAACTATGGCAAAAATAGACCGAAAATGTCAAACGAAATTAAAGAAAATCAACGCATTCGTTAGGCAAACGATTGTCATTGGGAGCGTCGCGAGGCGCTGCACCCTTTTCACTCTCTTCCCGGTCGAGATCGTAATATTGTTTATGTCGTCAAGAAATCAATGCGCCCCGGAGGGCAAGCCCTGTGAAAGATCAACGCAAATTGCGATCTCTCACCTGCGCAGTTGACAAAAAGAAAAGATCTTTTCGCTTGCCGAAAAGGGTCACGCACAAAATGTTTTTTACTCCTTTAAGTTTTTTCTTTTTGCATTTGGAACTGTGGGTCGGAGGTCGAGAACAATATCTACGATTCGAAACGGGGTCGAGACTTGGGTTTTCGACTTGATTGAGTTTTTGCGATCACAGTCTCCGCAGTCTGCCGCAGTCGCTGATCCTTCGATCGTTTCGCATAGGTGCAAAATAATTGAACACGAAGGTTGAGCTCAGTCGAAAAAATTTGCAAGCATGTAATTGTATGGGATTGACAAAGGTCGCCGAAGAGTTGCAATTGAATTTAACTCTTTTGTTGTTTATTTATTGGTCTCAGAGCCAAGCAGAGCATCAACATTTGGCTGGCGCAAAAAAAAGGAGTAAGAGTAAGAGTAAGAGTAAGAAAGGGGTTTGATGCCTGCATTAAATGGCAAACAATGTTTTCCTGATTGCAATAACATGCAAACGAAAATAATGAAAATCAACGAAAATTGGCGCCAAAACTCAGAACTGGGAACTGAGAGCATTCGACCTGAATTGGAAATGGGAGCAGAACAATTACATTTCCATGGATGATCCGCAGCAGCAAACAGTTAATTTAACAAGCATGCAAATTTCGGAATGTTTTTACTGACGGAAATCTTCATAATGAAATGTAATATTATTTATGAGAAATGTAATTCAATTAAAATGGGAGTAAGACTTGGATGAAGGAGAAATTGCTTTTATTAAGGGTGCTCTATAGACTCTAGATATGCATATGAGTTACGAGATAAGCTTCAGCTTAAACTATAGCACTAATAAAAGAACTTTTATCACAGTTTAAGGTCCCCTTCAAACTACTTGTAGAATGTTCTATGTAGCCCTCCATATTCATTTCAATATATTTTAAATTTCGTACCCAGCGTTTTGAATTTCAAGCATAGCACCGATCATCGCGATTCGCAAACATTCACAAAAGATCAATTCAAGAGTACAAAATGAACATCTTTATGGGAAATCATAGAACCATTCGAGAAAAGGCAAACGCGATCACTTGAGATGACAGCAGATCTGACATCGGCAGCATGGCTAACTAACATAAATTGTGCCCACTGTGTATCGATTTACCTCCGACAGAGGTTTGCCAATTCCAGATGCATTCATTTGCCATTCAAGGGCAATCAAGTGTGTGCGACGTGTCGCCGATGCCGTTGTCCCGATGCCGATCTATATATGCAAATCGAGTGCCTAAGGATACAGTTTCATTGCGCAACAATGGAGAATTGCAACCGTGGCGAAAGGAAAAGTTCAAAGCGATCAATGGGAAACTGAATCTCAGTCACCCCCTCCCCCTGGGAAGGCATCGAGCCGAGCTGTGCGCCGATATATTGGCAATTGCCAAAAACCCCGAGGATCGAATTTTGACTTGAAATGGCAGCGTGCGAGCTACCTCCACTCCAACCCCCCATCGAGGACAATTGGCCCGCTCGCATTTGCATGCATTTCAAATTCATTGACGTGTCGACTACTGTTTGTTGATTTTTAATTTATTTTTGATTTTTTACGCACTTCCAAGATCTCAGTTTGCTATGAGAGCGACTTTTTCTTCCTTTCTGCTGCTCCGGGCAGCTGTCAGTTTTTTGCGATTGGGCAATTGCTTTGCGGTTTCCTGAAGTGCAACTATTGCGCACTTTCCGACTTACCGACTTCACCATCAAAGTGTCATCCATCATTTTGATGGGTTTTTTGCATTTGTGCAATGTGTCATTGTTGTTGTTTTTGTTTGCATGTCAGGCCTACTCGGCCGAGAAATACAAAATAAGCAGCACAGATCGGGATAGACGACTGCCTCACACTCTCCCAAGATGAAGTCGCAAGAAATCAAAATTAGCGTGAACAACTTTAAAATGTAGATCGCTGATCAGCTTAAAATGTATGACATTTGAAAATCGTTCTCCCGGATCTCAGCTATAAGCAGTAAGATTAGGGAACTCATTTCCGATTTGTTTTTTGAGAACAATATTATTTAATTCATTAAAAATTTCAGAGATAATAGAAAATTGCATTTTAATCTTAGGCTACCGTTTTCATTTTCATCTTTACCTCCAGCTATCAAGTTAAGGTTACGAAGACTTTGGCAATAACTCTTAAACTAATAATTATCTTAAAAATTGAAATTTTATTATTTATTAAAAATACTATACTTACGGATCTATATTTGTGTATATACATACTACATAATATAGTGCTATATGAAACTGTACTTCCATTTATTCGTTTCCCCAAACGAAGATAACACTGGTACTATTGAATAAGATAATATATTATAAATTAAGAAAATTAAATTATTTTATAAAAATAAGTCGTAAAATTAACTGAAGAGTATTGACTCTGAGTTAAATTTAATTTTCATAGATCTATCAGTGATCGGTTGGCTTCTAAAAATAAAACCAATATGAAAATTGGGCTAACAGTATTTTAATTAAATCAATTATTGTTTACTTCGTGTGCTTAAAATCTTTTTGATTACTTTCTAAAACTAATATTCTCATTTTGAAGAGGTAAGCCAGCATGAAAAGTCACACGAATCATGAGCTGAACTCACTTAACCATCTTGTAATTGAATCTTTTATCATGTCTGATGATCGCTGGGAAAAAATGAATATATATTTTCCTGCCGTTGTCTGCAACGCCTGCGCAATGCGCCACAAAAATTTGCATGCGGCATGAAATTCGAGTGCCACAAGCGCGTGGGTCGACGTCGCAGCCCGACAACAATGACAATGGCGGCAACTTAATGGGGCAGCATAATAATTTTCCACTTTGCCATTGCCACGCACCATAAAATTGCCCATTGCCCGGCCCTCACCACCGGCAGTCCCCCCACAACTCTCCCTCTCCCTCTCTCTCTCTCTCTCTCTCTTGCTCAAATGGGACCAACTTCAACTAATCAGCTGTCAGCCCAAATAACTCAATTAACTTTATCGCCGGCGAGCTGGACTCTTGCTCGACTGGGTCCCCGGCCACGAGTGTTCCATGGAATTTTCAAATGCAACTGAGTGGCAACTGTCAAAATTCTGTTCGAAATTCAACGAATTTCAGATCAAAACAATACGAAAATGCATTGCCCCCAGACAAGACAAGACAAGTCTAAAGATCCAGCCATTGATCAGCCTCTTATAAAGTGGCGACTGTCATTTGGCTGCGACGACGATGACTTTGTATGAAATGCATTTGGAGTGGAGTGTGTAGTGTGGAGTATGGAGTATGGAGAGTGGAGTGTGGAGAAGCTGGTCCAAGATCCAGCCAAGATCGTTATGGCACACACAGCTGGTGGCAGTTGCCACACGGTTCCATTCTGTCTGGCCCTGGCCAGACCAGTCGGCGACTCCACTTCGCTGGCTCTGGGATCGCGTCTGTGTTCGTGTGTGCCTCAAGTGTGTACTCGGTGCATCGGGGAGCTGGCTGGGGAGCTCTCGGAATGTTTTCGTATCAATAATTTAGCTGTGCAGTGGAAATGCATTCATTTTTTCTTTTTCTTTATTTGTCGCTGCTCGCCTCGATAAGAAAGAGCCACACAGCAATCAATATGCAATAATCAATAGAGCAACAACATTTTCATTTTCATTTCCCTTTTCCAAGACCTGACAAAAGCGCATCCAAACTTCTTACCGAACAACAGCAACAACAAAAGCGCAACTCGCCCCAACAATAACAATGACAATGACTCTGCCGCAAAAGTTTCTGGCGAAGCCTCCGAAAGAAGAATCGAACCTAATGAGTTGTTCAGAGCAGACACGTGGAGCGTACACCGAGAGAATATTCTTTCAATATAATTGAAAATGAATTATATTTCTCTCATTGAGCATTATTTAGTTTGGATCATAGCTCAAGTTTAAGCACCTCTTTTTATGTGAGGCTAATAAAAGAAATATGTTTTGTATCAGGATTAAAATTATAGTTTTTTATTATATCATCTCAAATAATGCTGGAGCTAAAAGGAATTATTATTGAATCTTCAAGATGCTAGATTCAAGACTTAAGAATAGAAATTGATTACTGTATATTAAAGAATAGAGATTTATAATTAAGGATGGAAATTTGCAAATGAAAGACTTATGATTGAACTATTATTCATTCAATCAAAATCTTATTATGTAAATATTATATCAACCTAACTGGAAAGATCTATGAAAGCAAAGTTCCACTTGATTTCATATATATATATATAATTACTGTGTCATATTTTCTAGACTATTCTGGAGTTGTGAAACATATTTTTTCCCAGTGCAGCTGAACCGGTTGCCGCTTGTTTGTCGATTGGGTACGGACTGGCAGCTCTTGCAGGTCTGATTGAATCCACTATTTATGCGCTTAAGGTTAATCAAAGCGCGGTCGTGCGATGGTTTACACCTATGCAGCAAGGCTCGGCTGGATAAAGCGAAAGAGAGAGAGAGAGAGAGAGAGAGAGAGAGAGAGAGAGAGAGAGAGAGGGACAAGGGGCTAGGGACCCTGCGGTAGCAGCAGTAAAGCCAGTGTCAGTGGCAGCAGAAACAATTGGAATTTCGGTCGTGTCATAAATGCCACAGGATATGGCACTGCTTGCCATCCATAAATAATAAAATTTTATGTGCGTTCTTTAGCATTGGCTTGGGGGATTAACAAAAATATGGCACCATGGGGCGCCAAGCGATTGTGCCGACTCAACGGCCTGTTTGTTCTTATTAAGAGCCTCGGACGGCTCCACTCACACACAGACACACACACACGCACACAGAAAAATGTTTAAAAATTTTAATGAAAATCCACAAGAGCTGGGAATTTATGCGAGCGAACCCCTTCATTCCATTCCAGCGCTCGCCGCTCTCTCATCCCAGTCGCTATGTGCCGTAGCATCTGTAACAGCCTATATAGGCTGCCACTTATTTATCACAACAAATCAGCGCACGCACCCACACAAAACCAATTCGACACGCGCCCGTGGTGGGCTCTGATCGGAGCTGCACTCAGGCCCGGCTCCGGCTCGGACTGCGAGTCACACTTGAACGCTGTCCACGCGATCAGCGCAATTAAGCGCTGTCGGGTCGAGTCGCCGCGATCCGCACCAGATGGGGTTGGCCTGGGCCTTGGGGTCGAGGCGGAGCGGGGCGGAGTGGGCGGCTCTGTAACAAGGTGCTAAATCATTGGCGCGACATTAACCCCAAGCTATGGCACACTTTATCAATGCGTCCAAGGAAACCAAATGAACAGGAGAAACAACCAAATACGTCGCACCTATCAGCGACCAAAAGGATAATGCTCGCCTCAGTATCAACAACTGAGCCGGGGCGGTCTGCCGTCCATTTGGCGGGCGAGCAGCAGCTAATGAAAGCGAAATAGCTGAATTACGACTGCTCCTGGCATACTGGGTCAAGCCTATATAAAAACATGTCAGAAAATATTGAAAATGCAGAAAATTCAATGGACAGGAATTATAGTGTAAACAGCGAAAGGAAAGCATCTGATATGATGAGGTTTGAGGTTGATGAGGCTGAGTATAATAATAATTATATATTTTTAGAAAATATTGAAAAAGCTGAAAATATTATAATTTAAATATGTAAATAATATTGAAATAGCTTAATATAAAGAATAAAGATAAAGAATTTTTATTGCAGTTATAAAGCACAATAAAAAATTTAAAGAAAGTCTTCGATATGTTTAATTGACGAAGCTGGCTTTTATAGACATATACTACACAGACTAAATTTTAAATTTATTTTTAGTTACCACAATTTATAGTTGAATACTAAAAATCAGTTTTCACGAAATAATGCCAGCTGTTTATACATACTTCAAATTAGCTTAAAAGTTAATGCTTCATATGGAAATTTAAGTCCTTTAAGAGAAACGAAAGTGCTTGGTGCCTGACTTCAAACTCTTGAATTAATATTTAATGATAACGACAAGTGCATAATAAATACATGCAAATATACATTAGAATTGGCTTCACTGTGCCGCGCGAGTGACGAGCAACAGCTCCATTCAGATAGCCAAATGCGAGCAAAAATGCTAGAAGTATGTGATAAAAAAGAAAAAATTGCTTTGCTTTGGCCATTTTTCAATCGGCATGTCCGAGCCGTCCTGCGGCAGCCATTAAATGCTCCATTCAGTGTCCATTTGTAGTTCATATTCATATCCGTGACTGGCCGGGCGCATGCAGTCAATTCCGCGGCTCGGCTCGGCCCGGCCCGGCGACTTGGGCGGCTCTGGGTGCCAGTTGGCAACTTTGTCATGGATTAAAATTTATGGGCACAGTTGGAAATACAACAGCAGAGTGAGGTTTCGTTTATGGCTGCAGTTACGCCCGGGCCGACTCCTGTGCCTGCTCCCACATTGCGCCTTTCAGCTGTGCGTAAGATCGCATGAGATATGCGAGCTCCACTCAGTGGTAAACTGCGAACTGCTGCCCCGAAATTGGGTCAATAAGCGTTTGTAATAACAACGACAAAACTAAGAAATAATAATGATCAAAATATACTTAATAATAACCAACAATAATGAGAGTGAGCGACAACACGCTACAAAGGCCCCACGAATCTAAAATAAACACCAACAACAACAACAACACAATTTCTAACAACCGACTCGAAGCAACAATGCCGCACGAGAAAGCTTAAAAAAACTAAGTGTAACAGCAAAATGAAATGAAATGGAATTCGCAATCAATCAAATATTGCTTAATAATTAAACAATTCAATAAAGTCAACAATGGCCATAAATTGTTATAATAAATTGTCAGCATCAGATAAAAGAGCGGTAATAGGAAAAGAGTATAAATGTTTTCAAGTCGAAAGCGACTAGTGAATGCTCTAAGTTCAGATTAAGGAAAAAATTAGAAAATTAATCATATTAAATTATAGATTTAATTATAGCAGAGACTATAGACACATACAAATATTTGTCATATATACTATGTGTATACAAGTCCCCAGTTCTCAATTCTAAATTCTTAGGTTATTCATAATTTTCAATTAATTCTAAGCTCTATAAATTGATAAAGCTCATTACTATATGATACTGCACTAAAGACTTAGTCTGTTATTATTATATATATATTTGATGTTCCCATATGGAGAACAAAGCATAATCATAACATATGAACAACAACAACAACAACAACAACATTAACAATTACCTGGCAATCAACTAACTCACACTTGCGGTAATTGCGCAAGCAGCTACGGGACAGGGGCAGGCGCAGGGGCAGGGTCAACATATTGATAAGTCTAAGCTCGGACAGACCGCTATATATACATAGAAGTATGAGTACGAGCATGTGAGTCTATACTAAGCAATTGAAATCAAAAGTGGCAGAACCGCTACCGGAACCGTTGCTCGTCTCTCTCTCTCTGGGTAGAAATAGAAAAGCGCTTCAGCCACAGATACAATTATGGATACAGATACACTTACAGATACAGATACACGTTTAGATGACAAATATTTGTTTGCTGAGCGCCATGAATAGGTCCAGTCCGCAATCCGATTTGTGGGCTTTTGTGATTCGATTGGTTTGCTGTTGTTTCTCTTGTTGTTGTGTTTGCCTATCACTGTGTGTGTGTCTTGTTGCTTGTTGCCTTTCTCTCGACTGTTGCCGCTTTTGTGACATTCGTTTCGCTACTTTTTCGGGCCGTTTCTTTTTCGGTGGCTGTAAGTAGTTGCTGTTGTTTGTTCGCTGGCCCCTTTGTTTGGGCCACAGAATTTTAATTATAAGCAACTT
The DNA here is from genome assembly GCF_054131065.1 of Drosophila arizonae. NCBI lineage: Eukaryota > Metazoa > Arthropoda > Insecta > Diptera > Drosophilidae > Drosophila > Drosophila arizonae. The sequence continues at coordinate 22,023,336 of NC_142924.1, read as the reverse complement.
ACACAAAGCCAATTGTCACTGTAACCGTCCTCGGGCAAAGCTCATTTATCAATGCGACAGTTCTGAGTGGAAAAAGCGTGGAAAAACAATGACGGCAACAGCAACAGTCCAGAATATAATGGGGAAATTCGTAGAGAGCGATAGTTGACATCAACTCAGATTGCCATGAAAGACGAAAGAGTTGACAAAGATCGATGCAGATCGATGAGTCAATTTAACTTCCCAATGATGTTTTAATAGTGGCTGTAATATCTACTCAAGCTAAAGCAAATCATTTCAATATAAAATCATCGGTGTTACTTTTAGAGATAACTTATGCTTTACTACTTAATCACTTCATAATGAAGGAAGTGAATTTGTCTATAGTAGAATGAATTTAATTGAAAGATCGATCAAGATCGATCCAGATCGATTAAATAAAATAAAATAAATAAATAAAATATTTGAGGAACTCTCGATATTATAACTAACTATAAATTCATCCATGACAATGAAACCCAAATAGCCTTTATATAGACAATATAAGCATATATTGATTGACACATCAGCGATAAAACATTTGTCCATAGCCAATGCAGAAATGATGTTTATCATTGAGTGATCAATGAATGATATAAATAAATAAAATAAATGACTAAGATGAACAGTTCCATTTAATTTAGATATTAAATGGCTATTAATTTTTGTGTATTATAATTTAATTATATTAATACAATACGTTTACTCGATGAATCAATAATATTCTAACTCAGTTTCTAAGATCGATATATCAACTCAAATTTTATCGAATTATCGAAGTGATACTTATCGATAGCCGTTGCTCAAACAATTCTCTTACCTTTACACATGCCTCAGCATGTGGCTTGAATATTAAGTACCGATAACAGCAGTTAACCTTCACCCCCCTCCGCTGCACCGCTTGGCTACAGTTACCACGCGCGTATCTTACAGATACAAAACGTATCTTTCAACACGCGCGCTGTGCGCATCAATCACAACTACTTAAACAGCATATGAAAATATGCCCAAAACTGAGAAGCACAACAGCAACAGCAACAACATCAACAACAACAGCCCGAGGAAGACCGAGAGCTAACAAATATTTATTATTATTATTGTTGTATTTCACGCCTTTAAGCCGACAGATACAGTCGAAGAGAAAGAAAAGCCACGAAAAAAATGCGTTGTTATGCATTGGATTTTTCGTATGCTGCTTTTGTGTATCCCTTTGTTTATTTGTTTATTATTATTATTATTATTTGTTGCTCTTGTTATTAAGTTCTCATTGTTCTACAGGCTGCAAGCAATTTCTCATCGCCAACGCTCGCTGTTCAGCTGTACATCGCAGTTCGCTTTCCAAAATGTATTCAAATCTATATAGAAAGGTAGAGAGAGAGAGAGAGAGAGAGAGAGTGAGAGGGAGAGGAGAGTTAAAAAACGTTTAAAAAGAAAACTTTCGGATTATCTATGGAAATTCGGCATAAACACATAAATTTCGCCATTTCACCCCTCAACCGCCTTTTGCGCCGTTTCGTAATTGTTACAAATTCTTTTGATTATCCTTTCCCTTGCCGGTTGACAGTCTTCAAGGCAACTTCTGGCAATCGGCCCTTGGGTCAGTCGTGTTGTCTGATTGTCTCCTGCCATCGGGCCAACCCCCTTGCCTTGTCCTGGGCAACAGCATTTTCTCAGCTTGTAAGTTGCATTTTATGGGCCTGGACTGTGGCATCATTAGGTCTGTGCCGAAAATTAGGGTACAATTTATGGAGGTGCCCCGTTGCCCCGTTGCACCGTTGCCCGCTGCTAATTTTCTTTGAATTTTCCTATTAAAAACGAAGGTAAAAGCAACCCATTGCCAAAACTTGTAATTTATGTCCTTGAGAAAAGGAGGCTACAAAAGGCTCTACAGTGACTCAAAAGTGTGGCCAATTAGTGGCAGCAAATGTCAGCCCTGATAAAAAAAAAAAAAAAAAACCAAGGAATACCTCAAACTGGACTGAAAAGCTTTCCCGCTTGGCAGGCCAATTTTCACCTTTCGGCTTTGGGCTTCTCGTTGCGTCTGTCACCTAATTGAATTGGCGACGAGTGCCAAAATCGCTTAGTGCTAATCCGATTTGTGGCTGACCATTCAGTTACACGCATCAGTGGCGATTCCTACCAAAGCCTTGTGCCCAAAAGTGGACACCCGCATAATCTTGGCTTTTTGCTTAGGAAAAGCACAAACAGGAATTCTCTATAGTAGATGTGTGTGTGTGTGTGTGTGGGAGTGCACTTGAGTTTTTCTTTTTTTTATGTTTATTTGGCTTGCCCTTGGCTTTTGTTGTGTTCTCTTCTTATTTATTTTTTATGGAACTTTCATATTTTTCTTTGTTGCACCCAGCACAAAAATTCAAATAGGGTATGCCCAACAGAGTAGCTTAGCAAGTTGCCTTATTACTAATTAAATTATTATTGTATTTAATAAATATAATCGTATTTAATAATTAAATTATTAAATTATTTAATAATATTAAATAGTTTAAATAGATAAATTATATTATTAATTAGTTATAAAATAAATTATTCAATATATATTCTCTATTAAATATTTATAATTTTAATAGATGAATATAACATCATTATTTATTTACAGTCTTTGTTTCTGATTTAAAGAGTCTGGTTTATCTTTAAGATGATTTATAAAATACTTTTTCGATTATAACATCACTGTATGAAATTTTGCAAACAAAATTAGTTCTTCATTTCATTGTATAAGTTAATAATTTATTTTTATATTATATAATATAATATAAAATATAATCTTATATAATATAATATAATATATATGTTCTATAGGAACTTTTCATTTGGAATGTATAATTGGAATAGATAAATAACTCTCTAACTATGTAACTAACTATATATCCATATAGATATATTCTGTCTTATAAGTCATTGCAATATAGATTTGCTGTGCTCACTGCCAAAATACGGGGTATTCACAGAGTCGACTATTGAGACAGCTCGTTAGTCAGCTTGTTGGGCTGCTGCTTGTATATGTGTATGTGTGCTGAGGGGGAGTTGAAGTAGCGAAGGTGGGCTAGCTCTTACAGTTGGTCAGTCAGGCGAGAATTATAAAGGAATTAATAGAGGCAAGGTCCAACAATGGACAGATTTATGCTTTGTGCGGGGCCAGTTCAAAAGGAAAACCTCAAAGCATATTAGAATGGCGCAGGCAGTCGGGATTAGGCATTGAGCATTTTGACAATCTTGGCAGAAAAATTGGCATTTGAATGCATTTAAATACGAGTATGCAGAATGAATGCGGTTCTGCCATACGAATTGGAGTTGAAGGACAAGCCCATAATCATAATGAAGCTGCGCGCTAAGCTGATTGATTGCCCCGTAAGAGCCGAAGGACGAGCGCAGCAAATAAAAGAAGCATTGAGCGTTGCACATAATAGTATGATGTAATAGACTAAAGATGGCAGCAGATGATTTGAGCTCGAGAATGGGAAACAGACAGCTATCCATCAAGGCGCATTTAAATGCAAATGCACAATGGTAGGGCTAACCCACTTAAAACTGTCATTATGATTATTATTGATCATCAGCTGGAGCCGGGCCGGGCCGGGCCGGGCCGGGCCAGGCCGGGACGGCAGGCAGTTGGGCAGATAGGCGGATAGGGCAGACTGCCAGCCAGACTGAAAAGAGGGCCCCTCCAATACACTTTAAATTGTGCGGCAATTGGGCTGAGGAATAATTTGCATAATGCTGCTAGCGATAGGGCTAGTCTGAGGCTCAGCAAACAGGTTAGCGGGATTAACTTGCCAATGTTTGGAAAACTTTCTAGGCAAACAACAAATGAAACAGAAATTTCATTTGAAATGGAGTATAAACACAGAGAAGGAGAGAGACAGAGGGAGTGAGAGAGAGCGAGGGGGACAGCAAGACAAGGCCAAGAGCTGGAAGCAACTGAAGAGCTTACTTATGATGGGATTAGAGTTTCGCGAAATGTCATAAGGGGCTGCCAGCTGTCAGCTTAGATGGCTAACTTGATCTTAAGCTGTTTTGGTCATGTGAAAATTATGAAAAAGCAACTTCAACTACCACGAACGGTGCAATATGGCAAAGTCTGTAGAATTGCACAACAGATCGCCAGATCTCCTTATCTGCAGATTGCCAGATCGCCAGATCGGCGCTCGAATTACGCGATCAGGTAAGGACACGTATTCCCATACGGGACAGCAAATAATAAAAAAAAGGGCAGCAGCAAAACGACCTGAAGTGGTTCAACTAATCAAAACTGACAAGGCAGCAGACCGGCTTGAGATCAAGACAAGACCATCCTGATCCCGATTCCGATTCTGATTCCGATTCCTTTTCCTACTCCTGCTCTCTGAGATGCTGTTTCTTGGTGGGCTGGACGGAAGTGAGTTCATCAAATTAAAAGGTGACAAAAGGGTTGCAACTTACAGCTCTGGCTAGGCCCGGTTAGCTTGCGGAGGTCAGGTAAAGACAAAGGGCTCGGCTAGCATCCCAGAGACAAGGGTCAAACGTCGCCCGGGCAGGGGCAATTGACAGCCCAGCGAACACCTAGGGCTAAAGTTTAAATTAAATTAAATTAAATTCATGGGCTTAAACGAGTTCAAAAGTTGAAAATATCCAACAGACAGCAAAGGATAATGAAGCAAGGATGCTGCAAGGACTGCAATTAGCTGGCATTTGTTCTGCAGCGGGGATAAAAAAGATAAGAGTGATCGGAGCTCATAAAAGATCAATGATAAGAGTGATATGATGTTCAGCAGATAATTGCATTGGATATAGATGAGAGCGTGAAACATAGAGATTCCATTCAAGGAGAGTGACTAAACTCTAGCAGCTCAAATTCAGAGCAATTCAAGCTTGATCAAGCTTCTGACTTAAGCAAGAGCTACGGGCAATGACTAGTCAGCAATTAGGGCAGACTATTGTCAATTATGACTGGCCAGCTGCCGGTGCTCGAGGACTCGAGAAGGGCCACGACCACAGTCAGCAAATTAGCGAAGAGGCTCGCCTTGGCTTGGGCATGGGCATGGGCATGGGCATGGGCATGGGCACGGGCACTGGTCACGGTCCTTTGATGAATTGCTGTGCACAACCTCTCGAAGAGTTACGCATCGTTTTGTGTCAAGAGCGTCGACTTGATTGGTTCTGACAGCGCGCGAACCAACCTGAAACTGAAGCTGACGCTGAACCTTAATCGAAGGACTGACTCACAGCAGCTGCGAGCGCGCAAAGATCGCGCCGTTATATTGATGTGGATGATCCGCAGATGATGTTCATCAAGATGACGACGACGGCGACGGCGACGGCGACGATGATGATCATAATGATGAACTGGCAAGGCGCGACATAAGTGTAGCAACTTTGCCATTGCCCAACTGTTTGTTTTGCCGGGGGGAGCCGAGGGTCAGAGGGTCAGAGCGGACTGTTGCTGTTGTTGTTGATGTTGATGTTGTAGTTGTAGTTGTCCGCCTCGTATGCAAATCAAAGGATATGAAACGGCCGCCCTTTGAAGCTGCGCCGGACCAAAACAACAGAGCTGCAGCCCACAGCAGATCAAGAGCAACAGACGCTGATGAGCCTCGATTGTTTGCCAGCGAAAGTGACCGTGAACGGTGAATCGTATAAACCGAATGCTGAATGCAATTGTGAATGTGAATGTGAATATGAGTGTGAGTGTGAATGTGAATGTGAATGTGAATGTGACTGTGAATGGGAACAGAGACCCTTTTGATTGAATTCAAATTAAAGTTGATACGTTTAGGCTTGCCGCTGGCTCCTCGCTGCTGCCATTTTGCAGTGACAACTTTGTCTCATGATTTCCAGTTTTCATTTCATTTGATTTCATTTTTTCGTCTTTTGTGCTGTAACAAGTGAGCGCCTTAACGGTTTCGTTTCACTGCCCATTGACATTGTAACGGTTGTAAGTCAAAGACTGAGGCCCGAACGGGGCGTACAACATTTTGCAATTATAAATTTCGGGCGTGGCCAATTTAATGGCAAAAGTTTGTTCAAGAAAAAAAAACAGCGTTGGCCTGGGCATGAATGAAATGTAACCCTTTAACACCCCATGGACGAACACAACAATCCATAGATCTTCCCATAGTGCTGCCTTCAAGGTATAATGGCACAAAGTGGGCGTGTTTCGGGTTAGCCAAATCGCATCAAATTGCCAATTTTACAATTTTACAATTTGACGATTTTATTGGCAACGCCCCGCAAAAATAACAAGTAAGAAGGCTCCAGTCGAGACTGCTCGACTAGGAGATACCCTGAACCCTCCAAACTGATATTCTAATCATTCTGGACTTCTTTTATGCACACATACATACACATGCACGTATAAGCACGCGCTTTGCAAACTGCGCAGCTAGCAGCGGCTGCGCTTGGGCTGCACTGCAGTGTGGGCAATATAACGAGAATTTATTTGTTGAATAATTTCTTTTGTAGACATACGATCTTAATGAAACTTTTAGAGCGTAATCATATGTGTGTACATTTCAAAGCACAAGTCTCTAGTACTTGAAATGCGTTTTTTACAAATTGGGGGCGAAGGGGGCGTGGTATCCAAAATCTGTAAATTACAAAATCTTTGTATCCATTAACTTTATATACAACGCAAAATTGAAGTCTCCAGGTCTAAAAGTGTTCAAAATAAGCTGAAAAAACATTGTCGATTTTTCGATTATTCTCGATAAAAAAGTTATCGGATGAGTTATCGAAAAAATAAAGCAAACTTGTACTGCCTATGGTATACACGAGTATGCTTGCCAAATTTCAGCTCTCTAGCTCTTATATCTTCTGAGATCCTTTTGCTCATACGGACGGACGGACGGACGGACGGACGGACGGACGGACAGACGGACAGGGCTATATCGACTCAGCTCGTCGTCCTGATCAAGAATATATATACTTTATGGGGTCTGCGATGATTCCTTCTGCCTGTTACATACTTTTCACAAAACCATTATACCCTGATTTCCCATTTTCAATGGGTTCAGGGTATAAAAAGAGAAAAATCGAAAACTGACAAATGTCAGCAATTTTTAATGGCTTCATTAAAATGGCAAACCCCAACGCCTCATCCCCTGCTGACCCCTATGCTGCGCACAGTCTAACCCTTCTCCAAATACGATTTGCATTAATTCTGAAACAACAACAACAGCAACGCAAGCGACAACAATGACAACATCATTTAATGGTCGTTACAAATGTTTTCCATTTGTCAGCGTGCGTCTCGCCGTTTTGCTTTTCAATTTTTCGCAATGCTTCGGATTCGAATTCATTTTGAATACTTTTTGAAATTTGCGTATCGATTTTGCCCATTCAGCAAATTTATGCGAATTTATGATAGGCATCGCAAATACTGTGAAATGATTGAATCAAATGAAATGCATATGTGTTTTCTGGTCTGTGTCGCTTCTATGGACCTTTGTTGGGTTTTTGGTTTTTGCACAGATTTGCAAAGGGGTTCTGTTCTGGCTGGAAAAGAGCAAACCTTTTAATTGAATGGCATATGCCACTGCATAAAGTCGATTTGCATGGTAATTGGCATAATAATCTACAGTTTGATCAACTTTATCAAGCTGTGTCATTTGTCTCTCCTCTCTATGCAAATTTTGGTCGATTTATATAATAGTATTTAAGAAAGATATTCAACTAATACAGTAATTGTTAATTAATAAAGCATTTCTTATATGTTTGTGGGTAGTTGGAAGCTATTATTTATATAAATAAGTATATTACCCTTCCAACAACGTCTTATTTATTAATTTTTCAATTATTTAAAATAACATTGTTAATTTTTAATGTAAATGCCGTGCCAATGGTCATTAGACATATACACAAATGCTAAAAACTTAATCTATAAATAGAGAACGCAGCAAAATATTATTTACGTATTCCGATTGTGGATGAGAGTAATAATAGTAAGACATTTCTCAAGATGTGATAAGCTAAAGGGAATTTATAATACATATACTTCATATATACAAAAAAAGTTAAATAAATAAGACTCTTCGTTAATTTATTACCTGCGTCATTAGCACATACTAATATAAAAGCCGACTTTTGGTTAAAAATTATTATCATTCAGATTTCTCCATGTTGTTCTTACAGACAGTGTAGAGCCTTCTGAGACTTCTCCTAGAATGTTCTATCAACACTCACTATTTTTATAACAATATTGTACACACTGACTAAAGATATTGACAGAATTCTTACCTATGCATATTTATTTTATGACAAATTTACTTTCAATAACAAATTAATGTATTATACATACCTTATAAATTGAAAATGTATAGAAAATAATAGAAATATACATAAAAGAATTATCGAATTTTACATCTACAGTTAGGTAAACAACAGAACCGTACTAAATTATAATATATGAAACCCATCTCTAAGTGTCGATTAAATCGATTTATACTCATTTCATATGCTTGACCAGTTGGTGCGTCATGCCAAACTGCCTAATCATGTCGAGATATTCAAGTCGCTGCTAGATAAAACAGTTGGTCAGTGTCCCAGACATGGGAATCAATATATGTAGAACTCACAGCGCATTGCCTAATGGAAGTGAGAATTCAATGAACGCATCGATCGATTTAAATGCAGATGATTACGCGGCAAGAAAGGCCAGAAACTGTGATATTCAGAGCAGCAGAGCAAGAGCACAGCAAGAGCTAAAGCATAAGCCGGAGAGATGGCCATGGGAAACTGTGTGAAACTTGAAGAGCTACTAGACTGTACAGGCTGCCACTTGACCTTGTCTGTGGCAAGCGTCGGCTGCACTTTTCTGTCTATGTGTGAGTGTGTATGTGTGCTTGTGTGTGTATTTGCTGTTTTTATTGTTTATTGGTAGCCAACTCTGGCAAGAAGCGCGCATTATCCTGGCTGGCTAGCTGGCTGGTCATGCGGCCATTTGTGATGCTCAGTGTCCGTCGTCCGTCGTCCGTCGTTCGCCGTTCGCCGTCCGTCCGATGTCCGTAGCCCGCTGTGGCATTGTTCTGGCCAAAGGCAGAGACAATGACGCGGACAAAAAACACCTACGTGCCACATTGAATGGCAGGACGCGGGCGGCAGCCCCGTTGCCAAGACAATGCGCTGCAACAAATTGAAAATTCATTCATGTGAAACGCGCTGGCAAGGTGGCAAGAGCACAAAACCAAAATGTGGAGGAGGAGAAGATGTTTGACCAGCTCGGCCTGCAGAGCTGGGCATTAAAACACCTTTAAGCGGATTATAGGAATTTTGACACTTTTTCGGCGTATCCTTAGCGAGCAGAGATAGAGACAGAGACAGAGAGAGAGAGAGAGATACATGTAGAGACTCAAGCAGCACGTTGCGCCATTGAGGGACTTTGACCATTGAGAGATGATTCGTTAGGGCCGGCGGGTCGCGCCAGTTTGTCTGGGTTTTCGGCCAGCTCGGAGCCCGCTCGTAGTCGTCCGGGTGTCTGCGCAGTCAATGAATTGTCGCACCGGCTGCTTCTGCAACAACTCAGCTCTGCTGCTTCTTCACTCCTTTGTCTGTCATCGATGAATGAAGAAATGCGCACACAAAAGTCAATTACATGCGTTCTTCTGGCGTTCTAGTTAAATAGATGAATCTCTTGGCATTATCCGATTTTTCTTTTGCTTTTCAGTTTTCAGTTTTGCGCTTTTCACAAATTTCCTCGAATATTAGTTTTCCCCTTTGTCTGCTTCTTTTTAAATGACAGTTGAAGGGTTTTCTCTTGGCTCACATATTGGATCATTCGCCTTTGGTAAATTTGTGGCGAGGGCGTTGACGGACATTTTTGGTCTGTGGAACGCTTGACCCGAAACCTGTTCAGGTGAATGAGAGAGAATGTATATTGGATAATCTTGGAAATCTCAAAGTATGCGAAATCTAAATATTATTTATTGCAGTGTGAGAGTTCAAATAGACTGAATGATTGCATATACTAGAGTATATAAAGGCATAAGAAATGTTTGTTTTTTATCCCAGAATAAGTTTGTGAAACATTAGACAAGTTGAGTAAAAAAAGATCTTGGCTGTCATTGTGTGCTATTCGGTCTGCCAGCGATAGAGAAGGGTCTGCAGGCACCACAATGAGAACACATATGCTGCCTTATATCTGGCATATCAATCGCCGAATCGATGCGTTGTCATAACTGCTTTTGGTTTTGGCAGTTTCTCTTATCGATTTGCTGCAAATCTCAGGGCAGCGCTTCAGCTGCATTGTTTACCTCCATCCATCCCAGACGGGCTATCTGCATATGTGCCCGGGCGCATGTGTGTTTGTAATCCGTGTTTGCCGTTTGAAATTCGCAAGGATTAAAGCCACTCAAGCAGTGATGCGCATCTCAATTGTTGGTTTCGTCTGTGTGCGAGTTTTAATGCTCTCCATGCGACACAATTGCCAAATGCCGGATTGATCGTTAACGATAAATCAGCTATCCGATCGCTTGAACAATTTGCGAAAACTGTTTGCTTTGTGGCCTATGAAATAGAAGCCGATGCTTATCGGAGCAGGACTCAAGCGAAGCAGAAGCTTCGCTCCTTCTGCTGCTGACCGAGGCTGCAGCGGTAACCCGAATAAATGTAGAAATGGAAATCCTTGTATATACAGGATATATGTATACCCTGTGCAGATATTAAAAGCGGTTCGATTCATAGCCTTTCATAGCCTTTCCAAGTTTCTCTATCTTTAAAGGCTGAATATATTGATCGAGTCTCATACCTTGCGGCATACTTTAGGGCGTCTGCTTAGCACAAATTGAGCTGTCATCTTTGTACAGGGTATCTTTTGTCAGGTTGCCATAGCGGTGCTGTGCTCTGCTGTGCTCAATAGGCTGCAGCTCTTTGGCCATTTTCCCCCATTTTGATTAACATTAATGAGCAACAAAAAGTGCAAAATTTACATGGCAACAGTCGCCTTTTTTTTTGGCCCCTTTGTTGTGCGGGCCTTTCAGAAAATGTTCTATTGAAATAAGTTGGCAGCAATGTGTGGCATCACCTGCCCGGCCCCACCAGCGCTCCACGCGCTATCAACGGGAGTAGCAACAACGGCGATTTAGGCATTAGACTCCATTGAATTGCCGTTGATTTGTGGCATTTGCATACGCTAAAGCGCTTAAAGCCCCAAGACCCCAATCGCTGAAGCTAACCTAAATGGGCGCCGTTAACAGGCTATACATACATACATACATACATACAGCTCGTATTCGTAGTCGCATTCATATTGTATATTCATTATATTCAGTTGCATTTCAGAGCCAGTGGAGGGGGCTCTGAGATTGCATTGTCAGCGCCTTATTGTTCAACTACTCATTAACATTTATTTGCAAGTGCAGAGAATGCAGAAGAGAGGCAAAGGCAACTGCCATGATAAATACGACAAACAAACAAGCAAGCGGACAAACAAACAAACGAAAGAAACAACGAGCGAATAGACAAACACAACAGACAAACAAATGCATTGCGAAAACAACTGAGAAATGCCAAAGCATCAGCGACTAGGTTAATACCCTATAATATTATATTAAGTGTGACTTGCATTAAATAATTAATATTTAATATTAATATTGATTAATTAATATTCAAATAAAACTACATATTTAATGTTATAATTATTAGTTTGATTTAATTCTTAATTTTTAACTGACTCGACTTGATACAACATTTTATATCAGGTGAACTAAATACAGGGTATACTATGTAATAACAATGGCTGCCTAACAGTAAAGGAGACGCAGAAATGACAGAAGCATTGCCAAAGACAATGGCCAGAGCCAAGTACGTAGACAGCACCAAAAGGCGGATCCAAATATGGAGGGCAGTTTATAAACTTATATACTAATAGGTGTAACCATATTTGTACATTCCTTTATTGGTGTTCTTCTCTATAACAAAATATGATTTTCTTTTGACTTTTTAGTTATCTTAAATTTACGTACGCAACGAATACTTGTGGAACTACCCTCGCTTGGCGAGTGGCACAGTTGCAATCATCAGTCAGTCAGTCAGTCAGTTGGTTGGTGAAAAGAGAGCTGGAAAAATGTGCGCCATTGTTCAGAACTTGCAATTGTTGACTGACAATTGGCAAAGAAGGTAACAAGTAGAGGTAACTGCCAGCCCCGCCTTACAATAACCCCCAACACAGCCCCAGCTCTAACCCTTTTAGTGTCTTGGCTGAAGTGGATGAGCAGCTCAAGTCATTAGAGTCAAATTAAATTAGAATAAGAATTAGAGCATTGCGCTGAGTTTGTGTGCAGTTGTCATTAGTTCGTTGTTAATTAAAATGAAGCCCAAAAGCGAGCCGAGTCGAGTCGAGGCAGTTCAGCTAAATCAAAATCAGCGCTAAAAAACCGCCCCGCAAAACAAAAGCAAACACCTGCGCAGCCCAAAACACGCAGACACATGCACAGCACCCACACACACACACCCACACACATATTTGTACACAATCATAGAGCTCTAAAAACAATGGCGACAAATGGAGCTGTCGCTGTCGCAGTCGCAGTCGCAGTCGCTGCCATTGCCGTTGCCGTTGCAGTCACTGTAGTTGTCATGGGCAACAGGACACCGAGGAAATTAATAGAACAAAGCGCTGCATGAATATGAAATACGGCGAATGGGCCAAAGGCAGCTGATACTCCAGCCAAGGCTCGAGAGTTGCATATTAAAGCGTATATTAGCCGAGAAAAAATAACATAAAAAATAAAATGAAAATGAAAAGGATAAGGAAAAAGGGCCAGCAGACCAAACATGTCAGCATCAGCTCGAAAAGTGTCCATTAAGATTAGTTGATTTTGCTTTCGATAGTTGCAAGCGCTAAGTAAATGCGTTAAATAAACAAATATACTATACAAAAAAAAAAAAAAAAAAGCTGACAGGCGACGCGACTCCCATTCGACTCCTAGCCCTGCAGAAGGCTTTCCCCAACCAGAAGCCACGGCGGCGGCAGCAGCAGTTGGCGACGGCAGCTCGCAGTGGCAGAGCCAGTTACAATTGGAAACGCCCACCAGCACAGACACAGGCAGCAATCGACGACAACGATGGCGAGTCTCGGCACTATTGTCGTCTCGCTCGCACAAAAGGGCAACACCTGCTGTGCGTGGCGCTCAATTGGCGCTCTCTCTGGTTCATTCGCTCTCGGACTAGCGCACTCGCTCGCTCGCTTGCACTTGCTGCACACTGCCTCTCGCTCTCGCTCTCTCTCGTTCTGTCGTTCTCTCCAAGGCCCAGCTCAGCTGAGCGGTGCTCTTTTTACTTTTTAAGCGTCGTATTTCTTTGCTGTTTTTTTCTTGGCTCAAGTGTCACCTGCACCTGGCCGCGGCAGACCGTTTTGTGACTTTGGTGTCGTTGGCTGCGCTGCCTCTCTCACACACACACACGCGCGCAGCCAGACACAGAGAGAGCCATATACATGTACATGTAGGCCACTCATTTGCATGCCCACAAATTTTACTTATGTTTCAGTTATGCGACAACGTGAGCGGGTTTTCACATGTAACAAATTGTCATCAGAAAACTTATTAATCAAAGCGAAGCCAAACAAATAAACCAATAAAACGCTGCTGCTGTTAACCAGTTTACGTTCGTATTGGTGTGCTGCGAGTGTGTGTGTGTGTGTGTGTGTGCGACGCGTGAGAGCCAAAAACTCTGAGTGAGCAACTAAAAGTTTACATGGCAAAGCTTCTGGCTCCCCACTGTCCATGTGTGTATGTGTGTGTGTGTGTGTTTGGCTGTTTTTCTGGCCTCTGTCGCTGTCGCTGCAGCCAACCCCCCAAAAATGACAAGTCCGTGCGGCTCGTTCGTCTGCGGCTCGTGTGAGAGCGCGCGCCAAGTTTTTAGTTACGCGTCGGAACGTATCCGTTGAATAGCCGCCAACTCAAAGGCAGCGCTTAGGAGTCGCAACAGCAACAGCAGCAATAGCAATAGCAATCTCAATATCAGCCAGCAGCGACGGCCTTACTTGTAATCTATAGTTAAACAACAACAACAACTACAACTACAACAACAACAGACCGGAAAAACGTTTTGTGACCAGAAGCAAAATTTTATTGTTGCCAGTTGCAAGTTTCGTGTTGCATCAAGTTAACGAAACGCCCAAGCGACGGTTCAAGCACATTCAACTGACCAATAAACAAATCTATATCAATTGCAAACAAAATCATTACGTTTTCAGTGTTGTAAAATACCAAATGTTGCGACAACGCCCCAGTTTCCAATTGGGCATACAAAACCACAACAAAACCCTTCATGCAAAGTGCTCAACAAAACAAACAACAATACAAACACAAATACAACAACAAGAAGCGCAGGAACAACACTCGCTCATATAGCTCATAAAATCGTGAAATCCTCTAAGCATAAGCTACTTAAATACTTCGATACTTAAACAATAACAGCGAGAGCCCCATTCCCAAACTGAATGAATAAACAAATGAATGGAGATGCCCGCATAAACAAATAAACAACCTTAAATAAACATAAACTAGTGATATATTTAACATGTAATGTGCAAAACAAACATAAATACAAATCATATGCAACGGCTCAGTTTTGGCCTGGCTCGTAAAAGTCGCGCATAAATTAGACGAAAACTCAAACGGGACGGACTTTAAGCCAACCGAATGCGATAGCATTTAAGCCAACAACAAGTTTGTAGGTACTATATAGAATATACACCGTTATACTACATTCGATTCCAATCTCTGCACACTAAATACCAAGGCAATGCAGCGACACTCAAGGTGAGTCGCAAACATTACTTATATGGAAACTTATTGGAAGTAAAATAAATTTCTATATATTTTGAGAAAACCCATATAAACTTATAGATTCTCCTACCGATTATTTGTTTTAGCTGATCGTTTAGTTTGTCCCTCTCAAAGCCCAATCTGTAAATAAAGCCATCAAAACTTGAGAGTACAGAAAAAGAAAAAACAACAAAATTCAATGCTACAATTTTTTGGCTATTCAAAACTTGATTTTTTTCTTTGCTTTTTTTGGGCAAGTATTTGAATTTTTGGTTAATCATTCAGTTTATGCCGAATCATTATTGTCGGAATCTTTATGGGTTCGTTTCGCTCGTGTCTGAAACTCTTGCTTTCAGCTTTGTTTTTCTCGCAATCACATCCTTCATGGATCGCTTCTTTTATGGAGCTTTACCGGTTGTCTTCGTTAAGAAGGTGTGGAATGTGGGAATAAACGATATTAGCAGAAACCAATTGAAAAAGAATGGATTAAGCTTAAGATTGCAGAGCAAGCTATACAAATATTTACTCGACTTTCGTTGTATATGATATTACAAAATGAATACAAATAAAATGGTAATCCAATAATTTGATGAGTCAAAGAATGTTTTGAATATAATGTATATTTTCCCTATTAGCCCTCTTATAAATTGAATTACATAGTATTCTATTCCTTTTAAAATAACGTCATTTGCTAAATACACTAGTTTTTAATGATCAAATAAACAATTTAGTGACGTGACTTCTAAATGAGATACGTCCGGAGTCTAGGCTAAGTCGAACTACTTACCCGTGGATGGGGATGGCAAGCACAACTGTGAATTTCTGATCGGAAGACCAAATACAATTGTGCAAATAGAGTTTTTGTTAGTCGCACATTTTGCGTCTCGGAAAACAATAGGAATCTAAATGTGTGTACACACGACGCCAAATAGAGGTCCAGATGTTAAGTGTATATATTTATATATCTACACATATCTGTGGATGTTTAAGGCCAACTATGGATATTCGCACATCTCATAGCAGAAACCGGATTCAACAGCTTGGCATTCTAATTAATAACCATATTCGCATTCGCATAGGTTCTCTGGAGCTGTGCCCTCTGGAGAGGAACTTGACACTAAACCAAGAGATACATTTACGATGCGATTGTTGCGAGTGTGAAAGTTCTTAATTACAAACATTAGGGGGCCCCAGCGGCTTAGGGCTACGGATCACAATCACAGCGTGTGCCCAAGAGACACTTTTCAATGGGGAATGGGAACGGGAGTGGACCTGGGGAATGGGGAATAGGGAATGGATGAATAAGGGATTGGAACAACAGAGACGACTCTCAGCATAAGTAGAAGCGGAACGATACATTTCAACACAAAGTGGAGACACTTAAAGTTCTACCTGTATTGAACTGAGATTCTTGATTCTCGATTTTCGATTCTCAATTCTCTTGACTCTTGATTCTTGATTCTTGGTTCTTGGCTCTTGAGCCTAACTGCCACTTCAGAGAGCTGAGGCTGGAGCTGCCTCTGGGCCTCTGCGCCTCTGCGCAGGCTCAGCATGTGGCTAAGCCGATCATAATTCTTGTTTGACACTGCAACAAACGGATGAACAAATGAACGAGAAGCAAGACAGGGACCCCAAACTGTCTGACTGCCTGACTGGCCGGCTGCCCAGTTGCCCAGTTGGCCAGCTGCCCAGTCGCCCGGTTTCCCGACTGTCTGTCTGTCTGTCTGTCTGGCTGCCCAGTTGCAGTCATTCAGTCTGCAAGTCTCGACAACGGGTAGCACAGGTAACCATTCCGGTCATTGTGAAAACAAGTAGGAAATTTTCAACACTTGCACACTCGCTCAACTCGTTGATACCCTGTAAAACTCAGCTCACATTCTTATTCAAAAATAAACTCAGAAAGATATTCTCTTTCGCCTGCAACATCAGTTCAGTTGCTTTGATAGTCGAGATACCCCACTGCAGCTCTCGATTGCGTGGCATAAATATTTGCTTATGTGATCGGCGTGGTAATTTACTCCTACTGCGCCGAGGAATCGCCGCCAGAGATTTGCATAACAAAGGGAAAAGCGTAGACGAAGGCAGCCGTTGCATTGCCCATAAATAACTTGGCCGATATCTATTAACGCTTTTACTGGTGTTACTGGATTAGCGCAAAAGAGATAAAAACAGAGCACTTCATTCAGCTGGAGGGTCTATCAACTGACACAGAAGAGCCTCGATCTCGTCCCACGCTCTGCGTATTGATTGATAATTTGTTAGACAACTTTTATAAGTCAAATGGTTTTCCGTTAGCCAACTAATGTGTGGGAGCATTAGGGCTTGGGCTTTGGCTTTGGCTTTGGCTTGAAGGGCTGGCTGCGGCTATCTCTGGTAGCATGGCCGATGATATTCACAGCAAATAAAAATATCTGGAGTGCAATTTGTGCACAGCTGGTGGTGCAACCGGTGTGCCGGCGGTAGCCTGTGGTGCACTCCAGCAGCTACTCCAAGCATGCACCATATTTGGCAGCAGCAGCCGCAGAAACAGTTGCTGGCAGAGCTCTGCGCTCCCTGGCAACCTCACAGCATTCCACGCCAGGTTGACAACACAGAAATTTGTTTGCACTCCATAAGGATTACAAAAATATGCGATTCCCTCACCCTCCATCGTCCAGCAGGTTGCCAAACCCTTTTCTTTTTTCCACTTTTTTTTTTTGCATTTAATAAATTTCATGCTTAATTCGCATGCCTGGGCAATTTTTACTTTAACACCAAGTGGATAATGCCCGGAAGCAGTGCACATGTCGCAGTTGTCGTAGGGTACAGGAGAATTATGTGCCCGGAATGGGCAGACGGTCAGGATAACGGTGATATGGGTACGCCGTGGGAGAACGCAGAGGAATCAGCTGAAATAAAAAATAATAATAATTCCTATATTTATTTTACAACAATTATTCATACAGACGATACTCCTTCTGGCTCAGATATACGAATAGCCTTGTTATTGTTATTGGAAGTATGGGAAAAACAATATAATAACTATAGTTGAATTTTCATCTCAATTAGACATCCTATTTATAGCTAGAATAATAATTTGTTTAAGAGCAATCTGATCTCAGTCGCTTCTTCTTATTCAGTCTCAAATCTAAGCAGGTAACATAAATAATTTCACTGTAATTGTATAGTTCTAATTCTTTACTCTCCTTCAGTATTCAATTCAGTGTATTCTACTATCCAATGCTATAGAAATTTAAATCAATTTCTGCTTAAAGGGTAGCAGAGCTCTATACGTATAACCATAAGTACTTTGACAAATAAAAAGAGAAATATGAATCTCTTAGCGTATTGAGACCTGAAATCATATGAGATACGTTTCTGTGTATACACTTTGAATTTGTGAAAGCTCTGTTTAGGAAGCATACCCCTCAAAGCACTCAGAATGCCTTCCTCATCTATGCAAATATGCAGTGCGAATGACACATTTGTCGAGCATTATGCACGCTAAAGAGCATCGCCCTGATGCGGACGGACGGTCGCCCAGTTCTGGGCTATGTGTTATGTGGCTCCATTTACTCGAATGTCTTCCGCACGCCCAGCTCAATTGTAGTCCAGAATCGAAGCGTCGCCATCGTCACTGCACCATTAAGCAAATTGAAAGCGTTTAGCCGGACGCAGCTTCTTGACCATGAACCGGGAACCCTTTTGCCACTACAAAACATATGCGTGTGTGTGTGTGTGTGTGTGTGTGAGTGACTGTGTATTGGTGGTGTGTATTTAACACATTAATGCGAGCGACCCACACACTCTCGTTTGGCATGGGCATCAAGTGGACCACATAAATCCCGATTATAATGCACGCACATGTGAATGGCTAAAGACTCAGATTTGAAACCTATCAACGTCCAATGACCCGGCGACCTGTGCCTGTGCCTCTGCCTCTGCCTATGGCTCTGCCTCTGCCCGGCCAGCGGGCAGAATACTCTCGAATGAAAAGAAATGGCTTTCAAGTGCCCAGATGCATAATGAACAGGACGTATCCAGTATGTTTCTGGACGCCGTCGCCGGCGTGTGCAGCCCGTCCTCCCTAAGGGTTGACATTTGGGCGCACACAAAGGGCTCGAGCGAAAAGGTTTCTCGAGTTGAGGTGGCGACCGCCGGCATTGTTTTCACTTTATACTGCAGTAGCGGGGGGAGCACGGCCTGGAGCCAAGCCATTTGGGGTACGGGCGACAGGCGACACACTTTTAAAAGCCCAAATCAATTAGTTAATTGATTAACAAAGGAAGAAGAACGAAGCAGAGAGAGCTGCTTTAATTTCGAATTTGAATTTAATACGCTTTGTGGCATTAGTACTTATGAACAACCTCATCTCAACCCAATCAACAGCCTGACTTCTACTCTGCAAAGCACCTTAGCCACTGAGTCCATACGAGCCACTGCAGCAACCACAGAGTCCCGGCCAAGAGCCAGCAGCAATTCGACTGCAGCTCCGTCTAGAAAATGATGGAACGCTTATCCACGCACTTGTCGCTCTCTGGATTATCGCTCGCACATCCACTGCAGAGTCATTTGAGCTCGGTGAGCTCCACCAGCGGCACGCATCTGGGCCAACTAATACAGCACCATCAGCAGCAGCAGCAGCAGCAGCAACAGCAGCAGCAGCAGCAACAGCAACAACAGCATTCGAGTGAGCATAGTCACGCCCACAGCCACGCCCACCATCACAGCCAGCAACTGTCGCTGGGTCAGCTGGGCCAGCAGCACCACCACCACCAGTGCAACAGCAATAGCAGCGGCGGCGGCTCGCCCAACGGCAACGGATCCTCGGCTCTGAGCTTGCATCCGCACCTGCATCACTCGGCGGCAGCCGCAGCGGCCGCTCATCACCTGAGCTCGCAGCACTCGCAGCTGCACCAGCATCATCAGGCAGCGGCGGCTCAGCAGCAGCAGCAGCAGCCACATTCCACAGCCTCGCACCACAGCCAGGCGGCCAGCTCCGGGGCGGGCTCCATACACAGCCAGTCGCAGACGCAGTCGCACCAGCCCCACAGCAACGGCATTGGCCCGCATCTGTCCGCGAGCGCGGGTCACAGTCTGGGCAGCTCCAGCTCGAGTGCTCCGGTCCACTACACGTCCACGTCCAGCACATCGAACAGCGTAATGGCTGCCGCCGCCGCCGCCCACCTGCACCACAATTCGCAGGCGTCGCCCATCAGCAACCTGCACCAGAACATGGGCAGTCTCATGAACAGCGGCAGCAGCGCCAGGTGAGTGGACGTTGGCACCCAATCTCGTTAAGTGTTATCGCTAACGGCTTCTCCTTACTCCATTCACAGCGATGTCTTCTTCAGCCTGATGATACAGAACACAACGAAGCGCCAGAACGAGGAGCACATCAAACGTCCAATGAACGCTTTTATGGTCTGGTCACGCTTGCAGCGCCGCAAAATAGCCCAGGATAATCCCAAAATGCACAATTCGGAGATATCCAAGAGGCTGGGTGAGTGCAAATATTTACCTAGTATATTATTGTATTCCCATAAGTTCTATAAACTCTGCCGGAGCAGCAGAGTTCTCCACTTCAGTTATTAGCTGAGCCGAGAGCTGAATTGAATGGCTCGAGAGCACGCAAACAGCTCAGCTGGAATCCAAATCGTTTTCAGACTGTATGCGCTTTAATCTCGTTCGCTTTCCTTCTGTTTCCTCTTTTTTAATGAACCACAATGGGCAAGAGCCGTGGCTTTCTGTGCAAGCACTCGTAGTATGTTTGTAATCTGAAAACAATGAAAGAATCTCACACAAAACTAAATTAAGAGGCGGCACACGACCTGCCAATCTCTCGCGCCCACTCACGCTCGCCCCGCCCCCTCGCTCGCAATCTCTTTCTCCAGCTTACTGATGCAACTTAAACTAATCAACGTAATACCAACTGGTATACCCTGCCCCTTGCCCTTGCCCTTGCCCTTGTCATTGCCATTGCTATTGCTTGACTGCCACCCACTCCGAATTTCGGTTTATGACAATGACAAACCAAAAACTCGTCCGTTGCGCGCACTCAACGCAACTGTCAAAACTGACAAGCGGCTGTCAAACAATGGCAGGAAGAGCAGATCGAGCCAAGGAAGCTGTTGATTATGCTCGTATATGAATCAGAGAAGGGTTGCCTACACACATACACACACGCACCCACCAAGAGAGACTCTGCCAAATCATCGCTGCTTGCCTTCTGCCTCCTGCCTCCTGCCTCCTGCCTCCTGCCTCCCGTCCACTGCCCCCTGCCTCCTGCAGCATTGTCTCGCCGCTTAACTAGTTGCAAAGTTAAGTAGTTTACTTCTAGTGGGGCGACGGCGGCAACGGCTAATCCCACGCACAAACAACGAATCTTATCTGGGCCTCTAGGTTTTGGTTTTCAATTCGCATCAAATTCAATTTCAATCACACACGCAGCCCGGGCAGGGCACGTGGCAAGTGACAGCAGAGATCCTTAGCATAACAATGGGCAAGCGACGCAGCTACCTTTTCGGCCAGCTCATGCATATTGGATGAGTCTAGCGTCTTGGCATAGCTGCTTTCTTGCCGTACACCAATCGGGCCCACGGAAAATACTGTCATAACAGCGATAACAGCGCCGGCTCCCTCGTCGATAACGAGCCAAATGTTGCTGCCGCCGAGCTTTTGGGGCAGCCATTTTGTGCAATTTTTTAATCAAACTCGACGGGGGGCCACTCACTCCCACTTCCATTTCACCTCATCCAAAGAGTTTCCGCCACTGAAGCACTTGTAAAATGACTTTTTCTTTTTTACCGTTGTTTAAGCAAAAACAATGCGAATTAAACGCGACTCACTTGCAGTGCAGTTGAGCGCGACAACAACAACAACAACAAAAGGCGAACTCGCTGCACTTGAAAATGGGACAGCAGATGGGGCACAAAGTAATGCAACAGTTATCGACTGAAGAATACCTCGTCAAATGTTTGCTAATTGCAATATAATTTCGATAGAAATTTAAGAATTTACTGAAATATTATTTATATAATATCATAGTAGGTAAGGGAACAGTTATCGACGAGAGAATACCCTGTCAAATCTTATCTAGAATATACTTTTGTCTTTATTTTATGAATGTAAAAACAGATTTGTATATAATTTTTATTTTGAATTAAATATATATTATTTAATATTTTATTTGAAAGTTCATCCGCTCCTTCTGGCTGCGGATCGCAGCTACCTTATTGCCAATTGTTGTTACAGCCAGGCAATAAGGGTTGCTACAGCTGATTCATGCTGTGTGTTTATTCTTTATTCTTTATTCATAGACTTTAAAGGCATTTCTTAATCAGGCAACTGGCTGCAAACGCTTTACGGGCAAAGCTCAAGTAGCAGACCGAAACCAATATATGAAAATCGATGTACGGCAACAACAACAACAACAACAACGACAATTTAAACACAATATGCACTCGAAAAAAAACTTGAGTTTTTTTTTTCTGGGTGGGCTGAGATTTTGTGGGAAGGCGTGAGCTTTTGTTCCCATTTCATTTCACCTTTTTGTCGTTGTTGTTGTTGTTGTTGTTATTGTATTTTGGCAAATCCATTATGTCAATTGACAGTTCTGTGTAATATTTGCTGTCAGTTGCAGCCTTTGTTAAGTTCTCTCGATTTTTTGAGCAGGGCACACGAAAAAGACGCCGTACGCCATTGTAGTCCTTGAGCGGAGTGGGCCAGAGGGGGGCTCAAGAAGTATGTAGGTAACTCGCTTAAGATAACGAGGAAATAGAAAAGGAACGACACGAGATGAGACGAGTCTTGATGGAATTGAGAGTTGCTGCAGAGCCAAGTCGCACGGTTTAAAGCAGAGCCGCAGCCAAGTCGAGCTGCAAGGGCTGCAACAATGTGGCAACTCCATCAAAAATAAAAAATAAATAAACCATTTGCCACATTTACACAAATGACAAAGTTTTGCACTTGAAAAGTTTGCCCTGGCATTCAATTAAATGAAATAAAATGAATTCAGCAAAAAATGGCTCATTATGAAAAATTGCGCAGAGAAAAGGCGGCTAACAAAAAACTGTGGCAGCAACAAAGGCGCCACAAAAAATGGCGGCGCGAAAGCTACTTTTTTCTCAACGCACACACACACACACCCACAATGCAAAAGGCACTGGCGAAGAGAGTCGAGCGTCGACTAACGGTAACTGCCAGCTGGCGACTGGCAACTCTGGAGAGCTCTTCAGACGTCGGCGTCGCCGTCGCCGTCGGCGTTGCCATTTATTTTATTATGCAAAACAAAAGGCAAAACAAAAACAACAGCAGCAAATGCGAATAAAATAAAATAAAATAAAATAAAAAAATATGTGTTATAGAAAGCATTTTTTTTCCTGAGCGTGCGCGCGCTTGGGCTTAATTGAAATTGTAACTGTCATTAATTACTGTCTGGAAATTTGAATTAACAACAAAACAAACAATGAGCAACAGCAACAATAACAACAACAGCAACAACAACACAGCGCAAACGGCGGCAAGCGACAGCAACAAAATGGCATTCGTTTTTTTTTTCTCCTTGTGCTCAATGGAAAATTGTTTTGAAAATAATTGAAAAACCTGTCGAATCGGCAATCGGCAATCGCCTTCATTTTTCCTTTTTATTATTATTATTTTTTTTTTTAATCAAAACTCTGCCCAGCTCCAGTGGGAATATTAAATATTGTTAAACAAAGCCCCCCGAGAGATGGATGTTAGCCTGGCTGACTAACTGACTGACTCGCTGACTGACGGGTCTCGAACAATGGCAAAGACTTCGACTCGGATTCGATTGCGACTTTGCATTGCGCTGCCAACACAAAAGGTCGAACTCTCAAGCCTTTTGCCCCGCCCACCGAGTCCTTTGTTGCACAATAAAGCGCAAACAATTGATTAGTTTGCAATTGGGGTAAAAGGCAACGAATCCACCTTCCAGAGCAGAGCGGAGTAGAGCAGGGCCCGAAGGTCGGCATGGCAATTGACAGGTGTGTGAGACGGTCGACGGATTGAAAGACTTCGACTTAATTACAACACGCTCAATCGAAACGGGCACCATCAAAATTAAACAGTTGTATAATTATGAAAGGAAAACCCTTGGGGCGTTCTAGCCAACAATGAGAGCCCAACTGCAAAAACAAGACGAACTAGCTGGGAAGGGCAATGCGAAAACAGTTCCTTGCAAAAGGAAAAACGTCCATTTGTTTCTGTTCAATTCTCTTACTTATCATGTTCGAATTGCGCTGACTGAACTAATCTAAATATCTTGGTTTAGGATGATAGTTATATAGAGTAGGGGAGGTACACACTAAGCCTTTATATAGAAACATTACTGTACGATTAGTGAAGAAAGAAAAAGAGAGAGAACCAATCAGTAGAATATTTTGTAGAAGGCAACTTTGAAGGAAATCGAAAATATAAGAATTTAGACTTATAAAATATATTAATAAAAAATAAAAAATAAATAAATAATAATAATAAATAAAAAGATCTGTGTGATCCCAGCTCAATAATAAACGTATTATAGTGGAAATGACGAATGGAGGCTTCTCCTGCACTCACCCCAGCTAAACCTAGCTCTATTTTATTCGATATATGTATGTATATAACATTCAGACACAGTCTTCCATCAATTATTTACAGCATATATTATTCATCATATATTATTCAGTCATCTCAATGCAGAATTAAAATATTACTTTTTTAGCCATAGAAAAAGTTAGCAGCTTAGCTGTTAAGCTATTGTAATATGACATAATGCCATCACCTGAATTGTCTATAAATATATTACACTCATATATTACCCTAATACTACACCATTTAATTATGTCCAACATTCTCTGAGCATCTACAATTGTATAACATTCTCCGTGAGCTTCGCTTCATTCTCCACTTTAGCCTCTCATGAACCATGGGTCAGTTTTTCCGCTTTTCCAGTGCTTGACAACGTCAAATTGCTGTGTAAGCAATATAATCTCTGGTCAAACGATGAGTTCAGATGGGAGCAAACGGTCGAGTGGCAGCCACGTTCAGAGCTCAGAGTAAACAGAAACCCCAAATAGTTCACGTCCAGACTCCATAATCCCATAAGTGGCCCAATTGTGTGATGTGTGAATGCTGGCCTCAGTTAGCCCCGGGAGCTGTCCCAAAAGTAGCCTTAGCCCCCCACTGCCAGAACTCTGTTCTAGAGAGGCAGAGCCAGGGTTACTCGCAGCCCCAATTGTAAACTGTGTGAACTACAAACTGCAACTGGAGCCGACGTCCGTTAAATATTTGCTCTGTGGTTAGCAGCCGGCATTTTCCAGTGTTTCTTTGGGCTGTCTTTCGGCTGGGGAAAAACTTGTTAATTATGCTTGAGCCAGCTCAACTGGCAGCCATCATCATCTCACATCTTGGCAACTGTCATGTGCAACTTGTACTTGTTTTTCATATCAATTATTAAGCCGGCCACTCAACCGGCTCCAGTTGCAGCTCCAGCTCCAGCTCCAGCCCAGCACAGGGGAGGCGCCAGACGGCAGCGGGCAAACATAGACATTGTCCAATTGTCATCCTTTTGTGGCATGTCAACTCGGCAGTGCGCCCTCCTTAGTTTATACAACTGCACAACTTGTAGATACTGCCCCACTCCCATTGTCTCTCTCTCTCTCTCCCTCTTTCTCACATTGCCTCACTCGTACGCTCTTCGCCTCTTGCTCGTTCTGTTGCGTCTTGTTTATTATTATGTGAATTGTCTGGAAGGCTGTGCCCCAGCCAAATGCTCCACAAGGTGTCGTGCACAGGAGCCAAGTTGCGCATTTGATGGCCAGTTGCCACTTGGACGGCCTGTCAATGTATCTATAAATTAGTATTTTAGCAGCAGCTGCCAGTTGTGGGGCAGCTACTTGCTTTATGAGTGCCACCAGCTTCGCATTGAGGGGGCGTGCAGACCTGCACATGAATGTGGGCGGGGGCGTGGGCGTGGGCGTGAGTGTGGGTACATGTCTAGTCTCTTGGCACAATTGTGCTTTTGTGCTGCGTTTATTGTTATAGTTTTTGTTCAACTACCTCAGCTTTTGTGTGTGTGTGTGGCTGTCTATTTGAGTACGCGCGTGTGTGTGTGTGGGCCTGACAGTCGTTGCTTCTTAGCCCGGTCAACCCCGTCCTATGGATAGCAGATAGCTTCTCATTAGTATTGTGTCGCCTCAACAATGCCATTTGTGTGACAGTGTGAGTGTGTTAGTGTGTGTGTGTTCCTTGCAGCTACTAAAATTATACGTTACAACTAATTAAGGACTTTTCCCCAAGTCCATTTCTTTTGTTGGGCATTTCCCTTACAATCTGCACAATGAGAACGATTACCTAGAATGGAATAGCGCAAGGATAAGCATTAAGGATAAGCAAGGAATAACTACATAGATAACTAGAACAGTAGATGCATTGTCAGCTCTAAAAAGAAGCTTTGAACGCCGACCACAATTCCCAATATGTTTCTAAGTGGATCAATAAACTTTGGAGCCTTACAACTGTCATAATCTCGATAAGTAAAGCTTATCTACACTTGAATATAAATACATATCAAATGCTCACACGCGTATTTAGCAATTAGCTAATCGTTAAGGCAATGGAATATGATGTAGGAAATATTGGATGTATATACTTGAAATAGTTCTGTCGGTATTCAAGAATTTGTAAATAGTCGAGACACGATAAAGACAGAATTTCAATAATTCGTTAGAATTGTTATCCCATTGGTGAAATTGAGTATTTCGTTAAAGGTTTTGTTTAGTTGAATTATGTTTTACAGACTCGTATACCACTTTACACTGAAAACAATGAGTTGAGAGAGCAAAACAATTTAAATAAATAAATTGAAATGAATTAAAAATATTATAAAAGAGTATTCTACGAATATCTAATAAATAGAAGTTTCCAATTGTGATTCTTAGATTTACTAAGTGCCCTAAGTACGAAAGCTATAAAATTATAATTACTATTATTATTCTTTAGCCTTGTTAAATAAAAATCTCGACAAATGGAAAACTCATATAGTTCTTAGAAAATATTGCTCTCTTGTCATACGAATTATCGGGATTCCACTGTATAAAGTTTTAAGTTTCAGTTTTGTGTTCTAATGGAAAAATAAACGAACGAGTCGAGGTCAAGTCCTCTGTTGTTGTCCTGATCACGAATATATCTACCACAGTTACCAAGCCTCTTTCTGACCGTTAAACACATTTGATTTAAAGACGATTTTCACACAGCAACTGGTATTTAGTTCATAAATGTATACATATATAAATATGATACATAAATATAAACTTATACCTAAATAAGACACACAAATATAAGCTTATACATAAATATACGAACTCACTTGAGACAAATAAGTAAAGTGCTGTTTGTGCCACATTTGCGATATCATCAGCGGGCTCATGACACATGTCATTATAACATTTTACATTAACTTAAAAACATTTGCAATTTCTGCTCACAATGTGAACGCACAAGCTGCCTGAGAGGCGACATACTAGCACATAAGCAAGTGGAGGGTCTGCCATGCCACTTGCCACTTGCCACTTATGAGTGTGTGGCACGTGCATCTGCCATGTACTACTATATGTGTGTGCACATTCATACAGCACAAATACAAACACAAATACAAAATACAAACTCACTTGCCGCCCTCAAAGCGAACGTTGGCTGAATGTTAGGGGCGCGAGAGCGAGACAGAATGCGGTACAAAAGCACGCCCCCAAACGGGCCCAAACCACCTGCTGGTTTTCGGGCCATTATCGTGCAAGGACTCGGCAGCATTCTCTAACCAGCCACTGCCGGTCTGAGGCATGAGGAGCTGGCTGACTGAGCTGACTGAGCTGACAAACAGGCAATGAGACAAACAACGAGACAACAACAACAACAACAACAGCAACAAGGACAGCAACAACAACAACAACAAACGACAAACGACAATGCCAAAACTGGCAACAATGGTGGCCACATAGACAGGGACACACGACGAAGATGGCCAAACGACAATAGAGAGAGATAGAGCGATGCAAAGGAAGTGCCAGAGGAGGAAAACGACGACAACATTGTTTCGTATTTGATATCCTTCTTGTTACCACAGAAAAGACAAGTTTATACTCCATGTCTATGTATGTGTGTGTATGTGTATGTGTGTGCCTGGCTGTTAGGAAATTATGTTGATGTGCGTCCACTTCTGGAGCAGGCTGTCATGAATGCGGCTCATTGTGTGGCCATATTTTGACAACTGCTGCAAATGCCCCACACAAAGTATCTAATGGATTAACGACTCTTCACATCGTATTATTCCCATTATTATTATTATTATTATATCATTATATTATAACTCAATTGCAGGTGCCGAATGGAAGCTGCTCACCGAGGAAGAGAAACGTCCGTTCATCGATGAGGCCAAGCGTTTGCGGTAAGTAGAGCTTGCTGCTCGGCTGAATCTCCTTTTCATTTGGCATTTTCCCTCTGCACAGCGCTATGCACATGAAGGAGCACCCCGACTACAAGTATCGGCCCAGGCGCAAGCCCAAAGCCCTGAGACGCGACGGCTACCCGTATCCCATGCCATATCCATCGGTGCCGGTGGAGGCGTTACGTGCAGGTAAGCAGGAATAACTTAGATTGAAATTTAAATAATTTGTTAGAACTCTGACGTAGCTAGTAACAGAACTCTAGAGCTGTCCGAACATAATATACCCTGAACCCCGAATTAGGAGAAGATATAATAAATAAAAAAACAATAAAGCTTGTATAACATAAACATGACACTGAATAAAATATAAACATATTTGAAGTTCTTTCTGCAAAGAAAATCGAACTGCAAATAAATAAGTGAACATCGAATATTTTAAGTCGATAACAGTGAAATAGTTAGTGATCTTCTTGTCTGCACATAATGCATGCGGCCCTACATACAAATTTGAGCTCTTTAGCTCTTGTGAGTACCGAGATCGACGCGTTCACACATACGGAAGGACGGAAAAATAGAGGAACAGCACTAAATCGACTCAGCTTACAATTTTGATCAGGAATATATATATTTTAAAAGCTCAGCCACGGTTCCTTTAGACATACAACTTCACAAAAGTATTATCCTTTATTCCTCATTTAGAATGGGATCGAGCTATACACACTACAATAGATGCATGTCCTACATACCAAATTGGTTTCACTACTTTGTAAAATATATCTCAAAGATCTGCAGAATGAAAACTAAAATACAATACAAGACTCAATGCAAACATTTCAAGGAACTAAAACAATCGAAATGCCACAAGCAGTCCCATCAATAAACCAATTAAGTTTCATGCCGAAGACCCTTCGAAGCACCCGCTATGGAAAGTAGAAGGGTGCGTTTTATGAGCTTTGGCGCAAGACAAATGCAAATGTGGCACGATATGTGGCCGGGTTCCACCCAGGCGAAGCACTATAAATGAACCTGAGGACTGAATGAGAGTATGACAAACTATCCTCACACTCGAGCGGTTGACTGGCTCGACTGGGGTTTTGTTTGTGCGGCAAACAATGGCGCCCCCACCTGCGCAATATGGCGTCGGGCGCGGGGCGAGGCAGCCGAGGGGCGGCAACTACGAACCACCGGAACCACCCATTCGCATGCTCTGACAAACTGTGAAGTCATCATCCTGGCTTAACAACTCAATTCAAGTGACAGAACAGACACACACGATAGACGCGACAGACACGACAGGCAGGACAGACGGAAGGACGAAGGACAGACATAGGCAGAGCATAAGCATAAGTTAACATTCATGATTTCCCCAACCAGTGGGTCGGCGGGGGTGGCAGTTCGGTCTGTAGTTGTTTTGGATTTGGTTGGAGGACTTAAATTAGCATTTGTCACGTTTTTTGTCTTTTTTGCCCGCTTGGGCCCTCAAATTTAACGCAACTTTCTTGGCTTCACTTTGCTGATGTGGCAGCAAATTTGTGCGTTGGCGTTGCCGTTGCCATTAGCATTGGCATTGGCTCAGGGATCAGCGGCCCTGGGCTAAGGACAATGCCATCCAGATGATTTATGCGCAACGGAAATGATAATAAAAATACTAGGAAATGCGTAATAAATAAACCGAATTAGGCTTTGCCTTTGCCTTTTCCATTGCCTTTGCTCAAGTCTCACTTCAATGCACACGGCACTATCTAAAATGGCTTTGCGGAACAAAGATGGCCAATTGTGGCCAAAGAACGTCAGACAAGGACGTAGCACATATGCCAACTGAGGCATGCAACAGCTGGAGGAGTGGAATAGTAGTAGTAGGAAGAGTGAATAGTAGTAGTAAACTAAAATACAAATATACTCAAATATAAAATAAATATAATATAAATAATTATTTCAATGCAATTCATAAGATTCTTAGCCAGATAAAATATTATAAAGACTGCCTTAAATAGGTATCAATTATTATTTTGCAAGAAATAATGCTTTTAGTGAAATTATTTATTATTACCGATATTTACATACATTGAAAAATGTAAACAAATTTTAGAAAGCCAAGACATTAACACGCCTCAACTTTGGCAAAATTGGCTTTGAAAGAAATCAGTTCTCTGGGGGCTTACAAGAAATCCCTGAACAGTGCCTAGGTTGGGCCATAATGAAAAGTTGTTTTGCGATATTAACACACGATTTCAGTGTTTATTGTGATATTAATTCAATAATAATAATAATAATAGAAGAAGAAGACAAACAGCAGCTACCAGTTAAGGCCTTGTGTAGTACCTAATCCGCTGTTATATGATATATAATGGCTATGAAGATGCAGATGAAGATGAGATGAAGATGAAGCTGAGATGATGCCAAGTCGTTTGATGTCGAAATGTCGCTACTTGAGGCGAGCAAAAATGCTTTCGGCTTTGTTGCCGAAGCAATTTTAATTGCCACAGCATCCAACGATTTGGAGACTCTCTCGGCTAGCGCCATGAATGAGATGTATTTTTCATAGATATATAATTTAATTGTTTTATTTTATTTTCAATAAGCGGCGCCAGTAATTATCGAGGCCCCGTTAACAAAAGGCCAAGAGGGCAGCCGGACGACTACCGTTTAGGGCAATTGGTTAGCAGCGCTTGGCATCTATCAGATGCAGAGATAACTCTCCCAAAATAGCTGATTCAGCGCACAATTATATGGAGGCAACGCAGACAGAGAAAGAGCTAACTCGCTCCGAAATATATGAAAGAGTTGGCCGAGGCCGAACAAAGGGCGCAAAATATTTCGAGTGGCAATTATTTTAAGCGCACAACAGACCCAAACCAACCATTGTAATAATTATTGTAAACTTATTTCTTTCTTTTTCTTCGCCGATGTTTCTGTTGTTGTTGTTGTTGTTATTGTTGTTGTTGTCTTGTTACCTTCTCTCACTTGAGTTTGTTTGGTTTCACTTGCAGGCATCTCGCCGGGTTACTTTGCTCCGGGTCCCACAGCGGCCGCCTATCACCTGGGCAGCCATCTCACGCAGACGTCGCCGCCAACGACAACGCAGGTGAGTACTGGTCTAGTCGGCAGCGTATTCCAGATCCACACTCCAAAGCCCGGTCCTTGGTCGGGGCTTGGGTCGGGCGGGGGTTAAGCGCTCAAGTGCCTGGCACGTCCATCAGGCAGCAGACAAAATAAATGCTGAACGGTAGCGCGTCCAATTACATCGATCGGTACGCGGGTCGGGTCGCCTTAATAACATAATTACAAACTCCCATGGCAGACGCCCACTTTAAAAGGCGGAAAACAGGCGGCCGTGACTAAGCGCGACACGCTTCCTGATCACGATTCGATCCTGGTCGAGTTCTGACATGTCATGCTAAGGATTTGCCACAAGTTGTCATTGCGCATTTAGCTACCAGGCACCCGAGATCGCCGAGATAACAAGGCCTCGAGCGCAAAAACAAACAAATAACGGGCAGGTGCTACAAAAGCCTGAGCAACGGGGTGCGGGTACGGATGCGGGTACGGGTACACCCTTTGTAGGGTCCAGCTGAGCAGCACGAGAAAAGGGAAAAATTAACAAAATTGGCAATTAAAACTTGGAGCAGTAGCAATACGCACTCGAAGCAAAGGTTTCGGGCAGGCTCCAGCCATTGAGGGCGTTGCGCAGACCTTTTCTCAGATCCGTTGGGGAGATGCTCTCGCCCTGCTTGAGGCCCTCGCCCGGACAGCCATGGGCCGTGTGTTTATTAACAACCCATTAAAAGCCATGACTGTTGCTTGGCATTGTTGGAGCGGGGCTCTTGGCTGCCTATTTGAGGCTGTGATTGATGTCTGCGGCTGCTTAACATGCGTTGCGGGTGTTGAAAGCCTGGCATTACTGGCCAACAATAGCATTACTTGGTTAATAATATGCTTCGGCCCGGCCGTGCTATTGTAATAATAGACCAACTTTAAAGGCAACAAGCGTTCCCGTTGCCCAAACTGAAATCTGTACATGGAAATTGCATGCGAGTGGGCGGATTAGACGACGGCCAAGCTGCCATTCACTCATTCCACAACTCACCTTTACACATCACTATTATGCGGCTGGCCACCAAGCCCAAGTTTAGAAACATTCCAGAGCCACAAAGGGGCTGGGGCTATGCCAGTCGCCTCTAGACTACAATCGATCCTTGTTTCCAAGCATCCCAGAGTTTGCTCAGCTGACTGCGGAAATGTACCCAATGCACCCAATGACAACAGCCAAGCAGCCTTTGCGACAGTTTAGCCACCTGCCCTAGCCGAAACCCTAGCGGGCTCCGGGCTTAAGGCTCAAACCACTTGAACACATCCAGCTAAATCAATTAACTGACGAAATAATGCCCAATTGAGAGCGACCGAAATACAAACACCAACTGCGCGTAAATCGCCGTGCATCAAAATATTTACCAATCCTCACTAATTCCCAATTGGGCGCAAATCAAATCAAATCAAATTGTAATCCAAAACGCTTTCGGCCCAAACACGCACACGTACACGCACACGCACACACACATGGAAAGGGATCCGGGTCTGTTGGCGCTGATGTTGTTGCTGGTGATGATGATGGTGATGATGATGTGTTAACAACATAATTATAGCCCAGAGCAAAGTGCTCTGCGAACGGGGAGCAACCCCTCGATTCAACCACTCAAAACAAAACGGATATGAAGCAAAACAACCCCTGACGCACTTAACATTGCGCACCCGTTCACCAGAGCCCAGAGCCCAATACCCAGTACCCTGTAAACAGTACCCAGTTCCAGGCCAAGTCCCGTTCCCAGATCAAGTCGTCGACGACTTGAACCGAACCCCGTAGCACACCAACGACTGGTGTTGCAATGAGAAACGTATTGCAAATCAAATAACATTAAACTGAGACGTGTTTTTCTATTTACTTGCCGTGTGGGGTTGTCCACAATTAGTTGGTCAAATAAAGCCGCAAAAGTGTTAAGCAATTTGCACTAACCAAGGGTTACGACTCACACCCCTGCCATACCCCCATTAGCGACAAACAGGTCCTCGTTTAGAAATCAGAGCACACTACGTCTATTCAGAAACAGATTAATAATTTCCCATATTAAGTGAATAGAGTAAATTGGCGTAGTTACAAGCTATACTTCAACACAACTGAGAGGGACAGTTCCCTCTCCCTCTCCCTCTCTCTCTCTCTCTCTCTCTCTCTCTCTCTCTCTACTTTTTGCTACCTGTTCCTTTTTGGGTTTCTCTCCATCTATATTAACTTACTTAACTTATAGCTCTCAGGCTATCTCTATCGCAGAATCTCTGTCTCCTAACCGTGCTTAATAATCTGCCTCTAGCAGAGTATATAGATTTTTGTTAAAGTGTATTTAGATTGCTCGCTCTCTATCTTTCTCTCTCTCTCTCTCCCTCTACACCCTACACCCTCTACCCGACTACAATATTCTTGCTGATTTGTCACTTGATTAAGATTACAATCTGAAATTAAATTGGCAGTTGAAAGTTTGAATTAAGTTGACTTGAAAAGAAATTCGCGTCAGTAAGTTCGTTCGTATTCACTGCAGACTTGACATCCGCCGTCATCTTTAGCTTAGCTGATATATTGAATCTACTAATATACTGTTTCTGCTTCTTTTCAGGCCACACTCTCCGGGCAGATGGACAAATTTGCCGCATTGGAGCGCAGCTCATATCTGAGTAATGCAGCAGCGGCCGCGGCGGGCAGCCAGGCGAGTGCATACAGCGCCTACCTGGACCCCAGTGTGCTGACCAAGGCCTACTTCGACTCGAAAATGTATCAGGATCGTGCCAACTATGCCTTTGACATTTCCAAGATCTATGGCGCCCAGCAGCACGCGGCGGCGCATCATCAGCAGCAGCAGCACCAACAACAACAGCAACAGCAGCACCAGCACCAGCAGCAGCACCAACTGCTCATGGCCAGCAGTGGAGCAGGCGGCGCAAGTGCTGGGGGTGCTGGCAGTGCTGGTGGCAGCTCGCACAACAACAACAGCAGCAGCGGGCTGGACGAGCGCGATGCCACGCCCCAGCTGGACGCGGGTGGCCAGGAAGCCAAGCCGCATCTGCACTCGCCCAGCGATGTGGGCTTGGACTATGCTCATCAATATGCTCAGCAGTATGGCGGCCAGTTGGCCAGTGCCGCCGCGGGCGTTGGAGTGGGAGTGGGCGCCGGGGCGGCCGCTGGTGGTGGGGGCGGCGCTGGGGGCGCCTCAGATTTTCGTCGACCGCTGACGGTCATCTTCTGACCACCATCGTCCAATGGTAGCGAGGAGCTAAACTTATCTATGACTTAGGAAATGCGAGATTAAAGTTAAACGTAGCCAACTTTACAGTTAAGCCTCCAGTTGTAAATTAATCATAAGCTTTGTTAAAACGAAGAGCAGCTGCACAGCAAACACAAGCAGAAGCAGAAGCAAGAGAAGAAGAAGGAGAAGGAGAAACAGGAGCTAGCTACAGCAGCAAGGAGCAGGAGCAGGTGCTGGAGGATTCACGAAAGGCAGAACAACGAGCGGTGCAATTTTTTATGTTTTAAACGCTGAACGAAGTGCATAGCATAAATTTAAATGTATTTAAATTCTACACATATACAATATTAAAATACAAAAACAAAATACAACAAAACAAATGAGCTCATTTCAAATAAATGATTAACTACTGCGTGATCTAGTCGCGGCTGTTCGACTAAGGTCTAGCCCTGAGCGAAGCCTACATAAGTTTTGTCATTCCCCACATGTCCGTAATACCCATTGAAGCTCCTGAAGAGGCCATTCGATTTTACCAGAGAAGGAAGGAATGAACTTAAGACGATAGCCGAAAACATTTTTCACACTTAATTAATTCTATTAGTTTCAAATAGATTATATGACATCAATTTATATTGAGAAATTTTCTTTTCTATTTCCTACCTTTACTCAATTTCTTTTTCATTGCACTTCAGCTAATTCAAAGTTTTCCCATAAAAAAACAAGCAAGCAAACAGAGCAAAACTTTTTTATTGTTCTCCATTTAATTTTTAATTATTTATATCCGACTTGCCGCAGTGTGGGTGGTTGAAGGAGCCCTAAATAGTATGAGCACTGCTGGCGGGGGTTGTAGACTTGACAAAAGTCAAGAGCGCGCGAAACGTTAAACGCTTCCTAATTAAGGGAACTTCTCGTGGCAGCTCCTTCTGGCCAATCAGCTGCCGTGGCACGTTGACAAACACACGCCGCGCATTTCGTTTGCTCAAGCAGCGGCAACAACTCAAACAAATTACCGTTAGCCACTAATTAGTGCGACTCAAGGTGCAAAAATCGCCGTAAATTTAATTAATTTTACGCCAAGTTGAACACAGCCGCAATTAGCGAAACTGCCCTAGTGGGAAGGGGTTCAGCATTGCATGGTGCATTGTGAGCCTTGCTCCAATGCAGTGCATTGCATAAAATATATATATATAATAATAATTCATGAATTTCAATTTATAGCCACGTTTAATTTGATATGCAATCAAATTCTGTTTTAACTTGTGATGGCGCTAACACCGCACCACGAGTGTGTTGACACCTAGAGGGCGCTTAATCATTTGACAATATTCATAGATTACCGCTAGAGGGCGCATACTCAGTAATTGTGCTGCGAGATTTGAAACAAACTGCGTGTTATTGAATATTGTTTTGCTACTGCTTGCTAGATGGCGCTATTCCATGGCATCGTGTTCTGTTTCCTACCACATTATATTTCACCATGAATTTTTACCGCCATCTAGGGTTGATAGTTATATTGAATACAAAATAATTCAAAGTATTTTGAATATATTATCGATTTCGGTTGATATTTTATGAACTAATTATGTATTTGCATTCATTTACAAATAGTTAATATATAATATATTTGATATTAATGTTACTAGTTATGAATGTCGAAATAAATTAATTAATGTCGAAATGAATGAATTAATTAATTAATTTCAGTTGATATTCTTGAAACTATGACTTTCACTCATTATATTCATCCACGAAAGTGAATTAGTATATTGGTTTTGTGCAATGTCCGTTTTGCTGTCCGTCCGTCTGTCCGTATAAACGCAGTTTATCTCGGCGCTATTGAAGCTAGAGACTTGAAATTTGGAACACATCGTGTGTATCTCCGATTTATAATGTGTTAAAATTTCTCGAACCACCCACTAAGGGCGTGGCAAATCTGCCATTTCTACAATACCGCATTTTCTACAGTATTTGAGTTAAACTTAGCTGCAAATTGCTGATGGGATGTGAATGAGTATTCTGCAGTCGGTAACGGCCAACTGCAACGTTCTTACTTGTTTTCAAATAGGTAATAAAACATGCGCTAAATAAAACTAACGTTGAGCATATGTTTAATATTAATTATGAATGTCAATATGAAAATTAAAATATCTGATCTTAAATATTTTGTATTTTTCATGCATTGTTTATTTACCATCTGTCTATTTGGACAATTATTAATTATGACACATATGAAATGGGAGACTGTATACAAGACTTATAACAGTGAGTGAAGCTAAGATCAAAATTAATTATTTATTTATTGAATTTATATATTTATATTTAGAAATTAAGATACGCTTGCAGCTAAAGCCTTATATATGTATTTGAAAATCTACATATAAAATAGAAATAATAACTCCAATGTTAAATAATATTTTTCATATTAAATTGGGGTTGGATTTCATTGAGATATAAATATTTAAATTAATCAATAATGATATTCTATTTCAACTGTTAACAGCTATTTGATTTAATAGAAGAGAGATTTTAAATTTTGGTTAAATAATTTGTAGGCCATCAAAAGGAAATAGCCATCAAGAAATATTAGGATACTTGACCAAAACAATGTTCGTTATTGTCTAGTAGTATATATAATCAAATAGATTTTTTAATAATATTCTATCCAATCTTCATCAGATTCACCTTGTCGCATTGAGATATTAGTTTTTTTTGCCAACTGCCACGCACACAGTTTACCCACTTCAGTGGTCGCTGCAGTACTCTGCCTTCACTTTTTGCAATGGTTTCCCTGCGCTCACTTAAACCACAAATCACGATTAGCCACATTTCCATTTTGGGGCTAAAAAAAACTTTCGACCGCACATGGAAATTGCGGGCGATGCGGTAACGATGGCGACGATGGAGACGACGGAGATGATGGCGACGACTCCCCATAAATTATTGCAGCTGAAGCACAGCCAAACAATGCGCAGTCCGTGGACAATGAGCGGAGGCTCGGCTCAGGCGAAGCAGCCGAGGGACTGGCTGGCCAAATGTCACAGAAAGCTCTTCAAAAATACCCAAAATTATGGCAATCATGCAGCAGGCAAAGTTCTGGCCGGGCCCGGGCGCCCAAGTGGCGGAATGTTAGTTGGCGGAATTGAACGACGCTCTGCTCATTGTCCTGACGCCGGGCATAATAGAGCAGCCATAATGTCCATTATGCGAGAACAAATGGCAGCTGGCATAGTGTGTGCCAGGACACGATAACACTTGCCAGAACTGAGCAGCAGCAGGAGCACCAGCAGCAGCAGTAATAGTCGACCGAGTGGGAGAAGCAGAGGAGCAGCAGGAGTCAAACAAAACTACGGCCACCAGTTGCTGCCCATTGTCTTGGCCCTGCGCCTTGGCCAATAAAATGCATTCAGCTCGCATGCAAAACAAAAACGATAAAAAAGCCGTCACCATTGAGAACGCGTCTAAGCAGCCGCAGCGACATCCACAGCTCCCACTCCTCCGGAGCATTGTCTATGCCATTGGCCGAAGCGCCAAGCGAGCGTCGACATGCGCGCAACGTCGTCGCACAAAGGCACCACTGGGGTGGGGTGGGGTCGGAGCTGTGTGGGGGTGGCCGGAGGAGGGTGGGCAACAGTTGATAGCGCTGCCATTTTTAATGTCGCACGGGCTGTGGGGGCGTCTGCTCCCCGCCCCTGCCTCCTTTCTGCTAGCCAAAAACTCTACACAGCGAGTCGAGCGCCTTGGAGAGCGACGCATGCGCCAGGCTGCAGAGGGAAAACTTATTTGAAATTTCCGCCAGTTTTGGCGCGAAACGTGCATCAAGTGGAGAGTCTCAAAACAAACATGTTTTGAGCTGTGCTCTAAGTACTAATTTCCTAGAATAAAACTACTCCATAAAAGGCGCTCTTTTATAAGACCCCAATCGCGAATCGAAGCATAACAAATTTGTTATATTTTACGACTTCAATTATTTGGAAAATAATGGCAATTCGATGACGAATTTCCTGTGGAGCACGCAGCGAACGGGAAGGGCCACTGAGCCGGCGACTCCCCTCTTTAAACAATTGAAGTCAAAGGGTATCGGAGTCCAGCTACGACTGCATACACACAATCAGAATATACGACAAGATAATCGCGTGTTTGCACTCCGATCGCACTTACGATCGATTGTGGGCGCAAACAAGGAGTCGGCCAAATTTCGATAAGCAACTGGATTAGCTGAGTGCGGCTATGGTATATTGTATGATAATACACGAATCTCACCTTAAGGGAAGCATCGAGAGTAAACGGACCTGGGGCGAGGGCCAAACAGGACAAACAGTTGGTCAACACAAAAAAAGAAAAAAGAAAGAAAGAAACAGGCCTCATAAGACAGTTATTGACAGCGAGAGCAAACACAAAAACAACTGCAAATACAAACACAAATGCAAAATGCAGAAGGTAAGAAACGTGAGCAGCGAGCAGTGAGCAGCAGCAGAGGCAGAGGCAGAGGCAGCAACTTTTTATCACTTAGCCGCCGCGTTGGCGATGCCAGCGCCGTCTTCGCGTCCTCCGAGCTGCGACGACGAGCACCAAATAGCAACAAAATAGCAACAACAACAACAAGAGCAACAATGAACTCTACAAACACCCGTCGTGCATTCTCTCGCTCTATCTATCTCTCTCACCTTCTCTCTCTCTCTCTCTCTCGTTCTGCTGGTCGTTCGCTCTTTGTCGCACGCTAATTGGCTCTTGCTCGCTCCTGTGGTACAGAGAGCGAGCAGGCAACGCGCAACCACTACAATAACAAATTTACCCCCGCACACACACACTCATGCACTCATACACTCACACACAGACACACGCTCGTAGTTGAGTTGATTTCAGTTTTTGTTTGCCGCTTTTCCCGTTTTTGTTCCGCCAACTGTCGCAAGTTTTCGAATGCCATCCATAGATTGTGCCCTTAGTCCATAGAATATGTGGTTCAAATCAAAACTGTCGCGCACTCGACACGGACGCACCGGCTCCGGCAACGCACTCGGCTCGGGGTTAGTTCAGTTTGAAAAGGAAGCGAAGCTTCGAGCGCACAAAAGCGCCTTTCAAGTGCCAACTTATCCACAGTGTTTAGATCGCAATTAAAACTTGAAAGCAAATCATGACAATGAATTATAACATTTAGTGCTGCATATCTCAAAAGAGTCCATCCGATCACGGATCAGAAGTGTTGACAAACATTACATTGATTGCCTAAAGCAGTGTTGTTGAACGAGCTTAAGATTTAACCCTTCCCGGGATTACGGCACCAAATCCGCAACTGTACAAAAGGTGAGCATTCATGAGTATCAGCAAAAGATAAGGGAACTTCACATGACTCACTTGACATGTGTGTTTGAACATTGTTTGATTGACCGATTGAGTTTCTATTTACCCACACATATCAATTATTCGATTTAGTGGAATCTATCAATTTGAGTCTTTAAGTAAATACCAGAAAAGGGTCAAGGCGTTGGTGTGTTCAATATAATACTAATACTAAGATCTGCACTCACGTAACTACCGATCTTGTTATCTGATTTAATTTAAACAAAAATATATAATAATAGTTTACTCTTATATCTTATCTTCAGTAACTTCTTATATATTAAAAATATTAAAATTAATTAAATAAATATTATTACTAATAATAAAAAGAATTAAATAAATTGATAAATATTATTACTAATAATAAAAATAAATAAATAAATTAATAAATATTACGAAGTATGCATTTATATATTTGGCATCAAAATACTTGTCCACTCTTCACTAACTACCAAAATATTAAA
Source organism: Drosophila arizonae (assembly GCF_054131065.1). Taxonomy (NCBI): domain Eukaryota; kingdom Metazoa; phylum Arthropoda; class Insecta; order Diptera; family Drosophilidae; genus Drosophila; species Drosophila arizonae. The sequence goes on along the minus strand of NC_142924.1, from coordinate 21,983,042 downwards.
TGTAATTTAAAATAATAATAAATAATAATAAATGGTGCATAAATAAATATCAGATTTACATATATTAAGGCAAATTTCTTCAGTAAGTCCAGCACTTCACTAATTTCTAAAATATCGGAACTATTTTTCTGAAAAATAGATAATAAATAAATATCGAAATTGCTTTGAAGTCTTAATTAAGTAAATATTGTAGTAAGTCTCCTAGAAAATCAGCTAGCTCTTATCGGTTCTTGGAGGTTCTTCCTTTAAATCACATATGTAAATTGTTATTTAATTTCATGTTAAATATTTAATGTTATCTCTATTTGCCTAGTTGTATCTTATAAAAACTACTGGGCTCCAAATATTTGTTTATTATTGTACGATTCATAGCTGGTATCTTTATAAGGGAATACCAAAGGAGTTTCCTGCCTTCAATATAGGGAAATATTTATAAAAATATTTAAAAAGTACAAAGCTTCTCCCTCAACATATAGGTCGACTTTAACATTATGTGTTTCCCTGAGCACTGACTCATGCCCAGCTTTAACACCCCTCGCAATTTGTTGCGGACTCCATTGAAGTAACCCCTGACCAGAAAATCTCCAAAACAAAACTGAGCACACACACAACTCACGTCTGCCACTCTGCGATGCGATGTGATGGCATGTGATGGCACGAACAAAGCATATCTATTGAACTCCATTACCGTTTGCATTGCAGCACATCTCGGCGCATAGAGACATAGAGGAAACGGTCAGTGCACCGCAGTGGAGTCCCTGGATAACCCGACAGCCGGCAATCGGGCCACTCACCTGACGCAGCCAGCTCCAGAGTCCCAGTGCACAGCCATGACGAGCATCTCGGCGCTGCTGCACCGCAATCACAGTCACAGCAACAGTCACAGTCACAACCACAGTCACAACCACAACCACAACAGCAATGGCTACACGAGCAGCGGCAGCAGTAGTCACAGTCACCACAGCAGCAGCCTCTCACCGCCAACGACAATCGGAGCAGCCACAACGCCGCCGCCACCACCGCCTCCAGCGGTGCCTAAACTACAGCAGCAGCAGCAGCAGCAGCAATTGCAACAGCAACAACAACAACAACAACAACACAGCTCCAGCTCGAATGGCAGTTCGCATCATGACCACATTAAGCGACCAATGAACGCGTTCATGGTGTGGTCCCGGGGCCAGCGACGCAAAATGGCGCAGGACAATCCCAAAATGCACAATTCAGAGATATCGAAGCGTTTGGGTGCCGAATGGAAGTTGCTCACCGAATCACAGAAGCGTCCATTCATTGACGAGGCCAAGCGTTTGCGGTGAGTGAGTATGAATGTGTATGTATGTGTGTGTGTGAGAGAGTGTATTGTGTGCATGTGTGCATGTGTGCGTGTGTGCGTGTGCAAGTGGGTTTGTTGTCTGGTTACAATTTGAGCGATTAGCTAAGACAATGGGCAGCTATTGTGGGGCTCCAAAGTGGCATTGAGTAGCCTTTGGAGCTCTGGGTCGGGCCGCATTCGATTGGCATATCTTGGGCAAACAACTACAGCTCTATAGAGACTTTTAATGGGCCTTTGCATTTTGCATTCGATATATATAGAGAGTCTGATAAGTGAGCAATGTTTGCGCTGTCTAAGTCCTTTTATTGATTGTATTGGCTGTGTAAATGTTAACTGACAATAATTAATGAGCCGTCTGAGCAGAACGCACTGGGCTTGGGGCTTAACCTAATGGCCATTCCAAGTTTTTGGTTAAGGCAACCGAAGTCATATACAAATAATATATGTAAGTATATGTAATAAATAAAAGACAACCATCGAGCCCGAAAACAAGAAATGCTGTTCAAATATTTGCCAATGTGCGAGGCGACGCGTCGATAACGCACGGCACACTCGCATATCATTTCAATTTCAATTTCGATTTCGATTTCGGTTTCAAGTCTCAAATTTACTTCTTTCACTTATTTTCGGGCAGAGATAACAGAACAGGGCTGACCAATTAGGGTATGGGAACTGCAACAAAGCCAGGGCAAAGAAAGCAAAAGTGACAACAACAGCAACTACAACTACAACAACAACATCACCATAATACACACCTTTTATCAACATTTATCGTTAGTCAAACAAATGTCAACAATTGCGCATTGTTGCAGCTGGGAACTCTTACAGAGCTCGAGAACTTTAGAAACACTGCCTTGCTAAATGGAATCAGATAAGCATTGAGTCTTGCAGGAAAGGTTTTATGAAAGGGTTTTGGCTTCAGTTAATATACCCTGTACGACTCAAGCCGCGTACGAGCTGAGGCGTAATAGACTGTATTATAGATATCTTTAAATAATTTCAATTCAATTAAATAAATTATAGATAAATATATCTTTAAATAATTTCAATTCAATTAAAATTCAATCTCAGAGGCAATACTTTTAATTCGTATACTTATAGAAAGTATTAAAACTTTACTAATAAAAGTCAATTGCCAGATTCTAATAATTTTTAATGCCGGCAAATTCACTATTTGCGTTATCTCATTTCCTGAATTACACTCCTAAAAATATAGACTATATCTTAATTACGTAATTGTTATGCGCAAGCTCTAAGCTTTTTCCTACATTCAAATCCATAATCTTATCGTGCTCATTTAATCCCTGATTAACTAATATACTCTCAAAATTTCTTCAAAATTATAGAGTGTATCTTAGTCGTGTAATTTTCTGGCCGGAAATTCAATGGTTATATTACCTTGAAAATAGATTGAATGACCGTTTGCCTCAATTCATTCCATGATTAACTGAAGCTATTTTATCTCAAACACTATAGAGTATCTGTTAGTCAAGTAATTGTCTTGTCTGCATTGTGCGGCTTCGATTTTATGGCCGAGGGAAGTGGGCAACAGATTGACTTTGTGATATCATCGTGATCGTTGAATCGTTTTAATATCGATCCGCCGTGGCCCGATCTTTGATCAATGTTTCAACATTTACTCAATTTACAGCGCGCTGCACATGAAAGAGCACCCCGACTACAAGTATCGGCCTCGACGCAAGCCCAAGACGCTCAACAAGTCCCCGGTGCCGGGTGGCGGTGGAGGCGGAGGCGCTGGCGGAGGCTCAGGCAACAACGCTGGACTGACGGTCGTTGGGCAGCTGGGCAAGGAGCCAGTCCAGCCGCAGCACTCGCCGCATGCTCAGGGCCTGCCGCATCATCACCACCATCCGCATCATCCACATCCGCATCCCGCCCATGCGCACGCCCACGCCCACGCCCACCATCACCATGCGCAGCTGAGCGCAGTGGCTGCTGCCGCTGCCGCTGCCGCCGTCTCGCACTCCCACTCGCACTCGCCCACCTCGCTGGCCGCCAAGTATGGCTTTGGGTCTCCGCTGGAGCTGTCGCTGCCGCGCGTGCCCGGCGGCTTCCCGGGGCTGGCGCACTATCCGCTGGACCCAACACTGGCGCTGGACCTGCAGGCGAGACTGCAGGCGATGTACGCCGGCAGCATCTATCATCCCTGGCGCTATTTGCCGCTGATCAGTCCCGATACTCCGCCCTCACCGCCCAGCAGCAGCGGCACAGGCATCTCCTCCTACGGCTGTGTCAAGTCATCCAAGTCCTCGCCCGTCGCCGTCGTCCCAGCGCTGGCCACAACGCCGCCCAACATTATTTGACCGACTCCACTGCGCTACGGCGCTGCCGCTGCGGAGCACGCGGTCTAGATATGGAGCATTCACAGCGACTAAGTACCGCACCGCCCCCTTGCACCCCGCCCCACCCAAACTGGTAGCAGCCACTTATGAGCTGCCCACTTACTTATGTAGGACCCTAGTATTAGCTAAATCTTTGAGTGTTTCTGTTTTACGTTGCGTATTTCTGTTTCCCCCCTCCCCGACTATGTCTACGTCTACTCCCTTTGGTTATGTGGTACTTAACTATGTATATAAACAGCACACAAATATATAAAATATCGGATATGCTATCCAAAACGAAATACACCAACAAAAACCAAAGCAGAAATTTGAACGGAAACCGAAATAAATAAAACTCAAATTGTTCCTATCAAACTGGCGCATGAGTATATTCTTGAGTAGATGCAACGGACTTTGGGTAAGCAATGGATGGATAAGCAATCAATCAATGATCAATGAAGAGCTCAGGATAACAATAGTTTGGACAAGTTTGAATACATCTTGCGTTCAGTTACCACAAACCCAAGTCTATAATTTCGATACATAGTTTTAATTGCTTCTAAGTTCTTAGTGCTTTATCTATAAATATATAATATATATTGTTGGCCCGATCTTGTGTAATATATGTGCGTATATATAAAATCTATATTTTAATGTGATACAAAACGAAAGGCAAATTGTAACTGTAAACGAATAAATGATTTTTAAATAGCTCACGCCCCACTGATTGATGAATACACTTGTAAGACCCACACACAGGCAACAGCAATAGAAACAGCAATACCAACACCAACACCAATCCCTATACCGAGAGCAAACAACCCGACCAGCCAGGCAATCTGTCAGCAGTCAACCGCCAGGGGGCGCCACAGGCGCGTGAATAATAACGACAATGTTTGCTGATGCGTTGATTATTAGTTTAAATTGCCGGCCGCTCGAGGGGTTGTCTACTGTACCGAGGGGGTTGCTCAGCGCTCAGCGCTCAACAGTCTCAACTCTTAATGCTTAATGGGATTCACTACGCCCACTTGTTTATGCAACGGACTGTGAGAGCTGCGATGAGGCGTGGCACGGCGCGGCGTTGCGTTGCGTTGCGGAAAGCAGCGCTCAGTCGCTCGCCCATCTAAAAAACAATTGACACCTTTTCAGCTAGCAGCCAAAACAAAGAAGCAGCCCGCAGTTGCTGGCGACGGGGGGTGGCCAGGGCGGTGCGCCGAATGGCAATTGCGACAGCATCATAACCAGCTCAAAAGCCGCACATAAAACTCACACAAATGCCACGCTGCAGCGCAGCAAAAGTCCTGATAAGAAAGCGAACGCGCGACGTCTGCCCACAGAGCAAAACCCCCCCACCAATGCAGCCCCCACCCTCGGGCTGGCAACTCCAACCCGGCAGCCAAAAGTCGTGCGCTGATTGTCTGCACAGTCACACACACACACACACACACACACACACAAAGAGACAGAGCACAAGCGAATGAGAGCTCACGTCTGGCTGCCTTTTGTTGCCGCAAGGTCGTTTTTATAGTGTCCTGGTCCGAGACCCAGAGACCCGGCAATAAAGACAGTCCCTCTCTATTTGTATTTGACCTCACCCGAGTCGAGTCGAGGCACAGTCACAGTCACAGTCACAGTGCAAATCACTTGTGCGAAGCACTACGAAATGCTACAAAAATATTTGCCCAATGAAGTTGTCAGCCAGCCCACAAGGCGCTCAGGACAATAAGCTCCACAGTAATGCAAGCCCCCAGCCAGAGAATAGAATAGAACAGAGCAGAATAGAACAGACCGGAAGCCAGACGAGGGCATTTCTTGAATGAGCTTGTCAATCTGCAGTCGAGCACCAAAGATCTGGTAATTAAGTGATATAGCGATAGCCATGCCCAAGTAAATAATTAGTTAACAGTTGGTTAGGCTTAGCCTAGATGTATGCAACGTTCTCTTGCCTAGAACTGATGGATTATGAACTACCGAGAGAGTGAAACAATAAATATTCCACATTCCTTTCGCATAAGATGTTTGCGGATTCCCTCAGCCAGCAGCCAGAGACAACAATGGCTGGCAAATCAATTATCAAAATTTAACGGGTCAACTACTTACAGCCCTCCTCGGCAGGAGTCAATGGCTATCAAAACTAGCAGACACGCGCAGGACACGTGCACTCATGCCAAATGCCAATGACAATACACACACAAGCTCATACTCACGCACAGCCACTACTCACACTTGAGGAGCTCTTTCAATTTCATTCTCTCAAGTCACTTGTTTCAAGGCAAACAAAAACTGCGAGCGGAGCGCGCAAAGGACAAACGAAAAACGTGTGAAATGAAAGTTGTTTGAATTGCTCTATGCGGTTGCCAGAAAGAGATGCTAGAGGGGAGAGCGGAGAGTGGAGAGGCGAATCATTCTGAACTCTGTGGGCGTGCATGAAGAGGTGACAAAGGCCGCAGTGGGAGTAGTAGTAGCTGAGATAACTCTCCCCCTGCCCACAGACACAGCCCGCAGTGTAGTACAAATTTTTGTTTTATTTATTTGGAACGACGTCGTCCTTTGCCTTGCGCCCTTTCTCATTTTTTCTATTTTTTTTTTTCTCTCTTCTGCTATTTCATTCCTGGCACACTCACATCCGTTTCGATAAAAAGAAATATTTTCTTTTTGCCATGCGTTGGCGTGGCACTTTTCTTTGCTCCGGCGCTTCATTATTACTATGAAGTAGTATATTTATATTTATTTTTTGCCGCTTGTTATTATTTTGCTGAAGTTGGCGCTTTAAGGTAGCCTCGGCCATTGCCCATTGCCCATTGCCCATTACGCAGAGGATATTGTGGGGTCATGAATCAATTGGGCAATGTCCACTGGCCGGAAATATGGCGAACCGAAAAAGATGGCACTCCATTTGCATCTCTTGTATTTGCGACTGGGGAAGGGGGAGTGGATACTTGTAGGGACTTGACTTCTAAGCTTTTTCCTTTTTCTACTGGCAGCTGCTGCCAGTGTGGCACATAATCGCGTGTAATAAATTTTAATTTTTTAAGCATTTGTAAGCAGTTTTATCGGCCCAACAAAGGACTACATTTTTTAAGTGCCAAGCCAGCCAAAAAAAGGATATAAGATTAAGACGCCAAGGAGAATATGAGACATAAAAAACGCCAAGCAAATTAGCGACCCAGTCGCGGCACGCACCACGGCATGGGGATGAGAGAATGAAGCCGTCAGACAAGGCTGCTCCGGCTCCTGCTTCCCCTCCGTCGCCCTCTTCTCTGCTCTGTGGTTTATCACGCCCACTGCGTCAACGGATATCCGACGCATGGAAGACAAACAAAAAAGGCATTAAATCGCATTTAAGTCAAGGCGAGACGCAGAAGCGAAACGAAGCGAAAGCAACCACCGCAGCCCCGCTCCAGCCGGCTTATACCTCATTTGCTTGGCAGCAGGCTGGATGGCAAGGCTGACGACAGCCAGAGATACTGATGCCTTGACATTCCCACATCAGTGCGAAGGATATGCACAGCTTATCGCTTGGCAATGGGGCTGCCTCCGAGTGCTTTAAGTGGAATCATAGATGACAATGTCTTGCGCATACTGATATTCACACTGGAATATGCTATAGTCTTAGTCTTAAAATTCGAAATTCACGCACAAGTAGAGTAAAAACAATAACAATACGAAATTACCCTGCAGAATAAATGACATTTTGTTTCACAAATTATTTTCTCAGTAACAAAAGGCGCGATAAAGAGCTGGCGTACTGCATTAATGAAATGGGCCATGGACAGGACAGGACAGGACTGGACAGGACATATAAAAGTTATGCCCGGACCCTGGGCTCCGGCAAATGAGCCTGTCAGCAATTAAACCGAGCACTGAGCAGCGGCATTCAGAGCGCGAGAGCTGGAGCTGCAAATGCATTCGCCAACAATGCCAGGCTCCTTTTTTAGTTGGCTTTTTTACTGTAGGCACGCTGTCCACTCAGTCAGCCAGTCGGCACGCAGGGCTGGGCTGCTGGCCAGCAGCACAAAGGAGCAATTAATGCAAAATTGTCGCTGCATAATTGCTGAACATGCAGCTGAAGCAGCAGCAGCAGCAGCTGAGCATAAAGAAGCAATTAATGGCGTGCAAATGCGCCTGGCATGCATAAAAATGCTGAGCCTTCAGCTTCGTGCAGCAAAAAGTTGAAAAAGTGCAACAGCAAAGGCCAAATCAAAGTTGCTGACCATTTGGCAGCCCGGCAAACAATTGCAATTACATTAGAAAAGGCAGCAACAGCAGCGGCAACAATGCCAGCAGTTTAGTCCCAGCAATGTGGCACCCACGTAGCGCGCTCACTTCCGTTGCATGCCAGGCACGTTGCAAATTGTCGCAACGCAGCGCATCCAAAAAGAAGGAAAGCTCAACAAAAAGAAAAAAAAACTAAAAAGTGACTGTCAACACACAAAAGCCACGGCCAAACGAATTGCCAATTTAAATGTGAATAGAAAAATTGCAATCGCCCCTTCAGAGCTGACAGAATCCTTTCACAATCGCCAATCACTCGGTTGTCCCAATCACAACAATGGGCCCGACCCCACAGTGCAGCCCGCGTTACAGCTGCTCGGATGCTGCGAGCTGCACTATTACGTATTGTATGTACGTAACGTAATGAAATATGCGAGCGCACACACACACGCACACGCTGTTAGAGACTTGGCTGCTTTAGGTGTTTGTTATTCAGATGATGCTAAAAGTATATGCAGAGAGGGAGTTGCACTCACCTTAACTGTATATTTTGAATTCCAAGGAAATTATTAAGAACACATTTCTCTATGTACTTTAAACTTTTAAATACAGATTTAAAATTTACAATTGCGAGCACTTCAAGTAATCAAAAGCTGGCCGGATATAAACTATTATCGTTAATTTTCACATATCGATATCTTGATGACTAATCAAATCATCGCACATCCCTATTAGAATCAAAAGAGATCGTGCAATTGAAAAAGCTACAAGTGCAAATACAAAACCTGCGTATTTAAGTTACTTAACTTAGCTAATATGCTATTGTTAGTTAATATTCTTGCTTAATGCACGCTTGCGAAGTGAGAAGAGTATATAGACTTTGTACAATGTGTATCTTGCTATGTGTGTACACTAGTAGTGGTATGTACACATGTATGTATTTGTCTGTCTGTCCGCATGAACGCAAACCAATTGGCCATTCAAAACTGTAAATAGTGCAACAACAAATGTTCGAGGTGCTACAATTTGGAAATATGTACATACATATATACATTTATACTCGCATAGATAACCAAAATCTTCAAATAAAATCATTCAAAATAATCTGCTTAAAAGTTTCAAATAAAAGTAGAAATATATAATTCCTACATGTACATATATGTACATATCTACGTTCAGAGGGCGTGCCAATATGTTATCGCTGAGTGAATTACTATTAAACCTCCATTTTGGATTCTCAGCCCTAAAATTACATACATAGCTACATTTTTATTTAGGGGCGTGACAGGGCAGAACTTTATCAGTTTAATATCTATAAACGATTATCTATTGAAATATCAAAAACTATACACATACATACACTGCGCGTCATCAGGTTAGCGCCCCCCTTTACACTCAACCACAAAGCTAAATAAAATCTAAACTATCAGAGCTCCATCTTTGAAATTTTTTTACAATATACTCCATTTATTTATCTTTAAAATACAAAAAGAATGGCTACTGTAACAATAAGGATTATTTTTTAATATTTTTTTTTGTAAAATGTACAAAAAACATGTAACAAAAATTTGGTCATCAGATTAGCGCCCCCTGCGCTAAATTCAATTTATTTAAGTTAATGACCAAAAATAGCACCGTATTTTAAGCTATTATTATTTTTAAGTAATATTAGTAGTGCGTAGTGCCGTTTTTTGTTTGAAATTACTTCAAAAATTCGATTAGGAGTGGAATTATAAAGTTGTTCAATACTATTCAAGGATATGGTTGGCCAAGCGTGTTCAGTACCTTCGATTAACTCTGTCTTTGCACTATAATGCTTTCCGGACTCATATACTTCCTGACCAACCATCCCCAGACGTTTCCAATGATATTAAGGTCGAGTGAGTATGGTGGCCACTCCATGAGATCAATTTTTTGGCCCTGAATCCAGGACTTCAGGGATTTGGATTTGGATTTGGAGCATTATCATGCTGGGAAATCTAATGCCGGTTTTCAGACAGGTTATAGAAATTCGGAACAGCAGTTTTAAACACGGTGTTATAGTCCTATGCGTTCATGCGCGATGTCAAAAATTGGAGCTTACAAGCGCTGTAGTAAGATATTGCACCCTACATCAATGCCACACTACCCCCCCGCCGCAACGGCTTGGAAACCGTTCCAAATTATGTTCTTCTATGCGTAGGTCATGGATATAATAAATTTAGCCATCAGTTCCTTCCAAATTACATTTTTCTCATCAGAAAAGCCAACATGCTGCCATTGGATAGACCACGTCATGTTCGCCCGGCCAAAATTAATGCGTATTTCTTTTCTCAGCATATCGACTGGTGTCTTTTTTTTTACATTCTGTTTCTTTAGGTAATTAACTTTCCTTATTGCTCTTTGGACCGTTGATAAGCTCGTCTTAACACCGATTTTATCCCTAATCTTGGTGGTCGATTCATGGGAATTCGAAGCTTCCCGAACTAATGCTCTTCTATTTCCTTCTGAAATCGTTTGATTATTGCCGCTTATATAGTTTTTTCCATAGTTTTCCCTATTTGTAAGAAAATTGCCACTTAGTTTTCTGTTTTTTCCTGTTTTTTCAGCAATTTTATGGTTGCATAGTCTAGATTCAAAGTATGCCTCAATCTTTGATTTTCAACCAAAGATAAAACTGTTTCTTTACCCATACTATAAATATATTGAATGCTTTGAGCTCCACAAAAAATTTGGTGAGTGTAATTGCCGAAATAAGCAAGATAATTACAATTGCATTTGGGGGCGCTAATCTGATGACGCAAAATAAGTGCACACATTTTTTGCGAAAATAGAAAAGAATAGAAAATAAAACATAACGGATTTTCACTCGCGCTTTTTTTTTGGTATGAGAGACATCTCATATGATGATAATGAAATAAAAAAAAAACCAAGAAGTTGCGTGCAATAGGCAAAGAGAAAAACGTAAAAGAAAATGAGTGTAAGGGGGGGCGCTAACCTGATGACGCGCAGTGTATGTATATTATGCATGTCTCTGAGGGCATGGAGCTAGAGCAATAAAATTAGAAAGTGTATTATGCAGTTGGCCAAATTCATAATTGTTTGAATTAAAATGCTGTAGATGCAATATTATTTGAAGATAACACAACTGCATTATGACACCTGATTAAGCAGTACTATAGGTAAGCATACATATCATGTGTTTTGTTTGTGTAAATAATACTGCAAGTCCGCTAATTGAAAACATGTGCAGATAACTCGCAGTCTGCATGGTAGCGAAATTCTAGCTGTTGACGAAACAAAGGCACCAACAATGGGGCAATGGACTAATTAAGCAGCGTCTTCAGCTGACCCGTTATCTGCATCGGCAGCCAATCAACCCACAGAATGCAGCGTCAGTGCAGTCAGTGTGCAATCTGGCGACCTTTGGCTTCGACTTCGAACTAGCTGGAAGACCCGTCTATAAGTAATTGCATAATATATGCCCTGGAACTGAACTGATAAGGATTTCGTTGCCAGTTCAGATCGAATGCTCAAAAAATTCAATTAGGCCTAGACTGGGCGATAAGAATGGGTATAAATTCGCCGTGGAGATCAGCTGAAAATGCAGTCATCTTCTGGTTTGCAAGGAAGTTGCTACTTACAAGATGAATAAGTTTCTTGTGCTAGTAGTCTGTGTGCTTGGCACCGTGTCCGCTGGTCGCATTGTCCAGCGTGACTACGAGAGGGACATTGGCAGTGGTAAGTGGCCCAGAAGGAGTAAAGCGGTGACTGCAAATGATCTCAATTACTCCGCAGTTGATCAGCGCGTCGTGCGCATGTCCAAGGAGGACTTGCTGCGCCAGAAGTTTATTCTAGACATTGTGCAACAAGTTCAACAGCCCTTGCAGCAGGATGATCTTATTGAGCTGGACCAGGGCCTTATTATCAACCCAGAGCGCTATCGCGGTGGCATCGATAAGGAAATGCAGCGCGTGATCGACTTGGACCGTCAGCGTCGTCTCCTGGATGAGCGCGAGGTCTATAGCATTCGCAATGTGGAGCATGTTCAGCAGTTGCGTGGCATCTACCGCCTGCTGGTGCGCGCCATCGACTTTGAGACCCTGGAGCGCAATGTCGTCTATCTGCGACGCAACGTTAATCCCGTCCTGCTCATCAACGCCTTGACACTAGCTATCCGCGATCGCGAGGACACCCAGTCGCTAATCGTTCCTGCTGTGCAGGAGATATTGCCCGAATTGTATCTTGACCAGCAGATATTGGAGCGCGTCCAGCGTGTGCAGGCGCAGATTGAGAACAGCCCGCGACCCTCTTTCGTGGATGTGATCGGTCTAGGCCAGCGCATCCGTCAGATGAATCCGGTGATGCGCATGGTTATGCCATGGCGCGATCTGCACTTGCAACTGGCACTGCGTAAGCAACAGATGTGGCAGCAGAACCAGAACCGTGTGGTGTTGCCTGCTCAGAATATTCAGGACGATCAGGACATTTCGCTGCTCACTGAGGACATCGGCCTGCGCAACTTTATGCAGAGTCTAATCCAAGAACTGGCTTTGCTCGAGGACAACTCGAACGTCCGCCCACTGACCAGCAACGTTTTGGATAGGGACATCAAATTGGAAGATGAGGATCGCATGCTGGGAATTAACAGCCGCCGCATGGTCCAGCAGCTGAACGAAGATGAAGACATCTATGGCAACCAGCGCGACAATGATGACGACGAAGCGATACCTTTCAGAAATCAACTGGTCGGCAATCGAGTTCCTCTGCTGCGTAACATAGGACAGGGCCTCAGACGTATGCTGGGTGGTAACTGGGAAGAGCGCACCTCGACCAATGACATCAACGACTTGCCCACCGTGGACGCTCGCAGCGATCGCTTGGTGCATGTCGGTCGTCGTCGCCAGAACTTGAACCGCATCGAGCCTGAGGATGAGCAGCTGCAGTCGCGCCGTTGGGGCATCGTTCGTGGCGAGCGATTGAGTGAGGGCCGCCGTGTGGACCAGGAGCTGACTGGCAAGCGCAGAAACTTGATTGAGGATAACCTGCAAGACCTTACCGATAACTTGGAATCCGTCCCTCGTAATGATGATCGTCTGGTGTACATCAATAAACGTCGCCTGGGTCAAACGAACGATAACTTGATTGGAGAAGGCCGTCGTATGGGCGCCATACAGGATGAGGACATTCTGCAGCTGATTCGCCGCGATAACCGCCTGAAGAAATTGAGCGATGAGGAGATCCTGAACGTGCTGCATCGCAACCGTCAGCTTAAGGACCAAACGGAACAGGAACGCTTCATGGGCATCGTACGTGGCGATCGCGTGAGCGAGGGCCGTCGTGTTGGCGACATTGACAGCTGGAGGAACGATGAAATTATGCAATCGATACGCGGGGACAACCGTCTGGGCCAGGTCAACATTGACGACATCAGTGAGATGGTGCGTCGCAACCGCGACCGCGAGGAGCAGAAGCAGCAGGAACGCTTTCTGCGTGTTAACCGCCAGGACGAAAACATCCGCTCTGGAGCTGACAACCTCCAAGCTGTGCGTCGTGATGATGAGCGATTGGTGCACATCAACAGACGTCGCGTTAACCAACAAATGGAAAATCTGACTCCGCGTCGTGTGAACACAATTGCAGAGGGTCGTCGCGTTGATGGCGAGGATACAATGAAAGTTGAGGACATTATGCGTCTGATCCGCAGCGACAATCGTCTAAGCGAGCTCAGCGATGACGAGATCATCGAGATGCTGCGTCGCAATCGCCAGCACAAAGAGCTGGGACAGAAACTGAACGTGGAGCAGGGACACCGCTACCGACGCAGCTTGGTCAACACTCTGGACATATCCGCGACTCGACGCAGCGAGGTTCTACTGCAAACTCTGCGCCAGCTGTTGGCACGCCTGAACCAGGAACGCATTGCTCTGCGCGTCAATGATGAGTTGCAGATGCCCGGCAGCTCCCGCCTGAATATAGCTGATCAAGCTCAACGCTATGCCATCCGCTTGAACGACATGCGCCTGGACTCCCGTCGCAATCGAGTCCTGCTTGAGCAAATTAATGCCATTGAGGGTCGCCTGCAGCAGGTGATGGAACTCGTGATCCGTGAGATTAGCAATGGCAACATCCGTAGATCTGGCGTGCAGCAAATCGACGAGCAGCTCCGCTTGGAGCGTGTGATTGGCGATGTTCTCATCGGGCGCATTGGTGACATTGGAATCCTGCGCATATTGCGTGAGCTGCTCCAGGACACCACTGTGCGCATGGACCGCTCTGGCCTGGGCATGGGCGACCGCGTGCTGCTGCACACCCTACGCAGAATCATCGGCATTGTGGATGAAATACGCGAGCAGCAGTTGGGCGTCTATAACCGTGAGAGCCTGGACTTGCAGGATGTCGTCATCAACGGTCTGCGCGTGGACAAACTGCGCACTCGCATCGAGGACAGCGACATTGATGTGACCAACCTGGTCGGTCAGCCTCTGCAGTCGCAAATGATGGTGCGCCAACGTCGTCTGAACAACAAGCCCTTCACCATTGACATGGACATAAGCGCGAACGGCCCACAGGATGTGATCATTCGCCTGTTTTTGGGACCTCGCCAGGATGTGAATGGCCGTGAGCTGCCCCTGGAGCAGCGCCGCTCGGACTTTGTGCTTCTGGATGCCATCAATACCCAACTGCAGAGTGGCCGCAACCGCATTCAGTACCGCTCGACGAACATTGCCTGGACAACCCGCGATGCCACGCCCTACAGCGAGATCTACCGTCGTGTGATGACTGCTCTGCGCGATCAGCAGGATCAGCTTATTGTCAGCGATCTGGTTGGCGAGAACGGCAGCTTCCCTCAGCGCTTGCTGCTGCCTCGTGGCCGCCCCGAGGGTCTGCCCATGCAGTTGCTAGCGATCGTCTCACCCGTCGAGCGCCTGGAACGCGATCTGCCGATTCGCATGAAGCGCCTGGATGGCGTTATGGGCGTGAGCGTAGCTTCCATAATGGACAACCGTCCTCTCGGCTTCCCCCTGGATCGCCGCATCGAGAACGAGCAGCTGCTGTTGGAGCTGCCCAACGTACAGCTGGAGGATGTTCTGATTGTTAGCGATAACTAAGCAGAGGAAACCATGTGCCAAACCATTCCCCGACCGACTGACCGATGTAGCGACCCCAATCAACTCGTTCTCCGATGTCTCCGAAATGTTATAGTTATATGTAGTAATTTCTTTCTTGTGTAATCCCTAAATAAAGCTATGCAACTGATGCATAAGTGCATTAAAAATAAGTCGTTCGCTCTCACCAAGGTAAATTCCATTTGCCATTTTCCATTTTCCATTTGCCATTAGCAATAACACTTGCAGCCGAGTGAATTTTCTAATTTTCAATGGCAGATCTTAATGCAAATTGCATGACATAGCTGGCAGTGGGGAAGAGGGATTAGGTAGGGCGCCCCCAACAAAAGCCGCCCACAAAAGCACTTTCATATTCTGTTCGGGGCAGACAATGCAGCGTCCAAATAGCTGGCAGGCAGCTTTTTGCAGCCACTATAATAGACTTTTCTTATTCTTGCCACACAACTCAATTTGCAACAACGAGCGGCGAGACCCTCTCCACAGCTATATATGCTCTGTGTATATACGTACATATATCTGGGCGGTCGCAGACGCCCAGCGAAGCGTCAATTGCCAAATTAATTGGCCGTAAAAAATTGAAAATGAAAATATAATCACACTTTCCGTTGTCAAGCTATCGGGCTGTAGCTCTGGCTCTGGCTGTGGCTCTGGCTATGGCTGTCGCTGTCACTGGCTGAGCTGGCTCGAAACGATTTCAGCTTTTAACCCTCCGCTTCGGAACAGTTTTCTCATCAAGGCAGACACTGGCTGCGTTGGCCAACCATAGAACAGCAGACATTTCGCTGCAGGCACTCAAATGTTGCATTTTTCCAGGCTGCCTCCTGCCACGGCCCAGCCATATTGATACCCTTCAAGAGAGCATGTACTGTACGTACATTAAAAGTCTAGAGCTAGTTTCCCAGACAAGCAAGTATAGAGTATATTCGTATTCTTTATAATTGGTTTTATTTCAATTCACATACATCATAAAATATCATACATTTTCTGCCTACGCTCCTAGAGGCCAGCTCTAATTTATTGTAGAGCATCGAATTTTCGTATTGTTTAGATTTCAATTGGTTTTTATGCTGGCAAAGAATGTGGCACATCGGATAATGGAAAAATGTTAGCACTCGACCTGTCTCCGACTTTTGCCACCTGAATGCACTTTCATTATCTTCGAGTGTCTCTACATTTTTCCCCCGCTTTTTCGATGGTCTGATGAGCTGATCTGAGGGCAAAAACAAACTTTGGTATTACACGGCCTATTAGCCGCCGCTTAATGCAAAAATAATTATGTCTCGTTAATCAGTGCTGCAGAAACTTTGGAACCCGAGACTTTCGCCAACTCTGCTTAACCCTTTTGCCCCCGCTCTCTCTCTCTTTCTCTCTCTCTCTCTTTCGCTCTGCCGTTGGCAGCGCCAAAGTTTCCTCGAGTGGCAATTGAAGGTAGCAGAAACGCATTGGCAAAAACTTTTGTGATTAGCGGCCACGGCGCAGATAGCGCGGAGCAGCTGATGCGGAAGATGCTCGCATAATTTATGTTGTGCGCCTTGCACTCAGCCAGCTAACTCAGCCAGCGGAAATGCCGTCGCGCTCAGCTCGTGGCGCCTCCGCAGTGCCGCTGCATGCCACAGCCACGCAAATTCCATAGCATACATTCGAGGGCGCCGCACGAAAACTTTTTGCCACGCAAATTAGCGGCCACATTTGTTTCGCTGCGCTGCTGCCTGCCGCATGCCACATGCCGCATGCCGCATTCCGCTTAAGCGTCCGACACCGCAAAACTTTTTCAGTTATGAATATAAAGTTTATTTATTAAGCAAACAAGTTGCGTTCTTATCTGTGTCGAGTGTCTCTATTTTTACATTTAGTTGGCAAACAATTTCACAGTTCAGTTCAGTTCAGCTTAGTTAGTTGCACAGTTTCGGGAGAAGTCGCCACAAGATGTAGCCATGAATGGCTCTGGAAATTAATTGGCCAAAGGCGCTGATTCCATTTGATAGATTAAGAAAACAATATGCATTCATTCTGCACAGAAAAAAAAAACTTTGAAGGTCAGCAATAAAAAGGCTCTCTTTAAGAGTTTTCTCATGTAATTTCATATACATACAGAATAGCTCTCGATTTTTAGAAACAAACGAGATCTGAACGGTTAATAAACCAACCTAGCTCTTATAGCCACTGAGATTGTTAATACTTGAACTAATATTTGTTTGTCTATGTATGTATACGATCGGTTGTCTGGCTACAGCCTCTCTGTCTCTCTCTGTCTCTCTGTTTACCTCATGGTCTATTTCTCCGTATGTCTCTCTGTTCGACTGCTTCACAAAAATACAAGATGAAGAACAACTACAGAAGATCATTTGAGTTGTCTATATGTGTGCAGCAGTACTCATTTGGTGTTTATAGTTGAGTGAGACAAAGTTAGAATACTTGAAGCATCAGAGAGTGCTCCATTGGTTATTTTATGCTCAACTGCAACGATCTCTAACTGTCGGCTGAGCGCGTCTTGTGCTTTGAGTGGTAGTCGTCCTATATAAAGGGCAGCAGCTACAGCAGTTCTTCAGTCGTCCAAACCTGCTGGAGGTCAGTAGTTCAGTGCAGTAAAGAAAAGTTAAATAAAGTGTGTGATCGTTCAGCTAAGCATTGATGACTTAGAGGAAATACTTGGGGGAAATACTTGAAGGGAATATGTACTTGGAGAAAAAACTTAGAACAAATACATGGTGGAAATTCATAGAAGAAATACTTGGATAAAATACTGAGAGGAAATTCTTAGAAGAAATGCATTTAGAAGAGTACTTACTTTTTTTTTGCTTACACACATGCACATTCACACAGACACGCACACTCGTACCCACGCATGCAACGCTGCTGTTTTTGCTTTCTATGGGAATAATACCTTTTTGTAGGAGGACAATCTTTATAACATAACATTAAAATGCGTGCACTTGCTAAGCACAAGTTATTGATAGACTCTCAAATGAAGACCTAGGAAATTAGGCAGACCAAATCGGCATACCGTTATAAATCATCGTTCAACTAGCGCTAATGCATTGCTTGAAGAAAGAAATCAATGAGCATAGTTTAGTTCTACCTTTTGTGTAGACGTGTGGAAAATATTTACAAACGCAGGCAGCTGAGGAGGGCGTGAGCTGCCTTCAAAGCAACACAACAGCATCCAGTGGAGAGTGGGAGTGGGAGAGAGAGAGAGGGAAAACCCTTGCCGCTCGCATAACCCCAGTCAAAATTTACAATGGCAATTTTTTTGCATGCAAGTTGAATTGGGTTGGAAAGGGCTTCAGTTGCGTGGCTGGGGCTGGGGCTCGGGCTGGGTTTGTGTTTGGGGCTATCAAGTTGAGCAGAAAACTTCTTGCTATTCATATTCGTACATGAATACACTCGTGCGAGTCAGTATGCGAATATACAATGCGGAAAAATGCTAACAAACGGAAATGTGATATACGCGACGCAGCCGAAATACAAAAGCTAATGGTATAGATGGAGCAGGGGGAGCACGAGCTGGGGGAGAAGGAAAGGCTCTCTGGTATGAGAGACTGACTAGGAATCGAACCAATTGCTTACAAGCTATTCAAAACTTTGGGTGTAGGTGATAATGCTATATGGCAATCGTCACTGTCGTCTATTCAATTTGCAACGAATTAAAAAAAATAAATAAATGTTTCAGAAAACATGGGAGCGAACGAAATGGCATGGCTCGACTACAAAATACCCTGCATCGTAGCATAGCTAAGACTTATAAAGTTGTTGCTACTTGGAACACATATTTGGTATACCCCCTCTAAATTTTTTTCGTTTGCGGGGTATTTGGAATTGGAGTTGTTGAAAATACATTGAAATCTGTGGAGCGCATTGTAAAAAGGCTTTTCTGTTATTGTAGCGATGGAACCACAAACAGCCCTTGCCCAGCCCACTTCCCTCCTCCGTGCCTCATCCTGCTGCCTGCTTCCCACAGCCAAGCAGCTGACACGCTTTGGCGCATCAATAGATAAGAAAGAATGAGGAGCCTCTTGAGGCTTCGCTTGAAGTGGGATTAAACGCGAGGCGGCCCACTGTAAGAAGCTGAAGGGAATTACGGAAGTGTGCCCAGGAAGGGATGCCTGACGCAGGTAAACAGGCAAGCAGGTAACCAGGTGGCATCGCTATGGATGTGGATATGGGAATGGATAAACTAATAGTTAACAAATATTTTCAATTACTGTTGCTGTCACAGCAAAATCAATCAATTCTGCAACCACAGACACGAGACCCGAGAAACGAGAGCCAAAGCCAGAGCCAAAGCCAAAGCCAAAGCAATTGCATTTAATTTTCCAATATGCTGGGTGGATGAGGAAGCTTTGGCTGATATAAATTTGTAACGCAAATTGGTTTTGTGGCCACAGAGTATTACGGCCAATGCATTTTGCCATTTAACGAGTATTTTGCTGCAATTTTATTTTCGATATCACAGCCAACTAATGAGGCGGCAAATGTTTAAATTATTTTGCAGCGTTTGCTGAATGTGCTGTAATTAGAATAAATGTATTTACAGCTGCGGTTCGCGCCACATTTCGGTCCATCAAATCGCAGAGGAAAATCCAGGCCGCACAATGCCACAGAGAACTATGGGATCGAATCGCATTTGTCGCGGCTTATTTGCTATTCACGCCACAAACAAAGTAAACAAAGCGCCCAGTTCCAGGCGCTAAAGACAACCCTCCCGGCGGGCCCTCAACTGCCTCGAGTGGCAAGTGGCAAGTGGCAACTGGCGAGTGACGAGTGTGAAAAGCAATAAAACGTTAAGCATACACCAACGCACGCACACACACACACATTCACACACAAAATACACAATGCCGCAGCAAATTTGTTGCAAATCAAAATAAATTCCTACCAGAGCTTAGGAAAAAAAAACCATATCAAGAACATGTCAAAAAGTACGGCAAGTCGTACTCTGTATACACTGTAAATAAAGGGGAATATAATATAATATGTCACTCTCTCAGAAAACAGCTGCATCTCTTTGAAAATATATGTGTATATTAAATATGCTACATTTTAATCGATTTTTCCTTTTTTATAGTCGACATGGAACTTACAAAAATTCGCCAATTCACAGCGACCGAGAAGGAAATTGAACCCTTTATTATAATTACCAAAGCAATAGACAATAATAATTAAAAACTTAACAATTTTTAGGATATTTTTATGAAGAATGTTCATATTAAATCAGATCAACTCATCAAGCTCATATAAAATAATTTCATTTATATAATATATAGTATCAAGGATTACAAAAATAAATTATAAGCTTGTGAAGTAGAGCTTGATCTGAACAAAATATTTAAAATATAACTAAGCTTAGACTTTTATCGATATACAAATAATGGCTGAGAGGGATATTTTCATATCACTTTCACGCTACATACAGTAGGTCGGTATTCTATCAATGTTTGTTTATCCTGATTAAAAGTATAAATACTATATTTAATATTTAACAACCAATCATTATTTGTAATCTATTTATATTGATCAAATATTTAAAGATTAAAGTCCTGCTGCTTTTTAAGCTTATCAATGCAAACACACTTTAATTTCTTTTTTTTTTAAATATTATTGGGTTCATTTCAACAAACAAATTAATTGCGTGTATATTTTTAATGCCATGGAAGACAAACACTGGGTTCTTAGGTCACGGGAAAAAGCTAAGAATATTATTTTTATATTTTTATAATTTTTTTTTTTTTTTTTTTATTCTAATCAGTATATAATTTTATAAATATGTATATCATTTTTGCTCTTAAAAACATCTACTTCTGACCTTAAAAATATATACTTATCTGTTTTTAAACAAGTGTAACTTAATTTATGACTATATTCCAGCTCCTTGTTAAGCAAATTGCTTCGCATATTCATCATACCCTAAACAATTTACCAGCCCATAATAGATGCATAAAAAGCGAAGGCGTTCTTGTTCGCAGGCACCAATCCCTCCTCAACCCGCAACAGTTGCCCCCACGCCTCCTGCCCAGAGTAAACACGGAGAAAAAACCATTCACATGGCTGGCCGAGTTGTTCATCGTCACATTCAGAGCCTTCTATGGGCACTCGTCCATGGCATTCCATAACAATTTATGCAATCAGTTGGACAATGCGTACGGCGAAGGAAACTGTTGGATTTACAGCCACCCCGAGTGCTGCCAAGTACCCCGCGTGCCCCGATAGACCCATTCGCCTTTCGTCACTCTCTTCTGGCTTTGGCCGCTACTTAATCCTTTTGAATATTTTTGACACGTGCGCTGCAATTATTTTATTACCCCCGCGAGTGCAGTCCGCAGAGCGAGCGAGAGACAGAGAGAGGGAGAGAGAGATAGGACACGCACACACGCACCATAATGCAGCAAGGCAACGTGCAACCGGACACGCCCACTCAATAGACGAGCACAAGGGCGGACACTTCTTTTATTCTGCTTTTTTTTTACGGGCAGCACAATGGGCCGGCAATTGATGCAATTCATTCAAATTGTTGGCGACTGTTTAGACTAAAATTGCATTAGTCTCTAAAGCTTTTGTTGTAGCAGCTGCTACTGGTGCTGTTGTTGTTGTTGCTCTTGTTGCTGCTGTTGTTATTGCAGATGCCGAGTGGACTAGCGCACAAACAATTGGCAATAATTTTTCGCGGTTGCATTGAAATTCAAACGGCGCAAATTGTAAGCACAATTTTTAAATATATGAACAGCTCCCACTTTGAGCTCATGCCCGCCCCAATTATGGTCGCTTTGCATTATCACACGCACACATATACACGCACACCCACTCAATAGAGGTACATATATTTTAATAATGATGCCATTTGTTTGGCCATAGAATTGTGTTGGCAATAAAATTTGGCTTTGCCACATAATTCAAATGGTTAATCGCGTTTAATGGCGGCATTTATCAATATTTTGTGAGGAGAAAAACCGCATGCAAATGCGACCAGCGGCGACGGATGATAACGCGATGGAGCGAGTGCGCCGCACACCCCTCTCGCTCACTCTGCCCGGCTGTCTTGGCGCCCAATGACAATGTGTTGACAATGCGAAAACAAAAATGGCGTCTAATATGGCGACAAAATGTGGGGCGGAAATAAAAGCGCAGCGGTCAGCGCTGCAGTGGAGCCCAATGCCACCACCACCAACCCTCTGCGGCACCGCCCTTAGTTATGAAGTTTGCCAGCGGTTCCCCATCACGCTTTTAATGCGCACCATTGTGTCAAGATAAAGCAACGGAAATTAGCACGATAGCAGGAAGTTGGCAGCGTCGTTGGCGTTGTTCTTGACGACAACGGCGAAGACGAAGGCGATAAAAAATGGAGCGAATGCCAGCAGCAGAGACAACAGACCAAATAGACCGCACAGCAAGCGAGTAAGCGGGCGAGCGAGCGAGCGAGTTGAGCGACAGCCAAGGACCAAACGACCAAAGGACCAAAGGACCAAAAGGACATCCACAGTTGGCCAAAACGGGGCGACCGGGGCTGCCCACAAATAATAATGAAAACGGAAATGAAATACAATACCCAGGAATGCCACAAGAGATGCTGAATAGCAATGAAGATGATAATGATGACGATGACGATGATGATTATGATGATGATGATGATGGTGTTGGTGTTGGTGTTGCTATTGCTGTTGGTCTTGGGTCCAATGCCAATGGCCACTTTAGATCTTTGCTTTCCCTTATTGCCCACTCGAAGGAGCCACGGAGGTGCCCGTTTAACATTTCTGCTTCTTTATATTGCCAGCAATACAATGGACTAATTAGTATCACAGACATATCTTCAGAGACTATCATATTTCTAAGATTCTTATTCGAGTTCAAAATATTCCTTTCGATTAGTTAGACTTAGCTATGTGTTTAAATTATACATATAAATATTTTTAGAAATATGAATTTGTATATCCATATATATTATATAAATAAATATATCAAACATATCGCCACAAAAAATAAATCATCAAATATATGTAACCTGCGAATAATTAAAAAGTCAAGAAATGTCTTGAGGAAGACCTCATATATGTATATATTTATATATCTGTATACTAGATGCCTTGACATCAGATATCATATTATATTTTACCAAAAGTTTTTCATGAAACCGAATCTTGAGTATTGTCCAAATTATAAGAATTACTAGCCAACAATTAATATAATTAATGTCAATTATTAAAGGCAAATTTCATTGTACACAAGGTCAGTAATTTTTTAGCAAAATCTGGTTTAGTTACAATGAGGTTTTAAAATTGAAACACTCTTATAACAGTTTAAATATAGCAAATATAATTTGATTTTTTAACTACTATCCTGAAATATTTCATAAAGCCTAAATACAGCAAAAAAAATAATAATAATAATAATAATATCCAATTGGCTAGGTATAAAAGTCTTTGCCTTAGTTTACGATCTATAACCAAATTGCTATGAATAATCCTAGGAAAAACTCTTTTTAAATTCTCTTTTTTAAATGTCTCCATACCTTGGCTGTTTATTACCTTGACTACAATCAAAAATTAATAAGCCATAAAATGAGTAACAACTTTTCGCATTTAGACGCCTGACGCAGAGCGAGGGCAATGTTTGTTCATTAGGAACTGGAGCTAGAGGTGGAACTGGTAGTGAAACTGGAGCGGGAATGGAAATGGGACAGAGAGCTGGTATTCTTTTCATAAACCGCACACAAATTAGACGCATACAAAAAAGGCAAAAAATGAACGCTGATTGTCGTCTATTCTTGTCAAAGTTTGGACCGGTGCCTGGCGTCGTGGCAGTGGGGGGAGGAGCAGAGGTGGGCGTGGCACGCAAAGTCAATTAGGCAAAGCGACGGCGACAAACAAAACTGAAAACAATTCGCATTTAAATTTGCGCATTCTTAGAAAATGCTGCGCGAAAATGGGGACCGACAAAGTTCGGTTGCGTCACTTGTGGGGCAGGTGGTGGGGGGTGGAAGCTGCCGTAAAATACGTGCATATTATTGTGCTTATCTGCCAAGAAACACGCCCAGGCCAAATGCCCATTCCGGACCCAT
The DNA here is from genome assembly GCF_054131065.1 of Drosophila arizonae. NCBI lineage: Eukaryota > Metazoa > Arthropoda > Insecta > Diptera > Drosophilidae > Drosophila > Drosophila arizonae. The sequence goes on along the minus strand of NC_142924.1, from coordinate 21,958,997 downwards.
GTACAAACCCCCTGAACGAGGCCTTCAAGTTGATTTCGCTTTCTTTGCTGCCAAGAACTGAGCTGCCATGTCTCAATACTACGCCGGTTGTTTTGTTGTTTTTGTCATATTGTGCATTTGTTTTTATGCGCCTGGATCGTCCCAGAGCCACCCCATAGCCTCACATGCCCCGCTGCCTGCCTCTGCCATCGAAGTCTTCTAAGCAACACATCCTTCCTTAAACGTTTCTTGTCTGCCAAATGTTTCTATGGGCCATACGATTGTGAGGCCTCTGTATGTGTGCGTGTGTGTGTGTGTATCAGCCTCTGTGTGTGTGTGTGTGGTTTTATGTGTGCATTGTATTGCTGGCATAATAGACACATTTAATTTTACTATTATGCCTTTTTGTTGTCATCACATTCGCATAAGCATAATAAACCGTTTCGTTTTCAAGTTTTCCTTTGGGGACTTCTCCGTTTGCCTATTTGCCAGTCATTTTATTTGATTTCCAGTCGAAAGAAGGAGAAGGAGAGCAGAGAACAAGCTGTGCGAAATTCTAAAGAAATTAGAGGTGTTTACAATGACAGACTAGAACACTACTGAAATAAACTGATGAAACCATTTTACATTCACGACCCTTTTGCAGGCGAGCTCACTATTTAAAATTGAATTAGTTCACTTGTATCATTAGAAGCTCATGCTTAATTAGAAATGATCGGGCAAGCGTTTACCAAATTATCAGGTGTTTTGCATATAATTGTGCTCGATTGAATAGTGTGTAAGCTTAATTAGAGAAACCGTTTAAAGCTCATCCCCAAATTTTAAGTGCAGGTATATGTTACATAACTCGCAAGTTTAAATATTAATAACATTAAGATAAAGGAATTGCTTAATACTATTATTTAACCCTTTGGCTTATAGCTTAAACAAGCTCTCTCCTTCTCCCTCTGGAGCACCGTAAACGAACAATAGATGGCGCCCATAATGCTGTTTCATTTTATTCTTTTTGCAATCAATTGTATATAATTTCGATTTTATTATAGCCTAGTTACTACTAGAGCCAAGTCATAAAACTGCAATCCCCTAAATTTACTTATAACTGTACACATATGGCTGATAGTGGGAATAGATAAGTCACTAGTATAAAAGTAGCTACCGCATTTTGCAATCATTCAATAGTTTATTCAACGCGTTGCAATATGTTTAAAGTCATCTGCTTGTTGGTAGCCGGACTATTTGCCGTGGCATTGGCTGCTCCCTACACATATGGTAAGTAATCAGACTTTTGGCAAGCCAAGGAGCCACTGAAATTAATACTTACTAAATGCTGCCCTAGATACTGAACATAATTGGATCAAGGGAAATCTTTCAATTCCCTTGACAAGCGACGTTATAGTTGGTGGATTTGATCCTTATGGCTACAGAACTTACATAGGCCGAGTCGCTTATGGCACCAACGTCTTGCCCGCTCGTGTCGTGGCCGAGACGGGCTACGCCTATTTCAACACAGACAAACTGAGCAACAAGCTTGTCGACTATCAACTTTTGACTTCTAGTCCCAGTTTTGACTACGAATGGATACACAGCTTTGATGGCAATTACGAAAAAGGCGCCGTTTCTGTGGGCACCACCCATTGGAACGAACGTGTCTTCATTTGCCGCGCTAGGTCGGATGGAGGTTTGCTAATGGGCACTCTGTTCCTATCGCAGAAGTATTGCATTATCAAGAACGAAGATTTGCCACTGCGTCAATTTGACAAGTACGAGATCCTTGTGGCCAAGTCCAAGGCTAACTCAACCTCTAATGCCTAAGGAGTGCGCACAAATACATACATACGTATATATAAGAAAACTGTAAAGTAAAATCATTAAAGTAATTTTAGTTGTATCATTGATTTGATTGTATTAATTTGTAATTAAAAGAAAAATGATTAGATTGATTTCGATTAGATTTCCTTATTAAGTGTTCAACGCAGATAACATCGTTAAGAACTGAAGAGGCCAAAGGCTAGTCATTCATTCGATTACTAAAATGTCAAATAGGGGGTTTTTACTTATTAATAACAAGACTATAAACATTTATTTCTATGCTTATTTATTTCCGCGCTAAAATTCATGTTCGGCCTCATCTAATCAAAACCGTAGCCAAATAAAAAGGAGTTGCAGACAGAAAAAATGCTTTCACAACTAGATGGCGCTTAAACTATTCTAGCAGCAGCAGCACAGCTTTCGATAGGTATTGTATCCATTATATCGACATCAACATTTAACATCGATAATTGACTTCTTGTTTATGTTGTTTCTTTAACAGTCTATTTTAAAAATATAGATTTGCTATAAATAACTAAAGTACAAAAAAAATGGCTAAAATATATATAAAATATAACACATGATTAAATTAAATAAAATGTCTATAAGAATATATGTAAATTGCTTATGAATACTTATATTCAATATATATGCAAATTAAATTAATATTTTTATTTTTATTATTAATTATTAAAATTGTAAATATGCAATGCTATAAAACACAAAAATTATACAGTGAGTATATTTTGTTACTTTTATTCCAATTTGTCGTTTGATATTTTTAATTCCTGGTGATATATGACCACATCTAAGGTATCGCTGGCGAGGAGTGTAGCATTCTCACCCATAAAGCTGGCAGCCCCAACACACTCTGATTCGATCTCAGTGCCGTGCCATTGGAGTACTTCCACAAGTAATTGAAGCTGCAGACCTTCAGCAGTGCCACGAGGCAGCTGCAGGTGATGAGGAAATGCACAGGTTTTGGGAGCATTAAATGGTGCCTGTGCTTCATACAGCTCGCTAAGTGTGGGATCATTTGGAGCGGCTGGAGAATGACGTTCCAATCTATTCTCGCCAGTTCCTAGCTCACGCACAAAGTTATCGAGCAATAGGCGAGGTTCAGCTCTGCCAGGCACCGTCAGATAACTGCGGATTTGGACAACCATCGTCTCCGGAACGAACAGCTCATAGGCAATGCTGAATGGTTTGTGATTCAAGCGCAGCTGACGTGCCACAAGACGACGACGCAGCAATTGCAAATTGTTGCGCTGCGACTGAAGCAACTGTTGATCCATTAGGTTAATCAAGTCGGTGTCCAGTAGCTGCTCATAGGTTTCCAATTTAGTCACTTGCAGCAGCTTTACCGACGGACGTCGCTGCTTGTCGTATGATTTTGGTTTTGGCTTCTGTTCGTACTTGGATATTAATTGAGCCAGTTGAATCAACAGCGAGCGATATATGGGATCGCGCAGGTTTGACGTAGTCATGCCCAACAGGCTGGGCTCCATATTGTTGCCGTTGATGGCCAGACTCAAATGTCTACAGAGCAGCCAGTACTCCGCCGCAATCACCTGAACCACGACCCACATAGGCTCAATTTTCTTATTTTTTGGCAGCTCCTTATCAATCTGACTTTGCAGCTCTTCAATAGACTTGCTTATCAATTGCCGCACGTCTTCGGCATTCAGCGCAGTCGCCTTGTAGGGCACCCCACCCGTTGTCATCAATGTGGGCGTGACCAGCTCAACTGATCTTTTGCCTGTCGCTAGTTCTTCCAGCTGCAGCAGGGCTACAAACTGTCGGATGTTTTGCATCAGCAAGAGTCCGATTTCTGGCCTCGCCGCACCCTCAACTTGTTGCTGGTATATCCATTCATCCTCATCACTGCGGAACTGCATCATGAGATCGCCGTCTATTATAGCAGTTCCATAATCTTCCTTGGCTTTCGACCCGATTATCAGCCGGCTGATAAGCCTGCTCCAATAGCCGTTCAAGGCCACATCTAAGCTCAGCTGCACCCCAAGGGACTTCACTTCTATGACAATCGGGTCGGCTGGCATTAGTTCCTCCTCCGGTGGCTGTCTGAATATCTTCGGGTACAATATACTACCCAATGTGTCCTTCCAAGTGCGTTTCGGAGCAATCCGAACTGGAGCCAAGTCCTGCCAACTAACGGACCTTGCTGCCCGTATCAGCTCCTTGTCGAAGTAGAGTTGTGGCAGCACCTCATGCATGGCCGGCAGCATCAGATCTTTTGTATCCGCACGTTCGGCAATCGCCAGCTGCAGAGCATGCACAAAGAGCACCGGGTTGAACTGGCTGCGCGCATAGCAGGCATTGCACTGAAAGGTTCTCCAGTCTTTGGCCAGCACTAGGAAGCGATAAACGTCCAATAGCTGCTGCGGCAGCTCCTCTTGCAAAAGACTGTATATGCTATATGGGCGCAGTATGCGATCCTGATGGACGCGCTCAAAGAAGTCGAGCAACGAAGGCCAACTGCCCTGTATAGGAATATACATATATGTAAACAATGGATTTCGATTTCAGACTGAGTCCACTCACCGTTTCGTAATCGTTGGGATTCTCGTTGAGCTCACGGCCCATGTCGATGAGCTCCTGCTGCAGCAGAGGCTTGTGCACTTGCAGCAACAGATCCAGCAGAAAGCGCTGACGTTGTGCCCATTGTGTTGGCCTCAAAGCATCGAGGCTGGGAGGAGTTTCGCCCAACCACCAGCGCGAACGTAAGTTCCAGCCATTCACTCCAATCACCCCAGCACTGAGGGACAAGCTCAGAAGAGCACAGAATGCAACTGTCGCCTTCAACATTCTTAATGAAGCGGCAGTTGAGAGGTAAATGTTATTCGGAATTTAATAAGCCAATGCCCATGGCTGATCTCGTAGCTTATCAAAATAGCTTTATATAATACTATATGCAAAAAGCATGCTCAATTATCGCAGTTAATAATATACCCTAGAGTTTCAGCATTTGCTGGGGCATATTTGTTAAAATTCATTTTTAATTTGTAAAATATAAATGAATCTATATATAAATTGTTTTATATTAAATCTGTTTTCAATAACAATTTTCTTCTTCAAATTAAAAGTTAAATTGACATCAGCTTAAGCGCTGTTAAATTATGTAAATTCGTTTTTATTGTGTCAACAATATTAAAAAATACAATTCCCGAAAAATAAAAAATAAACACGCGCAAAAATAGCATTCCATATGACCGAACTTCAGTATTACAATTATCTCTGTTGAGCCTAATTTAGTCTTTATAGCTATGCCAATGTGGCCCGCTTGGCCACAAATTCCCTGGAGCTCTTCTCCCTGTTGGTAAAGCGAGCATATCTGAAATGAGTAATATTTAGTAAATACGAAATATTTGATATATTTCTGTTGCAGCTCACGTCTTCTTATATTTGGCCACATCGGAGGCGCTGAGCGATGGGCGAGTCGTTTGGTAGGATTCGATGAGATGTTTTTGCTTCACTAAAATTTTCTTTGGCAGCTTCTGTCGGAGGGAATGGAAAAAGATTAATTCAATTTGCTTACATAGACTCGACCGTATTTTATTGAGTATTTTTGTATGATGCTCGATGGATGTTCTCGGTAAAGCCATCCCTAACACTAGTTGAACTTATATGTATATTGATATCTAAGCGGTAAAGTCTCTCGGAATGTTTCAGTTTCAGAGCCGTCGTCCTCATCGCCCGAGGACGGCGGCGTCTCCAGCATTGGCATCGATAGATCCAAATACGCATCGTTGGGATTACTGCTCGCCTGCTGCAGTATGCCATCGAAACTCTCCACGAGCTCAGCAAACGTGGGCCTCGCACACGACTCGAAGTGCCAGCACTGACGCATCACCACGTATATGTTGAGCGAGCATTTCGGCGGCTTCTCCATGCGCTGGCCAGTGATCAAGTAGCTGTACAGCTCCTCAGCGGACATGATATTCGGGTACGGCTGTTCGCCATAGGTCATTATCTCCCAGAGCAGGACGCCGTAGCTCCAAACGTCGCTCTGGGAATCGTAAAACTTCTCCTGCAATGATTCCGGCGCCATCCATTTGATGGGCAGTCGTCCGTTGGTATTCTTCCGATAATAGTCCGTATCCTGGATATCCCTGGCCAATCCAAAGTCGGCTATCTTCATCACATAGCCTTCGCTGACGAGCACATTGCGCGCTGCCAAATCACGATGAATGCACTGAAAAGTGATGGAGACATTAGACACCTGATCTGCTCGCTGATTGAGCTGCGTGGCCTTACCCGTCGCGAGGCTAGGTACTCCATGCCGCGAGCTATTTGGAAGGCGAACATGGTTAGCTCCTTCTCGCCCAGCTGCTGTTGTGGCTGCATCGACTTGTCATCCAGATAGCCATCGCTGTCGCTGCGCCGCTGCAGTTGACCCGGTCGATTTTGCTTGAGAAAATCCTTGAGATTGCCATGGGGTGCATACTCGACAATGACCCACAATGGACCGCTCTGACTGCAGCATCCCAGCAGGTTGATGATGTTAATGTGCTTGCCAATCATTTTCATCACCTCCATTTCGCGCACCAGGCTGGCCATGTCCGCGTCCGTGTGCTCCTCCTTCACCATCTTGACGGCGACAATGGTGCCCATGCCATTGTTCGAGGATGGCGGACTGCGCGGCAGGCCATCCGCCTCGGCCATGACCACACGCCCAAAGGCGCCCTCGCCCAAAATGGAGCCTAGCACCAGCTGCTGCCTGGGAATCTCCCAGTTCGAGTCCAGCGGGAACTCGTACTCGTTGAAGCCCTGTGTAGGATCCGAGGAGCCGCCCGTCGTGGTATTGGAGAACGTTGTCCGTTGCTTCTCGATCTTAATGACAGGTATTTGCAGGTCGCCCGCACAGGAGCTGCCCTCGGCGCTGGCCGGCTTGTAGATGATCACCTTCTTGGTCCACTGATGCACCGTCTCGATGCGATGTTTCAGCAGCTTCTCCCGCCGCAGCCGACGCAGCATATACACTATAAACGCGCTGCCGAGCAGGAACAACACAATTATCATCACCACGATCACGACGAAGGCCACGGGATGCGTGTGGAGGAGCTGACTGAAGTGCAAATAGGGCAGATGATCGACCACGCGCAGATAGATGCTGGCGTTGCTCATGCCCAGCGAATTGGAGGCCATGCAGGTGTACCAGCCCTCGTCCAGGTGGCTCACATTGTTGAACACCAGCAAATCTGGGCGATCCATGGACGTTTTCAGATCGATGTGCACCACGCCCGGCTGCATCGAGTCCACTGCCAGGGGCATCGAGTGATTGTGGTGCATCACACGTATCCACCGGATAGAGGGCTCATTGTCGGACAGCACATCGCACTTCAGCACCACCTGCGTGTTGACCAGCGCCGTCTTGTTGTCCATTTTGGTAATGATGGGCGGCGCTCGGATGCGATCGTTGACCACAACGCTGTACTCGAATTCAATGCAGCCGAGGATGTTGCACACCTTGCACTTGTACAGGGCCGTGTCCTTCGATATGGCATCCTCCATGGTGAGGGACCAGCGCCTGAACTTGTAGCCCCCAATGTCGCGCTGCAGCTCCTTGTAGCCGTCGCCCTTATTGAAGGTCCAGCTGATGTTCGCCGGCGGATGCGCAGTGCTGGGGCAAGAGAGGGTAAGGGTCTTGCCCGAGGGCAAATGCTGCAAACGTTTCAGGGGCTTCTTGAACTTGGGGAACTGCTCCACTGTGGTATCGTCCGCGACATCGTCGGCTGCCTCATCCGCCGCATCGTCATCCGTGGCGTTAATGACCGATTGCTGCGTTGTGGTTGTGGTTGTCGTTGGCTGCGCGGTTGAAGTGGGCACATTGATGGGCTTTGGCACCACCTGCAAATAGGCAGCGCCCACAGTGCGCCCCAAGCGGTTCTCGGCAACACAGATATACCAGCCAGCATCGTAGGGCTCCACGCTGCCCAGACGCAGCAGCTGCGGCTCATCCTTGCGGGCCGGCAGTCTGACCACCTCATCAGTGTCCACCAGGATGGCTTGCTGCTCCAGCCGCTGAAGCAGCGAGTTTATGTCACCAGCTCGCACCTGTTGCAGCCAGGTGATTTGTGGCTCCAGCTGCGAGTCCTCCAGCTTGCACTCTATGATCGGCTGCTCCTCCAGCACAGCGGTCACGTTACGCGGATAGCCCGGACTTAGCACAGGGGCCATGTGCTGACGCCTCAGCACTTCCAAGCGAGTCCTGCTGTCGGCGCAGCTCTGATCATTGCACAGGCGACAGCGATAGTCACCCGCATCCTGGGGCTGCAGCTGCCACATGCTGTGCACCGTCTTCCTAGCACTGCTTCCCACTTGGGTGTTATTGTGAAACCAGCTAATGTTCGTCCATGCAACTCCCGCTGCCGGGGTGCAGTTCAGGTGAACCATAGAGCCCGCCGTGCGCCGCACCAGCGGCTCCAGTGGCTGGGCGAAGCGCGGCTGCTGACTCTCGTTCAACGGCAGCAGATAGTGCTCCACTGGCTCGCTGTACACCCGGCTGAAGCTGGCCAGGTCATCGCTAGCCTTCTGGTAGCCAATCAGCAGCGTCAGATTGGCCCACCGATTGCCAGCATACTGGCACGCATAGTGACCCGATTGCTCTCTCTGAGCGCGCTCCAGCAGCCAGCTGCTGCCGCTGTGCTGGAGCTGCTCGTTGAAGAACCATTTGGCTTGGGGCTGTTGGCACTCCAGCTGAATATCCACATCTGTGGGCACATGACGATAGCCAGGCTGTGGCTCTTGACTCACATCGATTTGGCAACGATGCGCCTCAAAGTGGCAGCTCGAAATGTGGTTGTCGTTGTTGTTGTTGTTGTTGTTGTTGCTTTTGTTGTTGCTGCTGCTGTTGCTGCTGCTGCTGCTGCTGTAGCTGATGATGATGAATATGATGATCAGCAGATTTTGCATTTTCAAGTGTAGCATTTGAGTTGTTGTTGTTGTTGTTGTTGTTGCCGCTGCTGTTAATGTGATTGCTGTTTACTTAGCTGTTGCTGTTGCTGTTGCCAAATTGCCGCTGCTTTTGCAAAGACACTTTTATATTTCGCAATGCTTCATTTGTTCACATTTTACCCTCTCTATTTTATTATTATTATTATTATAATTTATTGCTATCGGTTAGGTTCAATTTTTTGCGTCTTCTTTTTTTTTCAATATTCGAAACAAAAATAAATCTAAAAAGAAAAAAGGCAACGCGTATAATACAAAAAGGCAACCATTATGTGCACTGCCTCTGTAATGAGCAACACCTTTGCCGCCTCTGCTGCTACTGTTGTTATTCTTGTTGTTGTTGTAGCTGTTGTCAACGAGCACACACACACACACACGAACGCACACGCACTCATATAGCCAAGTCAAGTATCTATAAGTTGGCTATATATATATATATATAGTATATGTGAGCATCGGCCACATGCCAAATGCGTTAAATGTCGTCATTTCCATTGATACGACAAATCGTCGTACAGTTAGAAATTTTAGATGCATTCATAATATTAATCGTCGGTATATTGGTAGAGTCAAGCATTGGCTTTAGACACGGGCACGGGCACGAGCACAGTGGTCCCAAATTGGCAACTTGCTTTTAGAGCATAATATTGAAACACGAAGGAATGCTTGCGTCGGGTAGAACCAACTACATAATACACCTTTGCAATGTGAAGCTGACTCGAATTCCAAGAGAGATGTTAAAATATTTGTAATCTGTTTTAAAAACCTCCTACACCTATACCACCTATAATTGTATATTTAATGAACTTTCAATTTAAATAATATATGAACTATAATAGAAACCAATATGCTCCATTTATTTTGTAAGCGAGCTTTAAGAAAGTTCATTGAGTACACCGCACCTGATGAATCAATAAATAATAATTACTGCTCACTTGGTCTACGAGAATCGCAAAAAGAAAACAAAACAAAACTAGTTTTTACTCTCGAAATCTTTCATTTCTATTGCGAAAAAATTTCACGCCACAGTAAAACGTTTGACTTCAGATCATAAAAATAAAATTATAATTTGAGTGGGTGCCAGATTTTTATTTTTTTTTTTAGCTCCATTGCATATTAGCAAAGAACATGAAAATATCAAACTAAATTATCCACGATTTTTTAACGGACATGAATCATAAAGGAAATTAGCAATACGGATGTTTTTCCGTATAACTTGGAATTTATGTAGCCTTAACAAAGTTTGCTTGGAAGATAAGAGAAACTAAAGCTAAATATTATTGATCATAGCAAGTTATAGGTTTAAGTTTAAATTTATACTTGTTATGGTAAAAAGTTTATATTATTTAATGATATTTTGTTCACAAGTATCTTCACAGAAAATTGTTAAAAATAAAATTAAAAAAAAAATAAAATTTTCTTTTAAAAGTGATTCTATATTAAAATGAATTCCGATATAATTTTCATTTAAATATTATTTTTGCCTCATTTTCAATGAACTTAATTTTACGACTTTCTATCAATTATAACATATTTTATTAGAATAATTTAAGATCCCTTACGCCATTTAACTGTTACTTTTCACTAAGTTTCAAATAACTTAATATGGCAATTTTCTATAAAATTGCAAATCAGTCTATCATCAGGACAATTCATAATTTGATAATGAATTTTACTTCCAATGGCTGATTAAACAAATAACTCAGTTTCTATTTTGTCACCTGAGACCACTGTGCACTAACGAAGTTTATATTTTATAATTTGTTTTTTAAGGCAAGCCAACAACTGGTGTTGCGGTGTTTTTTTTTCCATTGTTGTTTTTGCAAATATTGTTGCGCTTGTTGTTTGTGTAGTGCCGTTTGTTAGTTGTTACTGTTGTTGTTGTTGTCATTGTTGTTGTTGCTGTTGCTGCTTTTTGGCGGTACTGATTTTTGGTGTGATATATGCACACACGTCGCGATCTGAAATTTATTCAGTTTCCTTTTTTTCTTGCTTCTTTCATTTATTGCCAGCAGACAAATCGCGTATGTTTGAAATATGTATTATTATTGTTATAATTCGTTGTTTTTATTGCAGCTATTGTTGTGGTTGTTGCTGTTTTATTCTTGTTGTTTTTGCGACTTTGTCAATATTATTGCAAATTGATTGCTTGAAACGTTTAAAATTATGAAGTATGAATTGACTTTGAATTTTGAATTTCGAACTAGCATTTGAGTCGCTTTTTGCAAAATATTTATCAGCAAGTTGCGAATGCTAAAACTCGGTTTAAATTGTTTTTACACATTTGGCTGGGCTGGGAACTCTATTAGGAAGTTTGTTGGCGTCACAGAAATATTTGAATTTGGATTTGTGATTTATCTATTATTTATTATGCATAACTTTGTCACTTATTAAGGCCCGCCGCCCAATGCCCTCTGCACCCCCTCCCCCAGAGCTACACTGCCCAACAGAACAGCGCTTTGGCTGGGCGAGGGAGTTGCGGCTATTGACAACTTCCGCTGCACTAACCGAAACAGATCCCACAGAGTCGCGAGCCAACCGATTTGCTTGAATGTGCGCACACAACTGAAAGTAACGATCGATTGAATGCCGCAACAACAAAACTTTTGGATATGCTGACGACGATCATCATCGGCAACCACCACGAGCCGGGTGGCGTTACCGACGACATCGTGAAAACCTAGCTACAATTATATGTGTGCGTGTGTGCGTGTGTGTGTGTGTGTGGGTGTTTAATATTATTTACACAAGCAGCGATCCTGTCGAGCACTCGCAGTGCTGGCCAGCGATTCCTTAGGTTCTACCTGTCTGCAAGGTGTCCGTCCCGCATGCGCAGTTGCCGCATGTTGCAATTGCGCATTGTTGTTGTTGTTGTTTGTAGTTTTCTTTTCTTTTCCTTTGTTGTTCTTTTTACTTTTATTCTAAGCATGTTTTGTGGCTGAGGATTTCGTCTACTTGTCTTGGTTCGGCTTGCATTCTTTATTATCGCGGCCCTTGGGCTATGTTTAATTTATGCATAAGAAAATGTGTCCATTGTCTTTTGAGTTGTTGCTGTTGTTGTTGTTGTTGCTATGGTTGTTGCTGTTATTGTTGTTGCAGTACGTGCGCATGCGCGATAATCGCATATCAATAAGGAAATATCCGTTACGTGACTTATATATCTAAAAACCTCTCGTCTGCAATTTTACTATGTATTTCTTTTTTTTTTTTTTTTTTTTTTTTGGCCCAGCACCCGCATAGGGTTGCCTAATCCTGATCCAGATGCACGGCACGTAATCATAGATAGAAGAAAAACCCCAAAAATAGTAAATCTCACTGCACTTGTGCGCCCTCTTTCCAGTTTATTTGCTGGGAACGGAAGCGCCAACTACTTCTTTGACTATGGCTTTACCAAGAACCTTCTCCATATCAATTTCCGCTCGATTGCGATTCTCACTCACCTCATGTCCGAATTGTGCCAGCGCCTCCTTAACCGCCGCCATGTTCGCCGAGGTCAGAATGCTTTGTATATCGGCACCAGTGTAGTTCTGCGTTCGCCCCGCAAACCAATCGAAATCAACGCATTCATCCAGATTCAGCGTCGCGCTCAACGCCTCAAAGATGCTGACGCGCGCCACTGCATCCGGCAGTGGGCACTCCACTAGCCGATCAATGCGGCCAGAGCGCAGCAGCGCTGGATCGAGCAGTTCAGGTCGCGATGTGGCGGCAATGACAGTAACGCCCTGCAGCCCCTCGACGCCATCCAGCTCGGTGAGCAACTGGTTGACCACACGATCCGTTACGCCCGTCGAGTCGTGGCCACGTTTCGGGGCCAAGCTGTCAAACTCGTCGAAGAAGAGAACGCACGGCTTGGCGCTGCGCGCCCTGTTGAACAGATTGCGCACGTTCTCCTCACTCTGGCCAATGTATTTGGCCAGCAACTCAGGACCCTTTACCGATATAATGCGCAGACTCCAGCTGCTGGCCAGCTGAGATACCAGGAACGTTTTGCCCGTGCCCGGCGGTCCATAAAGCAGCACGCCAGCCTGATTACGCAAAGGCGAGGAGTTGAAGATCGTTGGATACTGTTGGAGAAGCAGATTTGAATCAATATGTTTTACTTATACAAATATATATTCGTGTACTCACAGTTGATGGCCACATGAGCACCTCCTCGAGCACACTGACCACAGGCTCCAGTCCAGGCAGCTCCTCCACGCGCATTTCATTGGCATCCGTTTCAGCGCCAGTCTTTTGATTGCTTTGTATGCCCTGCAGGCAGTAGGAATTCGTGTGCTCCAAGGATTCTATGAGCTGCTCGTTTGTAAGCAGCGGCTGAGCTTTGCCTGTGAGCAAAGTAAATGAGATTAGGATAGTTTACTAGGTGACTTCGTCAACTTACTAATGCGATAGGCGTAGAAAATGGCGCGCTCCACAAACTGCACAAGATCACATTTCCGATAGCCCTCAGTTAGATTAGATAACTTGACCAAGTCCAACTCCTTGGTGGCGATATGGCTGCATAGCTCGCGCAGTATTACCTCACGATCGGCACGCTCCAGGCTGGGCAGCCTCGCGACCGTCTGGAACAGATGTCGACCACGTGGCGCGCTGAGCCGCTTGTTCAGCGTCTGCAGCTCACTGACTGTGGCAATGACAGCAATGGCATTGCTGCTGGTGTACTGCATGATGAGCTGGTGCACCGTGTCTGCCATGCGATTGAAGTACTCGCCATCCTGGCTGGATTGCTCTGCCGACGCATGGGCGAGCACATCCAGATTCTCCAGCACTACAATGGCCGGTGCGTGCAAAAGGCAGCTGGTGAATATGTTGCGCAAATCCTTTTGAATAGACTCCGTTTTGCGACCCTTGCTGCGCGAGCAGTAGAAGATGTCGAAGTAGCAGTAGTCCGGCTTTCCCGACAGCTGCTCCAGTATGCGCTCCACCAGCACCGTTTTGCCAGTGCCAGCGGCGCCGGTCAGAAGCACATTTCCCTGGCGCAGCACCGAGTTCTGGGAGCTGATGCACAGATTCATGCGCAGCTCGCTGACCACTTGGTCTAGGATCTTGTCGTATTCTGGCAGTCGTATTAGGTCCTTAACACTCAGTGGCGAAATCGCCGGCGGCTGCTCCTTGATAATTTCATGGACGGGACGGACTAGGTCGGCAGCATAGATCTTCGATTCCTTTAGGAACTGGGCGTCCACCACGCAATAGCGGAAGTGTTCAGGCAATATGCCCACTGTGACCAGGAGGTCGTCCTCTAGGCGCACTACTTCCTCCTGATTGAACAGCACCGGCGCCTTTCTTGTTCTTTCAATCACAAACCGCTTAAATGCATTCTCAATGATCTTGTAATGCGTCTTCTTGTGCGCAAACAACTCGATCTTCTCCACAAAGTTCACAACGGTTGTCTTAGGCCGCAGGACAACACGCTCCAGTTCCTTAACGTTCAACAGCTTCATTAGATTCGCATTTAGCTCGATGGACGGATGAATGGTAGCTGGCAGTTCGTCGTCGTCCTCATCGCTAACCAGACGCACACGCACATAATACTCCTTCTCGCCAGCGGTGCGCATGCTGTAGAACTGCTCCAGATCCATGAATTCGGGCAAATGCGATTGCGTTATGTACACATCCGATTCCTGTGCCTGCTCGTGCCATAATCCACGTATGACACGAAACTCAAAGACCCGCGAGCTCTCGCGTCGCAAGTCCTTCTTCAAACGCTCCATATGATCCTGCCGCTTGTTGCGTTGCAAATTGTTCTTCACATTGCTCATCGTTGCGGAGTGCACGAGCGCTGGTGGAGTCGTGGCCACCTCATCCCGCACTTGCGCACTTGTCTTGCTGCGCGACAACTTCTTATTTTCCTCAGCATTTTCATTGTCATTACCGTTGGTCAGGCCTTGGTATAGATTTGGCGCCACAACCAGCTGCGTATTGTGATCCAGACGTCCATAACTTATGTGCGGCTTAAGGCGATCTAAAAGAAAATCATATATTTAGAAAATAGCTGTGCTGTGTTGAGCATTCAATTTAGTATTTACCCACTGTTAGCGCCACTTGCATCGACTTGTTGATCCAAACCAACAAAATTTGTGACGAGTTTACAATGCGCGTTTGCTCCAGTACACTGCCAGAAATTTTCTCCGTACTCAGCTCCTTTTGAAAGAAAAAGAAGAAAATATTAATTTAATATTTCAGTATCTTATTATTAATTAACAACTTTTGTAAATAACAAGCAAAAATATTGGCTCTACAGTCTGTTAAAATTAAGCAATTGAAAATTTAAGTACTTCAACTTAAAGATATCTTGTTAATTTTTGAAAAGCTTTTAAAATTTTATAAATGTATTTTTTAAGAGTAAATTTCACTTACACCAATTTGTTTTCCAATTTAGTAATACAAAGTATAGTTAAAACTATACGAGAGTAAACTACGGCTGATCTAGAGTCTATACTTATTCAAATTGTTGACAGTTATTTGAAAATTACCCAACCCTGATAAGAGAATTTCCCGATGGGGTCAATGGCAATGCCGGCGAAATCTAGCGGCTGCACATAAATAAACACTTAGAAGCACGCCCGCGCCAAAAGCTAATCCGATATAAAAGTATTTTTATCTGGCCGCAGGTACACACACACGCACACACACACGCGCATGCATACATAGATAGATAAGCACTCACAATGATCTCCCAATCTTTGGCCGAGACGGGCGTGACGTGAACGCTGCGCAGATTTAGAACGTCAGCGATGAGGGCGCACTTGACCAAATCATTCTCATGAAGACCTACAACAAATCGTATGGCAAAGTGCACACAGTATATGCACATTCATTTAGAGAAAACGATATTTTGGCAATTGGCAGCACATTAGCGCATCCGCTTATTAAGTAACTTACCGAGCTCCTTGGCCGCCCTGGCATTGATCCCAATTTCGGTGTCTTTGATGCCGCCGCCGCCCGCCTGTGGCGCCCATGAGGCATAATGCACACGACCGTTGTACTGAAGGCTCAGGCAGCCAGTATCCTAAGCAATATATGTATAATCATAATATATATATTACAACTTATCTAATCTGAGGGTCCAATGGCATATTAAGTTGACTTTTGGACACTCACGTAAGTGGAAACGACACCGTAGTATTGGTCCGGTAGTATAACGAAATTGTTTCGAATCGGCCGATAAACCACTTTGAAAGTCCGTTTAAACATTCTTTCCGTTGGCGCGCACAATGTGGCTCAATAAAACGTAAAATATTAGTGTACGTTCGTGCCTAAATCATTTTCAGACTGAAATTCCAATAGGTGCAAAATATTGGGTACCACCAGCTGTTCTTACTCTCGCGGCTGGATTGTTGCACACTAGAGATGTGCCGTTTGGTATCGATATAAAATTACATTGAGAAAGCAGCGAAAGAGAGCGGTTATCGGGCTGATGGCTAATTAAATTAAGTTGGCAGCTCCAAAGGACCAACTGTTGCTCAAATATGCCGACAGCTCGGCTACTATTACATTTCACTCTTTGAAGTTGTTCAAGTATTTGCATTACTCAATTGTATGTAAGAAGAGAGATAATAGAGAGTTGTAACAGCATGTTACTGCACTCTCATCACGGACTCCTTACATACAGCAATAAAATCAGTTTCAGTTTGACGTTCGATGCGGTCGGTCGTTTTATATTTTGGCGCCAGATCAATGGAAAGAGGCCGCAAAGAGTAGCTTTGCAGTTTTATCTAATTAGAATTTCCTGAACGAAAAGTTCGTTTTAAAATAAAAATTGTAGCCATAGTTAATAATTAAATTTTATATATTAACAGTACACATTTTAAACTTGCGCGATCATAGTATTATTAAACAGTTGGCAGCATCACAAATTTAATCGTTAGAGCTCGGGCTTTTATTTGGAATATTCAAAAAATTGTGAGCGCCTTTAAATGAAAACAACGAATTTTTTCTTTTGGCTAGTTTATTTGGTTAATAATTTATTTAAAATAGTTTTAATGTGTTCATATATTGTTATGTCTGTGTATATATATATAAAATGCGGCATCTGTTTGTATTTATCTGGTTTTTCGTATACCATGCTGGTTTCTTATCAAATTAAATAACACAATATTTAAAACTAACAATGCAGCGGTGCTAGGCTATTAAACTCTCTCATGCTCGCTTTTTTTCCTTTTCTTTTTTTTTTTTTGGCAAATTAAAAAACATGTTACGAAAAGATATGCATAAGGACCATGTCATTAATGCCAATGGCACTACATATATATTTGTTTTACTCGTAGTACAAATGTGCTTATAGTTCAACTAAATTCGTTAAGTTTTGGGTTTTTATAAAAGGAAAGACACTAGACGACTGTATTCGAAAAAGATCGTTACAAAGCTTTTTTGTTTTTGTTTTTAGTTATTATGTGTGTGTATTTATGTTGATGCGTGTATTTTATTTTTGTTTTTTTTTTTTTTTTTTTGTATAATATAAACTGCTCCATATCAGTCTTCATCAAAACTTTCGTGGCTCGTGAGAATAAATTGGCTCATAAATTGCATATATTAAGTATATACATAGCTATATATATTTTTGTATATAAAAATTCTACATAAAATGTTATAAAATGTGTTTGTTTTTATTTTCTGTTTCTGTTAGTTTGTATATTTTTAAAAAACTTTCTAAAAAATGTAATTCGCATATAAAAATTGTTCATGTTGCTTGCAATATTTGGCGCTTTTATTTGTGTTTATTGCAGTATTCGATTTTTTTCCTCGTTTTGTTTAAGCAGTGTGCAAAATGTGTTAAATATATGTAGATTACATAATACAACAAAATATATAAAAAACAATACACGTATATAATAGGAAATTTACAATAAAATGTATTATACGCATGCATACAATTTATTACTTAAGCAATATGTGTAAAAATGATAGAAATATAACTAAATATATAATAGTAAAGTGTAAAAAACTTCATTGCCATCTCGGATGCAAATCAAAATTCCAATTTGGTTTAAAACTTATTCAAAATATTAATAATCATAGAATATATATATGCATACATATATTTACACACTTTAAATATAACAATTGAACTTTCGATAAATACACTGTAAAAATTTTTAAATTTATAACTTATACCTAATGCAACCAAATATAAAATGCAATTTCATAAATTTTGGCGACAGAATATCTCAATAGCAGAATAGCAGAAATGAGATTCACAGAATAGGTACTGAATCAATAGTACTGGAAAAATGTAAAATTTTGGTATATTACGAAAATATAAACGAAAAATATTAATTTCAATGATAGCACAATGTTAAAAGCGGGGAATGTGTGTATTTCTGTATGTGTGTGCATATGTGTCTGGGTGCATCTGACCAAAGAAATTGAATCGCCCGATCACATATTTTAGGTTCTTTATCTAAGACTTTTACACATTCGTTTTTCGATTCGCTTTTCAATTTTGATTTTTGCCTCTGCCCAGTCCTACAGCCAACCAACTAGCCAGCTGGTCTAGCAGTCCATTTCCTCTAGAGTGCGCGACAAGCGATTATCGATGCGCCGGCGTTGGGAGCGCCTCACAGCGTCTGCCCTGCGATATGGCTCGTTCTTGAGCCCCAGCAATATGTCCTCGAGAGCGCCATTGTAGACCTCGTCCTGTTGCAGCAGCTTCTTCTCGCGCACCGAGTGCGTCTTGCTCTTCAGCTCATTGATGACGGCATCCTGCAAGGAGAGTGCGCAAGTTGTAGGCAACTGATTCACAACATGCATTGAAAACAAAAGAGAAAAATTGTCAGATTAAAAATTAACCAGCACCCACCGAAGTGACCAATAGACTTAGCGTGGATTAGTTTCCAAGTTAGCATTTAGCACATATTTAGCGAATATTAGTAATATGCGAAAAGCATTTGATTAAATTGTTAAGCGCACTATATATCACTATATGTCTTAATATACTACACAAAGAGTATGTTAACCACAATTTTACACATAATATACACACAAATTTATTTGGTATTGATCCGAATTAATGAGATTTCTTTTGGCAATTGGATTAGCAGAGAGCAACAAGTCAGAATTTAGACGCTAGGGATTAATTAGTGTGAGCCAAATGTTAGGGGACGATATACACACCAGCCAAGCGACTTACACTAGGATATAAACACAAACAACGTCCGTCAAATGCGCCCCCAAAGTACTCGACTAGAAGCTAGTGGATGGTTGTGGTGGTGGTGGTGGTGGTGGTGGTTGTGGTTGTGGTGTGGAGATGCTATTGGTGGTTGGTTGCTTGGGTTTAGGTCTAGGTTGTTGACACAATTCAAACCCGCGCCCCACAGGCGCCCCGCCCCAAATGGTGTATTACTAGAGTATGTTAGCCAAATAACCCATACGTGCTAAGGTTGAGGATGTTGCCTTGGGTGTTATACTATAAATAGTATTGTATGCAGTTAGGGAGACATGTCCACAGTGCTATGCTGCTTGGCAAAGTCAAGCAGGCAATGTATTTGCTGCATAAATCAAAAGCATAACAGGTTACATTTCCATAACAATCAAATGAATGTCACCAACTTGAAGGATGTGGCCGTCTTAGTGGCTGATAAGCTTCCATTCAGCCGTCCACTCACCTGTTGCTTTTTCTGATTGAACTTGTTGCGCAGCATAACCTGATCGCTCTCCTTCTTCGTGGCTGCCAAAGCAGCTGCCTGCTCCAGTCGGCGACGCTGCTCGTTCTCCTGATCGAGTTGCTAAAATGAAATTGAATATATGTTAAGTATATCCTTATAGATATATGTATTCAATTACTCTCGCTTACTTTGAAGGCACGTGTAAAGCGCACGATCAACGCAAAGAAGGCAGCTGCGTCTGCATTTCGTGACGAGTCGCCAAAGTATTCCACACACTCTTTGAACGCATCCTGTGCCACCCGCAGATCGCTCTTAATCTTCTTCAGCTTGTCCTCGGAATTGTTCAGGAAGTCCCGCAGTATGTGTGTCTGTGTGCCCTTCACACGCAGCTCGACTTCCTTGCGCACCTGCTCCATGCCCTTATCCAGCTCCTGCACATCCGCCACAACGTTCTCCAATGCCACTGAGGCTGCTTTTTCTGTGCCATATAGCTCGCACTCAAAGTTCAAAAGCTCCGGAAATTTGGCCCTTATCGTGGCCACAATGTAGTGCAGCAACGAAGACCGCTTATCAGTTGACTTTGTGTCAATCAATGTGTCCAGAGATTGCAGCTTAAAGCCATACGCCGGTCCGCGCTTGTTGCTATTAAGATAGTTGCCAAACGCCAACACTATTTCCAGCACAGCTTTGAACTTGCGAGACTGCTTCAGGGAGTTCGAGGCGCTGGCGATCGACAGAACTTGCTGTGAGAGATAAAAGAGGATAAGAAAAGTGTATTTTATGGAGTCGTGCGACATCTTACCGGACTGATGAGATGCACACTATCGACAAAGTTGCCCATGTAATTCATAATGGCCAGCTTGGAGGAGATGCGTTCAACGCGCGACAATTGCAACATAAACTTGTCTTCCTCGGTGAGCAGCTGCTGGTCCTTGCGCTCAATTATGAATTCCTTGTAGGCCTTAACCTCCGCATCGGTGGGCACCATCTTTTGCAGCAGCTCCACATTCTCCAGCGACAACTTCTTTAAATCTAAACTATGTATGGCCGCAACAACATCATCAATGGGCATGCCCAATTTACGACGAGAGATTGCTGAAAGATAAACAATAGAAATGTGTGGTAAAAACAAAAAGTCGTTGCATATTTACAAGCTGTTTACCTATGTTTCTTAACCTCGTGTGTTCCAGCAGCGAGATATTATCGGGCTTCTTGAAACGTTTACTGGGATAGGTTGAGAGAGAGCCATCCACCTCGCTGCCATTGCTGCCATTGTGGAGAGGGCCACCGATGCCGATTTTAAAGCGTTCTTCGAATTCGTTAAAGTCGATTTGCTTGAAGATCTTCTCGTCGTCCAGCTCATTGAATATGGTGCCGCGAACCTGAAGCACAGATTTGAATAAATTTTAATTAACAAAGATGAAATTGATCGAAAATCTGTAACACTCACCTGATTCGGCTTTAGCGCTATCCAGTTAAGCGTTGGCAGCTTGTATTTGGTGGGCACCTTGCGTTTGATGGTCATGGCACCATCTGGAGCTGGCATGAAACCAGCAACTGGTGGTGGCGGAGGCTGGAACGAGCTGAGCATGGGCGGCGCATGAGGCGGGGAGGGAACTGTTGAGGTGACGCTACCGTTCGGACTGCCCAGTGGAGTCAGACCCTGCATCATGGGCGGCGGTGGCGGCGCAGGTGGCGCTGGAGGAGGCGGTGGTGGTGGCGCTGCTGCTGCTGGCATGGGCGGCGGTGGTGGAGGTGGTGGTGACACTGCACCATTCGCTGAGCACGTCAGCAGACTGCCGTTCACCAAGGAGCCATCGCCGCTGGAAGCGGATCGAGGCAGTGAACGGGACAGTGTCTGCAGCTCCAGATTCTTATTGTGTAGCAGTGTATCACGTTTCTTGAGCTCCTGCTCGTTCTGCTGCAGCATGCGCTGGAGCGCATTAAGCTGCTCCTCCGACTGCTGTCGCAGCATCGCCAACTGGTCACGCTCCGCTTTCAGTGTTTGGTTCTCCGTCTCCAGCTCGGCGAATTTGTATAAGAACTCCGAGTTGCGATCTATCTCGCGCTCCAGCTGATCCTCGAGCTCCTGCACACGCTCCAGTGCCGACGTCTTGGTTTCCGAGTCCTCCATCAATGCAGCCACATCAAAGACATTGTCCAAGTAGGCGGATATCTGCACCTTCAGCTCTTCAGACTCGGTTAGTCGTATGCGCTCCAAATACTTATCCAAGCCCAGAGCCGTAAACTCGTACTGCAAGTGGACGCGGTAGTTCATGTCCTCCACAGAGTGAACCACAATGTTCATGAACTGCATGCAGGCAACCATAAAGTCAATGTTAAAGGCCTCGAAGTTCATGAAGTACTCCATGAGCGTCTGGAAGCGCCGCTGCTCTTGGCACACATCCTTGAAGTTGTCGAAGGAACTCAAAATGATCTCGTGCCCGCCCTTGACCAGACATATTGCCGCCAGCAGCTCCAGAACCAGCGCCTTGGTGCGCAGCGACTTGTGTATTAGACTCAGAGCAATGCAGTTTATCGCCTCGCGATGCTGGATGACCATATTAAAGCCGTACTTGTTGTTCATGATCGCTCGCAGGCACATTATGGACACGTGTATATCGTCCGTGGCAGCGCCCATATTCAGTTTGGCGATGTGACGCGATCGCCGCTTCAGACTGGGGCTGTCCAGCACCTCGGCAATCGTGGGTCGCACAAAGCTGTAGGAATGCGAATGATTGCTGTGGGTGCCCGACTGCTGTCGGGAGCCGTCTAGCATTAGAGAGCCGTTTGTCAGATTGGCATTGTTCCCCCCACCGCCAGGACTCATCGAGCTGTTGTTCAACACTACCTCGCTGGCATCGAGGCCATTGATCAAATTCAAACGTTCCTCGGACGCACACAGAGCGCCCTGCAGACGCTGTTCGTGTCGCATCATCTGCAGCCGAAAGCTGAGATAATCAACGAGAGCATCTAGGCCCTGGTTGGTATCGTCCAGGAACTCTTTGACCCATTCGATATGGTTGGTGCGCAGCGAGATCTCTAGATCACGCAGCACCTGTGTCGACGTCGATTCCCCGACCATCTTACGTTTCTGACAAAGAAAGTAGAAGAGGTAAAGCTGTAAGTGTAGAAAGAGAGAGAGAGAGAGAGAGAGAGAGAAAGAGAAAGAGATAGGAAAGGGGAAGAGTTCGTGTTGGAACATGGAAAACAGGATAATGAGCGCAGGGCGTAATGATTAATGATTAGATGATTCAATTGTTCGGTGCAGGGAAATGTCAGGTAATGTGCATTAGAAAAGGAAAACATCGTGATGGGTTGGTTGTGCGTGTGTATGTGTGTGTGTGTGTTGTGAGTAGAGAAATTGAAATTTACACATTAATATTGGAGTAATAGAAATGTTTTATTATAATTTAGATAGTCTTCTAGGTTCTGGTATTTTGGCTTGGATCGAATAAGTTGTTAATTCAGTCGCTTCTCTGCAACAACAGGAGTCAGACAAAGGCACCACACAGTGAACTACAGTGAGCTACAATAGTATAGTTACTACAGCTACACAGGAAGAGCTAACGCTCTTAAGGACAAATTAGACAGAGATAGAGAGTGAGAGAGACACACAGTCGTTACGAGAGCTATACGCACCACCAACTTTCAACACTTCAGCCAGTCAGCCAACTGGCTCCAATTGCCAACTTACCCGATGACTGCGCGACGCCTTTGGATCCAAGTAGGTTCGCAGCTTGCTCAAATAATGGGAGGGTGGGTCCTTCGCCTGCACCATTTCCTGAGAACGATAAAAAGTAGTTGCGGTTATTCAAGTTGAAGGAAAATACTATGAACTTAATTCAGAATGGTTTAGAATATACTCAAATTAAGGAACTTTAAAGAGACCTAAGTAAATCCCTTACTTTCCCTTAACTCAATAAAAGATTCATAAATTATTTGTATATTTCTATATTGTATTTAAAGCTTGTTTTATTTTTAAATTAGGCGGAAATAGCACAGTTTTTGATTAATGATCGAGAGTAACTGCTCTGCTCAGACCCGAAAACTTTCCCAATTATAGACAATCAATTAAACACGGTAACTGCCGCAATCCACGAGTTTATAGAAATTGTTGACTAACCAAAAAAGTGCTGGACAGAGGCCAAATGGAAAATACCTCCTCTCTCAAGCATTAACACTAACTTAGCGGCTTTTACTTTTGTTTTGCTTTGGGTGTTGTGTTGCGTTGCCGTTGTTGTTGTTGTTGTTGGTATTGTTGCCTCTGCCAACTGCATATTTGAGTGCCATGTTTACGGTAGAGCCCTCTCTCTACCTCTGTCTCTCTCTCTCTCTCTCTCTCTCTCTCTCTCTCTATGGCTGCCTATAGCTCGCTGTCTTCAGCTCTTTGGAACGCACAAGACCACAGCGATCATATAAGCATCGATAGCTTGCCTAACTTTAAACATTTTTTTAAGCATGAAGCGTGGTATACTTGTTTTTGGCTTTTTACTATGCCAACAAACACCAAAACAACAACAACAATAACAAAAGCAACGCATGACTACAACTATAACTATGTGTGGGTTTTGATGCTTTGCCTGTGCAACTTCACGGAGTAAAAAAGAAAACCAGTTTCATTCTTTTCCTAGTCAAACTGCGACTGCGACTGCGACTGCGACGGCATAAATAGAAAAAAACCAAATATATATACAGATATACTGCTATATATATCTGTATATATGCATATATATAGCTGCTTCTATATATGTATATTTAACCAGGTATGGGGCGTCCGAGCGGCTCCAGCGATTAAAAACTGCAATTTATCGCAGTCATAATAATTTGCATTTTGTCACTGCGAGCCGCTGAGAGCGTGGTGGTACTAGTGGTAGTGGTGGTGGTGGTGGTGTTGCTGTTGGTGTTGGTGGTGCTGCGCTGCCATGGATCGGATTGCCATGGGTTGTGGGATTGGCCGTAGCAGCAGCTAAAGTCCTCGCGACTCCAACGTCCATTGTTTGTGGGTTTGGGCAGCGTTTTCATTCAAGAAGTTGGCTGAATTATGGAAAACAGGTCTGTTGGCATGCAGGCGGTTTAGAAGAAGCAGAAAAAAGGCAAGACAGCGACGACGAGATCTGCAGATTTAAGCATACCCTGTAGTCTGCAGGAAACGGGCAAGAATCGACTTGACAATGGCTTAAAGATAAACATTTGAGTCTGGTATGAAATATCTATTTGAGAAAGCCGAGCTCTGTCATCTAGAGAGCCTAGGTTATATATATAGAATATAGGCAATAAAGGGCTTGTTCCGCCATAGTTTACTGCTCTCTTTTAAAAAAAAAGTTAAAATAATATGATCTGATATATTAATATGATATGATATGTATCCCAGCTCAAGAAAAATCTGATATTATCTGAATGAAGAGCTTAGCAAACTTTTAAATATTCATAGGCAATTCTTTTATATGAAATATATGCTAGAAAAATCTGAACATCAGCAAGCAGAAACAACATAATTTCATTAATGTTATCTAATGCCTACAAAATTGTATATTTCCAAAATTACGCCTTAAGAAAATTTTCGAATATTGAGAGGCCATTTATGATAGTAAATACTTTGCAGATCAGCAAGGAGTAACTTCCTATTCTACACTCCTGAGCATCAACAATGTTTGACTGTATCGTGCTTACTCCGACGCCATTGGCGAATAGTTTGTAGGCGCAGCTCTTGAAAATTCAGTGACCCAGTTTAGTGCTCCGGCCAGAGCCGATGTAGAACCAAAACCGAACCATGGCACGCTCTGTCGCACACGTTAATAGTTTCATCATAACTCCCCAAACAGAGCACGCAATGTGGACTTGTGTGTAGACATGGCTCTATAACACATGTAGCCTTGTTGACATGTGTGTGTATGTGTGTGTGTGTTTTTATTGGAGCCCCACACTGACGCCCATTTGGCGTTCTATGTGTGGCTTAATATAATACTCAAATGTTATATATGGTTTATTTAATGCCCCAGAGCGCGACGAGCGTTGTTCAACGCCATTTGAATTCAGCGAGCGCCCAAATCGTTTTGAAATTGGATTCATTTTGCACTTTTACAAGCTTCAAACGCGACAAGCGACATCAACAAAAAAACAAACGTCGAGCACGCACTGAATAATGATATATGCATATAATATATATAGAAGATACATACATATAAAATATATAATGTATATACACATGTATGCGCAGATCCATATCAACCCAAAACACATGCCTAATATGAGGCTCAGGCGGAGCTAAGCCGAGTTCGGAGCTGCGCGAATTTCAAGATAAATTATACTCAGATATGAACATCAAGTGCTACGTAGTTCAGATGTCAGCTAGAGAGGGTTTTATAAATGATGATGCTCAAAATGAGTTAATGGGTTTTTCGGAACAGGTTGACAGTTGGCAAGGTTAACGCACGACTTGGCCTCCCCAAGGAAGTGTGAGCTGTAAGTGAACTAAAAATGTGAACCCAATAACCTAACCTACAGCTAACCCTCTATCTACATTTAAATATTTCTAAAGCTTCTCTCTTGTTTAGGGCTTCATTAAACCCTATAAAGTGAAGATTTTTCATGATTCATCTTGAATAATGAATCATCAAGAATCATTTCACATATTTCGAGAGTTCCTCTATTGACATAGCAACAAGATTGAACTGTTTCTCTGACTGGATTGAGATCTCATAAAAAATATATCCATATCGAAACTATAAAGCCTCAAACTATCTTATATAGAGCTATATTATATAGTAATGAATAATTGTTTATATAATTTAGAAAATAATCTCACTGTAACAATATATCTCTAACTGGATAATCTAATAGGAAATATTTCAATCTTGAGTCTTGTTGACACTAAAAACCACAAACTATCTCACATTATATAATTTGCGAGTTAGTTGAATTTGCTGCTGTGTTTACCTAGCTCTCATGTGAGCTACAATTAAAGCGAATGACATTTGGCATAGTTAATTAGAGCTGCGCGACACTGTCGACTTGGCTCCGAAAGGTCACAGTTCAAGACTAGAAACTGTTTTAGGCGTTGGCCTTCCGCCCCGCTGTTTGGTAGACAAAGCGGGGCAGCGAGTGGCAGGGGGCTGGCTCTACCACTACAACACATTTAATCTGCAAAATTTGCGTTTGGCATAAACAGGAAGTTGCGGACCGAATGATGATGATAAACACGCAGCCATGCGGTCTGCCAGCGGCAGGGGCCAAGTGGGCTGGGAAGGCGTGGCCGGCGGATTAGGCTGTTTAGTCATGGCACAGCACTTAAGTCTTGAAATTATGAACTCTACTTACTTGATCGCATATCATGTCCCACTTCTTCTCGTCATCGTAGTTACGCAACAGCTTTGCTTTGTCCGGTGGCAGATCCATCGAAGCCTGTGCGATAAAAGACAAAAAAGAAAAATATAATAACAAACATGAATAATTGCCATACAAATTAAAAGCCATTAGCTAATGGCCATAAAAGTCTGCAGAAATATAAATGCGTCTTTAAAGCCGAGTTGCAAAAGACAACAATGCAAACGAATTGCATTAATGGACTGACAAAGGTCTTTCCCGACTATCAAATCCCAATTTGATTTCCGCTGATAGTCCAGCTGAAGCCGTAAAGGAAACAGACTCTAAGATTGATCGAAGAAAATGTTGAAAACTAGGTTTGTATACTCTATATCTACCCTTGAAGTTGTTTAGTGAGTTGTGCTTATCTCATGAGTTAAGCATTAAGTTAGTTAAAGCAAAGCCCAAAGATTGTTCTAGCTGGAAATACAGTCGACTCTTGTTAATTCAAACCTGCGTTATTTCGAACCTCTCATTAATTCAAAGTTATCACTCAGTAATTCGAACTAAATATCATTGCTAAGACGCGGCAATTCCTACTCATATGGTTAAACACTCGACAATTCGAAATATTTTAAGAGTCTCTTAAATTTCGAAATAACGAGAGTCGACTGTACTTGAAAACGTAGCGAGCAGCTGTTTCAAAATTAACAGTATTAACAGTATTACCCTGCACCCATTGAAACCCGGATTATGGGGTATAGTGGTTTTGTGCAAATAAATGCAACAGGCAGGAAAGGGCGTGATAGTCTATTAGTATATAAGGATGACTAGTTGAATCAGTTCATCCAATGTAAGTCAATATAGATATGTCAATAACAAAAGAAGAACCTAAGAAATACATCAATTCTATTTCATATTACTTTGCAACTACCAAGAAAAAGGAGTTCATATTATCCGGAAAATGTAAGAATCGGCCAAGACCCAATTTTTAATGGGAAAACAACTTTGTAGCAAAATACATAACCTAAAGAAATTCATATATCTGTATTAAGCTCTATTAACAATGATTAAAACTGTTTTAAAACTTGTATACACATAAAATAGAAGCCAGTTTTACTGAAACCCTCTTAATCTATTATTCATCCGGCAGGTATGCCAATAACTTTACATCTTACGACGCATGGCATTCCGGCATTAAGTACTACACAAAGTAATTTTTTAAATCAACCAGTCAATATTTAAAAATCTCATATCTCGTTTACTTTGATCTCTTATAATTGATATTGCTCTAAAGTAAACGATCTTGCTTTTCAGTAGCAACGACACCTAAAATCCTTGACTGATTAAAAGTAAAGCGGATTCCATGCAAACCAGCTATTTAAACAAAAATTACGTTTGCTGATTAAGTTAACCGCAAATTCCACGCTGAGAAGATATAGGCAATACGGTTGCGGTCGCCCCGAGAGGCCTCAGCGATAAGGAGTTGAGACTGAGATAAGGGAACTGCAGCTTAATTAATGAAAAGGAGCACTAGATATGTATATATCTTGCGATAAGAACTGAGAGGATATTAGATAAAATTTATAGAACCTTCGAGACAGGCACTTGCATAAATGTATAAATATATAATACATATAAATATATAAATTAGCTGAAATAGCGCTGTTGTTGATATTTACTAGATTTCACAGCTGCAACGTCTGTTGCTTTGTTGATCAAAGGTACACCTAGGAACATTTCATGGCTAGACGATATTAAATTTACACCTGCCACCAGGCACCAGGCACCAGGCTGCACCTGTTGAGCAGCACTGACATTTAAATAGAATTTGCTATAGAGCTGGGGCATTTGCATCGATGCCACGAAGTATCTGTGGCTTCCAATGAGTTTTTTATGACTCCGATTCACTCAACCAAAAACATCAATCAGCCCAACCACTGGCAGTCGAGTGTGATGCCATTGTACTTAAATTGTACGGGTAAATATCCATATATTGTATTTTTTACATTTTACTGAGAATATCCCAGCCATAATGAAGTCAGCAAATACGTTTACGTGACTTCAATTGGGTGCAGCCGTGGCAAACTTCTAATTGGAGTGCCAACAGACGACGCAGGAAAGGGTGTGGATGGTGTGTGTGTGTGTGTGTGAGTGTGAAGTTGAAAAAGGCGTCATTTTGGTCAGGATGTTGATCAGAATAAAAAATAAATGTATACATAAACTATAATATATACTATATGCATATATATAAAAAATTGGAAAATTCAATTTAGTTCCAGAGAAATTCAGGCAAGTGAAATGAAATAAAATTTCAATGGAATC